>NW_026126416.1:31005000-33868750 GCF_943737965.1 Phodopus roborovskii | reverse complement strand
GTTGGATCCCTCGGAACTGGAGTTATAGACAGTTGTGAGCTGCCATGTGGGTGCTGGGAATCTAAACCAGGCCCTCTGCAAGAACACAAAGTCTCTTAACAGCAAGCAAGGCCATCTCTCCAGCATCGATTAACCCAAAGTTTCTTCCATTTTTTCTTTTTCCCTCCTTTCAGTATTGGAGACTAAACCATCCCCAGTTCTTGTTTCTCTCTGTCTCTGGGTCTCTCTATGCCTCTCTCCCCTTTCTGCTCTCTCCTCCTGCTCCTCCTCCCCATGAGATAATCTCACTAAATTTCTCAGACTGGCATTTCACTTTCTATCCTTCTACCTCACCCACTCCAGCAGCTAGGAGTACAGGCCTATGGTAACAGGGCCAGCAAAGCCTCTTAATTTTTCCTTGTTTTGATTACTATATTTGTATGCATGTGCACGCCTGTGTTTATGGTATATGTGTGTGTTGGATGTGGTGTATGTGTCTGTGCCTGCCAGTCACCCTCCATTTCCCTCCCTGAGTAAAAATTAATACAGGGTCTCTTAATAAATCTGGAGTTTTTCCATTCAACTGCTTCCCAGCAAGCCCAGTGAACTTGGCTTTCTTTCCTTTTCAAAACAAGACTTCTCTATGTATCCCTGTCTGTCCTGGAGCTGGAGCTTGCTCTATAGACCAGGCTGGCCTCAAGAGATCTACCTGCCTCTGCCTCCCAAGTTCTGGTATTAAATTCACACATCACTACTGTCTGTCTGTCTGTCTGTCTGTCTGTCTCTCTCTCTCTCTCTCTCTCTCTCTCTCTCTCTCTCTCTCTCTCTGTCCCTCCTTTTGTATGAATGCTGGAATCTGAACTCAGGTCTTTATGCTTGTTACATCAATTTCCAAACTTCTTCTGGAAAGATGCAACACACACACCAACTCATCCTAGACAGGGAACCCAAGACAGACCAAAGTACAGATACAGTCAAAGTCCAGCTTGTGTTTTATTGGGGTTACTTACATGAATATAGGTGAGAGGTTACTTACAGGAGCAAAAATGACTCAAAGACAGCTCCATCACCAAAGCCCTCAGCATGGGTGACAACCCACAAAGCTGGGGACCTGGAGCTCACAAGTCAGACAGTGTCCTTTCCAGGTGAATCAGCTGGTCTAACCTTTTCTGGGCAGCACTGCTGGTTTCTGCCTCTTCCAGGCAGCTGGTCTGGCATCCTCTGCAGCTTGACTCTGCTCCTCTAGAGGGCCACTCCACTTTTATAGCTAACTTTGGCAGGGTGAGGCCGACTGAGTCTGGTCAGTTTCAGGGACTTCCTGAAGTTATTTTGAGTTATTTTGAGACAGGCTTTCATTATGTCCCCAAGATTGGCTTTGAACTCCTGGGCCCAAGCTTACTTGTCACATCAGCCTTTTGAGTGAGAGGGTCTATAAATGCAAGCCACCATATATGTGAAAACAGCAACTTGTATTTACTTTTAGCTTTATTTATTTACCTAATTATTTATGTTTGTGGTACAGTGAGTGGAATCCAGGGCCTCAAGCACACTGTATGAATATTTATAAACACAAAGGTTGAACAATGGATATGGTGCCTTAGGCCTGTAGCATTCAAGAGCTGAAATCCTGAAGCTCAGAAGTTGAAGGTCATCAACTGTATAGAGAGGTCAAACACAGCCTGAGCTAGGTAGGAACTTATCTAAAATAAAAGTAAAAAATTTTAGAAGGGCTAGTTTGGGCATGATGATACATTCCTGTAATCCCTAGGAAGTAGAGGAAGGACCATCAAGATTTGGATAGTTTGGGCTGTATGAGACCTTAGCATATATGAAGCCCAGTACCGCAAACAAAAAGAGAAAGAAGGAAGGAAAGTCATATGTTAAATGTTACTAGAATTCAAGAGGCTGGAGAGATGGCCTGGTGGTTAAGAGTACTTGCTGTTAGCAAGGCAAGGTGGTGCACTCCTTTAATCCCAACACTCAGAAGACAGAGGCAGGTGGATCTCTGTGAGTTTGAGGCCAGGCCAGTCTGGTCTACAAAGCAAGTTCCAGGATTGCCAAAGCTACACAAAAATCCTGTCTCAAAAATCCCCGCAAAAGAGTCCTTGCTGTTCTTCCAGAGGAACTAGGTTCCATTTCTAGCACTTACTGCTGTAACTCCAGTTCCAAAGAATCAGATGTCCTCTTCTGACCTCCCTGGGCATCTGGCATATATGTGGTGTACATACATACATGAAACCCATACACATAAAATAAATTTAAATTTAAAAAAAAATGGTATTAGGGCTGGGCAGTGATAGTGTATACTTTTAATCCCAGCACTCAGGAGGCAAAGGCAGGTGGATCTCTGTGAGTTCAATGACAGCCTGGTCTACAGTGTGAACTCCAGGACAGCCAAGACTGTTATATAGAGAAAACCTGTCTTGGGAAAAAAAAAAAAAAAAGGTTATTAGGATTCAGTTTTTATTATTTTATTTCCCTTGACCCTCAACCTTCATAGCTGCTTGCCAGGCCTGGTTCACAGGTCACTGTGTGGTACCCACCATGCTTATGGAGGAGGAGAGGCCTTCTCCTTGAAGGAGATTACAAGGTGGGCCAATTATTTCCTTTGTGAGTTGCAAACTGGGGCTTAGAAAGTCACAGCTGAAGTCCTTCTGTTTTTTGTCAGAGTTTCTTTTATATCTGTTTCTTTATTTTGTGCATGTGTGGGTACACAGGCAAATGCACACATCATGGTCCACCTGTGGAGGTCAAAGGACAGCTTATAGGAGCTGGTTCTCTTCTTCCATGTGAGTTCTAGGGATCAAACTCAGGTCATCAGGTTTGGTGGCAAACCCCCTTGACCTCTGAGCCATCTCTGTTGTTGAAAGGAATTTAATCACAATATGCAAAGTCTTATTGCTAGAATGCTGCAGGCTTAGCACCCCACAGACCAAGGCATCCTTACCCAGACACCACAGTACCAGAGTGAGTGGGAGTTTATTGATTGGGGATATAGCTCAGTTGACAGAGGGCTTGCCTAGGATGCACAAAGCCCTGAGTTAGGTCTCTAGCACTCCATAAACTGGATCAGAAATTCATAGTCAGTCCTGGCTACAAAACGAGTTTGGGTCCAGTCTGGAATACATGAAACCCCATCTCCAAAAAAAAAAAAAAAAAAAAAAAAGTGAGTTTATCAAGGAAGAACATACACACAGAACCTGTTTGTTGATGGCTTCTGCTTCTTCTTTCTGGTCTGCTATCTGTGGGGCCTTCCTGAGGGCCACAGAAAACTGAGACATTTGCCATTAGCAGCTTTGCTCAGTGTGTGTGTGTGTGTGTGTGTGTGTGTGTGTGTGTGTGTGTATGCGCGCGCGCGCGTGCGCGCACACATACCTTAGCGTCCTGAGCTCTGGAATTACAAACTTGAACCATTCACCCAGCTCATGTCCAGTCAGGAGAATCTCCTGACACCAAATCAGATCATTTTAATCTGTGTCCTTACAACATAAGCATCTGGGTAAGTGAGGCAGGAAATCAATATGGCCATGTTGGAGATGCACAGCCTAAAACATAGCAGGGTGCACTGAATGGTCCAAAGCCACACGGTTGCAGGGCTGAGGCCCCTGCATGTGCTAGCTCTTCCTCACAAGGCTGCCTTGGTGGTTCGGAATTCTGACAGAGAAGATACAGTTCCTAAGGCACAGGGGAGTCCAACTCACAAGTCCAGGGATGGGGAGACTACCTTCCTGCCACTCTAGAGAGAAGGCCAACCCAGGAACATGCAGCCTAGCTATGGGCAATATTTCTAGAAGAAAGTTAAGCAGAGGGCATGGGCTTTTTCCAATCCCAAGCTAAGTCAAACCTGCCCCTGGTGTCCAGCTAGCCTGACTGGCTTGAGGGCCAGAACTTCCTCCTTTATCCAAAAGCTCAGAGGTGGGAGGGTGGCTGAGGGACAGTGAAGGGCAGCCTCAACTTCTAGTCCCCTCCCCCCTCCCCTGACAGCTGTAATCTGCTTGGGAAAATCTCCTCCCCCCCCCCCTGCACAGGAAAAAATATTAGTTGTCCCGATAACAAGGAAAACAAAATCCAGTGCAGGGCATGCGAGACTTCCTGAGGCGGAAAACAATGTCCATGGAGAGCTCTGTGGAGAAGGGCTAAGTTGGAAGGCTGAGTGGGAGCCCTAGGACACTGGTCCAGTCCTATCCGGCCAGCGGGGGGAGGGGAATGACAGATCGAGGAACTTGGAAAAAAGATTTCCACCCCCAAAACCTTGAAGTCTGGGCTGTTGACTACATCCGGGAAATGATTCAGGACAAGGTCACGTCACCACACAGAACTCCAGACCCTTGCTCAGGTGTGCTCAGCCCACCACCCTTCCCTCCTGGACCCAGCCTGCTTTCTCAGGGGCTAGCTGCAGACTCTGAGCAATTGTAAGGCAGGAGAGTTACTTCCCTTGACCGAAGCCACTGGGACCCTATAAGCACTCCTTTCCATGCCCACAGCCACTTTCCTGGGTAATTTTCCACAGGGGCAAAAAGAGTTGGACACTTGTGCATGCCTTGTTCCTTGTCCCTGGGTCAGAGGACCCATTGCTCATGTTGTCCTCTGGGGCACTGGCTCCTGGGCCCGGAGGGTGTGTGTGTCTTGTGAAGCCTATAGGCTTTGGGGGGAACATCCCTCCCCCACACTTATACCAGCACGAGAGTCTTTAGAAACACCTGCCCCCTAGACCTCATCTCAGACCAGGCCTATCAGAATCTCCAGGGAATGGCTCCAATGACTTCTCTGTGTGGCCAGCACGGAGGATTCTTGCTCCTGTAACCCTTTAGTCACTTTCTCTCTTCTCCCCACCACCACCATCAGAATTAGACCCTTGTCTCCACGTGGGAGCCCCTCAGAAGTGGCCACCTAGGGTGGTGGTCTCTGGAGTGTCTGCAGAATTCCCTGCCCCAGCTGCAGGCCAGCTGCCCAGCCCAATAGCAGGTTCTGGGTTACTGCAGCCCCTCCTGCTGCTTCTCCTTCCCCCTGGGCAATGAAGCCTGGGGCCTTTGTTCTCAACCAACAGGAGTGTGACCAGAAACCCACCCACAGTTTAATTACAGCCCCATTCAGTGGCCACAGGCTGGCCACCATCCTTACTCAACCTGCTCTGCTTTGGCCCCATGGGGCCTCCAACCCAGCCCAGCCCAGTGCAGCCTCCCCCATGTTCAGGGTCATGCCAGCTTTGTTCTGAGGAGGACCTAGGTCTCCCTTGTCCCAGTACCTTCAGCCCTTGTTCTGCACAAAGCATAAAGGCTGTGACCTCCCCAAGCATCAGTGACCCTGATATATCGTGCTACTACTGTGACATACTGCTGTGCCAAATTCTGCGCTCTCTTGAACCCACAGTCAGATGTGATTTCCTGCTCATTTTTCAAAAACTACTCTTTATTTTATTTTATGTGAGGCACAGTTTGCCTGCATGTATGTATGTATACCACATGCGTGCCTGGTACTTGTAGAGGTCAGAAGAAGGCAATGGGTTCCCTGGAACTGAAATTATGAATGGTTATAAGCCTCAAAATGGGTGTTGGGAACTGAACCCAGGTCCTCTGCATGAGTAAAGAGTAGCCTGCTGAGCCATACCTCCAGGCCCCAACTCACAATTATTGTTTATAATTATGTGCAGTCAGTCACCTGCCAAACCCTACGAGGAATATGTACTCAGAAAGTCACCGCCCCTGCTCTGAATGACCTTGTCAGACAGAAAGAAGCATCGCCACAAAGTAGTGCCATTTATCGTCCCTGACACCTTCCCAAGGGCTCCTACAAGCATGGTAGGTAGAACGTTGCAATTTCTCCTTCTGTATGTGCTCCATCAATGTATATTTGGTTGTTAGGTGACTTTGCAGCCTAAGGTAGACATCTCCGGGGCAGAGCCAGCGTGAGTTTCCCCTTATAGCAAACACAGAAGGAGAGGGAAGACAGAATGAGGCATCACCTGAATCCTGACCGGAAAAAAAAGAAGTCACTGAGGTCCTCTTTGGCTCCTGCCTAAGCATCTGGCTTGTAAGGGACTTCTGAGTGAGAGCCCATAGGTCGCCATACCCTTTGCTCAAGTTTACCTAGAAGGCAATCTGAGGGGCTGGACCTCAGAGAAGCTTTTGTGTTCCCCCCTGAGGTGACTTTCTCTGGTCTCCTGTTTCCCTCTGGAGGAGGCAGACACGACGTGGTGGTCCCAGTGCCGGGTTCCCATCACAGTATTTTCCAAACAGGTGAGAGATGTGGAGGACAACTGGCCACCTGGTTGTGGGTAAGGGGAAGCCCCAGTGCATATCCCTAGGGGTACATCACTGGTGAAGGCCTGCTTCTCTTTCAGCTTCAGTGCTGACCCTTGGCCTGGGTAGTAAGGAACGGGCCTCAGAAGCTTGGAGTGAGGGGGCCTGGAAGGGAGGGGTACAGTCCCAGCTGCCTAGCTATGGGTACTAAACAGGCCTCGCCAGGGGCAGCCGAGATGAGGGCACTCCACCACCTGCTTTTCCTTGTTTTGTTTCCAGGGCACTAATTACTGTGCTGAGCTTGGAGCTGCCTAATGAGGCCGTTTGGATTTCCTGTTGTTCTGGCTTCCCAAGACCCTTAAAGGGCCAGCATCACACTGGGCTCATGCCTTGGGTGGGACAGCGTGGTCTGACAGGGAGAACACAGAGAGGCTGTCTCTGGGCTCAGCTTGGGTAAAGGGCTCAGGAAGAACCTGTTCAGTTCACTGCTCCACTAGCCCCCAGGAGCGCCCACCCAGAAGTGCCCTCGCCTAAGAACCTGGTGGTTTGGCCAGGGCTCAGGGTGGGGTGAGCAAGGCAGGGAGGCCAGAGCTGTGGAGGAAAGGCCGGTGATGTCACCAGTGCCCAGACGGTGAGAAACACTGGAGCACCAGCAGGAGGGAAATGCTGTGACGTCCTGTCGTGTTCCCCCCTCCTCCCACTGGAAAATAAACACTTGTTGTCTGAGAAGCCTGAGCCACTTCTGAAGGGCAGGCTGTAGATCAGGCTACCCCTTACTTAAGTCAGCCCCTCTGTACCACACCAGCAAGGCCTGCAGAATGCATACAATCCCTTTGCACTTTGGGGTTCTCCTTGGCTAGCCCCTACGGAGCTGAGCACTGGGGATGTCTGCGAGCCCATTCACATGCCACATGCCACAGGCTGCAGCTGGGCTGATAGGCAGGTGAACAGACACCATCTGTCTGCTTGAATCCCCTTCAGATCTCAGGCACATCTTGGTCCCAGGACCTATCCTAAATGCCACTTGTGCTGTAAAAGTCCAGGCTGCAGATCCCCTGGGTCCCTAGGAGGCCTGGCCTGCAGCACCCTCCCCTACAGACAGGGTGACGACATTGTTGTTCTTATACTACAGGGCCTTCCGCCTGAAGTTCCGGCTCCTAAATGGTGGGAATGAGGGTCCCCG
Organism: Phodopus roborovskii; assembly: GCF_943737965.1. Lineage (NCBI taxonomy): Eukaryota > Metazoa > Chordata > Mammalia > Rodentia > Cricetidae > Phodopus > Phodopus roborovskii. Next base: position 33,861,349 of record NW_026126416.1, on the reverse strand, counting down.
GGACAAAGCCAGCCTGGTTCCCGCAGCCACCTCAGAATGGACGGAATCCCCATTGTGTATGGGCGCCCCATGCCCGCCCTCTCTTACCCTCACCGGACATGCCAACAAACAGCTCATTGAGCCTGGGGAGGGGCCGAGAGACAACAATGTCCCCCAGTAGGCCTTGGTAGTGAGCTCAGCCGGGGGTGGAGGCTACCATGGAGGCTTGAGAGCGATGATCTCAGCCTGGGGAGGGTTGGCCAATGTGACAAACTGACCTGACCCTGGCCTCCCCAGCTAGGAGGCTAGGAAGGGCTGACCTGCAGCCTTACTTAGACTTCCCTACCCCCACGCTGGGAACAGACCAGCACTTCCCATATTTAAATTACCCCTGCCCTACCTGGCACCATCCAGGAGCATCAGGCAGGTCCTTGGAACCCACCAGAGCGATCCCGGACCCCAAATCCTTGTGGATACCTCCTCTGGCCCTCATGGAGGTCCAGACCAAACCGCTCTCCCAAACCCCCACCCCACACTGATCACAGTAGAACTTTCATAACTTTCTATGACCAAATCTTCAAAAGACACCAGGACAGTCTCGACCTATGTTGAAAGTCCTGTATAGGAGGTACTCAAGCCCTTCAATGGCACAGAACTGGTGGTGTAAGTGCCCTTGAGAGCTCCCCTGACCTTGAGTTTATGTGTAGAACTTTCCAGACATAGGGCCTCAGGTCACTCCAGGCTTGACTAAACCCTGTCTCCTCTGCTGGCCAGTTTTCATCAGTCAACAGAGCATTCTTTGAGGGAACCAGTAAGCCACAAGAAAATGTGGTCAAGCTGCCTCCACTCTGCAGACACTGGACCAGCCAGGTGCAGGTTTGCAGAGGTTGGTGGAAATGAGGTGGGGATGTCTTTGGGGTAAGAGGATGGAACAATGCCTGGATTCTGGCATTCTAGAACACCCACACGTCCACCCATGGCATGCAATCTGTCCACTCAGGAGCAGACCCAGGCATTTTGGTACATTTGGTCTCCAGCCTCAAATGCAGGGAGGCTTTGTGCCTCTGGCCTCTCTGCACCTCCCCCAACACACTTCCCACACTTGTCTGCCCACCACTGCCCAGCGGTGGCTGTACTGGTACCTCTGCTCAAGAGCCCACAGCTGAGGCTGAATTCATATGCCTGGCGAGTTTCCATACCCCAGCCAGTATGTTCACATCCAAACTCATAATTCAAGACTCTGTCCCCTACCTGGCCCTGCCAGCAATACCTACCCCTTTCTTCCCTTATCCTGGGCCCCTCTGTGCCTATCAGGAATGGTCTCCTTCCCTCTTTCCAGCTTTGGGCAGGACAGATGGCTCTGTGATGGCTGCTTCTTCCAAAGGATCCAAGTTATGTCCCAAGCATCCAGGTCAGGGGTCACACCACCTCCACCTTCAGTTCTAGGGCCTCTGGCACCCCACAGGTACCTGCACACATGTGGGATATACTCATACGTATATACAAACACTTAAGTCACATAAACAAACAACAAAGATCTGGATTTTTGTTTGCTTGCCTCCATGAATCTTCCTCTGAGCCATGGTTCCACAGGCTAGCCACATTCTTTTTTTTTTTGAGACAGGATTTCTGTGTGAACCTAGGTGTCCTGGAGCTTGCTGTGAGACCAGAATGGCTTCAAACTCAGACAGCTGCCTGCCTCTGCCTTCTGAGGGTAGGGATTATAAAGGCATGAGCCACCACTACCCGGCTTCTTTTCCTTTATAAAATATATTGATCAGTTAGTTGTGTGCATGTGTAGACACACACGTGCATGTAGGGGTCACAGGACAACCTCAGGTATTAGTCCTCACCTTTCAGATTATTTTTTTCAGACATGGTCTCTCGCTGTTGTAGAAACTTCCTTTTCTGCCTCCATCTCCCTGTAGGAGCACAGGGATGGCAGACACACACAACTGCACTTGGCTTTTATGTGGGTTCTGGGAATTGAAACTCAGGTCTCCCTGCTTGTACAACAAGTACTTTACCATCTCTCCAACCCCCCACATACTTTTTCCTATGTCTTCATCTTATCTCCACATCCCCTGAGTCAAATAAGTTATCCCCTTGTGACCTCACACGGTTGATCTCCTCCACAATGAGGTGGCTCTGGCATCCAATCTTTTCTTTTCTAAAAGACATTATTTATTTTCATTTTATGTGCATTGGTGTTTTGCCTGCATTTGTGTCTGTGTGAGGATGCCAGATTCCCTGGAACTGGAGTTTCTGACAGCTGTGAGCTGCAGTGGGTACTGGGAATAGACCTGCCTCCTCTGGAAGAGCATCCAGTGCTCCCAACTGCTGAGTGGTCTCTCCAGGCTCTTGTACCCAATCTTTGTACATATATGTTTCAGCCATTCCATGTGCATATGAACTCCGTGAGGCCTCCTTCAGGAAAATGAACCAGGAACCTATAGCACCATGCTGTGTGAGTGTGTGAGAGTGTGCTACTGTGGATTGAACCCAGGCCTTTGTGCATGCTAAGTACATGCCTTACCACTGAACTCCAAAACCAAACTCTTGGAGGCACTGTTGATGGATTTGTCTCTGCTTCCCATAGCTTCCTCTAACCAGAGAGTTGCAGTGCTAAAAGGAGGTATCAAGGCCCATGAGAGGAGAGGAAGTTGTGCACAAAGCATCTTGAGGTCTCAGATGCCAAGATGACTCTAAACACAAGGTTCTCCTGGGACCTAAGAAAGATCCTGGAGAAGGGTGAGTGGGCACAGGAGTGTTGAGGCCTCTCTATTGCCGAGCTGTATATAACTGAGCCCCTGGTATTGGCCACCCTGACTTTTCACCATTGTTCAGGAATTCCCCATGAGTACCCAAACACTGAATTTCTTACACCTACAGGGCTGCAGGAAGGCACTTACAATGGTCCAAACACCGTGGGGCTGAGAGGAAGCCCAGTTCCTATGGCCTCTAGGCCTCTCTGGATATTTTCCTAGATGTTGGACTGGAGGTTCTCTGTAACTACAGGCAGGTCGAGTTATTCATTAGCAAACATCAGTATGTGATTCTCATTAACTCCAGGGGAGAGTTCAACCTGGATTAGCAACTGGGATACATAGTGTAGACACTGTCACAGGAAGTTCTCCCATATGTCTAACCTAAATCCTTCCTGCCACCACTGAAGTCCATTTCCTTTTGTTCTGCCTGTGCTGGGAGCAAGGGATAGCTGGACACAGTTCCCTGCTTTAGACCACAGCAGCCAGAGGCCTGCTGGCTTAAGCAGCTGTTCAGCGCTGGCACCTGTCCCCAGTCTCTGTCTCTCTGTGTGAGAAATGTGCACCCTACTTCCTCGTTCAGGCCTAACCCTTCCTTCCAGGAGACTGGGCACTAGAGCTGAGTAAGCCCCCACTCCTAGGCTCCTGCTGGTAGACAAAGCCAGGGGTGTGGTTCCACCCCTCCTCTTACTTGTCCTGGGTGGCAGCTGCAGCTAGAGATCAGAGTTCATGTCAGGAAATGAGAGGGCAGAGTTGCTTCTAAGGGATGAGCTGTAGGTTTGTAGGGCACAAAAGTACTCTCTGGGGGTCAGGTAAGGATGGGCCTGTAAGTTAAGCGAAGCTTGGAGCATCAAGGAGGGCTGAGAGGCAGCTGGCAGCTTTACCCTGGGAAAGGCCACGAGCAAAAGTAGACCAGTGGAGAGGACCATAGAGGTCAGCCTGGCGAGGGTGGAGGTCAGCCTGGTGAGGGTGGAGGCCAGCCTGGGGAGGATGGAGGCCAGCCTGGGGAGGGTGGGGGTCAGCCTGGGGAGGATGGAGGTCAGCCTGGGGAGGATGGAGGCCAGCCTGGTGAGGGTGGAGGTCAGCCTGGTGAGGGTGGAGGTCAGCCTGGGGAGGATGGAGGCCAGCCTGGGGAGGATGGGGGTCAGCCTGGTGAGGGTGGAGGCCAGCCTGGGGAGGGTGGAGGTCAGCCTGGGGAGGATGGAGGCCAGCCTGGGGAGGGTGGAGCTCAGACTGGTGAGGATGGAGGCCAGCCTGGTGAGGGTGGGGGTCAGCCTGGGGAGGATGGGGGTCAGCCTGGGGAGGATGGGGGTCAGCCTGGCGAGGGTGGAGGTCAGCCTGGTGAGGGTGGGGGTCAGCCTGGGGAGGGTGGAGGTCAGCCTGGGGAGGATGGAGGCCAGCCTGGTGAGGGTGGAGGTCAGCCTGGTGAGGGTGGAGGTCAGCCTGGTGAGGGTGGAGGTCAGCCTGGTGAGGGTGGAGCTCAGCCTGGTGAGGGTGGAGGTCAGCCTGGTGAGGGTGGAGGTCAGCCTGGTGAGAGTGGAGGTCAGCCTGGTGAGAGTGGAGGTCAGCCTGGCGAGGGTGGAGGTCAGCCTGGGGAGGATGGAGGTCAGCCTGGTGAGGGTGGAGGTCAGCCTGGGGAGGATGGAGGTCAGCCTGGGGAGGATGGAGGTCAGCCTGGGGAGGATGGAGGTCAGCCTGGTGAGAGTGGAGGTCAGCCTGGGGAGGATGGAGGCCAGCCTGGCGAGAGTGGGGGTCAGCCTGGGGAGGATGGAGGCCAGCCTGGGGAGGATGGAGGCCAGCCTGGCGAGGGTGGAGGCCAGCCTGGGGAGGGTTCAGGATGAGTAGATGAAGTAGCTTCTTTGGAAAAGCCTAACCCCAGGATGAGGAAGCCAGGCTATAAGGGGGTAACTACCCTCGCCGCACCACTGCCATACTCTTCAGACCAAGTTATCTTTTGGTTCAGTGATTGCTTGGACACTGAGGAACACAAGTCAGGAGGTCTCCAGCCTGACCTGTGATTTGGTTTGAGATTTCTAGACTTTTTCTTACAGGCAGGGTCTCATTTCATACCCTATGTGGTCTGGAACTTGCTATGTGCTTAGAGCAAGCTGGCCTCAAACTCAGAAATCTGCCTGACTCCAGACTTTATTTTCATTTCTAAAGTGTGTCTGTATGAGTGTGTGCTGTGTGCGGTGCCTGAGGAAGTTAGAAGAGGGAGTCAGATGTCCTGGATCTGGAGTCACAGATGGTTGTGGGCTGCCTAACATGGGTGCTGGCAACCAAGCTGGGGTCCTGCAGAAGACTATATATACTGGTATAATTAAGGATGGCCTTGAACTCCTGGGGTCTGTCTTCAAGGTTGTCCTGAGTCTCCCCTTCCCTCTCTTGTGCCTCTCTGCTCATTGGTAGAGTATGGACAGGAAGGAACTGGGGAAGGGGAAACCAGGGCTCTGGGCAAGTCGCCATGGGGGCTGCCTTAAGCCTCAGCCTCCTCTATGACTGGAAATACCCGATGTGTGGTTCCTGGCCTTAGCTTTCCAGGCATCTTCTGGGTTTGGCAGATGTAGCTAAAGCAGCTGCCCGGTCATCATCAAGTTGGCCCTGGCCACCAGGCTTATCTCAACTCTGCAGCTGCCAATCTTTACCCTGCCTCCTCTCTTCTGTCTGTTTTTGTCTTTTGGTTTTTTTTTTTTTTTTTTTTTTTTTTTTTTTTTGAGGCAGGGTTTCTCTGTGTAGCCCTGGCTGTCCTGGAACTTGCTCTGTAGACCAGGCTGGCCTCAGAGATCTGCCTGTCTCTGCCTTCTAAGAATTAAACACACCTTTAAAAAGGAGCTCAGCGCATCCTTAGCTTCTCCTCTTGGGTCTGCTGTCCCTGCTCTTATTGAGAAAGCACCAGTCTCAGTCCCAGGCCCCACCTGCTTTGAGCAAGTGCTCTGGGAAGGCCAAGGAGACAACATGAAATTACTCCAGGCCCTAGGTGCCTGGGACCACAGAGGAGATGTGGCCTTACGGTTCATCTCAGCAAGAGGGCTGCCTCAGTGGGAAGCCTCTGGGAGCCCAAAGTGTGGACAGCTATTCTCGAGGTTGTTCAGTCAGGACCTTTATCACAGTCTTCTCACAAAAGGCCCTGAACTCTTGACTTCTCACACTTTGCTCTCCCCCAACTCCTGCTGCTCATGCCTCCTCCCTTTGGAGTGTGTCTCTTTTTCCTTTACGTAACTCAACTCTGACACTCACTTGTGCCCTGCCCCTGGGGTGGCCTCTGGTTGTCTTCGTGATGCCTAGAGGGAAGGAAAGGAACTAAATTACTGTTTGAGTCTTGCAAATGCGTAGTTGAACGCAGCCCTTCACTCTCCCAGGGTCACTATTATTATCACATCATCACATCGCACAGATGAAAAAACAGGTGTAGAGTCATGGTTAAGTTTCAAGCCCAGGACCACATGGCCAGGTCCCAGTTATACTCATTCATCAGACCTCAGGCCACCTCAGTACTTGGCCTTGCTCGGTGCTCTTCAAATCAGAACCCACTGTGAGTTAGAATAGCATGCCCATCTTGTCTCCCAAGCCCTCGGGTTTTATCATCAGTTCCTGCATCCTGTTCCTTCCTTGAAGTCCCCCCCAGCCACTTCTCGAGGCCAATGCTAAATCATCATCTTCCTCTCTCCTCCCTTAGCTTCAGGCCTATTCTCACGGGAATCCACTATGACCCTGGGCAAAAACTCCAAGTACGCAGTTTCGCAGTTTCTCAATGGAGCAGTAGGGGAAAGTGCGCCGCGCTGCGGGGCGCTGCCTGCTAAGCGGGAATCCAGATCCTAACCGCTGGCGCCCCTCGAGGGGAGGGGAAAGGGCGGAGGTGCTTCTGCGGCGGCATCTGTCCGAGGCGGGCGGGAAGCTGCTGCATTAAATTGTAAAATCGATTTATTGACCGGCAGGTGCGAGCAGCGGCAGATGGAGAGCAGCGCTGCCCGGGCGCATCTGCGGGGAGCGGCGGCATCGATCCTGGCCCCCCTCTGAAACCGTTCGTCCTGGGCCTTTCTGTCGCGGTTCACTCCTAAATGCAGGGCCAAGGTCCGAGAAACCGTGGCGCCTGAGTGACTAGTGTAGTTCAATTTCCTTCCCTATCCCCTCCTATCCTCAGGGCCTGAGCTGCGCCCCCACGGCTGCCAGGCTCTGCCAGCCCCACTGCCCCAGTTGGCACGCGGCGAGCCAGCCTGACGCGTGGCAGCGCCCTGCGGCAGATGAGGCACGCGCCGGCCTCATTTCAATGTGAATGGATCGAATGAAGCAGCCATGTGGCAGCAACAGTTTGCAAATCTCCCGGCCTTCTGTGCAGCTCCCCGGCCGCGGCTCCCAGCACGTGGCCCCTTCTCCGCAGCGACCACAGCAGGGTCTCTCAAGGCTTAAGTGTCCCGCCCCAGACAGGCTTGCTTCCCCGCCCCCAGCCTGTCCTGCGGGCGCAGTAGCCCAGACCCCACCTCGCCTCTACCCGGGTGCAGTGTGCCGGGTCCAGAACGCTGTCCCTTGGGAAGGGTAGTGACCAAGTGGAGGGCTAACACAGCGCTGGAGGTCTCCGAGCTGCGCTGGTGGCCCTGGGGAGCGCTCTTAGGCTTCCAGCGGGGAAGGAGGCCGAAACCAGTAACCTGTGGGCAGTTTGGAGACACAGCTGAAAGAAAACTTCGGCTTTTTTTCCCCCCACTTCGGTTCCTGGGATTGGTTGTGCATAATTGGAGAAACTGTCAAGTGGCATGCTCAGTGGCCAAGAGGGGAGAACAGTAGAAGCAGAAACCTAGGGAGAAAGGCTTTGGCTGGCTTCACAATATTCAGTCTTCAGAGCTGGGAAATGTTGAGGGTGTCATTGAGTTGAGAAGCTGTGGACCCAAGAAGGGGCTTCAGTTTATGGGGACTCACGTCGGCCTGGCTTAGGGACCTATGGAGTGTCTGCATCAGGGTCGGAGTCAGCTGGCCCTGCCTTGAGCCTAAGTCCACAGTGACCTGCTATCCTCTGGCCTCCTACTGGCAGCCCCACAATCTTTCATTCCTTTGAGTAACTAGGATGTGTCACAGTCGGATCTTTTGCTCATAACTAAGGAGTGGGGGAGAAGGGCTCCAGCTGTGCAATCTGGAGAAACACTCCCTACACATTCACACCTAGTGATTGGTTCTAGCAGAGGGAACTCTAGCAGGGACCGGAGACTAAAAGAGGTGCCCTGGCCAGGAAGGGCGGCAGGAATATTGTAAGTAGGTGCTTTTGGTGAAGAGGAAAATGTAACACTTTCCTGTCTGGGTCAAAGCTTTTCTAGGTTGGATGGCTCACATTGTCCGTTTCTGAGGAAAACGGTGATCCCAACTTTTGTTTGGACCTTGACTATCTGCAAAATATCTTGGCACATTTAATGTGTATGAGTGGGTAGAACACTTCCAAGAGTAATAGATACCCTGTGTGGAAGTAGATGTCTCCCTTGAGTGTTAGTCAAGTGACAGCCATAGAAAGAGCGCATGTCAATGAACACCCAGGCTAGGATTCTGGTATGAGAACTAATAGAACCTGGTGGGGTTTGTTGCATGCCAGCTCTAAGGAGAGAATGGGAGGGAGCATCCTCTGACAACCTAAGCAGGTCTAGGAATACACAGAGGATGCAGAGAGAGGGGATTTGGAAGCTCAAGTGCCAGGACCGCCGGGAGGTACCTCCTGAGCGCCCCCTCCCTCGGGCCTGGGACTTGCCCATAACCTATATTAACTCGCTAGTGCAGCCTGGGCCCATCTGCCGGCCCCCGCCCCACCTCGGTTCCCCACGCCAACCCGCTCGAGCCAGATGGTGGCTGGGAGGGGTGGCCGTGCGTGGGGGACCCCGGAGCCTGTCTCCTCACCTCACCCCACCCCCACCCCACGCTCAGAACCTCATGTTCCTCACCCCCCCCCATCAACACCAACCAAGTCAAAAAATCAGACCATATTCGTCATTGGCAGCTGTTGGGCTCCTCTTCCCCTACCACGGCCTCCCTGGGGCTGGAGCCGCGTCCCCGCTCACCCGCCTCCCCGCCCCGCACTGATCTTATCGTCCGACGACAGCCAGCCATCACCACGCGGGCGGGCTGACAGATGAAGCCACATTGCCCCCACCGCCCTCAGTGTAGCCGAGAGAGAGAGTTCTCTAGCACCCCCGAGACTGGGAGAAGCCAGCCCTCCTTGGTCTGTGTCCTCCGGGGAGCACGACGGGTTCTGGGAAAGCAGCTGCACGGTTTGCGCTCAGAGGCCACCCGGGAGAGGCACGCGTGCGACGTGGGTGAAGCCGCCCGAAACTCAAACAACTTTGTGCGCCTCCAGTTCCACCCTAGGTCCTGCCCTAAGCAGAGAGAACTGGGCCTGCTCAGCCTCAGGCTCTTTCACCTTGCCTCTCTAGTGGCCCGTGGAAACTCCGAAGTTAGGAAAGTTAGTTCCTCCCTACCCAAGTGGAGCTAGAGGGACACGGGTCGGGGCCAGAATAGGCGACAGAGCCCAAGCGTGACCCAGGTGAGGTAAGCACTGAGGGCGAGGCCAGGACTTCATTACCATACAGCTGAGGGCGCACCCCCTCCCCTACTTCGAGAACCACGCCCCCTATCTCCCTTTCGGACCACTACCCCTGGCGCTAGCACGAGCCGGGGGGGGGGGCGTGGAGAATAGAAGAGAGAAGGCACGCGCTGGGCACGCCCGGCTGCTGGAGAGTGACACGCCTACCAGGTGCAGAGAAGACCAGAGTCTTAGACGCTTGGCCCCTTGCCTTGCTTGAAATGGCTACGGAAAGGTTAACGCGTCCGATGGCTTCCCTGCGGTGCTGGGGACGCGCGGTGGGTGGGTGTTCATAGGCTGGAGGCCAGCGAAGCACGAGCTACCTAAAGTCTGGGAAGGAAAGGGAGAGCCAAGTCTCCTGGCGCTGGTTTTCGCTTTCTCGGTTAAGTTCTTCCCACCTGCTGGAGGACTATAGGTAGCTATGCCTGGAGCATATGCACCGCCTACGGGTACCCCTTAGAGTTTCCATCCCCAGGACCATCCCGGAACCACCTCACCTCCCGCCGCTTCACTGAGCTACCCTCCTATCCTCTGGTGGCGAGGGTCTCAGCCTTTATTTAACCAGACGATCTCTGAGGACTGCTCCCTGGGCACGCGCAGAGCTGGGAGCCCAGAGGTTGGAAGAGGGGCGGGGACCTGCGCCCTACTGGCTAGTTGACAGGGGGAGCGGCGGGGGCGGAGGCCCCCTGCGGTGGGTGCTGGGACTGTAGCCACTAGAGGCCTGGAGGGGAGGGGAGAGTAACCATGAGCCTGTCTGAGTGACAGGCTGCGAAGAGGAGCCAATATATATAAGAAAGGCTCCGGAGCTAGCAGGTTTCAGTAGCGGCGCTGCTCGCCCGCAGGAACCCGAGGCCAAGAGCCTCAGCCAAAGCCGCTTGGGTGCAGTGTACCCCGGCACTAGACCGCTTGAGGCCCTAGGATTAGCTCCAGGACACATATTAGAGTGACCACCGCCCAGTCGCCTTCACCTGGATTACCTACAGAGGCATCGAGCCGCGGAGTTTTCGAGAAGGTAACAAGGGAGCAGAGTGCCGAGAGGAATCAGCTGTTCAGGAACTCGGCTGGCAGACGGACGTGCGGGAGAGCGACATCCCTAACAAGTAGATTCAGAGTCCCCAATGGAGAGGACACCCCAAAGAATGACGCCCGCGTCTCGGAGCGCCTTTCACTGGGCGCTACTGCTGCTGGCGGTACTGTGGCCGCAGGTAACGTCCCGCGCCCTCTCCGCCCCCTCCCGCAGCGCTCCCGGCTTGTGCCCCGGCGCCAGCTGAACCTGACCGCTCTCCTCCCTCCTTCTCTCCGTCCCTGTGCAGCAGCGCGCAGCGGGCTCCGGCATCTTCCAGCTGCGGCTGCAGGAGTTCGCCAACGAGCGCGGTGTGCTGGCCAATGGGCGGCCCTGCGAGCCGGGTTGCCGGACTTTCTTCCGCATCTGCCTTAAGCACTTCCAGGCAACCTTCTCGCCGGGACCCTGCACCTTCGGTAGCGTCTCCACACCGGTATTGGGCACCAACTCCTTCGTCGTCAGGGACGAGAATAGCGGCGGTGGTCGCAACCCTCTTCAACTGCCCTTCAATTTCACCTGGCCGGTAAGCACAACCTGAATGCACTGGGAGATCACCGAAGGCAAAAGAAGGGAGCTCCCAGAAACCAGAGGTTCTCTCCTAGGCGCCCCCTCCCCGCCCCGAGAGCCCCAGGGACTCTTTCCCTCTTCTCCCACTTCCATTCTCTTATAGGACCATCCCGAAGAGGGCTTTCGCTAGTCTTTCTTCCTAGTTTCTTGCCTTTTCTTCCACCCAGTTCTTGGGATACGAGTTTCATCACCAGTACCCCAACTCTACACCACCCGCCCATCCCTCAGCTCTCACTTACACTCCCGCATCCCACATCCCTCCTGTCTTAGCTCGCACGCTGCACTGCGCGAGCACCAGTTATGTTGACCCGAGCTCGGTAACTGTATCCTGCAATTAGATTAATTAAACAGGCTGCTGCGAAGCACCCCCTCCTTTCCCGCCCTGCTCATATCGCTATCTCTCTGTCCCCATCCCCCTTTTTCTTCCCAGGGTACCTTCTCACTCAACATCCAAGCTTGGCACGCTCCAGGAGACGACCTGCGGCCAGGTGAATATCTCATTTCTCAGCCACAGGGGGGCGACATTACACAGCGCCGAAAGAGTTAACCTGTTATAGGCGGGGGAAACGCGGGCTTGGGGGTGGGAGCCAGGACGCTTAGCTTGGCCGGAGCTGCGCCCCGCGCTGGACGCTCGGATTCCGCTTGCTGCCTGGACTCAGAGCACAATTGCGTTTCCTGCGGGTTATTTTTGGCGTGGGAACGCGGGGAGCACGGCGGTGAGAAAGGCCGAGGCTGCCAGCGCCGCTGACGGGCCCCTTCCTGTATTTTACACCTTTTGCGAATTCCGCTCCTTTGGAAAGGGAATAATGGCTTTGGGATGTTGTTCTGACACAGAGGAAAAGGATATTTCACCAGCACAACAATTCTCACTTTGAAAAGGAAAAAAGAAAAAAAAAACAAAAAACAAAAAACAACATTACCTACCTCTGGAGCAGAACCCCTGAAACCGCACCAAAGAACCCTTTGCTCCCAAATCTCAAATCAGAATTTTTTTTTCCATTTTGACCTCTTTTCCTCTTTACCCTCTGTATCTGCCTTCACAACCCTAGGATATCTTAACATCCGTCTATTGTACCCTTTTTGAATGCTATCAAGCCCCCTGCACATGCACACACCCAGGGAAGTAGCAAGGCTTTGGGACCCTCTGTCCTGAGCTTGCTGGCAGGTGGGGTTATCTGGGATAACTAGTCTGGTTGTTAACTGACTGCCATAGTCACAGAGAACGAAACAGTGGTGGGCAGCTTTCTCTGGCTCTCTGACCCAGTCCTCTCCCTGCAGAGGCTTTACCAGTCGATGCACTTATCAGTGAAATCACCATCCAAGGCTCCCTTGCTGTGGGTCAGAATTGGCTACTAGATGAGCAAAACAACACCCTCACAAGACTGCGCTATTCTTACCGGGTCATCTGCAGTGACAACTACTATGGAGATAACTGTTCCCGTCTGTGCAAGAAGCGCAATGACCTCTTCGGACACTACGTGTGCCAGCCAGATGGCAGCTTGTCCTGCCTGCCGGGTTGGACTGGGAAATACTGTGATCAGCGTAAGCAGCCAGGCTCCTACTGGAATGGAAGGGAGGGGATTTCCCCCAAGAAAGTATTATACAGTTGTCTCAGCTTTCCTCAGAGTGTTATCTACTAGCTGGGCCTCAAGGCCAGCTGGGGATGCTGTAACTTGGGACTCAGAGCCTTCTCCCCAGCGGGCATAGGCCCACATGGATCCCTATTCTTCATTCCATCCAGCATGGTTCTCTGTTCTCTCCCACCCCCTTGTCCCTGGCTCCCTTTAAGATAACCATGGCACCTCTTGGAGACTAATAGTAGGAAGTGAGTTCAGGAGAGCAGGGCAGGAGATTGAGGCTTTGGTACCCCAACCTCATTCAGCCTTATTTCCTTTCCTTAGCCATCTGTCTTTCTGGCTGTCATGAACAGAATGGTTACTGCAGCAAACCAGCGGAGTGCCTGTAAGTTGGGGACAGGAAACAGGGGCAGGGGGAGTCTTCCTTGTTACCAGGCCTCTCACCTTACACTCAGCGTCCCTTTTGTCCTATAGCTGCCGTCCAGGTTGGCAGGGCCGCTTATGCAATGAATGCATCCCCCACAATGGCTGTCGTCATGGCACCTGCAGCACCCCCTGGCAGTGTACCTGTGAAGAGGGCTGGGGAGGTCTATTCTGTGACCAAGGTGAGTGAGGGAAGGAGAGATGGGTTGGCAGAAGCTGAAACTGTTACTGTTCAAGGATCTTAGGACCAGTACATGTGCACATGTGTGGTGTTTGGGATAGAACTCAGGGCATCACATGTGCTAGGCAAGCACTCTACCTGCAAGCCACACCCCAGTTCAGTCTTGGTACTTTTAAAGGCTCTTTTCACCTGAATTAGAATGGATGGTGGGACATTCTTCCCTAGGTACAGAAGAGCCAGGTTGACTAAAGAGGCCCAAAGGGTAACAGCTTGTCAGCCTGGAGCTTATGCTCATAAATTCTAGAAAGACCAAAGAGAAAAGGAGGTCGAGCTCTGTTCCTCTTTCTGTTTTTAGTTACCTATTAACCCTCTGAGTGTTTGCTCACCTTCCAAGGCTGTTTGAGCAGCTCTCCCCTAAACAGCTGTCTGGTGGGGTGTGCCCACTGGCTGCCCTGGGCTGTGGCCAATCTGGGCCTCTGGGTGGAGAGAACATCTAACTGCCTTTTTTAGTGTGGGCACAGCCACCTGCCTTTCTCCAGTGACACTTGCCAGGCAGCTGTCTGAGCTCACACAGTATCTACCTGGTATTTGAGGGTTATTACTCCTCAGGAGTCTGTGAGCCCCAGCCTGGAGAGAAGAAACCTTTTCTTCTCCATCTCTGTACCCAGCTGCATCCTCCCATTTTCAGGGTCAAGCACTGTGCCTGCTGCCATGGAGATACTGCACAGGCCTGGAGAGGATGGGGAGGGGGGTTGCCATGCTGGAAAAAGCTTGCCTAGGCCCTGACTTGTTGCCAGCATTGAATTCAGTTCTTGCATACTCTCTCTCCCTCTCCCTCTCTCTCTTTCTCCACACAGAACTCCCCCCATTTTCTGTCCCCAACACACACACCTGGTCCCTTGCTCTCTCCCTTTCTGCCGTCCCTATTTGCTCCCAGGCGGTACAGTCATATACTCAGTGTATGCAAACACAACCCTTACAGCCCCTCTGTTTGCTTTGTCTGGCTCTCCCTCATTGTTCTTCTCCAATAAGAAAATAAATAGCTATCATTCAAAATACACTTTTATCGCCTCCTTTAGAAAATGCCTGATCCTGTCTGTGTTTGCTGTCAGCTCCCTGCTACTCTATTTCCACGTGTTGAAATTTTGCTACTTATTCTAGATCCTGCTAAGCTTGCACCTCCTCCATGAAGCCTTTCATGGCTTCCTCATTGGCTAGGGGCCTTAACTGCACCTCCTTCTCCTCTTCCTCCTGCTGTGGCCGGCAGTGTTTGTGAGCTTGCACAGCAGGACACTGACCAGTTGTGCTTGGTTTTCAGCTTTCCTATGTTTGTGCAGTTTATATGTGACTCAGGGTACTTCAACACTCATGACTTCACCGTCAGAGGAAAACTGAGTTGAAGCTTCTTTGGGCCGAGTCAGGGTGACTTGTTTGCAGGTAGGTGAGACAGTTTCTGGTCCCACTCAGCTGGTTGTTTCCTGTCTCCACAGATCTCAATTACTGCACTCACCACTCCCCATGCAAGAACGGAGCAACATGTTCCAACAGCGGACAGCGGAGCTATACCTGCACCTGTCGCCCAGGCTACACTGGTGTGGACTGCGAGCTGGAACTCAGCAAGTGTGACAGCAACCCCTGTCGAAATGGTGGCAGCTGTAAGGTGAGACCCAAGCCTGCTCAGGGAGGCAGGGGCCTAATTAAGCAGCATCCAGGCAGTCTTTGGATATGTATCCATGGATAGGCACTATGGGCAAGAAGAGGCTAGCCGCCAATCTCATATGTTCTTGCCCCATCCCCAGGGTCTAATTTTAGCCCGTTTGGTCTCTCTCCAGGACCAGGAGGATGGCTACCGCTGCCTGTGTCCCCCAGGCTACTATGGCCAGCACTGTGAACATAGTACCTTGACCTGTGCTGACTCACCCTGCTTCAATGGGGGCTCCTGTCGGGAGCGCAACCAGGGGGCTAGCTACGCCTGTGAATGCCCCCCTAATTTCACTGGCTCCAACTGTGAGAAGAAAGTAGACAGATGCACCAGCAACCCATGTGCGAATGGTAAGTCCTTTCCGTCACCTTACTAACCTGCTGAACTGACCCTGGGCCAGCGAGCCTAGGAGAGCTTCAAGGGAAGCGAGGGTCCTGTCTGCTACTCAGGGCAGACTGGCTGACATGGACTGTCCTTTGCTTTGGCGGGTGAAGAGCTTGCATAATTGGGGGTGGCACTTTGGAGGAGAATCAAGTCAGCAACAGGCCGTAGGTGAGGGGTAGTGCCCCATCGCGGATGACTTCCATTTTTATTCCCATGGATGAGCCCTGGTCTGATGAGGATAGCCAAGTGACCCTACTCAGGAAGCCATGAATCAGAAAGAAGGATGTTGGAGGCTTCACATCCCTTCTCAAGGGAGGCAGTGGTGGTTAGAGCTCTGTATCTTGAGGTCTCATCTTTCCCCACACTCACCTAGGATGAGTGTGGCACAAAGTATCTAGAATATCCAGCACTTTTTGAGACACAGAACAAGTTGGTAATTGTCGTGCACTTGGTCACCAGGTGACTGTCTATAAGGCAGGCAGGCTGACAGTTATTGGGAACTGTTGAGAGTCTGGAGGTGGCAATGTAATCTGTCCCATTCAGCTCCCTCAAGCTACAGTTTTATCCTCCCTGGGTGGGAAGGTGTAACTAAGTGTCTTTGGTGTGGTTTCAAAGATTAAATTAAATGATAGTCATGGGGTGCTTCCTGTATGTAGTCTGTAGTTGCCTTTTTTTTTTTTTTTTTTTTTTTTTTTTATCTTCTCTACCTGATTCTCAGAGGTACCTGTGAAGAAACTAAGGCCAAGGGATCAGTAAAGACACAGGTGTCAGATCCTCTACTAGAGAGAGCAAGCCAAGCCTATATGTCTTACCCTAAAGTTCTGTAAGATGCCAGTAACTGTTACGCAATAGTCCACGGGGGCATGGAGAACCAGGATCAGCCCAACTCCAGGACTTCGAGTCTGTGCAATCCTCTTTGTATAGGGCTCTGTCTATGCTGGCTGAACACATGGAGGTAGAAGGGTCTAAGCTCATGGATTAGGCCCCATGCCCTCCGCCTGGGAACTTGCAGGCCATTGCTGACTTGGGTCCTGTGTCCTTTACAGGGGGCCAGTGCCTAAACAGAGGTCCAAGCCGTACCTGCCGCTGCCGACCTGGATTCACAGGCGCCCACTGTGAACTCCACATCAGCGACTGTGCCCGAAGCCCCTGTGCCCATGGGGGCACTTGCCACGATCTGGAGAACGGGCCTGTGTGCACCTGCCCTGCTGGCTTTTCTGGCAGGCGCTGTGAGGTGCGGATAACCAACGATGCCTGTGCCTCAGGGCCCTGCTTCAACGGAGCCACCTGCTACAACGGCGTCTCCCTAGACAACTTCGTCTGCAACTGTCCTTACGGCTTTGTGGGCAGCCGCTGCGAGTTTCCCCTGGGCTTGCCACCCAGCTTTCCCTGGGTCGCTGTCTCCCTGGGTGTGGGGCTGGTGGTACTGCTGGTGTTGCTGGGCATGGTGGCCGTAGCTGTGCGGCAACTGCGCCTTCGGCGGCCGGATGACGGCAGCAGGGAGGCCATGAACAACTTGTCAGACTTCCAGAAGGACAACCTAATCCCTGCTGCCCAGCTCAAGAACACAAACCAGAAGAAGGAGTTAGAAGTGGACTGTGGCCTGGACAAGTCCAACTGTGGCAAACTGCAGAACCACACATTGGACTATAATCTGGCTCCAGGATCCCTGGGGCGGGGGACCATGTCTGGGAAATATCTTCACAGTGACAAGAGCTTAGGGGAGAAGGTGCCACTTCGGTTACACAGGTAAGCCATACTTGGAAGCCAGGGCTTGGCTATGGACCCTTACATAGTTTGACTGTGTCTCCCAGGCTGGGTTGGAGACTGGTGTCAGGCAGGCCCTGGCTGCTTTTAAACAAGTAGGGCTGTGCTACTAACACCAAGATATTCCAGTTGCATTTCTGTAGGGAGCCGGGTACAGTGGCACAAACTTGTAGTCCTAAATACTTAGGCTGAGGCAGGACTATGGCAAGTTTGATGCCAACCTAGGCAACATAGCAGATCAAGTCTCAAAAACAAAACGAAATGGCTCAGAAGGTAAATGTGCTTGCTACCAAGACTGATCCCCAGGACCCACGTGTTTGAAGAGGAGAACAGATTTCTGAAAGTTGTCCTCTGACCTCCACAATGGTGCAGGAGCAAGTACACATGTGTGCACATGTGTACACACACACACACACACACACACACGAAACAATTTCACAATTTTTAAGAATTCTTCTAGGGTTTTTTTTTTTTATTTTTTAAATGGGTTTGTCTGTAGAAACTCTGGGGCTGTCCTGGAACTATGTAGACCAGGCTGTCCTTAAACTCAGAGATCCACCTGTCTCGGCCTCCTGAGTGCTGGGATTATAAGTGTGTGCTGCGGCCATCACCACCCAGCTTCTTCTAGGGATTGATTACTAGGGAAGCCCCTCTTGCTCATTCATTCATTCTTCACTCCCAAATACCAACTGTCCACAGTGTATCTCTTGTGAATTCCATCTTTCTACAGTAGGGCTTATCTCTAGTGGGAATACTAGCTTTTTCTAGTTGCCATATGACTTTTCTGGTTTTGGTTGCGGCTCTCTTAAGGGCCTGTTCTAACTACCTGCCCTGGAAGGCAAGCCTTGAGCATCCCCAGCCTACATCACTCTGGCCCATTGCAGTACATACCCTTTAACTCTCTGGGATGTAGATTAGCGTCTCATTGCATCTCCAGGCTCCCCTCCTCCCTGCTCCCTCATTCTTACCTGGCTGTCTTGTGTTGCTTCAGTGAAAAGCCAGAGTGTCGAATATCAGCGATATGCTTCCCCAGGGACTCTATGTATCAGTCGGTGTGTTTGATATCAGAAGAGAGGAACGAATGTGTCATTGCCACAGAGGTGAGTTCTGGCAGCATGTCCCCTCTTGCCTTGTATGGATGGAAACATGTCCTGCTTACTAGCAACCTCATGCCTGAAGGGGTGGGCTCTTGGGTCCCCTGCTGGCCTCACTTGCCACAGAGGGTGTGAAACAGGAACCAGGTGGTATGCCTGACTTGGCAGCTGCACCAATGAAAGGGACAAAGTTAAGGAACTAGGGGAACCTCTGGTCGAGCTAGGAAGGACAGCTACCTTTCAGGAACTATTTCCCACTTGTCTTTGGCTGAAGACAGTTACCTATGCCTGCCTGTTCTGTACCACTGGCTTCCTCCATTGTACTCCTACATTAGAGCAAACGCCCAGACACTTGTTCTCAGGGCAGAAGACTAAGAGAACTGCCCCTCCCTCAGTGACTTCTCCCAGAGAGGCCCAGGTCATCCTGGAGACAGTGCCCATCCCCAAAATGACCATTTTCCCATTTCGTATGTGCTCCCCAGGTATAAGGCTCGAGCCTACCCAAACACCCAGCTTCAGCCCAGCCGCTGAGCCTTCCTTCTGCATTGTTTACATTGCATCCTGGATGGGACGTCTTTAGTATGCACAGTGCTGCTCTGAGGAGGAGGAGGAGGGAATGGCATGAACTGGACAGACTGTGAACCTGCCAAGAATTGCACCACCTCTGCATGCCTTCAGGAGTCTGCCTGGCCTCAAATGGGCAGCCCTACCAACAAGGGAGAGAGCTGAGGAACCAGTGGACATCAGTTGGACTTGCTCTGCCAACAGTGGCCATCATGGGGCTCTTGACTGTTCTTCAGAGAGAAGTGGTGGCCCCAGTAGGTCTTAGAGCTGCTGTGGCTCCCATGGGCATCTGTTTCCAAAGTGCCTTTGCCCAGGCTCCAACATGACAGCTGGGCCCAAATGAGGGAGGAGATGAGGCTTGCAAGGAATGGGCCTCCTGTAGGCAGGAAAGCTTTGGAGTTTGGCTTTTGGTAGGAGCTAGGCCTGTATGTGACGCAAGAGGAGTGGTCCCTGCCTCCAACCACAGCATTTGGGGTGCCAGCTAGCCTAGACCCTCTGGGCAAAAGCTGGTAGATCACCTCTCACTGGTCCTGGGGCCTCTGGGCTTGTGTGAACAAATGGGCTTAGGGCCTGCCCCTTTTGCCAGCTAGGGTTTCAGGCCTAACTGGGGAGCTCAGGGCCATCATGGAAAAATTCCAATGAGGGAGATAGTGGGTGCTGCTGTGGCCTAGGCCCTTCCCTCCCTCGTGCCTGTTTCTGTGCCCTTGAGCCTGGGCTCCATCAGTGCCCACTGCTGCCCCAGACCACCCTTGAAGCCGATCTTCAGAAATCAATAATATGAGGTTTTTTTTATTTTGTAGTTTATTTTGGAATCTAGTATTTTGATAATTTAAGAATCAGAAGCACTGACCTTTCTACATTTTATAACATTATTTTGTATATAACGTGTATTTATAATATGAACAGATGTGTACAGGAATTTATTACTTCTCGGGTCCTGTCTTTGTAATGGTGGAGTGGGAATCTTCTCCCTGCCTTCCTACTCTGAATAGTTGGAAGTTCTAGCTCTTAAACATCCTCCCAAAACCCCCTGGGCCTGTGCGTGCTTGGGTTTGGCATGCTGTGTGGAAGGCCCGTGTCTCAGTCTGGACTTTGGCGAGCCTATCCTCATCTGCCTCATTCCTAGCCTAGGCCAACCTTCCAAGCCCAGTGACTTTGAGACTGGCTGCCACCACCCCACTTTGTGCCCCAACCATTCCATGGGGCCATCTTTCCCACAACTGGAATCTCTCTCTATTTTTCCCAAGCCTGAGGAGAAGAATGGGGTCCTTGATTCTCTCCTATTGAGGGTTCTTCTTACTTATTCAAAAGGACTGTTATTAGATAACGCCCCGCCCGGGCACTTCCTCCTGCACTAGCACCTCCTGTTTTCTCAGGTCCTAGTGTGGAATGGTTCTGGAATGGGGATGGGTAGGAGATTTGCCCTGAGTTTGTCTTTCTCGAAGCTGGACAGAGCTGGAGGGGTGGATGAATGAGGCTACAAGGAATAGGGGGACCAGAGCTTTCTAGAGCCTGGGTTGTTCAGGCCGAGACACTAATGAGGGAGTTTCCAATTTACTCCATGCCCAGCTTCCTCTAAGACACAGGATAGTCCCTAGGGTGCCAATCCTCTCTCTGCAGCCACAGACATACCCCATGGTGAACAAAGGATGAAAAACCAAAACCAAAACAACAACCCCAAATGAAGGAGCTGCTCACATGCCCCCAGCTCTCAGCCTGTTCACAGAAAGCAAAGCAGACCCAACAGATGCTTTCCTGATGAAATCCCACTGCAGGAGGCAAACCTGCCTCCGCCCCCAACTCCAGCGTGGTGACCCAGGATCTGGGTGCTTATTAGAGTGCCAGCAGCACGCACGCACATGTTCCGTGGCTTGGTCATCATTCTCTGTTGCTCCGCTGCACACACAGGGTATCAAACAGGAAAACATTCAGGGAATGGTTCCCACAGCCTGAGCCCTGAGCCGACAGCAGGGGGAAGAACAACACGACCTCACTCTTCCTGCCCAAAATGAAACAGGAAAGCAGCTCCTAGGCTCTGTGGGGCGGGGGAAACTGGGCTGGGACTGAAGGCTAGATGACGAGGCTCCCATGTGGGGGACAGGTAGGACACCCGCAAGCCTGCACGTCCACACCACCAGGCTGTGCTACATTGCCAGATGGACAGAGAAGAGGCCTGGAGGGGTCCTGGTTGTTGGCTCAACCCTTTAACACCTCTGATATCCTAGCTAGGGAGCTGAGAGCACCCAACACTTCACCCTGGCTTCCTGGGGGCAAGTGGGAACACATGCAAAGACTTGGTGTGATATGCGTGGGTGCTCCAACCTGCAGCCCAAGCCAGGCCCTCTCTCTAGCAACTCAGAAGTAGGTTCCAGTTCTCACTTGGAGTGTGAACAAAGTCTAAGCTTTCTCTCCTAGGATTTCCTGAAGGTCTCTCCTTGGGGGCCAAGCCCCTCCCCAGAGGTAAGGTATTAAAGGCTCTCTTGATCACTCAAGGTCCGGGAGACTTGACATTCAAACATGATTAGACTATATATAGCTCTAGACTCGCTGTAAAGTGTTCTCAGTAGCCTAGCAAATGCTTGTCTTTGTTTATATACTTTTTTGAGAATTCAGAGTTTAGAAGTTCCTCAGCAGTCTGGAGTAACTGTCCTGTCTAAAGAATTAGTCTGACCTCCTGGTGACCTTTGGCCTTGAGGACAGCTGCTTTTCCAGAGCTTGTTGACTGGTGACCACCTGGAGATCCTTGTGCTCTGGGTTGGGAGGGGCCATGAAGAAGGCAGTGGTGCCTTTATTGGCTTGCTCAGGCAAAGCCACTGGGCAGATGAGGGTACAACGGTTCCTACCAACTTCTGCTCAGTCTAATTCAGGCAGCAGGACTCAACCAACATGTACAGTGTGACACCTCTGCCCTGGGTTCTACAGAGCCCTCCGTGAGCTCCCTCCTCTCGCTGTCTGTGTTGTCTCCCGGTGGGTCTGCACCATCTGTGAGCCCAGCCCTCCGCCCCGTGTGACCCGCTGCATTCCGGGAAGGAGATGGAAGTGATTCACTCTGGGAACTGTGACTGTCCCTTTCCAGGGAGGGGATGCTCCTGGGAGGTCCCAGTGGCCTTTCCCCAGGGGGCCCGCGCCCACTGCCCCTCGCGTCCCGGGGTGTCCCGGGGTGTCCCGGGGTGTCCCGGGCCGGGTCGGATTGGGCAGCGGAAGAGTCAGGTGCGCACGCCCGCCTGTCGGGGTCAGCCCTCCACCTGCCGCCACCGCAGGGCGCCCGGGAGCTCTGCGGCTCCCCGCCCTCTGCTCTTTGTTACAGCCCGACTTCCTGTTTGTGGTCGCAGACTCGGGCTCACTTCCCGGGCCGGGAAGCTGCCGAAGGCCGTGAGTTTCTCGGGGACACTCCCACTGGGTCCCGCCCCCTGGCTCCTCCGTACCCCCCCTTCCCGCTTCGTTCCCCCCCTCGCTCCTCCCTCCCGCGCGGGGTGTTAGCGGCGGGAAGCGGAGTCTCCAGCGGGCTTCACGGCGGGACGGCAGGACAGCTACCGGACACTAGAGGGCGCTGCGCGGCCGCCTAGGCTGCTGTCCCGCTGGAGGCTCCTGGGGACCAGTGCAGGAATCCTGAATTAGTTTGCGCCTCTGCTCCGCAGACCTGGGTCCTGGTTATGTACTGCTAAGCTGGAATAGTAACTGGAAGGAACCCAGTGCGATGCTTTCCACCAGCTATTGTCCTGGTGTTCAGAGGAGCAAGGGCACTTCACCAGCTAACGCCAACTCGGACACATCCCTACCATCTTCCAGCCGCCTCCTGACCTGAATTGAAGGGTGCAGTTGGAGCTAGTGATTAAAACTAAACTCCCTTCCAACGCAATCCCTCATTGCCAAGTGATCTGGGACATCCCTTTCTTCAACATTCTTTGAATTCCTCCTATATTATTTATACATATGCCAGACATTGATGGCAAAGCATAGTTGTTTATCTAAAGAAACTAGTCAGTCTGGAGAGGCTAACCATTCAGGTTCGTTTTGCTTTATTTTTGAGGCATGAGATTTAACTTAAGCTGACCTTGAACTCCTTAAGTAGCCAAAGATGACCTTGTCTTGAGGTCAGCATAAAGGGGTACATTCACTCCAAGCCACTTGTAATAGTGAGCTTGCAGTTGCAAGCTGCTGTGTCTCCAGGATTGGGCATAGTAATGTACATCTTTATCTCCAGCACTTGGAACAAAGTGATCGAGTTCTAGGCCAGCATGGTTTACATAGCAAGTTACAGTCTTGGCTATAGAGACCCTCTCTCAAACACTCAAACAACAAGAGAGCGAGAGAGAGAGAGAGAGAGAGAGAGAGAGAGAGAGAGAGAGAGAGAGAATTAGAGACAATCCTGAGAGGATACTGTTCAAGTAACAAGGGCTATGTGCTTCTAAATAGTTACAGAACCAAGAAAACAGTAGTGAATGACCTATATTCTGCTCATGCTCCTGGCATTAGAGCTCCACCATAAAATAGTATAGTTCCGGAACTGTCATCAATGTGGAGGGTCTTTGATTCATGAAGCACCTGTAGGCAAAGGGATTTGACCCATGGAGTGTCTGTGATGGTATCATTGTTTTTGGATGGTTGGTGCCAGAGTCTTACCTGGGCCCTAACTGTCTGACAAAAACTCTGTCCTGTCTCAATCCCTCCTTAGAACAGGTGACCCTAAATGACTTTGGGAGGACGTAAAACAAAGATCAATCAAAGTACTTCCTGTTGAGGAGGGGTGTTTAATGTTGACAGCAGTTAGGGCCCCCATGGTAGGAGTTAGGTGAAAGACCCACCTCAGATTGTATGGTTTTCAATTGAGAACACGCAAATAAGATACACTGTAAGATAAAGCAAGCAAATACAAATCAAAATCAATAATACAATGTGTGATAGGTGATAGAAAGGGCAAAATCCAATGTATTCTTTCTTCTAGGGTCTGATTGTGCCAAGAACCTTGAGCTATGTTATTATGCATAACTTTTTTTTAAACAATATTTCTCTGTGTAGCCCCTGCTGTTCCAGAACTCACTCTATAGACCAGGCTGGCCTTGAACTCACAGAGATCTGTTTGCCTCTGCCTCCCGAGTGCTGAGATTAAAGGCATGGGCTATCACTGCCCAGCCTAAACCTTTTTAACGTTGTCTTTGGTTGTTGATAGTTGTTTGCCCTCCCCCCCCCAGTCCAATATTGACAGGGTTCATTAGGAAGATTCCAAGTGTCACCTGCCTGAGCAATGAGAAAGTCAAAGGCTTTTGTTTGTTTTAATTTTCTGTGTATGGGTGTTTTACCTGCATGCAAGCCGGTGCACTATCTTTGTGCCTGGTACTTGTAGAGGCCAGAAGAGGGTGTCAGATCACTGGGGACTGGAGTTACAGATGTCTGTGAATAGCCATGTGGGTGCTGGGACTCAAATTCATGCTCTCTGAAAAAAAGCTCTTAGCCATTGAGCCATCTCTCTAGCCCAGGCCTCTAGTGTTGAAGGTCTGCATCAGCCAACAAATAAAAGCTCTGCTCTTGAGTTTCAGTGACCCAAAGGCCCAAGAAAACTGTAGGATTCGGGAAAGAGTATGACTACTTAATGGATTTTGAGTTTAGTGAAACCAGTAATGGTGAAGAGACTCTTGAAGACAGCCCCGACCGTCATGGGTGGATCGGCAGAAGATGTGGGGAAGCAGTGGTTTGATCACGTGTAGAGTAGCATCTCATAGTAGAGAATACCTGTTTTATGAAGGATCCCAAGTTAGAAAAGCCTTCTGATGGAGGAAAGTTTGAACCTTAAAGGTCTGTATTTGGGAAGGCATTTGCTGTGTTGTATCAACCCTGGCAGAGAATGGACAGCATTAGGCAAAGATCGGAGTCACACAAATAAACAGCCTGCCCTTTTTAAGCCAACACCAGTGGGAGGGCCATACCTGAGTCCAAATACATGTTTTGCTGGAAGATATCCCTGTCTGAATAGTCCAGAGGGATCCCAGGGCCCCACGGTATAAAATCGGAAGGTCTGTCCTGGGAAATAATGGTCTACATAGAGGGGTTGATCTCAGGTTGAGTGGTTGTGAGGTGTTTAGCATAACTGACACCTAGAGAAAAGCAGCAGGCATGGTAGATGAGGTAGCATACACTTAAGCACTAAGCAGAGAGTTAGAAACAGTGCAAGTCTTTACACTCACACCTCTCCTTCAGCGACATCGTTCTCCCAGCAGGCCACAACACTCAAACAGCACCACCAACTGGGGAGATGATGGGGGACATTTTTCACTCAAACCATGACAAGGACTGCCTCTGAATCCCTGGGGGCAGTAGAGTCTGGGTGAGCTGGATAATCTGGGAAGTTGGGTCATCAAAAGCAAACAGGCATGGGAATCAGGATACAGAGGGATGCAGGAAAAGGTGCCCATTAAGCCTCGGACAGTAAACTGTTTGGAGTTCTTTGGAATCTGGGCCAGGAGAGTTTGCAGCTTCATTTGTAAATCTGACGTCTTGGACTTGTCTCCATTCTCTGTAAGATTTATCTCTGAACAGGTGTGTTACAGGGCTTTTTACAGGGAGCCACTACTCCTGCTGTTTTAGATTGGGTATGATATTTACAAGTCTTGTGCCTCGGGTTGGTTTTCTTTAATAATAATAATAATAATAATAATAATAATAATAATGACATTATTATTATTATGTTGAAACAGTATTTCACTATGTAACTCTAACTGGCCTGAAATTTGCTATATGGACCAGGATGGTCCTGAACTCACAGAGATCACCTGCCTCTGCCTCCCAAGTGCTGGAGTTATTTTTGTTGTTGTTATTTCTTTTCATTTTTATCTTTCTCTGTGTAGCTCTGGCTGTCCTGGAACTCACACTGTAGATCAGGTTGGCCTTGGTCTCACACAGATCTACCTGCCTCTGTTCCCACCCCCACCCCCACTCCTGGGATTAAAGATATGCATGCACCACCATGCCCAGCTGCCTTATAATTATTATTAGTGTTGTTGTTGTTTTATGATGTAAAT
Source organism: Phodopus roborovskii (assembly GCF_943737965.1). Lineage (NCBI taxonomy): Eukaryota > Metazoa > Chordata > Mammalia > Rodentia > Cricetidae > Phodopus > Phodopus roborovskii. Next base: position 33,835,714 of record NW_026126416.1, on the reverse strand, counting down.
GCATGTGTGATGGACATTCCCAGGCTGTCACCCTTGGGAACTGCTTGGGTGTGTTGCATATAGTTAAAATCATTATTTTGAGTACTTATAAAGAATAAGATAATAACTGCCATCCATATAACAAAGGTGACATCCAAATTACTCAGAAACTGGTATACATCTGAAAATGATACTCTTGGCATCGCTATATATTCAGCTGACTTCATATTGTCAAGAATTAATCACAGGGCTCAAATCTCTTACTTTGTAACTGCATGTTTGCTGCCAGCTAGGGCACAGTCTGAATAAGATGTACCTAGCTAGACAGAAACATTTGGCTTGCTATATAATGATACGGGGTAAAGGCCGATGATGTCAAGGGAGTGGGATAAAAGAAGAGAAACTAAAATGTTAATGACTCTTGGAAAATGTTTAAGGAGAAATGATTTGAAACTGCTCATGCTTGAATACATTAGAACTTGTGTAAATAAAGACAGCCTGAGCTAGTCCTGGCCATCAGTTTGGAAGACAACTGGTGATCAGACTCCTCATTTTTTCAGTGACTTCACACCTCCTTCCTGCGACACAAGAACCCCGCTGGAACAGGACTCCAGCACAAGTGTATCTTGCAGGGTTATGTGCGTATGTCCCTGTTGGTGGAACTATTTGGGAAGGATTGGGAGGTGTGGCTTTGTTGGAGGAGGTGTGTCAGTAGGGTTGCTGTTTCAAAAAACTCACATCATTCCCAGTGCTTGCTGGCTGCTTCCTATTTGTGGATCAGGAAGTGAGTTCCAGTCTTTCCTGGCACTGTGCCCATGCTCCACTCTCATGGGCTCTAATCATCTAAATGAGAAGGCCAATTAAATTCTCTCTCTCCCCACCCCATCCCACCCCCAATGTTTCTCTGTGCAATAGTCCCGGATGTCCTAGAACTCACTCTGTAGACCAGGCTGGCCTTGAATTCACAGAGCCCTTCCTGCCTCTGCCTCCAGAGTGCTGGGACTAAATGTGTGCGCCACATTTATATGTTGCCTTGGTCATGGTGTTTTAGTCACAGCATATGAAAGAAACTAGTGTAATCCCCTGGAGCTGGAGTTACAGGTAGTTGTGAGCCTCTAAGTGTGGTTATTGGGAACATAGCTCAGATCCTCTGCAAAAATAGCAGACACTGCTACCCACCAAGCCATTTCTCCAGCCCTGTGCCTCCAGTCTTAAAAGGTATTGCTGTTGGGGAAATAAAGAGGAATCTTAGATGGATTTCAGTAGGGGAAGTTGTTTGCCCCTCCAGTTTGTCCCTTGATGGCCCATACACTCGGACCAGTTTCAGACTCTATTAGAAAAAAGGATGAGTCTTCATCCTGGGACCATGGAGACAGTGGTCCCCAAGTGAAGCATGTTTTGTTCCAAAAGGGCAAAGGACTTTCATGTTATCAGGGTGGGGCTATTAGGAAGGCAACGTGAAAAGAGGAAATCTGTTTTAGGTTCATTTCTGTTGCTGTGGTGAAGCAACCTATTCACAAAGCAACTCAGAAGAGGAAGAGTAGATTTGGCCCACAACTCTAGGTTGCTGTCCACTGTTCACAACTCCAAGTTACTGCCCACTATTTTGGGGAAGTCAAGGCAGGACCTCAAGCAGCTAGTCAAATTACATCTACAGTCAGGAGGAGAGGAAAATGAATGCACCCATGCTGCCTGTCTGCTTTCCAGCTAACTTCATCTAGCTTTCTACCATCAGGACCTTCTGCTTAGAGTATGGTCCTACCCTCTCTTGATAAAGGGCTGGGTTTCCCTTTATCAATTAACAACCAAGACAATTCCCTAGCCAGGTGCCTTTAATGTCAGCACTCTGGGGGCAGAGGCAGGAAGATCTCTGTGATCTCAAGGCCAGCCTGGTCTATGGAGTGAGTTCTAGGACAGCCAGAGCTGTTACACAGAGAAACCCTGTCTAGAAAAACCAAACTGACCCCCCCAAAAAAAGAGAGAAAAAGAGTGTGCTGGAAATAGACCTTGGTGGTAGAGTATTTTCCTAGCATATATAAGCCCTTCTGGAGCATTCTGTGAATTGCCTGGCCAGATAAGAGACTAAGAAGGCTAGAATCTAAGTATTTAGCCTGATCACATTTCTAAGCCACTCAATTCTTCAGAGCTGAGTCAGACAGACAGATAGACTATGACTCTACCCTGGGTACAATGGAAAGTGGTAAATCTTAAACGAAAACAATTAGTTAACCATGCATCAGACTTTGGCTAACGAGCTTCAGCTCTTCTTAAACCCACAAGGTGAATGCCAATCCTGTTGTTTCACACTTAAGGAGATTGATGACCAGAGACAACAAGGTTAGGGTGGCCCAGCTGATTGGGGGGTGTAGTGGGGCTCAAATCTGAACTTAGAGACCATGTCTGGACAGGCTAGGCATTCTACTGGAATTAGCAGTTTTATAAGGTAACTTTATCCTCAAGCATAATTAATTTATACAATCCTTTATCTCCCAGAACAAACACTTCCCCTGTGTCAGATAAACATGCTTGCTAGCAGCAGTTGCTGATCCAAGTGTCTGGAATGAGAAGCGAGAAGAAACAGATCACAAGGAAATGGGAAGTAGCTGCTCTTTTTAGAACAATTAAGGAAAGGTTCATGTGGGAAAGACCCAAAACAGGAAGCAACTAGGTGCATATCATGTGCTGGACACATGTGACCCTGCCAGGTGGAGGTGATGCTGGTACCCAGCAAGGTGGAGGTGATGCTGGTACCCAGCAAGGTGGAGGTGATGCTGGTACCCAGCAAAGAGGAGGTGATGCTGGTCCCAGCAAGGTGGAGGTGATGCTGGTACCCAGCAAGGTGGAGGTGATGCTGAGCCCAACAAGGTGGAGGTGATACTGGTACACAGAAAGGTGGAGGTGAGCTGGGCTCAGCAAGGTGGAGGTGTACCCAGAATCACCTCTCCTGGGCTGGTAACTCTGTGGGCATGACATTAGCAGCCCCTTCCTGGAGGTCCTGTAGCAGGAAAGCTAAGGTGTAGCACACAGCTAAGTGAGTGGTTTATTGCTTGAGAAAGAAATGTTGGCAAAGGGAAGCAAAGATGACGACAGGAAGGTGTTTAAGATCCCCTAGTCAATTTTTGTGGCGATTTCTAATTTTGAGAGTGTTGAACTAGTGTCAGGTAGTATGTGAGATATTGCTATGACCTTTTCAAGGTAAGAGTACATATTTTTGCCAGGTAGTGGTGGCACATGCCTTTAGTCCCAGCACTCGGGAGGCAGAAGCAGGTGGATCTCTGTGAGTTCAAGGCTAGGCTGGTCTACAGAACAAGTGCCAGGACAGGCTCCAAAGCTACACAGAGAAACCCTGTCTTAAAAAAAAAACAAAAACAGCGACAAGAAATTGAGACTGTTCAAAACAACAACAAAAAAAGTGCATTTTCTGTCTCCTCCTTCTTCTCCCCTGACCCTTTTTCTCCATTGTTCTTACTACATTCTGGATGACCTTCCTATGCTATTATGGTATCAACTCCACTGGGCCTTCAAAGATGAATACGTTTTGGGAGGAGTGCTTACCTCGATGGAAGGAGGGATACAAAATGATTGTCAGCAAGGAGGCTTGCAGCTAGGCCATCTGTGTTTATACTAAGGGTCTATAACTACAGTTATGTCATTATGAGCTGTATGCCCAACTTGCCTGTGTATTTATCTGTGAAATTATGTCTACCTTCCATCAGAGTGGAGAAATTTATATATTTAATATATATATATTATATATATATTTATTTATTTATCTTGAGACAAGGTCTTACTGTGTAGTCCTGGCTGGGCTAAAACTCACTATGTAGACCAGGCTGGCTTTGAAATTATAGAGACCCACCTGCATCTGCCTCCCAAGAGAAGTTTATAATTAGAATGGATGCAAAAGTATTTCACAAACTGCCTGGCACATAGGAAAATGACCACTAAATTATTGTTTCTGGTATGTAAACATGAGGTGCAGAGGATGGGTAACCAGATGTGACCCAAGGGGCTATAGGGAGGGTGGAGTGAGTGTCTAACTGTGTGTGGGTAAGATCAGGTTCTGGTTTGGTTGGATAGGAAGAGGTCTGAAAAGGAATATCATGGAATCGTTCCCCAGGTGGTTCAGACATATATGCTTTTTTATGTAACTATACATCAGAGCTGAGTTCCTTGTCAGTAAGTACAGGCACACCGAAATGTTTCCCATGAATTCGCAGATCTAATGGGCTGTATCAACTTTATGTTACCATCTATGGCTGGATGTTTAAGTTTTCCTGTGCACTTGTACCTGTGTGTGTATGTTCATTTCTGTCATGTGAATTGACCATAATTTACTTAAACATTTAGCTACTTTTGGATAGCTACATAGTAAGACTTTGTTTCAAAAAGAAAAAAGAAAAAAAGAAAGGAAGGAAGAAAGAAATTGCACTTCAGTTTGGAAGTGTAGCTCAGTGGCTAGCATGCTTGCCTAGCATACACAAAACCCTGGGTTTCATCCCCAGAATTGCACAAATCAAGAGTTGCTGACGCATGTCTGCAATCAGGCATTTAAGGTGTAGAAGCAGGAAGATGAGAAGTTCAAGGTCATCTTCAGCTACATAGCAAACTCAGGCCAGCTTCAGATACCTGAGACTTTGTTACAACAGACAAAAACAAACAAAAATGACATTTCGGGATCAGTGAGATGGATCAGTGCGTAAAAGGCCTTGCCACAATACCTTGATGACCTGAATTGGATCCCTGGGACTCCTAAAAGTTGTTCTGTGACCTTTACACACACTTGCATTCCTATACCTACTCACACACATATGGCATAAATAAATATAATAGAGAGTAAACATTTCATTAAACCTTACCATTTCTCAATTGCAACATTCACACTTCAACACTTGTATTTGGTGTTTCCACCGTTAATGAGGTGTTCTTTCACTTATTTATTTATTGCAAAAGGATCTCACATTGTAGCACAGGCTTACTTAGAATTCACTATGTAGCCAAGACTAATCTCAAATTTGTAGCAACCCTCCTGCCTTAGCTTCCATAGTGCTGGAACCAAAGTCATGATCCACCACACCCTGTTTATTGTTGTTTTTAATAGTTTTACTGTTCCTCATGTGACAGTCCATATCCTGCATTTTTGGTTTACTATGCAGTCATTGGCATTTTTACTAGAATGTCTTCATAATAGTTACTGATTTTAGATGAAGTCAAAATAGTCTCATTGTTTTGGGAAAGAATCTCACTATGTAGCCCAGACTGACCTTGAACTCATGATTCTCTGGTCTCAACTTCCCATGTGCTGGAATTACATGTGTGAACCATCCCCCGTGGCAGAAATAGACTTCTTTGAAAAAAGTCTTATCTTGTTTTTTGGTTTGTCTGATTTTTTGAGACAGGGTTTCTGTGTGTAGCGTAGCTTTCCTGAAACTATCTCTGTAGACCAGGCTGGCCTCAAACTCACAGAGATCCACTTGCCTCTGCCTCCCAAGTAGTGGGATTAAAGGTAGGCACCACCATTGTCCGGCTCATCTTTCTTTTTAAAATCTCAACCAGAATAAATATAAAAAGAAAGTCCAAGTTTGCTGTCCTGCTGTCAGGGCCATGTAAGGACTCCTGCCGCCACTTTGAACATTTTAATGAGCTTTCCCAGACTCCTCCTTACAGACAAGCAGACATAGACTGCTTATCGGGGTGAGGATGGACCCCAGGCCTTCACACATGCTAGGCAAGCTCCCTACCAGTTCCACCTCAGACTTTTTCAAGTTGAAAAAGTTATATGAGATTATTTTACAAGGCATTTTTTTCATAGTTAATGTTTCAAACCCAGTAAGCCCAGCCATATAGAACTGTGTCTAATGGCTTCACAGAGGTAGTTGGTGTAACAAGTTCATCACCATCTATGGAAGGATAATTGTTTTCTCTGCCTCTTTGTTCTCTCTCATGTGGACTGGCCACAATTTACTTGACTAGTTATTTTTTTTTTTTTTAGGTATTTAAGGATTTCTTCCTTTGCTTTTGCTACCACATATACCATTAAAATTTCAGGTATATGGCTTTTTTCATATTGTGAAGAATTCCCTGGAGGGGAAAGAGTGGGTTGCAGGGTTATTCGTCTTGACTCAGATAATTTCAGATATTTTCAGTTTCCCAGCTCCCACCGAAGGTGGTGAGGAAAGCCTCTCAGAGGCTATTTTCTATAAGCAGCAGCAACAGCAGCAGCAAAGGGGTTACTAAGAGAAACTAATAGAGAAGGGAGGGGTAAAGGGGGAAAATAAACACAGAGAGTGGCAGCAAAGAGGAAAATTACCAGATATCATGGCTTTTCTAAACTATTTTCTATTTAGAAAAGTAATGTGTGATCCTCATAGATAACCCAGACCTGGGGCAGGCATAGATCAGAGGCAGAGAGCACATGAATGTAAGGACCTATGTTCTATTCCCACCACTATGAAAGCAAACAAAATGTCCTCCAACTTTTAAGAATATTTGCACTTTGTTCGTCTATACATTTATTCTTTTCTCTTTTGGCTTTTCAAGACAGGGTTTCTCTGTGTAACAATCCTAACTGTCCTGGAACTCACTTCATAGACCAGGTTGGCCTACAAACTCACTGAGATCCACCTGTCTCTGCCTCCCAAGTGATTAAAGGCGTGCACCACCATTGTCCCGCCACATTTATCTTTTTTAGAAACAATCTTGCTTTGTAGCCCATGCTGGCCTGAATCTCCAGATCTCTGTCCTCAGCCTTCTGAATGCTGGGGTTAACGCTCAGACACTTTTGGGATAAACCTATCCGGTTTATATAATTTTGGGGTTAAATAATTAAGACAGTTTCCACTGCCGGGGAACTCACTCTAGTTCCTCCAAGTGGGAAGGCCTTCTGCTTGTTGTTGCCCTTTCCTAATGAGAGATGCCCAGAGGGGCTCTGTCTCCCCTCCGGTCTACAGTTTGGGGTGGCAGTGAAGACCTGCCTGCGGTGGCTCCTGCAGGGTTCGGGACAGGGAGGAACTGCCAGAGAAACAGCCGGCGCCCATGTTGGTACCTGGGGCCCATACACACTGCCCGGCAAGAGAAGAGACCAGAAGGCTGCAGCTGCCCTCAATCCTCTGTGTTCTCTTTAATCCACATTCCTCCAAACCTCAGCAAGATCCCAAGCCCAGAAAAATGAGAGCCACAGTCTTGGGATAAATCTGGCCTGGTCTTCTGTTTAAGGCCTTGCACCCTCAAAGTGACTGCTCTGCCCAAGGCTGTTTAGTTTGGGGCCCCTCATTTGGCCCGGGGGCGTAGCCCTCACGTGAGTCCTTTGAGCTTGCACCACCTAGTCTGACTCAACTGCATCCTTGGCAAAAACCCTTACCGCCCCGTGACTCAGTTTCTCCAACTGCTCACATGGGCAATAACATGAGGCACCAGAGTGGAATGCGGAGGGTGCCAGAGACAGCTTCTCTGCAGTGCGTGTTTTCAGGCAAGGGCCCAGAGGCTAGAGTTTGTGCCGCCCAGAGCATTCTTCCTGACCGTGCCCTGCACTGGCCACAGCTTTGGGTGGCAAGGATTCCGCAAAGGGCACCGACTAGACTGCGGGGAGACACCGCCGGGGTCATTGAGGGACTCCCGGGGAGACGGCGGGTGCCCGTGCCCGTTCCAGGCCCGTTCCCAGTACCCGCAGCCTGACGCAATCCGACGCGCCCTTGCTGCATGCCAGTGCTGGGGAAACCTTCTCCGCCGTTGCATCACTCCAGCCAGGTCTGCCACGGGAGGAGGAGTCGAACCAATCAGCACGCTCGCTGGGCCGGGGGGCAGGCTGCTCTGGTACCCACTTGGAGGGCGGCGCGGTTAACCGAGAAGCAAAATCCAAACACGATTGGTCAAAGGGAGATTTGCCCCGCCCCAATCACCGAGACAGCTGGAGGCAGTAGGAGGGCCCTCCCGGACGAAGGGTTTAAAGAGCGCCTGTGGGGGGGGGGGGGGGTACCACTCAGCTGGAGCGACGGATCGGTGCCAGGCCAGGTGTACGCGTCCGTCGGTCTTTCCGTGCCGGAGACCAGTCCCGGAGGCCGCCTGGGCCCGTCCCTGCGCCCGGCACCATGAAGCAGGAGTCCGCAGCCCAGAGCACCCCGCCTCCCTCACTGTCCCCTGCACCATCCGCGCAGCCTTCCTGCGAGGATGGCGACCCCCAAGCCCTGTGGATTTTCGGGTACGGCTCCCTAGTGTGGAAGCCGGACTTTGCCTACAGCGACAGCCGCGTGGGCTTCGTACGTGGCTATAGCCGCCGGTTTTGGCAGGGAGACACCTTCCATAGGGGCAGCGACAAGATGGTGAGCATCCTACTGTATTCGGAGGAGTGAGGTGGGGTCGTCAGGATGTCCTGGAATGTCAGGGACTTCGGGCTAACTGAAGGCAATGTGTAAACCTGGCTTGTGGTTTAAATTTGTGTGCCTGGGGATCCGGTTGTAAGCACCTGTGGAGTCGTGCATTGATTACCAGTTTGGGCCATGCGCTGCTTCTTCTGCATCTGCCCATCACTACTTATCCTTGACACTGGATGAATGGCACGCTCTGAGAGGTTTGGGGCTTGGGTCAGCACTTTTGGCTGTTGACAGATATAATAATTATTTCTTCCTCTTTGTCCTCTTCCTCCTCCTCCTCTGCCTCTTCTTCCTCCTCCTCTTCCTCCTCTTCTTTCTTGCCTACTTCTTGCTATGTGGCCTCAAACTTACACTGCAAACTCCCTCTCATGGCTCTGGAGCGCTAGGGTCACAGGTTTAAGTCACAACAGGATTAAAGCTCAGGTGTATGTGTGGGTGGGTGGGAGGGGATTGGACCTAAGGCTTTGTGCATGATAGGCAAACAACCTGCCACTGAAGTACATACACAGCCCTTTCGGAAGTGCTAATACCTACTTTGTCTTTTTTCAAACTCTTTCTTCGCTCTCTAGCCTGGCCGAGTGGTGACCCTCCTGGAAGATCATGAGGTGAGTGTGCAGTCGAGAGGGGGACCTTGGGCTCCACTGTAAGGGTGGGTGGAAGTGTAGCCCAACTCATTGCTTCTTGGGGAATCAGTTGAGTATCTTATTAAGATGCAGGCCTGAGTTTAGGTGTAGAGTTGAGTGTGAGAGTGCAGTATTATGAGTAATAAGTTCATTAGTTCCTGGGGTGAACCATATACATAGGCCTGCTGGTCTTCTGGGGCAACTTCACTTATGTCAGCCCTTAAGAAAGGTGAAATGGGGGTTGGAGAGAGGGCTCAGCAGCTAAAAGCACTGGCTGCTCTTCCAGAGGCCAATCAAATCCCAGCACCCATGTATGCCTCACAGCCATCTGTAGTGCGGTCTGATGCCCTCCTCTGGCATAAAGTTGTACACTCAGATAGAGCACTCACGTACATACAATAGTAAATAAATCTTACAAATAAAGGAAAAAGGTGAAATGTCCAGGCACAGTGGCTCTCGCCTTTAAACCCAGCGCCAGGAAGCAGAACCATGCGGATGTCTGTGAGTTCAAGGCCAGTCTGTGTACTATAGGAGATTTTGTCTCAAAATAAACAAACAAATAAAATAAAGGGAGGAATATTGCTTCTGAGTACCACAGCCAGCCTACCACTTTATTTCATGAAGAAATGGCTCACTAGGTAGAAGTATTTCCTGCTTTTCCAAATGGCCTGGGTTTGGTTCCCAGCTCCCACACAGTGGCAAACAATCTGTAACTCCAATTCCAGGGAATCCGACTCTTCTGGCCTCCGAGGACAACGGGTCTGCATGTACAAATATGGCACAAACATACATGAAGGCAAAATACTCATACACATAAATCTTTTTTGTTTTGTTTTGTTTTTCAAGACAGGGTTTCTGTGTAGCTTTGGAACCTGTTCTGGAACTCACTCTGTAGACCAGGCTGGCCTTGAACTCACAGAGACCTGCCTGCCTCTGTTAGGATTAAAGGCATGTACCACCAATGCCCAGCAGATTTTTAAAATTTTGTTTATTTGTACGTGTGCTCATGTGCACATGCTTAGTTTACATGTGGAGGCAAGAGACAACATGTGGAAGTGAATTCTTTCCTTCCACCATGTATGTCCCAGGGATTGAATTTAGGTTGTTTGGTCATCAGGCATGGTAGCAAGCACCCCACCCCTTGAGCCATCTCCCCATCTCCCCCCCATAGAGCACAGTTGCGGAGTGTGTCTAGGGTAGCATGCTAGAATGAAGGAGGGACCAGCAGCAGGCAATATGACTGACTGCAGAGGTCTGTCTTCTCCTAGGGCTGCACTTGGGGTGTGGCATACCAGGTGCGAGGGGAGCAGGTGACCGAGGCCTTGAAGTACCTGGACGTGCGGGAAGCAGTGCTTGGTGGCTATGACACTAAGGAAGTCACCTTCTACCCTCAAGACACCCCTGACCAACCCCTCACAGCCCTGGCCTATGTGGCCACTCCACAGAACCCTGGCTACCTGGGCCCCGCTCCAGAGGAGGTTATTGCCACACAGATCCTTGCCTGCCGAGGCTTCTCTGGCCACAACCTTGAGTACTTGCTGCGACTGGCAGACTTCATGCAGCTCTGTGGGCCTCAGGCACAGGACGAGCACCTGGAAGCCATTGTGGATGCTGTAGGAACAATGCTGCCCTGCTCTTACCTCACTGAGCAGGCTCTGGCACTGGTTTGAGGAGCCAAGCCCCTGCAGGGAGTGTCCGTGTGGATGTTGACAAACAGCAATATGTAGTACTTGACGATGGAGCTGGAAAAGCTTGGGAAGTCATGGTGGGTGACCGGGCACTTTTTGTCGCTGCCCCTGCCTGTCTCGCTCACTTTTGATTGACGCTGACTTACTACTTGAAACTTTATTTATTGCACCATGTTGGTGTGGTGGGCAGGGCAGGTGGGGGACCTGCCCTGCACGTGGGCCCTGCTGTGCGGTGGCTCTGCCCTAGTCTTCTGGTGCCTGACAAGAATCCCCCCAGTGCTGCTGCTAATTCCATACCACCCAGGCCTCCACACCCCTAGGGAGCCTCCAAGAGCCTTGATCCTCTGTTCACCCAGAGTAACAATCCCAGCCCTGGAAATATCACCTGCCGTGTTCCCACCCTGCTGGGTGAGGGGCAGCAGAAAATGAAGAGTGGTAGCCCTTCAGGGACAAAGGTCCCCTTTCAGTTTCAATCCCTATCCCTCTGTCTGTCTGGATCACCCCTGAAGACCTGTTGGTCTATTCCTGGGAAGCATCACTACGGGTCCTAGTCTCTCCTCAGTATGTCCCACACTATTACCATAAACATCTTTAATTACCTTTGTCAGAATATGTTTTGTCTTTGTATGGGGCTTGGGTAAGTGAGGGCTAAACCTTGAAAGGCTCCCAGGAAGGGACAAGGCTCACTCTCCTCTGCCTTCTCCCAGCAGCTAGGCAGGGTGAGCAGATGCCATTGTTTCCAGGGCTTTGTGTATACAAATAACACCCAAGACCACCTGCAAGCCTATGATTGAGCAAGCTTGCCTCTGCCCTGCAACCTTATGCTTCACCCTCCGGAGCTGTCCCAAGAAGGCTGGGGAGCTAGAGCTAGACTTTGCTCCATCTTTAGGGCCAGGCACTGTCTCTTTCTGAAAGCCAGTTCAGATCACAGCTTCAGATCACAGGGGCGCCTGGGGTTCAGTATGATGATGACAGCCTCCTAGGCAATGCCAATAGAAGGGTCCCGTGGCCTGGAATTGATGTTCCTTTATTCCCAGATTCTCTTAGGGATGTAGGGTTGGCTGGCCCTTCTGGTCTGACCTGTCAAAGCTCACCTGCAATGGCCCCCCTGCCCTTCCTTGTTTACCCTCTGTATGTCCCAAGATGTTGCTTCTTATACCTTGGCTCCCAGGGACAAGTCACAGCTCCCAGATCTTAGCCTGAATAGGAGTTTCTCCACAGGGAGTGAGTAACACCCTAGAGCCACACTCCTAGCTGATTGGCCTTAGCAGCAAGAATCAGAGTCCAATCTAGCTCCTCCTCTGTCCCTACTGCCAGTGTCGGGGGGGGGCATTGTTCAGAGAGGGGTGCTCTCTCTCTCTGAGACAGGGTTTCTCTGTGTAGCCCCAGCTGTCCTGGAACTTGATTTGAAGACAAGGCTGTTCTAGAACTCACATCCACCTAGGTCTGCCTCCCACCTGGCTCTGTCTCTTTAGGGATGCTATCTATGAATAGTGGATGGGACAAGTTGGATGGTATGTGTTGCTACTGCTTTTGTGGCCAGTGCCCGTATTGGTCTGGGTGTCACCAGCAGGGTCAGCTCTGACCAGCTGGGCAGGCAGTGTGCCTGGGAAGAATGCCTTGCTGTGTTGTGTGCCTATGTTTTGACGGCCTCGTGTCTTGGCCATTGATGGGAAAAGTGTGGACTATGGCCAGGTTCTTCTGGGAACCTGGTCAGGACAACACAACAGGAGGGAGTTGGTAACGAGGAGCTCTTGGCATCCATGCCCTGGGCTCTCTGGGGCAAAGCAGGACGCAGCTCTGCCCGCTCTGTAGTGGACTGCAGTGACGGTGAGAAGGGGTGGAGAAGGCTGTGTGATAGAGCACGTGGACCACCATTCTTTTCCTTGTTGTTTTGGTGGGTCACTGGAGAGCGAACCCAGACTACTACACACTAGACAAGTGCTCTACTGCTGAACCACATTCTCAGGCCCATTTACCTTTTGCTTTGAAACAGGATCTTAGTAAGCAGTCCAAGCTGGTCTTGAACTCACCTGTAGCTCAGGCAGGGCCTTGAACTTGCAAAACCCCTGCCTCAGACTCCAGAGTGACGGGGATTGTCTCGTACTCCTTACTACTTACACTTAAGCTACCATTCTTCAAGCCATGTGTCATGCACAGTTCTAGACATGTTGGGGATGCAGCATGAAGGAATTCCCCTCAAAGAATATGGAGTCTAGAATTGGTGGTGACAATTCTGCTCGAAATGTGACCACCTAAACGGGTCCCCTGACTCAAGTGAGTGGACAGTGAGGGAAGCCTGACTGGGTGAAGAGCTCCAGAAGGCATCTCTGCGGATAGTGAATCAGGGGACACTGTGTGCCTAAGGGGGAGACAAGGTCAGATGGGCTAGTACACAGGGGAAACATGGGGCCAGGCAGGTGGCAGCCCAGGCGCTGGCCATTGAGGTGAACTGTGGCTACGCATTCCTCCAGAGTCAGCGGAGGGCCCTGGCAGATCAAGAGCAGGAAAGGAATGTGCACAAAAGAAACCCTGACTGGCTGGTCAGATTGCAGGGAGAGGGGCTTGCTGGAGGTAAAGGGGGCATGAGCTAAGGCCACCACATGGACAAAAATGGGTCTGAGAGCAGTTTAGGGGTGAGACCAAGAGGGTTTGGTGCTAGGCTGGAGAAGACAAGAAGAGAAAGCAGATTAAATGCAGACTCCACTTCCTCTCTGAAACTCTCCCACTGCACTAAAAAGCAAAGTAAGCCAAGAGAATAAAAAAATAAAATCAACAGCAACAACAAAAAGGCCCAGGTTTACAGTTAAGTGGTGGAGCATATGCTTAGACGTCTAAGGCTCTGGTATTATAATTTGGCATCAAAATTAAGAAAACAATGAACCTGTATATACACACAAGCATCAGAAAGGGGGGGGGGGTAAAGGGAGAAGGCAAAAGAAGGGAGGCCAAAGAACTGGGAGAGAAAAAACCTATACTCTCAGAATCAATTTAGGGGAAGAGTGCTGTCATTATATTTTAATAACTGACAGCACATCTCACTGGCTTCTGACCTGTCTCTGCATCGACTCTGTTGCAAATACATTGCTGTGTAGCCTGTGGAGAGCTCCACTACATCCCTGAGGAGATGGAGGAAAATACTTCATAGATTCCCCGAGAAGCTGTGAGTAACCCTGGAGACTCCTGGTCCATATGCTGAAAATTCCTGATGGAGGAACATTTCTTTTTTATGAAAAATTATTTTATTATACAATATTAGCCAGATGTGCTGGCACATGTCTTTAATCACAGCACTTGGGAGGCTGTGAGTTCAAGGCCAGCCTGATCTACAGAGATTCTGGCACAGCCAGAGAGCTACACAGAGAAACCTTGGCTTAAAAAAAAAAAAAAAAGGTGTGGGGGTGTTTGTGTCATATCTGTGCATCGCATGCATGCGGTACAGGAGGGTACCAGACCTCTAGAGCTGGAGTTACAGCTCACTGTGAACTGGGAGTTGAACCCAGGTTCTCAGGAAGAGCTGTCACTCCGGCCCCTCCCCCTTTCTAAAGACAGGTCACACTAAGTAGCTCTGACTGGCCTGGAACGCCCAAAGATCCACCTGCCTCTGTTTCCTGAGTGACTGAAAGTGTGGCCTCAATAACAAATTCCTTTCTTGGTTGGAAGAGATGGGACGTGGGAAGAAGGGATGTTAACCTTGCAATTAATTTCAGTTTTCAGAACTCTCCTAAATCATCGTGCCCATCCCTACAGTCTTCGCCAGTCATTTCAGGGTGACTTACTGAGCCTTCAGGCGTTGAGAGGGCCCTTGACCTCACCCGTTGGGGGACAAACAGCCCATCCTCATCCTTGAAGAGTGGGGCAAAAGGACTTGGTTCTGGTGGGGCCCTGGAGAAATAACAATGCTCACAGGTGGAGGAGACTTCAGCAAAGGAGGGAGTGTGACATAATTGCTCCATGGCATGGTTAAGGGGAAGGTTTTTGTTGTAGAGAGAGAGAATAGCCCAAGGTATCTGGTCCAGAGCAGAGAGAGAAAGAGTAGATGGAACATGGCCAGGGCTATCTTTGGGGGGGGCAGGGAAACAGCAGGGGGTAGGAGAGAGAGAGAGAGAGAGAGAGAGAGAGAAAGAGGGAGGGAGGGAGGGAGAGAGAGGGAGAGAGGAAGGGAAGGAGAGAGGGAGAGAGGGAGGGAGAGGGGGGAAAGAGAGAGGGAGGGAGAAAGGGAGGGAGGGAGAGAGAGGGAGAGAGGGAGAGAGAGGAAGGGAGAGAGGGAGGGAAGGAGAAAGACGGAGGGAAGGAGGGAGGGAGAGGCCATGAGAATAGCAGGGTTATAAGGAGAATGAGTGGCTGGGGGAGGGAGGCCTAAGGGCTGGAGGGCGTTTAGGGGAGCAGATGAGAAAGGCTAGGATGCTGGCATGGACTCTGAAATCTATAACAGGTACTTGAGATATTGAGGGAGCCTGGTAATAGGCACCGCAGACAACCATTTGTCCCTTCTGCCAATAAGGGACATCACTCCTTTTGGTAGGTGGGAACTAGTTTTGCCAGTTCCTGAGGGATTCTGACTTCCATCTAACTGCCAGAAATCCTCCCACAGTCCAGCTTGAGTCCATTTGTGGATTTTTGGACTGCCTTTTGGGGTTTGGGGGACTGGAGTTTCCTTTGGACCTGACAGGGAGTTACAATGCTCCACCAGCTGAGGATTCACTGGCTACCTTAGGGTGACATAAAGGAGGAAGTGTGTTTTGTTTTTTTAAACAGGGAAGTTGTGTTCTCTGGTGATGTTGTTGTTTTAGCCTGTTTTTCCTCCCACAGAAGGATCTTTGTTTTTGTTCTTTTTGTTGGTTTCTGTCTTCCGTAAAGGCACTTGTGTTTATAGTGTGGGAAAAGGCACTGGGGACAAGAGTTGCCAGGAACCTATTGTGACCAGGCAAAGGCCGGTGTGAACTACAGGAGAGCGGGTGCCCAGAAGGCGGTGGAGACCCCTGCCTCTTGGCAGTTGGCTATGAAGCTGAGGCAAGCAGAAGAGAGGAGACTTAAGACTTCAGATTTGCTTGTGGAGGGGCACTGCCCCACAGGGCCATGGCGGGATCTTGGTGACCACTGCCACCATTCGGTAGTTATCAGTCTCTGGGCAGCGTCCCACACTGAGACACAGGCAGGATTCCATTCCTTTGGGTGCTGTGTTCTCCTGGAGCGTGGAGGTGTCTGTGCTAGATGAGCAGAAGTTGTGAAGAGAAGCCCACAGGCGGGAGTACTTTCCCTAGTCCAAGCCTGGTTCTAAAGAGGGTCCTGGTATGCTGAAGCCTGAATCCCGCTTTAGTGCCTAAGACTGAACTAGGGGTGGCAGGACCGTAGGAGAATGTCCCCGAAGGCCAGAGTGCGAGCTCCAGGCACAGCCTCCTGCCAGTGGTTAGTTGACCACGTACCCCAGTGTGCCTAGAACAGGCCTAGTTGTCTTGCAGGAAATTATTAATTTGTCCTCAAAAGCATCCCAGTTTAGACAGTTAAAAACATGGTGGCCTAGACTGCTGGACCCAGACAGGGTAGCTTCACTTAGCAGAGTCAGCCGAGGGGCAGAGGCCCGGCTCCAGACAGAGTCTGGGTGGGGCCAGGGAAGGCCCTACTCCTCTGCCCTTCCTCAGTTTGTGCTTTCTCCTCAGGCCCACTCACTCCTGGCATCACCTTGCCCCAGGCATTTCCTGAGTTATGAGGAGGAACACACCCTGCAGATTCAAGCAGTGCAGAGCCTCCTGTCCTGGAACTCACTCTGTAGACAAAGCTGGTCTCAAACTCACAGAGATCCTCCTGCCTCTGCCTCCTGAGTGCTGGGATTAAAGGTGTGCACGGCCAATGCCTGGCTCCATCTTGTATTCTTGTTAAGGCCATTTTATGTTTAACTAGAACTTAATCTCCTTGATGTAGAATCCCACAGAAAATTACCAAAACTCTGTTCTAGGAACCAAAGGTCAGGATGTCCAAGCTAACTTGGAACCTGAGGTCAAGATACCCCAGCCACCTTAGCTTCCGTTAAGCTGCCTGTTTGTACAGAATCCCCACCAGCTGCTGAGTGAGATATCACGAAGCAGTTTTTGCTCAGCGCCTGGAGCTGCACTACACTTGGTCCTGAGTACCTGTGTGTAGTCCCAGCCAGCTTGAATAAAGACTTTCAGTTGACTATAAACTGTGTCTGGTGGGCTCCTGGTAACAGCCAGCCCTTCCTAGTGGCACCATCTTTACCCATGCACGCTTCCCTCCCCCACACCTCTGGAGAGGGACTGCACTGCACTTCCTGTCTATCCGCTGCCTGGCACTGTGGGCTTTGTTCTTGACTTTGCTTTGGTTCTCTCTGGAGACTACTGCCCCACTGCTTCGGACCTGGCTGCCCATCTGCCCCCAGCATGAGCCGGGGCAGATCTCTAGCCCTACCCAGTAAAAAAGCGCAGCATATCTCCATCTCCGTATCAGTTCCTACCCTTGCTGTTCTCATCTTTGCCCGTGCCCCCAGACTGCTGCTGAGACCTTTGGACTCATCCACCTTCACAGCTCTTGTATGAAGTGAGGGCAGGACTGCTCCGAGGTATGGTTGAGGGAAAGGTTTTATTGTAGATATGACGGAGTGTTCAGCCAGAGGCATGTGGAAGGGTCCAGAGCAAAGAGAGAAAGGAACAGACTAAGCATGGCCAGCAGCCTGAACCTGGCCATGATAGGAGGGGGGAGGGGGAGAACAGGAGAAGGGCCAGAGAGGAAGACAAAAAAGAGCCAAGAGAGTGCATGGCCAAAATGTCAGGGCTATCTATATAGGAATGAAAATCTGGGGGGAGTGAGCTGGAGAAGTTTAGGGTGGGGGTGGGGGTGAGAGGAGCCACAGGTACTGAGTGAGCCAGAACTGCTTCCATTTGCTAATAGGCACCCAGATAGCCAATTGCCCCCAGTTTCTTTTGCTGAGGTTGGTGTATTTAGTTTATTATTCTACCTGCAAATCTACCCACTCCCACTGTCAGGGTTCCAGTCCCTGGGGCCTGGTCCTTGCTCCCCCTGTGGCTTCAGCCTCTTTGGCCCCCACTCCACAATCCAAACTTCCTGACGTCACTTCTGCTACCTCTAACCCTCCGGCTCCTCCCAGCCCAGATGCCCTCTGATCACCCCTCACCCACTTCTGTCCCCTTCAGCACCCAGCCTGGTGTCACACGGCTGCTGTGCCAGGCTGGCTGGTGCCCTCCTCTGTGATTCTGCTATCACCCCTGTCCACTTCAGACTCTGCCCAGCAGCTTGTGTTAACATGATCTGCTTAGTAAATAGACCACTCCGGAGAGTAGGGGCTGTGCACCCTCACTTGAGCCACAGCACTGAACCACACAGAGGATGTGTGGGAAATGAACGCAGGGCCATTTATTACTTTGGAGGGAAGGAGCTCATGGAAGTCTCACTCAGAGGCAAGGGCTCCGAGCTGCCTCTCCAGGGTCATATTTAGTCTGAATATCATGACAAGCCCAGGAATGTGGCCTGGGAGACATGGCAAGGGCAGATCAGCCAGGCATGGGCAGTGCCTGATTCTCTCCTTCAGTCTGTGTGAGACCATGGCCTTGGGATTACCCTAGGAGAAAAGGAGCACATCTTCCTGTCAGGTCCAAGGGGTACCCATTTCCCCTGAAGATGGCAGACTCATTGACTAGGTCCAAAATTGGTTCAATTCAAGCTGGACTGTAGAAGGATTTCTGGCAGGTAGATAAAAGCCAGCATTCCTTGAGAACTTGAGAAACAGGCTTCTGTCAGCCCAAAGGGAGTCATTTTTCTTACCTCTGGAAGAAGGGACATAGGGCTCTCCATTGACATATGCCCATAGTTGCATATTAAACTGCGCTCTAGCCTTCAGGCTCCTCAATTCCTCCTCACACATGCATGTTATATATCTCAGAGCCCATCTAGTCTCCTGGCCCTTCTCGTCCCCTCCATTACGCTAGCCCCCCAGGTTGCCCCAGACCCTCCACGCCCCCATTTATAATGACAAGGCTTCCCCTGTCCTGCAAGTCTCTACTATTCCCTTTTCCGCTATTTTCTGTTATTCACCACCACCCCAGCCCTGGTCATGTCCAGGCTACTTTTCTCTCTGTTCTGGACTCTTCCAGATGCCTCTGGATGTTCTTTCCTATCCACAATAACCCCCCCCCCCCCAATCATGGAGAGGCCATGTTGGTGGTTTCTTAGTTGTGCCTCTCACATATACTTACTAGTCTCAAAAGTTGGAGTGCTGAGCTGGGGCAGCGCCCATGGCTGACTGAGTCCATCTCCCAGCATGCCCAGAGGGGCCTGTCCTGTGTAGCCTGCTGGTTAGGGGTGCAGAAGACTTGGGTCACTACTATATCCAGCCTGTGACTCCTTCCTTCCCAGAGTCCACAGCCAGCACCAGTCTTGTCCCCAGCCTGGAGAGGACAGGAGAGGGACACTGAGTCAGGGTGAAGGGAGCTAGTGCTGAGCTGGTATAGAATACTATGCCATTCTTTCCTGGCACAGGGATCCCAAAGGGGCGGAGATGCAGGCCACTCAGAGTCTAGGAGGCGTGTGGGGTGCTGGGGCTCCTTCCATTCAGGATCATGCACCTCTGCTCTCATCATGAGTGACTCTTCCTTGTCAGTGTGGGCCTGGGTGACCTGTCACTTAGATGTCACCTCCCTTGGGAAGTTGTCCTTCAATCTCAATTCCCCACAACCACCAAGGTCTGGTCTTGGCTCTGATACGTCTCTGACACTTGTCCCTTCTCTTTGTACAGTATTCACACCCTGTCTTGTTGCATCTTACCTATTTGGTACTGTGGATGAAATTTAGGGTCTTGAGGCTACCAGGCAAAACATCTACCACTGAGCTATGCCTGGGCATCTGTCTCCTTCCTGTTCTTGTCCTCAGCAGACTGTGAACCCTTGATGGGGAGACTAGGTCTGCCTTGAAAGGTTCCAGAGGAGCCTGCACATAGTAGGGGTTCATGTCTTATCATTGGTGAATGAAAGACCCCTTTCCCAGCAAGAGGCAGTTACTATTTGGAGTAGGGTGAGGCTGGAGAGGCATTCTAGGCTGCCACTCAAGGAGGGACTATGTAGCAGAGGAAGGCTGGGTAGGGTTTTGAGGAGGAGAAGAGGCAGATTTACCTAGGAGACTCACCCAGGACCCTGGACCTGGGCCTGACTACTGATCAAATGCAGAGGAAAGGTATGTGCTGAGAGTCTAGAGGTTCCTGTTTGAAGTTGTGGTTTTGGGTTTGTTTGTTTGTGAGTTGGTTTGTTTGGTTTTTCGAGATAAAGTTTCTCTGTGTAGCCCTGGCTGTCCTAGAACTAGTTCTGTAGATCAGGCTGGCCTTGAACTCATAGAGATCCACCTGCCTCTGCCTCCCAACTGCTGGGATTAAAGGTGTGTACCACCACTGTCCAGCTAAGCTGTGTGTCTTTGACAAGCACCTTTTCTCTCTGGGCATTTCAAAGGCAAACTGAAAACCTGGACCAAAATTAGTCCCTTTAAAATTTCAGTGCCATTATTACCCCCACCCCCAGGAAAGACAAGGGCTCTCATTGGGTGCATTGGACTGTGCCTTTAGTTCTTGCTATTAATGAGACTGAGGTAAGAACATAAAGCAGTCTGGGCAATATAGAGAGATCCTATCTCAACAGAAGGAGAAGGAGGGCTGGAGGGGAGGGGGAAGAGGAAGTGGCCCATGCATGTGACCCCTGCACTTAAGAGGCTAAGGATGGAGGATAATGAGTTTGAGGCCAGCCTGGGCTATGAAGTGAAACTCTGTTTTCAAAAACAACCAATAAACTCCCATAAGAAAACAACTTACCAGCTGTAGGTCTTGGTTGTGTATAGTGGTGCACACCTGCTATTCCAGCAGTCAGGATGCAGAGGCAGGAGGTTTGCCACAACTCCAAGGCCAGTCTAGGCTACATGACAAGTTCTAGATCAGCCCCACCTCTTACAAAACAATGTTTCAAAAAAGCAAACAAACTGAGAGGTGGTGGCACACACCTTTAATCCTAGCAAGACAAGCAGATTTCTGTGAGTTCGAGGCCAGCCTGGTATACAGAGCTAGTTCCAGGACAGCCAGAGCTACACAGAGAAATCCTGTCTTGAAAAACACCAAAGAAAGAAAGAAAGGAAAGAAAGAAAGAAAGAAGGCAAACAAAATGAAATAAAGAAATAAAGAAATAAAACAAGACAAAACCAAAACCAGCTTTTAGTCCTTGGCGGGGTTATTCTGGGCTGTGATGTCCTCACCGGCAACACAAGATTGCTAACCAGGACAGGATTGCTCCAGGTTCTTGGAAGGAGATACCCCGTGAGGGGAAAGCACTCCCTGCACTTCTAACTGCTGTACGGATGCCGAGTACTTTCATGCCAGTGAGATCCATGATTCATCTCACCAGAGTGACACTGCATGAGGGCAAGGACTGGTGTTTCCTTATTTGTTACTGCTTCCTTGGTGTCCAGCTCAGAGCCAGGGTTATCTCATGTTCTCAAAGGCTGTGCCGAATAAATCGATGAATAAATGAATCAATTCACTCAGCAGGGCAGCTAGTTTTGACTTGACTGGTGAGAGGCAGCAGAGTGGGAGGTGGCAGGAAACAGGGTTGGGGTGCTCCTGGGCTTCCCTTTGCTACTCATTCCCAAGCCCAGGCAAAGGGGAGAGCTGGCTGCAGCCTGAGGTTTCTGGCTTGTTTATCAACAGGGCAGTCACCAGCATCTGATGCAGCTAAATATATCTTCCTGGACCACACAGCCAGCTCTAAAGGCCACATGGGCCAGGGACCACACCGTTCACTCTTCTGGCTTGGGCCCTGACCCCAGAACCTTGTTGTCCCCAGGGAGTAAATAGCCAATCCAGATCCCACTTAAACTGGAGTGGCTGGCTGAGTCCATGTGGATAGTTTCATCTTGGACATTAGATGAGAGAGCAGGAACTCTTAACTGTCCAGCTGTGGGAGAGCAGAGTGGTTCATCTCCCTTTGCCCAAGTGTTTATGAAGAATATTTATTAATTTTGAGATGACATTTTACTTTCAAAAATATTTATTTTATGTGCGAGTGGATTATTTAAAGATCTATTTGTTATTATCTTTATTTGTGCATATGGTATTCTGCCTGCAGGTTAAGTCTGTATATCATGTGTTGTGGTGTCCATGGAGACCACAAGATGTCAGGTCCTCTGCACCTGGAATCACAGTTATCAGCCACAACGTGGGTGCTGGGAATTGAACCCAAGTCCTCTGTAAGAACAACCACTACTTTTAATCGCTGAGCCACCTCTCTGGCCCTGTTAGTTCATTTTTGAGGAAGGGTCTCATGAACCACAGCTTGGTCTTGATTTTCCAGTTTACCTAGGGTGATCCTGAACTTCTGATCCTTCTGCCTCCACTCCCAAAGTACTGGAATTACAGGTTGTTGCACACATACCTACTTTCATGTGGTGCTAGGGATGAACTCCAGGGCTCCATGCATGCTGGGAACTGAACCATATCCTAGGCCCTTGGCTAATGTCACTACTGTATCCTGTTAAGTAGAGATTAAGAGCACTGGCTGCTCTTCCAGAAGACCCTGGTTTGGTTCCCAGCACCCATGTGGCAAATCACAACTGTCAAAGACTCAAGTTCCAGGGGATCTGGCACCCTCTTCTGGCCTATGAAGACACTAGGCAAATTCTATGCACTTAGGTACATTTAGGTAAAACACCCATACATATAAAATTATAAGAAAAAAAATCCTCTTTTTTTAAAACGTGTGTGCGCGCGCGCGCGTGCGGCGTGTGTGTGTGTGTGTGTGTGTGTGTGTGTAGAAAAGCCAGCCAGCACACTTCTGCTATCCTGGAAACGGGAAGGTGGAGACTGTTAGCCATGGCCATGCCACTTTGTGATGTCCCTCCATTTTGACTGATTGTTCCTAAAGCTAAATGTCTTCCCAATTAGTGTCTCTTCACAGCAATAGAAACCCTAACTAACACAAGGCCAATATGAGACCTCAAGCCAGCCTCCAGTGACACACTTCTCCCAGCAAGGAAAGGCCACATCTCCTAACAGTACCACTGCCTATGGACCAAGCATTCAAATCCACGATCTATGGGAGCCATTCCTATTCATACACCACACTGAAGCTGTTTGGCTTCCAGAACTGGGTTCTTGTTCTCCTTGCTATACTGAACGAGACAGTTGTCACCTTATTTCCTCAGCTACACCTAGCAATGGTCAATCATGGCCCAAAAATGAAAAGTCAGTGCCCTTCCCTTCTCTGCCCTGTATCTACCCTCCCTGATCTGTAATGGCCCCAGCCTGCGAGCTGCTGTGCCTGCCTTCTTCCTCAAATGTCCATCCAACAGCCCTCTTCCTTCTGCTGCTTTCCTCCCTAAACTGCCCCCAACATTTCCCCCACCTTCTTGCCAAAGCCAAACCTTTACTGACTCTCCCTCCAGACCTGCCCACCTGTCTTTCAACTGCTCCTGTTAGTCAACCCCACTCCATTCTTCTTCTCCAAGAGGTTGCCATCCCTGACCATCCCTTGCCTGTCCACATTCCATAAATGGAATCCTCTGTGTTTAACCCCAACTCCCACTACTAAGCATCTCAGTCTCTTACTCAGTCCTTTGACCTGACCTTGTGTGACAGTCACTTATGTCACTCTGGCCCCCACCTTTTCTCCTGGAGTTAGCAAGCATGTGCCAACACGCCCCATGCCAGTTCTCTGCATGATCACCATTGGAATTACCACCCCAATTCAGATGCTCTCCAACAAGGGTCTATGACTGCATGCCTCCTGGCAGGAGTGAGAAAAGCTGCCCTTTAATTATGGTAAAATCAAAGCAATTACTCAGAGAGCTGATGAGAATCTGGCCTTAGTTTTTCATTCGCTGATCTGAAACTGATTAAACACACAGACTAACCCTTGACAGGGAAGAGTGGAGATAGTGGCACCAATTGTTAGAACATAGCCGGAAGGTTAGAGGTTGGCAGCATACTCTTCAAAGATATTTATTTTATTTTGTTTTTCAAGACAGGGTTTCTCTGTGGCTTTGGAGACTATCCTGGAACTCAATCTGTAGACCAGGCTGGTCTGGAATTCACGGAGATCCGTCTGCCTCTGCCTCCCGAGTGCTGTGATTAAAGCCGTGAGTCACCAACACCTGGCTCTTCAGAGATCTTATAAAAACAGGTTTTAAGTCTTTAATAACAGAGAGGAGGACCTTAAACCTTGAGTCTCAATGAAGTCAGGCTAAATATCAAATATTGGAGGCAAACACACCAGGGTCCATTGCAGATAACTCAAAGGAATGATGTCCTTCACACTTCAGTGTGGCCTATGCAGGGCCTGCTTTCAACATGGCCAAATGGGACACAGAGCAAGAGCCTCCCGCATCTCATGGCCACTGCCTCAGCCCTGCCTGTGTGGTAAACAAGGACACTGGAGATGAGGCTCTGCTCAGAGAGGTACCAGTTCCCCTCAAGAATATTCTGTTCTTGCCAGGTGTCCCAGTCGCTAGACTCAGGCTTTGTGAACTTGCTGGAACTAATTACTGACAAATGATGAGGCTCAGAAGTCGAAGCTCCTATCGCCATTATTCTCACCAAACCCAGGGCAACACTGTAGTATCTTGTAAAGTTTTTTTTTATTATTCAAGCATTTTAATGTGTAAGGTATGTTCTGCTGGCATACTGTACATCTGTGCAGTATATGCATACTTGGTGCCTTTGGAGGTCAGGAGAGGGAGTCAGGTCCCCTGGAACTGGACTTACACATGGTTGTGAGCTGCTGTGTGGATGCTGGGAACTGAATACAGATCCTATGGAGCTCTTGGACACAGTCAACTGTCTAGGGCAGATTATTCCTTTGTTAATCCACATGAGTGAATTATTCAGTTTTGACTGAATTTGCTGGACCTTACCTTGTCATAGGTAGAAGGCACTCCTACCTAATCTAAGCAGGCTGCTCTGTTGCTGTTTGACCCAGACATTTTGGGCAACCCTTTCCCATTCCTTCCTGGTCATTCTCCATTGTCCCCTACCTCTCATGAGATGGAACATTCTGGAAGAATTCCATGCCTCTATTATCTTCTATCACAAAGGAAGTAACTTCTTATCTATTCTACTTCATCCTTTCCTAGGAAGATCTTATGCCTTTTGTTAATTGTTAATACTTGTTCATTGCTTAGTTATTTTAATTTTTAGGTTTTTTGAGACAGTGCTCACTGTGTAGACCAGGCTGGCCTTGAACTCAGAGATCTGCTTGCTTCTGCCTCTCTGCTGTGATTAAAGACATGCACCACCACTGCCCAGCATTATTTTTATTTTAAAATTAAAATGTAATTCCATCATGTTCTCCCTTCCCTTTCTTACTGCAATTCTCCATGTTCTCTTTCTTGCTCTTTTGGCAATCATGGTCTTGTCATTGTTACATATGCAAATATATAAATGTGACCTACTCAGTTCATTTAGTGTTATCTGTATAGATACGATACTCAACCATTGTTAATCTTTGGGTTTGGGATACCTTCTCCTGAACTTTACCATACCCTTAAACTACAGGACTCCGCCAATTTTGTGTCCCTGCCTGACCAATACTCCCTTATCCGCCTCCTCAAGCCTTAAGGGACTTGAACCTATAAATTATTAGATCTCAAAGTCCTACTAACTACCAACTACTACCAAAGATCCACAAGCACTCCCCACAATACTATTTTAGCAGTCCAAAAGCCTAAAGGTTTCTACCCTAGTCCAAGTTCCCATTCACCTGGATGGTCCCCTACAGCCTTTTATCCCAAGTTTCTTCCACCCCTCACTTATCAGTCCTAGATCTCAAGATTTTTTTAAAAACCATTTCCCTTGACCCTTCTTGTCAAGACCTTGTCATACTGTCCTGGACACTTTTGCATAATAGCAGCTTCAGGCTGTTTCACACACTTGAGATTCTCCAGACTGTTCATCCAGAACCTGCTGTCTCTTCTCAACAACCCCCCCCCCCCTGCCCCCAGACTCCTGGTATGTTCTCAATAACCACCTTAATTGTCCATCTGCAATGGAAAAAGGGCTCCTTTCCACCCTATACAATGCATTCTACGTGGGACATCAGCCCCTGCTTAACTAAGATATCTCTCTACTTGTCACAGACTCCACACCATCACCTCCCATTGTACTGTTGGATCCTGAGTCTTCTAGCAAAGGGTGCTCAGACTGCCTCCCTTCCAATCCGCCAAGCCTAAGGATATAATCCAGGACAGACCTGGCAAATGGATCTTCCCCACATGCCACCATCTGGGTGACTCAGCTGTGTCTTCACATTGGTGGCCATTGCTCAGGCTGTAAAGAAGCTCTCTCCACTTAAAGGGCACAGAAGTCCATTCTATCTCAAATCTTCTTCATTCTGTCTGGCCTTCCTCTCTGCAACTAGGAATGGACCCTACTTTCCTCTCTGAGCTTAACCTGCCCTACTCCAGATTGTTTTGCCTGCTGTCTTTATTTCGACAAGCAAGAAACCCTTTTGCAGTGTGGCAACACAGGTTTATAATCCCTAGGTACTTGGGATGCTGAAGCAGCAGGACCATGAGTTTGTAGGTGGCTTGGACCATTAACGACCCACCCAAATCTAGCAGTTAGATACTCACTGTGGCCGCAGCCAGAAGCAGGAGTACACCCAAGTTGCCACAGGGTAAGGGAAATGGGAGCAGGTGGGTGGTGTCAGCTTCTACGAACAGAAGCCAGCTAAAGCAAGGATGAACGACAGGAAGGGGCAGAGAGCTTGGTGCTAGGTGAGTTACCCTGCATCCTCAAGGCTCCTTAACCACAAGTGGGCCCCTACCATGTCCCTCTTTCCTTCTCTTTCCTTTCACCTCTCCTGACACTCAGTTCTGGGGACTGTCATTTGGGTTGTTGTCTCTAAAGTCTGGTCCTGAGGCTGTTTGTCTGACACATCCTTCTGGCAATGGTTGGGCCATCGTTCTCACAAGGGCTGAAAGAGCACCAAGTTTCTACTACTACATCTTTCAAGACCTTTCCCAGGCAGATACCATCATTTCCTCACAGCAGGAAACGGCACAGCCAGAGGCCCTGCTTTTTCTACCTGCCCTCTCCTAAGTGACGTGAATGTGCACCCTGATGATGGCTCAACTGGGAAGCCAGCGCTAACCACACTGCTATTTGCACTGTGGGGTTGCATCATCCTGGAGCTGTCTCTGAGAAGCATGGGGGGGGGACAGAAATCAGCTAAGAAAGCTAACCCTGAAGGAGTTTGGTGGTCACGGTAACAGGCTTCACCATGCCCGGAGTACAGGGATGGTCCTGTAAATAAATGACAGCAATCAGACAGATTACATTTGGGGACAGGCCACGGATACTCAATAATGCAGGGCATAGGTAGAACCCAGAGGACTGTAGCAGTTAAACAACAAAGCCAGATGTGGTGACACACACCAACATTTAGGGTCTTGTTGGAAATTGATTTAGTCTGCTTTCCTGAAGCAGAGTCTACATTTTAAGATCCCAAGGTAGGCTGGCATGGTGGTATGCTTGGAAGTTGGAGACAGGAAGCCCAGGAGTTCAAGGCCAGTCTCCTCTATATCATGTGCTTGAGGTGGGTCTGAGTTAACTAAGGCCCAGTTTCAAAAAACCAAATCCAAAAACCAGGAAAAAAACAAAACAAAACCCCCAAATGATTCATAGTGTAATTAAGAACTATCTTTTGCCAAGATAGTTTCAATTGCCTTTTCTTACTCAATGGCTGAACTCTCAGGCAGAAACCCTGGCATTAGAAGCAGAGTGGTTATATACAGTCTGAGTAGGACCAGCTGATCTGACACTTGTAAAACTCCCCATATCATAACTCTAGTCTAAGTTTCCAATTGTACATTTAAGGGGGCCAAGGTGACTGCTTCTAAGGGCCAGATGGCATGGTACATGGAGTGCCGTGTGAAGCAATACCTGCAAACACCAAGGCTTGTACACAAGATACAGTTTATTGCTCAGGCTGCATGGCCACATACTGTGCCCAGGCCAACCTCCCAGGCACAAGCCACTCCAGGAAGCTTCAGTTAAGTCCTAGGCATGGAGCCTGTTAAAACAGGTGCAGCACAGACCCTGTTTCCAAGGCTCTACATTCAGACCCATGATCTTAAAACCCGTTTCCGTGGGCCTTCGCGGCTGACTGCCATGGTGAGGCAACAGTGTCAATGGGACAGCTATACAGATCCAGCTCACCCCTTTTATCTTGGATTGGGACCCCAGGTTTGCTGAGGCACGCACCTTTATCCCATCTGTAATTCTCTAGTCATTTTTATTTTTTTAAAGGGAAAAAACTGCCCTAGAGAGCTGGGATTTTTTCCTCCTCCCGAGACAGGGATGAAAGGTTACTACCGCCAAGCTAGCTGGGATGTTTTTACATGGAAAACAGACATGTTCTGAAAATGGGTAGATGGGGTAGGAGACACTTGTGTTCAATTTCCAATCCTTCTAACCTGGCAAAGGAGAACAGGTGTGTGAGGATCAAAGCTACGAGGTAGCCTCAACATGGCACATTAGGTCTGCCTTCAGAAACTGCATTAGTGGATAAAGAACACTGTAGTATGTCTGCAGTCCCAAGACTGACCCAAAACGTGAGTGAAGCCGCTCAAGGATCTCAGCTGTCAGATCCCCAGAGACAGCCACTGTGGATCTTGGCAAGCAAGACCAGGCAGCTAGCTCTGCTGAAATGAAAACTGGAGAGGCCTCGGTCTGATGGGTGAGTTGACTAGCTAGGTCACAATCGTCACAGCAGGGATGGAGCAGGGAATAGTTAACTGGGAAAATCCTGCCTGTGTATTCCCTATGAGGCCTTGGTCACGTTTACCACCAAGAAAAACAGGACCCAGGTTATCAACAGTGCTATTTGAAAATGAAGGTCCCTTTCTTAGGACTGGAACAACAGCTGTCCAGCAGCTAGTCTTTCTGTCTCCATCAAAGTGTACAGGGTGAGCCAAGGCTAGGGAGGCCACGATGGAGTCACTGGGAATAGTATGAGCCTTGCTCAGAGGTGATGCAAGAACAAGTCAGTGTTATAAACTCAATCACAAAAACAGCAACTGCCAATCTAGACAGGCAGCTAGTGTCCCTTTCTTAACTGACCAGTCAGCTGTCAAAAACATAGATGCCTGAAATCCCCAGGAACTCACTGAACTGTTTCCTTTCACAGTTCTTATGAGCACTCTGGGACACCGTTAGTATTCAAAGTACTATTATCTAACCCTGCTATGTCACACTGTCCACATCTTGATCCAGAATCATAAGGAACCCCACCTCCAGGGCAGACACTGCATGCCAGGTACTTCTTTGATGGGTGGAGGCAAAGCCCTGAGTTCAATTAACACTGCTCCTGAGCAAACGCCCACAGCACTATTTTTTTATTTTTTTTTATTTTTTTTTATTTTTCGAGCCAGGGTTTCTCTGTATTGATTTGGATTCTGTCCTGGAACTTGCTCTGTAGACCAGGATGGCCCGGAACTCACAAAGATCCACCTGCCTCTACCTTCTGAGTGCTGTACCCTACCCTTTTTGATCAGAGTAAAAGATCTACATTCTTTTGATCCTGTCAAATCTCTGAGGGCGATATCTGGTATACTAGAAAGGGAGCTGTAAAGACCACAGACACTTTAATTTACATAAAATTATCTCACTCCATTTTATTTAAGATTTTTTTTATCCAGTTAGTAAAAGAAAGATGTGTCTCTCTTTATACATATGTACAAGTTCAGCTATAAAAATAGACAGCACATTCAAAGAGAAAAAGGCTTGGCATTTTTCTGATCCCCTCTAAAGAGCATCTGTACACAGGAGTCAGGGTTTGGGTAGGGGAATCTTTATGATTTAAATTAAATGATTTCCCCTACACCTACTCCAAAAAAAAAAAAAAAAAGTTAAAAAAAAAAAATCAATCTATCTAAACTCAATTCCGCGATTTTCAGGTGTGCAAATTAGAGGCTGGCCTGCCCAGAAGCACCTGTTCCACCAGGGACATCAGGTGGAAAGCCCCCGCAGCCGCCCCTTTCCCCTCTCAGAGGGTAGCAAGCTCAGGCGAGTGGGGCCAGGGCTGGGAGGGGTGGTGCTGAGCTTGCTCCCTCCCCATCTCACTCCTGCTGTCCCTTCTTTCTCAGTGCAAAACAGACAGTGCATACAGCCAAGCAGGGGGCTGGTGGGCAAAGCCAGGGAGACTGTGCGTTCAGGACAAAAGGGGCGTCTGCAAGAGGGTGGTGAGGGTGTCCTGCTGATTGAGGTGGTTCCTGGTCTCTTTACTGGCTTCTGGGAAGTCCCTTGAGTGGAGGCTGCTGCTACTGTTGCTGGTGGGACTAATGCTTCCCTGATGTGAACGCACTGGACAGTGGAGGAATGCGTGTGGGTCTGCTTCCTCCAGCCTGTTATCCTACAGCCACCATCTTCTCTAGCATCCACTGCACACTTCAGTAATGACACTGTGGCAAATGGGGTGTAGAGACCCAGACGCACTCCAGACTGTGGGTAACAGGGAACCATAGTCTCTCTTTCTAGCCCTATAGGAAATCATAGCCTTTAGAGAGGCCTCCACTATGGAAGGCTCTTCACAGCACCAGTGGAGCCTTCATGAGGGACATGGTCAGAGCTGAAGAGTGGGATGTGGAGGGAGACTGTGCCTGAGCATCTAAAAGGGGTCTGTGTCAGGCCCTTCCCCGGAAAGAGGTTAAGACTCAGCTGCAGAGTTCATCTGGGATGCTGTGGGGCCAAACCCAGGACACTGCTTTGGAAACAGGTGATAAAAGTGCTCACACTGACCGACCACCTGCCTGTCCTCTTCTGCAGCACCTGGTCTTCTCCACTCTCCAAATAGGATGCAAGATGCCACACTGGGTAAGCCATCCCAAGACCACCTGTGGCCTGGGACTGTAGCCCCTGGTTTGGTTGAAGGAAGTTGGAGGGCAGAGATGGTTACCGTCCTCCAGCAGGGTTGGTGCCTTTGCCCTGTTTCCGGATCAAGGAGTCTGAGGCTAGGCTGCTGGTCATGTGGAGGCTCTTAGGAGTCCCAGGAATATTATTTCCTTTGTTCAAAGGGGAACTTAAGGGAGAAGAGGCGCTTGAAGGTCCAAAGTCTGCAAGGCCAGCAGGTCGGACAATGGATGTCTGCAGAGGACTGCTTGCGGAGATTCCTGTGGGGATGAGGAAAATCACAATGACCCTTAGTGGCAGTTGTATGTGAGCTGCGCTGGTAGTCCAAAG
This sequence comes from Phodopus roborovskii, assembly GCF_943737965.1. Lineage (NCBI taxonomy): Eukaryota > Metazoa > Chordata > Mammalia > Rodentia > Cricetidae > Phodopus > Phodopus roborovskii. The sequence continues at coordinate 33,804,819 of NW_026126416.1, read as the reverse complement.
TACTGGTCTAAGTGTGGGATGGAGGAAACGGATGGGAACCCCTCTCTGCTGTTTGCTGCCAACATCTTTGAGGTGCTTTTGCTGGGTTGCTTTCCTGTTAATGGGCTTTCTGTAAAATGGCTGGGTTGTTAGGCAATGGTGACATACTCAGCCTTACCTGCATTACCTTACCCAGAGAGGAAGACACTCGGCTCTGGAGACGGCAAGTGTCCAGTGTAGGAGGCCTGGCTGCAGGATGAGAGAGCTAACTCACTAGGCACTAATGATTTTCTTGTCTTCTACTGGAAAGCACTTGAGTTTAGCTGCTTTTTGTTTGTTTTTCTGTGTAAGAGTCCTGGTTGTCCTACAACTCACTATGTAGACCAGGCTGGCCTTGAACTCAGAGATCTGCCTGTTTCTGTCTCTCAAGTGCTGATATTAAAAGCTTGTGTCACCATGCCCGGGTGCTGCTTCCTTCTTTATTTCAGAAGCCTCTACTCTTTAGCAAGTCTGGCCAAGGGATACAAGGTGACCCAGCCTAACATGTATCTTTTCTAGCACCAGCCAAGGCTACCTCTTTCTCCAAGCTGTGTCATGTCAAGAACTTGGGTTAACCTCTCATCCTTGCATCTGATGGTTCCTTGGACAACAATGAACTTTCCCTTCCCCAGATTGAGACAAATGTACCTATTTCTCCTAACTCCACACTGTCTAGTATGCTTGTTTTGTTTATCTGCTTTACTTTTTTTTTCAGTAGCCCAAGCTGGTCTCGTTAAACTTACTATGTAGCAGAGGATAACCCCAAACTCTTGATTCAAACTACCTGTACCTCCCAAGTACTGGAACTATATATGTGCACCACTATGCCTGGTTCTGTCTCTTCTGTATTACTTGGTGGGCAGATAGATATGTTTCACCCACAGTGGTATTCTAGAGCAGTCCTTCTCATTTTTCATTCCCAGCTGCACTCCCTGTTGCCTATTCTTGGGTCAGTCTGTCTCCTTACCCCATCTCCAGTAACCCCCTGCCTGCTTCTCTGACATGCATCACATTGTCCCATCCATAGATGGGACAATCTATGGGCATCCAAAGCTGCCATGGCAGCTTTCAATTACCAGAGTGACTGCTGCTTATCAAGGGTACAAATGAGTTAGCAAAGGGCCAAGAAACACCAGGGTAGGCTACTGTACTTATTTCCTTAATAAGCCAATAAATAAATCAATGTTGAGGTTCCTGCAGTAGGGGAAAGAAGGTGAACCCAGTTTTACTGAGCACTCACAACAAGTCAAGTACTTTCTATACAAGTATGTCTTTCTTTGCTGTAACAATACTATGAACCATAAGAAGTTCAAGGTCACCACTGTCTGTATCATGAGAACAAGGCCAGCCTCAGATACATGCGACTCTATCTTAAAATTTAACAAGTCCCCCACAAAAACCTATGAACCATGCTAAGCCCACATGAGATTTTTGTTTATAGCATGGTATCACTGTGTAGCTCTGGCTGGTCTAGAACTTGCATCTGGGTGCTGAGACTGGATGTGTGCCACCCTATCTAGCTGAGGCTAGGCTTTCTATAGGGACAGAAAGGCTCACTGCATTTGCATGGCTTGCATTGTGACTCCAATCAACCTTTCTATGTCTCTCTAAACGTCAACAGTCTGTTCTCATACACCTGTTAGGCTCTTACCCATCAGGTCTGGCTGTGTCTTTCCAACCTTGACTTCCATTGCTCCTCTTCAGTATCTTAACTTGGCAGATATGCTCAGTGGTATCCATGCCATGGTGAATATCAACTCTTATGTTTGCCTGAATCCTTTTTCACTCACATTCTCCTCCATTCTGAATGCTATCCCATAATCCTAATAGCAGGTCCACAGTTCCTCCCCCTTTAACCTATAACCACAAGCAAGCTGACCTCTTTGTACTTATCTGTATACTGCCATGTGTAGTTTACAAACATATGCATGAAATGCTTCATTTTCCGCTTGTTACACTCAAGGGCAGTGGAGCTTTATTACTCTCCTCCTATGTGCACCAGGTGTTCACTGCCTAAAGTGATGGCTCAGGTAGCTGGAAGAATGTTAACTATCCTCATTTGGATTACTAAAAATAAACGTCTCAGAAAATAACAAACAAACCTAGAGTTAAGAAAAAGAAAGGGCAGGAAGAGTGGATGCTTCAAGTGCAGCCTCCGATTCAGCTCGCTCTGGCCATAGCTACTTCTATTCTAAAGACAGGCATGTATTCATGCAGAGAGGGCAAGGGGTGAGTCACAACTGCTCAGGTTGAAGCTGGGCTCTGGGGTTTTGGCCTGGAGTATCCTGTACACTCCACCTTGTAAGACACTAAACAGATTCTCAGACAGTTCTTGGCCACAGTCTGCAGCCACCCTGGCCTCCGCACCTTTAGACACATTGTACCCGTATGCGGCGTAAGCAGCTGCAGAAGCTGCTGCGGCCCCTGCTTTGGCCCCTGCCATGGCGGCTGCACTGCCTGCTGTGGACTTGCGGCTCCTGCCTTTCCCTGCTCCTTTGGCTGTGCTTCCTGAACCCTTGGGGCGGCCTCGGCTTCGAGCTGAGTGACCACGTCCTGCAGCTGGCACTTCCTGAATGGAAATTCCTGTGGAAACAAATAGCCAAGAGGGAAAAAAATAAATCTCTTCAAATGTTAACAAGTATTCCCTTGACAGCCAGGGAATGCTGGCTCTCAAGGTATTCTGTTCAGTTTGAGACAGGGTTTTCCAATGCTCAGGCTGAACCCAAACTCCTTGTCAGGGAATCCTCTAGTCTCAGTCTCCTGAGTCATGGGCTATAGGCACAGGACACGGTGCCTGCCTCGCTGAGTGTCCGAGGACATGTGGGGCTGTCATTTAGCATAGCTATGCTCTTCATACTAAGGAGTGGTTCCCACCATGGTTATTGTTTTATTTTTGCTGTGGGAAATTAAAGTGTTTCTGTCTTGGATTTCTATCTTTCTTTTCCTTTTCTTTTTGGTTTTTTTTGAGACAGGGTTTCTCTGTGTAGCTCTGTAGATCAGGCTGGCCTCGAACTCAAAGAGATCTTCCTGTCTCTGCCTCCTGAGTGCTGGGATTAAAAGTGTGTGTCACCACTGCCCAGCTTTGATTCCTATTTCTTTAAAAAAGAAAAAAATTCAGGGACTTGATTCTAGGCCTTGGGTATGCTGCTATACACACACTCTACCACCAAACATATCCAATCTTACTTCTAGGTTTGTTTTTGTCTTGTTTTTAATTTAAATTTTGAGACAGGGTCTCACTATGTAGCCCAGGCTGGCTTTAACATCAAGACCTTCCTACCTTCTCCTCCTTACACCACTGTGCTCAGTTTTGTTTTTAGGCTTTAAAATTAAGGTGCCAACTGAGTGGTGGCGGCGCATGACTTTACTCCCAGCAGACAGGTACATCTCTGTGAAGTTTGAGGCCAGCCTGGTCTACTGAGCGAGTTACAGGACAGGCTCCAAAGCTACAGAGAAACCCTGTCTCAAAACACCAAACCAAGTAAATAAATAAATAAAATAAAAATAAGGTTCCTTAAGAAACACTGGTAACATTAGGCTTCCTACAATAAAAGAAATGCCCCCAAAGCTAACTTTAACTTAAAGACTAGCAAAAACAGGGGTTGGGAAGATGGCTCCACTGGTAAAAGTGCTTGTCATGCTAGCATTGAGACCCAAGTTTGGATTCCCAGTACCTATAAAAGTGTGGCAGCATGTGTATTGGGGATGGGGGAAGGGGAGAGCCAAACACAGGTGGATCCAACCAATGGCCTCCACATGCATATACACCTATGTGTACTCTCTCCCTCTCTCTCTCTCTCTCTCTCACACACACACACACCAGTTAAATAACTCTTAGAAGGAGGATAAAACTCCTGTGTCCGGGTTTGTGAGATAGATGCCCTGATTTGATCCCTAAGATCAGGGTGGTAGGACAGAGCCACTCTTATAACCTGTCCTTTGACCTGCACATGTGTGCACACACAATAAATAACAATGTGTCCAATGTGGTGGTGCATGCCTTTAATCCCAGGGTTTGTGATTAAGGGCATGCAGATCTCTTACGAGTTTAAGGTCAGCCTGCACTATATAGTGAATGCCAGAGTTACATGAGAGACCTTGTCTCAAAAAACCAAACCAAACCAAACCAAAATCAATAGAAAAGTCCCTTAGGAAAAGAACTGGACCTCACCCCCCACCAATGAATGCTTCCTAGGAAGTATCGGAGCAGGTTAGGGCTGTAGGGGACAGTAGCATTACTTACCATTCACAGTGTCTGAGACAGAGCCTGTTATGGAAGCGGGAGAATTAGTGGCTCGAGACTGAGGAGCTGAGGAGGCTGGGTCATCCACAATAACCAGCATGTCACTGCTGCTCTCATCAGGGGGAATGGAGCCAGTGTGCAGCTCACTGCTGATGGAGATCTAGGAGCAGAAAGGCTGAGATAGTATCCTCATGTTCAAGTGAGAATAGCCTCAGGGGACATGCATGTATGTCTCTCCTGCCTGCCTTCAGTGATGAGCCTGCCTGTCCTATGTATTCCTTTCCCACAAGACTGAAATCGAACACTGCCCAGCAGTCCAGCATCATGTCCCTGCCACAGGGTCAGGGTGCAGCCCCACTGCTGTGATGAAGACATTCGGGGGCCTTACCTCACTGAAAGGGCTGGGCATAGCGGAATCGACACTGATGAAGGAGTCATCGCCATCAGCAGAGAGGTTGGAGTTATCAGCAGAAGGAACAAATGGGATCACGAGGTTTGTGCCCTCTTTTCTCCTTTTCCCATCCAATTCATCTTCCTTTTTCTTCTGGGAAGAAAAAAGGTCAAAAATACATAAAGGACATGAGCATTTTTCCCAAAGAGAAAACTGAGAGTAGGAAATAAACTGATTACAGGCAGAGTCTTGCTATATGGCTCCAGATAGCCTGGTACTTGTTATGTTTCCTAGTTTGGTCTCATCACCCTGCCTCAGCTACCCAAGGGCTGGGACCCTTGCACCACTGCAATTGCTTTGACCATCAAAGGTCTATGACCAAAGGGATCCAGCCCCAGCCTTTTATTTTGGAGACAATCTCATTGTGTAGTCATGGCTGGCTTGGAACTCAGAGACATCTGCCTACCCCTGCCTCCCAAGTGCTAGGATTAAGGGTGGGTGCCACCATGCTCAGCTAGTACTTTCCAAAGATTCTATGAAGTCAAGCATGCCTGAGTGGTGGTGGTGCATGCTTTTAATCTCAGAACTCTGTGGATCTCTGTGAGTTCAAGGTCATCCTGGTCTATAGGGCAAGTTCCAGGACAGGCTCCAAAGCTATACAAGAGTAACCCTGTCTAAAAACATTCAAAAAAGTCAAGAGTAGCAGCATACTCCTGAGGCTGGGGCAGGAGGATTTTTGGAGTTCCAGGCTAGCCTGATCTACACAGTGAGTTCCAATTCACCCAGGGCTATGTAGGCAAACAGTCTCAAAAAAACCCAAAATGTTTTATAAAAGCTAGTTATGTAAGTAACATCGCCTTAGCCATCAGTTATCACTGACAGACAGATCCTAGTCCAACTGTGACCTAACTAGGGTCTGTGAAAAGGAACAGCTCTACAATTGATGTGTTTGACCTCATTAAATGTGTATCATCACAGAACTGTTTCAAATCATACAGATGGGATTAGTAACATAGTTCAGCAAATAAAAGCACCTGCTTGCCAATCTGGAAGACCTGACATTAATCCTCAGAACCCACACGATGGAGGGAGAAACTCAACTTTCACAGTTGTTCTCCGATCTCTACACGCAGGCCACAGTTTACCACGTATATACAAATATGTGTGCACACACATGACCCAAAGCCTTTTTCGTACTTCTGAAACTCATCCCAAGCCTCGCCAGGCCCTGTCCAATCCCAGTCTGGAGATACCTTCTCTGCATATTTTTCCCGCTTGCGTTTTCGTTCTTTCACTCGGTTGGTCTCCTCCTGCTGCCGTTTCTCCTCCTGCCGTAGTCTCACTACCAAGAAAGTACAAAAACGCTTAACCTTTTATCCTCTGAAATTTTGGGCTGTATCCTCTAGTGGTCCCTAAGGTGTAATTTTGTGTTGTTTAAGAAACATATTAATGTTGTTTCATAACTTTAATCCAGTACTTGAGAGGCAGAGATGGGATTCCTGGGGCAAGTAGATCTCTGTGAGTTCGAGGCCAGCCCGGTCTGCAGAGCAAGTTCCAGGACAGCCAGGGCTACACAGAGAAACTGTCTTGAAATGGAAAGAAAAATACTGGTGTTTTCCTAACTTCAGAAACAGTAATTATTGGTGTCATAACAGCTTTTAGGTTTAAACCAGGATTCCATTTAATTATTGTGGCTTTCCTTTTCTTTCCTACTTGAAAAGAGCTTATTCTTAGATGTGGGGCTGTGGACATGCTCACAGGAACTCATAGGGTAATCCAAAACTCAGTACAAATCTAGGTGGAAGGTCTTTATGGCTATAGCAGCTTGCTGTTGAAATTCTGCATAAAATATTTCTCTGTTTCAGTGGGAGGGCTCACCAGATAAAGGTACTTGGTGACAAACCCGACAACCTGAATTTGAACTTAGAACCCACAGAGTGGGAAGTAACCACAATACTCTGCAGGTTATCTTCTACCACACACGTGCATGCTTGTGTGCATGCACACACATACATATTTAAGTACACAAATAAACACACATACAAAATTTAAAATAAAAATAAATTCTGGCCTTGGCATACACAGCGCTCATCTGTGAGTCTGAGGAGGACAGAGTGCTAGCTGCCAGAGTACGTACATTTCTTTTCCAGTTCTTCATCATCTAGAAGAAGGCTAACCACCTCTTTGGGTTTCAAGGTATCTGGTTTGAAGTTTCCACCAGAAATCACCATTCGCTGAATCTGCACAAAGTGAATTAAGATGTCATCACCAGGTATCCATTCCCATGCAGCAAACATCCAGAACTTTCCCTCTGAACCAGTTCCAAAGGGAGGCTTTGGCTTTACTACCTTGTTCACATGGCTGACTCCTCCACAATACGAGTCCCAAGGAAAGGACAATTTGGGTTCTTTTGTTCAGGACTATTAATAGCAATAGTTAGTCTGGCACTAACTAAGGCAAGACGTGGGCAAACTAAGGCAGACTGAAACATTAGCCTTCCTCCTCTAAGACTAACACTGCCACACACAGGCCCTCCAGTGTCAGTGTGGATATGAGCATACTGCCTAAAGGCTCTGATGTTTACCACGACTAATGAAAGACAAGAATCTTAAAATGGGGGCTTAAGAGACGGCTCAGAGGTTAAGAGCACTGACTGATCTTCCAGAAGATGTGAGTTCAATCCCTGCACCTATGTGGCAGCTCCCAACTGTCTGTGACTCCAGTTCTAGAGGATTCAACACCCTTACCCAGAAGGCAAATTATCAATTCATATCCATTTATTGCAGCACGATTCTGTCCTTCCCCTTGCTTACCTCACTCTTTTCCTTAGCTCTCTGCAGAATGCGTTCCTCAATTGTGCCTTTACAGATGAGTCGGTACACAGTGACCTGCTTTGTTTGCCCTAAGCGGTGGGCCCTATCCATGGCCTGCTGGTCTACAGTGGGGTTCCAGTCACTATCGTAGAAAATCACCTGCATAGGCAAGAAGAGAATACAACAAAGACTGATGTACTCTGAGTGCAGGATAGAAATTCTGTGTGCAGTACAGCCATCCACCCATCTGTAAACACTGGTAGTAGCCAGGCCAGACTTCTTTTCTGTTGTTTATGTGGTGATGAGAAAGTAGGTCCTTAGAGGACCAGCATGCTTGTGGTCTCTCCACAGTTTTCATTGAAAAGATGGAAGTATGGACTGAAGAGAAGGCTCAGTGATTAAGAGGATGAGGACTGGGGTTTTATTCCCAGTACACAACAGGAGGCTGATAACCTCCTACAACCCCAGTTCCAGAGGATCTGACAAGCGTAGCCTTCAGGGGTATGCATGCAAACACATACATACATACATATATACATACATACACACACACACACACACACACACACACTTAAAATTAAAATGGAGGGGAGAGATAAAATAGACCCCATCTCATGGAACTAAAGCTGGCCTTGAATTTGCTATGTAGCTAAGGATGACCCTGAATACTGATCCTTAAGTCTCTACTTCCTGAGCGCTAAATATTACTCATAAACAATTTACTTCTGTACAGAGCGTTGGATCTCCAGGGACCAATGTTACAGATGGCTATGAGCAGCCATGTAGGTGCTGGGAATAGAACCAACGTCCTCTAGAAGAACAGTAGCTTCTAGAAAAACCACTGAGCCATCTCTCCAGCTTCCTGCTTTTATTTTTTGATATAGGATGTCATTATGCAGATCAGGCTACCCTTGAGCTTATGGTGATCATTTTGCCTCTGTCTCATGAGTGGTAGAATTATAGGTACGCACTACTATGCCTGGCTATGGCACCAGCATCTTAATGCTTTTGGATGTATTACTTGAAACACTTCACTGGCTTTTTTTAAATGATGTCCTTTTTGTTTTGATATTTCTCTCTCTCTCTCTCTCTCTTTTTTTTTTTTTCTTCAGACAAGGTCTTTTTCTATGTAATACAGGCTAGCCTTGAGTCCACTGAGTAGTCTTGTGATCCTCCTGTCTCCATCTTTCAAGTTCTGGGATTAAAGATGTATGTCACCACACCTGCCTGGTTTTGCTTCCCTCTTCTGCTCCCCCTTAGCCCCCCAAGACATTTTCTCTATGTAATAGCACTGGCTATCCTGGAACTCATTTTGTAGACCAGGCTGGCCTGGAATTCACAGAAATTCACCTGCCTCTGCCTCCCGAGCGCTGGGATTAAAGGTATGAGCTACTAATGCCTAGACATGGTCTTTGTTGCCATTCTTTTTGTTAATTGAACTATACATTTCTCTCCCCCCCACACTTCCTTCCTCCCCCCTCCCCAATTTATTCAAGAGATATTGTCTTTTTCCCTTTCCTAGGTGGATCTCTGTCTGTTTCTCTTAGGGGTCCTGTTTGTTAACTAGGTTCTTTGGAGTTGTGGCCTGTAGGCTGGTCAACTTTTGCTTTATGTCTAATATCCACTTATGAGTGAGTACATATTATATTTGTCTTTCTGGGTTTGGGTTACCTCACTCAGGATGGCTTTTTCTAGTTCTGTCCATTTGAGGCAAATTAAAAAAAAAATGTCATTGTTTTTACTGCTGAGTACTCAACTGGATAAATGTACTACATTTTCCTCATCCATTCTTTGGTTGAAGGGCATCTAGGTTGATTCCAGGTTCTGGCTATTATGAATAATGCTGCTATGAACATAGATGAGCAAATATCCTTGTGGTATGAGTGTGCATCCTTTGAGTATATGACCAAAAGTAGTATTGGTAGGTCTTGAGGTAGATGATTCCCAGTTTTCTGAGAAACCACCATACTGATTTCCAAAGGGGCTGCACAAGTTTGCACTTCTACCAGCAGTGGAGGAGTGTTTCCCATTCTCCAGCTTAAACTGTCATCAATTTTTTTATCTTGGCCATTCTGACAGGTGTAAGATAGATAGTATCTCAGAGTTTTGATTTATATTTCTGTGATGTCTAAGGATGTTCCTTAAATGTCTTTCAGCCCTTTGACATTCCTCTCTTGGACGTTCTCTTTTTAGATCTGTTACCCCCCCCCCTTTTTTTTTAAATTGGATTATTTGGTCTTTTGATGTCTAGTTTCTTGAGTTCCTTGTAAATTTTAGAGATCAGTCCTCTGTCAGATGTGGGGTTGGTGAATATCTTTTCCCATTCTGTAGGCTGCTGTTCTGTCTTGTTGATTTTGTCCTTTGCTTTACAGAAGCTTTTCAGTTTTAGGAGGACCCATTTATTCAATGTTACTCAGTGTCTGTGCTACTAGTGTTCTATTTAGGAAGTTGTCTCTTATGCCAATGTGTTCAAGGCTACTTCCTATTTTCTCTTCTATGAGGTTCAGTGTGGTTGGTTTTATGTTGAGGTCTTTGATCCATTTAGACTTGAGTTTTGTGTATGGCATTAGATATGGATCTATTTGCATTCTTCTAACATGTTGACATCCAGTTATGCCAGCACCATTTGAAGATGCTTTCTTTTTTCCATTTTATAATTTTAGCTTCTTTGTCAAAAATCAGGTGTTCATAGGTGTGTGGCTTGATATAAAGTTGATTAGATTCTATTGACTCCCCTGTCTGTTTGAGAATAAATACCACAGTTTTCATTACTGTAGCTCTATAGTAGAGTTTAAGTCAGGTATGGTGATGCCTCCAAAAGTTCCTTTATTGTACAGGATTGTTTTGGCTATCCTGGGTTTTTGTTTTTCCATATGATGTTGAGTATTGTCCTTTCGAGGTCTGTGCCAGGTATTGCATTGAACCTGTAGACTGCTTTTGGTAAGATTGCCTTTACTATGTTAATCCTACATATCCAAGAGCATGGAAGATCTTTCCATTTTCTGATGTCTTCTTCAAAGATTTAAAGTTTTTGTTATATTGGTCTTTCACTTGTTTGGTTAGAGTTACCACAAGATATTTTATATTGTTTGTGGCTATTGTGAAACGTGCTGTTTCTCTTGATTTCTTCCTCAGCCTGTTTATCATCTGTATATAGGAGGGCTACTGATTTTTCTTGAGTTAATCCTGTATCCTGCTACATTACTGAAGGTGTTTATCAGATGTAGGAGTTCCCTGGTAGAATTTTTGAAGTCACTTATGTAAACTACCATTATCATCAGCAAAAAGTGAAAAGTTTAACTTCTTCTTTTCCAATTTGTATCCTCTTGGTCTCCTTTTGTTGTCTTATTGCTCTAGTTAGAACTTGAGAGTACTATATTGAATAGACATGGAGAGAGTGGACAGATAGCTTTGTCTTGTTCCTGGTTTCAGTGGGATCACTTTGAGTTTCGCAACATTTAGTTTGACGTTGGCTGTTGCTTGCTGTATATTGTCTTTATTATGTTTAGGTATGTTCCTTGTATTTCTGCTCTCTCCAAGACCTTTATCATGAAGGGGTATTGAATTTTGTGGAAGGTTTTATCAGCGTCTAGTAAGATGACCATTATTAGGCTTTTTTCTTTCAGTTTGTTTATACGGTAGATTACATTGATGGATTTTCCTATGTTGAACCACCCCTGCATCTTAGGGATGAAGCCTACTTGATCATGGCATGCGCCACCACTGCTGTCCTGGTCTGGCTTTTATATGAAGCATGATTCCTTAATTTTGGCATGGGTTAAATCCTTAGGGAAAGAAAATACAAGATCCTGGCCAATGCAATTGACGTTTATAGACTTGATGTGGAAATAAACAATGTCTGCCACTTGTAGAGGAACACAAACTATCAGAAGACATACAGGAATTTTAAATTGAGCCTGCAGAGTTTTAGAAAATCTACCTATCTATACATCCACCCACCCACCTTCCCACCCCTCCTTTCCATCATGATACGGGGGTCAAACCTTGTTTCATGCTAGCAGCTGGGCAAATATTCTACCAGTGACCTACATCCTCAGTCCCTTTATTTCTTTATTTTGAGGCAGGGTCTTCCTATACAGCCTGGTAGGCCTAGAATTCACTATGTAGACAAGGCTGGCTTTGAACTTAAAAAGATCCCTTGACTCTGCCTCCACAATACACACCACCATACCTATCTTTCAAAATCTGTTTAAAATTCTCAGGAAGGGTAAAGTAAGGAAATACAGATTTAGGGAAAAAAAGAGATTTGGATGGGGCAAGAAAGATGGCTTAGCTGCAAAAGATGCTCTTCCAGAGGACCTGGATTCAATTCCCAGAGCCCATAGCAAACAACAGCACACAACCATCCTTGGGATCTGACACCCCCTTCTGGCCTCTTCTGACACCAATGCAAGTGGTACATGAACATACAACAGGCAAAACACCCATAGACAAAATAAAATATTTCAACATTAGGATCATCTAACATGTAAAAATGATACACACGTGATAAAATCAAAGCCAAAAAGAGTTTCTTGAAATGTTGAAGCCTGGGACAGTGGTTTTGCACGACTTCACAATAGACACCACTACACCATGAATCATAAGACTGCCTTAATAACTGCATTTTTCCCCTAGATATCTCTGATTCAACTTAGGCTCTTCTGAGCTCATAAACAGAAGACTAACACCTAAGAAAATTAACTTAAAAGATGTATTTAGGAAGAGAACAGAATAAAACAGGATACTGTTTAGAAAAAGAAAAAAATTCACAGGAAAAATAGCAAAATATATATAAATTAACAGGTGAAAGCAATAAGAGTGAAAAGAATAAAATACAAACAAGATAGATGAACACTGGGATCACCATGACATGACCTGTGAGTTTGCTGGGGAGGGGGGGCACAATAATTGAGTGCTCAACTGAGACACAGACGACGCCCGTACTTCAGGTGCTCAGTGAGACAGTCTAGAGACAAACAAGTAACAATTATAGGACTAGAGCTGATTTAGCTAGGCATGATGAAAGACTGTCATGTAGAATGTGCTGCCAAGCAATGACTAAGATGAAATCTATGAACAGTACCTTCATGAAGCAGTAAACACCATGCCAGGCAGGCATGTGGGGAGGCATGGTGTTCTGGGATTGAACTACATAGGTCAAGGAATGAGGGAATGAAATGGAAAACTCTACAGGAAACAACCAGAGAATTTAGGCTAATAACTGGAAGCAGGATTGGGGTGGGGGGAGTTTCTTCCAAGAGAACACATTAGTCCAGTCCCTTGGGAGATCTAAAAGCTAACTCAATTGGACATAGGACATATGTTGCTACTAATCGATAAAAAGCTCCTCTCTCTACCCGTAAGCATGTGAAACAACCAGAAAGAAAAATATATCTGGGCAGTTTAGTATAACAACATCTCCCTGATGGGAAATGTCATTCTGTAAATATGTTTCTTGTATTGGTTAATGAATAAAGCACTGTTGGCCAATAGGAAAGCAAGATAGGCGGGACTAGGAGACTAGGAGGAGAGAGGAATAAGTAGGGAGGTTTTTCAAGATGTAGGACCAACAGGGTAGAATGCCAGGCCCTCTCCCCGGTAAGATGAGACCACGTGGAAATACTTAGATAGATAGAAATGGGTTAATATTTAAGACAGAGCTAGCCAATAAGAAATACTAGCAACTGGCCAACAGCTTTATATCTAATACAGTGTCTCTGAGTGTTATTTGGGGCTGGCGCAGCTGAAGGACCAGGACGGCGGAAAACCAACTCTTAACACCTCCCTAAAAAAAGAATCAACATAAGGATATCCTTACTCCATAGAGATATACAAAGAACATGGTACAAATCACCTCTCATTCATCACTGCTAAAATCATGTTTTTAGTAACCAAGTGGACTAGATAGTTCCCAGTGTTTACAAACACATGCTTACAATCACTTCCTCAATCATTAAGACATCAAGTCTTTTCCCAATGAAGCACACATGTGCAAATGAATTAGAAATGAAACATTCGATGAGCAGCCCAGGAACTCATCCAATTTCCTCATCAAACCAGAAGAGAAGCACTGGTTTTTTTAAATAGTGTCAAATGGCTCATTCGTTTTATGTTGCTCTATTTACTTTTACTTTACTTTTAAAAGTTCATTATGTATTTATATTCTATACTTTTTATAATGACTACAAACTTGGTGCCAACTTAATAATTTAAAAAGCCTTTTCAAATGAGATACTTGGTGTTTACAAGTCCTATATGTAGACCTTTTGTTGCTTTGTGGTGGCAGATAAAGTGAATGTTACTGATAAGACTTTGTTCTGTTTGTGTGTTTAATGCATTGATAAAGATAATTCCTTGTCCAATGTGGCCCAGAGAAGCCAAAGGGTTAGGTAGTCCCCTCACAGACCAAACCAAAGACAGTTAAGCTAAGAACATTTGTTCTTAAAAAATTTTTTTAGACTTATTTATGTACATGAATGTTCTGCACACATGTATTTCTGTGTATCACATGCATGCATGCCTGGTGCCTGCCCAGGTCAGAAGAGGGCATCAGATCCCCTGGAACTGGACTTACAGGCAGACATATGTATGCTGCTATGTGGGGGCTGGGAATCAAATCCAAATCTTCTCGACTGCTGAGTCATCTCTCCAGCCCAGGAATACATTTTTACAAAGTTAATTATGCTGAACTTCTGCAGGGGTCTCATCTAGCTTCACACTCTTAGATATGATCTAGACTCTGATGATTCCAAATTATGTCTCCAGGTGTAGCCTTTCTTCCAAGCACTTTCACTTCAAGTCTGAGACTCTTGTTTGCCCCACGTACATCTTTCCCACTATGGTGTTCTGCATGTCCCCTCCCCACCCATTCTAGAAGCCAGAGGGACATGTTTCTCTATCCCCCCCTAATATTTATTTTAAATAATTTATACTTTATTTGCATTGGTGTTTTGCCTACATGTATGTCTCTGTGAGGGTGTCAGTTGTGAATTGCCAATGTGGGTGCTTGGAATTGAACACAGGTCCTCTAGGAAGAGCAGTCAGTGCTACTAACTGCTGTACCATCTCTCCACCCCCCTTATTTATTTGTGTGTGTGTGTGCTTTGAGTACATATCTGTGTACCATGAACATGCCTAGTGCCCAAAGATGTCAGAAGGAGGAGTTGGCTCCCATGGAACTGGAATTACAGAAGGCTATGAGCAACCATGTGGGTGCTGGGAATGCTTGAGTAAGAGCCTCTAACTACTGAGCCATCTCTTAAGCCCCCAGAGGGACATGTTTAAAACCCAGGTTGAGTCAGGCATTTGACTTTGGGGAGGCTGAGGCAGAGGGGAATCATTTGAGCCCCTTAGTGTGATGACAGCCTGAACAATATAGTGAAATTCTGTCCTAAACAAAATAAAATCCCCAAGCTAGCCCAAGGTAATCCTTTGTCCAAATTCTTGTACTCTCCTATCTCAGAGTCTTGGCATCACCTGTCAAGTCTTGCACGATGTGCTTGTGTGGCACACTGCACTCCTTCACTAATTCTGTTCTACCAACTCTCTACTCCTTGCTGTTGCTTGATTGTGCCAACCAAGTTCTTAGTCCAGGACCCTAGACTTACCTCCTCTGCCTGAAGTGTTTTCTTTCTGCCAGACTAACTCATGGCTTGCTTTCTCACTCTCTAGATCTTGGTGTAAATGTCATCCATTAGAGAGGCTTTAACATCCCATATGAAATAGCAACTTGGGTCCTTCTACCAACTTTCACTGTTGTATTTTTTATTATAACATTTAAATTAGTTCTTCTGTTTACACTGTATAAACTACCACAACTAGCAATGTAATTACTAGGAGAAAAAGAGAACTTCATTTTATTGAACGTTGAATTCTTAGTGCCTTTGCCTGATACACACTAAGAATTTGTTCAATGAGTAAATGACCAAATAAAAGAACTGGTCCAGGCATTAGAAAGTGCTTCCTCTCTCCTGATGAGGAAGGTCAAAGCCTGGCATATACACTAATTACTTACAATTGAACATGATTGAATAGAGGGAAGGGACTAGGAAGGAGTGATACTGGACTAGGATTTTGAAATACAAGCAGAAGTTTATTTACTAGGTGGAAAAGGTAGCTCAGAACATGCTGATCTAGTCTCAGGTAACGAATAACACAGTGTAATATATGTAATGGTATACTCTAAAATTTTCAAGTCAGTTATTTACTTCTAGAAGGAGAAGGATCTGGCAAGTCAGAAACAGGCTGTAGTGAAAAGGCTCATAAGCCATGGACAGGAGTTTTAAGAAGCACTTTCAGTAAAAAAGGTTACAAACAAGCTGCACTACATTGTCATCAGAGCCAAGAATGGATTTGGATCAAGAGGTATATGTGCTCAAAGATCAACTAGTTGAAAAACTGACAAATGTGTAACTGTTGGTTCTATATGACATCTAAAAAAAAGGACGGAAGGAAGGAAGGAAGGAAGGAAGGACAGAAGGAAGGAAGGAAGGAAGAAAGGAAGGAAGGAAAAACATGGTCAAGGGTGAATTTCTGTCATGTAAAGGACACATTAGAGCAACCACATCAGAGTAACCACATGAACAGCTCACAGTCAGCCTTCCACTATATGGCAGGCTGGTATACTTTCTATCCAGCTATGGCAACAGTCCTCAGGCCCTTACATTCTATCCCACTTGGTAGTAAGCAAGGCAATTTTGAATCTTATGGTTGATAACTAGCACTCCCATAGTATTTGATTTTCATTCTTCAAGGCACCCAGCTTGAGGATACTAAGGTTAATAGAGAAAAGTTGGGCCTAACTTAGTGGAGACTGAGACACGGGATTGAATTCCAACTCCGGCACTCAGTTTCCTGAGGCCTTTTCATCACCCTGACCCTCATTTCTCCATGATCTCAAGAACCTGAACCTTCCACACACTTGTGTGGATTTTGACACACAATAGCCACACTGAGTGTCATTTTTAGAATCATGCCTTTTATAAAACATTTTCTACTTACACAGTTTTCAATTTAAATATGACTACAATTGACACATTTGAATCCACGGAATAATGCTGAGATTCACACCAAAAGCTCTTTCCTTTCCCCTCAGAGGCTTAAGCTTTCTTACCAGGAGACTGGGAGTGAAAGGTTGGAAAATTTCGCTAAAATATTATTTTTTTTTGGGGGGGGAGGTGTATATTCGAGACAGGGTTTCTCTGTGCAGCCTTGGCTGTCCTGGAACTAACGCTGTAAATGAAGCTGGCCTCGAACTAGATATCTACCTGTATTTGCCTCCCAAGCACTGGGGTTATGGGGTTAAAGGTGTGCACCACCACCACCCGGTTTATTTCTTTTAAATTATCAAGGTCATTGATATCAAAACAGTTCCTGAAGTTCAGAACACAAAAACATTACCTTTCCCAGTAATAAAACCACATATTTTCAACATAAAACAATTTTTCTCATTTGTTTAGTTAGTGCTCCTCAAACAAATCTGACTGGATTGCTTGGCCACCCCCACCTCATTTATTTTCATTGATTTATCCAGCAACTGTCAGGAAAAGTACTTGACACATAGTAAGCAATTCCTTAACTTTCTATTGAATTAATGTGTAAAGAAATCCAGAGAAATGGACAGGAAAACAAAGAGAAAAAGTAAAATGCTCAATGAGTGAAATATTTATGAGAGCCCTGTATAGCCAATGCATCATGCTGTCTCAAATCACTTACTGTATCTGCAGCCGTGAGATTGATACCCAGTCCTCCAGCTCGTGTGCTTAACAGAAACACAAAGATGTCATTCCTAAAGAAAAGGGGGAAGAACATGTTAGGAAGAAAAGGAATAATGCAATGTGGGAATAGAGAGAAACTTCTAAAAACAGAATCTAGTGCTAGAAAGAGCACTGGAGATAACAGCACCTGACTGATGCTTTCTTGAGACACTGCAAAGGTGTTTTGTCTTTAAAATTCAAATGATGAGTCATCTTCCAGTCTGCACATAAGCTTTTTTTTGCTGCCACACAAATACCTGACTGATATTTGTGCAATAAAGTACAAACATGAAGCTGATATAATAGAAAAATGTCACTATAGAAACAGACCTCTGTTATATCACATACACTGGCTTCTCTTTCTTGTGGTGCTCCTGGGCATCGAACCTAGGAATCTGTCCGTACATGCTCGGCAATCATGCTACCTCTGAGTTACACTTTCAGTCCAATAGCTTTCTTCTGAGATCCTTTCTTGTATCTGTGGCTAGACTAGTACTTGCTATGTAGCTGACCCTGGAGTTTTGGTCCTCTGACTTCCATCATCCAAGTGCTCAGATTACAGGGTTGCACTGAGCCTAAAATTTCCATTAGTACACTTTCCCCCCTTGAGACAAGGTTTTAACTATGTACTCATGCCTGGCCTGGAACTTGAGATGTAAACCACGCTGGCGTTGAATTCAGAAACCCCTGCCTCTGAGTGCTGGAAGATATGTGACACTATTCCCAGCCTGTTTTCTGGAGGTCAGAGATCACACCGGGTGTTTCTACTTTTTTTTTTTTTTTCTATTATTTTGTGAAACAGGCTTTCTCAGTGAACTTAAAGCCCATGGACTGGCTAGGCTAGCTGGCTAGCAAGCAGCAGGGTTTCCCAGCACTGGGATTATCATCAAGTGCTTTCATACCAGGATCTGAACTCAAGTTTTCATGCTTGAGTAGAAAGCACTTTACCAACTGAACAATCTCTCAGTCTCCCAATAGCCCCCCCCCCTTTTTTTTTTTAAATCTTTTCTCTCTCTGTATAGCCCTGGCTGTCCTGGGACTATGCAGATCAAGCTAACCTCAAGCTATCTACAGAGATCTGTTTGCTTCTGTCTCCTGAGTGCTGGGAGTGACAGCCCTATTTTTAAAGTAATTTATTATTATTAGAGAGAGTGTGTGTGTATGACGTGTGCATGTGGCACATGCATGTATGTGTGTAGGTCAGAGAATGACTTTCAGAAGTCAATTGCCTCATTCCACCCTAGGTTCCAGGGAACAGAACAAACTCAGGTGACCAGGCCTGCTTGGCAGGAGCTATTTTACCACCAAGCCATCTCATTAGCCCCCAATTTTAACTAGTCAAAGTATTCCTGGATCACACAGAGGCAGCAAATCAGAACAGAATTCTAACAGTTTTAAAGATTTTGTGTGTGTGTGTGTGTGTGTGTGTGTGTGTGTAAGAGAGAGTGAATGAATGCTCACATGTGCCACATCAAGAGAGTGGAGGTGTGGAGGTCAGAGGACAGTTTCTGGGATCGGGATCCTGGCTGTTACATTAGGCTTGGCGAATGAATGCTGGTATCCACTGGCTTTAAAGCATCGACTTTAAGATGATGCAACTTAGAAAAATAAGCACACATCGGGAATCCAGGTCTGGTCATGACTTCTGTGCCACTAAGCTGTGCCACATTTAGAATGGATGTACTTTTAGATAAGGCCAAGTCAGTCCTTACAAAGAAACAAGAAGATACAACTTTGATTCCTTTTACATTCTAAGTCCTTTTAAAGAAAGAATTACAAAGCAGCAGATGCTATGTCACTTATTAGGCAAAAAATTACCTGCCAAATTAAAAAAGGCCCAAGCCAGATCACAAGAGCTTTTCACTGTAGTGTTTATAAACAAACAGGTGCTCAACTACAGCCTAGTTCCTGCAGATATCCTAAGCATAGCCCAAGATAATCTTTTATTTTCATGTTCTCGAATTCCAAAGCAATTCTAACAATCCATTAAAAGATTACTAGTGAAAATTTGAGGGTCTGTTAAATCAAGCTGTTAATTTTTTTGTGCGCAGTGAGAACCACAACTGGAAGTTCAGTCTGCATGGCTTTCTTCAAACTGCAGCCTACACTCTCACTTTAAGACTTCTGTTTTGTTTTTCAAGACAGTTTCTCTGTGTAGCTTTGTAGCCTTTCCTGGAACTTGCTCTAAAGAGACTAGACTGGCCTTGAACTCACACAGATCTGCCTGCCTCCACCACCTGGCAAGACTTTATTTTTTATTTTATGTATATGGGTATTTTGTCTGCATATATGCCTACAAACCAGAAAAGAGCATCTGATCCATGGAACTTAAGTTATAAATGGTTGTGAGTTGCCAAGTGGGTCCTGGGAAGAGTAGCCACTGCTCTTAACTGCTGAGGTTATTATGAAGAAATATACTTGCTGGGTGGTGGTGGTGCATGACTTTAATCAGAGCACTCAGGAGGCAGAGGTAGGTAGATCTCTGTGAGTTCCAGGTGAGCCTGGTCTAGAAAGCTAGTTCCAGGCCAGCCCCCGAGTACACAAAGAAACCCTGTTTTAAAACAAACAAACAAACAAACCAAAAAAAAAAAAAAAAAAAAAAAAAAAAAGGAAAGCAAAAGAAGGAAGAATTACACTTCTAAAATATGTGATTCAGAGATGGAAGTTAATATAAGAAGCTGATGACTCATTTAACTTACTAGATATAGGTTCTTTCTTACTCTGTAGCACAGGCTGGCCTTTGACTCATAGTAATACTCTTGCCTCAGAGTTCTGGGATTATAGGTGTGGTCACCATACCAGGCTTTCTGTTTTCCTTTTTAATCTTTAAATTTGTTCATTATAATATTTCAGAAGTTTAATTTATAACATCAATTTTATGATTAAAACACATAGCAAACAACAACTGCAGGGTTATTTGCCAGTTTACAAGTGCATTTTCCCAGGGACACAGGCTAATGTAAATAGAAATGTGGATGCCACAAGAGATGTGATTCTAGGAAGAACAACAATAAGGTTTCAAATAAAAATCAACTAAGCATTTAGGGACCAACTAGTGTCTCAAGAATGCCCTATTATTTCACTTGAGCACTGAGACTGCTCTGACTCCATATAATATCCTCTCCTGCTCTAACACCTGTGTGATATCCACCGATGGATGCCAAGGGCTTTCAGCAGGTAATTCCCAAGAAGCCTCGCATAAGAACACCAGGTAGACTGCAGAGAAAGTAACTAGGTATGTGACAGAAGAGCAGAAGGCAGCTGCGAAGACAAAGAACAGGGAGCAGTGGGGAGATCACACACTCCAGTCCTAGTGATCTGGAGGGCAGAAGGAATCAGACCCAGATACAGTAAGCGCACTGTAAACAGGGCAGGGGACACGCCACGCCACGCCACTCAGTGAAATAAATTAACACAAAAACTTAGAACTACAGTCGTGGAAAAAAACTGTCTTGCCCACATTGTGCTGTGGAACCCTGGCTGGCCTCAGACTTGCCATGGACTGCCTCTGCCCCCAGAACACTAGAACTGTAAGTGATCACTACCAATGACAGGGAGAAAATGCTTCTTTCATGTGTACTGAAATGTGTACTGAAAAGACAGCTTCTGGCCATACATACTTAGTATAGCCAAAATCAATCAATGTGATTTAATCATCCTGAGTTCGTTTCCATTCTGTATTGTAAGATTATCATAAATAAAATATCTACAACTGCTGAGAAATTCTGTTTTACTTAATATACTTCGGTTTTTAAAAGTTCTGATTAGACAAGACAAACTCCAAGAAGGCAACAGTGTAGTCTGACTGCCCTCTAGGGGCTGAGAGGAGTGATGCTCAAGGCTTGCTGAACAGCAAGCTCCAAGGGGGTGGAGTAAAGAGTCTATGAAAACCCACATTGCACAGGTACACCTTGGCCTCAATTGCACCTTTTTTAAACATTTCACTAAGTCCCCTTTGCACCAAAATGCCCAAGCAGTGCTAGGCATGAATGGATGGGAGTGAAGCTTCTTGAAATGACTGAAAATGCGGCAGAATGTAAGAAGACACTGAAGTAATCACAATACTCACTCTGAAGAAAAAAAGCAACAAAACCCACGCTACAGTCATTTTCCCCCATGTCTTCCAAAGAGTTGCCCTTGCTGGCCAGACATCTGGGGTGCAGGGAGAGGAGGAAATCTATCTGGTAAGGCCAAGGGGCAGAAAGAAGGGGGGCAAAGGCCAACTAACTCATCACAGAGCAAAGACCTTGTGAATGGCTCCTGGGATCACATACTGGTCACATGTTCTAGACGCTGCCAGGACATCCTGGCCAAACAGTCTTTAGTCTCAGCCAGACTTTTTCCTGGAAGGATCCCTCATAAATAAGTCTTGTATGAAGGGAATGTAAATCGCTTTTTATAGGAGCTCTTGTTTACTCTGGCTGACCTTTGAGCCACAGGGCTTTTGAGTTGAAACTGCAATTTTTTTTTCTTTTGATGTCTTTTCACTAATAATAATGAAAATATTTGGCAAAGCATGCCTTTTTGTTTTGAAAAACACCTGTCTTTTTCTCTATTTTAAGATGCCACTCTGACTTACAAGCTGAAAACATCTTATGTGGGAAACTTGCTAACGCAGTATATGTATTTCTACTGCCTTTAGAGGCCACAAGAGAGCACTGGAACCTCCTGGAATTGGAGTTAAGGAGAGTTGTGAGTGCTGGATCCTCTGCAAGAACACCAAGTGCTCTTAACAGGCCAAGCCTTCTCCAGCCCCTCCAAGAAAGTTTTCAAAGTGACTGGCGCTACTGGGCCTGCTCAATGAACTCTTCTTACTAAATTAGTTAGGAAATTAGATGAGTATGAGCCTTCATGCCTATAATTTCAGCACCAAGGAGGCTGAGGATTACTTTGAATTCTGGGTCAGTTTGGGCTGCATATCAAGACCCCCCAAAACAAAGTACAACAATAAATAAAACAAAACAAACAAAACCTCAACACTGAAAGAAATGGCTAGAGAGATAGCTCAATGTGTAAGTGGCTGCTGAGTTAGTATGAGGACAAGGATCTGAGTTTGAATTCCCTAAAATCCACACAAAGAGCAGGGTGCAGTGACACCTCTGTATTCCCAGAACCAGTACTGGTACACAGAGACAGGTAGATCCCAGGGCTTGCTGGACAGCTGACAAGTACCAAGAGTAAGTTCCAGGCTCAATGAGAGACCTTTGGGGGGGGGGTGAAGAGTGACAGAGGAAGACACTTGACATTGACCTATGGCCTCCAAGTACATGTTCTCTCTCTCTGGCCCCCCCCCTTCTATCCCTTCCCACTTCTGGAATTTGGTCAGCTAGAATAGCTGACATGACCAGATGGTCAACATGTCACAAATCTCAGGCAAATTTAGGCTATATCGAGAGACCCTGCCTCAAATGAAACAAGACTATCAGCCATTCAAAGATACGGGCTCTAAGAGATCTGTTCAAGAAAGCAAACAAACAAGTAGGACAATAAACAAATAAAACTGAAATTAATAAACATGAATAGCTAGAATTAAAAAGGTAAATACTAACTGGAGATGTAACTAAAGTTCAGAAATTCAGAACCATTCTTATTCACACTGTAAGGTCTAAATTATTTTTAAGATTTTAGCTGGATGGGGTGGTGCACATCTTTAATCCAGCACTCAGGAGGCAAAAGCAGGTAGATGTCTGTGAGTTTGAGGCCAGCCTGATCTACAGAGTAGGTTCTAGGACACAGGGCTGTTATACACAGAAACTGTCTTGGAAAATAAAAACGAAAAAAAAAAAAATGTGCTTAGCCTGTATGTAAGTCAGTGTACCAAGTATATGCATTACCCTAAGAAGCCACAAGAGGGTGTCAGATTCTTTGAGCCTGGAGTTATAGGCTGTAGCAAGCCACCACTTGGGGGACAGGAATCGAACTCAGGTCCTCTGGAAGAGCAGTCAACACTCTTAATCACTATGTCATCTCTCCAGCCCTTCTACTACATATCTCAATTCCCTGAATATAAAAAAGGGGTATAACAGATCTGCAGAAGAATGGGGCTTTCTCTTTGAGGACAGCAGTCACTAGACTCTGCTTAGCACAATTAGAAGCAAGTAGCATGCAAGGCAGTAATGGCTTTTGTAAACCCCCAAATTTAACATGCTGTAGTTGAAATTTCATAGTCTCATTAGCAGCTCGTAGAGGTACTGTGACTGAGAACTCCGAATAGGACAGATTGAACTCTACTGCAATTTGTCACATTGTTCTGTATCTATAATACCAGAAAGTGCATAGGAAATGAAATGCAACAACAAATTAAAATAAACTCTAAGCAAATTCTGAGGTAGCTACTGCTGGCACTTGTCTTGCACATGCTACACGAGCACTCTATCACTGAGCTGTGTCTTTTAGCCTAACATGTAGCCTTGCAAACATTTTTTTCCATAGACACCAATATTCTCTTCTTTGGGAGTCCTCACTCATATGCATCAATCCTTATATTGCTGTAAGTAGCAATGCCTGTAGTCCTAGAACTCCAGAGGTGGAGGCAGGTGTATCAAGAGATAAAGTCAGCATACATTACCTGTGACCTTGTCTCTATCCTCACCTCAAAAAAGAAATACCTTCCCTTTCCAAAATAGTAGGCACTGATGTTGTGAGGGGGGAAAAAAAAAATGGCTGTGTGTGTTTAACTTATGCCTGTATTTCCATCATTCAAGAAGAGGCAAAGGATCACTGCAAACTCAAGGCCATTCTGGTCTACAGAGCCAGTTCTAGGACAGTCAAGGATACCTAGCCATATCATATTTCATATTAGTATTAGTATTCTCTTTCTTTGATCTGAATCACTCTAAGCAGACTTGGCAAACTCTGAGAATAGTAGGTACTAGCTGCTGTGGTGGTGCACACCTGTAACCCTGGAGCAGGGGAGGCAGAGAAAGGATACCTAGATCTTGATATCTAGCTACTCGTGTCCAATCGTAATCTCCAAGTTTAGTGAGTCAGTGGAGAGCAAACTGGTGAGGAAGACATGTAATGTTGACTTCCACAAACACATAGGAACATATATATCAACACACACACACACACACACACACACACACACACACACACATACGTGCGTGCACGGCAGGGATGCTATCATGATTGCTTAGTAATCTAAGATGCAATGGCTTAAAACAAACAAAATAACTCATTACTTAAAGCACTACAGGAAATTCAAAAGAATTTTTGTAATTCCCATTAATGTTACCTGGTCTGAAAATCAGCAACCATGTCCCGTCTCTCTGAGATCTTGGATGAACCATCCAGCCTCATGTAGGTATGCTTCCTGTAAACCATATATTCCTGTCAACCAGGATAAAAGAACACATAGTAAGTCAGATGCCAATCACTGCATTCTAATACTCAAGCTTTTGCCCACCTTACCCATACCAGGTTCAAGTCATTGTATATAGAATGGGGAGGAAATGATTGTAAAAGGGCAGCAAGTGAGTTTATTGCTCCTGTATGAAATTCAAAGTCAACCTGTAATCTCAACCTCAACTTGTAAACTTATCTAATACAGATTTCTGTAGGCTTGATAAAAAACTTCCCCACTTGGGCTGGAAAGATGGCTCAGAGGTTAAGAGAACTGGATGCTCTTCCAGAGGACCTAAGCTCAATTCCCAGCAACCACATGGTGGCTCACCACCATCTATAATGAGATCTGGTGCCATCTTCTGGTGTGCAGGCATACACACAGGCAGAGAACACTATTATTTAATAAGTAAATAAATCTTTTAAAAACAAACAAAACACAAAAATCCCACAACTTCCCCGAAATAAAAACTAAATCCCCAAACTAAAATGGCTTTTCAGTCACTAATCATATATTTTTCATAGCTGTGAATAGTTTCCTTTCAGTAATTAACATTTATACCAGTGTCCCTAGGACTCCACTCTTGGCAAATTCCTTTGGATTAAAGTTCTTGAATTTATAGTCTCAGTATCAAAGTGAAACACATGGCAAAGTAATTTTCCTAAGCAGAGTATGGTCTTCACATCACCTTTGAGAGGAATCACGATTTTAAGACTGGAGAAACAATTTTTAAGAGATTCACCTGGAAGAATGTTTCTCTTGTCCCAAAAGTTGTGGTTCCTCAAAGATCAAATCTTTTGTTAACCAAGATCATACTACAAAAAGTTCACAGCAGAAAAGTTCACATCCAAACCTAAACAGGGCAGCCTATTTGCAAATAGACATGTGGCCAGGTGAGGCAGTACAGGCTTGTTTTTGAGATCAGGTCATACTATATAGCCATGAAACTCTTTGTAGACCAGGTTGCCCTTTAACTTCAAGAGATGTGCCTGCCTATGCCTCTGAGTGCTAGGATTAAA
This sequence comes from Phodopus roborovskii, assembly GCF_943737965.1. Lineage (NCBI taxonomy): Eukaryota > Metazoa > Chordata > Mammalia > Rodentia > Cricetidae > Phodopus > Phodopus roborovskii. The sequence goes on along the minus strand of NW_026126416.1, from coordinate 33,779,232 downwards.
GACTTGCAGCATATCAGGCCAATTAGTAATTTTTAAATAACTTTGATATAGTGTATTACATTTTATTTTATTATTAGCTACTGGCAAATTCTTACTTGATACACCCTATTAGGAATATACAGAAAAAACAGTGTATTTGTCTCAGGTTCTGGGAAGCCTTAGAATAAACATATTTATTAATAATCACAGCTAAGGCACAACTATATACAGATTCTAACATAACTTTTCCCTACTGAGAAGACAAATCAGCCTAGCCTTGCGGAACAGCTCTATAAAGCTCTTGGAAAGCTAAAGCAGCAGGGTAAGTTCAAAGCCTGCATGGGCCAGGATAAGTACAAGACCAGTCTGGGCTGCTCAATGAGACTGTTTTATAGTAAAAAACTGAAAGAGAAGCAAGCAGGCTATAGTTAAGTGACTACTTCAGTACCTAGTACTATAAAAACAACCAACCAAAAACCGAAATGAAAGGCCAGTAAATTCTACATAATGGATATATTTATACTGATTTCCTGTGGTGGTAATGACTTTTTCCCATGATACAATTTTCTCCAAAAATAGATCATATATTAGGACAAAGTAAGCCTCAAGAAAGGAAAGCAAAAGTAATGGCTTGTATATAGTATGTGATTACAATGAAATAAGACTACAAGTCAACAGTAAATAAAATCCTAGTAAATATAAAAATTCAAGGAGATTAAACATACACTAATGAAGAATGAGTGAGGTCTTTGAAGAAACCTAAAGGCGATGGAGAGATGGCTTAGTGGTTAAGAGAACTGACTGCTTTTGCAGGGGACATGAGTTTGTTTCCCAGCTCCTTAAGAGGAGGCACACAAAAAGGGCCTGTCCTAAGGGATCTGACACTTTCTTCTGGCAACTAGGCACCTTCACTCAGTGCACATATGGCTACCATATACACATAAAAATGAAAATATTTACAAGCCAATTTGAAAATGAGACATCAGTTATTCCCTTTTACAAAGGAAATGAAAGGTTCTCAGAATCAAATGGAAGTGAAGGACATACCAAAACACAGATTTAATACAAGTAGTCCTAAGAGGAAAGTTTATAGCTTTAAGTGCCTCCACTAAGAAATCAGTGAGCTCTCAGAATGATAACTTAATGACGCACCTTAGGGCCCTAGAAATAGAAGAGTAAGTCAAACCCCAAGTCATTAGACAGGAAGAAATCATTAAGACCAGAAATTAATGAAATGGAAAAAAGTTATAAGGAATCAATGCAACAAACAGTTGGTCCTTTGAAAAAAGACACCAGACAAACCCTGAGCTAAACTACCCAAAGGAAGAAGCCCAGCAGTGGGGGCGCACACCTTTAATCCCACACTTGGGAAGCAGAGGCAGGAAGAAATTTGTGAGTTTGGTCCAGCCTGCTCTTCAGAATTAAGTCCAAGACAGCCAGGGATACACAAACTCTGTCTATAAAACCTCAAAACAAAAACACAAAACAAAACCTTCTATAATAAGCAATACAATTGAAGCAGTAATTAAGTAAGTATTTCTGGTCCAGATGGATTTACTAAACCTCCAAAGAACTAAACCAATGCTTCTCAAACTCTTTCATAAAACAGGAAAGGGACATTATGAAACTAATATTACTCTGATACCTAAAGTAGATATATACAATGAAAAGAATTATAGATCAATTTCCTTGAACTTAGATTAAAATGTCCTTAACATAATACAAGCAGACTGAATTCAAGAACACATTAAAAAAAAAAAAAATCATTCACCATGACCAAGTTGGGTTTATTCCGGAGATATGGGCATGGTTCGATACTTGAAAATCAATAAATATGAGAATTAATGAACTCAAGGGACAGGAATCACACTGTTATCTTGGAAGGTGTAGAAAAGGCTCTTAGGAGGCTGGAGGAATGGCTCAGCAGGTAAGAACACTTGTTGCTCTCAGAAAGGACTAGGCTTGATTCCCTACTTTCACATGATGGCTCACAACCATTCTTAACTCCAGATTCAGAGGGAACCAAAGTCCTCTTTGACATCTGTGTGCACCAGACATGCCCATGGTGCACATACATACATGTAGACAAAACATTCTGTTTTATTATTTATTTATTTTTGGATTTTTTGAGTCAGGGTTTCTCTGAAGCTTTGTAGACCAGGCTGGCCTTGAAATCACAGATTTCTACCTACCTCTGCCACCGGAGTGCTGGGGATAAAGGCATGTGCCATACCCTTTCCAGGCAAAACAGTCTTATACATAAAATATAAATACATGTAAAAGGCTTTTGACATAATCTAACATCACTTCATGTGAAACTAGGAGAAGAAACTAGGAATAGAAGAAACATAACACAATAAATGCTATGTACAACAAAACTACTGTTAACCTTAAATAGCGAGGGAAACTCAAATAATTCCATTAAAATCAGGAATAAGCTAAGAGGGCCCACTTTCTACACATGTATTTAATATAGTATTAGAACTGAAAAAGAAGGCAAAGTACCCCTGTTTGCAGATGACAAAATTCTAACTAAAAGAGATCCTAAAGACTGCATCAGAAAACTTTTAGATCAGGTAAGTATTTTTAGCAAAGTGGCAGGATACCACATTAACCAAGATACCAGGGAGGGCCTAGAGAGAGATGGCACAGCAGTTAAGAGCACTCAACAGCTCTTCCAATGGACCTAGGTTTGATTCCTAGCACCTACAAGGCAACCCACAACCACTTGCTTTAACACCAGTTCCAGGGAGAACTAATGCACTCTGGCCTCCTCAGGAACTATATCCACATATTGTGTAAAAATGTAGGCAAAACAACCCATACAATTAAAAAAAAAAAAAAAAAAAAAAAAAAAAAGGGTGGGGTGGGGGATAGGGAAACCTTATTGTAGAAGATTTTGTTTTGAAGTTTTATAGACAGAGTTTGTGTATCTCTGGCTGTCCTGGAACTAACTCTGAAGAGCAGGCTGGACCAAACGCACAATAACCTAAAACAAACAAACAACAGCTCCGAAAAAAATTAATGTGGGAACATCTCTGCAACGAACATTAACTTAGTGTGTATGTGTGGTGTTGGGGGGGGGGGGCTGTGCATGTGGTGCCCTCAGAGGCAGGAGGGCATCAGCCCGAGCCCCGCCCCCTCACCAAACTGAAGTTATAGGTAGCTGTAAGCTGCCTGATATGGGTGCTGGGAACTGAACTTGAGTTCTCCATAACAGTGATGTGTGTTCTTAACTATCTTTCGAACCCATTCAATGAAGCATTTAAAATACTGAAGAAAAAAATCAGGAAGACCCCAGAAGATGGAAAGACCCTCCATGCTCATGGATGGGAAAAAAAAATCAATACTGTGAAAAAATGCTGCCATACCAAAAGCAGTCTGCAGATTTAATGCAATTTCCTTCAAAATTCTAGTGGCATTCTTCACAGGAAGAAAAAGTTAAATTTCATATGTTAGCACAAGAGGTCCTAGACAGCCAAAGCATGTTGAACAAACTGGAGCTATCATCAAACCTAATGTCAAGTCACAGTATGGAATCACAGAACTGCAAGCAGCACCGACATACAAGCTGACTCACAGATCAAGGGAGTAGAAGATCCAGTTATGAGGCATAACTACAGATGCCTGATTTCTGACAAAAGTGCAAAAAATACACATTGGAGAAAGTACAACATCTTCAACATATATTGCTAAGCAAATTGGAGATCTACATGTAGAAGAATGAAATTAAATTCTTTTCATTCTCGCAAACCTCAACTTCTAATAGATCAAGTGCCTCAATATTATACTTGAAATTCTGAAACTGCTAGAAGAAAACACAGGTGACACACTTTGAGATAAAGGCACAATCTAGGCCATTCCTAAATAGGCCTATAAGCACTCTGAACATAAAGCTGATAATCAACAAACAGAATTACATGAAATTAAAAAGCTGCTGTATAGCAGAAGAAAATGTTATTTGAGTTAAGAGACAGCTTACAGAATAGAAAAAACAAAACAAAAAAATTCTGCCAGTACGTACCTAACATAGGATTAGTATGTAGAATATAGAAAACTCAAAAAACAAAACACTAATAAAAGGAATAACAATTCTACTAAAAAAAAAAGGGGAGAGAAACAGAACTAGAATTTTCAAAATAAGAACTATAGCCAGTGGTGGCAGAGAGTGCCTTTAATACCAGCACTTGTGAGTCCCAGGCAGGGGGATATCTGTGAGTTAGCTCCCAGTAAGGACAGCCAGGGCTACATAGAAACCGTCTTGAGGAAAAACAAAAACAAACTATAAATGGCCAGTAAACAATTTAAAAATTGTTCAACATCATTAGCCACTAAGGAAATAAAAATTAAAATGACTTTGAAACTCCATCTCACCCCAGTAAGAATAGCTATTAACAAAAATACAAATAACACCTGCTTGGTGGCATATATCTTTAATCCCAGCAATAAGGAAGCAGAGGCAACTAGATTTCTTTGAGTTTGAGGCCAGCCAGGACTGTATTTGAAGCCAGCCAAAACTACATAGAGAATTCCATGACATTCAAGGATACACAGAGACAGCCTTTCTCAAAACAAAACCAAACCACAAATATCAGCATTTATCAAGAGAAAAGGGAACACTTATCAATTGTTGGTACTGGTGTAAACTGGTACATCAATTATGGAAACTACTTGCATATCCATGTTCAATGCTGCTTTATTCACAATAGCTAGTAAATGGAATTAGTTGAGATGTACAGCAACTGATAAACAGAAAATGAAAATGTGGCACAATGGAATTTTTCTGTGCAGTAAAGAAAATGAGTATTTTTTTGTTTATTGGAGACAGGCTTTCTACGTAACAACAGCTCTGGCTACCTTGGAACTTGCGTTGTAGACCAGGCTGGTCTTGAACTCACAGAAATCTGCCTCCTCTGCCTCCACAGTGCTGGGATTAAAGGTGTGTGCCACCACTGCCCAGTTAGAAAAATGATTTTTTGTTTTTTTTCAAGATAGGGTTTCTCTGTGTAGCCCTAGATGTTCAGGAAATCACTCTGTAGACCAGGCTTTATGTTCTCACTGACGTGTGCCCCCTAGCTTCACACTTTTAAATGTGTGTTTAATTCCGAAAGCTTGTAGAGGACAGTAAGCTAGAAAAGCCTGCAAGAGTAGTGGTGGGACAGTAGACACATATGCTATACAAGTATAAGGAGAGGGTCAAATGGTTAAGTGGGGAAAAAATAGGGAAGAGTAAATAAGAGGGGAGGAAGGAAGTAGGTTAACCCAAAAATGAAAACCCCTTATGGAAACCTATTATTTTGTAAGCTAATTATTAAAATCTCAGTGCCATGTGTGGGCTACCTCCCTGTGAAGTTAAGTGTTCAGGGAAGATCCAGAAGTCACCCAAACAAGGCAGGCAATTTGCCATTGCACACTGTAACTACACAGTGAGACCCTGCTGTGAAGAAAGACAGCACACTTCTATTGCAGGACATAGAGAAATTAAGTTGGGACTGATCTGAAAACCTCTTCCTTGTTGGCTAATTTTTCACAGTGCCAGAAAGTGCTATATAAACGACTAGGAAGAAAAGTCATCAATTGTACTACCCAGCCTCGTATGAACCCTAAATGCTGCAATATTGGCCTGCTAGACAGGAGGCTCACTGGTGCAAAAACAGTATAAAGATAATCAAGACTCTGATTGGATATGAAGACTGATTCACAGGAGGGAATCCATGCCCAGTATTATAGACCCAGACAAAAACCCATTACTCTGCAGGTAAGATGCCCCAGTGAGGAACCTACTGCTGTTGTGTTGATAAAGGATGTGTCAAACTGTCTTCTAAATACTTAGGTTTATAATTATAGACTAATACCACTCTCAACCTTGGCCAGAGAAGCTTCTTTTTGTAATGGTCAACAGTTAATGTAGCAGTTCACAGCTGATAAAATGATGACAGTGACTACAGTATGCTTGATCCTAAATGGGACACCTGTCAATCTACCTCCACCCCACCAAGGTTCAGAGATCATCATAGAAAAGGAGGCAGAAGGAAGGTAAGAGTAGAGGATGGGATGGAGGGCAGCAATGCTGCCTTCTGGGCTTGACATAGCCAGTGTACTCATTACTCACTGCAGCTATGGCTACCTGCACACAATCAAGCCAACCAGGTATGTCAGCATCCCAGTAGGCAGCACTAGACTCCACGGGTTATCATAAAAAGAGGGGTGTATGCAGGAGCAGGACATGCTGGAGAGAGGAAGAGGGAGTTGAGGGTGTATACGATCAAGATCCATTGATGGCATACACCTTAACCCAGAACTTGGGAGGCAGAGGCCGGAGGATCTCTGTGAGTTCAAGGCCAGTCTGTCTACAGAGCTAGTTCTAGGACAGCTTTCAAGGCAATACAGAGAAACCCTGTCTCGAAAAACCAAATCAAACCAAGCCCCCCGACCCCCACACACACACACACACAAAAGATCCATCATATACATGTACAGGATTGTCAAATATATTACACATTAAAGAAATTTGCTTGCTCGCTAACAAATACATATATGTTATATATATATATTATAGACTATATATGAGAATATATAAGTATGTGTTATAGATAATATATAAATGTGTGAATATATACACACATATATACACACACACAAAAGTAGAAAAAATAATAAAAAACATACTACCTTAAATATGATTTGTTTTGTTCAGACTGGGTTTCTCCATGTGACAGTCCTGGCTGTCCTGGAACTGGCTTCGAACTGAGATCCGTCTGTCTCTGCCTCCCAAATGCTGGGTCTGAAGGCATGCATCACCACAGCCAGGCCTATTTTTATTTGCTAACTGTACCTTAAGTTTCAAAAATGAAACTAATATATACAACTCAAATCCACAGGTGAGAATACAACCAAAGAACAGAAAGAAAGGCAGGGTCGCTTTGAGCCCTGGAATTGGACATGATCCTAAAATGATATTCATCACTAGGGACACCTGGAGTTTGTCAGAAATGCAGGATTGAAGGTAGAATCAGAATCTACATTTGATAATGTATAGCTTGTAAGCATCAAGTTTAAGAAACACTGCTGTAGCAAGTGGCAGACTTTGGGATGTCTTCATCAACCAACCCTCAAAGGCTCAGGGATCTATGTGGAAGAGGCAGAAAGATTGTAAGTAAGAGCCAGAGGTGGTGATGACTCTGAGGAAACAATGTCTACCAGACACAAAAGGACTGATGCACACGTGAACTCAGAGACTGTGGCAGCATGCTTTAGGCTTGCATAGGTTCAAGCTAGATGGGGTCCTAGCACTGAAGGGAAAGTGGACATATGGACTCCCTCCTCTAATCAAGAAGCTGGCAAGGAAAAATTAGTTTTCTCCAAAGGAGTCACACTGGTTGGACCAAACTGCATTTCAGGCTAGGTCCCATGCCCAGATATATTTCACCAACTCAAAATGAGCTCAATGGTATTTTTGTACACTTTCTGACTCATTTTGATTTGTTTGGGTTTTTTTTTTTTTTTGGGGGGGTCTAATAAGACTAATAAATCTAGTAAGGCTAATAAGTCTTTTGCTTATATATCTTGGTTTCTCCTTTGTGGGGGTTTTCTGTATTTCTTTTATTTGATTTTTTTTTTTTTTTTAAAGAATAAATTTGGGTGGGTAGGGAGATGGGAAGGATCTGGGAGTAATGGGGGGGGCATGAACAAAATATATTTTATGAAAAACATTTAAAAAAAAAGAATACTGCTGTAAAACATAATGTTTTGAAAACACTGGCACTTTTGGGGTCCTTCATATTTGTAGCACAGGATAGCCTAGAACTAAGGACAATCGTCCTTCTTCAGCATCTCGAGTCCTGGGATTGCAGGACTATGCTTTCACATCTGATGAATACTACAACCTTTTTCCAAATTAAAGGTTAAAGGACTCCCTCTAATATGTAAAACAGATAAAAGTATTATTATTCTGGTTAGTGAAGACAGGTAGAGGGATCAGGGTCCTATATGCCCATATTCTATCTAGCCTGTCCTCAACATACAATACTCCTCCATTTTGAAAGCTCCTACTTCAGAACACAAGTTCATACCAGTTCTGGGTTATATCCATAAATCCCACTTATTATTTCTCAGGGTCTTACCTCATAATTCAAGGACTAGCCAAAAACTTTTCTATGTAGTGAGGGGCTGATTACAAACTTGTGGCAATCCTCCTGATTCAGATCTAAATACTAGTAGTATTAAAGGCATGAACTACCAGGCTAGGCTCTACATCCTACCTGTTTAACCACTGACATGCACACAAAGGCATCAGAATGATGAAATAGCTTTAGCAAATGCTTTCTCAACCACTTGAGGAGATACACACTAGCATAATACAAAGGAACTAGGTGAACCTTGCAGTAGCCATGAGGTGTTGTTGATGACTAGGATTTCCTGAGCATTCTCTAAGCATACCCAGTGAACTAGATAAATATATATAAAACAAATTCCCTCTAGCCATCCTTACTTTTACTAATACTTGATTCTGGCACTAGTATCAGGGTTCATTTGGCAGTTATTTATATATGTAAAGTCTATTCTACTAAGTACATTGCTGATTAGCATAATGCCTCACTCACAAGCGCCATGAAAATAAGTGTATTTATATATAGATTTTAATTTTGTTTCTTTTTTTAGGTATTTCCAATGTATGTACATATGTGTGTGCATGTGTACTCATTTGTATGTAGTGGGCAATGAAGAATGTCAGGTGTCCTGCCCTATTACTACCCACTTTATTCCCTTAACAGAGTCTCTTACTGAACCCAGAGATCCTGCTGTCTCAGCTGCCTGTCTCCCAACAGAGTACTGGTAGTAAAGATGTGGGTGGGTGCACACAAAAGTGTGCCCATGCCTATCTGTCCAGAGCTGGCTTTTTATATGGTGCTAGGGATTTAAACTCAGGTGCTCACACCTGCACAGCATGCACAGCAGGGCCATGTTCCTAACCCTACACAGATTTTAAATAGTATATCTGTAAGCTAAAACAATTGAGCTGATGGTAACACAACTTACTTTTCATTCTATGGGGACAGTTAAAAACATGCTATCTTTTCAGAATATCTAAAACCATAAATATTTCCCAAAGGTAATGTGGAGTTCTAAAGAAGCCAGTACTCAGATGACAGAGTGTCTGTTTAGGATGAATCCTTCTCTAGTACTTGGATGGCTTGCCTGGGCAAGTTAGACAACCCAGTGGTCTCAAATGTCACAATTAGCTCTGGGTTATCTGGATTTAATTCTATATTCTACTTTTTTTTTTTTGAGACAGGGTTTCTCTGTGTAACAACAGTTCTGGCTGTCCAGGAACTCGCCTTGTAGAAAAGGCTGGCCTCAAACTCACTGAACTCCACTTGTCTCTGCCTCCTAAGGACTGGGATATAGTCTACTATTTTAAAAGATTAGTTTAGGCAAAGATCTGGATCTGTCTGGATTTTCAGTACTTATTAACCATGCCATATAAGCATGGTTGACTATATTGCATGGGAAATCAAGTAGTATATTTCTTTTAAATTCAGACTCAGCTGCTTATGCAACATCAGTGAATCTCCAAAGAGGAAACCCAGACATAATGTAAGTTGTCTGTAATAAATTAAAAGCTCTCTGTAACTATGAAAATATCAAAGAGGGCATCCTTCCCCCCACAACAAAGGTGGCAGTAGAAGTGTTCTGTCTGACATATAGCTGCACAAAATCATCCCAACTGCTTAGGGCTACATCTTATTTCTACAGTACCCTCAACAGGTAGGACACACAGGTGACTCCAGGAATATGTAATAAACCAGAATATAATTAGTCATATACTATATCCTCTACTTCTGCCTGTGGAAACTATAAACGTCCTAGTTCTGTAAAGAAAATTTCTCCTTTTCTTTAATCCCCTTACTCAGAAATATTTGGATACTATATAATAAACGAAAACATTTCTGAGTACAGTTATATTTGGAGGGTCAGACATTTAGATATTTAAGTGAGATTTTTTTTTAATCAAAAGAAAAAAGAAAGCTACCAGTCATTATTTATGTATTTATTTGAGATGGGGTTTCACTGTATCATACTGGCTGACCTGGAACTCCATGTAGATCAGGTTATTCTTAAACTCAAAAAGATTCCCCGGCCTCTGTCCCCCACCCCCACCCCAGTGCTGCAATTGAAGGTGTGCATCATCATGCCCAGCTGTCAATTGTTTTTGAAAACATCAAAGGCCAGGTGCCCAGAACTAGTGCTGCTCACGGAATGGAGACCTACCCCACTGACAAAAGGCTCTTTATCGCCATTTGCTGAATCCAGAAATACTGAAACACACAGCAGAGCTAAGGCAGAAGACAACAATAACAGGGAGGAAAAAAGGCTACTGAATGAATGAGAAATGTCATGCCCCCAGCTATGCCATGAGTGTCCTACTCTATTGGGAACTTTTCTTGCCCTCTTTGTACAACTGTAAGAGGACAGTGGGGGTGGGACAAGGGGTGGGGAGAATCTTGAAAACAACACAGCAAGTATTATGCCAGAGAAGTCAAGTACACTGAAGCATACTCTTTCTATAAACGCCCATCTTTTGACACAGGGACTCAGATTTCACCAATGTGTACTTAAAGAGCCCATTAGGAAAGTGACTGGAAATATTCTGACAGATACAGGAATACAGACCTAATGCTGCACTATCCTGAGATTCACGAGACATTTACAGTAAATCATCAGTCAGAACAGTATATTACAGTCACTGTCACTTGCTGCTCAGAAGCTCTGTGAGAACCAACTACTTGGAATACAGAAAATGGCTCAGCTGTGGAATTCAGCTTGTGAGTCTGCTCTCTCTTAATTTATAATTCTCCATAGAGAGGAATCTGTATTTTAAATTCTCAGCCACCTTGTTCATAAATACAACCCACTCAGTCCACTCCAAAACCTAGGGCTGTATCAGACTTAAACCAACGAACCATACTCATCTTCATCTGACACAGCTAGCTTACAGGTTACTTTGAGGTCACTCTCTCATGATCCCTGGAACTTCTTTGAAAATGAATCAACTTTTAAGACTGTACAATTCTGGTATAGCCCTAGAAAAAGAAAGATTTCTGCCACATTTACTAAGCCCATTGTGTTTTGCTGTTTATGTAATTAAACAAAATTTATGTGTATGAGTGTTTGCCTGCATATACATCTGTATGAACCACATTTGTGGGGTGCTGGCGTAGGCCAAAGAGGGTATTGGATTCTCTGGGGCTAGAGTCAGAGACGGTTGTGAGCTGCCATGTGTGTGCTTAGAAATGAAGCTGTGTTTTCTGGAGGAGATGTCAGTGCTCTTCAGTAGATCCATCTCTCCAACACTTCTCTTTGCAATTCTTTTTTAAAAATGATTCATTTTTATTATATATAATGTTATTATGCCTTTGGGTCAGAAAAGGATACCGGATTTCTTATAGGAGGTTGTGAGCCACCATGTCAGTGCTGAGAATTGAACTCAGGACCTCTGCAGGAACAGCCAGTACTCTTAACCCCTGAGCCATCTCTCCAGCCCCTCTTTGTGAGTCTTAACAGCTGACAATCACTACTTCACTTGTACATCCCCAACTCTTCAGGACGAGGCAAGTACACAAGAACTAAGAAGAGCCTCACTGTAGGACTGATACTTACATTGTTCTGGCTATGGTATCACTTGGTCTGAGCAGAGTATGAGAGGTACAACAGTTGTTTTAGTTGAACTGCAATTAAAGTCTTACTGTAATTAAAATTCATACCACCAAACATGTCTGAGGATATCACTTACCTAATATACATAAAGCTCTAGGTCCTATTTTCTGGCTATATGTGGGGAATTAGGAAACTGGGGAAAACACCAACTAATGAAAAGATATTTACAACAGTGGTTTAATCACCTCTCTTATGATTCAACTTGTTAGGACTTTTCCATAATTTATAAATAGGTGATGTCATGAAACAAATCATAGTTTGTTATGTTAAAAGTACCCAAAATCTAAGCACTGCATGGAATCTAAGACTTAAAGATAAAATTGACCCCAGATGTTGCTTATTACACCCCTTGCTAAAAGAAGTTGCCAAATTATTAAAAGGAGACTGCCCACAAAATGGATAAACACCCTGAAAAATCTACCAAGCTAATTTTGGCATTCAAAGAACCCAAACTGTTCCCACTCCTTTTTAAAATAGTGTTTCACTATTTGTGTTTATGTGTATATGAATATGACTGCATGTGTGGATGTACATGTGGAGGTCAGAGGACAATCTGTGGTAACTGAATCCCTTAACCATGTGGGTTCTGGATACAGAATGAGGTCATCAGGCTTGGAGGCAAACCCCCTTGGGTGTTGAGTCATCTCACTGGCACAACCTTCCCTTTTGCTATCTTCATTCACTTTGTATGGCTATGGTCCTGATTCCCTTATTTTTTAACAGAGATCATCACAGCAGTTTCTACTTAATATTACTCCTTGAAGTAGCAGGCTAGAATATAGAGCTTGTCATATATTAAACCCAAGGAAAACCATGAGCCATTTACACAGTTCTGATCATCAGATACTTTAGCCTCTCCCAACTCTCCTGTAAGAGACTTAATTCTGGTGGTTTGTTATTGAATTTGTTCGTGTTCTTTTGTTCTCTATGACCTCCACTTCCACAAGTAAGTCATCATTAGAAAACAACAGAACCTATCCATGTAAGTAACGAAACAAACAAGAACTGCTTCCTTCACAGAGTTGTCTATGATGGCTAAACCAGTGGGGAAACATGGCTGTCCATGAACATTATCTCAGATTTTAAATATCCCAATGCTCAGGCCTCATTCCAATGTCTGCAACATAGAGTTAACATGAGAACCATTAAATTTAATCTGCTTGCATAGCCCTTTAACCAGATTAACATAAACAACAACAAAAAACCCAAAACCAGAATCCCCAATCTTGACTTCTATACAGAATTCAGAAACTTCCCAGACTGGGATCTGCTTCTAATTGTGCAGCATGTTCTCTCTGATTACTGAGGGATAGGGCACTTTCCTCCTTCTACAGAATGTAAAACCACAAAGAAGAATTTGAGTGTTCCCAATAATTATGTCTGACACTACAGGGACATCGGATTCCTATCAAGGACTCCTAGGTCCCCAAGATCCTTCTCTTACCTCCAGCAGGTCTATCATCCTGGTCATCTGAGAGTAGATAAGGACCCTATGTCCTTGAGACTTGAGTCGAGTCAACAGGACATCAAGGGCATACAGCTTTCCACTGTCTGTGATGAGGCTCTCCTTGCCTGGGGAGAAAAAAAGGGGTGGGGAAGAAACTTTAATTGCAGCATCAAATCACCCACTGCAAAGCTGTATGCGGCTGAAAATTTCTGTAATCAGGATGCTTGTCTTCCTGAGAACAGGAAAGTGCTCGAGAGAGACTGGAAAGCCATGTCAAACCCTGACTCCAGGAGTGCTTGCTAAGGCCTATTCTGAAGAGCCAGAGACAGCCTCTCAGCTGACAGTGCCGGTTAGGTGTTTGGTCCACATTCTTACTGAGGAGACACCAAACACACAACGCTCTCTACCTAACAAGTATAACAAGTGCTGTAAGTAATACCTCAAGACTCTACTCTAGAAACTTGCTGCTTCTAATTCTGTGCTCATGCTGGTTTGAGACTCACAGGAATGCTTGGTCCCCAGTTAGTGAACTGTTTGGAAAAGATTAGCATGTGTGGCCTTGTTAAAGGAGGTGTCACTGGGGGTGGGGTTTGAGGTTTCCAAAGGCCAAGTGAGGCCATCCCTTTCCCTCTCTACTTCCAACTTGCAGGAAAGACATGTTCTCAGCTACTGCACCAGCACCATGTTTGTCTGCCTGCTGCCATGCTCCCTGCCAGGTGGCTCATAGATTCACCTGCTAGAACTTTAAGCCCCTACCTAATTGCTTTCTTTTATAAGTTGCATTAATCATGGTATCTCTTCACAGCAATAGAATAGCTATGACACAGGTTATGTCTTGAATGTATGAGAACAGACAGTGGCAAGGGAATCTGTCTGGAGATAATGTAAACACAAAGAAATGCAAATAAATGTGTCCACCCTCAACACCCTCCAATAACTGGCTATCAATTCCAGGGCCATCTGTCCACCATGTACTCTTTCAATGAGCCCTACTCCCAGTTTCTCAGAAAGAACAGACTTTAAGCTTCTGTGAAACAAAACTGCTTTCGCTCACTATTTTGTGTTTTTTTTTTTTTCCTTTCCTCTTCCCATATGAAACACATTTCAGTCAGAGATCTTTTAAGAACACAACTCCCAAGTTTCATCTTATCCATTCAGTACCATTCACTCACATCATATTCCAGGAAGGAGAGTTTCCTGTTTGCAGACCGTTCATAAACATGTCCTGAACAATTGCTGCATCAAGAGGGGAAGAAAGGAGGCTTGAAGGGTTGCATAAGAGCCTATATGAAAGTGGCTGGGGACATACACACAAATAATACAGAGAACTATATACTGGCAACTACCTCACAAAAGTAAAAGAAAAAAACTATTAAGTCAAACTGTCCATCCTTAGTTTTCGGGACTGAACTGCAAAGGCCAAATACTGACAACAGTCCAAGAATTCTCAACTGTCATTCTTGCCACTATTTGCCAAGTACATAATTATTGTCTACATTGAACAAGAACGGATGTGCTGACAGCACTATAACAAATCACCAGCTGCTCTGTTTTTGCTACAAAGCTACGGGTCCTGGATGTTTACTCCTCTGCACTGAAGCCTTTCCCACCTTCGGAATGCTGCCAGGACACGCTGCCCCCCCTCCCCGCTGCTGCTCCACACCTTTGTTCAGCTTCTTTGTTTGCTCCTGTTTAGATTACTGAAATGCTCTTCTCTCTGCTGTCTCCTTACAAGCACAATCAAATGACTGCAGCCGGGCAAGAGCAAGTGCTAAACTTTCTCCCTGGCACCAGACAAGGAGGCCAGTGGAAATCAGGCAGCAATGCTTTTGGAACAATTCAAGAAGTTCCCTTCTCCCCCTAATTCCTTCTCTACTTGATTGTCAGGAGAGCCAGTCATTTTTTTTTTTTTTTTTTCCTTTTTTCTTGTTTTTAAATTTTCAGTCACTGAATGGGAGTGGGCAAGCTAAGCTCTTCATGTTTTTACAGCATTCTTGTGTCTTCTCTCCCTTCAGTACAAATCACCAGCAGAACATACACAAATCGGTATGGTGTCTAGAGTCTGAAAAGCATCAACTGACTTTGTAATAAAAGATTTATTTTTATGTGTATATGTCCTGGCTAATTTTATGTCAACTTGACCCAAGCTAGAGTTATAGGAAAGCACAGAATATCTGGCCATAAGGCATTTTCATAATTAGTGATAGCCAGCCCATTGTGGGTAGTGGGTGACTATTTAAAAAAAAAAGCAGACTGAGCAAGCCAGTAAGCATCACCCCTCCATAGGCTCTGCATCAGCTCCTGCCTCCAGGTCGCTGCCCTGCTTCAGTTCCCGTTCTGACTTCTTCCACTGATGAACAGTGACGTGTAAGCACAAGCCAATAAACCCTGTCCTCTCAAGTTGCTTTGATCATGGTGTTTCATCACAGCAACAGCAACCCCAAGACAGTAAGTATATTTGCCTACATGTATATATGTATACCATGTATATGCCTGGTATCTATGGAGTCAAAGGAGAGCATCAGACTTTGTAAGCCACCGTGTGAATGCTGGGAACAAAACCTAGGTCCTTTGCAGGAGCAGTGAATTCCCTTAAGATGGGAGCTCTCTAGCCCCTGACTTAAAACCATGTAACAGTCTTCATACCCCCCTGCTTCCCAGAGTATTTTTAGTTTGAGAAATAGAATGGACCAATGCTAGGATTCTAAAAGTACAGAGGTAAAGACACAAACACACATGAAGATGAACTCAAATACACAAAAGCAGCAAGCATTGGCAGCTTATCACTGTGTAGCTGAGGGAAGTGGAGGCAAGCAGACTAGATCTGGCTTTTTGTTTGTTTGTTTGTTTTGTTTTTTTGTGGTTCTGGGGATCAAACACAGGGTTCATACATGCAAAGTATGTGAGCCTTAGACCAAAAGGACCGGTCTGGACTGTTTTAAAATCAAAGGCTCCAAAGAAACTGACTTGAACCAAGAGGATAAACCACTTATGCAAACAAACATATTTCTGAGTTCTCCAGTGAGTGTGCTAAACAGATCAAATCAGTGTCTAGCATTTGTTCTTACATATGCAGAAAAACAGGCTTCTTTCACCATCCACACTGTTGTCTTTAGGACCTGGTATATACATCATCCAATTTTTAAGAGCTGCCAAGGTGTGCTATACGAAAGCATTACCTGTGGCTAAGCGGGGCACAAAGCCAGGAGAAGCATAATTCCCAAGAGATCAAGCAGTTTTGCCCAGTCAAACCCAGGCCAAGCCTATTCTTTAAAATAGGACCTCAAATGATACCAAAACAACCAGATCTATCCTCTCTTATAATCTTTCCAGCAATTATATGGTATTCATATACTGTCCACAGCTTAGGACTCTGTTCAGGGACAAGACAAAAAGACTAAACATTGCTCTTCTCCAAGCAAAGAAGCCCTCTGAAAGGCTGAAGCCTGCAGAAGCAATCAACGTATGAAACTCAGGAATTTTTGGTCAATCTTTCGAAGACTACACCTTTCCCAGGGAAACAAAAAAAAATGTAAAAGTATAGAAGAAAGAGATAAAACACAGACAGGTTCAAGTGATACCCTCCCTGGCCCTACCCCACCCCTGCTAGTCCACAGAGCACAATGGGGTCAGTGAGGAGCTTGTCGGTTCTCACAGTAAACAGCCAGTGAGGCTGGTGCTTTTTATCGATGCAAAAAGAACTCAGACACTTCCTGCTATTTAAACAAGGTCCATTTTTCTTTCAAAGAACAGGAAAAGCCACAAGAGATTCCCACAGCGCCAGCAATAAGCCTTCTACTCCTATACTGGGAACTAAAGAATCAGAATGAAGGAAGAAGAAATAAATAGGGTATACTTGCTTCTTTTGGCACCCATGCTTCTTTCCTACCTGCATGTCTGTGGTGACCATTCTGTCCTGCTTTATGCTTGGGCTTTCCCCTTAACTTTCAAACACTTTTACCCACTACTTTCATGTATTGTAAGTCACTCCCGAGGCCATGTGCAATATAGATTTTACATACCCAAACAGACATCTTATAGTCAAAGTACTCTAAAGGACAGTCAACAGGAATAGAAAACCTTCAGAAAAGTTAGCCTCCGCATAGGAATCCAGCTGTCACTTATAGCAGATGCTCCCTGTGAAAGCATAGTTCAGCATGTTTCCATTAAATTTCAGTAGTCTGGACAATCAAGCTAGCACTGTAGCTCTAAGCTACACTTTGCAGCAGGTGTAAAGTGCATCAGGCTGTGAACCCTCTGTGTTCAACTTCCTTAAGTGCAGTCTCACTGAAGCAAAGATGAAAACCTAGTTTCCTTTCAACCCTGGACCTTGACCCCAGGGGGTCTGGGAATCTGCTAGTGTTTTGGCACAAAACATAATGTTTTTCCTCTTGTTATCATTTAGATCTTTAGGCCTTGTGCAGGACACTGTTTGTGCTACTTAAACTAGCTCTCTGGGAGTGACGACATTCTCATTCACCCACCAACAATGGCACAAGACAACTACACTCATTCGACCTGAGGCCTTTCCTAAACTTTGCAATTTTTTTTTTGGGGGGGGGAGAGTCTCTGAGGTGGGTGGAACATGGGTCTTGTGCTTAAAAAGTGGCATTATTTTCTTATCAAAGGAGAGAACTCAAGAACAAATCTAGAAATATTTCTCTTCTCAACTTTCCACTCAAGACACAAGTTACCTGTATAAATTTTACTTATAAATTAAAGGTGGGAAGAGAGACAGAAACCTCATGAACTCTGAATACCAAACACTGGAAACTATCACATTGGCTTTCTCTATGTTCTTCTCTTACCAAAGCTGGGAACATGCTCCCAGGGGGCAGAAAACTTACCTGGAATTCTGATGAAAGACCAGCCATTCTGGGGCCTGATGCTCCAAAGACCTCCAGCTGGCTCTGGGAAGAACTGTGACCTACGATTTAGCCAATCCGTAGCCAGCTCAGGAGCCCCATTCAACAAACACTGCTTGGCAGCAAGACTCCCTCCCTCCTTCAGAACTCTTCTCTCATACTCTGCACTTCTGTCATTACAGTAAGAATCCAATGGCACTGCGGTGACCTGCAGGACAAAAATCACATTTTTTTCACACACACACACCAAGCCTTCAGGGGACTTCAACTTTTTTTTCCTTGCTTCTAAGGATCTCATGCAGCCTAGGATGGCCTCCAAATTCTCAAGAAGTCAATGGCAACCTTCAACAACTAGCTGATCCTATTACCTTCACTATCCAGTGTGGGATTATAGGCAAATTTCAGGCTTCTGAATGCTAAGCAAGCACTCTACTAACAACTGAGCTTTATCCCTAGGCCCAGAACTCTGGACCAATATGGATAATCTCAGGAAGCTGGCTTTAAATTTCCTCATTTAACAAAATAAGATGATGCCTATGACTGACTCTGGGTAAAATGGAAATCTCTAATAAATGAACCTACAATCACAAGATAAAAAAAGAAACTGAAACATGTGGATGGATTGGGGTGCTAGTGGGATAGTATTTTAATCTCAATAAACATTTATGACTCACACTCATTACTAGATGTCCTTGACAAAGTAGTATTGGTCACACACAATGGTGATGCTAGAAAGGGAGCTGATGGACAGACATCATTAAGGGATTACATCAATAAGGGACTACAATATTGGTCTGAAACACATGAAGTTTTTTTTTTTTTTTTTTTTTTTTGGGGGGGGGGGGGGGACAGGGTCTTAACTATGTAGCTCTGGCTGTCCTAGAACTCACTCTGTATACCAGGCTAGCCTCAAACTCACACAGATACTTCTGCCTCTACCTCCCAAGTGCTGGGATTAAAGGCATCTGCCATTATCACCTGGCTATGCCTGAAGCTATCTTTAATGTTTTCTGGCAAGAACTCTTTGTTTACCGATACTTTTTGTGGACAGCTCTAAAAAAAGGGAAGACTTCTTTCAAGCCATGCTGGAGAAGAAATATGGGACACAGAGAGTAGAGATTACCAGCAAGCAGTGTATTCATTTCCTGGCTAAGGCAGAGACTGCACAAAATTCTTATGTCATTATATAGTACAACCTAATAAAACTAAAATGTGGCCTTCCCAATGAAGAAAGGGCTCTTTGCCAACTTAGAAACACAGGCTCATCCTTTCTCAGCTCTCTGTGAAATCATCTGATAAGAAGCCTGTTGAACGTAACTTCTTGTTAAAATGTAAAGGCTATGGTTGGTGATCTACCATGCCCATTCACTGTAAGCAGTAAATTACTCAGGCAAAGCTTAAAAATAAAGGGATGGGGGCGAAAATGGGTGTATAATCAGCTGAGTGTATAGAGAGACAAGGTGTGGGAGAGATCAGAACAGAGCATGTGCTGTACCTAGTTAGGTAATTCTATTACTTCTTGAAAGACAGGTACTTAGGAAATCTGTTTTGCTATTAACTGCTCTATTTTCATGAGAATCAACCTTTAGAGCAGCGATCCTGAAGTTTGGATATGCTGAAGAACCTTGATGGGAACAGTTGGCAGATGTGAATCTAGAAGGGGGGGGGGTCCAAATTTGATCTAGGTTAACAAACACTCAGGTTATGAAGCCAGACCTAGACAATGCTGCTAGCTGAACATGGGGTTGCAGGTGCTTCTTCTAAGAGCTACAGGATACTAAGAACTGATAAACAGTCTCATTTATCAATAGCCAGAAAATAAACAGCACTAACTGGCAGATGGAGAGGAACTGAATTTCTTAGTGAGCAGTGCCATCTACAGTTCAGTTGCAAAACTACCTAAGGCCACAGCAAAGAGCCTAGAGCTCAGGGTTAAACAAGTTTATGCATACAAGTACTAGGAAGTCTTACTACTTTTGTTTCCTCCTGAATGTTTTTGTTATTGTTTTTCCTTTTTGTTCACTTTACTTTTCCATGGATACTTATAAAGATGGAAATACAGAGCAGGATTATAAAAACACACACTCTCTCTCTTCCTCTGATAGTTTACCTACTTGGCAATCCAGCAGACTTAGAGCCAGAGCAGACCTCTCTCATGTAGGATGGAAGTCACATTGCCTCAAAATTTCTAACAACTGTACTTCCATAAAAATAATTAAATCAGCGGCTCAACCTTAGGGGAAGGTTCTACAAATGTTCGAACAGCATGAACTCCTGAATGTGTAAAACACTCCATTTTCCCTCCTGACTACATCACTATCCTTGAATGGGGATTGAACCTAGGAACTTGCTCATGTTAGGTAAGAACTCTTCTACAAAGCTACCCCCACTACCCCTTTTTGTTGTGAGGCAGGTCTCTCGTGTAGTTCAACTATCCTGGAACTCATAATCCTCCTCTCTTAGCTTCCTGAATTATGGGATTACAGGCTTGAGCCACCCATACTGGACAGTGGTGAGTAATACTGGAATATTCTACTTGTAAAGACAATCCCTTTAGCTTCACCTTATTTTCTAGTTACAAAACAGAAACACAATCAAACTCAAAACAAACTGGAATCACTGGGCCACAATTTCAAAATGGAAAGTCAGAAACTAGATACTCAGAATGAAGGACAATGCAAGATCAGTGACACAGGCAGAATGCTCTCCTGCTAAGGACTTGTTGTATATAGGAACTCCTAATCGTTTTAAAAGCAAACTGTTTTCAGTTATAAACTTTCAATGCTGCTGACATCCTTCCAAGTCTAGTGCTAAATATCCATTACATGTGTGCCTGATACCCATGGAGATCAAAGAGGGGTCAGATCCCTTGGAACTAGAGTGATTAGTAATGACCAATTTACCATGAATTGAACCCAAGACACGATTCTCTCTCTCTCTCTCCTCTCTCTCTCTCTCTCTCTCTCCTCTCTCTCTCTCTCTCTCTCATAGTTTTTGATAAGCTTCGGAGATGATTCCTGGCTCAAGATATATACATGGAATATTATAGAATATCATAGTCTAAATGTGTGAGCTGTATACTTTGAAGGTCCAAAAGAGCAAAAAGGTTCATTTCTACTTAGAATAAATCCTGCTTGTAAGTTAGCTCCATCCTAGATAGCTTGCACTCATTCTGCAAATCCTGATGGTGTAGAAAGCGCAGCAATGAGGCATAACATACCATCCTTCCCTCCCTACAAATGAAAAAGCATCCTGCATCTAGGCCAGGCATATCCAACCTGTGCTTGCAGGCCAGGTGCATTCAGATAGCTAATAAACCAATCTGTTGTACATGACAGCATCGTATCACAATGTCAAAAGGTTGTACCACTTGCAACTCTCATATGCCAATCCCATGCTTTGCTTCACTGACCTAAATTACTGTAGTTGGAGGAGTTGCTTCATCAGGCATTTAGGGCGTCCTTCCTGACAAGTGTATTCCTGCCCTGGCTATGGGAGCATGACTGCTCCAAACATTTCTGGGTTTTGGTGAGATGACTGCCCAGGATCTTTCTTACTGCTAACCTTGTAGAACTATTTCTCAGCTATTGATAAACAGCTCCTTCCTCAATGGAAGTCACCCCAGAACACACACCAATGAAATGACTTCTATCAATGGCAGGCCAGTCAAGGTTCCAAGGAAATCAATTTCTCTTTCCTCACCAAATGTTTACGATCAGCAGAATGAAAGGTACCTCATGAAATACCAGTCCCTAGGACTGATATGAAAGGTGAAGCCTAGTTATGTGTGAATTAAATATTCAGACACGATTAAAATTCTCACATCCTCAATTACTCCTATTTTCATGTTCAGCACATGCTACACGAGAAAAACTACAAATATGAGGAACGAGACTTGCATAGGAAAAGAGGGTGGTGAGTTTTCTACTATTCCCTGAAGATCACCACACATTTACAGTAATCACAACTCCCTCCAAGTGACACTTATTATTCTCTAGAGAAAGTGTACCAACAGCCATGGCAGTTCAGACTTCTGTCTAGCCTCTGTAAAAAAAAAAAAACACTTGAGTTTTCTTTTCTCTCCTCCTTCCCTTGTGAGACAAGGCTTGACTTGAACTTACAACTAACTTGCCTTAACCAACCAATGCTAGAATGATAGAGATGTAAGCCACTATGCTTCAGCCCAGGTCTGATGTTCATATTTTTGTTGGTTTAAATTTCTAATTTTGGGAAGAATGTTTTAGAGTACAGTAGGTCATAGAGATTTAGGAAGTCTTGAGAGGTAACAAATATATCTTATGTGTATAAAGACAATTTTACATACATAATGATTTAGTGGCTTTTATTTGCTCTATGGCATACTAGGAATAAAGTTTTGGCATTCCTCTCCCAGAAACCTAAGCCTCCTCACTTAAGAGCTTAGTACAGAGATCAGGTTAAAAGAGAATGAAATCAACCATGCAATAGTGAAGCCTGAAGACTGCTTTCTACACAGTACCTGGCTTTAGTTACTTTTTTTATAACGTCAGTCCTAAGAATGCTCTGGAGGAACAGGATACATACAGATTCAAAATACTTTTCCATAAATATATAGCAAAGCCAAAAGTGGCATGGAAATTACACTCAAACAGCACAGGACCAGTAGACAGAAATCTAGGTGGGCAGTAGTCCATGGGACTCAGTACTTCATTTCTATTCTTCATCTTTCTTTAGGCCCTTTGTCAGATTCTGTTTTAGTATGGTTAATAAAGTACGCAAACTGATAAAAATAATGGCAAACAAATGTGTGCAATGAAGACTTTAGAGTTCCTTTTTTGGACAGAACTGTGAAATAGAGAGTGGAGGAACAAGGTAACACAAAAGGGAAAGGGCTCCTTAGCTAACGCTATTGTCGCAGGAGCAGAAGAAAACAGCTAGTTGGGAAAACAGAAACGTGTTCTTTGTTTTGTCACATCACTACTCTGCCTTTCTCCTTTCACATACTTCTTTATGGAGTAGGGAGAATTCTTGTCTGGCTGTGACCAATGAGGAAAAGAAAGGAAGTAGAAGAGGGAGGCAGAGTACTCTATCTAGTGAACCAAAGGAAGCCTCTCAGAGCTGTTTGTCAGCAATCTTGGAGAACTGTTTGGACAAACAGGGTATGGGAAGATACAGACAGATACTCAAAGTTGAAACCACAATAAAAACATCACAACTACCACCATACCCCTAGAAAAAAAAGAGTAACTACTGAATGGTAAGATGTAGCAGCCACTGTTTAGATGGAGCACATCTGGGCACCACAGTCCAGGCAAGACTGTTGAAGGAGTGAGGAAACACCAGACTGGGGAACTGCCTGACCCTGGAGTGACTGTCCTCAGATAAGGAAGGCCAGATGAACTCTTCTACTAACTGAGCCACCATCCTATGACAATCTTAAAAAACAAAAGACAACAACAACAACAAAAACCCTCAAAGCAGGTCACAAATGGCTTCCTTTTTTCCTGGGCCTACTGCTGGAAACTGATCTTCTGACAGATGGTTTGTCCCATATTACAGTTTATAGCCTCTGATTTAATCAAAAGTAGCAATCACCCAACATATATTAATTCTCAAATCTATACATTTCAAGGTGAGGAAGTACTGTCTTGGGAAGGACAGGATCATGGAATTTTCTTGCTTTTAAATTTTTTTGGAAGTATGTCTTACTATGTAATTCAGTCTTATCTTGAACTTACAAGCCTCCCATGTCCTGGGCCCATGCCCAGCTCTTTTCTTTTTACAAACTATAATTGGTAAGTTTTCAAGATCTAAATAGCTTAGAAACTACCCCTTAAGTACTGTGTCTTTTTTTTTTTTTTTTTTTTTTTAAACAGTATTATCTGTTTTATTTCTTTCCTCCTGTGGCACTTACTCGTGGACTGGCCACACACAAAAAAGATGGCAGCTCAGTGAGCAGGCAGCAACGAAGTGAGGAGGTAGCTGATCTCCGTTGATGGACGACCTGGTCTGAGTAACCACTGACTGCTTTACAATGGCTGCTAAAAACAAGAGACTAAAAAGAAAAATACATATATAGGGTTAATAAAGAAAACCAGAAAAAGTCTCATACTGAACATTCAACTTTTTTCCTGGCCAATACTATTAATTCTAAATAATCATTAATCAGAACGAAATATGTAATACATAGTTGAGGCCCATGTGATCTTAGCATACAAAATCAAGTGTCATTTCTAATTCCACTTCCAGAAGATATTTCAGACAAAATACTATGTGTGCTAGGTGGATAGTTGGTTTGTTATGACTAGGGATGCAAACTCAAACCATAACAATAAAAACTAGCTTCTTCTAATTTTCCCTTAAGACAATATAGATAGAATCGGGTGCCCACAATGTCGTGTTCTAGAAAAGTTGGTTCTCTTTGAGATAGTGTCATATTATGTAGCCTTTGATGGCTCAGAATTCTCTACAAAGATCTTCAATTCACCGAGATCCTCTCCTGCCTCTGCTTCCTGAACACTGAAATTAAAGACATGCCAACACTTTTTTTTTTTTTTTTTTTTTTGAGACAAAGTTGCACTATGCAAACTATCTGGCCTACATAACTCACTAGGTAGATCAGGCTGGCAATTAAGCTTGTGGCAACCCTCCTGTTACTGTCTTAAGTGGTGAAGATTACAGAAATGCACCACCATTCTGCCCCCCCCCATTCACACAGAGACAGGAATACAAATGTTCATGAACAGGAAACAATCTCTCTTTAGCCTCCATCAGACAATCAACTAAAAATGTTAATTAAGGCTGGGTAGTGCTGTCAAATGCCTTTAACCAATCCCAGCACTTGGGAGGCAGAGGCAGGAGGATCTCTGTGAATTTGAAGCTAGCCTGGTCTACAGAGCAAAGTTCCAGGAAGCCAGGACTACACAGAGAAACACTGTGACTTTGAAGTTAAAAAAAAAAAAAAAAAAAAAAAAAAAAGTTAATTGAGGCCTAAGGGATGGCTAACAGCACTTGTTGGTATTCTAGAAGATCTAGGTTAGATTCCTAATACCCACACAATAGCTCATACTATCTCTAACTCCAAATCCAGGGGATCCAACACTTTCTCCTGGCCTCCTCAGGTACCATAGACACATTTGGTGCATAGACAAATAAATATGCAGGCAAAATACCCAGCACTAGCACTAGGGAGGCAGAGGCAGGGGGGATCTCTGTTAGAGGCCAGACTAGTCTAAAGAGTGACTAGACAGACTCCACAGCTACACAGAGAAACCCTGTCTCAAAAAAAAAAAAAAAAAAAAAAAGGCTAAGGAAATGATTACCATGACATCTGTTGCCAAAGACAGTAAGTATTAATGTACTAGTGACATTCAATAACAATACTTGCTTTCTGACAATTACCATTTCTGCCAAGGTCTTTAATGGGATATAGCTCAAAAAAAGGTTTTTGCCTCAAAATATATTTCTTGTAATTCTAGGTTTAGTCTTTAAGTAAAAGATTTTTTTTTTAAATCCATATTTACAAGATTTATATGCTCTTCAATACACATTACCACCTAACAAAACAATCCTTGGGAAGCACTCTCAGGATACACACTAATAGAGCTACATTGATAATTGAAGCAACCTTTACTTTCCCTGGGTTTCCCATGGGCATGACCAAATACAAACAGTGGGAAGTTTCTTCCTCTGCCTTTCCCTAATAGATCTAACAATAAAAGTAAAACTTACTTTTATCCTACACTGAATATGTATCTGAATTCATTAAGAGGCCAAGAAAGTGCTATTCTATCATATCTACCTACTTACCTATCACACAATCAGTCTATCTGTATGTCTGATAAATATATGTGTGGCTAGGTATATGCCAGAGCCTGAAACTCCTCAACTATTCTCTATATTGCTGTTTTTGCAATTAAATATTATTTATCTTTGTGTGTGAGTGACGGACAACTTGTTAGATTTAGTTCTTCCCTTCTATCATGTGGGTCCTGGGGATTATACTCAGGTTCTTTGGATTAAACTCTGGTTCTCAGTCTGGGTGGAAAGAACCTTTTCCCCTGAGCCAATGTCTCCCACTGAATCTGGACTTGCCTTAAACATACACCCACCAGGAAGAAAAGGAAGAGAAAGAGGGTGCGGAGGTGGGGGAAGAGGATGAGAAAGAAATAAAGGCGAACTGTATATAGAGATATAACCAATATTTTCTCCTACAAGTTTATACATTCAAATTTTGCTATATATGTACATATTTATCAGACACTTGTATAACTTTTTTTTCTTTGTTGAGACAGGGTCTCAAGTAGCATAGGCTGGCCTCATTCACTATATAAAAGTGGACACACTGAACTCCTGTCTCTACCTGCAAAGTATTGAAATTATTGACATCTGCCCATCAGGAACAGCTAGCACATTATTGCCAGTCATGATCAAATTTTAAAACCCTCAGATACAAAGTGCTTCATACATTTTTATTATCTGGATATTACCTGGATATCAACAAAGTAATTCCTAAGCAAAACCAAAACTGGGCAAATGGTATGCCATAACAACAGCAAAAAAAAAAAAAAAAAAAAAAAAAAAAGGGGGGGCGCTTCTTTTTATTATTTGGAGACAGGATCTCACTATGTTACCCAAGCTGGCTCTGAACTTTCCGTTTGCCTCAGCCTCCCAAGCTGCAAAGATATACAGGCTGGCAAAATTCCCATATACATAATATAAAGGATAAAGGGAAAAGTAAAAGAGACCAAGCCAAGCAGTTCTTCACTGTAACAAAGTTATATAAGAAACATTTACACAGGAAAATACACACACAATATATATGTAATTCAATACATGATACATCCCCTCAGAACACTAGGATTGCTTGCTTTTGTTTTTTGAGAGATGGTTTCTCTGTATAACAATTCTGGCTGTCCTGGAACTCACTCTGGAGACTAGGCTGGCCTCAAACCCACAGAGACTCACCTGCCTCTGCCTCCTCAGTACCCAGTACTGGGATTAAAGGCATGTGCCACCTCCGCCCAGCTGAACACTGGGGTTCTTGAGGATACCATTTAACATTTCTTTTACCAATGCAAAGAAAAGGGAAGTTAAGGCACTAAGTAGACAATTATGCACAGATAATGGCTTACCTTTAACAAAGGGCAGCTACAAAGGTTAGGGAAGGAAAGTGGAAAATCAACTCCAAGAAGAAAATCCTTATTTCTCAGATATCTCTGATGGCATTCCCTGTCTGACTCTCCCCAAAAGCGTAGCTGATGAAGCCTGTAGGAGGCTTTCAGAGACAGGAAAAGAGCTAACCACCTGAAACAAACCACAGACAAATATATGCTTACTCAGTGCTCACAGGCAATTTGGTGGTTCACAACAAGGACCTAACCCACATTATCACACACCATTTGTAAATCTTGAGCATTTTGGAAACAATTCTTTCTTACTTTCAAACAAAGCCATTACATACTTTTGTTCTATATATTCCTTGATATGATTGATGTTTTTAACATAAAATGCTCTATACAGCTATAATAAAAAGCAAATAAATATGAAAAATATTAAGAAAAATTTATCTCAACTTCAAAAATTCTTACTGAAGCCAGTGCTGGGAGGCAAAGGCAGACAGATCTCTGTGAGTTTGAGACCAGCCTGGTCTACAGATCAAGTTCCGGGACAGGCTCCAAAGCAACACAGAGAAACCCTTCTCAAGAAACCAAACCAAACCAAACAAACAAATAAAACCAAACACACAAAAAACTTTTACCATAATAACCATCCTATCAGGAAGACAGTCATTCCTAATGAGTTACCTATTACATTAAAACAATATAATAGGGGCTGGAGAGATGTCTCATAAGTTAAGAACATAGGCTCTTCCAAAGGACCCAGGTTCAATTCCCAGCATCCACATGAAAGCTTACAACTATCTGTAACTCCAGACTCAGGGATATGACACCCTAACACAGACATACACGCAGGCAAAACGCCAATGAACATTAAAAATATATATATTAAACACATTGTAAAAAAAAAAAAAAAACATAATAAAGTCAGTGAAAGCCATTTTGTAAA
Organism: Phodopus roborovskii; assembly: GCF_943737965.1. Classification (NCBI taxonomy): domain Eukaryota; kingdom Metazoa; phylum Chordata; class Mammalia; order Rodentia; family Cricetidae; genus Phodopus; species Phodopus roborovskii. Next base: position 33,751,176 of record NW_026126416.1, on the reverse strand, counting down.
GAATAAAAATACACAGTTAAATTTCCCAGAATGCTTGAGGTAGTAGCAAGCATATCTATATGCACCTACATGCACACACACATGCACGCGGAAAAGAGATTATAATAATTCTTTTTTATTAGGGAGTGGGTCAAGGTTTCTAGGCTGCTTCCAACACCAGAACCCCTTGCCTCAGCCTGCAAAAAGGCTGAGATTATAGGCATGCACCACCACCATTCTTAGCTCACAAAAAACTACTATGGGGGGGGGGCTTGAAAGGTGTAATATTAAATATTTAATCTCATATTATTTCATTTTTGTCCCTATTTCCAGTTCTTCTATCCTATCAAACAGTAAGCAAACTACTCACCTGGCCAAAAGTCCCTGAAGCATGAGATTTGCCATTTCTGCTGGCGAGACATCAATAAATCGAAGGAAAGAAAAACAGCTTCCTTCATTAATACCTGGAAAATCAAAGAACAATGCTGAGCCTGCCAGCAAATCAACTCAACTAAGCCTGCTGACCTGTTTAATCGTACAAATTGTAAAGATTCTGATCTAGCCAGAATATCATATTTGTATACTAACTATAGCCACAGACAGAAGCCGTACCTGTTATAGCACATACAGGATGGAGTGGAGATAGCTCATCAGTTTGGGGCTTTTGGCCTTTGGTTAGTTTCTATGATTTGAAAAAAATGGAAAGGACAGAACAGAAGAGAAAGGTTCTGAACTTTCGCCTAAATATTTTGGACAATGCTCAAGGTCAAGCAGCTTAGAACAAGGAAGAAGGAATTCTGACTAATAAAAAGCATTAATGGCAACAAATTTCAAGTCAAAAAAAATTCTCTATTTTGAGACAAGTTCTCATATAGCTAGGGTAGTCTCAAATTTGTTGTTATGTTCAAGGATGACTTTGAACTTCTGACCTTCCTAACTCCTGAACAAAGGGATTACAGGTATGTGCCACCAAGCCTGGTTTATTTGGTGCTAGGGACTGAACCAAGAACTTTGTGCATGTTAGGCAAGCACTTTACCATGCCCAGCCTTAAAGAAGTTCTCATGCTATGCCAGACTGGCCTCAAATCCATGGCTTCTATCTCCTGTGTACTGAGACCACTGGACCTGGCTTTAAGGATGAGAAATTTCTAAAAGACAGGGAGGTATAAAATGAAGATAGAAACTCACTATGACTATTTTGTACTGTTTCCTGTTATATCTATAAATGACAGAAACTAGATCTGCATAGTGAAACATGCCTTTGATCCCAGAACATGGGAGGCAGAGGCAGGAAGATCACTCAGTTAAAGGCCAACCTCTTGTACACAGGGAGTTTCAGGACAGCCAGGGCTATGTAGATAAACCCAGTCTTGAAAAAACAAATAAAATAAAATAAAAATTACAGAAATTATAGATGAAGATGACTAACTTGTAAATTTTTGCCTTTCATTTGTTTGTGAGTGGTATGGTATGCAAGCATGTATATATACAAGTTCACAGAGTGTAGGCAAGTACATGTGCAAAGGTCAGAAGTTAATCTCAGGCATCTTCCTTGGTCCCTTTCTATTTACTGAGGCAAAGTCTCTGGCTGAACATGGTACTACTCACTGATTTGACTAATTAGCCAGTTGCTTTCGGGTTCTTGTCTCTCCAACTTATGTGCTAGGGTTACAGGAGGACTAAAACACCCATCCAGCATTTACCTGGGTTCTAGGGATCTAAACACTAGCCCTCACACTAGTGTGAGAAAGGCTAATGTTCCATAGTCTAAGCTACCTCCCTAGCCACTAACTTATTAGTTTATCAAGACATTAGAAAATAAAAGTCAAAACCACACTACAGTCACACACAAAAAGACTAAACAGTCACAGGCAAAACAAAGAACATCCTGGTAAATCCCAAACACTTCTAAAGATCAAAACTCCTACCTTTTCTGTGGAAGAGAGACTGCTGGATATAGTCTGGTGCAAATGGAGAAAGAAGAACCTTTAACCACCTATAAAGCAAGTAATTAAAATAAATTTGAAGAAGGGAGTACAAACACTGGAAAGTTAACTAAACTGGGAGCTCCAAATTAAGGAAAACCTTTTAATACTATTTCTATATGTAAGAAGTTTCTTGCCATATTACTATGCAAATCATGACACAAATATCAGAAAATACAAAACTGTTATGACAATGAAATCTCTCCTGATAATGTAAATCTCTCCTCATGTCACAGACTCTCAATTCTAGCCTAAACAAAAAGTACAACTCTGATCTGTTTCTCTTGCTCAAACCTGTTAAATGAGCTTCAATTTTAGTTTCATTAGGTCATGTTCATGAAGATTTTTATAACAAAGCTTTGAACTTTCAAAATCCACCACTTTCAAATTCTGGCATACATATATCCATTTAAGAGCACAATAAAATGTCTGGAATCCTGAACTATCCTAACTTAGAGAGGTATAAAATAGATCACACACTAAATATTAGTTTAACGACTAATTCAACTTTACCAAATTTATTATTGCAGACTGTTATCAAGAGAGTAAATATACTAAAAAAACAAAAAAATTCAGTTCTACAGTTAAGTGTGACTCTAAGTCACTTTAACATAACAAATATACCAGGGTGATTTTAGTAAATTTGCTGTTTGCTTTTGGTGCAAATACACATTTGTACACAGATACACATTCCTGATTCAGAAAGTTAATAGACATAGTTAGGACATTTACGGCCATCTAATGGAAGCCTTAAAAGTTAGTGCTCCAACTCCTATCACAACAGCTCTCAATAACTGTTCGCTATTTGTTTAAATATCTCTTTATTAGAAACTCACACATTCAGCACTGAATTTATCTACTCCAGTAAGGCTATAGCTCTATAATAGGTCATCTTCTTAAGCATAAGGCCTAGCACTACTAAATAATAACCATGCCCATTGAGCCAAATTATAAAAGCACTCAGCATCAACAGATATCAGTATTTGCTCACCTATCTCGTGAATGGTTGAAGACCCTGATCTGTCCATGACGATAGATAAACTTTGAAATTTCATATGGCTTTAGGGAAATATGAAATGGAGACCAAGTTTCTTGCCGTTCAAATAACTCTGGATGATTACACACCTAAGATGAAGGGAAATGTCATTTACAAACATCATTGCTGGATGTTAAATTTCATGAATATTTACCTTCCCATTTTCATCTCTAGTGGTCTACCTGGCATCGAGCCTTGAGCCCTCTTCACGAAGTCGGTTAATAAAAACATCAAAACAGACAACCTAAGCCTTACCTTCCTGAACTGCATGACAAGATTCATGAGGCTGCTGGTGGTAGTCTGTGCTTGCTGAGTAGAGCCCATAGAAGACTGAAGTAAGTCCTCAATTGAAATTTTATTTTTTAGTGCCTGATATAAGAGCTTTTGTCGGCTGGTCAATTGGCAGTACATTAGAATCTCAATCTTAAAAGAAAAGAAAAAGATCAACAAAAATATTCCTATTGGTAAAAAATCAGTATACACTTAAATGAAACGATGTTTTCGTGACCCACTTCTCTTATTACACACACAGGTGTCCTCTCTGAATCCTTTTTCCATTTTTAATAACACCAACTATCACCCTTCACATTAATTTACAAAAACTTATTTCCAGATATCCCACGTTGATATTTTCAAGTACCAACTGTAAAAGGACTACTCAGTCTACAACAAGCACATATGTGGTGCATCAAAGGGAAATAGACCTCATCTACAACTTACTAAATTGGTTAATAGTATTACTATTCATTCACTTGATCAAAGATAATAATACTGATTTTAAAAGACCAAATCTACAGGGCATAATGGTGCATGATCAGGCCCAGTACCTGGGAGGCAGAAGCAAGAGAATCTCTGTGCTCTGGGGCTGGCCTCAGCCTGGGCTACAGTGAGACCTTATCTCAAAGGAAAATAAAATCATTGAGATATATGCAAGGAACCTTTAAAAAAGATTTATTTATTTAATGTGCACTAGTGTTTCACCTGTATACATTCTGTAAGGGTGTTGGATCCTCTGGAACTAGAGTTACAGATAGTTGTAAACTGCCATGTGGTTTCTGGGAATGGAACCCAGGACCTCCTAAAGAGTAGCCAGTGGTCTTACCCATACACAGAACCATCTCTCCAACCCACAAAAAACTATTTTTAAATAAAATAATTTTAAGATTTATTTTACAATATACCAAAGGTTAGGAAGGGCCATGAGCTGATCACTGCTAATTCTGTATCATGGGTTCAACTGGAGTCAATTCTATTTTTGTAATGTTTCAAATTCTCCATTAATAAAAGCATAGCCAGGCATGATAGCTCATACATATAATCTCAACAGGTAGTCAACAGGATAAGGCAGGAGGATTTTTCAGAGTTTGCAGTTACGTTATACTACATGAGTTCCAGACAACCCTAGCTTACAGTGTAAGACGTGTACAAAAACGTGGGGGACAGGTGGGGGGTTTAAAAAAAAAGGTATTACTTGTCTTGCTCAGGTCCCCTATGACCACTCAAGTTCAAAGATTTCAATCTTCAATCAAACTGAGTATCTTTCAACTAAATATATACCAGGAAAATTTCCTGACAAGAACCCTAAGTGGGTACCACCTGAAGTCCAAACGCATTAACAATAAGATTTTATTTCTTACCTTGTCAGACAATTCATTTTCTACATCTTTTTTAATTCTTCTCAGCATAAATGGCTTCAATATCATGTGTAATCGGGAGAGTTGATCTGAAACAGGAAGTCCACAAATAATACAGTGTACACTGATTTAAGACAGTCAAAACAAACATCATGTTCCTCCCTAACAAACCCTCTAAATGCTCAATGATTTTCTGAATGAATGAAACTTCCAAGGTAGAAAAACAAGCATCTTGTATAGACTCTATTACATTAGAAAATACTTTCAGAGTATATCTGGAATACTATATCAATGAGGTTTTCACAAAGCTATAATGAAAGCCAGAAGAAACTCCCCATGTGAACTAATTATTTTTTGTCAACTTGACACAATGTAAAGTCACCTGGGAAGAGAAAACTTCAACTGAAGAATTCTTTCCTATCAGACTTGACTATGGGGAAGCCTGTAGGGGTTTTTCTTTTCTTTTCTCCCTCCCTCCCTCCCTCCCTCCCTCCCTCCCTCCCTCCCTCCCTCCCTCCTTCCCTCCCTCCCTCCCGTGTGTGTGTGTGTGTGTGTGTGTGTGTGTGTGTGTGTGTGCGCGCGCGCGCGCCTCCCTCTCCCCCCTCCCCCAGACAGGGTTTCATATGCAGCCCTGCCTGTCCTGGAACTCATTCATTAGACCAGCCTGGCCCCAAACTCAGAAATCTGCCTGCCTCTGCTTCCCAAATGATGAAATTAAATGTGTTCACCACTATACCTGGCTGCGTTTTCTGGATTAATAATTGATTATTTAGGGGGAGCCAGCCAACTGTGGGAGGTGCCACCCCTGGGCAGGTGGTCCTACATAATACAATAAAGAGGACAAATAACTCATGGAAGCAAGCCAGAAGGCAGTCTTCTTCCATGGTCTCTGCTTCAGTTCCTGCTTTAAGTTCTCTGCTTCTACTCCTGTTCTAACTTCTATAATGGTGCTGGGATATATAGCCCAAATAAATCCTTCCTCCCCAAACTACAACAGAAGGCAATCTAGCACACAGCATTTCCCCAAAACTAACTTTAAAGAAATGTCAAAAACAAACAGCACTTAAAATCACTGAAAGAATTTATTTTACTACATGCAAATCTGAGCACCCTGTGTACATGCAGTCATAACCCAAATGACTAAAGTTACATACAGCTTGGAGTTGCCATGTGGATACTGAGAATCAAACTCCTCTGGAGTATTAGCCAGTGCTCTTGATTACTGAGACATCTCTCCAGACCCTACTTAATTTTTCTTACAATTAGTAGATGTCAAGTTGTGTCTACATAATAAGCAACTTGGCATGTTCTTAATATTAGGCAAATAGTACAAAACTATTGACAAACAAGGTTAAAAATGTTTGCAACAGAAACAAATACTAGGGCTCATAAAATGGCTCAGTGCGTGAAGATGCTTGACAAGCAAGCCTAGTGACCTGAGTTTGATCCCCACAACACATACAAAGGCAAAACAAAGAAGAGAATGACTCCAAAGTTGCCCTCTGACCTTCACAGGTTCATTATAGCATGCACCTTCCCACCCAATAATAAGTAAAATTAAAAGAAAAAAACAAAGAAATCCTAAGTACACAGTTGCCCACGCTAAAGGCTGAAAACAAAGTTCAGAGCCAGGTGTGGTGGCTCACACCTGTAATCCTAGCACTTGGGAAATTGAAACTGTAAATATCTAAGTTTGAGGCCAGACTACATAGCAAATTTCAGACTAGTCTAGACTGTAGTGTGAAATCTGGTTTAATCTCAGAATTCCACACACAATAAGAAAAGCCATGATAGTAGTACTTACTCTCATCAATAGCAGATTTGTTTTCAGCATGACTTTCAATGTCCTTTGAAAACCATTCATTAAATTCTTCATGTGAATCAAATAATGTTGGCATAATAAAATGTAGCAGAGCCCAGAGCTTGAAACAAAGGTAAAATATTAAATAGATACAGTGTCATAAAATGATGCTATGTGGCTATGTATTAAAGTTTGAAGAATGAAGTAACAAATGAATACATGTATGTGAAACAGACAGAATAAAGGAATCCATCCAAAGGCTTGCTCAATGAACTCTATACCATTAGGTGCTGTAATGAAAAATTGTGACTCTTCAATTAATCGAAAACTAAAAGCTTAATAATACAAACACTGCTTAGCTTTTGTAGTAGTAGTACAGATGACAGTTTTAAAGATGACAGTCAAACAGCTGATACCACAAATGAACAGTTTTGTGGTAGCATAACTATCTACCACAAAAACCCTAGAGAAAGAGCCAGACAATTACAGCCTGTGAGGTTATCTGGTTGACTATGTGTTTTCAAGAATAAAGTTTTGTGTGAACAAAGCCAGATTCATTTATTTCTACCCTATTTATGACTGTTTCCATACTGCATAAGAAAAAACAAGCAGCTGTTAAAAGTGGATGTATTGTATACAAAATGTAAAGTATGATCAATTCTAAAGAAAGAATGGAGTCCCTCAGAGTTAGAGAATATTACCTTCCAATTCTAGAGTGAAAACTTATCCATATTGGATGGGCAACACTTCCTAATGTGCTCAATATTTATTAAAGAAACAAGAAGGGATACTGTAATTAATAAGTAGTAAGGAAATAAGAATGTTGCCTACAAGATACTTAGGAAGCTACAATTCAATTCTACAGTGGTGAATAAAATTTATACAGAATTGCAGGAGTACAGCATGGGTACAGTTGTCTTAAGAAGATATAAACTGTGACCTTGACTAGTGCCTACCTCTGCCATGGTATTCTGAATGGGGGTTCCAGTTAACAAAAGCCGATTACGACACTGGAATTGTAAGAGAATCTTCCAACGGACACTGTTCAAAAAAATGAGTTACAAATTCAGAGTTGGCGATAAACATTTTTACAATTATCCTAAGATCCAATATTACTAATAATGCTTTTGAAACAACATTTAAGAATCCACATACTGTATCATGAACACTATAAAAATATATTTTAATGAGGATGAATACAAAAATCCAAGCAGAACTGAGACTCATCAATACCAACGTTATCAATACTTAGAAAAAATAAATCCCTCAAATAGGTAACATGGGTGACCTTTGACCTTCTAGCTTTATAGTCTCCTGCTATTCTTGCCTTTAAGAAAAAGAAAGAAAATATAAGGCATCTACTTAGAAACCATTTATTTGAAACAAAAAGTGTCAAAACTATTAATCTGTGCCTTCCCAGCTCATCTGGTAGAGCAACAGAAGAAGGGATGGACATAACTCAAATCTTTATTCCTCTTAGCCAGGCAGGTCTTCCCTCAATGAGTACATGAACAATCCTCCATAAGTTAGGACTTTCCATTTGCCTATTACATGGACCTCTAAAAGGAAGTCTTGCAGATTCATCGAGAGAAACACAGCAAATCCAATGCTGAATAGCACCAAGTAAAATTATATAGCTCTAAGTACTATTCTATTTCAGTTTGGGAATCACATTACACATGTAACTTACAATAAAAAAGACTGGGGGAAAGTGATTTAAAAAAAAGATAATCTTGACGGGCGGTGGTGGTTTGCACCTTTAATCACAGCATTCGGGAGGCAGAGGCAGGTGGATCTCTGTGAGATCAAGGCCAGCCTAGTCTACAGATGGAGTTCCAGGACAGGCTCCAAAGCTACAGAGAAACCCTGCCTGGAAAAACGAAGAGATAATAATCTCTCTAGTCCCCCTGGAGTAATATTCTACTTGCTGCTTGGAGCTCTTGTATAAAATAATCCCTTAGAGGAAAGGCCAAGATTCTTTCTCCTATAGAATTTTCCTTAACAAAATTCACAACTGAGATTAAGATTGATGGGGGAAAAAAACCTACATACTCTAAGCATATTTGGGTCTCAAAGAAAAATACACAAAGGAGAATTTCTACATTCTGGTCAGGCAAACTACTGAGGCATAGACCATGCTATGTTACATTCTGAAATTTCTGGCCTTTGCTGATTCTGTATGTAGACTCCCACCCATGAAAGCTAGTTTTCAATATGCATGTTACCTGGAACTACTTTTCAGTGCCTGAGCTTCATCCAGTACCATGTATTGCCACTTGACCCGCTGGAAATACTTGACATCCTGTACTACCAGCTGGTAGCTAGTGATGACCACATGGAAGGGGGCATCCTGAGTGTACAAGGTCTTCTACAATTGTAAGAGGGAAAATATGGAAGATGATATGTAGAAAAGTCAAACATTTTTAGTGTGTGTGTGTGTGTGTGTGTGTGTGCACGCACAAATATGAGTAAGCACATAAGATGTGGAAATCAAAGGACAATTTTCCAGACTTGCCTCTTTCCTTCCACTGTTGGCTCCAGGGACTAAACATACATCATCAAATTTGCTTAGTACTCAGTAAGCCATCTCTCCAGTCCAAATAACAATTCAATATAAGCCAGGCAGTGGTGGTGCATGCCTTTAATCCCAGCACTCAGGAGGCAGAGACAAGTTTATCTCTGTGAATTCATGGCCAGCCTGGACTACAGAGCAAGTTCCAGGATAGGATCCAAAGCTACAGAGAAACCCTGTTTTGAAAAACCAAGCAACTATTCTCCATAAGGTAATGAAGGAAGCCTAGTGTAGTAGTGCAACCTTTAATCCCAGCATTGGTGAGGCAGAGGTAGAAGGATCTCTGATTCTGAGGCCAGCATGGCCTACATCATGTTTAATTCCAGCTAGGGCTACATAGTGAGATCTTGTTTTAAAAAAGGAAATAAGCATGGCCTACATCATGTTTAATTCCAGCTAGGGCTACATAGTGAGATCTTGTCTTAAAAAAGGAAATAAAGTATGAATTAAAAGATCAAGAGTAAACGTTCTCCCATCTATGTGCAGTGAGGTAAACTGCCAATGTCCAAGGTCTTTAAAGCATCTCGTTTTATAAACAGAGTAACAACTACTACCCAGTGAATGAAAGAAAAGAGAAGATGAGACTGAAGAGATGGCTCAGTGGTTAAAACCTTTGCTGATCACGCTCCAGAGTATCTAACGGCTTCTCCTCTGGTCTCTTCAGGATCTTGCATGTTTGTGGTACACATATACTCATGCAAACTCGCACACATACACATAATTTTTTTTTAAAAGTAAATCTTAAAGAAAAAAGGTCACTTCATACTAGACTGTAAGAACAATTGCCTATACAGGAAAAACAATGTATCTAAAGAAAATACATTTGCCCCATCTCCAGAAATGTACTATAGATTTTATATACATTAGTCCCCAGCACTCGGGAGGCAGAGGCAGGTGGATCTCTGTGAATTTGAGGCCAGCCTGGCCTACAGAGCGAGTTCCAGGACAGCCAGGACTGTTACACAAAGAAACGCAGTCTTAAACACACACACACACACACACACACACACACACACACACACACACGAAGACTTATTCAAATCAAAGAGAATTGAAAGAGTGGAGAGAAAGGAAGAGGGAGAGGAGGTGGAGGGAGGGAGGGAGAGGGGGAGGGAGGTAGAGAGAGAAAGAGACAAGGACAGAGACAAAGACTGAAGTTACCTGACTCCAGAATCTCCGTATGACTTTTCTATCATGAGGATTTCCCCAATATGGTAGCACCTGGAAAATGGATCAATATATACATTACTTTATTTGAGAATAAATAATGTTATTCTGAATGATTTTTAAAAAACTAATAAAAAGGGCATTTTTTTTTTAAGACAAAAATTGTGTATGGCTGTGTAACAGCCATAGCTGTCCTGGAACTTGTTCTGTAGACCAGGCTGGCCTCAAACTCACAGAGATCCAACTGTCTCTGCCTCCAAAGTGCTGGGATTAAAGGTGTGCTCAACCATCACCTGGCAAAGGGAATTGTTTGATTCATTTTCCTACTGAACAAACAGAAAGGACCAGAAAGAATGGTAAAACCTAATAGCATGTGGTACTTTCTCTATGCAGCACTGATACATTCCAAAAGTTCCAGCTGAGAAAATAAGAGGCTTAGCAGATATATATATCTGCTATATATATATATATATATTTTTTTTTTTTTTTTTTTAAAGAAGGGAGAGAGAGATGTAGGGAAGCTAGAGAGACAATTCCATGGTTAAGAGCACTTCTTACTATTTCGGAGGAATTACATTCGATTCCCAGCACCCACAGGTGGCTCACAACCATCTACAACTCCCAATTCCAAGGAATCCAATGATCTCTTCTGACCTCTGAGGCTACACATATACACTCAGGTAAAACACATATAAAATAATAATAATAACCGGGTAGTTGTGGGACACACCTTTAATCCTAGCACTCAGGAGGCAGAGGCAGGAGGATCTCTTGAGTTTGAGACCAGCCTGGTTAACAGTTAGTTCCAGGACAGCCATACAAACAAACCCTATCTCAAAAAGCTAAAACTAAACCAAAACAAAGTAAAATGAAATTAATAAATCTAAAAATAAAAAAAAATTTAAAAAAGAGATACAGGGCTAAGGATAAAAAAAAGAGATGTAAGGATAAGAATAAAAAAAATCCAACAACTATAACTAAAACAACTAAACTATAACTCAAGATTATGCATGACTAGTAAAATCCTTGAATAATCTCATGCCCTAATTAAGTAAAGACTGAATTACTTATGTGCCAGAGGGACGACAACACTAGTAGAGAAAAACTAATAAGTAAGTCATTAAATAAATAAATAAGAAATGAGTATACAGCTCAGGTGGTAGACTGCTTGAGGCCAGGCCATGGTCTCAATTATAGAATGAATCTGAGGCCAGCCTGGGCTAAAATGATAGTATTTTAAAAACAAATCAACTTTCCCTGCCCTCAAATACATATATAAATCCCATGTGGAAGAAAAGAGTACAACATCTACAATTATCTGTAGAAATTTGTACTATATAATCTGACACAGGATTAAGCAATAATAACCAAACATAGGAAAAGATAACAATGAAAAACAACATGAAAAATTATAGAAACAAACCCAAAGACTGAGAAAATGAGAAGGATTAGGCTTTTACTAATGGTAAAATGTCCAGGTGTGTGATAATGAATGCCTGTAATCCCAAGACTGAGCAGGCTGAGGCAGAAGAAAGAGTTTGAGGTCATCAAATAGATATCATTAGAATATATAGTAAGTACTTCCTGGAATCCAGTTGCAGAGAGAGAGGAGTGATGAGCAAAGGGGTCAAGACCAGGCTGGAGAAATCCACAGAATCAGCTGATCTGAACAAGAGGAAGCTCATGAACTCCAGACTGACAGCTGGGAAACAAGCATAGGACCAAATCTGAACTGCACAGGTCCCCTGAACGTGGGTGTCAGTTAGGAGGCCTGTGCAGTCTATGGGACATCTGGTAGTGGATCAGTATTTATCCCTAGTGTACAAATGGACTTTGGGAGCCCATTCCCCATAGAGGGACATTCTCTCAGCCTAGACATATGGGGGAGGGCTTAGGCCCTGCTCTAAATGATATGACAGACTTTGAGGATGCCCCTTGGAAGGCCTCACCCTCCCTGGGGAGCAGAAAGGGGATGGGATGGGGGATGGGTGGGGGAGCATGGAAAGGAGAGGGAACTGAGAAAGATATGTAAAATAAGTTTTTTTTTCTAATTAAAAAAAAAGCATGAACAGTGCTTTCTCTAGGTTTTCTACTAAAAAATAAACTGGCAGCCAGTGAGATGGCTCAGTAGATAAAAGTGCTTGCCCCTCAAATCTCACCACATGAATTCAAAGCCAAAGTGTAAGGAGAAAAGCAATTCCTTAACCTCTCACCCTCCCTCCCTCCCACACTCTCTCTCAGACACACACTGAAGTCCTATGCATGCAAAACTACACGCCTGTAATCCTAATACTCATGAAGCCAAGGCTTGTCTAGGCTACAGAGCCTTGCATAGGGCACTTGTTGTTCTTGATCCATTTTCAGTTCCTAGCACCCACATGGTGGTTCACAACCACCTGCAACTCTCATTTCAAGGAATTCAATATCCTCTTCTAACCTCTACTTGATTTCCTGACCTATCAATAAACAGAATACTAAACTGAACAACTGTAGAACACCTACAATTCTCAAACACAAAGAACTTCAATGGAAGTTAGATATAATTTTAACATGTGACACATCAATGCTCTAGATGCCAGGCATGGTGGCACACTCTCTTGATCCCATACTTGGAAAGTAGAGGCAAGTGGATCTCTGTGAGTTCTAGGGCAACCAGAGCTACACTGTGAGACTCTGTCTCAAACAAACAAACAACAGAACACTCTGGATAACTAAAGCCATAGATAGTTAGAAACCAGTGATAGCCTCAAACTGGAATATTCATAAAGATGAAGATTACCAACACCCAAAAGAAGTTTAGAAGCAGAGAATAGAAACAATAAAGCAGGGGAAGACAAAAAAATGAAAGAATGAAGATGCAAATAACTACTTAAGAATGCAAATCACATTTTATGAGAAAAATAAAGAAACTGGGGAAGAGATCATGCTCAGAACCATACACATTTTCCAGACAAACCAAATATACTGAGTTTCCAGATGTCACAGATCTATGGATCTCATATACTCTAACTATAAACCTGAGTAGAACATCTATCTAATAGAGAAGTAAATATGTTTTCAACAATCTAAGAGAAATGACAATAAAAACAATGATTGAAGGGCGGTGATAGTGGTGGAGTTCCAGGATAGCCTCCAAAGCTACACAGAGAAACCCGGCCACGGGGAGAAAAAAGAGAAAAAAAAAAATAATGACACTAGCCAGAGTCAGCAAATCTTTTGTAAATTCTAAGTTTTATAGTCCATATGGTCTCTGTCAAAACAACTATGCTGTTTGAGAGTATAAATGAATCCATAAATATATAAAAGTGTGGTTGGATTAAAAGATACATATCTGAATGCATATCCTATATTATGAAGTATTTTCTAATCAATAATTTAAAACTGTTCAATCTATGGCTCACAGACCACATAAAAATAGTGGGCTTCTCAATAACCAGGTCTATAGTATAACCCAGCAAATCAATTCAGGCATATGCCCTAACATAATGAAAATAGGACACAAGTTCAAACAAAAGTGTACAAAAAGTGTTTATAGCACTGGGGCTGAGTGCAGCTAAAAGGTGAAAACCACCCTTAAAAAATCCATCAATAGATGAGCAGGAGCCAAAATGAAACACACAAAGGAATCCTCAGCTACCAAAATAAAATGAAGCATTGATATTGATATGTTACAAAATGGATGAACCTGAAGACGGTTTATGCCATATGAAAGAAACAAAAATGTAAGGCCACATACTATATATAGTTTCCAGTTATAGAAGTATTTAGCAAATAAAATTATCTATAGAAAGCAGATTTGGGGGCTGGAGAGAAGGCTAGCAGTTAAGAGCACTGACTACTATTTCAGAGGACCCAGGTTCAATTCCCAGCACCCATTTAACTCTCATCTGTCTGTAATTCCAGTCCCCAAACACCAAAGCAGATTAAAAAACAAACAAATAAACAAAGGAGATTTGTGTTTTCCAGAGGCTGAAGGCAAAGGAGAATAGAGAATTACTGCTTAATGGACATATGGTGGGTTTTTTGTTTTTTTTTGTTTTTTTTTTTTTTTTTTAAGACAGGGTTTCTCTGTGTAGCCCTGGCTGTCCACTCTAAACTAAGCTGACCTCAAACTCACAAATCCACCTGTCTTTGCCTCCTGGCACGGACAGGGCGTCTAGGGTATGGTGAAGACAGTAGGGATGAGAGCAGTAAAGGTCACACCCCACTGTGAATGTACTTAAACCGCTAAACCATACACTTCATGGTTACACAAGAAGGTTTATTACACTTATTTTACATGTATGTGAATGTGCATATATGCATGTGTACAAACTCATGTGCCACAGAGCACAGGCAGAAATCAAAGAACATGCAGAATTTGGATCTGTCCTCTACCATCTGGTGATGAGGGCTGAATCCAGGTCCCCAGGCCTGGTGGCAAGGTCTCCACTCCTTGGGCCATCCGACCTACCCTGAATAAGGTAGTTTTTATAAGACTATTTTCACTTTTTGAGACAGAGTCTTGCTATGTAGTCCAGCCTGGCCAGAAATGTGCAACTTAGATTGGGGTGTCCTTGAATTAGTGGCAATCCTTCTGCTTTAACCTCCTGAGTACTAAGAGGGCTAGTATATACACATACACTCTCTTAGTAAAATGGTAATTTTTGTGGTATAAGTATTTTATAATATATACAGACTACAGCCAGGATATCTGAATCTTCTTCGAATCCCCCAAGACAGCGCCCCTTACCAGCAGGAAGTAGTTTGGAAAGAACGACGCCCAAATTCCCAAATATTGTGTATAAATGTTTGTTTTCATTTAATTGGACTCTTATATAAAATTAAATTTAAAAAAGTATTTTATAATATAAAAAAATTAGAATAGAAAATCTAACAGGGAACACTTAAGACATGGCCCACAGATTCTATTTTACCACCCATACACTACTGCTAAAATTAAGTTCAATTGAGTCCAAGATGGCGGCCATCATAAAGAAGGCGGCTGCAGAAGATGTCAATGTTATTTTCAAAGACCAACAAAAGATAAACAAGTCGGATCACGGAACTGAGGGAGGAGATAGAAGTGAAGAAGAAACACCTCCAGAATTTAGAAGATGCTTGTGATGACATTATGCTGATAGATGACAACTCCTTCATGATCCCGTACCAGATCAGAGATGTTTTCATTAGCCACTCTCAAGAAGAAACCCAGGAAATGTTAGAAGAAGCAAAGAAAAATTTGCAAGAAGAGATCGATGCCCTAGAGTCCAGAGTGGCATCCATCCAGCGGGTTTTAGCCGACCTGAAAGTGCGGTTATATGCAAAATTTGGCAGCAACATAAACCTTGAGGTGGATGAGAGCTGAACATTTTATAATATTTTTTTTAACCTTGTTTAATAAACTTGAATATTGTCTTAAATGATAATCCCCCTTCTTCAAATGAAACGAAAGGAAAACTTTCTTTTTAAAAAAATTTTCATTTAATTAATGGAAATGTGCCTATTTTCACATGTCTTGCTTATTTATTTTATATTTTTAAAAGAAGACAGTATTCATTTATGTATTTTGCATAATGATTTTATCAACTTTAGGGGCTTTATGTCATGTTATTAAAACCAGTTAAACGGTCAAAAAAAAATTAAGTTCAATTAACAAATAAGATAGAAATTGAATATTACACACCTGAAAGCTCACTTCTAGGCATTAAAGCAAAGACAAGAAGATTTAAAGTCATACCACACTGCCATCTTTTGAACAGTGGAGGAGCTGCACAAAACTCCAGTAGCTGGGTAGAAATTAAGGACTTTTTGACATTGTATTCAACATGTATCTAGCAATAATTTGAAAAGAAAAGCCAAAAAGAAATAAACCATTTCCATTTTTCATATGCCCAATAATGATAAAAAACCTCAATCAAGCCAATCTCATATTCTTAAGGAGCTAAAGTGAGTAGTGCGCAAATTAAGAGGCAGTCCAAGTTACACCAGACCGTATCTCAACAAAACCACATGAAAAAGCCAGATGTCAAGGTTCACCTATAATCCCACCAATTAGGACCTGAAGCAGGCTAATTTCCTACAAGTTCAAAGCCAGCCTGGACTACATAGTGGGGCTTTGAGACAGCCTGACATAATGGGGGTAGAGTATGACTCTGTCTCTAAAAAACAAAAGCAAACCAACAAAATAAATACAGATATAAAGGACTGGGCAGGTATTTCAGTTCAGAGTAATTGTCTAGCACGAATGAAACCCTGTGATTGACTCCCAACACTACATGAACCTTCTATGGTGGCATACACTTACACTGGCTACTTAACAAGTCTGAGGACAGCCTGTGACTCATAAGACTGTATCAAAACAAACATATGGGGGCTAAAGAGATGGCTCAGTTGAGTTTGATTTCCAGCACCCACATGAGGCAGCTCACAAGCACCTGTAGCTCTAGCTTTAGGAGATGCAACACATTTCTTTGCACATACCCACACACAGCTGTGACAATTTAAAAATAAAAAATGAAGAGCCAGGAGCCCTAGCACACACCTTTAAAGCTAATCATCAGAAGGCAGAGAACAGTAGATCTATGTAAGTTCAAGGCCAACCTGATCTACATAGAAAGCTCCAAGACTGCCAAGGCTACATATAGAAACGAGAGAGAGAGAGAGAGAGAGAGAGAGAGAGAGAGAGAGAGGAGAGAGAGAGAGAGAGAGAGAGAGAGAGAGAGAGAGAGAGAGAGAGAGAGAGAGAGAGAGAGAGAGAGAGAGAGAGAGAGAGATTTGGCCTATAGCATTGGGAGCAAGCCAATTACCAGCACTCTCCAAGGCCTGTTTCAGCTCCTGACTTCAGGTTTTTGCCCACTTGAGTTCCTGTTCAGAATCCCTTGGATGATGGAATACAAGCCTTGAGGTAAAATAAAGCCATTCCTCCCCCATGTTGCTTCCAGTCACAGTGTTTATTACAACAGGAACAGAAAACAATTAGTAACGCAGCAAAAGAAGGGTCAGAAGAAATCTTATCTTAAAGAACAAGAGCTTCTTTACCTTAAATTTAGGAACAAATCTTGTAAACTCCTGGTGCCAATTATTAAGTGTAGAAGCAGGTGAAATTATTAAGAAAGGTCCCCAAATGTTTTCTCTCTGCAACATAAAACTGGGTCAGTCAGCTTTTGGAAAACAGAAGATATTCAATTCTAAATAATCAGTGACGAGAAAGTTTTATTTAAAAAAAAGGGGGAACTCAGTAACAATAGAAATTGTGCATATATCCCAATTGTCCACACACATGCATTCAATCAGAAGCAATGTCAGTTGAGGCAACCCTGGTCTACAGGGCCAGTTCCAAGATAGCCAGGACTACAGAGTAACCCTGTCCTGAAAAACCAAAATAAATAACTAAATATGAAAATAGAAAAGAAGCAGTATTAGCATAATAAACATACCAAAGAGGTAAAGTATTAAGCAATGACTCCCTTGTGACTTTTAGGCTTTAATTTTCTTCATAAAACATAAATAATACTGATTAGTTTTTATTATTTTCTACTATGTTGTCATAATTTCACTGTTATGTAATTGGAAGAACATTAATTTTTTTTCGATGTATGTTATATACATTTTTCCAATTTAATTTTTATAAGACTTCTGTAAGATATATATTACCTCTGACTTGAAAAAGGTAGAAAACTAGGCCTCAGAAATTTAAGTGAAATCACTTCAAAAGAGGTTAAGTGGCATGGCTGGAAAAAGCAGTGTTGAGATAGGAATCTAGTACCAGTTCCTGAAATCTAATAATAAAGTCCTTGTCACTAAACAGATAGCTCTTAGGATGAAGTAAAAGACAAGAATTCTAGTTATACTTGTTCAAACATTGTTCTGGCCCCTTAAGAACTAATTGTTATACTATTCTGTCCACTATGAAAGGCCTTCAGATATAGCAACAAGTTCTATTACTGTGATATGGTACCAAGTATGACATTGCTTTTAAGTGGCTCACTGCAAATAGAAAATGAGCCTAAATTCAGGGGAGAGGAAGACAGACTGACAACTCCATCTACTCACCTCAGCCAGATGGGCCAGCAGGGCAATGCTCTGTACAGTTTTACCAAGACCCATTTCATCAGCAAGAATTCCATTAATACCCTGGGAGACATGGACAGTGAGAAACAGATGGTCAATACCTGAACACACAGGATTCTTCTTTCTATCCAGTGCCAAAAGAGCTAACAAAAATTGTGGATCAGATCAACCAAGACTGACTGGAGATACTTAGTACCAAGACTACTACCCACTATTGCAACAGTTTCTTTTGTCAATATATAGTTATATTTTGTAACTCATGATATACTAGACCAAGACTAAGGCCAGTTCTTTACCTAATCTGGCCCACATCAAGCAAACAATGATGTTTACATAAGACCAAAACCACCTAAGGTATACTATATACAGGATACAAACAGAATGTCCAAGTTAGAAACACAGAGATACCTTTCAGACTCATGCTTAAGAGCACTTGCTGCTCTTGAAGAGGACTAAAGTTCAGTTTCTTTTCTTTCTTTCTTTTTTTTTTTTTTTTGGGGGGGGGGGGTTTAGAGATGGTTTCTCTGTGTAGCTTTGTAGACCAGGATGGCCTTGAATTCAGAGATCCACCTGCCTCTGCCTCTGCCTCCCAAGTGCTGGGATTAAAGGAGTGTGCCACCACGCCTGGCTTCAAGTTCAGTTTCTATCATCGATATGGCTCACATCAGGCTCTAAAAGCTCTAACGGTTCTAGGGGATCTGATCCCCTTTTGACCTCCAAAGGCACTGTTTGCCTGTGGTATACTTACATACAATAAAGCTAAACATTTATATACACAAAATAAAAATAAGTATATCTAGAAAGAAAAAAGCTAAAGGTGAAGTCACTTCCTAATTAATCAAAAGAAAAATAATAGTAAAATAAAAAGAATAGATTTGACATATTTCTAAAACTTACCTGTTCATAGAGATTGGCTAACCAGTTCATGCCTTTCAGCTGGTAACCTTTCAATTTGCCATTGAAAATAGTGGGTTGTGGAATATCCTCACCAGCCCGGATGGATGGATTCGCAAGGCTGTAACTCTCCCCAAACCCAGAGCCAGACTTGTCTGCTGCCCTAAGGGCAGCTGCCCGACTTTCTTTTGCATCTTCATCAAATGACCTTGTCTGGAAAATAAAGACAAGAAACACGTAAGAATAAAAAAATTTAAACATAAAATTCATTAACTTATTTTACACTATGCTAAAATTTTGAAATAAATTAACTAAGTTAATTAACATATTAAAATGCATTCTAAGCTATATTATGTTACTTACTAAATCAAAGATTTTGTTACAAGTTTTTATTTTTTTCAAGACAGGGTATTCTGTGTAGCCCTGGCTGTCCTGGAACTCCCATTGTAGACCAGGCTAGTCTCAAACACAGAGAGAGCAGATTGCCTCTGACTCCTGAGTGCTGTAACTAAAGCCATGCACCACTACCACCTGGCTAGTTTTGATACAGGGAGTTGAGTGCATAGAGCATGCTGCTGATGATTAAAGAACATGATATACTTGAATAAAAATGTCATTATGAAATTCATTACTTTGCACAATGAACTTATCTAATAAACATTAAATCAGCATAGTGCTGGCTCTCCTGGCACTCGATAGACCAGGCTGGCCTCAAACTAGATCCTCACACCCCTGCCAGAGTAATGGGATTAAAGGTGGGTACTACCACACCCAGAACTCATACCTGTTTTTAATCCTGACAAAATAACAGAAAGGCTCCCTGCTACATACTAAACTGCATTTTTCACTTATTTCAACCCAAATGCAGTTTCTACTAATTTTTTTAAAGATTACTAGCTCCTCAAGGACTGGAGAAATGACTCAGAAGAGCTCTGGCTGTTTCGTAGAGGACCTGGGTTCAGCTACCAGCACCCACATAGAGGCTCACAATCATCCTTCCTCCAGTTCCAGGGGACCCGGCATTCTCTTTCGGGTTCTGTGGACACCAATTATGAACACAGTGCAAGCAAACAGTCATACACATAGAACAAAAACAAATCTTTAAAAAAAATACTAGCTCAGGAATAATAGAACATATTAGTGCTTGAGTGAAAGAAACTAGTGACTTAGTTTTCTCAAGGCATAAAACTACTCAAGAGAATACAAAACAACAAAACAGTTTGTAGCTTAACTATAACCTTTTCAACTTTAACAATAAAAATTCTACACAACTAAATATTTGTTATTCCGCCATATTAGCACTATGCTGAAGCAGAGATGGGACTGAAGGATGGCTCAGTAGTTAAAAGCACTAGCTTTTCTTCCAAAGAACCTACCTAGTACAATTACCAGTACCCACATGATAACCATCAGTTTTTGAAGTAAGGAAAGACTTCACCCTACATATGGTCAGAGTCACACAGACATAGACACACCAGGCCCAAGAATAAAATAAGGAAAGTAAGAACATGCAAATGAAAAACTGTAAGGCACTTCCTGGACCTATTACAATATGCCCTTTCTTTCATTTTTTGTTCTGACACAGGATCTCACGTAGAACTGATCTTTTTCTTTCTTTCTTTTCTTTTCTTTCCCCATGGAGTTTCAACCAAAGATGTATTTTATTCATGTTGAGTTTAGGAAGGGAAAGTACACAATGCAGTGAGGTCTTCCAAAGACAGTCAAAGCTACAGGAGAGGATACAGTCATCAAATGAGATGGGGAGACCTTCTGGAACTGATCTTATACACCAACGCAGCCTCAAACTCATAGAGATTCACAGGATTCTGCCACCTAAGTGCTGGGATCAAAGGCGTGACTATCACACCTAGTCTGCTTTTTCATTTAAAGACTTACTCGAGCTTGGTGAATATGATAAGCATTTTCAGCATTCTTCAGGGCCTGGGCTTTAAAATGGTTACTATCTGAAAAGAGAAAATGTAGATTATCACACTTTACCTCCTTCAAAGACACAATTTATCCCACACATAAGTGGATCCCCAGTTCTCCACTGTATTTATCCCATGTCTAACAAAGGACAGGGAGGAGGAAAAGCTAAGGTCTTTGCCAGAGATAGATAAGAATCTTGAAGCAAGTGGGATGCACCTTCAATCCCAGCACTCAGGAGGCAGCGGCAGGCAATCTCAGTGGGTTCCAGGCCAGCCTGGTCTACACAGTGAGTTCAAGGACAGTTACAGAGCTATATGAGATCCTGTCTTGAAAAAGCAAAAACAAAAACAAGCAATCAAAAGAACCTAGAAGTATAAAGTAGTTGTGGATGTCCCTGATCTCTAACAGTGAAAGCCAGCACACTAAACCCATAATAATTAAGATCTACGATCTCTCAGGCCTAGGGTTTCTTTCATAAATTGATACCAATTGCCAGCACGAGCAAAATCATGTAGATTCAAATGAAACAACTTAAGCAGATGAAATCTATCTATACATGTGTTAACACTCAAGGTACTCTAAAATACTTCCATTCTCCTGCATTTCTAGGGCAACATAATCTTGATTACTGTGAAAACAGTCTTACTGTGAAACTGATCCTCCTGCCTCCAAAGAGTTGAGATCACATGACTACACTGCCATGTGTGGTTTATGTGGTACCCAGTATCAAACCCATGGATTTGTGAAGGCTAGGGAAATTCTCCCTGTCAAAGCCTCTACTGAAAATTATTTCATAAGTTATTTTATAAGCTTCCTTTGCAAAAACACATATACTTCCTTCTACAATATAATAAATCTCCCTTTTCTGTTCAAGAATAAACTTTTAAGAATTGTAACACATGCAACCTAGATATGAAAAATGGAGGCTACCTGCTCCTTCTACCTCCTGGCTCAGAACTCACCATAGTCTTCCTGGGTGATGTTAACCACTACTCCACCTCCAATGTCAATTTGTCTCTGGGTAGAACTATCTTCCAGTTTCCTTAGGATTTCTTCCTGGATTCCATCATGACCCATGTCACGTTTTCGACTCATGAAATGAGCATACAACTCTGTCTGAGTGATTAAGAAGTTGAGTTTTCGCTGCTGCCTCTTGGCCTAAAGTGGGGGGAAAATTGAAGGTAAAAAATATCCAAGTCATAAATTACAGTCAACAGAATTTATGAAATCTTTATATAAGCCTGCGTATAATTCTTTTAAATAAAAGTTTTTTTATTTTCAAAAAGGCAAATATTGCTGAACAACACAAGCACACAAAAATACTCAGAGCTTATAAATCTTTGGCCTTTCCCCTCCCTTCCTCCCTCCCTCTCTCTCTCTCATACACACACACACACACACACACACACACACACACACACACACATTTTTTTTTTTTTTTTTTTTTAAAGAAATTAAAACAAGGCTCAGAGATTAAGAGCACTGGCTGCTCTTCTAGAGATCTTGAGTTCAATTTCCAGCAACCACAACTAGCTACAATGAGATTTTGTGTCCTCTTCTGGCACGAAGACGTACATGCAGGCAGGACACTGTATACATAATAAATAAATCTTGAGGGAAAAAAAGTTAAAACAAGCAGGGTGTTGCTGTTGCATGCCTTTAGTTCCAACACTAGGGAGGCAGAGGCAAGTGGATCTCTGAGTTCACGGCTAGCCTGGTCTGTAGAGTGAGTTCCGGGACAAACAGCACTACACAGAGAAACCTTTTCTTGAAAAACCAAGACGATGATGATGATGAAATTAAACCAAACAAATGAAAAACAGAAAAGGGCAGGACATTCAGGATGCAGAGGCAAGTATATCTGTGAGAGTTTTGCGGACAGCCTGGTTTATATTACCAGTTCCAGGAAAGGCAGAGTACTATCTCAAAGGTATAAAGCAACAAACCCAATTCGTAGTGCTTTGGTACTAAAAAGGCTTTTAAATTTGTTTGCTTTTGCCTCACCTCCCGCATTTCCTCATCCAACTTCCTCTGCTCTAAAGCTTCCTTCTCTGCTCGCTTGCGGTGCTCTTTCTCCACCTTCTCATACTTTTTCCAGTACAGAAGCATCTCCTTAGTTAGGCGTCGAGCACGAGGCAAAGTCTCCTTACAGTTCTTCTGTGCTTGCAAGGCAGCTCGACGCACCTCCTTCATGCACTGGTGGGCGAGCTGCAAACAGCATCATTATCATAACAGGGAAGGACCTACTTTCAGCAAAGGTTCTGCCTGGACTTTAAACCAGTGTTCCACATGTTTTTTAGTATCTACAGTCCCGCTAAATAGACAATGCCCCAGAATTAATCTCTCATGAATTATATATGGTCAACAGAACTTATCTAATCTTTATATAAGGCTGCATATAATTCTTTTAAAATACTTTTATTTTTAAAAAGGCAAATATTGTTGATGAACAACACATAAACACACAATAAAATATAAATGGAAAAGAAGAAAAAGGGAGAAGAAGAAGGGGGGAGTAAAACATGAAGAGAAAAAAAAAAGGATGGTCAATCACAACTAAGGTCCAGACAGACCCCCCAAGGTCAAATCTCCTAATTAAGAAACCTATGCACATCTACTACTTTAAATGAAACAAAATATACATACTCTGTACTTTAACCATGAAATTGCCCTTGATGTATTTATTGGCTTGAGACCCTCACAAAAGTGGACCTGCTAATATTCCCTTGTGAAAGTGGGAAGAAATTACAGGATAGCATATGCATGAGGCAAGAAGCAGCTACTGAGGAAGCCACCTAGGCATTGTTCAGTAGGCCCCACTTTCCTGTAAGGACTAGGGGTAGAACAGGGTGTGGCTTTTTATTGTGTCTTTGTGTAAGCTGTCCATGTACCTGAAAGTAACTCCAATTAAACTGAATGATTCACCTGTCCTTGGTGCCCTAACCAGGATGAACTTTTTCACTTTTTCCCAGGAAAAGAAATGCAACAGTAAAGACCTGAAATTTACTGAAAAGGTACAAAGTATTAAATACCACCCTACTACTAATAACAATAGCCATCAATGCTTTTTTACATGAGGCGTATTTTAACATGTATTAATGTAGCCTTTGTTCACAAAAACCCTATGTAAGCAGAGTCGTCATCACCATTATCATCTCTATTTTATAGATGAGGAAATACAGGGGCTGAGAGCCTAGAAATGGAGAAATCACACTAAAAATGTTACCTCATCTGATCCTTACAACAAGCTGCTATTTTCCTCTCAGAGAAGTTTATTCACATCAACATTTTTATTTATTTTTTCAGTTACTATTATTGTGTGTGATAGTTGTGTATAGTGCACATGTACCATGGCACATGTGTGGATATTCCAGGACAACTGTGTGTCAGCTCTTTCCATCCAGTTCCAGGAACTGAACTCATGCTGCCAGGCTTAGCAACAAGTTCCTTTCCCCACTGAGTCATCTCTCTCTGACCCCCTTCATTGCTTAAATGGAAAGACTGAGCACAGATCTTAAAGATCCTATGATCTGCCCAAGAACCAGAGATGAATTAATTGGTTTGGCACAAAAAGTTCAAAGTCTGAGAAATATGATGAAGAACAATTTTATTTATTAAACAGAACGATAACACCTAGACGTTCCCTTCTATACTATCTGATTCATGATTAACAGAGAACACATAAGAATAGGCCCAGATGAGAACACACACTAGGCAAAATAGAAAATGTAAAAGTATATTACCTTTCGGCTATTGGTGAGAAATAGGTTTCGAGCTGAAGACTTCTGCTTGTTGGCCTAAAACATTTAAATATAAGACTTAAAATTCATCTCAAATAGGACTATGTAGTATTATTTAATTCCTGAAGGAATGAAAAATAAACTGTCAAGTACACACAAGAAAAATTACTTCCAAAAGCAGAGACTGCCTGGCATAACATAAAACTACCAAAACAGCGAGAAGAAGCTACTGTTACAGTCGCCTTGCCTTTACTTTAGTTTTGTGTTTGTATGAGCACATGTCTGCACATATATGTAGAGAACAGCAGCAGATGTTGGGTGCTTTCCTCTATCATTCTGTTACTTATTTTTTGAGACAGGGTCTCTCAGTGAACCTGGAACTCACAGACTCTACTAGCCTGAGTGGCAAACAGCTACCGGTCTCAGCTGCCCATGAACTAGGATTGTAGGCTCAGGCTCTTTTGATTTGGGCACTGGATACTAGATCTCAGGTCCTTACACTACCTGAGTGTAAGCAAGCAGTTTGCCAACCAAG
Source organism: Phodopus roborovskii (assembly GCF_943737965.1). Classification (NCBI taxonomy): domain Eukaryota; kingdom Metazoa; phylum Chordata; class Mammalia; order Rodentia; family Cricetidae; genus Phodopus; species Phodopus roborovskii. The sequence continues at coordinate 33,725,852 of NW_026126416.1, read as the reverse complement.
ATATTTTTCTAGCCCTTTAAATAATCTGTGTACTTTTAGAAAGGATTTATAAGGCTGCAATGAACTAGGACACTGTAATAAAATGAAAACTTGAACTCTACCCTGATTTAAACATGTTGCTTTCTAGGGCCAATGTGAAAAGCTGAGGCAGCAGGACACTGATATAGAAGAATCATTATAAGCAACATACTAGCTCTACCTTCAACAAGAGCAAACTGCTTCTATTATTACTCATATTTTTGGCAACACCCAAACCTCATCTTCAATAAAAAACAAATAAAAATATTAAGGCAAACCTGACTCCACCTCAGAGTCTTCCTCTTCCATTTAAAAACAACCCTTCAATAAAGTAACCTATCTTTAATCTCATCACTTAGGAGGCAGAGGCAAATAGATCCTGTGACTTCAAGGCCATCTTGGTCTACATGGCAAGTTCCAGGCCAGCACAGATTGTACAGTAAAACTATGTCTCAAAATAAACAAAGACAACCTGACTTCCTGTCACGTCCATTTAATTATGGAAAACACAAAAGAGGCAGCTCTCTGCCTACTGCATCTTCCCCCATGCTGAATAAGAGTTTGAAGTTACAGAGAATGTCTGAAAGCCAATTATATTTCAGGCGGGGGGTGGGTGAAGGGTGCCTGGACAGGTTTTCTGTATGTAGTCCTGGCTTTCCTAGAACTCACTCTAAAGACCAGGCTGGCCTGCAAATAGAGATCAGCCTACCTCTGCCTCCAGAGTGCTAGGATTAAAGGCATGCAGCATCACCACCCAGGCTCTAAAGTGGCCCTACCCCATGCATTTTTTGTTTTTAGTCTTTTATCAGTAACTTCCTTTTACTAATTCATATGTTGCATTTTTTTTTCATCAAAGCCAAAACTTTCCCTACTGAAAAGTTATTTATCATCAGAAGGGCATCATCAGAAACTTCCTCAGACACTAAAGTGTATTTTCCCTATCCAGAATAGCTCATACAGAAATCATCTCTCAAGAAAAACTTAGAAATTGCTACATAAAAAACAGCTAAATTAGCTGGGCAGTGGTGGCACATGCCTTTAATCCCAGAGTCAGGCAGATCTTGGAGTTCAAGACCAGCTACAAAGAGTTCCAGGACTGCCAGGGCTATATGGAGAAACCAAGACTTGAAAAACCAAAATAAGCAAATGAATAAATAAAAATAAGTAGTTAGGACAAAATCAAAACTAATATTATCAGCAGTGGACAGAAATGTGTATGTCACCTGAATGCTAGACAGAGGAGAACACATCACTTTTGTGACAATCGTGTGCAAATGCATAACCCAAATCTACCCATGTACACCAGGTACAGGCCGATGCTCTTCAAAAGTAAGAATGACACAAAAGACAAAGGGTGAAAAACTCAGATGAAAGACATTTAACAATTAAATGCAACATGTAGTCTCAACATTGGATCCCAGCTTGAATCAGGAGATAACGATAAAATGTTATAGACTACAAAGCACACAATACTCGGTCAGCCTGCTAAATTTAGCTCCTGATGTTTGACTGCACTGTGCTTACACACAGGGAATCTGCCAAACCAACTAGGAAGGGAAGTCAGGAATCCAAGGACATCCTAGGTTTTCTACTGACAGCTAGCCTGGAACACAAGATACCCCATTTCAAAACAAAACCCAGAAACCATGTGGTGGTGGCACATGCTATTAATCCCAGCACTCAGAGGCGGAGGCAGGTGACCTCTGAGTTTGAGGCCAGCCTGGTCTACAGATTGAGTTCCAGGATAGCTGTGGCTACACAGAAATGCGGTCTTCAAAACAAAGAAAGAAAAGAAACAAGTGAACCAAAAAAGCTTTGGCATATAGTTCAGTGATAGAGGAACTTCACTTATGCTTCTGTATGCTATGTGAGTCTCCATGAATTCATACTAAGATCTCTAATTCTACTTAGATTTCACAGTTTTCCCTTTTCCTTATATACCATTCCTTGACAGTGAGAAAAGCAGTTCTCATCTGTAATATATTTTCTGACTATTGAAGTGTAGTATACACATGTAATTTCAAAATTGCTAATCTGCTCACTATCCACATTTAGTATCAACACTACTCTTTGTGTACTTTTTAAAACTTTCTCTAGTGTGTGTGTGTGTGTGTGTGTGTGTGTGTGAGAGAGAGAGAGAGAGAGAGAGAGAGAGAGAGAGAGAGAGAACACAAGCCAAGTTGTGGAGATCAGAGGACAACTTGCAGGAATTGGTCCTCTTTCTTCTACCACATACATAGGCTCCACATATCAAACTGAAGTTAATAGACTTGGGAAGTGAGAGCCTTTACTCACTGAACAACTCACCAGTCAGCCCTATAGAGTTCTTTTAGTCATTAGCTTTACATAATACATTATTTTCTTTTACTACATACTCCATAAGCATAAAATCATGGAGACACACACTTAGCCTCTACCCCTAGAAATGTGATTGCTATTTATTTACTTATTTATTTGTGTGTTTATTTAGGTTTCTCAAGACAAGAGTTTCTCTGTGTATTCAAACTCATTCTGTAGACTCACAGAGATTGGTCTGCCTCTGTCTCCCAAGTGCTGGGGTTAAAGGCATGCACCACCACTGCCTGGCTGTGCTGTTATTTATGTCACAAGTAATACATCTATTTGACTTATTCCTGTTACATTTGGCCCTCTTCCTCTTATCAATAATATCTCCATTCACCCACATATTGGTCAGCTGTGAGTTTTTAAATTTTTTTAATGATTTATTTATTTTTATTTCATTTGTAGACAAGTATGTCTGTATAAAAATGTCGGATTCCCTGAAACTGGAGCTTTAGACAGTTGTGAGCTGCTGTGTGGATGCTGGGTGCAGGTCCTCTAGAAGCAGCCGGTACTCTTAAACCACTGAGCCATGTCTTCAGCCCCCCCATATTGGTCAGTTTTATTTACTTTGCTTACTTTTGAAGGTTCTAAGAAGTATCACAAAAAAAAAAAAAAAAAAAAAAAAAATCACTGAATATCTAAAAGTTGGTCCTACACCAATCAAAACTCCCTCCGGCTCCTGCTACCTTGTTGCCATCCCACCCTGTCCCTTTATTTACCTTTGGTAGTTCCTTCTTCACGATGCTGAGCCAGACTTTCCTGCGGCGAGCATTAAGCTGCTCAATGGATAAGTGCTTCTTCTTGGTGCCAGGGGGAGGTGCATCATGAGAAAACTTAGCAAAGACTTTGGTCTGGTGGTGGTGGTGACGTGGGGATTCTTCAGAGGAGAGCTCTTCATCTCGCCGTCTCTTCTTCTTCACCTTTTTCAACTTAGCTGCAAAGGAGAGAGATGCTTAGAAGGCTACACTTCCCTCCTTCCAGAGGCAGGCGATGTTTCCTTCTCTTATCAAACCAATAAATATCTCAAGAGGAAGAACTCACTAATTTGAAAAGAGCATTGGACATTCCTTCTGTTCACATGAAAAAAAAAAAAAAAAACAGACTAAAACTCAAACCCAATGACTTCTGAACTCTGCACTGGGATAGGTTTATAGCATCTCAGGCCTCAAGTAACAGTCACAGCATGAAAACCTACTTCTATTTGGTGGAAATGCAAGACAACTAATGAAAATAACAGGAAAAAAAAATGCATCAATTGATAGGGACAATAAATTTTTGAGGAAAAATCATAAATGGCACAAATGCAGTTTACATTGGGAAGGAGAGTAGAAGATAAGCAAAGGAGGATGTGAAAAAGAAGGGAAGACTAAAACAGCCTTTTTTTGAGCAGAATTTGTTTCTGTAGAGAAATAAAGCTGCCTTACAGATGCTTTCAACCTCTCTTCCTGTGTTTTTGCAGGGTCTCCAAATGCTTAGCTATCAGGAGATGAAGACATTTTCCAGCAAACACATACATCAGGAGGTGATCCACTTTTCTGTTATTCCTGACAATCCCCTATGCACAACCAACTTTTTCTTACCCCAACAATGGCACAGTTTGTAGAAGAAAAAAGGAAGGAAACTATTTTGCCTAAACCTTTGGCTAAAAACCCATAGCTGTGGTTTTCTTGCTTTCTTGGGTTGGAAGGGAAGGAGGAAGTTGTAAGACAAAGTCTCCTGTAGCCCAAGCTGGACCCAGACTCCATGCAGCCACCAATGACCTTGATCTCTAGTATTTCCTGATTCCACCCACCCAGTGCTGGGATTACTGGCATGTGTTTACAAACTACAGTTCTTAAGTCTTTATATTTCTAAAAAAAAAAAAAAAAAAAAAAAAAAACAAAAAACCACAGAACAAATATGAAATAAGATCAATAATGCTACCTGTCAGAAAAAAAAGACTAGTTTTTCAGATAAAGTAATTTTCTACTACACTTAAAGTCCAAATGCACCACAGAATTTCCTAATTCTGAAATTAAGGAAGAATAAATGTGAAATAAATGCGTACCTTTAAGTTTCTTGTCTTCCTTGAATTTCTTTTTTTTGGGTCCAAGTAAATGACGCTGCTGCTCATAGAAAGGGTCGTGTGTTGAGAGCAGGCCTGCACTGTAGTACTGGTATTGCTGCAACTGAAGCAGGCAAACAGTGTGATGGGCCTGCCTGCATTCCACAGCACAGCCTACAATCATCTTAATTAACAAAAGCTAAGCCAGAGAAAACCAGAGCTCCTAAATAGTTTCCCACGGGGACCAATAAGAAATTAGTACCTCAAAGAGAACTTCTTAAACTTAGAAGCAAAACAGGTTTAACCGCTATTCTACCTTCTTCAACAGGAGTTCATGTAGCCCAGGCTCATTTTGAACTCCTTACTCAAAATACTAGGTCAGCTAATGTGCACTACTATGCACACAGAATACATATTAGGTATGAAATTAATTATTTACAACAGGCATTTCCCCTTTAAGCTACTAATTCCAACACTGGCTTAAAGGGAAAAGTGGAGGCAAGGAGATCAGGCCAGAATTCTAGGCCAGCCTGAGATACATAAATGCTGAAGTCTTCTTCTCCACCCCCCCCCCCTTTCTGTTCCAGGTGCCTCTGTGTCTCTTCCCTTCTCCCCCACTGCCCTTTTCTAAATAAACTCCTCATTTAAGCTCTATGTGCCTGATGTGTTACTCCCTCCCACCTCAGTCACCCTCACCGGCTATGGAACCTGCTATGCTCTCTCCCAAGTGGTCCCTGATCTGGGACCCTCACTCGGGACCACCGCCACCCCCCCCCCTTTCTCCAACTTTTATTCTTATAACTCTAATGAAAGAACAACCACAGCTGAATGTATAAAGAACATGCATGCATGAGACCCTGAAGTCAATCTCTAACAACACCCAAAAATAAAAACCCAGCACTTGGAAGGTAAAGATGGAAATCAAGGTCACCCTACTAAGCAAGACTCAATACAAAAATATAAATAAGTAGCATCAAAAAAAGAAGAACAGAATGAGAACAGAAGCTAAGGGGTAAAGGGTTCTTTCTAAAGTGATAAAAGTGGCCTAGAACTGAGATAGTGATGATGGAGACACAACGCTGTAAGCATATTGGAAAGACATTCAATTACCTACTTTTAAAAGCTGGATTTTTGTTATGTGAATCCTACCACAACAAAGCTACTAACAATTATTCTGTCATATACATTAAAATAATGTGGTGTGAGTGTTCTCTTAAAACTCTCACCTCCTTATCTTTACTATATTTATTTTGGTGAAGTTTCTTATATTTATGTAATCGGAGCATGTTGTGAAGTTCTTCTCTGCTGAGATTGAGTTCTTCTTCTTCCTCATCATCTTCACTCTGAGAATCTGCCTCACTGGACTCATCACTTAAAAGAATGCTCTAGAAAAAGGGTGAAAATTGAATATAACTTTTGCTATGAAGCAATATCTCTTACAATCCAATCACTTATTTTCCAAGATGCTACAACAATGGCCAAAACAGCCAGAGTATAGTCTTTTCAGATTCTTACACTCTTCATCAATTTAACTAACAAAAACAAACAAACAAGCAAACAAAGAAGTTTAGGGTATAGGAGTAAAAAAAAAGAAACATAGCATATAAGGGAGCAAGGATAAAGCTAGAAGGGGAGACACAAAAATTCAAATATCCAGTAGTTCATGAAAGGATAAACAAAATGCAGTACATTCAGATGATTAGGCCCTAAGAGGAAACAAAATATTAAAATATACAAAAAAGTACTAATTTATACCACCATGTAATAAACCTTCAAGTATTACACCAAGTAAGAAAATCCAGCCACCAAAGTCCCCATACTATGATTCAATTTCTATGACATGTCCAGAATGGGCAAATCAACAAAAAGAGAAACAAATTAGTAGCCAGCATGGACTGTGAGACTCTCAGGATGGGACTGGCTGCTAATGAGCAAAGGGTTTCTTCATATAATGATGAAATGTTCTCAAATTAAATAGTAGTAATTGGCAAGAACTATAAACATATTCAAAGCTACCAAGTCTCACCGTTTAAAAGCTTAGATTTTATAGTGTCTTCTACCCTTTTTTTGAAGATTTATTTATTTTATGTGTGTTTTGTCTGCATGCACTTCTATGAACTTTGTGCATACTTGGTGCCTGCAGAGGTGAGAAAGTACCAGATCCCCTAGAACTTGAGTTATAGATGGTTGTGAGACATAATATATGTGTCGGGAACAGATTGTGGCTCCTCACACCAGCAACAAGCTTTCTAATCCACCTCTACAGAGCCACATCTCAATTCTTTAAAAAATGTGATAGTTAAGCATAAAGGTTTCTCTATTTCTAACTTCCTAAAATCTTTCAGATAGAAAGCAAGTTAGACTTTAAACACCTGAATTTTAAATAAAGGACATGGTGGTAATATTAAAGGATTTTGAGCTCATAGCAAAAGTACGAAATAGTAAGTCAACTAGTTTTCTTTTTAATTAAACATTTGCACATGCTAAATAAGAAACATTTTTTAAAAAAAGAAACATCACCCTCTGTTCACTCTGGCCATTCACAGTAGTAGTATAAATACTATGTGACTCTAACTATTTATGGCTGTGAGCTGAATAAGAGCATCCCTAACAATGAAATGCAGTTCACAACACCAGGTTCTAATCTCACTTCTACTACCCCATTCAATGTGGGCCAGCCACACTAGCCTCTCCTTCTCCCCAGACACACCAAGTTGCTTGCTTCTTTGTAAATGATCTTGTGCATGTCTCATATGATCAATGGCTCTTACCTTAAGACATTCACATGGCTCACTCACTCTGATCATTCAGAAATCTGTTGAAATGCTCTTTTAAAGAAGTTGTAGTTATTTACTTGTTTATACTCTTGCTCTCTCCCTTATGTAGAATGTAAATGAAACAGAGTAGACTTGTCTATCTATAATAGTACTTGGCACATGGATGCACTTGGGATATTTGATGAACTACTCAAAAATTCACAAAAAAGTAAATTGACATTCCTAACTATGAGGTAAGTCACTGAAATAAGTATCTTATCTGATCAATTTCTACTCTTTCCTCAGTGTCTCATATTTAATAAAAGTCTACTAAAATTACTTCACTAAGTTCTCTTCACTAAATAAGCTCCAACAATTAAAAACAAAAAAAGAAAAAAACCCTGTCTTTGAAAACATCTGTCAATATGGACTGGTGACTTCCCTTCTAATTGTAATCTTAGATTATTTGAACTGGAAATGTTCTGAATGTTCTGTCTTATTTCTTACCTTTAGCCACTTTCTGCTTTTCTTCAACTTAGAGAAGTTATATAAATTCCCCTTGTCAGATTTTGATTCTGGATAAAGAAACATAAAGAATAAAAAAAAAAAAAAAAAAAAATGAAAGGGTGACTGCCCCCAAGAGAACTCAAGGTCCAGAGGAATCCCACTCCACACTGACCTGACTGTAGAACTCCATTCAGTGAGTATGGGTTCAATAATCCAGAATTGCTTGCTCCTGAAGTTTCACCAAGCAATGAATTTGGAGGTTCTTCTTTTACTTGTATTAAGGGATCCCCAGACTCCGGCAATAAGGGATTATTGTCATCCAGTCCATCTTCACTGTCATCACTATGAATTGAATAATAATAAGTCCATAATTAAAGATTATCCACCAAAGCATATGGTGGCACATGCCTATAAGCCTAGCACCTGGTGGAAGCAGGAGGATCAGGAGTTTAAGATCATTTGAGACCAGTATGGACTACATGGAACTCTATGAAACTGTTTCTCAAATATATAAATACATACACGAGTGTGTGTGGTCAGGGAACCTATACACAGACTTTTAAAGCTGGTGCTGCCAGGGTAGAGGCAGAGAAATCTGTGAGTTCTAGGCCAACCTGGGCTACATAGTGAGACCATGTCTCAAAAAAAAAAAAAAAAAAAAAAAAAAAAAAGAAAAGAGATTTATTGACTGATTAAGGTTATTATAAATCAACACTTAAAGAACAAATAGAGTCTTTGAAAAAATTGACTGTTTTATTTAAAAGAGAAATAGCAAAAATAAGAACTATACAATAGTTTAAATCTTAGAAATAGTAATCAGAAATATAATGAAACACTGTTAGAGATAAAATAACAAACCTAGAAATATTCCTGTTGAAGATGGCCGACGTTTGTCGCAGAAAATGGTCCAACCGCAAGGCCCTCTCCAGGTACTGAAGATAGAGGGGCTTTGCCAGCTCACTGCAGCTGCCATCGTCCCCGGCACCCAACTCCGAGGCCATAGAACAAATCTGTCTTCATGCACGAGGACCTCCGACTGCACAGCTGCAGAATAAAGATAAGTTAAAAAGAAAAAAAAAAAAAAAAAAAAAAAAAAAAAGGCTATTCCTTTCCCCTTCTGCCTGCTTTTGCCTTCCCTATAAACAGAAATCAGGTTTTTTTTTTTTTAAACACAAGACACTGAGACAATAGATTATAGAAAGTTCATTCTAGTGCAAAGGCAAAGTGTAGAAAACTATCAACTGCAACACAATTTATAAAACATTTTCTACAACAATCCTTAAGATATATACTCACTTCCTGTTTTCTCCATTAATAATTACAAGAGTAACAACTCTCCAAAATGAGGTGCTGATTGTGTGCACCTTGCCAGAATACAGTATTTGTTTTCAGCATCACCTTTTTATACTTATAATTTGTTCACATGCATGAGGTATCGTATTTGCCACGGGAATGCATACATTGTCAGTTTTCTAAAAAAAAAACTCTCCTCACTCAAACTCTAGTAGCTTCACTTGCCTCTACCTCCCAAGAGCTGTAATTAAAGGTGTGCCCCACCATGCCCAGCCATCTTACTTTTTAAGCAGGGGGCTCATAGATTAAAGAAATTCATAAACTTCCCAGGTACAGAAAGACTCCAAGAAGGAATATCTTCTTCTAAAATCCTGTCAAATTCATTCCAATCTCAAAGTGAAGAGCTCTTCAAACTTTATATTGACTTACACTACCATTTCTAAGGATGAAAAACTACTGATATGTTGACAGAGCAATTCACCAATGACTGTCCTGTAATCATCCTGGTTACACTGACTATACTTCAGCTCCTCCTAACAGTCCCGGGTCCATGTTAAGTCTATATACGTGCACATGCACACAAACATACTTAGACAAACCAACTAGTGTGAGGATTTTAATATTGCAGGTCCATCACTAGTTTTCTTGGCCTGTGAGAAGCCCTACCTAGGTGGGATACCCAGTATCAAAAAACTTGAAAATTAAGGCAGGTGGTAGTAATGCATGCCTTAAATACCAGCACTTGGGAGGCAGAGGCAGGCAGATGTGAGTTGGAGGTCATCCTGGTCTACAGAGCAAGTTCTAGGACAGTCAGAGCTGTTATACTGAGAAACCATGTGTGTGTGTTTGGGGGCGGGGGAGGCTTGAAAGATAATTCAGCACTTAGAGCAGTGGCTGCTCTTGCAGAGGATTCCAGTTCAGTTTCCAGCACCCATATGGTAGCTCACAACTGTCTGTAACTCCAGTTCCAGAGGACCTGACACTCCCTTCTGGCACCTGTGTGTACTATATATACATGGTATACGTACGTACGTGTACACACACACACACACACACACACACACACACACACACACAATTTCTTAATCTAAAATAAGCAAAACAAACTAGCTCATTTAATCTGTACAATAATAGAAATTCTGCCATAACACAGTAGTACACACCTATAATCCCAGCACATGAAGGGAGGTACAGGAAGGAGGTACACGGCTCAGGTACATAGCTAATTTGATGTCACAGTGGGAACTACATGAAACTGTCTTGGTCTCATACTCAAACATTCCAACAAGAAAATGTTATTTATTCCTAGCCAGGTGGTGGTGGTGTATAGAGTCAGGGGCAGATAGACCTCTGTGAGTTCAAGGCCAGTCTAGTATATAGATCAAGTTCCAGGACAGCCAAGACTACAGAGAAACCCTGTCTCCAAAAACAAAACAAAGTTACTCATTTTTGTTTAAACAACTAAGTAATGAAATAGAATTTGAATCTCCTGTCAGTCCCAAACCTTTGCTATGAGCTGCTGCTACAAAATAGCAACAAGGAAGTCCCACTAATGTGATTGGTGCCTTCTGCCTTCACTTTCCAAAGCATCCACTTCTGAACTGTAAATTGGTTACCAGGTAAATAAAGTCACAAAGCTCTTGATTAGGAAGAGCTAACTATGTACCACACACCAAACTAAGGAGTAAATACAAGGATAAAAACTGGCTTGGCCTCAAAAGCAAAAGTAGAGCACTCAACCATGTGGGCCAGAAACACTACTGGCCTAAGGGGTCACTATGACATGGAAATAGTCTAGCAATTTAAGAAGCCAGTTCACTCAAAGCATGTTACTGAGATAAACAAATATGTAAAACCTGCATTTTAAAAGTGAACTGAAGAAGTTCTGGCTTAAAGAGGCTGCCCCTTCCACTGCCGCCCTGTAAGTGTACTGTGATTGTGTACTCTTAATCCTACTTTTTCTTCCTTAATGAAACCTGCATGTTATTTCTCAAAATGAAATATAGTCTCATTCCTAAGTACACACAGGATATTGATTTTAGAATCCCTGCAAAACCCAATAGCTATGAATGCTCTCACATTAAAATGGAACATAATCTATTTATGACCCTCATCTATCATTTACTGTGAATCTCAGTTACTTATCTAATGCACTGCAAATGCTACAAATATTTGCACACTGTATTGTTTAGAAAGTATATAACAAGAAAAAAAGTTAGCATATGACCTGACTTTTCCAAGTATTTTTTTTTTTTAATTTGGGTGAATCTTTTTTTTTTTTTTTTTTTCTAAACCACCCATGAGCATCAGGCAAGCCTGAAAGGAAAAGCACTAAAAACAGCAGCATCTCAGCTGAGCTGTAACTCAGGTGGGACCCTGCTTGCCTTGTACACACAAACTTTGTTCAATCTGCAGCACTGCATAAAACCAAGTACAGTACAGTACCATATGCCTGCAATCCCAGAACCAGAAAAGTCTAAGGATGGCTCAGCAGTCATGAGCACTGGCTGTTCTTCCAAAGGACCCAGGTTCAATTCCCAGCACCCACTGCAGCTCACAACTGTCTGTTACTCCCTCCCATTCCAGGGGATCTGACACTTTCACATAGACAGGCATGCAGGTAAAACATCAATGTACATTAAAAAAAAAAAAAAAAAAGTGCAAGGCTATAATGAGTTACACAGTGAGTTCAAGGCCAGCCTAGAATACATGGAAACCTGTCTCAAAACTTGCCACAAGCCTGATGACATGAGTTCAATCCACAGGATACACATGGCAGACAAGAACAGACTCCCAAAAGTTGCCTTCTGTCCTCCACATATACACTGTAAAGGACACACACACACACACACTATTTTTTTAATTGAAGATTTTTTTTTAAATTAAAGAATGCCATTATTGAAAAAACAAAACAAAAAAGGGCAGTAGCAACAAGTCCAAATTGAACATCAAAGAAGCACTGTAATCAATGGGAGGTCCCAATAGCCAAATCAGAAACAACTTGTTTTTTATCACAATCACCTTATCTATAGGTATCTTATCTTAATCAGATATATTTCCTGCATCAACTCTATAATTGGCCATTTCTCCAACAGTCATAGGGACTGTTGCATTGTTATACAATGACCAAGGTAACTTATAAAAGAAAGCATTTAGTTGGGGGTTTACATCATGGCAGGGAGCATGGAGGAAAGCAGGCATACTGCTAGAGCAATAGCATATACCCTGACCCACAAGCCCTGCCCAGTGATGATGTAAGTCCCCCCATAGGTTACATCTTCTAATCCTTCCTAAACAGTCCACCAAATGGGAACTAAATATTCAAATATATGAAACTATGGAGTCTAGTCCCATTCAAACACCACACAGACCTTTCTCATTTATAAAAGACCTAGTTGGCACTAGCTGGGTAGCAGTAGCGCACAATTTTAATTCCAGCACTGAAGAAGCAGAGGCAGACAGATCTCTGAGTTCCAGGCCAGCCCCTACAGGGTAAGTTCTAGGACAGCCAGATACAGAGAAACCCTTCCTTTAAAAAAAAAAAAAAAAATCTAGGCATTAAGTATACTACATGATGTCATATAACTTTCTCGATTAATAATCATGGATGTGTTATATATGTTTATATTAACCAAGAGTACATATTTTTTTTTTTTTTTTTTTTTTTTTTGTGAGACAGGGTTTCACTGTCTAACAGCCTTGAATGTCCTATAACTAGCTCTATAGACCAGGCTGGTCTCAAACTCACAAAGATCTGCTTGCCTCTGCCTCCTGGGTGCTGAGAGAAAGTCAAGTGCCACCACCAGCTGGCAAAAGTATGTATATTAACATTTCAGTTAGTATTAACGGATATCCCACTTCAACAGTGAGAAATCTATCTCCAATCACCCATTTAGTTAATTGTCCAACTGAAGGTATGCATGTACATCAGTAGCAGAACTATTAACCTGTAGCCATATGGAATATGACTTTATCAGTTATGAGTGCCCCAGAATAGCCAGCAAGATGGCTCAATGGGTAAAGGCACTTGCTGCCACATCTGACAACCTTAGTTCAATCCCAAGGACCCAAATAGGGAAAGGAGAGAATCAACTCTTAAAGTTGTTCTCTGATGGCCCCCACAAAAAACCTCTGCGGCACATATGTATGCACAAACACAAAGATAAACCAAAATGTAATTTTAAGAAAGTTTGAGTACAGGCTAATGTCCACTTGTTTCAGATTTCATTCCTTTTAAGGTTATTTAGGTGAGCACATTTCTCCCCTCACACGTGTGTAGACTATAGAGGCCAGAGTCTGAGTGCCGCCTTGCTTTGTATAAATTTGTGCATGACGTGTATGACAGTGGGACTGCCAGTGCCATGGGTATGTGGAGATCAGTTTCATGGGTTTATGGATCAAAGCTGGATCGACTGTTTGTTTGGTAAGTGCATCTATCTACCCAGCTACCTCAATGGCCCTTCCATCTTATTTTATAGAGTTCTCACTGAACCTGAAACTTGCCAATTTAGTAGCCTGGTGGACCAGCAAGGCTTTGGAATCCAGCACTGGGACTCCAAAAGCATGCCTTTAGACCCAAACACACACACACACACACACACACACACACACACAGAGAGAGAGAGAGAGAGAGAGAGAGAGAGAGAGAGAGAGAGAGAGAGAGAGAGAGAGAGGGTTTCTTTGTGCAGCCTTGGCTGTCTTGGAACTCACTCTGTAGACCAGGTTGGCCTTGAACTCAAACAGATCCTCATGTCTCTGCCTCCTGAGTGCTGGGATCAAAGGTGTGTGCCACAATATCTGGCTTACTTTTTAATCTAAGTGCTGGAGATCCAAACTCAGGTCCTCATGACTGCACAGCAAGCACTTTATCCAGTGAGTCACCTTTCCAGCCCTCTCTTCTTTTAGTTTCAAAGATTTATAATACAATTAAGAGTCTCGTCAATCTGCATTCCTTCCCAGGAGCCTAAAAGGATTTTTTACTTTAATTTGCCACATTCACTGGTCACAGTGGCTCATGCTTGTCATACCAGCACTATGGAGGCATAGGTATGTAACTAGACTAACTCACTTGCATTATCCACAGATTATTGGTGTCCCTTGAGTATGGCACAGCTCAACAAACTACTGCTGGGAAGAGCAAAAGGTACTCGTAGGCAAACAGTAAATGGGTGACTGGAATACACTTTCATAAACCATTAAATACAAGATATCAATAAGTAGTTTATTGACCAGATCTGAAATAGGTTTGCATCATAATCACTGACTTTATTTTTTTTTTCTTATTTTACATATCAATCCCAGTTCCCTCTCCCTCCCTCCCCAAATCACTGACTTTATAATCCTTAAACTGTATCAGGACTATTTTTAAACCTAAACAACTTCCTACTCTAGTAAATTGAAAGGGTTATCAGCTCTTCTTGTTTTATGTCATCTACTCAGTGTATGTGCGTGTACATTCCTATGTGTCACGGCATGAGCATGAAGGCCAGGAGACAACTTCCAGAGTTGGCTCTCTCTTTCCACCATGTGAGTCCCGAACTCAGATCCCAGAGCCTTTACCTACTAAGCTAACTCTCCAGCCACAAATTATTATTGAAGCCCATCAAGCATTATTCATCTTTCAAGCAGTTTTAATTTCCCAAGTTCTTTTTTTAAACAAATTTACAATTAACATTCGATTTTGGTCTGAAGATAGAACCTAAGGCTTCATACATGGTAGCTGAGTGTTTTATCACTCAGCCACAGGAGTCAAATTTCTTCATCTTTATATGAAAACCTCACCACTGCCTTCATCATTTTCTGGAAATTTCTTTTCTACTCAATCTGTTCTTTTTTGAAGTATAATCACTGCAAATCACCCAAAAGTCTAAAAGTAAAACCAGGAATGTGCTGGGCAGTGGTGGTGCATGCCTTTAATTCCAGCATTCAGGAGGCAGAGGCAGGTGGGTGCCTGTGAGTTCAAGGCCAACCTGGCCTACAGAGTGACCTCCAAAACAACCAAAGCTGAACATAGAAACCCTGTCTCACTGGGTAGTGATGGCACATGCCTTTAATTCCAACACTCCGAAGGGGAAGTAGGAAGATCTCAGAGTTTGAGGCCAGCATGGTCTACAGAGCTAATTCCAGGACAACCAAGGCTGTAACACAGTGAAACCCTGATTTAGAAAGAAGGAAGGGAGGGGGAAAAGGGGAGAAGGGAAGGGAAGGTAAGAAGGAGGGAGGGAGGGACAGAGAGACACAGAGAGAAAAAGAACAGAAAAGAAACCCTGGGTGTGTATTTATAGCAGCATTTTTCTAAATAAAGGTACATTCTAAACCTAAGTGTCTCAGAAAATCCAGACTGTACCAGTTGTTCCCTCTTAGTACACAAGCAAAGGCGCCTTTCTACAGCAAAACTGAAATGTTTCAGCCATTGATGTACTTATTTCCTAAAATAAAGACAAGAAATAACTATCGTTCGATGATGTACTCAGAACTTAACACGTGATTTAGTTTCAGAGATAGAAACTGTAACTTCCATTTTACAGATCAGAAGCTCAAATGTTCACAATGTCTGGGCTTGGTGGTGTACACTTATAATCTTAGTTTAGAATCCCAAGAAGCACTCATGACACACACGTGAGACACTCAGATTACAAGTCAGGATAGGCTACAACATCAGACTTGGTCATACATACACAAAAGCAGTTAAATAACTTGTTTTTGAGAGTTTCTCTGCCTATGCTGCCTCTGCCTCCTCAGTCCTAGGATAAAGCTCGCCATCATATGCAACAGGTTTTGTTACTGAGTTTGGGTTTTACTTTGTGTGAGTTTTTTTGTTGTTGTGGAGGGTAGAAATTTAATGGTAAACATCACTCTCACATGTAATCATCTATCCCAGAGTTTCCACGCAGTTGGAAGTGGTGTCCACTGCTGCTACATAGGAGCCCTTTCAGGATATCTTTATATAAAACTTGCACAGTGATTTTAATCAAGATGATTCTTGACACCTTCATTTTAAAGGTCTCCACAATCTGAATCCAAGCAAGCCATCAAAATGAAACCATGCAACTAACAGTAAAAACTGACCTTGAACAGAGAAGCCTCCTATTACATCCCAAGTAATGAGATTAATATTGTGGTTTCTTTTAAGATTTTTGGGGCTGGAGACGTGACTCAGAGTTTAAGAGCACTGGCTCCTCTTCCAGTGGTCCTGAGTTCAATTCCCAGCAACCACATGGTGGCTCACAACCATCTGTAATGAGATTTTTGGTGCCCTCTTCTGGCCAGCAGGCATATATTCCAATAATAAATAAATAAATCTTTAAAAATTTTATTTTTATGTGTATGTGATTGCCTACATGTATGTCTCTGCACCACATGCCTGCCTGGTGCCTGTGGAGGGTGTCAGATTCCCCTGGGACTGTGGGTGCAAGAATCTGAACCTGAAACCTCTGCAAGTACAGCAAGTGCTCCTAACAGCTGATCCAGCCCCATACCATAGATCTTAAAAAAACATGGTTTCACTATGCAGCCCTGGCTGGTCTTGAACTCATTTTGTATTTCAAGGTGGCCTCCAACTCCAAGCAAACACCAATCCCCCTACCTCCCATCCCCCCTCAGCTTCCCAACAATTTGAATTACAAGCACTTACTGCTACACCCAGCTGTCAAACCCAAGTCTTTCAAGTGAAAAACTTTTTATTTATTTTGAGGCATATTAGCCTTGAACTCATTATGACCTTAAAATTTTGGTTTCCCTGCTACTCTGCTGCTATCTCCCAAGGGCTGGGATTATGGGTGTGTGACACCACACCCAGTTTATGTTGCTATGGATGAAATCCAGGACTTTATGGGTGCTAGATAAGCACTCTATCAACTGAGATACATCACCAGACCCTACATATACTCTACTACCAAGTTCTCTCTAAACAATTACTGGCTCTCAGTAGAGGATGACCTTGAATTCCTGTTATTCCTGCCTCCACCTGCCAAGAGCTGGGATTATAGCAGTGTGCCACCAAGCCAGTTTATGGAAATGTATTTTATAAAGAAACCTAAACTTTTCAGTGAGATTCTTAGTGCTTTTTTGTTTTGAGGGTGGTGGCACATGTCTGTAATCCTACCTCTTCGTAGGTGGTAACAGGACCAAGAAGTCAAAGTTAGCTTCCAATGACAACCTGGCCTACCAGAGAACTTATTTAAATAAAAATGTTCTTTAGAGTATTTCTGGGAATAAAAGAAGAAAACATTCCCACTTACTGGCTACCTGATTCTACTGAGTTTTATTATACCATCTATAAAACAGGGATAAAAACCAACCAATCTTAACTAGCTTATATGTTTGTTTATTCATTTACTTAAATTTTTTCTTTTCTCTTTCTCTGTCTGTCTGTCTGTCTGTCTCTCCCTGCCCCCCTCCTTGGAGACAGGGTTTCTCTGTGTAGTTTGGCTGTCCTGGAACTAGTTCTTGTAGACCCGGCTGGCCTCAAACTCAGATATTGACCTGCCTCTGTCTCCACCAGCTCATTTACTTAATTTTAGAGACAGGGTTGGAAATAACACAAGCTGGCCACCTTATAGCAAGTAGTACCATGCCCATAACAGGGATTGCTGGGGATCAAACCCAGGGCTTTGTGCACCCTTCCAAACTACATCCCCAGCACTGACTAGTTCCTAACATGTTTTTTAATAGCAGTGCCTAAGCTTTTCTCATCCTCTGAATTCTAGCATCAAAATTCTGAGACTGACTAATCAACTTTAAAACTTGACTTCGGAATACCAGATGGCTCAGTGGGTAGATGTGCTTACTGAATTCCCTAAGTAGCCCAGGCTGACTTCAAGCTTAAAACTTTTGATTCTCAGGGCTGAGAGATGGTTCAGCCACTAAGAGCACTGGCTACTCTTCCAGAGGACCCACATTCAATTCCCACCACCCACATGGCAGCCCACATCTGTCTGTAACTCCAGTTCCAGGGGATCTGACACCTTCACATAGACATACATGCAGGTAAAACACCAATGCACAGGAAATAAGAATAGATAATCATTAAAAAAATATATTTTTTTATTGGTGGGCAGATGGTGATGCTTTTAATCCCAGCTCTCAGGAGGCAGAGGCAGGCAGATCTCTATGAGTTCAAGACCAGCCTGGTCTACAAAGTAAATTCTAGGACAGCCAGGGCTGTTACACAGAGAAACCCTGTCTCAAAAAAAAAAAAAAATTTGGATTTTCTTGGCTGTAGGTTCCTATATAAGGCTCCTATATATTGTGAATGTAAGCATGCACCACCAGTGTTTTTTGGGTTGTTTTCATTATTATTACTACTGCTATGGATCAACTCCAAGGTCCTGAGCATACACTCTACTACTGACATACACCTAGCCCAGTCAGAGAATTTTTTCTGGCTACATTCCCTATTTAAAAATATTTAAAAACTAGTTTTGAGAACTGGCAAGATGGTTAGTTAAATGGGTGAAGACAATTGCCTAGAAACTGGATGACCTGAGTTTGACCTCTGGAACTCATATGGCAGTGAGGATGACACACACAAGTTGTGCAAATTGTCCTTTGACTTCCACATATGAGATATGGCATGTGCAAACAAACACAAAGTTAAATTATATATATATATATATATATATATATATATATATATATATACACATACACACACACACATTTTAAATTTGGTTTGAATTATTCTCAAGATGTAGAACAGTGGTTCTCAACCTGTGGGTCACAACCCCTTCAGGACAATCTAAGACCACTGGAAAACACAGATATTTACATTATGATTCATAACAGCAGTAAAATTAGTTATGAAAATGATTTAATGGTTGGGGGTCACCACAACATGAGGAACATGAGGGTGGCAGGCTTAAGAAGGTTAAGAACCACTGATGTAGAGGAAAGAACACAGTAAATTAAAATCAAAATTCACTTTGGAATATAGACAGAAGTGAGGCATGGGGACTCACACCTGGGACTGCTGAAAACTCAGTGGTAAGCATCATACAGTGGGCTTGTGTAAATCCAGTTGTATAAACTACTACACTCCTGGGCTATGCGGCAAAGGCACGGTCCTATATGTAGTTCCCAAATCACTCATGATTGCACTGTACAATACAGTATCCTGGGGGGCTGGTTCCAGTGCTCTCACACCAAAATCCAAAATCCATAGATGCTCAAAATGACATAACCCATACACATCTTCATATACTTTATGTCACCATTAGGTTATAATAAATGTAACATATAATTATGATGTGAATAGTCGTTTAGGGGATAGTAACAAGGGAAAAAAAAAAATAATCAGGTTTTGCTCAGGATAGCCCCAACCACACAGCACAGGAGACAGATCAAAGTGAACAATGCTCAGATCAGAGTGAAGGGCCTGTGAGAGAGGGTAAGGCAGCCCCCAACACAGTATGCCAACACCATACTTCATTAGCCTGGGTTCACCATAATGCTGGGCTCAAAGAAAATCCAAGTTCTGCTTTCTGAAAATTTTTGATGCAGAAGCCAATGCCAAGAAAAACCAACTTAACAATTTCAAATTGTTGTTTTATAGGAAGATGGAGCTTGTGAATTTCCAGCATAAAAAAAAAATAAACAAAAAAAACAAAACAAAACAGACAGCCCATGTCTTTATTAGGAGGCAGAGGCAAGAGGATTGTGAGTTCAAAACTACCTTGGGCTAGTGAGACCCTGACAACTGGGACATGGAGAGGAGGGCTCAGGAGGCAAGAGTACTGACTGCTCTTGCACAGGTTTGGTCCCCAGCATTCAATGGTGGCACCCAACCACCTGTAACTCCAGTTCCAAAGCATCTGACACTTTCTTCTAACTGAACTCCATGGGTTCCTGCACACACATGTGTACTTAAATACACTCAGGCTCACATACATATACATAAAATAAATCTTAAAAAAAAAGAGTAACAGTAACAAAAAAGCAGCAAAGTGTACACGCTATACCATATATGAACCTTGAAAATGTTACATGAAAGCAGCTGGTAAAAAGTGGGTACATGTATTAGCATCCCCTTATATAAAATGGAAATGTCAAGATTAGGCAAATCTGCTGGGAACAGTGTTGCATATCTTTAATCTCAGCACTCAGAAGGCTTAGGTGGGCAGATATCTGTAAGTTGTGGAGGGCTAGAGGCCAGCTTTGTCTACACAGAGAGTTGCAGGACAGCCAGAGATCCTGTCTAGGAGACCCAGTCTCAAATAAAAAAAGAAAAGAAAAAGCAAATCTAAGACAGAAATAGATTGTTGTGCTGTGGAAAGAGAAAACAAGGAATGAGACTTAAGAGGCTTCTAGACCTTCTTTTGAAGTGACTGGATTGAATAGTAGTGATAGTTATACAATTCTGTATATACTGAAAATTTCTTAACTGTGTCTATGCATCTAATTCACCTGAACTGCGATCATATCTGAAAAATGTTGGGGGAGGGGGGATGAAAATTTACGATCTCAGCACGGTGATGGCTGAAGCAGGAGGATCTCAAGTTGCGGGCAACACTGGCCAAAGGCAAAAACAAATACAAAAACCAAGAAGGACAAGACCGGAAGGAAGGGAAGGCGACGGGAAAGGGGGAGGCAAGGGACCGGCATCACTGAGCCACAATGAAAATTAGAAACGTAAATCAACTTTAAAAACTAAGCTCATCACCAGCGATGTTTTAAAGTTCAAACTCCAAATTCCTTCCCCTATTCCTAACAAATACAAAAACGTAAATCAAGGAATCCTGAGAGTAGTTGGCTTTTAACTAAAATAGTTAAATGCCTTCTTCGGCTCTATCCAACTTCTAGACTGTAGGGGGCTTCCACCCTCCGGGATTACGGAAGTAGTACTTTTCATCAGCAAGATCAAGAAGGAATTGTCAAAATAAGATGACACTTGCTTAGCCGCGCTGCAAACGCCTCAAAAATCCCAGAAGGGATGTCACAGACACATTTCTAAGTCTGTGCACGTGTTAGCTTGTCCCTATCTAACACTAACCAGCAACTTGCACCATTCGCCCGCATCGCGGCTCGCTCCCCACAAACTGATACTATCGAGTCCGGAGATCTCATTCGTTTAAATTGACAGGTAGAACCCTCTCCCGGTTCCCAGCCCAGCCCTACAAGCCTCCGCCCTGCCCCTCCCCGCCACCAAACCCACACACGTGTTAGCACGACACCGCCCCACCGGGTCCCACGTGCACCTGGTCTAACACTCCCCACGTGTGGGTGCTCCGCGGCCTTCCTCGGGTAGCTGAGGTCACCCATGACCCCAAGTCTCCAGAGGTAGGAGAGAAAAGCCGAGGCCCAGGTCTCTGAGGTCCCAACCGTGTGGGGAGCGTCCACACCCATCCTCTCTACTAACCCCAACAAATCCAAGGGCCGGGGGCGACGGCCCCTTTAAGACGCGGCCCAGTCGTAGCCCGCAGAGAGGGGCGCACAGGGGCCTACACTACACCCCCTCCGTTCACCCGCCCACGTCTACTCAACCTCACCTCGGGCCGAGGGGCCCCGCCGCCGCGGCGGCGGCGGAGGGGGGGCGGGGTGCGGGCGGGGTCCGGAGGGGGGGGTCGCCCCGCCGACTGTGTAGCCGCGGTTGGCTCTCTGAGGCCGAGGGACGGTGACTGCGTTGGACGGGAACGCTCCTAGCTCGCTCCCTCGGCGGCTCCTGGGACCCCAAGATGGCGGCGGCGCTGAGGCGGCTGCGGGCGCTGGGCCGGCGGCGGCGGCGGCCACTTTCACTCACTGAGAGGAGCGGAGCAGGGACACGGGGAGCCATGGCGGGGGGGAGGAGAGGCGCCATAGCCAGGCCAGAACAATCGAGCAGCTACTCGGCTGGCTTACCCCCGCCCCGCCCACGCTCACTGCTAGTCGCCAGCTCGTGTCCACCCACAGTGCCGCTACGGTGGGCCTCGTGCAGCTTGTACCCCGCCGCTGCCGCCTGACGCCCCTCGCGGACCGAAGTTCTGGGGGAGACCCTCATCTATACTATCTGAGTGCAGATTGGTCGGGGCTGGGACTGGCGAAGATTGCCGAAAGGCGACGGGGAGGAGGAGGATGTCATCGCTGGAGTGAGCAAGCACATCTCGCGGGAGCAAATGTCGCGAGAGCTCAGCGGCCCTGCAACCGCCGAAGAAAGGTTACTTTTCCCGGAAGTAACGTCAATGGAACCCGCCCAAGATCCTGGGAATAATTTTGTACTTGCGGGCAGCCGGTAGGAGGGGCCACCTGACGTTCCCTCGGGAAGTTTTCCCAGATAGTGGGCGGACCTTGCAATAGGCTTGGGCGTGTCCTTGTAGTTGCCAAGACAATTGTTCGCCTTGGGGACGTCCCCAAGTCGCCTTCAGGAAGGCATCGCCGCCCCTCGGCTCCAGACTGTTGGCACAGAGGCGCTTGAGCCTTCCCTGCACTTTTCATTTCCCTAGTGGGGTGAGAATTTGGGGGTTTTGTGTGTGTGTGTGTGTGTGTGTGTGTGTGTGTGTGTGTGTGTGTGTGTTGTTGCGTTGTTATTAGTCTGTCTGGGTTTGTTTTTACAGAGTCTCGCTCTCATTTCCCTAGTAGGGTGAGAATTTGGGTGTGTGTGTGTGTGTGTTTTGTTGCATTGTTATTAGTCTCTCTGGGTTTGTTTTTACAGAGTCTCGCTCCGTGTGTGTGTGTGTGTGTGTGTGTGTGTGTGTGTGTGTGTGTGTGTGTGTGTATTTTGTTGCGTTGTTATTAGTCTATCTGGGTTTGTTTTTACAGAGTCTCGCTCCGTAGCCCGGGCTAGCATCAAACTCAAGAAGAGTCTCCTGTCTCGGCCTCCCAAGTGCTGAGATTACAGTGTGCACCACCATGACCAGCTCTTTTCCCATCTATATTTGATAGGTACTCGGTTTGGAGAAGTATATATAATTGTTGGACTCCACCCTTTCGTGCTCTGCAAGAATTGGTTGTTGAACTAATATTGTCTGTACTAGGCACTGAGTGACTCCAATTTGATTCAGGTCTCATCATTTGGAACTGAACTGTTTATAAAATGAAAACCTAGAAAAAAGAAAATACCCTTCCTATTATTATTATTATTATTATTATTATTATTATTATTATTTTGAGACAGGGTTTTTCTGTGTAGCCCAGATTAAACTGGAATTCACTCTGTAGACCAGGGTAGCCTCGAACTCCAGAGATCCACCTGCCTCTGCCTCCCAAGTGCCGGGATGTTTCTTGGCCTCGGTTTGCCTTAAATTCAGGAGAAAAAATGACCTGTAAATGAGACTTTAAATTACACAGTTAACAGTAATAATTATTTTATAACAGAGTCCATCGAGACAGTGAAGTGGATAAAAGCACTTGGTGCCAATTTTGACAATCTGTGTTCAACTCCCATATGGTACAAGAAGAGAGCTGATTCCTCCTTATTGTTCTCTGACCTCCACATGCATGCTGAAACGTGCTTGTGTTATACACACACACACACACACACACACACACGTAATTTGTAAAAATTACAAGAATGATTCTGCAAAAGTCAAAGTGAGTACAAAGGGAAGCCCATATGTCATCTTTGAAAGAGAGAAGACAAGTGGAAAGAAGACCTCCAAGAAGCCTTGTTTTGCAAAAAAAAAAAAAAAAAAAAAAAAAAAAAAAATAGCTTGCTAGGTACAGATGCAAAAGTCATGTTTCTAGAGGCAAAAAGCCTAAACTTGCCCCAGTTGGTACCAAATGGGAAATAACTGCAAATGCTCAAAGTCAGCTAGGGGCTTCCCCACCACAAGTTCAACTGCAGGGAGAACAGATCAGAAAAACTTTTGGGAGAGAATGGTCTCTCCCACCTATCATGGTGCTCAATTGGTCACAAAGGGAAAAATGGAGGTTTCATTTGAATGTGTTTTCTCTCTCTCATATTATTTTCTATTTCTGGCCAATATAATTCTACAAGTAATATCCATGTCACAATAATCCATCCCACGTAAAAACTGTTTGCCTCTGTTTCAGCTGCCTAGCTCCTCAGGCTAATCGGGCAGTCCCTGAACACTGTTAATAGCTGAAGCCCAAGAGCTCTGCCCAGTGTGTCCACTGAATCTTGCCAGACAAGAAACAAATGAGTCTGCCCCTACAGTATGTAGTGTATGATACATAACTGACTGTGGATTGGCTCTTGAAATGTATCCATAATACTTAACTACAGAGTCTTGACAAAGCATTGCAGGTTAAACAAAAACTTCTGATGACCTTTCCAAAGGGGGGGAAAATGGAGTATTATCTGTCAGACCTACTGGTGCTGTCTAAATGCCAAACCTGAGAATCCATCCTTACCCCCCCCCAAAAAAAAAGATAAACATTAGTTTTATCATCTAAATCATTCCTGGTGTTAAAAGGAAAACTACAAAAGGTGGGTGTTACTTTAACAATGTGGTTATGGGCTAGAGAGATGGCTCATCAGTAAAAAAGCACTGGCTGCTCTTGAAGATGGCCTGGGTATGGTTCACAGCATCCACAGGGTGGCTCACAATCGTCAGTAACTCCAGTTCCAGGGGATATTCTGGCTTCCAGGGTCTAGACATGCCTATAATATGCATACATGTGTCCATACTGTCATACACACCACATTTTGGGGAGTTTTGTTTTTGTAATGCCAAGTAAAGAATGGCTTTTGAAGTTCACTATGACAGAGATTAAGTGCAGGATTTGAAAGAGCACTGGAAAATAAAGAGACAGGCCTAGCTTACAGGAGCATTCATGTTTTAGAGTGGAAACAGGATTACTAGAACCTGGAGGATGGAAGCAGTGGTGAGCCCCTCTAATAAGAAATCAGTGCAATACTATAAGGGAGAAAGATGCAGAATTAAAGATTGCCAAAGATGAAATAGATGGCTCAGGGGCAAGAGCACTTGCTCTGCAAACATGAAGCCATAAATTCAGATTCCTAGAGCCCATGTGAAGGCTGGGTTTAAATGAGTTTACCAGACCCAAGATAAATGGTAAATAGGTGTTTTATTAGAGAAGAACTTACACAGATAGAGTAAATAACTGCTGCAAACTTCCTGCTCCAGAAGATGCAGTCTCTGCCCTCCCAAAGTTCTCCTATACCCAAGAGAGCAAGAGCTGCAACTCACCTTAAAAGGAGTCATAGCTACACAAGAAACCACGCCCAAAGGGTGTGGTCACTACTACAAGTTCACAGGCAAGGCAAGATTCCACTACAACCATGTGAAAATAAAGCCCTATATGGCGGTACATATTTGTAACCCTAGTGCTGGCGGACGGATAAGCACATCCTAAGAGCTCACTGGTCAGCCAGCCTACCCAAAAGCTTCCCATTCTTTGAATAAGAAACCCTGTCTCAAATTATAAAATGTAAGGTAATAGAGAAAAATATCTGTTGTCTTTTCTCCACTCCATGTGATTAAAACAGGCCAGCACATCCATGTGCATACAATACACACTATACAAACACAAAAATAAAGTCAAGCTGAACAATCTAAGAGAATGGGAAAAACAAGGTTAAAACTCTGCTATTCAAATCACCTAATTAGGAGGAGGAATTTCTGGTGAAAAATAGAAAACCCAACAGTTCTCCTAGGTTTTACATGCCCTCTTTTGGGCTGGAAAGGTGACTCAGTGGTCAAGAATACTTGTTGCTTTTATAAGAGGACAGGAATTCCTTCCCTAGCACCAGTATCAGATAACACAAAACTATCCATTACCCCACCTCTATCTTATACATGCCTGCATATACATTTTTTTAAAAAGGTAATTAGATGTGGTGGTGCATGCATTTAATTCTAGCACTCAGAAGGCTTTCTGAGTTCCAGAACAGTTAGGGCTATATAGTGAGGCCCTGAATTTAAAAAGAAAAAAAAAAAACTTGAATTTGTGGTGCACACCTCTAATCCCAGCACCAGCAAAGGCAGAGGCAGATGAATCTATGTGAGTTTGAGGCCAGCAGGGTCTACAAAATAAGTTCCAGAACAGTCAGGGCTACAACAGAAACCCTGTTTGGAAACGCCAAAAAATAAAATTTTAGATATTTTAAATGGCTTCCCACATCCCACACAGGAGCTTGGGCAGTCAGTGGGGAGCAAGTTAATATGAGAACTATTCTGTCATGACCACCTATCTCTTAATGTTAAAAGTGAAATTCAGTGGGAAGAACACTTGGCATGCAAGCCTGACAAATTAATGTAAATTCCCAGAATGTGTAATGGAAGAAGAGATCAGACTTCTGAAAGTTGCCTTCTGACCTCCACATGTGTGCTGTGACATGCACACATGCACTCATACACAATAGTAATAATAAACTATATGATATGAGGGTCGGGGTGGGGGGGAGTCCTTAAGCTAGCCTTTCTGTAGTGTTTGGAATGCTATCTTGGTGATGTGAGATGTAAGCATGACTTTCTATACATGCCTGAACATTCAATTCCTTTACTTGACTTGCTCATAAAATAATTGGGTAACTTTTCACCAGTCTGAGTAGGGGTAGGAGTATGACGTCAACATGCCTGTACCCTGCAGATTCTACAGAAAATTGAATCTTTAGGGAGGGTTAAGAGGCAGCTTGGACCAGTTAAGAGAGGTCATAAAGCAGATGGAAACTAGGACATACCCAAACAGCTGTGACTAGTTGAGTAATTTTAAAGGAAGGCCATAAAATATATAACCTCATGATACCTTTAAGAGGAATGTAGTCACTCCTGGTGGTCTTTAATTTTAAAATAAGTCATCATAAGACCAAGCCATTCTTCAGGTAACATTACCATCTTTTTTGTTCTTTGTTTTTCGAGACAGGGTTTCTCTATGTAACAGCCCTGGTCGGCCTGAAACTCATTCTGTAGACCAGGTTGTCCTTGAACTCACAGACATCGCCTACCTCTACCTCCCAAAAGCTGGAATTAAAGGCATGTGCCACCACTGCCCAGCCATTCCCATGTTTCTAGTCCAGACGCTAAATTACAAAAAAACAGTTTGTGTCCCCAGGCATCTTGGTGGAAAGTTTTCTCTATTTCCCACGAAAGTTGTGTCTGCCTGTTTTGTTGGAAAGTTTTGCCTGTCTATGTTCTGTAGTGTGTCTGTAAATTTTGTTGCAATATTTTTGCTGTCTCCGTGTGCCAGCCACCAGTCAACCTCAACTGTCATGGCTGCTTTTATCTCTGAGCTCTCTGGTCACTGGATTTGGGTTGCCAGTAGTTAAGGTGTCTTTTTGGTGTGAATAACATTAAAGTTGTTTTATGCTGTTCTGTTTTATTGAAAGCCAGCTCTAGAATTGTTACGGCTCTCCCTTCCCTAGACTCAGGCATGCTTATTTAAAAGTTCCTTTATGTCCTTTGTCAGTCTGAGCCACCTGACTTGACACTGACAGGGAGAAGAAAGTGAGGCAGAACAACCAGAAAATTAGACTTGGTCTGTACTTCAAGATTTATGGTTTTTTGTTTGATGTGATTAAAATCTGTAAAATCTGTGACAAGGGTTAACCAAAAACTACTAACAATGAGAGTTGATAATTAAAAATCTATACATAGGTAATCTGAAAGGTACCATGTGTCATGATTCCATTTTGTAATATAAGCAACATGTGGCTTGCCACCATCAAAATGACAGAATTAGTGTTAAATTATATTTGCCTAGGGGATATGAAGTCACAGGAAATAAGATTTAGTTAAGGGAGCAGGGAGTTGTGTCCAAAATACCCCACAGATGAGTAGCACACTAACCAGGGCTGTTAGAGATTAGTGAAATTTAGGGTGTTAGGGTGGATGCTAATGTCTGACTTCCAGTTGGACTACATTCCCAACAAAAAGAGACTGCTCTCACAACTGGCTTTTAGGGTCCTCCCTGAAGCACAAAACAGAATGTCTGAAGGACACTCAAAGGAAAGACAGCACAGAGTCACAGCAATGTTAAGTCCTGGTCTGCCATTAAGTCCCCTGTTCCCTTATCAAGAAAGACATAATTCTGCCACATGGCAGAAATGAACCTGAGAAACAGCAATTTAAAAAGAACAATTCTTGTGTAGTTAAGAAATAATTTAGGCAGGTGTAGTGGAAAACCTAGAGAGAAATAGAATCTCCAACATTGTTGCTGTGTAAATTTCCCATCTGTCCATGTGGCCAGACTTGT
Organism: Phodopus roborovskii; assembly: GCF_943737965.1. Taxonomy (NCBI): domain Eukaryota; kingdom Metazoa; phylum Chordata; class Mammalia; order Rodentia; family Cricetidae; genus Phodopus; species Phodopus roborovskii. The sequence goes on along the minus strand of NW_026126416.1, from coordinate 33,697,802 downwards.
AATTTCTTGTCTTTGGTTGAATTGTTCAGAGTGAAGCCAGGCATGGTGGTGCACACCTTTAATCCCACGACTCAGGAAGCATAGGCAGGCATATCTCTGTGAGTTCCAGGCCAACCTGGTCTACAAAGAGACTTCCTAGACAACCAGGTGGGACAACCAGGGGTGTTACACAGAGAAACCCTGCCTTTAAAAACAAAAAATTGTTTGAAGTGTAATCTGGTGCTGGGACATGAAATAGATTTAAGGATGAGAGTATTTATGGAGTGCCTAAACCTAAGATGTATAATCTTGAAGTAAAGTCTTGAAGGCACACTATACATTAAAGAGTATTTTTCCCTTATTAATCTCTAAGAGTGAATTCCCATTGGGAAGGCATATTAATAGTAATTCTAGAATAAATACACCCCACTAGTCTCTAACCAAAGACTAAAAGATATGAGAACCGAATACAGATTTTAAATTTCTCTTTAAAAAGGCAATAGAGATGATATAGCTCAGTCAGTAGGGAACCTTCCTAGCAAGCACATGTCCTTGAGTTTGGTATCTTAACACCACTTTAAATTAGGCATGGTAGTACATTCTTGCAATTCCATTACTGGAGAGGTGGAGGCAGGAGGATCAGAATCAGTCATCCTCAGTGATATAGCCAGCTCCAGATTAGCCTAGGCTACAAGATACTCTGTTGTGGGATATTTTGTTTGCATTCTGACAAATAAAGCTTGCCTGGAGGTCTGAGGGTGGAGCTAGCCACTAGTTAACCATAGAAACTGCTCGGTGGTGGCTTATGCCTTTAATCCCAGCAATCTGGAGGTGGAGACATGAAGTGATAAGGTGGGGTATAGATGTGATCTCGGCCCCTTTTGGATGGAGGAAGGAGACAGGAAGCAACTGATGGCTGCTTCTGGTTCTTTAATCTTCCAAGCTTTTACCCCAATATCTGACTCCTGGTTTATATTAATTAAAATTAATTAGATTATACTCTAATACCTTAACCCAACCCCCAGAGGAAAACAAAGAAGGTAATCCCACCACTCAGAAGACTGAAACCGGACAATCTTGTCCTAAATTTCATATGAGAACCTGTTCAAAAAAAAAAAAAAAAAAAAAAGTTAACAGCCAGGCATCCATGCCTTTAATCCCAGCACTCAGGTAGAGACAGAAGGAGTTCCAGGCTGGCCTGATCTACATATTGAGCTCTAACACAGCTAGAACAACATAGAGAGACCTTGTCTCAAAAGAGAAAAGAAAAAAGTTAGCTTATGGGCCTGGAGAGACAATTCAGAGTTAGGAAGAGCTTGCTGCTCGTGCAGAGAACCGGAGTTAGGTTACTACCACCTATGTCAGGCAGTCCTGTTCATCCCATTGATCAAAAATAAGACCACTACCACAGTTTAAGTCAAATTTAAAGCAAACTTGGTTTTTATTGGGGTACACCCAAAAGCTGGCCAGCAACTGCCTCCTTAGTCTACAGAGTGAGTTCCAGGACAGCCAGGGCTGTTAAACAGGGAAACCCTGTCTCAAACAAAACAAAACAAAACAAAACAAAACAAAGCAGGAAAACCCAACAACAAAAACAAGTAAAGGTCATGGGTTGCTGTCTTCTTTGGTAGTTTTTTCTGTTGCTGTGAAGAGACACCATGGCCACAGCAACTCTTAAAAAGAAAATATTTAATTGGGGTGGCTTATGTAACAGTTTCAGAAATTCAGATCATTATCATGATAACAGGTCAGAGTGGTGCTAGAACTGAGTGCTACATCTTGCTGGCAATAGGAAGCTGACTGACACACTGAGTGGTTTCCTGTGCATAAGAAACCTCAAAGCCCGCCCCTACAGTGAAACACTTCCTCCAACAAAAGCCATATCCACTCCAACAAAGCCACACCTCCTAATATTGCTACTCCCTATGAGATTATGGGAACCAGTTACATTCAAACTAATACATTCCACTCCCTGGCCCCCAAAGGCTTGTAGCCATATCCTAATACAAAATGCATTTAGTGCAACTTCAAAAATCTCCATAGTATATAACAGTCTCAACAGTGTTTTAAAGTTCAAAGTCTCTTCTAAGATTCATGCAATCTATTAATTGTAATCATTTATAAAAATAAAAATGAAGATCACAAATTTCCAACATGTAATGGCACAGAATATGAATATATATATATATATTCACACTGAGGCAGTACCCTGGTCAGCCCAGGGTTCTTTGGCTACATAGCCTGCATGCAGGTGCAAAGGGCCCTTTAAAAGAAAAACCCCAACCCACTTATGGTCTCTTTCCCCCTATTCCCCTGGGACAGACAGGACTTTTCCTGTCTCCCTCTTCTCTTCTGTCCTCTCTCTGTCTCTGTGTCTCTATGACTCTTTAGTTCTTTTCTCTGCCTCCGATCCCTTTCTAATAAAACTTCTCACTTAACCTCTGTCTGCTTGGCATGTTTGTCCCTCACCTGCCATGGAATCTGCCAAGGTCCCCCACGTGTTTTACCATAACAGTCCCCTCTTTCAATTACATCTTCACCAGCTCTCTGTCTTTCACTGCCTGAGCCTGGCTGCCAGCCTCTGCCTTCCAGTGCTGGAATTGAAAGTGTGCCCCACCACTCCCAGCTCTAAGCTTTCCTTCAGTTCCTTTTAAGAAGCTGGAAATTTAGCCGGGTGGGAACTTGCCCTGAGGTTTACCACTCCCTTTACTCCATTTCTTAATCCATTTATGTTCTTGAACACAGGATTTTGCTCCATTCCACTTCCTGGTGCTCTTTTCCCCTCAAAATTTACTTTTTGTAATTTACCCTGCTCAGCTTGCTCCTTTGTATTATAAATCATTAGAACTACCACTAATATCAACACTGCAGAGTCTATACTAGGCTGTTTCTTCTGCCGATTGAATTAATCTAAAGCTTTTCACTTTAGCCTCAGACAGACTTTTCAGAGAAGGGCAAAAGGCAGCCACTTTCTTCATCAAAATATCATAAGAATGATCTAGGCAATGTAGTAATATTTTTTCTTCTGAAATCTCTTGAGTGAGCCCCCAGAAGTTTGAATCACTCTTAGCACCTCTTTCTTCCATGCCTCTGCTAGTACGGCCCATCAAGCAGTACTTGAAGCTTTCACTGCTTTCCCAACCTAAACTCCCAAAGTCCAAATTCCTCAAAAAACACATGGTCAGGCCTGTCATAGCAATACCCCAGTCCCTGGTGCCAACTTTTGCCTTTGCCTCAGTTGTGGGTTTTCTATTGCTATGAAGAAACACCATGACCACAGCGACGCTTACAAAGAAAATGTTTAACTGGGTGGCGGCTCACTTACAATTTCAGGGGTTCAGTACATTATCATCTTGACAGGGAGCATGGCAGTGTGAAGGCAAACAGTATGATGAAGCTGAGAGGGCAACATCTTGCACACAACAGGAAGTCAACTGACATAGTGGGTGGTATTCTGACCATAGGAAACCTCAAAGCCCACCCCTACAACGACACACTTCCTCCAACAAAGCCATATATATTCACTCCACAAAAGCCACACCTCCTAATAGTGCCACTCCCTATGATATTATGGGTCCAATTACATTCAAACTACCACAGTTGGGGAAGATCGGGTTCCAGGACTTAAAAATGGCAACATAGTGTGGGGGATATTTGATCACACTTGACGCTTTGAGACTGTTAATAAAGTTACCCTTGAATCGGAACAAAGCCAGCAACTAACTCACCAGAATTAGCCATAGAGAAACCAGGGAGACATGGAGGGAATCAGATACACAGACTGGAGGAGAGGTAAAGAGCCATGTAGCAGAACATAGATTAATAGAAATAGGTTAATTTAAGTTATAAGAGCTAGTTGGGAGCAAGCTTAAACTAAAGGCCAAGCTTTCACAATAATGTCTCCATGTCATTACTGGGGACTGACAGTCCAAAGAAAGTCTAACCATAACTAAGCTCTTACTGTAAAACAGAGAGTTATTTTTTAACAATACTATATAATGGCTCCTGCCTTCAAAACGGAGTTAGGCAGGTTCCTCATTTCCCCCTTGTCTTATGTTTCCCTGTCAAGTCTTTGAGAGGGAGATGTCTTAATAAAATCATCAAGCAGCAGTGATTCTAAAATTGTTTATATGATGGGTGATCAAGTTAGTAATACATTGAAGGGCACTAGGCCCAATTAGGATAACTAATAGAAATATTATTAGAGGGCCAACAAAGGGGGGAAACCATCTTAGCCATATTGGCCAGTCAAAATTTGTCTGAAAGAATTTGTCTCTTTATGTAGATCATCAATTTGGTTGTCAATAGTATGAGAGAAATCAGAGATATTGAAACAGTACATTCCAGAAAATTGCTGACAACCAAGAGTATGTTTAAGGAACAGATAATCTATAGTAGCTCTATGTTGTAGAACAGTTTCAGTTCTCCCATTTCTTGATTAACTTCTGCTAATATTTTTGCTGTAATATTAGTAGCTTTTTGAAATTAGACAGGCTATTTCAGAAACCTCATTGTACTCTAACAAGTCCTGGGACAGGTAACAAAAAGGCTGTGGTAGCAGCAAATGATGGAGGACGTCCTGTATATATGTTTCTCTTATTGGTTGATGAATAAAACACTGATTGGCCAGTAGAGGCAGGAAGATAGGTGGGACTAGGAGACGAGGAGAATGCTGGGGAGAGAGGCAGAGAGAGGTCGCCAGAGACGCCATGTAGAGACCAAGAAAATATGAGACGCCAAGCATTCTCTGGTAAGATGAGGCCATGTAGAAATACATAGATTAGTATTTATGGGATAATAATTAAGAGAGAGTTAGAAAGTAAGAAGCCCTAGCCATCGGCCAACAGTTTAATAATTAATATGTCTCTGTGTGTTTATTTGGGACAAAGTGGCTGTGGGACCAGGCGGGAGAAAAACCTCCATCTTCAAGCAAGTGCGGTGGGATCCAACAGATGGAAGGAATTGTCACAATTTTCAGGAAGAGCTCTTATAATTCCATTAACAGATTGTAAAGATTTGCTGAGTAAAATAGTTGTAACATGTCCTATCCCACATAAACCCTCATATCCTGCTGGAGTGCAGAATAAGGATTTTTCACAGAAGAAAGTCTACCCTAAGAGCAATTGTTTACCAAAGGGGAGGGAGTGATAAGAGGTGGAATTACAGTTAGGCAATGGAGGAAAAAGACATTATCAATGGGAACACCAGCCACAGCTTTTAAAACAATAGTGGGGGTATGTTCCATTTTGTCTCTCATTATCCTTGTGCAATTTCATAAGAAACCCCTATTCCATACAAATTTCTTTTTAAGAGCTCAGGAAGAGAGGGATCTCTTCTGACACAGAAGTTTTCTTGTTGTCTTTTAGTGCTGCGTGCACCCAGAGATTACATTCTACATTACTAATTATAGACAGGGTTACTCTGGGCATGTTAAGTTCAATTGAAGTGATTAATGAAGCTTCCCTTCCCCTTCTTATTTTGACATACCTGTAATTTCCATTACCAGCACCTTTTAAAGGATATTTGATTATGCTGACATCTATATTATTACTTTGGGATTGGTCAGTTAGATTAGTCCATCCTAAGTATCCTACAGGCATCTAGTTAAAGACTTTTTGTTCACCTTTTTAAAAAATTTAAAACAATCTTATTTTACATACCAATCCCAGTTCCCTCTCCCACCTCCTCCTGCTACCCCCATCATCTCCATACCCCGCCATCCATCCACTCCTCAGAGAGAGTAAGGCTTTCCATGGGGAATCATCAAAGACTGCCACATCATTTGGGGCAGGACCAAGCCCCCCTCCCCATCTAGGTTGAGGAAGGCATCTGTCCATAGGGAATGGGCTTCAAAAAGCCAGTTTATGCTCTATGGATAAATCCTGGTCCCACTGCCAGTGGCCCCATAAACTGCCTAAACCCCCTCAACTGTCACCCACATTCAGGTTCCCCAGTTATCAGACTGGAGTCAGTGAGCTCTCACTTGCTCAGGTCAGCTGTTTCTATGGGTTTCCCCAGTATGGTCCTGGCTCCTTTGCTCATATTTTTGCTCTTCCCTCTCTGCAACTGGACTCTAGGAGTTTGGCCCAGTGCTTAGGTGTGGATCTCTGTATCTGCTTCCATCAGTTGCTGGATGAAGACAAGTAAAGTAGTCATCAATCTGCTTATAGGAGAAGGTTGTTCCCTTTATTTTCACCAGTCTATGGGCCCTAGTGGGTAAAGGCAATCTTTTGCATATTAAGGTGTTTCTTTATGATAGGGATGCCCCAGTCAAAATGCATTCAGGTTCTGTTTGGATAGGTTGAAAACAAAATAATAAAATTGTTAGCCATAGGAAATCATGATACAAATTTCAACAGGTGTTGGTGATGATACCTGCCTTGGGAGGCAGAGGCAGGCAGATTTTTGTGAGTTCAAGCCCAGCCTGGTCTACAGACTGAGTTCCAAGACAGTCAGGACTGTCACACAAAGAAATTTTGTCTCTAAAAACCAAAGAAAAAAGGGGGAGGTTGATAGAGAGATGGCTCAGAGATTAAGAGCACTGGCTGCTCTTCTGGAGGTCCTGAGTTCAATTCCCAGCAACTACATAGTGGCTCACAATTATCTATAATGAGATCTGGTGCCCTCTTCTGGTGTGCAGGAATACATGCAGACAGAACACTGTATACAAAATAAATAAATAAATAAATAAATGAAATCTTTTAAAAACCACAAAGTTATGTAAGACCATCAAACTTTAAAATATTTTATTTTTAACAGTTCATTTTCAGTCAACCTCCAACTCTGGAGATTGGGCTTCTTGTCTGTGGGTTTCTCGGGTGTGAGTGATGAACCCAGGCAGAACTACCAGCATCTCCAGGCTGACACGGGCAATCAGGTGGGTGGGACCCAACAGGATGAGCAGCCTGGACTTGAGGGAGAGTCTTATCCAAAGTTAACTGCAATCCTTTGAAGTACTCAGAGATTGGAGTGGGGCAATCTGATAACAGGGCGGCATGTTCACAAGGAATCAGGGGAGGTGGTTGCCCACACACTGTTTCATATGGGGTGAACTTTTCTCAGTAGGAAGTGCATTGAACTCTGGGAAGAGAATAAGCAAGAGGTCAATCCAGTTACCACCAGTTTCAAGAATGTATTTAATTAAGGTCTCCTTTAAAATTCTGTTTATCTTCTCTACTTTTTCTGAGTTCTGATGATGATACATCCAATGAAGTTTCCAATTTATGTTAAGAGTCATAGAGACCAATTGAGATAACTTGGATGGGAAGGCCAGGCCACTATCAGACCCTAGAGATATGGAGAAGCCAAATCTGGGAGTAATTTCCACTATTAATTTCTTAGCTACCACTTGGGGCATTTTTCTTCAGAATGGAAAGGCCTCTACCCAGTCTGTGACAGAATCAACAAAGACCAGCAGGTATTTTTAACCAAACACTTCTGGCTTGACTTCAGCGAAGTCCAGTTCCCAGAACTGACCAGGTACTGTACTGACTCCGTTGTCCTGGGGGAAGTATGTCCTTCTTTGCATTTACCTGGACATCAGTCAGGCAGAGGTTTGAAATGCTCTGAAGTTTTTCCTCGGTGTCCAGGTAGCCAAACATGAGGGGAAATGAGTTCTGAGATCTTAGGTGTGCATGGTGTGATGCAAAGCAGTTAGCTACCTTCAGCACGCAGATTCTTCCATCAGGCAAGATCCACCATTCATTGAGGCTCTCCTGAGCCCGCAAGTTAGAATATGACTTTATCTCTTCTGGGTCATACTCAGGAACATCAAGGCAGATGTTAGTTGTACAATGATGGGTGGCACATTTTTTGCCAAGCCATGAAGGTTGTCCTCTGCCCCAACTGTAGGAATTTTCTAGGTCAGCAACTTTTTCAGTTCTCCTTCCAGGGAATGGGTTGAACTTTGGAGGAGCAGATAGCCCTCACTTATTTGGCAGGTTATAGTTAAAGCCTTAACAGGGCCTCCCAACTCCAACCTAAGAGAGTCTCCTGAGAACAACATTGCTGCCTGGAACTTGCTCAAGAGGTTCCACCCTAGTAAAGGGTAGGGACATTCAAAAATAATAAATGAATGAGTTCTTTGTTCTAGGTTAACAGTTTGGTCGGTGATCTATTTATATTTTTTGGCATCCTCTGTTGCCCCCTGTACTTCCATTGTTTGGTTGGTAAAGGGTTCTGGGGTTCCTGTAATACTGAAGGAGTAGCCCCTATGCCCACCAGAAACTTTACATGTCCCCCACCACACACACCCCTTGGTGAAGATTACCATAGGCTCCTGGGGGCCTACTTTGAAGACACCTTGGCCTTATTAATCCTCCATAGCTAGATTGGCTTGGGTTTGGGGGGGGGGTGGCTGCCTGTTTCCAGCATGAACATTTGTTTTTCCATTGACACATTTCTTTGCAGTACCTGCATTGGTCCTTTTGTAAAGGTCTCCTCTTTTCTATCATGGTGTGCATGGGTGCTGGATCTTCTGGCAGGTAGGGCTGGGAAAGGGGCCAGTCCAGCCAGTCTCCTCCCCACTCCTAGTTATCAGGGAGAAACACACACTGAGCCCAGAGACTGTTGAAGCAGGATCTCGTTTTTATTATATCAAGCAGGGACTTATATGGGGTAGAGGTGGGGGTAGGAATCTTAGGATGGGGCAAGGTAATGTGACGAGTAAGGGCCAATAATATTCCTCTAAGCTAGCAGTTAACTAGACAGGGGGCAGTCTTACATTAGGCCTTGATGAGTCACTCTCGTGGAGGTTACAGGCCGAAGACAGGTCACCAACCTTTAGCCAGGCTCAGGAAGTTCCACTAGGCCTTGCGTTCTGGCATTTTTAGGCCCAACACATGGATAAAGTTTAAAGTGGCTGGGGCTTATAGTGAAACCACAGTGACATGTCCCATCTTTATCAAAAGAATTGCTTTGCTATCTCTGCCATCAAACACTTCCTGGGCTATTTCTAATAGTTCTGACCTGTTCGTTCCTGCAAACTCACCATCTTTTGTATCTTTTTATATATGTAACCAAGGCCAGGTTAATTGTCTTGAGATTTGCCATATCCTCTGAGACTATAGGGATATATAACTGATAGGCATCCAGGAGGTGCTCCAGAAAAGCTGAAGGCGATTCATCTGGGCCCAGTTTCATATCTGTTACCTTAAAGGCTAGTGGGCTAGAGCTCCTGCTCCAGAGTCCAACCCTAGGTATTATGGAATATTATAAGGTGTGTAACATTTGTTCATGCTGTAGGACATTTGTCGTAATGATGCAAAGATGTGTTGCATTCTGTTATGTTGCATTTGTTTAACTCTGTGAAGCTGTGTTCTTTGCCTGTCTAAAACACCTGATGGTGTAATAAAGAACTGAACAGCAAATATCAAGGTAGGAGCAAGGATAGGTAGGTGGGGCTGGCAGGCAGATAGAACAAACACAAAGAGAATTTTGGTAAAAAAGAGGGAGGAGCAAGATAGAACAAGGAGAGGAGGATGATAGAAGCCAGTCACCCAGCCACCTAGCCACCCAGTCACCCAGCCAGTTGCGGAGTAAGAGTGAAAATGAAATATACAGAAGTAAGAAACGGAAAAAGCCCAGAGGCAAAAGGTAAACAGCAATAAGCCAAGCTAAGCCTGGGCATTTATAATAATAATTAGTCTCTACATGATGTATTTGGGTGCTGGGTGGTGGGCCCCTCCAAAAAGCCCAAAAAAGTAAAGGGTAAAATACCAACAACACTTAGGGTCAGGGTTGAGCTTAGCCTCTGGTTCAAGTGGAGCAACACAAGGAAGATGTGGAACTATGGAGGGTATAGAGGCAATAGACAGGACTGGGCCAGGCAGAGGATGCACAGAGAGCTGGCCCAGATAGACTATCAGTTGAGTAGATGTTTGGTGGTTGAGGGAGACAGCCTGGCTGAGGTGCCTGAGAAAGTCTGGAGTTCTCCGTGAGTTCCTTGTCACTCACTGGGTGATCAGATAAAAGGCTGCAACTTTACTATCTTCTTTACAGGTCCCAGGTGAGGGGCACCACCCTTAAGACTCGTGTGTTCAGTAGACCCACAGGTCTGTTTTTGCATGTTTGTAGGTTTAAGGGACCTGTGTACAGGTACATGTGATTGTATGTGTGGAAGCCAAAGGGCAACCTCAGACATCTGCTAGGTTTGTTTATTTATTTATTTACTTCTTACTTATCTATTATGTATACAGTTTTCTGCCTACATGTATATGTTTACAGATCAGATGAGAGCCACAATGTGGTTGCTAGGAATTGAACTCAGAACCTCTGAGGAGCAAACAGTGAGTGCTCTTAACCTCTGAACCATCTCTCTAGCCCCTCTGCTAGGTTTTTGTTTTGTTTTGTTTTGTTTTTTTGTTTGTTTTTTTTTTTAAGGTAGAATCTCTCATTGGCCTGAACTCATCAAGTCTAAACTGGCTGGCCAGTAAGCACAGGGATCTATCTGCCTAACTCTACTTTTCTAGCAATGGGATTGCAAGTGCCTGCCCCATGCTTAGCTTCTGGGGTTCAAATTCAGGTCTTCCTGCTTGCTCTTCAAGCCCTTTACTGACTGAGCTGTCTCTCCAGCCCTCACTCCTGGCTGTTATAGGATTGTAAATGTACTGATACACACTCAGTTGATTTTGAAAAATTAGTAGGGTTGCATTTGTCCTACTTTTAGGGACAAGTTATTTATCTGTGTTGCAGATAATAGCAAACAAATGCTAGTGTTTATATGCCCAACAAGGTACAGAGCCATCTCATCTCTATGTTTGCAATCAAAAGAGAGTTCAAAGCTACTTGTAAAATGGAGTCTTTAAGTGCAAGACACTATTGCGGTTTAATAAGGATCAGGATAAATAAATAGGCCAAATAGATGTTTATTCAGGGAGAAATAACTTACAACCTAGACAGATAAACACCAGGAAATTCCACCCGATGCTCTCCTGTCCAAGTCACACCAGCAAGAGCTTTTCCTGGCTCTTCCTCCGACCTCCTTCCACAGGTCATTTCCGCCCATGGCTCCACCCCCCAATGGGCGATGGGCGTGGTCAGTGCCACAGAAGGACTATCTCACTACAATTCTCCTTTTAGTCTAAAGAAAAGATTTAGGATTAATACAAAACTATATACAAAACAGTGAATAACAAGTGTGCTCTAAGAAAAGGAAAATCGAGAACAAAATGACCTACAAGACACTGTCTGAAAAACCACACAGTATGGAATAATGTAAAACAGGGCACAGTCTAATCACCACCTCTTGATTTCTAAGAGCAATTGTAGTGTAATTTTGGAGACAAGGTCTCACAAGTAGTCCTGGCTGGTCTGGAAATCACAAAGATCTGCCTGCCTCTGCCTTCCAAATGCTGGGATTATGCATATGCATAATGTGGTGTGAGCAGCATCACACCTGACCACACACTGGCTTTTTGTACAAACCTTATCACTGAGGCTGCCAGTACAGGTTGCAATCAGACTGATTTGCTGATGTGAGATTTTTTTTAACCTCTACTTTTATAATTTTTATTAGTGCATCTGATATTGTTATATTTAGTTGTTTCTAAATCATTTTTCTGATGTGCCTGTGTGTGTGTGTGTGTGTGTGTGTGTGTGTGTGTGAGAGAGAGAGAGAGAGAGAGAGAGAGAGAGAGAGAGAGAGATCCTCCTTCACTTGTAAGAATGTTTCCTTTGCTGTTCAGAAGCTTTTAAGTATCAAGACATCTCATTTGTTGGGCAGTGGATAGGCGGGGCTGGCAGACAGAGAGTATAAATAAAAGGAAAAAAAAATGAGAAAGAGGGAAGAGCAGAACAAGGAGAGGAGGACAATAGGGACCAGCCAGGCAGCCAGCCACGGAGTAAGAAGGAAAGTAAGGTATACAGAAATAGAAAAAGGAAAATTCCCAGAGGCTAAAGGTTGGAATAATTAAAGATAAGAAAAGCTGACTAAAAACAAGCCAAGCTAAGTGTGGGCATTCATAACTAAAAATAAACACTTGTGTGTGATTTACTTGGGAGCTGGGTAGCAGTCCCCTCAAAGAGCCAAAAAGTTAAAAGGTCAAAAACATCCATTACAGTTTTTTCCTTGCTAATTCTCCAACTCCTGTGTCTAAGTTCCTCTATTAGTTGTTCCTTTTACGTGTGTGTAGTATGTATATGCAGTTTATATGTGTGCACATGTGCATGGGGGTACATATGATGTAGGCCAGAGATTAACATAGCATGGTCTACTCTCACTCTCCACCTTTTCTTTTGAGACAGATCTCTCTGTCAGCCCTGGCTGTCCTGGAGCTCACTCTGTAGACCAGGCTGCCCTCAAACTCACACAGATCCTCCTGCCTCTGCCTCCTGAGTGTTGGGATTAAAAGTGTTCACCATCCCTCCCAGATTCCACTTTGTCTCTTGAGACAGGATGTCTAGTGAACCCAGAGTGGCCAACTGGCTAGACTAGCTGACTGATGAACTTCATGGATCTGCCCATGTGGCAGGATCTAGGATTAACCATGAGACAAGGCTCTTGAGCACACCTGGGGGGGGGGGAGTTATCTAGGTAGATTACCTTCTTGTGGGGTCTAGGGATGGGACTCATTGAGAGGGTTGTTCATCAAGTGGGGCGGCCCTCTGACCCATCTTGATTACATAAACTGGCATGGGACGATCCACCCTGAATGAGGTCATCACCTTGTCAGGAGAGGGCCAAAGGGAAAGCCTTTGCTTTATGGCTGCTACCCCTTTAGCCTCACTAGTGTATCTGGCTAGTGTATCTACCTTGCTCCTGGGTTTATCTAGCCTATTGCTGCTACCACCATATTTTGCTGGCATCGGAACCCAGCCTCTTCAGCCTTCCAACATAGACTGAAGGCAATCCTAGAAGCCTCTGACTCTTCTGAACTAGACTGAGACTGTGGAGGCATCCAGCCTCATGGACTGAGTAGTTATAGGTTCTTAGCCTCTCCAAGGTGAAGACAGCCATTGTTGGACCACCCAACCCATATGGTGTAAATGATCTAATAAATCAATCCCCTTTTAATATTGTATATATATATATATATTTTTTTTTTCTCTATAGATTCTGTTCCAATTGAAACCTAATACCCATCCTCAGTGGCCAGCTTATAGATGTTTGTGACCATACCTGGCTTTAACTGGGAGCCAAGGATATGAACTCAGGTCCTCATCTTTACATGGCTTTACTGACTGAGCCATCTTCTCATCCCCTCTGTTAATTGTTTTCTATTCCTATTTATTACTTGTCATTATTATATAATCTACATATGGCAGAATTAAAGTCATAATTTGCCTAATTAATCTGGGAGTATAGTATCAAAGCTGCTCTCATTAGACTATTTAAAGAGCCTTGTGGGAGTCTCACAAGCTTACATTGTTTGCTGTCCCATATAAAGGGGATGTATTCTTGGTTTTCATTACCCATGCATATTGCAAAGAGGATATCAACCCTATCTATTGTTATTGGGGTTTTTCTTTTCTTTCTTTTTCTTTTTCTTTTTTTTTGGTTTTTCAAGACAGGGTTTCTCTGTATTGTTTTGGAGCATGTCCTGGAACTAGTTTTGTAGACCAGGCTGGCCTTGAACTCACAGAGATCCAACTGTCTCTGCCTCCCAAGAGCTGGGACTAAAGGCGTGCGCCATCAATGCCCGGCAACCCTATCTATTGTTACACAGTACTCCCCATTATATTGATATTTAGTTACTTTATGAATAATTTTTATAACTAGTAATGCACCTGGGAGTTTAGGATATGGCCTCTAGGAGTTCTGTAAGCTACATTTGATCATTATAAGCCATTAGGGTATTTTTTGTACATGTATGAGTGCATGTGGGTGGGTATCATATGAGCTACAAAATGCATATGGAGGTCAGGAGTTGGTTCTTTCCCCTGAGGTTGAGGCAGGGTTGAGTTATAGCCTGTTGTTGACTGTCACGTGGGTCCTCTGTAAGAATAGCAGGAGCTCTTGACCACTGAGCCAAGAGGATCTTTCTATGTCGCACTAGTCATAGTGAGACATTTTCTTTAATAACAATAACAAAAAAATCCATTCAGTTGTGGTAGCTCACACTTTTAATACCAGCACTTAGGAAGTAGAGGCAGGTGGGTCTCTATGAGTTTGAGGCTAGACTGACCTACATATCAAATTCCAGGCCAAAAGCTACATGGTAAGGCCATCTCTCTCTCTCTCTCTCTCTCTCTATATATATATATATATATATATATATATATATATTATAAATAAATATAATATAAATAAATAAAAGAAAATATTGGAAAATTCATTGACACAAATGGCACATACTCAAGATTTTCTTTTAAAGCTTGACTGCATACAGATATGAAAATATTTAATTCTGCCAATAGGCCAACATTTTGAGAAATCCTTACATAATTTCTAACCATAAGAATTCCAGAAGTGACCTTGTTGACTCAGACTAGTAAGTTTAATTTTCCTTTTACAGCACTAATTGTGAAAACTCTTTTCAAATTCCCACTCTGCGACCCCCACCCCCACCCCCTCTTTCCGGCTAATGCCAGCGGTCCTGGATCTGCATCTTTCCTTTACAGAAGTTACGTCCTGGTATGAAATGCTTCCTGTTTGCTCTGCTGTGCCACATTTCTGAGCATCGGTTGCCTGCTGTCTGTTGGATGTCCTACTGATGAGGACCTCACCGGACTCCATTTCTGCTCGTTTCCCTCTACTGAGGGTGTAATCTCTTGCCTTGGCCTTGGGACTGTTTATCCTTGCAGCCTGTGTGGGTCAGTCTTGACAGGCCTCACTCAGCCTGGCTTCCCGGCTTCAGTCTTATCTTTCAAGGTTGCATCCTGACTCTGCAACCTGTTCAGTGGAAGCACGGCCCCTTACATCGTACTAATCATTATTTTAAAAAAAAATAATGTGTTTTGTATATGCATTGGTATTTTGCCAGCATGTATGTCTGAGTGAGGGTGTCAAGCCCCCTAGAACTGAAGTTATAGACACTTGTAAGCTGCCATGTGGGTACTGGGAATTGAACCCAGGAAGAGCAGCCAGTGCTCTTAACCACTGACGCATCTTTCCAGCCCCTACACTGACTCTTATGACCCTCTTTCTTTTGCTTCCTGGCTAGTATCTGGGCTGAGACACCCTGGGACCATAGTCTTACCTCTCACTCTGATAAATAACTTGACAGACCCTCAAGTCCCCACACAGGGCTTCATTCTAAGTCCCTTTTGTTTATTTGTTATGGACATAGGGTCAAGTCCAAACCAACCTCAAACTTACTATCTTGCCTACCAAGTATGGGATTCTAAGCACTACATCCACCCTGGCCTGGAATTCTGTGTGGCTGAGGATGACTTTAAACTTCTGTTCCTCCTACAAGTTGCCACTGCACCTGGATTAGTGTGTTAGGAATCCCAGTCCAGGATTCTGGCATACCAGGCAAGCAATCTGTTGCTGAACTGCATCCTTACTCTCTCATTTACTTTAATGTAGCTTTAAGAAACTTACATATACATTGTAAAATTCAGTTTGTAGCTGGGTGGTGGTGGCAGGACACACCTTTAATCCTAGCACTGGGGAGACAGAGGCAGGCAAATCTCTGTGAGTTCGAGGTCAGCATGGTCTACAGAGCGAGTTCCAGGACAGCCAGGACTACACAAAGAACCCTATCTAAAAAAAAAAAAAAAAAAATCAACTTGTTTTGAATGCACATAACATGTCAAAAGCTGTCTTTGTGGGGCTGTAATCGGAACCAGCCAAGCGGCCCCAAGTTTGAGTGGGGGTGTGTGGATGAGGGAAAGGCCAGCTATAGATGATAAAGAAAAGACAGAGACACAGAATAAATGTCAGGAGGGCAGATCAATCAATACTGAAATGCCAGAATGTATTTTTCACTACTCTTATATACGTTATCCAAAAGGGGAACACAACATCATGCATACGGAACAAACAGACTTTTCTTCCTCTCTTATTCTAAGGGTTCGGTAACCACAACTTAACTTCAACTTCTTGTTCCCTAGCCTTGAGGATCAGAAGTCACACCTCAGATTCAACTCTGTTGTTATTTAGAATACAGCCGAACATCCTTATGTAGCCACACCTTTGACCTTTAGGTCTTATGACTTGCTGAGGATAGTTTTGAACTCTCTGTCCTTGTGCCAAGATGGGGTAGTCATCTTTATGGGCACTGACATTTTTTTTTTTCCTTTTGGTTTTTCAAGACAGGGTTTCAGGGTTTCTTTGTATAATGGCTTTGGCTGTCCTAGAACTCTCTCTATAGACCAGGCTAGCCTCAAACTCACAATGATCCCCCTGCCTCTGCCTCCAGATTGCTGGGACTAAAGACATGTGCCACCACCACCAGTCAAACTCATGTAACATTAAATGTTGCACGGTAGGCCAGGCAAGATTGGACACTCCTGTGATCTTAGTCACAGGAGGGCTAGGAGTTCAAGATCATTCTTGACCATGGAGTAAATTCAAAGACAGCCTAGTCAGCCTGTCTCAAAAAGAAAAAAAGAAAAGAAAGAAAGAAAGGGGAAAAAAAAAAGCATACAGGGCCAGAGAGAAGACTTAGAGGATAAAGTGCTTGCCACATAATATACAAGTGTGAGGACAATGCTGGGTGGTGGTGGCACATGCCTTTGATCCCAGAACTCAGGAGGCACAGGCAGGTGGATCTTTGTGAGTTCCAGGCCAGCCTGGGCTACAGAGTAAGTGCCAGGATAGTCTCCAAAGCTACACAGAGAAACCCTGTCTCAAAAAACAAAAACAAAAACAAAAAACCAACAAAACAAAACAAACAAACAAAAACAAAACAAGAACAAGTGTGGGGACAAGAGTCCAGAGCCACAGAACCCTGTACAAATGGAGCAGATGTGGTAAGCCACTTGTAAATCCCAGCACTTGGGGGCCAGAGGGTCTGTGGAAGAAGCTGCCTAATTACACTAACTAAACAAATGGGCAAGTTCCAGGTTCAGTTGCCTCAACAAATAGTGTACAGTGATCAAGGAACGCATCTGATGTCAACCTTGGGCCTCCACATAATGTGCACACATGTACATATACACCACACAAACACACATGCATACCTGCACACATACCAACACCAACAATAGCTACCAAATTTTCACAAAGAAAACTCATACCTCACTCACTGATTTTGTCAGTAAATTCTAGTAAATATTCAAAGAAGAATTAATTTCAGATGGGCATGGTGGCCCTTTCCTTTAATCTCCGCACTTTAGAGGCAGACACAGGAGGATCTCTGTGAATCAAAGTCCAGCCTGTTCTACGAATGGAGTTCTAGACCAGCTACATAGTGAGATGCTGACATCCTCATCAGAAGAAGAAAGAGGAGGAAGGAGAAGGAGGAGGAAGAGAAGAAGGAAGAAGATGAGGAGAAATTAATAATATAAACAATCACAGTTCTTTTAGGGACACAGTCTATTGTGTGTATTTATGGTATGTAATGTGTCAGGCATGCTCTTCTGTCCTTGCAAAATTGGAAACTGGAGGTTGACTTTGGATATCTTCCTCGAGCATTCTCCACTCTATTTTTTCAGATAGGCTTTCACAGAACTGAGGCTTGCATGTTTGGCTAACCAGGCTGATTAATGAGCCCCAAGATCCACCTCTTCTGAGCCTCCAAAGGGGAGGTTTGAGGCACATGTCCCCACACCCGGCTTTTATGTGAGTTCTGGGAATCTAGACTCAGGTCCTCAGCCCACCATCCCCAGAATCCTGCCACAGAACTGTTTTGAGATGAGGTTTTACTATCTAACCTTGCTTAGATAGTAAATCTTGACCCTCCAACCTTGTGAATCCTGGAATTACAAGTTTCTGTCTACAAGAGAACTTATAAAGTTAACATAGTCTTGTTTCTCTTATCTTTTTTCCATGTTTTTTTGCTTTATTGAGACAAGTCTTGTGTAGATCACATTGGAGTCACACATGCTATGTAGTTAATGCTGTCCTCAAACTTCTAATTCTTCTGTCTTCTTCTCCAAAGGGCTGGAGTTGCGGGGGGCAGCAATGTGCCTGGCTAAAGTTAATCCTTATTTATTTATTTATTTATTTGTGTCAAGACCAGGGTTTTTATGTGTAGCCCCGGCTGTCCTGGAACTCACTCTATAGCCCAGGCTGGCCTAGAACTTAGAGATCCACCCGCCTCTGCCTCTCTAGTGCTAGGATTAAAGGTGTACACCATCAGTGCCCAGCCTCAAGTAAACATAATCTTATTTACAAAACAGAAAAATATGCTAAAGAAAAATTTGTAACAATGTCACTCATAAACATAATTAACAAACTTAATTGAGTAATACATATAGTGCACCATTGTGTTTCCTCAGGAATCCATTCTTAGTTTAAATAGTTGTAAAAATTAGTTTCATACCCCAACACAGAGGGAAATTATAAAATAATCATACCAGTAGA
Source organism: Phodopus roborovskii (assembly GCF_943737965.1). Lineage (NCBI taxonomy): Eukaryota > Metazoa > Chordata > Mammalia > Rodentia > Cricetidae > Phodopus > Phodopus roborovskii. The sequence goes on along the minus strand of NW_026126416.1, from coordinate 33,679,411 downwards.
TACGTAAAATAAGTTTATACATTTTAATCTCAGCACTCAGGAGACAAAAGACACACAGATCTTTGTGAATTCAAGGGCAGCCTGGTCAATAGAGCTAGTTCCAGGACAGCCAGAACTACACAAAGAATCTCTGTCTGAAAAACAAATAAAAAGATTAGGCATCCACTTATGGTCTTTCTTAAATCTCTTGGCAAACTGGAAGAAAGGTTTCTTTTGATAAGGTTGTTAAATAAAATGAAACAACACACACACACACACACACACACAATTGTGAAAGTTCTCCCACCCTGTGGGTTTTGAAGACTTGGTCTCACTCTAGCTCAGGCTGAAGTGGAACTTACTATGCATTTCAGAACAACCTCCAATGCACACCAACACTTCCACCTCATTCCTAACCTCAAACAAAATTTTTCTTTTTCTTTTTTTGGTGTTTTGAGACAGGGTTTCTCTGTGTAAGAGTCCTGGCTGCTCAGGAACTAGCCTCTAGACCATGCTGGCTTCGAACTCACAGAGATCAGATTGTCTCCACCTCCTTCATGCTGGGATTAAAGGCATGAGCTATCACTGCCCAGCCCAGAAAATTTTCTTAATTAAAAAAGAAGGTTTATTTATTTATTTATTTACTTACTTACTTATTTATTTATGTGTATGAGACCGTGTGCTTGTCTGATGCCATCAGGAGACAGAAGATGACACTGGATGCTGGGGTAAGAGTTATGGGTGGTTGTGAGGCACAGTGTGGGAATAATAGGAACTGAACCTGGTTCTTTGCATGGGTAACACGTGCTCTTAACTCGAGAGCCATCTCTTCACACAGCTCAGAATGTTTTCTTACTTAAATAAAGAACAAGGCAAGGATACCTTCAATTCCTAGTTTTCTTCTGTATTATACTAGAAGCCTCAGTCAGCAAGAATCCAAGAAAAAGGAATGAAAGTCCTACAGTTTTATGTTTGAATTTTGAAACACCATGTAGTCCAAGTTGGCCTCAAACTTTTTTCTTTTCTTTTCTTTTTCTTTCTTTCTTTCTTTCTTTTTAAGACAGGGTTTATCTGTGTTAACAGCTCTGGCTGTCCTGGCACTTCCTCCGTAGACCAGGATGACCTCCAACTCACAGAGATCTGCCTGCCTCTGCATCCTTGGTGCTGGGACTAAAGGAGTGTACCACCCCTGCCCAGCTACAAAATTATAATTCTTGTCTTCTAAGTGCTATGATTAATAGGCTTGTGATGCTACACCAAAGGAAAAATTATATAGTTAGAAAGAAATAAAAGTTATTATTCAAAAGTGATATGCATGTGTAGGAAATATGGAGTAATTATTAAAATTGGTAGATTAAAAAAAGTATCTGTACAGTGTTCTGTCTGCATGAATCCCTGTAGGCCAGAAGAGGGCACCAGATCTCATTTCAGATGGTTGTGAGCCACCATGTGGTTGCTGGGAATTGAACTCAGGACTTCTGGAAGAGCAGTCAGTGCTCTTAACTGCTGAGCCATCTCTACAGTGCCAAGTACTGATCAGGAAGTCAATCAGCCTTCTGTGTGTCTGTCTGTATGCTTTTCTTTCATTTTTTAAAAATTGATTTATTTGTTTTCATGTGCATTGCTGGTTTTGCCTGAATATATGTCTGGGTGAGGGTGTCAGATCCCTTGGAACTAGAGATAAAGACAGTTGTGAGCTGCTATGTGGGCACTGGGGATTGAACCTGGCTCCTCTGGAAGAATAGCAGTGCCCTTAAGTAACTGCTGAGCATCTCCCCGGCCCCTACATTTTTTTAAATGATAAAACACAAAATTAATGTGTAGGACAGTGGAATATAGTAATAAGCAAGTAGGACATACAATTTTAACAAATTTTATTTAAAGTAACACCAAACAAAATGCAATGCAGTATCTTGGATTGGATAATGAGGATGAAAAATATATTACTGGAAAAACAGGTGGACTCTAAATCAGCTGTGTAATTCAGCTCATCATAGTTTATAAATATTAATTCCACAGATGACCCTGATGTTGTAAGATACTAGGAGAACCTGAGTGAACAGAGTTCCAGGAATTTCTGTTCTTTGTATCTCTTCTGTAAATCTAAAATTATTTCAAAATAAAAAAGTACCTAGAAATTATCCTAACAGAAGCTTATGGGAAAAACTTTGTCAAGATGTATTAAGGAAAACTCCAAGAGTGGAGATTGAAACCCAGCTCATGCTTGGAATCTGTGATTTCCTCGGTGTTGATTATCCCTAGTCATTTGTAGACCCAGTACAAGCCCATCCAGCACCCCAAAATTTTATGGATTTATGAGCTTAACATTTTTTCAAAGCTACTTCAGGCCAGCTAGGCACAGAGGCACACAAGAATTCTCACATTTCTAGTACTTCCTAGGTAGAGGCAGGAGGATCAAGAGTTAAGTTTATTATTCACTGTATACCTAGGTCAACTGGGACTATATGGGACCCAAGTTCACCAGCAATGCTGAGGATCAAACCCAGGGTTTTGTTGCTGTTAGGCAAGCACTCTGTCTCTGAAATGTATCCCCAGCTCCTGGGCTGCTTTTCTGTGTTTGGCCTTGTTTAAGCGGCTTGTTTTGAAAGTAAGGCTTTAGAGGACTAGAGAGTTAACTCCATGGTTGTGAGCACTGGCTGCTCTCCTGAAGGGTCCCAACACCCTTGTGGCTCAGGGTCATCTGTGGCTTTGGTTACACTCTTCTGGCCTCCTTAGGTACCAGACACACACATGGAGGCAAAACATGCATCACATAACACAGAAATAAAAGATTTTAATTTTGAAAAAAGAAAGAAAGAAATAGCTAACTTTAACCTCATGATTTTCTAGCCTCAGTCTCCAGAGTGACCTCCTGGCTTGTTCGTTTTTCATTCTTTTTTTTTTTCCTCTTCCTTTTCTTTTTTTAAATTTCATTTTACAGTCCAACCACGGTTCTCCCTTCCACTCATCCTCCTGCCTCCTCCGCCTCCTGGCTTGTTCCTCATAGTCCCAGATACTCATGGGTACCACCAGTGTCTCAAAACAAAAGAAAACAAAACAAAATGGCATACTCCCATGTAGAATTTGCTTCTTCAGGGCTGGTGAGATTGCTCAGTGGGTAAAGCATTTATCATGCAAGCCCAACAACTTGAGTTCAATCCCTATAACCCACAGGAAGGAAAAAACGAACACCTGAAAACTGTTCTCTATCCTCCACATGAGTGCTTTGGGGAGCTTGAGTGCATGTGTGCGTACACACACACACACACACTCATAATAGTAATGAATCTAAAATTAAAATTTTATATTTTTAAGTGTCTGAGTGTTGTACTGGCGTATGTGTCTATCTTCTCATCCCATTTGTACCTGGTGTCCAAGGAGGTCAGAAGAAGGTATTAGACTCCCTGGAACTAGAAATGCAGATGGTTGTGAGCTGCCATGTGGGTGCTGGGAATCAAAGCTGGGTCCTCTGGAAGAGCAGCCAGTGCACCAGTGCTTTAGACTGATGAGCCCTCTCTCCAGCCTAAAATTTTAAACACTTTTTTTTTTTTTTGGTCTGTTGAGATAGGTTTTTCTGTGTATCTCCCTGACTGTCCTAGAACTCAATCCGTAGATCAGGCTGGCTCCAAACTCAGAGATCTGCCTGCCTCTGCCTCCTGAGTGCTGGGAAAATTAAATTTTTTAAAAAGAATTTGCTCCCTCAGACTGTTTCCTAAAGTGAGAAAACACAGAAAAAATCCAGCTGACTGTGTCTACAGGTTTCAAGAGCAAGAAACAGATAGTTGAGTTTCTGTTTATTTAGTTTGGCATGTACACATGGGTGTGTGTGTGTGTGTGTGTGTGTGTGATTCATGTAGGCGTCAAAGGACAACTTGCAGGAATTGGTTCTCTCCTTCCATCATGTGGATTCTGGGGTTGAACAAAGGTCATCAGGCTGGGTGGCAAGCCCCTTTATCTACTGAGCCATATCTCTGATTCCAGTTTCTTTGTTTTAAAACAGGGTCACATGTAGCCTAGGCTATCCTCAAACTTACTATGTAGCTGAGGATGGCCTTGAACTTCTCACCCTCCTGCTTCCATCTCATGAGTGCTGGGGTGACAGTCACAGACACTATGTCCAGTTTTATGTAGTGCTGGGGATTGAATTCAGGACTTTGTTCATGCTAGGCAAGCACTCTACTAACTAAACCACATTTCCAACCCCAGAAATGTGAAAGCTGTTCACTGCCTCAAAACTAATACATGCAACAGAATGGACAGTGGTAGTCATGTGTGGCATAATATTTACTTTGTGTGTGTGTGTGTGGTGCATACGCCTGTGGAGGCCCAGGTTGATGTTGGGAGTCTTTTTGATTGCTCTTCACCTTATTGGCCTTGAGGCAGGGTCTCTCGGTTGAATACAGAGCTTGCCTAGTCTGGCTAAGCAGCTTGCTCCAGGGGTTTCCCATTTCCCCATTCTGATAGAGGGGTAGGATTACAAACAGGTTACCAGGCCCATCAGACTTTTCTTTTTAAAATAATTTATTTAATTTTATGTGCATTGGTGTTTTGCCTGCATGTATGTAAGGGAACTGGAGTTACAGGCAGTTCTGAGCTGCTATGTTGGTGCTGAGAATTGAACCCAGGTCCTCTGGAAAAGCAGTCAGTGCTCTTAACTGCTGATCCATCTCTCCAGCCCCCAAGCCTGCTCTTTAATCCCAGCACTTGAAAGGCAGAAGCAGGCAGATCTCCAAGTTCCAAGTCAGATTGGTCTACAGAGTGAATTCCAGGACAGCCAGGGTTACAAAAAACTAAGAGGAAGGAGAGATAGAGAGGCAGCCTTGCTGGAGGAAGTATGTTCCCTGGGGTGGGCTTTGAGATATTTCATAGCCTCATTCAACAGTTTGCTTTTTCTGTTCCCAGACTGATAGCTCAGCTTCCTGGTCCTGCTGCTAAGATTACCATGCTTTACTGCTGTGATGATTCTTAACTTCCTGGATCTGCTAGTCACAATAAACTCTGTCTCCCCCAAGTGGGTCATGGTGCTTTACCACAGAACAGAAAAGTCACGAATACAATGTTTCTATGTAGGCCTAGTTGACCAGGGACTTGGAGATCTGTCTGCCTCTGCCTCCCAAGTGCTGGGATTAAAGGCGTGTGCCACCATTGCTTGGCAAGGCTGCATCTCTTAAACCTCCCTCTTAAACCTCTCCAAACAACACCAACAACTATGTTGAAATATACTAGCCTACAGGGAACATTTCTCATATAAGCCACTGAAGAGCCCCTGTCTCAAAATAACTAAAATAAAAAACAAAAAACAAAAGCCAGATTTGGTGGAACACACCTTTAATTCTAGCACTTATGAGGCAGAGGAGGGTGAATCTATGAATTTGAGGTTAGCCTGGTCTACATAGTGAATTCTAAGACAGCTAGGGCTATGAATATAGACCCTCTCTAAAAATATATGTAAAAATAAACAATTCAAAAACCAAAACAAGCTAAACCAGAACAAAATCCGTCTTTGCTATAACAGTATGTCAGTCCCTGGGAGGAGTAATTGCTCTGTCTTTGGTCTGGAGACAACGGACTTGTAATCCTCCTGCACAGTCTTCACACGGTGGTGAAACCATCTCATAATATATTTGTCAGAACATACCTCCCACCTGTAGACTTTACATATTACTATACAGCAAAGGAAATCAACTAGACAGAGACACACAACATACAGCAAAATAATATTGGATAAAGGAGCCACACACAAAAGTATACATACAATGTGATATCATACATATGACTTTCAAAAATAGGCAAGACTGCTTTGCTTGGCTGTGTGTGTGTGTGTGTGTGTGTGTGTGTGTGTGTGTGTGTGTGTGTGCATGCGTGTATCTGTAGCTATAAAAGACAGGCATACAGGTAAAGATGAAGATGATGGCCATCACTGGGATGGAGATGTGGAAGGAAGCAAGGTTAGGGGCTGGAGACTGCTCAGCAGTTCATAGTGTCTACCCAGAGGACCTGAGTACAATTTCCAGCACCCACATCAGGCAGCTTACTTACAACTGTCTGTAACTTCCTCTCTACATGATCTGATGCCATCTTCTGGCATCTTCTGTAACTGCACTCACCTGCACATACCCCATCCCCCACACAGACACATATTTTAAAATTTACAAAAAAAAAAAAAAAAAAAAAGCTGTAAGGGAGCAAAGAGAGATTCTATTTCTTGAACTGTGTGTTCACTTCAGGTTTGTTTTTCTCCAAACAAGCGTTTTCACTGTATCAACTTCTGTGTTATTTCACAATGAAAGGTCTCTGAGTCGTTCCCTAGCATTGCTCATTTGTGCCTCTCTACATCTCCCTCGAGTTTCCAGTCATTACTCTCACCTGGAAATCACTACATGTGAGCTTCCAGTGGAGTTTTCACAGGACGATAGGTCACACCGCGTTGCTCGTGACTCAACAGAGTATAGAACACTTTCCTTCTCCTCTTGTTCCTGGAATTCTTAATCCAAAAACCCCCCAGAAAACCACTCACACCAATCTGGCAAAGCCTACTATTTACATTTCAGCCTAATGTTGGTAAGTCCATTTCTCCATTCTTTGCAGGCTTATTAGTTTTTTGACTTTCAAGTCTCTATTTTGTTTTTTTGTTTAATGTTAAGATCATAGTTGTGGTGATTTCCAAAAGCTGCCATCCCTCCCTCCCTCCCTTCCTTCGTTTCTTTCTTTTTGAAAGGACTGTGTGCAGTCCTAGGTGTCCCTGGAATTCACACATATCTGCCCACCTCTGCCACCTGAGTCCTGGGGTCAAAGTCATGGGCCTGATGCTTTTTTTGTTTTAAAGAGAGTTTGAGTGTGGTTCAGGTCTGCTGTAAACTCATGATCCTGCAGCCCCAGTGCTGGTCACAAGAGTGCATCACCTTGCCTAGATTCAGAAATATGTTTTTGAACTTCTAGTGTTATTTTCCCCCCTTTCCCTGACATGTTCTTTGTTCAATACCGGAAACACAAATAGAAATAGATGGCGACTGCAAGACTTTTTTTTTTTCCTTTTTCAGTCGGGTTCTCACCTGGCCCGGGCTAGCCTCCAGCTAACAGAGGGGGACCCTGAACTGCTGTCCTCCTTGCTCTTACCTCTGGGGTGGATTGCAGGAGTCACCTCTGTACTCAGCTTCACTCAGCTGGGGACAGAGCCAGAGGTTCACATGTGCTATCTAGGACTGTCCATCCCAAGCACTTGCACAGGGCCCTGCACTGTTTACATTTCAGGAAAATAATACAAAGCATAAGAGAAACAGGACTAATAAATATTGTCATTTTCCTGGGTTTTTTTCCTTTTTTATAATTTATTTTTATTTTACGCGTATTGGTGTTTTGCCAGCATCTATGCCTATGTGAGGGTGTCAGATGGCCTGGAACTGGGGTTACAGACAGGTGTGAGCTGCAATGTGGGTGCAGGGAGTTGAACCTGGGAAGAACAGTCAGGGCTCTTCACCACTCAGCCATCTCTCCAGCCCCCTCCTGTTGTTTGGATTTCATCATGACTAGACCTTTTAATACACAGCTTTTCGGTTGTCTGACTTTGATTTCGCAATTCTCCCTCTGTTGTCGTTTTTCTTCTAATTACATTTCTAGGATATCACTCCCAAGACCACTTCCTTTTTTCCACACACAGCTCATTAACACATCCTCCAAACCATTATTGTAAGTTCTCCTCATCACATTGCAATGTGCCTCTGATAACAGTTTCTCTTATCCCTCTCAGCAAACTGAGAAGCAATGGTTGGATGTGGTGAGCACGTCAGGTGCCGCCTGATGTGTGCCCTTCAAAATTTATGTGGGGATAACCAGATGAAGTGACACTCACCTTTAATTACAGCCCCTGGGAGGCAGAGGCAGATGGATCTCTGTGTCTACATAGTGAGTTCCAGGACATCCAGGGCTGTGTGTAGAGATCCTGTCTCAGAAAGAGAGAAAGTAGGAGTCAGGAGGGAAAGAGTCAGAGAGACTCTGGTCTCCCAACAGTCACAGAGCTACTCAAGGGAGAAGAAATATTATGTTTCACAGATCTCGGGAGTGCCAGTCGATGGAACATTCAGACAAACAAAATCCAACTCAAATTTGGAAGACTGTTTAAGACCTGTCTAAATTGGGGCTTAATTGGACATGCTGTCTCATACCTCTAATCCCAGCTCTCTGGAGGCTGAGGCAAACAGGATCAGAGTATAAGGACAGTCTGGGCCAGAAAATAAATTCCAGAGTAGCTGGCAAGACACTACTTTTTTGTTGTTGTTGTTGTTGTTTTTGTTTGTTTGTTTGTTTGTTTGTTTTTCGGGACAGGGTTTCTCTGTGTAGCTTTGGAGCCTATCCTGGCACTCACTCTGTAGCCCAGGCTGTCCTAGAACTCACAAAGATTTGCCTGCCTCTGTCTCCCGAGTACTGGGATTAAAGGCAAACACCATCAATGCCTGGCTTTTTTAACTTTTTTTTTTAAAGACACTACTTTTAAAAAGAAAGTAATAGGGATGGAGAGGTAGCTCAGTAGTTACGAGCAGCTCTTCCAGAGGACCTCTGATTCGATTCCCATCACCCACATGGTTGCTCGCAACTGTCTGTGACTCCCATCCCAGGGTGGGGGTGGGGGATCCCATGCCCTCTCCTGGCCTCCTGGGCATACATGATACACCTGTAAAAATACCCATACACATTCAAAAAGACTGTAACAACAAAGCCAAAGCACCATGGCACCACTGTTTCCAGCACTTGGAGTCCGAAGCAGAAACAGTGAACTTCAAGGCTGCCCAGAGCTACATAGTGAGACCCTGTCTCAACAACTGCAAGTATTCCTCGGTGTAGACACTGCTAAGGTGCCCAGGCTTCTGCACTAAACTTAAACTGTAAATAAATCTCTCACACCCAGACACACACCCAGACACACACACACACCCAGACACACACACACACACATATATATACACATGGCAGGGGGTGGGGAGAGGTGTTCTTACAATTTATAGTTATGTAAGTATTGTTGAAATATTGCAATGGTACTTTTTTTTAAATAAATTAACATATCCCTAAAAGCCATAGCAAATAACTAAAGGCAAAATCAGGGTAGTGACTGTTGCAATCCAGGCAAATTTGGCCCCGTCCCTTGGGAACTTGCTACCTCTCTGCCCATGGTAGGCTTACTTACCCTGGCTTTTTAAGAGAAAAACTCCACCCACTTCCCCCTCTTTCTTCTGTCCTGTCTCTGAGGAGGCATCTCTGTTCTGTCCCCCTCTGTATCTGTGTCTCTTTATCTCTTCTCTCTGTCCTCCCCTTGTTTTCTGACCTCCCCCTCAATAAAACTTTCCACATAAGTCACACCTGCAGGTCTGTTTCCCATCTGCCCCCGGACAGGACTGTGTGACCTTGCTGTGCGGTGCCACCACCCGCTGCATTCACCTTGCTCCGTATTATTTCTATCACTGACTATGTGGATACTCACTTTAAGTAAAATCATTTGATAAGTAAGATTCTAGGAAAATATCCCAGCATCAACAATACTATCGTATCTACACAGCAGGAAGGATTTTCTGTTCTTAGGAGTATTTGTTATGCATTATCTATACATAATTGGCAAAAGAGAGAACACAGTATGAGATAGCTATATAACCAACCATCTAAATATGATAATTGTTAAGAAATGTGAAAACAAACAGGCACAGTCTGTAATTAGAGCACTCGTGAGGTTGACAGTTCAAGGTCAGCCTCTGATACACAGTGAGCTACATGAAACCCTTTCCCCTGACTAAAAGCGCTGGCAGCATTTCTGGGCATGGTGCTATATATCCATCACTCAGGAAGATAGAGGCAGAAGGATCTGTCACTTCCAAGCCAGTCTGGTCTCCACAGTTCCAGACTAGACAGGACTACACAGTGAGACCCCGTCTCAAAAGAAAAAAAGGGGGGGGGGGCTGGGCATGTCACTCATGCCTTGAATTCTAGCACTTGGGAGGCAGAGGCAGGGGATCTCTGTGAATGTGAGGCCAGCCTGGTCTAAAAAGTGAGTTCAGGATAGTCAGTTACAGTGGTTACAGAGAAAACCTGCTTTAAAAAAAGAAGGGGGGGGGTGTCTTAGGTTTCCTATTGCTGTGAAGAGACATTATAACCACAGCAACACTTATAAAAAAAATTATTTTGGGATGGCTTCCTTACAGTTCAAGGATCCGTCCATTATCAGCATGAGCAGAAGGCAACAACAGGAAGTGCACTGGGATGCTGGGAGTAGCTTGAGCATGGGATACTCAAAGCCTACCCCACAGTAACACACTTCCTCCAACAAGGCCACACCTCCCAATAGTGTCACTCCCTGATCTTATGGGGATCAGTTACATTCAAACTCCTGCAGGGGGATAAGGACATGATATACAAACTTCTATTTTTTTTCAAGATTTATTTTCATCTTTAATTGTGTGAGAGGCAATGCCCTAGAGTTATAGCTTCTTAATAGGGTGGCTTACAGTTTCAGAGGTTTAGTGCATTATCACATGGTGCGACATGGAGGTGTGTAGGCAGACATGGTGCTGGGAGGGAGCTGAGAAATCCTGTATCTTGATCCACAATCAACAGAAAGTAAACTGCCTCACTGGGCATGGCTTGAACATATATGAAACTTCAAAGTCTGCTTCCACAGTGACACACTTCCTCCAACAAGGCCACACCTATTCCAACAAAGCCACCCCCCCCCAATAGTGCTTTTCCCTTTGGGTACCATTTTCTCTCAAACCATCACAAGGATACTACTCTGATTTTCTTCTTATCTAATTTTCATTTTCTTGGTTTCCCTTCCTTCTTTCCTTCCTTCCATCCTTTCTTCCTTCCTTACTTCCTCCCTTTTCTTCCTCTTTTCTCTTTCTTTTTGAGTGTATGTACATGCAAGTGTATGGGTGCATGTTTATGTGTATGCACACACTTGTATTGAGACTGACACTTTCCAGTGTGTGTGTGTGTGTGTGTGTGTGTGTGTGTGTGTGTGCATGTGCAGGGGCAAGTGTGCCTGTGGGTTTTGTTTTTTGAGTCAGGGCTTCTCTGTGTAACAGTCCTGGCTGTCCTAGAACTAACTCTGTAGACCAGGCTGGCATTGAACTAACAGAGATCAGCCTGTCTCTGCCTCCTGAGTTCTGGTATTAAAGGCATGTACCACTACTGCCCAGCTCTGTGTTATGCATTTTTTAAAAAATAAATGTTTTATTTATTTGGGTTTTTTGGTTTTATGAGACAGGGTTTCTCTGTATGTTTGGAGACTGTCCTGGAAGTCTCTTTGAAGCCCAGACTGGCTCAAACTTACACAAATCCATGTGCCTCTGCCTCTCAAGTGCTGGGACTAAAGGCATGTGTCACTACCACCTGGCTTCTGTGTATGTATTTTTAAGCAAAGTTTCTTTGATGAAACTTGAGCTCACCAACTGATTAGACTGGCTGACCAGTGAGCCCCAGGGAACCACCTTGTCCAGCTTTTTACATGGGTCCTGGGATTCAAAATTCAGGTCCTCGCGTGTGTACTTTGTCCACTGAGCCATGACCTCAGGTCCAGGAATTTGGCTTTGTTTGTTTGTTTGTTTTTATTTTTATTTTTCCTCCTGGCAACAGTGTCTACCCTATGTAGTCCAGACTCTTTGTATTCTCACTCTATGAGTTGTGCTGATACTTTGTCTGTGCTTTAACAAATAAAGCTTGCCTGAAGATCAGAGTGCAGAGCTAGCCACTAGTTAGCCATTGAGGCCAGGCAGAGGTGACACACACCGTCAATCCCAGCACTAGGGAGGCGAAGACAGGAGTGATATGGCTGAGAGGAGAGAGGAAAATAAGGTGGGAGGAGACAGGAGCACATTGCAGCAGTCAGTCAGAGGTTTTGTAGAGACAGCATTCAGTCTGAGCATTCATAGGGACAGGATCACCCGTTTGGTCTGAGGATTCGGTAGAGGTAAAGGTCTCTCCTGTGGCTGGTTCCTTTACTTTTCTGACCTTCATCATATGCCCTGACATCTGACTCTGGGTTTTTATTATTAAGACCTACCAGAACTCAGGTTACAATGAATATTTTGCCTACAAAATATGCACCACAAGTGTGCCTGGTGCTGGAAGAGGCCAGAGGAGGGTGCCAGCCATCCTGGGATTGGAGTTACAGATGGTTCTGAGCTCCATGTGGATCCTGGGAATTGAACCTGGGCCTTCTGGAAGAGCAGCACGTGCTCCTAACCCCCGAGCCATCTGTGCAGCCCCTAGACTTTTTGTATTCTCAATCCTCCTGCCTCCATCCCCCAAGTGCTGGAATTTTAAGGGCAAAATCTTAGTATTTGCCTATAGCTTTTTATAATCTGAACAAAATTATGTCATCCACTCACCCACTGTGTAATACCACAATCTAACTATAACTAACTAATGCTCCCACTTCCCATCTCCACTCCCTTGCCTGCCTGCAGATTTTGAATCCCAGGTCAGATTATTCAATGACAGAAACATTCATGCTGGCACTCACCCCAACAGATGAGTTGGGTGTTCCTGTTACCTCCAGTTCTGCAGTATCCTTGATTCTATTTCCAAGTTTAATTCTCTAAATTTCCCATCATTTCTGAGAGCCACTCATCTTTCCAATAAATTCTCTCTCTCTCTTTTTTTTTTTTTTTTTTTTTTTGCTTACATTAGCTGAATCAGTTCTTTGGCTTGGAATCAAAAAAAAAAAAAAAAAAAAGCCCTACCCCAGGGTAGTCACATGGACACTATCTAAGTCCCTGATGATCAGACCCTGTGTTCCCTCTCAACAGTGAAACCCTTCTGCTGCGGTACATCCCTCCCACCTCTCAGGAAGCATGCCCACACACTTCAGCTCCAGAACAAGTGTGGTCTTCTCTCTACGGCTTCTATGTCACCATCATCATGGACACATCGAACGTTAACTGTTATTTTAGTTTAACATTTGCACTCATGTCTCCCACAAAATCCTAAGGGTGTTGTTTGTTTTGAGGAACTTGAAGCACCTATTACTGCTGTGCTGAACTCAGGTCATCAGACTTGGTGGTAAGCACCTTTACCTGCTGAGCCATCTGTTCCTCCCTCCCTCCCTGTCTCCCTCCCTCCCTCCCTCCCTCCCTCCCTCCCTCCCTCCCTCCCTTCCTCCCTCTCTCTGTCTCTGTCTCTCTCTCTCCAGCATACAGCAAGAAAACAGTGGGCGGGGGTGGGAGAGAGGGAGCAGCATTTAAGAGCACTGGCTGCTCTTCCAGAGGACCTGAGTTTGATTGCCAGAACCCACAGTGGCTCCCAACCATCTGTAACTCCAGTCCTAAGAGATAGGGTGCCCTCTGCTGGCCTCTGTGTGTGGTGCGCTGACATACAGGTAAAATACCCCTACATATAAAAATGCATAATTTAAAAAGAGAACAGTAGGCTGCAGCCCAGTTCTCTCTTTTAGCAACATACAATTTTAATTTTTCACCCCCCTTCCTTTTCTTAATGAACTCGTGACAGCTGTTAGATGAAACAGTTGATGAGACTCATCTGACTACAATGTAAACTAGAGGCCTAGAGCTTTGATGCCTCTATATTGCATCAGAAGCCTCAGTGATTACTTCTGCATTCTGGAGTCCTCAAATTCCCCCAAGTGCATTACTGTTTACAACTTGAAAGCCACCTGACAACTAAATGCTAAGTACTGTAAATAAAAACCTTGTAATAAAAACAAACCAAGGCAAACAGTCACTAGGAACAAGGTCCAGGAAGGAAGGAAAGGGTTCTCCTTTTTGTGTAACTTGTTGGGATGCTATCCACACATTCTTTATTAATTTTGTTCTTTGACAATTTCACGCATGTATATGAATATTGATTAATCTCTGCCCCCCACACGCTCATCTCTCTCCCCTCCTTATCAAGCACTCCCTTCTCTCTACTGGTTCCTATCACAGGTTCATGACTTTGGTCTTTTTTTTTTTGAGACCCATTTAGTTTTGTTGGACCCCAATTCTGGGGTCCTGATGGGCCAGTGGGAGAGCCCCACGACACAAACACCAAAACCAGGAGATGCAACAAGCAAGAGGTGCTTATTGAACAAGTGCACTCGGGTGACAGCAATCTCGGGGAAAGCTGCACACCCCCCAAAGGGTTTAGGCTCTCTTTTTATAGAGAAAGACCGTAATCAGCATACATGCATGGGGCACAAGGTGATTGATTACAAAGTATGATCTCATGTTTGAGAGATCACCCAGGTATGACCTGTTCTTATTCAAAGGAAAAACCATAGAATGACTTGGAAAGTCCCCAGACTGTCTGTTGGCCAGGAGTGACCCAAGCAGGGTTGTTCATCTGGGACCATTTGTTCCAGGGTTGGGGGCCTATTTCCTTGTTGTGGGCCAAGACCTGTGAGAAACTTTTTTCATACTCTGGCTTTCTCTTGGCTGTAACTAGCCCTATTTAACAAGATCAGTCTAGCATATAACCACTAGCCTCATCACCACAGTAACCTTTCTTGTTCTCATAATTTTTGTCTTTTCCTCCCATGTCAACATCCATTCTTTATGATTTTCTATATTCCGCTTGCAAGAATTATTCTCTTGTCCCTTTCCCACATCCTTGCTCTGCAAACTAAAATCTTTCGGTTAAACTAGCGCCAGCTTTATGACCACTGAATTGGAACTACCCACCAGAGCCTGGTGGGGTCACTAGTAGGTATGCAACTAAAGACAATGATTCCCTGCTTCGTGAATCTGTAAGTAGGGAATAGTACAGTAGTGAGAGATAGGCCCTGAGGCCCTCTTCCACCCAGGCTTGACTGACAGGCCCACTCCTGAGCAGTCATGTCATCTAACTACAGATGTTAGTTTGTGCTGAATGACTGTCTTGCCCAGAAGATGATATTTGTAGCCCTTCTGTCTCTGGCTCTTTTTTTGTTGCTTGTGTGTGTGTGTGTGTGTGTGTGTGTGTGTGTGTGTGTGTGTGTGTGTGTAATATCTCTGGCTCTCCTGCAACCCACTCTGTAGACTAGGCTGGCCTCAAACTCACAGAGACCCACCTGCCTCTGCCTCCCGAGTTAAGATTAAAGGTGTGTGCCACCGCTGCCCAGCCTGCCTCTGGTTCTTGATCTTTTTCTACCTCCTGCTCTGCAAAGTTCTCTGAGCCTTAGAGGAAGTGGTAGAAATGTCTTGTTTGGGGCTGGGGTCCAATGCCCTCCTCTGGCTTCTGAGCATATGTGGACAGATATATGTGTAGGCAAAACACTCATGCACATAAAATAAAAATAAATAAAAGGTTTAAAACTTTCATTTAAAAGTCCTTTTCCTTTTCTCATTTTTGAAAATTTTATCCATTTATATTTTATGTATGAATGCTCTGCATGTATACCTGCATGTTGAAGAAGGTATCAGATCCTAGTATAGATGTGAGCCACCATGTGGTTGTTAGGAATTGAACTCAGAACCCCTAATGGAGCAGCCAGTGCTCTTAACCACTGAGCCATCTCTCCAGCCCTAAAAGTTCTTTTTCATTTAAGGGCATGTTACTAGTTTGTTTTGTTTCTGAGATGGGTTTCCTGTTCTCAGGCAGGCTTTGAACTCATTACAGAGCTGAGAATGACCTAAGTGCTGGGATTTCAGTGGTGGGCCACTGTACCCTGCTTTGGGTTTGGAATCTGAGAGGGAACACCAACTCCTTCAGTGACACAGAACTACTGGCTGTCCAGTGCTGTTGCTGACCCTGGACTTCCCCACATGCCCAAGTTGCAGCAACAGTCCTGTAACAGGTGGCAGACAGATTTAAAAATCAGTGAAGCAGGGTATTCACATAAAGTGTAAACTGGCCTCAAACTGCTACTCTCCTGCCTCAGCTCCCCAGGGCTGGGATCAGAGGTGTGTACCAGCGTGTCCAGCTAGAACACAGATTTCTAAACAAGACCCCAGACCTAGGAACTCAGATATTACTCTAAAATTTCCACACTCTCACACCAAAAGGGAAACAGAGAGACAATCTTACGCCAAAGCAGGTTTATTGATTGTTTTACACAAAAAACTAAGAGTGGCTTCTGAGCACTCAATCCAAATTGCCCTCCTTTGAGTTGTTTTTCATTCTCTCTATGAAAATGCAACAGCTCTATGCAAACACAAGGAACTCAGATTTTACATTTACACCAGGGAATAACAACAAAGAAACCAGCACCCCTGCTTTGCTAGGAAAATGGACAAAACCTTAACGTTAATGAAGTATAAAGAAAATTGAGAGACTGAACCCTATAATTACTCACTCCCTGCCTAGAATACAAGACACACAAAAAATAAAAAAATAAAAAATCACGATTCAAGTAATATTTCAAGGAGAAAAGTGCTGGTGAAATTGGATGATATATATTTTTTAACCTATAAGTAAGGGTTTTAAGATTTATTTCACTCTAAAGGCCAAAAAAGCAAACCAAACCCAAACAGATAAAAAAAATACAACTTTTGTTTCTGGTGATGCTGCAGACTGAAGCCGTGGCCTGTTCAGGCTGTTATCAGCGCTGCCATCAACAGGAGCTGCCCACAGCATTGGACACTGGACCCTCCGGGCACTGACCCCAAGAATTTTCACTTCTTTAAATCACCTAACCTAAACTATGAGAATTAACATCTCAGGGAATATTTCTGCATATACTGACAGAATCAGAAGTTTGACTTGGTCTGTTATTTTACTTATTTCAGTCACCAGGACAAAGCAGCAAAACAAAGGCTATCATTTTCCCAGAAGCCAGTGGCTGATACCTAACCACCCTACCCCAGGAGGAACTCACATGGACTCTGATGGCAGGGCAGATGAGTCCCCTTCATGGACTCAGCAAACCTAAAATCTAAAACAGATTGGGAGAGGGACTTATCCACGACTCTGTCTTCTCCAGGGCTGGGCAGGGTGGAAGGGGGGAAACGATGGTTTTTTCCGGAAGATGGAAGGTGTTACTTGGAGAGAGAGGAGACACCCAAGTGTCTTGACTTGGGCTCCGTACAGCGCCCTTGTCTTCTACCATCAGCAACTGCTCTATCTCCTCTTTCAAAGAAAACTGTGACTGCAGCTCATGCTTGGGAGTCAGGGAGCAAGCTTTCTGGGTTCTCGGGTCTTCTGGCCCTGTTGACTCCCAACACTCTGGTTTGTTTTCAGAATCCTCGCTGGCTTTGCCTTCTTCCTTCATGGGTGGCAGAATATGAGACTCATCTGTGGTTTGCTTAGACACTTTATCCAAAAAACTCTCATCTTTATAAGATTCGTGACCTAGAGGGCGTGGAGCTTTGTCCACGCCAGAATTTTTACAAAATAAAACGCCGTGGACTCGGTCCTCTTTCACTGCTGTGCGGGTCCCTGGCTTCTTTGGGTGCAGCACTGGCCTTATGAGGAGGCCCTGCGCATTCACTCTGTACTCCTTGGCAGCTCTCTCTCGCCGCTGCTTCTGGAAGTCCTGGAGCTGAAGCAGCTCCTCTGGCAGCTCCATACACTCAGGCTGGGGAAGCAAACAGGCAGGCACAGGTTTACCGAGACCAGACATGGTCCCTAAAATCCCTTCTATTACCCCTGAGGAGACTAGGCAAGTGAGCTTATACAAATGTGCTCCTATAGTGCCCTCTAGTGATTCCTATGTAACATTAGTTTTACATTTTAATTGTATTGAGTAATTTAAATATTTAAGTATTTGAGAAAATTCAATATTTAAGTGTGTGTGTGTGAATATAGAAAATGTAGGTTCCCAGCCTGGCTTAATTGGCTTAGAAGGTGCACTCTGTGGCTGGGCAGTGCTGGTACACGCCTTTAATTCCAGAACTCAGGAGGCAGAGGCAGGCGGATCTCTGTGAGTTTGAGGCCAGCATGTTCTACAGATCGAGTTCCAGGACAGCCAGAGCTGTTAAACAGAGAAACTATGCCTTGGAAAACAAATCAACAAAAGAAAGTGCACCCTCTGAAAAGCTGTACTATCCAGGGACAGTCAGTGTACACGTGATCTCAGGTGTGTGTGTGTATGTGCAAATGCACATGTGTGTACACAATTTAGTAAATGTTTGTCTACACTGGATGACTTCTCATATGTGTGGTAACTGGGATCCCACCTGCTTTGTACAAGGTAGACAAGTACTCTACCAACATCCCAAATCCTAGAGTACATGTCAGCACCCTCTGTCCAAATGGTAACACAGTTTTACATATTTTCAGTATCTTTTTTGAGGGCAGGGTCTCACCATGTAGCCCAAAATAATATTAAACTTACTATGTAACCCATACTTGCCTGGAACTCAACATACTCGGAAGGTGAGCCACTGAAGGTCTAGAACTGCAAGTGTGCATTGCTATGGTATATTAATGAATTTTGGCAGATTTTTGTTGTTGCTGCTGTATGTTTAACACAGGGTCTCATATAGCTTAGGCTGGCATGGAATTCACTATGTGGTTCCAGATGACCTTGACATTCTGACCTTCCAGTGTACTAGGATTACAGGTGTAAACCAACATGCCCCGTGTCTGTGCTCATGGGGATCAAACTCAGGACTTTATACACAGGAGGCAAGCACTCTACCAAATGAGCTACATGCTCTACTATCTTACTTTGTGTTTGGTTTTTGTTTTTGTTTTTTTTGTTGTTGTTGTTGTTTTTTTTTGTTTTGTTTTGTTTTTTTGAGACAGGGTTTTTCTGTAGCTCTGGAGCCTGTCCTGGAACTCACTCTGTAGACCAGGCTGGCCTCAAACTCACAGAGATCCACCTGCCTCTGCCTCCAGAGTGCTGGGATTAAAGATGTGTGCCACCACGGATCGTCCAGTTCTATCTTACTATTATTAATTAAAAAAAAATCTGTGTTAGCCTGGCACACCTTTAATCCCAGCACTCTTGGGAGGTAGAAGCAGGAGTATCTCTGTGAGTTCAAGGTCAGCCTGGTCTACAAAGTGAGTTCCAGGCTAGTCAGGGCTACACAGAGAAACCCTGTCTGGAAAAACCCAAGTTGGGGGTGTGGGGGAAGTAAAGAGAAGAATAGCACGAGATTATGGGCTCCATAATCTCAAGCACAGGCTAGCACTCCACATGTACAGACATGAATATACCACACAGACATGCATGCACAGGACACACACAGACACACACGTATTAATCTCAACATGGTGGTACATGCTTGTAATCCTAGCACTTGAGAAATGGAGGCAGGAGGATCAGGCATTCAAGATCATATATATATATATATCTCAAGGTCAGTCCTGGGTATATAAGACTTTGTTGGAAAAACAAAATGCGGAGATGGAGAAAAGGCTCACTGGTTAAGAGAAATTGCTGCTCTTCTGAAGGACCCAGGGTTTGGCTCCCAGCACCTACACAATGGCTAGTAAATAACCATAAGTCTACTTTCTAGGGATCTGGTACCCTCTGCTGGTTTCCATCCATACCCCCTCAAGCATGCATATACACATTTGGATACACACACATAAAATGTAATACACACACACACACACACACACATATGCAAAAAAGAGGGGGATATTGGTTGTAATTCAGTTGGCACCAAGTTTGATACGTAACATTATAAAAGCAGGACACGGTGGCACAGGTCGACAAGCCAGCATTGGGCAGATGAAGGCAGAATGATCAGGAACTCAAGGTCATTCTCAGTTATATAGCAAGTTTGAGAGACATAGGAGAAACATCACTCCCTACTGAAGAAAAAAAAATCACCACAAGGCTACCCCATGAAAGTTGCTGCATTTATGATGAGTAGGTATCACAGCCAAATCTGGTGTCCTAAGATTTTAATCCCAGCTGCTCAGGAAGGAGGCAGAACAGAGATCAAGGCTACCCTAGACAAGTCAGTCAGACTTTTTCTTAAAACAAAACAAAATTAGAAAGGCCTGTGCATGTAGTTCATTAGTGGAGGGTTTGCTGAGAACATATAATGTCCTGTGTTTGATCCTCAGCACTGCAAACCAACAGTGGTTACTACTATGTGAGGAAGAGACACTCACAGGAACACTCACAGGACACACTCACTGGACACACAGAACACACTCACAGAACACTCATGGAAAGCTGCACCTACCTCTGTACCTGCAAGCCGGTCTGCAGAACCTTCTCGATAGGTGTTTAGGTACCCGTCCACCAGTGTGGTTAAGTCTGACATCATCTCATCTAAAAGTACCAAGCGGAGTGGAAGCAAATAGGTTGTTTCCAAGGCCAAGATTTTCAATAAAGGGGGTGGAAGAGGTCTTGTCAGCCATACTTCTGGATTTTCCTAAAGAAAGCAAAACCATTTTTTTCCCCAAGACAAGTTAGGGTTTCTTTGTGTAACAGCTCTGGCTGTCCTGGAACTCTCTATGTAGACCAAGCTGGCCTCAAACTTACAAGGATCTGCCTGCCTCTGTCTCCCAGGTGCTGAGATTAAAGACATGCACCACCATTGCCCAGCCATTTTTAATTAATATAATAAGCAAAATTCAGCTAGGTGGAAGTGGCACATGCCTTTAATCCCAGCACTCAGGAGGCAGAGGTAAGTGGATCTCTGTAAGTTTGAGGTCAGCATGGTCTACAAAGTGAGTTCCAGGACAGCCAGGGAAAACAAACTAACTTAATTTAAAACAGTGCCATTGCTGTCTACTACTTTCTACTTTTCTATTATCAGTAAACCCTGAGCAGGTACATATACCCACATATACAGTGTTTGTGAGTCAGAGAAAAGTAGGGTTGGGAAGGAGGCTGGTATATTAGGATTTCCCCCTCAAAGTTGCAGGCCAGTCAGAAGCTTGTGTACTATGTCTAGGAGCCTATGATTCATTGCCAGTACCTCAAAAGCCCACAAAGTTGGAGGGAGAGTTTGGGGCATAGTGTAGCTCGGTGGTAGAGCACCTGCGTACTGTATATAAAGTCTTGAGTCACTCCCCAGCACCACTGGAAGGAAAAAGTGCTCCAGTGAAGATTTTAGCAATGACCAATTATGTAGGTAATATACTCACAACCCAGGTTTGTGTGTAAGGATATTATGCGCATGGTGATTTGAAAGAAAATGGCCCCCAAAGGGGATGGCACTATTAAGAGGTTCGGAGGTGTGTCACAGTGGGGGTGGGCTTTGAAGTCTCATATATGCTCAAGCCTTAACCAGTGTCTCAGTTCACTTCCTGCTGCTTGCAAGCTGGAGCACTCCCAGCTCCTTCTCCAGCACCACGCCTGCTTGCACACCGCCATATCCTCCATGATGATAATGTACTAAACCTCTGAAACTGTAAGCCACCCCACTAAATATTTTCCTTTATAAGAGTTGCTGTGGACATGTGTTCATAGTGTCTCTTCACAGCATGCATTAAAGAAAATTTATATAGCTTTGGGAAAAGCAACTAAAAAGACTTTGGTTCCAATGTCTTAATTCAAATTTCCATAAAAAAGTTTCCCCCATTCCAACTTGAAAATTTAGTTCAGAGTACTTTTTAATTTATAATCAACAAATCTGGCTTCTATCTACTTGAAAGCACAAATGGTTCCTCACTGGCACAGCTAAGGTTCTGGAATACCCATGCTTATAAGGCAGCTATCAGTTCTCTATTGAATAGGCTAACAGTCCTGTACAGAGCCCATCTGGAAGCTTAAATGACACATTTTCATTACTCACCTGAATAAGTTTTTGTCTCTCTTCTAAAAAGGAGAGATATTTAGGTGCAACTTTAAGGTGTCTGATTAAACTCTCCTGCAAGGTACTGATACAGTTAGGAAGGAAACCACCTGTTTCCATGGAAAACTGAAGGACATCTGCTACCTGAGGTATGAAACAGGAAACAATCAATCCCACAACAACAAATGAAAATTAAGCAACACACAGAAATACCAGAAATACCCCTCATGTCAGAAATACCCTGAAAGACGTTACCTGTGAGGGCTAGGATGTAGCTCTGCTGGTACCATGCCTACCTAGCATGCCCCAGGCCCTGGGCTCCACCCAAGCAAAAACTAGACTTTCTGGTACAAGTCTGCAATCCCAGACTTGGGAGGCAGAGGCAGGAGGATTGTCATCTAAGACATGGGGAATTGGAGGCCAGCCTGAACTATGTAAGATGAGAAAGACAGAAACATACAGACAAACACATAAAGAGAGAAGGATCTTTAAGTGCCATTTTCCTTGAGGCTATGCCATGGATGCCAAAGATAAATTTATTATTTATTTATTTATTTATTTATTTTAATGACAGGGTTTCTCTGTGGCTTTGGAAGCTATCCTGGAACTAGCTCTTGTAGACCATGCTGGACTTGAACTCACAGAGATCCACCTGCCTCTGCCCCTCCCGAGTGCTGGGACTAAAGGCATGTTGCTATAGGTAAATTTAAAGCAGGTCAGTCAACTGGTTTTGAAATGAAAATAATAAAGCTAAGAGATATCATAGCTCTACATTGTCTATTTTCTTTTCTTTTCTTTTTTTTTTTTTTTTTTTTTTTTTTTTTTTTTTTTTTTTGTTATTACACCTTAGTGCCTTTAGAGATTGAGAAAACAAAGAATTTAAGATTTTTAAGTAGGCAGGACAAAGGCAGCAGATCTGGCTGCTCAAAAACTAACAGCCAGGCACTCTGGCAACATTTTGGTAAAGAACATGAATAAAACACGAATAAAAGGAAGAATTGCTACACTGGTCTGGGGAGATGGCTCTAGAATCCACATAAAGCAAGATATGGCAGGTAGGATTCCCATCTGTAATCCCAGTGCCCCCAGGGCAAGAGAGGAGGATTCCCAGATGCTCACAGGCCAGCTGGCCTGCCTTATGCAGTGCTGGGCAGCAAGAGACTGTTGCAAAGCGGAAGGCAAGGGCCCATACCCAAGGCTGTCTCCTGACTTCCACAGGTGCACAGCCCCTTTGTGCCTGCGCCCACATGCATACCTATCAGAAATACAGAGATTAAAGAAAAAGAAACTGCCACAGGCTGAATGACTCAAGCTATCTATGTCTGTGCAGGTAAGGTGGAATGTGCCAGTATTCCAGTATTTGGGAGGTAGAGGCAGGAGAATCAGGATTGCAAGGTCTTCCTTAGTTTGAGGTCAGTCTGGGTGGCAAGAGACCATGTCTTTAAACAGACAAAACCAAACCAAGGAGATTAATTTCTTAATCCCTGGATCTGATTAAGGTTCTTAAAATGAATTATCCTAAATCATTAGAGTAGGTCCTAAATAAAGTCAAATGTTTTGTTCTGAGACAGGGTCTCAAAATGTAGCACAAGCTGGTTTAGAACCATGTAACAGGGCGGCCCCCTTATCTCAGTTTCCCCATTGTGCCATCACATCCAGTTTACACATGCTCTTTTAAAGACATGGAGATTTCACTGTAGCCAGAGGTGAAGGTGACAGCAGTGGGTGACAATGTACTTTTACCTTCTGTCTGGGTGGGGCACATGCATGCCATCCTGCACTTGCAAAGGCTACAGGACAAATTGTGGGAGTTGTTTCTCTCCTTTTTTCATGTGAGCCACAGGAACTGTGTTCAGGATTGGCAGCAAATACCATTACTTGGTGAAGATATCTTGTCAGCCCTACTTTTTCCTCTTTCTTTTTATTTATTTTTGAGGCAGGGTTTCTCTGTGCAACAGCCCCAGCTCCTACTTTTTCTTTTACCTTTATTTTCTAAAAATTATTTATTTAGAGATGGTATCTTACTTAGGAACCCTGACTATCCTGACTGGCCTCAAACTCACAGAGATCCACCTGCCTCCACTTCCCAAGAACTGGGATTGAGCAGGGCAGTGATGGCGCACACCTCTAATTCCAGTACTTGGGAGGCAGAGGCAGGTGGATCTCTATGAGTTTGAGGTCAGCCTGGTCTACAGTATTGATGAGAGATGTCATTCTGTATATGTTTCTCATACTGGTTAATAATAAAGCACTGTTGGCCAATAGGAAAGGAAGATAGGAGGGACTAGGAGACAAGGAGGAAATAGGAAGTAGTAAGGAGGAGTCAAGATGGAGAGTCTGGAGAGAGCTGGACGCCAGCCGCCTCCCGGTAAGAGAAGGCCATGTGAAGATACATAGAAATGGGTTAATAATTAAAGGCAGAGCTAGCCGATAAGTAACAAGTAACCGGGCCAACAGTATTGTATCAAATACAGAGTCTCTGTGTGTTATTTGGGGCTGGTGGCGTGGTAGCAGGACAAGACCGGGCAGCAGGCGGAAAAACCGTACTCGTTACACAGTATGAGTTCCAAGACAATCAGAACTACATAGAGAAACCCCACCTCAAAAACAAAACAATACAAAAAAAAATCTGGGATTAAAATTTCCTGGCCTGAAATTTTTTTGTTTTTATTTTACTTACGAGACAGGGTTTCGTCCTGGCTGTCCTGGAACTCAATTTGTAGACCAGGCTGGCATGGAACTCACAAAGATCCACCTGCCTCTGCCTCCCAAGTACTGGTATTAAAGGAGTACACCACCAATGCCGGCCCTGAGATTTATTTTTAAAATTTTAAATCTGTATTTATTTTTATTTCATATGTATGAGCATTTTTCCTGCACATATGTATGTGCACTAAGCATATGCCTGCTGCCTGAGGAGGCCAGAAGAAGATACTAGATCCTCTGGAACTGGAGTTAAGAAGAGCTGTAAGCCACCATGTGGTTGCTGAGAACCAATTTCGTGTCCTCTGCAAGAGAAGCAAGTGCTCTTAACCACTGAGCTGCCTTTCACATGATTTATGTATATGTATGTGTCTACATTAGTGTATGCATATGTATGTATAGATGTTTGCATCTATGTGTGTACATGAAGGCCAGAAGAGGACACTGGCAGTTACCCTCTATCATGCTGCCTATTCTCCTGAGGCAGGGTCTCTTTCTGAACCTGGGGCTTATGGTTTCTCAGCTAGGCCAGAAGTCAGCAAGCCTCAGTGAGCTTGCTGTCTCTGCCTCCCTCAGAGCTGGGGTTACAGATGTTGAAGGGAGCACTCAGCTTGTTATGTGGCTGCTGGGATCCAAACTCCAATCCTCATCATTATACTGCAAGCATTTTTAACTAATGAACCATTTATCCAGTATTGCACACTCCTCCATCCTTTCCTCCTTCCTTCCCTTCTTCCTTCCCTCCCTCTCTCTCTCATTTCTGAGACAGGGTCTTATGTAGTCAGGCTGGCCTTGTACTCACTGGCTACGAAATCCTGAATCCTCCTGCTTCCTTCCTACAGAATGACATACTTTGAAGAGGGAGAAAGGAGACATAAACCAATGAATGAAAGCAGCTACTAGATACTAAAAATGCAATGGAGCCAGGAGGTGAAAAATTAGTAGTTCAAGATCATCCTGGGCTACATACAGAGTTTAAGGGCTACATGAACCCCATCTCAAAAACAATCAAAACCTCACTAAACATGGTGGGTTTGGTAGAGCAAGCCCATAATCCCAGCACTGGGGATGCAGAAGAAGGTGAGGCCAGAATAGGCTCCAGAGGGAGTATCCAGACCTATACAGAGAAACCCAGTCTTTTTTAGCAAGGGAGCAGCCACTCTCAGATAACCTCTAAAACAATCTGCTGACACCCTGACTCTTACTCAGGAAAAGTGATGTGAACCTTCTCATCTTTAGAACTATAAGAGAATAAAGTAAGCCTGTCATGATATATTTGTGGTAGTTACAGCAACAATGCTTGCCTTCTATGCAAGGCCCTGAGCTTATTCCATAGCAAGGAAAAAAAATATACCAAAAAAAAAAAAAAAAAAAAAAAATCGGGTGGTGGCAGAAGCAGGGAATCTTCGAGGTCAGCCTGGTATACAGATTGAGTTCCAGGACAGGCTCCAATGCCACAAAGAAACTCTGCCTAGACAAAAAATAATTATCAAGATGGCTTCATGGGAACTATGGCACAAAGGCAGGGTCAATACTGTGGACTGAAAGACTCAAAGCAACTGCACACATAAGAAATGGTACAGACTCTGTAAGCACACACGTGAAGAGTAAAATCTAGCCACATAGTTAAACAAGAAATTGAACTGAGGAATTAATACTCAAAAAATAGTAGTCAATCCCTGGCACCAAAGGGAAAAAGCAAAGACCAAGGAAAGGGAAGGAAGGAAAGAAGCAAAAATAGAGGGTGAGAGAGAACCATATGGGAGCAGTGGTTTTAGCACTTTCAGAGTCAAATCAGAAACAGATGAGTTCTAAGAGCAGGGCTAGGCAAGGTATTTCTCATTTCTTTCAGGGCCCTTGCCCAGGCAAGTCAGATCTCATCAAGTAAGGATTTTGAGTGAGATAGGTTTTTTTTTTTTTTTTTCATTTTTAAGAAATAATTTATTCACTTTGTTTTATATGTATGTTTTTATATGTGTTTATATGCATATATGTGTATGATATGTGTGCCTGCATAAGTCAGAAGAGGCCATCAGTTCTTGGAACCAGTTGCTGATGGATATGTGGGTCCTGGGAACAAAACTCAGGTTCTCTGCAGTAGCACAAAGTGCTCTATCCACTAATCATCTCAATAGCCCCATAAATAGGTATTTACTTTTTTAAGGGATATAATAACCTGAACAACTATACCCCTGGGGTAAAAACATGATAAAGGAGAGATGTGCTTATTCACTTCATATTGTCTCCACATCAGACCTTTAACTTTCTTAAGTTTCTGAATATCGTGACATACCCAGCTTCCTTCTTACTATTACAGTTGTAGAACAAAAAGAGAAGACTTCCTTCTAAATGACTCTAAGTAACTTACAATTTTTATAGTTCTTACATGTTCTATACATAGTTCATCCAAGAAACAGGCAGTAATGGGCACCAGTAAAAGTGGGCTCAGTTATTTCTTTAGGGTCACCCTGTGGAGCACTGGATGATGTGGAACTCTCTCTGTATGCCAGGCTGGCCTTCAGCTCACAGAGATCCACCTGCCTCTGCTTCTCAAATCCTCGGAGTAAAGACATGTGCCACTGTACTTGGCACAATTACTTTTTAGATGAGAAATCTTTTCTACTAGGATCTATGTGCACTGGCTTGACTCCAGTGTTACCCTTCATACCTGCGTGTCAAAGACATTGTTCAGCATAATTCCATACTGATGAGACAGGCAATCAGAAAGCCATCGACAATCATGGATGACCTAAGGAGTCAGAAGGTGGAGACAGGTGTTAGAACCTGGCCACTGCCTCATTACCAAGGTAATCAGCTTCTATACCCACCTTTAAGATTCTCTTGTCTTCGAAGATCATCTGGAGTCCATTGTTGAAAGCACGACTTCCCAGAAGGAAAATATCAAACAAGTAAACTCGGCTGTTTGTGGCCACCTATAACAAACAATACCATCGAATGAGGAAAGGTCAGAGGAGGGATCTGAGGACCAAAAGCACAGGACATGGATGAAAATGGTGAGCATCTTCACAGCAGCATGGCAGCAGTCATTCAAGTGGTACTTAGGAAAAACAGCTTTAAATTGATCCTACGTTTTTAAAGAAAAAGACATAATGAAGTTTAGGGTGTGCCTCTGTAGTAGAGCTTGCTTAATATGAGTGAAGTTCTGGGATCTCTGATTTGCTATTGATATCTGATACTGATACTGCAATAAATATGATTAAAGAAACAATTATTAGGATTTTCAGAAGGACAGGAAATTGTTAACAGGTAAACTTGCTATATTGATTAGGAAAGCTTGGTGGGTTTTCTTTTTTTTTTTTTTTTCTTTTTTCTTTTCTTTTTTGGTTTTTCAAGACTTGGTTTCTTTGTGGCTTTGGAGGCTGTCCTGGAACTAGCTCTTGTAGACCAGGCTGACCTTGAACTCATAGAGACTTGCCTGCCCCTGCCTCTGCCTCTCAAGTGCTGGGACTAAAGGCATGCGCCACCACTGCCTGGCTTTTCTTTTTCATTTAAGATAGAGTAAACATGATGAATATATGTATTCATTTCCATCACTTACGATATTTTTTTATTCTTTCAAAATTTCATACATATATGCAATGTATCTTGATAATATTTACCCCTTACTCCTCCCCTCCAACTTCCTTCAGGACCCATCACATCCCCTCACAACTTTATGTCTTCCATCAATTCAAATCAGTGCTGCCCATATACACTAGAACACGGACAGAGTCATCTACTGGGGAAGGGTCAACTTTTCAGCGGCCCCACTCCTAAAGAAAAGTCACTCTCCCTCCCAGAAGTTATCAACTGCCAATAAACACAGGTAGGCCTTGGGAACCCTTTCCCTGAACATCAAATAGTATGAGTGCATGCATCTCTTCATGTGAGTGCATGCATGTGAAGTCTGCCAACCCTGGGAACCTAATTCAATCTGCAAGACACAGAGGACAGAAGGAAAGACTGACACCTACGAGTTGTCCGCTGACCTCCACACATGCTGTGACATATTCATATACTGCTCCAACCCCCACCACCAATAGATAACTTGTAAATTAAAACAGTTTTGCTTGTTTGTTTTTACAAGATAGGGTTTCTCTATGTAACAGTCCTGGCTGTCCTGGAACTCACTCTGTAGACCAGGCTGGCCTTGAATTCAGATATTCATCTGTCTCTGCCTCTCAAATGCTGGGATTAAAGGTGTGCACCACCACTGCCCAACTATTTTTAATTTTTAAAATATTATGTGTATGGATGTTCTGCCTCATGTATGACTGTGCACCACATACATGTATGCCTGGTATCCTCCCAGGTCAGAAGTGGGCACTGGATCCCATGGAACTGGAGTTACACGCAGTTGTGAGCTACCATTGGGGTGCTGAGAATTAACCATGTTCCTCTGCAAGGACAGTAAAAGCTCTTAACCCTTAATTCATCTCTACAATACCCACTGGCCTTCTTTTTGAAAAGAATAAATGAGTAATAGAAGAATGGATATTCCAAGAGCTTGGGCTGTAGTTTGGTGAAAGATAGCTTATCTAAAATATAGGAGGATCTAGGTTCAACCCCAGTATTTACAGGGGGAAAAAAAGGAAAAGTAATAACGGACATTCTAAATGAGTTCTTGAGTGACAGAAAGACTTAAAAGTATATATACATGGTCATGGATGGTAGTGGCAAAACATTTAATCCAGTACTTAGGAGTTAAGAGGCAGGTAGATCTGTGAGTTCAAGACCAGCCTTGAGTAAGTTTCAGGACAACCAATGTACACGTATGTATTTATGTATGCATGCATGCATGTGTGTGTGTGCAGTTTAGAAAAGATCTTTCCTCATAGCACTGCTTTCAAAGTGTCCCATAAGTTTGGGTATGTTGTGTCTTCTTTCTCATTGAATTCTAGGAAGTCTTTAATTTCTTTCTTTATTTCTTCCTTGACCCAGGAATGGTGCAATTGCACATTGTTCGATTTCCATGAGTTTGTAGGGTTTCTGTAATTTGTGTTGTTGTTGAATTCTAACTTTAAAGCATGGTAGTCTGATAAGATACAGTGGGTTATTCCTATTTTTTTTTTTGTATCTGTTGAGGTTTGCTATGTTGCTGAGTATGTGGTCAATTTTAGAGAAGGTTCCATGTGGTGCTGAGAAGAAGGCATATTCTTTTGTGTTTGGATGGAATGTTCTATAAATGTCTGTTAAATCCAATTGGTCCATAACTTCTGTTAGTTCCTTTGTTTCTTTGTTAAGTTTCTGTCTGGTGGTTCTGTCTAGTGGTGAGAATGGTGTGTTGAAGAATGTGTGGGGTTTTATGTGTGATTTAAGTTTTAGTAATGTTTCTTTTATGAATGTGGGTGCCTTTGTATTTGGGGCATAGATGTTCAGAATTGAGGCTTCATCTTGATGGACTTTTTCTTCTTCATCTCTTTTGATTGATTTTAGTTTGAAGTCTAATTTGTTAAGATATTAGGATTGCTAAACCAGCTTGTTTCTTGGGTCCATTTGATTGGAAAGTCTTTTCCCAATCCTTTACTCTGAAGTAATGTCTGTCTTTGAAGTTGAGGTGTGTTTCCTGCATGCAGCAGAAGGACAGATACATAGAGGAGGGCCTAGGACTTCCCTCAAATGATGTAACAGACTTTAATGACCCCCCCCATAGAAGGCCTCACCATCCTTGGTTGGGGGATGGTTTGGGGGGGGGGGTAGGGAGCATGGGAGGATGGAAGGAAGAGGTAATGGGAGGGGGGATTGATATGTAAAATGGTTGTTTCTAAATTAAAAAAGAAAATCTTTCACCTGAAGCCAACAGAGTTTCCCATGGCGACACACATTAGTTCCTTCTGCAGCCACACTCAGGACACTCTGCTTCTTGATGTGGAGCATCTGATAAAAAAAAGGAGGACACCTTTAATCCCAGCACTTGAGAGGCAGAGGCAGGCAGAGTTCTGAGTTCAAGGCTAGCCTGGTCTGCATAGTTCCAGGACAACTAGGTCTACACAGACAAACCCTGTCTCAAAGGGAGAGGTTTGGGGGAACAGATGTTGATGTGGGAGGTCCTTCTGTATGCTATGAATATATGTTGCTTTTATTGGTTGATGAATAAAGCTGTTTTGGCCAATGGCCAAGCAGAATAGAGCCATATGGAAAGAAGGCAGAATGATGGAGATGCCATGTGGCCACTGGGGAAACAGGATGTCAGGTAAGAAACTACAAGCTTCATGGTAAAATATAGACTAATAGAAATGGGTTAATTTGTAAGACCTAGCCAGTAATAAGCCTGAGCCATTGGCCAATCAACTATATTTAATATTAGTCTCTGAGTGATTATTTCATAAGTGATTGCAAGGACCAGCAAGTGGAAGAGAAACCAGTCCAATGGGACTAGGCAAGATAGAGAAAAGCTTCCAACCACATGTGGCACCCAAACATTTGGCAAGAATTTCAACATAAAACCTGACAAAAGCTTTCAAAGGTATTCTAAACATAAAACAACAGAGTCAATCAGGGCTTCTTGGTAGCAACATTTTCTTGAGTGGACTCTGTTTGCTAGAGGCAGCAGAGGCATAACTCCTTTAAGAGATAGCTTCCTGACTCAGAGCTACCAACAAAAACCACGTGGCTCTTTTAAGATTCCCTGCTACCAAACCCTTATGAGTTTATGAGCAGCCAGCAGCATGGACCTAAAATGTCTGAAGAGGTGGGATGATACAAGTGGCTCCTGCTAGTACCTCCACCATGAAGCTAGACTCTCAGGAAGCCAAGGAATGGGGTGGAGCCAGCTGCTTTAGTCCTAGCCAAGCCTGCTTAGCATTTTAAAATACTCTCCTGGTCACAAAGGGAGAACAGATACACAATAGGACAGATTCAGACAAAAAGAAGGCCCCTAAATGGGTTACAGTGTGTTTGATAAATGTGCATGGGCTTGGGAGAAAGAGGATAGAGGACAGTCATAGATTAAAAACAATTTAAGGATAATAAACTGAGGTCCTTAAAGGAGACATAAAGCAAAAAGAGATTATAATAGGCCATGTAAAGATGGAAAATACACACAGAGTCTGGATTATGTATACTATTGTGTTTTCTTTGAATTTTTTTTGACTGTTAATGACTAACTAGAGAGACGCATTTGACTGTGGGGATTGCTAAGCTAAACCAACATATATATTTTAAAGGTATCTTGACTTCAAAATTTGGGTCTAAGGATATGTTGCTTTGGAAAAGA
The DNA here is from genome assembly GCF_943737965.1 of Phodopus roborovskii. NCBI lineage: Eukaryota > Metazoa > Chordata > Mammalia > Rodentia > Cricetidae > Phodopus > Phodopus roborovskii. The sequence continues at coordinate 33,647,911 of NW_026126416.1, read as the reverse complement.
GGTTCTGTTTTTGTTTCCACAGATGAGAAGATGAGAAGCTGTGGATTCCTTTCAGGCTAATATGGTTTAATCAAACAAGACCCCTTGAAACAGTGGCCCAGGTGATCCAACATCCATGGCAACTTCAGGACTACTGACTGAGATGGACCGAGCACACAGGATACCCCAATCAGGACTTGACCATAATTCAAATTTCATGATATTTTGAGGCTAACAACTTCAAAACTTAACCTGAGTGATAAATACTGGGTTTGAGAGGTGGGTTAAGAAAGGGCACGGTGGTAGTATACACCTTTAACTCCAGCACTTGAGAGACAGAGGCAGAGGCAGGCAGATCTGAGTTTAAGGCCAAGGTGGTCTACAGGGAAGCTCCAAGATAGCTGGAGCTGCACAGAGAAACCATAACTCAAAAAAAAAAAAAAAAAAGAGGGTTTTATATATCTTCAGGCTGCATCCTAATAAGCCACATAGCCTAAGGTAGTCTTATCCTCTCCATTGTTCTGTTTCTACTCCCCAAGTACACTTCCCATCTTACATGGTACTCATTGATTTGGTTAGACTAAATTGTCACCAGCCCCAGGAGTCTGCCTGTCTCTGCCCCCTCAGCAGTGAGGGTACAGGCATGTGTGCATGCTCCCTGCTTTTATCTCCGTGCTGGGGATTCAAACTCAGGCCTTCATGCTTGCAGAGCAAGCAGTTTGCTGATTAAGGCATCTTCCCAGCTTCTGGATTATGGTTTTGTTGTTGTTTTACCTTCCCCTGAGACAGGTTTTCTGTGTAGCCCTGGTTGTTCTGGAACTCACTCTGTAGACCAGGCTGGCTTCAAAACTAAGAGACCAACCTGCCTCTGCCTCCTGAAAACTGGGATTAAAGGGGTGGCTCTGTGTGAAGGGATGTACATACATATGTAAATGAAACATCCATTCACACTAATAGTAAATGACTGACACTACTTACTGCAGCACCAAACTTCTGCTGGAACTGATCAATGACTGTGTATGTCACCTCCTCTTCCTCTACAAGAGAAGGAAGGCATTGAATGTGTCTTTCTTCCTTAACAAGAGAATGTCTGTGTCTCTTTTTAATTTTAGACGTATTCCTTATCACCTGTTTAGCCCTCACACATAACACATGGTGAGTACTAATTACTACCCTGTTTTGTCAACTGAGAATAAACCAGAGTCCCACCAAGGATATTACAAACTGAATGAATGGTCTAGTGTTTTCTGTCATAATCCAGTACCGCTTCTCTCTTCCTAGGTTTATATACTGAATACCTTGAGGCCTTTCTGAAAGGATTAGTTTATTATTACATATGCATGTGTATGGTGTGTTGGGTGTGTGTACATACGCACACATGGATGCGGAGGTCAGATGACAACTTCTACCTTTTATGTGGATACTGGGGATTGGACTCAAACCACCCAGCAAGCACCTTTACCCATTGACCCATCTTGCCTGCCCAAGACAATTCATAACAAAAAGTAATCGTTTAAAATAAATGAGTCCTGGAAAAGGAATAATATCCCCACTGTTGGAGATTTATTTCTTGCCAATTATTACTATTGTTGTTCTTTGAGCTAGGGTCTCATGTAGTTGAGGCTAGCCTTTAACTCATTAAGTAGCTGAGAATGCCCTTGAACTTCTGATCTTCCTGCCTCTATTTCCCCAGTATACCCATCTGATGATAATGGGGATGGAACCCAGGTCATCATTAACACGAGGAAAGAATCCTACCAACTGAGCTACATCCCTAGATTGTTGTGGGATTTCAATCTGTTTAGCCAATGGCTCTTGGGGCAGCAAGCTCTTGGGCGTGGTCTTGTCTGCATACATGACGGCTTAAGAGCTGAGGGGGAGGTGTTGCTCTCCCCTCCTCCAATTTTCTGTCTCTCTCTCTCTCTCTCTCTCTCTCTCTCTCTCTCTCTCTCTCTCTTTCTGGTGGTCTGAACCAGAGCAAGGAGCAGTTGGTCCTCATCTCCCCTGGGCAGAACAGCAGGACACAGCAGCTGAATCTCAGTGGCATCTAATCTGTTCTGTAACAGTGAATATTTACCCCTATATTATACCTAAATAAATTCTTGAGACCCTTTAACAGAGTCTTGTGGGTTCACATAACAAGTGGTATCCAACATGGAAAACCCTAACTTAAGAGTTAGTTTTTGATGGCTGTCTTATTTATGGTTTCTAGTCTACTCCTATGAAGAGACACCATGACCAACCAAACTCTTATAAAAGAAAACATTTAAATGGAGGCTTGTTTACAGTTTCAGACGGGAAGGCTATTATCATCATGGCAGGGAGCGATGCAGTATGCATGGAGCTGAGCAGTAGCTGAGTGTTCTACACTCTGATCCATGAGCAGCAGGCAGAGAGGCAGTGGGCCTGGTGTGGGCTTCTGGAATATCAGAGCTTACTCCTACAGACAGGCCTCCTCAAACAAGACCACACCTCCCAATCCTTCCAAACAGTTCATCAGCTGGGACTAAGCATGCAGATATATGAAGCTACTGGGGCCATTCTCATTCAAACCGGGCAGTGACTTGACGGTTAGAAATTTTTGCTGCTTTTCCAGAGGACTTGAGTTACTCCTGGTGACCCAGTCCACTTCCGGTTGTCTTCTGATTAAAATGTAGCCAACACCATGTCTGCCTGCTATGATGATATTGGACTGAACCTCTGAACTGTGTGTAAGCAAGCAACCTCAATTAAATGTTTCCCTTTGTAAGGGTTGCCATTGTCATGGTGCCTCTTCACAGCAATAGCAATCCAATATAGTTCAGTTAGATTAAAGGCTTGGCAGAAGGTAACTGTTCAATCCCCAGGGCCTACATGGTGGAGGGCAAGAGCCAACTTTTGAAGTTGTTCTCTGACTTCCACAAGGTCCAGGGTGTGCCTACTGCATTCACAGGGGTGTGTGCGTGCGTGTGCGCGCACGCGCACACACACATACACACACATCCTTTATTTCCCAATCTCTGTAGTGCCAGGACAACAATCATTCTCCTCTTCTTTTGCATCTATACATGCGCTTGGGGGACTTCAGCTGGTCTCAAGATTTTAAAAACTGCTTATTGTTGATTCCTGAAGTTTTCTGTCTGTATCAGACTTCTTATCTCTAGGCTACATTTTTTTTTTTTTTTAAATTTCAGAGACAGGACTTCACTATGTAGCCCATGCTGTCTTACAATCTTCCCAGCCATATATCACCTTTTGTTCCCTAGCCTTTTGTTCAAACTTAAATGGACACAAACTGAACGTTACAGTTGATTTTAATGTCAACTTGCCACAAGTTAGAATCACCTGAGTAGGGCGCCTCACCAAACAACTGTCCTTATTGCCTTGACTGACATGGAAAGACCCATCCAATTGTGGGTGGGATCTTCAGGTAACAGTCCAGATAAAAAGCCTATGTCAGAAGGGATATTATTTGGTCTTTTGCTGGTTTGGTCTTTCCTCCTGCTGCTGAGTTCATCTACTCTCTTGCTGCTGCTGATTCCTTCAATGACATCAGAACCAGCATTTCCAAGCTTGCATCATGAACTAGGGAACCAGAGGCTCTCCAGGAAATTTCTGGGCTTCCAGAACCAGATGGGGACTGCTGAGGCACCCAGACTTGTAGACTGTATAATTAGCAGCTGTTGCCCCCAACCAGTGAGACAAGCTATTGTGGTACTACTCCAACTGTGGAGGCATTTAGTCTCAAGGAAGGAGTAACTAAGGGGTTTGCAACTTCTCAGATGTTACTTAGCTGTTGCTACTGACTTAACAAGTCTCTCTCTCCCTCTCTCATTCCCTCTCCCTCTCCTTCTTCTTCGAACCCTGACTAATTCATTGAACTCCTATTCAGGTCTCCAAAACCTTTTCTACATTAAGCTTCTCTCATCTTATTTTACACAACTGCCTCCATACTTGCAGATGTTCAGGTTCAAACCCATCTTTGATTCCTCTTTATGCTCTCACACACCTATCTATCTAATTTGTCAGCATGTCCCATGGGTTCCACCTTTAACACACATCTAGAAGTACAGCATTACCTACCTGCTCTATTGCTACCACTGGAGTCTAGGGCATTGTCCTTATTTCAAGGCCAGTGAGATGGCTCCTTGTGTAAAGGCACTTATACTCCAGAGTCTGACAGCCTGAGTTCAGTATAGAGCCACATGGAGGGAAGACAGAAACACTTCCTTCAAGTTGGCTCTTTTATCACCACATGCATGTCATGATGCACATACATCCCCATCCCCCCACACAAATAAATGTAATTGAACATCTAAAAACATAAGCCAGCAATGGTGGCACATGCTTTTGATCCTAGCACTCAATAGGCAGAGGCAAGCTGATCTATGTGAGTTTGAGATCAGCCTGACATATAGAGTTCCTGAACATTCAGGGCTATACAAAGAAACCCTGTTTCTCTCTCTCTCTCTCTCTCTCTCTCTCTCTCTCTCTCTCTCTCTCTCTGTGTGTGTGTGTGTGTACATAGACACACAGACACAGACACACACACACACACACCATTGAGAAGGAAGATCAGGCACGGTGGCGATTGCCTTGCATGCCAGGTTATCATGGACTACAGTGTGGACAGAAAAATGAAAACCAAAACATTGTAATTTCTTCACAAAGCTGTGTAGACTTCTGTGCTTGTGTTGTAGGTTGGTTGGCTTTTGAACAATGGTCTCTTAGCCTAGGCTAACCTCAGCCTCTTAGTAATGGGATTAAAGGTGTACATCACAAAAACAACTTTTTTAAAATGAAAAACCAGAATCACAAAAGCCCTTTGATGCTTTCTTCCTTTCTCCCTCAGAGTCTACACCCTTTGAGGGCCTACAAACTTCTCAGTGACCCACCAACCCCACCCCATCACCTATTCCTCCTTTTTCTCTCCATGTGTAATGATTTCCTTGCTGATGCTTGGCATGTTGTACCTCTAGAGCCTTTATATTTTTCTTTTCTCAGTTTTAGATACATTTCTCAGCAGGTGCTGTGTCTCATGCCTATAATCTCAGACTCTAAGGGCCCAAGGCAAGATTGTTGAGAGTTTGAGGCTAGCTTCGGTTACAGAATGAACCCTGGGTTAGAGGAGCGAGACCCTATCACAAAACAAACACTAACCAATTTAAAATTTGGGCATGGTGGCAGGTGGAGCTCTGTAAGTTCAAGGCTAGCCTGGTCTACATAGTGTGTTCCATGACAGCCAGAGCTATATACTGAAACCCTATGGGGGGGGGGGCGGGAAGAGAGCACCTGGAGTGGTGGTATTTATTGAGACAGGTTTTTGAGACAGGTGTCTCTGTAGCTTTCAACCCTGTCCTGGAACTCAACTCTGTAGACCAGGAGGCTGGCCTCAAGCTCACAGAGCTCTACCTGCCTCTGCCTCTTAAGTGATGCGATTAAAGATGTACATCACCAATGCCTGGTTGTGGCACTTGTTTTTTAATATTACCACTTGGGAAACTGATGCCAACCTGGACTACATAAGGGATATCACAGTAGCCAGAACTATCTATGACTCAAAACAAAACAACAAAAAGCATTTCTCATGATATCCAAGTAGCTCAATGCCTCCCCTCCTTTAGGCCTTTATGTAAATGTTACTACTTTAACAAGACCTGCTCTAGACACTCAAAAACTTTGAAAGCATGTAGTCCACATGCTTACTATCCTGCTATTCCTCTTTCTTGGAATTTGGTAATAAAGTACTAGCATTATATATATTTTGCTCATTTTTTTACCTTTTTTGAGACAGGGTCTCCTATACCCTAAGCTGTCATCAAACTTGCTATGCAGCCAATTCTGTCTCTGAACTCTTGATCCTCTTTTACCCCTTAATGATGAGATTAGAGGTGCAGCACCACACATATTTCCTATTCCCTCATCTTACCTAGCATCTTTTTTTTATCAGAGTTCACTGAGGGCAGCGTTCCCAATCCTTGCACACAGTATGATTCCCACATCATAAACACATAATTTATGACACTTACCTTAATTCACAATTTTTATTATTTATTATGCTTCACAAAACAAACAGCCTAGCAAATTCAGAGTTGCAGTACTCACCTGATGGGCAGTACTTGAGGTCACTGAGTAGAGAGCTGCTTGGTGCCTCTATAGCAGGTGAAGCAGACTCACATACAGTTAGGTCTTCGTCTTTCATTTTCTCCATCCCAGCTCGTTCTGTACTTAAGCTATCCTTACAAAAAATCATATTCAGATGAACTTATCCTTTGTCACTGATGCCATGTACAGATCTCCCTACTCACTAACAGTGAAGACTGTAGCCCATTTCTACACTGCTCCCATCCACACCGAAGTGCCATTTAGAGGCAGCCACACTGGCCTGCTTGTTTAGACCATCTGAGAAGTAAGCAGCTAGTGGGTTATAGTTAAGTCCTTCTCCTCTACTGAGCTCACTTAGAAAATCCCACAGTGAAGAAACTATGTGGTAATACCTAACAGAAGACGCCCTTTCTCCCGATGCACCTTGCTCTTCATCCATTAACTCCACTGAAAAACAAACAACATTTTCAACAGTTTCCGGTTGGAAAGCCACTAGCCACTCCACCCCAAACAGAGTCCCCATACCATAAACAGGGGTTGAAAGGAGAAAAAAACAAGTTCATATATACTGTACTGAAGACAAGATAAATTGTATTTTCTTTCAAATGCCTGAATAAGGCAGAGAAGTGAGTTTTCCATAGCAAATTCCAATTAGTGATCAGGGAATACAAAACTTACCATTCAAAATCTCATGCCCAAAAAACATTTTTACTCCTGGAACACTGCGGCCTGTCTCTACATTCTTCACTGTGATAAAAAAAAAAAAAATAACCCTCTGGTTAATAATGCATTTTATCTTCCCCCAAACTGCAAGAAACTGTGAAGTCTCTTAAAATTACTGAGTTTTATATTAAAAAAAATCCTTTCTTTATGGGCTGGAGAGATGGCTCAGCAGTTAAAACCACTGGCTGCTCTTCCTGAGGTCCTGAGTTCAATTTCCAGCAACCACATGGTGGCTCACAACCATCTATAATGAGATCTGGTGCTCTCTTCTGGTGTGCAGGCAAATATGCATACAGAACACTGTATACATAATAAATCTTTTTTAAAAATCCTTTCTTCCCCCAAGTAAATGTAGAATCAGTTAAATTACAGAGCTACACCCTACAGATGAGTAATAAAGAGTAAACCTCAGAATGTTCTAAAACCAACAACAACAAAAAACTTCTAAAGAGCCAGTGTAATGGTTAACAGGCCTTTAAACCCTGAACTTGGGAGGCAGAACCAGGCAGATCATTTGAGTTCCAGGCCAGCCTAGTCTAAATAGTAAGTTCTAGTCAGCCAAGGCTGCATAATGAGACCCTGAAAAAAAAAAAAAAAAGAAACTAAAAGGAAAAAAAAAATCCCCATTTCTGGGGTTAAAGACATGGGCCAGTCGGGTAGTGGTGACACCCACCTTTAATCCCAGGACTCCAAAGGCAGAGGCAGACAGATTTCCACGAGTTTTAGGACAGCCTGGTCTACAGAGTGAGTTCTAGGACAGCCAGAGCTTTTACACAGAGAAACCCTGTCTTGAAAAAAAAAAAAAAAAAAAAAAAAGACATCATGTGCCACTACACCTGTCCTATGTGGGTGAACCTCAGGCTTTCTGTGTGTTAGGCAAGAACTCTACCAACTGAGCTAGAAGCCCAGCCCTGGTTTGGGTTTTTGACATAGGCCTCAGGTATTCCAGGCTGGCTTCAAACTTATTGAGTAGTTGCGACTGGCCCTGAACTCCTGACTTCTGATCTTCTTTTTGTTTGAGACAAATTAATCCTGTACATCTGTGATATTCTTTCCCTCTGTTGAAGCCAAAGTAATTTCAATAACAAGATTTCAATATTCACATAAACAATAATTAACGGAAGTCCCCAATTTTTAAAACTATATATTGAAAATTACCTCCATTAGAACAGAGAGATGGCTCAGCAAGTCAGAGCACTGGCTGCTCTTCCAGACAACCAGGCTTTGATTCCCAGCACCCATACAACTCACAACCATCTGTAATTCCAGGGGTCCTGTCTTCTCTGGCCTCTGTGGGCACCAGGCATGTATATATCACACAGACATACATGCACGCAAAACACTCACACATTAAATTATAAGAAATTTTCTACTACAGTGTCAGTGAGTACACAAGTGAGGACCAATCAACATGGGTAGCCATGTTGCTCTGCTACAGAATAGTATTCTAATATTTTTCTCAAATCTTGTTAAAAATAGGAACAACACTACTTTCCCTGCCACTAAAGCTGCCCACAACCGTCACCCACACACATATGACTAATAGACTCAAACCGTTTTTCAGGACAACGATCTTGTTAGGATCCACATGTTGGAGCACGCCCTCAAAGATGCCAGAAACCAATGTGAGTTTCACTCTTCTCCACAAAATGTGGTTGAGGAAATGGTAGTCACTGCTGGGATCCATGCTCTTTGATTCCAAAAGCAGACTTCAAAGAATCTTCATTAAGCATCTAAACACTTGAAAATTTACAAAGAGATTATTTTGAAAATCTATTTTGATTTGGGTATGGTGATGTAGTTCTTCAATCCCAGAAGACTGAGGTCAAGGTGATTTCTGACTTCAACAGCTTGGTCTACATAGCAAGTTTTAGGCCAGCCAGGGAGATCCTGTCTCAAAAACAGTCTTGGAAGTTCGCTTATTTAGCATTTCTCCAATTTTTTTTTTGGTTGTTTTTTAAAGGATTTTATTTAGTATACAATGTTCTGCCTGCATGTATGCCTGCACACCAGAAGAGGGTACTAGATGTTATTATACATGATTGTGAGCCACCATGTAGTTGCTGGGAATTGAACTCAGAACCTCAGGAAGAGAAGTCAGTGCTCTTAACCTCTAAGCCATCTCTTCAGCTCTGATGGCTTTTTTATTGTTGTTTGAGATAGCTTTTCTCTGTGTAACAGCCCTGGCTATATTGGAATTCACTCTAGATGAGGCTGGCCTTGAACTCATAGAGATCCACCTTGCCTCTGCCCGGAGTACTGAGATTAAAGGTGTGCAACCCACTGCCCAATGGTGCATCTCCCCAAATTTCAAAGGCAGTGGTTCTCAACCTATGAGTTTCAACTCCTGTGGGTGGGTGTGGGGAGGCCAAATGACCCTTTCACAGGGGTTGCATATCAGATATTGTACAATATCAGATATTTACATTATGATTCATGACAGTAGCAAAATTAGTTATGAAGTACCAACAAAAATAATTTTATGGTTGGGGTCATCACAACATGAGGAACTGTATTAAAGGAATATGGCATTGGGAATGTTGAAAACCATTGTTCTAAGGGATAAGAATAGTTTGGTTTTGTTCATTGTTTTAGAATGCTAAGAAGAACCACAGAAAGTACAATTTTATTTATTTTTATTTTATGTATAAAGGTGATTTGCCTCTATAGAGTCTATACACCTTAGTATCTGAGGAAGCCAGAAGAGAGCACCAGATCCGCTGGAACTGGAGTTATTGGTGGTTGCTGGGAAATAAAGTTGGGTCCTCTGCAAGAGATCTTAAGCACTGATCTCTCCAGGCCCACAATTTTAATTCGTATGTGGGAAACTCAAAATTGTAGGGCTATAGGCAAGATAAGACTAGCTTTTTTGTTGATAAAATGAGCATGATCAGTGAATTATGTGGAAGAGAGGAAGCTGGAAGATTTTAAGAGCCAGAAGGGATGGATGACATCAAAGAAAGTTCCTTCTAGACACAAGAGGACTGGGGAACATATAAACTCACAGACTATGGCAGCATTCACAGGGCCTTCACGGGTCCAGGCTGGATGGGATCCCAGTGCTGAGCAGGGAAATGGACATGAGCTCCCATCTCTAACTACCAATCTATCTCCAACTGACAACTGCTCACAAAGGAAAAATTAGCTTCTTCAGTGGACCCATTGGGTATACAAACCACATTTGAGGGTGGACTGTGTCAGCAGTACATGGCCTACAAAAAATGAAAGTATTTTGTAAATACTTTCTTATAAATGCTTTCTCTGGGAATTTTTTTTAAGCTTACTTGACTTTTTTTTTTGGGGGGGGGGTTCGAGACATAGTTTCTCTGTGTAGCTTTAGAGCCTGCCCTGGAATTCTCTTTGTAGACCAGGCTGACCTCTAACTCACAGAGATCAGCCTGTCTCTGATTCCTGAATGCTGGGATTAAAGGCACGTGCCACCACTGCCAGACTTCCTTACTGGACTTTTGCTTGTCTATTATGGTTTCCAATTTTGTGTTTTTACGGACTTTCCATGTTTCTTGTGCTTTTTATTTGTTTTATTCTGGTTTGTTTATTTACCTGTTTTTTGTTGTTTTGTATTTGTATTTTTGAGATGGGGTTTCACTATGTAGCTCTGGCTGTCCTGTAACTCACCATGTAGACCAGGCTAGCCTGGATCTTACTGAGATCTACCTGCCTCTGCCTACCAAATGCTGAGACTAAAGATGTGTTTGTTTTCTAAAGAGAGGGAAAGAAGGGGTGGAATTGGAAGTGTGGAAATGTGGGGAAGATCTAGGAGATGAGGGAGGGGAACCATGATCAGAATATATTGTATGAAAAATATTTTCAATTTAAAAAATGGGCATGGTACCCCTTTCTCATCATAGCTAACTATCAGCTTTTTACTTATTGAGATAAAGTTTTAATGTGTAGCCCTAGCAGGCATATAATTTGCTATAAAGATCAGCCTGGTGTGGAACTCATAGAGATGCACCTGCCTCTGCATTCTGGATGCTGCAATTAAAGATATATGCTATGTCTGGTTCTCACTGATCTGACTTCCCAGTTCCCAAGTGTTTTTGTCTATTTATACTGGTGATGATGGGTACTGAACACAGAGCCTTACACACACTAAGCAAGCATTCTACCACTGAGATACATCCCTAGCTCCAGTATTGTGTTTTTTATTTTAGAAGATTTTTTAAACTTATTATGTATACAGTGTTCTGCCTGCACGTATGCCAGGACACTGGAAGAGGGCACCAGATCTCATTACAGATGACTGTGAGCCACCATGTGGTTCCTGGGAGTTGAACTCAGGATCTCTGGAAGAGCAGTCAGTGCTGGTAACTTCTCAGCCATTTCTCCAGCCATAATTTTAAAAGTTTTAATTTATTATTATTATCATTATTATTTTGAAAGTGTCTCACTGTGTAGCCCTGGAACTCTTTGTAGACTAGGTAGCCTTGAACTCACAGCTTTAGAGTACTAGGATTAAAGGAGTGTACCATCACACTGGGCTTTTATAATTATTATTTTGTATGTATGGGTGCTTTGTTTGCATGTATGTCTGTGAACCACATATATACAGAGCCCTTGGAGGCCAAAAGGAGCTGGAGTTACAAATGGTGTGGGCCATCAAATGAGTACTGGAAACTGAACACAAGTTCTCTACAAGAGTATCTAGTCCCAGTATTGTTATGTATGTGGTTTTGAGACAGGGTTTCTCTGTGTAACTGCCCTGGAATTTGCTCTGTAGACCATGCTGGCCTCGAACTCACAGAGATCCACCTGCCTCTGCCTCCCAAGTGCTGGGATTTAAGGTTCGTACCACCTTGGCCAGCTGTATCTTTATACTTTGAAGAAGGGCTCTCAGTAATATTGATATTTGCAAAAACCAGACCCTCATCTACAGAAGAAAACAGAGGTTCTAAACAAAGGTGTGAAGCGTCAAGACAGGTGATGCTGCAGGAAAACCACTGCTTCACCTGAGAAGGTGTATACTTTTTCATTAGAGCACACAAAAAATGCGTAAGAATAAAATGCAAACTGGGCAGTGGCGGTGCACGTCTTGAATCCCAATGCACAACTTTAAACTTTATCCCAGCACTTGGGAGGCAGAGGCAGGCAAATATCTGGGTTTGAGGTCAGCCTAGTCTACACAGCGAATTCCAGGACAGTCAAGGGTACACAGAGAAGCCCTGTCTCGAAAAACAAAACGAAGCAAAACACCGACAGGGGGAGATCGCATGCATGCATGCATACATACATACATACATACATGTGAGAGAGGGAGAGAAAGAAAGAAAATGCAAGACCGGCATGGAGGCTCAAGTGTATAATGCCTGCCATTTAAGAATTTACGAGGCTGAGACCAGCCAGGTCTCCTCTGGGTGGGGGAAAATGTTTCCCCGCTTCTAGGAAGGGTTTTATGATCCCAGGCTGGCCTCGAACTCGCTTGTTGCAACAGAAACGCCTAATCCTGCAGCCTCCTGGGATTACAAGCATAAGCATTCATGAGTGGCCAAAAAAAAAAAAAAAAAAAAAAAAAAATCCTCTTTGGAGCCAGGTGGTGCAGCCAGCCTTATCTACTGATTTGAGTTCCAGGATAGCTAGGACTGTTACACGGAGAAATCCTGTCTCTCGAACCCCCCCCCCCCAAAAGTTCTCATTTTTAAAACAAGATAAATTTCAAATAAATAAATGACAGTACCTGCTCAAGGTTCACTCTCCCTCACCTTCTCACCTTTAGGGTCGTCTACCATCCACCCACCCACACCCCGCCCCCCCAGGGCAAAGAAGTTTGGAAAACCCGGACCTTAATTTCAGTCAGAAGGTGAGTTCCTTGAAGAGGGACTACAGTTAAAGAAGAAATCTGGGGGTTATCTTGGCACAGCCTTGTCACAAACCCGGTAGAAAGCTCGCAACGCCAGCCGCTGAAGCCTCAGCGCCTACAAACGATTTGCGGCTTTCCGGAGGAGCCAATCAGCTTGCGGCCCCGAGCCTGCTCCCAGCGCCCCGCCAGGGCCTGGAAAGACGCAGCCAATGGGCGTGCGGTCTCCAGCGCCCTCCAGCGGCCAAGGGAGAGAGAGCAGGAAAGACGCAGCCAATGGGCGGCCCGGCCTACTCAGCGGCCCGGCCAGGGGAGGGACGGTGGGAGTGGGAGGAGAGGGAGAGGAAAAAGGGAGACTGAGACTGTGCTAGGCGCAGCCTGGGGATCCAGCCTAGGGTCACCTCTAGGGTGGCATTCCTTGGTGTTAGAGCCCTCAGAGAAACCTGTGCGTTACGCTGAGTCTGCCTCTGGTTTGTGGGGAAACGGTGGCTCGGCGGCACTGCCCTTTTAATCGTGTTGGCTAGCGCCACAGCGGCATCGCCCTTTTAAGGCCGGCGGCAGCTGGGGTTCCGGGGGCGGGGTCCGTCTCCCTTTGGACTCCCGCAGCCGCCGGCTGATTCATTCCGGGCTCGATCGCCAAGCTTTGACGTTGGCGCCTGCGCAGGGCGCGGCCTCGCTCCCGATTGGCTGGTATCGGGCCGCCCTCCCCCGCGCGCCACCCCTGGTTTCCCTCCCCGGGCCGCAAGAGAAACAGTGCCCTGTCCCTTCTTGACCCCTGGCCCTTCCCTCCCTCATTCCCTCTTGCTGCCGTAGCTGCTGGCGCTGCCGCTCCCGGAGGAGCTCCCGCCACGGTGATGGGGTCTCGGGCCTCCACGTTACTGCGGGACGAAGAGCTCGAGGAGATCAAGAAGGAGACCGGCTGTGAGTTGGGGTTGGGAGTGGGAAGGCGGCCCGGCGCCTCCAGCTGGCCTCAGTACTGAGGGCAGTCGCCGCTGAGGTCTTGATCTGGGTGCGGTGACTTTGTTGGGAGGGTCCCGTGCAGTCTCCGGTGCTTTGGATAACCGAAGGCTAGAGTACCTGTACGTTCATCTGTGGCTTCCCGGAGCCGGACGGTGGCTCCTCTGGTGCTGTCTTTTCTCAGAAGCTCGGGATCTCGATCCAGCCACTGAGCACAGACACCACTCCACTCTTGCCCACGAAAGTACGCGAATTTTCTTTATCGTTCCTCTTCCAGAGGCATCCTGAATAGTAGGTAAAGCAGAAGTCAATCCGGGAACCATTCAGGTTCCTTCCTGGAGAAGACGTAATACATTCCAATGAAGTTTCTCAGCAAGGACCTCAAACTACTAAAGCCACACACAGGGAAGAATAGACTCAGTAAGGCTTGTGACCGGGGACTGGAGATCTGTAAGCAATCAGGAGTCTGAAAACCTGAGACTTTTTTTATCTGAACTGGAGGAGAAAAAGCACGGGTATAGTGACCAGGTTTTTAAAGATACAATGAGGACACGTCCATATGTGTGTGTGTGTGTGTGTATTGATTTTTGCTATATTGCTGTATCTTATGAAACTGCATGTACTCCCAAAATCTGTGAACTATAACAGGAACAGGTTTTTGTGTGTGTGTGTGTGTTTTTTTTTTTAACATATAGTCTGGGTTCTTCCTTATTAACCTGAATGAAGGAGCAACAGAACTCAGAAGCACTGAGAACACCACCATACCTTTGAAAAGCCCTTGATAGTGTGCACTACAATTATATTGCTATAACCTTTCTCAGTGATCCTTTCTAAGTTGTGTCTTCATGATACCCATCTTGGATAATACTGTGAGCAGCAAGTACACAATGGCAAATAGTACTGAGAGGTTACTGGGTGAACCACAGAATTCTCCAGGAATGGAATCCTTGGGTAAATTAGAAGTTGTCTTGGCTGTCTGACAAGTTCAGGTTGGAAGAGATGTTATCTAGCCTTACCTCCTATCGAGCTGGTTTGCTTCTTTTACCATACCTCACTAACACATATGGCTGCTAAGTTTTGCCAAGATATTTAACCATGCTGACCTACCTGCTTAACCAAGGTGATCCTTTTCACATCCTTTAATGAGTGACAGAAATTACTTATCTTTTTATAGCTTTTGTTTGTCGACTCAACTTTTTGGACATTTCATGACTTACTCTGATTCCATGAGTAGAATGTAGGCAGCTGGATGATTCAACAAGCACTTAACTACATTTTGTGGCCATGACCTCTGACCACACTTGTAAACACAGTGACTTCTTTACATCTAGGATGACAGCCAAATTAAAGTATCTGTGTTTAAAGCACCGGAGTCACATCATGATGAAATGTGTATATAGGACAAGTTGTTGTTTTGTTTTTGTTTTCTTTTTTTGGCTCAAAGTTTTATTCTGTAGCCTAGACTTGCTATATAAACGGGGCCTGGTGATGTACACCGTTAGTCCCAGCAGAAGCAGATGGATCTCTGAGTTTGAGGCCAGCCTGATCTATATAACAAGCTCCAGAATAGTTGGACTACTCAGGGAAATCTTTAAAAATAAAACAGAAAGTTTCACTACATAGCCTAGGCTGCTGGGATTGTAAGTATGAGCCATTATGCCCAACTAGGGAAATGCTGCTTTTGCTTCCAAGTGAATGGGGCAGTAATATCATTCCAGTTTTGGCTATAAGACTGAGTTATTTTACCTTGTGACTCATGGACAAACCTAAGTAATCATGGAAGAACTGTTATCCTGGTTATCCAAGAGTAATTCAAGTATGAGAAAGATTGCCGCCAAAACCAATGTATGTATTGATTGGGAAACCTCATGAAACAAGTAATTAGTGAAATTTAATATTATGTTAGGTATTCAGAGCAGATGGTGAAAAGACACCCACAGCCTGGCTCAGGAGATAAGCCAAAGAGAGTTATGATTAGCATCAGGACATAAGGAAGCTGAAATCCTGTGGCACCCACCTTCAGCAATTAGGGAAGAGAGTCTTGAGCTGGCCATGTGGAGTTCAGGAATTGTATCTTGATGCAAAATGGACTCATTTTTGATAATTAACCTAGGGTGTCTCAGTGTTGGCTACACGGACAGTCCTCTACCCTAGAAACTGAGTGGGAGTTTATCTAGTTAGCACCCTTAACAAAGGCTTGTCTCCTTCTTTTTCTTTTTTCCCTCCACAGGTTCTGTGTAGCCCAGACTGGCCTCAAATATGAGATCCTGTTGCTTCAGCCTCCCAAAGTACTGGGATTACAGGTGTGTCAACACCACAAAACACCTTTCATCCCAGCACTCGGGAGGTAGAGGCAGGTGGATCTCTGAGTTCAAGAATAGCCTGGTCTACAGAGTGAGTTCCAGGACAGCCAGGGCTACACAGAGAAACCCTGTCTTGAAAAACCAACCAACCAACCAACCAAACAAACAAACAAACAAAAAAGCCAGTCATGGAAGCAGAGGCAGGTGGATCTCCAAGTTCCAGGCTAACTAGGGCTACATAATGAGACCCTGTCTCAAAAAGAAAGAAAAGAAACACTTCATTGTTAGTCTTTGTTCTATCACTTTCTTTTACATTTCTACATATTTATAAGTCAGCACATCTGAATGAAACATAATTGGGGGGAGGTTGCAGTGTATTAGAAATTTCTGTAATGACCCTTAGTTCCTTTAACCATAGGAATAGCCCGGCTGTGGATTGCCAGAAACCTTAACTTTGAGCAAAGGTTCATGCCAGCTAAATAGTGGTGAATGCAGGTTGGTTTATTTTTAGTTTCTGCCCTCTTGTGTGTGTTCTTGTGGGTATGGGCAGGGTGTTGAGCAAGGTTAGGAAGTGAGTTGTTTGTTTGGAAGGGTGTAGTGATGACATGAAGGGTGTGGGTCTCTTTAGTGCCAGCAGAGTACAACCCGACAAAGGCAGCTGCTTGAGAACAGTTTAAGACTGAGCTTCTGGCTGCTACGTCTGGGCCCCTCCTGTCCTCTCCCTGTCACATCACATTGTTGGAGAGCTCTGAGCACCGAGGACCTTCCTGTTGAAGTGGAAATGCACAGATAATATCTTCAGCAGGTTCTAGTTTTCTCCCAGCGTTCCCATTTCTGACTAGAAGGGGTAAGGAGGACAATGTGTCAAGTAAAGAACCCTGAAGGAATGGAACCTTAGGAATGAGGAAGGGGTTTTGAAGTTTACTTGAAGTTTACGTAGAAATTCAACGCCCCTAATAACAGCCGCAATAATAGAAGCTGTCTTCTGAGTCTAAGCAGAAAGACATCATGGAACTAAACAGTAATACACATGTTACATGCAATAAACACTTATGGAAGAGCGGGAACACATACCTTAGGTTGTATGTAGCAAAAGGCAAATGTATCGTGACCTGGCCTGAATGTATTAGATTCAAAAGATTAGAATTCATACCACTTCCTGATGTGGCAGCTTATTTTATGCCTGTCACCCTAGCACTTGTGAGGCTAAGATCAGAGGGTTGTGAGTTCAAGGACAGACTAGATTGCATAACATGATGCTGTCTTTTGCTGGCCAGAGGGCTCCTCAGGTAAAGGTGCTTGCCATCAAACCTGATGTCCCAAGTTTGATTTCCAGGGCCCACACAGTGGAAAGAGAATTTACTCTGACAAGTCGCCCTTTAACCTTCACATGTGGGTTGTGGCACAAACACATGTGAACATGTGTGTGCATGCACACAACTATAATTTTTAAAATAAAAAGAAGGGTCTGGAGAGGCGCTCAGCAGTTAAGAGTGCTTGCTGGAGGACCCAGGTTGATTCTCTGCTCCCACATGTCAGTCACTATTATTTGTAACTCCCTTTTTTTGGCCTCTGCCAGCACTAAGCACACACATGCTATACCTATATACAATCAGTCTTAAACAAAAAACCAGCAGGAGCAACAACCACCTGAACAAAAGAAAAACCTCAAAAGTTCAGAATTTGTACTGTAACCTTTCAGATATACAGGAAGGATGACAATGAATGTTCACTAGTACCCATTACTATTTAACACATATGTTGTTACAGTTTTGCCATATTTGTTTTATATGTTTATTTTCTGCTCATTAATCTGTTTATTTTGATATAAGGGAGTGAACCTAGAGTCTGGCTTTTGTGCGTGCTTAGAAGGGGATATGCCATTGAGCTCCATCTCCAGCCCTATTTTCTTTGTTGTTGTTGTTTAAGGTTTTATTTATTTATTACTTATGCAGTGTTCTGCCTGCATATATTCCTGCACAACAGAAGAGAGTGCCAGATTTCATTGCAGATGGTTGTGAGCCACCATGTGGTTGCTGCGAATTGAACTCAGGAGCTCTAGAAGAGCAGTCAGTGCTCTTAACCTCTGAGCCATCTCTCCAGCCCTTGTTTTTGTTTTTGCCTTACTGTGTAACCCTTGTTGACCTGGAACTCACTAGTCCAACTGGCATGAAACTCACAGTACTTTACCCTCAATTACTTTCATGTGTTATGTAGGAAGAGGGAAACATGTAACTTGATAACTGCAGTACTGTCATCGTTCCTAAGAAAGTTGATAGAGATTTTCTGTTATTTACTGGTCAGTAATACTCAAGTTTGCCTCATTCTGAGAAAATGCATTTTGTTTTGTTTGTTGTTTTTCTCTGAGATAGGGTTTCTCTGTGCAGCCCTGGTTGTCCTGGAATTCACTCTGTAGAACAGGCTGGCCCTGAGCTCACGTTTGTCAGCCTCTTCCTCCTGAGTGTTGGGATTAAAGGCATGCCCCACCACCGTTTAATTTTCAGGAGAAGAGGTTAGATCTTAAAGTCGGTGTGAAGCAGTAAAAGGAATAGGTAGAGGTATAGGCTCAGCTCTGCATCCCCCCAGAGCTGCTGTTGCCTGCAGTTGTATGCTTTAACCCAGATTGTCTTCATCAAGGATGAAAATGATTTCACTCATCTTCTTTAACTCTTCATGCTCCCCCTGAAGGGATGCTGAGGTGATGCTAATAGTTAGTTCACTTGGTGTCTTTCCAAACTCCAGGCTTCGCCTTTTCCTTTCATCAGCATTCACATTCCCACTCACTTACCCCTAGGGTACTGTGAATGGAATTAGAATCTCACTACCTGCCTGTAAAGTGTGTACCCTTTACAAAGAGCTGCTCAAACCTGCCTGGCTGGCAACAGAGTGCCCACCTGAGTCCTTTAGCAGCCCTGCCCCTGCTTGCTCTCTGCCTGATGGGAGCAGTTGTGCCTCCTCCTCTGTTCTATCCTCTGTGCACCTTAGTTCTTAGAGCTCCACCTCAAAGATGAAGCTAATGCCACAGATGTCACAGCTGCCCTGATGTGTCTGTCCTCTCTGCCCTGTCAGTTTACTTTGTTTCATTGTTCCTAATGCAGCAAGTCCAGTCTTGTTGCTGGAGCTTCAGAGGACAGCCGCCAGAAGCACATTTCCATTAACCCCTAATGCCTAGTGGGTACAACAGAGACAAAGTCTGAACCTGGAGTCTTTTCTCCTGCGGTTACTCTGTTTTTTCTTCTTGCCTCCAATCTACCAAAGACTAAGCTGATGTACACCTGCAGTTATAAACTGCTTTTAGCTGAGCTTGTGCCGGAAGTCATGGAGTAACCCAAAATGAGGAGCTGTTAGCTTCTCTTGTAGATGTCACCCGGTCAGAGCATGGCCACTTTGTCACAGCAAACAAGCTGATCTCAGGCTGTGGTATATCATCTGATAGAGTCCTGAAGAAGAGGTGATGTTGCAGTAATGGGCAGAAGGAAACTAGGCTTTAAAAACAGAATTGTTTGATGTATCAAATTATCAATTTAGAAATTCCAGTGTGAAGAGCCAACTAACAGGTTTGAGTTGGATTGTTTTTTTCCTTTAACTTTATTTCATTTGGAGTGTAGGTGTGTGTTGCTAGGGAACAAATTGAGAGCCTTGCTCATACTACTGAACAGGTACTCTACAACTGACCCTGTATGTAGTCTTTGCCCCCCAACACTTTTTTTGTTTGGTATGTGGAGGAGATTTTGAGATAGGGTTTTTCTTTGTAGCCTTGGCTGTCCTGGAACTCGCTCTATAGACCAGGCTGGCCTTGGATTCACAGAGATTCACCTGCCTCTGCCT
Organism: Phodopus roborovskii; assembly: GCF_943737965.1. NCBI lineage: Eukaryota > Metazoa > Chordata > Mammalia > Rodentia > Cricetidae > Phodopus > Phodopus roborovskii. The sequence goes on along the minus strand of NW_026126416.1, from coordinate 33,628,222 downwards.
CCTGAGTGCTGGGATTAAAGGCCTGAATCACTACCTGGCAATTTTTAGAAAAATATTTTTGTGTTTTTACACTGTGCGTGTGTGCGTGTGTAGATACCCATGGAGACCAGAAGAGGGCTTCATTCCCTGGAGCTAGAGTTACAGATGTTTGTTAGCAACCTCACTTCATTCCCTGGAGCTAGAGTTACAGATGTTTGTTAGCAACCTCACTGGGTTTTAGGAACTGAACTCAGGTCCCCTGGAAGAGCAGCAAGTGCTCTTAACCGCTGCATTATATCTTCAGCCCCTGTTGTTTTGTAGTTAGGTTCTGTTGGAAATGGTTTGGTTTGGTTTTTCCAGACAGGGTTTCTCTGTGTAGTTCTGGAGCTCATTCTGTAGACCAGGCTGTCCTTGAACTCAAAGAAATCCAGCTGCCTCTGCTTCCCAAGTGTTGAGATCAAACTCCTTTGCCGCCACTGTCTGGCTACCACTCTTCATTTTCAGAGTCATTGTCATTGCTTTTGATTTAGTTTCCTTTCCAGTTCCTCCTCCTCTCTTTCTTCTTTCTTTTTCTCTTTCTTCTTTTTTTTAATTTGCTGTTTTGACATTCTAGAAAAAGTTGCACAGCTCCCCATCTCCCCACACTGAAGCATGTGATCGGTTGTGGGTGTAGTGTGAATGCTTGTCTCCTTCAACTGGGACTAATTTTGTTCTCTTTAGTTTCTCACAGTCAGATCACACGCCTGTACAGCCGATTCACCAGCCTGGACAAAGGGGAAAATGGGACTCTCAGGTAAGCACTTCCTACCAGCTGTATTTATTCCAAGGGTAGGCACACTAAGTGTCTTGCATTTAGAGGACAATAACCATTTTGGCCATGGTATTTTGGTTTATTAGTCCACCAAGGAATTAAATAAGCAGAACAGTGATGCTAATTCATGGCTGAGTTTTTATTGCTTTATACCAACTCCTTCTATGTTTAGGTGGCTACTGTTCTAGTTCTACTCCTAGTTTGTTATTGTTATTTTATGAGACAGGGTTTCTCTGTGTATCCCTGGCTGTCCTAGAACTCATTCTGTAGACCAGTCTGGCTTTGAACTCAGAGAGATCCTCCTGCCTCTGCCTCCCAAGTACTGGGATTATAATCTTGTACCACCGCCACCTGGTGCATTTTATTTTATGTGCAATGGTGCTTTGCCATGGGCGTCAGGTCCCCTGGAACTGGAGTTACAGACAGCTGTGAGCTGCCTTGTGGGTGCTGAGAATTGAACCCAGATCCTCTGGAAGATCAGTCATTGCTTTTAACCACTAAGCCATCTTTCCAACCCAACACATTGGTTTATATAAAGCTGACCCATGCATGGCCTGGATTACTCTACTGTCTATCATGTACCAACCCATAACTTTAGGGAGCATCACTTTATATTAATGCTAGACTAAGTATTCATTACGTTGTCTAGATCACTGGTCTGAAGGCTGATTTACCACCCAGGGACAAATTGTCCAGAAGCATTTTTGGTGGTCATGACTGGCAACTGCTGTAGAGATGTAGCCAGCTATCCTTTAGTAGCACCTTGACCAAGAATTATGCTACACTAGGGCTGCAGAGACAGCTCAGCGGTTAAGACCACATATGTTTTTGCAGAAAACCTGAGTTCTGTTCCATAAAAGGCTGCTTACAACTGCCTGTATCTGCAGCTGCAGAGGATCCCATACCCTCTACACCTCTTGACCATCTGTGTATTAAGACTAGAGATGAGCAGGTCGATGGTGGCACAGGCCTTTAGTTGCATCACTCATGAGGCAGAGGCTGGCGGATATCTGAATTCAAAGCCAGCCTGGCCTACAAAGCGAGTGCCAGGACAGGCTCGAAAGCTACACAGAGAAACCCTGTCTCGAAAAACAAAACAAAATAAAAAAGACTAGAGATGAACATCTATAATTCTAGCTTGGGAGGTTGAGGCAGCCTGGGGTTCACTATGTAGCTATTACATAGTAAGGTCCTAGCTTTAAAAACAAATAAACGAAAACACAATTGGTATTGAAAGACAGAACTTAGGTTCTTATGACATTGGAAATCCTGTTTAGGTCCTATCGTAGAGTCTGAACTGATATGGCTGGATTGTACATCCACTACTTGATACTTGTTATTTATAGGTATGTGCTTTCAGCTAAAATTAAGGTCATAAGCCTTTGTTTTCATGTAAAAGTGAGGATTTTTAAGTATGTACTTCCTTTTAATTAATGTGCACAGGTGTTTTGCTTGCATGTGTGTCTGTGTGAGGGTGTCAGAAGTCCTGGGACAGGAGTTACAGGTAGGTGTGAGCAGCCATGTGGTCCTGGGAATTGAACCTAGGTCCTCTGGAAAAGGAATCAGTGCTCTTAACTGCTAAGCCATTCCTCCAGCCCCAAGGTTTGTTTTTTACCCTCTTGTTAGGCAAGAGGAACTACATTTTGTTGAGCAGGTAGACTTTTGTATTACAGCACAAATTATATAATAAGCTTTGCTGAATTAAACAGTCCGGGTCCTAGTAACCTATCTTCTTTATCATCTTAATAAGTTTTTGTTATTCATTGATAACAAAATTCAGTTTCCTAAATGATCAAGGAAGACTAAACCCAGGACTGTCCTAGGGCTTTACTCTCAGCCCACTGGTCAGTTTCTGCCCGTTACCAGGTGTCTGGAGGGGAGTTTAGCTCAGTTCATTAAACACCGGGGAAAGGTTAAACCACCACTGGAAGAGCGTGAAGACTCCTAAGTGGAATAGGAATGTTTCGTATACTGTCATTAGCATTTTCTGTTAGGAGAATAATGTGCCCATTGTTTTCTGTTCATATACTTCTTGGAGTCAGGCATGAGATGCATTCAAGTTTCTGGAGTTTTTAACTTATTTCCTTACAGTTATTTATTGTGTGTGTGGGTAGGTGTTGGAGGGGACATGTGGTGGAATCATATACCAACTTGTGGGAGTCAGTTCTCTTTCTACCATGGAGCAGTCTAAGTAGTAAGTACCTCTACCTCCTGAGCCAGGTGTGAGCTGCCATGTTGGTGCTGGGAATTGAACCTAGGTCCTCTGCTGGGACATCTATGCAGTCTTCCCCCACCCTCACCCCCACCCCCACACTAACATTTTGTCATATATTTGGGAGTATATTTCAACATGAGAAAAACAAGGACTGAGAATATAGCTCAGTTGGTAGGATATTTGCTTATCACCCATAAAGCCCCAGTTCAATCTCCAGTATCTCACAATTGGGTCTGGCCACACATACTTGCACTTAGGCAATAGAGGCAAAAGGATTAGATGTTCATCCTTGGCTACATAGCAAGTTCAAGGCCAGCCAGTGCTATCTGACACACTGTTCATTCATAAATAAACAAATAAATAAATAAGGCCTGGAGAGAAAGTTCAATAATTAAGAGCACTGGCTGCTTTTTTAGAGGGCTTGAGTTTATTCCATCAAAAAAAATTAATAGAAAACTTTATTGTGTAGGGTATGGTGGCAACAGCCTGTAATTCTAGTACTTGTGAGGTAGATTTAGGAAGATCAAGAATTTGAGGGCAGCTGGGTCGCAATAGCATATGCCTTTAATCCCAACACTCTGGAGGCAGAGGCAGGGGGATCTCTGTCTGAGCTTGAGTCATCCAAGTCTACATAATGAGTTCTAGGACAGCCAGAGCTACATAGAGCGACATTCCCCCCACCCCCAACAGAAAAGAAAAGGAAAAGGAAGGGCAAGGGGCTGGGAAAATGGCTCGGTGGTTAAGAGCACTGGCTACACTTCCAGAGGATCCAGACTCCGTTCCCAGCACCCACAGGGCAATTCACAGTCCTCTGTAGCACCAGTTTCATGCCTCCTCAGGCATTAGGTACACACATGATACACAGACATACATGCAGGCAAAACACCCATACACATAAAATAATTTTAAAATTTAGTATTTTGATACAATACTATCTTGTAATAGTCTGTATTAAATGTGTCTATATTCTATATAGTTGATATATAATATGCTTTACAGCATATTCTAGTCTAAAATCATGTATAGTATTTATATATCTATTTCTTGGGAGTTTTTTGTTTGTTTGTTTTACATTTATTTATTTGCATGTATATATGTTTGTGTGTGGGAGTTATTACACCTAGAAGCTGGAGAGACTGGGTCTGATCTGGGACCCCCTGTAAGAGAGATGTCTCTCCTCTTTCCTGGAGGCATGCTGCCACATTGGGCCTCCTTATTGAGTTTAAACCTTGAAGCTAAAACCTTACCTGCCTCCAGAGGACTTGGACATTTTGATCCTGTTCCTCAGTGTCGCATCTTGGTGGGACCTCCAGATATTACACCTAGCCCATTAAGTGCCATGAAGGAGAGAGAGAACTAAAGATGCATAATGACTTTCTATGGTTTAGGGAGGAGGTTGTGCTGTGGAATAACCCTTCTGTATGCTGTGAATGAATATGTGTTGCTGTCATTGGTTGATAATAAAAGCTGCTTTGGCCTATACCAAGGCAGAATATAGCTAGTTGGGAAAGCCAAACTGAATGCCCGGAGAAAGAAGGATGAAGAGACACAAGCCAGCTGCTCAAGAAACAAGATGCCAACCAACCAGTAAAAGCCACAGCCATGTGACAATGCATAGATTAATAAATAGAATTGGGTTGATTTAACTGTAAGAGCTAGTTAGTAATAAGCCTGAGCTATAGGCCAAACAGTTTGTAAGTAATGTTAAGCCTCTGAGTGATTATTTAGAAGGAGTTGTGGGACAGAATACAACAGAGAAACCTGTGTTTACAAGGTTGGTCAGCCATTGGAAAGTTCTCGGCTCTCCTAGGGCTTGGGAACCTGAACTTTATTTTACCTTTCAGGTAAAATGGAGTCTGAAGTCAAAATGGCAGTACTTAGGCCAAGGTGCTTTTGCCTGCTTCCTTCAGAGGTCAGAAGACAACTTGAAAAAATTGACTTTCTGGGGACTGGAGTGATGACTCAGCAATTAAGAGCAGTTGTTGCTCTTGTAGAAGACTTTGATTCAAATCCCAGCACCTAATTGTTGGTTCATAACCATTTGTGACTCCAGTTCCATGGGATCTAATGCCCTCTTCTGACCTCCCCAGGTACCAGGCATGCAAGTGGTACACATACATACACATAGTTAAAACACTTATAAAGTAAAATAAATGAACCTAGAAAGAGTTAGCTCTCCCAGTCACCATGTGGGTACTGGGGATCAAACCTAATGGCAAAAGCCCCATCTGATGGGCCATCTCTTCTACATTTGGTTGTTACTGCTCCACACCCCCACCTGGTGCCTGTGTGCCTGTGTCCATGCATGGATTCCTGCATGGGTGTGCATACACTTGTGTATATGTGGGTATAGAATTTATAGGTCATAGGCCCGCATTGGGTGCCTTCTCCACTCTTTTTTTTTTTTTTAATTTATTTTTTATACAGGATTCTCACTACTTATCCTTGGCTGGCCTGGTACTCACTATGTAGCCAGGTTGACCTCAAACTCTGAGAGCTGCATGCCTCTGCCTCAGCATCCATAGTATTGGGATTGAAAAATGAGCTACATGACCCAGCCAATCTTTATGTTTGAGACAAGGTCTCACTAAATCTAGAATTCATCAATTCTGCTAAACTGACTGGCCAGTGAGGTCCAGGGATCTGCCTGTCTCTACCTCTCCAGTGTGGGAATTACAGATGTGTGCTGCCACACCTGGCTTTTTTGCGTGAGTGCTGGGGATCTGAACTCAGGTTCTTATGCTTGTATGACCAATGGAGGCATCTTACCAGCCCGTTGTTCTTTTGTTTTGTTTTTTGAAACAGGTCACATGTATCCTTGGCTATCCTTAAGTTTGTTTGTTTGTTTAGGTTTTTTCCAAGACAGGATTTCTCTGTAGCTTTGGAGCCTGTCCTGGAACTCACTCTGTAGACCAGGCTGGTTCACAGAGATCCACCTGCCTCTGCCTCCTGAGTGCTGGGACTTACAGTGTTTGCCACCACCGCCTGGCTCTGCCCTTATGTTTATTACATAACCAAGGGTGACTTAGAACTTCTGACCCTCCCACCTCTACCTTCCTGTTGTTGCAACTTCAGGCATGTGCCATTTTGCCCGATTATGTGGTGCTGGGATTGAACCCATGACAGCTTCAGCTACCATGCCATAATAACAACAACAACAATAATACAATACAGGAAAGTCTCTTTAAACACACATTTAAAACACATTTTGACTTAGATTTAAACCATTTCTGCCCTTTGGTTGTGGCTCTCTTATTCAATTTCCTCTGCTCTACAAGGGCACAGATAAATGAGAAAAGAGTGATACTGTATCAAGCTGGAGCAGCACAGGATGTATGTATAATAAATGGTATCACAAACTCCATGCTATTTGTCCATGGCTCAAGGTTAAATCTCCAGTTCTTGTCTGTGAAAGGATTCTTTCCCCCTTTCTTTTCTTCTCTCTCCCTCCCTCTCTCTCCCCTCTCTCTCTCTTATTAGTTTCTTAGGAAACTGTGAGAGGGTCTCATGCTGTAGTTCAAACTGTACTAGAACTCACTTATAGCTCAGATTGCCTCCAAGTTCTGGGACCATAGGGTGAGCCACTACACCCTATAATTCTGTAGTTTTTTTCTTGAGTGGTAACAGCTCAAGAATTTCTTGCATTTTGTTGAACACCTTTAATCCCAGCCCTGGGGAGACAGAGGCAGGTGGATCTCTGTGAGTTCAAGGCTACACAGAGAAACCCTGTCTCAAAAAATAAAATTAAATTAACCAAATAACTACAAAATGGTAATATTTTAAAAAAAATTATTTACTAAGGAACAGCTTACTATTTGATCATTATTTGGTTTATTGACATGACCTGTTTGCTGAATTTACTGGAAATGTAGCAAGATTAAATTTTGCTTCAATCACACCTGAGTTGGTAAAAACACACTTGGTAAATATTCTAGTTACTTGTATAATTTGCCACAGAAATAATTTCAGGAAGCAATATTTTTACTGGGTTGTACTCCTTTGGATTTAAAGGAGTTCATGCCAAAGGTCTAGCTTAAGGTGATTCTCTTGGCAGCCGTGAAGATTTCCAGAGGATTCCAGAACTTGCCATCAACCCACTGGGGGACCGGATCATCAATGCCTTCTTTTCAGAGGGGTGAGTTGGGATGGCTGTTGCTTTTGGGCTTGGTTTTGGCTCCTTCCTTTGTTATCTAACCTACATTAGTTGCTAATGTAGAATAACTATAGTAGTAATAATAACAATAATGTAGAATAGAATAATGATAGTTGTCATCTCAGATCATGGTTGCCCCTAATTATCTCTTGTGTTCCACTCTCCTTGACTTTGTTCTGTTTACTTTTGTGTCTGGATGTACACCACCTGTGTGTTGCCATCAGAGAGTTTTAGATCTGCTGGGAAGAGAATTGTGGATGATTGTGAACTGCCATGTTTGTGCTGGAAGTCAAATCCTGTCCTCTGCAAGAAACGCACATGCTCTTCACCATTTAGTCCTCTATATAGCCTCCTATTTTACAGTTTTTGATGTTAAAAATTGAAGTCTACCACAGAATTTACAGCACACAACACATTACTGGCTGGCTGTTAAAGTGTTGGGCAATGCACTTGCTTCTCCCTTGATACCTCCTCCCCTCCAAGCTGTTTCTGTTTTTTTGTTTTTGTTTTAATTTCTTCCTTCCTTCCTTCCTTCCTTCCTTCCTTCCTTCCTTCCTTCCTTTCTTTCTTTCTTTCTTTTTGCCTTTGTTTTTGAGCTCTCACTGTATAATCCTAGCTGACCTGGAACTCATTTATAGACCAGTTGGCCTTAAACTCAATGAGTTCTGCATACCTGTGCCTCCTGAGTTCTGATATTAAAGGTATGCCCTTCCATACACCTGCTTTGCTTTTTTGCGGGGAGGTGGGGGAGCTAAGGATCAAGTGTGAGTATTGATGTATGCTAGACAAAGATTTATCACTGGGGCATTTCCCTAACCCCCCTTACCCACATACTCATAAACACTCCCTTCTTTCCTCTCCCTCCCTTCCTTGGTTCTCTCTCATATATATGAGTTTATATATACATATACACAGACATATAATACATGCGCACATAGTCCTTTTTCACATTATATAGTACATAAATGTGTGCCTGTTCACATAATCATATTTTTTAACTATTTGAGGGTAAATTGCATTCATTTACCTATGAATGCTTCAGTATATGTTTGTTTAGGAGTTATCCATTCTAAAATTTAATATTGATCACTTACAGAACTGGATGATAATGCATGCCTATAATCCGAGCATTTGGGAGGCTGACACTATAGATTGCCTCCAGTTTGAAGATAGCCTGGGGTGCAGAGTAAGACTTTATTTCAAAAGCAAAAGAAGATAGCTGCTGCTGCTGCTGCTGCTGATGATGACGATGATTCTGCTAGTGCTATCAGATAAACTGCCTGGATGGAAAATTTTAGGACTATGAATTGAGAACAAAGGAATTTGTTATTGAGATGATGGTGGCTGTCTCAGTTACTGAGGGAGGAAAGGGTTTATTACAGCTCACAGTTCACATCACAGTCCATCATCGAAGGAGGTCAGGAGAGGAGCTCAAGGTTGGAACCTGAAGGCAGGGACTGAAGTAAAACCACAGAGGAGTGCTGTTTACTAGCTTGCTACTCAGCCTGCCCCCCCAATCCCAAGACAGGGTTTCTCTGTGTACCCCTGCTGTCCTGGAACTCTGTGTGTAGACCAGGCTGTCCTTGAACTCCAGAGATCCACCTGCCTCTGCCTCCAAAGGCATGAGCCACCACCAAGGCTTCAGCCTGTTTTTTTATACTATCCAGGACCATGGGGGCCCAGGGGTAGCACCACCCACAATGTGCTGGGCCCTCTCCCATCAATCACTAGTTTTAAAAATGCCTCCAAAGCATGCCTACAGGCTAGTCTAGGTTCTTTCTTCCCAAATGAGTCTAGCCTATGTCAAGTTGATATAAAAACTAGCCAACACACACACACACACACACACACACGCACACACACACGCACGCACGCTCCACAGTTATACATGCCAGCAAAATAGCCATACACATAAAAGGGTTTTTGTTTTGTTTTGTTTTGTTTTTTAATTGAATAACAAAACTCAGGGCCAGTTAGATCAGGAAGGGTAGCCGGGATCCATTCAGGCAAAGGCGCACTCAATTCAGAGTCCTGTTGAACCTGGGCAATCTTCCGTGCTCCTTCCCTTTGGCCTCTCTTGCCTCCTTGCCACTGTTACATGTGTTTTGAGAGCCAGCAGAGCACTACACCATGTCCAGACACAATCTTCACAGACGTGCTTCATACACAGACTGTTTGCAATGGAAAGTAAATTCACTAGACTCATTTTGTCAGCTCCTTTTTCAGAGCTCCTTCGTTTCCATCAGTTACTTGGAGAAATATCTTGTGGAAGTCTTTTTCTTCTTCTTTTCATGTTTTAACATTTATTTATTTGTGTGGATATAAATTAGAGGACAACTCTCGGGAGTTAGTTCTCCTCTGCACCAGTTGGATTCTAGGGAATGAACACAGATCATCAGGCTTGGCAAGAGCCTGCCCCACTGAGTCATCTCACCAGCCCTGGAAGTCTGTTTCCCTCTGGCTCGGGTAACCTCCATTTTCTCTGGTCTGCTGCAAAGAGTGCCATGGCCTCTGTGGCCAGGCTTAGGCAACCTGTGCCGCTGCTTCCTGTTCTTATCAGACACTTGGCTCCCAGACTTTTATTTTTCCTGTCTTAAAAAGGGAGGGTCTTTCTGTTCTCTTTGTTTTCTTTTCTTCAGAGTGAAATTTGATAGTAGAACATAGGTGTTGCATTCTCTGTTGCGTGCACATTGTGCTAATATCATTACCTACACCCCCATCCCGGCTACCTGGTTCAGGTGTTACTCCATATTGCTTGGTTTCTCAGAACTTACATTTTGTTGCAGATACTATACTCCACAAGGAGTATGCTTCCATGAAGGAATCAAAGATCACCCTTTTGAGCTAGCCTTCCCTTGATCTCCCCCACAGGTCTTTGAACTGTGTCTACCTGTCACTTCTACACTAAGAGACCAGGTTTTTTTTTTTTTTTTTTAAACCCTATTTTATTTTTGAAACCTGGTCCCTTTGTAGTACATAAGGAACTCAAATTCAGAATACTACTGCTGCTGCCTCCTAAATGCTGGGGTTACCCAGCTAAGGCTGGAATTTTGTTTTGTTTTTCGACACAGTTTCTCACGCTGTCTGGATTTGGGTGACCTGGAACTATGTAGACCAGGCTTGCCTTGAATTTATAGAGCTCTACCTATCTCTGTCTGCAAGGACTAAGATTAAAAGCGTGTGCTACTATGCCTGGCAGGAGTTTTGTAGGTAGCTCTAGGAAGCAGGCCCCATGAGACTGATATGATTGTCTAAAGTAAACAAGTCCCATGCGTCACCCTTTAACTGTTAAAAATTCATTTATTTGATTTTAAAGTTATTTCCTTTATGTTGTTGCTGTTTTATTTTTTATTACTGTGTGTGTGTGTGTGTGTGTGTTAGTCATAGACATGCATGCATGGAAGTCAGACTTCCTGGAGTCAGTTTTCTCTTTCTACTGTATAGGTTCTAAGGTTTAAACTCAGTCGTCAGACACAGCAGCAAATGCTAAGTCAATTTTATGTGATACTGGGGTTTAAGAACTGGGTCTCATGAATGTTAGGCAAATAAATACTCAGCCAACTAAGCGACATCCCTAGCCCTTTTTTGTTGTTGCTGTTTTGTTTTTGATTTTTTTTTTTTTTTTTTGGAGACAAAGCATTGCTTGATTCTTTGGCTGACCTAGTACTCTTATGTGCCCTAAACCGAACTTAAACTTGAAGCAATCCTCTTGTCTCCACCTCCTGGGTGCCATTGCCATGCTTTACTGCAGTGTTGGTCTTTACTGTAATAGCTTTTTATTTTTTTAGGATTAAAATAGCCAGGCAGTGGTATGTATGTCTGTAATTTCAGCACTTGGGAGGCAGAGGCAGAGCATTGTCAAAATTAAGGTCATCCTGGTATACACAGTAAATTTCAGGGCAACCAGGATTACATGCTGAGATACTGTTTCAACAAAAGAAAGTATAGGACTGGAAAGATAGCTAATCAGTTAAAAACACTGACTGCTTTTCTAGAGGACCCATGTTCGATTCCAAGCCCACCCATGGAAGCTCACAATTGGCGATAACTCCTATTCAGAGAATTGGATGCTCTTTTCTGACCTCTACAGGCACCAGGCAAGCAAGTGGTGCACAGACAGCTATGCAGGCAAAACAGCCATACACATCAAATAAAGTTTTTGTTTTGTTTTTTAGGCAGTAATGACAGTGATTTACTTAAAGTCATTATTCAGTCTATTTTAATGTCTTATTAAAAATGACTGCTGTTGGTCTTTTAGTTTAGATTTTTCTTCATGAGATATAGTTCATTTTTTATGATAATATTTTTATTTAAATTTGAAACGAGCTTGTTTTATATGTCAGTCCCAGTTCCCTCCACTCCCCTGTCCTCCCTCCAACCTCCATCCCATCCCCTTTTGCTCCCCAGGGAGGATCCCATGGGGGATCTTCAAAGTCTGTCATATCATTTGGAGCAGGGCTAAAATATGAGTTTTTTTTTTTAGGAAGGAAAGCTGTATCTATAGCTCAGTGGTAAAGTGCTTGCCTAGTATAGCTGAAGTCCTGTGTTTGATCCCCAGCACTAGAGGAGGAAAAGAGGAAGAAAAGCATAGCACAGTTACTGGGCATGTTTCCGTATACCTATTACCCTAGCACTTGGGAAGCCAAAACAGGACTGCGGTGAATTCAAGCTAGGTTGGCTACAGAACAAGTAGACAAAAAAAAGCAAGGTTTCTTAGAATATTTTAGGCATACTTTATTGTACTAACATATTGGCTGCTCCAAAGTGCAAAGCAGAGAGAAATTATTCCTGTGTGGTGCTGGCCCTTCTCTACATCCAACTTTTGGAAAAAATATATAAGTGAATTCAGTTGATAACTCTGACTATAGCTAAGTGCTTTCCTTCTTTCAGCCTAGTTAATCGTTTAATAAATGAAAATAATATACCGCTTCACACAATTGGGGTGAGGGTTCTGCGATGCAGACATTATATAAGCCCTGAGGAACGATGCGTGCATATGGAAAGAAAATATAGTTAAGCACCAGAGTGCTTACTGAGCTGTGGAAGGCTGAGTCTGGTCCCTAAACACTGCAAAAAGACAAAACCTATAAACAGAAGAGCCCACCCTGGTTAACATGGTGTTCTGTTGTTTCCTAATCAGAGAGGACCAGGTAAACTTCCGAGGATTCATGAGAACTTTGGCTCATTTCCGACCCATCGAGGATAACGAAAAGAGCAAAGATGTGAATGGACCTGAACCACTCAACAGCAGAAGCAACAAACTGCACTGTAAGGAACATCAGTTGTGTGGCTTAACATGTTTCCTCCTCTCCCCGAATCATCTGTGTGCTCATTTACTCATTCAACATTCATAAAAGCAGAGTGCCAAGTGGTCAGACCGTAGAGCTAAGCTGAGTTGGAATTCCCAGTTTACCATTTTTTGCTCATGACACTTTGGACAGGTTACCTGACATCATTGAGCTACAGTTCTCTCTTGTGTAAAATGAGATATTAAGGGACTTTATAGATCATTTCATAGCTCATTATGGGATTTTGGTTGCTGTTAGAGATAGGGTCACATGTTTCCTAGGTTAGCCTCAGACTTACTATGTGTATGTAGCTAAGGCTTGCTTGAGTTCCTGATTCCATTGTCTGTACCTCCCGTGTGCTGAGATTACTGGCTTGTACCACCACACCTTATTTTTTAGGTGCTTGGGCGCTCTTACTACTGAGCCACATCTGTAATCCCCACTAAAGGATTCTTCCTGTTTTAAGAATTAATATATGTCAAGTGCTTCAAACAGTACCTTGTGTATACTGGTACTGTATATACTCATAAGTGTTACCTGCAATTTATAATTCATTATCTCTTGCAGGCCAGGCACTGTAGAAGGTACTAGAGTGACAACTGGGAGCAAGGCCCCAGGCCTTGCCTTTGAGAGATAATATTGGTCCTCCGTGTATTCTGGAATTTGGTAGATTATGGATTTGACTAAAGTTCCAGTCAGAGAGAGGCAATGTTTAATTTTCTGTGCCTGTTGCCTCTTGCCTCCTTTCTTTAAATACTTACTAGATTTCCTTCTGCCCTTACTGGTTCATTGCCCAATCCCTTACAACACTTTTCCAGGAAGCTGAAGTTGAATTTCTACTTTTCTTTCAACACAAGTTGATATCGAAATTGTATGAAACTGATTGAGCTCAACCCTGCCTTGAAAGAATGCACGGTGGTGCTCAGCAGTTTGTGAAGCCTCAGATTAATGGATGATTTAAAGATACTAACTGGAAGGTTTTTAAATATTAGAAGAGCCACATTTCCTTTCTTCAAGACCAAATACTGTTTGCTTCATGCAAAGCCTTCTTTCTGTCTGTGGGTTGTTAGTATCTTTTATTTATTAAGTTATTTTCAATTGTTTTCTAGACAGAGTCATTGTAGTCCAGGCATGGTCTGGAACTCTAGGCATGGTGTAATCTAGGCAAGTCTCAGACTGGGACAGTCCTCCTCCCCTCTGCCTCCTGAGTGCCACCCAGTCCAGCTTTGATAGTGTTTTAATATACTTCTACTATATGCCTGTCTGATCTTGAAACTATATAGTAAAAATTTATTTGCCAGCCTTCTGACAAGGAATCAGTGACTAATTGGAAAAAGTCAAATGTGTACTAGAAAAGTGCACATGATTTAACATTTTCTTTTACTTTAAACTACTTTAGGACTGTAAGCCAGTAGTTTTCTTTCTCTCTTTTTCTTCCTTTCTCTTCATTTCATCCTTTCTTCCTTTCTGTCTTTCTCTCCCTCTCTTCCCTCTCTTTCTTCTTTCTTTCAATCCACCTGCCTCTGCCTCCCTAGTGCTGGGACTAAAGGCATGTGCCACCATAACCCAGCAGTAGTTATTTTCTTTGAGACAGGGTCTCACTATGTAGCTTTGGCTGTCCTTGAACTCTCTGTGTACAACAGGCTATCTTGTAGACAGAGAACTCAGCCTGGTAGTGATGGTGCACACCTTTAATCCCAGCACTGAGGAGGTAGAAGTAGGCAGATCTTGGTGAGCTTAAAGCCAGTCTGGTCTACACAGTGAGTTCCAGGTCTCACTACACAGGCGACCAGAGCTACACCAAAAAAAAAAAAAAAAAAAAAAGCTATGTAGGGAACTCATAGAGACCCATCTGCCTCTGAGCACTGGGATTAAAGGTGTGTGTAGATAGAAGTTTCTGTCCATCCTGGTCCCGCAGCCGTTCAGTCCCAAATAAATACACAGAGGCTTATATTAATTAAAAACGGGTTGGCCTATGGCTCAGGCTTCTTATTGGCTAGCTCTCTCTTGATTATTAACTCATTTCTATTAGTCTGTATATCTCTACATGGTCTTGGCTTACCGGTGATACCCAGGTCTCTTGCTTCCTTGCCCTGACAACTCACTCTCTGCCTTCCTCTTCCCAGTCTGGTAGTTCCACCTATACTTCCTGCCTGGCCAGTCAGCGTTTTATTATAACCAACATTATACAAGAGCATTGTGCTGATGGAAGTTGTATCACGTCTTTATTATACATTAAGTAACAGGATGTAGTATTTAGTCAAAGAACAGTCTTAAGCCTTAAATTGATGAGAAGCACAAATGGTAAACCTGAGAAACCAGCAATATATGCCATGTGAAACAATCCATTTGTGCTGCATTCAGAGTCACAGGTACCTGTCTAGTAGACATTTTGAAAAGAAAAAAATTTTTTTTCTTTCCACAGTCACAAATTCCTTTGTCTGTGAACCCAGGGGCTAGAAAGAATATTCTACAGCAACCTCTGTTCTTGAACAAGGAATTGAAACATCTCCTAAAGCAGCTTTGTCTATATATCAACATGATTTCTCCCCCTGCCACACACACACACACACTCTTTTTCTCTCCCTTTTTTTTAAGGCAGGGTCTCACTATGTAGCTTTGGCTGGCCTATAATTCAATATATAGACAAAACTGGCCTCCAAACTCAACAGAGTACCTGCCTGTCTCTGACTCCCAAATGTTAGGGTTAAAGGCATGCACCACCATACCTTATTGAGAATCAATTAAAAAAAAAAAAAAAAAAAAGAACAAATACTTTACAGGGAGGCACGACTCACAGGTTAAAAGCACTAACTGTGCCAGGCGGTGGTGGCACACATTTTGGATCCCATCACTCAGGAGGCAGAGGCAGAGGCAGGTGGATTTCTTGGGTTTGAGGCTAGCCTTATCTATAGAGTGAGTTCCAAGAGTGCCAGGGCTACACAGAGAAACCCTGTCTCCCAAACAAACAAACAAAACCTCTAGCTGTTCTTCCAGAGGATCCAGGTCCTATTACCAGCACCTACAGGGTGGCTCAAAACCATTTATAACTCCAGTCCCAGAGAAATCCAATAACTTCTTCTGGCCTCTGTGGGTACCAGACATGTACATAGTGCACAAACATGCAGCAAAAAACCCATATGTATCAATAAATAAACTTTTAAAAATTTATTTAAAGAAAAATGCTTCTGGGGGCTGGAGAGATGTCTCAGCAGTTAAGATCACAGGCTGCTCTTCCAAAGGACCCAGGTTCAGTTCCCAAAACCCACATGACAGCTCACAACTGTCTGTAATTTCAGTTCCAGGGGATCTGACACCCTCACACAGACATACATGTAAGCAAAACACCAATGCACATAAAGTAAAAATAAATAAATCATTACAAAGGAAGAGGCAGGCAGGTCTCTGTAAGGCCAACATGATCTACAGAGTGAGTTCCAGGACAGCCAGGATTGTTACACAGAGAAACCCTGTCTAGAAAACACAAACAAACAAAAGTGGTAGGTCCAGGCAGTGGTGAAGAGCACCTTCAGGCAGAGGCAGGCGAATTGTTGGATTTGAGGCCAGCCTGGACTCCAGAGTTAGTTCCAGGACAGCCAGGGCTATAAAGAACTATTCTCTTGAAAAATAAAACAAATAGATAAATACATAAATAAAAATAAGTTTTAAAAAAGATCTCCTTGCCATTGGTTCACAACAATATGAGTATACTTAATAATAATGAACTATAGTTTTAAAATAGTTAAGATTGCAAGTTTTGTTATATTTTTTACTATACACACAGGAAAAAAAAATCAGGCAGATACAGTTGTGTGTGCCTATTATTCCAAATACTTGGAGACTGAGTCTTGAAGATCACAAATTCAAAACCAGTATAGGTAACATATCCAGACTTTAAAAAAAAAAAATTATTAAAAAAGGGCCTGAAACCCACAGGACATGGTGGAGCATGCTTCTGGTAATAGCAGGCCAGCCTAAAAACAACAACAAAAAAGAGTCATAGAAATGACTCCGTGAGTAGAGACACCTGCCACCAATCCTCATGACTCAAGATCAAATCCCAGAGCCCACATAGTGGCAAGAGAAAACCAACTCTTGCAGGTTATTCTATGACATTTATCAAAGGCATGACAGTAATAGTAGAATCGTGGGTGGTGGTAAGGATTGGACCACGTGGGAAGTCTTACCCCCTTAGCCTTTGTTTGAAAGGAATTAACTACTATTTCTCTGAGTTTGCTGCCTCTCCTCCCCCTCTTTCATGGGTATGGGCTTGCTGTCATGCTTGCATGTGAATGTGTAGGTCCACATTCATGTGACGAGGCCAGAGCCAGATGTTGGGGTTCTTTCTCCATCTCTCTCTGCTTTCTTTCCTTGAAACAGGATCTCTCACTGAACTTAAAGCTTGCTGATTAGGCTACTCTTGCCCACAGAGTCATCACCCCAACCCATCTTCTTTTAAAAAACAAAATCATTTTTATTCTTCTTTGTGTATCTGTGTACACTCATATGTGTTCTAGAAGGTGTTATAGGGCCCCTGGAACTGGAGTTAACTAGGGGTTGTGAGCTTCCCAATGTGTGTTCAGTTCTCAGGAAGAACAGTAAGTTTAAGGTCAGTCTGGGTTATATAAGACCCCGTCTCATTTTTTAAAAAGTGTGTGTTGGGGTTGAAATGATAGGAGAATCCTCATTCCATTTGCCTAGTCAAGAAATTAAGAGCTAGGCATGATGAAACATGACTTAAATCCCAGCATTTGGGAGGCAGAAGCAAAAGATTTCTGTTAGTTCAAAGTTCAAGGCTAGCCCAGACAACAGTGAGACCGTGTCTCAAAACAAAACAACCACAACAAAACTACAGTTAATAGTATTTGCTGTTCTTCTAGAGGAACTGGGTTCAGCTCCCCTTTTATTTATTTTTGCTTTTGACACAGGGTCTCATGTAGCCTAGGTTGGCCTGGAACATCCTGTGTAACTGAGGTTGGCCTTATATTCCTGATCCCCTTGTCTCTACCTCTCAATTCTGGGGTTATAGGTGTGCATCAGTATGCCTAGCTTGGCAGTCCCAATTTGGAAAACAAAATTTGAAGCCAGGCTTGGTAGATCAGACCTGTAGACTGAAGCAGGAGAATTGCTGTGAATTTGAGGCTAGCCTGGACCACATAGTTCCAGGCCAGTGTAGGCTCTAGAACAAGACCCTAACTGAAAGGGCATAATAAATAACCAGAAATCAGTGACTTATTTGAAATAGTTTAAAACCAACTTGAATTCAGTTATTCAGTAGTCACCTCTTCAGTAAGTTCATCTCTTATTCCTATAAAATCACCACCTGTTCTCAAATACTACTCACATAGTAGGTCTTAAACAACATGGTAAAAAACTGAATAGGTTTTACTCTTTTGAATTTTCTCTTATATTGACATAAGCAAAGCTTTTGTATAGCCTGCTTTCTAAAAGGTTTATGTGTTGTTTAAGAGAAAAACATGAGATAGCTCAGAGATTAGAAGCACTGACTACACTTCTAGAGGTCCTAGGTTCAATTCCCAGCAACCACATGGTGGCTCACAACCATCTGAAATGAGATCTGGTGCCCTCTTCTGGCCTGCAGGGATACACTGTATACATAATAAATAAAGTAAATCTTTTTTTTTTTTTTTTTAAGAGAGAAACATAAGGCAGGGCAGGAACTGAGAGGTGACACAGGGTGTGCAGGCACTTGCTGCACCATCCTGATGACTGGAGTTTAGGTGCCCCACTTGAATGACAAGTCAGGTGTACGTGCATGCCCATAAGCCTAGTCTGGGCAGTGGGATGGGGATATATAGACATCAGAGTTTTGTTGATTTTTATTTAAAACTCCAGTCCTTGCTGGGCACTGTGATGCCTATAATCTCAGCACTTAGGAAGTGGAGATGGAAAGCTGTAACTGAGTGTCAGTCTCTAGGCCAGCTTCATCTGCATAAGAAGTGTCTCAAAAAGGAAAGGAAATTCCAGTATACTAAGGGAGAGTAGGATTTGAACTCTGACCTAAGGTCTGTATATTAGGTATCAGTTTTCTGTCTACTAACCTTTGTGTGCTCAGCTCCTTGAAAAAAGGTCAAAGCACTGCAAAAATTACCCACTGACTCCTTGTGTTTTCCTACCAGTTGCTTTCCGGCTGTACGATCTGGATAAAGATGACAAGATCTCCCGCGATGAGCTGCTGCAGGTATGTGGGGAAGTCTCGGAACAGTGTGCATTTGGGGCCCTGACTTCATTTTTATGGGCAACAGTTGTTCTACCTTTGCAGTAAACATTCATTGAATCCCTGCCGTGGAAAGAGTCCTGATGCAGATAAAAGGCAGAGAAGACCTGCAAACACTTGAAATGGGTCACGAGGTCTTCATGGTTGGGCAGTCTCCACCACTTAAAAGCCGCTGTCTCTGCGGTGCTGAGGAAGTACACAGTGAGCAGGGTCGGATAGCTCACTCACTGACAGGTCAGCTTGGTAGCAGTCATTTTATTCCAAGGACTCTGAAGTAAATTGTGCTGTTTAGTCTCTCCTTAAACTTGGTGTCAGAGGGGACTGCGGTAGCACCATCTGCCCAGTTAACCACTCCAGTTGGTAGTTCCAGCCCATGTGTCCCTGTTTTCCAGCTATGACTGACAGTTGCATGATTTGCATTGTTTACTATCCCTTTCTCTTTGTAAATTTAGGGCAGTAGGGAGCTGTTCCCTTTTTCGAATCTGGAAGACCCCAGGTAGCCAGCACATTGAGGAATTCCCCATGGGGCAAGATGTTTCAAGATATATCTAAAAAGGGAAAGTGCTTCCTGCTCTACACTAAACCAGAACTCAATTTTTTTGTTTTTAAAAAACTTACAAGTTTCCAGGCATGGTGGTGTACACCTTTAATCCAGGTAGAGGCAGGTAGATCTCTGAGTCAGCCTGAGCTACAGATCAAGTTCCAGGACAGCCAGGGCTACTCAAAGAAACCCTTTCTCCAAATAAATAACAAAAATCTCACAAGTTGAAGCCTGCTACTCAATCTTCATTTCAATGAGAAGACCTGAAACAGGAGGCTAATGGTAGGGTATCTTGGCCCTTGCTTTAAAAAAAAATACACATAATATTTACTATTTATTCTTTTGAGAATTTTATATAGGTATGATATTTTTGATTATATATGCCCTCTTCCTTCACTTCTTATTCTCTCCAATACACCCCCCTCCTTAATGTATATCCTATTTGAAAAAAATAACCCACTGAGTGCAGTTAGTGCTAACTATGTGCGAATGGATGTGGGACCATCCCATCCATCGGAGCAACAACATGACTCTCCAGCCTGTTCTGCAAAATGAGTTCCAGGACTGTTATACAGAGAAATGCTGTCTCAAAAAACAAACAATAAAACCCAGAAGACTCCATCCCCCAGTGGCCACCTGCCAATAGCTCCTCAGCTATGGGTGGGGGTCTCATGAGCCCTCACCATCCATACCAGATGTTGACTTTACCCTTTGCTTTTGAGATGGGAATAGCTCTTTTTCTTGAGACACTTACTGAAAAGATGGAGACAGCTACTCTTGAGTTGCACATTTTCATCCTCTGGTCTAGACCTGGCTGTCAGAAAGATGATTTTGGAATGGAGAATTGATATATTTTCTGTCGCTAGAAATTGTGTGGCATGGGATGGGAAAGTCACTGTGGGGCAGGAAGAGCTTTGTTTCATATGTGCTCCTGGGCTGTTGAGGTATTCAGACAAGTTTTAGCCTAGCAAGAAGAGAATAGTTGTCTACAGTAGAAGAGAACATTCATTTGTCTTTCTACACACTATAATTTATAAAGCATTTGGTAAATTATTTCTATACCCTGTCAGTTATACTTCAGTAGAGCGGGTTGCTGTGTTCAAAGACCCATTTCATGAGGCTAGCACGACTCAGACACAAAACCTTTATAAAGATAGTGTGAGAAAAATACCATCCAAACCTTTTCATACCGATTTTTAAAAATTCCAAACATCGGGCTGGAGTGATGCTCAGAGGTTGAGAGCACTAGCTATTCTTGGAGAGGACTCTGATTCCCTGATTCCGTTTCCAGCGCCCATAATATGGCTCACAACCACCTATTACTCTAGTTCAGGGCATCCAGTGTCCTCTTCTGAAAAGAGTGCTGGGGATTTAACTCAGTGGCAGAATGCTCACATGGCACATGGAAGGCCCTGGGTTTAATTGAGAAGACCACACACACAAAAAAGGGAATATGCATATAGAAACTAAATAATAAATAGTTAAAAAACAGTAAATTTCCATTGGTTAGTAAACTTCTAGCTGGATTAGTAAGTGGTAAGGTAGACAAATGGAAGAAGTATTGATCTGGGAATTGAGGCCTGGAGAGACAGCATCTGTCAACTGGTTCATAGCACCTGGATCAAACCACTTCTGGACCTCTTGCCCTCATTAATGGACAAGATAAAGGTATTTTATTGCACCCACTCTTGTCTACCTCCCAACAAGAACATATACACATACATATTCTTAACTCTATGATTCTTTTTGTGTATATAAAGTTGGGAATGTGTCCAGGGCCTCACACATGTGAGTATTCTCCCCACAAGCCTCTCCACAGCCTAAGCTCTTATCATTCTCCAGGCAAAACACCCCAGGAGGCACTAATTGAATTGAGATCTGAGGAGGCTACCACTTGGGGATCAATTTATCTGCTTGGTTACTTGGTTTGGGAGAGGTGGAAATGGTTTGCTAAAATGATATCTTAATCGCTGATCCACAACTTCTAGGTTGGTTAGTTTGTTTGAGACAGGGTTTCTCTGTGTAGCCTTGGCTGTTCTGGAACTTTCTCTGTAGATCAACCTGCCTCTGTCTCTTGAGTGTTAGTATTAAAGGCATGCGCCACCACTGTCTGGCACAACTTTTGGTTTTTAAGAATTGGTTGATTGCCCTGTCTCGAAAAAACAAAAGAATTGGTTGACAGTTATGTAAGTAGTATATGTAACTGGTAAGAGCTACTTGACAAGCTAAGGAAGATAATTGGAGTCTAGGCAGTTAAGGCCAGTGCCAACCAGAGCAGCATAGTAAATCTATCTAAAAAATAGTCCTCTTTTGCCTGCCCCCACCTCAACAAAAATAATTGGTAAAAAGTAGAAACCCACTGCTGATACAATTTATTATTTCCAGAAGGATGCAAATGAATGGGAAAAGGAAGGCCTGTGAGCCACTAGGCAAGAGGACATTGAAGTTACTTATTTTGTTTAAGGTGGCATGATTGTGTGTGGTACTGGGGCCTTGTGTTTGCTTTGTGAGCACTATCCCAGACACCCCCACGTTTTAAAAAGGTCTTCACTGAGTTCACCCAAACTGGACTCAATTTGTAATCATCCCACATAGGCCTCCTTCATAGTCTTCAAGGAGGTTTATGTGGGCTGTAACCTGAAATAAAGGCTCAGTGCCCCCCCCCAGGTCTGCTTCTGTATTGGATTCCAAAACAGCCCACCAAGCTGACCTACATCAGTAAAAAACTGCTTTGCCCCATGTAACAGAACACCCAGGGATAGGTTATCTGGGTATCACAGTACCTGAGTATCCCAGCTTCTGCTCTGTTCTTGTGTGGAATTTATAACATGTGTGATGTACCTCACAGCCCCAGTATGACTGCTGTGCCAGCAAACATGCCTGTAGTTTGAGCAAGAAGAATCAGTCTGTCCATATGGAGAAGACTCTTCGTGACTTTGCTGGAGTCACACTCACTTCCTTGTTTTAGAATGGCCTAGATAAGAAGCTAAGGATTTCACCTCTCCTGCTGGTGAATCAAAGGAATCAAAGGGAGGAGGAGTTGAGGTGGCTTTTTCTCAAGCCTCCTCTAAGGCTTTTGGTCTTGTAGGTCCTTCGAATGATGGTTGGCGTGAACATCTCAGATGAGCAGCTGGGCAGCATTGCGGACAGGACCATTCAGGAGGCCGACCAGGATGGGGATAGTGCCATATCCTTCACGGAATTTGTTAAGGTCTGTCCACATTTTTATTTTTTCCCCCTTCCATCCTTTTTTATTAGCATGTATTATTTATAATGAGTTTTAGTGTAACATTTTTATACATGTATATATTGTAATCATATTCACTCTGTCTCCCTCTCACTTGCCGATTCTCTTATTTTCCTCAACTAATCTTTTATGTTCTTTTCTTTTTGGAGGGTAAAGATAAGAGTTTAATTGGAGTTACTTACAGGGCATGGGGGATCTTATGAAGGTCTTCATAGCTGAAGGAAATGTCTCTCCCCAGCAACCATTAGCTTGCCATGGATCCTCGGGGAGGGGTGTGCCCTTATGAGCCTTTCCCCCTTACCTTTTGATTTTAAGTTCAATTCTGTTGCATAGAAGGAGGAAGAGAACACCCATTATTTAGAAGGGTGCTCAGAATGGTCATAATCTTAATGATAAATTGTTTGTTTGTTTTTCAACTCCAGGTTTTGGAGAAGGTGGATGTAGAACAGAAAATGAGCATCCGGTTTCTTCACTAAAGGACAGGACCAAAATATTCTTGCTTTCTAGTATTTAAGAACTGGAACTTCCTTCTGTCCTCCAGCCCCACCCCTGTCCTGTCATCCCCCTTTACCAGAATACTACTGCTCTTGCATGACAACCTGAAGTCTTTCCTGTCCACACAGACTTGCCTTTGGTGTGTAAACAGGGCGTTACAGAATGGTACCCTCAGTCTATTTCTGTTCGTATGTACCCACCAGGTCTCTATTTGTAACATCTTCCCTTGTTTTGCTGCTGAATGCCATGCATCCATCCTGTCTGGGGAAATGAGATAGGGACTCGTGTCAAGAACATCCAGAAAAGCTCCCACTGGATGGAGACCATATCCATGCTACCTTCCCTTCATCAAGCCTTCATCATGTTCCTATGTCCTTCTTGTGTCTTTTACTTCCTACCTCCCTGTCAACCAACCGTGTATCCATTTGATCCTTTTGATTGAGATTCCCTGTGTTCTCCTTGATTCTGGGCTCTGCTGTCAAGCCTGTCTCCAGTGTGACAGGATAGTGAATGGTCCGGTGGTTTATATCTACCTTCTTCTGGATGTGTCTCCGAGACATTGCCTATTGAGGAGATTTTTGGCAACAGTACAACTCTTGGAAGCATGTGACTCTCTTGGTCCCCTGCACTGTTTCATCACAGGGCTTATGAACAGAGATATTCTAGAAAGGTAGTCATGGTGAGGCTTGTAGAACCATGTCTCCTAGGTGGTTTCCCCAGGTCTCTCTACCTCTGGTTTTTTATTTTCAACATATTTATGGGGCTTCTTTTCTGAGTACAGTGTTGACATTCAGAAAATAGTCTTAATGCCTGACAGTTTGCTTCTCTTTGGGACATTGTCACCAATAGAGTAGCTGTTTTGACAACATGGTAGTGGGCCTTCTTGTAGTTTTCTGCAGAGGCTAGGCACCCTGGAGAGCTGCCCACATTCACTCTGCCCTCAGTGTTCTGTATCTGGAAGACCTTCACATTTCCAATAGAAAGACAGACTAGTGTTATGGGAGTGCCTGATTTATCTCAGAACTCCTGAATTAAATTGTCTTCGATGTCTTAAAGTTTTGCACAAAATTCTGAATGAATCTGATGCTTGGCAAATTTTAATGCTGGAAGCCCTGTCCATAACCCTGGTCCAGGTGTTGAATGCGTTGTCTCATGAGCTTCCTGATCACATGACCTTCCTAGCTCCTTGTGGAGAGTGTAGACCACTGCACACCCTCTAGGAGTGTAGGGCCTGGCACTGGTGACGCCAACGGAAGTGATAGCAGAGGTCTTTGAAAGGCCTAGCTCCACTTTTGGGCCAGTGTCAGCTTGCTTTAGACCTCACTGAGTCAGGCTGCTTCTATCCTGTGTCTGTGTAAGTCCGCTCTTGACTGACTCTCTCTGACATTGTTTGCTTGCTTGCTTGCTTGCTTGTTTCTTTGCTTTGGAAGGCTATCCAAGATGTGTAAACAATTCTTTAGGAAAGAAATTGCTATTAAAAACCCAGACAAACAAAACACTGCAAAATGGAAGGATAAGGGTGAGGAGCAGGGAGTGGCCAGGATGGATGGCTGGAGTCCACATGAACTGGGGAATTCTTTATGAAATATCTGTCTGACTTTGTGATCAAATGATGTAATATAAGAATTGTATAAAAGGGAAGAATTGTCTGATACTGATCTGTTTGAGAAGTACTTCAGAGGCTTCTTGATTTATATATTTAAACTTTCTAAAATTATGCCCCCCTTGGCTGTATAGCAAACTGTTTTAATCCACAGTTGTGCCTTATTGTCCCATTAAAATTGTATTCCTCAATCCATCAATAAATTATCATTAAAACAAAAGAATTTGGTTGACTTTTATCTGTGTGTTCTATAATTTTATATAACTCAAGTGTCTCAAGTTTGAAATAATATAGTGTCTCCCTTGCACAAATTTATGTTTATAGTATCAATTGCAAGGCCTGTGACATAGAGATATTCATCTAGGGGCTCAGTCTGCCAAGAGTCATGGTGTTTCATCTCTGGCACCTTCATACTAATTCCAAGTAAGATCTAATCTAATTTCCTTCTTTCTTCTTTCCTTTCTTTCCCTTCCTTCCTTCCTTCCTCCTTCCTTTCTTTCAGGAGTGGATGGGGTATTAGGGTGGGGTTTTGCTTGCTTATTTTATTTTTTGAGGCAGAGTCTTGTTTGCCTGACTGGCTTAGAATTTACCAGGTAGATCTGGCTGGCCTCAAACTTGCAAAGTCCTTCCACCTTAGCTTCCCAAAACACCCAGCTAAAATCTCTGTGTGTGTGTGTGTGTGTGTGTGTGTGTGTGTGTGTGTGTGTGTGTGTGTGTTATGTGGAATTCAGTTAGGGCCTTACACTTGCTAGGCAAGTGCTACATAGCTGAGCCATGTGTCCATCTGTCAGTTTCTTTTCTCTAGTCTCTAAATCTAAGAAGCATTGCTTACAGAGGAGGTGTTACAAGAAAATAAATAGCAAGTTGAGTGTGGTGTATACCTACAACACAAGCACTCTGGAGGTGGACACATAAGGATCAGGGGTTCAAGCTTAGGTTTGAAACCTTGTTTTAAAAAAGAAAAAAAAAATGAGACTGGACAGATACTCAGCAGTTAAGAGCACCTGCTGTTCTTACAGAGGGCCAGGGATGGATTCCCAGCACCTGTCCAGTGGCTTTACATTTGGTTTTTAACTCCAGTTCCAGTGTATCTGTACCCTCTTCTGGCCTCTGAAGGCATCAAGTACACATGTGCATAGATACACCAGGCAAAATATTCATTACACACACACACCTTATTTTAAAAAAAAAAATCTAGCATTATAGACATTCTAATATAGATCAATAATCTCAGCAGTTCATTACCCCTGCTAGTCTCATAACATATAAAAAAGTCTGCAAAGCCCATTGTAGAGCTAGTTGGTGATTCTAGCACTTAGGAGACAGAGATGTGGACCTGGAGAGGAAGCTCAGTGGTTAAGAGCAACAGCTACTCTTCCAGAAGACCCAGGTTCAGTTCCCAGCACCCACACGGCAGCTCACAGCGGTCTGTAGCTCCAGTTCCAGAGGATCAGATACCCTCATACAGACATACACACAGGCAAAACAGCAATGTGCAATCTTTAAAAGAAGAAGACAGAGACAGGAGACTCAGGAGTTCAAGGCCATGCTCCACTCACTACTGAAGTTTGAGGCCAGTTTATGCTACAGGAGACCCTGTCTCAAAAACAGCAACCAGTGAGGTTGGAGGGATGGCTCAGCAGTTAGCATGTTGCTTTTGTGGAAGGTCAGAGTTCAGTTCTCAGTATCCATGTTGGTAAATTCTCAGTGCTTGTGACTCCAGCTCAAGAGAATCAAGTGCTCTGGCCTTACTGCTCACACCCACACTCAACAAACACACACACACAAACATGCAGTTAGAAATCTGTTTGTTTTGAGACAGGTTTTCTCTGTGTGATAGCTCTGACTGTCCTGGAACTCAATCTGTAGACCAGGCTAGCCTTGAACTCACAGATTGGCCAAAAAAACTTAAAAGATGCATTCAATGTCTAAACTGTGTTGGAGCTTATAGGCTTAAGCACCAGTGGAAATCTACTTAAACATTCCTGGCAATACTAAAAAGGGAAATTTAATGCAATTGTATATTATTCAGACTGGATCACACCTGAATATTTGGAGGATTGAACCCAACCATTCCTGTCTGATATTTTTTCTTAGGGCCTTGAAATCAGAAACTTTTATTGATAAGACTTGGAAGCTTATAACCTGAGAGCACTGTGAAAAAAATCCCCTTGTGTCATGCCGAATTCCTTATTTACTTACTTACTTGCTTATGAGGCAGTCTTCCTGTGTAGCCCTGGTTGGCATGGACCTCAAGATGTAGATCAAACTAGCCATGAATGCAGAAATTCTCCTGCTTCTGCCTCTTCGGGTGGAGTAAAGGTGTGTGCCACCACTCCTGGCTGTGATGTTCACTTTCTTGAGAGGAGGAGTTGTCTCTTCTCAGCCTAATCTAAGAACAAATTTCTAGCTGCCATTAAAATATGTCCTATAGGATGTCATTCTGGAGACTAGCCATGGAGAATTTTATCTTCTCAAAATTGAAAAAGCTTCAAAGAATGAGTGTGCTATTTTAATGTGTTATGTGCTATATCTTTGGTGGATAGGGAGCTAAGCAGCCTGTAATCTGTTGTAACTGTTGTGTGAAATCATTTGTACCTATTACCAAGGGCATTTCCGTTATCCTTGTATCAACATAAAGTCAGAAGAGAAGGGTGCTTGAGAAAAAAAGGTGCTGGGTGTGGCTTGGGTCCTGACTTGGGGCTTCTAGAGAATGAAGAATGGACAAATAGACATGCATACAGACAGTAAAGCTCTAAGTCAGTTCTGTCCAGACTACCCCTGCAACCAGGAACCTCGGTGTGTTAGGTATAGCAGAGGAGCGGTTGGCTAGTCTCAAGATCTCTGTAGAGCAGTCTCAGGCTGTAAACATCTGGAAGGAGAAAGCTGTGGTTCCTAGTATGCACACACTGATCCATGAACACTTGTTCTCAGATTCCTCAGGAATGCTTTGACATTTCTACATGGGTAAAAACTTTGTGAAATTGTTCCATGGGTCCATATCAAAATACACATTTACTCAGGGCTTCACTCACTCAGATCTTCCTCCATTCCATACAGAAGGGGAAGGAAGACACAAATACAAACTGTGTTAAAGGGCTAAGGGTAGACTTCAGAGACAGTCTTCTTTCTATTTGGTAATATTTTCCAAGGGATCTCACAAGGACTCATGTGGTTGTGAAACTGTGGAAAGCAATTCAATGAGCACTGACTGATAAGCTGATGTTTTTGACAAAGAAATAAACATGTCACACTACTCTTCACATATTGCAAGGCCTATTCATTTTATCGCTTTAAACTTATATACAAACATATATATGCTATTTTATATGTATGAATGTTTTCCTACAACATGTATGTTTACTTATTGTATGTATGTTTGATGCCTATGGAACTTGACTTATGAATAGTTGTGGATGACTATATGGGTGCTGAGACCCAGAACCCAGGTCCTTTGCAAGAGCAACAAGTGTTCATACCCTGAGCTTTTTTAACTGTCAGACAATGCTGCCACAATAAAACCTTTGGATGTTAATGTCATGTTGGTAAACCCCGGACAGATCTAGTTTGTCAGGATTAAAGGATTAGGATAAACAAATAGGCTGAATAGATGTTTATTCAGGGAGAAATAACTTACAACCTAGACAGATGAACACCAGGAAATTCAACCCGATCCTCTCCTGTCTGAGTCACGCCAGAAAGAGAGTGCCTTTCCTGGCCCCCTCCGACCTCCTACCACAGGTCACTCCGCCCATGGCTCCACCCCCAATGGGCGTGGCCAGTGCCACAGAACTATCTCACTACAAAAGTCACTTGGAGCAATCATCCTCCCATTTCAGCAGAGCTGCTCGGCTTGCACGCGTTTTGTCTTGTGTTACAAGTAACTCCAAAAGTCCCCTTTTAACAAAATTCTGCTTGTCATAGTTTGTTAAGAGCTATTCTACAGGGACCGGAATCAGAAGGATCGTCTGCTGCCAGACAATATTTGGCAGCACACTTCTAGGCAGAACCGGAATAAGACGGGCCTCGGCAGCTAGGCACTATTTGGTGACACACCTCCAGGCGTAACTACCACAAGCATGCACAAAGTTCTGGATTCCATTCTTAGCACTGTACAAAATCAGGCTTGGTGGCACACATCTGTAATTCCAGCATGGGAGGTGGAGACAGGAGAATCAGAACTTCAAGATCATCTTTTAACTTTATTTATTTTTATGTGTATGGGTGCCTACATGCACATCTATGCACTATGGTGGACAGAAGAGGGTCTTGCAGCCTCTAAAACTCTAGTTACAGATAGTTGTGAGCTACCATGTAGCTGCTGGGAATTGAGCTGTCCTCTAAAAACCACTGAGCCATGTCCCCAGTCCCTCAAGGTCAGTCTTACTACAGGAGATCCGGTCTCCAAAAAAAGAGAATAAGTATATATGTGTCAGATCAATGGCATAGGCACAGTATTATTGATATTAATAATAGTATTCACATGGTTAAATTGGAAGAAAATTAGTTGGATGATAATTGAATACCATATAGTAAAAATGTAGAAGACCAAAGTTAGCAATATTGGAGAAATAAATTTCAAGAGTTACCTAGTATAGTGTTACAGTAATGAAGATATGTGGTAGGAGCTGGAGAAATGGCTCAGCAGTTAAGAGTACTGAGTGTTCTTCCAGAGGACCCGAGTCCAGGGGACCTGACAGCCTTACACAGGCATACAAACATGCAAAACACCAATACGTATAAAAATAAATAATTAAAAAAATTATGTGGGTATTCTTCAGCCCCAATTCTTTTTTTTTGTTTTGTCTTTTGTTTTTTGAGACGGTTTTTCTGTGTAACAGCTCTGACTGTCCTGGAACCAGCTATGCAGACTCAAATTCAGAGGTCTGCTTACCTCTGCTTCCTAAGTGCTGGGATTACAGGCTTGAGTCACCACCACTCAGATAAAGATTTTATCTTTCTTCCTTTTTTCTTTTTCTTCCTTCCTTCCTTTCTATCTATCTTTCTTTCTTTCTTTTCAAACAGGGATTCTCTGTGTAGCTTAAGAGTCTTCTAGAACTCACTCTATAGACCAGGCTGGCCTTGAACTCACATCGATCTGCCTGCCTATGCCTCCTGAGTGCTGGAATTAAAGGCGTGAGCCACCACCACTGGCCAGCCACAATTTTTAAAAGTAAAAGTTTTCAGGAAAACTACAAACATAACCAAATAAGATGGGGTTCAGATGGCAGAGGAGGGGGGATTGCTGAAGGGTTAAAGTACTTTGGAGAGATGGCTCTGCAGGTAGAGAGCACCTGTTGCTCATGCAGGGACCCAGGTATGATTCTCAGCACTGACGCGGTGATTCACAATGATCTGTGTGTGACTCCAGATCCACGGTAACTGACACCCTTTTCAATCTCCTCAGGCACCAAGCAAGCATGTGGTACATGTATATAAGAAGGGAAAGCATTCATTTACATAAACATTTTAAAATATGTTTAAAATAAAAGTAGATAGGAAACATGGATATGGGTATATTAAATAGAGGGCTGAGGATATAGCTCAGATGAGTGTTTGCCTCATATGCAACTATGCACACATACAAATCAGGCAGGGTTACTGAAAGCTACTGAACATTGCTCACCTATACTCCATATAAATAGTATGAACACAGCACTTTGCTCCAGTGGTAACAGATCCTCCCCCGTGTCATCTGACCCCCTGGTTGAGTGAGTTAAGGATGGATAAAAAACAATCTCTGTCTGTTCTTTGGGCTTCAGCTTAGCATAGGCGCCATTGCTCGATATTGCTCATTTGAATTACTGTTGTCTGTGTAGCCCTCTGTCCCTACTCAGTCCCTACCTCTCCATAACCCTTCTTGGCAGCTCACCTAGACCCTCCAGCTAGCTTCAGTATGCTGTGGCTTTCTAACTGGGTTAAGTAATATCTAGCTAACCACAGTGACTCTTTCCCAATTGTACCAGCTCTGTCTGAATGCAATAAAACAAACATCTTTGAACACAGAGGTTTATGTAATCCTTTGTAGGCATTCTGTAAACTACATATATACATCCTATAAAATACTGTGTGAAATGCAATGATACGATACACAGTTAACACTGGAAGAAGAACCTGTGTTTGGGTTGAGGACATAGGTTGTTCAGTTGGCAGGCAGGACATAACCAGTGTGGTAGATTACCTTCTGCTACATAGTGAATTTGAGTCCAGCCTGTACAAGCTAACAAGGGAAATCAAGGCTGCTTGATAAATTGCAGCCAGTGAAGCAATGTAGCTTGTGAATTTACCGTTAATAGATTCTGACATTGTGGAAATCCACAACCACGTTTCCTCTGTGTTTGGCAGAGTACCCTTACCGAAGAGGGTTCAGCCTAGGAATTTGGATTCAATAAATGGGCTAGATGACTACCCTGTTGTTCAGCAAGCATGGGAGAACTCTCCTCATAGTATGGAAGAGTCACAAGATTGCCTTCCCTACCTCTCCTGGAACTATAGCTAAAGAATCTTTAAATCTTAGATTTGGGAAAAACAACAAAATTGCCTTTTATCATTCTCTCATTCAGTTCAGCACACAGGCCCTCAGTGGTGAGGAAAATTGCGCTCCTGTGTTGACCTTTAAACAGCAGGCTACGTTCGGGCTTTTAAGATTCTAAAAGAGTCAAAGTTAGAACTGAAACCATGAAATTGTTCCTCTGTGTAATGTAATCTTTCAGGCCAAGACAGACATTACTAGTAACAGTTTATATTTTAACTTATATTTTAACAGTAGTTTTAAAAACTCATTCTGCCTTGACACACTATCTTACTAAAAAGTGGAACTGCCTCCGTGCGACTTTTTTTTTTTTTTTTAACTCAAGTGAATTACAGTTACCCTTTCAATCGCTAACTTCACCTGAATAATATAAGCTCCAACGACAGCAAAAAAAAAAAAAAAAGCGTGCTGATTGATGAGGCTTCCAGCCAATCTGCGACGGAAGGTGAGCGCGCGAGCAAGGTTCTGTCCAATCAGCACTCGAAGGTGGGGCGGGACCTTTCGCGCCTCCGCCCCGGGGTTGGCGGACTGGAGAAGGAGCGAAGATGGCGGAGTGAGGCGTTCCCCGGGCAGCTGGCCTCCGGGCCCGGGCGGGCCTCCCGCGAGAGGCGGAGTACTTCTGCTGCACCGTGTGAGGTGAGCTGGGAAGGTCGTCCGTTCATCGGGCGACGAGCAGCCGGTGTGGCGGCGTGGAATGGGACGGGATGGCCACGAACCTAATGCGGGAGCCGGCGGGGCCTGGGCCAGACAGACTTGCCTTGCGCCGCCTCCTGGTATGTGGCCACGTCCTTCCCTAACCCGCGCTCCACGCCCTTCTCCGTGCCCTTCGCTTTGGCCCCCGTGTGCTTTACCTTAGTCCTCCACGATTGCCCTCGCGCGGTCTGTACCTGGAAGCCGCTGTGTGCATCACCCATTTATTTTTCTAAGAATATCTCCGTATCGTTTTTAACATCCACAGTGACCTGTTACCGAAAGCGTCATCAGTCAAGGTAACAATGAGGCCTGTTGCAGCTCTGGGTGTTTCGTGTCCCCGTGCGTTGACCTTGAGATTTACGGTAACTGGCTCCCCCTGGTATTTTCATAAGAGAATGTGGATTACAGATAGACTCTTGCAACCTTTATCTCATGACTCGCACCCGCCAAACTTTTATGACCATAGTAAGCAGAGCGATGTCCTTCCTTATAATGCCCTTATGGCGCATTAATTTCGGCTGACAGGTCTCAGTGGAATTCACCGTTGTTGATTTCTTGCCCAGAATTAAGAAAAACGGTTTACGATGCTTTTTAATTTTTTTAAAAAATTTATTAAGAACAATAGTTTTGGAAATTCTGTTAGAATATCATTTCGGTAGCTGATGTGAATACAAAGTATTAGTACTGTCAGACATTTGTATTTGGTTCTTATTTAATTTTATGAGGCATTTCTTTGTAATTTGGAGCCCCTATATTGGGTGTCAGTTCAATTCTAGGCATGTCTGCGTTTCTGATTTCTGAATTGCAGAGGCATATACCTAGTGCACAGATCTAGAATATATCTGTCAAACACTTGTCTCAAAAATAAATGGCACGGCTGTGATGGCGTACACCTTTGATCCCAGCACTTGGGAGGCAGAGGCAAATGGATCTCTGAGTTCAAGGCCACCCTGGTTTACAAAAAAGTTCCAAGACAGCCAGGACCACATAGAGAAACCCTGGCAAACCAAAAGACAAACAACAGACAAACTGGCACTTTCGTGGGAGCTAGATCAGATGGAAGTATCATATGTTAATGAATGTTTTTGATAGCTTATATGTTTTTTGTTAGCCCTTTAGCAGAACTAATAGAAAGAAACACTTAGAAAAAACAAAAAAAACAAAAAAGCCCTCCCCTTTGGCAGGAGTAATTTTTTTAAAATCTGATCCTCAAGAAGAAAAAAAAAAATATGAGCCAGGGGAAAGGACTATAACACTCTTCCCCATCTTAAAACGGAAGGTGTATGCAATTACACTTTTTTCCCCTCCAGAAAGAATGTACAATAACTGTAAATTTTAAGAGGACAATGTTGCATAAATGCTTTAGAACCACTATAATGATGTTTTTAAACATTAGTAGACAGAAAGTGACTTTGATTGGTCTTTTAGAATGCTTATGAGTGCTTTTTCTTAGAATGGTTAGGTTGGAATATCTTTGCATTATAATAATTGTAGTATTAGTAAAGGATATGGATATCTTTGCTTTGGTGGTTTGAATGAGAATGGCCCCATTGACCCTTATGTTTGAATGCTTGGTCCCAAGTTAGAGGAACTGTTTGGGAAGGTCTAGGAAGACTGGTCTTATTAAAGGTGTGTATTACTAGGGTCAGGCTTTGAGAGGCCAAAAGACCCAGAGTTATTCCTGTCAGGTCTCTCTCTGCCTCCTACTTATTTGAGATGTGAGTTCACCTGTTCCTGCCACCATGCTTTTTCTACTCTGCCATCATGGACTCTAACCCTCTGAAACTGTAAGCCCCATTAAATGATTTCTTTTATGGATTGCATTGGTCATATCACAGCAATAAAAAGAAGCTAAGACACTTATCGTTCTATTCTTTTCATTTTCAGGAATCTTAGCACACAGGATGAATATTTTCATGACCTTAGGTGCTTTTATATTCAGCTCAGAATTCAGAACTCAGGACTTGGCAAGTAAGTAGTAATGGGATAATCATTCTAAAATCTGTTATAGCAGCTTGAAAAGGGCTCCATAGAATTAAAATACTAAACCATTAACTTCAGCAAAAGATGAATATAAAAATGACTACAAGCCAGACACCATGGCACATGCCCTTTATTTCACAGCATTTGGGATTTGGGAAACAGTAGTGAGGATTGATGTTTGAAACTAATCTGGGCTATATAGCAAGACATTTGTTTTAATAAATAAAACCCAAAGACTAGCCAGGTGGTGGTAACGAATACCTTTAATCCAAGCACTTGGGAGGCAGGAGCAGGCCATCTCTGAGCTCAAGGCCATCCTGGTGTACAGAACATGTTCCAGAGTACAAAGAGAAACTCTGACTCAGAATAAATAAACCAAAACCAAAAGACCTAGTCATAGATAATTATTATCTATCCAGTATGTGTATGTATGTACAAACTTGTATACGTATGATCACACTACTGGCTTCTATTTTGTATTTTAATCAAAGCAGGATCAAAACCAGGACCTTCGTGTTGCATGCCTTTGGTCCAGGCACTGGGGAGGCAAAGGCAGACAGATCTCTGTGAGTTCAAGGCCAGTCTGCTCTACCTCGAGAGTTGGAGAAGACTATACAGTGAGACAAACAACTTCACCTCAAAAACAATACAGTAATTAAAAGGCTGAAGCAAGAAAAATTGGAATTTCAAGGCCAGGCTGGCTTACAGAGACATATCCTATCATAATACAACCAGCCAGCTAACCAACTAAAACCACTGTAGGGCCTAGAGAGATGCCTCAGTGGTTAAAAAGCACCCAGTGTTCTTTCAGGGACCTCCAGATTCAGTCCTAGCACCCACATGACATCCAACACCCTTTTCTGACTTGATGGACACCAGGCATACATGTGGCGTGCATGCACAGTTAAAACACTCAAACATAAGTAAGTAAATAATATTAAAAACTGAAGACGGGTTGATGATGTGCTTAGAGTGCAAGGTCCTGGGGTTTGGTTTGGTGTTTTTTATTTATTTATTTTTGTTTGTTGGTTGGTTGGTTTTGGTTTTTCAAGACAGAGCCCTGGCTGTCCTGGAACTCGATCTGTAGGCTAGACTGGCCTTGAACTTAGAGCCTCTGCCTCCAGAGTGCTGGGATTAAAGTCATGTGCCACCACCACCCAGCCTAACTCATTTTATAAGTACAGTAGTCATTGGATGAAGGATCCACTATGCTCTAGTTTCTTCTCAACTGGTTTTACCTGTTATGACCTTATTTCCAAGTAATGTCATAGTCTCATTCTAAACTCAGGATTTCAACATAGGAATTTTGGCAGGACACTGAATTAACCTGTGATACCCACTTAAATACACTAATTGTATTATGAAAATCATTCAGTGTACAACCAGTCAGACCTTAACTTTGTATACTATTTATGTGAAGTAATTAAAGTAAAAAGAATTCTAGTAATAGTCAAAATCATGGGCTGGCACAGAGACCAGGGCATTTGACAAACTAACGTGGCAACCTCATGTCAGGGTTTTAATGAGCCACATGTGGTGGTGATGGTGGGTGCCTTTAATTCTAAGAGAGCCAGGCTTATCTTTGAGGCCTGCCTGTTCTACACAGCAAGTTCCAGGACAGCCAGGGCTGCATAGATCCACCCTGATGTAAAAAACAAAAATGTGGTTTCCAGGACATGCAAGAAAGGAAGAATAAAAAAAAATCTTTTGTTTTGAGACTTGTCTCACTTTGTAGCTCAGACTGACCTCACCTCATTGTGTAGCTCAGGTTGGCCTCGGATTTAATAGCAGTCCTCTTGCTGGGCGTTGGTGGCACATTTCTTTAATCCCAGCACTCTGGAGGCAGAGGCAGGCAGATTTCTGTGAGTCCAAGGCCAGCCTGGTCTACAGAGTTTGTTCCAAGACATCCAAGACTCAAAAAACCAAAACCAAACCAAAAACCACAAAAAAACAAAACACATTTTTTTTTTTTTAAAGGTTTACCTATGTGTATGGATGTTTTTTCTACACGTGAGTGTACCCTGTGTTATGATCCACCATCTGGTTGCTGGGAACTGAACTGGGTCCTCTGCAAGCACAAGTGTTCTTAACTGCTAGCCATCTCCAGCCTCACAAGGTTTCTTTTTGAGGGATAGAAAAGATGTCATTGGCTTATGGCATGGTCTCACTATCTACCTCAGTCTGGCTTTGAACTCTGTAATCCCTGTGCCTCAGCCTCAGTACTACAGGCTACAAGTGAACACAGCAAATAATTGTGTGCACCTGTGTGTACGTTTTAAATATTGATTTTTAAAAGTAAGCTTACATGGGAGTCTCTGTCCTAATCTTCCTATTTTAAATTTGATTTGTTTTTCCAGGAATCTCTGTGCTGTCTTCTCAGTGGAGCACCCTGGTTCTTTCATGCAGCTGCTTTCCTTGGTGAAATGCAGATGGCTTTCTACAGGCACTTCCATGGTGTGGAAGGAAGAGACTCCTTTCCTTTACTTCACCTCAGATCGGCACAGAGAAGCTGGAGGATGCAGCTATCTGCTGACTTCAGGAAGAAAAAAACCAACTGGCAAGGATCTTCTGCTGCAATTTGCTTCCTTAGAAAGACACCGTTTGCAAGTGAAAGGAAAATGTTAAAGTGGAAACAGGTGCTTAGATTGTGCATTGAGAATTCTTCCTTTTAAAAGCTGCAAACAACAAACTATACAAATACCACGTATGGATGACTTCAGGTTTTGTTTTGTTTTTTTAAGTCTGCCAATTTTAACACTATTATAAGCACAGTTGACACTGCAATGGTAAATTCCAAATATTCGTTATAATTTGAGGTGAAAGAAACATTATCTAAATCCTGGCTCACCCTTTGACAGATTTCCTGGGCAAAAACAAATCTTTAGTATGATAAAAGCAAAAGGCAAGAAAGAATATCAGTGTTGATTTCACATGAAAGTGAAACCATTGCAGTTTGTGTGCAGAGTCACATTTTTATATGGATAACTCCACTTTTTTTGTTTTTTGTTTGAATACGATTTTTCTCTTGGAGAAGAAAGCTGTGGTTTTATGAGGAGGCTTTGGACAGTTTGATGGTCTTGAGTGTTTGGGTTTTGTCTCTATTGCTTTGGGCTTTTTATCCTCCTCAGGAAGGACCAGCTAGTCTATAGCTAGTTGATAGTGGGAAGAGAATATGCTGGGGTGAGTCTTGCCTTACACTGCCAGCACTTGGGAGACTGAGGCAGGAAGATCAGAAGTTCAGGTTCAACTTGAGCCACATGGTGAAACTATCTCAAAAACAGCAGAAAAAAAAAAAAAAAGTAGCCCAGTAACACCACTCTTGTTTTTCTGTGTGTGTGTGTGTGTGTGTGTGTGTGTAATAGAATGTAGCACATGAAACTTTGGTTTTCCTTGTGGCTGTGGCTGGAAAGTTGAATATGTTATGTGATGGACCCTATATCGTAACTTGCCTTCAACTTTGGACATACAGGAGTGAAGGAAAAAATAACTGGGCATATAAATCCTTTTTTCTAAGTCATCTGACTTTTCAGCATTTTTACATTATGTACTTGCATTTTTTATAAAAGCATAAATAACTTTTCCTTCATCCCAAGATGGGTACTTGGACATTTATTTTTCTAGGTGATAATGTAATGTAAGGACGAAATTCTGGAACTCAGGTAAATTTTCCCAGTTTGAATTGAACTTCCTTACCATAGAATGGACCTCAGAAGCAATGTTCCTAGTGCTGTGGTCAATCAACCCTATCTACTCTTGGAAGAAATTCAGGATCTGAACAAAACTTCAAATAAGAAAAGTGGGTCCAATAAGCAGTGTGGATCTTGTTACCAGTTACTGTATATTTAAATGATATTCAGGTTCGGAGGTGGGGAGACCTCAAGATAGTTCCAAGAAATGATGCATGTTCATTTTTTTCCTTTAATTAACAGTTACGAGGAACCATTGTGAAAACCTCTCTTTGTTTCCAAATCAAGAGAAGTCTATTTTATGTGATGCCAGGCTTTTACAAGAGAGGGAACTGTTGTTTGCAATGGTTTCCAGTAGAGAAGGAATTTTAAGCTTGCTAGATGAGTTAGGAGCAGGTGCTGTTGGAGCTGATTTCTGGAACCGTTTCCCAGTGCTATGAATTTGAGTCATAGAAAGGATCATAATTTGGAAATTTGAATATTCTAATGCTTAGTCAGATTGGGCAACAAATTTAAATTTATACTAAAAGTTTTTTTTCATGAAATACTTATAGTCTTTTAATGAGAGCAAATAATGATAAAACACTAGAAAAATAAGGAATTAAATTTAACCTAAATTGCTGGGCTTGATAGCCCACACCTGTAACCACTGCATTTTGGAGGCTGAGGCAGGAACATTGGCCACAAGATCAAGCCCAACCTGAATGACAGACCCTGTCTCAAAATGAAACAAAAATATGACCCAAATTTTTCTCTTTAAGTACCCCAGCCATTTAACATTTTCATTTAGAAGGCAGTGGAAGCCAATTGGTGACCTGTTCCTGCACCTTACTTGGGCAACTTAATGAGGTAAGGCTCTTGGGCAGGGCTGTCACCACCAAGGAGGTGTCACCTTTTGCTCCAAATGCTTCAGGTTTGTAGCTTAAACCTTCAAGTGTTGATTGCCCTTGGTCAAAGATGCTCCTGTGTCTTGCATTGTTAGCGCCAGATGACATTTCATAGCCTGGGGACATTCCAGCTGTAGTTGCCTGGTGTGTGGTACGTTTTCATTTTATAGTCTTGTTGGGTTTTCTTAATAGCAGCAAAAACTACCATTTTAGAGCTGTGCTTCCACATGTAGCCACGCCTCCTCCCTTCTCTGCAAAAGCTGGCAGTTTTTCTTTTGAAGTTACTAAACAAAAACGGGATATGTGCAATATAAATATATATATATATGTATATTTTAATACTTGTGGACAAGTGTTACAAGTTGTTTAAGAACAACAAAATCACCAATGTCTTCCATTTTGAGATGTGTATAGTTTTGTAAGCAGTAGTGCTTGGTAGCATATTGTAGTGCCATGTTAGGGGTTAGTGCATGAATTTAGCATAACTTTAAACTTCAGGATGAAATATTGATAATAACAGTAGTGTAAAAAGAGTGGAAAATCCTAGACCTTTACTTTTTGTGTATGAATCTGTGACATCCTCCCTGGGGATAGGCGATAAAGGCCAAAACAACTAATGTCTGAACAGAAAGTGGGTTCACATTGAGAAACATTGTGCTTGGGGAAATGTTAGCCTTTCACAAGGTAGCTAGAAATAGCTGCCTTTGTAGCTTTTCAGTCCTCAAAGCAAGGCCTCATTTCATGGTATGTCTTGCCCTCTTAGTTTGAAACTAGCTTGTTCTTATATTGTCTTTGTAGTGTATGTCTTGGGTTCATTTTCCCTATTTTATGTCCAGAGAATTATTTTCTGTTTTGCATGTCTGAGATGCTATGCTAATTGCTTTGGAACATTTAATCTCTGGCCATTTCCTTTCCTGTTTTCAGCACGAGTGCTAATTGCACAACCTTTTTAGTAGTTTGGAGTCTCCTGTACTCTAGGCATTTTTCTGCTTTCCTTATGGAAATAAAGTAGTTGCTTTGTTTTGAAAAAGAAAGTTTTATGTAAAATTAAATTCCTACCTCTAAAAGCTGCCTAGGGAACTTGGAAGGAACAGTTTTATGGAGTGTTGTGGAGTTTGGGGGTTTATTTTTTTATTTTTTTATTTTTTTTTTTTTTTTTTTTTTTTTTGTTGTTGTTGTTGTTTTAATTTTAGAATTAGAGTCCTGCCAGGTGAGGTGGTGTATACTGTAATCAAAGCATTTGGAAAGCTGAGGCAGGAAGATCAGGGGTTCAAAGTTATCCTTTGTTACATAGTGAGCTGGAAGTCAACCTGAGCTACATGAGATCCTGTCTCCAAAAACCGAAAGGAGAGTCTAGGACTTATTAATATGTATTACATTAGTATGATAGAAAATGTAAAACTGTGTTTAATGTGACTTTTCCCACACAAACTAGGCAGGGACCCAGCAATAGATCCCTGTAGGATATCAAGTAGGTGGTTAGCACCTGGGTGAATCTGCTTCTGAAAAGCATTTTAAGAAACAAAGGGAAAAAAAAACTTGAAAAAGTAATGCATATAAAGTAGCACAGTATATAGGAAAAGATATTTCCTATTGCAAAAATTAAAAGCCATAAATGAACTAAATATGTTAAAGAGGTGGAATTTAGTAGCAATAACAGTTTCGCATGTATAGTAAATTGTGTTCACAAAGTTGTATGGTTGAGTGATTACTATTTGAGATTGTGAGCCTCTGCAGTCTTTTACAGAGTCCACAAAAGGAAAATACATCCTAGGTTAAAAAGCATTTAAACTATGAATGTATATGAATATATCTGCGTGAAAAATACCAACTTTCATATATGTGTTAAAGACTATTTTGTTTCCCCAGAGTTTACAGCTGTTAAATCTTTCTAGTGCTTAACCTGGAAACAAATGTACTTATATATTCCCAGTGAAGCCAACATGTAGGGGTCTTGCTTAAATTGTTCTTATTAATAGTCATTTATTGTGTAGAATAATGTATGCTTTGTAACTGTTGTTCATTGGTTTCCTGGCTACTTTTTCAAAACGAAAAATCTGTTTTTGTGTGTGATTGGTGTGTCTGGGGGGTGGGGAAGGGAGCCTCAAGAACTTGCTGGCTTTTCCTTGTATTTAGATCAAGGAAGTTAGGAATTAAAGGTAAACAAAATGACTGGGCAGTACTGGGTCTGGGGGTTATCTGTATGTCTGATCCATGTATATGATGAAGCTCATTCCTTTCTTGATCTGAGGAATCACACAGCTCACATCAGAATATCAGAGTAGGACTGGGGTGAGTCCTCGATTCCCTTTACCTCATGTCCATTGTAGCCACTTGGACATCTGAAAAGATCTGGGTCTGTGCTCCTTTATTTTCCCAGGGGGAAAAAAAATAAGAGTAGTTTTGTAGATCTCAGACTCTCTAATGAGTTATTTTATTACAAACATAAGGGTAGGGAAAAGGCTATACTGAGTGTAGTTTATATTTAAATGTCCTGTGATGTCCATGTTAGGGTTTGAGACAACCAAGCAATATTCAGACATCTGCATGATCATGGACACATGACTAACTAACTTATATCAGAGATTACCCTTAACAGCTGTGTTTATGGTTCTAAGTGTAAAACTATGCTACGAGATTTTGTGGTTAATTAGCATTCATTCTTCCTGTAATCTCTTGTTTACTCTTTGTGTACCTGTGATATGCAAAATATGAAGAGACCCCCCCCCTAGCCTTCAGGAGTTTACATTCTCATGGTGCTGTAAGTGCAGGCAAACTGTCTCTAGTTTATTTAGAACATTGCTTTGCTATTAATTATACCATTTTGGAAGAGCCCCTTAGCCAAGAGTTTTAAAATTCAGAGGGCTATGCTAAATTTCAGGGCATTACTGTTTGAGTTTACATTGTTGTAGCTCTGCTCCTTAACTTTCCCCAGGGAGCTGTTCATTAATGTGAATCAGAAAAGAAACCATTCTGCCTGTGTATCCTCACCACCCATACAGCTCTCAGTAAGTGGCCAAGGAAACTTACTGCTCCATAGACAGTCACCTCAGTTCCTTTTTCCCAGGGCTTTAAATTTATTCTTTACCCTCAAAGGGCCAGGATTTCTAGCTAAGTCTTTTAGAATTAAATAGAAGTTTTAAGTTTAACCTTTTTTATATGACTTGTTTCTGTTTTGAAGCAGCATTGTAGTAGATACAGTGTTCCTGACTGCATCTCTTAGAAATTTGACTGAAACATTTAGTTGAAGTTTTGCATGTATCATTGCTTTTTCCTACAGTTCTGAATCAAAGGGTTTGCATGTTTATTAAAACCAGGCCTGGTTGAAAGTATAAGCAATAGTAGCAGGCCCATAACTGACTCTAGAATGCTAACATTCTAATGCATGGTTGAAATTTCTCATTATTAGGTAGTTACTAGTAATTTTCTATATGCATTTATTAATAATGAAGCAATAGATAAACCAATAGCTTGATTTTTATTGTTTGAATTAGCTTTATCTTCTAATTAAAGATTGTCTTCCATTGAAAAATGGGAAGTACAAGATAAGCAAGGGGCAACCACAAGACATTCATACTGTTAGGAATACAGCAAGCAGTGCTCACTCTGTTTCCTAGCTCTATTTGTAACCAAGCATGTTTGCAAATAAAAGATAATCTAAGCATGTTGAATAAGCTGCTATAATCAGTGCAGGGTTTCAGAAGAGTTGAGAAATAGCCTAAGTAGGGTCATCTTAATTCAGAAATAAGTGTTCAGTTTTCAGAACAACTAGCTGCAGGGTTTGTTTGATTAGTTTTATGTAGACTAAGGTTGGGGTTTGTTAAAACTATAGATTAAGCCAGATGCATGCTCTGCAGTCCCTGAACAGGCAGAAGCCAGACTGGGTGCCATAGCTAGACTTTTTCCACAGATAACAAATTAGTATCTTGGAGATGTGTGGCAAAGTGTGCACATGCTCCGTTTTTCAGTGATGGGGTATCTGTTGCAGAGTTACAGAAATTCTGCCGTTGCTGTTTTGATTGTGCTTGTTGCTGTATTTATAACTGTTGAGCAAGAGTTTTACTTTAAATGAGTCGGTCAAAATGTGGATCTTGCCTAAAACTTTTGATTCCTGATGAACAGAAAAAGTTTCTCTTCTTCCAAAAAAGACATTTATTTGGGTGAACAAACATTGGTTTGTTATACTAGTGAAGGGAGCAGAAGTATAATCTAGTGGCAGAGCATTTACCTGAGAAAATAGGTTCAGTTGCCAGCACTACCAAAAGGACCATGGTTAGTAGAGTAAGAATTTCTTACAATTTCTTGACTTGGAAATGATCCAAGTAACAAATAGCTTTGACAGTTAATGAGAAGTATTTATAATGTGTGAAAGACCTAAAGAAGAATTCAAGTAAAACTGTTTCACTGGGTTTAATTCAGTTTACATGTCATATGATGGGGAAATAGTTTGAAATTTAACTTTTGTTGTGGTGCTTTGCAATGGATGTCACCTAGAATGCTAACTTCATCGTTCAGAACTGAATTAGAGTTGCCAGTGTGGTGTTTGCTTCCTGCCGAAATCCAGGAATTAAGGTTTGTGATGTATCCCAGATACAAATGATCTTTGCCACTTTGTGATATTCTTCCAGCCAATAAAGTGAACGGTCATTCATTCTTAGTCTACTAAAATCAATTAAAACAGGTCACACAGGAAAATTAAATGTATATATGGTAGAGCTCAGACTTATAAATGCCTTTAAAGTCAGAATATAGTTGTGATTACTGATGATTTTCAAAACATTTGACACCTTTGGTAATAGTGTGCTGTGTCTTTAATTTAAATGTGCTCCCCCACCCCTCTTGGGGCACAGCTCTTGAAAAACACTTAGGTCCTGGACCAGTCCTTAGTCCTGACATCCCGTCCTAGGGATCAGACCGGTGTTCTGTCATCAAGTTTCCAGTCTTTAAACGTTTCTAGTCTGGGCATTAACCTTCAACCCACCCAGCCCTATAATGAAAAGGATTAAGAATATCCAAGCAATCTACCTGACAGTGGTGCAGCTTCTGCCTTTGAAGCACAGGTGTTGCTGTTCGATTGCTCTTCCATGTACAGACCATTGTGCCGTTGGTGTGTGAGGCTATGTTACCATGTACCTTCCATTGCGCCATTGGTGTGTGAGGCTATGTTAAAAGCTGCACTGAGTGAAGCACTACATAAGGCAGCTTCCTAATCTATGCATCTTTGGGAGTTTTGAAAAATGTGACTCTTTGGAAAAGGAACTGTTGTGAGAGTTTGGAACTGCACCTGTATGTATATGTTTTTAGCAATAAAGCATGAGCTGAGAATGCACTGACATTTCATTGTGTGCCGTTACTTTGAAATGGGTGATTTCAGATAGTGTAGTTACAATGGGAAAAGAAGCCTGTCTACAGGCCCTTGTTGAAGTGGGTGTTAGGTGTCTTTCTGCTATTGTTTGTCATGGTGAGGGATGAAGGATGTTGAGACAAGGCCACCTTGGCTGGCCTTGAACTCACAGAGATCTCTTGCCTCTGCCCTGTGAGTGCAGGATTGTGTTGCCCAGTGGTAACATAACCATCTGAAGAGAAGGAACGTAATTTATTTCCCTTTTGGGGACCACCTTATGCTCCATCCAAATAAATCCATTCTTGTGGGATAATCTTTGCACACTGTGGAGATGTCTCTGCTAAGGCACCTTCTGAGTGATTTAATAAAGAGCTGAATGGCCAATAGCTAGGCAGGAGAGGATAGACAGGACTTCTGGGGACAGAAACTCCAGGGAAAAATCAGGTGATATTCAACAGCCAGATGCAACAGAAGTATGACATAAGGTAGTGAGGAGAGGTAGCAGGCCACGTGGTAGAACCCAGATAAGGAAACAAGATTAAACTAAGGCCAAGTTTTCATACTTAAGAAGTCTTCGTGTCATTATTTGGGAGCTGGAGGTCCAAAGAAGGACCTGTTACAATCCTCAGTTTCTGTTAGGATTCTAAACAGAATAGTGATAAAACTATTCATTCCAAGGTGGTTTTATTCTTCAGCTAAGACACCAAAAAAGGTAACATACCTGTGTTAAACTTGGCTGTAAGAACAGAGCTGGGCCAAGCTCTCACCGGTGTAAGGCAGAGGGCTACCAGTGACTGGTTTGAAACAAGACTTCCTCAGGGTTGATATTTGCTGTCAGATGTGGTTCCAGATCCTGAGACAAACTAATGACAGCAGTATACCAACCACTGTCCCACTGTCCTCCAGTGTCCTGATTTCTGCTCCTGCAGGCCTATGGATGATCGTTTGGCTTAGACTTCTTTCTGCCCATCTTTTGTACTAAAGGCTGTAAGTTTGCTGCTTCTCCTTTACTCCTTGTTCCTGGTACAGGAGTTTTTATCAGGGAGATGATGCTGAAGCCAAAAAGCACGTTGTTTTTAATATGCACTGGTTTGGTTACTTAAGTTTAACATTAGCCCTTTTCTTTTATTGTGGGTTTTTTTGTTCTGTTTTGTTTTGCTTTTTGTTGTTTTGTTTTGTTTTCCTTTTTGAGACTGGGTTTCTCGGTGGTTTTGGCTTCCTGGAACTCTGTAGATCAGACTGACTTTGAATTCACAGAGATACACCTGCCTCTGCCTCTCAAGTGCT
This sequence comes from Phodopus roborovskii, assembly GCF_943737965.1. Taxonomy (NCBI): domain Eukaryota; kingdom Metazoa; phylum Chordata; class Mammalia; order Rodentia; family Cricetidae; genus Phodopus; species Phodopus roborovskii. The sequence goes on along the minus strand of NW_026126416.1, from coordinate 33,583,240 downwards.
GGGTTAAAGGCATGCACCATCACCAACCTAGCAAAGACTAGCTTAAAAAAGAAAGAAAGAAAGAAAAAGAGTATTGGGCCGTAAGTGCTCAGCGGATAGAGGCATTTGCTGCTAAACCTGCTGACCTTCCCTTATCTTCAGGACCCTGCTTTAGGAAAGACATGACTCCCACAGGTTAACATTGACCTCCACACATGCACACAGAATAAATGTAAAAATAAATTCCAAACAACATAGTGGTGTGTGTCTAATCCTAGCACTTGGGAGGTAGAGGCAGGAGAATCAGTTCAGAGTCTTGACTATGGAACTGGTCTAAAGCCAGCCTGGGATAGGTGACATCTTCGTAAAAAATAAATAAATAAGATTCCTATGATTAAGGGAAACGAAAAGGTGTCCCCCTTGTCAGGAGCGGTCTTTGTGGGGACGCATCGGAGCCAGCTAAGCGGCCCCAAGTCCGTACCTGAGTGGAGGAAGTGTGGATGAGGGAAAGGCTAGCTATAGAAAATAAAGACAGAATAAAGGTCAGAAGGGCAGATCAGTCAATACTGAAATGCCACCTTTTTATTTTTTCACCACCCTTATATACCACAGTATCATGTATGTGGAACAGACTTTTCTTCCTCGCTTATTCTAAGTGTTCAGTAACCACACCTTAGCTCCAACTTCTTGTTTCCAACCTTGAGGTCAGGAGTAGCCACGCCTTTGATCTTTAGGTCTTATGACTTGCTGACAGCTTTGAACTCTCTGCCCTTGAGCCAGGATGGAGTGCAGCCATTTTTATGGGCACCCACACCCCCTACCCTCCAAAGATGTTACAAACTTCAAGATAGGCTGTTGTCAAAAACTAACAAGCTACTGACTGCTAAAAGGAGCAGCGTTTACAGGTCAATTCCACATAATACGTTACAGATAATGGCATCCATACATGTGACATGTGCCTTCCTCAACCTGGTAAGGACATCAGCCTATTTCTGGTGTGTGTATGAGGGGGTGGGTCTGAAAATTCTCTAAAGGGTCAAGTGAATTATAAAACATCCAAGCACTTTGGGTTGGAGAGGGGTAAGACAAGGATAAGAGGGGGTTTCTTTCTAGTCCTGGCTGTCCTGGAACCCCCTCTGTAGACCAGGCTGGTTTTAGTCTTTGAAACCAGTGTTATTTGTTGTTTATAACAAAATCTTAGTCATTTGTTTGATTTTACCAATAAAGGGGGAGCCAGATGCTGGCTGGGGTGAAAGCCTGCTAGCTCAGAAAGGCAGAGAACGCACCCAGCTGAGCCTGCTCCTCAGCTGGCTTCTGAGAAGCCTCTAGCCTTCTCCCGTGATGTCTCAAGTAACTCTCCTCAATGTCCTTCCTCCCTTCTACTTCCTGTGTGTCTGTCTGTCCTCCTGACTCCCTCTTACTCTTGTGTTTTTTTTCTTAATAATCCTATGTCCACTTTCTGTCAACTGGTTACTTGCTCCTCTTGATCTATGGTTGATTTGATTTAATCTTATTTACGGTATTCAAGCAGAAAGCTCTTGGATTAAAAGTGTGTGCTAGGGCTGAGCCACACCAAACAGAACAAAAAACAGGTTTTTCCAGTAAATAACACAATCTCAGGATTTACAATGTGATCAAATATGCTGCAACAGTTATTTGTCTCTAAGTTTTTATTAGCATATACAGTGGCTTTATAATATTTTCACACACACACACACACACACACACACACACACACACACACACACACACACCACAGAGTGTGTTTGGATCTCACATCCTCTTTCCCTTTCCCCCTCCCAAACACTTCCTTTTTTGCCATAGCTCCTCTTCTGTTTTCATGTGTGTGTGGGGGTATAACCCAGTGAGTTTCTTTAGGGTTACTTACAAGAGTATGGGCACTTAACCAGTGTCTACACCACCAAAGAAAATGTCTCTCCTTTGTCAACCATCAATTGTATAAATCCCCAGGGAATGAAGGGCCCTCATGAACCCTATCCCTTCTGTGACAGTGTGGGAACATTTCATGGTATGTGGACAAATGCAGATATTACAGGGCCAATCACGTGACATAATATCATGACACAATTGAGACTGAAATGTAAGACACAGTGCTCCTGTAGCTAACAGACAGTTCTCACTCTAGTTCAGGCTTGCCTTCTGCTCTCAGGCTCAAACATGTTAATATTGTAGGTATGCACCACCACATCTGTGGCAACAGCTGGGTTTTATTGAGCACTTACTATATGCTGAGAATATTCATTACATTAGATCTTCTACTTATGGTTTATTCCAAGTTAGATACAAAGCACTGATTAGTTTAACCCACAGAGGGAACACAAATAAGGAATAGAATAGACTAGACTACTGAGATCTCTGCTGTGCCTGTCCACATTACAAACATGGTGTTCCTCCAGTCATAGACTACACTTGGAGAAACATGACTTGGAGTTTTGTCTATTACAAACAGTGTGTGCCAATTACCTTGTTTTTTCTTGTTATTGGTGGTGTTTTTTGTTAGTCTTCTCCCCCCCCCCCACACACACACACAACTACACAAAGCTGAGGACTGAACCTAGGGCCTTAATTACTTTTGCTGGCAAGCATTCTACCACTTAGCTAAATCCCCAATCCCTATTATAAATGTGACTATGAGCCTTTTGTGCACACACTGGCGTACAACTGCTATATGATTTTCAGTGCAGGTGCCTAGGGATTAAGTTGCTGCTCTGTAGTAGCGATTATAGGTCTTTAGTTTCCATAAGCAATGCCAAACCAGCCTCCAGTTGTACCAAGGCATTACTTGTACAAGTAGCTTACAGGATTCTTTCACATCTTTACATCACAGTGTTTTGATTTTCACCAGTTTGGGTTATTGGTTGTTAGTAGTGAAGTTGGGTACCACATCTCAAGCCTTAGACGGTTTTCTGTAGTGTGGGAACCTTTGCATGCCTGGAATGCAAGTACTCTACATGAGTCATCTCTCCACTCAATGCCTTCTCTAAAAAGCTTGCATATTTTGCCAGTTTTGTAGTTGTTTTGCTTTTTGGAGGCAGGGTTTCTCAGTAGTGTTTTAGAGCCTGTCCTGGCACAAGCAGACCTCGAACTCAGAGAGATTTGCCTGTCTACGCCTCCCGAGTGCTGGGACTAAAGGTGTATACCACCAACACCCGGTTAGATATTTTTCCAGTTTTTAAGTGTTTTTTGTTGTTTTGATATATAGCAGTTGGTCTATAGCTTCTAGATTTTGGACTTTTGTTGTTTATGTGTGACATTTTCTACTATGGCTCTCTTTTTTACTCTATTATTTTAGTTGAAATTCTGTATCTTAAAGTACTGTCATCTTCAATTAATGCTCATCTTAAGAAACTTTCTTCTAGCCGGTTGTTGGTTGCGCACACCTTTAATCCCAGCACTTGGGAGGCAGGCAGATCTCTGTGAGTTCCAGTCCAGCCTGGTCTACAGAGTGAGTGCCAGGACAGGCTCCAAAACAATACAGAGATACTCTGTCTCAAAAAACAAAAAAAAAAAAAAAAAAAAAAAAAGAAGAAGGAAAGAAACTTTCTTCTGCTGTAAGATAATGAAGACTTTCTCCAGGGTTCTGCTTATAAGTTTTCTATTCTCATGTGTAACATGCAGATCTTTACACTACCTGGATTGATTTTCATTTTTTTCTCCCATGGGGGTAACCAGTTCCAGTATTCTTTAATTCATTTAATCCTCACCATAGGTGTGGTTACTGTTTAGTTAACTCAAGTTCACAACTACTAATTAGTAGAACTCAGTCTCAGTCTAAAAGGTTTATTTCTAAAATCTTCTCTCTTCCCAGCATGTGGGTACCAGTGAGACAGCTCAGCAAGTAGAGGCATTTGCCACTAAGCCTCTGATGCCACATGTGAGTCATGGCAAACGTGCCTCTACACAAATGTAAATTTTAAAAAATGATTTATTTTAAAAACATGTATTTATTATGTATACAATGCTCTGCCTGCATATATGTCTGAAGGCCAGAAAAGGGTACCAGATTTCATTACAGATGGTTGTGAACCACCATATGGTTTCTTTTAAAAAGAAACATCTAATTTAGAAATTAAAAAAAAAAGGGGGGGGGGCGGGGAGAGGCAGCAAGCTAGTTCATCAGGAAAAGGAGCTGAGCTATCAGCCAGAGAACCTGCGTTGTACCCTTAGGACTCACAAAGCAGGATAGAACCGGTTGCCTCCTGCTGGCTGTCCTCAGACCTCCATTTTTCGAAAATACATTTCCTGAACACATACGTAAATATATAAAAAAAACACATGCTTCCCGGCTTAATCTGAGTCAGGCTCAAGCATTAAATCCAAAATGGCAAATACTGAAGTTAAAAACAGTTATTAAATTCGAAATGTATGAGGGCTGGAGACATGGCTCCAAGGTTAAGAGCACTGACTGCTCTTCTACAGGACCAGGGTTCAATTCCCAGCATCTGGATGACAGCTCACAGCTGATCTGACACCCTCACACAGGAATACATGTAGGCAAAACACTTGCATAAATTAACTAATTAATAAAAATTTTAAATTTATTTTGTAAAATGTAGATAAGTGGAGTGGTAGAGCTTTCACCTACCATGTGTCAGGTCCCAGCAACCTACACAATGACATAACAGCATTTTAAGCTTTGATAAAGGAAATGTGTTAATGTTAAGGTAAATACATTTACATGTGTTTTAAAAATCCAGTTAAACCTTGTAGCTCACTAGGCACTCAGGAGGATGAGGCAGAATTGCCACTTTGGAGGCCAGTATAGGCTACAGAGTAAGATCTTGTCTCAAAAACGATTCAACGTATTAACTTATTAGGGCCCATTCTATGGGGCTGAAGAGATGCTCAGCAGTTAACATTTACTGCTATTGAGGAGAACTAGGGTTTGGTTTCCAGCATCCATAACTGACTTCAACTCTAGTTCTAGGGGATCTGACAGCCCAACAGGCTTGCAGTGTTCATGTTTAATCTCAGAATCTAGGAGGTGAACGCAGGTGGAGATCTGTTCAAGAGTAGCCTGAGCCACTTTAAAGTGGCCAGGATTACACAAGGAGACCCTGTCCAAAAACAGCAAGACACAAATTGTTTATTATACAATTTATTCAATGTTACTTCTTTTGTTTATTTTGACTTTTGAGACAAGTTTTCTCTATGCAGTCCTGTCATGGAACTCCCTCCAGGCTGGTCTTGAACTCTGAGATACTACCCCTCTGCCTCCCAAGTGCTGGGATTAAAGGAGTACACCATCACTGTCCTGCATACCTATCTATTTTATATAAAGAAAAAATGATTTCTAAGAGCAACACATGGTAGCTTATGCTTATAATTCTATCGCTCAGGAAATGGGAGCAGGTAACGTCTATAAATCAAAGTTACCCTGGCCAACTTAGCAAGTTCCAGGACACCAAAAGCTACATGGAGTTACCTTTTATAAGCTACACAGAGAGAACTTTCAGCACTTGGGAGGTAAATTCATATAGATCTGTGTGAATTCAAGGCCAGCCTGGTCTACAGACCAAGTTCCAGGTCAGCCAGGGCTATACAGAGAAACCCTGTCTCAAAACAAAACAAAAAACCAAAACAAAAAAACCACCAAGCAAGTATTTATCCATATTTATATAAATGGCAAGTAGAAGTACCATCACTATTAAACCTATTTTTTATTCATGGCCAGCTGTGAATCTTTACATCATTGGACACAAGGGATACTGAGTGCTAATTAGTAATTAGTAGTGAAAAATGTTTTCAGAGATAAGCATTATAGACTCAGTATACTATAAAATAAATTGGGTTTCTTTTTCTTTTTTGTTTTTTTTGGTTTGGGAGTGGGTTTTTGTTTGTGTTTGTTGTTTTGTTTGTTTGTTTGGTTTTGAGACAGGGTCTCTGTGTAGCCCTGGCTGTTTTGGAATTTTCATGCTGTAGACCAGGCAGGCCTCAAATTCAGAGATCCACCTGACTCTGCTGCCTGAGTTCTGGCATTAAAGGCAGCTACCACCACCACCTGGCCAAAGTTAACTTTTTTTTTTTTTTTTTTTTTTTTTTTTTTTAAAGCAACAGAGTCACAATTTATTAAGAAAGAAAAAAATACTTCCAATTAAGAATAGATTGGTGAGATGGGGCAAGGCACAGGTCAAAGACATAGTCTAGAACAATTATTTGGGTCAAGTAGGGATTTTGGGACAAGTTTCAGGAAGCTTAGGTTAACCTCAATTCAAAATGTAGCCAAGGATGATCTTGAACTTCTGATCTCCATGCTTTATTTAAAGTGCAGGAATTATAGTCACGTGTCACCACATCTGGCAGTCCTCTCATTCTTAGTGCTATTTAAAAAAATAAAAGAACAGTCAGGTGTGGCCGCCACACCTTTAATCCTAGCACTCTGGAAGCAGAGGCAGGAGGATCCCTGTGAGTTCCAGGACAGCCAGTGAGACCAAGTCTCAGAAACAACACAAAGAAAAGACCAATGTGGACTAGAGAAAGGGATCTGCTCAATGTGGACTAGGGAAAGGGATCTGCTTAATGTGGACTAGGGAAAGGGATCAGCTCAATATGGACTATGGAAAGGGATCAGCTACTCAGAGCTCTCCCAGTCTATGCAGAGTTTAGTTCTCAGCACTCTCCAGCTCCAGTGAGTCCCATCCCCTCCCTCTTCTGTCTTCCATGATCATTAGCATACAAGTGACAAAGACAGACACACACACCCACACACACACACACACCCACAAAGAGATCTTTTTAAAAAGGGGGAAAAAAAAGAAATGACCAAATGGTCCTGTTGTTGAGGATAGGAGGGAGTTCTGTACTAATACCTTGTTTCTTCAGTTTTCTTGGTTAGAATGATCAGGAGTCACATCCTTCAGAGTCTTTATCAGTGAATTTAAACGAGAGTGAATTAGCATTATCTTCTCTTTCAGCTGGGAAGAGACCGATTGAGGATATCTTAAACTCACTCAACCTTCATTTTGCAGGTTATGTTACCAGTTTTAAAATAAAAATGAATCTTAAAAAAAAAAAAAAACAACAACAACAACCAAACACAACACACACTTAAAAATTGCCTATATTAAGGGAAAGGATATAGCTCAGTTCTAGGATGAGCTGGCCTACATAGTTAATATGAGGCCAGGCAAAGTTACAAAGTCAAATCCTGTCTCCAAAAAAGAAAAAAAGTTTTGCATATTAAGTAACTACACCACCAAGTTTACCTCCGCAATCTTTTCTGGTAGAGGCACATTGTGAATATCCATCTCAGATGCACTTACTATGGCCTTTGTTTTTAAGAGATAGCTAGAGAGAAAATATATAAAGGATTAATATCATTAACAAATAGTACCATCAAAGCCTGCCTTAATGGCTCCAAGGATCACAGTATATTTTATTGGAAAAACAAATTCTCAATTAAAACCACAAACTCTACCTCTTACATTTCCCATTCTCAGGGACAAAATTATCTCAAGAAAACTGAAAACAAATCCAGAATGAAACGAATAACTACCATGGGTAAACAAATTCACTAAAGGCTGAGCACAATGTTGACCCCATCTCTTGGGAGACAGAGGAAGATGGGTGTTGGAATCTGAACTCTGGTACTATGACAGAGCTGTAAGTAATTTTAACCTCTGAGCCATTTCTCCAGCCCTTTCAGTTTCTTGTAATAAAACACCTTAAGCCAAATGTTTAATTAGTTAGGAAGATGATGAAGCATTCAATGAAGTCTATGGGAAAAGTAGTAAATGAGGTCAAAGTCATTACTATATTCTTCATCTCAGTAATTTTTCATCAGGTAAGATGGTCTCTGTATCTGAAGTGCAGAAAATAGTTACTCCAAGAGTAGAGCATTCACTTTCCAAGGTCAGCACCAATATCATCTAAAAATATCTCTAGGTCCTTGTGTTTAATATTATCAACTGACATATCTGGGCTGACATAGGAGAAAAGCCTCTATGAGGAACTATCTAGAATAGCACCAACCCATGGGCTAGAGTACTGAACTAAAAATAAAAATGAAAAAGCAAGGGCTGAAGAGATGCCCCAGCATGGTTAAGAGCATTGGCTGCTCTTCCAGAGGACCTGGGTTCAATTCCCAGCACCCACACGGCAGCCCACAACTGTCTGCAACTGCAGTTATACCCTCACATACATACATGCAAAACACATATGCACATAAAAATAAATCATCAGAAAGAGAGAGAACCCGAGAATTAGCATTAATCTCTGCTTCCTGACTGCTGACACAGTAAGACCAGCCACCTCCTCCATGGCTTCCAATGTTGGACTATACCCTTAGTCCCTTCCTTAAGGTCAATTTTGTCAGGTATATTGTCCTGTCACTAGACAAGTTACCAAGACAGCCCTCATTTCAAATTCCTGGGGTAGAAATTCTGATTGGCTTAGTATAAATGTATATATACATTTCTTTGAGGCTGGGTACCATGTAGGCCAAATTCTATACATGAGAAGAGTATGAGATACAGCAGTAAACCAAGTAACCTATAAGACTTTTGCAAAAGCACACCTTCCAGAATATCCCTTAATGAAAGAATACACTTGAATGATTCCATATGACTAGTAAGACATGGTGCAATAAAACATCTAAAGTAATCATATTTATCACAGGATATATTTTGTCTTTATTTAAGATATGTATATAATAATAGTGCCTGGCCTTTTGCATTTTCTTTGGTTATAAACACCTGAGCTTTTGTAGAAAATTTTAAAGACCTTATTTGATAAATAATTATCTACTCACCACACCATTTTATCACAGGAAAGGCAGAAGTGACCTCTCAAGGCAGCCAGAGCAGCATGGGTGGAATACAGATGGAAACCAACAGGAACCCCACAGGAATGACAGAAGAGAAGGTTGTATGTGCTGGTGGGAATGGGAAAAAGCAGAATATAACACAAGGAAAACCCAGAGAAGAAATAAAACCACCCCTCCGATGGCTTGGGCAGGAGGTTCTCAAGTTCAAGCTCACAGGCTTCCAAGGACAGCTGGGCTACAGCAAACTCTTGTCTTAGAGAAACAAAAACAAAGAACATAACTTCTATACTGCCTCTAATCACTTGTACAGTTCATGGTGCCCTACCTTATAAAGAAATCTACTACTGTCCTTAAGATGTTTGGGGTTTTCTGCACCATGCTAAATAGTTACATGAACACTGGAGGACTTAGGCACTTACTTCTAAAACATAAACAATTGTATAGAGCAGGTCAATTCGATTTTAATTTCTATTCATTATAACATTCCATCAATCTGAAAGGCAACAAGACATAATAGCAACAGGCAGTGGAGTGGAATAAAGATTTTCCTCTACTCTTACCCATGTTCTTGAGTGCTGGGACTAAAGGAACCACCATGCTTGGCCAAAGCTTAAAGTATCAATTCACTGTAATCCAATAAAACTTTTAAAAATCATTTACAATATATGTTGTACCATATAAAACAAAGTAATAATCAACTACCAAGTTGAAAGATAGTAAAAAAAAGTATCTTAAGTGTACTAGTAAAAATGATCATTTACCTCAAAAATACAAACAAGCAGATGAGCCAGGAGGTGGTGGCACACACCTTTGATCCCTGCACCCGGGAGGCAGAGGCAGGTCGATCTCTGTGAGTTCAAGGCCAGCCTGGCCTCTCTCTACAGAGTGAGTTCCAGGACAGCCAGGGCTGTTACACAGAGAAACCCTGTCTCAAAAAAATGAACAAACAAAAAAGCAGATGAACACAAGTGAGAAAATCAGGGCTGGAGTGACAGCTTAACAGGTAAAGGTGCTTGCTACCAAGCTTGATGACTTGAGTTTGTCCCTCAGGAGATGCACAACAGGAGAGACTTGACTCCTGAAAGCTGACCTCCACCCTTCACATGTGCACATGGTACATGAATACACACATACACATACTACCCACACACATACACAAACACTAAATGAATAAATAGAAAAAAAACTATTTTTAGATTATAATGTGAAACAGAAATCTTAACTCTATTGTTATATTATTTTTCTTGAACTACTATAAATCAACTCTAGCACCTCATACAAGTTAGGCAAGCACTGTACTTCTGAGCTATTGCACATCTCCAAATACATAATTAAAACTGCTTACCAGGTTTTAAAAGAGGTTTGGTGTAGGTGTCTATACTTGAGAACCAGCACTTGGGAGGCAGAGGCAGAATTGTAAAGTCAAGGCAAAACCATTATTTTACCTATAAATATATTTAAAATGTCACCTCAGGAGCAGTGAGATGACTCAATGGGTAAAGGCACTTGCTGCCAAGCCTGAGGGACTGAGTTAAATTCCCAGGACCAGCATGGTGAAAAGACTCCTTCAAGTTACCTTTGAACCTCAGTATGTATGCCAATCCCCAAGTCTACCCAACCACACACACACACACAATTAACTCATTAAGATTAAAGGCATGAACCAACAGGACTCCTATAAGGATAGGAATGTGTTTTTAGTTTGGCCAAGTGGAATAGAGGTATGGTTACAACTTAGTTTGGTCCCATAAGTACAACAAATTTGCTGAGTACTTTATTTCTATGGGGAAAATATTAGCAAAGGAAGATGAAAATTACTAGCAGTACTCAAACACCAAACATTCCATTGTGTTTCCCCAGCTTCGGGGATTATTACAGAATTAGTTCTGTCATGGTTCATAATATAAACTCCAAGTTAAATAAAAATTTAAATAGCCCTAGTTATCTCACAGGATGTGTTGGTCCTCAGATGTTAAAACCTACACCCGACTCTAATTTTCATTTCATTAATGCCTTGTTGACATGTTTCAAATGCATAAAAGTACTTCATTCAAACATTGTATGGAGAGAATAAACTTTTGTCATAACAAAAATAAAGTTTTCTTCTTGTTTACGACAATTAGGTACTCCTCGGTGTTATTAAATCAGGAACTATAGATGCACCTCAGGAACTCTCCACACGTACCTGCATTTGAGAGAACCTTCAATTCCAACGAGAAAGGGCTCTAACAAAACGACGTTGTTCGTGACTCCTGAAAGACAAACGGGTTTTGAACAGGAAAACATCCCACCAGATTCATCCTGGTCATAAAAATCAAGAAAACGCGTGGTGCTCACACAAAAGCGCAAGTGTTCACACAGAGTTTGATGCCCCGCTCCGGAAAACAAAACCATGCCTCCCTCGGCCAGTTCATTTAGAATCCTACGCGTAGGGAATACCCCTCCTCTGCCCTCGCCTGCCTTTCTCAGACGCCAACCCTCGCCTCACTCACTGGAGAAGGCCACTGCCCCGAGAGACCTCGACAGGTCCCAGGCGAGATGCACGGTGTCGGCGAGCACTGCGTGGCAATGCGCGCAATGGAACACGGCACACCTCTCGGGTTCCAACCACGCAGGCAGCCGCAGGTCGACGGGTGACGCCCCCACCTCAGTCCCGGAAGGACCTAGAGGGGAAGAGCCAGTCACCACCTGAGTGTCCCACTCCATGGAGGTAGTAAAAGAAAAAGGCGTGTCACAAGAGTCACTGCAGGATAGCGACTCGAGGGGCAAGAGGCGCCGCCGCGAGCGAGCCATCTTTTTGAAGCCCGCGCCTCTTTTTTTTTTTTTTTACACTCGCGCCAGGTTCCACCCAAATGAAGTTTCCTGCGTCCTCATTGGACAACATGCCCGAAAGACACGTCCAAAAGCCGTCGAGGGCCTGCGTATTAAATAGTTAGGCTTGCGTTATTGCGTGATTCCGCATCTCTATTGGCTATCATCGAAACCCCACCCTCGAGGCGTTCAACCAATGGACATGCAGCAGCCTTCATTTAAACTGAATATAAAAGTCGGCTTGTCAACGCCTCTGGTGGCGCCAGTTTTGAACCGTGCTGCTTGAGTTGTCTGGTTGTTTTTCTGGGTGTCGCCGCGATTGCAGAACGCGATGACCGTCCCCTCTGCAGAGGAGTTGGACTCTTTCAAATACAGCGACCTGCAAAATTTAGCCAAACGGCTGGGCCTCCGGGCTAACCAGAGGGTATGTTGCTGGCTGGTGGTGCGAGCAGTTGGGTGGGCGGGGTAGAAGAGACGAGGGGTGTGGGGGACGCAGGGCGAAGGGCCAGAGGGAACCCCAGGGGGACACTGGTTTTGGGTGAGTCGGTTTGGTTCACGTTGGCTGGAATTTGTTAAACGAAAGAGAAGCTATGTCTGTTATTTTATTTGGAGGCAGGAGCTCATAAAGGCCTCTTACTGGAAACTCTAATGGATACTTCCCTGCTACCAGATGGAAATGCAGGCTCCTAAGACATAATCAATGTAATGTCTAATGGCAGTTATTAGAAAAAGTTAAATTGGCTTCTAGAAATCTCCCAAATTACTACTATTAAGTAAACTGTGATAGTACCTACAGTCTCATGAGCCTTTATTGGGATGCCTACCTATCCGGGTATAGTATGATGGCTGTTGTGATGGTGTTCTTTTTCAAAACCCGTTTGGACTTTTGCAAGGTGTTCAGAGAAAATGTGATTCATTGTGAGACTGGGGCTTGCTATGTTGGAGTTGAGAGTTCCCATATGTGTACCCTATAGACATGTACAGCAAACCGATATTTACACTAATTGTCTATTCAGTCATCACAAATATTTTTTTTAAGATTTACTTATTATGTATATAGTGTTCTGCCTATGTGCCAAAACAGGGCACCAGATCTCATCATAGATGGTTGTGAGCCACCATGTGGTTGCTGGGAATTTAACTCGGGACCTCTGGAAGAGCAGCCAATGCTCTTAACCTCTGAGCCATCTCTCCAGTCCCATCACAAATATTTTTAAATGGTTTAAACAGAATAATGAGATCATAGATGCTCCTTAGATCTGTCTGAACGGCAATGAAGAGTACTTGGAAATGTTTCTGAGTTGCACAACTTAATGAGTAAAGCTTAGGCCCTCAGGTATTTGCTATCTTGTGGATTTTTTGTTTTTTAAGACGGGATTTTTCTGTGTAACAGTTCTGGTTGTCATCCTGGAACTCGCTCTGTAGACCAGGCTGGCCTCAAACTCAGAGATCCTTCTGCCTCTGCCTCCCAAGTGCTGGAATTCCACCATCACACCTGGCTGAATTTTTTTGCTGAATTTTTTTTTTTTTTTTTTTTCTCTTTTGTGAAGCAAAGTCACATTATATTGCCTAGGGTATCCTGGAAAACTATATACAGTTTAAACTGGCCTGGAACTTAGAACCCTCATGCCTTAACCTTCCCTGGGTCTATATAGGCTTGTACCACCACCTCTGGCCTGACTAATTTTTTTTATCAGACTACATCTGCTGATTCTAATCTCATTTGCATCTAACCACCACCATCTTAATTGAGTGCCCTATCTCACCTCTTTCACAGAGTTTAAGTTTTTCTTTCTAGCACCTGATATGTTATTTTTAGCTTACTTGGTCAAAAAGCTATTTTCATATTAGTCCAATGAGAAACAGCAGAAGCTTTGTCTGTTCTGTTCACCAGTCTGTCTTGATCCTAGAACAGTGCTTAATACATAAACCCAGTGTTGTGACCCACATCCTCAAAGGAAAGAATCAACTCTGCAAAATTATTCTCTGAATTCCAAAGGTGCACTGTGGGCACACATGTCCAAGTACACACACACACACACACACACACACACACACACACACACACAAATAAGTAAATAAGTAAATAAAATTTTGCACCTTGCTGGGCGTGGTGACACAGACCTTTAATCTCACCCAGCACTCAACAGGGAGAGCTCTGGGTTCAAGGCCAGCCTGATCTACAGAGTGAGTTCTAGGACAGCCAGGGCTACACAGAGAAATCCTGTCTGGAAAAAACAAAAAGCCAAAAACAACAAGAAAGACCTGGATTATGTTTTGTGAGAGGAAACCTCAGGTGAGATTTATTGTGTAGTAAATAAGAGCCATTTTATTAATAGATGGCTTCATGCTGAATCTAGTACAGTTGAAACATGTGGTTTAGTCTCAGGCCCCAACAAAATTTCTCCTGTACTTAAAGGGCAGGCAAATTTCAAACTTTGCCATTTACTACTGATTAATGATAAATTCTGTGAGGACTCAGAGGTTGAGCCCATCTTAAGTGTATAGACATATATATATATATATATATATGAAACATGGGCTGAGCATGTTGTAGTTACGTACTTTGTGTGTGTGTGTGTGTGTGTGTGTGTGTGTGTGTGTGTAACAACAGTTTTTTAAAAAGGTCATGAATTTGAGAGAGAGCAAAGCCAGGTACATGGATAGAGATTGAAGGGAGGAAAGGAATGGTGGTGGTGGGGGGGTTTAAATTAAAAAAAATTTTAAGCCAGACAATGGTGGCAGGTAGATCTCTGTGAATTCAAGGCCAGTCTTGTCTACAGAGCTAGTCCCAGGATAACCAGGAATACAAAGAAACCCTGTCTTTTTTTTTTTTTTTTTTTTTATTCTTTTATTTTGAGGCAGCATCTCACTATATAGCTCTGGCTGTCTTAGAATTCACTAGGTAGATCAGGTGGCCTCAAACTCCTAGAGATCTGCCTGCTTCTGTCTCCTGAGTGCTGAGTGCTAAAAACATGTACCATCATACCCAGCTAAGAATTAAAAAAAAAAAATACAAATAAAATTATTATTTTTACAAAATGGTTTTGACCCTCAACTCCATACCTTGGAGTAATGGGGGGGGGCTAATAAATATATTTGATCTTTGTTTTGAAATAGGGTCTCATTCTGTAGCCCAGGTTGGCCTAGAAATCTCAGGGAATTGCTATGCCTGACTCCATTTGACCTTTTAAGAAAGAAAAGCCAGTCAGATCAGTATTTGTCTTCCAGAAAAGAATAGGGAAACTTTCCTAGAATGGAAAGTGAGTCCAGAAGTTCCCTCTTTCCCAAGGACTTGTAAGACCCTCACTACAAGATACCACCTGCCCTCTAGAGAACTCAGCCCAAAACAGTTTCCCTAGTGAACTTGATATCCCTGCTGATTTATTTCCTTTGAAGGTTTTCATCCACCTCCACAGTTCAGGTCATAGTTTTAATTTCCTAAGCATTCAGTTGGTCACCTGCTGCCCTGAAGCCAACTCTTCAAAGACTGTTCTTTGCTACAAGGACAAAATTTACAAGTCTTATGAGGCAGGCCTAGCTAGCAAAATTGGGATCCTGACTACTTTTCCAATTCCCCAACCCCCCAAAGACAAGGTTTTTCTGTGTAACAGCCCTAGCTGTCCTGGAGCTAGCTCAGTCAACAGGCTGGCCTTGAACTCACAGAGATCCACTTGCCACTGCCCTGCTTACTTTTCCAACTTTTTTCTCACCCTCCTCTCTATTGGGTCAGTGTTCCAGCCATGCTGAACTTAGTTCTCATTGGTCTTGTTGTTTCTTTCCCTTGCTTTTTCTCCATCTTGTCCTCTCTGTTTAAATCTCTCTTCTCCATTTTCAAGATCTCAACAGCCTCATCGGGACATCCATCTTAAAGCTGGGGCAATCCATCACCTCCTGACACTGGTACTGTCCAGCCCACAATATCCAAAGCTTCAACATATGTTTGTCTTTTTTCTTTACCTGATTTTGCCCCTGGGGTGTGAAATTTAATTCTGCTCTAGTTTGTCAGCCCAACCAGAGGAAAAAAGGTGTCTGGCATAGCTTTCCTACCTGTTTGCCTTTGAATGTAATGATGAACTATTCTTTCCTGCAGGCAGACAAGTTGTTAAAAGCTTTGAAAGCCCACCTGAATGCAGAAACAAGGAAAGAAAATAAAAGTCAGGTGAGTGGTGTTCTTCGTTTATTAGCTAGTAAAATGTTGTGTTTAGTTAATGAGCAATTAACACTTATTAATGATGATTTAAGATACAGTAGATGGTGTAAAGGCTCATACTTATAGGCCTAATATTGGGAGGTGAAGCTGGCACAGACTACTAGAGTACTAGGCCAGACACTGACCCTAGCTCAAAGAAAACTAAGAAAAAGATGTGGTATTTATTATTATATGATGGTATCGTCATTAGTAATAGGACCAGGGACTGAATTGTCTCATTATTGTTTGTTATAAATGATGAAAATGCCATGCTATCTAATGAATAAGATAATCTTTTAAGCAAATGCTTATAATCCAGTGATTGAGGTAGGAAATTCATGAGTTTAATACCAAACTAAGCTCATGTAAGACCCTGTGTTCAAAAGAAAACAAAAGGCTGGTCCTGATGGTGCATGCTTTTAATCCCTGCATCTTGAAGCCAGAGGCAGATAGATCTCTGAGTTTAAGGCCAGCCTGGTCTAAAGAGTGAGTTCCAGGACAGCCAGGGAGAAACCTTGTCTTGAAAAAGAAAACAAAGAAACAACAAGGAAAGCAAAGTTAAATATAGGTTGTAAATTATAAGAGACAGTAGGAGAGGAGTAGGCTAGAAACCAGATTTAAAGACATGAAGTCTAGTTAAAGGTTAAGTAGCAGATCTGATAGCATTTTTCTTTTTGTTATTATTTTAGGTTTGTTTATTATACGGGAATAAGATCTCTGTAAGAACAAGTGCTCTTAACCACTGAACTATCCCTCCATCCCCATTTTTTTTTTTTTTTTTTTTTTTTTTTTTTTTTGAGACAGAGTTTCTCTGTATTGCTTTGGAGCCTGTCCTGGAACTAGCTCTGTAGAACTCGAACTCACAGAAATACTCCTGCCTCTGTCTTCCGAGTGCAGTGACTAAAGGCGTGTGCCACCAACTCCTGGCCCCATCTTGTTTCTTTATAAATGCATTTGAGTGTGTGTGTGTGTGTGTGTGTGTGTGTGTGTGTGTGTGTGTGTGTGTATGTGTGTGGTAAGAGAGAGGAGGGAAGGGAGTGATGATAACATGCTTGTGCCTTTAGAAGCCAGAAGCTGGAGTTACAGGAGGTTGTGAGTTGCCTGGCATGTGTACTGGGAAACAAACTTCAGCCCTCTGCAAAAATGGCAAGTACTCTTAAAGCCATCTCCAGCTCCATCTTTGAAAAATTTGCATTTGTTTTGTGACAAAGTCTCTCTCATAGCCAAAACTGTCCCCAAATTTGACCCTGACCTTCTAATTCTCCTGCTTCTACCTCTACAATGTTGGGATTATAGGTACGTACCACCATGCCCAGTGTTGAAATTCTTACTATTCTTATTCATCTGCTGATTTCCCAGTTGTTTGTCAGTACGACTCTAGCTAGCTTGGAAAATTCTGTAGACTGATGTGGCCTGAAATAGAGATGTACCTGCATCTGCCTCCAGTGCTGGAATTCAAGGTTCGAGCCACCACACCCTGCCCATTTGCTGCATTCTAACATCCCTGTTGTTGTCACTGCCTTCTATCCTGAACTTACTTTGGGTTAGTTCATAGGTCTACAGGTCTATCAGGATGTCTCTCCTACTGCCCTTGTCTCTTTGTTCTTTAACTAGTACCCTTTGTTTTTGTTCTTCGTTAGCTATTCAGTTCTTTAAGATTTTCGTGGATCTTGTATCATTTGAAGTTTTTCCATTTCTGCAATACTTCATCCCTGTCTAAGTTGGACTTATTTATTTTTAATTTATGTGTATGGGTGTTTTGTCTGTGCACCCTGTGAGAGTCTGGTGCCCAGAGGGATCAGAAGAGGGCATTGGATCCCCTGTAACTGGAGTCATGGATAGTTATAAGCTGCCATGTAGGTGTTGGAAATTGAACACTGGTCTTCGAAAGAGCAACAACCTATTTCTCCAGTCCCATTTATCTATTTGTTTGTTTATTTGTTTATAGGCAAGGTATGTAGCCCAGACTGGCCTCAAATTTGAGGCCCTGTCTTACCCAAGTACCTAAGATTACAGGTGTGTACATCTATGATCAACTGCTTTGCTCTGATAGTCAGGATACAAAGGAGTCCACTCCCTCCTCCATGTGTGGAGTGTATGGAGGATAGGTGGTTGTGAAGCAAAGACCAGTTGCTGCCTTTGGGTATTCAAGAAACCTGGGGTGTAATGCACTCCTTCCATCTACAAATCTAGTATTAGAATCCTGCCCTACTTTGGGCTGGAGCGATGGCTCAGTGGTTAAGAATACTGGCTGCTCTTTTAGAAGGCCTGGGTTCAATTCCTAGCACCTACATGGCAGCTCACAACTGCCTTTAACTCCAGTTCCAGGAGATCCAACACCTTTGTACAGACATCTATGCAGGCAAAACACCAATGCACAGAAGAAAGGGGGAAAATCACTTAAAAAAAATTCCCTCCTACATTCAAGCTCCTTATGAACAAACAACTCAGTCACCAAACAGTTGTGGAAAAGCTGCAGCCTGAATAACACTAATATAAGCAGAAAAAACAGCCCTGAAGAATGGAGCTGGAGTCAGGTGGTGGCGCACGCCTTTAGTCCCAGCACTGGGGAGGGAAAGGCAGTGGATCTCTGAGTTCAAGGCCAGCCTGGTCTACAGAGTGAGTTCCAGGACAGCCAGGGCTACACAGAGAAACCCTGTCTTGAAAAACAAAAATACATACTCTATAATAGCTTATTGAGTAAACCATCCATAGAATCAAGAGAAGTGGGCAAAACAGAGGTGATTCAATTAAGGTTATATAGCAGAACATAAACTTGACCAATACAAAGATACAGAGAACAGAAAGAGCTGGGTAGAGCAGCGTAGGCATGTAATACCAGTACTAGGGAAGCTGAAGCATTGAGATTTAGCATCAAGACAGCCTGGGCTGCAGATGACACAAATTGAGAAGTAGGGGACTATAGCCTTAGCGCGGTGGTGGAGTATTCACTGGCTTAGCATTTGTGTGCTCAATTTCTCAGCACTAAGTTTTTTTAAAAAAAAAAAAAAAACAAAAAAACAAAAAAACAAAAAAAAAGCTAAATAGGCTAGGAAGGAGAGGGGTAATTAAAAATGCTTATACCTACAGCTGACAACATGTATTACCTATAAAAGAGTACATTTGAAGGTATATTTAAGGCTATAAAGGTGGTAGTCTGACTAAAGTGGTATAATTCTACTAGGAAGAAAGAGTACAAATAAGCCACATTTTAACATAAAAACCCTGAAATTATGAATGAGTATGCCAGGATTCCCTAGAGACAAATGAGGAACCTACTGAACTTAAGCATTAACAATAAGGAAGGGTGAGAGAAACAATTGTTTTTCATAGTTGTTTTTGTATGTGTGATACCTGCCCCATCTCCAAGTTGCTAAGGACCAAACTCTGGACCTTGTACATACTAGGCAAGTGTTATACCAAATCTTGTTGTAGTTAATAATATATAGATATACATATATATTATAGATATATATAGATATAATATATATGTATATGTATATATGTATGCCATATTCATATATAAATTTATCTAAAAAAACCAAAAAGACAAAATCAGACCCATGTGGTGGGACCATAGCCATAAACCAGCACTCAGGCGGCTGAGACAGGAGGATCAAGAGTCAAAATCAGCTAGGGTAACTTAATGACACCCTGTCTCAAAATAAGAAGTTAAAAAAAGGGGGGCTGGATAAGTTCACCCCTACTAATTGCCTAGCATATGGGGTACTTAGATTTGCTCCTTAGTACTCAGAAACAACTATAATCCATCCAGAGTCTTTGTGGAATGGCAGAGAAACCATCTTTTTTCTCCTTCCAACATCAATATAAGAAATATAGCTAATAATATTATATTTTAATATATAAAAGCCATTAACAATTATTTCTTTGTTTCGTTTGTTTGTTTGTTTTTGGGGATAGAGTTTCTCTGTGCAGCCCTGGTTGTCCTGGAACTTACTTTGTAGATCAGGCTGGCCTCAAACTCACAGAGATCCACCTGCCTTTTCCTCTCAAGTGATGGGATTAAAGGCTTGCGCCACCACAGTCCAGCTAACAATGATTTCTTATATAAGCAGGTCTGTTTTGGATGCTCTGCTTTCTGACCATACTGTATTCATGTAGTAACTTTTTACTTTTTTAGTTTATGAAAATGTAAGTGCTATTTCCTTATTTTTATCTGTGACAAGTTACTTTGGCTTAGGATGCAGTTGCTAGTGTATATGCACACAGGACCTGACTCACACTGTCTCCTTTTCCAGGATGAGAATCAGGCTTCTGCATTCTCCTGTGATGAAGCTGAGATACACATTAACTGTGAGGAGCAAGCTGAGAGGGAACCTGTTGGTCACATTACCAAAACAAGAAGGAAGCGCAAGAGTGTCCACGGGACTCCTAACTTCCAGGTGGATGGAACTGTGCAAACTGAAGAGAAGCCCCATAACTGCCATAACCTACCATAACTGGCATGTTTTTAGGGAGATTCCATTTTACCTTCCCTTATGAGCCTGAAGGCTGGAAATATACTATGAGCTGCAGACTCCTCAAAAATACAGACCTGTGCCTACTGTCCTCGCCACCACACCCCTGCCCCTAGCCCTTGGGAAGGAATTATGAGTATTAATTACAAATTGAATACCCACTAAAGGGGCTTGAGAAAGAGGAAAGACAGCCCAGGGGTCAAGAATGCTTGCTCTGGCGTTCAGATCCTAGTTTCCATGTGAAAGCTGGATGTGGCTTCATGAATACCTCTATGTCTACCTCTAGCTCTGAGGGCAGTGGAAACTGCATCTCTAGGGCTTGTTGGCTGCCTGTCTACCTAAAAACAAGGTCTCAAGTTCAGTGAGAGGTCCTGCCTCAGAGGAACAAAGAGAATAGTAGAGAGCGTGCACATACACATACACCCCAAACACCCCCACCACACACACACACAATGCCCTCCTCTGGCATTCATGCATTCACAGTATGCATACCTACACATACATACGTCTACATGCAATTCATACAAAAGCTGATTGAATATATGTGAATGCTCATGTATGGTTCACATAGCAGTCTGCAGTAAATATGAAAGAGCAACCAACCAGAAGTGTAGTTTTAAATTCTCTTTCTTCACTTGCTCCTGGCCTGGCCATCATCCTGTGCTTAATCTATCAGTGGTGTATGGTCACTTCCTTTGATTACACTGATTTTATTCTTTTTTTTTTTTTTTTTTTTTTTTTTTTTTAACTTTTTTTCAAGATTCATTTATGAGTGCTCTATCTGCATGTTCTTCTGCTCGCCAGAGGAGGGCACTGGATCCCATTACAGATGGCTGAGCCACCATGTGGTTGCTGGGAACTGAACTCAGGACCTCTGGAAGAAGTCTTAACCTCTGAGCCATCTTTGCAGTCCTCAGATTTAATTCTTACTATGTTTAATCATAATCCCTCCCTCCCCCCCTTCTTCCCTTTGACACAGGGTCTCACTGTACAGGAGGACCTGCCTGTCCTGTCCTCATTATGTAGCCTAGGCTCAGTTTAAAGGCATGCATCACCATGCCTGGTCTCTTGGTGGTGGTGGTGGTGGTAGTTTCTGAATGTGAGTCCAACTCTCTAACCCTAGCCAGCCTGAAACTCATGGTAACTTTCCACAAGTCTTTCTCTGTCCCGCCATCCAGCTCCCAAATAATGGACGAAGAGAATCTTACTAATTATGAAGCTCAGCCTTAGCTAAGGCTTGCCCTACTAGCTCTTTTTGTTGCTGTTGTTATTGTTGTTTGGTTATTGTTTTTCAAGACAGGTTTTCTCTGTGTAACAACCAACCCTAGCTGTCCTGGAACTCACTCTGTAGACCAGGCTGCCTTTGAACTCACAGAGACCCACCTGCTCTGCCTCCCTAGTGCTGGGTTTAAAGGTGTGCACCACCACCACTAGGCCCAATAGCTCTTATAACTTAAGTTAATCCATGTTTTTATTAATTTATGTTCTAGAATGTGGCTTTTACCTCTCTCCCATTCTCTGTGTCCAACTGGTCAGGGTCTCCATGGCATTCTGCATGCCTCAATTCATCTACTTCCTGTCTCCCTGCTCAGACATTCCGCCTACCTATTGACCATTCAGCTGTTTATTAAACTGGTCACAGCAATATATTTTCACACAGTGTACAAACATCCCACAACAGTAGTTCTCCTGCCTCAGACCAAGTGTTGGGATTATAGATTTGAGCCAACATGCCTATCCTAATTTCTTATTTTTTTTTTTTTTGTTATGTAGTATTTTTTCTTATAATTATTTTTTCTGATTTAGCTTTTGGTGGGGTAGGGGACAGAGTCTCACTATGCAGCCCTGACTATTTTAGAACTCATTCTGTACTCCAGGCTAGCCTTGAAGTAACAGAGATCCACCTGCTTCTGCTTCCCAAGTGCTGGGAATAAAGATATATGTCTTAGTTAGGGTGCGAGGGCTCACATGTAGAAGACAGAATTTTCAGGGCTGTGTTTCTCCTTCCATGTGGGGCCGCAGGAATCAAACTCAGGTTCATTTGGTTTTGGATTAATTTGGGTTGCTTCATGTTCAGCTTTCCCTATTGCCAGATTCTTTCTGACTGCCATGTTTAGTTTTATGACCCCATGAATTAAGAAACTATGTCTTACTATTAATTGTCATCCATAAGGAACAAATCTTCCATTCTTTCTAGTGACCTCTAGTATCTCCATTTTTGAAATCATAGTCTTCAGAACACTGGATCAAATAAAACCACTCAGGAGTCTTAGTCCTATATTGTTCTTCTGACTGGCCCCCACCCCACACACAAACCTTGTTTTCATACACTGTTTTTAGAAGGTAGCAATTATTCTAACGTGTTTTCTTTTTTCCCTTTCAAAATTTGTTGCAGGATCATTCTGAGATGAAAAGAAGTGATCCTACATTACAGAATCAAGGAAAACAGGAGAATCAAGACCTCAGAACTACTACAAAAGTTCCTTCTTTGCCAGACCAGAGCCAAGAAGAAGGAAGTACAGTTTCCTCAGGAAAAAGTGGGGTCGATGGTACGCCAACTAATATTTTCAAACTGAAATTGCTGGGGGGATCATGCGCATCAGTTTCTGAGGAACGCAAACCAGGCAGTTTGAAAATAACAGAAATTGTGCCATGAATGGTCGCATACTTCTTTTATCCTAACATTCAGGAGGTAGAGGCAGGCAGATCTTTGTGGATTTGAGGCCAATGTGTTCTACAGAGTGAGTTTTAGGCCATAATAGAGAGAAGACCCCGTTTCCAAACCAACAACACAACTACAGCAAAAAAGAAAAAGAAAAAAAAAAAAAAAACCTGAAAAAGAAGAGAAATAGATTGTTGTATAAATTTGGGAGCTGTAAATCTACAGTCAGTGTGTCACTGGGTACCTTTTTTGCTTCCTGTACCATGTAGTGTGGCTATGCCTGCCTGCCTGTTCCTTGGCCTGATGCCACACGCTCTGCTCTCTGCTTCTGTTATCACATGACATTTGTGTTAGGAATCCTTTGCTTTGTGATAGTTAGTGTGAGGACACTGTAACCCACACTGGCCTCAAACTCACTGCAGTCTTCCTGCCTCAGTCTTAAGGATTCTGGGATTGATTCTGTTCTTCTAAGGACATGCGTCCTGTTGGGTTACTACCTACTACACAATCTCTGTTTGGTTAAATATCTAGAGACCCTAAGTGAGTTGACATCACAGGTGCCAGAGTTTGGGAACTAACTTATCTTTGGAGCACCACAGTTCACCCTAGCCACACTTGGAACTTTCACATGTTTTGCAATCAAAGCAAAACCTAGAAATAAACGCAGAAGACCAAGGAGTCATATTTAGCATTTGTTATCTGGTCCTAGGATCAAACTCAGGAGCTTGAATTGCTGCATAAAGTGCTCAATGGTTGAACTACACCCTTAACCATGACTTTTACCCAGAGTGGAGTAAGAGGTTTCTGGATAGTTTGGGAAGGTCAACCTCTCCTTGGTGTCAGGAGAACCCGTTTTGTTCTCTTTAATCTTCTGCATAACTGGAGACTGATGCAATCACTGCCTGCTGCTTCAACCAGGATGCTTACATAGAGCTGTGATGCTCACCTTTCCCATAGTGCACACCTGTCTCCCTTTCCTTAGTTAACATTTGGGAGACTGAAGAGAATAAGTTCTGGCCCAGCCAGGATAACATAGAGACTGTCTCCAAAAAAGTAAATAAAACATGTTTTCCTTAAAACTTTTTAATTAACAGGTTTTTGTTTCTTTGTTTTAAATTTTTTAAATACATTTTTAAAATTTATGTGTAAGAGTGTTGTGCTTGCAGGTATATATGTTTACCAGGTCCATGCCTTGT
Source organism: Phodopus roborovskii (assembly GCF_943737965.1). NCBI lineage: Eukaryota > Metazoa > Chordata > Mammalia > Rodentia > Cricetidae > Phodopus > Phodopus roborovskii. The sequence continues at coordinate 33,559,137 of NW_026126416.1, read as the reverse complement.
ACCTGCAGAGTTCAAGAGGGCATCAGATGCCCTAGAACTAGAGTTATAGATGGTTGTGAGCCACTATGTGGGTGCTAGGAAGTGAACCCAAGTCCTCCAATAGCAGCAATGCTCTTAACCGCTGTGCTACCTCTCCAGAGCCCTCATTAAGTTTTAGAAGACCAGAGAATTCAGTTGGCCCATCATGACAGCACTTTGTGCTCTCTAGTTTTATTCCTTAGGAAGCCTGCCAGTTGCCATGAGTCATCTCTGAGTTAGGTTCCCCTTGACAAATCTGCCTGGGCCCTGAGACTCACTGGAGGATGGACAGGAAGGGTTTAGGGAGATGATGGCCATTACAGGAACCATCAGAATGTGGGGCAAAATGTCACTCGGGTTTCCCAACTGTTAACATGTGACAACTTTTCCCTTAGTTTTTCCTCATCCCCTCTCTCCCTCCTTTCTTCCCTTACTTTGTGTGTTTATCACACATTTTCCCTTTGAACTCTGAGAGAAGCTGTATTACATGTGTGTCTTTGGTTGAGGAGTATGTGTATTATTTTATTGTTTTCTTTTTTAAAGACATGACTTCATCTAGCCCTCATTGGCCTGGAACTCACTATGTAGCTGAGGATATTTTGAATTCCTTGTTCTGCTGCCCCAAGTGCTGGGATTACAGACATGCACCTCTTTACCTAGCTCCTTATCTGAGTGTTTCTTAAATAAGAGTGTTCTTGTACAATGCACAAAGAACTTAAGTCCATATTCTTTTTTTTTCTGAGATAGGGTTTCTCTGAAGCCCTAGCTGTCTTAGAATTTGCTCTGTAGACCAGGCTGGCTCTAAACTCATGGAGCTACACCTACCTCTGCCTCCTGAGTGCTGAGATTAAAGACGTGCACCACCACCACCCAGCTACAAGTCCATATTCCATCATTTAACTAACATTTTATAAACTACGACTTGCCTGTCAGGTGTGATGGTAAACACTTGAATCCCAACACTCAGGAGGCAGAGACAGACAAGTCTCTATGATCTGAAGACCGGCCTCGTCTTCATAGAGAGTTTCAAGCCAGCCAGGGCTACATAAAGAAACCCTATGTCAAAAGAAACAGCAGCTCCCAATTGGTGTGTTTGGTTGAATAATACCTGCTATTACTAAAGGCACTTCAGAAACATTTCCTGTTCAACTGTGCCTATATTACACATAGGACATAGAAGCAGATAAAATAATTTACCCTTTTTTTTGTTTCTTTGTCTAGTTTTTGTGGTACTAAAGATGGAACCTAGGGCCTTGGCATTTTAGGCAAGTGCTCAAATACAGATGTTTCTTAGAATTTTTTATATCTTTGATTACTTAAGTCAACAGAGTTTAATGGGAAAATGTTTTTTATTTGTTTTATATTTTTATATTTAGACAATAAAGATTCAGAGAGGCCTTTGGAAAAAAGATCTCTATGCACGGATGGGTTTTCCAAACTTGGAAACAATAAAAGGACTACAACCACTACACCAAGTAAGTTTTGTACACAAAGAAACAAAACCGTGGGTTGGCCTCCTTCAGATTCCTGTTGAATAGGTAGTGGTTTGCAGCAGCTAACATCTGAGGAATGGGGACCAGGGCTCATGCTCTACTGTTCTAGGTTCCTAGCTTCAGCATAGTGGGCACCTGACCTCAGACTGACTTTCTCAGTGTGAAGTAACAATGGCTGTGCTTCAGGGTTCCTGGGTTAGTATATAACTTGAGAATGCTTTTTCCACTACTTAGTAGCTAGCACATCAAATAGCACATAGCAAGACTTAAATAAACATCTGATGAAATATTATCTGTGGGGTACTACATACATGCTGTACTCAGCACTTTGGAGCTGGAGGCTTGCTTACATGGTTTTGGATGAGCCTGTCTAGTAATGTGACATTCTGTCCCAATACATCAAAATACAAAACCAGTTTTCTCATCTGCCTTGTGTTGCTTGACACATAGATTATTAGATATTTATAATAATACTGTTTATCTTATATTAGAAATTCAATAATCGAGGATGGAGAGACGGTTCAGAGGTTAAGAGCACTTGCTGCTCTTTCAGAGGACCCAAGTTAAGCTCCCAGCATCTACATAGTGGCTACAACCATCCATAACTCAGTTTCAATGAGATCTAACTTCCTTTTCTGGCCTCTTTGAGCATCAGGCATACACATAGTACATATACATGTGTGGAGGCAAAACATTCATAGATATGAAATAAAGTAAATTTAAAAAAAGAAAAAGAAATTCAATAATGGAATAGCATAAGGTAGATTTGGCAAACCACTCCCCGCTCATCTTATAGTTTTAAATCCTCTAAGCTGAAGGTTTTGTCTTTTGGGCTTTTTGAAAACGGGTCTTAATATACCCCACAAGGCCTCAGATTCACCATGTATCCAAGGCTGGCTTTGAATTTTTGATCTTCTTGTCTCTTCCTATCCTGTGCTGTGTTTATAGAGCATGGGCCACCACACTCAGCTTGGCTTTCAAATTCGTAAAGTGATTAAAATAAGATGAGTCAGAAAACACAATAGTCTAATGTATTTATTGTTTGTACCTTCACACAGGTCTTTTTTGAGACAGGGTTTCTCTGTGGTTCTGGAGGCTAGCTCTTGTAATCCAGGCTGGTCTCGAACTCACAGAGATCCATCTGCCTCTGCCTCCCAAGTGCTGGAATTAAAGGTGTGTGCCACCAACGCCAGGCTGCACACAGGTCTTAACCTAGGGCTTTCTTGGCATATAAGCTGTCAGTTTTCAGAGGCTAGAGAAGTTGTATCTCAAGTGGCAGAGCATCGTGCACACTTGGTCTATGTTGTAATGGTTAAATAAAGGCCCTTTAACTAACAGAGGTGGAAGAGGACAAACCTCTTGTTCTCCAAACCCAGACATCAGGGAACTGGTCAGGAGGATGGTGAATGCTTGATGGTCCCTAAGATGAATATGCTTTCCCCTGAGTTTCCAAAAGCTGAGTGTTCTAGAATTATGTGTTAGTCAGGATGACATTAAAGTTGAATGTCAGGAAAGTAAAGAGAACAAATGTTAATATAAACACAGAGAAGGTTAAAATGGATTTTTATCTTACTATTTTTCATATTGTAATACATTCTAGACTTTAAGAGGCTTCATGAGGCTCATTTTAAGAAAATGGAATCCATTGATGAATATATTGTGAGAAAAAAGAAACACTTGAACGACCACAACTCACTTAATGAACTAAAGGTATACAGACAAAATAAATGGTTTTTTAAAATTCATTTATTTTATTTTGTGTGTATGAGTGTTTAGTGTTTTGCCTACATATAAATATGTATATCATGTACCTGCCTGATACCGATGGAGGTAGGATACAGGTTTGGATCTTCTGGAATAGGAGTTACAGATTGTTGTGAGCTGCCATGTGGTTGCTAGGAATTAAACCCAAATCCTCTGGAAGAATATTTAGTGCTCTTAAGCACTGAGCAATCTCTCCAGTCCTATCTTCTTTGTTATTGTTGTTTGGTTTTTGTTTTGTTTTCTTTAAGACAGACACTCACTATGTAGCTCTTGCTGTCTTGGAACTCACTATATAAGCCAGGTTGGCCTCAAACTCACAGATATCCACTTGCTTCTACCTCCTGAGTGCTGGAATCAAAGATGTGTGCCAATGTTCCCAGTTTCTTGTTAATTTTTAAAACTCATGTTCTCAGACTAACCTCTGTTATCTGCCTTTTTGTTGTGTAGTCAAGACTGTATTGTAGAATATTTAACACAGTTGATGGTTCTAGACAGGGCTGAGAAACACTCATGTAAGGACGGACCAGTACTGTCTAGCTTGCTGTCTTTCAAAACAGAGGTATAGCACTAAACATTAAAAAAAAAAAAAAAAAAAAAAAGTATAAAGTTAGTTTAAAAGGGTACTGAAGCTGGATATCGGTGGTGCATGACTTTAACCTCAGTACTCAGGAGGCACAGGCAGGTGGATCTCTGTGAGTTTGAGGCCAGCCTGGTCTACAGAGCGAATTCCAGGGTAGCCAGGACCACACAGAGAAACCCTGTCTGGAAAATAAATAAAATAAAATAAAAGGGGACTGAGTGGAGCTGGATTGATGGCTCAGCAGTTGAGAACACTGTCTGTTCTTCCAGAGGACCCACATAGAAGCTCACAAATGTCTGAACTCCAGACCTGGGGCATCTGACACTCTAATGGCCTCCCTGGACACCAAGCATGCACACAGTGCACACACACATGCAAAACACTTATACACATAAAATAAAGACATTTAACACTTAAAAACAAGAAAACAGAACTTCCAGAGTATTTTCTCTTTTTACTTTGCTTTTAGGTGTTGTTGTTGTTTTGATACAGGGTTTCTCCATGTGTCCCTAGCTGTCCTGAAACTTGCTCTGTAGAGCAGGTTGGACTGGAACTCACAGAGATTCTCCTGCCTCTGTCTCCCAAGTACTGGGACAAAAGGTGTGCACCATCACAGCCCCTCTTCTTTTTTTAAATTGCTGTTGTTGTTATTTTTATTTATTATCTTGAGACAGGATTTTATGTAGTCCAAGCTAGTCTTGAAATGACTCTGGATAAAACTGGCCATGAATTCCTGGCCTTCTTGTTTCCATGCTGCAACATGAACTCCTGACCTTGTTGCCTCCACCCTGCAAATGGTGGCGTTACAGGGATATACCCCTCCACCTGGTTTGAGAACAAGGTCTTATTTTGGAAATCATATTGTGTGTGTATGTGTGTGCATGTTGAGGTCACAGGAGCACTTGTGAGAGTTGGTTCCTTCCTCTCCCATGTGGGCTGTGGGATGGAATGCAGGTCATTAGGCCTGAGACCAAGATTTTAAATGGTGCTTATTATTCCTTTCAAAAGCAGCCTGAGAAGAAAGGGCTAGTGACCCCAGTTCCAGCAAGAGGAAGACTCTCTGTACCCTGTACTCCTGCCAGGCAGCAGTTCTCACAAGGCCAGTCCCATGGCCCTGAAAGTCAGGGTCTGAAGGGGTTGGACAAACACTCTGTGCTTTCAGCAACTAAAATGAATGTCAGGTAAAGAGATTTTTTTTCTTAAGTGACTGTATACACTCATTCACATTGGTGTTTAAATCCAAGGGTTTGGGTATGCTAGACAAGATCTCTACCAGTGTTCACATATGCTTGGGATATGTGTGTGTAGGTATGTTGGATGGAGGACACCCTCCAATTGTCTCATGGGCATTTTATGGTTGGGGTGTGTGTGTGTGTGTGTGTGTGTTGGGTGTTGTGTATATATGTTTGTGTGTAGGTTTCTTGGATAGAAGAAATCCTCCAGTTGTCATCAGGGGCCTTTTATGGTTCTTTTTCTGGAGACAGAGTCTCCCACTGGCCTGGAACTTACCAAGTACACTAGTCTACCTAGCTTGCCAACCCAGGAATCCACCTGCATCTACCTCCCCATTGCTAGGATTACAAACCCACACCACCCTACCTCTCGTTTTCAGAGATAGTAAAATGTAGAATCATGTCTTAGTTATAGTTGCTATTGCTGTAAAGGGGAGAAAAGAGTTTATTTGTCTACACTTTCTCATCTTTGTTCATTATTGGAAGAAGTCAGAATAGAGACTCAAGCAGGACAGGTACCTGGAGGCAGGAGCTTATACAGAGGCCATGGAGGGGTGCTGCTTACTGGCTTGCTCTCCACGACTTGCTCAGCCTGCTGTCTTATATAACCCAAGACCACCAGCCCAGGGGTGGCACCACCCACAATGTGCTGGGCCCTCCCCCATCAATCACTAATTAAGAAAATACCCTATGGCTGGGTTTTACGGAGGCAATTTTCTCAATTGAGGTTCTTTCCTTTCAAATATTGCTTATGTCAAGTTGACATAAAACTAGCCAGCACAATCACAAGAATACATGTCTGACATGAGCAGAGAGTGAGATCTGGTAGAACAGTCTCCCATCCCTTTGACTTGATGTTGCCAGGAGGAAAAGGCAAAGGATGGCATCTCTGATGGCTTCCTGCACTGGCCCTGGAGACCCACGGGCATACCCCTTGAAGTCTGTCATTGGCCAACACAAGATTACTGGAAAATACACAAATGTATTTTATCTATTATTTTTAAAGCTTTATTAGTTGATGTGTGTGAGCCTTGTGTTCTCAGGGACCGGCCAGGTGTCAGATCCTCTGAAACTGGAGTCACAGATGGTTGTGGGCTACCTTGTGGGTACTGGGAACTGAATCTGGGTCCTCTGTATGTGCTTCTAGCTGCTGAGCTCCCTTTCTAGTCCCTCAAAACTTATTTTGCAAGAAATGGAAGTTAACAAAAGCAAGTCTTTTGTTGAGAGAGGGTGATTCACATAGCAAGTCTTTACTGAGGCTCATGGACCACCTGGTGATGGCCCAGTGGCTTCATTTAGAAGCTTAACTGTAGTTACTCTTGTTACAAGCACCTACATCTTTCTCTCCATTGTTGCATTTAGGTTTTCAGCCACTACTAAAGATAATGAACATAAGTGCTCATTGACCAAGACTCCAGCCAGGAAGTCTCCACATGTGTCCCTACCTGGGAGTGCTTACAAAGGCCAGGCTGTGCTCAGGACACCCAAGTTAATGACCACTGAGAGGTCTTTTTTAAAGACCACTCCTGCAGGTAAAAAAAAAAAAGGTTTTAGCTTTAACCCTGTAACTTCTGAAGTTAAGCATGCCTCTTTCTCTAAGGTCTCCTCATATGTATAAAATCAAGTACAAAAAGGTTGTAGCATATTTTTCACTTACCCAGACAGGAGCTATAAACTCACACTCCTGCTTTGTACACATCAAGCTTCTCCTTAGAATCTCTTGAAAATGTCAGGCTGACAGTGGTTCCTAGACTCGGGCTGTCCATTGCTTCAGACAGAGACGCCATTGGTGATGATAATCGGTGTGGAGACTCGGTTTCTAATGGGGTCATGGCCTAACTGAACAGGAAGAAGGAACATTAAATTCAAGGGTCCAGGGCTAGGGGATGGCTTAGTGAATAAAAGCACTTGTCTTTCAAACATGAGACCTGAGTTCAATTCCTAGGACCTTTGTCTAACAAAAGGACACTGGATGTGTTGGCAGCTTATTATAATCCCAGTGCCAGGGAGACAGACCGTGGCTCCCTGGAGTTCACCAGTTGGTGAGATCCAGGCTATTGTATACCTGCCTCAAAATGTGTGTTTGCTCTCTCTCTATCTGTTGCTGAATGTGTCTGTCTGTCTGTCTGTCTCTCTCTCTCTCTCTCTCTCACACACGCACACACACACACACACACACAAGCATCACATACACACATACACAGAAAGAGAATGCAGAGACGAGAATACTTAAGTTTAAAAAATTCTTCTCTTAAATGGCCTCTCATCATCTGGCCTTATCATCAGCCAGTAAACATTCTGCCTAGCATTCTAAATATGAAGAAATGGCCTGGGCAGGGTGACTAGAAAAAAGTGATTAGTAGCTATATCTTGTCATTTTGCAAAGAGCTCGAGCCTGAACAGCACCTATATCACAGTAACAAGAGGGTTCACTATTGCTTAGACATAAAGATATGAGGCCCAGACCAAAGTGTTTGCCTCATGCTGAGTGTTCTCTGCTAAGTAATTCAGATTCAGGGTCCTCACCCCCCCTTACCAAATTCGATTTTGTTTTTTCCCCAGAGACAGTGTTTCTCTGTGTAGCTTTACAGACCAGGCTAGCCTGGAACTCACAGAGACCCACCTGCCTGTTCCTCCTGAGTGCCGAGACTAAAGGCATGTGCCACCACTACCCTGTGAGACGTGAATTTTACATGAATAAAATTTAACTCTGACTTTTTTTCCTGTGACTTTTTCAGTCAACAGAATGTTTCAAGATTCGGACATGTTCAGTGTTTTGTTTTTATTTTTCCAGATATGGTTTCTCTGTGTGGTTTTGTAAGCCAGGCTGGCCTCCAACTCACAGAGGACCTGCCTCTGCCTTCCAAGTGCTGAGACTAAAAGTGTGTGCCTCCACTACCCGGCTAAGTTCAGTTATTTTTATGGTAGTTTAATAGCATGGATATATTTCAGTTTATTCCCTAAGAACATATAGGTACTTCTAAAACATATCATATGCTCTGGAAATGTAAGCATTTATTCTGGACAGAGGATTAAGACTATTGTACTAAAGGGTGTACACCACCTCCTGCTTTAGAGCCATTAACACAATAAATAAACTTACCTTTGTGGTTGTTTAACTAATTGACTCTTGATTTTAGCTGATTCTTCACAAATGTTCACATTGGACATAACTGAGTAGCTTCTCTTGTGAAGGGAAAGGAATATAAAATGTGGTAGATACTTGATGCTCAACAATGGCAATAAGGCTTGCTAAATTACCCATCCTCATTTTAACTCTATGCTACAAAAATTTACATTCTTAAATAATAGTTTTTACTAATAACTAGAGCTACAAATATTTTCACCCGTATGAAATTGGCTTTTTTTAAAAAATCTATTTCAGTTAACAATACTATGCATTACTTATGTATTTATTTATTTTTTTGAGACAGTTTCTCTGTGTCGCTTTGGAGCCTGTCCTGGAACTGAATGTGTAGCCCAGGCTGGCCTTGAATTCACAACAGTCCTCCTGCCTCAGCTTTCTGAGTACTAGGATTATAAATGTGCTGGCTTAATTAATTTTTAAAATCCATTTCTTTTAAGTATGTGAGTAGGTATGAGCACATGAGTACTGGTGCCCACGGAGGCCAAAAGTTGTCAGCTCTCCCTGGAGCTAGAGTTGCAGGTCGGCGTGAACTACCTGATGAGGGTGCTGAGAACTGAACTCAGAACAGTGCATGCTCTGACCCACTCCAGCCCTCTATTCATTTTTTTATTTGCTTTTTAAGACAGGATCTCGAGTAGCTGAGGCCTTGCTGCCTTCACCTTTCAGTTAGAGTCGTGCCCTGGCACTCCCTGTGATGGCTATCAGCTTTTCTTTCTTTATTAAAAAGAAGATTCATGTATGTATGTGTATGTACATGCCTGTGTGCCAGGACACACATTTGGACAGCTTGTGGGACTCACTCTCTCACCACCACATGGGTTTCCAGGGATCAAATTCAGGTTGTCAGGCTTCATCACAAGCACCTTTATCTGCTGAGCCATTTCCCCAGCCCTCAGCCATTTCAAGACTTCTATACTCCTAGATGATCCTAGACAAGGATGAACCATTCAGAATGTCCAGGGGCTGCTAACTGGGGAGCAAACCTCAGTAGTTAGGTTCCTCATCTAGTTCACACCCCTTCTTTCCTACTTTTGAGCCCAGCATCTACATCACATGACCCATACATATTAATTTTGCCTGTTATAATAAACTACCAAAGGCTGAGTGACTTTTAACAAAAGAAATTAGGTGATTCTAGGCTAGATCAGGATTCTAGTTTGGCTGGGACCTAGCAAAGGCCCCTGAAGTACCAGGCTGCTGTTTTCTAGTCACATGCTCAAATGGCAAACTAAGTGTCTTGGTCACTGTTCTATTGCTTTGAAGAGACAGCATGACCAAAGCAACTATTATAGAAGAAAGCATTTATGTGGGAGCTTGCTTCCAGTTTCATGTTGTCAGGGAACATGGCAGCAGGCAGGCATGGTGCTCGGGAAAGAACTGAGAATTCTACAGTCTGCCCTGAAGTCAGTAGACAGAGTCTGGGCCTGGCATGGGCTTTTGATACTTTAAAGCCCTCCTTCAGTGACATATTTCCTCCAGCCGGCCACACCTCCTAACCCTTCTAAGCCTGTCAGAGAGTTCCACTCCCTGGTGAAGCATTCAAATACAGGAGACTAAGATGTCATCCTTATTCAACCACCACACTGAACTAGTATACATTGTAGAGATTCGTTATGTTGCACTAATCCCACTTAGGGAGAATGATTCCTCTCAATTAAGATTCCATTTCCCATTGGAATGGAAGATGGGGACAAAAACATTTCATCCATAATGTAGACATTTTTAATTGGTGAAATACTTTGATTAAAACCTGTAATTTGGAGAGCTGGAGAGAGAGCTCTGTAGTTATGTGTTGGGAAATATTATTTTGTTTCTGTTGCATTTGTTTAACTCTGTAAAGCTCTGATTCTTTGCCTGTCTAAAACAGGCAGGGCTGGTAGGCAGAGAGTATAAATAGATGACTGGGAGGAGAAAGTAGCCAGAGAAGGAGGAGGACATCAGGGACCAGCCACCCAGCTACATAGCAAGCCATGGAGTAAGATTTACAAAAGACAATGGGAAAAGCACAGAGGTAAAAAGTAGATGGGATAATTTAAGTTAAGGAAAGCCAGCAAGAAACAAGCCAAGCTAAGTCTGAGTCTGGACATTCATAATTAAGAATAAGCCTCCGTGTGTGGTTTTTATTTGGGAGCTGGGTGGCTAGCCCCCTCCAAACCGGTAAAAAAAACAACCAACAACAGTTATGAGTATTTGCTGTTCTTCAGAGAACCTGGATTTAATTCCCAGCATTTGTGTGACAGTTCACACTGCCCATGAGTCCAGCTCCAGGAGATCTAATAGTCCCTGGGCACAGGGATGCATATGGTACAGACATGTGGGCAGAACACTCATAAATATACATAAAACAAACCTGAGAAAAACATTTTAACTTCTATTTTTTTGTTTGTTTGTTTAAATAATTAAGTTCTAGCTGGGTGTGGTAGTGCATACCTTTAATCCCAGCACTTCGGGAGGGGACATGCAGAGGCAGGTGAATCTTTGTGAGTTTAAGCCGTCTTGGTCTACAGTGTGAGTTCCAAGACAGCCGGGACTGTTACACAGAAAAACCCTGCCCCCCGCCTCCCAAAAAAAAACCCAAAAACAAGTTCTTTGGTGTTTTGTATATTTGGGTTTTTTTTTGGTTTGTTTGTTTTGTTTTGCTTGTTTTTCAGTTATTACCCCATTCAAGTTAACAACTGAAGCAACACAGACTCCAGGCTCTAGTAAGAAACCATTATTTGATCTAAAGGCAAGCTTGTCTCGTCCCCTCAACTACAAGCCACACAAAGGTATGTGGGATTGTTTGGTAGACGATGTCAAAAGGGCTGAAGGGGTGTGTGGGTGTGTGTGTGTGTCTGTATGTGTGTGTCTGTGTGTGGGTGTGTGTCTTTGTGTGTGGGTGTGTAGGTGTATGTCTGTGTGTGTCTGTGTGTTCACCTGGTATTATAACATATATAGTAGTAAAGTGCTACCTGGCAGGCATGAGATTCTGAATTTAAACAAGAGGAAAAAACTTGAAAGAAGTCCTACTATGGAAATTTCTGCCCCTGCTTCCACATGAATCCCTGACTTAAAAGATTTTCCAACAGATTGATGTCAGCCTAAAAGTGGCCTGTGTTGCCTTTTTATCTTAAAACAGGGTGTATGAATACTGGTTTGAGTTCCTGTTCCTTTGTTTTGAGACAGGACTTCAAGTATTCTAGTTGTCCTCAAATTTGCTCAAAGCAAAGAATGACTGAACTTCAGAGTGACGGAATCTTCTTCACTTTATTGCTTTATTTTTTTAACTTTTTTTTTTTAAGCAATTTTAAAGTATTTATCAGAGTGACTTTATTTTGTGTATGGGGTTTTTGTTGTTTGGGCTTTGTTGGTGTTTTGTTTTAAAAGATAAGGTTTCTTGGGCCTTACGTTTAGGGCTGGGTCCAGTTCATTTTGGTGGAGAAGGCTATGTGGCGAGCATGAGGCTGTCCCATCACATTGTGTCACAGTAGTTCTAGGCAGATACAGCCCAACATGCCAGGAAGATACTGCAGCAGGACATGAGGCCAACCTGCCACATTACGTGGGCTGGAAGCAGAGAGTGGTTTTTGATTGTGGGTCTCACTGTGTAGCTAAAGCCAGTCTGAAACTCACTCTATCCCAGTGTGTACTTGAACTCATGACCTTTTATTTCCTTCAGCCTCCCAAAGTGGAATTACTAGTGTTAGCTACCATGCCTAGCTATAAAGTGCACAGTACCCACACAGTGGCATATACTCACACATACATATACAAATAATTAAAGCATCTTTAAAGATCTTAAAAATAGCCGGGCACTTGGAAGGCACGCCTTTAGTCCCAGCACTTGGAAGGCAAAGGCAGGTAGATTTCTATGAGTTCAAGGCCAGCCTGGTCTACAGAGTGAGTGCCAGGAGAGTCTTAAAAAAACCAAAAAAAAAAAAAAAAAAAAAAAAAAATCTTAAAAATATGAAATGATTTTTTAAAATGCTATTAAATAATACTTATACAATTTTAAGATAAACTATTTGGTTATAATTGCTTTATTCAGTCTGATGTATAATCATACCAACGATAACAGGTTTAATTACTAGTATTTGCTTAGATTTTTTAAATGTTATATGTACTGTCTATCTGTGTGCATATAAGTGCAGTGTCCAGGGAGGCAGGCGGTACCCTGGAATACGGAAGGTGTCCTAGAACATCCTGGAACTGGAGTTACAGGGACGGTGAGATACCTGACATGGGCGATGAGAATGGAACTTGGGTCCTCTGTAGGGGCTGTAAGCACTCTTAACCACTGAGCCATCTCTCTGGCCCCTATGACTTCCTTAGAGTTTAAAAAAAAAGAAAATGACTCAGCAGGTAAAGCCACTTGCCACCAAATCTGACAGCCTGAGTTTGCAATTCCTGGGGCCTCCATGGTGGGAGAAGAGTCAACTGCAGGAAATCATCTGTTGACTCCTACCCATGCGGTGGCACGTGCACACAGATGTAAGACACAGGTCAGTGAGCTGCCGGGTGTCCAGACTGCCTGCTGCATAACCCTGAGCATCGTGAGTTCTGTTCCCAGAACTCTTGGTGGAGAGGAAAGACCCCGCTCTCTACAGTTATCCTCCGACCTCTGTGCTCACACTCCTACAAACCCAATATACATTGCAGAAAATACATGTAAATATCTATAAAACATGTTGATGTAAATATCTATAAAACATGATGATAGCCAAAAATGTGGAGACAATATAGTTGTGAATAAAAGCATCCTAACCCTGTCCTTTTCCTAACCTAGGAAAGCTGAAACCTTGGGGGCAATCTAAAGAGAATGGCTCTCTGAAGGAGGGTGAAAACAGAGTTAGCATACATAAGAAAACTTATAAACAGCCTCATCTCCGTACCAGGTGAGTACATATCTCATATTACACATTTCCTTATTTCAAAAGACAATGTATCAAAGAAGGTGAGGAGTAGGATTTCATAGTGTCAGAATATTCCATTTTGTGTTGATATAACAAAATGCTTGTGATTAAACACTGTACAGAGAACAGTTTATTTTTACTTCAGTTCTGGAATTCCAAGGTGCTGTGTTATGCTGTGTTATGACAGAGTGCATTTGAGAGTAAGGAAGAATGTGAGGATTAGGCAATGGAAAAGTGTTCTGCTGTCTTTAGAAGCCCCCTGAAGAGCTAGTTCATCCCTGAGACTTGGAATTAATCACTAACAAGGGTGCTACCAGTAACAATTGTATCTTGCTCTAGGACCCACCTCCTAGACATTCCTTTTGTTGTTGGAGGTACACTTTCTGTCTTTTGGTTGCTTTTTTTTTTTTGCAACAGGGCCTCTCTGTCCTGGAACTCGTTATGTAGACCTGGCTGACATCAAACTCAGAGATCTATCTGCCTCTGCCTCCTGAGTGCTGGGACTAAAGGTGTGCGCCAAAACTGCCTACCCATGATATCCTATCTAAAAATGTAAATTTTGTTAGGTGTTTTCAGCTCTAACAAACTAGATTCCAAACTGGGTTTGCAATGCACCCCAAATACTGCTTCATGTTCCTGTGGGACCTGTCTTCCCAACAGCACATGTAGCTATCCCTGTAGATGCCAGTACTCAAGTATGGGCAGGTATAAATTCTCCACTCCCAAGAAAAGCAGGCATGTTAAGAGTGAAGCCTCACTCATGCAGCTCCAAGCAAAAGCATGGGCCTGAGATCTCCAGGCTGTAGTTGATCTTGGCTGAATCAGATTTTACTGCCTGGGACTCTCCCCTACAGGTTTCCTATCATCCACCTCTTGCCTATATCCATTTGCACCAAGACCTTTTACTATCGTAAGATATCATGAGCCTGGAGGTTTATTTTTCTTGTCTCTAGTCAGTAGACTGTAGTTCTAGTACTGTGGCCAAACTATATGTTTGATTTCTAGGACTAAGACTTCTCATTTAAAACCAATTTTTGAAGTGCAGGCACTGCATTCACCAAGGAGTCCTCTGGTGACTGAGTTAACATAATGGCCTGTAGCCTTGGCACACAATGCTGACAAATGTCGGAACCTGTAAGTGGAGTCCAGTGCCCTGTAGACATCTGTTACATGTGTGTGCCAGATGTTACTTACCTGGATGTTTGGTCAGAAGGACATTCTTTACAGTGCCTGTTGGAGCATCTAGGTCAAGCCTAACATGGAACCTGTCTGTCCCTCTTAGGGAAGAACAACGGAAGAAACATGAGCAAGAACGAAAGGAGAGGAAGGCAAAGGTTTTGGAAGCTCGGAGAAACCTGGTTTTGCCTAAAGCCCACTAATCCTGTCGATTGCTCTATTTCAACTTGTTTTCCTTTTGTAAATGTGTTTATACTCTCCTGTACTTTAGTCAGAAGCTCTTTTTCTACCATAGCTTGTGGAGTGCCTGTTCTTCGTGTGCTATAACTCTGAAATCACATTCTCACCTTAAAGTTCATAACCACAGTGTTCTTCACCTGATGTCCTGTACCACTCTGCTTTTCAAGACATCTGTCCTTGGGTTCTCGCCATAGGTTTTTTTCATGTCAAGGTCTTGCTAGTTCTAACAGAGACAACCTGTTGTTTCCTGGACAAGAGCGTTTCCAACAAGCCACAGCAGGAGCTTAACATGAGACTGTGGGTGAGATAAAGCCCACAGGGAGAGGGAGGAGACCACTCCTTTGTTCACTAGTCTGGAAAGTCTATAATAATCTATTGATTTGTTATGGATCCATATCTAATCAAGGTAAAACATGTTTTAGTTTATAGGAGCCTTGTTCAAATCATTTCATGTAATTGCCAACTGTCACTCATTATATTTTTAAAATAGAATTCCTCAGTGCTTTCTGATTGTTAAATAAAAGCCACAGGGCAGGGTGTATGCCTCAGCTGAACAGCTTTGTCCACCACCCACTTGACCCTGGATTTGATACCTGGTATCATCACAAACAAAATGAGAATTACTAATGTACAAGTTACCACCACTGTCAGACTAAGCTCTAAGGAAGAGGAGAGCAGCTAAACATAGCTTTTAGTTCTTTGCTCTGCCATGTAGAGATTCTGAGTTCTGTGTAATGCTTATGATTTTCATAAATAAAATATTGTTTCACTTTGGTATGCTCATTCTTTTAAAATATAAGTTGCCCAGGATTTAAATGGCCATTGAATGTTAGTAAGTACTTACACATCCTACCCACCCACTTCTCTTCCACAACAAACTTCTTTTAACCTTATTTCTTTTTGATATTTTGATCCTGCTGTCCTGGATCTTGCATTATTTATTTAGTTAGTTATTTGTCTGTTTGTTTATTTGAAGGTTTATTGATTATGTAAATAGCTTTCTGCCTGCATGTATGTCTGCACACCAGAAGAGGACACCAGATCTCATTATGAATGGTTGAGAGCAGCCATGTGGTTGCTGGGAATTGAACTCAAGACCTGTAGAATAAATCAGTGCTCTTAACCTCTGAGCCATCTCTCCAGCCCCACCAACTTTTTTCTTGGAACAGGGTCTCAGGTAACTCAAACTGGCCTCAAACTCACTTTGTTGTTGTTTTTTGGGATTTGTTTGTTTGTTTTTTGAGACAGGGTTTTTCTGTGTAACAGCCCTGGCTGTCTTGGAACTTACTCTGTAGACCAGGCTGGCCTTTAAACTCAAGAGATTAGCCTGCCTCTGATTCCCAAATGCTGGAATTAAAGGCATGTGCCACCATTGCCTGGCCCAAAAATTGATTCTTAAAATAAATAAATAAATAAATAAATACATAAACTGACTAGGTATATGATCTTATTTTACTTTTCAATTGCTATGACAAAACACTATGACCAAGGTACCTTAGAAAGTCTTAATTAGTCTCACAGTTGCAAAAGATTAGAGTCCATGACCACCATGGTGAGGAGCAGGGCAGGCAGGCAGGCAGGCAGGCGGCATGTTGCTGGTGCAGTACTTGAGATCCGTATCCACAAGTAGAAGGGAGAGAGCTAACTGGACAGCCTAGGGTATTTGAAACCTCAAAGCCCATTCCCATGATATACCTGCTCACCAAAGCCACACCTCCCAGTCCTTCCCAAACATTCCACCAATGGGGGACCAAGTATTCAAACAAGGAAGCCTATGGGAGCCATTCCCATTTAAAGCACCACAGATGGCTCATTCTTTTAATCCTAGTACTTTGGAAAAAGAGGCAGGATTGCTGTGAGTCTGAGACCAGCCTGGCCTACACAGTGAGCTCTAGGCCAGCCAAAGTTATATAGTGAGACTGTCTCAAAATAACAAAAATAATGCTTTAATCCTTAAAGGATTTATTACATCCCATAATATCTCTGGCGAGAATCAAATCTTTAGCACACGGACCTTTGAGAGACATTTCATATTCAAACTACAGTGAGTATTTGTACACTGAAAACTATAAAATATTGCTGAAAGAAACCAAAAATCTAGATTGATATATTTCATGTCTGTCTTATAAAATAAGAGATTGAAGACACTTAAAGTTGATTTTTGATTGAATAGAAATGTTTGGGGTGAGGAAGATTGAGACAAGAGTCTCTTTGTAGCCTGGCTGTCTTGGATCTGTAGACCAGGGGCTGACCTCAACCTCACAGAGATCTGCCTACCTCTGCCTCATGAGTACTGGGATTAAAGGTATGTGTCACCACCTCCGCCTGGCTTCTAAAATTTCAGAGGTATTACATGTAAATATCTAAAATGGGTTCTTCGAGAGATGCTAAAGATGCTCTTCCCTTAAATATCCTTATTTGGAATTTTGTCTACTAGGGTTCATAACAGCCAATAATTCCAGTTCCAGGGGATCTAATACCCTCTTCTAGCTTTCATGGGCACAAGATATACAGACAATGCAGGCAAGCAAAACAACACACATAAAAAATAAAAGTAAGCCTTTAAATTTTTTTTTTTTTTAAATTTAAGGGCTGGAGAGATAGCTCAGAGTTTAAGAGCACTGGCTGCTCTTTCAGAGACCCTGAGTTCAATTCCCAGAAAATGTATAGTAGTTCACAACCATCTGTAATGAAATCTGGTGCCCTCTTCTGACATTGAAACATACATGCAGGCAGAACACTGTACAGATAATAAATCTTTTTTTAAAAAAAATTTTTTTCAGTAAGGCACACACCTTTAAAATTCCAGCACTGTGGAGGCAGAGGCAGACAGATCTCTGTGAGTTTGAAGCCAGCCTGGTTCACAGAGAGTTCCAAGACAGCCAGGGCTACACAGAGAAACCCTGTCCCAAACAACCAAAAGGAATTTTTTTCATTTAGTATGCATGGGTGTTTTGACTGCATGTATATCTGTGCACTGATATGTGACTGGTGCCCATGGAGTCCAGAAGAGAACTTCAGTTCCCCTAAAACTCCAGTTTACAGATGCTTGTGGATGCTGGGAACAAAACCTGGGTACTCTGTCAGAGCAGCCAGTGATCTTACCTACTGAGCCATCTCTGTAGCCCACTGTGACATTTTTAAATGAATAAGACCCTTTAGCAATCAGTCTATCTCTTCTACCAGCAGCAGTCATGTAAGAAACCCCTGAAAGTAAGAACTACTAAGTTAATGTCTCTGGAAGGCCAGCTCTATATAGGTGTCCTATTCCCAGTGACTTCCATGGCACATTTATCTTCATATTACTTAGCACACTCCTCTCCTCAAAGGTCAATTTGGAAACAGAAGGGCAGAGTAGTATAAGATCAACCACAATTGCCCCAGAGATGCCTTATTTGAAAACTGTCTCCTGCCGGGCAGTGGTGGTGCACGCCTTTGATCCCAGCACTCAGGAGGCAGAGGCAGGCGGATCTCTGAGTTCCGGGCCAGCCTGGTCTACAGAGTGAAAAAAAAAGTAGGAAGAAAGAAAACTGTCTCCTTAAGTAGGACATGCATCCCTTACATTGTGCCTTTGTTAGCTAAAACCCAGCCCTGGAGTTCATGCTGGGTCCCTCTTAACCAGGATTTAACCTTAAGGAATTTGTAACAACATGCATTGCTCAGCCAGTTGATGGTGGTAGTGGTGCATGCCTTTTAAGCCCAGCACTTGGGAGGCAGAACCAGGTTGATCTCTGGGAGTTCAAGGCCAGCCTGGTCTACACAATGAGTTCCAGGACAGTCAGGGCTACACAGAAAAACTCTGTCTCAAAAAAAACCCAAAGGAAGAAAAAAGTACTCATTTGGGAATATAGCTCATGTTTACCTAGCATACATGAGGTCCTGGGTTCGATTTCAGTTCCCAGAGTTACAGCTTTTAAGGAAAAGGTGTCCTGGTGGTCGAAGCTCAATAGGGAACGTTATCCCACTCAACAGGGAACGTTATCCCAACAGAAGTGCTTCAGCTCTATTGAGTGGGACACTACTTCCCAGCAAAGCATTACAGTGTTTGCTCTGGGAAAGGTTTCCCTAATCAAAGTGTAACAACTCTTCTCCAGCAGGGGAGGATTTCCCCAGTGAGGCTGTTACATCTCCAAGTCATTACAACAAACCTCACTGAAGAGATTTACTGGAAAGTCAGAATCCAGGAGAGTGGCTGCCTCTGCCAGGGCAGAAGAAGGGGCAGCCCCAAAATGAACACAGGTTCAGAACTTATATATGATTCCTTAGGGGCAGAACTTTCCAAGGTAGAGATTTTCAGGGTGTGGTAGGATTTTAATTCCTGAGTTTAGGACAAACTCAGAGATTGACTGGATTTTGTGGTCAGGGGTTGGTTTCATGCTCAGGAGTTGGATGTTTTTTGTGCTCTGGGATTGGTTGGTTTTCATGCTCAGGGACTTGTTGGATTTCAATTCCTGATTTGGTAAGGGGCAGGGTTTGTTTCCTTGACACTGGTCTCAGGGCCAGGGTGTTCTTTCACTGGCCCTTTTTACCCTACACCCAGCACAACAGAAAGTTTGTGGGGAGGTGGTAGACACAAAGGCTTTACTTTGTATTTTGTGACCATGCTTCAGTTTACTCAAGTCTGCTCCCAGTTCTCTATTTGAAAAGTCCTGGGTTAAGAGCTGGAGAATTCTCATAAGCAAATTCTTCTGTATGGGCTGGATCAGTAAACACACCAATAAAATCTATTTCCAGAAAGAATGGTCCATCCACTTTATCTGCCAGGGTGAATCCTATAGAAGAGATCTAAATGTAAAATAAGAGAAATAGATTAGTCTCACACACTGACTTCTTCCTGAAGTCTCCAGATGCCTCAAGGGCATCACTTCACCAGAGGCTTCACACCCTCAGCCCTCAGCATGCTGTTACATTTTTCATTTGCTGTACTAAATTATAAGAAGTACAATTTCAAGACTGCTTCCATTTTTTTTCTAGACAGGTTGCTTGTAGCCCAAGCGGGCTTTGAAGTCCTGATCCTCCTGCCTTCTCCTCCCAAGTGCTGGGATTTACAGCAGTGCCCACCACACTTGGGTGCCTGCTTCTCTCTACCCCATGTTTTACCTCCTCTCCCCTCTGAGTGGTCCACTTAAGACAGTCAGTACAGCATGGACTCTCAATGGAGTCTCTGTCTGAACTCATATTACACAGTGAAAATAAAATGAAGCAGGCTGAATACAAGACCATAGTAACAACCCCCAGGGGCCCAAGTTTACATCAGTCCTAACAGAGGTGGCCCCCACGATAGAGGTCTAAGTCCCAACAGAGCAGCCTGAAGGAATCTTAATCTTTCATCTGCTATCCCTGTAAAACAGCAACTGTACTTTACTAAAGAAGGCATCACTCTGAGTGGAAAACATTACCTTGTCAAGTATAAGTGGGCTCTGGACATCTCTTATCCTTCCTTGACTTGAGAAGAAAAATTTGGAGAAAGGAATCTGAAAAAGACACAAGTTATTTCAGAGCTGGAACATGACCATCTGAGGCATATATAGCTAAAAGCTACAGTCGCAGTATTCAGAAGACTAAGGCAGAAGGATCACCTAAATGCAGGAGGTCAGACTAGCATGAGCAATATCACAAGACCCTACTTCAATAAATAGGTAAGTTAGTAAGTTAAAAAAAAAAATAAAGATATTAGAAATGGCTAGCTCTTTGGATTAAAACTGCCATTTTCTGAAGGGTTTTTGTTTTTTTAGTGATTTAGACTGAGCCTGGGGTCTTAAGGATTTTACTATTTTACACGAAAGATAGGCAATAAGTACAAATGTGTGAGAGTGTGTACACACACAGGCACACACACACACACACAGCCAACAATCCAGCCAGCAGGCCTATGAATTCCAGCTACTTGGAAGAGTGAAGGAAGATAATAATTCAATGATAATTCAAGGCCAGCACAGGCAACTTAGTTATACCTTACTTCAAAATTGGAAAGAAAAAAAAGCATTAGGCTGGGCTTTGAAGTATTTTCACAGCAAGTGAGAAGCCCTGGGTGCAATCCTTGTATGAGATGATGGTGGAGTATGCTAGTTATTTGCATCACAAGAAAAAGGCAAATCTTCTTGGTCTGAGACAAGGATGTGGATCAGTGGTAGAGTGCCTGCATGCCAAATACTCCTCCCACACAAATGAACTGGCTAGTGAGCTAACACACTGTGCTGACTAGTTTTATGCCAACTTGATACAACCTATAGTCATCCAAGCAGAGGGAATTGAGAAAATGCCTCTACAAGATGCGGCTATAGGTAAGCCCGTGGAGCATTTCCTTATTGGTGATTGTGGGTGGTGCCATCCCTGGGCTGGTGGTCCTGAGTTCTATAAGAAAGCAGTCTGGACAAGCAAGCCATGAGATGGCTCAGAAGTTAACACTGTTCTTCCAAAGGTCCTGAGTTCAATTCCCAGCAACCACAGGGTGGCTCACAATCATCTATAATAAGATATGGTGCCTCCTTCTGGCCCACAAAAATATATGCAGGCAGAATAAGTCCTTTAAAAAAAAGTTATCTCCCCAAGGTCCTCTTATTCCTACTCATTTTGCCTCTATTCTATATAAGAATGATTAGTATGGGCTGAGGAGATGACTCTGTAGTTGACAGCACTGGTTGCTCTTCCAGAGGGACCTAGGTTCAATTCCCAGCATCCACATGACAAAGCTGTTCGTAACTTCAGTTTCAGGGGATCTAACACCATCCCACAAACATACATGTAGACAAAAAAAAAAAAAAAAAAAAAAAAAAGAATGATTAGTATAAAAAAGGAAGCTACAATGCAACCATACTTTCGATAAACCCCATTTTCCTAACAGTGAAGAACTGAAAATTTACCTTAACTTCCTGCCAGTAGGGCCCCCCACGAGTGAACATGAAGTAACTGTATATCTGATTTTTCCTCTGGAGCAAGTCTGTGTCTTGCCTGATATTCACCATCCAAGGCCGGCCATCCCCACGGATTCGGAGATACAGAGTATTGAACAGGGACCAATCATAAGACCGCTTCCTCTCAAAAGCACCCTAGGGTACAGAAAAGTCAATCTGCCGAGTCATCAGATTGTTACCGGGGAGGGGCACATATGACATCAGAGAATAACTTTTTCCATGTGGGTTCCAGAGATTAAACTTGGGTCTTCATGCTTACCAGCAAGTGCCTTACCTACTGAGCCATCCTCCTGACTTTCTACCACAAGGAGGCAAATAAATCAGTATTTTAGTACAAAATACTGACATGTTTCTAAGGTAATGCTGAAGGCATGATTAGCCTAGGACAATGCTTCCATATGATAGACACTCATTTGTGTTTGCCAAATAGAAATTAATGTACTTTTTCTTCCTGGTTCTAAGAAACAGTGGCTTCTGAGTGGCCCATTTTATGACAACTATCTTACCATCAAAAATCAAGCTCAAGTTTTAAAACTCAAGGGCTGGGAAGATGGCTCAGTGATTGCTGCAAAAGCATAAGGACCTGAGGTCAGATCCCAGCATACACCTACAAAACTTGGTTGGCAGTGTCCATCTGTAACTCCAGCACTCAGAGAGAGAGGCAAGCCCAGGGATTCATGGTCAGCCAGCCTAGACAAAACAGTGAGCTCCAGGTTCAGGAGGAGACCTTGTCTCCAAAAACAGGCAGACAGTGATACAGGAAGACATTCCAACGTTACCCTCTGGACTCCACATGCTTGTACACTCTTAACCTCTCCCTCCCCCACCTCCTCTCTCTCACACACACACACACACACTAAATAATGACAGCTAACATTCAAGCAATTTATGTGCATGATTTCCTTTAATCCTCCTCACCGCCCTAAGATATAGATATCATCAAGATATTTTACCCCACTTAGGCACTTAACCATCTAATCTGTGTTTAACAGCCTAGATTATCACTCTCATTAAAAAAATGGAATTTAAGGTCTAGGTGTGGTGGCACATGCCTGTTATTCCTACACTAAGGATGCTGAGGCAAAAAGATTCTGAGAGATTGAAGCCAGCCTGGGCTACATAGCTATCAGACCAGTTTTCTTCATTCCAGAGTAAGACTCTGTCTCTAAGTAAATAATAAAAAGAGAGAAAAGTTAAGGAATTTAGTGTGCATTTCCGTAGGCATTTATTTATTTATAGCACTCTCAAGGACAACTGGGTTTCGAGACATCAGTGCTCAGACATGTACTAATACTCACTCTAACTAGCTGTAACCCTGCAGGAATCACCAACTCCCAAAGCCTCAGTTCCTCACAGTAGCATTGGGATGATCTCGTTCCTAGGACTGTTTTGAGGGATAAGTGGAGAATGTACATAAAGTGCACCTGCACTGGAAAAACATACTAACCAATGTTAAACTAGGCTTGGTGGTTCACATCAGTAATCCCAGTGCTTGTGCAGAGGCAAGAAATATGAATAAACTTAAGGCTAGCCTGAGCTACATAGGGGAATTCTATCTTAAAAACAAACGAGGGTGGTGGTGACACACATCTTTAATGCCAGCACTAGGCAGACAGAGGCAGGAGGATCTCTGTGAGTTCAAGGCCAACCTGATCTACAAATCTTGTTCCAAGACAGCCAGAGCTGTTACAAAGAATGACCCTGTCTCAAAAAAACAAAAAGAAAAAGAACAAAAATAACTAAAATGAACAGACAATGTTCTTCTTGTTGTTGTCTTGTAATATGGAAAGAGGGCCATGCACAGGCCAGGCAAGCACTCTACTACTCTGTTGAACCTCTAGCCCTCCTTTGACTAGGTAGTGCTCTGAGATGGGGCCTCATATAGCCCAGCACTCACTATAGGGCTCAGAGCAACCGTAAACTCCGATCCTCCAGGCTCCTCTCAAATGCAGTGACAAAAATGCACTACTATACCCCAGGTTTATATTTTGTGATAGGGTCTCACTAATTTGCCTAGGCTGGCCCTGAACTTACTCAGAAGCCTCAGCAAACCCTGAATTGGCAAAACACCTGCCTTTAACCTCCCACACTGCTGAGATTACAGGGATGCATCATCAGGCCCAGTTTAAGCACTTCACTCTAACAAGTAATTTCTGACAGGGTTGTGGGTTAAGAATCCTGAACCTGGGGCTGGGGTGTAGCTTAACCTCTGATATTTGCATACAATACTGAAGGCCCTGGGTCTGATCCCTACACAGAATAGACATGAATGAAACATGGTGGTACAGACCTGCATTTGCTTAGGCAAAAGCTGGAGGATCACTTAAACCCAGGAGTTCAAGACTAATTTGGGCAACACAACTACAGAAATTCTAAAACTGTATTATATATTTACTGGGGTCAGAGGATGGTGAGAGGACTTCTCACTGTTAGAGAGGAAAGTTACAGATAAGAGATGAAAGGCTAGAATGAACCACATGATACTTGAGTAAGAGACAAAATCTGTATCCATATTTAGCATAACACAGACATAGTGCAATAACAACAGAGCTGTATACATGGCTATTAAACGTACACAGGTAGTTGTTTGTTACTTGTAGGAGCATGATGCCACACCCAGCTTCTTATGTGCACTGGAGATCCAAACTCTGGTCCTCAACCTTGTATGGCAGGCCCTTTACTGACTGAGCCATCTCCCCAGCCCCCAGCATAGTAATGTCAAATATTAATACAAGTACCAGAATGGTGGCACACCCCTTCAATTCCAGCATTTATGTCAACGCAGGAGTTTCAGGAGTTCAAGGTCATTCTCAGCTACATAATTAGCTCAAGGCCAGCCTGAACTTTATGAGACCCTGTCTTAAAACCAAAAACCAGGCTACAGGGTGACCCTACTTAATCCATGCTGAAGACGTAAATCTCCACAGACCCATTTCAAAGTCTATGTCCTCAGGATTCCTCAGACACACACCATTCTTCTCTGGCCCGAAACAAGGGCTGCCCCATTTTACACTCAAGCCAAGTAGTGATTACCCCTATATAGAAGCAAGATTCCTATATATAACAAAAAAGAGGTGTTCGCTTCCAGAAAAGCAAGCTGTCTGTTATAGTTCATGCTATAACCAAAGTCACTAGGAAACTGGCTTCTAGACCTCACCTACCCTTGGAATCCTGGATAACATTGCACAGTATCCACTCTGGGTACTGTTTCCATCTTGAGGGGCCTCGGAGCTCAGAGTTCCATAGAGCACGGCATTTTGGTTGTTCTTGGCCATTTTCAAGAATACTTCACTTCTGCCTCCAATTGTCTTATCGGAAGTCACCATCCACCTCTCCAAATCTTCTTCCTCACGGAACTTCCAGACAACCCTGGCTTGTTCCATTAAGACCTCTTGTAATGGGCGGCCTTCTGGACCTATCCAATGAGCCATAATTTCATTCTTCAAACGCCTAATATGTTCTACTGCTTCATCTCTAATTGCTTTATCAAAACTAACTTCGGGTTTCTGGTCAGGGGAAGCTACATCCAAAGCAGCTTCTTTGTGGTGGTCCTGTTGTACAGCCTCTTCAGTCTTCCTCTGCTGGGAGACTCTGGCAGTAGGAGCCACTTGTTTCTGAAGACGACTGGAAGAATAGTCTACGAACTGAATACCCATAAATGGATGCAAGGCAGCCCTTGGCTTTAGAAAGCTTCTATGGATATAAGTACTAGTCAGTAATTTGTGAATGGAAGCCATTGTAAGAAAAAAAAATGTCAAAATGTGAAAATTTCCATGGGCTGAGAAAATAAGCTTCGGCAATCAGGCCCAATTCCACCTATAACAGGAGAGACACTGGTTACCAGCAGAGCAACGAATCAGTGGATCAGAAGTTCAAACTCAACAGAGACCATGCATTGTATAATCCATAGGCTTTTACCCCCTTAGTTTACGCAGCAGTGGCTCTTAGAAGTAGAGTACTGTCTTAATGCATCAAAAAAAAAAAAAAAAAAAAAAAAAAAAGCCAATATAGCCAAGTGTAGTGACATGTGCCTGTAACCCTAGCACTTGGGAGATGAAGGCAGGACGATTAGGAGTTTAAAATCATCCTCAGCTACATAATGAGTTTAAGGACAATTGGGCTACATGAGACCCTGTCACAATACAAAACAAAACTACCAACACAACTAAAAGCAAAGCCTCAGCTTTACAGAACTGGTGATGAATGCCCAAATAACTCAAGTATGTGCCACAAGCTGCCTCAAGAGATTGTGTCAACTTTAAAACAGCTTTTTATTGGGGGTTTTAATTTTTCTACTAAAACTTTTTTCCTCTGGAGTTTTGTTGTTGTGTTTTTTGTTTGTTTGTTTTATTTTGTTTTGTTTTTCAAGACAGGGTTTCTCTGTAATTTGGAGGCTGTCCTGGAACTCACTCTGTAGATCAGGCTGGCCTTGAACTCACAGAAATCCGCCTGCCTCTGCCTCCTGAGTGCTGGGATTAAAGGTGTGCACCACCACTGTCAGGCTTTCTTCTGAAGTTTTAAAGCACAATAGGTTCTAAAAAGTAAAATGCTCAAGTAATTCAGTCTAGAGCTTGGGGTAAATGATTTGGACTTAGTACTCCATCTATAAAAAGTAGACCTAAAGTGAGCACTGCGCACTCAGAAAAGCTGAGTGATACCTGCTTGTGTTTACTTACTAGGTTGTGAATATTGGAGCACTGAGGCTTCATCTACTATACCAATAAAGCAGTATGCCCTCACAGAAACCAGAGTCTCTCTTTCTTCAGGAATTAAGCCCCTATCCACCCTGATTGAAGTGACAGTCACAAAGAAGCTCCCTCAACCTTTTCATGAGACTCCCAAGATTTTTGTAGGCCAGGACCACACTGATGTTATTACTTGAGCACCACAAAGGTAGACCTAAGAAGGGTGGTGATGGGCTGTAATCCTAGCATTTGGTAGGTATCAGCAATAGGATCAGGAAGTCATCTTTGGCTACATAACAAGTTCAAGTCAAGTCTAGGCAAGAAAGGAAAGATGGTAGACCTAAATAATACCATCACATTTAAACCTTACTGTTAATACTTAGAGATTTTCTGACATATATTATCTCATTTAACGCACATAAGAATCATGTTGAAAGACTTTAGTTTGCAGAGCAAGGATGTAGGAAAGGGGCAGGAGAATAGTTCTTGCAAGCAGAATATAGAAAATCACAAAGAATGTACGTTGACATGGGTGGAAAGATCAGGAATTATGAGAACAAGAAAGGTTACTATGGTGATGGGATTAGTGGCTATATGCTAGGCTGATCTTGTTAAATAGGGCTAGTTACTGAATCATCAAACCTTTGTGGAATAACTGAAGGCTCTAAATGTACAGCCAAGAGAAAGCCAGAGTATGAAAGAGTTTTCTCCCAGGTCTTGGCCACAACAAGGAAATAGGCCCCAATCCTGGAACAAATGATTCCAGATGACCAGCTCTGTCTGGGTCACTCCTGGCCAACGGACAGTCATGGGACTTTCCAAGTCTTTCTATGGTTTTTCCTTTGATGAAGAACAGGTCATACCTGTTGTCTCAAACATGAGATCATACTTTGCAATCAATCACCTTGTGCCCCATGCATGTATGCTGATTGCGGTCTTTCTCTATAAAAAGAGCCTGAACCCTTTGGGGGGTGTGCAGCTTTCCCCGAGATTGCTGTCACCGGAGTGCACTCGTTCAATAAACACCTCTTGCTTGTTGCAGCTCCTGGTTTTGGTGTTTGTGTCGCGGGGCTCTCCCACTGGCCCATCAGGACCCCAGAATTAGGGTCTTACTTACAATGTGAAACAAGGGCTGGCAAGATAGCTCAGTGAGTAAAGGATGCTTGCTGAACATGCCTGAGTTCAATTCCCAGAACCAACATGAAAGTGGAAGGAGAGAGCTGGTCATTGGTATCACACACTTTTAATCCCAGCGCCCAAGAAGCAGAGGTAGGTGGATCTCTGTGAGTTTGAGGCCAGCCTGCTCTACAAAGTGAGTTCCAGTACACCCAGGACTACACAGAGAGAAACCTGTCTCATAAAAGCAAAAAAAAAAAAAAAAAATGCAAGGAGAGAATGCCACAAAAATTTTTCTCTGCCCACACATACATCACAGCACATGTGCCCATACACATCCATTATACATACACGCATACCATAAATAACATTTATTTATTTATTGGATTTTTCTAGACTGGGTTTCTCTGTACAGCCTTGGCTGTCCTGGAATTCACTCTGTAATCCAGGCTGGCCTTGAACTCAAGAGGTCTGCCTGTCTCTGTCTCCTGAGTGCTGAGATTAAAGGCATGCACCGCCACCACAGACTCACAAATAATTAAAAAAAAAAAAAAAAAAAAAAAAAAAAGAATCCTGTGAAGCTAATCAGTGAGGTATTTCCTCTCTGTAGAAAACACACCAAGAGATTTGCCTACAGTCACAATGTTTCCTAGTACTGAAACTGAAACCCTGGCCTCCTGTCCTTTCACTAGTTAATGCTGCTCCCTGTAAGACACCAGCAATGTTACTCCTACAGTTCTAATAAAGTACCAACTTTGCCCAACATTTAAGGAGTGAACCAGAAAGGCAGAACAGCCCTTCCTCCCTCCCATTCCAAACAGCCCTGTCCCAATCCCAGAGATCAGTCCAAAACAATATAAAAGTGAAGATTTAAGAGCTGAAACTGTCCCTCTGTGGGAAAGTACTTGTCAAGTATGTGCAAGGTCCTGAACTTTACCTCTAGCACCACAACAGTCCAATACCAGTCAGCACACAGCAACAAACAAGACATTTTAATGGGGCTGGGGTGCTGGCCAGATGGGTCAGCAGTTAAGAACTGCTAGTGACTGGGCTGAAGGGATGGCTCAGGGGGCATAAGAGCACTGGCTGCTCTTCCAGAGGTCCTGAGTTCAATTCCCAACACCCACCTGCCTGTAACTCCAGTTCCAGGGCTTCTGACACCCTCACACAAACATACATGCCCACACAGACATACATGTAGGCAAAATGCCAATGAACATTAAAAACAAAAGGGATGGGAGGGGGCTGATCGGATGACTCATCAGGTAAGCAAGCAAAGTCGAATCCTGGAATCCATTTAAAGGTGAAAGGAGAGAACTGATTCCAAAAAATTACCCTCTGATAACCCCACACAGTAATAAACATAATCAAAATAAATTTTAAGTCCTCAACAATCTAGCCCACCATTAGTGCTTGAATCTGAATCAGAATGGCACCCACATCCAAGCATAGAACGTGCCCATAATATAGCATTTGGAAAGCATCCTAAGTTTCAGGACAGCTTGGGCTACACAGTAGGCTGTATTTCAGCCTGAACTAAAGTGGAATCTTTTCCTGACCTAATCCAAAAGGAACACCCAGGCCACTTCAACTGCAACAGAGGACTTGTGATGCTTCTAACGTGCCCCCCTCTTCACTCCACACATCAGGGGACTTGTGATGTAATCCTCATTCCTCAACTTCCCCAAGTGTTAGGATTATCGGCATTTCTTACCATACCCAGCCAAAGAGAGTCTGTATTTCTTTTTCTTTTTGTAAGTCTCATGTGACCCAGGCTGGTCTTAAACTCATGATCCTTCCGCCTCTATCTCCCGGGTGAGGCCTTGTTAAAGAGAACACCTTTTAAATATCAAAATCCTGGTCAGATTTGGGTGCAGCCTACAAAACCCAGCACTTGGGAAATAGAGACACGAAGATCGAGAGTTTAAGGTCAACTGATACACAGAAATTTCAAGTTCAGGCTGGACATTATGTGGCCCTTTTTGAAAAAAAAAAAAAATAACTATTAAGACAATAATTTTGAGAAGGAAAAGGGCTTAAAGTAGTAAACAGGTGGGATTATGAGTAACAATTATTTAACCCTGTTTTCCAAACATTCAGATGTCTTATTATCTTCCTAATAACATTACAACTTCGTGTTTAGTAATTTCCTGCAATAAACACAGTCAAACTCAGTAATTGGACGACAGCGGTCCGAAGCTAACGGTGAGTATTGACTACGGTATTCACACCGCTCCGAGTTGTATCATTTTCTACTACAGAAGAGTAACGACTGTTAATCTAGGGTTTACAGTGTGGCAGAAACTATCCTGAGTGTGTTTTTATTGGCTTCTCGGTAATCCTGAGACAGGTACTATTTGTATTATTCCAATTACAAATACAAAAGGAAAGGAGATCCCACAATTAAATTATTCGAGGTCACACACTAGAGACAAAACTCACTCTGCAGACCAGGCGGGGAGGGGGGGCGCTGAGCTGACCACTCTCCAGCCTCCGGAAGCCCCTCACCCCTCGCCTGCCAGGATTCCTTCGGGTCTCCCTGTCCCTGACGTTCCCCAGCAGTGAGAAGGTTCAGCTCACCTTCTCAGACGCCACACGCACTTCCGCCCAGTCCTTCTATTTTTCCCACCGGGTTCTCCACGCTTCCGGTGGAGGTCCATCTACTTTTCCGGTCCGGCGCCAAACTAGGTATTTAGGCACAAGGTGTCAGATAATCCCCGGCGGATTCTAAGGCTGGATGACCTGAGGCTTTTGGTCCACAAAGCCCCACCCCACCCCTCCTCCATGGTTGGTGTTTTGAAATTTCTATCCTTTGTAAGCGAGCTTTTCGCTCTCCTTCTTGCATCCCGTCCTCATATCCAAATACCAACCCTCTGTCTTTCAAATAGGAGATAGGCACTGCTAACGCCTCTTCACTCCTAAATGATTTTTTCACTCCTAAATGTCTGGCGCTCGTGCCTCCTCTTCCCTGCAGTCCCTTGAGAACTGTCCACTCTGTGAATCCGGAAAGCCACTTCGCTGGAACTGTGCTGGGAAATGCATAGACCTAGATAACAATCAGTCCTGGTTTTACTCAATTGCTACCCACTTAGTCCACACAGCAGAGTTGTTGCATATCTGTGTACACTTCTGTTAAAGAGTTATCCAACTTGTGGGTCACAACTTGTGTCCCAAGTTAGCTGCAGCCACCCGTCTTCAATAAGGCCATTAAAAGAACCAAATTAAAAGTGAAAAGGAGAACGGGCATTGGTGGCTCACACCTTTAACCCGGCACTAGGGAGGCAGAGTCAGGCCAGGTCTACAGAGTGAGTTCCAGGTCAGCCAGAGCTACACAGAGCAACCCTATCTCGAAAAGAAGGAGAAGAAGAGAGAAAAGGGAGAAGGAGGAGAGAAGAGAAAGAAAAAAGAAAAGGAAACAGAGGTAGGCAGATCTCTGGTAGTTCCAGGACAGCCTAGACCACGGAGAAGTTCCAGGACAGACAGCATTACATAGAGAGACCCTGTCTCAAAAACAATAAAGTTAAATAAATATGGAAAGCAGAAAATGAGATTTAACCCTTCTAGCTACACTGGGGAAGGGGACAGAGATGGAACAAACCACTTAAGCCAGTCCTCAGAGTCATGAAGTGGAATCAAAGTTTGAATGCAGATGAAGGAAATGTGTAGTTAAGCAGCCCAATCCTGGTGTGGTCCTGCTCACCACTGACTCATCATGGTCTGGGCTCCAGTCTCTAGTCTAAAGTGGTCTAGCAAAGTGTTGGGTAATAGCCTCAGGTCATGAGGAATTGAGTCAGGCTGTATGTGATAATAGCTCCTAGCCATAAAGAATGGCTTAGGCCCAGCTTGACTTCAGCTCCACTTGCAGAAACAGTCCAGGTAAGGAAAGCAACCCAGCCCGCTCCTAGTCAAACCACAAAAAGTAGCAGTAACTTCCTAGTAACTACCCAAGTATGTGTGTATATGTGTATGTGTGCCATTGTCCAAAGCATGTTCAACCTTCATCTCATGGAAAGATTGAGACCCCTTGCTGTCCCAATAAAACAGCCTTAGTCTGTTGAAATTGAGTCTGTCTGTCTCTCTGCCTCCTCATTTTTCCTGTAAAAACTATGTAAAATCTGTTTCTTAGCGAGACAAGTTCCCCATTTGGTTGTTTGTTTGTTTTCCTCCTCAAATGAGATTCCTGGGGAAACTCCCATTTCTTTGAGGTACATTGTTTAAATAGTCTGTTAGATTGAGAGACACAAAAGTCTCTTTAGAGTAAAGATACTCTCTTTAGAGTATCTTTGTTTTTACTGGGCTGGTTCCTTCACAAATATAAGTGCAACATGTGTGTTTGCACCCTCAGAGCCAATGGAATTTAGGATTGTAGACTGCCATGTGAGTGCCAAGAACCAAAGGCTGACTGTCTCTCCAGCCCCTTAGCCACGTTTTACATCTACTTGGTGAAGCAGAAAACCAAGTTTGGACTTTGTTTTGGGTTTTGAGAAAACAGGATGTCTGGTAAGTCCCTCCCTCATCTGTGCACCCTGAGCTTTGCCTTCCTGGTCACCTTTGGAGTCTTTTGAGCCATTTGGGGTTCTCTTGAATCGATTGGTGAAGTTGCAGTTGACTGGTTCTGTCTTTGGGGGTCTTGGTGAACAATGTTGGGGTGTTACTGATAAACAGGACAACAGTGACTATGGCAGTGGAGGAGAGCTCTCAATGGCATTGAGACCCTGACCTTAACTCATTTAGGGACTGGAGAGATAAGGAGAGCACAGCTCTGCCATCCCTTCAGTGGGAGGCTTCAAGGAGACATGGTCAAACATCCTATGTCTTGAGTTTGCTTTTTCCCTGCTGTGACCTGTGTATAAGGGCTCTGCCAGCTCTAGAAGGGAACATGGCTTATTGAAGACAGGGGGCCAGACCTGTCTTGGAGCACAGGTTGTGACCCACAGTTTGATCACAAAAACACTAACAATATTGTATTTTAATTTTTATAGCACTGATTGGTTGGGGGCATCATAGTGTGGGTTCTGAGGATTGAACAGGCAAGTATCTCTACCCCGTGAGCAGTCTTGATAGCCCTGGGCACTGAGGTATGCTTATCCCCATTGAGACCAAATCCTCAAAAATCTCTCCTTCCTCTTGCCTGCTCTGCTTCATAAGAGTTAGTTGACCACTGGAGTCTTTTAAAAATAGATTTATTTATGTATTATGTATACAGTGTCCTGCCTGTATGTATGTCCAAACACCAGAAGAGGGCACCAGATCTCATTATAGATGGTTGTGCTGGGAATTGAGCTCATGATCTCTGAAAGAGCAGACAGTGCTTTTAACCTCTGAGCCATCTCTCTAGCCCCCACTGAAGTCTTTATAGATTACACACTAAAGTTAACTAGAAACACACTTCTTAAGGATTTCCTAGTCCCAGGTTCTAAGGAAAGGCCATATATCTGGAGCAGCACTTGCTAGACAGAAATGCTGACCACAACAAAATCCAGACATAAGTCACTCTTATCCACAAAGAAACATTGGTCATTTATATCTTCTGCAAGCTTCACCAACATATGTGAACAAGATAAGACATACAGCCTACAATAATGTTTATTGAAACATTGGGTAATCATGAACATGTTTATTGAACTTAAGACAGGATAGAGGGATAGGTAATTTTGAAGACATGGCAAAGGAAAGGGGTCCTTCACTTGAGTCTGGCTGAAGCTTCTCCCCAGCTGAAAATCAGGAGCTCCAACAATATAAGCCCATTTAAGGCACCTCCGAAACCACCATCTAACCTCACCTACCGAAGAAGGGTGGGGGAGGTTTCATAGCGAGTTAGAACTTGAACGCCATTCAAACAGTACACATATCCAATCCAAAGATATTTAATTGATATACTCCTATGGGAAACTGGCACCCAAGCAGTGATATAACTTTTATTTTAATAGTATCTTTTACATACAGCCCTGGCTGGCCTTGAACTCACCAAGATTCACCTGCCTCTGGCTCTTAAGTGAACTTGGATATGACTTAGTCTTTCCTGAGTACCCTTATTTCTCTTAACCCTTGAATTTAAAATCTATATTAACATATTTTAAATAAAACTCTACTGGGAACTGGGCGTTGGTGGAGCATGCCTTTAATCCCAGCACTCGGGAGGCAGAGACAGGCTGATTTCTGTGAGTTCAAGGCCAGCCTGGTCCACAGAGCTAGTAAACCTGTGGACTTGGTTACCACAAAGACTTGTTCCCCCCTAAGCCCAGGTTTGACCTTAAAGTTTGGCCTGAGCTAGTTTGGCCTTCAAGTTTTCTCCAGGTTTGTCCATGAACTCAAATGTATTCAAGTAGTCAGAATGTTGAATATTGAGTAAGCTTTAATGCAAGCAGCCAAGTCCTTAGTCTTAAAACCAGACTCAGTGGTCTCAATTCAGACTTCTAGAGACTTAGCAAAGAAGCTGAGCTCAGTATTATTATCAAGCTTTGCTCTGTGGGCTAACCCTCAGGACTAGGCAAAAATAGAGGCAATGGGGTTGGTGGACGTTTCCTGTCCTTTCTGGTACATTCAGTAGTGACATGACAGTGCCATGGGCAGCCTATGCTTCTACAGTCTTACCATCTGGACAAACAGCACACTGGTCATCATGCCAAGGGAATCATGACCTTGGGCTACTGAGTCTGACAGCACATTGCCATCATAGTTTTTACAGGCCCAGATGAAGCCTCCCTCTGACTTCATAGCTTGAGCCACCATGTCCTCAATGAACCAATGCTCATACCAGATCTTCTGAGCTTCAATCTGGGATTTGTATTGCTTGTCATAGATCTCCTGAAAGATGTCTTTGAAATGTCCATCATACTTCTTCAGAATAGTGTTTCTGGTGCTTAGATACAAAGGCCAGCCTTTGGACAGAGCCATTTGGAAGGAACTGTGCAAAAAATCTTCAATTGACTTATCCTGGTTGTACATGCCCATGGCAACACTGCCACCTTCTTCAAAGTTATGCACCATGTATGTCACCTTTTGAGTCCCATCTTTTGGTGTGTAGGTTATCTCTACTTTTCCAGGCCCTGGAACAACAAAATCAGTCATTCTGTATTGGTCTTCATAAGTATGATGACCAATGATGATGAGTTTTTCCCAGCCTGTCACCAGTTGGGGGATAGTTTTACAGTACTGAAGACAGTACCACCTAGAATGTTCCGGATGGTGCCATTTGGTGATATCCACATTTGTTTCAACTTGAACTCCTCAGCCTTCTTCTCATTGGGATTGATGGTTGCACACTTGACACCGACGTTGTATTTCTTTATAGCTTCTGCAGCATCCTTGGTCACCTGGCCATTGGTGGCATCACAATTCTCTATGCCTAAGTCATAGCTGTGCAGATCCAGTTCCATATAGGGAAGAATGAGTTTCTCTTTAATCAGTTCTCAAATGATTCATGTCATTTCATATCCTTGCATCTCCACCACAGAACTGCCATGAATTTTGGGGGGCATTTTTACTTCAATAACCCTGCTCACACCTGTGCGCACACAGACTGCACAGATTGTCCCACTGTCCCAACTCAGCTGCTGCTGGCTCAGCATCCACCACAACCTTTGCACCTAAATATTTATTTTTTTTTATGTGTGTGTATGTTTTGCCTGCATGTATGCCTTTGCACATGTATACAGTGTCCTCAGAAGCCAAGAAACAGTGTAGGATCCCCTGGAACTGGAGTTATAGATGCTTGTGAACTGCCATGTAGATGCTGAGAATCAAACTTGGGTCCTCTTCAAGAGTAGCAAGTGCTCTTAAACCACTGAGCAATCACTCCAGTCCCTTTTTAAAATTTATGTGTATGAATGTTTTGCCTGCATTTGTGTGTCTCTGCACCACATCTATGCAGTTCTCACAGTGGTCAGAAGAGGGCATCAGATTCCTTGGAACTGGAGTTACAGGTGGTTTTGCATCACTGTGTGTATGCTGAGATGTGCCACACCTTCACAAAAATCCCCAAATCCTCAAATTTCCTGACATGACACAAGGGTTAGGCAAACTTGAGGCTTCAATTCCTGGTTGGCGTTGCCTAACTCGGTCATCATATTCAGGTTGTGAGCCCTGAAAGAAAAACAGACCATTGTTACTGACATGTTTTCCCATCTTTTCATTGCGATAGGATATTTAGCTGGGTATATGGATTTTTTTTTCCAAGCCCCCATTGCAAGTAACAGTAGGATTAGCAGGCCATGTAATAGCTTCTGGGATAGCATCTTGTTTCATTTGTTTATTTTTGAAGATTTATTTCCTTTTTTAAGCATATAGGCATTTTGCCTAATCTACAACTGTGTAACACATGCTTCTGGGAACTTGCTTCATGTGCTTCATGTGTGTGGACTTTTGCCTACATGTATGTAAGAGCACCTAATGTGTACAATGCCTTCAGAGGCTAGAGGAGGGCGTTAGGTACCTTGATGCTAGAATTATGTCTGTTGTGAGCAACCATATGGGTGCTGGAAATTGAACAAAGGTCCTCTGGAAAAGCAGCCAGTGGTCTTAAGCACTGAGCCATCTCTCCTGCCCTATGGGAACTTTTCCTCCACCACTGTCTCTTGAGGTTTACTCCCCAGCACCACAGCAGACAACAGGAGGCTTTCTCTACCCTTCTCTTTGCTTTCATGGTATCTAGAACTTACAGATGATAGAACTCCATCTTAGACCATGACGATGAAAACAACCACGAACAGTAATGAACTGAAAGGACTTGGGGGATTTAGGTACTTGGTGAATCGGAGCAGTTGCACCCATCTTGGGACCTCAGTATGGCAGCCACACTTGTAATCCCAGTACTCAGGAGGCTGAAGCAGGAATAGCATCTTCAATTTGAGGCCAAGTCAGGTTACACAGTGAGATCCTGTCTCACACAGGAGACAAGATAAGAGGGTCTCAGCAGCCCTGTATTGTGCACCTCTGGACTTTTTCATGAAATCCCTTTCTTCCAATTCAAGCCACTTGTTTTAGGTAAGGACTAGTCCTTTCATACATTTTATTTAGTTCGCACACAAGTGTGTGCAGATGCCAGACATCACTGTCAAGAATCTTCCTCTATTACTCTACACCTTATTACTGAACCCAGAGTTCAACGTTTCAGAAAAATTGGCTGCATTTACCTGTCTCTGCTTCCCAGCACTGTGCCCAGCTTCCTTCCTTTATTTATTTATGTTAGGGAGTACTCTCCTGAGACAGATTTATTAGTGTACCAAAGATACTGCTGTTTCTAGAGTTGCTACTGTACTGGCCCAGTAAAGCATGGAAAGGACAGCAAGAGGCTCAGTGAGTAAAGGCAACTGCACCAAGCCTGACCTGGATTCCATTCCCAGGCCCCCCATGGTAGGAGGAGAACTCACTCTGGAAGCAGCCCTTTGACCATGAGGTATACTTGTCACTATTGGTCTACTGTGGAACTATGGAATGTAGCCCTTGAATGGATTTTCTTCCCTACATTGCCCGTTTGTATCCACTGCAGTTGCACTTGCACATGTCTCAGGGTTTCTTTGCATTGCTTTGGTGCCGATCCTGGAACTAGCTCTGTAGTTCTCTAACTCTTTAATCCTTTCTTTTCTGTTTCAGTAGTTCTTGCCTAAAAAAAAAAAAAAAAAAAAAAAAAAAAAAAAGTAGTCACTATAGTGTTTTCCACGTCAAACCCTTTTAACAAAACAAGAAAACAAAAGTGACCATCTAGCTTATTTTCAATTTATTTATTTATTGCTTTTTTGAGACAGGGGAGCAGGCTCAGTTACCCTCATTTTGCTTTCAATAAACATTTTTGAAAGCACTCAACAAGGGATTTAGAAAGGTCAGTCCCTCAATGTAGATATTGATTAGTCTCAAGGAGTAACTTGTTCCTGAATCCTTAGAGGACCCTTGTAGGTGGTTCAAAATTTATCAGATTTCACTCAAAGGCCACCTTTAAAATTCATTGATTGTATTATGGCATTTTAGCAATCCTGTGAACACATTTAAAAAGCAGAGGGCATCAAACTTAAGGGTACCTAGAAATTCAGCTTTTGTGGTCCTTTTGGATGATCTTGGTGTGAGAATATACTGGAGATTAGATGTCTAAGCATTACAGTTAGGGAGAACTTTTGAGGAGTACATGGTACCTGGGTTTTACTTTGGTTGTTTCCTTCATTGTAATCCAAAACATCTTTTCAAATAGCTAACAGTAGACAGCATTTTCTCTCTAGGAATTGTACACACACACACACACACACACACACACACACACACACGTATATACACACATATCTCAGAGACATATATAAACTGGTCTTGCTATATAGCCTAAGCTACCCTCAAATATGTGATCCTTCTTCTGGGGTTATTACTATTTTGCAGCATGCACACTGTTATTGTTGGTTTTAGTATTGGAGATTGTTGCCTGGGGCCTTACATATGCTTTTAAGCCCTGTATCACTGAGCTACTTTCTCCAATACTTTACTTATTGAGAAAGGGTCTCATTAAACTGCTCAGACTAGTCTTGGACCCATTATGCAGCCTTAGGCAGGCCTGTTTCCCTATGCTGCTCCTGTCTTAACCTCCCAAGTAGCTTGAACTACCGGTTTATAACTCCACACTTGGCAAGGGATCTTTGATGTGTATTGTAGTTGAGTTGGAAAAGAAAACTTAAAAGAGTCAAAGTGGAATAGTGAGCAAAAGAGCAAGAGCTCATCAACACAGCCAAGGAAGATCTGAATTCCAAAGTTCAGTCAGAATGAATGAACTGATGGGCTCCAGGAAGACTTGATAACAGCCTGAAATTATTACTGTTTATATTCCTTAGTAAATACAAATCCTGCTATATATATATGTAATATATATATACATTATATATATATATATATATACATACACACACACACACACACACACACACATACATTTATACTGGTGCTGATCTTTTGTCAGATGATTTTAAATCCAATAGACATAAAACACTTCCTTTTCCCCTCCAAACCTCTCTTATATTTTGATAAAGGGCTAACTTGCCTTCACCTTCCTAAACCAAAATTTGAAGCCCGTGCTCCTTCTGAGCACCAATCT
Source organism: Phodopus roborovskii (assembly GCF_943737965.1). Lineage (NCBI taxonomy): Eukaryota > Metazoa > Chordata > Mammalia > Rodentia > Cricetidae > Phodopus > Phodopus roborovskii. Next base: position 33,520,811 of record NW_026126416.1, on the reverse strand, counting down.
CAAATCCTAGCAAATAATCCAGAATCCATCTTCTTCTCTATTCTCGGTCTCTTCCGGTGTCGAAGACATCGTCGTCCATCATCAAGACACAGGACAACCCAAGCGAGTTTGAAACTCCGTAATACAGCTCATTAGCCGCGTCTTCTCAGCTCACCCCACACCCTCTACACCTGCTGCTTCCCCACAATGAATCTGAGTTCCAAACTAATTTTATTATCGCTTGGAATACTCTTTCCTATTCTTTGGGTCACAGTTCGGCTGTCACTAATACGACCCAGGCAGGCAGCCTCCGGTTCTTCCACACATGCTCTCAGCGAGTTCCAGGCGACTGTCGTCCACGCGGGTTACTCCTGAAATCACCTTCCAAGGCTGAAGATGCATGAGCTTCATCAGAGTAGACCCTGGTCGGGATACTCAAACTAGTTTCAAGCAGAGAACACCTGGGCAGCTCGCAGCTCCAACCGCTTCAGTTTCCGGCCCGCGGAAAGAGACTGGGTAACTCCCGCCCGGAACCGGAGAGAGCGTAGCCCCGCCCCTCGCGCTGCGTCGAGGATGGGGCGGGGCCAGGGGGCGGAGCGGAGCGCGCATGCGCGGTCGCCTTTGTGTGGGTCGAGCGGCGGCGGCGGCGGTGGTGGCGGCAGTGGCGGTCCCACTGGCAGGCGGGCAAGAGGGGAGTCCCGGCGGCGTCCGGCGTGGGAGCCGGGGGACCACCATGGTAAAGAAGCGGAAAGGCCGTGTCGTAATCGACTCGGATACGGAGGACAGCGGCAGCGACGAGAACCTGGATCAGGTGAGGGCAGGCCGCGGAGGCGCGGGCCGGCGGAGCGGGAGGGCTGAGTCCTGGCCACCGGAGCTGGGAGCCGCCCGGCCCGAGTGTCTGGCCCGTCCGGTGTCCGGCCGACTGCTGCAGTCCCTGCCTGTCTCCCCGCTGAGTCTTAGGCCCTGTGAGCTCGGCCCAGGCCTGGAGACCGACCCCCGAGGACTTGGCGCCTTGGGCCGGGAGGCGGGGCAGGGATCGGGGCTGATGGGCCTCGGGGTTTGGGGTACTGAAGGGAGCCACTGTCTGCTTGGGCCGGATCAGGGCGTCATGACTGTAGGCCGGGAGATTTGGGCCGGGCGAGATAGGAAGTATCACCCGGCAACCTCAATGGCTGGGAGATTTTGGAGGAGGTGCAAGGATAAGCATGGGGCTGTGGGAGGGAAAAATAGCCTAGAAGGTGTGGACTCTGAAAGATGAAGATTTTCGGACCAGGCATGTGGACGTAGGAGGGACACCCATAAATGTCCCAAAGAGCTTCCCCGGTGTTTTGGGAGGAAGACTTAGCTGTAGTCTCGTTGGAGACTAGGGACATTTACCGTCGAAATGGGTTCCCGTTGGGTTGTCAGACAAAAATCCCTTGGGAGGAGGAAAGAGGGCAGATAACTGGAAGTTGTGAACGGTGGGACAGCGTAGAGGGACTGTGGCTTAAGCTCTTAGCCTTTTTTTTTTTTTTTTTTTTTTTTTTTTATGCAGCAGCCCGGAATTCTTTTTCACTTGAAGATCAGGGAGCAAGTATTAAAAGTAACTTGTGGCCTTAGTGTCTTGCTTAGAGTAGCCCCATTTTTTGTGGCCTTAGTGGCTTAGAGTAGCCCTCACTGCTTATGTACTCTAGAAAATACTAGAGGGAGGAAGCTGTTCTTGTAGCAGTACTCTGATGGTAGCAGGAGATACAAAGATGGTTTCCTCCATGTTTCATGAGTAAGAGGCATAAAGGAAGAGTATGCAAGATACAATAGCTTTATAAATGGAGTAGATTACTAAATTCAGAATCTGAAATTCCGATTCCTAATGCTTTCTACCCATGTACCTTTGGTCTCCACTGTAAAATAGCGGTATAACATCAGCCTTGTGTATTGAATTGGGCAGTTGAATGGATCAAATGTTTATAATAATGTTGGTGTAAAATGCAAAAGTTTTTGTATAAAAACCTTCTTGGGAGTAATATACCTGGGATCTCAGGATTAATTAGGGCTTGAAAAGGGAGGGCTTTTAAGAGGAAAAGGCCAGTAAGGTTCTAAAGAAAAAGACCCACACACCAGTTCAATTCTCTCTCTCCCTCTCCCCTCTCCCCTTCCCTCTCCCCCTCCCTCTCCCCACTCTCCCCTCTCCTCCCCTTCCTCCTCTCCTCTCTCCTCTCTCTGAGACAGGGTTTCTATGTGTAGCTTTGGAGCCTGCCCTGGAACTCATGCTGTAGACCAGGCTGGCCTCGAACTCACAGAGATACGCCTGCCTCAGCCTTCTGAGTGCTGGGATTAAAGGCATGCAGCACCACCACCTGGCCAGTTTTTCTTTTTTGATACAGGGTCTCAGATTATAGCCTAGTATGTTACTGAACTGAGCCAGTTCTCCTGCCTTGACCTCTTGAGTGCAGGATTATAGGCCTGCCCCCCCCCAAAAAAAAGACCAAAACAAACAAACAAAAAAACCCACCAAACTTTTAAAAGGATGGTAGGGAGGAAGCAAAGTAATGGGGCCAGTAAAAGACTATCTAAAAACAGGAAACTCTGTTTAGGGATAGGAATTGAGTGAGTAAATTGAAGACATTTTCATTGAAAGACTTGTAAAAATCTGCCAAAAATGTATTGTTGTTTATAAAAAGTTTTGATAAATTTTTAGACTGGCAAAAAGATTAGAATCTTTATCATATTCCTGCCCCTCTGTTTAGTGGAGTACAGATGTAATAATTTACATTATATCTGGAATGAATTAGATATCATGATTCTCTATTTACATGATCAAATTTTCAAATCATGGTGAAGTTGAACATATTTCTTCCACTTTACATATGAAGAAAATGAGAGGAAAGTTGCTAAGTAATTCCCTAGTAGATAGTAGAAATGGAATAAGTATATTGTTTCTATTATATCAGGTTAGTATATATAGTTTTAGTTTTTCATATTGTAAAATGAAAATAATGTGGCTTTTTAAATATTGTTTTGATTTGTTTAATTTTTTTAAAAAAATATTTTTATTGCATTGTATTTTGCCTGCATGTGAGGGTACCAGATCCCCTGGAACTGGTGTTATAAACAGTTGTGAGCTACCATGTGGGTGCTAAGAATTGAACCTGGGTCGGCTGGAAGAGCAGTCAGTGCTCTTAACCAGTCCAGCCCTTAAAAGTGTGTGTGTGTGTGTGTGTGTGTGTGTGTGTGTGTGTGTGTGTGTTTTCTTCATGTATATCTGAGCCATGTGTGTACCTGTTGCTCACGGAGGCCAGAAGAGGGTATTGAACTGCCTGGAGCTGGAGTTATAGATAGTTGTGAGCTGTCATGTGAATGGTGGAAAGCAAACCTAAGTCTTCTGCAAAAGCAGCAAGTTGTTGTAACAGCTGAGCCATCTCTAGGTCTTGGTTTGTTTTTGAGGTAGGGGCTTGCTGTGTAGTCTGTGCTAGCTTTGAACTTGCAATCCTCATGCCTCAGCCTTCAGAGTGTTGGGATTACAAGCTTGAGCCTCACCACATCCAGCTTCATGCCCAGCTAGAGAATAATGTTTTATGGCCAGTTTCCATGTTGCTAAAACTTATATTTTTTAAGATACACTAAATAGTGCCAGGCGTTGGTGTCACACGAGCAAAGCCAGCCTGGTCTACAGAGAGAGTTCCAGAACAGGCTCCAAAGCAATACAGAGAAACCCTGTCTCTAAAAAACAAACAAACAAACAAACAAACAAAAACAACCAAAAAACCCACTAAATAGAGAACAGTCAATTAGAAAGATTGTTTAGGATACTTGTAAAGTCTTCTTACACCATCTGTTCCAAAGAGGAATGAATTAAACTACCAGTTATTCTGACCGCGATGATTTTTCCACAGAATTCTGATGAATGATTGAGTGGAGTACATCCATTGGTGGTAGGGATATATTACTTGATACACAAAGAATATTTGCAGGGACTGAGGAGATGGCTCTGTGGGTAAAAGCAGCATGCTATTCTTAGAGAGAACTTGGGTTCAGTTTCCAGCACCATATGGTGGCTCACAACCATCTTTAGTTGTAGGGGATCAAATCTCCTCTTCTGACCTCCACAGGCACCAAGTGCACAGATAATTCATAAAACACTCATACACACGAAATAAAAATAAATAAATCTTTTAAAAAAAAGTATTTCCAAAGTAGTAATCGAAAGAGGTTGCAACTTTAGATCTAATTCTAAATATCTACAAGAAAAGAGAATGTGAAATGTGTATATGGTACCAAAAATATTTCAACAGCAATTCTACTCCCCCTTCAGCTACTTGTTGGCATGTTTGCTATTGGATGGGAACTGGGTTAAAAGTCCCTTACATCCTAACAGGGGCACCAGTGCCTTCTGTTTGTTCGTATTTGTCTGTTTAGCACTGTGCCAGGCTCTCAAAGGAATCCAAGAGAAGATCTCTGTCTTCTGGATGGCCTTACCAAAAGCTTTTAGAAGAAATTATAGTCAACCTGATTTTAAGATCTTAAGGAGTCTGCAAAATATAGCTAGTGCCTCTCCTGACTAATGATGAGGTTTCATTGGAGGGTTGACTAGTTCATGGTTCTTGTAGAAAGAATAAACCATGACAGTTCTGCCAGTTCATAGGAAAGTGGTGCTCAGTTATTAAGGAGGCCTTTCCTCTGAGTTTTCAGGTGGGAAACTAAACCTTTATGGCAGAATTACTGTAACAACTCTAAATGGGTCCTTACTGAAGGGGTGGTGGGAAAGCTGCTTGTGCTTTCCTTGGTGGTTAGAAGAAGGACACAACACTATGTATGATGCATATGTTCCAGTTTAAAAAGGCACACTGATGAAGGAAACACACACACACACACACACACACACACACACGTATGTTGGGGGCAGTTGGGCATATTTCCTACCTCTGGTCTATTAAATCAGACCCTCAGAGACTAAAGTACTGGATTCTATATTTGTAACAGGTATAGGCTAGGCAATTATGATTCATGTTCATGATTAAGACCACTATTTTGTATGCAAGTTCATCTTAGTAAAATATTGTAACTAGTTGGGGAGAAAAATAGGTGCTTGTGTTTCCTATAGTGTATCCAAGTTAAGAGCATACATGCAACTCAAAGAACTTGACAGAGATGTTTAAAGTGGCAATGGCAATACAGTTAGCTCATTTAAATCTCTACTATGATGTAATTGGTAAGATTTTTTTTATATTTTCATTGCCTCTGCTGGCGTTGAACCCAGGATATCATGCATACTAAATATATGCTTTGCCACTAAGCTGTATACCCAGCCACTAGAGGTGCTTTATATTTTTTAATTTTTAAAAAATTTTATGAATATGGATATTTTACCTGCATGCGTGTTTGGTTGATTTTGGTTTTTGAAGCAGGATTTCAATGTGTAGTCCTGGCTGTCCTGGAACTTACTTTATAGGCCAGGCTGACCTTGAACTCACAGAGATCTGTCTGCCTCTGCCCTAAGTGCTGGGATTAAAGGCATGTGCCACCACTGTCTGGTTCCTGCTTGTATGTTGGCATACCACATTCATGACTGGTGCCTGCAGAGAACTAAAGAGGTTGTTGGATCCCCTGGAACTGGAGTTCTAGATAATGGTGAGCTGGCATGTGGGTGCTGGGAATTGGACCCAGGTCCTCTGGAATAGCCAGTGCTCTTAACCACTGAGTCATCTCTTCAGCCCTAGAGATTCTTTTTCTTGAGTCAGTGATTCTTTCTTCTTGGGTAGGGATGTGTGTGCGTTCATGAAAATAACTCTCTGGAGATTAAACCCAAGGCATCATGCACTCTGGGCACATGCTCTGCCACTGAGCTACACTTCCAAGCTTTGGAGGATTTTCCTTTTGTATGTAACCTGATCATGAGCCTGTTTTTTATTTTGGCCACGTTGTTCCTTTTCCATTTTTAAACTGCAGGACACTTGTCTTTGGTGCTTTACTCAGCCCTAACCTGCCATGGCAGTGCACAGCTGTAACCCTAACTAGCACTGAGAGACCTGAAGCAGGAGGAACAGTCGTTCAAGGCCAGACAGGACTGCGTGATTGATTCCTTCTTTCTCTCTGCTTTGCCTTTCTCAACACTTGTTCAGGTATATTCATAATAAAATATTTTATGGTTTTCTTTCTTTTTAGAGAGAAAGTGTCTTACTTGTAGCTATGCTGGCCTGAAACTTATGACAGTTTGCCTCCCTCAGCTTTCCAAGTGCTAGGGATTACAGTGTGACCCACCATTCCCGTTTTATAGGTTGTTTTGTTTTGTTTTCTCATCAACTTGAAATGGCAGCAATGAAATTTGTTTTTGAAGATGGCCTGGTGGCACAGACTTAATCCCAGCCACTCTACTTAGGCCAAAGCAGAAGAGTCACAAGTTCAAGGCCTGTTTGCCCTGTAGAGTAGGGCTGGACTGACTGGGCAACTTGATGAAACCATCTCAAAAGGTAAACAGAGAGCTAGGAATATGATTTAATGTTAAGTGCTCACCAAGCATGCAGGAAGCTTTAGGTTCCAACCCCCATATTGAAAAGAAGAAGGAAAAAAAAAAAAAGGAAGATCTATCTTAAGATGGCCTACTAGATATTGTCTAGGACCTCTGGTGTTTTGTATAAAACATTGATATAAAGTATCCTATAACTGTTCCTCATAAAACTTGGGAAATTTAAAAGTTATACTTTTCACTGATAGCGTTTCATGTTAGTAGAGGTAGATTTTGAAAGCTATAATGAATTTATGAGTGAGTGGCAGTGTTAACTTGTGAAGTGCTAAGTTTGTGTAATAGTGTTACATATAGTTTGCAACTTATTTACTAATTTCACTTGGCTTTTATTTGGAAATGGTTAGAAAAGAGGGAAGTCTCTTGGCAGCTTTGATTAATTCTCTCTCACTCACTCTCTGTCTCACTGTGCATGTGCAGGCTTGAATACCATGGCATGTATGTGAAGGTCAAAATACAACTTTTAGTAGCTGGTTTTCTCCTGCTATGTGGGCCCCTAGACTAAATTCAGATCATTAGGGTTGGTGTTGGTAGCAGGTGCTTTTCTTTACCTGCTAAGCCACCTCATGGGCTACTACTTGTAAATGTCCTATTTTAGCAGAGAGTAATGGGACTTTAGGCATGTACCACTACATGTGGCTAAAGGTTTATTTGTAATCCTAACTTTCAGTAAAATAAGTTACACATTCATATTGTTAATGGAAACATTGAAGCAATACTTAAAATATTCAACAAACTTTCAATTTTCTCTTCAAGTCTTTTTTTTTTTTTTTTTTTTTTTTTTTTAATGTGTGTGTGTTTTTGGGGGATGTGTAACAGCCCTGGCTGTCCTGGAACTCACTCACAGAGACCCTCCTGTCTCTCCCTCTTGAGTGCTGGGATTAAAAGTGTGCACCGTCATCGATTTTTCCTGTCTATTTTTAATGTTGCCTATAATCCATTAACTTTGACTTCTCCATCCTCAGAGTTAAAACAGAATCTGCTTCTGCAGCTAGGTTAGATGGTTCACATCTGTCATGCCAGCACTTAGAATACTGAGGGGAAAGGTCTCCCATGAGTTCAAGGCCAGCCTGCATGCGCAGTGAGATCCTGTCTTGAAAACCAAAACAAGCCATATATATCCCTCTTTACTCTCACCCTGCATTACATTTCTTTCAGTTTCACAAGCGAGCTCAGTCTTTCCTGCCTCGCCTCTTCTGTGCATGTTGGTGTCTCAAAAATAAACACAAAACCCCTCCCTTTATTCTCCAGTTCCCTAAACATCTGTTCCAGGTCTCAACTTAAATGCCATCCTTATCAGGCCACTATTAAGCCATATACATATCTGCCCTTCCTTCATAACTTGCAATCCAATGTAAAGAAAATGACTCTAAGTATCTTGTAAGTGGCAAACACTTCCATTTTGTTCATCTAACGTAATATATATGTTGAAAAACAGCAATCTCTACTGTTGAGTGAACAATAAATATACCAACAGAACCAAGTCTAAAATGAGTTTTGGATTGGTAAGAAACTTTTAATAGGTTTTATATTTTCCTCTTTATTATTTGTATTTTATTATATTATCATTTGTTTATTAATTTATTTATTATTTGTATTTTATGTGCATTGGTGTTTTGCCTGCATATATGGTTGTGTGAGGGTATTAGATCCACTGGAACAGGAAGTATAGACAGTTGTAAGCTGCCATGTGGGTGTTGGTAATTGAACTCAGATCCTCGGGAAGAGCAGCCAGCCAGTGCTCTTATCACTGAGCCATCTCTCCAACTCAAGGGTTTTGTATTTTTCTTAAAAGCTTTGATATCAAAGCTGCCACGGCGGGGGGGTGGGGGGGTGAGGAGGTAGATTGAAGAGATCAGTAGTAGAGTACCTACCTAGAATACTTAGGAATTAATGAACACATAGACAGACCAGACAGACACAGACACACACACACACACACACACACACACACACACACACACACACACACAGAATTAATCAATTGTGCTACTCACAAATTCATTATAGCTTTCAAAATCTATCTCTACTAACATGAACCAAGTTTCCCAAGTTTTATGTGGAACAGTTATAGAAGGATGCTTTATATCAACGTTTTATACAAAACACCAAACAGAGGTCCTAGACAATATCTAGTAGGCCATCTAAGATAAGACTATTCATTTTTTGCATGCATGTGAAGGTTAGAGGACAACTTTTCAGAATTGGCTCACTCTTTCACCATGGGTCCCAGTGATGGAACTTTGTCAGGCTTGGCAACAAGCACCTTTACCTGCTGAGCCATTGCTTCTGAACACCTGACTTTCCCTTCATTACTCTTCAAGACAGGATTTCTCTGTGCAGCTTTGGAGCCTGTCCTAGAACTCACTCTGTAGATGAGGCTGGCTTTGAACTCACAGAGATCCTCCTATCTCTGTGTGTCCCTACTACCCCTCTGAGTGTTGGGATCAAAGGTATATGCCATCACTGCCTAGCTAAATTTTTATTTTATTGTTCATGTGTTTTGCCTGCATGTGTGTCTGTGTGAGGATGTCAGGTCCCCTGGAACTGGAGTTAACAACCATTGTGAGCTGCCATGTGGATTCTGGGAATTGAAAAAGTGTACCTAATAGCCTCTTTTCTTTTTAAGACAGGATCTTACTATGTAAACAGAGAATCTACGTGCCTCTGCCTCCCAAGTGCTAGGACTGAAAATGTGTGCCACCACAGTTGGTACCTGGTGCTTTTTAAATTCTGAGACAGAGTCTTATTAAATTTCTTAGGCTGCCCTTGAACTCTCTGTAGCTCAAGAGTCCTTGAATTTAAGATCCTCCTGCCACAAACTTTCCAGTATCTCAGATCATGGGTTTATGTTATAAGCTGGTCTCTTGCTTTATTTTAGGTCTCAGTTTGTGCTCTCTACTTAAATGTGACCTTTGAACAGTGTGATGAAACTGCATATCTTCACAGATAGACCTGGAGCAGATTGGGCACTGATACATTAAGCATATCTTTGGTTTAGTTTAAATTTGATAGATCACGGTGTCACCGCACACAGCAGCATTCTATTTAAGACATGTCAAGATAAATGTGAAGGTTTTTACTGGATGAGATGAAATATAGTGATGGTAGCGAAAGAGATCACTGGACATAAGAAGTGTAGAATTATGGAGTGGGCTATAGGAAAAAGGCAGATAGGTTTGCCCCTTGTGTATGGACCACTTTTTTTTTTTTTTTTTTTTCTTCCAAGACAGGGTTTCTCTGTATTGCTTTGGAGACTGTCCTGGAACTCACTCTGTAGACCAGGCTGGCCTCGAACTCACAGAGATCCGCCTGCCTCTGCCTCTGCTTCTCTAATGCTGGGACTAAAGGTATGTGCCACCAACGTCTGGCTTTTTTTTTAAGGTTTATTTATTATGTATGCAGCGGTCTGCCTGCATGCCAGAAGAGGACACCAGATCTCATAGATGATTGTGAGCCACCATTTGGTTGCTGGGAATTGAACTCAGAACCTCTGGAAGAACAGCCAATGCTCTTAAGCTTGGAAATATCTCTCCAACCCCAAGTACCACTTTTAAAAAAGTACAGATATCAAATAAATCACCCTTAAAAAATACCTTCATGCCAGGTGGTGGCCATGCACACCTTTCACCCCAGGACTCAGAGGCTAGAGGACTAGAGGTAGGCTGATCTCTGTGAGTTTGAGGCTAGCCTGGTCTACAGAGTAAGTTTCAGGACAGGCTCTAAAGCTACACAGAGAACCTGTCTTGAGATAAAAAACAAAACAACAAAAATTCATGTGGATGGAGAGATGACTGAGCAGTTAAGAGTTAAATTGCAGCTCTTCCCTAGGACCCAAGTGTGGTTCCCAGCCACCTGTAATTTGAGCTCCAGGGGATCTGACACTCTCTTCTGTCTTCCTCAGGCACATGTGCATGCATGTGTGTACACACATGCACAAATAAAAGTAATAAAAATCTCTTCATGTGTGCAGTATTGTGGAGACTTCATTGACACACTGTTTTTGCCATCTGTATCTAGGTTATAAAGGGTAAGCCATGTAGTGGTTTGATCAGGAATTCCCTAAGTAGCTTTCTGGATTGAGCTCCAGAAGTAGAGAGGGCAGTTTTCACACTATTAAGGTCTTTGTTGTCTATACACTATTGTAGTGTAACTAATATATGCTACACAAGGTGAAAGTGTACTTATCAGATACATTTATTCATTGGTGGAAAGCCCTCTTGTTTTTTGTTTTATTTTTATTTTTTTTTGCTACAGGGTCTTGCTCTCTACCCCAGGATGTCTGGAAATACTTTCAATCCTAGGCTGGCTTCAAACTTGTGTCAGTTTTCCTTTTCATCTTCCAAGTGCTGAGGTTACAGATTTATGGTCCCAAATAAGGAGTGTATGTGTGTGTGGTTTTTATCTGTCTGTCTACCTACCTACCTACCTACCTACCTACCTACCTACCTACCTACCTATTGGGTTTTTTCAAGATAGAGTTTCTCTATATAGCAGTTCTGGCTGTCCTGGAATTTGCTTTGTCAACATGGCTGGCCTTGAACTCACAGAGATCTGCTTGCCTCTGCCTCTGAGTGCCTCCCTGCAGTATGTTCACTTTGAAGTGCATAGATGTATGGAAGTCAGAGGACAACTTGAGGTAGTTGGTTCTGTCCTTTCACTGTATGGGTTCTGGGTATTGAGTAAAGGTTTTCAGGCTTATGGCTAGTTCCTTTTTCCTTCGGAGCCATCTTGCCAGCCCAGTTTTGGTAACTTTTAATGAATATCTACTAAATATAAATAATATCTACTGTTTCAAGGAAGGACTTGGTTGCAAGCTATAGTCAAAATTTCATTACTGTAATGAATTAGGTTACTTCTTAGGAAGAAAGGTGTACTTAGCTCACAGTTTTGGAGGCTGGAAGCCAACATCATGGTACAGACTCAGGCTCCATGACATCATGGTGAGAGACATGAATAGTTCCATGTGTCTTTCTGCTTACAAAGTTGTCAAAATTCAGTTGTGAAGTTGTAACTTCTGTAAGCCCCACTTCTACACACCATAGCCAAATCAATTTCCTCTTCTCTTAATAGCATCAAGTAATTCTCTGCGGATCAAACTACTGCAAGAAGCTGGGTGTTGTGGCACATGCCTTTAGTTCCAACAGTAGGCACTTAGATCTCTGTGCCAGGACAGCCAGGGCCACAGAGTGAGGCTTTACCTCAAAACAAAACAAACTACTGTAAGAGTTAGAGTAACAAAGCATATTCAAACTAGAGCAAGAGTATATCTAAATACATGTTCTAATGAGTTGGTGTTAAAACTAAATTCTCAAGTCCTTAAATTGATAAAAAAAATTGCTTAGCAGGTACAGGTGCCTGCTGCCAAGCTTGATAATTTGAACTCAGTCCTTGAGACCCAGGTGAAAGGTTCTGGTGGAAGGAGAGAACTGACTCTCACAGGTTGTCCTTTGACTTCCAAAGCTTTACCATAGATGCACGCATGTGCGTGTGTACACACACAGGAGATAAATGTAAAAATTTAAGTTCAGTTCCCAAAACCAATGCCAGGCAACAAATAGCTGCCCTTTTCTGGGTCCACAGGCACTTTCACTCACATGTGCATAAACCCATACACATATACACATAATTTAAAATAATGGGGCTGGAGAGATGGCTCAGGGATTAAGAGCATTTGTTGCTCTTACCGAGGACTTGGATTCTGTTCCGAATACATGGTATCTGTAACTATTTAGTTATCTGTAACTTCAGTTTGTGGGAGACTCCTTAGGCACCAGCTATTTGGTGTGTATACATATATGCAGGCAAGACACTCATATACATAAAGTAAATCTAAAAAATTAAAATCTTAAAAAAAAGGGAGAGATTATTGTTCATATTGCAACATGGATGAATGCAGATATATAATGCTAAATGAAAGAAGTCATACTCATGCCAGTGAAATAGCTCAGCAGTCAAACCTGATAACCTGAATTCAATCCCCAGGACTCACATGGTAGCAAACAGACACCCAAAAGTCCTCTGACCTCCACATACATATACACACACAAAAAAAATAATTTAAAAAAATATACAATGAAAAGTAAGAAGCCATACCCAAAGAGGCTCCAGACCATGTGATTCCATTCTTGTACCAATCTCTGATGGGTTGCTGGGAAAGGAGGAGGAAATTGTGAGGGATGGTGGAGTCCTATACCTTGATTTTAGTAGTGTTAAACTGTATGTATTTGCTAATTTCTTAGAGCCATCCTATATGAATGATGTGTGTGTGTCTGTCTGTGTGTGTGTGTGTGTGTGTGTGTGTGTGTGTGTGTGTGAGAGAGAGAGAGAGAGAGAGAGAGAGAGAGAGAGAGTGTGTGTTTATTTATATTTAGTTATTCAAGACAGGGTTTCTCTGTGTAACCCTAGTTCTAGAACTTACTTCGTAGACCTGACTGGCCTCAGTCTCATAGACTTATGCCTGCCTCTGCCTCCAGAGTGCTGGGACTGAAGATGTATGTTGCCACGCCTTGCTATTTTAAACCATTAAGCATAAATATTGCCATTCAATGCATTTGGTCTATAGGAGTTACCTTTGGTCAAAAGGGGTGTCTTGTGACTTTTAGCCTTTTCAGAATCTGTGCTCATTTTTCAATGACATGAGAAGAGTGAATCTCATGACTGCTTATGAAGAAGAAGAAGCATGTCAGCTGTTAATCTCAGAAGGTCATTTTCTCATCCTGGTCAAGGAAGGACAGTACTCCTAAAATAGAAGGAGACTGACAGAAGAAAACAAATGCTTTTCGTAACAGTCTTCTACTTTAAAATCTATCCTGTACTTCACTTCTAATTGCATAGCACTGCAGCATCAAGGATTGCTACTGCCCATATCGATTAACTGCACTTTGTCTGGCACAGTTGGAAATGTGTTTAGACTAGTAGTAAATCATGACTGCATTAGGAGCCAGGATTCTAATGCCAGGTCAAGTCCTGTACTCTCATGTACTCGCTGTTACTCAGTACAGTATACAGCTTAAGAGACATTACTTAGCCTCTTCTGCTCCATATGCTGCTTTTAAAAATGTGTGTGTAAGTGCTAGAGGGATGGCTTAATAGTTGAGAGCACTGGCTGCTCTTTCTTTCAGAGGTCCTGGCTTTAATTCCCAGTGCCCATATGTCAGCTTAAACTCTCTCTATCCAGTTCCAGGGAGTCCAGACATTCTTGCATGCAAGGAAAACATCATTGCACATAAAATAAAAAGTTATTTTTACATGTGTGTATATATGATGCCTGTATGTGTATGGTGAGTGTGTATGAGCTGACATGCGCAGACGCCAGAGTACAGCTTCTTGGAGTCTGTTCTTTCCTTCCACTTTAATGTGGATTCTGAGAATCATCAGGTCATCAGGCTTTTGAAGAAAGCATTGAGCCATTTCACCAGCCCTCCTTTATCTTTAAGTGGGGTGAAAATACATATTGTGGGTTGTTGTGAAGAACAAGTGTCAGATGCTAAGAAAAGTGCCAGGCATCTCATAAGAGCAGTTCAATTGTCAGCTGGTATATTGCAGAGAGTGCAGCAAGTGACTCTTGTTTTTAAACAACCAGGCTGAGACTATTGGAGAAGTAATAGGAAACCATGTGACAATGGACAATCACTGCTACCACCCTTGTATTTAAGTCACCAGCTCAGGGCAGAGATAGTGAATGGGAGTGTTGGGAGTATCAGATTAGAATTCTGTCCAGAACATGTTTTACTTATTGTGTGACCCTGGATTATATAACAGAAAGATAGCTCCTTTTTTCTGATTCACATTTTCAAAGTATAAAATGGCTTCAGGAACTTACAGGTTGTAAGCTTATTAGATAGAATAGGCACAAAGCTAAATTTACAGTAAACTACAGTAAAAGTTCCTGTGTTGGTTCTTTGCCATTTGGAACATGAAGCAGATTGCCTCTACAAGCATAGCTATTACCATCATTTTCGGTTATTGATACTTGGCAGTGTAGAGAGGAATCTGAAAATCTGAAGGTATCCTCAGTTCCATATCCCGTCTCTTTCACTCCCTCAAAGGAGGGCAGATTTTGAAGCCTCAGTTTTTCACTGTGAATACTGGTCTTGTCTGCTCATGTGCTCAGTGCTCATGGGTATGTACTCAGTTGAAAGCACAGGCACGAAGAGATCAAGGTGGCACTTTTTTTGTTGTGTACGACTGATGTGACTCTTTCTGTCTGTTTAGGAGCTCTTGTCCCTGGCGAAGCGGAAGCGCAGTGACTCTGAGGAAAAGGAGCCTCCTGTGAGTCAGCCTGCAGCCTCGTCAGACTCCGAGACATCGGACAGTGATGATGAGGTAGGTTTGGAGGAGCTAGGCCTGTGTGATTGGCAAGTAGTTGATGATGATTCCTGACTTTCTGATGCCTGATGACCTTGCTTCCTTAAACTAAGACCTACAAGAACTTAGGAGGGAAAAGAAACTGTGAAAAGAAAGCTTTGAATTATGTGCCTTACATGGTGGCCATTTTCTGTGATGGAAGGGCCAAATAGTTGTTACCTTTCAAAGAATTCTCTATGTATCCTTGGCTGTACTGGAACTAGTTCTGTAGACTATAGTCTACAGAGATCCACCTGCTTCTGTCTCCTGATCTCTTGAGTGCTGGGATTAATGGTGTGCCCCACCACTGCCTGATCAATTTTTTTTTTTTTTTTTAAAGAAGAATGTCATCTTTGAAATCCTGCTTTCATGTTAGAAAACAAATTCTAAGTCAGACATGTTCATGCCTATGATCTCACCATTCAGGAAGCTGAAGCAGTAGGATCAAGAGTTCAAGGCCAGCCTGGGTTATACAAGACCCAGTTTCAGGAGAAAGTTAATACAGAAAAAAAAACAAAAAAACAAAACAAAAAAAAAAACACGCCATATTAACTTTAGTGATCAATATTAGACACAAAGCTTTCTTTAGGAAGATTGATTTGCCATCCCTCAAAGTGATGGCATTAACTTCAGAGGAAAGTAAAAAGCAAATCAAACAGCTAGCTGTTCATTGCCCAAACCAGGGTAGTTTTCTCAAATGTTTAACGACGAAAGCAAAGCCCTGAAATACCCGGACCATGGGTAGAAGATGGGCAGGGGTTTGACTTAAAGAACTTTCACCGTAGTGATTTCCTAGAGGGAGAGACGTTGCCCTCTGTTCAATCTCTTGTTCTACAGTCTAGGAGAATACTTGCAACAAATTTAGAAATGTTTATTTAATAAAATGAAGTTTAATTAACATCCAAACAGTATTCACCAGTTCCCATTTTATGTAAGTTGAGAATGTTTGCATTCTGACTGACTGAAGTAATGTTCTTCTAGTCTTAAATAATTCGGTAAACCTCTAGGTGGTGGTGACATGTGCCTTTATGCCTTAGTCCCAGTACTTGGGAGACAGAGACAGGCAGATCTCTTTGAGATCCAGGCCAGCCTGGTCTACAGAGTGAGTTGCAGGACAGGCTCTAAACCTACAGAGAGAAACCCTGTCTCAAAAAACCCAAGTAAACAAACAAAACAAAAACCAAAATTCAGTAAACCTAAAATTTCTTCCCAAAGTAAGACACAGTAAATGTTTATTCCTTTTCTGGTGCAGGGACTGTAATTTGCCTTAATACCTGACCTATTACAAAATTTGTAGGGCCTATGAACTAGATTTTGAGTTTTTAAAAAATATATAAACAATACAGAAAATCTTGTTACTTTGTTTTGAGATAGGGTTTCCCTCTGTAGTCCTGATTGGCAAGAAATTTACTGTGTAGCTGGAACTGACTTTAAACTCATGAGCCTCCTGCCCCTTCCTACCTCCTACACTGTGGGGTTAGAGGCTTGTGCCACCACACTCCTACCCCTTCATTCTTCTTGACTGCTCTACTAGAAAGGTAGAGTATGTCAACTCCACAGCATTAGGGCTCACAGCCGGTACTAGAGTAGATCCAGTGTCCTGATAAACCTTTGTGGTTAGGGTTCCCTTTGTTCTGACTACATGAGCATTCTTTACCTTAGCCAAGCATGATGACCCTAACATTGGAGAGGCTGAGGCAGGAAGATCTTTAATTTGAGACTAGCTGAGACTATACATTAGGATCCTGTCTCAAAGAAGAAGAAACACCCAAACAAGCCAAGCCATCATTCTCTTTCCACTCCTCAGCTATTTGTGTGAGTCAGGAGGAAAGGCTTTATTGTGAGTTTATACCCTGTCACCCATGGAAAGGAATTTCAAGGTTTATTTCTAATTGTCTGTTTATGTGTGGGTATGTGCACATGAGTGTGGGTGCCTGAAGGGGCTAGTAGAGAGCATTAGATCCCCTTAAGCTGGAATTACAGGTAGTTTTGAATTGCCTGATATAGGTCACCAGCCCTCTGTTGTAAGAGCAGCCAGTGTCCTTAACCATTTAGCCATCTCTCCAGCACCCTGTACAAAGTTCTTAACTCCTGCTGCTGTCCCCAGGCCCATAGCCCCACCTGATGGGGACAACCTTTTCATCTGTCCCAGTACAGAACACTTCAGTTTTAGAGCAAGTGTTTTACTACTTTGGACAGCTGGGAAGTTAACAAAGTTTTATTTTGTTTTGTTTTCCTCTTTTTTTTTTTTTTTTTTTTTTTTTTCCGATTTTCATTCTACTCCTGATAGTAGAGAACTCAGTGGTGGTACCATGATCCAGAATTAGTTTGCTATAGATTTTTTTGGTTGGGTAGGGTAGTGAAGAATCCATGAAATATGAAATTAGAGATAGGAACTATTGCCTTTCTTTCTCTGCCATAATGAATGTCCAGCCACACATCTGTCTGGAGTAAAATAGTACTGTGCTATATTTTTTCTGCTTTGATTTTTACATCTTTGCTGTTTGCTAACCAGCCTCTTTAAAACTTTTGGTTGTTGAAGTGACCATCCTCAGTCAGATGGAGTATACATGTACCAGAAGCAACACTGGAGGTTTTTCAAATGTACTCCTTTAGTTTTGTCTTTTTGTTCCTTTGTTCCTTGGCTTGAGACAAGATCTCAATATATGCAGCAGTGCTGGGATTACTGGTATTAGCCACTGTACCTGACTACTTTTGTCATTAGTAGTTTTTGGTCCTCTTATATTTTGTACGATGGAAAATTGATAAGAATAGTTAATTTTAACCTTTAAATTTTTTACCTATCTGTCTGTGTATCTGTTTGGTTTTTCAGGGCAGGGTTTCTGGAACTGTCTCAGTGGATGAGGCTGGGATTAAAGGCATGCACCACCAATATGCCACCACTGCCTGGCCCTTTTAAAATTTTTATTTACTATTCTGTGGGCGAGTGAGTGTAGCATGTGTGTTTGGGCACCCTTGCCATGATGCACAGATAGAGGTAAGAGGACAACTTATAAGAGGAATCAGTTCTTTATTCCTCCATGTGGGTTACAGGAACTGAACTCAGGTCATTGGGCTTGATAGCATGTGCCTTTACTGGCTGAGCTACAAACCAAGATCAGCTAGTTTATAAGGTCAGTGGTAGCTGGCCATGGGAGCACAGACCTGTTATCCAGCACTTAAGTGGAGGCAACATGATCAGACGTTCAGGTCATCTTTACCTGCATATTAAGTTCAAGGCCAGTCTAGCAGGTGGAGGAGTTAATGAGAAATGTCATAAAGAGAAAAGCTCCCTGATTTTAGAGCTACTTAGTTGAATAGGGGATGGGGGAGTGGAGAAAACTTATGACAATTTCCTATCTAGGAGAATATATACACTAGACAGTAAGTATAAGATCCACCAAGTGTGGGAATAAGTGAATGTTTGATATATAGTAATTTTTTTAAAGGTGAAACCCTAGGTTTAATAAATATACTAATGTATTTATGGGGTAAGTGATTCTTGTGACACGCATAAAATAAGCAAAGCTCTTTCTGTTTCATATGGACCAAGCCTCAGAAACTGGAAAGACTTCAGTGGCTGAAGGTCATAATACTGGGATGAAGGTGTAGCTCACAATTAGAGTGCATGCTTGACACCTTTAATCCCAGCACTGAGAAGGGGAGTGAAAGGCACTTGGATCTCTTGAGTTCAAGGCCAGCTTGATCTACAGAGTGAGTTCCAGGACAGCCAAGGCTACACAGAGAAACCTTGTCTCAGTTGGAAAAAAATTCACTTGCTGCTCTTGCAGATGATCTCGGTTTGGTTCCCAGCACCCACATGTCAGTTTGCCTACTCTCCCTCTAACTCCAGTTTTATTAGATTCAAGGCTCTCTCCTGGAATCTATGGGTACCAGGCAGTCATGTGGTACACATATATACGTGCCAGAAAAATACTAATACTGATAAAATAAAAATAAATCTTAAAAACATAACAAAATCAAAAGTTCATGAATTCAGCTGGGTAGCGGTGGTGCATGCATTTAATCCCAGCACTAGGGAGACAGAGGCAGGCAGATCTCTTTGAGTTCGAGGCCAGCCTGGTCTACAAAGCTACACAGAGAAACCCTGTCTCGGAAAATTAAAAAATAAAAGAAAAAAGAAATAGCAGAAGTTTCTGCCTGAACAATAATTATTAATTTACTCTTTTAAATGTTTGATTTTTAAATTTTTATTAATTAATTAGTTTTTTGAGGTGGGTCTCATATAGTCCAGGCTGGCCTCAAACTTGATATGTAGCAGAGAATATGACTATGCAATTCTAAGATTTTTCTCCTCCCACCTCCCAAGTGCTTCGATTATAGGCATTTACTACCATGCCTAGAGAGAGGTAGGTAGGTGTGGGTGTGTGTGTGTGTGTGTGGGGGGGTGTGTGTTCTGGAACTCCTTCACTGAAATCTGCCTGCCTCTGCCTCCCAAGTGCTGAGATTAAAGGTGTGCACCACCATCCAGCCTCCCACTTGTGGTTTTCTCTCTATAACTAGACTATAAATTTGTCTGATTTAGTACAAGGATTCTTTATGCTTTTAAGAAATTATGTGATCACCAGATTATAAAATACAACAGTACCATTTGTACTCTGATTAGTTATATAATAGAAATAAGAAATTTATGGTGTTTATTGTGTGTGTGTGTGTGTGTGTACGTACGTGTATGTGCGTGCGCGCACATGCTACAGCATACATTATGGAAGTTATAGTGCAACTTCCTTTCACCATGTGCGCTTGCTCTAGGGAGCAAACTCAAGTTGCAGGTTAGACAACAAACACCTTTAACCACTGAGCCCTTCCACTAGCCTTCTTTATGTGATTGGTGCTGACATTAAGTTGCATTTACTGTTCAACTCATTTTCTGTATTCAGGAGTGGGTGATGGGGACAACTTCAGGAGTCATGCTATCTCAAATATCTTTGTTGTTTTGGTCACTGTGGGGTCTGTAACAGTGAATACAGAAGCCCTCTGATAATTGCTTTGACATCAGCACAAGAAAGGAGGGAGAAAAACAATCTCAATGGAAGTTCTGATTTTTTTTCCCCCAACATAAAAATAGTTTGTTACGTTTATGTAGAACATGGATTTTGTTTTGTTTTGTTTTGTTGACAGGGTCTCTCTGACTGTCTTGCTTGCTGTGAAGACCAGGATGGCCTCAAATTCACAGAGGTCTTCCTGCCTGCCTCTGCCTCCTGAATGCTGGGATTAAACTTGGGCACTGCCACTCCTTGCTGTTTTTGTTTTTGTTTTTTTTTTTTTCTTTTTTTTTTTTTTTTTTTTTTTTCTCTTTCATTTTTAATTTTCTTTGGTTTTTCGAGATAGGGGTTTTATGTGAAACAGTCCTGGCTGTCCTGGAACTTGATTTGTAGATCAGGCTGGCCTCGAACTCACAGAGATCCACCTGCCTCTGCCACCCAGCTGTCTGTCTGTTTGTTTGTTTGTTTGTTTGAGACGGGTCTAATATGTTCCAGCTTGGCTTCAAATTCACCCTGTGGCCAAAAATGGACTTGAGCTTTTTAAAGAGTGTGTGTTGCGCATGTGAGTGCAGTACTGGTGGAAGCTGGAGCTGTTGGCACTGGACTGATGGGGAGCTGAAACCTGGTCTTCTGCTGATGAGGCATCTCTCCGATCTGAGTTGACCTTCTGATCTTCATGACTCCAGTTGTGGTGTGTTGGAGATCAAAACCGGGCCTTCCTGTGTGCTGTTAGCCCCACTGAGCTCCACACACAACTAGAACATGGTTTATAATGAGATTGCACCCACCTTTCTTACTCTGTCTCCTTTTAGTCTCATGTTACCCCTAGTAAACAGTGAAGTCAATGTGTTACTTGTATTTTATAGATAAGAAAACAGTCTCAGGTTAAAGGCTTAGCTCTCTTCCAATTCTTTTGACCCAATTCCAGCACTGTTTGTTAGTAGCCTAGCTATTATTCTTGAGCACTATTTACTTGAAATGTTTTTATTTCACATAAAAATTCAATTCAGAACCAGCACAGGGATAGATTATAGGAGACCATGCCTATAATCCCTTTGCTAGGTGATGAGCTTCTGTTCAAACTCATTCCTGGCAATGTAGTGGATTTGAGGCCAGCCTGGGCTCCATAAGACCCTGGTTCAAGGGATGGGGGGGGGCGTGGTTTCTGCTCTGGGTCCCAAGACCTGGGCGTGTAGGTATGTTTGCCTCTTAGAGGCTCTCTGAAATCTGGAAGTGTCTTTGTTCTCCTGCCTCCAGAATATTTATAGCACTCAGTATCTAGAGGCTACCCAAGTCTGAAGGAAGCAACCACTTCTACCCTATGTTCCTTCTCTTTCATTTGTTTGGAGGGAAACTGGTCCCAGGCTGCTTGTAACATCCACACACCCTAAGATGATATGGGTAGTATATATAGTACACATCTTGTGATTTGTTATTCAACTGCTGCTCATTAAGCTGTTACCTCAGTGAGAGGCAGACTGTAGTCTGTTTTTTAAATAAGAAATGTCTTCCCTCTAGTCTTTAGTTTGGGCTTGCTTTGCTGTGTGTTTGTATAGCCACTTGCCTGTGTTATGTGAGGCTTACATACAGTTTGCTTAGGAGAGCAGCAGGATGCCAGTGTGTATGAGAGTCCTGACTGACAACCCGATCCTCCTCCTTTTCTTGGTAGTTTGTGGATAGCTCACACTAGAGATGTTCTGTTCTTGCCTTTGTACTCAAGAGTTCAGATGCAGACCAGAGGCTTTACACTGGCATAATTCCTCTGACACTTTTAATCTTCAGGGAAAAAGTAAACAAAACACTGAAGTTCAGAAATCGTGTCTTCTCAGATATCTCTTTTGTGGCCGTTAGTGTCTAGAATAATAAATACAGAGAACCTTCCTGACAAACACCCAGTCCATATAAAATCTTATAGTGTTTAGGGTCTTAGAGATCATTTAGACTCTTGATAGGCATTGAAAAGCTTCCCCTTCACTACTGCCTCAATCCTCAAAACAAATCATCGGAAGCCAGCTCATTTCCTGTACTTGATCCTCAATGAAGAACACAGCGGGACATCATCAGTTCTGGCCTGTTTCCCGTCACTCCCCATTTACTGTCCTACACTGACAGCTAAAGACTTCATCTTTCCTCCTCAGTCAGGAGAATAAGGCTTATGAAGGGAGAAGGGATAGGTGAGTAGTCTCTAACGTAATGGCCAGAGGAAGATATTCCTGTATCATTTCTTCTTGCCAGTAAGTCTTGACTATTTTCATTTATGCTTTGAGTCTGTATTTAGGACTCAAATGAGTATAAATTTTAGTATAAAATATTGCAACTGTGACCTATTCTATAGGGGCAAAAAATTTTTGATTATTGGAACCCTTTGAGTCTTCCCCAAAATGCTCAGATTTTAAGTATTTATTTTTGGCTAGTGGAAATACAGGTAATTCTTCCCACTCTGGTGCTGGGAACTAAACAAAGGGCATTGCATGTGATAGCCAAGTGTTCTGCCATTGAGCATACCTTCAGCCAGAAAATTGCTTTTTAAAAGAATTTTTATTTTGTGTGTGTGTTCATGTGTGCATGCATGAATCATAGCACATGTAGGTCAGAGGACAACTTTCAGGAGTTGGTTCTCTACTCTGTCCATCTTGAGATTGGCTCAGGTTGTCGACCATGGCAGCAAGTGCCCTTACTGAACCATTTCATGAGCCCCAGAAATCTAATGTTAGGTGTAATATTCTAATCCTTAAAGGGTCACATTGCATAATCGGTTATTTTCCTTTGGTGTCATGAGCTCATTGAGTCAGCCTCATGAGGTGGGCAGCATTGATATCTGTTAAAAACTGTTGGAAGGAAAACAGCCAATGTTCTTTTCACATTCAGGTTTAGCAAAAAGCTTCTTTTTAAATCAGCATTTAGATTTTTTCTGTTTTTACCCTTGTTTTAGTCCTCCACATAAAGCAGTGAGTATCATATGCAACAAACAGATGAGAGGCAGCTCAGGCAGAAAAAGAGAGTGGAAGGAGAAGGAAGCCAGGTAACTTTATAGTCCTTCCTCGTTGGGTTCACTGTGTGACTTCACATTTAGGCAGTTTTTGCTCTGGTCAAGACCCACCTCCCCTGGGAGTTCAGAGTTTGGCTCTGTTGCTCATTGAAACCCACAACTGTAGGCAAAAATAGACCTAGCTACTCTGACTCACATGACCCTGGTAGCTCAATCTTTTACTCTGAACCACCTCCTATTTCCGCTGAGGTGGAGTCTAGAGTACCAAACACTGGAAAAGGTAGATTGAGGCTATTTGCCTAACTGAGATGTAAATAACAAGTACTGTGTGTATGTTTGTGTTATTTCTTGTAACAATCATTGGAACAATGTACATTATTGACTCTTAATACTGTCTTTGTAGAAAATTGATGAATTTTTAGTTCAGTTAACTAAAAAGGAAATTGAACATATGGACTATTTTGAATTAATTTAAATTGACTTAAATTTCCTGTGACATTTAAAACTAGAAATGCCTGAAACTTCAAATGTAAGAGAAAATTATAATTTCTTTCTAGATGGTGATCAAGATATTGAAATATAACAGTTTAGAAACTTAATTTGCCTATACAAGTCACATTCACTCACATTTTATTTCAGAATATATAGTTTTATCTTCATTACTCTTTAAATGAAAAAATAAATGACAGTAAATTATATTACACCTATAATCCCAACACCCAGGAGGATTACCAGTTTGAGTTCAACTGAGATAGTTTTCAACAATATTTTATCAGTTGAATGTGGGTCTTATAAGGGCATAACTTCTATGGACTGCCTCTCCAGAGTTATCAAAACAACAGCAAACACTATTCAGCATAAAATAATGTACTGGTCCTTGTGAGCCATGTACAGAGTAAGATGCTGTTTTTGTTAAGTAGTAGCTTTAGAAATTTTAGTTTTCAGAATTGAATAGTCTGTGGTGATGAAGGGATTGTCATAATTTAGTGCACAGTCCTTATAGAAAATTAAAAAGTAGACTAAAACTCATCAAGTACTTTTCACCTAAAGTCATTCTATAATAGCAGGTTAAAGTAGCAAAAATCTTTGGGCTGGAAGTACAAACATGTGCTGCCTGTTGTTTTAATTACTCAAATTGCAGGTTCCTTAAATTTAGAAGTCCAGGATCTCATGAAACATTGTTAAATTGTAATCCAGATTACTACTACTACTACTACTACTACTACTACTACTTCTTTGCTGCTGCTGCTGTTGTTGTTAATGTGTATGGGTGTTTTGCTTGCATATATATCTATGTAAACTTTGGGTGCCTGGTACCACAGAAGCCAGAAAAGGATATTGGATTCCCTGGGATTGGAGTTAAAAGATGGCTGTGAGCTCTGGGAACTAAACCTGGGTCCTCTGAAAGAGCAGCTAATGCTCTTGACTTGTGAGTCATCTCTTCAACCCCCAGTCTTTATAATGTTGCAGTCAGTAAAGTCCTTGCAATGCAGGTATGAAGATAGGGGTTCAGATCCCCAGCATCCACATAGAAGCTGGGTGTCATCGTGGTGCATAACCCTACTACTGGGTCAGTGTAAACAAGAAGGCCTATCAGTGAGCTCTAGGCTCAGTGAGAGACCCTGTCTCAAACACTAAAGTGGAGAGCAGTAGAGGAAGACACTTGGCATTGACCTATAGCATGTACATGCACACGCATCATGTGCAGACATGTCCCCATGTACATGTACACTACCCACAGAAAAATAAGGGAAAGTCACAGGAAGCAGGAGACACTATTGCTACAGGGTATTTTGTGAGTTCTTTGACCGCTCCAAATCTAGTTCTGCAATTACTAGCAATGTGACTGACTCAGTGCCTGTCTCTGACTGAATGGGATCATCTGTAAGAACAGTACGGGCTCTTAACAGTTGAGCTGTCTCTCCAGCCTCATAGGCCAGATTGGTAAACAAGATTCCTACTCAGACTTAACAATCTAACTTTACTTACTGCTTCCTTGGAGTTGACAAAAAGTAGCCTGTCCTTTTCCCCTGTGTTTTTGTCTATTTTTCCTGCAGAAAGTTCTCTGTCTTCCTGAGACACAGCTGAGTGCTCAGCCATCCTGTGTGCTCAGCCAGCATGGCAGCCCTCAGCAATTACTGCCCTCTGCACTACAGAAATTAGGAAAAGCTTTGTGTTTGTTTTTTAAAGTCTGACTATGCAGTTCCAGGCTAGCTTCAGAGTCAGAATCTTCCTGCCTCCCCTTCAAGAATACTGGTATTATAAGCATGTATCACCTCATTAAAGTGCCTAGTCCTATTTCAATTTTCCTTTTTTCCCCCCCTTATAGTGGACATTTGGGAGCAATAAAAATAAGAAGAAAGGAAAAGCCAGAAAAATAGAGAAGAAAGGAACCATGAAGAAACAAGCCAACAAAACTGCCTCCTCAGGCAGTTCAGACAAAGACAGTTCAGCTGAGAGCTCAGCTCCTGAGGAAGGTGAGCTCAGTACCCAGCCCAGAAGGAGGCTGTGAGGATGGGAGGAGGAGCCTGGGTGACAGCTGGGCCTCTGCTGTTAGAGCTGGAGACTTAGTTGTTTTCAGTCTGTACTACCAAAGGGCTGTTAAGGCTGCTGGAGTCTGACCATAGATCCCTGCATCAGCCACCTCTCAATATTAGGGACCTTCTCATTCTTTTTCTGGGTAATTAATGGTCTAAGAAGGGAAATCTTTGAAACAATACCAATTCCCATAGAAAATATTCTTCCATGAAGACAGTTCAGAAATTTAGCTGTTTTTGTCAATACTAGTTTGACAGTTGCACTTGTTCCAGGACTAGAATGGTAACCTATATTTTCTTGCCTCCTCCCCCTCCCCAAAAAAAAAAAGCCTACCCTGGTTTGAAGCCCATGTTCATGAATGTAAGCTGAACCAAACAAATTCTGGTATAACTGATGACTTTATATCCATTAGTAATACATGCTTTTTTGTTTTGTTTTTGGTTTTTTGCTATTCAGGTCAAACTGGCCTTGTATTCTCTATGTAGTTCCTGGTTAGCCTTGAACTGGTGATCCTTCTGTCTCAAACTTCTGAGTCTGAGAAAAATAAAAAAGAATACAGAATTATCAAAATCCACTGGATAGGCTTGAATTTGTGAGGAACAAGATGTTTATGCAGTCTAAAAGCATCACCTAGTACACACTATCCTTTATACAGGGAAATCTGGGAATAGTATCTAACCACCTAATACAAATTACCAGTGCTATTAGTCACAGACAGATGTCAGGTACCCTTGCTGTGACATGGAAAGGGAAGGTAGAGGAGACTTGCCTAGGGGGAGGGGAAAAACTATAGCACACCTAGACCTAGCATAGGTGCCTAGTCAGGGCTGGCACAGTAGGAGGAGGGGCAAGGTGACACTTTTAAAGGGAGTTGGACTGTAGCTTGGTGGCAGCCCTCTTGTCTGTCACTCTCAAAGTCCTGGGTTTCGTCCCCAGCACCATGAGGTCGAGGCAGCGAAGGACATAAATCACTTTTGGAATAATATGCTTACCAAATTCATAGCCTAAATTCTTTCTTGACAGAACAAACCAACTAAAACAAGTTGGGGATCATTGTTGCTATTTAAATGTAAATGAAATAAAACTAATATTTAAAATTTAGTTTCTCCGTTGCACTACTCACATTTCAGTTGTCTGGCAGCTGCCATTCAAGTGAAGACTTATTAATTTATAAAGAATACAGGCTGAGGTGGAGAGATGGTTCAGTGGTTAAGGGCATGTACACTCTTCGAGAAGACCTAAGTTAGGTTCACAGTAAATCACCTGTGACTCTAGCGCCAAGAGAAGGTGATGCTCTGGCCTCTGAAGGCACTGTACTCATACATAGACACAAACACACATGCACACGTATATACAAGAAATTAAAAATAAATGAATAAAAGTAGGACTGGAGAGATGGTTCAGTGGTTGGGAGCACTGGCTGGTTTTCCAGAGGACCCGGGTTCAATTCCCAGCACCCACAGGGCAGCTCACAACTGTATGTAACTCCTATCCTAGTCTGAAACCTCACTCAGATATGCATGCAGGCAAAATACCAGCACACATAAAGTGTGTGTGTGTATGTGTGTGTGTGTGTGTGTGTGTGTGTGTGTGTGTGTATATATATATATATATATATATATATATATATATATATATATATATTAAAGACAGGTTTTCTCTGTAGCTTTGCAAAGTGTCCTGGAACTCTCTGTAGACCATGTTGGCCTCGAACTTACAGAGATCCACCTGCCTCTGCCTCTGGAGTCCTGGAATTAATGGTGTTCACCACCATTGCCCAGCTAAAATAAATTATTAAAAAAAATAATAAAAGTTTTAAAAGATTGCGGGTTTATTCATTCGTGAATATAAAGACTGAGATGTTCAAGACAGGGCATTCCCCTTTGGTACAGCTTTTTGCTGGGGCAGACTCTACAGAATCCAGAGGTAGGCAAGGTGTGGTAGTAAACACTCTCAATCTTAACACTTGTAGGGCAGAGGCAGGACAGCCTGATCTACATAAAGAGTTCCAGGCCAGGCAGGGCTGCATGGTGAGATGGGGGTTAACTTTTCCTGTTGCTGTAATAAAATAAAGGAGCAAAGATTTGTTTTGACTTATAAATTTTGGGAAATAGCCCACCATGGCAGGAAAGGAAGGCATGGAGGCAACAGGCTACATTGCACCTACCATCATGAAGCAGAGAGAGAGGAATGCTGGCCCATAGTTTGCTTTCTTTCTTTGTTTTGTGCATCCAGGACTTAAATCCAGGAAGTGGTACCTTCCCAGGCAGGCCTGCATCTAGATCTAGACAGGTTGACAGTCTTCACCATCACAGAATAAGCTTCACATCACAAAATTCTCTTAAACAATATAGCAGGCCTTAATTCTTCAAAACCGTAATGGCATTGAAAGACAGAGACTGATGCAAGGTTTGGTGGTGCACCCCTGTAGTGTCAGGTGCTCTGGAGGCTGAGGCAGTGCAATCACATGAACTCAGGATTTGGAGGCCAGTCTGGACAACATAGTTAGCCTCCAGCTCAAAACAAAATTAATTGGGCTTGCTGGATGGCTCAGATGATCAAGATGGCTTGCCAGCAAACCTGAGAACTGAGTTAGATCCCTGGGACCCCAGATGATAGGAGATCATTGTCTCCAAAGGTTGTCCTCATGAGCCCTGACACATGCACGCATACACACTAAATAAGTAAATGTAATAAAAAATTAGTTAATTAAAAATTAAGAAATAGGCCGGGCAGTGGTGCCAAGGCCTTTAAACCTAGCACTTGGGAGGCAGAGGCAGGTAGATCTCTGTGAGTTCCAGGCCAGCCTGGTTTACACAGTGATTGCCAGGACAGGCTCCAAATCTACACAGAAAAACCCTGTCTCAAAAAACAAAAAGAAAAAGGGGAAAAAAAAAAAAAATAGAAAGGCTGATCCTTATCAAAAGATACTGGAGAGATGTGTAAAGTTTTATAAGCAGTGTTAACAAGTGAATCTTAAGAGAGTATGAAAGTCAACCTACTTTTGTTTTACTTTTTTAAAACAGGATTTCCCTATGTAGTCCTGGCTGTCCTGGAACTAGTTTTATAGACCAGGCTGTCCTCTGCCTCCTGGGTGCTGGGGTTAAAGTTGTACATCACTATGCAGAGCTAATCTTACAGGTTGTTTTTATAGGTAATTTTTTTCACAGTAACAAAGTTGAGTTGAAAGATGAGTATGGTAGGTAGCATTGGCCTTTAAACCTAAAACTCAGGAGGCAGAAGCAAGAAGAGTTTGAAGTCATCTTGTGCTACGTAACAAACCCTGTCTCAAATAGAAAAGGATGTCCTGTTTTATTTTTCCAGCCTGAATTTTCCAAATCTGTTAGCGTTTACCAAAGGCAGGTTAAGGAGACACTCCAAATGAATGGAAATGAATGGAAATGGCAGTGTGCCATTTCATCTAGGAGAGCCAAGGGGTGTCGAGTGTCATAATGGGCTCACCTCATGTAGTGTGAATTTATGTTGGTCTTTTATTACAGGTGAAGTGTCAGATTCTGACAGCAACAGCTCCTCTTCTAGTTCAGATTCAGACTCATCGTCAGAAGATGAAGAGTTCCATGATGGCTATGGAGAGGACCTTATGGGAGATGAGGAGGACAGGGCCCGACTGGAGCAGATGACGGAGAAGGAGAGGGAGCAGGAGCTCTTCAACCGTATAGAAAAGAGGGAGGTGCTGAAAAGAAGGTAAGGCTGTCTCCATCCTGTGTGCTCAGTTTGTTTCTCACAGTTTGATTTCAGGTTATTTTCAGGCTCACAGGAGTGTGAGGCTGTAACCATATAATTATTCTGTTTTCTCATTCATTATAGTCCAATAAGTTACATGAGATACCAAACACACTTCATCTCCCAGGAGGCTTTGTAAAAGATAATTTTGTGGGGTTTTTTCTATGTATGTTTGTTTGTTTGTTTGTTTGAGACAGGGTTTCTCTGTATTGCTTTGGAGTTGTCCTAGAACTAGCTCTGTAGACTAGGCTGGCCTTGAACTCAAAAAGATCCGCCTGCCTCTTTCTCCCGGGTGCTGGGATTAAAGGTGTGCACCACCAATGCCTGGCATGAAAGATAGTTTTGCCAAACTATAATAACTAAGATTTTGAGAGCTGCCAAGATGGCTCAGTGGGTAAAAGCAATTGCTGCCAAGTCTAGTGACCTGAGTTCGATCCCCAGATGCCATGTGATGGAAGGAGAAAACTGACCCCCAAAAGTTGTCTTCTGACCGCTATAGTTTGTCAAGGCATATGTACATTCTCCCTACCACAAAATAGATAAATAAATAAAGCTGTAAAAGATTGTGAGCATGTGTAAGTCACATGTTTGGTTGGGTGTAGTAATGCACTTTCAGCTCTTGAGTGTTTTAGCTCCCCAGCAGGTTGAGATGCAGTCCTTACGAAACTGAAGGAAATCTGATCATTGGAGTGGACAATTGGACAATTATACAGTGTAAACCAAATAGTCTACTTAAGGTCAGTTTTACTAGTAGGTGTTATCCAGTAGGTTTTTCATTAGTTTCTAGTTCTGGTGGTAGAACCTAGGGCCTCAGGCATGCTAAACAAGATTTCTACTACTGAGCTGTGTCCCCCTTTTTGATTTTTATTTTGAGACAAGTTTTTGTTGGATATAATGGCGCATAGTGTTAATCCCAGCACTTATGAGGTAGAGGCAGGTGGATCTCTTGAGTTTTTGGCCAGCCTAGTCTACATAATGAGTTTCAGGATAGCCAAAGCTACATAGTGAGACCATGTCTCAAAAAAACAAAGCACACAAAGTAAATAAAATATAATTAATTTTTTACCTATTTATTTAGTTATGGTTTTTCAAAGCTGAGTTTCTCTTTGTAGCCCTGACTGCCCTGGAACTCACTTTATAGACCAGTCTGGCCTCTGCCTACTGAGTGCTGGAATTAAAAGCATGTGCCACTACCACCACTGTAATTATTTTTTAAAAATAATAAATAAATAAAAGATAAAGTATATTATTTCATTTCTACTAGACAAAAATTATTGAGAAAGCATTAATCTTGATTTTTATATTGTATGTATGTATGTGTGTATGTATGTATGTATGTGTTTGTTGTGTGTATGTAGGTACTCATGTCTATGTGGTCTGCATATGAAAGTCAGAAGAGGGTATCAAGTGTCTTCTCGTATTCTGCCTATTCATTTATGTCAGGATTTATCCTGGACTCTGGTTTTCTTGGCTAAGCTGGAAGCCAGCAAGCCATACTGATCATTCTGTCTCCATCCCCTTTAGATCTGGAATTATAGGAATGTGTAGACTACCTGGTTTGTTATGTGGATGCTGGGATCAGAACTCTGTATCTCTTTTAATCACTGAGTCATCTCTCCAGCTCTTGAATTTAGATGTCAATTTATTAATTAGCAAAAGTAATGTGAGCCAATTGGTAGCAAGGACCTATAATCCCAGCACTTAGGAAGCCAGGGTAGGAGTATTGCTGTAAGATTAAGGCCAGACTGGGGCTCCAAAATGATACTGTCGTAAATAAAACAAAAGGCTGAAATGTTGGACTGGTGATCAGCTCAGTTGTAAATTGCTTGCATGACTTCCCCAAAAGACACAGGCTTAGTCACTGCTCTGCTGTGCGAGCTGAAGTGTTTAGAAGCTGCTTCAGACGCTGGGGCAAAAAGTTCTTTCTCACCTCCCAAACTGGTAAAAGTAAACTTGGCTTTTGTCTTAGGTAACAGAGTGCCCAGAACTAGCTCCTTTCCTGTCTACCTAGTATTTTGAAAAGAAAATTGAAGCACCTTGACAGTTAGACCATTGCCTCAGGGAGCCTGTTTATTCCTTCTGGAGACCATATTAAGTTTCGGGAGTTATCCTCGACAAGAATGTTAGACTTGCAGTCAGCAGAAAGTGGTAGGCATTCATTTTCAGTGTGAATGCCTCCAAGGTAACCAATATTACAAAAAACAGGATTTGACATATTGCACTGGAGTTGTGGGTGAGGAAGGGTGATTTCTAAAGATTGGCTTTATTTTTGAAGCAGGGTCTCACCTTGTATCTCTGGATAACCTAGAACCTGGTATATAGAGCAGGTTGGCCTTGACCTCACAGAGATCACCTGCCTCTGCCTCCTGAGTGTTGTGGTTAAAAGCATGTGTCACCTCACTGTGAGTTTTACCTTTTTAGGGGAGGAGAGGAGAGGAGCTGGGGATCAAACCCAGACAGCTTTTCTCAAACCCAGAGAGCTTTTCTCATGCTAGGGAAGTATGCTATCACTGATCCCCTTGTTTAAGTTTTTCCCCTTTAAGAAGCAGTTGACATTCAGGGACATTTTTTTAGCAACTAGAAGAATGTTGGAAGGTGATGACAAAACTACTCAGAATCAGAAACACAGTATTCTCTAGCTTAAGTGTTTAGCTCTGGAGCAATACAGCATAGCCACTGAGAAACTCTTCATCTTTTGTTGATATTTTGGAAAGTCTTTTGTTGTTGTTTTCTCAAGCTTTAATTTTGTTGTTTTCCTAAGCTTTAATTTTTTTTGTTGTTGCTTGTTTGTTTTGGTGTTTCCAGGCGGGGCTTCTTTGTGTTCCAGTTGGCTGTGTCCCAGAACTCACTCTGTAGACCAGATTGACCTCAAACTCACAGAGATTGACTGCCTCTGCCTCCTGAGTGCTAGGATTAAAGGTGTGCGCCACCACCACCTGCCCCCCCCTTTAAATTATTGTGTTTTAAATTTTATTTTGTATGTGGGTGTTTTGCTTACTTGTAAGTCTATGCACAATATGTGTGCCTGGAAACTGCAAATGCTAGAAGTGGGCATCAGATCACTTGGAACTAGAATTATAAATGGCTATCAGCCACCATATGTGTTCTGAGAATCCAACCTAGGTCCTCTAGAAATTCAGCCTGTACTCCTAAGCATTGAGGAGCCATCTTTCCAACCTCTAGAGACAGAACCTTGCTATGTTGTCCTGGTACCCCAGAGCTCAAATAGTCTGTCCACCTCAGCACCCACCTCTTGGTGGAATACAGGTGTATGCATTTGCTCAGCTTCACCTAGTATGCTTTAAATTAATCGATGTAGCATATATTGGCATTTCATTCCTTGTTAGAGCTGATTAGCATTCCATTATATGTATACTATAGTTTGTGAGTTTATTCAATTTCCATTAAAGTTGTTCCTGCTTTTTTTTCTACTATGAATAATGCTGTTATACAAGTTGATACAATTCAAATATTTAGATGCCTATATTCAGTTAATTTGGGTGTGTTCTGCTGCATTTTTGATACACAATTATTTTCTTTGAGACAGAGTCTCGTGTATCCCAGGCTGGCCTCAGACTTATTGATTAGCTGAGGATGACCAGATCTGAATATTTTCTCTCAAGTCTATTCCAACTTTATGCTTTTGAATAGTTTGTTTAAGTTTAGTTTATATGTGTGGCTATTTTGCCTGTCTATTTGGTGCCCAAGTCAGAAGAGGGCATCAGACTTCCTGGAGCTACAGACAACTGTGAGATGCCATTTGGGTGGGTACTGATAATGGAGCCTGGGTCCACTGGATGAGCAGACAGTGCTCTGTTAGGAGTAGGAAATCTCCTTAAAGGAGCCACACATGTCTCTGTCTCTAGCAACTGAGCCCAACTGAGAAAAATGCTGCTACCAAGAAGCTTTGCTTGTCTCTGTTCTTTTGTTTGTAAAACCCTTTTTTAAGCTTTTGTTAAGTTTTAAGTGTAAGTTTTCGTGCCCCATGGTGCAGGCGCCATTTTGTTACAAGTAGGTTTCCTGCCATCCTAGTCCCAGAGCCTCACCAGCCCCAAATAACACACAGAGACCTTATATTAGATATAATGCTGTTGGCCTAATACTAGCATTTCTTATTGGCTAGCTCTGTCTTAAATATTAACCCATTTCTATTAATCTAAGTATTTCCACATGGTCTTATCTTACCAAAGAGAGGACTCGGAATTCTGCTCTCTCGGTCCTACATCTTGAGTCTCCTCCTACCTACTTCCTGATCCTCCTTGTCTTCTAGTCCCACCTATCTTGGCCAACAGTGCTTTATTCATTAACCAATAAGAAAAACATATTTACAGAATGACATCTCCCATCAGTGCTTTAAATCATTGAACCATCTCTCTAGCCACACCGTCAATAATTTTAATGTACATACAGTACATTAGAGTTTCTTTTTTTTTTTTTTTTTATTTTAATTGGTGTTTTGCCTGCATGTATATCTGTATGAAAGAGTCATATCTTGGAGTTACAGACTGTTAGCTGCCATGTGTGTGTTGGGAATTGAATCCAGATCCTCTGGGAGAGCAGCCAATACTCTTAACCACTGAGCCATCTCTCCAGCCCCCATTGGAGTTTCTTTCAGGAAGCTAAGAAAATATTTTTTGTGTGTCTAAGACTCATGTTCCAAAATGTTTTACTCCTTTACTTACTTCCTGTCTTCTAGCCAAATAGAAACCGGCCTTTACATGTATTTTATTGCTTTTTAAAAACTAAATATCTTTTAACCAGGTTTGAAATTAAGAAAAAACTAAAAACAGCCAAAAAGAAAGAAAAGAAAGAAAAAAAGAAAAAGCAGGAAGAAGAACAAGAAAAGAAAAAGCTGACGCAGATTCAAGAATCTCAGGTAAAAGGCCATCCACAAGTGTACCTGAGTTTGTGGTGAGTGTTATGAAAACCAGTGCTATTAGCCTAGTCAGTCGTGCAGGTTATTTCATGCATCTTCACCCTGGTCTCATTAGTCTCTGAACACTAACTCACCATTGGCTACACTGACAAACTCCTTAGGACTTACTTGAGTCCGGATAAATAGGACCCTCTAGAGTTTGAGCATCCCTGGATGGTGAGTTGATAACCAGCTTGATTCTGTTTAATGAGACATGTGTCACCTCTTCATTTGAAGTAACATATCAAGAGATATTAGATCATAATATAGAGTGTCTTCCAGGAAGAGTTCACTCTGATAATTCATTAATTTTTTTATTTTATTTTGTGTGTGATAGGGTCTCACTGTGTAGCCTTGGCCATCCTGGAACTTGATAAATAGACCAGGCTGAGTGCTGGCATTTACAGGGATGCAATATTACACCCAGCCTGATGATTTTTTTTTAGGTTTTTCAAGATAGGGTTTCTCTGATAATTCTTAGGTTTTCTATCTATTAGGCAGGCAAAAAGAGGGGTTAGTTTTACTTCTACACCTTCTTTGTCCACAGGATCCCCTCTCTTAGATGGTGTTTTGTTTTGTGTTTTTAAGACTGGGTCTTACTATGTAGCCCTGGCTGTCCTAGAATCCCTCTGTATACCAGACTGACCTTGAACTCAGAGATCCATCTGCCTCTGCCTCCTGAGTGCTGGAACTAAAGTCATGGGCCACAATGCTCAGACAGGTTTTTAAGTTTGTACAGTAGGTATTCACAGGGTTGAAAGTGTTAGTTATTGGCATAGAGATTCTTAGCAACACAATAAAAAGAGCATCCCCGCATACCTCCACAGGTAACCTCCCACAATAAAGAGCGGCGTTCCAAGCGTGATGAGAAACTAGATAAGAAATCTCAAGCCATGGAGGAGCTAAAAGCAGAGAGAGAGAAACGGAAAAACAGAACAGGTAAGTGGGGGAATGAATTTTGACTTGTCTTCCCTTTTTTAGCTCTATATTTTATGGAAGATTCCATATATAATGGCAATAGTATAGTAATTATCTTTCTCATTATTTAGTCTCTCCATATTCATAGTCTTTCTTGTTAATCTATATTCCCCTTTTTCCATTCAGTAATCTTGAAGTGAATGCCAACATCACCATGTTTTAACAGTAATAATTCAACATCTCTATAGACAAGAGCCCCAGTGTTATTTCTTTTTGTGGGTGCTGGAGACAGAAGCCAGGGCTTTATTCATGTTAGCCAGGCCTCTCCATTATGCTATATTCCCAGCTCCAGGACTCAGGTGGGGGTTTGCTTTGTTTTGTTTATCTGAAAGCAGTGTTTCATAGCCCATGCTGGCCTTAGACTCACCGAGTAGCTAAGGATAAACTTGACTCCTGATCCTACCCCCTACTTTCTGAGGCTTGTACCATTAGGCTCAGTCTCATAAATCTCACTAACTCCTTTTTTATTGTTTGTTTGTTTAAAGATTTATTTATTTATTTATATAGTTTATGTACATAGATGCTCTGTCTTCATGCACACCAGAAGAGGGCATTAGATCCCACCATGTGAGCCACCATGTGGTTGCTGGGAATTGAACTCAAGACCTCTGGAAGAGTAGCCAGTGCTCTTAACCGCTGAGCCCTCTCTCCAGCCCTCTGTTTTTTGTTTTTGAGATAAGGTTTCACTATGTAGTCCTGCCTGGCCTGGAACTTGCTGTGGGACCAGGCTGGCCTTAGCAAAGATCTGCCTGCCTGTGCCTCTCACATACTGGAATTGAAAGCATTTGCCACCATGCCCTGTTAAACTTTTCTTTCTTTCTTTTTAAATTTAAATGTAATTTTTAACATTATTTCAAGATTGTATATCTGTGTGTGTGTTTATACCACACACATAACAGGGCATAACAGGGCATCAGATCCCCTGAAACTGGAGATACAATCAGTTGCAAGCCCTATGGGTATTGGGAACTGAACCCAGATCCCCTGTGAGAGCAGCAAGTATTCATAACTGCTGAGCCATCTCTCCAGCCTCTACATATAACGGCTATGCCATAAACACAAGCACGTGCGTGCACATGCACACATGCACATGGAGTAGCAAGGCTGGAGAGATGCCTCAGTGGTTAAGAGTGCATCCTACACAGTCATGAAGAACTGTAGTTTAGATCCAGCACCCACATAACAAGCTGGGCATTTTATAAATGCCTAAAACTACAGTACTGAGGAATCTAATACCTTCTTGGCCTCTGTACACAAGCAGGAGCATGAACCCACCCACACACATGTATATAGACACATACACATAAATAAACCTTTTTGAGGGGGTTAATTTTGATTGTTTTGTTTTTTTGAGACAGGGTTTCTCTGTGTAGACAGCCCTGGCTGTCCTGGAATTATGTAGACCAGGCTAGCTTCAAACTCATAGAGATCTGCCTGCCTCTGATACCCAAGTGCTCGATTAAAGGTGTACATCACCATTGCCTGGCTGTTTTGGGTTTTTTTGAGACAGGGTTTCTTTGTGTACCCTGTCTGTCCTGTAACTCAGCCTGTACATCAGGCTGGCTTCAAACTCAGAGATCCACCTACCTCTGCCTCGGTAGTGCTAGGATTAAAGTTATGTGCCGCCACTGCCTATCAATAATTTTTTTTTTTTTTTAAAGTATTGAATCTCTCATGATCCAATGTATCCTTAGTGTTTGGCTTCCTCATCTGCAGAGATCCCCTGAGCCTTGTAAGGAGAGGGTATGATGTAGATGCTCCATATAGGACTGGGCATTCTATAGTCTTATTCTCTGTACATGGACCAGTTGTAGGAATTTTGTTTCTGGAGACAGGGTTTCTCTGTAGGTTTGGATCCTGTCCTGGACTGGCCTGTAACAGAGATCCTTCTGCCTCTGCCTCCCAAATACTGGGATTAAAGGTACGCACCCCCACCTGCTAGGAATTTATTTTTAATATCTCTGTGAATTTATCCATGTTTTGTTTTATTCTGGTATTACTGTTATTCTTCATATTAGTCAACCAGTTATGGACCCTTGACAAGATCCCAATACTGCTTTCTTCAAACCCTTCTTTCCCTCCCCCTTTGTTAGTAAAATTCCTTCCCAGGAAGAGACATAACATTTACTCCTCCTCCCAAGGTTCCAAGGAGGCATGATACCACCAGAGTTCACTCTGGAGAATCATTGAGTTTATTGGGCATCCCTTTTTGGTTTTTTGTTTTGTTTTGAAACAGGGTTTCTCTGTAGCTTTGGAGGCTGTCCTGGAACTTGCTCAATAAACCAGACTGGCCTCAAAGTCACAGAGATCCACCTGCCTCTGCCTCCTGAGTGCTGGGATTAAAAG
Organism: Phodopus roborovskii; assembly: GCF_943737965.1. NCBI lineage: Eukaryota > Metazoa > Chordata > Mammalia > Rodentia > Cricetidae > Phodopus > Phodopus roborovskii. The sequence goes on along the minus strand of NW_026126416.1, from coordinate 33,483,468 downwards.
TGAGCCACCAACACCCAGCTTTTATTGGGCATCCTTACAAACATGATTGTGTTTGTCAGGTTTCTCTAAGAGTAACAACTTATAGAGTGATTGATATATATATATATATATATATATATATATATATATATGTATGTATGTATGTATGTATGTGTGTGTGTGTGTGTGTGTGATATATATATATATATATATATATATATATATATATATATATGGGATTTATTACAGTGACTTGTAGGCTGTGGTCCAGCTGATGTACCGAAGGTTCAAAAATCCAGTAATTATTCAGTCTTTAGTATATACCGGAATCCTAAAGAAGTAGGCACTAAGGCCAGCATAGGAATGAACTTGCTAGCAAGGGTGGGAGGAAGCAAGCAAAAAGAGAGAGCTTCCCTCTTTGGTGACCTTTATATAGACTCCAACAGAGGGTGTGGCCCAGATTGGAGGCAGGTCTTCCCACCTCAAAGATCCAGTTAGAAATGGATCTTCTCACTTCAATTTGATCCAATTAAGCGAAAACAAACAAACCACTCACAGGTGTGCCCAGCCATTTTCTGTTGTAATTTCATATTTCGTCAAGTTGACAACCAAGAATAGCCAAGACAATGGGTGAAATAATACAGGGCTGTACGTGTTCCTCCCTCCAAAAGCTATATCCGGCAGAGATGAGGGCTCCCCTGAATAGATGGAGCAGCCCCACCCTTCTAGCCCCCACCCTACACTCTAGCCTTCCCTGAAGTCTCAAGCAGTTAAGGCAGATTTACAGCAGGTAGTAGGAATCTACTGTATATTCCGGTGAGGGTTTTGTGACTCTCTCCACTCCTCCCTGAAAGGATGTAAATAGTCAAGCCCAGCTAGGATAATCCCTTCACAGAGGAGTGAAGCTGAACTCCCCAAGATTGCTTTTGCTTGGGCTCAAAGGATAGTCATGCACCATAAATACCCTGTTCTTTCTCTTTTCCTGCCCAAGTCAAGGTTGGACTGGAAACCCTGTACATCTTAGGCAAGTGCTTTTTATCATTGACCAAAGCCTATACCTTTAGTCTTTTAGGAGTGGTAGGATGCTGGGAATGGAACCTAGGGTTTCAGGCATGCCAGCCATGGATTCTGATATTAAACCACATCCTTAGAGTGCCCCAACCTCTCTAGTCTATATGTTCTCTTGTTTTGTAGATTTGGAATTAGCCATTTCTCATAATAACCCTTTCTGCTGATACGGTAGAGAAGCTACAGCATGGGCAGAAGAATATTCATTCTACTGATTATTCCTTCCATTTTTGTGCCCTTTCAGTGTAAAGAACTGGGACTTTGGTTCATTTGTTTGTTGCTTTTTAAGGATAACATTAAAATTTAGGGCTGGGAAGATGGCTCAGCTGTTAAGAGCTCTGGCTGCTCTTTCAGAGGACCTGGGTTAATTCACAACACCCACATGACTGCATACAACCATTGAAATGCCACTTTCAGGGAATTTGGTGCCCTCTTCTGGCCAGGTATGTACATGGTACATAGATGTACATGAAAACAAATTAGCCATACATATAAAATAATAATTTTGTTAAAATCAAACAAAAAAATAAAATCAACACTCCGGAGACAGAGACAGGCAGATCTCTGTGAGTTTGAGGCCAACCTGATGTATAGAGTGAGTTCCAGGACAGCCATGGCTACATAGGTCATAGGTTCTCTTATCTGTGCTTTTGAGCTGTGGTCCTTGTCCTGTTTCCCTTTGAATTCAGTTAATTTCCTACAGTGTTGCACAGAATTCAGGCATGCTTAGGTTTGTTGGTCTGTTTGAGACAAGATCTGAAATTCTGTGCAGTTGTAGTTGACCTTAAATTTGTAATTCTTGTGTTTTCATCTCCTGAGTGCTAGGATTACAGGTGTATACCATCAGGCCTAGTTAGATTATTATAAAGTTAGTTCATTATAAAGGCTATTACAAAGGATACAGCCGAAGTGAATCATAGGGTGGGACATTTGCAAGGAAACTCCCCTATCTCTGGACAGGTCACCCTCCAGGATCTTCCACTGGTTCAACTACCCAGCTTTCCATGTCCTATCCTATGTTTTTTGTTTTTGAGGCTTCATTACATAGGGAAATTGAGCAAATCATTGGCCATTGGTAATCTGCTTAACCTTCAGCCCCTCTCTCCTCCCTAGAGAATCTGAGTCTCAGCCCTCTAATACTACCTTGGTCTTTCCAGGGACCAGACCCTGTTCTGAAGCTACCTATGGGCTTGCAGCCACCAGTCAACTCACTAGCATACTAAAAGACACTATCACTTTGAAGATGCCATGGATTTTAGGAGTTGTGTGCCAGGAAAGGGAATGAAGATGTATTTCGTAATGTCACACAAGGTATATTAAGCAAAGTTCAGCTTCCACATCCTTCTACTTGATGCCTTGCCCCCTCCCATAGTGAGCATCATTTAACATTTCATATATATACCAAGGGAATGGGGTGTCACTTGGTAGGAACTTTGCTATCAATGCACAAAGCTCTGGGTTTGATCTCCAGCAAGTACTAACCAGGCATGATGGCACACCTCTAATCCTAGAATTTGGCCGCAGTGGTTGGAACAGTAGAATCAGAAGTCTGAGGTTATCATTGGCCACGTGGCATGTTCAAAGCCAGTTTAAAATATATCAGACCCCTGTTTCTCTGTTTAGTTCCTGTCTTCTTTTTTATAAACATAAAGACAGACATACATGCTGTCTTCCTTCATTAGTAGGTAGCATACTATACATACATACCTTCTTACCTTCCTTTCTTCCTTGTTAGTTTTGTATTCTGGGTTTTTTTCCTGGTTTGGGGATTAGGGTGGATTTTTTATTGTTGTCTGAGTTTTGTAACTACTGGAGAAAGAACCCTCCTGCAACTATGTATATAAGAACTTTTTTACTTATTTTATGTTGTATATAAGGAGGCACATACATGCCTTACATGTGGGATTCAGAAGACATCTTTTGAGAGTGGGTTCTCTCCTTCTGCCATATGAATTCTAGGGAATCAAACTCAGCTTGGCAGAATTGGTGGCAAGCACCTTTTGAGCCACTTCCCCAACCTATTTTTTTTTTTGTTTGTTTGTTTGTTTGTTTGTTTTGAGACAGGATCTTACTAAATTACCCACACTTGCCTTGAAATCAACTTCCTCCTGGCTCAGCTTCCCAAGTGCCTGAGAGTATAGACAAGTACCAACCACTACACCAGACTCTACTTCCTTTCCTTTATATAGCTGCTAGAAGACTACCATCTTTTGTGAATTACATTTCATTGCCAGCCAGGAGAATTCACAGCATTCACAAGACAGTCTCCATCACCAAGAGAAAAACTTGCATTCGAATAAAACAACACTCATCTGTGTTTGCATGCTGTTCAGACCACCTTTGTGTTGAGCAGCTAAGTAGTTAAAACAGTACAGTGAGCCAGAAGGCTACAGTGTTTACACTGGCCCTTTAAAACTCACCTGTCACTTAGAAAGCAGTATTGTCTCTCTTCCTTTTTTAATTATATCTATGTGCGTGTATTCATGCATCAGAGGATGCCAGGAGAGGGCACCAGATCCTCTGGAGCTAAGTTAGAGGTGGGTGTTGGAACTGAATCAGGTCCTCTGGGAGAGCAATCGTAATTCCTAATTGTGAGCCATCTCTCCAGCACAGCTCTCCTTTTTGACTCACAGCTTTACTGAAATGGAGGTGACATGAGTGACTTGAGTGGTACTCCGAGTTTGCTTTCACTCTTCTGCCATTGCATAGTACTATAAATTCAAAATAAAGTTTTCCTTAAACTCTAGGAAGATAATGATAATGGCCCAGTATGGTGATGAAAGCTTGTGATCCCAAACTAAAGCAGGAGGGGAAAAAAGGTGTGTGTGTATGTGTGTGTGTTTGTTTTGTTTTTTGTTTTCTTTCCTTTTGCAAGACAGGATTTCTCTGTGTAGTTTTGGAGCCTGTCCTGGAACTCTTTGGTAGACCAGATTGGCCTCGAATTCACAGGATCTGCCTGCCTGTGCCTCTTGAGTGCTGGGATTAAAGGTATGCACCACCACCTGACCAGGAGAATTTTGAGTTCACAGATAGCCAAGACTACATAGTGAGATTGTGTCAAAAGCTGAACAGTGCTGGTGGGAAGGTCAGTGGTGAAGAGTGCTTGGTGGTCTTTTATCAGACATGAGTTCTGTTCCCAGTACATATCTCAGGAGATTCTCAGGTACCTGTGACTCCAGCTCCAGGAGCTCTGACGTTTTGTCCTCCGTGGGCACCTTCATATAATGGGGGTGGGAGAGGGGAGACTAGAATTACGAGTTTTCTTCAATCTTTCCTATCTAGCTTCAAGCATCTTGAGTACAGTAAAGACAAGGGAGCCAGCAAAATAGCTCAACAGGTGAAAGGCATTTGCCCCCTTGCCCCTGAGACTAACAACCTGAGTTCAATTTCTAGAACCCACATGATGGAAGGAGAGGCCTGACTCCTGCCTGTTGTCCTCTGACCTCCCTCCTTATACATACATCCATACATCCATGAAGTCATCGAAAGCCTTTTCTTAAAGAGAGCAGGGCCTGAACATATAGCTCACTGGTAGAAGAACACTTGCCTAGCATGTTCAATCCCCAGTATGTAGAGAGGGTTGGGGAATGTCACTATGGTTGGTATCCTTTCTACCTCTTCATAACAACCTTCTGACTTTTATGTTTTTTGTTTGTGGGACCTGACTGTGGTGCCTGAGTATTTAACTGTGGTTTACCCTAGCATGGCTCAGGTTATCATAGTGCAGTCTAGAAAGGGTAGATTGTCTGCTCAGGTCTTTTTTCCTGTGTTCCAGTTCTTTTCAAAGGTGGAGAGTACATAGGTAAATGTTTCCTCTTTTGTTCTAGCTGAGCTCCTCGCCAAAAAACAGCCATTGAAAACCAGTGAGGTCTACTCTGATGATGAGGAGGAGGAAGATGATGACAAGTCCAGTGAGAAATCAGACCGTTCATCCCGAACGTCATCATCTGACGAAGAGGAAGAGTAAGTTGTGTCTATTTTCATCTAGCAGGATAGGTGGAGTGAAAGAGTTTATTTTGTATTAAAGGTTCCATCATTAAGGGAGGCCAAAGAAAGAACCTAAAGCCTAAACCAACAGAAAAATGCTGCTTATGCCTTGCTCAGTATGGCTCTTGACCAGCCAGCTTTTTCATATAACCCAGGACTGTCTGCCCAGGGATGCTACTGCCTACAGTTGGACCCTTCCACAGCAGTCATCAGCAAGAAAATGTCTCATAGACATGCTCACATACCATTCTGATTAAATCAGACAATCCCCAATTTTGTGTTCCTCTTCCCAGATGCTTCAAGTTGACGACTAAGATTAGCTGTCACAGGAGGGTTCTTGGAAGAGAAGCTTAGTGTAGGTGCAGGGGTTGCATCTTTGGCTTGATTCAGTCTTCTGGATTCTGCATTCATTTCCCTGCCTCTGGCTGCATCCACTGGACATTTTCCCTGTGCCTAGCAGATAGGACCTGACTGCATGTCACCTCAAACTGTCCTGTAGCTTCTTTTCTGGAGTGGAACATCAGGCAGTGCAGGGCACACTACTGTAGATTACAGTTCTTGTCTGGTCCTTTAATTTCACCTACTAAGTTGATCACATGCTGTTTGGTAGGGTAGGTACTGAGATTTTTATGTCTGTCTTTCTGGTGGTTTTGTAGTGCATACTGACTATCCTTTGTTTCTCACAGGAAAGAAGAAATCCCTCCAAAATCACAGCCAGTCTCCTTACCTGAGGAATTGAATCGAGTTCGATTATCAAGGCATAAGCTAGAACGTTGGTGTCACATGCCCTTCTTTGCTAAAACTGTCACAGGCTGTTTTGTGCGGATTGGCATTGGAAACCACAATAGCAAGCCAGTTTACCGGGTTGGTATTCTTCCCTTGGACATTTCTGCATATTTTAAATATAATGATTGTCTGCTGGGAGTGGGAGCTGCTGAACAAATCTGTTATTCTTCTGCCACCATTTGACTGTATTAGTCAGCTTCCCTTATAACTAGAAAAAGTAGCCCACGCCTATAATTCCAGCACTTGGGAGGCTAGTTTGAGGATTGCTGTGAGTTTGAAGCCAGTCTGGGCTACAGAGTGAGGCCTTTTCTCAAGAACAGAAAAGTCCAAGTATGGTAACACAGACCTATAATCCTAGCACTTGAGAGACAGAGGCAGGAGAATTGCCATAAGCATCTAGTTTGCAGAGGAAATTCTAGGCTTGCCAGTGCTATTAAGACCGTGAGGGACCACGTGGTGGTCTGGCTCCTGAGTGTCCCCCATATGGTAGGCAATTCTGGGAGGTGGCAGAAACCACTGGGAAGTTCTGTTGGCTTGTTCTTGGTTATTTTTTGTCTTGTTTTGTTTTTCAACACAGGGTTCCTCTGTCTAGTTCTGACTGTCTTGAAACTGTATGTAAACTAGGCTGGCCTTGAACTCAAGAGATCTGCCTGCCTCTGCCTTCCAAGTGCTAGGATTAAAGTCAGGCACTACTGCCCAGCCTCCATCAGGGTCTTTTGTTTTTCGAGACAGAGTTTCTCTGTGTAGACAGTGCTGGCTGTCCTGGAACTCGGCTCTATACAAGGCATTGGCCTCTAGCTCTGATATCCCTCTGCCTCTGCCTCACAAGTGCTAGGATTAAAGGTGTGCACCACTACTGCCCAGCTCAAACCTTTTTGTTTGTTTGTTTGTTTGTTTGTTTGTTTTGTTTTTTGTTTGTTTGTTTGTTTTTCCTGTATTGCTTCAGAGCCTGATCTGGAACTCACTCTGCAGACCAAGCTGGCCTCAAACTCACAGAAATCCACCTGCCTCTTCCTCCCAAGTGCTGGGACTAAAGGTGTGTGCCACCAATGCCCCACTCAAACTTTTCTTTAAAAACAAAACAATATAAATAAGAGCCAGAAGAGCCAGGTTGTAGCCCAATGCTAGAAGCTTGGACTGGGTGCTTGGAAAACAGAGCCAAGAGACTTGTTTAAGTTCAAGAACAGCCTGGCCAACATAGTGAATCCCTGTCTCATTTTAAAAAAGAAAAAGAAAACATAGATATAGATAGATCAGGGAGGAGGTCTTGAGAGTAGCTCAGTGAGTGAGTGCATTTGTCACCAGGTCAATGCTCAGAACCCACATGGTGCCAAGAGAAAAACCGCTCCATAGCTTGTCATCTGAGCTCCTCATATGCCTTGGCAAGAACATTCATTTAGCCAGAATGGGGCAGGGTGAGATGTTTCAGTTCATAAAGGCACTTGTCACCAAACCTGACAGCAGAGTTGGAGAGAACTGACTCTCATAAAGGCATCTGAGCGTACACACACAAAATAAATGAGTAGAGTAAATTTTTGTTTTGTTTTTTAAGGATGTCAGTCACTTACCTAACATAATTCCACACTCATCAACAATGAAAAAAGAAGAATTGACCTTTGGCATTTCTATAATGGGACCCCCAGACTAACTTCCTTTTCTGCTGGACCTTGCTTGCCCTGAGCATAAGGCTTATTAGCAGCCTTAGCCATCTGAATTCTAAGGATGAGACAGGCCCCTGTGGGTTCCTCTTTATGGCTCTTCTGTGTTTGGTAGAATCAAAAGATGGTGTGGAAAGCTCTGGCAGAGGCTTTTTAGTGGTATCTGTTCTTTCTCTTAGGTGGCTGAGATCACAGGTGTTGTGGAAACTGCCAAAGTTTACCAGCTGGGTGGTACCCGAACAAACAAAGGGCTTCAGCTACGGTAAGAGGCACTTCCTGAGCCAGGCATGAAGATATACCCCAGTAATCCTAGCACTCCAGTGGCTGTAGCAGGAGGATCACTGCAAGTTCGAGGCCAGCCTGGTGTGCATGGTGAACTCCAGGCCACCTAGAATTACCTAATGAGATATGCCTTCCCTCTCATCTTCCTCACCTCCTCCTCTGTCTTTTTTGAGATAAGGTCTTGCTGTATAACCCAAGCTGAACACAAACTCATAATTCAGCCTCCATCTTCCAAGGGTTTGGATCACCTGTGTGCCACCACATCCAGGTGTAAGAGGTCCTTCTGTGATGGAGTTAGCTCCCTTTGCAGACTTACTGCTTCTTGGGCTATCATTGCCTCCAATATGATGTTGGTAGCATTGTGCACTAAGTGTGGTCCCCACAATGCACAGAGGAAGCTTGGGTCTATGTTTCTTAGAGAGCAGTTACTGTCTCTGGAAGGGAACTAGGCTGCAATGCGTTAGGGTATACAGAAGGACAGTAACCAGGTCCATGAAACCTTCCTGCCAGAGGCAGAGACATTTTCTGTGAGGACAGTCAGGAGACTTGTTTCCTTCTGTTCCTTAACTCCCATAACTAGCCTCACCTTTGACAAGTAAGGTTAGCTTTCTAGACCCATTTTCCTCTTCAGTGAAATGGAAATGTCATTTACCTGATCTACTCTGTCCCTAGCATTCTTCTTGACAGTAGGAAAAAGGAGCCGACAAATGCACAAATCCCTGCCCCTTCCCTGATAAACCCTAAGAATTCTGAAGACCCCATATCAGGAGGTATAAAAGGAATTTGCCATGATTATGTAGCAGATATCAAGTAACAGATATGGCTATCGACTTGCCCAATTCTTGTCACCACAGTCTTTCCACTCCCCTTCCAAATCCTTGTCCCACAACCTCCCTGGTTTGTTTTTTAAAAAAGGGGGGGGGGAGTTGGGGGGTTAGCAAGATGGCTCAGAGGATAAAGGTGCTTGCTCCCACGATGACGACCTGAGTTCAGTCCCTGGGACCCATGTGGTGGAAGGGAGGGAATCAGCTCTTGCACGTTGTCCTCTGTGACACTTGCTTGCAGTTACTAGCACACATACACAAATTTAGTATTTTTTTTGTTTGTTTGTTTTAATGAGAGCTTGTTGAGGTGCTGGAGAGATGGCTGAGCTGTTAAAAGCACTGACTATTCTTTTAGACCCCAGTTCAATTCCCAGCACCCACATGGCAGCTCACCACTGTCTGTAACTTCTGTTCCAAGGGATCCGACACCCTCATACAGACATTTCATGCAGGCAAAACACCAGTGTACATAAGATAAAAATTATTATTAAATAAAATAAGAGCTGGTGGAAGAGCTGGAGATGAAGACTCAGTTAAGAGTACTTATTGCTCTTTTAGAGGGCCTGGGTTCAGTTTCTGTACCCACATGGTAACTCATGACCATATATAAGTATTTCTGGCCTTCCCAGGCACACATACATAGGTACTTGTGGACAGATACATATATACATTAAAAAAAAAATTAAAGAAGTAAAAAAGAGCTGGTTGGGCTAGTGTTCAGAGAAATCTCTAAGAGGATAGAACTGAGTCCCTCAACTTTGCCAAGCAAAGGTCAGTAGAAGCACTGTTCTTCAGGTCATCCCAGGAACTGTGAAGAGTGCAGACTGATACTGATGGGCTCTGGAGGGTTTTATGATAAACAGAGTTCTGAAGCACTTGCCAGGAATCCAGGAGTCCTTGGTTTCCACTGTTAGTTTTGTAAGCTCAGCTCTGGATACCGATTTAAATGACCCCTGTGAGATTTATTTTGTGGTTGGGTTTAGTAGGTCTAGTTAGTGCTTTGGTGGTACAGTTTTTAATGTTTCCTTGGTAATTCAGAGGGTAGCCAGGATTGAGACCAGAGACGACACAGATAACATACACAGTATGGTATGCTTGCTTAGCTGGTTACAGTCAACATGCACATGTCTCTCTTTTATGTAGGCACGGCAATGACCAACGAGTGTTCCGCCTAGAGTTTGTGTCAAATCAAGAATTCACAGAAAGTGAATTCATGAAGTGGAAAGAAGCAGTAAGTGACTAGGCTGCTAGCAGTTGTGTGTGAACATGTTCTTTCCTAAACCCCTTACTGACAGCTTTTTTTTTTTTTTTTTTTTTTTTTAATATTACATTTTGGTCCAGATGTTTTCTGCTGGCATGCAATTGCCCACTCTAGATGAAATCAATAAAAAGGAATTATCTATTAAAGATGCTCTCAATTATAAATTCAATGATCAGGACATTGAGGAGGTAAGAAACCTGAATCACAGGGCCTGGGTTCTTTAAGAACAAGTTTGGAGAAGATCAAACTTGTCTTGACATTTTCTATTATATGTGAAATTAATTAAAGGATGCTTAATGCTGATATTGTCTTATTTATACTTCATGAAGCTTTCCCTATACGTTCTCATCTACAGTGAGACTACATAGATTCAAGTCTATTAGGATGTGTATTCCCCTATGCTTGGTTCTTCTAGAATTTTCTTTCTCCAAAACATTTTGGTAAAATTCTTGGATCTCTGTTCTCTTGGACAGGGGCTAGCCTTATCATACCAGGCCTTTTGTGCTGCTGCTCTTTATTGACAGCCCCTTCAGACTGTCCCGAGTCTCCATGACCCCAGAAGCAGCATAGCATCCCTTGAAATGAATTTGCTTACCCTCTGGGGTGTGCCACTGCTATAGGATAAGCAGTCCCCTTTAACCAGCACCTAAACTCCTAAGTGGGCTCAATTAGTCCATCTACAAAACAAATTTAGGAATTCCTCACTGCTGATGTCTCCTTCTGGTACAGATTGTAAAAGAGAAAGAAAGGTTCAGAAAAGCTCCACCAAACTATGCTATGAAGAAGACTCAGCTGCTAAAGGAAAAGGTAGGACTTATGCTCAAGCCCCTTTTCTTGTCTTGTTAGATGGAAAAATGACACACTCTGCTGCCAAATCAATGATAGCAGGATGGGGAGAACATGCTGGGTTCTATGATAAGCAAAATGGTATTCTTGATATCCAGGCAGCTTTCCTTCTTGTAAATGCAGTCAATCTTGTTTTTCCATTTTCCTTACTTTCTTGTGCCTTAGTTTTGTTTTATTACGAACCCCACTATGGCAGGTGGTTTTCCATTCCATCCATCACAATAGGATGGACCTCATTAGGGAAATTTAGCCATGTGGGCCTATATTCTAAGGTTAAGTAATGTTGCATCATTACTATCTGGGCTCCTAAAGCCCGGTAACTAATGGGAAGATAGGTTGTCCTACTGTGTGTGTTTTGGGTGGGATGACACCGACACCTTGACTTTGCAAAGTACTTTTTTCACACTGTTTGTCCACATTTCCTATCATTGGTTAATCATGTGGGGTGCTCACCTTACCTGTGCGGTGTGAGATATTTAATAAAGAGCTGGTAGCAGCCAAGAGCTCAATGTCTCTGTGTATACAGGCCATGGCTGAGGACCTGGGAGATCAGGACAAAGCCAAACAAATCCAAGACCAGCTAAATGAGCTGGAGGAGCGGGCAGAAGCCCTGGACCGCCAGCGGACCAAGAACATATCTGCTATCAGGTGTGTTAGTGATTCTGTTTTGATAAGCACCCTGTCCTTGGCTGGCCTGTAGCCTTGTACATTCAGTGCTACACAGACCCCACAGGTCTCTGATGTGCCGAGGTTCCAAGCTGCCCCACCCCTCTCACAGCCCACTGACCCACCCCTCTTACTTTGTAGCTACATCAACCAGCGGAATCGGGAGTGGAACATTGTGGAGTCTGAGAAGGCTCTGGTGGTAAGTTTTAAATTTCACATGGATTACTGGAAAAAAAAACAAACCCTCGAGTAAAATGATGGGGGTTCCAGCATGCTGTCACACCTGTAATACAGCACTTGGGAGGTGGCAGCAGGAGATCAGTAATTCAAGGCCTGCCTCAGCTGCAATACTGCCTGAGACTAGTCTGCATTATATAAGACTTTAAAAAAAAATAATAAAATAAAATTAGGACTAGTGAGATGGCTGAGCCTGTAAAAATGCTTGCCATATGAGCTTGGGGGCTTGAATTCAAGCCCTGGAACCCACATAAAGGTGGGAGGGGCGGAACCAGCTCTACAAACTCATCCTTTGACCTCCACACATTTGTAATCTTGGCAGGCATGCACCTCCCCACAGATAACAAAATAATTTAGGTTAAACAAATAAAATATTTTTTGTATATATCCATGTCTGCTTTTAAGTTATTGAAATGACATGTACTTTTAGCATGAGTTTACTCTGCTTCATATCTGCTCATAGCATTTTTAACATAAGATACAAAGTAATGGTTTTCTTGCCTATGCTGCCCTTACATTCATTTATCTTTGGAGTTGGTGATCCTGTACTCATTTAGTTGTGTGGGGGATGATGGGGGTGGCATGTTCTTGCTCCTGTTGGGGAAGGTTTGGTTCTTGATTCTGTATCTGTTTTGTTGGGGGGAGGTTCTTGCTCCTGTATCTTTTTATAGGGGGAGGTTTGGTTTTGGGGCCTGTATGTATTAGGAGGGTTGTTATTCCTGTATCTATCTTGCTGTGGGCAGATTTGGTCCTTGCTCCTGTACCTGTTCTGTTGGGGTTGATTGTTGCTCCAGCATCCATTCTGTTGGGAGTTGTTTTATTTTTGTTCTTGTTCTGGTTCTGCAGTGTCCAGCCTTGAACTCCAGCCTTATTTGTGCTAGGCAATTGCTTTATCACTGAAAAGCACAGACAGCTTTTGAATTTTTTTCTAGTTCCTTGCAAAGATGTTATTTATATGTAAGATTAGAACGAATGAGAGGAGGGGGAGGAGATCTAATGCATGTTTTCTGCTTTAGGCTGAAAGTCACAACATGAAAAACCAGCAGATGGATCCCTTTACTAGGCGGCAATGCAAACCCACCATCGTGTCCAATGTGAGCACCTGAAGAGGACATTTTTAGTTGGGACCTAGATTCTAGGACATAAAATGAATTCCATTAGGAAATTAAAGAAGTTAAAAATAATGTTTTTTTAGCTGGGATTTTCTTGCCTTGAGCTTGGCTTTGGATTCCTTCTTTATCTTGCTATAGGGCATACAGATAGTGAAAACCTAGGAGTTAACTCTGTATCAGGGTGCATTTTTCAGTGCACAGATGTTAGCATAGGATAAGTCCCTGATCCACAGTGCTTGGGACTAGAAACATTCCAGAGTTCAGGCATCTTTAGACTCGGAAATATTTGCAGTATATATAGTGATACCTTGGGAATGAGACCCAGGCCTATAGAAGAAATACATTTGTTTCCAATGTGTGTATACATCACCTGAAGGTAACTTGTATTCATAATTTTAGTACCCAGTTTTGACTGTACGTGAGATCAGATGTGGAATTTTCCACATGTGGCACCTTCATGGTGCACAAAATTTTAGATATTGAAACATGGGTTTTTGGGTTTTCATTACTAGAGTTTGCATGTATGTTGGTTACCATGGAGGCTTGGTGGGCTTTTTTGAAGGTTTTAATTGTGACTTTTTGCCACTGACTTGAGGGAAATTCCACTGAGCTGCTAATGGATGCCCAGTAGTACTTGTGATGTTAGTGGGAGTAAGTGGAAAAGAATCTGGCATGGGACTGTGAATGTTAGGTAGTCTTTAAAATAATTCATGTATTTTCTCTCCCAGTCCAGAGACCCAGCTGTTCAGGCTGCCATTTTGGCCCAGCTAAATGCGAAGTACGGTTCTGGAGTATTACCAGATGCTCCAAAGGAAATGAGCAAGGCAAGTATAGTACCACTGCGAGGCTGTGGAGCCGGGCTGCTGGCTGGGACCTCAGAGGCCACCTTGCCTTGTGTAGGCCTCGTGTTTGTATAGGGAGGAATGTGGATTGTGCTTGTGGTCCTTCCTTCAGTTACTTACGAGTGTAATCACTGCCTTGTGACTGATTCTAAACTACTACTTAATGAGGCCTTCCTTGACTGTGTCCAGGCTACCAACATCTAGACTTCTGCAGCACACTTTCTCGTATAGAAAACAGTGTGTCCTGTGTATCTTTTGGAGTAATTAGAAGAAACAGGTGACGAGTAAGGATCAGACAGTTGTTACAAGAAAGGCAAAAATAGTAATCCAGGAAAGGCTCATTTATTTAGTTGTTTGATTGATTTTTCTTTTCCCTGACACAGTCTTACTGTGGCCTTGTCTAGACTCGAACTTGCAGAGACCCTTCTGCCTCTGCATCCTTCGATGCTGAGGTTATAGATGTCATGGTACATGCCTATAATCCAAGTACTCAGGAAGTGGATCATCAAGAGTTTGAGGGCCAGCCTCTGTTTCAAGAAACAGGAAGTAAATAGGAGCTGGGGGCGTGGCTCAGTTGGTAGAGTCCTCCCTAGTGCAGCACACCCAGCACCACATGAAGCTGGGGTTGCTTGTGCCCATTATGCTTCCCCAGGGAGCTGATGTTTCCCTGGCTGACACATGAATGCCTTGAGTCTTGGGTCAGAAAGGGGCCTATTGTCTTAAGCCCACCTTTTTCATTCATATGCCACAGACTTATTGTAAGATATTATATTTTATATGCATATACATACATATATATATATTGTTTTAAGAAAAGGTGTTAAAGGGGTAGGAGGCTAGTGAGATGACTCAGTTGGTAAATTCTTCCCTTGAAAGCATGAAAACTTGAATTTGATCCCTAGAACATGTGTAAAAATGCCTAGCATAATGGTTTACATCTGTAATCTCAGTGCTGAGGAGGCAGAGAAGAACTCCTGGACTTTCTGGGAGCTAGCCTAGCTTAATTGGTAAGCTAAAGGCCAATGGGAGATCTGTCTGAAAGGAGATAAGTAGTATTTCTAAGGTTCACACACAAGGTCATTGTCCACATATGTGTACATTAAAAAAGATGGAGGTACTTGTAAAAAGCATATGATTTTGTACAAGAGCTTTGATTATCAGTGGTGCTGTTTCTTTGAATCTATTTGTATTTTATTTATCTTATGTGTATGAATGTTTTACCTGCATTTATATATGTCTACCACATGACGTGTCTGTAGAGGTCAGAAGAAGGCATCTGGTCCCCTGGAGCTGGGGTTATAAATGGTTGTGAACTTTCATGTGGTTGCTGAGAACTGATTCCAGGTTCTCCGAAAGTGCTGTTAACCGCTGAGCCTGCCCTCCAGCCTCTCTGTTTGCATTTATGTTTTATAGTTTGTTTCCTTTTCTCGTTGCAGGGTCAGGGAAAGGATAAAGATTTGAATTCTAAGTCAGCCAGTGACCTCTCAGAAGACTTGTTCAAGGTCCATGATTTTGATGTGAAGATTGACTTACAGGTTCCAAGCTCAGGTGTGTCTGTGTTGGGACTTGGAGGGGGCACTAAAGGACTAGATAAATTCATGGGTCTCTCAGCTTGGAGTCTTGACTGTGGGGAAGAAAAGGGAGTGCCTGCTTCTCATGATCCATAGAGGCAAGGTCAGATAGCCCACAGGTCCTTCTTGAGAGAGCAGGCTCTGGTCAGCAAGGCTACCTGAAGAAGAGAAGCCAAGATCCTTAGTTTGCCAATTTGTTCTTTCCCAGAGTCCAAAGCTTTGGCCATCACCTCAAAGGCCCCACCAGCCAAGGATGGAGCTCCAAGGAGATCTCTGAACTTAGAAGACTACAAAAAACGACGGGGGCTTATTTGAGCACTCCCAGCCTGCTGCTTCCAACTCTGCATGCCCTGTCAGGGTCTGACTTTCCTCTTTTCCTCTGATTTGCCCTCTTTGGGCTGAAGCAGCCATGGAACTGGGAAGAGACTCTAAACTGCCAGTCATTGTAATATAAACCATTTGCTGTATAGACCTCCCTTGTTTGCACCATCTCCTACCAACCCCCAGGCCCCACCCAAGGTGGATCTGTTCCATGTCTTTAGATTTGTGTTTGCCCTCCCCACCGCTTTTGGTTGTTAACTAGCACAGTCTGGCCACTCTGCACATTCAGTATTACGGTAGAACTGGGGTCTGCGATAGAGTTCCTGGTGGCAACAGTGGCAGCACACCTGTCCTCTTCTGGCTGCCTTGGGCCCAACCACTGAACATGGCACCTAACCCTTGCAGAGACAGTGGGGACTGAGCATCTGCCATCCTCCTTCCTCTCTTCATCTTTCCCTTCTTCCTGTGTCCATGGAAGAGGGGTTTCAAAAACAGTTTAGTTTCCAAAAAGTGTACATTTATGGGGAGGGAGGGGGTCTAATTTGAAAGAATGTGTGTGTGGGTGTGTGTATGTGTGTGTGTGGATTTTTTATCATTTTTTAAAATGCAGTACTCTTTGTATCAGTCTGTCATGGATCTACAGCTGTTTCAGATTTTTTTTTTTTTTTTTTTTTTTTTTTTTGAGCTGTACTTGAGCATCTGAAACTGCAAGAAAGAAACTGATTAAATGTGATTCTTCTTACTAAACAGGCCTGACTGCTGTAGCTGTGTGACTTCCCCTCTCTCCCAGCACTGCCCTACCCCACAGGAAATGTCCCTCTAGCCCCTTGCCCCACAGGCTGTGTCCTGGCGGGTGGGCAGGAAGCTCATGGCAGGTCCCAGGGAGGGTAGCCAAAGAGTCTTGCTCATTTCATAGGCACAGCCTGTGGCTTCTTGACTGAACGTAGTGTGTCTCTTCCCCTCCCAGTGTTCCTGTCTTTCCTAGTTGACTCTATTTGATGTTTGGCAAGAATAACATTTTGTTTAGTTTTTTAAAGAAATAATTGAACATGAATGTGGAGAGCAAACAAAAAGACATAGGTTACAAATGTTACCAGCATGTGAAGTGGTGCGCATGTGTGTCTGTGTGTGTGCGTCTGTGTGTGTGCATATGTATGTATGGTAAGCGCATATATATATTGTTGTGCAGCTAGGGTGAAGCCAGCAAAGCGGTGTGTATGTCGTTATGAAATGTTTGAAGAGTTAAGCTGACTGCTTGATAATCATTCTCAGGTGTAAAGCTCCAACTGTAAATAAAAGTGGCATTTAACAAATCTTTTCAGAACAAAGTACAGCTGATGCTTCCCTCCAAGCACTAGGCTAAAAAAGCAGCGAGAGCTGCTGATCTTCACACAGAGAGGACCTGAACTCCTCCTGTAGAATGAAGAGATGGTGGGAAATCATGGAATTAAGTAGTATTTAAACAAAAATGGATTTAGTAGTTCTGATGGTTGAGTAAAGCCTCTGTGTTGCTTTATTTTAGTTTACATTTTTACTTTTTTAAAAAGCAGCAACGGATGGTTTTGAAGAAGTATTGTGACTGTAGAATCTGGAAATGTGGCTGTGCCCCAGCTGTTGTAGCTATGGCACAGAGGTGGGCAAAGGACCGGTAATGGACTCCTTGCAGTCGTATGTACTTGAAGAGTCCATGGATGGAAGCTCTATAGACTGTTGTGTAAATGTGGGATCACAGCTGTTGAACACCACCTGTACTCTAACAGAGTCCTGGAGCTGCTGGGACCTCTCCTATCATGTCAGACTTGGACTTTTTTCTTCTTGTTTAAAGGACATAAAAATCATAGAATCCATATAACCTGTGGAGTCATCCTGACCCACATGTAGATCTGTATCTAGTATCATTTGGATTTGGACAAGTGTCAATGACATTATGGCTGTGTAATAAAATTTTTATTAAAACTGCCACTGTAGCCCCTTTGCCACTCCCCATCTGCAGCTGCTGAAACCCTCATGCTGAGATGCCAAAGCACAGGGCAGGGAGAAAGCCCACCGGAGAAGATTGAAAGGTAACCTGGCAACTGAGCAGCCTGTCTGGTGATTGCAGGCAACATTCAGCATCTCCCTGCAGTCTCAACTGAAGCAGGACCCCTGAGCCAGGATCTCAGCCAGTCCCACCAAACGGGCTTTCTAGTGGGTCAGTTAGTCTTTCATCTGCTGCACAGCCTCAGCGGCCCATCCACCACTCCAGCGTTGCTTCAGTGGTGAATGGCCTAGTACCCAAGGCTGCTGTCTACATTTTCTTCAGTTCTGGGAACTAACAGTCTCCAGCTGTCTAGGTCATCCTGTCTGTAGATCTCACAGTGACAGAGAAAGTCTGTTATTTTTGCGTGTGTGTGAAGTCCTGACTTGTCACTCAAACTGTAAAGATATTTGTAAATAAACTTGACATTTTAACGAGGGATGAGATTTAGTACAAAGCCTGCATCCCACGTGGCACCCTTAAGTCCCGCTTGAAAGTCCAAAGAACTCCTTTGCCCCCATCCCCACCCCTCTTCAGGTTCTGCATCCCAGAATGAAACCAGACCTCCTCTGTTCTTTTTGTTTTTGGTTTGGTTTGGTTTTTGAGGCGGGGTTTCTCTGTGTACCCCTGGCTGTCCTGGAACTCTCTGTAGACCCTGGCCCAGAACTCACAGACCCACATTCTTTGCCTCCACTGTGCAACACTACTGCCCAGCTGTCCTCAACTCTGAAGCAGCGTGAGTTCCAGCACGATGTAATGGAGCCTAGTGTGCTGCCTAACCCCATGGAGAACCTGGTCCTAACAGCTTTCTCTGCCCTAGGTACTGTTCTTTTGCCTTCTTTGTGGGGCAGGAGGCCAAGGGCACAGTATAGCTGGTTTGCAGCAACCCTGCCACACATGGTGAGGTGTGTGAGAGCTCCCATGGTGCTGAGGCTGAGCAGCAAAGACCTGCAGTCACCCTCTACAGAGTGCAAGCCGGGTGCAGGGCTGCCAAGATGGCACCCACAAGTCTACCAGGTGTTACACCCACCGCTTGACTATTAGGTGCGGTGAGACTGTAGAGCACAGAATGGGTGGACAATCAAGCAACTTATGTTTCAGTGTCTCGTTGCTGTGGGGCAGCCACTTGCTTCCTAACTGGAAGAGGGTGACCTCCAATACAGGTGAAGGGTGTGAGACAGCTTCATCTCAGCTTCTCCCATGGGAGGAGACTTCTTCGAGTGGCCCAGCTGCTCTAAGGAGCCAGGAAGCCATTCAACTCAGCTCAAGATTACTTACTTATTATTTTGCGTGATTTCAAAGGTCAACGGCTGACACTGAGTTCCTTTGGGCAGTACTGGGGACTACAAGGAGCAGCATTTGTAAGAGGGTGGACTGCTTCTTTAAGGCTGCAGAGGGAGGCCTACAGCCTTGTCTGGTGGGTAGAACCTGGGATCTAGCCACTGGAGCATAGGCACATCTAGGAACTGCAGCCTGCTCCACACCCAAGATAGCCAAGGCCAGAGGCAGCAGTCCCAGCAGTCCGTTTTGCCAACCACCACTTTATCCTGGGGGACAACCCATTTCTCTGACATAGTACGCCATCTTTAAGTGAAAAATGTGCTGGGCATGGTGGCCCATGTCTAATCCCACCAAAACCAAAACGGGGTTAGATAAATTGGCAGTGCTTGCCTGGCATTCAACAAGGCTCTAGGCTCAATCCTAACAGGGAATGTTGGATGGATAGATTAAAAAAAAAAAAAAGGCTACCTAGCCAATCTGGCTTGGGGAATCTTCCAGAGGCCTTACTCCTGTCTCTGGCCTTCCAACATACACACCACCAAGAGTATTGAAACTCATGCCAGAAAAATAGAAATTTGATTCTTCCCATAACTACATTGAAGCTGGGTCCAGAAGTGCAAGTTTATCTCTATCGACTTAGCCTGGAGAACTCACTAGCCAAAAAGTCACTTGCAGGAAGTGTTCCTGAGACTTACCTCGGCCGTGGGTGTCCTTCCAGCGCCCCCTAGCGCAGCTAACCCCAGTCAGGGAGCACCTAGCCTCGAGGAGCACTTACTGGACCATGGAAAAACTAAAATGAAAGGAGGGGAAAGGATCAAACTGACATCCGGCCAGGACCACCCAGCCGCGGGCTCCCCACGTAACAGAAACCTAGGCTTCCTGTCGGTTGGATTCTAGAAACGCGGCAACGGAAAGGTGGAGCCTGTGGATGGTTAAACGGGTGTGGGTGTGTCTTACTGGATCTGATGGGTCCTGGGTCTTGGCAGCCCTAGTAGGAGCTGCGGCACGAGGCCTGCACCTGTTTGAGCATGCATATGTGGGAATGTGTCGCCCACCCCCTTCATCCCCTCCAAGCTGGAGACTCCCCAGACAGCAAGGTCTTGACACTCAGACTTATCCTGATACATGATACCAGGTGACTTGGTGACCTAAGCTCACATGCAGAGGCCTCTTGCTTCTGGGACCCTGAGCCAATGGCAGCTTCTCCTGGTTCCTGCTTCCGGTTGACTCT
The DNA here is from genome assembly GCF_943737965.1 of Phodopus roborovskii. Taxonomy (NCBI): domain Eukaryota; kingdom Metazoa; phylum Chordata; class Mammalia; order Rodentia; family Cricetidae; genus Phodopus; species Phodopus roborovskii. Next base: position 33,463,499 of record NW_026126416.1, on the reverse strand, counting down.
GATGTTTTGTGAACCAGGCCCCCTGGGAGGAGATCTAGCCTGCAGGTTTGGAGTTTTAGTTGAGGGCTGCATCTCCTATCCCTTCCACTGGGAAAGGCAGGGAAGTTCCTTGATGAGTACTTCCTATAGGTAGACCCAGTGCATTCCTAGTGTCCTTGGGGCTTTAGCAGCATCAGTTTCACCATGATCTCATGCCATGAGGGAGATTGTCACCTCCAAGAAGCTGCCCACTGGGGGAGACCCTGCAGTTCCCTGCCCTCAAGAGAAGGTGGAGAGACGGGCTCCTAAGAGAAGGCAAACCTTGTTCTGAAGTGTGTCAGGAGAGAAGGTTGTAACAGCACATAAATGGTGAACTGGTTCGTTTTTGACAAGGGTGACATTATGGAGGGTCAGCCAACTGCTAATCCCCAGCTATCATTATGACTGACTGTTCCAGAATATTGCCAAAAAGACTAAGCTATTGGTATGGGACAGATTGTGGAAGAAGAGAGGAAACCCAGAATCAAGAAGTGCTAGCCGCTGGGAAGACCCCCTTGTACATTTCCTTCTCCAGAAGGGTACCTCTTCCACACCCTAAAATTGAGATTGGGTCCTGGTTCCCACCAGCCTTCTATCCAGAATGCCCTAGGAAGAACCAAACATCAGTGACCACTTGAGAATGTTAGATGTCCACAAAGAAACAGAGACCAGGATTCATGGGGTTACACTGACAATCCATTGGAGACTGTGAAGGAAGCTCTGTAGCATTCTATTGCCAGTTTGTTGGCTAGCTCCTTTGTGGTTTTCTTCCATAGAAAATAGGAAATAGGGCTGGAGAGATGGCTCAGCTGTTAAAGGCTAGGCTCACACCAAAAATATAAGAAAATAGGAAATAATAATCATTCCCCATAACAGGGCCATTTGTTCCTACATCCTTTGCATCTAGCACAATGTCTGCTTCATTGCAGCTACTCAACAGGTGTTTGCTTGCTCTGTGACTGAGTCAAGAGGCACTGGAGAGTTAGCTCAGCAATGAGAGTCCTTTTCCAGAAGACTGTAACTCCAGTCCCACGGACCTGACACCCTCTTCTGGCCTCTGTGAGCACTGGGTATTCATGTGGCACACAGATAGGCATGCAGGCAAAACACCCAGACACACACACACACACACACACACACACACACACACACACACACGTTTTGAGCCTGGGTTTTTCTGTGTAGCCTAAAGACCCACCCTCCTCTGCCCCCCAAGTGCTAGGATTAAAAGTGTGTGCCACCACACCTGGTGTGTGTGTGTGTGTGTGTGTGTGTGTGTGTAAAATTTAAAGAAGCTTGAAAATTTGCACCTGGCCTGTTAGAAGTGGGGATAGTGAGCAGTAGTTTTGCTTCAGCACATGGAGTAGAAAAGGATAAAGATAAATTAGACACCACCCCTGCCACATACACACACTACACACCCTGCACACACCACACATACATACACACCCACACCCACATCACACACACACACACACACACACCCCTCATGTTACTCATTCCATTTCCAGGCCTCCCCTTTCCCATATTTTGTAGCCTATGGTTTTCACCCACCAGAAAAGACTGCCTGCACACACATTGAGGCCAGAGGGCCAGGCACAGAGAGAGACTCATGCACCTTAGGATGTAGTATCCAAAGGTATATGAAGACCACCCCACTGAGATGCCTCAAGAGAACAGGCTAAAAACTGGGTGTAGTGGTACATGCCTGTGATCCCAGCCATCAGACTGAGTCAAGATTGGAGGTGGTGGTGCACAACTTTAATTCCACACTCAGAAGGCAGAGGCAGGTGGATCTCTGTGAGTTCCAGGCCACCCTGATCTACAGAGTGAGTTCCAGGACAGCCTCCAAAGCTACAGAGAAACCCTGTCTCAAAGAATAAAAGAAGAGTTGTGTTCTGGGTTTTCTCCCAGCCTACTTATATCCCAGCATTGCCCACATACTGCCTGGCACACAGGTACCCAGTGGCACAGGCGTTCTTTCCTCCCTCTTCTCATCTTCTTCTGTCAGGTCCCAGTCCACCCTCTGAGGAAACCCCTCTGAATTCCCTGGTACAAGCTGGCGTAGCTCTAGGCCTTACATTTCAAAGACCGAGCCTCCTACCTGCCCCAGAAAATGTGTGCATGTCCATTCTTTCGGTCCCTTGACTTACCCGTGAAAGGGGCAAGAGCTCAAATTTGTGTTTTCTCGTGTACTTTCATCCCTTACACACACACACACACACACACACACACACACTCCTTTTCTTCCTTTGTCAGTCCCCTGGGATCTTTTTTACTTTGCCAAAGGTTCTCATTCTGTCTGGATTCTTCTGGCCCATTTTAAATTTTGGCTGAAGAGAGAAAAGGGAAGGCACATGCATACCCTGCCTTTCAGTGTAGGAGGCAATTCTCCTGGAGATGCATCAGCCATTGAAGGCTCTGAGTGTCCAGTGAGGGTACCCCCAATCTTCTGGCATTAAGGGGAAGGCAGAAGAGTCTGGCTTCTGCTCACAGTAGCCCTGTAGCTCAGCTGACCGGCATGCGAAGTCCTCAGACCTATCCAAGGACTGAACTCTGTCAGTACTCTCTTCCCAGTAGCACAGCACAGCCACAACTCTACACCAGGTGAGGTTTTCTTCTATTTACAAACAGGGTTGAAAAAAAGTGCCTAAGAAATGGTAGACTGGCTGTCTACTACAACATAGAGCTTCACACCTTTTTTCCTTTCTTTCGTGTTGGGCACAGAATCCAGCATTTGCTACAAGCTAGGCAGGCAAGTGCTGTACCACTGAGCTGCACACCCAAACCCATCTCTAAATTTTACTCTCACAGCAACCCTGTAAAGTTGACAGCTCCTCTATGAAGGCGAATCAGCAGTTCAGAGAGGAAAGGACTCTTTCGAAGCCATAAAGCTCCAAAAGAAGGGGTGGGGAGGAGAAAGAATTTAGGAACTCCAGCTCCAGTGAGGGGCTGGAGAGGGCGGGGAAAATGCAGGCCACGAGTAGCTGGGATACTTGGAGAAAGTCAGGCTCCGCCTCTTGACCTTGTTCTCTGCCCGCCGGGAAGTCGAGAGCTTTGAGGGATGGGGGTGGGGAGCAATCTCAGCTCGATCCTGGGCAGGCAATCTCCAGTTGGGTGCAAGACTTGGGGTGTGGCTTCCTTGGATGGCTGATGGCCTTGAACTCTGGATTAAGGGGCCCAGGCCAGAGGAAAGCCCCAGAGGCTCAGAAACCTTTGACCAGGGAGGTTGAAACACGGAAGAGTACGAGGAGCAAGCATAGCTTCTTTCTGGGCAGGTCAAGACCCTTGGATCCCATTGAAGGAATTCTTGAAAAGCAGGGGAAAACACAGGATTCAGAGGCGGAGCAGTCCTTCCCGCCTCCTCGAGGGCAGGTCGAGAAAGGCAGTGGGGGCCCGACCCGAGCCTTCCTTACGACTCTGGGGGAACTGCAAGGGATCTGCGGCTGCGAGGACCGCGGGAGGCCCGCGCTTTCTCAGAAAGTGAAAGGAGTGGGCGGGGGGCGCGGCCGGGGCGGGGCCGGGCGGGCGTTGCCGAGGCCCCGCCCCGGGGCAGTCCCAAGCCCCAGGCGCTGAGCGTCTCCAGTCCCCGCCGCGCCGCGGGCTGGTGGGCTCGGCTGCTGCTTTAGTACCGGGAAATGACCCTGCCCGGGCGCCCGACGGGCATGGCGCGGCCACGGGGTGCGGGGCCTTGCAGCCCTGGGCTGGAGCGGGCCCCGCGCCGGAGCGTCGGGGAGCTGCGCCTGCTCTTCGAGGCGCGCTGCGCCGCGGTTGCCGCCGCAGCAGCCGCAGGGGAACCCCGGGCCCGCGGGGCCAAACGGCGTGGGGGACAAGTGCCCAACGGGCTCCCGCGGGCTGCCCCTGCCCCAGTGATCCCGCAGCTCACCGTGACAACCGAGGAGGACGTGGCCCCGGCCAGCCCCGGGCCGCCAGAGCGGGAGGGGGACTGGCTCCCGGCCGCTGGCTCGCACCTGCAGCAGCCACGCCGCCTCTCCACCTCGTCCCTCTCCTCCACCGGCTCCTCGTCGGTGCTCGAGGACTCGGAGGACGATCTACTGAGCGACAGTGAGAGCCGGAGCCGCGGCAATGTGCAGCTGGAAGCTAGCGAGGACGTGGGGCAGGTACGGGCCGCGGGGGCGGGGCCAGCGGGGGCTGCGCGCCCGCCCGGGACTGGGTCCTGGCTCTGCTGGGACCGGCTCGCGTCCCCCGCCGAGAGTTCATACCTCACTGCTTGGGAGATACTTGGGGGGCGGAGAGAGACCCCAGGACGGCCTCTCGCCTTGGCTCGTTTTCGGGGGCTAGGCAGGTGATGGTGGCTGAGCGCTTGGGCGTCTAAAGGAGGGTGAGGAGTACGCGACCCACCGGGAGGGAACCAGCCGGTCCACAGGCATACCTGGGTAACTGTCAGGACTGGAGCGATCAGAGCCCTGTAGCCTTGCCCCGGGAGCCCTGGGAGAGAAAGGGGCGCGTGAGCTCTTGCCTCCTTCTCCTCCCCCTCTCGGTGCCGCGGCCCCACCCCCGCCGTTGCCACGGTTTCCCTCTCTTGAGTGGGAGTGGAGCGGAGCTCCTGGCTCTGCTTCGGAGGCGCTGCCGTCTGCTCCCCGCGCGCGCACGAGGCGTGGACGCGGGAAGGGAGGGGCGCGGGACTGGTAGCTCTGGAACCGAGCGGAACCAAGATCCACCTGGTGCGCCCCCTCCTCCCCCTGGCTCCTAAGGGTGGTGGGGAAGGTAAACTGAAGCTGACGGGGACGGGATTAGTGTGTTAGTTGCTGCCTCTAGTAGCATAGATGTTCCAGAGCCCTCAAATAGCACCGGCTAGTGTGGAGTGAAGTCATTATTCGTGGTGTGGCCCTCCTTGGACATCAGGGCCATTCCTCGATTCCCACCTCTGTACTGAGGATTGAACCCAGGGTCTCAAACACAACACGGTAGGCAAATACTCCACCACTAAACATCCCCAGCCCTCTTTTATTTTGAGACAGTCTCACTAAATTGCCAAGTTAAAAATCAAACACAGTAGGTAGTAGCCCATTCAGGCTTTGAACTTGTGGGTCGTCCTGCTTCAATAATCCCCCTTGTTTTAGCTGTGGCCGGATAGCTAGATTAACTGTCCGTGGACTGTGCAGCGTTGCTGTAGATGCATTTTACGCAAGCGTTCCTCGAGTGGAAAGAGAGGCCGGGAATGCCCCGCTCTGCTTCAGTACCCTCCAGCCCTGCCCAGAAGGCCGGCTCCTGGTGACTTGCAGTGAGAGTAAGACACACGCCTGCGTTGCCTAGACGCCTTGAGAAGAGCGCCAAGGTGTGGCCTGGGCCTTCTGAACTTGGCATCCCTGCCCACTGGGATTGGACCGATCGAGGGAGGCTGTGTAAACGACTCGAAGTACGACTGTGACTCATAGAAGTACAATACCAAAAGAGAGGGGGTTGTCACAAAAGAGAAAACAAGGGAGCTCACAGCAAGGCTGTTGTCTCTCGTTCCGCTTCCTGTGGCCAGGTGTAAGGGGGGGGGGGCTTAGTCGTGAGTCCACTGCGCCCCTCGCCCTGACAGGCCAGCGTACCCTCAGGCAGGTGGTCATTCTTGGGGCGACTCCAGACTACGTACTGACTGAGGCGAATGCTGCCGAGGCTTCCCCAAGACCCTGGCTTGTGAGCAGTGGGAGGACCTCAGAAGAGCCCTAGCGGTAGATCGGCCACTCCCCCGCTCAAATCTCTGACACCTGAGAGGCCCGCCCTCGGAAAGGGCGCTACTGCTGAGCTGGGAGGACCCGGACTGGGACTCAGGCACACCCGCTTCCCTGTTCCACCAGGGAAAGGCTGCTCGCTGCAGGACCCGTAGTCCAAATCTGGGTGTAGGAAGCCCCTGCAGGGGTCAGGACATCAAGGACAAGCCGAAGTTATTTATCCCCTGCAAGTCCTCATCGTCCTCTCCCACCCTGAGGGTTGGCATCTCAGGGAGTCCTCCAGGAGCAGATTCAGATGGCCTCTCATGGCCTTTCAAACTCTCAGACTGTGTCTTCCAGGCCTTCCCAACCCCCAGCCCGCCGGGGCCTCCCCGAAGGCAAACAACCCCGGAGCTACAGATAAGCCTGGAGCTGTTGACAGAGGCTGCCTGCGTCTGCGTGGAAGGGCCAGGAGCGGACTTTGCCTCACAGCAGGCCCCACAGCATGCCCGCCCAGGTTGCCCTTAAGGGCTTCCCCAGGCAGAGCGGGGTCCCACTGACTGTTAAGGATGCACCTGGGGAAAGATGGTGGTTGCACTCTAGGGCTACTACCTAGCCATTGTCCCATACCCAACCCAAGGCCCTAGAAGGCTCGCTCTGCGTGCCTCAGCCATGCTCTCTGATCTTCCCTTTTACTTCCGAGGGCTTGTACAGCCTGCTCAGAGCAGGTAATGTAGAGCTGGGTAGCTTTGCTCCCTCCAGTGGTCTTTCCTCTGTTGGAAGGAAAATTCAGGAATAGGAAAGCTGAGCAAGCCAAGAGAGTAGCTGAAGATCTACTCCAAGGGCAGGTGCTGTGACTCTGAGGCCTTGGCTGTCTCCTCAGACAATTGTGGGGGTGACCCAAGCAGAAGAAAGGGCATTTGGTTCTTATGTGGTTTTATTTTCTCAGTAACTCAGGCTAGGTAAGGAGACCTGGATGCTGTTCCCTCCTGGACTCAGAACCCCCCCCACACACATCATTTTCCACTAATTATAGAGCAGAATTTAGGTTAACAGACTTCCTTTTTAAAAAGCAAATGCCCATGGGAAGGTGAAGTCGTGGGTCACTTATACCTTAGTGCAAATCGTTTTGTGAGTTTAAATTGATTGCTTTCCCGACCATCACCACAGGGAGTGCTCGTTTGACAGGGCAATTGGAACATGGGGAGGGTGTTGGGCTGGTAGAAGCTTCAACCAGGACTGGTGATTCTATGGAATGGTGGTTCTCAACTTTCTTTTCTTTCTTTTCCAAGGCAGGGTTTCTCTGTGTAGCCCTAGCTGCCCTGGACCTAGCTTTTGTAGATCAGGCTGGCCTCACATTCACAGAGACCTGCTTGCCTCTGCCTCCTGAGTGCTGGGACTAAAGGTGTGTGCCACCACTGCTTCTCAACCTTCCTAATGCTTCATCCCTTGAATACAGTCCCTCATGTTGTCATGGTGACCTACCCCCCACCATAAAATTATTTTCATTGCTACTCTAATCTTGCCACTGTAAATATCTGTTTTCTGACTGTCTTAGTCAACATCTGTGAAAAGTTCATTCGTCCCCCAAAGGGGTCAAGACTGACAGGACAAAAAGCTCTGTTATAGAAGCAGGGAACAGGATGGGAGCTAAAGACAGAAAAGGATGCAGTCGGGCAGAAAATAAGCTGTCTGGGTTGATGGGAAGAACAGACGAGCCTAGAAAAGGGAGGACCTGAGACTGGGACACAGCAAGTCCCTGCCTATGGAGACACACTCCCTGCTCATCTGTAGGGTGAGAGATTATCAGAGGGTCCTCCTGTGCCATCATCAGGGAGTCCTGGACACGAACCTCTTGGCCTTTGCACCAAATGTCCAGGTAACATGTGGCTGTGTGTTGGTTGGTAGAAGCAGCCAATCCATGGAGGGAAGGCTGGGCCATATCTTCCCTGCTGTTCTTTATGAGCCAAAATCCTTACCCACGAACCCAAGAATGGTCCTCTAGCAGGCTTTCTGGATGCATTATATTCCCTGCAGAAGGAATCCCTTTTAAGAGGGAAGATGGCAATGAGTTGGCTTCCACAGCGCTTACATCAACTGGTTCCATGATTGGCCATATCTGTTATTGGCAAGGTAGCTATGTCTTGTTATAGGAAACCTCAAGAGGCATCTGGGAGGCTCAGCTGAGATAATGGACATGGAAGCTCTTTGTTACCTGCATAGTTAGAATCTGCTGCTGTTTGCTCATATAAGACTCATAAAACCAAGGCAGCAAAGAGACAAGTTGATACTGTTACCATACATTAACCAATCAACCAAGTGGTAGTATATACTTTTTTTTTTTTTTTTTTTTTTTTTTTTTTTTTGAGTCAGGGTTTCTCTATGTAGCTTTGTAGACCAGGCTGTCCTTGAATTCACAGAGATCCACCGGCCTCTGCCTCCTGAGTGCTGGGATTAAAGGCATGCACCACCACCACCCAGTATATATACATTTTAAAAGATTTATCTCAAATGTTTCTCAAGCTGGCCTCAAAATTCTGGGTTCACACAATCTTCCCTTTTCAGCATCCAAAGCAACTAGGCCTTCAGACATCTGCCACCATGTTTAATCAACCGGCTTCTACCAGGGTCCTCTTCCCTGAATTCCCTGCAAATCCTCTCACTGAAACTAGGAGACCCCAAAATGATGGATAGTACAGTTCCCTTACACAGCCCAGCTGGCCCTCCCGCCAGGGATGACTGCAGAACTAGATGTATCCCGATTAAGTCCATTCATTCCCCCACTCTTCCCTACAATTTTTCTTTTTCCTTCTTGAGGCAGCATTTCTTTGTGTAGCCCTGGCTGTCCTGGAACTCACTCTGTAGACCAGGCTGGCCTTGAACTCAAAGATCCACCTGTCTCTACCTCCTGAGTACTGGGATTAAAGGTGTGCGCCACCATCAGGCTTCCCTCAAAATTTTGTTAGGCTTCTCAAACCACCTGAGCATTTCACCATTAGACTCATCCTTTGGATGAGGGCAGTGGTGACAGACCCTCAGGCCCGGCTTAGAGATCGAGGCCTTCATGACACCATATAACTATAAGTTGTTTCACCTTGTAAAAGTGGCCTGTTATGTGGTATCCCATTTGACCCCCAGCAGGAAAATATAGAAACTGCTAGAATGACTGGACCATGGTAAGGAAGTTGACTGATAGAGAGCATAAGCTAGAGCCTAGGAGTCCAGAAGCAGGGCGTGAGGATGCCAGCTTCTCCGAACCATGGTTTCCTTGTGCAATGGGACTGCTAGCAGCATGCATTCATGCTACATATGGGCATCAGGATCCCCGTGATTGTCAAGTTGAATGTGAGAAAAGAGCTATAGGATGCTTCTACTAAATACATACTACATCCATCACCTTCCTGGAATTTTACTTAAGGATTTGAGAGGAAGGGAGTTTTATAATAAAACTTGGGTTTATTATGCAGCAAAATGCAAACCTTGTATGTATTTAAAGATTTATAAAAGGAGTTTTGAAAGATGTCATGCTTCTAGTGGGCTGCTTCTGGCTACACCCCCGATCCCTGGGGATTGGACATGTGATCACGCCCTAGTGTGCCATGTTGGGAAAGTGAGAGCAGTGATGACTGTGGGAGGTGATGAGAAGGTACCTGGTGTGCAGTAGGCAGTCAGTAAATGGTGGCTCGTGTTAGGGCAGCCGCTACATCCTCCCAGAGGAAACAGGCCCACACGGATGCTTGAACTCACTGAAGGGAACCAGAGCTGGGAGCGACTGCTCACTCCTCACCCAGCCCAGTGCTTGCTTGTCACCAACCCCTCTTCACAGGCAAGGCTTTTTGGTCAGCACTCCCTTTTGGCAAAGGGGTCAGTTCCAGGGTTCTAATAATCCCTCTATAAGACAAGTATCTGTGGAACAAGGCTTCAGACAAAGAGAAGATAAAGGACTGCTGAGCTTAGGGGAAAGATCCAGGGTGTAAGGAGCTTTCAGGATTGGGTGGGAAGCAGAATAATGGCCTTGAGGCAAGAGATAACACCCCCAAATGCCTACATTTACCTGCAGTTTTATCTAAGAGGACAGGCCTCAGCTTTGCATTTCATCTTTGGGCCTTAGGTTTCTCCAACCAGATCACAACCAGGGCTGTCGTGGGCTTTTGGCTTTGTCAGCTAGTAAGATGTGTGGGATTCAAGGGCAGCTAGAGGGTCTTTTCAAAGTCCTGGCAGGCTGCCCTCCCTTCCCCGGTCCTGTGTAAAGGGTTGGTTGTGATTGGTCTGCCTCCCTGTGTGAGAGAATTAGGTCCCAAGTGAATAAATCCAGTATCTAAATTTGGCCCAATTCTCTCCATGCCAAGGAACTAGATGAGGAAAATCAAACTCAAGCTACACTCATTACAACAATTAAGAAAGAATGAGTGTTCCCCCATTACACAGATGAAAAACAAACAAACAAAAAGTAAACAATACATAGAAGCATTTTTCTCAGGTCTCCTGAGGCTTTGATAGAAATGCAGATTTCTTAGTTGCATCCCTGATTTACTCAGGATGTGCCTGTGGAAGACCTCAGGCACAGCATCAAGGGTGGTTGTCAAGTGATTCTGATATTCATCAAGTTAAAACCTCCAGAGCAATTCAGTATCTGCCCCCTCAATGGCAGAGCGAGTTTCAGCCCTGAGCCTTCTGATGCTGAATCTCGGGCTCCTGTCAGACTGTTTGAGATGCTAGAACAACCCTATCTCTGCTTGTCTCAGTACCTGCCACACTGGCTCATAATATAGCTCACAATACATTTTCTTTGGGTAGATGAGTGAGTGAGTAGTGAATGCTTGGATTAAAGACCTTGCTTGCTGCTGCGGGGGGAGGGGGTCAGGTTGAATTCCCACACTGTGGGGTGGGGAGATGCTCACACGTTACAGAGATGCCGACCTGGACTTGTTGCTTTCAGAAAAGTCACTGGCAGAAGATCCGTACCATGGTCAATCTGCCGGTCATGAGTCCTTTCAAAAAGCGCTACTCGTGGGTGCAGTTAGCAGGGCACACAGGTAGGTGAGCATCAGTGCATGTGGGTGAGGTTGTTGTGACAGGAAGGGGCTGGGCAGTTCCAACTAGTGTCCTTCTGCAGGGAGTTTCAAAGCTGCCGGCACCAGTGGCCTGATCCTGAAGCGCAGTTCCGAGCCAGAACACTACTGCCTGGTGCGGCTGATGGCTGATGTGCTGCGCGGGTGTGTTCCCACTTTCCATGGTGTAGTGGAGCGGGATGGTGAAAGCTACTTGCAGTTACAGGACCTGCTCGATGGCTTTGATGGGCCTTGCGTGCTTGACTGCAAGATGGGTGTCAGGTTCGTGCCCTCTCTCTTGGTCGGGCAGAATCAGTGGGGGAACCAAGGAACTAGGACAAAAGCTCACGTGGGGGGTTGCTTTCTTGCTCTCACAGAACTTACCTGGAGGAGGAGCTGACCAAAGCCCGAGAGAGGCCCAAGCTGCGGAAGGACATGTACAAGAAGATGCTGGCGGTAGACCCTGAGGCACCTACTGAGGAGGAGCACGCACAGCGCGCTGTCACCAAACCACGCTACATGCAGTGGCGCGAGGGCATCAGCTCCAGCACTACACTCGGCTTCCGCATAGAGGGCATCAAGGTGGGTCACGATTCCCTCCCTGACTTTGCAGAGCTTTTCTTCTGCCCCAACTTCAGTGCTTGGGTATCCTTAGTTTCCTGACCTCCTGCCTCAACGGCCATCAGGAGACGCCCTCTGGTGGTCATCCCTTGGTTCCCAGAGGTTAAGGCCCCAGGGAGGTATCACTGCCCTTTGCATGATCCTCTCTCCCCTCAGATGGGTCCGGGTCCCTGACACTCCTTGCCCACCTCCTTCAGAAAGCCGACGGATCTTGCAGCACTGATTTCAAAACTACACGAAGCCGAGAGCAGGTGACTCGTGTCTTTGAGGAGTTCATGCAAGGAGATGCTGAAGTGCTGGTAAGAGGAGGTTCCCAGGACCCTGAGGTTTGGGCACACCCGTTTACAAGGGTGCGTGCCTCTTGGTTATTCTTTCTAATGGCCTTACCTATGCCAGCCCCAGTGGTACAGTGGTAGCACTCCCCTTGTTGTAGTATCATTGCTTTTCCTCCTCTCCTATGAGAGCCACGTGGGGGGTTGTGTCTTCCTCACCACAGTATTTGGCAAGCTGAAATGCATGGTGCTTCTCAGTGTCAGTAGAGCCTCCCTTGGAGTGAAATTAATTTGTCCACACTGACCCTTCCAGAGGAGGTATCTGAACCGCCTACAGCAGATCCGGGACACCCTGGAAATCTCAGATTTCTTTAGAAGGCACGAGGTAAGAGGTGGGTGGGCTCAGGGGCTGGACTTGTGTTTTATGAAAGAGAGAAATGGGTAGGGGGACTCTCTGGGAGAAGCAGGTGGCCTGACTGCCATGGGGGTTGGCAGGTGATCGGCAGCTCACTCCTCTTCGTGCATGACCATTGCCATCGTGCTGGTGTATGGCTCATCGATTTTGGCAAGACCACGCCCCTCCCCGATGGCCAGATCCTGGATCATCGGAGACCCTGGGAGGAGGGCAACCGTGAGGACGGCTATTTGCTGGGGCTGGACAATCTCATTGGCATCTTGGCCAGCCTGGCCGAGAGATGAGGCTGAGCCCTTGTCCTCCTCACTTGGGCCGGCTGGTCAGACAGATGTGGACCTGTGGCTGCATCCCCATAATGCATGCCAACAAGAGACTGGAACCCCGCTGGGCGGGCAGTTCACATGGTCCTGCAGGACCAGGTGCCATCCACTAAGGGGGTATACTACCAATACCAGGAGTTGGCCTCTACACAAGCCTGTTTCCTAGAGCTGAATGACACTAGTTTACAGGAGGGGAAGGAAACAATGGGCTTCTCCCTCAACCCAGCTCTTCTCAAGTGGCTTTACACCTCTCTAGAGGGGCCAGATCCAGAATTTTATTTCACAGTGTATAGACTTCCTGGTCTACCCTCCTACACTACAGTGGACACCCTTCCTAATAAAACTCAAAGACACAGCTTGTGTGACTCAAGATTCTTCCCCTTCACTCCTGGTCCTCTCTTCCTTAGTTCCAGACTCTTCCAAGTTCACTAAGAAATGAAGAATGAAAAGGGCTTTTTGTTGTTGCTATTTTGTTTTGTTTTTTGTTTTTAATTATTCTTAGAAATATTTGTGGCAGTGGGGATGGGCTGGATGAAAGGACAATTCGGGATTCCCAACTGAGTCCTGCAGTGGGTGGGTGAGTGGCCTCTGGTTCCAAAGATTGAGAGTGGCCAGGCCCATCCCCAAGAGGGTTTGGGCTGGTTTCCAGTGTAGAAAGGCCAGGCTGCCAGGACAGCCCTGAGACATGTCTAAGCATGCACCACAGACTGCAGGGGGCAGAGGCTAATGGAATAACAAGCCATCTAGATGCCTGGAAAGGAATGCGAGGAGGGGCCATTGCTGCAGTCAAAGCCTGAGTCTTCGCCCTTGGGGCTCCTTGGGGTCCAAGAGCCATATGTGGGGTTCCAAAGGTTCTGAGGTCGGAGGTGTTTGGATTTGAGGGCCTTAAGGCCAGACGGCAGCCAAGAGCCTAGAAGGCCTCCTCCCCAGCGTTTGAAGTTCTCTGAACTCAGCTCCAGGGCCTGTGGGGATCTGAGACCCTCTAATGACCTGTTCCCCAGCCCAGAAGCCCCTTCCTCAGCTAGAGTCGGCCCTGGTTCCCCTGGCAGGGGTGAATTCAGCACATCAGGATCCTATAAGGGAGAGTGGGGGAACAGGAAACAGGCTTCCTTCCCGTCCTACAAAACCAGGATAGTTAGAGGAGATCAAAGGGATATGCGAGAGTTGGGGGGCAGAGGCACACCTGCGTGCAATATTGGAGGCGCTCCAAGATGCTGGCAAAGTCAGGGCGGAGCTCAGGTTGATGTTGCCAACACTGGGTCATGATTCTGTACCTAGGGAAGAGACAGGAGTTGATGCTTCCTAAAATCTCGAGGGACCTCCCTCCCTGGGCAGCCCCGTTAACTCACACTGGCACAGGGCAGTTCCTAGGAGGGTCCATCCGGTTCCCTGTGACAATGAAGTCTAGAACCTCCTGGTTGGTATGCCCAGGGTAGGGCATATAACCCAGTGAGAAGATCTCCCAGAGCAGTACTCCAAAAGACCTGTACCGCGGGTGGGAGGAACAAATAAGAAGCATCAAGTTCAGCCTCCTCTGCTCTCAAATGGCCTGAAAGGTAGGATTAGCCTCAGGGCGGAGGGGAAGGCCAGGGAGCCATGCTATTACCAGGAGTCTGTCTTGGATGTGAAAATGCCCTCCAGGAGAGCTTCTGGGGGCATCCACTTGACAGGGAGCAAGGCCCGGCCCCCTTTTCGGTAGTAACTGGCCCTATAGAAAAGAGGGAATGCGATGAGATTTTCAAATACTGTCAAGTGAGTCTCCTTGGAGCAGCAGCTTTCCCACCTCACAGTTCCTGCTCACCGGTAGATATCTCTCGCCATCCCAAAGTCTCCAATCTTAGCCACCCGACTGGGTCCAGTGCAGCTCAGCAGACAGTTACGGGCAGCAATGTCTCTATAGAACAGACCAAATCGTCACTGCCAGTACTCAGCTGCTCTGGGTATTTCTGATGTGTTTCTTTAATAAGTTTTATATGGGGGATGTTCCTTGAGGGGACAAATGGGGCTGAGGGTCTCCTGAGTCAGGATTGCTTCCAACCTGTGGATAAAGTGATTTTCTTCCAGGTAGTGGCAGCCCCGGGCAATATCCTGCGCCAGCTTCAACAGGTCATGCATGGCCAGGGGTGATGGCTGGCTCTGGATTGGACAGAAGGGACATAAGTTGATCCTGGTCTTAGGAAAAATGGCCAGGGCCTGTGAAGCTTGGAGAAGAGTCTTACCAGGTGTGGTCTGCTATGTCTCAGAAAACTCTTCATATCTCCACCAGACATCAGCTCCAGCAGGATAAGGCGAGGGACAGCCTGGAAGCTGAGCCCCACACAGCGTACAATGTTCTGATGGCTGAACTTGCTGAGTAGGAATGGTGCACATACCCCATCAGCAGCATTTTCTAGACCCTACTAAACTACAGAAAACCTCTGTGCCCTAGCATGCTTCCTCTGAGCCCTTCCTGTAGGCCGACCTGCCTCCCACCGCACCCTTGCCTGATGCCCTCAAGTGCACCTGATGATGAGAGCCTCCATGAGAAAGTCCAACTCATCCTGACGGGAGCAGAGCTCTGGCAGCGTCTGGGAAGGGAAAGTAGAACATTCCTGAGCTTTGGCTGGGTGCTTTAGGAGGGTGATTAACAAAGGCTGTAGCTCCAGTCCATCCCTCCATGGTGTCTACCCCAACCAGAAGCCCTACCCCTTCTTACCTTGATAGCCACCTGCAGAGGGCTGGAGTACCCAGGAAGACCAATTACTAGCCCCTCATACACCTCCCCAAAGGCACCATGGCCAAGGGCTCTACAAGAAAGCAAATTGGAAGGGACTGGGTCTATAGACGGAATAGTGCCCCCTATCTCTTTTGCTCCCTCCGTATATGTTCAGATGACTCTATCTAAGCTCTCTGTGGGTCGTGGATGTTCTCAGGCACAAACTTGCAAAGATAATGCTGACACACAGAGCTGGGGCAAAAGAGAGGGCGGGTAGGCCCATGTCAGGGTACTAATGTGGGATAAGGCCTCTCCTTGTGCTAATGCAGGCCCTGCTGGGGAAAGGCAACCTGTGGGTTTCAGACAGTCATGTTCCCAGGTCTCTGTACTCAGAACTGGGGCAAAAATTGACCCTTTTACATGTTACTTTGCCTCTTGGACTTATGGGGTTTCCATCACTTTTGTATAAAGGATTTGAATCGATGCTCTCTGGGATTCATAATGCACCATAACAGGAAGAAGGGCAGGGGGGGGGGATGTTCAGGGTGCATAGCATCTCAGAAGGAACCAGAGAACTCACCTGAGTAGAGTGACATTGGCTGGGGAAACCTCAGTGAGCCCTGGGGGCAGAGGACAGGACTGAGCAGGGCTGAGCCCCATCTGGCAGTAATAGGGGTTGGGGGCTGTCCTGATGGCAGAGGTGCGAAGCTTGCTCAGCTGGAGCTCAGGGCTTGGCGGCCTGGTCCCCCACAGGTTCTGATACCTCTTCTGGCTCGCTGGGGGGGGGGGTGAGAAGAACCAAGGTATACACTCTGCCTGCACCCATTAGGCCCACTCTGCTCCCCGTGCCCAGAGCACCTTTCTAAAATACATTTTTCCCCCATGACTCCCCAACTTCTCCTAAAAGTCTAGGGGAATCTACTATTGCTCTGTGGGAATAAAGGCCCTGAAGTAAGCCACATTTGCCCTGGAGGTCTTTGGGTTCCAGCAGAACAGCCAGTTCCTGCTTCTCCAGTCCCTTGACACCTGTAAGGTGTCATTGTAAGAAGGCCTTATGGGGTTTACAGTGGGCGATCTTAGCTTCCCCTGGAGGCCCATCACAGCCTAGCAGAGAAGGGCCACCCTGCACAGCCATGCCTGTAGATGCCCATACCTAGAATCAGGACTCCACACATCAGGACACTCAGTGTCAAGGCTGCTACTAGAGCTCCCATCAGAATCAGGGGGTTTGCGGTGGTTGGCAGGTCTAGGGAGAAAGAAAGTCATGCCTTAAGTATTTTTCTTATTTGTTTTGTGGGGTGTTTGTTTGTTTGTTTGTTTGTTGAGACACAGGCTTGCCTGAGCTTCTTAAGTTTTGCTTAACCTACCCACTTCTGGGATTACAAATATGTGTACCATCTCTGGGTACCCTTAAATCTTATCCAGCTCATGATGTTACCCACCCAGACAATAGCAACTCTCCCTCCAGAGAAGCCCTTAACTATTTGATCCTTCCATAGCAACTGCCATTTTTAGATACAGATCTATATCTAAATATCCAGCTTGCCTCCCTCAGTAGCCTACATGTCCTTGACAGAGGAATGTGCCCTGATGTGTTTCCAGCCCTCTACCTGGCACTCCATACAGCGCCTGCTGGCACACACAGGCCTTTACACTGTCTTTCTTAGTGCCCTGCTGCTCCTACCAACCTGTGACCCAGAAGTCAGATGGAGGGCAAAGACAAGACATACCCATGCAAGTGACACCATCCACGGCCAGCTCCATGCCCTCTGGGCATGTGCATGCAGCCATCTGGAGCTCTGCCTGCCACTGGCAGTCTTTGAACAGGCAATGACTACAGTCCGGGTGCTTTCGGATTTCCACCTCCCCATGGCCCTCTGTGACTGTGAGAGAAAGAATAGATACAGTGTGGGGGGGGGTGAGTAGGGATGGGACACACAGGACTTGCCAGCCATTAGGTTCATTCAAGCTCAGGAGTTTAGGATAAGCAGCAATACCAACCACACCAACATGCAGGGTGATGATGAAGCCTGGGGGCTTTTTTTTGTTTTGTTTTGGTTTTTGTTTTTGGTTTATTTTATTCAGAAGCAGAGATACACATGCTTGGAATTCAATTTTCTCCTTCTGCCATGGATTTTGAGCAACAAATTCAAGTCATCAGGCTTAAGAGGCAAGGGTTTTGCCAGCTGAGCCATCTTGGTAGCCCAACCTAGGGGACCCCAGTCAAGCCTGTACATTACATCTTCTGGGACCCTTAAGCCCTGAGGTGTTTGGAGAGAATTCATAGCAAGGATACTTACTAGCAGTTTACAATACCTGTACTAGAGTTACAGCTAACAGACATTTCTCAAATGTTCCTGTGCCATTTAAGAATTGAGTGTCTCCCTTACTCAGACTAGACACAGGAATGGGTGGGGTATGTGTACATTAGTCCTGCTTCAACAAGATGATGGGACAGACTTAGCAGACTTCCTAGAGGAGGCCTTACCCTCTCCAAGAAACAGAAGAGAGTTGGGGGATGAAGTATGGGGAGTGGGAGGAGCAGAGGGAGGGGGAACTGGGATTGGAATGTAAAAAATAAATTAAGAAAAAAACAAACAGGTTAAAAAAAAAAAAAGAACTGGGTATTTCAGCTTGAAGCAGATGGTACCTATGGTTGTGGGTCCAGGGATCCAGGAGGATGGTTGGCTAGACTAAGAGGTAGGAGGTTGGGGCAAATACCTGCCAAAGGCTGCAGGTAGAGCTCACTGCTGGGGTGTACAAAGGATATGCCATCTTCCCCATCAGCCCAGAGGATGTCAGACTCTGAAGTATCACCACCTTGAAACAGAGTAATAATGGTTTAACTACAAAAAAGGGGAGAGGGGTGGAGGAGGAGGCGAGGAGCACACAGCTGCCTCCCTGCAGTGGGGAAGCTAAGATCGCCCACTGTAAACCCCATAAGGCCTTCTTACGATGACACCTTACAGGTGTCAAGGGACTGGAGAAGCAGGAATTGGCTGTTCTGCTGGAACCCAAAGACCTGGCATAGCCTTGGGGGTCACCCTTTCTCTGTTTGAGCCCTTCCAGACCTATGTACTCAACTGAGAAGTTCAGCCCACAAATTCCATTTCTGTGTGAACTAAGGGATGTGTTGTAAAGTATTTATGAACAGTCAGTCCAGTCCTGGCAGACTGGGGTTCCACTTCTTCACATCAGTGTCCTCAAACTCTGGAGCATCAGGACCAATTAAAATGGATGTCCAGCACCTTCCCCTGGAGTCATAGATTCTGGAGGCTGGCCATGAATTTCTCTTTAACCACCAGCAATTAATTTTCTTTTTAATATTTGACCAACACCCTTCCCAGCTTTCATCCCTGAATTTGTATTTCTAACTACTTCTGTGATGAACACACTTTGAGAACTACTTATTTATCTTTTCCCTTCCCCTTCCCAGCTCAGCTTGCAAACAAAGCCGGCCTTAGATTTTGGTCAAGTAAGGATTTAGTTTGATTTGCAATTGATTTGGGCTTTTCTCTTTTGTTTTTAAGTCAGGGTTCTGGCTGGCCTAGAATTTGCAGAGATCTGCCCGTTTCTGCTTCCCAAGTACTAGGATTAAAGGAATATGCTCCCAATCTTGGCTAAATTAGCTCTTTGTAAGACAAAACCATCCTGTAGCCCAGCCTGTCCTCAAACTTTCTCTGTTGCTACTTCGCTTGAAATCCTTCTGCCTCGACCATGCACGTGCAGGCGAGTGTGCCACCACGCCCAGGTCTGACCTTTCTCAGAGCACCGATTGTGGCTTGGCACGGTGGAGAGTGGGGCATTCCCTATCTATTCTCTGGAAAGCTCGGACCAGATTCTTAGGCTCTATCCTCACATCACCCGGGCCGTCCGGCTACCTTCCCCAAGGGTGCACCTACCCCGGTAGCCGCCGCCGCCGCCCCCGGCCGAACAAGCCCCGCCACCGCCCCCGAAGCCTCCAGCCGCCGCCCAGCGGAGCATGGTCCAGGCCTCCTCGCAGCCCTCGCCGCCCTCAGCCCCTTCCCGCAGTGAGCGTCCGGCCTGCGGAGAGGGAGCCCGCGATGCCCAGCCGCCGCCTCCACCTGCAAAGCGACAGAGAGCGAATAGCAGCGGCGGTGCGCGGCGGCCGGCCCTCCCCTCCGCCCCGCGCGCTCACCTGCTGCGCCCCCTCTCCCGCCGCTCCCAGGCGCCGCCGTGCGGTTCTCCAGTTTCTCCGGGGCCGCCTCAGTCCGGCCTCGGTCGTGTCGCCTCCAGTAGGACCTCCCGCCGCCTCCCGCCGCCACCAGCAGCGGCTCCAGCTCCCCGGCGCGCAACTACGGGGCCAGTGGCTGGTGAAGGGCCACGCCCGTGTACTGAGGAAACCCGCTCCCCCAGGAGCCCACACGGAGAGAGGGGCCTGGGACCCTAACGCCCAGCTAGGGGTCGAGGCGATCAGCGCCCTGTGCACCTACCCGGAAGATGTAGGTGGCACCCCCGCCACCCCCGCCCCCGCCGGCCCAGCGTCTCCAGTCTGGGACCCTTTCGGTCCCCGTTGCCGCATGCTCTCCAGTGGCCCAAGACTCTCCAAGACAGACGAACTGGCTCTCAGGGCTCCTCTGAGTGGCACCAAGGTGGAAATCTGCGTGACCAGGGACCCTCTTTTCCCCCGTGCTGTGTCCAGGCACCAAGGATACTTTCCCCAGCCCTTTCCCCGCTCGCTCCGCTTACTCCTGGACAGGCGTCCTCGCCCTGCTGACCCACAAGGATGTACAACGGCTCCCCGCGAGTAAGGAAGAAGACCGCGGAGAGGAAGATGCCGTGCGCCCGTGACAGGTGGTTCCTGGCGCCTTTGCCGCCCGCGGCTCCATAGGCGGAGATCCTGCGGGAAGAGGGTGCAGGGTTTCACGCCCCGGTCCTGGGCCAGGCTGCAGCAGCGCAAGGTCGGAAACCCGGGATCGGGAAAGTTGCTAAGAGGCTTAGTATGATCCACTGTGAAGAGAGATGGGCAGACCGGGTTTGCAGTTAGGTTCCACGCCTGTTTCAGGAGTGTTAATGGAGATGGCGGGAAGGGACAAGCCCCATTTGGAGCCTGTGTTGATTAGACGGACATCCTGTCGAGGGTAACAGGATCCCGGCTACCTGCTAACTCCGCCCTATTACCACACTTCTTGCTGGAAGGACAAGCAATGGAAGTGACTGGCAATAGGAATCGCTGCGGAATACTTCAAGACGAAAAGTATGGTGCTCTGGGCCCTGCTTAGCCTAGCAGGCGATTGCCATCCTCTCTCTTGCCAGGCACTTACAGATACTGGCCGGTGTCTGGCACACGCCACAGCTGCACGCCTTTCAGAGGCCCAGCAGCTCCCACTGTCACCATCACGCTGCTTCCTGTGTATGCCCCGTTGCACTGTGTTTGTGTGGGGCCCCGCCGGCCGCTGGCGCCACAGGTGTTGAACACCCAAGGCCCCTGAGTGCCTAGATTCAAGGGAGAAGGAAAGAGTGGAGTTCCTGCCCAGGCGTAGGGATCTGGTGATGTTGAGCAAAGAAAACTGAGGAGGCTGAAGCTCACCTAGAGGATTCGGGAGGGAAGCTGGCTCCAGTCTACTTGGCGTGGGAGTGACTTTCTGCTCCTGGAAGTTGGAGACTAGCACCCGCAAGGACGAGGATGTTAGAAAAGGTGGCTGGAACTCCGAGTTGGAGCAAAGAATAGTTCCTGAAAGGCGACCGGAAGGAAGAGGGGTTAGAAGAAGGTGCAGAATGTGAATGAGAGGCATGAGATTGATGACCACTCAACAGTATCCTAATTGTAGCCACACCCCTAATGCCATCCAGCCTGCTCACACCAGAGCCTGAAACCAGAGACTTAACCACCCAACCAGGCATTCCGAGCCCCGCAAGGAGTCTGCATATACCAGGTTCTCCATTTCAGAGTTCTTTTCATTGAGTGACTTGGAGGCTGTACCGTGCCACCACGTACAGCGCCACCACCACCCCTTTCCTCCATTTAGATTGGTGTCCTTACTCCCAGGTAGATGTGTGCATGCTCCGCACTTCTCTTGCTGCATTCAGCCAGAGAGCTTTGGTTCGAGGCCACCTTAGAAGGAACCATTGAGACCTGGTCTATCTCTGACGCAGTCCCAAATCTAGGTGCCTCTGGTTGGCTGGTAACTCTGACTTACCGGCAGCTCCCAGCCACAGCAGCAGCTGGCAGGAGCAGCTCATCGCAGGATCCTTTGATTCCAGCTAAGGGCGTAGTCTCAGAGTCATCCCCCACTACCCTGCAGACCTGTAGCAGGCCTGGCTACGCCCACATGTCAAGGAGGGAGCAAGAGGAGGAAAAGGCGGGGAATGTGGGCAGTGAGGTACCCGAGCTTCCGGGAGGAGCTCTGCTGAACTCCCACCGAAGTGCTCTTAGTCACTTGCCACTGGCTCTTCAGCTGGCCACCCTAACGATTAGGATGAGTTCGTGGTAGAACAAGTTGGCCCTATTTTATTGGTTTGAGATAGCAGCCTGGAGGCAGCTTGCCACATCCTAGCCCATGGCAGTAGCTTCTGTGGTTTTCAGGATAGGTACAGAACGAATGGCTTTATTGGTGGCATTGCTGGGACTAATGTATATACCACAATGCCTTGCAGGAGTACTCTTTAAATCGTCCCCAGTAAGGCATTATTTCTTGTCATTGCTGTGGTTATCAGTGCCTTTCTGACCACATGACAGAAAGAACATCCTAATACCTCAGGACATGATTTTCTGGATTTGTTACGCACAGTTCTGTTGTCCTGTGCACAACTTGTTACTGCCATGACTAGACAAGGTGTCTGAGAACTCCAGCAATGTAGCTCACACTTCTAATCCAGCCCCTGCCAGGTGGAGAGAACTCAGTGTTCAAGGTTTTCCTCTGCTATCAAACTGGATGCCAGCCTGAGCTCCATGAGACCTCCTTTCAGAAAGCTAATCAAAATGTAAAGAAAGATGTCAGGGGATCCAAGTGCTAGCGCTACCCGCTAGGAAATGCATAGTAGCACAGCCACAGTCCACACCTGCCAATCATACTAGGAAACGCCTGAAAGTCACAAGACAGCCACATACTAAGAGGGCCGCTGTATTAAGCCTACAGGTATTGTATCCTCTATCTTTTGTTCAAAATACTAATGTTAAACCAGGCATGGTGGCTCATGCCTGTAATTCCAGCACTTGGAAGGCTGAAGAGGAAGGGCTGCCATGAGTTCCAGGCCACCCTGAGCTGAGCTGGAGTAATACTTTGTCTCAGAACAGCAACAACAAAAACACCAAAAACCCACAAAAAACAAAAACAAGAACTCCCTACAAGAATAAATCTTTTGCAAAACATCTCCTTCAACCATCAGCAGAGGAAAAGAGACAGGGTGTCACCTGGTACCCAGTGCTAATTTCAAATCCATGGGTGTGAACTCCCCAGGATGCTAACTATCCCTTCAAGGTCATTAGCCCTGCACAAATAATATTCTTGTGTGTTATGGGAGGAGGCACACTGGATCAAGATGAGGGAGAACCTGCAGGGCGGTAGTGGCACATGCCTTTGATCCCAGCACTCAGGAGGCAGAGGCAGAAGGATCTCTGTGAGTTCAAGGCCAGCCTGGTCTACAGAGTGAATTCCATGACAGGCTCCAAAGCTACACAGAGAAACCCTGTCTTGTAAAAAATAAAACAAACAAAACAAAGATGAGGGAGGACCATCCCAATAAATATTTACTGGATTGAAAGTGGCTGATGCCTGTTTTAACAGGAGAAAACTGAAGTTGTGCCTACTTAGTAAATTCTGAGATGGATGTGGTGGCACATGCCTTTAATCTAAGCATTTGGGAGGCAGAGGCAGGCAGATCTCTGAGTATGAGGCCAGTGTAGCCTACAGAGTGAGTTCCAGGGCACCCAGGACTACACAGAGAAAGCCAAACAAACAAAAAACCCTCGAAAGTGGTGTGATGACACATGCCCATAATCCCAGCACTTTGGAGGTAAAGGCAGGAGGATCAGTTCAAAGCCATCCTAAGCTACACACGGAGTTCAAAGCCAACCTGATTCTCATGCAACTCTATATAAAATAAAATACAGGGCCAGTGAGATTGTGGCCAGCAAAATGTAAATAAAACAGGGCCAGTGAAAGGTGCTTGACTTAGATCCCTGGGACCCATATGGTGGAAAGAGAACTCACTCTACTAAGTGCTTCTCTGAACCTCACTTCTTACACACACACACACACACACACACACACACACACAGAGAGAGAGAGAGAGAGAGAGAGAGAAGAGAGAGAGAGAATGTAATGTAAAGTTAAAAGGCTGAGGGCAGTGGTGCACACTTGTTTTAAAAGTAAGTAAATAAAGGGAAATAAGACAATTTATGTTTTGATCTACTCCTCCCAGTCATGGTCCTACTAAGGAAAGTCCACTGTGTGGGGCTGGAGGACAGCTCAGCAGGTAAGTACACTGGTTTGGTTTCCAGTACTCACAGCAGACAGATCATAACCACCTCCAGGGGGATCCAACATTATCCTCCCGTCTCCGTGGGTACCTGCACACATGCCATCCATACATACAGATACATACACATAAGCTTTAAAAAAAAAATCCACTGGAAATGGTATTTGGAAAGTGCTAGATCAGGCTGGCATTTGGCTTCACTGACCCCTGACCTTCCAGGGTCCTACACAGAGTTCTCCAGGACAAACATCTTTACCATCTTCAGATGGAGACTGTTCTTACCTCCAACTGTGATGTTTTTCTACCACCTCTCTACTTGAGATAATCCACCCTTGCTACCAACTCTGAACACAACAAAACCAGTCCAGACTAGAAAAGAATTTATTTCAACGGGTAGCACAGCAATCATACACCCTGGCCTGGTGAAGACTGGAGGTGGGTGAGGAGAGGGGAATCAGACTGTTCTGTGCCCACAGTCGGGTCAACAGCTAAGTCACCCTCCACTCCTAGTACAGCCCTCAGAGGCCCCAGATCCTGAGCTCCGGTATCGGGATGTAAAAAGAGTTCCTTCTGTTCTAAAAAAGGCTCATAAACAATGCAGTGTCAGGAAGGCAAGCCTTGTGTTCCTTTGTCCCCCACTTTCCCTTATGAAATGATGTCCTGTATGAGCAGGCTTCCACTGGCAAGCCCTAGGAGAATATATCCATCTCTAGCTGATGCCAAGAGCTCTACGTCTTGAATCCTCCATTCTGGAGCACCTCTGTGGGCAATGTCTGAAGGTACTGCTGTCTCAGGCGAGGCAACTGGGAATACAGCTCAAAGCCCTCTGGGAGGCTGGAGTTGGGAAGCTTATAGTGGAGGAGATGCTGCCGAAGACCCTGTAGAGAGGGCAAAAACCATGAAGTGGGTGGTGAGCCTGTTGAGGTTCGGTTCCTTAAGTCCCCTGAATCTTTCACCTTCCCAATACCCACAATCCTACCTCCTCTGCCAGCAGCCATGTTTTCTGCAGCATATTCTTTCGGGCAGCCTTCACCTCATCCTAGGAGCATTAGAGGAAGATGTGGGACTTTAATTCTCACCTCCCCCCCAACTGGCCCACTGGCTCCCTCCTTCACTTTGAATATGGAGCTGTGACTTACTGAAGTCTTTGGGTCTTGGGAGAAGATGAAACTATTGACATGAGCCACGGCAACAGTGTAGAGGACAGGGCACCAATGTGGACGGAGTGCGCCAGTAACCAGGGCCCGGAAGTAGAGCTGAAGGAGAGGCAGGTTGTCTTCAGCAGGCTCTGTGTAGCAATCCAAGGGCACAGGCAGCTGTATGGATGGAAATGATAAGCTGAGGGCGAGGGTGGAAATGTGCATCATTGGACAGTAGTGGATGGCTGCTGGTCACACGTGACCAGATCATAAGGGCAGAGATCAGGTCCTAGAAAGAAAAGACATTTCCTTTCTTTAGTGCATGGGTGAAAGCTAAAGAGCAAAGACTAGAGCTGGGGCATGCTTTGTGCCTGAGCAACTTCCGGGGATGCATAAAGCCTCGGGTTCCATTCCCAGCATACAAACAGTCTGTCTTCCTTTCTTCCATTCCTTTTTTTTTTTTAATTATTATTATTATTTTTCTGAGACAGGGTTTCTATGTGTAGCCTTTGGAGCCTGTCCTGGAACTCATGGAGATCCACCTGCCTCTGCCTCCCAAGTGCTGAGATTAAAGGCATGCACCACCACTGCCCAGTCAGTATTGATTTCTTAAACATATTTAATGATAGCTAACACTTATGATGTAAGGCTAAATAAAAAATTCCAATTTTATAAAAATATACAAGTATACAAAAGAGACTAGAAAAAATGCAAATAAAAGCAATTGTTACTGAGCCAGGACTGGAAGTGCATGCTAATCATGGGTTACAGAGAAAGACACAGTCTCAAAACTTTTTTTTCTTTTTTTGAGACAGAGTCTCTATGTAGTTCTGGCTATCCTGGAACTCGCTCTGTAGACTGGGCTGGCCTCAGACTCAAAAAGACTCAACCGCCTCTGCCTGTGGTGTGCTGGGACTAAAGGTGTATACTACCACACACCTGACTCTGAAACTTTTTTTATTATTTACTTATTTATTTTAATCATTTATTTATTTACTTATTTATTTCGTCTTTGGAAACAGAGTTTGTCTGTGTAATAGTCCTGCCTGTCCTGGAACTCTGTTATGTACACCAGGCTGGTCTCAAACCCACAGAGATCTGCCTGCCTCTGCCTCTTGAGCACATGGACCACGCCAAGTGTAAGCTTGACCACCCTTTAGGACTTTGTTTCTTAGCCTTACTTCCAGTAAGTGCTCCACAGAAATTTCTCAAAAGAGTCAAATTCTCCCCAAACTTCCATACCAGGTCAAACCACTCCCCCCACCCCATAACACCTTTTCCTTATGGGAAGCCTACTTTGATTGTTCTAAAAATTCTCAACTCTAACTTAACATGCCAAGAATTTGAGTAATTAAGGATGGTTTTGGTTTTGGTCTTGGCCTGTCTTTCATCTAGACTGTAGGCGTCTACAAGCAGAAGCCAAACCTTGTTATTATGAATGTCTACTCTGTGCCAGATACCACGGTAAAAACCCTTCTATTCTCTACCATCCTGGAGCCTTCAAAGCCCCCAAAAAGTAAAATGAGGAACTGAGGCCCACCATAGCTCCGCACGGCTCAGGACTGCCCCCAAGTGTCCAGTACAGGGGTCCAGGGGTCCTAGGCAGCCCTGAGAGGCTGAGAACATACCTGAGTCAGTGGCAGGCCTAGGGCTCGCAAGACTCCCACGTGCTCCCCAAAGAGGGCAAGGCGGAAGGTGACACTGAACCGTCGCTGCAGAGGAAGGAGGACCAGGGCCCCAAACAAGTGGTCCCCAAAAGAGACAGCCTCAAAGTGGTCTAAGAAGCTGGCATAGAGGTCAGGAAAAGACGCCAGGCCAGGGAGTGGGCAGTCCAGGTTGAGGCTTGGCAGGACTTGGGGTCGACAGAGCCGTGCCAAAAGAGCCGCCACCAGATGCTGTACAGGACTCTCTCGGAATAGCTCACTGTCCACCAGGAACACACACATGAGCCTTGCCAGGCGGGCGGCAGGAGGCACAGCCGAGAGGGCCTCAGGGCGCCAGCTCTCCAGAACTAGCA
Source organism: Phodopus roborovskii (assembly GCF_943737965.1). Classification (NCBI taxonomy): domain Eukaryota; kingdom Metazoa; phylum Chordata; class Mammalia; order Rodentia; family Cricetidae; genus Phodopus; species Phodopus roborovskii. The sequence goes on along the minus strand of NW_026126416.1, from coordinate 33,436,849 downwards.
CCCACTGTAGGGCCCTCACAGCGACGCCTACAGTGTCAGCGGCAGGAAGCCCAGAGGGAGTATCTGAAGCCCGATGGTAGAGATGTATCAGTGGCTGGAAGGGCCAGTCAGTGGGCAGCAGTGGCTCCTTAGGAACGGGCAGTAGCAGGCTTGAGACTCGCAGCAGCTCCCCACGGTATAAGGCTTGGGAAGTCAGCAGGCTGGCTCGGGCTGGTGAACATTGAGCCAGGTAGCAGCTGCGGATGCTGGGGAGATCGTGGCAAGCCTGAACTAGGAGTGCTCCTCGTCTGCATTGAGGATCCCCAGTGTTCCCTAAGGACAGTCCATCAGAGAAGTCAGCTGCCTCTGGACCCCCTGATGCATTTTCCCTGTAACAAGGACACAAAAGCCAAAACTGAGGGCTGGAACCATAGCATCTAGACAGCGGTGCCAGCTCGCTAGGGTTTCCAAATCCAGTCCTGTGTTGTGTCTTTCTGCTCCTCTCACACCACAATGTTGCATAGCAGTTAGGAGACAGGACAGAGGCAAGTTTACTTAAACTTCTGTGCCTGATCTCTAGCTGTACTGGGATTACGGTGTGTTCCACCCAGCTCCTATTTACTTATTTGTTTACTTTTGAGACAGTCTCATTCTCATATATCCCAGGCTGACCCAGAACTTGACAGGTAGCCAAGGCTGGACTTGAACTCCCGATTCTCTTGCTGCTACCTCCCAAGTGCTGGGATGACATGTGTGCATCACCATGCCAGGTCCCCCAGTTGAGTCAGAGCCTCATACATGCCACAGGTGCTCTACTTTCAACTACATCCCTAGCTCATGTACCATTTTCTAAGCCAATGTCATACTTTCAGTCTTACCATTCTTGGGTGGGATGAAGATGAGTAGCCTCATCTTCACTACACTGAGGGAATAACAAAAGCATAATATATGAAGGAAAGAGACTAAAGCCTAGATTTCCTGGCTCTAAGATGCTGTTTTGTTAACAAAACTCAGCGGCACCCAAAAGTGCCAAGCACTTGATGCCGGAAACCCCTGGACTCACGGCAGGAACTCCAGCCGGAACACACAGCTCAGCAGCAGCTCTTGAGCGAGGTATTCACTTCCAGGCAGCAGCCGGCTCAGCAGGACCAAGGCCATGGCATGATGGAGGGCAGTGTTGGCGACTAGCTCTGGTTTCAGGGTTGCCTGGGGAGGGAAGATGGTGTTATCAGTGCAGGGAGGGCAGCATGGAGGGTACAGAGCAGAGAGGACTGAGGGTATGAACAGAAAGATGGAGGGTATCAATCAGGGAGTAGGGACTAAAGTAGGGACTGCATGGTCTAGTGGAAACAGTACAGGCAACAGAGAAGCAGGGGGGACAGCAGGGTGGGGCTGACTCTGCAGACAGAAACCCACCGCTTTCTGGGTTAGGGAGAGCACCAGGTACTGCAGGTGGTACTCATGGCGCAGGGCCCAGGCAGAGAAAGGTGTGAGCTGTGGGGCAGGCACGGGGGCCACACACTGAAGAAAGTAGTTCTGGAGCCCTGGAGCAGCTAACACAGCAGCCAGCTGAGGAGAGAGTGTGCACATCTGGAAACTGACTCTACCATCTGCTAGGGCTCCCCCACAGCTGGCCTCTCCCAGCCACTCAGAAAAATGAGGCCTCCCTTCTCCTGGCCACCTCCCCCTCCCTTCTCCTGGCCACCTCCCCCTCCCTTCTCCTGGCCACCTCCCCCTCCCTTCTCCTGGCCACCTCCCCCTCCCTTCTCCTGGCCACCTCCCCCTCCCTTCTCCTGGCCACCTCCCCCTCCCTTCTCCTGGCCACCTCCCTCTTTTCCTGCCCCTGCTAGCTTGAGGTAGGGAATGCCTGGCCTCTGAGTAGGTACCCAAAGCTTACCTGTCCACAAAGCCCCTTGTGGGTCCGGACCAGAATGTTGAGGAGAGAGAGGAGGGCAGTGAGGAATGGGAAGGGTGAGGCTGAGCCAGCCACACTGAGAGGGGGACAGCCTCCTGCACAGCCCAGTGACACAAGGCTGGGGACAGCTTCAGGAGCAGGAGCACAGGACAGCGGATTGCAGAGCGGGGAGCAGTGCCTGCAGGGAGAATGTTGATGCTGAGGGGACTCTGGTCTGGTGAATGCAAGCCGGAACCTAGCTGTGCAGATCACTGTGTTCCTTAGAGGCCCAAGGGCTTTTCCCTGCTGGGAATCTGGGTTTCTTCCAAGCCCCTAAGGGTCCACGTCCTGGGATGGATTAGGAGACCCAGGAGCCCCTCAGGAGAGGACATGCCTCCTCTGCACATTCCACACAGAACATACCTCAAGGAATCCCACAGATGGCCCAGAGAAGGATGACTAAGCAATGGCAGCAAGAACTCATCCAACAAGCGCTCCATGTCCTGAAGCCAATCCTCTGGGCACGAGCCTGACTGGAAGACCAAAGGGTCACTGAGCTGATGGGCCAAAACACCCACTTTTCTTTTTTCTTCCTTCTTGTTAATTAATTTTTTATTTTATGCACATTGGTGTTTTTCCTGCATGTATATCTGTGTGAAGGTGTCAGAATTCTGGGAACTGGAGTTACAGACAGTTGTGAGCTGCCAGTGGGTGCTGGGAAACTGAACTCAGGAACTCTGGGAGTGCTCTTAAACACTAAGCCATCTCTCCAGCCCCCAAACACCCATGTTTTCAGCCCTGAGCTTGCTATGGTACACATCTAGCGGTACATAGATGTACCTGCTAGGGGTCTCTGGTCCCATTAACAAGGTTCTTGGAAGCTCCACTGGGAAACACAAGTGGAGTCAGAACAGGAGGAAGTGGGCAGGATGCAGAGGAAGGCAGGCAGGCAGGCTGCACTCACCTGCTGGCTCCAGGCCTGATAGTAGGCACCCAGGAACAGCAGGCAGGCACTGGGCACTGGGCCCAGGGCACTCCACACATCAGGTCTGGGCAGCAACTTTAGGATCTGCTTTAGACATGGCTCAACCAGTGGCTGAAGTCCAGATACCTGTGTCCAGGTGATTGAAGAAGGGATGGCCGACACACAGGCCTCAGCAGAGCCACTGCCAGAGTGCCAAAAGGGGCAAAGGTGAGGATCTGGCCACCTTACTCCCTGTGGAGGAGCACTCCCATCCTTTCTGGGCATGCCTGCTGGCAGGCTCGGAGCTGGCCTACCTGGTGGGCTCAGGATGTGTGCTGCTAGCTGCCAGGGTCAGCTGGGTAAGAAGAGTGAGTAGAGAGGCCATCCGCTGCATGGACAGTGGCTGTGGGGGACAGGTGCTGAGCTCTGTAGGCAGGGTCTGCAAGGCCCGCATGAGCACTGGGTACAGCTCCCTGGGGAAGGACAACGGACCTTCACTGTATGAAGAAACCAAGATGAGAGCACAAAGCACTGCCCTGCCAGGAGCTTCAATCTGGTGAAAGAGGATCAGGACGGAGAAAGCCCCAGGACTGAGACACTGTACAAGGCTAGGGCCTGAAAACTGGGGAGGCTGCAACCCTTCAATGATGCCCCACAACAGGGAACTGACATCTGATTTCATCAATATACTAGCTTTTGTCCAAGACTGCAGCTAACCCTCTCTTTCCGAGAAGGTCCTAACTCCCAAGCCATCATGCAGCAGATATCCCCTCATCACTCTTGGCCTCCCTTCCTTGGGATCTGGAACAAAACTGAAGGAACATACACACAAGGAATAACAGCAGGGTTCTACAAGAGGCCTACTTCTTGCCCCTCCTCACCTGTAAAGGTCACTGCCCTGGCCATAGGAAGCAACCACAGCCCACAGACGGAAGGCCTCTGTGCTCAGCATTTCCGCTTCCTCAGGTGGCAAGGCCAGTTCCTGTGGAGCTTCAGCGATGAATCGGCACAGACGGCTCCTGAAGTCAAAGCTGCTCAACTGAGGACGAGCAAGCACAAGGTGTGGTATTGGGATCATCCAACTAGTATCGGGCTCCCTCTTGGAAACAGGCTCAAGCTGGTCCCATTCTAAGTCTCTGCTGCAGTAGGGCCTATGGCAGGGCTGAAAGACCTCGGGCCCCTCCTTCATCTTTTTTTTTTTTTTTTTTAAACATTTGTTGGGGGCTACAGGTGCTCACATGCACATGGAACTCAAACGAAATTCACTGTCACAGTCTCCTTCTTCCAGGTGGGTTCTGGAGTCAGGCCTCAGGCCATCAGGCTTGGCAACAGTGCCTTTACCTACTGAGCCATCTCACTGACTAGTGTGTTTTTTCCTTCTTTTTAGACAGTGTTTGCTAGGTACTTTTTCTGCCTGGCTACAGGTGATGAGTGCTGTATGTAGTAACTCTGGATCAGGTTTGCATCAGAGAACCCTCCCCACATTAGGAGACCAGAATAGGTCCAACAGAGCCAGGTGCCCAGGCTCCTGCCTGATGGTTTCTGTTGAATTTCTGAGCAACTGGACTAGAAAGGAAGAGGAAGGTTGAGTGACGTAGCTATTCAGAAGTCTTTGATCATGCTTAATCCAGCTCAAACCAGCCCTATCTTACTTATGTGCTCTCCTTTTTTTGTCCTGTGTCCTGCTTACCAGTCGGGCAGCAATATTCCTCCCAGCTGAAGCCAGTACTCTAAACAGTTTCATGGCAGCGGCACAGGGCACTTTATATAGACTGGAAGTAGGCCCCACCGGCATGGGGGACCAACTGGTAGGCAGGAACTCTTGAACTATGGTCTCTATTAGCCGAGGACACTCCAGGACCTGCAGGAGACAGGAGGAAAAGGGAGGCAGAGAGGACGAAGATGAAGTCCATCAGCTGGGCACAGCTCACTCGCTTATGCCTAAATCTTAATATTCAGGATGTTGACGAAGGATTTCCACATGTTCCAGGCCAGCCTGAGCTACACCATGAGCTCTAGGCCAGTCTGCGCTGTAACGAGATCCTATCTCAAAACAACAGCAGCAACAAAAACAATGATAACAAAAGCCATAAAATAAAGAAGGAAGAGCCATGGGGTTGTTTGCCTATTCATTGCCCTCCTTTCCCTCTCACCCTCGTGGCTGACTCCAGGGAATGTCGGGCCAGGCGGATAAGCACAGCTAGGATGTCAAGAACCACAGAGGGTCCTGGGCAGGTCACCTCCAGTATATAGCGCAGCCGAGGCAGCAGATTGGTAGTCAGGAGCCCCTAGGACTCAGAAAAGAAACCCATTGCCACATGAGGTAGAGACAATAGTCTTGATATTGCCCAACAAATCTGCCCATTGGGTCAAGGACTAGAGTGCACATTTCCCTCTACCTTGATGACATCATGTCTGGCCAGGTCGGGTGGAGGACGGCTTTCTTCCTCAGGGGTCTTCTTTGCCTTTCCAGTTGTAGGTTCTTCATCCTCACCTTCATCATCTTTGTCCTCCTGACTGGGCATCAGAGGGAACACCAAAGCTCCATGATACCAAGAGAAGGTGCTGTCAAGGAGCTCCTGCCAGAGGATGGGGCAGAGGCAGGAAGAGATGGAAAGGCAAGAAATGGTTTCTGGGTAGAGCCATATTCCCCCTCCTGACACGCACAAACAGCAGAGGCAAGGCTCCCAGGCTTTTGATGTTGAGAAGAGGCTGCCACCTGCTTCCCTAGTCTCCACTCTGCCTGCAAGCCTTGAATGAGGAGCAGAACCCTGCCACCCCTGAACCCCACTCCTATCCCTGACATACCTCATCTCCAGGAGTTACTAGCAGAGTACGAAGAGCCCGGACAGCTGCTGCAATGACACCATCCACCCTGTCATCCAGAGAGAAGCGCAGCAGGAAGAGGAAACCAGCATCCAAGAGGAGGCGCAAGATACTGCCCTCTAGGCGGTCTCCAAACTCACCAGCCTGGGCCTTGGGGTAAGAGGGATAAAACTCTGTTGAAGATGCAGAAGTTGTATAGAACCTTTGCTGTCCCATGACCCTGCATTTGTCCCAATCCTAGTACGACCCATAGTGAAAAGAAAAAGAGTTTAAGATCAAGGGGTGAAGGATGGGGTGGGACTAGAAAGGACCAGTCCAGCAGTCCACTTACCCGGCTGATGATCTGGGACAATACATGCAATGCTAGCACTCTCTGTTGGGACACCTGGCTACGGGTCAGATGGAACAGCTCCTGTAGAGAGTACCCTGCTCTCTGGTGCAGGGACAAAACATCAGAAGGAACTAAGACACAGGGCAGTGACTCCCAAATGCCCAGGCAGGTGTTGAGAAAAAGGCAACATAAGCAAGTGATATCCCTGCTCTCCTTCTTAGAGCCTCAAGCTGATAAAGAATACAGGGCATGGACATAGCAATGGTGGCACAAAGCAAACAGGCATACAGTAGCTGATGATTTTGTTTGTACAGATTTGTTTACTTTATGTGGATTTTTTTTTCTATATGTACATCTATCCATACACCAGAAGAGGTCATCTGATCCCATAAGACTATAGTTACAGATGGCTGTGAGCCACCACATGGGTGCTGGGATTTGAACCCATGACCTCTGAAAGAGCAGCTGGTGGTACTCTTAACTACTGACCATCTTTCAGGCCCAGCAGCTTATGTTTAATGTGGAAAAGGAATCTGGTCTCAGTGGGTGGGCACAGCTTCAATGGCCCAACGTGGGATAAGAGTATAGACATCCTTGGAGTGAGTCCTGTTAGGCTGTGAAAATAGGGCTATTGTGGGGCCACGTCAGCAGAGTGGTATAGCAGAGGTAAAGGAGGCAGAGCTAGAGGACCTAGACTACCCTGCCAAGCTGAGGAGCTAGGACCTCATTCTGTGAGCAACTTTCCAAGGTAAGGGATGGCTTGAGTTAGGTCAGAGGCAAACAGGATGGCAGCCCCATGAGGAGAGGGATGGGATGGCCTGAGTGAAAACGTGCAAGGCCTGGCTTTGAGTTCCAGAACAGAGCAAGATGACAGTAGGAGGCACAGCATCGACTCTAAGAAACTGGGTGACAGCAAGGCCACGAGCTGGAACAGGGCACATAGGTCAAAGGCAACTGACCAGAGCTCCTCTTCTGTTAGACACCTACCAAAAGCTGCCCAGTCTTCTTTGGGTCCCAAGCCTTACCTCTGCCTCTTCTCCATGGTGGTGCAGGCCCAGATGGGTGGGCAGATCCACGTCGGGCGCCAGCAGCTCTCCTTGAAGGCTGAATCGGGCCTGCATTCTCTAAGAGACAGAAAAGGGCTTGGCGCAGCAGCAACTTGTCCATACTCAACCACCTTAACCTCAAGCCTTTTAGAATCAGGGCTGGGCTCTATCTCTGCCTGGAAACGAAGTTCATTTCCTTAAGGCCAGGCAGGAGATGGGAGAGAATCTGAGAGCACAGAAGAGCTGTCTCTCAAGGCTCAGTACTGGGCAGAAGGGCAGCAGCCCAAACCACCTGGTTCCCCTCACCTCCTGTGTTTGCTGTCGCCGGGGCGGGGGCAGGTCCTGGGTCCAGCGGAGCTTCTCCAGCTCAACAGTTTCCATATGGAGCCATTCTTTGTGGGGGGTCACAGGCAGTTTCAGTGCTAGGGAGGGAGAAGCACAGTATTCTTCCAGGCCCTCAGCTCATCTGTCTGTAAGATTCCCCACTGGAAGAGAGCAGCTACCACAGGGCCCCTGCACTGAATCTAGCAGCTCCTACCCTCAGCTAAGGCTAAATGGTATGGCTTGGAGGCTGGAACCCCTAGGAACTAGACGAATGTTTCAACTATAGCAGACACAGTCAGTCCTGGCTCAAGCCCCTAGCTGACTCCAAAAACTTATTTGAAGGAGAAAGGACAAAAGAAAGAACAGAAAAAGAAGACAGGACACCACATGCCAAGGAAGGTACAACAGTCCTCTCTCTGGTACCAGACCACTGAAGGGGCAAGGGAACAGGGTCAAAGAAGAGGGCAGCTATGCAGCTCCAATGCTGCAGGATATTGAAACACCTCTACCACATCCTCCAGCTTCTTCACCCCCACCCCACCCCCACTCAACCTGCCTGGCTGGCCCAGCAGTCCTCCAGGAGCAGGAGGTTCCGGATCATAATTCAATTTCCTCTTTTGTTAATCCCTAATGGAATAATCTTGTTTCTGGGAAATAAAATGCTTCCACTGGCCTCTGCTTCTGGTCTAGCATGTCTGCAGTCCTGTATCAGATTCTTCCCCCCTTGCCCTGGCCCTGCCATCCCCCTGCAACCGAAAGGAGAGGGATGAAGCAAGAGCTGTGCACCTGCAGCGAGAGCAGGAAGATGCTGGGGGAGGGGGAGAGCTTGAGGGGGGGGAGAGCCTGGGGGGGGGTAGAGCCTGGGGGGGGGAAGCCTCGGTCACATCTTGCTGCCTGTCATGGTAACAGGACAAGATAACAGAAGTGTGTGCAGGAAGATGTAAATGAGGACTAGCTGAGCCAATTTACAGGCACTAATGACGACTAACATTCCATGTCCAAGGGTAGAGCAGAGGAGCATCTCCCCTATCTCCCCATCGGCAAGCCAAGGAGAAAGGATAGCTTATTTCTACTTTTCTTTTTCTTTCTTTCTTTCTTTTTTTTTTTTTTTTTTTTAACATTTGTTCATTTTGTGTATGAGGGAAAGGATTCAGGCATTATGCTGGCCTGCCCTTGTCACCTGACAGAATGCACTCAGGCAGCATCCTTTGCAGGTGCAAAGAACCCCTTAAAAAGAAAGACCCCGCCCACATACGCTCTCTTCTCTTTTTCAGCGCTGTTCCACATAGGTTCCAGAGATCTAACTCGGGCTGTCAGGCTTGGTGGCAAGCACCTTTATCCTCTGAGCCACCTCAGCAGCCCACTGCCCTCTTTTGTAGCCTTGGCTGTCCCGGAACTTGATGTGCAGACATCAGGTTGGTCTCAAACTCAGACTCACCTGACTCTGCCTCTCAAGGGTGCAAGAATTAAAGGTGTGAGCTACCTGGCTACTTTTCTTTGGCTGTCCTAGAACTTGCTCTGTAGACCAGGCTGGCCTTGGACTCACCAAGATCTGCCTGCCTCTGCCTCCGTGAGTGCTGGGATTAAAGGCATAAGTCACCACTGCCCAGCTTTCCTCTCTAACATATCAAACGAAGTTGTCTATCTTCCACACCTGGGACTCTCGGCTCCAGCTTATCCTCCATCCTGGGCTCGCTGGGAGAAGTTGACAAGATGGACTCTTCTGTGGTGACAGGAACGATGGGTCTTCCTGGGCTATGCTCCTTGGTGGCCTTTGTTCCTGCTTGCTCCATGGCATGGTTATGAGATCTCAAGAAGGCAACCAAGCTGGGGTCTAGGGTGAAGGTGGAGAGAATTAGAAGCAGGGGTGGGCACTCCCTAGCCACCTGCACGCCTGACACTTGCAGAAAGCCTCCTACCTGTGGGTGGGTGCCAAGGACAGGATAAACTGGCTCCCAGTCTTGGCCCAGGACCCCTGCACTCACTCTCTTGTGGCCCTTTGATAACTCTGCCAGCCCACACTGTGTAGCCTGGGGCCTATCCCCCATGGTCCCTGTTCTCCACATGCCTGAACCACTGAGTACCACCAGGTGAGAAGTCTGGAGTAGCTGTGGTTTTAGCAAATGTTAACTAGAGCCGAAAGGAACGCACTTAGCCGAACAATTTCTTTCATTTTTTCCCAATCAGTTTGTATTGAATACATACTACACATGTGCTCAATATATAGTGGGAACAAGACTGACCAGAGGAAAGTTGTGCATACTACACATGTGCTCAATATATAGTGGGAACAAGACTGACCAGAGGAAAGTTGTGGCACACTACTCTATCACATGTATAACAGGAAGTACTGTAGTTACACTAAAGGAAAAAAGTACAGCTGTAATAAAGCATAGCATGAACTACAACAGGTAATACAGTAATACTACCTGCTGTAGTATACATAATGGGGCAGGCGTGGACAGACACTAAATCTCAGATTTAACCCTGTATCTGTATCTAAATCCAATCCATAGGACTAGATGTATAAAGCACTTTGCCTGGCACGTGCAAGGCTCTGGGTTTCACTCCCCCACTTCCACCCATCAATCCGTTCTATACTGTTCACCATCTATGTGACTTGGGGGGAATTTCTTAAATTTCTGAGCCTCACATTTTTTCCCCTTTGAAATATTTTTTGTTGTTGCTGTTTTAAGTTGTTACTGGGGGTATGGGGAGGTTATGTGTGCTGTGATGTACATGTGGAAGTCAGAGGACAACTTAGTGGGATCTGTTCTCTCTTCTACCTTCAGATGGGTTCCAAGAATCAGACCCTGGCCATCAAGCTGGCTCAGCAGGCACCTGTACCCACTGAGCGACCTCATCAGCTTCAAGGTTTATGTTTTTGAGGAAGGGTCTCACAGACACAGAAGGCCTCAAACTAGCCATGTAGGTGAGCATGAACTCTGGTCCTCCTTCCTCTCCCTTACTGGGATTAAAGACCTGTACCAACCTGAGCAGCAGAGTCTGGGTTAATTCTGGTTTTGAGGCAGAGATTCTCTGTGTAGCCTGGACTGCCCTGGAACTCACTCTGTAGACCAGGCTGACCTCAAACTCAGAGATCCTCCTGCCTCTGCCTCCTGAGTGCTGGGATTAAAGCCATGCACTACTACTACCCAGCTACTTTTTTTGTTTTTTGTTTTTGTTTTTTTTTTTTTCATTAGTAAAATTAAGTTAATACCATGTCTTTCCCAGGACAAAACAGAAGAAATGCATGAAAGTATTCAACATATAGCACATCAATTTCTAATGCCACTGACTAGATCAATTCTCAAAACACATTTGTCCTGTACTTGTATATACTTTAGTGGCCCATGCTTCCCTCAACTCCTTTAGGGGCCACAGGTATAGCTCAATGGCACAGCATTTTCCTACAGTATGTAAGGACCAAGGTTCAATCCCAATACCAAAATAAAGAAACACACAGCGAAGTGCCTGGCACTCACAGTAGGTCTTCCCCAACAAGCGGTGACCCCTTCCTAGCCTGACCCCAGTAGGAAGACCTAGGACCCATACCAAGTTGAGCCAGTAACTGCTGTTGCTCCTTCAGGATCTCCCTGGGATCCATGGCTTGCAGTCTTGCTACATTCTCTTCGTGGATGGTCTGGACTTCCTGCTCAGACGCCTGGCTGCTCAGCCCCTTCCCTGTGACCAGATTTGATCTGTGGAAGTCATGGATGCCCTCTGGAAACTGGCTGCCTTTGTCCCTAGAGGAGGGAGTCTCAGAGGGCACAGCACCTGAAAGAAGTGTACAGTTTTATTATTCTGCCTTCCTGGAGCTACCTAGACCCTCTGATCAATTCAATAAGACCAGTGAAGGCCCTGGGACTCTCCTGGACACAGAATGCAAACCACACAGCATTCTAGGAACTCTGGGGAGGCAAGGTGGCAGCTTCTCATTCACTCTTCCCTTAAGACTTACATGGGAAGACGTCCCACAGAATCAGCAAAGCCCCACATAGGATCTACCACCAGGGGTTTACCCCACGCTCTTCCCTTCCCTAGTAGTTCACATCATTAATGAAAAGTTGGCCAATATCTTTCAGTCTCTACCAGATACTTCTAACCTCCCCTCAGTACTCACTCTTCACCACTCAGCCATCTCTCCAGCCCCAATGCCTTGGTTTTTAATAGTGTGGATGATTAGCTCTCAAGGATTAGGGGCAGAATTAATTACTCACCCTCCCTTAGTAGTTTCTATTTAAAATCAATTAAAAAGTATACTTGAAGGAGCCATAGACTAGGTTGGCCTGATCCATCTGCCTCTGCCTCCTGAGTGCCAGCATTAAAGGAGTGTGCCACCATGCCAAGCTGTTATTTATTCTTTCTTTATTTAAAAAATTTTGTTGACAGGTGGTGGTGGCACATGCTTTTAATTTCAGCACTTGAGAGGCAGAAGCAAACATATCTTTGTGAATTTGAAGCAAGATTGGTCAACAAAGTTCCAGGACAGCAAGGCCTACACAGAGAAAAGCAAAATAAACAAATAAAAAAATAAATTTTTTTAAGATTTATTTAGCCTGGAACTGGAGTTATGGATAGATGAGTCACCATTTAGGTGCTCAGAACAGAACTTGGACCTCTGAAAGCAAAGAAAGATAAAAGGAAAGAAAGGATAAATAAATGTACATTTGAGAGACTGAAATTGTAGCTCTGTTGTTAACACACACATCCTTGCAAGGATACACGAAGCCCTGGGTTTAATCCCTATATACACATAAATCAGGCATGATGACATGTGTAGAAGCAGGAGGATCACAATTTTAAAATCCTCCTCCATTACAGGGTGAGGTCAATACATTAGATGGAATACATTAGATCTGTTTCTGCTCCATTCCAACAACCAAAATAAATAAATAAATAATAAAAGTTCATCTATAAGAGACAAAAAACAAAAAGCTAAACTCAATCATTTCAGCCCAGCAACACTCACCCTCTGGTGGGTCTATGCTGGGGACAACTCCCCCAGCTGCTGAGACCCTGTTTTCAGTCATCCTCTTTGCTGCAATCTCTTGGGCAAAGATGCTCCTCTTACCGGATGCTGCCGTTTTCCCCTACAGGGCAAAGAGAAACCAAGCTGCTGATATTAATTACCTGCTCTTCCTTAGCTCCTTAACCAAGGCTCTGGGTCAAAGAGGAAAGAAACCTTCTCAGAGAAAGTAGAACTTCTGGGATATGGTGGTACACTGTTCTTCCAGAAGACCTGAATTCAATTCCCAGCACCCTCAGTCGACAGCTCACAAGTACCTACAACTCAGTTCTGCAAGCACCAGCACTTGTGTGCACTACCCACCCATACAAATAAGGTTCAAAAAATTTTTTTGGTTTTGTTTTTTGAGACAGGGTTTCTCAGCATAGCCTCAGCTGTCCTGGAGCTCACTCTGTAGACCATGCTGGCCTCGAACTCACAGAGATCTGCCAGCCTCTGCCTCTGGAGCGCTGGGACTAAAGGTTTGTGCCACCACACCCAGCTTAGTCTTAAAAATAAAAGGACTTTCCCAAAGTACTAGACAAAATTTACACTGAGACTCATTCATTCCCTAAGCACTACCTGTGCCGAACAGTTTTATGCCAACTTGACACAAGTCAGAGTTATGTGAAAGGAGGGAAACCTCGACTGAGGAAATGCTTCCATAAGATTTAGCTATAGGGCATTTTCTTAATCGGTGATTAATGGGGGAAGGCCCAGCCCATTGCGGGTGGGGCCACCTCTGGGCTGGTGGACTTGGGTTCTGTAAGAAAGCTGGCCAAGCAAGCCATAAGGAGCAAGCCAGTTAGCAGCACTCCTCCATGGCCTCTGCATCTGCTCCTGACACCAGGTTCCTTCCCTGTTTAAGTTCCTGTCCTGACTTCTTTCAAAATGAACTATGATATGGAAATGTAATTGAAATAAACCCTTTCATCCCCAGGTTGCTTCTGAGCATGGCGTTTTGCTGCAGCAATATAAACCCTAAGACCCCACGGAAGGTAACCCTGCTTACCTGTCTCACCTGTGAGCGATGGAACACAGGAGGGAAAGCAACACCACTGGGCACAGGCAGAGTCACAGGGACTGAACTTGTATCTCGTTCCTGTGGCAACAAAACACAAAGCAGTGAAGATGCACGGGTTCTCCAGGCTGAACCCTAGTCCACTGGCCCTAGGACCCTCACTCCAGGGGTTCATGAACCCACATTGGATCCAGTCTAGGTTGTTCTAACCTAGCTCCAAACTGACTGGAGTGGAGAAGTCTACATTTCTTCAGCACTCTCCACTCACAAACCCTTTCCTTCCCCAAATGGGATGTTTGCCCCACCCAGCTGTGCTAACACGTACAATAATTTTAGACAAGACGGCGGTGATGTGCTGGTCATGCCTGCTCAGTCTCTCTTCAGGATCTTCATCATGAGGCAGGGGGTGGCCAGGGCTGGGTCTGGCTCTCTTTGTAGGAGCAGGCACCAGAGCTGGGGGCAAATCTGGGAGATCTGATAGAAGGAATCCAAATGTTGAGTATATACACACTTTCCTAAGAAAATACCAGGGCTTGGGGCAGCAACAGAAAAGAAGACAGCTGCTGTGGGTCCTGGCTCACGCTGTGTTATCTTGGGTATAACACTAACCTCTCTGAGCAGTTTCTCCATCTATATAATGGAGCTGTAGAGCTGCAGAGCAGCGTGTGGTGGGAGATACACCTGGTATCCCAGGATTTGCTAGGCTTAGGCAGTAGACTGCCACAAGTTCAAAATCGTTTTATGCTAAATAGTGAGCTCCAAACAAGCTAGAGCCACAGAATGAGACCCTTTGTCTGCAAACAAAATAAAATACAAAAAAATAAAAACAAAATTTCAGCAACAGAGGTTACAGTTAGAGCAGAACTGTGCCACCTCAGCATGAAAGTGGGCTCCCTCAGGCTGACTCCTCTCTCCTCACGCCATGCCTGCAGGCACTCACCGTCCAGCATCACCACATCCCGACGGTCCTGCCGTGGAAGCTGGTCTGGATGAGCATCACCAAATCTCCGACTTCCTTTCACCAGCTGCACTGCGGGTGCCGCACCAGCCTCGAGGAACTGACTCTGGAAGCGCAGGAGGTCCACCTCAGACTCTCCAGGCTTTGGTCTGGACAGCATCATGACACTCAAGCTGTAACCTTTGTATGACTCCTTCCAGTACTGTTTTCCTGGTGTGGAGAATCACTCTCATTCACCCCTAAAAGCAATAAAACAATAACTTTATAAGCAAGCACTGGTTATGTTCTTTCTGAGTTCATGTGAACTCACTCCTCTTTTCCATTTCTTTCTCCCTCAGCAGTCCCTGGCCATCAATCTAGTAAAATTACTTATAGGCAAGGCAAGGGTGGTAGCACACACCTGTAAGCCCAGCATGTGGGAGTGAAGGCAAGAGGGTAAAGAGTTCAAGGTGATCCTTGGCTACACAGTACGTTCAAAAGCCAGCCTACGATACAGTACACCCTGTACTAAAAACCAAGAGTGGGTGTGGTGGTGCAGAAGGCAGAGGTAGGTGGATCTCTGTGAGTTTGAGGCTGGCCTGGCCTACCTAGTGAGGCCTATGACAGCTAAGGTTACATAATGAGACCCTGTCTCAACGAAACAAAACAACAACCAAAAAGGACATATTGCTAATTTAGGTTGTTTACACTCTGCGGGTGACAAAACTCTCAAAATGTTCTCAAATTAGATGATGTTGGTAGCAACCTTATAGATGTAGTAAAAAGCCACTGAATTGTACACTTAAAAAAGATAAATTCACCAGGTGTGGTGGCACACGCCATAGAGAGGCAAAAGCTAGAGGATCTCTGTGAATTTGAGGCTAGTTTGGTCTTCAGAGAGAGATCTTGCCAAAGAAAATAAACAAATAAATCAACAAGGGCTCAACAGCTCAACCAATAAAGACACTTGCTACCAAGCCTGGCAACCTGAATTGAATCCCCAACCCATATGGTCAAAAGAAAGAACCATCTCCTGCAAGCTGTCCTCTGCCCTGCACAAGTACACCAGCATGTGTGCCTACCTCCACAAAATACATTAAACAAATAATGTAATAAAAATAAAATGTAGTTCAAGGCCAGTACTGTCTACAAAGCTACACAGAGGAAACCCTGTCTGGAAAAACCAAAAAAAAAAAAAAAAAGATAAAAAATCTGGCACATGGGAGAGTCCAGTACACTACACCAGCTGTCTTCTAAAAGCTAAGGACAAGAAGCAAGGAAAGACAAGCCAGACAAGTCCCTTACTCTTTGCCCAGTCCTATGCAGGATTAGATGCAATAACTATACTTACTAGGCCAGTATAGAAAACATACCTAACACAAGGGTAAAGAGACCAGAAATGTCAAAATAATCCCATGAGTGTGTAACTTAAGGAACAGTACCAAAAGTCAGCTGTGATTGGCTATACCCGTTACCCTAGCACTTGGGAGGCTAAAGCAGGATTGAGAATCTCAAGACAATAATAATATGACAAAACCTTGTCCCCAAAAAGTAAAAAACAAAAACAAAAATAAAAGCATTACCCCAAAAAAGCTTTTTGAGAGTTTTCTCTGGTGTGTGTGTGTGTTTGTGTGAGCAGTCAGGAGTAGGTCAGTGGCAAAGTGTTTGCCTAGCATGCAGAAGGCCTTGGTTTCATTGCCCAGTAAACACACACACACACACACACACACACACACACACACACACACACACACACGGCTGTGGCTGATGTGGGTAGCTAAGCAGTTCATTTTGAAATCAGTGAGCCAGAAATAAAATAACAGTTCCACTACCTCCTAGAGTGAAATTAGGCAAATTATTTAAGCTATTCCAAATTCATTTTCAACTAAAAAATGCACAGGGCTAGGCCACTGGTAATCCTAGCATTTGGAAAGTTGAGGCAGAAGGATCAGGAGTTTCAAGTTAGCCTGGGATAACGAAACCTTTCAAAACAATAATAAAAGATCATTGCACGAAACATGCCTACCACAGTATCTGTTATATAAGTAAACTTCAGTGAATGAAAACAGCTAGTTCCGTGCTACGGAAAGAAGCAAATGTACTCCCCCACAAACTGCAGGGGAGATTTGTCTAAAATCAATTTGTGCTACAAGTTACACCCTGAATCACAATAAGGATGGCTCCTACAGATGAACTCGGAAGCCAAGGAAAACTAACGATGGATTTACTGGGTTTTCGAATTGCCTCTTACACCGCAGCCTTTACGTTGACGACACAAACGGAGACAGCGCCTAAGATTCTACTTAAGCATCTTGGATCACACCTGTCAGCCACCGAAAATGAAGAACTATGCCCTGGGTCTCGTAACACAGGAGTCTCGGCCACTGCTGTGCAAAGACTTCCAAGCAGGTTATGACAAAGTAATCGGACACCTTGCTCCTGGGTTCTCCGCCTGAGCCACTTGAAGCGGATCTCTGCAACCAGCCACCTACTCGAACGAGGAACCCCTGGGCGCCGCCATGTTGCCCGTGCGGAGCTGCACTTCCGCCACCGCTAGAGTTCAGCTTCCGCCAATCCCCACCCCTACCCCGAGGCTCTCTGACTTGGCCGCGAGCACTTTAAGGCTCCCTGTCCCGTGTTGAACCTCTAAATCCCAAAGCAGCGAAGCCTGCAGCATCTAATCTCTATACAGATGCTTGGAACCCGCGCGTTTGGTGTACTGCAGACCCAGGTCTTTCAACACACACACAGCACCGCTGGCAGAGGCAAAGGATGGCACCGACGTCCTTCTGCACTCATCACCACCGTGCTTAGCCGCATCCTGTATTCCAGCACCAGTGCTCGCAGCAGCACACAAAAGCCTGCACATACACTAACGTGACCTCCCTAGTGTCTTTACGGAGAAGGTAACCGTGAGAGGGACCCAAAGAAAGCAACACTCCCAGAGAGTACTGTAAGAATTGGGGTGTTAGAGAGAAGATGGAAAAGAAAAGGGACTCTTTGTCATCAAGGTTGCAGCTTCCTAAGCACCCTTTCCCCTTTCCCCTGCCACCCCCTCCCCAAAAGTCTCTCCCCTTTAAGATCTAGCCAGGTTCAACAGTAAAACCTTTACTAATCAGGCCTGCCCACTGGACTGAACTTGGATGGTTTGAAATTTAAGCAGCTGCACTGATCACTTACATAGCAGGTTGCAGCATTTACTGGTTACCACTTCACAAGAGTTCTTTTGGCATTGTGGTATGGAAGGCTTGTGTAATCCCAGTACTTGGGGATTGATACAGGTTCAAGGTCTGCCTGGGCAACAGAGTGCTACCCTGTATGGGTTTTTTTTGTTTTTGTTTTTGTCATTTTGGTTTTTCAAGACAGGGTTTCTCTGTGTAGCTGTGGCTATCATAGAACTTACTCTGTAGAACATCTGCCTGCCTCTGCCTCCAGAATGCTGAGATTAAAGGCATGAGTCACCACCTCCTGGCTTTAAGACCCTGTTTTGTTTTTTAGATTTATTTATTTCCTTTTAAATATACAAAATTTTGCCCGCATGTATATTTGTGTACCATGTGCATGCCTGAGAAGCCAGAAGAGGGAGTCAAATTTCCTGGAACTGTAGTTACAGATGGTTGTGAGCCACCATGTGGGTGCTGGGAATCAAGCCAGGTCCTCTGAAAGGGCAACAGGTGCTCTTTAAAAAAATGTTTTTATATGTATTCATTTTATCATATAAATGTATTTATTAGTGTTTTGCTTGCATTTGTGTATTTTACCACTTGCATGCCTGGAGCCTAAGGAACTAAAAAGAAGGTGTCAAGATATCCCGGTCTTGGATATACTGGAATGGAGTTACAGACAGTGTGAGTCACTGTATGAATGCTAGAAGACCAACCTGGGTCATTTGCAAAAGCAACAAATGCTCTTAACTGATGAGCACTCTTTAGCCCAAGGCACTGTTTTGACAGAATAAAAAGTCCAGTCTATTAAAATAGGCAGAATTGTCCATTGTTCTTTGCCTCCATAATGCTCAACACTCTATTGCTATGCGCATTCTTATCCTTATAAATCATTGTTTGAGGCCATCCTAGGATAGCCAGAGTTAATTCAGTGGCTTAAAACTTTGACAGGATGGAAAGATGGCTCACTGATTAAGAGCACTGGGTGCTCTTCCAGAGAATCTGAGTTCAATTCCTAGCAACCACATGGTGGCTCACAACCATCTATACTGGGATCTGATGTCCTCTTCAATCCTAAAAGTGTACATGCAGATAGAGCACTCATCTTAAAAATACAAAAAACAAACAAACAAACAAACAAACAAAAACAGGGCTGGAGAGATGGCTTACTGGCTAAGAGCACTGACTGCTCTTCCAGAGGATCTGTGTTTAATTCCCAGGGCCCACATGGCAGCTCAAAACTGTCTGTTCCAGGGGAACCGACACCCATGGCAAAACACTGATGTACATAAAATAAAAATAAATCTAAAAAAAAATAAAACAACTTTAGCAGGCATCAGAATTTGCTGGAATGAAGCTGGACTGGTGATAAGCACCTGTAATCCCAGCACTGGGGATTTGAGGCAGGTGGGTTGCTGCAGTCCAAGGCCAGCCTGGACCCCCCCACACACACACACGCATGCACGCACGCACCCACCACTGCCTCTGCCACTGCTTCCTCCATCCTCCACCACCCATCACCCAGAACAATAAATCGGAGCAGTGGTGGTGTACACATTTAATCCCAGCACTTGGAGGCAGAGGCAGGAGGATCTCTGTAAATTCAAGGCCAGTTTGGTCTACAGAGTGAGTTCCAGGCCAGTCAGGGCTACACAAAGAAACCATCTCAATAAAGAAAAAAAAAAAAAAAAAAAAAAGAGTACAATAAAACACATATATAAACCCTACCCTTGGAGCCTCTGACTCACTAGTCTCTCATAGGACCCAAGAGTTTGTTCTCCTAACAAGTTTTTCAGGTAATGCTGCTGGTCAAGAATGACTTCAGATCTATGTAATCCTTCACAGATTCTCCAGGCCTCTGTCACATTGGTAAACGTCAGCTATGAGAATTTAGGCAGTCTTCTGATTTCAAATGGTACTAGAGCTAGTAAGTTCTGGAAGTAGGGGAAGGAACTAGGAACTGGCACAATGGCTGCAGAATGGAAGAAAGGAGGAAACCATTGCTCAGAATAAAATAATGAATCCAGGTGAACATGCAGCCAACTAACTACACCCCAGCCTGTTTGGTTTTGAACCCTCACAAGGTCTAAAGTAGCTCAAGTTGGCCTTGAATTTATTATGTAACCAAGGATGACCTTGAATTTTCAGATTCTCTTGCCTCCACCCCCCAGTGTTGGGAGCCACCACACCCAGCCATTACTGACAAACCTTAGCATCACTAAAGGTGAGACAGTTGCACAGTTTCCCTCTTGATGTGATGATGGCTTGGAAGTACAGAAGAGCTAAGAATTCTTGTCCAAAAAATTAGAATAGCTGGGCAGTGGTGACACACACCTTTAATCCCAGCACTCAGGAGGCAGAGACAGTAGGATCTATGTGAGTTTGAGGCCAGCCTGATCTACAAGAGCTAGCTCTAGGATAGCTAGGGCTATACAGAGAAACCCTGTCTCTAAATAAATAAATAAAATTACTTAAGAGCCTACCTTAAACAGAATATTCGGTCCTTATTTGTATCCTTTTGTTGTTACTGCTTCATTAAGACAGGGCAACCCAGGCTCTCTTGGAACTTACTATGTAGTTTAGCCTCAAATTTAGCCTACCCTCAACTTCTTGGAAATCCCCTTGCCAGAGTTTTGGGATTATAGCATAAGCCACTAAACCCACATGTAGCCTTTTGTTATTATTTTAATTATATACCTGTGTGCCTATCTTGTGAGGGTATGTGCGTGTGAGTGAGGCTGCCTTTAGAGGCCAGAAGTGTTAGGTACCTTCTGCAGCTAGAGTCACAGAGGGCTGTGAAGCTGCCTGATGTGGGCACTGGGACTTGAACTCTTCCTCTGGAAGAGCAGTATGTGCTCTCTTTTGTGGCTTTGTTTTATCTTTTGTATGCTTTTGTTTTTTGAGACAGGGTTTCTATGAGTAGAAACTGGCTGCCCTGGAACTAGCTTTGTAGCCAGGCTGGCCTCAAACTCAAAGATTCCACCTGCCTTGAGTGCTGGGATTAAAGGTGTGTGCCACCACTTGGGAGATGGGATTGCTGAGAATTGGAGCATACTAAGTATGCTCTTTACTACTGAGCTGAATCCGCAACTGGATTTTCTAGATATTTTATATTTTTCATTGATTTCTTTCTGCAGTGAAGAGTAGTACTGGTAGGATATATTGTAGAATATTTCTTAGGATGTGTCAGGTCCCAAAGTGCTAGGCTCTTCCTAGCACTTATCACAGGGCTCCCCAACCTAAACCTCTCCAGTCCAGGGCTTCCCCTCCCCCAGCTTCTGAGTCCTATATAATCCAACCATTCTGGCCAAGAGCTTTCTTTGCTCCTAACTGGCTTCCTCTTTGCCTCTTTGCCCTCTTGGCTTCTTCCCATGTGATTCTAAGGAAATGTGTAGTCTCCTCTGGAGAATACCTTTCTGCTTCATTTTCTGTGGGGCAAGGAGTGGCATGAGCTCCTGTTTAGCATTTGGTAGGCATAGCAACAGTTTCTACCACCCTTGGAATTCAACTATAGGCATTATTTTTCCTATTAAATCCCAGAGCAAACAATGTTTGCCTATAAAGAGATAAAGACCATAGTCTGTGGTCTTCCTCACTCCCCAGTGGGACCTGCCAACACTCATGAGCCAGGGCTTAGGAAAGAACTGGTCGTTGGGCACTGGTCAGGGGGATTGCCATGTCCCACAGCTCACCTTGGTTCCTTTCCTGTGGGGAGACACCTCAATTCTGAAGAAACTGATGTAACTGCTTCCCGGGACACTGGAAATTGGCATCAAGTGTCCTGCTACTGTGCGCAGTAGTTTGTGTATGTATGCCTGCCCACATGTATGCACATCCTATGTGTGACTGGTGTCTGAAGAGGAGGTCAGAGGATGTCAAATCCCTTGGAACTCGAGTTATAGATGGTTGTAAGCCATCGAGTGGGATTTGGGCATCAAACCAGGGTCTGCTGCAAGAGGAAAATGTGCCTAACCACTGAGCCATTTCTCTCCTCCCAATTTTTACCATTTAGTGGAGTAAGGAGATGCTATGATCCAACTTCAACCTGTCTATAATATGAGGCTGCCACTACCCCTTCCTCTCTTACCCATGTGAGAGCATGTTCTTCCCCTGAGGCAGATAGAGCTGCCTCTGGTTCTGTCCTGAGACAGGAACTCCAGGGACAGCTGCTTCTGTTAGGTCAACATTTCCTGTTAATTCAATTAGTTTCCCTCCAAGCAGTGCATTTACAGAAGGAAGGGAACTTTTGCAGGCATGCATTTGTACAGGCAGCCATCCTCCTCCAGTCTCTCTCTCTCTCTCTCTCTCTCTCTCTCTCTCTCTCTCTCTCTCACACACACACACACACACACACACACACACACACACACACACGAACAACACACTTTCTCCTCATCCACCCACAAAGCGTCAGTCACATTTAGAATTTGCACAAATGCACACCCTCTCACCCACCTACACATCTCTTCCACAAATTCACACCTGCTCACATACCCCTAGAAGCACATTCCTATGCTATGCTGGGGGGAGGGGAGCAGACTGAGTGGGTTATAAGAACTCAGGAACTAGCCACCCTTGTATAGGAGGGGAAAAAGCAGATCAGAACTCTATAGTTTTCTCCCTGCCACTTTGGCCCTGTAAGTAGAAATACTGAGAGCCAGGAGGGATATTGAAGTGAAATTAGGGAGAAAACATGGAGTCAGGGCTCCCTGTCCTTCAGGGAAAGTGTGTTCCCTGGCAGGATTGTAATGACTCAGGCTTGCAGCTAGGATGATTTTTTTTTTTTTTTTTGGTAAGTAGATAATAAAGCCACATCCATGACTTGCTGAAGAAGACAGTTTGGCTAGAATTCCGTATCAGCTCAGGAATGAAGGAAAGGAAGTAGAGCTGAGTTTGGCCTCTAGATTAACATTCTCCAGGAAGACTTTTTCTTTCTAATGTCAGCTGAAGTCTCTTGCTGGAGACTCCCTCTTGAAGTCGCCTCTAGAGAAGGTGTCGGCCCCTCAGCCATTGTGGCTTCCACTCCAGACTGTCTGCCACTCAAAATTCCAAAGCAATGGATTCTGGAAAAGAGCAGGTTTGTGTGGGTTTTAGTTTTCTTTCCTTTCTTCCTTCAGGAAAGTGTCCCGGAGCCATCTAAGATTTCCCAAGGAAATTGGCAGAGGGTTCAGCAGAAGTTAGGCCCCTGCTATCCAACTGTTGATGTATCTTCCTGTGCTGCCGCCTGGGGGCGCCTCCCGCTGGGTCTGAGATTGCCGCCAGCACTGCTGTTATCATTAAGATAATTAATTAATAAACAAGCACTGATGGGGCCAAGTGGAGGAAGAGGGAGGCGCCTGCTGCTCAGAAGGAGAATCCCTGGAAAGATCCGACGAGAGTGCCTTCTGGGACGTCTCACTGGTTAATTCCTTCTCCCCATCCCAGGACCTCTGCAAAGGGCCTTGTGGGTCCGCCTCTAGGGGGCAAGCAGAGGTGAGGACAAGCGTAGATAGGACTTGGCAGGTGTGATTTGGAACCAGTTCTGCATCTTCCTGACAGGATGTCTGTAGGCAGAGCCACCTCCAGTGATTACTGGTAGTGGAACAGGCAATTATTCATCCCTTTAACAAGTATCTGCCTATTTTTTTATGGGGTGCCTACCGTGCGCAAGGTATTCTACCATCATAGCAGATGTTCCACTGGCTAGTATGAAGACAATGCCAGTGTTCACGCTATGTCCTAGAAACTGCGGGGTAGAAAAAGGAAGCACGTGGGAAGAATGACAGCCCTCAAATAAACGGTGTTTTGGCTTTGGCCTGTGTCGGGTAGTCGTGGGGATAGAGATCTGACAGTTGTTAAAGATTGACCTTGGAAAACTCTAGACTACGACAAACTGGAAAACATCCTGGGAAGGTGGGCAGGAGCAAATGGTCTTTCTGATAGAATACTTGGCGATAAAAGGTATGCTACAGAGAACGAATAAAGAGGAAATTGGGTGAAAAGCTCAACGAAAGAGGTACTAGCAGATCTTGGTGGCGAGCTGCCACAGCCGTCTTGGAGCACGAGGGGTTTCGGTGTCTAGTGGGTGCTTTATGTTCTGCGAGGGCTGCGCGGGGTTCTGAGGTCAGGATCTAGAACAGTGTTGGGGTGTGGCAGGGGCTTCCAGAGCGGTTCTGAGGCGAGGATGCGGGGCGCCGCGCTGGAGACTGGAAAGTATTTGGGGAAAAGGAGGGGCGTGGCCGGGTGCCTGTCCAGAGAGCCAGGCAGGTCGTCCGCAGCGGCAGCGGAGTGGCCGGGGCGCGGGTCTGGCTGCACCGCCTGGAGGTGGGCGGGAGGTCGGGCTGCAGCGGCCGAGGTTAGCGCTCGGCTCTCGCCACCGGGGCTGCGCGCGGGGCGGGGGGGGGGCGGCACGAGCTCCGCGGAGGGCGGGCCGGGAGGAGGCGGCGGCTCGCAGGAGAACATGAATCAGCGGCGGCGGCGGCGGCGGCGGCTGTGGAAGGAGCGCGGTGGCCCAGCCGCGGCCCCGGGGACTCCTCGCTGCTGACGGCGGTGGCGGCGGCTCGAGGCGGCCGCGGGTCCGGGACGCCCCGACCGAGCGCCGCCCCCCGCCCCTCCCGCGGGCCTCCCGCCCCTCCTCTGCCGCCCTCCTCTCGGCGCTCGCGGGCCGGGCCCGGCATGGTGCGGCGTCGCCGCCGATGGCGCTGAGGCGGAGCATGGGGCGGCCGGGGCTCCCGCCGCTGCTGCTGGCCGGGCTGGCCTCTCTGCTGTTCCCCGAGTCCGCGGCCGCAGGTAAGGGTGGCCCGGGAGGCGGCGGGAAGCGGGGGGCTGCTGAGCGGCACGGCTGAGAGGCGCAGCCCAGGGACGGCAGCGGGAGAGACCCGGGCCTGGGCCGGCCAGAGGTTGGGGTCGGTGGCCGGGGCTGGAAGGCCGAGGCTAGGACGCAGCGGGTGTTGGCTGCCAGACCTCCGGCCGCGGCCCCCGCCCCCAACTTTCTTGCGCCCGGGGCTGGCTCCGTGCAAAGGAAGGGAGTGGGGGGTGTGGGCAGCCGGGGGTGCTTAGGACTGTATTTTCCCGCCTCTATCTTTCTAGTTGTTTGCTCCCTTTGCCCCGGTCCTGCGGATTCATTCTGCCTTCCGCACACCCCCGAAGGTTCCACTCTGAAACTACAGGGTCTAGGTTTGAGCACCCAGGGCTGTGAAGGTGCCGGATTCTAAAATACCTCTGACCGTACTCTAGTTCCTGTGGCCCTTAGCGCTCCCGGAAACCCGAATGTCGAAGAGCTTGGACTGGGTGAAGGTTACTGGTCCTTGTCAGGATTAGCTTTATGTTGCCACATAGCCTCTGAGACATTTCCCCGAGGCGGGAGGACAGTACCTTTGTCCGCAAGTTCACACTGTTCACATCTGGAACTACTGGGTGTAGAGGGGTGTAAGGCTATTTCTCCTTGTTCTGTGAGGGTGAAAGGAGTAGGGTAGAGGCAGGGGCCAGGGCAGCAGCCACCCAGTTGGCATTTCTTAAAACTGAGTTCTTTGCTATATCAGTCTCTCAAGGAGGGGAAGAGAAAGATAGTGGAAAGTATCTACAGGCTTTGAGGTGTGTATCTGATGCTCAGAGAGCCCAGGAATTTACCCAAGGTTGCACAGTAAAGCGCTGGAAGAGTCAGGTCTGGATTTCATTTATGCAGACACCTCACCTGCCTGTCTGTTTAAAATCATTTGAGGAGGGAGTGTGTGTGTGTGTGTCTGTGTGTGTGTGTGTGTGTGTGTGTGTGTGTATCTGTGTCCCCGCCCTTGCCTGAGGAGGGTAAGATTCCAATAGGTGGGTCTTGTTGATGCCACAATAGCTCAGGGGTCTTAGGCTCCTGCTTAGGGCCCCGCCCCTCCCTTCTGCCTCCCATTTTCCTAGCACCCGCCCCTGCACACATTCAGTCAGGTATTAATAGAGCAGGAGGCTGCCAGGAAGGCTGCCATGTGTTTGATCTGACGTGGTTTTGTAGCCATATGTTCTCCACTTCAGGGGAGCACTCCCTCCTTCTCTTCCTCGGCCTCCCTCCATTTGGCAGGGTGGGGTGCAGGGGTACCCGGGTACTGGCAGTAGTTCAGGGGCTTAACTGACACCCTGGGCAGAGAGCTAGCAGCCTGTTGCACTGGTTGGGTAGAGCAGTCATTCCCAGGACAGTGCCTGCTCCAGGAGGTGACAAGTCTCCACCTGTTGCAGCTATGGGGTAAGTGGTCCTTAGTGCTGAAGGAACTGGGCAGTGACAGAAAACTAGAGGTCTTGGCATGCCCTTTCCCCAACCTGGTTCAGGCCACCTTCCTTCTAATAGAATCCTGTCTCTGCTTCCTTGGCACTGGTTGAGAATGAGCCCTCTAGCATAGAAACTGCTTTCTAGTAGAGAGTGGGAGATGTTCCAGAGACAGGGGCTATCTCAGACTGACACATTGTCTTTCCCACCTCTCAGGCCTGAAGCTCATGGGAGCCCCAGTGAAGATGACGGTCTCTCAGGGGCAGCCAGTGAAGATCAACTGCAGTGTGGAGGGAATGGAGGACCCTGACATACACTGGATGAAGGATGGGGCTGTGGTCCAGAATGCAAGTCAGGTGTCCATCTCAATAAGCGAGCAGTACTGGATTGGCTTGCTCAGGTGCAGGACTGTGGTGTGGGATGACAGCGGGGGACAGACCTGTGCCCATTTCATAAGGGCCTGGGAACTGAGGCAGTGCTGATGTCTAGAGGTCTGTGGTTTTAAAATTTGGCAAACTGTGGAACTTTCTAGAACCTGGCCATGATAAAACCCAATTAAGTTTGCCCTGCAGAGTTGCCCACACCCTTTTTTGAAGTCAGGGTCTCATGTAGCTCTAGCTGGCTTGGAGCTCACATTCTCTCTTTGTATAGATGAGTCTAGCCTCAGACTCACAAGTCCACTTGCTTCAGCCTCTAGGGTGCTGGGATTAAAGGATCTGCCTCTCTTGATTCTTAGCAGTAAGTCTGATCTGCTGTCTCCACAGCCTGAAGTCAGTGGAGCGGTCTGATGCTGGCCTGTACTGGTGCCAGGTGAAGGATGGGGCAGAAACCAAGACCTCTCAGTCAGTGTGGCTCACTGTGGAAGGTGAGGAGGCCGTACTAGCTGTATGGGCTAAGAACTGACCTTCTACAGAAGAGAACTCAGTACTAGCTGGACTGACCTACTGTCTCCTATGGCCTAGGCTCTAGGCCAGTGGTTCTCAGCCTACCCAATGCTGTGGTGCCCCAACCATAAAATTATTTTCATTGCTACTTCATGACTGTAATTTTGCTACAGATATTAATCATAATGTAAATAGTTTTGGAAGTAGTTGCCAAAGGGATCGTGACCCACATGTTGAGAGCCACTGCTCAAGGCTCATCCAGACATCAGGGACTGACTCTACCTTCTGGAGTCTGGGTGTCTGAGAACCGAGGAGGCCAGTAGGACTCACAATCTCTGTCCAGTTTGTTTCAGCCTTCTGAGCAACATTAACTGTCAAGCATTCATCAGAAGCTGGCCCTTGTTCTGCCAAGAGGACCTACCAAAGGGGGGAGGGGTGGGGGAGGGGGAGGAGGCTCCACAGCTGCTGGAGCTCAGAGCTGTTCAGCCCTGGAAAACAAAGTGACTAAGAAAGTAACAAAGGGCCCTGAACAGGAGCTGGGGCCTGCCAGCAGAACTCTGCTAAAGCTCCTACCCACTCCCCTCCCAGGGTCTCCTCCCCCCACCTCCCCAGCCCAGCCTCTCCAGTACTCTGAGAAGGGCTGTCAGCAGGCCTGGGAAGGGACTGTGGGGGCTGGCAGCAGAATCTGCCTTGCCTAAGGGGGCTGCAGAAAAGGAAGATGACACGTGGGAAAACCCACGCTGTCCCCTCCCCACACTTGATGCCTATTTGTGGTTGACCCAATCCTAAGGGTCCTGTGGTGCTGGCCATACAGAGCACTTCAAATGGAAATGAACTTGTGATTTGAGCGGTGGGAAGCTAAGAGGTGGCTGGGCTAACTCCCCCTCCTTTTTTTCTCCCTAGGTGTGCCATTCTTCACCGTGGAACCAAAAGATGTGGCAGTGCCTCCCAACACCCCTTTTCAACTGTCTTGTGAGGCCGTGGGTCCTCCAGAACCTGTAACCATTTTCTGGTGGAGGGGACCTACTAAGGTTGGGGGGCCTACCCCCTCTCCCTCTATTTTAAATGTGACAGGTGAGTAGCTGATGGAGGGAGCTTTGAGCCGAGAGTGAGCTGGGTCACTGCCTGGAGGGAAGCACGTTAGAGATGGGATCTGCATAAATCTAAATTTGTTGTTTGAGCATCCAGAGCAAATCCCAGTGTCAGAGTTCGTGAGCCATGCCGTTGCTAAGCTCCTTAGTCAGGTGTGCTGTGCTGGCTAGGTGGGCTGATGAGGTGTGATCCTGCTGTGTGTGCTTACTGAGGGTGCTGGGACCTCCTTTCCTCTCCCACAGCAGTCTGGTCCTTGCACAGCTGGCCCTGAGAGAGGAATTATGTGAGATCAGGGGCACCCCCTTCCCCCCCTCCCCAGGGAAGGAGCCAGAAACCAGCCCACGCAGAGCTAGGGAGGAGTGTCTGGCAAAGTGGGAGAAGACAGCTCAGGCTACAGAAAGGGGAGTGGGGGAGGGTAAAGGGGAGAGGGAGGCCAGCATAAAGCACATAGGGAGGACCTCCTCACGGGATGGTCTTTTCTAGAAAAATTCCCAATCTGTTCATATCCCTATACAGTTATATCCCAAAGCAGTCACACTTGCACGCTCTCCCAGACCCTCAAGATCCTAGGCATATACATCACATGCTTGTGAGACTTGTCAGTCCATGAAACTAACTGTGCTTAGTTGAGGATTGAACTGTGTGAAATAGACGAGTCTGAGCTTGAAAGGGGAGTTCCTGGGGATTTGAATCTTGATGGAGGGACTGTAGGACCTGCTGGTGCCAGGGCAGGACCTGTTCAGAGAGAAGGCTGGGTTTGCAGCTTCCAGCTTCCCTCTAGATGTGCGTGGTTAGGACCCTCAGGCAGCCAGCCCTGTAATAATAAGCACTCAATGGAACTCCTGAACTCCTACTGCATACACCACACTGTGCTGGGCACCATAGGGAATGGAAGAAAAACAAAAGGCTGGAAGCCACTTTTCCAGCCTCCAAAGAATTGAGGATGGTTGGGTAGACAAGACACATGCATGAGGAGCTAAGTCTTACAAAGCCAAGGAGTTCCAAATGTGACAGTGACAGGGCAGAGAACAAACAAAAGGGCTCTGGTATGCACAATCAGGGAGTTGCCAGAGGAGGGAGGTTCCCTGTGCTGTTTGCAGGAGATGAGATTGAGGTGGGAGGCACGGCTATAAAATTGCCCTGAGCTCTCACTGTGTACTGTGCACTTTAAATCAATTACCTGATTCTTAAATTCTCCCATTCGACAGATGGGGAAACAGAACACTATCCAAGCCTTTTAGACTCCAAAGTCCTTGTTTCAGTCTACCATACATACCCTGCTCCCGGCTCCTCTCTTTGTCTAGAGGACTTCTAATGTTCTGGGGAGAGCCTGAATTGAAGTCCCCTCTTCCTAAACTCACTCACTCAGTGGGGGTTGCTGCTTCGGGGACTGACTAAGGTTTTCTGGCCCCAGGAGTGACCCAGCGCACCGAGTTTTCTTGTGAAGCTCACAACATAAAAGGCTTGGCCACTTCCCGACCAGCCATTGTTCGTCTTCAAGGTAGGGGGACACTGGCAGGGATGGGGGTGGGGTGAGGAGGATGGGGGCTATCTCAGCCAGCTGTCTAACAGAATTGACTGGCTTGCCAGCTTGCATCAACTCTGCAGGAATCTCCAGGTGAGGGGTAATTGGTGTAGCTCCCATTCCTAGTGGGAGCACCTGAGACCCTGCCACAGCAGAGACAAAAATAGAATCCTGACGTCACAGCAGATTTCCCATCACGAAGCAGAGTCCCTGAGAGGGAGGGAAGGATGGAGCCAGCAGGAGATGGTCAAGGCTTTTATTCAACCTTGTTTCTGTCTCTGGTATTGAGGGAAAGGGGGTGGGGGCAGCAGCCTAGCAGATGACAGGGGGCACCCAAAGTGTTGGTGCAGAGGGGGAGGAGAGAAGGAGAGAAGCCAGTCAGTATGCAAAGGTACTTATCCCTAGAGGCAGGGCAGCTGCCTGTTTCCACTTTTGTAGCTCCAGAGCACCCTTCCCCCACCTTATTCTTTGGGCAGGGTTCTCTATTCCAGTAGGCAGTTTCTACACACACCCCCCCCCCCAGGCTAGGCACTCTCCCAGGTATGAATAACAGTGTTCTACTGGCAACTGGTTTATGCATCCCTATGCCTTGGATATGCTGACTTAGCCATCTTTAGGGGGTACTTCAGGCCCCAGGACAAATTCAAGGCGTGACTTATGCCGTCGTCCATCCCCTCATGTTTTTATTGGGCACTGACCTTCCGTTCCTGTTCGCAGCACCTCCTGCAGCCCCCTTCAACGTCACAGTGACGACAATCAACAGCCGCAACGCTAGTGTGGCCTGGGTGCCAGGTGCTGATGGTTTAGCCCTGCTGCATTCCTGTACAGTGCAGGTAGGCTGAGACAAGCAGGCAGGCTCTCACTGACTAACAATTGGCATTCTGGCTGCACTGCCTGAGACTCTGGGTCTGCAGCACTATTCAGATGTTGTTCTTTGGTAGGAGGAGCCCAGGCTATTGTCTCTTCTGCCCTTTCTGTCCCGTGTCCCTTCTCTTAGTAACAGAGGGGCTCAAAGACTGTGCCTTCTTTGTGCTAGAAAGCAGGTCCAGATCAGACTTGGGTATCTGGAAAATTCTTTTCTTTTGTTTTTGGAGATAGGTTTCCTCTGTGTAACTCTGGCTGTCCTAGAACTTGCTCTGTAGACCAGGCTGGTCCCAAACTCACAGAGATCCATCTGCTTCTGCCTCCCAAGTACTGGGTGGCATGCGCCACCAATCCCTGGCTGGAAGATTATTCTTTCAATTTATTCCCCCCTTTCAGTGCTAGGGATCAAAACTGGGCCTCTGATATACTAGGTAAGCTTGAAGAGTTTTTCTGTTAACATAGCTGATGTGCTTCCTCATATCCTGCCACTGCCCCTCAAGAGAACAAGAGGACCAGAGGGGTCCTGAACCCTGGTGAATAGAAAAGGTGGGCAGGGTTGGTACACAACTAAGAACTACTGCAAGTTTGCTTGCTTTCATATTTACTCAAAGGAGACCCTTGTTTAATGAGACTCTTTCCATCCATCCATTTTTCCTGTGCTGGGGACAAACCCAGGGCCCTTTACATGCTAGACAAATACTCTATGTATTCCCAATCCTTAGTGAGAAACTTTGAAACTCTTTTAATCATGTCTCCAAGGCAGGATGGACCCTCCCCTGGCTTCACCTTGGCCACAGCCCTTTGTCCCTGGGCAGAGTCTGCAGGGCCAAGGAGACAAGCTTATCTGGTTCATCCTTACTACTACATAAATTCAGAATGTCTTGCCCTGGCTACCCTGAGTCCAGGGTCTGTGTGGGCTTCTCCTCTGGCCTATTCTTCCAAAGACAGACCTTGCTGTGATGTGTGTATATCTGTGTCTAATGTCAGCCATTGGGGATAAATGGGTGGTAGCAGCCAGTGTTGTCCACATCCATGCATTAGAAGGATGTCATGGTGTAGACTCATTCCTGAGGCCCAGCTCTTTAGGGCTACCACCCTTGAGAATTTGGAGAATTATAAGTGGAAACCCAACTTTCCAGGTGGTTTGAATATTTGCTTGTCAAGATAGCAACATAGGGCCAGGCATGGTGTTACACACCTATAATCAGAAGTTCAAGGCCAGCCTGGGCTATGTAAGACTTTGCCCCTGTCCCCCAAAAAGATGGAGGAGAATGGGGGAATGCTTGGAGATGTAGCTCAGTTGGTAGAGTGCTTGCCTAGCATATAGGAATCCCATCCCTAGCAACACCTAAAATCAGGCATTGTGTCACACACTTCTAATCCCAGCAATCAGGGGTTCAAGGATAGTCTCTTTTTACTTATTTGTTTTGGGTGGGTTTTGTTGTTGTTGTTTGTTTGTTTTTTGTTTTTGTTTTTGGAGACAGGGTTTCTCTGTTTTTGGAGGCTGTCCTGGAACTTGCTTTGTATACCAGGCTGGCCTTGAACTTACAGAGATCCACCTGCCTCTGCCTTCCAAGTGCTGGGATCCCAGGCATGAGCCAACACCACCCAGCTAAAGGATATTCTTGGCTATACAATGAATTCAGGGCTAGCTTCAGCTTCAGCTATTTGAGGCCTTCTTAGAGGAAACGGTGGAGGGAGCAAGAGATAATGACAAGAAACTAGGCTAGGGATATATATAGTACAATGAAATGCCACTAGTTTGACATACATAAGGCCGCACCTTTGATCCCCAACATGTCTAAAGAAGTAATAGATGTATTGGGTGATTTTTAATGTTTAAGTATTGAACTATATTGTATGTGAAGTGTCTGTGTGTGTAGGAATGCCAGGGATTGAACTCGGGTGTTTTTAAATGTTAAGTGACTATTCTACCGAGTTGTGACTTAGGCACACACATAGGCCTTTGTGTAAATGAGAAGCTGGTTCACAGAGCACTCTGCTCCCCACTTTTCACTCGAAAGGCTCTGAGCTTTGGGTTGGTGAGTAATCAGAGAGAGCAGTACTCTGGAACAGTTAAGCACTAAGTACAAATAGGCGGAGTTTTTTGGAGTTGCTGAGACTTCAAGAAAGTGACACTAGCCAGACATAATGGTGTATGCCTTAAATCTCAGCACTGGGGGAGGCTGAGGCAGGCAGACCTTTCAGTTCAAGGCCATCCTGGCCTACAGAGTAATTCTTGTTTGTTTTTGAGGCAGGATTTCTCTGTATACTTTGGAGCCTGTCCTGGAACTTGCTCTGTAGACCAGGCTGGCTTTGAACTCACAGAGATCCGCCTCCTGAGTGCTGGGGCTAAAAGCTGCACCACCAATGCCCAGCTCAGAGTGATTTTTAAAACAACCAGAGCTAAATAGTGAGACCCTGTCTCAAAAACAACAAAGGGGACACTTGTCCTGACTCCCACTCCTTCTTCCTGGGTATTGGACTCAGGACCTTGCCCATGAGCACTCATCTCTGAATAAGTAGGACTTCTCAAGCAAAAGCAGCAGCATCTGTGAAATACAGAGGTTAAACCTGGTTTGGTCTTGTGCTGGGGACAAGTTGGGGCAGGTTTTTGCTGACATACTTAGAGAAAACATCTGTTCAAGCTTCTATGCCATGCCTACCCTGTCTTCCATCTCAGAGACTTACCTGATATCATCAGTTTTGTGTCTTTATGTCTTGTTTCCTTTTTTTCTAAAGGTGGCACGGGCCCCGGGAGACTGGGAGGCCCTGGCTGTTGTGGTCCCTGTGCCGCCCTTTACCTGCCTGCTTCGGGACTTGGCCCCTGCCACCAACTACAGCCTTAGGGTGCGCTGTGCCAACGCCTTGGGGCCTTCCCCCTATGCTGACTGGGTGCCCTTTCAGACAAAGGGCCTAGGTAAGAAACTCAGCGAGAGAGGAGAGACTGGAGAGGGAAGCATCATTCAGTCAGTGCTTACTGAGCATGCACTGCATGCTACTACACACCACTTTGCTTATGGGAGGAACAGATAGGTAAGCAAGTTGGAAATGGTGGGACAGTACTCCAGGGTGGCCAATCAGAATCCTCTAAAGAGGGTTAGAATACAGCTCTGTGGTGGATCCCTTGAACTAGCATTCGGGAGGGGCTAAGTTCAATTCCCAGTACCTCTAAAAATAAAAATCCTCCCGGGATGGCCAGACTTCTGACATTGTGACACAAGATCATCTGTAAAGTTCAAACTGGAGAACCACAGGATTTAGGTAAAAAAGAAAGCTCATGTTTTAAATGCATTTATGATTTTGTTCATTCATAAGGCCCCTAGGCTCTGGGTTGGAAAGGCCTGGGCAACAGAGGCATGAGTGAGGTCTGCAGGATATCATTTTGTGGAAAAGTACAGCAAGGAAAAGACACAGAGCAAGTCAAAGAACACTGCCTTGGAATTTGCTTGTAGCTCTCTGGCTGTTAAAAGAGGCTGGGTGGGGGGAAGACCAAGCAGTACCAGGGTGATGAAGGGAACACTGTAGAGATGTGGGGGCTGGGCCCCTTCTGTCCTGTGCAGGCTGCCCTCTCCCCAGTGCAGGGGATGTTAGTAGTGGCAGCTGGCAGGCAAGCCCTTTTCTCACCCTCTGCTTTCTGAGCTGTGAAGCTCATAGGTTAATGATGGTGGCAAAAGTAGGGATCCTAACAACTTTCTTTGGGTACAGCACCAGCCAGAGCTCCCCAGAATCTCCATGCCCTTCGTACCGACTCAGGCCTTATCCTGGAATGGGAGGAAGTGATCCCTGAGGACCCTGGGGAAGCCCCCCTGGGACCTTACAAAGTGTCCTGGGTCCAAGAAAACGGAACCCAGGTAAGGAAGTTAGCCCTTTCTGCTTGCTTTACAATGCTGGAGGGTCTGACCCTCCTATAGTTCCAGGGAATATCCTCCACATCCTGTTAAGACCAACTTTCTTTCTCATTGGCTGGGATAGCCCTGTGGCCACTTTGTATGCAAAGCAGGAAACCTATGCCGGCCCCTACAAAAGGGGGAGGGGGGGACCTGGAGCACAGATAAAGCTTTGTCAGCTGCCCCAGCTCTACTTCCCCTCCTTCTCCTGAGGGGTGTTTGTGTTCCCTGTAGTCCAGGGCAGGAATGTGACTCTCATGGAGCTCTGTTCTACAGTCCCTATCACCCACTGTGCCCCAAAGGTTCCCAGATTCCTAGCTGAACTCTTTTCTGTCCTCCCTTCCCAGCTGGAGGCTTCCCCAGGCTCAGTGTGGGGGTGGGGCTTTTCCTGACTGCAGGATGAGCTGATGGTGGAAGGAACCAGGGCCAATGTGACCGGCTGGGATCCCCAGAAGGACCTGATTTTGCGTGTGTGTGTCTTCAATGCAGTTGGCTGTGGGCCCTGGAGTCAGCCACTGGTAGTGTCTTCTCATGACCATGCAGGTAAGGCATGCAGGTGGGGTAGGGGGCATCAAGGCTTGCAAGGATAACAGACTGATAAGAGGAGGCAGGTGACACCTGTCTTCCCAGGACACTTTGGTATCAGCCTGGCTCATGACATTGCCTTGTCCTCCCACAGGAAGGCAGGGCCCTCCCCACAGCCGCACATCCTGGGTGCCTGTGGTTCTGGGTGTGCTCACCGCCCTGATCACGGCTGCTGCCTTGGCCCTCATCCTGCTTCGAAAGAGACGGAAGGAGACACGGTTTGGGTAAGGAAGTGGGACTGTGGAGAAGGAGGTAGTTGGTGACACAAGGCCTTGTAATTTACCTGAAGTCCTGGATCTCTCTTTAGGCAAGCCTTTGACAGTGTCATGGCCCGGGGGGAACCAGCTGTACACTTTCGGGCAGCTCGGTCTTTCAATCGAGAAAGGCCTGAACGCATCGAGGCCACACGTAAGTGGTGGTGGATCATAGAAGGGAGAAAACAGGCTGTCTTGTGATGCTACCTTTTACCAACTTATTAATCCAACTAAAGCATCTGAGCCTTGATGAGCCCCGGAGTAATGAAAAAGACACCAAATTACCTGGTGGAGCGTATCACCACAATGTGGGTGATCCAGGCCCTGTGCTGAGGACAGGGAGCTGGGTGGAGGTGGCAGGCTGGAGTGTGGATTTGACTACAGCTCTGTCCCTTTCTCACCTCTTTGCTGCAGTGGATAGCCTGGGCATCAGTGATGAGTTAAAGGACAAGCTGGAGGACGTCCTCATCCCAGAGCAGCAGTTCACCCTTGGCCGGATGTTGGGCAAAGGTGTGGGGGCTCTGTGGCGACTGGCATGAGTTTGCCCTCTCTGAATGTGTTGTTCCTGTCACTTCCAGGGTGTTGATTTGGGTCAGCTCCTATAAACAAGATATACCTATGGATGCCTGATTTGGGGATGTTACAAAGGAATGGTGGCTAGAGGCAGGGAGGGCGGGGAGCCATTCCCAACACAGCCTCCTTTAAGAGCCTTAGGTGATGATGTCATGACCCTGTGGAGAGACATCTGGGGGAGAAGGGAGTAGGAAGCCTGAGGTGTCTCACCCTCTCACCCTCCTGGTTGGTTCCTTGCTTGCCTAGGAGAGTTCGGGTCAGTGCGGGAAGCCCAGCTGAAGCAGGAAGATGGTTCCTTGGTGAAAGTGGCAGTGAAGATGCTGAAGGGTGAGTTAGACAATTTGTTGCCAGTTGTGGGGGAGGGGTAAAGGGAGGAACAGATCCTAGCGGGCTGCAGTCTGGCCTGAGATTTCCCAAGAACCTAGTCAGCACTAGCAGGATGCTGACTGCAGCACGTGAATAATTCAAAGGCACAAGCCCACACACAGAGTCGTGCCCTAGCCTTGCTCTGTGCCGTGAGTGGTGACAGTCCTCGCGGTGCACTCTTGTGATTACAGCTGTGCTCGGTAGAGCTCATGGGCTGTCAAAACCAAAGGGAGCTGTCAGTAATCTCTACACTGGAGAGGCAGAGGCAGGGAGTGTTAGAAGTTTGAGGCCAGCCTGGGCTACATAGTGAGTTCCAAGTCAGCTTGTGAGACCTAAAAGAAAGGTCTAAGAACTCAAGCCTGGAGTGGTAATTCAGTGCTTGTAAGGCAGAAGGATCACAAGTTTGAATCGAGGCTGGACTGCAATCTCCTCAAAGAAACAAATGAGAAAAAAGTGAACAGGAAAACATTAGCAGGCAGAGAAAATGTTGAAAAGCACCATTTCCCTGGCCCCCTGTGACACCCAGGACTTTGGAAGGACCCGTCTTAGGAGCCTTGGGAGGGTGTGGCATGCATCTTCTTCCATTCCTCCCCCTTCCTTTTTCCTAGCTGACATCATTGCCTCAAGCGACATAGAAGAGTTCCTCAGAGAAGCAGCTTGCATGAAGGAGTTTGACCATCCACACGTGGCCAAGCTTGTTGGTGAGCCCAAGTGGAGGAGGCAGATATAGAATAGGGCTAAAAATATGCTCCACCAACGTGAGAGGGCAGCCTGGAGGAGAGGAGTTTGGATACCCAGTGAGCAAGCAGGGAGTGAGTGAGGTCCTGTCTGAAATCTGTGAGGAGCTTAGCTCAAAACTGCTCATGTGGGTGGAGGAGAGACAGAGGAATGTACCCAGGAGCAAGGAACAGCAGGCAGAGCCCTTCATGGGTACCCAGGCAGAAGCAAAAGTATGGTGGTGAAAGAGACTACAGCCAAGGACTTGATGGAAGCCAGCAGGTAGGGCCTGAGGCAGATACCTAGCTGTCCTTAAGCTTTTATGTGCCCAGTTCCTGACTCTCCCTTGTCTCCCAGGGGTGAGCCTCCGGAGCAGGGCTAAAGGTCGCCTCCCCATTCCCATGGTCATCCTGCCCTTCATGAAGCACGGAGACTTGCATGCCTTTCTGCTCGCCTCCCGAATTGGGGAGAACCCTTTTGTGAGTGCCTCAGATGGGGGTGTCCAGGAGGAAATGGGTGGGAGAATGATGCCTGGAAAAGGGACAAAGAACCTGGGGGAGAAGAGGCTTGGTGGGCAGGACTCAGAGAGTGGTCAGAGCCCAACTGTGTTTAACCTGGCTTCCTTTTCCCTCGAAGCCCTGCTGAGAATTTTGGGTCAGGCAAAGACATTTTTGGGAAGAAGACATTTGATTCTTTAGCTCTTTCTCAGGCTTTGACAACGCTTCCTTGGAAGGTCCTTGGTCCCTGTCTCGATGTCAGTGATTCTTAAGATAGTCTTTAGGTTTTCTGGCCAGGGAACCTCATTCTTTGTGCCTCCGAGGACTGGGAAGGTCCAACCTGAGCTTGCTCTGTCTGCCTACCAGAACCTGCCCCTCCAGACTCTGGTCCGGTTCATGGTGGACATTGCCTGTGGCATGGAGTACCTGAGCTCCCGGAACTTCATCCACCGAGACCTGGCAGCTCGAAATTGCATGTAGGAATTCTGGTGGCCTGGTGGGTGTGAGATAGCCAGTACCTCCTGGCACTTGCTGATGTCACCCCCTGCCTTGGATGGAACCTCCTATGCATGGGGATAGCCTGGCTTTAGTTAGTCTGTGAACACGGGAAAGACTGCCTTTCACTACCCCTTTTCAGGCTGGCGGAGGACATGACAGTGTGTGTGGCTGACTTTGGACTCTCCCGGAAAATCTACAGTGGGGACTATTATCGTCAGGGCTGTGCCTCCAAATTGCCTGTGAAGTGGCTGGCCCTGGAGAGCTTGGCTGACAACTTGTATACAGTATACAGCGATGTGGTGAGCTGGGTGGCACCATGGGGCTTGGTAATGTGAATAGGGTGGATTAGTGTGTGGGTGGATCTGCAGGACCCAAAGGGGTTCAACAAAGCTCTGCTCTCTGAGCTTTGATTACCTCGTTATAAGACCCTAGAATCCCAAAATCTGGCTCTGCTTAGCTCAGGAAACCTGGTAACACTCTCCTCCAACCCTGATTCTATACCAGTGGGCCTTCGGGGTGACCATGTGGGAAATCATGACTCGTGGGCAGACGCCATATGCTGGCATCGAAAATGCTGAGATTTACAACTACCTCATCGGCGGGAACCGCCTGAAGCAGCCTCCGGAGTGTATGGAGGAAGTGTGAGTATCTTGGGTAGAGGGTTATGGAAAGAGCTTTGGCTCATGGCTGCTACTATAGCTGCTATCCAGGATGAGCTCAGACTGGACTTATGTTAGCCCTTCTTTTGGTCCTTTTAGTTAAGAGTTAAGACTCTTAAGAGACTTAAGAGAAAGAAAACTCCCTGTTTTCTTTCTCCCTTTCTCATCCCCACACCTTGTCTCTCCTGGGAGGGGGAATTTTGAGACAGTTTCATTAGGCAGCGTAGGTAGGCCTCAAACTATGAATTCCCTTTGCCTCCATCTCCAGAATGCTGGAGTCACAGCCATGAACCACCATGCCTGGCTCCTACCCTACATTTCTTGCTCCAGGCTTTTCCTGTTTCTAGTTTGTAGGAAGAATCGGGAACCATAAAAGGCAGAGGACAGTCTGAGCAGCAGTGCAGTATCCTTGTCACTTAATGGGAACCCAGCTAGCCTGGACACCTAGCTCTAGCCCTGGGCCCCTTCACACAGGGATGCACGGGGCACCAGGAAAAAGAAGCGTCCCCTGACTGACTGTCTTTTCTTGGCCAGGACAAAGTGGGGCCTGGTCTTCTTTCTTGGTCTTGGCGTCCTCTTGAAGGAGAGGACCTGAGATCCTGGGAAGAAGGAAACTGATTCCTTTCTTTGCTGCAAGCCTAAAGTACCACAAGCAGGGCGGGACTCCGAATATAGTGTAAACAAACACTTGTGACAAGATGACATAATTGTCACTGACCTTAGCTGGGCCCACAAGGTATTCTTCCAGGCAATCTTTCTCCAGCCCTATAAGGAAAAGGCCTATTATCTCCATTTTGTGAATGAGGAAATAGGATTAAAGTGGCTAAGTAACATGGCCAAGGTCACACAGCTATTATGTGATTAAGTTGATACTTGAACCTAGATCCTTGTGGCTTTAGAGTTCATGTTCTCAACCATGAAATCAACTGTTTAGTCACTCTCTGACCCCCTTCAAGATAGAGTGGTCCAGGAGAGTGAATACATGTTCCTTTGTTCCACGTAGCTTTGGAGTGAGACCTTCAGAGTGCCCCAGCCATGAACAGGTGGAGGAAAGTGAGCCTGAATGGTGGTCTCCTCTCAGGCAGTGGATTTAAAGTGCCTGGAGCCTGGCACCAAAAGAAAAATTTTAAAGTCATTAATCCCAGTGCTCAGGAGGCAGAGACAGGTGGATCTCCATGAGTTTAAGGTCAGCCTAGTCTACAAATCAAGTTGCAGGACAGCCAGGGCTGTTACACAGAGAAACCCTGTCTAGGGACAAGCAAAACAAAACAGTTACTTATTTTGGTGATGGGAATAGAAGTCGGGCTGCATTTGATAAGCAAGTGTTCTACCACTGTGTTACACCCCAGCCCCCACTCATACTTCAGAAGGAAGGGAGTGCAGGAGCCAGCCCTGCTGCCTGTCCATTAAGCAGTGCTTTGTTAGGATTGAAAGCTTGGGTCTCCTTGTGGTTGTATCCAGCCTCAGCTCTTCTCTAGAGCTGCAGAAGCTGAGCTCTGGGGAGCAGTAGAGACAGACCCTGGCTCAGCCTTCTCCCAGACTGGAGCTGCTGTTGTCAATGAAGGGTGGGCGGACACTGGCCTCCCACCAGGCAGCCTGGAAGAAAGGTGCCAGTTGGCTTCTAGCACAGCCTGGAGAATATGTCCCAGTCTGGCCATATACCCGTAGTTCTGGACCATTCCCACAGCCGGCCTGGGGTCTGGCACGATTCTTCCTGCCATTGGGGCCTCTATTGGGAGGGCTCTTTTGTGAGACAGTACTTGGGGCCTTTGCCATACACAAGAGTCAGGCACTGCTGATTGCATTTTGTCTTAGGCCTTTCTCGGGAGAGATGGAGTGTGTGTGTGTGTGTGTGTGTGTCCATCCATCCGTGTCCATCTGTCCTTGGAAGCAGGGAAAGCTATAGGAGAATCTGTAAAGCTAGTGAAATAAGTGCAGGGTGGGGTATTCCTGACAGAGGAAGAGGGCTGGAAGCTGTTCTGAAAATGTAAGCGTACACGAGTGGGTTCTGCCTCTTGTGGACTTGGAACAAAAAGGAGAATGTACAAGCCTACCCCCTAAAAAGATAAACCTAAGTCCAGGGTCTGGGATATGGTAGCTCAGTGATAGAGTTCTTGCTTAGTATACACGAGGCCCAGGGTCTTCTGTGCCACAGAACAAAAACCAGGGGATGGTCATGACTCCAGGCTTCTGTGTAAGTCAGAAGTACTTGTATTTTACTATCATAGCTCAGTGACTTTGGGGAATTTGAGACAGGTTCTTACTTATCCTAGACCAGACTTGGCTATGTAGCCAAGGTCTACGTTAAACTTCAGATCCTCCTGCCTCCAACTCCCAGCCAGGCCTTTGTGCATACCGGGCAAGCATCCTACCAACTGAACTGCATCCCTAGTCCTGCCTGTCTTTTATTTTTTTGAAACAGGACTTTACTCTGCAGCTTTAGTATGCCTCATACTCACGGTATCTTAAGCCCATCTCAAACTGCATCTACCTCTGAGTGCTGGGTTACAGGTACTTTCTACCAGCTCTGGTACTTTCTACCTACGTGGCTTTATTAAGGATTGTTTTTCTTTTTGGTCTTTTGAGACAGGGTTTCTCTGTGTAACAATCTTGGCTGTCCTGGATTACTCTGTAGACCAGGCTGGCCTTGAGTTCACAGATTAAAGGTGTGTGCCACCACTGCCTGGCTCAAGGATTTTTTTTAAAGGTTTATTTTTGTTATGTTTTTAATTGTGTGGCTACCTGTCTGAGTGTGAGTGTATGGATGTGAGTGCTGGTATCTAAGAAGTCCAGAGATGTCAGAGCCCCCTAAAGCTGGAGTTACAGGTGCTTATGAGCTACCTGACATGGGTGCTGAGAACTGAACTTGATTCCTCTCCAAAAGCAGTGGTCACTCTTTAACTGTTGAGCCATCTCTCCAGCCTATAGTCAAGGTGCTTAATTTCTCCATGCTTCAATTTTTATGTTTTCAGAACAGGAACTGTTCAACGTAAGGCTGGCAAGACAGCTCAGCTGGTAAAGATGCTTGCTGCCAAGCCTAGACAACCTGAGTTTAATTCCAGCACCCACATGGAGAAAGCCAGTCCGAAACTTGTCCTTTGATTTATACATGTATGCTGTAACACATGTATATGAGTTCGTGAGCATGTGCACATTTATACACTAAATACATGTAATCTTAACCTGATGCATAGTAAGCTTTCTACCCTAGCGCTGAAGAACTATTTCCTACCTTAGTGTCACATGACTAAGAGGCCGTGGCCTCTTCTCACTCCTCTTTCTACCCCAGGTATGATCTCATGTACCAGTGCTGGAGCGCCGACCCAAAGCAGCGCCCAAGCTTCACATGTCTGCGAATGGAACTGGAGAACATTCTGGGCCACCTGTCTGTGTTGTCCACCAGCCAGGACCCCTTGTACATTAACATTGAGAGAGCTGAGCAGCCTACTGAGAGAGGCAGTCCTGAGCTGCCCTGTGGAGAGCAGCCTAGCAGCGAGGCAGGGGATGGCAGTGGTATAGGGGCAGTAGGTGGCATCCCCAATGACTGTCGATACATCTTCAGCCCCGGAGAGCTGACTGAGTCACCTGGGCAGTCGGAGCAGCAGCCAGAAAGCCCCCTCAACGAGACCCAGAGGCTGCTGCTGCTGCAGCAAGGGCTACTGCCTCACAGTAGCTGTTAACCCGCAGGCAGAGGACAGCTGGGGCCATCCACCTGACTCTGCTGGCCACTAAGCCCAGCCTGATCACAGCCCAGGCAGCAAGGTATGGAGGCTCCTGTGGTAGCCCTCCCAAGCTGTGCTGGCACCTGGACTGACCAAATTGCCCAATCCCAGTTCTTCCTGAAGCCACTCTGGCCAGCCTGGCATCAGTTCAGGCCTTGGTTTAGAGGTGAGCTAGAGCTGGTTGTCTGAATGCAGGCAGCTGGCAGGGGTGGTGGTGGTGGTAGCTGTGTTTCCATGGGTACCATGGGTGTGGATGCAATAGGGGAGGGTAGCAACAGCCCTGTGGGCCCCTACCCTCCTGGCTGAGCTGCTCCTACTTCTAGTGCATGCTTGGAGCTGCCTACAGCCTGGAGGCACATCAGTGCCCACCACACTTGGGTTTAAATGCTAGATTTGCCCCTCCAAGTCACAAAGAGATGTCCTTGTATTGTTCACTTTTAGGTGACAGGAAGGGATTGGCATACTCGGGTCCCAAGGCCCTGTGGCAGGAGATGGTGGGATATTCTCAGGTCTGAATCCTCATCACCTTCCTGTTCCCCACCCTGCCAAGGCCTGGAACTGGCTGGGCACCTCTGAGGCATGCGGGACAAAAGGCTCCAGAGACCTGACTTCTAAAGGCAGGGCTTTCTGAGCCTGGCAGACGGAGGGGCGCTGAGGGGCTTGCCCGGAAGTGAGCAAAGCTGTTCAGGACCCCTCCAAGCTTCCCACAGTCTGTCGAGCATGCTACCAAGTTCCCAAGTATCCCGAAAACTAACAGAGGCAGTTTTGTCTAAGCCCAGCCCTTCTACATGGTGACCCTTAGGTCCACCTTCCTCTAAATGGACATCTTCTTTTGTCCCAAGTCTCCAGAGAGAAATAAGCCTGATGGTTGATGTGGATGAGAGAATATCTGGAGCCAGGGCTGGGGTCTAGGCTCCAGGAACGTCCTGGAATGCATGGAGTAGGCCCTTGCTGTTAGGAACATTTCTAAGCTATTAAGTTGCTGTTTCAAAACAAATAAAATTGAAAACTAAAGAATCAGAGTTTTATTTTTAAAATTATTATTAATACCGGTTATGTTTTTGTTTTGGGTTTTTGTTGAGACAGGGTCTTTCCTAGGTATCCCTAGCTGGCCTGGAACTCAGACCTGCCTTGTCCTTCTGAGTGCTGGGATTAAATTACTGTGCTATCACACTCAACCTAAGGCTTTGTCTTCAAATGTTTACATTTTTTCTCCCTTCTAGTTCAGGAAACAATGAAGCATCTCTGCACAGAGAAAAGATTGGAAAGATATGCCAAAGTGTAGACAGCTGTTATCTTTACATGATATGATTAAGAAAGCCTTCCTCTCCCCTTTCTTAATTTTTTTTTAAAAACACAATATGCTTCTCCTTAGCAGATTAGACCCAGTAACTCCACATTAAAGATAATACATTGACACTCTAGGCAGATGCAGAATGCCTGTAATCCTGATGCCTAAGGGTAATAACCCCCACTAGGCTCTGGAAAATGCAAACAATTTTGACATCTAAGTTGGAACAGAGGCTGTTCTCTCCACCCTGTCAAGCATTTCCTTAGGCCCTTCCTCATCTCTTCATTCCTGCCAAGAA
Organism: Phodopus roborovskii; assembly: GCF_943737965.1. NCBI lineage: Eukaryota > Metazoa > Chordata > Mammalia > Rodentia > Cricetidae > Phodopus > Phodopus roborovskii. The sequence continues at coordinate 33,393,416 of NW_026126416.1, read as the reverse complement.
CCTGAGAATCAGTGGTCAAAGAAAGGTGAACCCTTGAGGATTAGAAATACCAGAAACAATTCGTCTCAGTATTTCCACCTGCAACCTAGTTTCAGAGTGAGCCCTGGCATTGTGCAATAGGAGCAGGCTTCTGCTGGGGTGGAGGGAAATTAGGAGAGGCAGAGTGCCACAGCCCTGCTGGCTGAGGGCAATGGAATGAACCTTCCTGGAGCAGGTATCCTGAAAAACCTGTTGCTGGCTCTAAAGGTCTTGGTTCCCACATAGCTTATGAGAACTGAATTCAATTCCATGCAAATAGCTTTTCAAATACCTCATGCCCTGATTAGTTTTAACTGGAGGTGGTGATTAACTGTGAGATAATATTGGGAATTGACCAGAAGGCCCTCTCAAGTAATTGTCTGCAGGGAGCCTGTGACTAGGTTCATCTAATAAAGTGTTTCTAGAAGCGGAAATTTAACCTCCATCCTCTAGTACTGAAGAGAAGCAGAGGATACGATACACTAGAGTAAAATAAACAGGGAGGTTAGCTGGGTGACAACTTCCTAGCACCCCTGAGACCACCTTTAAACTGGTAAGTTGGTTTTTTTTTTCTAATTAAAAAAAAGTTATAAGACAGGCAGTGACCTTTGATCCCAGCATTTGATCAGCACTTGAGAAGCAGAGGCAGGCAGATCTCTGAGTTTGAGGCCAACTTGATCTTGAGTTTCAGGACAGCCAGGGCTACACAGAGAAACCCTGTCCTGGAGAGGGAAAAAAAAATTGTTAGTATGTTCTGTTTAAATATTGAGAGAGAGAGTATACGTATGTCTGTCTGCACAGGAGGTCAGAGGACAATATGCAGAAGTCAGTACTCTCCTTCCTCCTCGTGGGTCCAGGTATCAAACTCAGGTTATCAGGTTTGATGGCAGACACATTTGACCACTGAGCTTACCAGCCCTTAATATTTGTTACTACACTGTGTATGTGTATGAAGTCTGTTCTCTTCCACCATGTGGATCCCAGAAAAAAACAATCTATTTGAACTATTCGACCACACTTTCCAGCCCTATTTATTATTTATTTTTGTTTGTTTTATTTGTGACAGGATTTCTGTATGTAGCCTTGGCTGACCTGGAACTCCCTGTGTAGACTAGGCTGGCCTTGAATTTACAGAGATCTGCTGCCTCCTGAGTGCTGGGATTAAAGGTGTGTATCCACAATACTGGGTATTTATACTTACAATTTATTTTATTTGTTTGTGTGTTTTCTGTGTAACCCTGGCTGTCCTGTAACTCATTCTGTAGACAGGTCTGGACTCAAATTCAGCAATCTACCTGCTTCTGCTTCCTGAGTGCTGGGATTAAAGGTGTGCCATCTCCTTTTTCTTAATCTCTTGGGTTTTGGGTTTTTGGTGTTTTGTTTTGAGACAGTGTCTCTTTGATTCTGAACTGAGCCTGGAACTCACTATGTAGTCCAGGCTGGCCTGGCCTACATTTGCTGTGACACTCCAAGAGTCCTGGGATTACAGGTATATGCCACTGTGCTAGACAACAGTGGAATCACAAAACTCAGGGCCTTACTCATACTAGTGAGCATCCTACCACTGAGCAGCACCTCCCACCCTACAATGAGCCTTCAAACCCTTATTTATTGAAGTATAAGGCAGAAAGTACTTAGTCCTCAAGGATTTTTACAGACCCCCAACAGCAAGCAGTCAGATCAGAAAACAATATTCCCAGCACCCAAAAGCCACCCTTGGGATCTGTTCCAGTCTCTCATCTTCCCTTCTGTTCCTCAGAAGCAATCTCTAGCCTGGCAGGTCCTTGCCTGGGACTAATGCAGCTTTTCTTGAATGTGTATCCAAGGCAAAATGATTTTGCATTTGGCTTTTTTTTTTTTTTTAAGTTTGGTTTTTTGTTTTTGTTTTCCCTCTCTGTGTCCCTTAATTTATTTGTCATCATCCCCTCCTTCTCCTTCCTTTCTTCCTTTTTGTACTTCCAGGGACCAAGCCCAAGGTATGATACATACTAGGCATGTACTCTGTCACAGAGTACTTCTAGCACCAGCAAATAAATAACAGCAAAATGTGTTTTTAACAGCCTTGCAATGTAGCACAGTGAGGCCTTGGTCTCCATTCCCAGCAGGCTCCTGAGAGCTAGGGTCACACTGTACCACAGGCCCTCCTCATTCCAGCAACTTTTAGGAGTTTGGGACCAAAGGGGAAAGGTGGTTTTGTTTGTTTGTTTTTGAAGTGTGTGTTTGTGTGTGTGTGTGTAGGCTATCTGTCTTCCTCTATAACTCTCCACCTTACTTTTTGACACCAGAGTAGCTTATAGAGCCAACTAGTCTGTATAGCTAATGAGCTTGTCTCCACATCCTGTCCCTACCACTAAGGCTACAAGATACACTCATGCCTAGGATTTAGGCACTTCACACACTAAATCATCTCCCTAGCCCTTGTTTTTCTTTTAAACTTGTCCTTTAGTGCATAGGTCAGGTCTCACTGTGCAGCCCTAGCTGGCCTGGAACTTATGGATCTCTACCTGACTCTGACCCCTGAGTGCTGGGATCAAAGGTGTACACCACAGCTGGCCTGCTTCTCATAGTTTTGAAATAATTATCTCCCAGACAAATCATCTCAGAGACTTGTCAAAATGTAGTCTTCCATCATGAAGGTCTGAGGTAGGCCAAGATCTACCTTTTGATTTCTTTTTCTCTTTTACTTCCTTCCTTTTGCTTTTGGAACAGGGTCTCACTGTGTTGCTCCAGCTTACCTGGAACTCAGTATGTGGTTCAGGCTGGCCTCAAACTTACAGAGATCCACCTGCCTTTGTTTCCCAAAGCTGGACGTAAAATCCTGTGCCACCACAAAACAGCGTTTTCTTCCTTGCTCTTTAAAAATCTTTTTCTTTTCTTAACAAACTCTGACTATGTAGCCCAGGCTGCTCTCAAACTTGAAATCTTGCTAACTCCACCTCCCATTTGCTGGGAGACAGGGTTTCTCTGTGTAGCCTTGTAGACCAGGCTGGCCTCAAACTCACAGATCTGCCTTTGCCTCCATAGTGCTGGGGTTAAAGGCATGCACTACCATCACCCAGCTAGTCTCTGTTTCTAACATGCTCACCACTCACTGTGGCTGCTGCTGCTGGGAAAAACCACAATGAAGACTAATTCCAGGGGGCTGGAGAGATGGCTCAGCAGTTAGGAACACTGGCTGCTCTTCCAAAGGTCCTGAGTTCAATTCCCAGTACCACATAGTGACTCACAACCATCTCTAATGAAATTTGGTCACCTCTTCTGGCCTTCAGGCATACATGCAGCTAGAACATGGTATAAATAAATCTTTAAAAATTTTCAGGATTCCAAAACGTACAGTGAGATTTTAAAAAAAGACTTTACATGACTACAATATACAATCACTTAGCAATGTAATACAAATGGAAAAGATGGAAACAATTGAATCTCTGTTATTAAAATTTTAATGAATTTTTCTTTTTTTTAAAAAAGGTTATTTATTATGAATAAAGTATTCTGCCTACATGTGTCTGCATGCCAGAAGAGGCCATCAAATCTTGTTATAGATGGTTGTGAGCAACCATGTGGTTGCTGGGAATTGAACTCAAGACCTCTAGAAGAGCAGCCAGTGCTCTTAACCTCTGAGCCATCTCTCCAGCTCCGAATTTTTATTTTCTTATTATATTATTTTAACATTTATTTATTATTTGCATATTGCAGAAAGGCTTGAGTTTGAGTCCCAGCACAGGTAGTCCACAAGAACTTGTAACCTTAGCTCCAGGGGAGATACTAGGCCCCTGGTGTCCTAAGGCAACTTACTCACATACACAAACCACATACAATAAAAATGATATATTAAGGGGCTGGAGAGATGGCCCAGTTGTTCAGAGCACCAACTGTTCTTCTAGAAGTTCTGGGTTCAATTCCCAGCACATTACAGCTCATAACCAAATCTGTAACTCCAATTCCAGAGGATCCAACATCCTCTTCTGGCCTCTATGGGTGCCTGGCATACATGTGATACACAGACGTACATGTGTACACATAAAATTAAGTTAAAGTGCCAGGAAGACCCATAGTGACCCTGGGCCTGTCCCCACCCCCCACCCCCAGCTTGCTGAGCCTGGGAACTTCTGACTGCCAGGACTGGGAGGTTATGTTGGAGCCATTTCAGGAGCTGGGTCACACACGGGGTCACATGTGGCTTCTCTTCTCCCGGGCCTTGGCAGGGAAAGGCTCTGCTGGGTTGGAGGGGACACCATCGCCTTTGTCCCCAGTGTGGCAAACCTCCAGCTGTGAGAGGAGCAGGCACCCAGGCGACAGAACAGTACTTCAGGCGTCAGGAGAGGTGACTAACGGGCACCCAAGCATTTCCAAGTCACCTCAGTCAAGTTTTTCAACCTGCCACTGAAGACCAGATACTCCTTTGCTAAAGCTGTCTGAGTTTGCCTCCTCTGGTGGTTAAATTTATCCCAAGCACGACTTGATAGAGAGGAATACAAAAGAGCTTGAGCTCCAGTTCTTATGCCCAAAGGTCCACGGTCATGGTAACAGCTGAAGTCTGCCTGCACCTGGAGGCAGGGACACAGGAAGACTGGTGCTCAGTCCTAGTTAGACCGGTGGTCAGGTGATCAAGGTCGTCCTTAGGCGTACAGCAAGTTCAAGACCAGTCTGGACTACATGAGACCCTGTCTCAAACCAAACCAACCAACCCCAAATAAGATGGGCCTAGTGGCACAGGACTATAGTATCAGCTACTCAGCACAGGAAACTCAAGGCCTTCTTGGTCTTCAAAGTCAGCATGGCTATCCTGTCTCAAAATAATAAATAAAATTGAAGAGAGAGAAGGAGAGAGAGAGAGAAAGAAAACAATACCATGTTGCTCAGGTTCAAGTAAGTCTTCAGTTTATCAGGCAGCAAGGGCTACAGGCATGAACTACAGCACCCACCCACAACACCCTAGCGTCTACAGTACCCACCTAACACCCTAGTACCAACAGTACCTACCACAACATCCTAGTACCCACAGCACTCACCGAACACCCAGCACCTACAGCACCCACCCAACACCCTAGTACCCATAGTACCCACCCTAACACCCAACACTCACAGCACCTTCCCCAACACCCTAGTACCAACACTATCTACCCCAACACCCTAGTATCCACAGCACCTACCCCAACACCCAGCACCTACAGTACCTACCCCAACACCCTAGTACCCACAGCACCTACTCCAACACCCAGCACCCATAGCACCTACCTCAACACCCTAGAGATGTTCTAGAGCAGCAGACCTTGCTACTCCATAGTCTCAGTTCAAGTTAATATTTTCAGATGTTTCAAATTTTAAGTGCAATGGATGTGAATGGCATTCTTGATTACTGGTGATCGAGTATTGGGATGTTTATGGGAGACTGGATATGGTTATGATTTTCTACAGCTTTTGCTCATTTTTTGTATTGACGTTAGGAATTTGTTAAACATTTTGAGCCAGTTGTATCTCAGTTTTATGACAGACAAATCTTCTGGTTGTGGCTTGTTTCTTTCTTTGCTTTTTGACTCTATTTTTGAGACATGATCTTACTTTATACCCCAGGTTGTTCTGTTACTCACTGTAAAGCACATGGGTTATTCCCCTTCCTCAGCCTGCCAAGCACTGGGATTACAGGCATGAAACACGAACCATCCTGTCCTTTTTTTCTTTGACATGACATTGTATATCCCACCCAGGCTGGCCTCAAACCTGCTATGTAGTCCAAGATGGCCTCAAACTTCCAGTTTTCTTGCCTCTACCTGTTACCAGTTGATGGCTTTACAGGTCTATGTCACCATGTCTGGTTTATGTGGTATAGGTGCTCAAAGCCAAGGGTTTGTGCATGCTAAGCAAGTGGCCTACCAACTGAGCTTCATCCTTAGCTCATCATCATTATTATCATCATCATCGTTTTGATTTTTTTAGACAGGGTTTCTCTGTGTAGCTTTGTAGACCAGGCTGGCCTCCAACTCACAGAAATCTGCCTGCCTCTGCCTCCCCAGTGCTGGGATGAAAGGTGGGGGCCACCACAACCTGGCTTCATCCCTATGTAATCTTTCTTAATACTTTCAATTACAATGTAGCCAAACATATTTTTATTTATTTGTTTTTGTTTTAAGATTTATTATCTATATAGTGCAGGTCAGAAGAGGGCGCCAGATCCCATTAAAGATGGTTGTGAGCAATCATGTGGTTCCTGAGAATTGAACTCAGGACCCTGGGAAGAGCAGTCTGTGCTCTTAATTTTTGAGCCATCTCTCCAGCCCTATTTTTGTTTTTCAAGACAGAGTTTCTCTGTATTGCTTTGGAACCTGTCCTGGAACTTGCTCTGTAGGCCAGAGTGTCCTCGAACTCACAGAGTCTACCTGCCTCTGCCTCTCCAGTGCTGGATTAAAGGTGAGTGCCACCACCACCCAGCGCCAAACATTTTTTTATATATACTTGTAACAGGGTCTCTTGTAGTTCAGGCTAGTCTTGAATTTGCTATGTAGACAAGAATGACCTTTGAAATACTTTTGGAAAAAAATTGGAGAGCCTTATGATTTTTTTTAATGTTATGTATAGCAGTGTTTTGCATACAAGTATATAAGTGCATCATGTGTGTGCCTGGTGACTGCAGAGGCTAGAAGAGGGCATCAGGTCCTGTGGGACTGAAGTTACAGACAGCTGTGAGATACCCTATGGGTGCTGGGGATTGAACCTGGGTTCTCTCGAAGAGCAACCAGTGCTCTTAATGCTGAGCCATCTCTCCAGCCTATTTGTATTAATTGTGTGCATGTGTACACTGTGAAGTCAGAATACAACCTTTTGAGAGTCAGTTCTCTCCTACTATGTGGGACTCAGAGACTGAACTCAGAATTCAGGTCATCAGGAGTGGTAGTAAGTGCTTTAACAAGCTGAGCCATCTTGCCAGCCTCCTGAGGTCAAAGTTTTTATCTTAAATCTTATTTGGGCATGGTATGAGGCAAGTCCATTCCTTGTAAGTGGTTCACAAGTACAGTCTCAGCACTTGGATGACTGAGGCAGGGGAACAACTGTGAGTTACAGGCTAGCCTAGACTATAGAGTGAGACCCTGTCTCAAACCAAAGCAAACAAAAACCTTGATATGTCATTATGTTTATGTTTCCTTATTGCAGCACCACTTTCTGACCAGACAAGGTCACGTTCACTAAAAAAGAAAAAAGTATAAAGGCTGGGGTTGGTAGTGAAATATTTATCTTACACTCACATGCATTTGAGTTTAACCTCTAGAACACATAGAAACATGCTGGGGCATTTTGGCCCATAATTGTAATCCTAGCATTGGGGAGACAGACAGATAGATCCCTGGAGCTTGCTGGTCATCACTCTAGTGTAATTGATGAACTTTAGGTCAGTGACAGACCCTGTCTCAAAGGAGGTGGAGTTCCTGGTCTTCATATACATGCTATTTGTATATGTTTACACACACACACACACACACACACACACACACACACACACACACACACACAAATTACCAACTTCCTGGCCTCGGTGGCTCACACTTTTAATCTCAGCACTCAGGAGGCAGAGGCAAGTGGATCTCTGCGAGTTCGAGGCCAGCCTGGTCTACAGGACACCTCCAAAGCAATACAGAGAAACAAACAAACAAACACAAAACCAAAAAAAAAAACAAAACAACAAACAACAACAACAAAAAATTACCATCAGATGGTGGTGTCACACACCTTTAATCCCAGCACTCAGGAGGCAGAGGTGGGCAAATATCTGAGTTTAAGGCCAGCCTGGTCTACAGAGCGGGTTCCAGGACAGCCTCTAAAGCAATACAGAGAAACCCTGTCTCTCGAAAAACCAGACCAAAACAAAACAAAATACCAAGACCAAACAAACAAACAAAAATTCTGAGTTTAGGGCCAGCCTGGTATTACAAGTTCCAAGTTGGTCAGGACTATGAAGAGAAGCCCTGCATGGTGGTCTGGAAGAAAATGGCCCCGAAAAGAGGTGACACTATTAGGAGGTGTGACCTTGTTGGAATAGGTCTGGTCTTGTTGGAGGAAGTGTGTCATTGTGGAGGAGGGCTTTAGGATCTCATATTTGCTCAAGCCACACCCAGTAAGACAGTCTACTTCCTGCTGCCTGCATATCAACATGGAGTAGCTACCTCTCTAGTGCTATATCTCACCATGATGACAATACACCAAACATCTGAATTGTAATCAAGCCACTACAATTAAATGTTTTCTTTGTAAGAATTGTCATGGTCATGGTATCTCTTCACAGCAGTAGAAACCCTAAGACACCCTGTCTTGAAAAACAAGCATAAACACACACACACACACACACACACACACACACACACACACACACACACAAATTATAAACAAACCATTAACTATAGGCTGTGGGTAGGTGAGTATACAGAGTTGGAGAGAGTCCTGCAGGGGAACAGTAATTAGCAGGACCCAAACAAAATTTTTCCGGGCTCAGACATTAGCTAGCTCTGCTGGCCCAGGCTAATCTTAGGCTTCAGAGGAGTATTTAGTCTACAGAAGGTGTTCTTGTCATCAAGACTACTATGGGGTTTGGTTGTCTGAGATTCCCTGACTTTATAGCATTTTGATGCCACCCATTTATAGACATCCAAAACATGGAGCTCACTGAGGTCCAGGACCCGAGGCAGGAGCCTATCTGTCAGCTTTAAAAACACCCCAAGGAACAAGTCCATTTCTCTAATCCTCCCTTTCCTCCTGCCCTACAAGAGGACTTTAAACTGAGTATCCAGCTGCTCCTGACCATTTATCACATTCAACACCACCCTAGGCCTGGGGAAGAGGTTAGTGTATATAGGCCAGGGGAGATTGCAGGAGAAGGTCTCCATCTATGTGGTTATGGGAAAGCCCTCATCCCTGCTGGTTAAAGATTTTCCAGTGTGGCTTTTTGGGGGCTGGGAGTACCAACACCTCTGTAGGTAATTCCACAATAAACATAGGTTTGTAACTTAGGAGAAGGGGTAGACATTGTTTACGTTATGTTCCCTGCCTCCCCCAGAAGGACATCCTTGAACTTCTGATCCTCTGCCTCTTGCTTTCATCAGTACAAGAATTTTGTCAGTATCATAAAACTGGCTCTCCTTTTGTGATATTCTTTTTTTTAAAAAAATATATTTGATGATTATTTTTAATGATTTTTTATTTTGTTTGCATTCATGTTTTGCCTGCATATATATATCTGTGTGTAGGTGTTGGATCCCAGGAACTGGAGTCAGAGACAATTGTGAGCTGCCATGTGGGTGCTGGGAATTGAACCAAGGTCCTCTGAAAGAGTAGTCAGTGCTTTTAACCACTGAGCCACCTCTCCAACTCCTGTAATATTTATTTATTTATTTATTTATTTATTTATTTATTTATTTATTGGCAGTTCTCCAACTTTGTTTGACATTTAGCGGGTTAGTTCTCATCCATAGACTGTCTGGATATTTTTGATTGTGGTAACAGGCACGTATGTTACCAATGTGTGGAGCTTGTTTGGTGAGTTCTCATCCTTGTTACATTTTCTGAACAACAACAACAACAACAAAAAAAAAAACCATACACAGATATGGCATGGAACATTCCTTATTCCTTCGGCCCAGACGGCTCTATTGAACCTGATATTGATGTGTATATCTGGAGTTCCCATCTCCTTCATGGCAAATGTCTGGATTTCTTTGAGTGCCCAAGGAGCACGCTTCTTGCAGCCCATGCCACGGATGAGTTTGTAAATGTTGACGGTGTATTCTTGGGTCACCACCTTGTTGATGGCTGAACGTTCCTTCTGGCCACCCTTCTTTTTGAGAGCCATTCTGCCAGGCCCAAGTTGGAAAGCTATTTATTTACTTTTTATTGTATGCATATGAATGTTTGCCTTTTGTGTGATACTATGGGTGTGGTACTATGTATGTGTCTGGTGTCTGAGATGCCCTCAGGGCATTGGGTTGCCTAGAATTGTAGTTACTGATAGTTGTAAGCCAACATGTGGGTGCTGGGACTCAAGCCCAAGCCCCCTGAAAGAGTAGCCAGTGTCTTACCTGCTGAGGCCCCTCTCCAGCCCTTCTTTGAATATTTTGCACATGATGCTCTAGTGGATTGGTTGTTCTGAATCAGTTCTCCCTGGTGTATATTCATGCCCTCTCAATTTGGAGTCTCAAGTTCTATACTTGTATTTTTTAGTGACTTACAAAACACAGCCTCACACCTTCAAGAATTTGCCTCTTCTAATATCTTCCCTTACTTTTTATTATTTACTTAATTACTTGCCTTGGGGGTGGGGTGCAGTTGAGGCAGGATCTCATGTTTTGGAGACTGGCTTTGAACTTCTGACCCTCTTGCCTCTACCATTAAGGTCTGTGGTTACAGTCTGTGCCACACATCTGCCTTTCCATTTGTTTGGGCCTTCTTCCTATTTGTCTCTTTGCCTTCTCCACTTTGCAGGGATTCTTGGAAGGAGTTTATTATCCTTGGGGTTTAGAATGCCCAGTCTGCTCCTCTTCATGAGATCCTTAAAAAAAAAAAAAAAAAAAAAAAAAAAAAAAAAGAAAAAAGAAAAAAGAAAACCCAAAATGTCTTCTGGATCTTGAGGTGGGGTGGGTATAAGAGAGGTTAACAGAAAACAGAGATGGACTATTTTGGAGAAAATGGACCAGCAATCAGAGGGAGGAAGATAGCAGTGAGGGAGGAACAAAGTATAATGATGTATATGTATGCAAATGTCGCAATGAAACTCCCTATTTTGCCTTTTTTTTTTAGAGATTTATTTATTTATTATGCATAGTGTTCTGCTTGCATGTGTGCCTGCAGGCCAGAAGAGGGCACCAGATCTCATTATAGATGGTTGTGAGCTGGGAATTGAACTCAGGACCTCTGGAAGAGCAGCCAGTGTTCTTAACTGCTGGGCTATCTCTCCAGTCCCAAAACACATTATTTTAAATGCTATTTTTTTTAAGGTTAAGAAAAGAATAAAAGAAGACAGTGTGACTATATAGTCCAGGCCAGAACTTACCATTTACCTGTTTCCCAAATGTTCTTGTCCTAGGGTTGGGATTTGTAGGTGAGTATGTCACCACACCTGGTACTATATTTATTTATTTGTTTGTTTTTTTAATTTTTTGAGACAGGGTTTCTCTGTGTAGCTTTGTAGACCAGGCTGGCCTCGAACTCACAGAGATCGCCAGCCTCTGTCTCCCAATTGCTGGGATTAAAGACATGTGCTACCATCACCTAGCTTGAAATCTTTATTATTTTTTTATTACATCTATTATGTAAAGATGCCATGTCAGTGTATAAATGAGATCAGAGGACATGGTCAGATGACATGATCAGAGGACCACCTTCAGGAATCAGTTCTTTCCTTGGGCCATGTGGTTCCCAGGGATGGAATTCAGGGCACTAGTCTCAGTAGCAAGCACCTTCATCTACTGAGCCAATATCTGGCTGACCCAACCACCAGCTCTTATCAAACCTCTCTGAGGTGCTGCTGCATTCATTAGATGTGTGTTGGTGATTGAGGACAGGGGAGTTCTTGCTACTTTTAAGGTTGTCCCAGAACCAAGTTCTTTCCCTTCATCAACCTAACACAGATTCCAATCCCACACAGTCCTAGCAGTTTGATGGAGTAAATCATCACATGCATGAGATTGTGGATTTTGTTTGCTTTTTGAGATGGAGTTTCTCTGCATAGCCCTGGCTGTTCTGGAACTCACTCTGTAGACCATGCTGGCTTTGAACTCATACAGATATGCTTGCTTCTGCCTCCTGAGTGTTGAGAGCTGAGATTGTAGATTTTATTGACTGTCTTACCCCAGGCTTATGGAGATGTTACCCACAGCTGGGTTTGATAGCTATTTGCACTTTGCTATCTTTATTCATTTATTTTATTTATTTACTTATGTTTACTTAGAAGTAATGGAGATTTTACCTGGAAAGGTCTCTATCCCTGAACTATATCCCCAGCTCCTTTTTCACTTTTTATTTTGAGACAAAGCTTCTCTGTAAGTTGCTAGGAAGGCCTTGAACTTTCAGTCTTCCTGCCTCAGTCTCCAGAGTAGATGGGATTATAAGCCTTGCTCACTACTAATTATGACATAGGTTATTATCATTCAATTTTTTTTCTATGTGTGGTACTAGGCATTGAACTTTGCATATGTTAAGTCACATATGTGCACATGTGTGCTGAGATCAGAGAACAATCTCAGGTATCAATCCTTAGGTGCTTGCCTCCCACCTTTGAGACAGGTACCTTGTTGGCTTGGAATGTTGTGAGTAGGCTAGACTAGTATCTTTGCCTCCTGCCTAGCCATTACCGGGATTGCAAATGCATTTCATCACACTAGAAGTTTTATGTGGATGCTTAGGATAAGACTCAGGTCTTTGCTTTTCCAACTAAGCTATCTCTACTCCTCCTATTCCCCCTCTCCCCCATTTTTTTTTTGTTTTGTTTTGAGACAGGGTCTCTCTCTATATTTCTGGCTGCCCTGGAATTTGCTGTGTGTACCAATCTGACCTTGAACTAACAGAGATCTACCTGCCTCTGCCTCCCAAGTGCTAGGATCAAAGGTATGCACCAGCTTGCCTGGCTCTCAGCCCTTGTTTTTGAGACAGAGTCTCATAAGAGTCTCCACTTGCTGTGTAACCAAGGGAGGGTGACTTTGAACTCCTGATGCTAGGATTACAGATAAGTACAGGTTTGTGCAGTGCTGAGGCTCAAACCCAGGGCTTCACCAGCACTAGGCAAGCACACAACCCTCTGAGCTACCTATTCAGTTCTAAAACTTTCCTTTTTAGACTCAACAATCGCCACCCTGGGTCATTGTCAGTGGTCTTACTCCTCCAGGTTCATTTTGTAGTGAAGAATGTCACCCCAGTACATGAGCACTGAGTGTGGCTTTAGCTCCCCTTGCCTGGAGGACTTTCTGCCCTCTGTGCCTGGTTGTCACATCCCCATCCCTATAAGGACTTGTAGCCTGGAGCTCCAGTTCTGTCCATGATTTTGTGTTTCCATTTAGTTGAAGGTCTCAGAGATGGTAATCTTGTTTTGAACTCAACACTATCATTTTGGTGGGTTCTTTTGTTTTATCTATGGTTGCTATGCAATTACTGTGGGGTGCAGTGGAGAGGACACCCAGAGAGCAACATTTCAGAGCCACCTGGTTCAGAGTATGCCAGTGAATATCCAAGAACAAGGAACTGACAAGACACTGTGAGGAGCAAATCCCAGGAAGGCTTGGCTTCTGATCTGAAGGGATTAGGAAAGAAGGTGGCTCTTGTAATGCCACTGCTTTATCCGGATCAAAATGCTTTACCAGAAGTAGTTGAAACCTGTGTGGGCCCAGAGGAGAAAGAAAGAACTTCCTGGTGAGGGGTTGGGGAAAGCTTCTCTGATGGAGTGGTTTTGAAATAGCCCCCTTAAATGGGGTGAGGTGGGGGAGAGGGCAGGTAAACAGGATCTACAGAAGGCCCAGATGGCTAGAGGTTAGTGTACAGGCTATGGATTTCTCTTGGACCTAATTACGATCTGGACCCGGCCACTCCAGAGGTGTGAGCCTGGACAATTTATTTTCTGTCGGAGACTGGGTTTCATTATAAAGATAAACACAGCATCTTCAGTTCCATAAGGTTGTGAGGATAATTAGGGGTATGCAATGGAACATGTAAAGTCATAGCAGACTCTCAATGAGGTAACTCAGTCAGTAAAGCATTTGCCTCACAAGCATGAGGTCATAAGGTCTATCCCCAGATACAAATGCCAGGTGTAAGCTGGGCAGTGGGGGATCAGCAGGAGAGGAGTCGGGGACTGGGATTGGAATGTAAGATATAAATTAATAAATTTAAAGAACACTTTAAAGAAAAGAACATTTTATGCAGCCGGGTGGTGGTGGTACATGCCTTTAATCCCAGCACTTGGGAGGTAGAGGCAGGCAGATAGGTGAATTCAAGGCCAGCCTGATCTAGAGTGAGTTCCAGGACAGCCAGGGATACACAGCCAGGGATTTTTTTCCTGTTTCAGGAAAAAATAAGAAAAGAACAAAAGAAAGAACACTTGATGCTTTTACAGAGGACCCAGGTTCAGGTTCAATTCCTAGTACCCACATGCTGGCTCACAAATAGCTGTAATGTCAGTTCTAGGAGACAGAGTCCTTTTTTGGCCTCTGAAGACACATGCATGTACACGGTGCACAGACATATATGCAGACAAAACACCCATAAAATACAACAATAAATGTATTTAAAAAAAAAAAAAGCAATGGTAGTTAGTAACTACCACCATTATAGAGGGCCTTGATTATCAAGTGTCAGCCTTTGAAAAGCTTCCTGAAACAGTTACATACAGTAACAACCTAGGCCATTTTGACTGCCACCTCCCAGTTCTGTTTCTTCCCTCTGGCAAGCTCCTGGAAAGTCACCAAGACTATAGAGCCTTTGTAGTAGGCAGAATAGTGGCCCCTGGAAGGTGTGTGTGTGTGTGTGTGTGTGTGTGTGTGTGTGTCTCAATGGTACAGCATGTGCTCAGCAGGCACATTTTCCTGGATTCAATCCCCACCACTATAAAGCGAACCCCAGCTGTCTGCTTCCTCACCTTAGGCACCTGTACCTGTAGCTATGTTAGGCTCCATCAAAAAGGGAAACAAGGCTGCAGCTGGAATGGTGATCCCATCTGCAATGGGAAGATTGTCGTCTACTCGCTGGTGGATCTCACGAGAAGAGAAAAGCAACAGAGGACTGCCAAAGAGACGGCACTGGACATCCTTCACGTTTCTGGACCTGACTCGACAGGTAGAGGGGCCTCTAGAAATATGGTTTATGCGAACGACTAGCTTTGACTGGCCTCTTACACTGGATTAAGGGAGCAAATCAAGATGGAGCTACAGCAGTTCTTTGCCATCAAACTGAAACTAAATTCCTTATTTTATCTTATTTTTGCAGTGTAGCTGAGAATGCTTCCATCTCTTGAGAGCTGGGACTATGGTATCACAGCAAGGTTTGGTGGTGCTTGTTATGATAAAGCTCGAGGAACTTTGCACGGGGGACCGTGGTGGATTCCATGGCAGGCGAGGGTGACCCTGGCGGGGACAAACACGTCAGGCAGATAGAACTTAAGTGAGAAGTTCTATTAGAAAGAGAAGGGAGAGGAAGGAAAGAGAAAAGAGATAAAGAGATAGAGAAAACAGGAGAGAAGAGGGAGACAGAAGTCCTGTCTGCCCCAGCTCCAGCGGGAAGGCAGAATGGGAAGAGAGCTGGAAAAGAGAGCCTAAGTGGGCGGGGCCTGTCTTTTAAAGAGGTCCTCTGCGCATCACAGTAGTGGAACCCTGGGCTGACCAGGGCACTGCCCGAGTGATTCTGCCAGGTGACGGGCTGGTTAACATAATGCCTGAATCCTTACAGTGCTGGAAATCAAAACGAGGGCTTTGGGCATGTTAGGCAAATACTTTACCAGCTGAGCTTCATTTTCAGCCCTGTTTTTGTTGTTTTGTTAATCCCACAGACTCAAGGAGAAAGACCAGCAGCCCAAATCCTATAATGTCAATTCAAGACAAACTTGAGACAGATGAGACTTTGCCTCTTCAACAACAAAATATTGCTCAGGGTTGGAGAGATGGGTGAGTGGTTAAGACTGCTTCTTGCTCTTGCAGGGGTCCTGAGTTGGATCCCTATCGTGGGTTCAGAGCGGAGGCTTGCAGCAGGTGGATAGGGGTTTGTTAAAAAGTTGTGATCTGAGGGCCGAAAGGAAATAAACCAGCCCACACATGCGTTCCTGTTCCTCTCATCGCTCATTATTCTCCAAAAAGTGTTCTTCCCCAGAAGTTCCCCTCAAAAGCCCCTTTTAAGATTTCTCCTTAAAAGTTCTCTCTCTAGTATTTTCCCTCTATTAATGCTCCTTTTGTTTGTTTGTTTGTTTTTCGAGACAAGGCTTCTCTGTATTCTCTGTAGTTTTGGAGCCTGTCCTGGAATTAGCTCTTGTAGACCAGGTTGGCCTGGAACTCTCACAGAGCTCCGCCTGCCTCTGCCTCCCAAGTACTGGGATTAAAGGCGTGCATCACCAACGCCCGCCTTATTAAGGCTCTATTAAATTTCTCTTCCAACAGTTCTCCTTAAGAATTCTCCTAGAGTTCTAAGAATTCTCTAAAAGTTCCTTCTAAAAATTCTTTTGAGGTTCCTTTTTTTTTCTTATTTATTTATTTCTTATTTTACATATCAATCCCAGTTCCCTCTCCCTCCCTCACTTTTTCTCTCCCTCCCTCCCATGCCCCCTCCCATCCTCCCATCCCATCCCCCCCCACTCCACAGGGAGGGTAGTACCTTCCAGGAGGGGTCAACAAAATCTGTCAAGTCATTTGGAGTAGGGACTAGGCCCTCCCTCCTGCCTCTAGGTTAAGGGAGTATCCCTCCATGGGGAATATGCTCCCAAAGTCCTTAAGGTTCCTTCTAAAAAGTCTCCAAAAATTTCTTCTTCTAAAAGTTCTCCAAAAAGTTCCTTCTAAAAATTCTCTAGAGGTGCCTTTTCATTCTACAAGGCTTTTAGTTTTTGTATCCACAGGCACATTTAACAACTCTGTTGATGCAGCAAACTTTGATGATCCCTCATGGGAGGCCTCACTCTCCCTGGGGAGGGGATATGGGGCAGCATGGTTGGACAGGAGGGAGAGGGAACGGGGATTGGAAGGTAAAATAAGATTGCTTTTAATTTAAATAAAAATGTATTAAAAAACCAAAACCAAAACCAAACCAAACCAAACCAAAACTCTTCAACAATAGGGCATGCATATCTCTCAGAGCCAGGAAGGCCAATAGGGTTTTGAGAAAAGCAGGTGCCTCATGTCTCTGGTAAACTTAAGTCTCAGGGGGGACATGACTTGCAACACGTGCTGTTAGCTCATTAAAGGGAACTCCTCAGCACTGTATGAAAGGGGAAACTAAGGCTATGTAGTGTGAGATCCTGAGGCCGCTGTTTCCAGCCTCAGTAGGCAGTGGGCCACTCTTACCACTGAGAACCGGGTGAGAAGGAATTCCTTTCTCTGGGGCCTATTTGAGAATACAAAACAGCCAGTATATTATAGATGTACAGCCAGATTCATAGTAACACATATTCTGGAGTTGATACCTAGAATATTAATTGCTACGTCTGTAATAAATGATAAAGGCTTATTTATAGCATCTCACCTTTATTCAGTTTATTAAAAAAAAATGTGTGTAGATTTCTCTCCTTGGGCAGTGTAAACTATGGCTAAATAAAAGTCTGAAGATGACCTAAAGTAGAATAAATCATTAATACACTGCTGGGGTTATTTGGGATGAATCCCACTATGGAAAAGGGGAATGCTATGGCTTCACAATGGTTCTACAGAGATGACAGTAACTATTCAAAATGCAGGTATCCCCAAGGCTTTGCAAGTGGGGTTTCCTCCAATAGAATGCGTGATGATCTCACTGGGACAGCCTTGTGACTTTGTCAACTGAGATCTCATTGTATAATCCCTGTGGCCTGTAGAAATTTCCCATATTTCATTTAATAAATGCAGTGTATGATTTCTCTTTGTGTAATGGGCATGGAATAAAAAATAAAAGTAAAAGGATTAGTACTCCTATAATTCCCAAATTGATAAAAAGGTTCTATCATGAGTTATTAACAAAATTTTAAACTAAATTAACAAGGTAATTAGCTATGTCTTCTGTTGAAGAGAGCTGGAGCCTGGAAAGGCTAAGAGTATTGGTCTGAGAATGTAAAGTACCCATGTGTTTGCCTAGCTGGGAAGTATTCTAAACACATCTCAAGTGAGCCTGTGTCTGACATTTCTGAGCCATTATAAGGTAAAGGAGTGACATAAGTCCATCCAAAATCAGCATGGCACAATGTTGTTAGGTATGCCTAATAAAAACTGTAGTGAGTTATCAAAAGAGAAATGTTAGTTTAGGATGTTGCTTTTTCTATTAGTTTTTGATTAATTGTATTAAATTGATTAATCTGTGTATTGAAGCATTGTTAGACAGAGTTTACCTAAGTTAGTGGTGAGCATCTATAGGACCAAGGCTGTAGTTGAAATTGGCCTAATAAATTAAATTTGTTATCAAAGCAATAATAAACCATTTTAACTGTGAGAGAGTCATACCAACTGTCTTAAAACATACATAGTAAAATTTTTGCAACAGAATGATTGTCAGAGATACATAAGGAGATTGTCTAATAGCATATACAGTGCAGGATCATGGGCTGAATCTATGCAATTAACAATAGGACATTTAAAAAAGTTAGTCCAGCCCCTGGGCTATAGAGTTCAATACAGCAAAAAGGGGGTGGGGGTGGGGGTGGGGGTGGGGTGGGTAAGTGACATAGGGATGTAGAAGTCGGTCATGGTTGCTTCCTGCTGATGTGGGGTGAAGTTGGAGGTCTGGAAGGTTGGAACACAATGGAAACCAGGAAGAGCAGGCTGTTTTAGGCCGTGAGGCATGCAGGCAGCTTTGGAGCAGTCTGTGTCCTAAGAATGCAATAGGGCCCCCTGGAGTGAGAACTAGAGGGTGGGGTGCAGGGCTGCAGCAAGGCCATGGTCAGAGGAAGAGCTATCTGTGATACTTTGAATGATTATAAACCTGGTGGAATAAATGTATATTAATGGCAGAACATGAAGTTAAGGGATTTTAGAGAGAAACTTTCTCAGGTACACACTTGAAGTTTTTAAGTGCACAGCTTTGGCAGAAGAGAGAAGATCAACGCAGGTCAGGGAGAGAGGGAAAGTTTCTCTTGCCTCCCACAAGATTAGGCAGGTAGGAAAACACGCTGTAGACAAGTAATACTTATCTGAGTTTATTTTGACCTGTGATGATATTGGAGGATACAAATTGATCTCTTGAAGCTTATAAGAACATTTCTTTCTTCTTTTTTCTTTTTTTTCCTTTTTCCTTTTTGGTTTTTCAAGACAGGGTTTGTCCGTGGCTTTGGAGGTTGTCCTGGAACTAGCTCTTATAGATCAGGCTGGTCTGGAATTCACAGAGATTTGCCTGCCTCACCTCCTCAGTGCTAGGACTAAAGGAGTAAGCCACAACCGCCTGGCAAGAACCTTTCTTAAGAGGCAAAATGTTAGATATATCAGGTTATTATTTGTAGTCTGTATTGAAATCCATGTTGAAGAGGCAAAGAGACTCATTTTTTGAGTCATAATAGAAGTATGGAAACCTAAAAATAATTTTGGTTGCAGGTAGTAATATTCCCTTTCCTGTTTAGAAGGCTGTGTGTATATAAAGTACAGAGATGTCTCTATCAAAAATCAGAAAAAAATTTTAAGTTTTACATTTTAAAAATGGTAAAAGGGAATATAAAATACTATGCTTGTGGCTAAGCAGTATATCTAGACAATGATTATAGATGTTAAATTTAGATTTTGAGATTATTTTTGGAAAGGACTAACTTGGAGAATTGACCCTGTCCTTTTAATAGATAAAGGAAGGTGATTGACTCCAAAGTATATATATAATTAAAATATGACCATTGCAGAAACAAAGCAAAGAGCTAAGTAAGGAATTATTTATATCAACAATAATGTTTATAAATATAGTTTTTAATATTTAAGAGAATATATTAAAAGATTAATTGAATATATTTGAATAATATTATAAGATTAGTCAAAAATCCATTTTTAATTATTAATAGCTTATAGATTAAGTAAAATTTTAGTTAATAAGTTATATAGTTTATAATTAAAGTAAATTTATTCTTAACAGTTTATTTTTATCTAAATTAATTATTATATTATCATACATCATATATATTATATATTTGGGTCTGCTTACACCCACCTGTAACTCCAGATTCTAGGGACCTAAAGCCCTCTCCTAGCCTAATGGCCATCTGCATCCATGAACATACATATATACACACACACATATATGATTCAAAAATAAATATTTTTAGTGTTTTCTTTTGAGATTATAATATAACCACATTATTTTCTGCCTTCTCTTTCCTCCCTCCAAACCCTCCCTCATACCCTACTGGCTCTCTTTCAAATTCATGGACTCTTTTTTGTTGTTGTTTTTTGAGACAGGGTTTCTCTGTGTAGTCCTGGCTGTCCTGGAACTCACTCTGTAGACCAGGCTGGCCTTGAACTCAGAGATCTTCCTGCATCTCGAGTGTTGGAATCAAAAGCATTCAACACCACCACCACCTGGCTCGCTTCTTTCATTAATTTTGTGTGTGTGTGTGTGTGTGTGTTTGTGTGTGTGTGTGTGTGTGTGTGTGTGTGTGTCTCTGTGTGTGTATTCCTAAATATGAACACAACCTGCTTAGTCTGTATAATGTTACTTGTATGTATGTTTTCAGGGCTCACCATTTGATATTGAATAACCAGTTGCGGTGCCCTTCCCTGGGAAAGACAATTTTCCCACTCTTAGCATTTCTTAGTTGCTTATAGTCATGTGTAGGGTTGCAGCCTAGTAAGCTTTCCCTGTCTGTGTTGGCTTGTCTGTTGGTGTCATATTTCTTCAATTCATGCTTAGGCAGTCATTTGGTGAGACTTTATGGGTGTAGCTAAGAGACACCATCTCACAGCAAACTCCTTGTTCCTCTGGCTCTTAGAAAGTTTCAGCTTTCTTTACCACAGTGATGTCTGAGCCTTAGGTACAAAAATTGTACTGTAGATGTATTGGTTGGCATTGGGCTCCACAACACTGCATTTTGATTGGCTGTAGTTTTTCTGTAGTGGCCTCCATCTGTTGCAAAGGATGTTTCCTTGCTGAGGGGTGAGAACTACTTATCTGGGAGTATAAGGACAAATATTTAAAATGTAGTTAAGGATAATATTGGTTTAATAAAGTGTCAGTTCACTGGGCCAAAGTGGCACATGTTTTTAGTCCCAGCACTGGGGAGGCAGAGGCAGGTGGATCTCTGTGAGTTCAAGGCCAGCCTTGTCTACATAGGTTGTTTCAGGACAGCCAGGGCTACACACACACACACACACACACACACACACACACACACACACACACACACACACACACACAATCCCTGTATCAGGTGCAGGGGAGGTGGGGAGAGCTGTTGCTAAGCACAAGGTATGTGTGTCACTGCTGCACATTGTGCCTTTAGGATTATCATGCTATGCTGGTCATTGTTGTAGTTCATAGACATCTCATCTGGGGAAGGCTCTTGGTTATTTCCCTCTTTTGGAATCTTTCATGGCACTTTCTGGTCCCATGAAAGCTAGTCCTCAGGCAGGAAGCCCTTAAGACAGTTCCTGCTCAGGGGCCTCTGGACTGTGTATCTGAAATGCATGATGTCTTTAGCAATAGGAACTTAACTACTACCTCTGGTGGGGTGGAGAGCAACTAAAGGTTATAGCAATAGCCTATAATGTTTTGCCAGTCTTCAGACAAACCTGACCAACAACTCAAAAGAGGGATTCTCATGCTTAATGCTAGGGTTTTGTTAGATGGTCTATGGCTTTTGGAGGAGCATTGTTAACTTAGATAAGAAAATTTCACTTAAACTATATATGTATATTTATACGCTAACTTAAATATATTATAGGTATTTTGGTAGATAATTAATAATATGATTCCTTATGACTTTTCAGACACACTGTTATTTTACCCTCCTCCCTTCTGTGTTTATCCTTTCCCTAATTAGAACTCCCATAATAAATTTTAAAAAATATCATAAAACAACCAATTGCCTCCCCTTCAACAAACCCTGAAAACCACAAAGCAAGGGCTGGAGAGTTGACTCAGTGATCAAGAACACTGGCTGCTCTTCCAAAGGACCAGGTTTTGATTCCACAGGGTGATTCATACCCCTCCAAAACTCCAGTTCCAGTGAATCTGACACCCTCTTCTGGCCTCCCTGGACACCAGATCTGCATGTGGTATACCAGTATACATGCAGGCAAAATAACATACACGTGAAACAAATTTTTAAGAAATCCCATAGCTGGGCATTAGTGGTGCACATTTTAATCCCAGCACTCAGGAGGCAGAGGCAGAGGCAGAGGCAGGCAGGTCTCTGTGAGTTCGAGGCTAGCCTGGTCTACAGGATGAGTTCTAGGACAGATTCCAAAGCAATACAGAGAAAACCTGTCTTGAAAAATAAAAATAAAAAAAAACAAACAAACAGAAGAAATCCCCCAAATGTCTAAATTTATCTTAGAATGGGTTAATGAGATGGTTCTATGGGAAAGATGCTGTGGCCAAGCCTAAGGACATGAGTTCACTCCCCAGGATATATATGAATGAAGGAAAGAACCAACTCCAGAAATTGTCCTCTAGTCTCCACATGTGCATTGTGGCATGAGTGAGTACATTGCTCTCCTGAAAGTTGTCTAACTTCTATATGCACACTGTGGCACACTCATTCACACACACCACACACACACACACACACACACACACACACACACACACGCCACCATCACTACCACACCACAAAATAAATTAATGGAGAGCAGGGCAAGGTGGAACATGCCCTTAATCCAGCAAGAGGCAGAAGCAGGCAGATCTCGGTGAGTCTAGACCAATCTGGTTTCCAAAGGGAGAATTCCAGGTCAGCCAACAATGAAGCCCAGTCTCAAACAAACCAGGAGCCAGTTGGTGGTGGTGCATGCCTTTAATCCCAGCACTTGGGAGGCAGAAGCAAGCAGATTTCTGAGTTCGAGGCCAGTCTGGTCTACAGAGAGTTCCAGAACAGCCATGGCAATACAAAGAAACCCTGTCTCAAAACATCATTAAAACAAAACAAAACAAACAAACAAATGAACAAACAAAACTGAACAAATGAATTTAACTTGGTGTAGTTTTCTCTGTCTCTATGTGTATAAGGGTTTGGCTTGTATGCATGTCTATAGACCACATGATAACTGGCGCTCAAGGAGGTCAAAAGAAGGCATTGGGTTTACTGGAACTGGAGTTATGGATGTTTGTGAGCCTCTGTGTGAGTTCTGGGAACTGAACCCAGGTCTTCCAAAAGAACAAGAAGTGCTCTCACCTTCGGAGCCATTTCTCCAGGCCTGTCTTGTTTTGGTTTTTGAGACAAAAAGTGTAACTGGAGCTCATGCTGCTTATTACTTCTAAGGCCAATGAGCAGATGCAAGTGTTACAGCTCTGAGGGAGAGGTGTCCTGGCAGCTGGGAGCCAAGGAAAGTTGCACCAGACAACCTCAGGCAAGAGATTTGTTGGGAAAAACACAGAAAAGTAGCTGCCTAGGCTAGGGAGAGAAGTTGCAAAGAACTGAGCAAGAGGCAGGTTTTTAGGGGTACAGTTTTCTAGGGTTGCCTAGAATTTTGTGGCCTGATCTTGGGCTTTTTACTCTGTGTATTGGACCTTCGACGTGGGATGTGGGATGGGGGTGGGGCAGTTATGGCCCTTCAAGTGTTCTGTGGGTGGAGCCTGGAGATTGGAAGTCCTCAGGGGCAGGGCTTGGCCACCCTCCTGCCTCAAGAGCCTACAGCAGAGATAGGAATAGAAATCTTTAAGCCATGCTTAATTTAAAGAGAAGGCAATCTGCAAACAAAACGAATTAACATCTTTTTTAAAAAAGATGTATTTGGGACTCACCAATTAAGAGCACTGGCTGCTTTTCCAGAAGACCCGAGTTTAGTTTCTAAAACCCATATGGTAGTCCCAAGGGCCCATCGTCCTCTTCTGACATCTTTGGGCACCAGGCCTTCACACAGACATACATGCATTCAAAACATCCAAACAAATGAAAAGAGATTAAAATGGAAAAGAAACACATATGTTCAAATATTCATTTTATTTTAAATTATGTGTATGTATGTGTGTCTGCATGTAGGTATGCACATGTGAATGCAGATGCCCACTTAGGCCAGAAGCATCAGATCTCCTAGAGATGGAATTATAAGACCTTGTTGTTTGCCTAGTGAAGATGCTGGGAACAGAATTCAGGTCTTCTGAAAGAGCAGTGAGTGCTCTTAACTACTAAACGTTCTCTCCAGCCCCTTATTGTATTTATTTATTGTTGCTGTTATTGTTCTTTTTTCTAGATGGGGTACTCCATGAAATAGTCCTGATTGTCCTGGAACTCACTCTATAGACAGCTGGCTTCCAACTCACAGAGATCTGCCTGCCTCTGCCTCTAGAGCGCTGGGATTAAAGGTGGGCAATACCACTGCCTGGCCCTTATTTTATTTTGAATTATCTGAATGTGTGTGTATCTGTGTGTGGTTCTGTACATATGATTGCAGGTGCCTGTGGAGGTTACAAGAGGACATCAGAATCCCTGGAACTCAAGTTATGGGTGCTGAGAATCAAATCTGGATCCTCCGCAGGAGCAGCAAGTGCTGTTAACAGTTGAGCCATCTCTGCCAGCTCCAACTAACATCTTAAAAACAAACAAATGAACAAAATTCTGCCATCCGTCACACTCCCAGAGAGCAGATTATACATAGAGATGATGGTAGAAAGACAGTCAACATCTCAGAGCTCCATGTTAGCCTTCTGGTCAGGGGTCTACCGCATTTGTGGCAGATTTATCATGTGCATGCCTCTCTTCGTACCAATCAGGGCTCAGGTATTTCTTGACACCCTGACTATAGTTAGTTTTTGCAGGTAGCAACCTGCCACTTCTCCAGGGACACAAGTATGTCGTTGTGATAGAGACTACAAAAGTGCCCCTGAGTTTTCTTTCTATTCCCTATCAGTTTTACTAAGTACTTCTATCTGACTTAGACTTGGGACTTGAGATTTTCCTTCCTCAGCCTCCCAGCTACTGGGCTAATAGGTGTGTACTTCTGCACTCAGTTTACATTGATTCAAAGTAGACTTTGCCCAGCACTTGAGAAGCAGAGGCAGGTGGATCTTTCTGAGTTTAAGACTAACCTGTTCTATATAGTGAGATCCTGGCTCAAAACAAACAAACAAACAAAAGCAATAAATAAGTAAGAAAAGCTGACTTTGAACGTCTCATCTTCCTGCCTCTTCTTCCCAAGTGCTGGGATCAGTGGCCTACTCCATCAAGCCTAGTAGGAACTGTTGCTTTAGGAAGGGAAGGTAGCTCCATACCTTACAGGTATGAGGACCTAATTTTTATCCTCAGAGTCCACATACAAACACCAGATGTGATGGTAAACACTTGTAATCTCAGTGCCGGGGAAATAGAGACAGGCTTGTTAGCCAGCCAGCCTAGTTTATTTGGCAAGTTGCTAGCGATAGACCATGTTTCAAATATTCAAGTTAAAAAGTAAAAATAAAATAGATGATGCTTGAGAAATAACCCAATATATCCTCTAGGTTTCATGTTCACTTGTACACATGTGCGTGTGTGTGTGTGTGTGTATACACACACACACACACACACACAACACACGTGTGCGCGCAGCGTATCTCGGTCCTTTCTTTTCTTTCTTTTTTTGGAGACAGGGCTTCTCTGTGTTGTCCTGGCTGTCTGAAACTCTGAGATCCTCCTGTTTCTGCTTCCCAAGTGTTGAAATTAGAGGAGTGTGCCACCACACCTGGCCAAGAATCTTAGTTTTTAAGCAAATGTTGCTATGCTAGGCATGATGGTTCATTCTTGTAATTCCTTAACTCAGGAGGCAGAGGCTCCCAAGTGATTTCACGGACTTGCTGCTTGTGTAGCCTGTGTGCCAAATCCAACAACAAAGAAAAAAAAAAAAAAAAAGGAAATGTTAAATAATAAGATAGGGCTGGACATGGCAGCACCACCCTGTAATCATAGTGCTTGGGGAACAGAGGCAGGGACATTAGGAGTTCAAAGTCAGCCTCAGCAATGG
This sequence comes from Phodopus roborovskii, assembly GCF_943737965.1. Classification (NCBI taxonomy): domain Eukaryota; kingdom Metazoa; phylum Chordata; class Mammalia; order Rodentia; family Cricetidae; genus Phodopus; species Phodopus roborovskii. Next base: position 33,367,641 of record NW_026126416.1, on the reverse strand, counting down.
AACTGTTCCAGAACATCCTGGGCTACATGACAGCCAATCTCAAAAACCATCCAAAGTAGGGGCTGCTAGAAAAAAAAAATATCCTTGGTGTCCCACAAAGGAACACATGAGCAAAGAGAGAGTAAAAGGGAAAGTGTGTGAGGGGGGAAGGTCAGGAAGTATGAGCCCTTGCAAGCGCTAGCTACTTTTGATTTAAAACAAAAGTGTTTTCACAGTTATGGATATGGCTTAGTTGGCAGAGTCCATGCTCAGTGTACACAAAGCCTTGGATCTGACCTTTTAGCACTGAATAAGTTGGGCATGGTTATGCCTGCTTGTAATTCCAGCACTCTGGGATCAGACATCAGCTTAGGCTATTGTACTGATACCTTTTTTGTCAACTTGACACAGCTAGGAAGAGAGAACTTCAACTGAGAAAATGGCTTTATCAGATTGGCCTATGGACATGTCTGTGGGGAATTTTCTTGATTCATGATGGATGTGGGAGGTCCCAGCCCTCTATGGGACATTCCATCCCTGGGCAGTTGGTCCTGAGCAATATAAAAAAAGCAGGCTGGGACTGTGCGTTGGTGGCACACTTCTTTAATCCCAGCACTCTGGAGGCAGAGGCAGGCAGATCTCTGTGAGTTCCAGGTCAGCCTGGTCTACAGAGCGAGTTCCAGGATAGGCTTCAAAGCTACAGAAAAACTCTGTCTTGAAAAACCATAAGGGAAGAAGGGGAGGGAGGGGAGGAGAACATGAGGGACCAGGAAGGTCAAGGTAGGGGAAGGACAGAGAGGGAGAGCCAGGAAAGAGATACCTTGATAGAGGGAGCCATTATGGGGTTAATGAGAAACCTGGCATTAGGGAAATTCCCAGGAATCCACAAGGATGACCCTAACACAACTAAGAATCTAAGTAATAGTGGAGAGGGTAGCTTAAATGCCCATCCCCTATAATGAGATTGATGACTACCTTAAATGCCATTATAGAGCTTTGATCTAGTAGCTGATGGAAACAGAAGCAGAGATTCACAGCCAAGCACTGAGCCTGGAATCCAGTTGTAGAGATGGAGGAGTGATGAACAAAGGAGTCAAGACCATGCTGGAGAAACCACAGAACCAGCTGACCTGAGGAAATGGGAGCTCACAGACTCCAGTCTGACAGCTGGGGAACCTGCATAAGACCTAAGGACCCCCTGAATGAGGGTGTCATTTGGGGAGCTTGGGCAGTCTGTGGAACCAGTTTTTATCCGTAGTACATGATCTGGCTCTTGGAGCCCATTCCCTATGGAGGGATGCTTTCTCAACCTAGATGCATGGGGGAGGGACACAGTTCTGCCCTAAATGATGTGACAGACTTTGATGATTCCCCCATGAGAGGCCTCACCCTCTCTGAGGAATAGGTGGGAGGTGGGATGGGGAGATGATGTAGGGAGTAGGAATGTAGGAGGGAAAGGGAATTGGGATTGGTATGTAAAATAAGATTGTTTTTAATTTAAATGAAAAGAAGAAGAAGAAAAAAAAGGAGGCTGAGAAAGTCATGGGGAAGAAGCCAGTAAATAGCATTTTTCCTTGGCCTCTGCTTCAGTTCCTGTGATCAGTTTCCTGTCTAGAGTTCTTGCCTTGACTTCCCTTCACAATAGACTGTAAGCTGTAAAGTGACACAATTCATTTTCTTTCCAAGCTGCTTTTGGTCATGGTGTTTTTTTTTTTTTTTTTTTTTTTTGTTGTTGTTTTTGTTTTGTTTTGGTTTTGGTTTTTTGGAGGCTGTCCTGGAACTTGCTCTATAGACCAGCCTAGTCTTGAACTCTCAGAGATCATCTGCCTCTGCCTACCAAGTGTTGGGATTATAGGTGTGTGCCACAGTGCTCAGCTCTTATCTTTCAAATATCTTTTATTTTGATTTTTAGCTCTCTTTATTCTGTGCATATGTGTGCATGTTTATACAGCATATGTTTGTGTGTGTGTGTGTGTGTGTGTGTGTGTGTACTCCCTAAGACCAGAGGTGATTGTTGAGAGTCCTCTTCTATTATTCTTTGCCTTATTTCTTTGAAGCAGAGCCTATCCTTAAACCTGGAGCTGATACTTCTTGGCTAGGCTGGCAGCCAATAAACCCCAGGCATCTTCCTGTCTCCATCCCCTACTACTCTGGAATCGAAGGTGTGGGCCAGATCATGTCTGGAGTGGTACGTGGGTACAAGGAACTTAACTCAGGATCTGGTGGTTACACACAAGTGTTTGTGACTACTGAGTCATCTCTCCAGACCCATGGCTGTCATCTTATGACTATGTTCAATTTGTTGACCATTCATGGACAGAACATTCACCAAAGCCTCAGGCAAACCGATATCAGCTATGAGTTTGTTTCTTATCTTTCCTGTGTTACCTTTAGCTATGTTGAGCATGACTCTTGCTAGTTTTCTTCCTGGATGCTTGAGAGTCCCTACATCTCCTTGGTACCCATGTTGTTTATATTTTGTTTTGGACAGAGTTCTGAGTATTTCATGCTGTCTCTTACATGAGTTTTTCTCCTGAAAATGGATATTGCTGTGCAGCCTGGACTGCCTTTGAACTCAAGGTCTTCCTGCTACATCCTGCTGAGTTACAGGGTAGTGCTGTAACATCAGCGTATTTCCAGGCTTCCTGACACACATACTAAGCCAGGTCTCCAGCCATGGTGCTGGAGAGATGACTCAGTAGTTATGAACACTTGTGTAACCCACAAGGACCTGAGTTAGGTTCCCTGTACCCATGTACTTTCCCCTTTGTTGAGATTATGAGTGTTTCCTTTGCTTTTTTCTGTATGTTATCTCTCTGGCTGCAGACACTCTATCCAGTGAATACTAGTCACGCTTAAAAATAAAAAAGAACCAGGAGTGGTACTGCATGCTATGACATTAATCCCAGCACTTGGGAGGCAGAAGCAGACAGATATTTGTCAGTTCTAGGCCAGCCTGGTCTACAAAGTGAATTCTAGGACAGCCAAGGCTACACAGAAAAACCCTGTCCCGAAAAACAAAATAAAATAAAAGAAGTAAATAACAACACTCTGGAGGCAGAGGGAGGTGGATCTTTATGAGTTCAAAGCCAGCCTGGTCTACAGAGCAAGTTCTAGGATAGCCAGAGCTACATAGAGAGACCCTGTCTCAAAAAACCAAAAAGCAAAAGCAAAAACAAAAACAAAAACAAAACAAACAAAAAACAAAAGGTAAATAAAAGCAGAACTGAGAGCCCATTTCCCCTTTCCTTGGTGGAGGATCCAGATGTCCTCTCTGCTCTGATTCTTAGACAATTCTCCCTCCTGTGCTCTCTCACCTAATACTCGGAGGCAGTTCTTTGATGAAGTCAAGGTTCCCTGCAGAATAGTTGTAGTTCTACCTAAGCCCACATCTTTTCCCTACAAATTCCTACTGTCCACAGGGTCACCGTGCGTGCATGTATGCGTGTTATTTTTCACATTTGTTTATTGTGTGTGTGTGTGTGTGTTTTGTATGTGGGTGCTCGTGTACCACAGTGCACATGTAGGACTCAGAGAACAACTTTGTGGGGTTAGTTATCTCATTTTACCTTGTGGGTTCCAGGGATCAAACTCAGGTTGTCAGGCTTGGTGGTAAATGCCCTACCCACTGAGCCATCATCTTGCCAACCTTGTTTTAGACTTTAGAGGCGGGGTCTCATATAGCCCAGGCTGAGGTTGGCCTTGAGTTCCTGATCTTTCTGCCTCTATTTCCAAAATTCTGGGATTACAGGCCTGTACTGCTGCACCAGGCTAACTGCTTGGCCCACATCCTGGGCTTTAGGGGTCCCAGAAGCTTCTGTTCTTATCTAAGTTGGACAACTGTCTTTTAGATTCTCTCCCTTGTAGCTCGGAGAAGTTCTTTGCTGCAACCCTGAGACCGATGAGTCACTTGGCTCAGGGATGGCTCATGACCTATTCTGTGCATTTAGTGTTGCAGTCCCTTCCTTCCCTATAAATGTCCTTTTTCTTAGAGCAGGGTAAGAATGGGAAAATGGACTCTGTGAAGTCACATTGTCACCTTTATATCATTACATAATATTTATTTATTTTGTGTGTGTGTGTGTGTTTGTAAATCAAAGAACAACTTACAGGAGCTGGTCCTCTGCATCCACCTTTACACAGGTTCTGGGGATTATACTCAAGCTGCCAGATTTGTGTGGCATACACCTTTACCCACCGAGCCATCTTGTTGGCCCTATATTTTCATTTTTGAGACAGGATCTTATGTAACTCAGTCTGCCCTCAGACTTGCTAAATAGAATCAGGAGCTCAAGAATGACTTGTGCACTGGAGTGCAGTAGAATCTCCTTCCCCTACTAGTCAGAGTGTGGCCTCAATGGCTAGGGATCCCCTTCTCTGGAGTGCTGGGATTGCATGTGTGTTACAGTGTGTCCAGATTTATATTTTAGATTATTTCCAGCAAGCATCAAAGCAGAATATAATCAGCTATTTTTTTCTTTTTAGTTTTTTGAGACAGAGTTTCTCTGTATTGCTTTGGAGCTTTGGAACCTGTCCTGGAACTAGCTCTGTAGACTAGACTGGCCTCGAACTCACAGAGATCTGCCTGCCTCTGCCTCCAGAGTGCTGGGACTAAAGGTGTGCACCACAAACGCCTGTCTTAATCAGTTCTTATCAGCAGAACGGGCACAGTTTTCCACAAAGATATGTGTGCATGAACTAGGCTCAGTATAGCATTCTGATGGTGCAGGAGTAGAAAGGAACAGATGGTGTGCATGGCTGTGGATGGAGCAGATCTCTGAACCACAGTCTTCCTTTTGGCCAGAAGCTTCTGGGTTGTCCCCTTCTCAGTATCCAGAAGTAGCCTAAGTCTCCTGCTCTTCAGAATCAGAGCTGATGTCCTTTCACTGGCATTACCCTGGGACTGGACCCAGCATCTTAAAGTAAATGACTCTTCATGAATCCACCTTGGACCACTGCACATTGAGGCTACTTTCTACCTATTAGGGGGTTCACAGGTTCAACTACATTTCAGAGTACATATACAGCAATTCACTGCTTCTAGGGGGCTTAAAATCAATTCCGTCTTAGTATCCCTGGACCAGAGACTTTTTTTTTTTTTTTTTTACTAGGACCATCTGGACTTCCTGGAGTCTCTGCCAGTAGGACAGCAGGGAAACTCCAGACTGGTCTGTGTTGACCAGCCTTAGGATACCAGTGTGGTTTCCTGTGATGGCTCCCACTTCCCGGGTCAACCATCAGAGGTAGCCTGTTCCATTGCTTCACATAATCTTTAAAAATCCCTAAATGGAGCTGTTTGGTTCCTCCAGGAGTACAGGAAGAAAACAGTGAGGAGGAGTGAGGAGAGAAAGCTTGATACAGAAAAGGGAAAGGAAGTGAGTGATGCTGAGGGAGGAGGAAATGGCAAACAGCGACCACACAGCAACCCACAGCAGCAGGGATATGAGGGTGGGAAGGAGGCAGAAAGGTGGGTTTCTGCACCACATAGTATTAACTGAGTTCCTAGATAACGTTTTTTAGTGACCTATCAAATATGCATGAGAAAATAAGCTAACAAACTTGCAGCTTTAATTCATGATAACGCCTAGTGTTTCCAAGTTCTCCATCTCTAAGGAGAGCTTCAGATTGTCTTCCCAAGTTTCTCTTGTCTCTGCAACATGGTTCATTGTCCAAATTGGGAGGTTAATAGAACTCAATGGCTTTTGTTTCCTGCTCCTCTCAACCCCAGCTGAGGATTCCATACATCATTGTGGGTGAACGTCCACAGTTTCTGTGAGGGCAGTTCTGTGTATTGCTCTCTCGCTTGGGGCTTCCCTCCTTCCATTTTACTGTGTCTTCTTTGGCCTAGTTGGCTCTGGATAGGTCAATAACTTTTCCAAGTAGTTTTCGTCTGCCAGGAGGATGGGGGCATTTTTCTAGGTTTTCACTAGATCACTGCAAATACAAAATGAGCTTTTATTCGTAAGAGACTTTTGAAAGCTGGAAGTGGTGGTATGTGGTTCGTGTCTGTAACCCTAGCATTTGGAAGATCAAGGCAGGAAGATTGACATAAATTGGAGCTACCTTAGGCTACAGGGAGTTCCAAACCAGCCTAAACTACTAGGCTATATAGCAAGACCTGTCTTAAAAACCGAAAGACAGAAAAGAGTTCTGTGTGAGCATTCCTTGTGAAAGCTGTAACTTACAATTGAATTGCTTGCCACAACACACATTTGACTGTCAGAACAGGTACTGTTCCTGTGTGAGGTGGTTTGAATGAGGCTGGCCCCATAGGCTCATATATTTGAATGCTTGATTCCTAGTTGGTGGAACTGGTAGAGAAGGATTAGGAGGTGTGATCTTGTTGGAGGAAGTGTGTTGCTGGGGACAGGCTTTGAGCTTTCAAATGCCTATGTCACAGAGCAGCTGTGGTGCACACCCTTAATTCCAGCACTTGGGAGGTAGAGGCAAGGGAAATCTCTGAGAGTTTGAGGCCAGACTGATCTACAAAGCGAGTATCAGGACAATCAGGGTAACACAGAGAAACCCTGTCTTGAAAAACAAAACAAAACAAATCAAATATCCATGCCATTCCTAGTTAGCTCTCTCTGCCTGTGCTTGTGGATCAAGATGTGAGCTCTCAGCTACTGCTCCAATGCCTGCCTGCCTGCCTGCCTGCCTGCCTGCCTGCCATGAGGGTCATGGGCTCACCCTCAAAAACTTCAAGAACAAGCATTCAAATATATAAACCAATGGGAGCTAGTCTCAAACCATCACTATGGTGTGGTGTGTGTGGGTGTGTGTGTGTGTGTAGGAAGAACTTCACCATGCTATGTGAATAAATAGTTAATCAGTAAGAAGGGTTTTCTGTATAATTATGGTCAGCTCATTCTAATCCAACAGGAGACAGGAACAACAAAGAAAACTAAAAGAAGAGAACAGATTTTTGGTAGAAATCTAAGGAACCAAGTATACATAGGTCAACAGTGATGAAGGTGATATAAATTGCCATCTAAAACTCAAGAGGTGACAGTCTGGATTTAGCATGGTACCAGGAGATTGAGGCAGATTTATAGAACTGTAAAGTATCTTCAGAAGGTCTCGGGGGGTTTTAGGATTTCAAAGGACTTTCTTGTAAAGATTCACAGACAGCTTGAGGTCAGATAGTCTGATAAATCTTTATTTTGTGGTCTACTTGCATATGTGGTTTTATGGTGTCTGCCTGTGGCTAGAAACATTGATAAGATGACAAGGAGGCCACCTTGTTTTGTTAGGACAGATTGTGTAGTAATGTTGAGAAACCCCAGAGCTTGGGGCTGGGGAAAGCAAAGAGCTTTCAACCCAATGGTTTTCACAGTTTGATTTGAGTTACATTTTTTTATTTAAAGATTTTATTACACTTGAATTATTCTTTATGAATTTATTTATTGTGTATGGGCATGCATATAAAGCCAGTTGGTTTTCTCCTATCACATGTGTCACAGGAATCAAACTCAAGTCATGGGGTTTGGCAGCAAGAACATTTACCCACTAAGCCAACTCAGTGGCCCTAAAGTCACTTCTTCAGTGTCAGGCATTCTTGAGATCTTCTGAGTCTTTTTTCAGTTCCATGAGTAAAAATTGCAGACTTCTCTTTCTAGAAGAGGACCTGGCATTACCAGATGTCACTCCTCTCTCTGAAGCCTATTGCAGAGTAGTAAGAACAGGACTCCTGTAGGCTCCTCAGTCTGACTCTTCTTTTCACTGTGGGTAACCAGGCTTCCCTCCACACCCACCAGGGGATGCCTGCCTGGTAATGCTCCAACTCCTAACTTCACAGGTGCTTGTAAAATGCCACCCACTTCCCTCCTTGAGCTGTGCATCACCGACATTAGTGTGAGGATCAAGTTCATCTCCCAGGATAGGGAGGAGAAGATGGGGGAAGGGAGGCCACGCATGGAACACACCGAAGAAAATGACTTCTGCAGCACATGGTGCCTGTGCCTCCAGGAGAGGTGGTGACAGCCTCCTCCCTTTTCAGGAACAGCTCCCAGAGTTGTCTGTAGGCGGATTCTCATGACACATCCTTAAACTGACGCCATTCTGTGCTGTTTGCTCCTTGTTCATATCGCAACAACAATACATGGATACATATCTAAGTTTGACTCTGCCTTGGTTGCTTAGATGAACATCCAGGCTGTCCAGAATGGTGTCCGAGCCAGCATTTATCCTTTCCAGTCATGAAACCTCATCAGTCCTGCTTTATGTGTACAAGTGAACTGGAATACCTCAAGGGGAGTTATTATTAAGTTGCTTATTCCTCACCATATTTTGATGAGAAATTTGTTAACATGTATCACTAGAAGAAGTTACAGTGATGATGGAAATCTACCTGCAGACTATCCTGAAAGCGATCTTTCTTTTCAGTTTTTGTTTTGGATTGATGCATCTATATGAGGGGCATTTTGACTCTTTAGTTGGTTGCTTCTCTGTTCTCACTCCTCTAGAAGCCTTTGCCAACACGCCACTGACATTTGAGAAACAGAATAGAGCAATTTGGCTTCTTACTTGTAAAGCCTTCTGTTTCCTTAGTGATGTAAATACTTATGGAATATTTCAAAAGTCTTCTCTAGACAATTTGGGGTTTTTGTTTTGTTTTGTTTGTTTGTTTGTTTTTGAAACAGGGTCTTGTTTTGTAGCCAAGGCTGGCCTGGAAGTTGAAGTGTCCTGACAGCCCCTAAAATGCTGGTATTATAGGTGTGTGCCAACACATGAACGTTAGATCTGGTTTGGAACAGATAGGTTTGTCACCTATGGGCAGACAACCTGGGAAAGAAATCCTTCTTTTCCTTTCATTATTTTCTGTGTCTGGGTGTTTTGCTTGCCTGGGTGTGTACAGTGCCTGTGAGACCCAGAAGAGGGCATCAGAGCCAATGGAACCGTAGTTACAGATGGCTGTTAGCTCCCCTGTGGGTGCTGGTACTCAAGACGCCCCATTCTCAGGAAAGACAGCTGGTGCTTCTAACTGCTAAGCCATGTCTGTTCCTTTTTAACTAATTTTTGTTTAAATTAAGTAATTAATTAAAAAACTGGCTCTCACTGTGTATTGTATTACTGTTATTTTCTGAGAAATGACTTTTTGCTTTTTACAAGTGGAGAACCGTTTACTTCTCCTTTCTTGCTTTCACGTGAGTGTGCATGTGTGCATGTGTGTGCACACACGTGCAGGTGCACAAGGGAAGTCTGTGGACAACTTTCAGAAGTCAGTTCTCATCTTCCACCTTGTTGCGGCAGGGTCTCTCTTGTTATTGCTGCTGCTATTCTGAGTATGCTAGGTGAGCTGTCCCGGGGGCTTCTGGTCAGTTCTCCTGTCTGTGCTTCCCACCTGTAGGAGTGATAGGATCAGATTCATCACTGCCTTGGCAGGATTTTTTTTTCTGGGTTTCTTTATGTACCCTTGGCATTTGGCTGTTCTGGAGTTCGCTCTGTAGGCCAGGCTAGCCTTGAACTCATAGAGTTCCCCCTGCCTCTTTCTCCAGAGTGCCACCACTGCCGGGCTTGCACTGGCATTTTATGTGGGTTCCTGGGACAGAACTCAGGTGACTAGACTTTTTGTGACTAGCACCATTATGTGCTCAATCATCTCTCTGGCCCCAATATTTATTTATTTATTTATTTATTTATTTATTTGAAGACAGGGTCTCACAATGTAGCTCTAGGTGGCCGGGAACACACTATGTAGACCAGGCTGGCCTCAGACTCACAGAGATCACTTGCTTCTGAGTCCTAAGTGCTGGAATTAAAGGCATGCACCACCTAGCTAATTTACTGTTCTGAAACAGTCTCCCTTGATAGTTTAGGCTAACCTTGAACTCACAATCTCCCTTCCTTCCTTCACCTCACAAGTTCTGAGATTTCAGATGTGAATCATGACTTTAAGCGAAAGAATCCTTACTAAAGATAGGATTCCCACCTCTAGACCCCCCCTGCCTCTCCAGTGCTGGGGTTACAAGTGTACACCTAGCTCAGACCTGGTTCTTCTTGTGAGTGTGTATGTGTGGGTGCATGCCTGTGCCCATACAGTGGAGGCTAGATGTTGAAGTCCAATGTCCTCTTCTAACAATGTCTATCTGTCTTCCTGAGACAGAGTCTGTCACTGTGCCTGGAGGAGCTACCTTTTCTGCTAGACCAGCAACAAGTCCTAGGGACTTGCTTATCTCTGTGTCCCCAGTAGTGGGGTTACAGATGTGTGTATTTTGATGAGGGTCCCAGGGATCCATACTTAGGTCCTTGTCCACTGAGCCACCTCCCCAGCCCTGAGATAAGATGTAGCTCTATTTATTTGTTTGTTTTTGACAAAGTCTCATGTAGCCTAGGGTAGACTTGAACTCAGTATGTGTCCCAGGGTCAACTTAAACTCATCACCCTGCCTGTTCCTCCCAAGTACTTTGGATTATAGTCATGCTGTACCATGCCTGCCTAAGACTCGGTTCAAGGTCATTATAAACAAGCACCTGAGGCCCAGTGTGGTGGCCTATGCCTTTCATGCCAGCACTTAAAAGGCAGAGACGGGCCCTGAACTCCCCAGCCTGGTCTTCCTAGTGAGTTCCAGGACAGCCAGAGCTACACTGTGAGACCCTGTCTCAAAAGAAAAGAAGGCAAATTTTAAATAGTTTAAGTTGGCACCATGATGTTTATTAAATGCTAGCTAGCTAGGTTCCTTACTGTTACTGGAAAGACATGGGTCAAGCTGGACTTGAACTCCATTCTCCAAATTCTTCACCTACAAAGATGCCTTTCTCTTGGTTTGTCACTTCTCTATTACTCTAGGGAAAACACTTATTTCTGGAGTGGACATGGTACACCTGCACCCTGCTCTCTCTGCTCTCCTCTCCCCAGGAGGATGGATTGCCTCATGAATTGTTCAGCTCTCATGTTTTGCCCTGGTTCCTTTGCTCTGGGCCTCTTTCCTCTCTCCAGGTCGCCTGTTTGGAACAGGCGCCCATATGATAGATATGACCTCACCCTCTTTAAGCTACTGTCCCATTTTCCGTTCCCTTCCTTGCCAAATACTGTGTGCTTCTATGTATTTGTGCGTGACTCACTCTTGGATTATTTCCTCCGCCATCTGGCTCTTCCCAACCCCCACTCCCATGTGTTTGTGGTCATCCATCTCCAAATCTGCAGATTTTTTTTTTTTTTTTTGAGATACGGTCTAACTGCCTTGGAAGCTACAGCTGGCTTTTTTTCTTTTCTTTTTTGATGAGCACTGGGGAATCCAAACTTAGGTGCTCATGTTTAAGAAGTGACCCCTTGACCCACTGAGCTATCTCCCAGCCTCCAGCATCCCCCTTTTTAAAAAGATTTGTTTTATTTTAAAGGATGTGTATGTGTGGCATTGGAGAGATGGCTCAGCAATTAAGAGTACTTGTTCTTGTAGAGGATGCAGGTTCAATTCTCAGCACCTACATGGTGGCTCACAACCATCTATCACTACATTTCCAGGGCATCTGTTACCCTCTTCTGAATTCCTCAGACACCAAGCACTCACACGACCACACAGACATAAAAGTTAGAAAAACACTATACACATAAAATAAAATGATAAATTTTTAAAATAATCAGTTAGGGAAGACTCATTTTTCTTCTTAAAAAGAAGCTTTTAGGTATGTGCACATGAGTGCAGGTGTCTGCGGAGGCAAGAAGAAGGTATCAGATTCCTTGGAATTGGGGTTTCAGGGAGTTTTGAGCCACCTGCTGTAGTGTGACAAAATTTTTCCTGGGGAGACATGACGTGCACGCGCATACACACACACACACACACACACACACACACACACACACACACACACACACACCTCATACAGGGAACCTACCATGACCAAAGTACAGATACCGCCGAAGAAGTCCAACTTGTGAACCAGTGAGTTTTATTGGGGTTACTTACAAGAATATAGGTAAGCTGTTTTTTCCAGGTGCCTCTGTTGGTCTAACCCTCTTCCGGGCAGCTCAGCTGGTTTCTGCTTTTTTCCAGGCAGCGGCTCTGGTTTTTGGAGGTCTGCTTTCTTTTGTTTGAGAGGACACTTAGCTCTTAATGCTTATACTGACTGGTCAGTTTCAGGGACTTCCTGAAATTATTGTGAATTGTTTACCTTTTTGCTTAAGGGGTGTCTTAGTCATTGTTTATTACTGTGAAGAGACATCATGACAAAAGCAAGCTGGGGAGAAAGGGTTTATTGGTTTACACTTCCATATCACTGTTCATCATTGAAGGAAGTCAGGACAGGAACTCAAACAGGCCAGGGATCTGGAGTCAGGAGCTGACGCAGAGCTATGAAAGAATGCTGCTTGCTGGCTTGTTCCTCATTGCTTTCACGGTCTGCTTTCTTATAAAACCCAGGACCATTAGCCCACGGAAGGCACCACCCACAATGGGCTGGGCTCATCCCCATTAATCATAATTAAGAAATACCCTACAGGTTTGCATACAACCCAATCTTATGGAAACATTTTCTCAATTGAGGCTCCTTCCTCTCTGATAATTATGGCTTGTGTCAAGTTGACATAAAATAGACCGGTACAAGGAGCTTCCCTGCAGGATGGAGTGTTTCAATCTTTGAGGAAACATTTATGCCACATCTGATGAAGGTTTTGGGACTCTATCTTTGTCGTCTGTAAGAGCAGTGTGTGCCCTAATCCTCCAGCCCTCTAGCCCTTCCTTTTTGAGACAGAATCTCAGTCATCATAGGCTGGCCTGGAACTCCTAATCCTTCTGTCTCTGCCCTCTAAATGTTGGAATTGCATATGCTTTTCATCATACCTGTCTAAAGGACTGCTTAGTTAGGTTTTCTGCTGCTGTGAAGAGACACCATGACTATAGCAACACATAAAGAAAACATTTAATTGAGGTGGTGGCTTTTACAGCTCAGAGGTTCAGTTCATCATGGCACGGAGCATTCAGGGTGCAGGCAGACATGAAGCTGACTGCATCTTTATCAGAAGGCAACAGGGAGTGAACTGTAACATTGGGCAGTATCTTGAGCATATAAAAACCCTCAAAGCCTTCCTCTACAGAGACACACTTTCTCTAACAAGGCCACACCTACTTCAACAAGGCCCACCTCCTAATAGTGCCACTCCTTTGGGGACCATTTTCTTTCAAGTTTCCACAAGGACTTTTCTTGATTTCTAATTTTTATTTATTTATTTTTTTAAAGACAGGGTTTCACTATGAACACCAGGAGAACCTGGGGTTCACAGAGATCAGCTCACCTCTGTCTCCTGGGTGTTGGGATTAAATGGCCATGCCACAACAACTGGATGGCTTCTGATCTCTTCACCTGTTTCCTAGTAGTCAGTATTGTGGCCTATCCTCTGCTATAAGAATTTCTTTATGTATACCTTTAAACTCAGCACTCAGGAGGCAGAGGCAGAGGCAGAGGCAGAGGCAGAGGCAGAGGCAGAGGCAGAGGCAGAGGCAGAGGCAGAGGCAGAAGGATTTCTGTGAGTCCAAAGCCAGTCTAGTCTACAGAGTGAGTTCCAGGACAGGCTACAAAACTTCAGAGAAACCCTGTCTCAAGAAAGCAAAGCAAACAAAAAAGAATCTTTGTCTAGCGCATTCCCAGCCTTCATTGCTTTCTTGCCACTCCATAGTGTGGTATGGAGGAAGGTTGATGGGCAACATTTTGCTGCCTCTATGCTCTCACACAGCCAGTGTTTTTAACTGCTGAACCATTTCTCCAGCCCAGAATATGTATTTCTTCATAGTATTTACTATGAACTGTAATTTTACTTATTTTTCCAATCTTAGTGTTAGGGAATGAATTTGACCTTTGTGCTTATTAATCAAGCATTCTACACCCCATTCCTTACATAGTTAAGATAAAGCTTACTGCTTTCTCCTTTAGACGTCACCATCTGATGATGCCTCTGTTCTTTAGGGCCCATAGGCAGTTTCATGGAGACATTTGAATCCTTTACTCTCTCCTATATCCTGTATTCAGTATTCTTCAAATTCTCAAGTCCTTTGGATTCTTGTGTTTAGACTTTAGCACTGTGTCTTTAATACTCACTAAATATATACTAGCATGTCTGTCTATCAGGATGTAGCTTTTTAGCTACTGTTCTAGTGCCTGCCTGTGGGCTACTATGTTCCCTGTCATGGTGTAAGTGGACTAAACTTCTGAAACTGTAAGCAAGCTCACCCAAATGCTTTCTTTCATAAGAGTCGCCTACGTCATGGTGTCTCATCACAGTAATAGAACAATGACTGATACAGGGGGTCAGTGTTAGGGTTGAATCTAGGGCCTTGGGCATGCTAGGCACGAATCACTGAACTACATTCTCAGGTCCATAACTTGTTTTTGGTAATGTATAATTTTTGCAGATATCTGCCGAGGGGGAGATGGTTAAAGCCTTGAATTTGTCAACCTCTAGAGACTAACAAAGGAATGCAAAAGAGGAAATAGGAGAGAAGCAGAGGTCAGAAGACAGCAGTGGACCCAGATTTAAGACATGGCCTGTTCCAGGATACAGGAGAATACTTACCGCAAAGTAGTGAGAAAAGCCAAAGAGAGCCTGATTAATTCGTTGCAACCCACTTTGTGTTTACTGCGAATCTGCTTCCCGCCCAGTGCTTGGTAATGATAGGAAGATGAATCAGAAGTTGTTTCTTTCCTGAAGGAAGTCAGTGAAAAAGAGAAACACATAAACAAAAACTTATAAAACAATGTGTGGTAAGTATTATAATAGGAGTATTCACAAAGTGTTCATGGAGTCAGAGAAGACGGTGACTAAGTCTCAGCACAGAGGTGGGGAAAGGTGGGCGTTTTGATGACTGAGATTTTAGCAGCCCGAGATGGGTGGCATGACAGGAAGACAGCACAGCCTGGTGAAGCCTGGGTGCTTATGAAATTGGAAATCATTTAGCTTAGTTTCAAGGGGAGTGGGGACTGGTGATGTTTTGTAAAGTTCATCACACAGTTACGGAGCCTGGTCTTTATTCTCTACCTAATAGTAGACTGTCATCAAGTTGTTGTTTGTTTGTTTTGTTTTGTTTTTGTTTTGCTTTGTTTCTAAAGAAAGAATGTATGACTAGCTGCCTAGAGAAGTCTCTGGCCCAGCCTAGCCAGTGTGACTACCAATAATAGTCATGAAGACTACATTATCTGCACCTAGAAGGCACAAGAGTCTAACCATACTCTCCCCCCCCCCCAGTTCAAACTGATAGTTTCCCTTCCTGAGCAAGAAATTAAAATGATGCAGGAAGACAAAGAGGAAATTTTACAAGTGTTCTAGTTTGCTTCAGAGAAGGACTTCTTAGAAGGGAAGGAACAAGACACCAGCAATGTCATGTTCATGAAGAGTAAGACTGGGGCTGGAGAGATGGCTCAGTGGTTCAAAGCACTGGCTGCTCTTCCAGAGGACTGGGGTTCAACTCCCAACACCCACATGGCAGCTCACAACTGTCTGTAACTCCAGTTCCAGGGGTATCTGACACCTTACGCCAATGAACATAAAATAAAGTTAAATTATTAAAAAAAAGAATAAGACAAAGGGACCATCTGCCTCTCAAGAGGAGGGACAAGACCCTCCCTAAAGATATATGACAACCACCATGTCATACACATGATGGAGCTGAAGCCAAATTCTGGGCCTGGAATATACACTGACTTTGCTGATGATGTCCCAAACCTGAGCTGCTTGCCATCTACTCCCTAAATGCCAAGACTGCCCAAAAATGCAAAGCAAAGTTGTATGAATTATATACAGCATATAAATTTTAGGTATTCAGTTCAGAGTTTTGATATGGTAGACATGCTCATAACTGTTACCCTGACCAAAATATAGACCATTTCATCCCCTCTGAAAGTTCCCTCATGCTCTTCTAGGGTTGATCTGGCCTCTTTCCCAAGGCTGCTACTAATATCAATTATCATGCTTTGGTAACCTATTGATCTATAGAAATCCCAGGTTAGGGTTGGAACTCAATAGGTAGATAGATAGAGTGCTGCCCCAGAAGGTTCAATTCTCAGGGCTGAAAAAATTAGACAAGGTGGCTCACAATTGTTATCTTATCTCAGCAGTTGGGAAGTAGAAACAGGAGGATCAGATTGTGTTGCAAATCCTATGCTTGAGTGTGTGTGAACACACACACACACATACACACACCACCACCTAAAACTGATACAGTACTATTTCTGCTGGATGTTTTTGTTTTCTTTTATTTATTTATTTTGAGATAGATTCTTATTATGTAGCTCCAGCTTCCAATGTATCTGCCTCAGTCTTTCAAGCATCACAGGTTTTTGCCACCATGCTTAGCAATTTCTAGTGCATTCTTTTGGTCAATGCCATTACAAACTTAGTAAAATTTCAAAGGGTTGGTGGGATAAATAGATGAATGGTAAAGTAGTGTGTGTATGGGCATGCAGGGAATGGGGGCATGCATGTCTGTTGAGAACAGAGAACAGAGGCTGATATTGGGTGTCTTTCTCCTTTTTTTTTTTTTTTTTTTTTTTTTTTTGAGACAAGGACTCACTAAGTAGATCCAGTTTGACTGAAACTCACTATGTAGACTTAGGTGGCCTTGAACTCACAGATATCTGCCTACCTCCCAAGTGCTGGGACTAAAGGCCTGCATTGCCATGCATGGCCCTTCATTTAATTTTTGAGACAAGCTCCCTCACCAAGCTCAGGACTTACTGGTTTTGACTAGACCAGCCGGCCCTGAGAGCTGTGTATTCTGCATTGAGGTTATAGAAACATGCCCAACTTTCACATGAATGCTAAGAATCACAGTTCAGGTCCTTATGAATCAGGAAAACATAGGAGATAGTTTAGTCTGGAACCCTATATGGTTTTGGCAATATATACCTACTCCCCTTTCATAGTAATGCACTTGGCAGCTTAGTTCCCTAACCTTAGTATACACACATACTCCTCTCTAAATAGCTTACTTAACAACCCCAGAACCCTCTAGAGCCCTCATCTTCATTGGACTACACATAGTATAATCTCTGAACAATAGTATAAATTTCTCTGCCCTTAGTCAGAGTCAAATTTAGATAGTCTTATCAACATTCATATCTGGTGTGACTACTAGAAGGGCTGATTCAGCCTGAACAGGTTCAAGGATCATACTCTAAGATAAAACTGTGCTTATTTTATTTTACTTTATTTTTGAGGCAGGGTCTCTCTACATAGCCCTGGCTGATGCTACGTAGGCCAGGCTTGTCTTGAACTCATAGGGATCTGCCTACCTCTGCCTCCCAAGTTCTTAGATTAAAGGTGTGTGCCAGCATGCTTGGTGATTTTACTAGTTTTAAATTACGTGTATGTGTCTCTCTGTATGTTGGGGGAATATAAATGTGAGTGCAAATGCTCATGGAGGCCAGAGGTATTGGTTCATGTGTTGTATCTCCCCAGGATAAATTTTGTCACACAACAATTTAGTATATGTCTGGCTTTGGTTCATATTTGTTTGCAGGATCTTCTATATCCCAGTCTGGCCTTGAATTGCTATGTAATTGAAGGAGACTCTGAACTTCTGAACCTTCCAACTCCACCTTTTGATACTGGGTGCATGTGCCACCATGCCCAGCTTATGTAGTGCGGGAGATCAAATCCAGGGCATTCATGCTAACGAGGTCCTGTAACCACTAAGATAGATCCCCAGCTCCCTCCCTTTAACATATTTATTTTATTTTAAATTATGTGTGTGCAGAGTTGGTATATGCACATGAGTATGGCTGCTTTTCCTAGGCCAGAAATGTCCGATCCCTTTGAGCTGAAGTTAGAGGCAGCGTGAGTCACCCGGCATTGGTGCTCTGAACTGAACTTGGGCCTTTGAGAGGGCAGGCAGCACTATTAACTGCTGAGCTGTCTCTCCAGCCACCTAGCCCTTAAAAAAAAAAAGTAACTGGGCAGTCGTGGCACATGTCTTTAATCCTAGCACTTGGAAGGCAGAGGCAGGAGGATATCTTTGGGTTTGAGATCAGCCTGGTCTACATAGCAAGTTCCAGGACAGTTAGGGTTACAAAGAGAAGCCCTGTATCAAAACAAAACCAACAACAAATAAATAAAACAAAACAACAGCTCAGAATATTTATTTTATTGTGGATTATGTGTATATTTGTGTAGGAGGGTATATGCATGTGAGTGCTAGTGTCCTCAGAGGCCAAAGGTATCAGGGCCCTTGGAACTGGTGCTATAGATGGTTATGAGGAGATGTGGGTTCCAGGAACTGAACCCCAGTCCTCTGCAAGAGTACTCTTAGATGGCCGAGCCATTTCTCTGGTCCTTCAATAATAAAATAGCTTTAAAAATAAATGTTCCAGGGGTGGTGGCACACGCCTTTGATCCCAGCACTTGGGAGGCAAAGGCAGGTAGATCTCTGAGGTCTGCCTGGTCTACAAAGAGAGTTCCAAGACAGACGGGGTTGTTACACAGAGAAACACTGTCTGGAAAAATCAAAAACAAAATATTAATGTGCCTGTGTGTGTGCTTGCGTAGGCATGCACCACCCTGGCTCCTGTGTGGTAATCAGAGCACAACCTTTTAGAGTGTGATCTCTCCTTCCAAAGTGGTTTTATTGCCTGCGCCATCTTGCTGGCCCCATAGCACTTTTTAAATGGAACTTACTCTGTAGACCACCTGCCACTGAACTCACTATGTAGACCAGACTATCCTGGAACTTTTGTGGATCCTTCTGCAATTGCATTCCTATTCACTTAAAAAAGTTTTTTTTTTCCCCCAAAGTGTACTTACCCGAGTGCATATAGTGTATGTGTGCAAATATGTACACAGAAACATGTCACACAGAGTGCTCATGTAAGTATGTGTGTTCCTGGGATCAATCTCAGCTCATCAGACTTGGTATTAGGTTCCTTTACCTGGGTGATTTCTATTCCTGATTGTTTCTTGTAAATGAATAAATAACAAGGTTAATGCTGAGTCATCTGGAATGAGTTCAGCAGTTTCATATGTAAAACTTCATCCTCCTCCCAGAGCTCCCTCCCTGTCTGAAAGTCCTGACTAACCCTTCCTGCCCAGCTATTGGCCATGCAGCTCTTTATTAAACCAATGAGAGCAGCACATCATCACAGGGCACAAAAAGATTATTCCACAACAGATTCTTTTTAATAAAACATATAAGGGATTTTCAAGGACTGGTCGACCCTTCGCTATGTCGAGGGTCTAGCTGCTCCCACAGCGCACCAGCTGTTCTCTGTCTACTAACACTCCCATTTCAATGCCATGCATTGGTGCTTCTAGCTGATCATTTATAGCAGTTTGCCAAAATATGTCTCTCCTGAACTTTTTGTTTTACCTAATGAAGCTATTCTGTCCTTGATTAAATCCAGAACAGTGTTGTTTTTAATAACAGGCATTAAGTCTTTTCATTGCTCTGTGGATGAGTTTCTCCAATGAATGACAGGGAATGATTAAATCAAATTTTATACTGGGGCCTGCTGGAAGCCCCTTAGGATATTTCCTGGTGACAAAGGGTTACCTTGCCTGTCCCTTGTTGATCTGTATTCATTAATGCAACACTGGCCTTTACCACACCTTCTGCATGCTCCAGAAGGCTGAGATCTTCTTTTTTGGATTAGCTCTAGAGAAAATATTGCATCTAGGAATGCCTTGCCTATACTTCCTTTTCAAATGATCTTGCTTACTACAATTAAAACATTTGACATTTTGATTTTTTCATAAAACTTTTAGAAATTACTTCTATCAGAATAGCATGATAAATGTGAGATACAATATCAGCCATATTTCTAATCCATTCATCTATTGCTGCTGGTCTTGCTTTTAAAAGCCTAATCAAGCCAGTTGTGGTGGTGCATGCCAGTAGGATTTGCTGAAGGAGGCAGAGGCAGGAGGATCATGAGTTTGAGGTCAGCATGGGCTACACATTTTAGCCAGGCATTGGTGGTATACACCTTTAATTCCAGCACTTGGGAGGCAGAGGCAGGCAGATCTCTGTGAGTTTGAGGCCAGCCTGGTCTTCAAAGAGAGTTCCAGGACAGTTTCCAAACCTACAGAGAAACCCTGTCTCGAAACACACACACACACACACACACACACACACACACACACACAAAGCCTAATCACCTTTTTACATTCTGAATTAGCATTTTCAAAAGCCAAAGATTCTGTTAATACTGACATCTGAATCTGATATTATTCTCTTTATTGCTAAAGTCAATCTTTGAAAAAAAAAAATCAGTGAAGGTTTCTTTTTGGCCTTGTATAATTTTAGTAAATGACTCAGACCTCTTTCCTGGTTCTTCAACCTTGTCCCAAGCATTTAAAGTTCCTAAACTACATAACACCAAGATGTGATCATCAAATTCAAGCTGCCTTTGTAAGTCAGCATATCAACCTTCACCAAGAAACTGACCTTGGGAAATGTTAATACCTCTAGCCTTATTTCATTGTTCTATGGCCCTCACTTTCTCTTTCCACTGTGTTTGACATTGTAACTGAGGGTCAGCTCCCAATATTGCTGTAGTCAAAGATTTCCAGTCTACGGGATAACTCTGTTCTGAACTGCCCATGAGTTTAATACTGCTTCACATATGAGTGAGTGCAGACCATATGAACAACTGCTTCCTTAAATCTCCCCAAATCTCACCTTTCTATAGGATTGCATTGAACTTCTTCATAACATTGGGGGTGCCTATTGCCTGCTGGCCATTCTTGTGTAGTTACTGGTTAAACTACGGTTGGTTTCCTAACAACCTTAGGGCACCCCTCTTCAGTGGGTTCTTGTCTAAATTCTTCTGTGTCTGAGCATTTTCCTTATTTTCATTTATAAGTCTTTCTAAGGCTTGTATCTCATCAATCCACTTAGCATATTTGGCACAATTATCAAACCACTTTTCTTATTTGGCATAAAAAACCACAATGGCTATTAAGGATAAAATATGAATTATCAGACTGATTATGTCAATCTCAGGTAAGTCATTTATCTTTGCATTTTCTGCTTCTATTTTCAAGCCAATGTAGAGTAGCATTAAATAGGGTACTAAATCCCTATATTATGATATTGCCTATCTTTAACATGAGAAAGATTTTTCCTTTTAATATTATTTAACTCTCTCCTTGAGTACTTACTAGATGTCTTACCAAATCTGATGCCTTCTCAGTTTGTCCTCAGCTGGTGTGATTATGAAAGACCCGCAGAATGTGGAGCGTGGACCCTCACACCCTGACTCAGGAAAGGCGCCCCCCCACAAATCACTCATGAGAAGCAGTCTTGATGTAAAAGCATGAGATCTTTTATATTTCAAGTGCACTGGGGTCCACAGTCATGTGCCATGCAGGGGTAGAGGACTGAGGATCACGAGGGCAGGATTGAGATAGCTTTATAGGATTACAACAAAGCCCGAACATCTTAAACCAATCATCTCATAGCATCCAGAGCCTGCGCGCGGTGCAGACCAATCAATTTAAACCATCCAAGCCCATGGTTTATAGACCAGTCAGTTTTCTATAGCCCCGGAGATCTGCATTTGTGTGGCTCCTGGGTGGGGTGACAAAGCTCACGTACTCACAGGTCCTGTCATAAATAGCAAAGAACGTGACCTTTTGCCTAGTTGCCGCCAGGGTTTGGAATTTAAGGTGTTTAGGGCTTTGTGACTTCTAGCTTTTTTTTTTTTTTTTTTTTTTTGTGGTCATGGGAGAGCTAGGCTGTATTTCTTCATCCTTTCAATTACTCTGTACCTATGGATATGTCACCGTTGGAGCACCAAATGTTGTTTTTAACAAAATCTCAATCATTCCATTTTACCAAGGAAGATTTGGGAGCCACATGCTTCGGTGAAAGCCTGCTAGCTCAGATAGGCAGAGAAAACATCCAACTGACCTTCCTTCCTCCTCAGCCAACATCCCAGAAGCCTCCTGCCTTTCTTGTGCTATCTCAAACCAACTTCTCACACTGAATGCCCCTCCCTTCTACCTCCTGTGCACCTCTCTGTCTTTCTGAATCCCTCATACTCTATGGTTTTTTGTTTTTTCTTAATAATTCTATGTTCACTTCTTGCTTGCCCCTTCTCTTGACCCATGGTTGACTTTATGTAATCCTGTTTACAATAGCCAAGTAGAAAGCTCTTGTGTTAAAGGTGTGTGCTAGGGATGAGACACAACTAGAAACAGTCCCCCCTGCCCCAGTAAATGACACAGTGTGATCAAACATCCTACAGCATTTACGCACTGAGCCATCTCACCAGCCCATGTTGTTGATGCCCCTCCAGAATGTATCAGTAGCTTTTTCGGTCCTTTCTCCATCTCCCCTCCTCCCTCTTTCTGTAATCCCAGCACTGAGGCTGAGACAGGCCAGTAAATAGCTGCCTTCTGTCTAACTTGAAAGAAGGAGGAGGGGTAAGAAGAGGCTAACCTATATTAAGAACATTAGCATGGAAAGAGGGCTGGACTAGTGACTCTCATTTTCCCTTCATAAACTTTTTACAAAATTTAAAATTAATTTAAATGTACATTTCTTAGATTCATTTATTTTGTGTGTAGTGTGAGTATGTACATGTATCATATGCATGCATGGTACACTTGGACTCCAGAAGAGGGGTGTCAGATCCCCTGGAACTCAGTTATGGATTACTGTGAGCCATGTGTGTGCTGGGAACTGAACCTGGTCTGCTATAAGTGCTCTTGATGGTTGAGTCGACTCCCCAGCCCTTTTAAATCTCTGAGGCAGAAGGGAAAGTTTACATGAGAGCAAGGTTAGGGCAAGGAACATTTCCCAGAAGGTTGATGTTGAAACAGACAGTTTGGTGTCTTTTTTGTTTGTTTGTTCTCAGTGCTCAGATGAAAACTAGGGTCTTACCCATTTATCTACAGTGGGGGAACAGCCTGCAGCTGAGCTGTACCCCAGCTTCTACTTAGTGTTTGAATGTAGACCAGAGGCCAGATTCTCTTAGTGACTGTCTATTCCTTTGGAATGCAGAAAGAAACCCTGAGGATGAGAAAGGGAACAGGAATAAAGCAAGGTAGATTTACTGATGGCAACGGCCCATTACAATAGACTGTAGACCTTAAGCTTTGTAAGACATTACCCAACTATTTTTTCAAAGCACTCTGTACTCTCAGAAGCAGAGCATGGGAGTTTCAGTTGTCCCAAATCCTAGTCAGCACTTGTCAGTCTTTTTTAATTTTAGACATTCTGGAGGATGTGAAGTGGTATTTCATTGGTTTTGTTTTTCCCTGACAATTAGTAAGTAGCATTATGAATGCTTTCATGTGAACGCTAGCCATCTGTATGACTTTTAAAAGAAACATCTTTTGCTTATGTAAAAAATATCGGGACTAGAAGTGTGGCTCAGTTGGTGGAGTGCTTGCCTACCTAACACAAACAAAGTCCTGGGTTGGATCCCTGCAACCATATGTGAGGGCAGAATCCCGGTACTCAGGAGATGGGAGTAGAGGAATGAGAAGTTCAATGTTATCCCTAGCTACATATTGGATTTCAGTCCAACCCACACTATACAAGACTTTATTGTTCCTTCAGAATAAAAAGAAAGGACTTGACTTGTTATTATTTAGTCATAGGGCTTTAAAAAATAATATTTTGGATTTTCATCCTTTTGCTAGCCGTATGTGTTGAGAATTCATATTAATGAACTGGACAATTCATTATTACTGTTATTATTATTATTATTATTATCATTATTATTTTATTTATTTTCGTCTTTAAGATAGGGTTTGGCACTATAGCCCAGGCTGGACTCATGAGCCCCAGACTCACAAAAATCCTTAAGTCTCCCAAATGCTGGGAGTTCCTGCCTATAATACTGTACCCAGCTCTCAATCTTATTGTGATATTAATTACTTGTAATGTGATTGATAAATTCAGTGAAATTCCAATATTAGTACTAGTAGTTTTTCATAGAATTTGATAAGACAATTCTTCAGTTTAAACAAGAATGAAAGCCAAGCAAAGAATGTGTGGACATAAGCTTATTTGGGTAGTTACCTAAGAATATGATTTTCTGGGCTACATAACAGTGATATGTTTAACTTTTATTTATTTTATTTATTTATTTTTGGAGACAGGGTTTCTCTGTGTAACAACCATGGCTGCCTCTGAAACATGCATTGTAGACCAGACTGGCGTTGAACTCACAGAGATTTGCCTGCCACTGCTTCCTGAGTACTGGAACTAAAGGTGTGAGCTGCTTTCTAAGAAACTGCTTAATTTCCAAATCGACTACATATTTTGAATTTCTTTTTTTAATGACTAATTTTATTTTTTATTTTATGTGCATTGGTGCTTTGACTGCATGTATATCTGTGTGAGGGTGTCAGATCCCTTGGAACTGTAGTTACAGACAGTTGTGAACTGTCATGTGGGTGCCGGAAGTCAAACCCAGGTCCTCTGGAAGAGCAGCTAGTGCTCTTAGCTGCTGAACCATCTCTTCAGCCCCGATAGTCTGCATTTCTATCAGAAGTGAATGAGATTTCCCATTTCTCCACAGCCTCACAGCACTCCGGGTTGGCTTCCCGAGGGCTCTCCCATCTTGTCTCTCACCCTGTAGTGAGAGTGCTGGTTTCACACCTAGCTTTTACACTGGTCCTGGGGATCCAAATTCAGGTGGTGAAGCTTCTGTGCCAAGTGTTTTTGTACGTATTTCCATGTGCATAATAATAATTTATTATTATTATTTGTGTGTGTATGTGTGTGTTTACCCACACACTGGTGCACATGTAGTCACGTGGTCTAAAGGTAATTTATAGGAGTTGCTTCTCTTCTTCCATCGTGTGAGGCCCAGAGATTGAACTTAGGTCTTCAAGGCTTAGAAGCAAGAGCTGTTATCGGCTGAGTAATTTTCTAGTTCATAAGTTATTACTAATCCATCCTCAACTTGATGATTGGCAAATTAAAAAAAATTGTTGTTGCTATTGGGGATTAAACCTAAAACTTCATGCATGGTGGTGAGGCACCCCTATACTCCTTTACCACTGGTTTACAATCCTCAGAGGTTTTACTTTTTCTAGATAGTCTTTTCGTGTAGTCTTGGTTAGCCTAAATTCACTATATACTCCAAACTCATCTCAAACCCCTCCTATCTCTTCTTCCAGAGTGCTGAGATTACAGACATGTATCACCAATGCCTTGTGAATTTACTTCCTTTTAAAGGTGAGTAATGGGGGCTAGAGATATGGTTAGCAGTTAAGAGCTCTGGAGGCTCTTCCAGAAGACTTAGGTTTGATTCTCAGCACCCACATGACAGCTCTCAAGTATCTGTAACTCCATTCCCAGGGAATTCATTGCCCTCTTCTGGCCTCTTTGGGTACTTCATGCAATGTATTGTAGGCAAAATACCCATAATCTTTTTTTTTTTAAATTATTAAAAAGATGCTCGGTGGTGGTGGTACACACCTTTAATTACAGCATTCTGAAGGCATTGGCAGATGGATCTCTGAGTTCAAGGCCAGCCTGGTCTACAGAGGGAGTTTGAGGACAGCCAGGGATATACAGAGAAACCCTGTTTTGAAAAAAACAAAACAAACTTAAATAGATATAAATAAAAATGACTAATATATTATTTTATATATAGTGTATTTTTACATATCCATTCATTTATTGATGGATATTTGCTGTTTCCACTTTTCAAATATTGCCAACATTGCTGTGATTGTTGGTGTACATTTGCTATGATCCATGACTTTATTCCCAGCATTCAGGAGACAGAGGCAGGTAGATTTCTGTACCCAGCTTGGTCTACATTTTGATAAATGATAAAACTTGAGCTGCAGAGTGAGACCCTATGATTTGGTTTGTTTTCCAAACAACAGCAACAAAAAACCATCTACTTTCTGAGCTGAGTAAAGAGGCAAAGTCATGTGATTTTATCACTTGGAAGGTAGAAACAGATGGATCAGGTCTTTATTTTTTTATTTTAATGTTTTTTAAAGGATTTATTGATTATGTATATAATGTTCTGTCTACATGTACACCTACACGCCAGAAGAGGGTACCAGATGTCATTATATATGGTTGTGAACCAACATGTGCTCCTAATCTCTGAGCTATCTCTCAAGCCCCCCTTCAAATTTAAAGACATTTATGTACATGTTGCTGTATCTTCATGTATGATTTTACACCAGAAGAAAGCATCAGATCTCACAGATGGTTGTGATCCATGTGGCTACTGGGAATTGAACTCAGAACCTCTGGAAGAGCAGCCAGTGCTTTTAATCTCTGATCCATCTTTCCAGCACCTTCATGTCATCTTTGAGTAAATAGTTTCAGGCTAGTCTGGGATCAAGGGACTGTCTCCAAAACAATAAAACCAAAACAAATCTGAGTGTTGTGAAGCACGCTTTGCTTTTAATCCCAGCAATGGAGAGGCAGGTGGATCTCTGTGAGTTTGAGTCCAGCCTAGTCTACATAGGAGTTCCAGTACTTCCAGGGCTACAGAGAGAAATCCTGTCTCAAAAACAAAAATGAAGAACAAGACCCCGCCTTCAATTCCCTTGGGTGTATACCGGACGTCAGTTTGCTGGACCATATGGCATTTTATTTTTAGTTTTTTGAAGAAGTGCTGTACAGTTTTCCACAGCACCATTTCACACTCCCACCAGCAGTACACAAGGGTTCCAATTTCTCCACATCCTTGACAATATTTTTTATTAGTTTTATTCATTTAAAAAGATTTGTTTTTGATTACATATATGTGTGGCTTTTGAGGGGCTCTGCATGGTTGTGATTACCTGTGGAAGCCAGAAGAAGGAGCTGGATGCCCTAGAGCTGCCATTGTGACTGGCTTGATCTGCATGCTGGGATCTGAGTTGTGGTCCTCTGGAAGAGTAGTATGTACTCTTAACTGCTGACTATCTGTTCAGCCCATATTTTTTATTTCAGAGTAGTCTACCACTGAGTTATAATCAAGTTCCAACATTTTTTAAATATGGCTTACTTATGTAGCTTGGTTGGCGTGGAGCTTACTATGTAGACTCACAGGAACCCACTTGCCTCTCTCTGGAGTGCTGGGATTTAAGATATGTGCTACTACTCCCATCTCCCCTTTCAAGATAAGGTCTTAACTTGAAACTCACTTGAACTTATGACTGCCCTGCCTGCCTGATCATGAGCCATCAAGCTTGGCTCTTTTTAAAATATTACATTTATTTGTGTGTGTGTGTGTGTGTGTGTGTACATATGTGCCATATGTGTACATATGTGAATGTCAGGAGATAACTTGGGGAATTGGTTCTCTCCTTCCATCTTTGTGGGTTCTGGGGATTGAACTCAGGTAGGTCATCAGGCTTGGTGGCAGGAGCTTTTACCCACAGAGCTATATTGCCTGCCCTATTTTAAATTTTAATTTTTATGTGTATGAGTGTTTTGCCTACATGTAAATCTGTGTATCACTGGGTGCTTGGTGCCCTCTGAGGCCAGAAGGGACCATTGGATCTCCTGTAACTAGAGTTACAGTTGTGAGCTGCTACATGGGTCTTGGGACTCAAACCCAGGTCCTCTCAAAAAGCAACCAGAGGTCTTAACCACCGAGCTATCCCCAGCACCCTATTGTGTTTTATTTTGAGACAGGGCTCCTGTAGTTCAGCTGAAGCTGGCCTGGAATTCCTGACCCTCTTGCCTCTACTTACCACCTGCTGGGACTATAGGTATGTGCCACCACTAACAGCTCCACTTCTTTTTTAAGAACATGACATTTGTGTGTGTGTGTTCATGTGTTTTTCTGCCATATAGATAGATTCTTGGGGCTGGAGAGACAGTTCAGCAGTTAAGAGCACTCACTGCTCTTATAGAGGACCAGAGTTCAGTTCTCAGCACCCACATGGTGGCTCACAACCATCTGTAACTCCAGTTCCAGGGGATCTGGTGCCCTATTCTGATCTCCACATGCACCAGGCACACATGGTACATATACATTCATTCAGGCAAAAGACTCATATGCATAAAATAATAAAAATAAACATTTTCAAAAGACAAGAGTCCCTTTATATAGTCCCAAACTGTCCTGGAACTTGCTATGTAGATTTAGCTGGCCTGGAGTTCATAGAAATTTCTTTTGCCTCTGCTTGGCAATAAACTAATATTGAAAAATAAACAACCAAATATTTGATAATAATATCTAAAATGCTTGGTACCTATGTTGACAAGGGAAGGAGGGAGAAAAGAAGCTAAGGGCCCTAGCCTGGTGGTGCACACTTTGAATCCTGGCACTTGAGAGGCAGAGACAGATAGATCTCTGTGAATTCAGGTCTAGCCTGGTCTACATAGTGAATTTCAGGCCAGCCAGAGTTTCACAGTCAGCCACTATCAAAAGAAGAGGAGGAGGAGAAGAAAAGGAGAGGATGAGGAGGAAGAGGAGGAAGAGTATGAAAGAAGAAAGCTAAAACTGTGGAAATGACTGATAATTGCAAACAAAAAGGGATGTCAGGGAATATCAAATCCAGCCAATACCCAAGGAAACTAGAAACCTAATTACCAGCCAAATAGACTTTTATTCCTTAATATTGAAAGAGACTAATGCCATGACTTCATCTGTTTAATCTATCCCATGGCTGTAAGAACGTTTGGTATCCAGCAGGCATGATACTGGTTTTGTTGAATTTGAAAATGATGGGTAAGAGCCAGATGTGGTGGTAAATGCCTCAAACCCTGGCACTTGGGAGGCAGAGGCATGTGTATCTCTGTGAGTTCGAGACCAGTCTGGTCTACAGATCGAGTCCCAGAACAGCCAGGACTACATAGTGAGACCCTGTTTCAACACCTCCCATCCAATCCCAAGACAAATGGGTAGGTTGTTGGTGCTAAAGGTGTTTTGTAGGGGCATTTTGTCATCTCATTTCAGAGGCTGGTGAAGTGACGACAAAATTTTGGGGAGGAACTAAAAAACTCATTGTTTCTCTAGCCTTAGTAAACTATAAAATATGAAGGCCTTAATTTTGTTCAATAAGCTTTTATTTATAGTCATAAAAAAGAAAATAAAACAAGATCATAATATAGAAATGACTGGCTGGGCACAAAGACAAATTTTAGCACTTAGGAGGCAGAGGCAAGAGGCTTATAAATTGGAGGCCAGCCTGAACTAAATAATGAGATGATAGGGGATGTCCTTCTGTATATATGTTTCTCTTATTGGTTGATGAATAAAACGCTGGCTGATAGAGGCAGGAAGATAGGCAGGGCTAGGAGATGAGGGGAATTTTTGGAAAGGTAGGCAGAGAAGCACCAGAAAGAGTCGCCATGTAGTGGAGGAAGGAGTAAGAGGTCTGGACCCTTTTCTGGTACGATAAGACCACAAGGAAATACTTAGATAAATAGAAATTGGTTAATAATTAAGACAGAGCTAGCCAATAAGAAGCCCTAGCCATCGGCCAACAGTGTAGTAATTAATATAGTATAGTGTCCATGTGTTTATTTGGGGCAAGACAGTGGAGGGACCTGGACAAGAAAAATCCAGCAACAGTGAGATGGTTTAAAAAACAAATAAAACAACAGGCTGGCAAGATGGCTCAGTGAGTGCCTGTTGCCTAACTGATCGTGTTTGATCTCCCAGACCCACATGATGGAGAAGAGAACCAACTTTTTTTCCCAAGACGGGGTTTCTTGTGTAACCTGTAGCCCCAGCTGTCCTGGAACTAGCTCTGTAGACCAGGCTGGCCTTGAGCTCACAGAGATCTGCCTGCCTCTGCCTCCTGAGTGCTGGAATTAGAGGCATTTGTGACCCACCTCCCAATGAGAACCAACTTCTGAAGTTGTCCTCCGACCTCACACCTGTCACCTGTAGCATGGCTCACATGCTGACACACATAAATAAGTAAAATAAAAAATAATAAAACCAAAAGAAGTTAAGTATGTCCCTTCCCAAATAAAATATCCCTAATCAAGGTCCCAGTGAATGTTCTTTGGGCTCATTTGTGGTACCTCCAAACAACTGTCTCTTGATGTTGCTAGTATGTTATCTCCTTTGCTCCCGCATCCTCTCTTGCTTCCCCCCTTCTCTACTGGGGATCCAAAGCTACTTAAGCACTCCATGGATAAGCTGTGTCCCTGGTTCTGGGCCCCTCCTTCCTTAGCAGTGCTAAGGATTAAATCCTGGGTTTTGGGCATGTTAGGCAAGTGCTCTACCACTTCTATATATACCCAGTCCTTAGTTTCTTGAGACGTATTGTGATGTACTCCTGTCTCAGTCCCCCAAGTGCTGGGATTGCAAGGGTGACACTACACCAAGAGTTTCCTTCTAAGTTTGTGCGACAACTTGGACACTGGCAATTGACACCCTTCTTTACCAGATTAGATTTTTGAGCTCTAGCAACTTCTGTTTTTTTGTGTCACTGAGTGTGTTCTGTATTGCACCAGACACGTGCATATCTAAGAGTCTTATGGAAAGTTGTATCTTGCTCATACTACATAACATAGCCTTTGCAGACTGACTGGGGTAATGTGCTGTGTCATCCTCGTAAGAGACCAAAGATGATGGAACAGCCACCAGGTGGAGCATTGCTCATAGCTGAAGAGAAGACAGAATGGCTGAACTCTGTATGGATAATTAAAGCTTCCCAGAAGTAATTAACAACATTCCCATTCATATTTTATTGGTTAAAAAGTCACATAGTCACTCCTCACTTCAAAGGCACTTGAGTGAATAATTATACCATATTCTCTGAAGCTGTGATAAGTAAAATATTTGATAGTAGTATGAAAATTATTTTCAGCATTCAGGAGGCAGAGGCAGTAGGATTGCCATGAAATTGAGTCAGTCTGGGCTATATAGTGAGTACCAGCCCAGCCCCTATCTTAAAACCCAAAACAAAAACAAAGAATACCTCCCCAAAAATCCAGAACAGAACAGCTGAGTACTAGCCCAACTCCTATCTCAAAACCCAAAACAAAGAATATCCAACGCCAAAAAACAAAAAACCCCAAAACAAACAAACAAACAAACAAACAAAAAAACCCCCCAGAACAGAACAGCAAACAACAAAGAAATTGAAGTTTTGCAAGTACCAGTACTCATGTAAGGCATGGTGGCACACACCTTTAATCCCAGAACATGGAAGGCAGAGGCAAGTGGTTATCTGTGATTTTGAGGCTAGCTTGGTCTGTATACATAATTAGTTCCAGGACAGCTAGAGCTACATAATGAGACTCTGCTTAAAAATAAATAAATAAAACAACCAAATAAATAAAAATAAAAGAAAAAGGAAAAAAAAAAAAAAACACTTGAGGGAGGAGGAGGAAGAAGGAGGAAAAGAAGAATGGAAAAAAAAAAAAAAAAAAACCACTAGAGGCAGGAGGTAATGTAATGGTTTGTTTCTCAACAGATTGACAATGTCACCAAGAAGTCCCAAAGAAATCTGTGGTATAAGAACCTGGTAGTGTTACTACCAGGGAGTGGTGATGCATGTCTTTAATCAACACTCATGAGGCAGAGGCTGGCACATTTCTGAGTTTGAGGACAGCCTGGTCTACAAATCAAGTTCCAGGACAGCCAGGGTTACACATGGAAACCCTGACTTGAAAAACAAAAATAAGTAAGCAAATAATCTGTTAGTGTTCCTCTAGCACTGTCTAGAGGAGGGAAGAACAAAATAGCCAAGGAAAAATTCAAGAGTATATTGTGCTAGGCTAGGCATGGCACACCTTCAATCTCAGTATTGTCAAGGTAGAGGCAAATGGAGCTTTGTGAGTTCAAGGCAAACCTGAATCTACATAGTGAGTTCCAGGAGACTCTGTCTCAAAAGAAAATTAAAAGAAAAGAAAAGAGAACATATTGTACTGCACAGATGGGGTATAGTACACCTTTAATCCCAGCACTCTGGAGGTAGATCTGTGTGAGTTTGAGGACAGCCTGATTTCCATAGAGATTTCCAGGCTAGCTAAGGCTATACAGTTGAGACCCTGTCTTAAAAAAAAAAAAAGGGGGGGGGTCAGGAGAGATTGCACAGTGGTTATAGCACTTGTTATTCTTGCAGAGGTTTGGTTTCCAGCATGTACACGGGGCTCACAACTGTCTGCAACTACAGTTCCAGATCTGATGCCCCCTTCTGGTCTCTCTGTGGGCACTAGACACTCCTATGCTACACATACATGCATGCAGGCAGAACACTCAAACACATAAAATAAAAACAAAACAAAACAATTCAAAACAAAGAAAGAAAGAATATGCTATACTGGACAGAGACCAGAACCATAGTTCAACCATCACCAACAATTACTACAGACATTTTAGAATGTTTTGTAATCATGAACTATGACAAGTATAATAATTTTTTCCCTCAGAGTCATTATAACAATCCAAATGATAAGTAAGAGTTTTCCTAGTTCCTTCCTTCTCTTCCCTTCCCTTCCCTTCCCTTCCCTTCCCTTTCCTTTCTTCTCCTCCTTTTACTGAAAGAACTGGATATAAAAAAAAGTTCCAAAATCTGTTCACAGTCATAGCCCAGGAAGTGAATCACAAGCTGTCACATCTATTCTATCAGGCTTTAAGGCTATTTCTATTACAGCCCATGGAATTATTTTTGAGATAAAGTGTTATGTATCCTTGAGTGGTCTCAAACTGGATGTAGCTAAGGATGACTTAGGATTTTTGGCTTCCTTGTTTCTGCTTCCTGAGTGCTGGGATTACAGATGTGTGCCATTAAAAATGGTTTATCTGGGGTGCAGAGGACTGAATCCAGGGCTTTGTGCATGCTAGACAATACTCTACCAACTGAGCTACATCCCTAGCTCTAGACAGTAGATATTAAACCCAGTACATCGATTTGCCCAGAGAACATATTAAAATATATTTTCTGGTCCCCATGAAACACTGAGGGGTGGTAATATAAATATAGTAGCTTTCTCCCAGAGTTGTTGCTAGAATTAAATATAAAGACTGGAATTTTTTAAATATATGTGTGTTTATTTAATACTTTTAGTTTTTTGTTCAGGAATTGATTTTGTGATATTTAGTTGAGTGATGAAATACCCCATAACCAGGAGTGTGCCCTGTACTTTAGGTTTTACTTGTAATATTATAAGTATGCCTATTAACTAACTTCTAGTCTACAAATATGAGCTTGTGAGAGCCAGGATAAATCAGATTTCTCAAGCTGACCATCCTTTGAGACTTATAAAAGTTTTGACATCATCAAAGCCGTAAAGTGTTGTTCAGGGCAGATGAGGTGTGAATTATTTTAAGCAGGAGCTTCACTGTGGGTAGAATACTAGGTTTGGCTCAGCGATAAATTTGCTAATGCATTTCAAAACCAACTCATTTTAAAGCCCACCTTTTCTTAGTGTTAGCACGTTTTTGTGTCCCACCCCCCTCCCGTAATTCCATTGTGCTACAAATGGTTTAGGCAAACCAGGGCCAATGCAAGGGGCATGCTGTCGATCTTTAAAAAAAAAAAAACAAAACAAAACAGAAAAACCCCACAAAAAAACCCTACTCCTCCTATTTCCCCAACAATAAGCTGATGAGAAAGGTCGGCTTTTCCTGGAGAAATTCTAAGAATTACAACCATTCCTAAGTGGAGATTGTGGTAGACTGTATTCAAGCTAGCGTTCTAGTCCATCGACCACGAAAAGCTGGTGGTTCTTGTAGGTAAACACCTTTGCTATTTTTCTACAATATTCACTAAGTCGGCAGGCACTGCTGCACGAAGGCAAGCTGAGCGGTTTTCCCAAGAACACATCGATCAAACAACTAGGGGAGAAGGGACAGAAAGTGCCTGGTGTACTGTCACAGTCCGGTAATTACCCTAACCGCCTCGTCCTGGGACTGGCTTTCAAAGGGACACCCAAGCAAAGCTCGAGAGGTGACAGCCAGGAAAACGGGAGAGGTGGCTTTCCCGGCATGCTCTGCAGCACACTGAGGGGCGCCAGACGCATCCCGGCGTGCAACGGGGAGCGCCCAAGGGCGATGGTTCACGGCTCCTGGAGGGGCAGGCGAGGTTAAGCCGGTAGGTGTGACTTTACTTAGTTCCGGGACCCCGCTTTCTCGGTCCCCCTTTTCGGGTACTACCCGGGAAAGGGCAGGAGGAGGTCTGGTGGCCACGCTCCCCTTGCGCGTGCAAGCCACTTTCGGTGCCGCTTCGAGCACCGTGCCAGGTGATTAGCGGCTGTGGGCGGGCCTGCGAGCAGCACGTGACTGGGCCCGGCAGCCAATGACCAGCCGGGTGGTCCGGCAGCGCGACGATCCCGGGACCCCGGAGCGGCGCGGCGTGGGCCGACTCCCGTCCACCCGGCAGGTACGCGCAGGCGCCTCGTTTGTCACGCGCTCCGTTCGTCCCTACGCGCCCAGCGGCGTGTATTCGGCCCGAGGCGTAGAGAGTCTGTCGTGGGTGTTTTCGTGGGCAGGGGGACGGCGAGGGTGAGTGGGGGGGCGCCGTGGCGTCACGTGCGCACCGCAGCCTATCGCAGGCCGAGGCGCATCCGCAGCCCTCCTGGCGCCCTGGGGTGCGACGTGTTCCGTGAGGCCCGGGCGGGCCCTCACTGTGTGAGCGCTCTTTCGAAGCGCGTGTGCGGCCTGGAAAATCTGGCTGCGATGTTGTGTTCGCTCGGCTCCCGCGCGAGCACGGACGACAAGTTCTCGGCAAAATGGCTGCTGGAAACGGTCGCCTAGCAGGGGCAACGCTGGGGCCGCGTGAAGGTCACATGACGAGGTTGGCAGCGCGTGCTGCTGGCGCGGGGAAGGGGGAGGCACGGGGCGTGGCGAGTCACGTGTCCGCGGCTCGCGAGCCTGTGATTTCGAACGACTTTGCTGAGGCCTGATGGTCGGCTTTTACCCCTCCCTTCTCGAAGCGTGGCTAGCGTGCCTGAGAAGCTGTGCGGTGCCATGGGATGAACCTTAATCTGGGAGGCTAGATACAGGGTCTCCACCTTTGGCCAGTTTTGTAATCTTTCTGTTTATATTTTTGCTACCTTGCTAGGTAGAGATGATTGTTTCTCATGGTCTTATTAAGGCCCAAGATTCCCTGAGCCTTACGTGCAGATAACCAAAATAACAGGTGATGATGTGGAGTGAGGCTCGGACACAGTGCTTGCTTGTTTAGAATTTACAGTGTTTGAGGATAGGCCCCTGATTCCATATCCCACAGTGAACAAATTATTGATATTTATTACCGGACAAGCTTTCCTCTCAGAGACTTCCCCCAAGGCCACTCCATCTACTTTTCATTTTGAGGCTATGTAGACCAGGCTGGCTTCGATTTTGTTCAAGTTTTGGAGTTAAAGGCTTGAACCACCATGTCCAACGAGCCTTATCTGTCTTGATCAGTTCCATATCTGCAATATATTTGTTTCATAAAGCTCTCTGAAAGGGTGTAGCCTTAACCCTTGTAAAAGTTTTGAAGAGTCCTAACATCCAGCTTTTCTTTTACCAAGGTCAAGGCTTTGTAGAAATGAAAAAAAAAAAAAAAAACCCTATAAATTATACATTGCCAATCACTACTAAGAACCCATTTTTAAAAAATTTTTTAAACTTTTAGTCCTGGCTGCCCTGGTACTTGCTATGAATTCACAGAGATTCTTTTTCTCTGCTTCCCCAGTGCTGTGATTAAAGGTGTGTACCACAACATGCCTAGTAAATCATACACTTTTAACATTTTAAATTTTTTTTTAGGGAGCCAGGGATCAAACCCAGAGAGCCTCAAGTGTCCTAGATAAGAGCTCAACCACTGAACTTTACTCCAGTGTACTACTATTTATAATTTATAGTATCTTTTCTTAAAGTGCCTTGGAATTTCGTGGGAACAGAAGTTGGAAAACATGCATTGAGCAATTAATAGCTGTCACTTGAATAATTACACAAATAGCTAAGTATTGTTTGTTTTTTTGAGACATGGTTTCTTTGTGACCATACTGAAACTCACTTTGTAGACCAGGCTGGTCTCGAACTCAAGAGATATACCTGCCTCTGCCTCCCAAGTACTGGGATTAAAGGCCTGTGCCACCACCCAACAATAGCTAGCATTTTTATAGCATAGTGTTCAAAGTAGGCTTGTTGTTTTTGTTTTCAGTTTCTTGGTGACAGGGTCCTATATAGGCCATATGGATCTCGAACTTACTATCTAGACAGGAATGATCTTGAATTTCTGATTCTCCTGCTTTTATCTCTTGTTTCCTGGATTACAGGCGTGTACCATAATACTGAAATCTGGTCTATTCAATATTGGAATGGAACCCAGGGCTCCCTACATGCTAAGGCAAGCATTCTACTAACTGACCTACATCTCCAATCTTCCAAAGTCTGTTGGAAAAGTGCAACTATAGAGAAGCAGATTTTTTTTTCTTTCTTATGAAACATGGTTTCTCTGTAGCTACAGAACTCACTCTGTAGACCAGGCTGGCCCTGAACTCAGAGATCTTCCTGCCTCTGCCTCCCGAATGCTGGGATTAAAGGTGTATACCACCACCACCTGGAGAGTAGGAGAATTTTTAAATTAAATTTTATTTTAAGTTGTGTTTATCTGTCTATCTGTCCTTAAAGGTCAGATATCCCCAGAGCAAGAGTTCCAGTCAGTTGTGAGCTGCCTAATATGGGTATTGGGAAATAAACTCAGGTCCTCTGCAAGAGTAGTAAATGCCCTTAGCACTGAACCATATCTCCAGCCTTAAGAACACTTTTGAAAAAGAAAACTGAGCAGGGGTGCTTTGTATAAGTGATGATACAAAAAACAAAACAAAACAAAAAAAAACTTGAATAATCACAACGGTTAGTCTGTAATCTCAGCACTTTAGAAGGAGATAGGCTAGTCTGGGGTACATACTGCCATCATGTATCAAAACAAAAACCCAACAAATATAAGCTAAGTAGTAAACTTGAAGTAAACAGGGCAGTGGAAAAAAATAATGAATATAGAAACATAGAAGGAAATTTAGTATTTCAAAGGTGACATTTCATGTCCTATGGGAAGCGTTCCAAAATTATGTAGGACCATTAGGCTAATTCATTGGGGGCGGGGGAATCCTTGCCTTAATATTTAAATTAAACTCAGGTGAATTATTTAAATATGAAAGGGCTGGGCGGTGGTAGTGGTTTACTCATTTAATCCCAGCACTTGAAAGACAAAGGCAGGCAGAACTCTATGAGTTCGAGGCCAGCCTGGTCTGCAGACTGAGTTTTAGGATAGCCAGGGCTAAACAGAGAAACCTGTCTTGAAAAACAAAAAAAGGAAGAAAGAAAGGTGAAATTAGAAAATTACTATGTTGGGGCCAAGTGAGTGGTATATATGCTTGTAATGCCAGTATTTTGGAAAGTAAAGAGGTAAATGATGAGTTTCAGACCAGCATGGGCTGCATAATGAGTCTTGTTTTGATTAAAAAACAAGATTACTGTTTTGAAAAAAAATTGAGTAGACAGCAGATGTGAGGGCACATACCTGTAATCTCAGCACTGGGGAAGCAGAGGCTGGATTGCCAAAGGTTCAAGACTAGACTAAAATGCCTCAGTGGGTAAAGATGTTTCCCCCAAGCCTGACAATCTGAGTTCAGTCCTTGGAACACACATGGTAGAAGGAGACTGTATGTGTACACTGTGGCATGCACCTACTGATACACATTTCAATATGACACACACCCAGAATGTAAATAAATGTAAAAAACAAAAAACAAACAAAACACACCAGAACAATAAAGAATCAGATTTGTGCAAGGGAAAAAAAAAATCTTGCCTTCAAAATTTGAGGTAAAAGTTTTGCTTTGTTGTTTAGTTTGGCTTGAAATTTACTATCCTTTTGCCACAGTCTCTTGAATCGATGGACTTGAGCAGTAATATTAGTATACACTTTTTTTTAAAGGTTATTAACTTATTATGTATGTGGTATTCTGCCTGCATATTTCCCTGAAGGCCAGAAGAGAGTACCAGATCTCATTACAGATGTTTGTGAGCCACCATGTGATTGTTGGGAATTAAACTCAGGACTTTTAAACTCAGGATCTCTGGAAGAGCAGACAGTGCTCTTAACCTCTGAGCCATCTCTCTAGCCCTGATATTAAACATAATACTTTTTGTAGTTATAATCTTTTTTTTAATTTTCTTTTTTTGGGGGGGGGGGTAAGAATTATTTATTTATTATGTATACAACATTCTACCCCCATGTATTTCTGCAAGCCAGAAAAGGGCACCAAATCTCATTATAGATGGTTGTGAGCTACCATGTGGTTGCTGGGAATTGAACTCAGGACCTTTGGAAGAACAGTCAATGCTCTTAACCTCTGAGCTATCTCTGCAGCCCCCTTTAGTTATAATCTTGTTCCTGTGTTTTCCATTCCCATTTTTATTTTTATTTATTTATTTTTGGTTTTCGGAGACAGGGTTTCTCTGTAGCTTTGGAGGTTGCCCTAGAACTTGCTCAGTAGACCAGGCTGGCCTCGAACTCACAGAGATCCACTTGCCTCTGTCTCTTGAATGCTGGGATTAAAGGTGCCTCTCTCTCTTGAGTGCTGGGATTAAAGGTGTTCTACCACCATTCGGCTATTTCTTTATCTGTCTAGATTTGCCTCAAACTTGCTATGTAGCTGAGCCTGATCTTGAACTCCTGACCTTCCTGCTCTAGCAGGAATACTGCCAATTTCTGAATATTGGAATTTCAGGGATATGCCACTATATTCAGCTATGGTTAAATCTTTTTAGGTTCTGAACTATGTATTCCTGGTTGGCTTCTACTGAGGCTGGTCTTAAGCTTGGAATGATCCTCCTACATTTTCCTCCTGAATGCTGAGTTTTAGTTGGATATTTTGATTTTGAGATGCTCACAACTGCCTGTAACTCCAGGACCAGGATATCTGATGCCTCTGTGTGTGTGTATACGCAATTTTCAGGAGTCCATCTTCTTCATTACCATGTAAATCCCAGTGACCAATGAAGGTATAATATTCTATTCATGGCTAACTCGAAAGACAAGACTTTATCCCCTTCTGGTGGCTCCTGGGATTTTCACCTAACCTGTACTATATTTTTCTCTTAAATTCTAATGAAATTATACTTGTGCTTTAAAAATAAAATAAAATAAAATAAAATTAGGTAGCAATGTATTTTCTCCAAATTTGGATGGGTAAGTTGATCTCTTACTGCATTTCCTTTCCCAGAGCTGCTCTTTGTACTTTTGCTTATAGCACAATATAAAATCACTTGGTATTTTCATTGCCTTACTTATTTGTGCTTCTAATGTGCTGCTATATGCTTAATGATAATGCTTAGAAAATTTATCTTTTTTTATTTGACAAAGAAGTAAATTAAAATTACATCTGGGGATATAGCTCAATTGGTAGAATGCTTGACTAGAATGCACAAAGCCCTGGGTTCAATTCCTAATACCACATGAACTGACCATGGTGACACATGCTTATAATCCAACCACTTGGGACATGGAGGCAGGTGGATTAGGAGTTTAGGGTCATCCTTGACCACATAGTGAGTCTAGCCTGGGCTACTTGAGACCCTGTCTCAAAGTCTCAAAAACAAAAAATCAGATTTCCTACAATATGTAATCATGAACTACTAGCTGATTTTTTTTAGACTCTTATTATTATGAAAAGTTTTAGTTTCACTGATACTGTTTGTGATATAAATTAGCCAGTACAAAGTTTGAAGAAATAATGTAGGGAGTCAGTTCAAAGACATGGCAGGAGTGTTGTTAGTCTGTAGGATTGAATAATGCTTATTCTTTGGAGGCAGCTGTTATAATAGATTCTTCCTTCTCTTGCCTGCTTTCCCACCTACCTTCTCAGTAGTCAAGAATTCTATTTTAACATTACATATGTACTTTGAGCTCTTAGCTAGAAAAGGAACCTAATGTAATAAATCCAGGAGACTCAGCAGTCCACCCCAGAAATGTCCTTTCAATTGTTGCATAGATGGAGGATTAATGGTGTGAATTGTAGGTGTGAGAGTTTTCAGTCTGTGAGCTCACAGTAGAGTTGATTATTTTGTCATTCAGCATGTATTGAGCACCTTCCATCGGTGGGCCACATATGAGGTTTTCCTGGGGAGCCTAAAAATGACATAAAAGACAATTCCTTGTATAAGAGAGCTTGACAAACTGTTGAGGAGCTCAAACATAACAATAAAAAGTAGTTTGATCTTAGCAAGAAATATGTCAGTAAAAGCATAGTGACATGGTACATAAGTCAAGGACTTGAACTTCTTAAATCCATAATTATGTTCTCAAGAGTTATATGCAGTCTTATGCCAGTTTTCAGCTTTTTTTCTTCTTCCTGAATTGAAACTTGACTTTATGGTATTTTTGCCCCGGCATCTCAAGTGTTGAGATTGCAGGTATGAGCTACCACACTCCGCTAATTTTCATCATTTGAACTTGACTTGCAAATTCTGCATGCATATAATTTCTATTTCCCCCTCTGTCCCTAATGCATCTGTATTTTCACTTTTGGTATGTGTTTGTATGCATGTGGGGGATAGAGGTTGACATCGAATGTCTTCCTCAATTGTTTTTCCACCATATTTTTTTTTTTTTTATGTGTACTTGTTAGTGTAGATATGTGGAAATGTCTGTAAGGGTATGCCCACACAGAGGATGTCTGTGTGAATATAAAGATTCAAGATCTATGCTGGACCTCTCTCCATCTTTATTTTTTAATTTTTCTCCACCGCTAGATCTCTCACTGAACCTGAAGCTCATTTTTGCTAGCCTGGCTAGTGAGTTACAGGGATCTGTTGTCTCCTCACCCAGTTCTCCAGCAATGTGTTCATTGGATCACACTGTTTTGTTTTGTTACATGGATTCTGGGGATTCACATTCAGTTACACATTCAGTAGTTTGTGTCAGGCACTTGACCAACTGAGAAGTCTCATTATTATTATACCTTATTATTTTGATTCAGTTTCCCAATGAATGTGGAGCTCATTGATTTGAATGAGCCTTGTACTCAGAAATACACATGCCTCAGCCTCCTGACTGCTGTGATTAAAGTCCTGCACTACTTTTTAATATTTATTTTTATTTTATGTGTATAGATGTTTTGCTTACATGTATACTGTACATCACATGTATATCTGTGGCCCACAGATTCCAGAAGAGGGTTTTCAATTTCCTGGAACTAGAGTTACGGACAGCTACAAACTGCCACATGGGTACTGGGGAATTGAACTGAGGTCCTCTAGAAGAACATCCAGTGCTCTTAACCACTGAGCCATCTCTTCAATCCTTGCCCAGGTTTTTGTTTTGTTTTTATTTTTCCAGACTGGGTTCTGTCTTTGGAGCCTGTCCTGTAACTGTAGACTAGGCTGGCCTTGAGCTCACAGAGGTCCTCCAGTCTCTGCCTCCCAAGCACTGGGATTAAAGGAGTGGGCCTTTATGGCCCAGCCCAAGTTTTTTGTTTTTGTTGTTTTTTTTTCAAACATGGGTACTGGGGAGCTGCATTCTTAAAAGTACTTTAAGAACTGGTGAACATTCCTGCCCCTCATTCTCTATAAACATTTAAAAAATGTGTATTTGTGTATTATGTATGTGTTCCATACAAAGATTAACCAACTACTTGCAGGAGTTTTTGCCTCCTACCTTGTAGGTCCCAAGCATCCAACATAGCTTCAGACTTGGCACAAGCGCCTTTACCAGCTGAGCCATCTTACTCTCTTTTTGAGACAGTGTATCACTGAGCCTCCTGAGTGCTGGGACCATGGTACTCTTCTCTTCATTTTCTCTCTCTCTTTTTTCCCTTCTTATTCTTAGACAGGTAGATTTGAGTGCCTCTAAATCCTGGGATTAAGGGCATGGGCCACTATGCTGGGCACTCTTTTTGAGATAGTATATTGATGATCCATCTTTATTTATTTATTTATTTATTTATTTATTTATTTATTTATGAGACAGGGTTTCTCTCTGTAGCTTTGTAGACCAGGCTGGCCCCAAACTCACAGAGATCTACCTGTCTCTGCCTTTCGAGTGCTGGGATTAAAGGTGTGAGCCACCACTGCCTAGCATTGATGATCTTCTTGCTTCCCATTTCCCGGCTTACAGATGTGAGTCACCATTGCCTGGCTAAAGTTATGTTCATTTTTTTGTTTTATTTTTGTGAGACAGGATCTCATAGCCCATTTTTGCTTAAATGTTGTGTTTGATGGAGTATGAACATGAATATCCAATTTTTGTGCCTCACAATTGAGTGTAGGGATTTGATGGATTTTCAAAGTAATCTAAATTGTGACAAATTCAGATTCCTGGACATAAAGTCCTTATTATCTCATAGTTTTATTTCATGTCGTATATTTCCCTCGTATACATCTTTGTCTTATTTGTCTTACACGTGTTTGTCTTTCAGGCTAGCAGACCAGGAGGTGGCAAATTTTTTAAAATAAAGGGCCAAATAGTAAATACTTTGTAGGTCCCATTGTTTTTGCCATCATAAAAGCAGTACACATATGGCTGTGCTGTGGTTATTTATACTTCCTGGAATTGGAGTTTCACAATTTTTTCCATGTAAAATATAGTTACTATTTTGAAGAGTTAGGGATATAGCTCAGAAGTCTAGCATAGACAAAGAAAGTCCTTGGTTCATCTCCAGCACTAAAAAAAGTTTAAAATTTCTTTTCTATCTAAAAAAAATGTGATGCACAAGTCTGTGTATTCAATCCCATTAACACACACACACACACACACACACACACACACACACACACACACACAAAAGATATAGAGACCTAGCAGGGTTTGGCACATGCCTGTAATTCCAGCACTCAGGACACCAAAGCAGGGAGATTGCTCTGAGTCACAGGCCACCCTGACCTACATCTTGTGATCTTGTGTTCTAGGTCAGTGACGTGGCTGTAGAGTAAGACTCTGTACCAAGGCAAAAGGAAAAAGTATATATGTGTGTGTTAGCTTGTGGGCCATGTAAAAGCATGCAGGGTATGGCTTATGGAATTGTAGTTTACTATTCTTTATATACACCCACACTTGTACGACTCTTCTGCCTCTTAATTTTTCTTTAGTATGGCTCTTATTAAAAGCTTAAACACTGTTGATGTACTAGGAAATTCAGTTTGTTTGACACCCTTTTCTAATGATGGGAGGCATTGTTTAGACAGTACCCTCCTGGCATCTCCATCTATTTGTCAATTTCTCTGTCTCTCTTTCTCTCTGTGTGTCTGTGTAAAATACGTGCTTGTGTGGGTGTGTGTATGTGCATTTGGAGGCTAAGTGTTAATGTTGAGTGTCTTTGATTACTTTCCATAGTATTTTTGAGGAAGGATGTCTCTCTCAGCCCTGGAACTGATTGTGGTAGTCCTTTTGGCCAGCGAGTTTAAAGGATCCACCTGTGTTTGCCTCCCATGCTTTAATATTACAAATAACTCTCCAGCATGTCTGGCTTTTTAAAGGGAAGTGGGGATCCAAACTCAGTTGTTCATGATTGCATAGTACACACTTTACTCTGAACCTGGGGCTTACTGATTCAGCTGACATAGTTCAGGGATGTTCCTTTCTCTGATTCCCCAGTGCTGAGGGTATAGGCATTGACCACCTTTACCTGGCTTTCTTTTAAATGGGTATTAGGGATCAAACTCAGGCTCTCATGCTCTCAAGACAAGCAGCTTACTGAGCCATCTTCCTAGCTCACTGTTTGTTTGTTTGTTGTTGTTGTTTTTGTCTTTTTGATTTTTCGAGACAGGCTTCTCTGTGTGCAGCTCTGGCTGTCCTGGAACTTGCTCTGTAGACCAGGCTGGCCTCTAACTCATTGAGATTATCCTGTCTCTGCCTCCTCTGAGTGCTGGTATTAAAGGCTTGCACCAGCACGGATCCTCGCCTACAGTTTTGTTATCACATCACACTAGTTTCCAGCTTTCCCCCAATGAATGTTTACTTGC
This sequence comes from Phodopus roborovskii, assembly GCF_943737965.1. Classification (NCBI taxonomy): domain Eukaryota; kingdom Metazoa; phylum Chordata; class Mammalia; order Rodentia; family Cricetidae; genus Phodopus; species Phodopus roborovskii. Next base: position 33,323,899 of record NW_026126416.1, on the reverse strand, counting down.
CAGTGTAACAGAGGCTAGCTTGGCATTTATCTATTTAAAAATATTTATTTTTTTTTTTGCATATTGTGTGTTTGTGTGCTTTCGTGAAGATGGCATGTCAATCATCCTACCTCATTGTTCCCAGTGATAGAATTACATCCCAGCTTGGATTTTATATTTATTTTTTGAGATAGAATCTTACTATGTAGCATTAGCTGATCTCAAACTCAAAGAGATCTATGTCTGACTCCTGAGTACTGGTATTAAACCATCCGGCCTGCCTGCCCGCCTGCCCTCTTATCACTTTTTAACATCAATCTGACTGTGTTTATTACAACTGTCACTATTGCACTCTGGAGGCTAAGGCAAGACAGGATGGTTGTTGTAAGCTTTAGTCCAGAGCTTGGGCTACAAAGTAAGATGCTGTCTGAATAAAAGAAAAGCTTGAGGGTTAGTGAGAATAGTGCTTTGCCTGTTGTAGGTTGTAAGTAGCTGTTCTTACTAGCTGCAGAGGAATCAGAATTTTACTGATCCATTTTCACAGCCCATGAATATGTCTTAGAAATATAGGATACTTAGGGAGGGAGAGAGAGGGAACTGGGATTGATATGTAAAATTTAAAAAAAAGAAAAGTATAGGATACTGTCCTGATTGAGGTAATGAAGACACAAAAAACAAACATGGTATGTACTCACTCATAAGTGGATATTAGACATAGAGCAAAGGATCACCAACCTATAACCTACAACCCCAGAGAAGCTGGGAAACAAGGAGGACCCTAAGAGAGAGACATACATGGTCCACCCTGAGAAGGGGAAAGGGACAAGAGCTCCTGAGCAAATTGGGAGCATGGGTGGGGGAGGGCCTGGGGAGGAAGGTAGAAGAAAGAGGAGAGGAGAAGGAAAGTGGGGAGGAGAACATGAGGGATCAGGAAAATCAAGTTGGGGGAAGGATAGAGAGCAAGAAAAGAGATACCTTAATAGAGGGAGCCAGTACAGGTTTAAAGAGAAATCTGGCACTAGGGAAATATCTAGGGATCCAATTTGATGACCCCAACTAAGAACCTAAGCAATAGTGGAGAGGCTAACATAAATACCCTTCCCCTAAATGCCATCATAGAGTCTTCATCCAGTAACTGGAAGCAGAAGCAGAGATTCACAGCCAATCACTGAGAGGAACTCCAGGAATCCAGTTGTAGAGAGGGAGAAGTGATGAGCAAAGGGGTCAAGACCAAGCTGGGGAAAACTCACAGAAACAGCTGATCTGAGCAAGTGGGAGCTCATGGACCCCATACTGACAGCTGGGGAACCAGCATAGGACCCCTGAATGTGGATGTCAGTTGAGAGGCCTGGGCAGTCCATGGGGCCTCTGGCAGTAGAACCAGCATTTATCCTTAGTGCAGGAATGGGCTTTGGGAGCCCATTCCCTATGGAGGGATCCTCTCTCAGCCTAGATACACGGGAGGGCCTAGTTCCTGCCCCAAATGATGTGACAGACTTTGATGATTCCCCCATGGGAGGCCTCACCCTCCCTGGGGAGTGGATGGGGGTGGGATGAAGGGTTGGTGGAGGACAGGAGGGAGAGTGAACTGGGATTGGTATGTAAAATAAGATTGTTTTTAACTTAAATAAAAATTTACTTTTTAAAAAAGTGTAGGATACTGCCAGGCAGTGATGTCGAATGCCTTTAATCCCAGCCCTTGGAAGCCAGGGACAGGTGGATCTCTGTGAGTTCGAGGCCAGCCTGTTCTTCAGAGGGAGTTCCAGGGCAGGCTCCAAAGTTATAGAAACCCTATCTCGTCTCAAAAAACAAAACAAAATAGAACAAACAAGGAAGAAGTATAGGATCCTATGGTGTGGAATCTTGATTTCAGAAACAAAGTTTGAGGAATTTGAAGTGATTCTGAGGCAGGGTAGGAAGACAAGAGGAATTTTGGAGGCACGAGAAGGGGAGAGAAGCTCCATTCTCTGGAATCTGGTTGAAGCCTTTGCCAGCAGCAAAGCAAGGACTCCAGCATAAGTAACTATTGCTCTCTTCCCAGCCATAACCCAAAGTTTTCTGGAGTCTCACCAGAAGCCCACCTGTAAGGACTAGTGTGACACTGCTGATCCCCTAGGAAGATTTATTCATTTATTTTTACTTATGTGGATGAGCATGTGTATGTTCATGTGCACCACGTTGTTATAGGCCACAAGAGGGCACTGGGTCCCTGGAACTGGATTTAATACCATAATAAATATTGAAGATATTCAAGTATCTTTAAAGGAGATGAGTATGATCAAAATATATGGAATTTTTAAAGAATTAATAAAACATAAAAAGAACTTAGAATTAGATTTTTTGTGCCATTGGAATATACTTGAAAAGAGCAAAGTTTTTCAGGTTATATTTATGTAGGAGCATATTGAATTTCCTCATATTCTTGTTAATTAATAATATAATTCATCCTTCTCTTCTTTTGAGGATACTATCCTCTGAGTAGAATGCTTTTTTCTTCTTTTTTCTTTTTTTTTCTTTCAGGAAAGGTTTTTCTGTAGCTTTGGAGCCTGTCCTAGAACTTGCTCTATAGACCAGGCTGGCCTCGAACTCACAAAGATCCACTCTGCCTCTTGAGTGCTGGGATTGAAGGAGTGAGCCACCACTGCTTGATGAAGTATGCTTTTACTGAAGATTTGGGTAGGGGAAAAGCTTTCCTGTCAGTTTTTTGTTTTATTAGATATAGGATCATTTTAGTCTTGGCTGTTCTAGAACTTCCTATGTAGACCAGTCTGTCCACAAAGGCATGAGCCACCACACACTGGCCTTTTCTGTTTTCTTTCCTGTCATCTTTAGGGAAGATATGAATAATTGCAAAATGACATTATTTGTTTAACTATATCATTGATTGAATTTTGTGGTGCTTGTGATTGAACCCAGGGCCTTGTGCCTGCTGTGCTGTTCAAATGTTCTACCAAGGAACTACATCTTCAGCCCTTTTCCTTTCTTAAATTTTTTTTTGTATTTGTGTATATGCATGAGTGATGTGTATATGGGAGGGGGGACATGTGTACATTCCACACCATGCACATGGAGATTAAATTACAAGTTTGTGGAGTTTACTTTTTTTTAAACATCTATTTTTATGTGTATGGGTGCTTTGCCTGCATGTATATCTGTGTATTGTGTATGCCTGGTACAAACAAAAGGCAGGAGAGGACATGAGACAGTTAGCTGCCATGTGGGTGCTGGAAATTGAACTCAGGTCCTCTAGAAGAGCAGCGGTACTCTTACCCGCTGAACCATCTTTCCCACCTCAGGAGTTCACTCTTTCCTGCTGCCTTTATGTAGGTTCTGAGGATTCAACTCAGGTTTCCAGGTTTGCCCAGCAAGTGACTTTAACCTGCTAAGCCTTTCTCCCTGTCCCTCTGCCCCCTTTGTGAAACAGAATTCCATGTATCTAAGGTTGACTTTGGATTTAAGATTCTCCTGCCTCCACCGTTAAGTGCTGAGGTTGTTGATGTGTGCTAATACATTTGGGGTGAGTAGATATGTGTAGTGTCACCCCAGGAAAAGTTTTGTCACACAATAGATCCCTTTCTCAAAAAACAAAATCAGAAGCTTAAGATCACATGACATCTCCCCCAGAAACAAAACTTCATCTGTGTATCTTACTGGTGTTTAGTGTAATAAGGTGAGAAAAGATAAGCTGGCTATCCCCCCCCCCCCATCTCATACCTGGAAAAATAGCTAGAAGTATATTTATTTTACTATCTTTACATATATGCAGTTAAATTGGGTATTATGGCTCATGCCAAAGTGCTATGGAGGCTTCAAAGGATTGCCATAAATTCCATCCAATCTGGACTACAGAATAAGACCTTTTCTGAAAAAAGAGAACATAAATAAAATTCATGGGGGTTGGAGAGATGGCTCAGAGGTTAAGAGCACTGGCTCTTCTTTCAGAGGTCCTGAGTTTAATTCCCAGCAACCACACGGTGGCTCACAACTGTCTGTAGTGGGATCTGATTCCCTCTTGTGTGCATGAAGACAGGTCACTCATATACATAAAAATAAATCTTTATTTTAATTTTTAATGTTTTTAGAAAATTTACAAAACAAGCACTATTAAGAGATAAACTAGTCGGGCAGTGGTGGTACACGCCTTTAATCCCACCCAGCACTCGGGAGGCAGGGGCAGGCGGATCTCTGTGAGTTCAAGACCAGCCTGGTCTAGAAGAGCTAGTTCCAGGACAGCCTCCAAAGCCACAGAGAAACCCTGTCTCAAAAACAAAATCAAACAAAAACAAAAAACGAGAGAGAGAGAGAGAGAAAGAGAGAGAGAGAGAGGGGTAAGTTAATATTGGGAAATGGAATGATAGTGACATAGTGTGCTTAGGGTAGTGTTTTAGTTTCTCTTAAAGCTAGGAAAAATAATTAGGACATATTCCTGAAATTTTGGGTGAAAAGAAATACATTTTTTTTTTCAAGACCATTTCTCTCTGTAGCTCTGGCTGTTCTGGATTTCACTCTTTAGACCAGGCCGGCCTAGGACTCGAGATCCCTCCTTCCTTTTTCCTGGTGAGTCTGGGATTAAAGGCATGGACTACTACTGCCTGGCTGGAAGAAAATATATTAACATATAACTTTCACAACAATGCAGTCATAAACAGTCATACAATTTTAGTTAACTATTTTGTTGTTTTTGAGACAGGGTTTTTCTTGTCAGTTTCAGGGACTTCCTGAAGCTGAGATGAGTTGTTTACTTTTCTACTTCAGGGACTTCTTGAAGGATGGAATGTTTCAATCCTGAGGAAACTGTTACACAACAGTAGCCTAGGCTGGCTAAATTTGTGGGGTTTGTCTTAAATCCCAAGTGCTAGGATTACTGGTATAGCCATCACTTCTTGCTGCATCTTTTTGTTGTAGCCAAGGGGTAGTGGCACATGGGTTATGTGCATGTAAACATACTGCATGTCTTTAAGCATACTGTGTGCATGCCTGGTGCCTGCAGAGGTCAGAAGAGGGCACCAGATACCCTAGAACTGGAGTTGCAGACAGTTTTAAATTGCCCTATGGGTCCTGCCTGAGTCCCCTGGAAGAGAACAGTGCTTTTAGCAGCTGAGCCATCTTCCCAGCACCAATACTCTTTCCCCCAAAAAGTCTTTATTTAATAGAGAAAATCTTATTTCCAAATTTTAGATCACTTAGCTGTTTTTCTCTGTTTATTGATTTTGTAGGTGATATACATGGTAGTTCATGCCTCTGATCCTAGTGCCCAGGAGGACAAAACAGGGTAATCATGAGTTTGAGGTCAGCCTGGCTACACAGAAGACCCTTTCTCAGAAAAATAAAACACAACTAAACAACAAAAAACCCACTGGAGATCTTTTTTGTAGTGTCCTTAGACCTGTACACTGTTTTCCTTTTGTGCTCCCCAAAGCTTTTTTGAATGCTGTAAGCTATGGTTTGGAATTACTGTATCTACTCCTGTGAGGGTTCTTGCTTTTATTTGCTCTTTACCCATGCTTTACTCCCTAATACATAATTGGTACATAACACGTATCTGAGTGATTTTATTTATTTAAGTTTTTAGTTTGCATCTGTTGCTGTGATTAAGCACTCTAAGAACAACTTAAAGGAGGAATGGGTTTATTTCAGCCTACAGGGCAGGACTACAAACAGGGATTTAAAGCAGAAACTTGGAAGAAATGCAGCTTGCTGGATTCCTCATAGGCCCATGCTTAGTTAGCTTTCTTTTCTTTCTTCCTTTTTTTTTTTCCCCCCCGCCATGACAGGGTTTCTCCCTAGCCCTGGCTTTCTGGGAACTCACTCTGTAGAGGAGGCTGGCCTTGAACTCAAGAGATCCATCTGCCTCTACTTTCCTTAAAGGTGTGCCTCACTACCATCTTGCTTTTAGTTAGCTTTCTTATATATCCCAGAACTACTTGCCTAGGGCTGGTTCCTCCCACAGTGGGCCCTAGTACATCAATTCACCATCAAGACAATTCTCCCCAGACAGATCCACAAGGCAGTCTGAGCTAGACAGTCTCCCAACTGAGACTCCCTTCTCAGATGACTCTAGGCTGTATCAACTTGATAACCAGAGCCAACCAAGACAATTATTTTATCTCCCCCTCCCAGTACAGACAGGGTCTCTCTTATGTGTAGAACTAACTGGCTGGAACTCAGTGTGTATATTGGTCTGCTCTCAAACTCATAGAGATCCATCCCACTCGCATCTGCTTCCCCAGTGCTGGGATTAAAGATGTGCCTAATCAAATGTAGCCTCTTTATTTTTTAACTAAGGTGACCTACAGCATGTTGGTCCCCTATGTAATACATTTAAAAATCTCAGCTGATCATGGTGGTGTACAAATGTAATATCAGCACTCTGGAGGCAGAAGCACAAAAGTGACCATTATTTCAAAGCCAGCCTCAAAACCAGAGACAGGTGGGGAGAGGGAAGTTGGTGATGGAGATGAGATTGTAGAGCGTTTGCCTAGCACGCACAAAGCCCTGGGTTTGATCCCCAATACCTCATAAACTAGGTATGGTTTGTTCAGTGCTAATTCTAGCACTTGGAAGGTGGAGAGAAGGAAGATCAAATTTGAGGTCATCTAACTTTTGAGGCCAGCATGGGCTGAGTATATGAGACATTGAATGAAGGAAAATGAATTATGCACTATATTCAAGTTGTTTAGATAGTATTTGTAGTCTGTTTCTGTACATCTTTCCTCTCTTAACAACTGTTCTCTGCCCTCCAGTGGTTATAGTGCAGTTTACAATTTTAATAAAGTTATTATGAACCCCACTGTTTAGATTCTGTATTGTTGGTTATAGACTCCTCATAGTGGGTTTTTTTTTTAAAGTTTTTATTATATTTATTGTGTGGGGGTATGAGTATGTGGGCGGGGATGTGAGTGTATGCCATGGCATTGGTGTGGAGGGTAGAGGATAACTTGAGAGAGTTGGTTCTCACTAATGTGCAAACCCTGGGGATCAAATTCAGGTCATCAGTCTTGGTGGCAAATGCCTTTACCCACTGAGTCATCTCACCACTGAGTCATCTCATCAGTTTATTAACAGAGTACTTAAAATTTTTTTGGTTTACTTTTTCAGGCAAAACAAGATTTCTCCCTCCTCTTTTAGGTGTGATGTCTGGAGCCCAACTTAAGCTTACAGGTAGCTTGACCTACCTCTTCCAGCTCCGTCCCAAGTTCTTAGATATGGAGCATTTTGGTGATTTACTCTGACCTTGGCTATACTATCTTTTTCTATACTTTAGCAAAGTATCAGAATAAAGATTATTGACCTCTTTTGAGTATCTCTTAGAGATCTCCTTGCCTCTGCCTGGTGAGTGCTGGGATTAGAGATGTGGCTACCACTTGGCTCCCTTTCAGTATTCAATGTGTTAATTTTATAAGTGCCATTTGTTCTGGATTAGAGTGTTTTCTTGCTTCTTGTCCTGAGAAGCAGCAGACCCTTGACTTATTGGAGAGATAATTTATACCCCATTCTGGGATTGTTGTGTGGGATTTTATTTTTTCAGAAGACCAAATCGTTGTTTTTTGGGAAGGATGCTATGTGCTTGATCATAATTTTTAAATATCAGTCTGCGAGGACATTTTCAGTGGTATATAAATTTTCTATCTATATAGACGTATTAAAAAGATTCATAGGTTAGTGAGATGGCTCTGTAGATAAAGGCGCTTGATGCCAAGCTCGAAGATCTGAGTTTAACTCCTGGGACCTACATGGTAGAAAGAGATTTGACTCCCAGTTTTCTTCTGAGCTCCATAAAGGCTCTATAGTATGTGTGCCCATGCAATTACACAGACACAGTAAATATAAATGTAAAGTTTTACAGTGTTAAAGAAAGGAAAACTGAATAAACTTTAGCTTTATAAAAATGATTATTCATTATATGTCCTTAGTATCTAATCTTAAAATGCTCCTTTAAAAATAAACATGTTAATAATAGTGATAGACTGTGTGTATGTGTGTGTACATGTGCCACAGAATGCATATGAAGGTCAGAAGGCAACTTGTGGTAGGTAGTTTGTTTTTTTTTTTTTTTTGAAGAGAGATTTTCTTTGTGTAGCCCTGGCTGTGGAACTCATTATGTAGACCAGGCTCATCTATATGTGGTCTGCATTGGATCTTCAGGAACTTGGAGATCCACCTGCCTCTGCTTCCCTGAGTGCTGGGATTAAAGTAGTGTGCCACTTTTTATGTGGATTGCCAGGGATTGAATTTGGGTCATCAGAGTTGGTGGCAAAAACTCCTATGTTGATTACCATAATCTATTTTTGGGAAGCAGTGTGCTCTTTGCTAGTAGTCATTTAACAAATGACATTTAAGGGCGGTGGTGGTAAATGTCTTTAATCCCAGCACTTGGAAGCAGAGAGAGGCATGTAAATCTTGTGAGTTCAAGGCCAGCCAGGACAGGCTTCAAAGCTACAGAGAGAAACCCTGTCTTGAAAAACAAAACAAAAAAACAAGAAAAAACAAATGACATTTAAGTATGAAAGAATAGAGAAGATTCCTTGGATAAAATATGAGAAACATGGTCTTGTGTCCTAAGATACGAGGCAGTTGTTTTTTAAAAGTATTGCATCTATGATATGTTGTGGATGTGCATGCCACGCCTTGCATGTGGATGTCAGAACAACTTTATGAAGTTGACTCTTTCCATCAGGGGTGCTAATGCTTGCCCTTTATTCCTCTTAAGCAGATTCTTTTTTTTTTTTTTTTTTTTTTTTTTTTGAGACAGGGTTTCTCTTTGTAGCTTTGGCTGTCCCAGAACTTGTCTTGTAGACTAGGTTGGCCTCAAACTCAGAGAACTGCTTGCTTCGGCCTCCCAAGTGCTGGGATTAAAGGTGTGTGCCACTACCATCTAGCTTTCTTTTAGGCATTTAAGAAAAGTATGTCTAGGGGCTGGAGAGATGGCTCAGTGGTTATAAGCATCAGCTCCTCTGCACAGGACCTGGGTTTTGTTCTCAGCACATGGTAGCTCAGAACTGTTTGTACCTCCAGTTCCGAGGATCTGATAACCCTCTTCTGGCCTCCATAGGTACCAGGCACACATGATGCACAGATATATATATATACAACTGAATACAATTTATCAACTGAAAAGCTGAAAAAAAGGCATGCCATTGTGGAAGAACTGAAAAGGTAGACTCTGAATAAATTGTTTAAGATACATCTTTTATATTGAATCTGTCACTTAAGTTCTGCCAAGAGTTTTAGTGTAGACATCTGATCAGTGTGTGAAATGACAGTATTTCTCTTTGTCCTCATCATATAAAAGGCATGTAAATATTTGTTGAATAGAAAAAGTATGTATGTAGGGATGGGCTAAGGAGTAAAGCGCTTGTCACACAAGCATGAGCATTTGAGTTTGAACTCCCAGCAGCCACATAAAAAGCTGGGTATGGTGGCACAGGCTTGTAATTTCAGTGCCAGGGAGGCAGTTTCCTAGCTTAAAATATGCATGCATATGAAATAGACCAAATCTGTGTATATTCTACTTAGATCCTTTATACTTATGCATTAATTTTTCTTCCCTCAGTATTTAGTAAAACTTTGAAAGTTGTAACAAGGAAAATCAAGGGAAAGATTGTGTGAGTTAGGCTTGAATGAACACAGTGAACTATGAGAAACAAATAGAAAATTCCAGTAAGATGAAGCCTAGCATCACCTTTAGTGACTAGTTTGGCACTGTGCTATATTCAAGGCAGTCCTGGTTTGGCATTTTGAAACTTTTGTTATAAGGATTTCTTCATTTTCTATTCCTCTTCACCCCAATCTCACAGTGAAAAGCATGTGGTTGCAGATTTTAGATTTTTAATGATGGATATTGAACCCAGGGCTTTTTCCATGTACCGTAGCAAGCATTCTACCACTCTATCACTAAGATGTATTTCTCCTCCGCTTCCTTCTGGAGATAGGTAGTTTATGCTGGCCTGGAACTTACTTTATAGCTTTGGGCTCATTTGGCAATTTTATGATCTTCCCGAGTGCTAGGATTATAGACATGCACCACCATTTCTGGCTCATTGGTGCGTCTCCCACCTTGTTTTTTGAGACAAAGTCTCTCTAAGTAGCTCTGGGTGTCAGTATGTAGACCTGGCTGGCCTCAAACTCACAGAGATCCACCTATCTCTGCTTCCAAGTGCAGAATTAAAGATATGTACCATCACTTTTGTCTAAGGATGGGACTTAAAGGAAAATAGAATACAAGTAAGTACAATTTGAAGAATACTACATTATCATTTATGCAATTACTTGAAAAAGCAATAAAAACAACACAACAAACAAAAAACCCCAAATAGTCATGTCACTTGGTTTCTGGGGATGAAGCATAATTGGCATATCCAATTATGCTTGCCTAGCATGTATAAACCATGTTTGGCAACAGCATCTGTTTGTACCTGAAAGGTGGAACTAGAAGGGTCAGAAGTTAAGTCATCCTTGAGTATGTAAGTTTGAAGCTAGCCAGGGATACATGAAACCCTGTTCTAAGCAAAAAAGGCTACTTGATAAATCCAAACTGAATCACTGAAATTGGTATGGGTGTATTATTAATTGTAGGTTAGTATATAAAAACAAATTCTCAAAGAACCTTCAGAGTCTTCCAACATTTATAGGTTGAGACTCCACTCTGAAAACCTGTAGGTAGTGTACCTATTAGGAGATTCTTGAAAATGTTTTATTAATTAAAAAGTTAACTTGGCCAGATGGTGGTGTCACACATGCCTCTAGTCCTGTGAGTTTGAGGCAAGCCTGGCCTACGGATCAAGTTCCAGGATTCCAGGATAGCCAGGGCTACACATAGAAACCCTGTCTTGACTTCTCCCTCAAAACAAACAAATGAACAAAAAAAACGTCAAAGAAAAAGAACCCGCAGGACCATTTCTTTAGAAGTTGAGAGGAAAACAAGAGGGTGGGCAAGCTGTAAATTTTGTCATTTGGAGGGAGATGATGGAGCTGTAAGAAAGTCATTATTTTTCAGTCAGGCTCAGCAATGGAGGTCTGTAAAGAAGCTCTACAAATGATGGGAGAGAAAGCCCAGAATATCGGAGCAAACATACATAGGATTTTGGCAGAGATAGAAGTTACGCTCAAAAAAACCAATGAGCTTTTATTTATTTATTTATTTATTTATTTATTTATTTATTTATTTATTTTGAGACAGGGTTTCTCTCTATTGTTTTGGAGCCTGTCCTGGAACTAGCTCTGTAAACCAGGCTGGCCTGGAATTTACAGAGACCCACCTGCCTCTGCCTCCCAAATGCTGGGATTAAAGGTGAAACCAATGAATTTTAGCAGTGAAAATCAGTAACCAATAGGTGAAAGTTGTTGAAATGTGGCATTTCATGTTTGCCTGCAGTAGGGCAAGAGCACCAAAGAGCATTTCCATTGCCATCTTCCATTCAACTTGTTCTCATAGACTTTCCAACTAGAGAGGTTATTGGGTTGTCTTTTTTGGAGGTGCTATGAGTCATTCATACCATAGGGACAGACATAAACTCAATTTTTAGTCCCAGAAAATGGGATTTTTGAGGAAGCATTACCACCTTTGAGAAGGTATCTTGGTTTTAGTAGGAAAGGTTCTTGGAGTCAAAGAGAAACATGCTAACGAAATGGTTGTTTTTTCAGTTCTGCCTAAGATCTTAAATGCTCTTTCCAAATCATGGGTTTCAGAATGATTTCAGAAGTCTGTAAACTTTAGTTCTGGGCTTGATTAGCATAGGCAATTTCTGTGTCTGTGTTGTCTGTCTTCTTAGGAAGAGCTAAGTGAAAAGCAAGCCAGATAAATCCTGTTGGCTTTCCCTACCCTTCCACTTGGCCTCATGCTTACAATCTTGTTTTCTTCACAAGTGTTTGCATTGTCACCTAGCACAGAATAAGTTTTCCTATCATTTCCCAGTTCTTCTGAGAGTGAAAAGTTTGGGAATGTGGACTGCAATTTCTGTCGTTCTAGTCAAGTCTTTGTACCCTTTTTCACTTTAAACATTATTTGCTGATGGGTTAGCAGCATGAAAGTAGTAAGTAGATAAAGAAAATTAAAAATTTTGATGTTTGGTTGAGAAATACTGTTCTTTGACCTAGTTTTGCAACTGCCTGATATACTTGTTGGTTAATGGTTCATTTCTTTGCATTTTAAAGCGTCAGTGTCTGGAAGAGAGAAAGTAACAAACATACATAGGAGGCACAGAATCTTAGATAAAGCTTTCAGGCAAATTTCTCGACCACTTGTTTTTAAGACACCTTTCATCTTGGTATCGGTTCAGTGGCAGCTTTTCTTCCTTTAGCGAACTTGTATTTCATTTGTTTTTCATTTCGACAGGGTGTCTCACCAGGCTAAGCCGTCCTGGAACTGGAACTCACAATTTAGGTTAGCCTCGAACTCGCAGCAATCATCCTGCCTCAGTTTGTGTTGGAATTACAAGCTTATGCTTTCATTCTCTGCTCTCAAGGAGGCTTTCTCTTATTTCCTATTTTTTGTTGTTGGTGGTGAATATTGGAAAATTGATTACTCTTCTTTCATGGTGTTTGCTTCAAGGTTTCCCAGTCTCTAGCCCTTTCCAACCGCACAGCACAAAATTCTTTTTGATGGACTTATGAAGCTAAGGGGGGGTCTACGAAGCCTTGTGTGGGTGGGGCTGGGTTTGTCAGGGCGGGGCCATTGAGGAACCCCTGGGAAAGGCTGAAAAGTGTACTTGAGAAAGGCCCGGTAGGCTGCAGTTTCAGAATTTTCACGAAGGCTTCGAGTACAAGGTTGAGGGTATTGGGTACCTCACTCTTGCTTCGTCTTTCTTGATTCTGGAAGTTTCAGTAGTACTTTCTGGGTTGCTAAGACGCGAAAAGGCTGCGGCTTCAGCTCCGGGGGCGGATCCCAAGGGTCTTGACGCTGCTCCGGGCCGGCTAGCCTCCCGATGTTGGGGGAGGGGTGAAGAGGTGCTGCTCGCGCCTCTCTTTGCGCCTGCGCAGCGGGCTCCAAGCGGGTAGGAGTGCGTGCGCGGTGACGTGGACGTCTGGTGCGTGCGCAAGCTCTTCAGCTGAAGCGGACTCACGGTGTGCGAACCCTTCAGAATAACCCGCCCCTAGAGGGATGTGAAGGACTCGGGGGTGAGGCCGACCACGCCCCGCACGGTAACACTCGGGCCTGGGTGGAGGGCATCGCTTCAGTAGTGGCCCGATTGGAGTTTTTTTGAGAGTTTAAACCACTTGTTTATTTGAACGGCCGGACCAGCGCTCCGCAAAGAGGGCTTCGCACGCCTGGGCCTGGCTGGGCCTTGCGCGGTGCAGCCTTTGGTTTCTTGAGTGAGTTGCGCATGTCATCTTGCTCGCCTCCTCGACCTCACTTCCGTGTCGCTCCGAGAACTAGGAACATCGACGCCGGAGACCGTGGCCACGAGGCGGGCTGGGTGAGAAGTGCCCGTGGCTCGGCCTTCCCTCGCGTGCGTGGGGTGTTGAACAGCATGGCACGTTCTGCGAGACGATTTCTAGCCTGGCAGTAGGTCGAAACCTGTGCTGAATAAGCGCAGGTTTTAGAGCTCAGCTCTCAGGGTTTCAACTCTCCGAGGGAAACAATCAACGTCGATTTCTTTAAGTAACTGGATTCAGTGTTTTGACACCTATACAAAAGTCCCCCCAGCATATAATTTCTGATCAAATGAAGGCAAGGCCATGAACTTAATGGGGAGGGACGATGAATGAGTTGAATGGGAGTGAGAACTTTGTAAACAAAGGACCTGTGATTTCTAAGTGCAATCGAAGTAGGAGAAAACAGGTGGGGAAGAGCAGGTGTTAGTTTCTTTTTCTCTGTGGGCAGCCTTGACTGGTTTACTGTTCATAGGACTTCCCCTTTCTGTTGAATTTTCAATTAGGTTCTGGCTTGAGTGTAAGGTGAACAGGGGCATTAGTAAGCTTATCACTAAGTTGGGGAATCTGTGTTCGAAGATTATGTAGAGAAGTTGGGAGTCTTTTTCGAACTGGTAAAATTGGTGGCAGAGTGTATTGCTGTTAAGTTTTTTTCGTGCACTTTTGTTCCCCAGGAATGTCCTTTGCCTCTGGCAAAAGGATGGAAGCAGGCAGGGGTGGGTGGTGAGTGTCTGAAAAGAAGGGTGTCTTGATTGGCAGAACGGGAAAATCTCCAGACCAACTCTTGTTCGCCGCCGGATCCGACACGTGGGTCTTGAGATATTAGGAGCCACTTACACTCAGCCTGTGTGTGTTGAGCTTGCCAACCTTGAGTGGCCGAGTGCCTTAGTAACCCTGCCTGGCCCGCTTTCCTTTCTGCACGACGCCGCAGCAAGGCTGCAGTTAAGGTATAGGCTACTAGCGTGACGGCTGCTGGGAAATGGGCTGGCGGGGTGGTTCCTTGTGTAGTCTCCAAGGTAACGGAAAGCAGCTGAGTTCCTCCTGGGTGCACGTGATCCTTGGGACGCTACCCTGGAAGAGTTTTCTTTGCCACATTTTTTTTCTCATTTCTGGCTAGCTATCGTCTGTAGTTTAAAAATAGAATAACTGGGGCCTTTTCTTTTTTTTTCTTTTTGAACACAGGTAGTGAGTTGGCTGTCCTTAACTAACATAAAGGAATTTTAGTTTTAGTTTCTTGGTGCTTTGGCATATTTATTTCAGATTTTCAGCCCCTTTCTACTGTAAAGATGTTTTTCTGATTCTACTTCGTAACTCGTAGGCACCTAGAAGCTTAACTAGCCTGAATTGTTTCAGATTGATACCTTGGAGTGGAAACACTTAATATAATTTGAGTTTCAAAATGCGATTTTATTTAAGGAACAAACATTGTAGTAAACCTTCCATACAGTAATACAGTAATTTATTGTTTGAAAGGATATAGTTAGCATGAGCAACATTTAGAAATGTGTTAGCCATAATTTGAAATTTGTGTTTTAAAGTAATATATTGACTTGGAAATTTGACTTGGTTAAATTTTCTTGACACAGTATGTAAATCACTAAGTTGCTACATAGTGAGTTTTGTGGGTTGTATCAGGATGACCATTACAGTAAAAATTTACCAAAGACCATTGGATGAAAAAAAAAATTGGAACTCTAGAGTTTGTTACAACTCATGCAACTTGCTACACTGTTTTAAGCCATATATCCCTTAGAGATTGTGTGTGTGTGTGTGTGTGTGTGTGTGTGTGTGTGTGTGTGTGTGTAATGAGGGGACTTCAAGAATCGCTAAGAATTCTTCCCTTTACAACTAAACTTACTTAAGGCCCTTTCTAACTTTAATCTAGGTAAATGCTTGATGAGGAAAGGCTGAACCAAACATTTTTGAATTTTGAAATGTAAGTAGACCAGGTTGGCCTAGAACTCATAGAGATCCTCCTGTTTCTGTTTCCCCAGTGCTGAGATTGAACACCACCAGTCTGTGTTCTTTGTTAAAACTTTTAAGAGAGCAAAATACAGTTTTCCATTATTGCTGGAAAGGAATTTTCCCCCCTTTCCTGGAGTAGCCTCATACTTCTACAGTACATTTGGTTTTTGCAGTGGACATTTGTTGTTATCTTAGACATTAGGGCAGTCTTTGTATGAGCATATTTGTCAATTGACAGCCATAGATGAGAAAAATCAAGCATATGGCTGGGGATATAGTTCAGTGATATTCCACTTGCATATCATGTGAGAATCCCTGGATGCATTCAGTTATCAGGGCTACTGGGGCAAAATCCTGTTTTTAATTGTAGCCATTGTCTCTCAAGTTCCTGATAGATTGGGGTCATAAATTGGCTCTTTGATTTTATGTATTTTGGTTAACCGGTGGAATAAATTGATAGGTTTAGTTTTTTAAAAAAGGCTTTATGCAAGCCTACAAGTTATGACTTTTCATGCATATTTCCATATTTTTGGTAGATGCCTGTGTACAAAGTTGAAATAAGGTAGTTTGGTTTTTCTTTTCTTTGCTGGGAGGGATGGAGCAGGCAAGTCTTATGTAGCCCATGCTGGCCTTGAACTTGCTTATGTAGTTGAGAGTGACATTGAACTGATTTTCTTGCCTCTAGTGCCTGGGGTATAGGCATTCACCGCCTTGCCTGATTTTCTTTTTCCTTCCTTCCTTCCTTCCTTCCTTCCTTCCTTCCTTCCTTCCTTCCTTCCCTCCCTCCCTCCGTCCCTCCCTCCCTCCCTCCCTCCCTCCCTCCCTCCTTTCTTTCTTTCTTTCTTTCTTTCTTTCTTTCTTTCTTTCTTTCTTTTAATGTGATGCTGGGCAGTGGCTTTGTGTATGCTAGAGATAAGCTAGACAAGTGACTGAGCTATATCTCCCCAATTTCAGTTTTCAGCACTTAACTTTATTTAGGAAAAACTAAATATTCTACTATGGTTTATAGCTTTTGATGAATTCTCTAAGCTTAAACATATTACAGAGTCACCAGGTGACTTGTGAAACTTTGTTTTGTCAGTGTGTGATAGGTATGGTCTAAGCATATTAGTTTTAGAAAACTAGTTATATCTTTATGGATAACATTTTAAGGCAGTTCTAGAAAATAATTATTTTAAATCTTACCTACCTTAGGTCTCAGGTTTAATTCCCAACACTGCAAAATAAACATCTACATACTTTAGTCATTTGAATCTATAGCCCAATGTATTCCTGAAGAATGCATGCCAGGTCTGTCTAGCTAAGAGTGAGACCTTGTCTTAAAACAAGCCAACCAACAAAGAAACATCAAGATTAAACAAAAACTACTTCAAACCAGAGGAGCTTCTACATGCTCATGGATGTTAGTGCTTTAGTATTAAGAACTAGACCCCTCTCCTTCTAAACCCCATGAGGTGGAAGTAGCTAGGCCCTGCCTCCTGATAACCAGGCTCTTAATAAAGCACTAGCGTGGCCAAGATTGGATGGATGCCTCTAGAACAGTGGTTCTCAGCCTTCCTAATGTTATGACCCTTCTATACAGTTCTTTATGTTATGGTGATTCCCCCTCCCCATAACCACATAACTTCATAACTGTTATTTTGCTACTGTTATGAACCATAGTTCAAATATCCTGATGATATTGGGTAACTCCGAAGGGGTCTGGACTCATGGGTTGAGATTTAGCTGCTTTAGAATTAGCTGAATATGAATTTTATTTATGAAGTCATGTCAGTGCCATATAAAGAATTAATATAGGTCAATGTTAGAGTACTTTCTGAATCTACTTGATGTCCTGGGTTCAACTCCCAGCACTGCTATTAATAAGAAAAGTTAGTTTTGCAGTTTCATCCATCCTCAAAAAACTTGATGTAATAAGGATTAGAATCCTTTATAAATGCAAATTGTTGCATTTTTATGCTTTTATATTTTTTTCCCCTCTCATTGTCCTTTCTCCCTTTTAGTTCTTTTTGTTAAGCTTAAGTAATTTTCTTGCCTTAGCCTTATAAGTGCTAGGATATCATGAGAAACACATCAGTTTACATTGTTTTCTGAATGAGTACATAATTTTAGTTTGTAATATTTTTGGAGAGATAGGTCATGAGTAAATTTTAACTATTAATTTTAACTATTCTACTAGATTGGATTAAAATTAGTTTACAAAAATGACAGAAATCATTAGGATAACTGGGGGCAGTGGCTGATGCCCATAATCCTAGTACTTGAGGGGCAGACACAGGATTGCTGTAAGTTTGAGGCTAGTCTGTTCTACATAGTGAGACCCTGACTCTGTCTCAAGAACCCCTCCAACATTTTTTTCTTTTAAAGAATGATTAGATATTCCAGAATGAATACCCATAAACAGTAATTGAAAGAAAGCTATGAACAGTGTCTTAAAGAGAATTGGGAATATTTTTTGGATAACATAATCAGTTGTATCTTTTTTTTTTTTTTTTTTTTTTTTTTTTTTTTTTGAGACAGGATCTTATGTATTCCAGGGTGATACTGAACTCCTTTGAACTTCTTTGTAATTATTATTATTATTTTTTGGGCAATTTCATACTTGTATATAGTGGATTTTAAGTCATTTCACTCCTACTCCTCATTACCCTCATTTCCTCCCTCCCTCTCTAGTTGAAACTAGTTTTCTCAAGTCATCCTCCTACATTAATGTTCTTTTTTTTTGGTAACTCAGTGAGTTTAAAACTTTTAAATAAATTGGTATTGTGTGCTTGTGGGGGTAATGGGGAGGTCAAAGGGCATGTTTTTGGAATCAGTTTTCTCCATTCGCTTTTATGTAAGATTTTGGGATTGAACTCAGATCAGTTTTATTGTCTGACCAGTGCCATTTCCTGCTGAGCCACCTCACTAGCCTTACTGAGTTTAAGTATCATGCAAAGGGGCTTATTTACTGGACCATGCACAAGTTTATCTTTGGCTACACCACTGAGTGATTTTGAACTTGTGCTTTTTCCCAAGTGTTGAGAATACAGGCCTACACTACCACCCTGGTTTATGCAGTGCTAGAAATTAAACCCAGGGCTTCATCAGTGCTAGTCAAATCTCAACCAGCTGAGCTACCAGTCCAGCCATAACAGTTGTATTTTTGTTTGCAAAATCCTGAGTTGGTTAAAATTTGTGTTTTTTGTTTGTTTGTTTGTTTTTAGGATGAGAAGGCAGTTGTGAATATGTTTTGACTTCCGGTTTTCTTTCACTGGATTTCTCACTGGAATCATGGAAGAGAAGCAGCAAATTATATTGGCTAATCAAGATGGTGGGACAGTGACAGGAACAGCCCCTACCTTCTTTGTCATCCTAAAACAGCCAGGAAATGGCAAAACTGAGCAAGGAATTTTGGTTACTAAGCAAGATGCCTGTGCTTTGTCGAGTAGGATGTCATCACCAGGAAAATCTAAAGGGAAGATTTGCCTTCCAGCTGATTGTACTGTGGGAAGAATCACTGTTACCCTTGATAACAATAGTATGTGGAATGAGTTCCATAATCGAAGTACAGAGATGATTCTGACCAAGCAGGGAAGACGCATGTTTCCTTATTGTCGATATTGGATAACAGGCTTAGATTCAAATTTAAAGTATATCCTTGTAATGGACATATCTCCTGTGGATAACCATCGTTATAAGTGGAATGGTCGTTGGTGGGAACCCAGTGGGAAGGCCGAACCCCATATTTTGGGGAGAGTTTTTATTCATCCAGAATCTCCTTCCACAGGTCATTATTGGATGCATCAACCAGTATCTTTCTATAAACTCAAACTTACTAACAATACACTGGACCAAGAAGGGCATATTATCTTGCACTCTATGCATCGTTACCTGCCAAGGCTTCATTTGGTGCCTGCAGAAAAGGCTACAGAAGTGATACAATTAAATGGCCCTGGTGTTCATACTTTTACTTTCCCCCAGACTGAATTCTTTGCAGTAACAGCCTATCAAAACATTCAGATTACCCAGTTGAAAATAGATTATAATCCATTTGCCAAAGGCTTCCGAGATGATGGATTGAGCAGTAAGCCCCAGAGAGATGGGAAACAAAGGAATAGCTCTGATCAAGAAGGGAATAATGTTTCTAGTTCTCCTGGTCATCGTGTTCGTCTTACTGAAGGTGAAGAATCAGAGATACATTCAGGTGATCCTGTGTTAAGGGGTCATGAAACATCAGGTCTAGGTTTGGAGAAACCACCCCGTAATGTAAAACAAGACTTTCTTGGTTTTATGAGTACTGATTCAGCACTTGAAGTTCCTCAATTAAAGCATGAAATTTCTGAAAGGTAAGTCATTGTTTGTTTGTTTTTTAAAGATTTATTTATTATGTATACAGTGTTCTGACATGCATACCTACATGCCAGAAGAGGGCACAAATCTCATTACAGATGATTGTGAACCACCATGTGGTTGCTGGGAACTGAATTCAGGACCTGAAAGAGCAGTCAATGCTTTTAACTTCTGAACCATCTCTCCAGCCCCAGTTTTTGTTTTGTTAAACTTACATTTATTTTGTGTGTGTTTGTGTGTTGATCAGAGGATTCCCTTGTTGGTGATCCTTTTACATCATGTGGGTCTGCACATCAAAACTCAGGTCATTTGGTTTGGTGACAACCACCTTTACCCAGTCAATGATTATCTTTTCAGTCAGGAAATAACATGTTTTTCTGTTCTTAGAGATAAAAAGAAGATTGAGATGGACCAGTTTTTGGAGTTAATTCATTGGTTCTGTGGAATGCTGTAGATGTTGATACTAGTTGTTGTAAAGCAAACCACACCTGTTTCTAATTCTTTGATGTGACAGCTTATTTTTCTGTAAGGTATGTCCATTGGATTCAGGGTGTAGAGTTGGAGCCAGATTGGATAATTTATCAAAATAGGGAACTCTTATTTATTTGTGGCTTCTTGTTAATACATGTAAAAAAAAAAGGGGGGGGGAATTATAAATGAGACAGTTTATCCAATTAAGGCATAAGATGTACTCATTATAACCTGAATTTACTGCCTTAAGGTCATCCTAACCCATAAATTGCCCAATTAAATAGAATCTAAAAGTTATTATTTATGAAAATATCCTAGTATATTTTCTAAAAATAAATTCATTCTATATAATTGAACCTTTGTGTTAAAAAAAAAATCTCTAAAACCTGGAATACTTCTAATACCAAGCAGTTCAGGTAGGAGGTAGTCAACTTCTTTATAGTTTATACTGATACTTTATTTCAGTAGTCTATATGTACATATATGTAATTCTGAAAAAGAGGCTGAGTAATATCCACTGTAAAAGCCTATGTGTATATGTGTATTTTAAACTTTTTTTGGGGAGAATCAAGATTTCAGTATATAGCTAGTCTGCCTGGAACTTGGTATATATAGCCCAGGTTGGTCCCAAATTCAGGATCTTTCTGCATCAGGTACTGGGATTACAGATGTCCACCCATGTTGACTTTTTAATTCTCAATTTTTTTGTTTGTTTTTTTTTTGAGAGAGGGTCTTACTATGTAGGCCCAGATGGCCTGGAACTTGCTATGTAGACCAGGCTGGATTTGAATTCACAGAGATCTTCCTGCCTCTGCTTCTCAAGAACTGATATTAAAGATGTAGACCACCATGTCTGACTTAAAAACCATTTACCTATCCATTCATTTCTTTATTTGTTTATTTTTGATTTTTCAAGAGGGTTTCTTTGTGTAGCATTAGCTGTCCTGGAACTTGCTCTGTAGACTAGGCAGGCCTGGAACTCACAGAGATCTATCTGCCTCCGCCTCCCGAGTGCTGGGATTGAAGGCCTGTATCACCACCACCTGGCCCGTGTTGGACTCTTAATATTTACTTATTTTGTGTGTGCACAGCTCATGTGTGGAAAGTGGTTCTTTTTTTTCTACCATATGGGTCCCAGGGATTATCAGGCTTGGCAATAAGTACCTTTACCTGCTGAGCTGTCTTGCTGGCTCTGGACTTTCCTTTTTAGGTGGAAGGCTGATAACTGTTAGTGATCTAGTAATCTGTTTAATTTTTCAAGGGTATATACATTCCATTTCAAATTAAAAACAAAGTCAAGCTGGGCAATGGCTGTGCACACCTTTAATCCCCAGAGGCAGGTAGATATCTGTGAGTTTGAGGACAGCCAGGACTGTTACACAGAGAAACCCTGTCTCAAACCAACAAACAAACAGTCAAAACAGTACTATAATAAGCCCAGATTTTCAGTAGAGTATAAATTCTAAGACCAAGAGGATGCCTGAAACTACAGATGGTATTAAAGCCTGAATATTTGCTATGCTCTTTTCTATGTACATGTTAACTATCACAATAAGAGATTAACTGTAATAACAAAATGCAGCAATTGTAATCTTAAATTTACTAATTTGTCGTGTGACCCACCCCTCCCCCCAAGACTGGGTTTTTCTGTGTAACAGCTCTGTCTGTCCTGGAATTTGAATTTAGGCTGGCCTTGAACTCAAAGAAATCTGCCTGTTTGCCCCTCCTATGTGCTGGGATTAAAAGTGGGTGTCATTACCACTTGGCACTACCTACTTCGTACCTTGGCTAACCATCAAGCAACTGAAAATGAGGGAAAAAAAAAAAAAAAAAAAAAAAAAAAAAAAAGAGGACAAGAGAATCTTAGTATACACTATATTTGGTTTTGACACTAACAACTCAGTGTTAGGCCTACAATTTTAGGGGCCTTATCCCCAAAAAGGTTGCCCCTATTTCAGAAACTATCCTTCATCACCTGTTACCGCCTCGTGGTTTCCTTTTCAAGTGTTTATAGTTTACATACACTTATCAGTCTTGTACAAACTTGGAAAGTATAGTATGGAACACTTCTAGCTTCTTTCTAGGGGAAATTTACAACCCTGATATTAATCCAAGGAAATAAAACTAAAGAGAGATACCTCATGAATTTAGATGCAAATTTTCAAGAACTCAGCCCAGCAATAATTAAAAAAACAAACAAAAAAACAGCTGGGTATGGTATACACCTTTAATCAAAGCAGGATCTCTGCTTTAAGGCCAACCTGATCTACATTGCAAGTTCCAGAACAGCCAGGACTATATCAAGAGACCTTGTCTCAAAAACCAAGATAACAACAAAGCAGTATTATAACAAGGTTTAGTCCAACAATGCAAGGCTGGATGACAGCACTGCCCAGTTGACCATATTATGTACTTGAACAGATTTTTGTGTAGGGTTAGTGTAATAGTTACTTACTTGTTCCTGACAAAAGCAATTTAAGAGAGGAAGGATTTCTTTTTGGCTCACAGTTGGAGGATACAGTCCATTATGGTGTGAAAGGCCTGATAGCAGGAGTGGGAAGCAGCTGGCCACATGAATCCATTATCAGGAGGTACAGAAAGATGAACATTAGTACTCCACTGGCTTTCTCTCCAATTTTATTCAGCCTGGCATCCAGCTCATGGGATGGGGAAGTTCATCATATTTGGGTAGAGCATTCCCTCCCTCCTCAATCTTTTCTGGAAAATAGCCCCATAAACACATCAGAAATATGTTTCTGTGGTGATTCAAAATGTTATTAAATTGATGATGAAAATTAACTGTCACAGTGTAGCTATCTTGCTCTAGGCACCATTTGTTGAAGAGGCTATTTATGTTGTGTGCAGGTGTGTGTGTGTGGGGGGGGGTATGGTACCTTTGTTGAAAATTCAGTTGCCTGTAGTTGTATGATTTATTTTTGTGTCCTCTGTCCTATTTTACTGCTTTATATATTTGTCTTTGTGCCAGTTTGTGCCATCTTGTTTTTGTTACTATGGCTTTGTTATTTATTTGAAACCATGATGTTTCCTGCATTGTTCTGTCTGCTTAGGATTGCTTTGGATATATGGGTGTTTGAATGCTTCCATATGAATCTTAGGGTTTTTTTTTTTTTTTTTTTTTTTTTTTTTTCCTAGCAGTTAAGAAAGTCATTGGAAGTTTGATGGGGCTTGCATTAACTGTCTGTAGGTAGCTTTCAGAAATTTTACAATATTATTTTTCTCAATCCATAAACATGGAAGATTTTTCCATCTTCTGATGCTTTCCTCAATTTCATTCCTAATTGTGGTACTTTGTTTGTGATCTAACAAATAAAACTTGCCTGAAGGTCAGAGTTTGGAGCCAAGCCACTAGTTAGCCATTGAGGTCAGGCAGTAGTGGCACAAGCCTTTAATCCTAGCACCAGGGAGGTGGAGACAGGAGTGGTTTGGCTTGATGGAGAGAAGAATATAAGGCAGGAGGAGATAGGAGCTCATTACATTCAGTCTGGGCATTTTAGTGTGAGGACTCGTTGGGAGAGGACCACCCCTTTGGTCTGAGGATTCAGTAGAAGTAAGAACTAGTGGCTTGCTCCTTTGTGTCTCTGATCTTTCATCATTAACCCTTATATCTGACTCCAGGTTTTTATTACGAAGAGCCATTAGAATTTGTGAAACACTAAGTGTCATAGTTTTCAATATAAAAGTCTTTATATACATGGTTAGATTTGTTCTTTGGTCTTCTGAAAA
Source organism: Phodopus roborovskii (assembly GCF_943737965.1). Lineage (NCBI taxonomy): Eukaryota > Metazoa > Chordata > Mammalia > Rodentia > Cricetidae > Phodopus > Phodopus roborovskii. The sequence goes on along the minus strand of NW_026126416.1, from coordinate 33,300,037 downwards.
GAAAATTTTGAATCTACAGTGAATGTAACTATTTTCCTGATTTCTTTCTCAGTACATTTGAAGAAAATCTATTCATCTAAACTGGATGTGGTGGCACATGCCTTTAATTCCAGCATTTGGGAGGAAGAGGCAGGATGATTTCTGTGGAACCAGCCTGCCTGGTCTACATAGTGAGTTCTAGGACAGCGAGAGCTACATAGTGAGACCATGTCTGGGGGGAAAACCCAACAAATAAATAAATAAATAGACAATCTTCTGATCTTTGTAACATGTTAATGTTTGTTTCATATCATACTTTGCTAATAGGTATGAATTTCCTCTGTCCTTTCTTATTTGTATTCCTTTTATTTCTTTTTTGTCTTATTATTTTAACTGAGACTTTAAGCACTATCTTGGAAAAGAATGAACAGAGTAGACACACCTGTTTTGTTCTTGACGTTAGAGAGGAAATGTTTGTACTTTTTCCATTTAGCACAGGTGTGTTTTATGTTGCTTTATGATGTTGAGGTGTTTGTAGTTTTTATAGGTCTTTATTGAATAGATGTTGAACTTTTCATTGAGAATTTTTGTATCTATGTACATCAGGGAAGTTGATTTAGTTTTCTATTTATATATTCATATCTTGTTTTGTTAATCAGGGTAATATTGGAGTTTGGTAACACTACTTACTTCCCTTCCTGTTTTATGGAATACTTTGATGCACTTTGTTTTTCTTTAGAGGTAATACTAGAAATCCACAGGTAACCCATTAGTCCTTAGCTTCCTCTGGTCGAGTTAACGTTATATTGCTATGTGTCTAGGAAATTACCCCTTCTAGATTTTTCAATTTCCTAATATTCTCTAATAATTTTAAATATTCCATTGTTGGACATGGTAATATCATTTTTCATCTCTAATTTTGTAAGTTTGAATATTTTTTCTTGGGTATTTTATCTTTTTAAAGAAACATCTGCTTCACTAACTCTTGTATTCTTTTCATCTCTGTATCATTAATGGCTTCCTTTATTTTCATCTACTGATTTGGGACTTTGTCTTGTTTTTCTAATACTTTGAAGTTTGTCCTTATTTGAATTCTAATTGTTTTGTTTTACTGTGACAGAGTCTCTCTCTACATAGCCCTGGCTGCCCTGGAATTCACTATGTAGAGATCTACCTGCCTCTGCCGATTTTAGAGACAAGCACCACTATATCTTGCTTGGATTCTAATTTTTTTTTTAAGTGTAAACACTTTTAACAATAAATTTCCTTCTTAGAACTGCCTTTGTTGTATCCCAAGGATTCTGATAAGTTGTACTTAAAGTTTCTTTTTTTTTTATCTTTTTCTTCAGTTACCCTATTGATCACTGAAGTGTTTATTTCTCAGTCTCCAGGTATTTGAACAGTTTCTGTAGGTTCCTTTGGTAATGTTTCCTTGTTTTATTCCATTGTGATACAGAAAAGTTTGGGAAGCTATTTAATTTTAAAAAATTGTTAAGATGTGTGTATGGCCTAAAATGTGATCTTTTGAGAAAGTTGTGTTAGGTGGAGTATTCTGACAGATTAATTTGAGTTTGATTCTCCTGGAATTCACATCATGAAAGAAGGCTGACTCCCACTAGTTCTCTGACGAACACATGTAAACACATATATACACATGAGAATTTTTTTATATGATAAGATGTCTAGCAAATTGTATTTTTTAATGAAATGTTGATAAATGTGTTATGTTGATAAATTGCTTTTGAGTACTTTGTTAAGTTACAGAAAGTTTTTTAAGAAATGTCTCATGAAATCTGATTCATTAATTACTCTTAAATGTTTTTCCCCCTTGAGTCTTGTTTATGAATCATTCTGTACTTTTTATCTTCTAAATCTTTAGTCTTATTTCACACAGTTTTGAAGATGGTTCCCAGATTGCCTCACCATTAAACCCAAATGGAAACTTTAATGTCGTCATTAAAGAGGAGCCTCTAGATGATTATGATTACGAACTTGGTGAATGCCCAGAAGGGGTCACAGTGAAACAAGAAGAGACAGATGAAGAAACAGATGTATACTCCAACAGCGATGATGATCCTATATTAGAGAAACAACTAAAGAGACACAATAAAGTTGATAACTTGGAAGTTGGCCATCCATCTTATAAATGGCTACCAAGTAGCCCAGGTGTTGCTAAAGCTAAAATGTTTAAATTAGATGCTGGAAAAATGCCAGTGGTTTATCTAGAGCCCTGTGCTGTCACCAAAAGCACAGTGAAAATTTCTGAACTGCCTGATACGTTTTCCACATCTCGAAAAGATAAATCTGTGTTGGAAGAATTAGAATATTTGCCTGCATATATTGAAAATTCTGGTGGGACTGGCTTTTGCTTAAGTAAGGATTCAGAAAATAGTCTCAGAAAACATTCATCAGATCTCAGAATGACACAAAAATATACTTTACTTAAAGAACCTCAGTGGAAATATCCTGACATATTTGATAACAGTAGCACAGAAAAAATAAATGACAGTTCAAAGGCATCAAGTGGAGACTCATTTTCAGGAAAAGAGGACTTAGGCAGAAAGCGAACAACTGTGCTTAAAATGACAACACCCTCAAAGACTGTGAATGCTAGTCAGAGTGCCTCTCCAAATACTCCTGGGAAAAGAGGAAGACCTCGAAAGTTGAGACTCTCTAAGGCAGGGAGACCACCTAAAAACACAGGGAAGTCTTTAACTGCTACAAAGAATATTCCTGTAGGCCCTGGAAATGCCTTCCCTGACGTGAAGCCTGATCTAGAAGATGTGGATGGTGTGCTCTTTGTTTCTTTTGAATCGAAGGTAAGATTGTAATGATCAACTTTCTAAGATCTATCTTGAATTGTATATTGGCTTAAAATTTAGCATCTACTTTTGTTAATGAATCCATTTATGAGTGTGTTTGGGAAAGGAAATGAGTATCTTCATGTTTGGTTTAGTTGACAGTAATCACCTCTTAAGATAGACTTTTAAAATGTCCCCTTGCTTAGATCTCATTCATTTATGAAGTGTATTTATCTGATTTTTTAAAAAGTGTGTGTGTATGTGTGTGTGTATGTGTGTATGTATGTATGTATGTATGTATGTATGTGATTGCAGGTGCCTGTGGAGGCCACAGGTGTCAAGTTACACTGGAGCTAGAGTTACAGGCCATTTTGAGCTACCTGACATTAGTGCTGGAAATTGAACTTGGAATTTTCATTGTTGTAGACTCAAAGAAAGCTTAACAACACATGAAAAGTTCACTGGTTTGTTTGTTTGGTTTTCTGAGCTACTTCATCTCTCCTACCTCTGGTTAGTAACAAGTTTTGGAGAACCAAATACTATGTTTTTTTTTTTTTTTTTTTTTTTTTTTTTTGTTTGTTTGTTTTTTCTTTTTTGGAGACAGGGTCCCTCTACATAGGTTTTGCTGTATTGGAACTCAATCTCCTCTTTAAATTAGTCTAGCCTTGAACTCACACAGTTCCACTTGCTGCTACCATGTCCACCTCAGTGCTAGCAATGACTTGAGTCTTACCCATGGATTGTTTTTTGGTTTGTCCTTCTCTGACTCAACATGTATAATATTTTTCATGCAGATATTTTAAGTAATCTAGTATTTCTAAGTTGACTGTAGATGTTGGATGTCTTTGTACTTGGTCTTTTCCTCCTCCTCTGTTACTGAGAAAGTTTCTTTATGAGGCTATGAGACATGAGCATGCAGATTGTATGTAAATACAGCTTGATGTTGGTTTAGTATGAAATTGAATTTGTTTTTTTTCCCCCCAGTGGTAGTGGTGGTGTTTCTCCTCTTCTGCCTCCCCCTTTGCTTCCTCCTCTCCCTTCCTCCTTTTTTTTTTCTCCTCCTTTCTCTTTCTTTTCTGAGCACCCCACCCCTGTGTTTGTAGCAGAAATAGGGGTGAACAGTACTGGAGAGCAAACCTAGGTCCTTATACATAAGTCAAGTGTCCCCTTATGATTAAAATAACTGCTGGTACTGTATAAAATAATAAAAAGCACATCATATTGGATGTAGTAATGGATGTCTGCAATCCTAACACTTGGTAGATATAGAGGTAGCATGATCAGGAATTGACTGCCACATTCAGCTACTTAAATGAGTTTGAGTCCAGCCTAGGTTACATGAAACCCTGCCCCCCCAAAAAAAGACAAGAAACCCCCAAAAATACGAGAATAATTAACTTGTGTTCTATGAATTTAAACTTACTGCTGAGATATGGGGTTTTCATATTCTTAGTCCTTTATTATTATTATTACTATTTAAAAAATATCTGTGTGTATGAGTGGAGTATGTATGTACTTGGGTGTCAGTGTGCCTGCCTGTGTGTGTACAGAGGCCAGAGTGACACCTTCCTCATTGTTCTCAGCCTTGATTCTTTGAGACAGGGTATCCTCACTGAATTTGGAGCTCACTGATTGGCTAGGCTCCTGCCTCCTTCACCCCAATTCCCACTAGGGTTTATGTAAAAGTGCCACCATACCCAGCTTTTACATGGGTACTGGGAATAAACCAGGTTCTCATGATTACATGGCAAGCACTGTACCTACTGAGCACTTCATCCTCTGGTCGTTCTCATCTTTTTTTTTTTGTTTTTTTTTTTCCTTTAAGTTTCCTTTAAATATTTTAGAAACAATATAAACTGGATTTTATTTTTAATATATAGGAGGCACTAGATATTCATGCAGTTGATGGGCCCACAGAAGAACCTTCTAGTCTTCCGACTACAACCACAAATGATTCAGGTATTATATAACAGTATAAATTCAGATATATTTGCTGTTGAGGCTGTAGTAGTGAAATGTGGAACATTTATTCTTTTTGATATGTTCATTATTTTATTTTATCACTGTTTTGTGAGTAGGTTGCAGAACAAGAATTTCCCAGTTGGAAAAAGAATTAATAGAAGATTTGAAGTCTTTGCGTCATAAGCAGGTGATACATCCTGCTCTTCAAGAAGGTACTAGTTTAGTTTCAAAGTGTGGACAAGCCAACTTGTCTTTTGTCCATTGTTGTCTTCCTCTTTTTACTTTCTACCTTTTTGCTTATTTTTCTCTGTTCTTTATTTTCTTTTTCTCTGCTATCCTTGACTTCATTTTAGTACCTCTCAACTACCAATTTTTTATTTTCTCTGCTTCTAAAGTACTTTTCAACTTAAGACATGTAGGTCCTTGTAAATAGAGTTCTTAATTGCTCTAAGTAGTAAAAACCTGGAGTCAGATATTGAAGGAAATGCAGAGAGATCAGAGAGAAGGAGCAAACCATGGCACACCTTACCTCCTTAGTGTCCCAGCAGACAAGAGAGTAAGTTCCTGTTTCTCCTTGCTTATATCTTGTTTCTTCCCAGCTACCTCACTTCCTATCTGTCTGTACAGACTTCCAGACCTCTGTGGTTAGCAAGCTCCATTCTCTGACCTTCAGACAGGCTTTATTTGTACAAGTAAAATATCACCACATATTCCCCTTTTTTGTCTAAAATTTAAAAAAAGGTTATAACTAATATAAGAAAAACTATATACAATAAGTATAGTAACAATATACAGCATATACAGGCAATAGGTACACTAACCATATGCATATGACAAATTCAGAGAAAATACTCCATTATCTATTCTTTCTTGATGAGCCCAAAGTCTTGAACCTAATTTACTTCCTATTCTAATTTGCATTATCAAATTATCTTTTAATGTCTTTCAAACCTATTACAATTAACACATCTTTAGTGAGTTTCTTTACTGATTCTGGCAAACAAACAAAAAAAAAAAAAAACTATATACGGTTTAGTCTTTAACTCCCTCAGAGATCTGAGAAGAAAATAGTATTAACTGAGTATTCAGGAAGTGTGGGCAAGCAGCTTCCAAAAAAAAAAAAAAAAAACGTGAGCAATGATAGAAAACAACTGGCTGCCAGGACAGTCCCCCAAGAATGCTCTGCAATGTTGAGGTATTCATCTTTGGCCTATAGGCCTAGCACATCTGACACATTCTATGAACCAGGATAACCTGAAGGACTGGACCACCTTGTCTTGGCAAGATTTGCAGTCACTCCTTTTGGTGTCCTTTTGTTCAATTTGGATAGCACACTGTCAGCAGTTGAGGCAAGGACACTCTCTTTGCCACAAAGAGTAAACTCCATGTGGAGTTTTTTCGATGCCCATCATCCGACATAGATTGGTGCTGCTAGGAACAGACATGCCTCATTGTCAAAAAATAAATAAACCTATGTTATTAAAATATGTTAAATGCCATATTCTATAGATCTCTGAAGTGTCTGAAGACAAATTGTCTTTCTAAAATGTTTGATCTTGTAAACATACCTAATGTGACTACAAGTTTTATTGTAATAGACTAATTATGAAACCATATTTCATTATTGTCCTATATGGTTGATAATAATAACTTTCAAGGACTGGAAACAGTATGTTTTGGCAAAATTTGTATCAATATACATACAACATTTGTATGTAATATACAGAAGTTCAATCCAGTATAAAATATTTAAAACTAGTAGTTGCTTTTTAAGAATAGATTTCAATTATCTACTGTTTCCCCTTTTATCTATATCCTTTCTTTATACTTTTCAGGATAGATTCAATAATCTACCCTTTTTATCTTAGGTCCTTATTCTAATAATAATTGTGTGTGTGTACATATATGTATTCTATATATATATAATTTATCACAGTAAGAAAATAGTGTTTTCTCTTCAAAATGTGGGAACATTTTGCATCTTTTTAAACTGTGATTACATTTATGGGTTCCCCCCCCTTTGGGGGTTAAGGATCCTATTTTTGTTTCTTAAGTAATACATTTAAGGACACACACACACACACACATACACACACACGGGGCTGAAGAGATGGCTCAGTAAATTAAGTGTGCTTGCTGTGAAATATGAAGACCTTACTTTGATCCCTAGTACACACATAAGTAAGCCAGGTATGACAGTATATGCCTGCAATCTTGTTCTTGGAAAACCAAAAAGGATCCCTGATTCTTATTGTCTGGTCAGTTAAGCCAAATACAGTGTTTGACCTTGTCAGAAAAAATAAAGTGAAGAGTGATTGAGGAAGATACCGAGTATCTGCCCCTGGTACATACACAGATACAAGTGTTGGAACATGTGCACACAACACGTAAATACAAAAGAGTGTTTTTTTCTCATTGTGTGTCTACAAGTACATAACATTTGGAGGAGCATTGGGAAGTTAATTAAAAAAATTAGATGGTTTAGTAGGTTTAAGGTACTTGTTGTTAAATCTAATGATTAGATTTCAATCTTTGGAACCTCTGTAGTGGAAAGAGATATGACTTCTGCAAGTTGTTCTGACGTCCACATATCAACTTCCTAACTCCTGTGTGAGTTTTTGATAGAAAATCTGAGCCTGTTTCATATTATATAATAATTTATTACAGGGTTGTAAATCTTCTGTCTCATCCTCTTGGCTTCCCAGTGCTTTCATGCCTACTTAATATATTTTTTTGTTTATTTTTAGTAGTAACTATCTGTTACAGTGTTACTCTTTATAACCTTTGGTGAAATATTTCCCCAAAATATTGTCTCTTGATTTATTATATAAGTAAGTCTCATTTTATGCTCATTGATAATAATTGGAGAATTAGTGCCTATAATCAGGCCAGAAACTCCATCTGGCAAGGTTTTATTAGAGACTCTAGAAGGCCTCTGAACCTCAGGGGCTGAAAAAATAAATATTTGGATTTTGCTTTATTTATTGATGTTGCTTTGGCAACCTAGAACAAAATACATTTTCATTTTATATTTTCTGTGTATTTGCAGTGTGGGTATAGTTTAATTTGTGTCCCTTGCTTAGGTTCTCAAAAGGCTGTAATCAAGATGTTGATGAAGCAATTGGCAAGGCATATTTTTCTCTTATTATTTGCTAAAGCGGATTCTGCTCCCATTTCCCCTGTAGCCCCCCCCCCCCTTCTCTCTCCTCTCTCATATTTTTGGAGATAGGGTTTCTCTCCTATCTCTCCTAGGACAGATAGGTAGTCCTAGCTGTCCTAGAACTTACTTTATAGACCAGACTGGCCTTGAACTCAAAAGATATCTGCCTGCCTCCATCTCCCAAGTGCTGGGATTAAAGTCATGTGCCACCACTAGTAAGCTTCCCCCTTAGCTTATTGATTGACATAATTTACTTTGTTGCAGCTTTAGCAACACTTCTATATTGTTTCCATGCCGTGTTCTATTGGTTGTAAACAAATCATAGATCTTGCCCATATTCAAGGGTAGATAATATATAATACTGTAAGTAAGGATTTTAAGTGGAGCTATTACTGTTTATGTAATCATTTTGCTTTTTATCATTTCCTTTAGTAACTCTGAGGAAAAAAAAAATTCCCAAGGGAAGAAGGGAGATAATATGAGCTATGGTCTTTTTTTTTCTTGTAGTGGGCTTAAAACTGAATTCAGTGGATCCAACAATGAGCATTGATCTTAAATACTTGGGAGTACAATTGCCTTTGGCTCCAGCTACCAGCTTTCCCTTTTGGAACCTTACAGGAACCAACCCTGCCTCTCCTGGTGAGTGTGTAGCATTTATATAACAGAAAGCTATTTTTCTTCTTTAGGTTTAGCTTATTTGTAGTATAAATTTTAAAACATTACCTTTATTCTCCAATTTAGGATATTTTAGAGTAAATCATTTCTTGGCATATAATTAATACATAGGATGTGTCATAGTAGAGAAACAGTAATTTGACATATTTTGCTAACTAGAACTCTGGTCATTTTCTTTTGCTTTTTCTTTTATAGATGCTGGGTTTCCTTTTGTTTCTAGGACAGGAAAGACCAATGACTTCACCAAGATCAAAGGATGGAGAGGAAAATTTCATAGTGCTTCTGCATCTAGGAATGAAGGTAATTAGCTTTTGCTACCCAACTCAAGTCCAGTTTTTTCTCTGTTTTTGAGATACAGTCTCACTGAGTGTGGAATGCTAGCTTGTGCTGCCAATACTCCTGCTTACTCTCCCAAGTGTTGGAATTATAGGCATTTGCCACCAAGCCTGGGTGGTCATTAGTTTTTGTTTTAAACACTACATATCGTCTGAAAAGTGTAATCTTGGACTAGGGTAATGGCACTTGCCTTTAATCCCAGCACTAGAGACAGGTGGATTTCTGTGAGATTGAGTTCAGTTTGACTACATAGTGAGTTCTAGGCCAGCCAGGGTTACATAGTGAGACCCTGTTTTAAATCAAATCAGTGTCATTTAACCACTTGTCCTTATCCTCCTCATCTTTCCTTTAAACTGAAGTGAAAACATCGTTTTACTGGTGTTTGTTTTCTCCTTAGGTACTTTCTGGGGTTCCACTTCCTATCCATTTCAAACCTAATAAATAATCCTTGCGGCTTCCAAACTGAATTTCTTTTTGTTATGGTTAATTACAAAAGCATCATTTCAGAACTGTGTACTTCAGAATTATCTAGGAATTCGGATAGTTTCATGCTCTAGAATAAACTTGTAACCCAAAGGTTTTGATTGGCAATATGAACCTATTTCTCTTTGCATTTGTTTACTGTTTGTACCCTAACCAGCTTAGTTTGCCATTTGTCCAAAATAAGTCTTCTTCACCTTTGAGTTTGTATAGTCTTATAACAATTGCAATATGTTAAAACTTTACTACTATTTTGCTTTCCTAAAAATAGGATGTTGCAGCGTCTGGAGCTCTACCATTGTAGTTGAGTCACTTGGGAGGCACACCAAGGAGGGTTGTAAGAGTGTAGTGCCAGATCCAAGACATCTAGGGCTACATAATGAGAACTTGCTTCAAAAACAAAACCAAGCAAATGAAAACCTTTTTATGCTCCGCTTTCACTCTTGCCTTTTGTTTTAGACTTCAGGGATTCAGGTCTCTTAAACAATCCCTTGGCATTCTGTTTTCTTTGATTTAATTTCTTTTGTTTTCTTCCATCTCTTTACTTTTATTTATATATTTGTTTTTTAGAGACATGGTTTCTCTGTGTAGCCCTGGCTGTCCTGGAACTCTCTATAGACCAGGCTGACCTCGAACTCACAGAGATCAGTCTGCCTCTGTTTCCCGAGTGTTGGGATTAAAGGTGTGCACCATCACTACCTTGTTTTCTTGCTGTTAGTTTTTATTCATCACTAGTTTCTGTAGTTAGGTGAAAAGATTTTTAACTTGTATCTGAGACACTGTCTTATTTGTCTTAGTTTTCTATTCTTTCTGAATAGGAACAGTTTAGAGAAGTTTCAATAGGATATAGCTTAGTACTTCTCACCTTGTAGAATGTTCTTCCTAGAGATCTGCAACTCTCCTAGGTTTAAATGTTTTGTGTCTCCTTATTTCTAGGTGGAAATGCAGAGGCTTCACTGAAAAACCGTTCTGCTTTCTGTAGTGATAAGCTAGATGAATACTTGGAAAATGAAGGCAAGCTAATGGAAACAAGCATGGGTTTCTCTTCCAATGCTCCCACGTCTCCAGTAGTATACCAGCTACCTACCAAGAGTACTAGCTATGTTCGAACTCTTGATAGTGTACTAAAGAAGCAATCTACTGTTTCCCCTTCTACCTCTAATTCTGTGAAGTCTCATTCTGTAACCACTGCCTCTCGAAAAACAAAATCTCAAAACAAACAGACAACACTCAGTGGTCGAACTAAATCATCTTATAAGTCTATTGTACCATACTCTGTTTCACCAAAGCAGAAAAACTCTCATGTGATCCCAGGAGATAAAATTACCAAGAATTCCTTAAGTACAACCTCAGATACCCAGGCGAGTAACATCGTTGTGCCAACTGTAGATGAAAGTGCATTTCCAAAGCAGATTAGTTTACGGCAGGCACAGCAACAGCAGCTGCAGCAGCAAGGAACACGCCCTCCAGGTTTGTCAAAATCTCAAGTAAAGCTGATGGACCTGGAAGACTGTGCACTCTGGGAAGGAAGACCAAGGACCTATATTACTGAAGAGCGAGCAGATGTCTCGTTGACAACTCTGCTTACTGCTCAAGTAAGTATTCTATTTTCTCTAAACATTTGGTGCTTAGCTAGAAATTAGACATTGTTGCTTTTGGCAAATGGATAAGCTAGGTTTTAGCATTTTAATTGCTTAGGTGATATCTGCCTGTCTCTTCCTCCTGAGTGCTATGATTAAAGGTTGTGGGACACAATACCTGGCTTGGCATATATGGTTTTAATCCCAGTACTCAGGAGACAGAAGCAGGCAAATCTCTGTAAATTTGAGGCTAGTCTGGCTTACATAGTGAGCTGTAGGCCAGCCAAAGCTACATAGTGAGACCCTGTTTCAAACAAATAAGGTGAAAAGTCATAAAGGTGCCTGATAATGATTTGTGGCCTCCACATGTGTATGCATGGGTGGCACTCACACAGTTGCACATGCATACACTGTATACATACCACAAGTAAATACAAAAAAAAATAAAAGTCTAGGGTCAGCAAGCTGGCTTAGTAGTTAAAAAATGCTTTCTGCATGAGCCTGGTAGCCTGAGTTCAATCTCCAGAAACAATATGTAGGTGGATAAAGAGAACCAACTGTACAACCTTGTTTTCTGACCTCCACATATGTACTGTGGCATGTGCATCCTCACATATCATGTATATACATGACATAAAAATAAAACAAAATATTGAATTCGAGAGCTAGATCATGAGATGTTGTCAGTAAATGCTTTCTGTAATTTGTGCATGTATACATGTGTATTTCTATATGTGATCATACATATGGTTATACATACATGCGTGCAGGTGTATTACACATGTGTGCATAAATATGTGTTTGTAGGTCAGAGTTGCTATCAGTTTCTTGTTTAGATCCTCTTCCTTTTTATGGAGCCAGGATATCTTGTTGAAACAGCTAGCTGGCCCCAGAGATCCCTATCTCTGTCCTCCAAGTACTGTGATTATAGGTGGCTGCTTTGAATAGGAGCATTTTATCCACTGAGTCAACTCTCTAATCTGTGTCATTTATTTACTAGGCATTCATAAAAATTTGTGCAGCATATTTATTATTTTCTTCCTTTATTGTTTATTTAGGACATTTAAAATAAAAGAGTAAATATTAGATTTTGTAGACCATATATGCTATTGGACTGTTATTCACTCGGCTATTGCAGTCTAGGTAATAGGATCCTGCTTGTGCTCCAGGAAAACTTTATGAAACATAAAGTTTGACCTATGCACATTAGATTTGCTAGTTCTGCATAAGAACATTATGTGACTCTTAAGTTGGTGGTGGTATGATGATTTAGTAAAATTTTAACTTTCTTACTTAACTTTAGGCATCTCTCAAAACTAAGCCTCTCCATACAATCATAAGAAAACGAGCTCCTCCATGCAACAATGACTTCTGTCGCCTGGGTTGTGTATGTTCCAGTCTAGCTTTGGAGAAGCGCCAACCTGCTCACTGCCGACGACCAGACTGTATGTTTGGCTGCACTTGTTTGAAAAGGAAAGTTGTGTTGGTTAAAGGCGGATCCAAAACAAAGCATTTCCATAAGAAGGCTACTCATCGAGATCCATTATTTTATGATACACTGGGAGAGGCAGCAAGGGAAGGAGGGGCAGTCAGAGAAGATGAGGAACAATTGAAGGAGAAAAAGAAGAGAAAGAAACCGGAATACAGTGAGTTGGGTGTGTGTGTGTGTGTGTGTGTGTGTGTGTGTGTGTGTGTGTGTGTGTGTGTGTTTTGTTTTTGAGACGGGGTTTCACTATGTGTCTTTGGCTATCCTGGGGCTTGCTCTGTAGATGAGGTTTGGCCTCAACTCATAGAGATCTGACTGCCTCTGCCTCCCAAACGATGTGATTAAAGGTTTGTGCTACCACCACCCTACAGTGGTGTCTTTATTATTTAAATTTAAAACTGTCTTATTATTTGTAAAAGTATGCTTCTTGTGTGTGTATGTAGAGGACCCAGAGGTTGAAGTCACGTGTTTTCCTCAGTTGCTTTCCACTTGATTAAAATAATGTTTTGATTACATTTATTTAGTTTGTGTGTGTGTGTGTGTGTGTGTGGGTATATTGACCCCAATACTTATACTTGCTTGGTAAGCACTCTACAATTGAACCAAACCCACAATACCCTCTAAATTTTTTTTTCCTTTATTTAACACATATGTGTGTGTGTGCCTGAATGTATGTACCACCTGGATGAAGTAGTCCTCAAAGGTCAGAAGGTTCAGTCTCTTGAGCTGGAGTTACAAATTGTTGAGTCATCATGAGGGTGCTGGGAATTAGACTCAGGTTTGGTTTATTTATGGAAGCAGGATATCTTGTTGAAACAAGCTAGTTTAGTGAAGCATCTACTTCCAGGGATCCCAGTTTCAGCCTCTCAAGTATTGGGATTACAGGGGACTGCCTTGCCTGCCTGGCTTTTATGCAGGTTCTAAGGACACAAACAGCACTTTGTCATCTCCCTAGCCCTCTGTTCTGTACTTACTAGAAGTCTCTCCAAACATGCTGGTTCACACTTGTAACCTCAGCATTTAGGAGCCTGAGAAAGGATAGCTGAATTCAAGGCTAGGCTAGCCTGCAGAGATTCTGTATCTCAATTGCCTCCCCAACCAAAGAGCAAGAGCATAAAGAGTCACTAATACAAATAGACTTGACTCAAGAGAGTAGAAAAACTTCTTTGGATATTAGCTACATTGCTAGACTAGCAAACAATGTATTTAAAAGTGGAAAATTACAAGCTACAGATAAGAAGTGTCTTAAAATGCATTAGATTTATTTTTTTTAAAGGCCAGTCATGAGCTGAGCCGTGGTAGAGCATACCTTTAATCTCAGTCCTTGGGAGGCAGAGGCAGCAGATCTCTGAGTTTGAGACCAGCCTGACCTATAAGAGCTAGAGCTAGTTCCATGACAGCCTCCAAAGCTACATAGAGACACCCTGTCTGGGGAAAAAAAAAGGGGGGGGGCAATCATGTTTGAGAACCTGGGTGGTATGATATTCATGATTAGATGATGCATGCCACTGACAGTGAAAACCAAGAAGACAGGGAAGGCAAAAATTTTGGTACAAGGAAATACAGTAACTGAACTAGTAAATGTTTCGGTAATAATTTGAGCAAGTAGTAAAAGTAAAACGGCTCCTCCATCAGAAAAATTGTAATAAATTTGGTAATACACAATTTAAAAATCTTCTCTAAAAGGTGATTTGCATACATATTGTAAGGATTAATCATGTGAGAATAATTTTGAAAATGAGTTGATGAGTGTTGTGGTTTTTAGAATAGAATGATTTATATACAAATCAGTGAAGTCTTGAAACAGGAACCATTAACATAAACCCAATGGTTGTGTAAAAATATTAGAGCTTACGAGGCAGAAGTAGAAGAAGGTTAAGGTGCCCATTTCTCCATTCCAATGACTTCTTAGCTTCCACTAAACCATGACAGTCATCACTAAAATCACAAATGGTTAAAATTAGTTATTGGAGCTGAGTTCAAGGCTATACAGTGAGTTCCAGGACTACACATACTAACTCTGTCCCAATAAACAAAAAATTAGTTACTGTTAGGGATGGTAAATCTCTGATGAAAGACATCATTTTCCATTCCATATTTCATTGTAGAATTTTAATTTTTACATGTTCATATTAGGTAGCTAGAATATAAATTAAAACTTTATGTTCTTATTGCATGAAATCTAGACCTTTATGTTTTGGGTTTTTTTGTTTGTTTGTTTTGGTTTTTCGAGGCAGGGTTTCTCTGTATTGCTTTGGAACCTGTTCTGGAACTCACTCTGTAGATCAGACTGGGCTTGAACTCAGAGATCTGCCTGCCTGCCTGCCTCTGCCTTCCTAGTGCTGGGATTAGAAACATGCGCTACCACTACTTGGTAGTTTCTTGAATTATTAATTTTATCTGCTTATATTCCCTTTTGTCTTGGACTCTGTCACCTTTTGACTTTGTCAAAAAGTATGGCTAGCTATGTAAAGGTCATGTGGCTATTTGCTGTGATCAGTATCAAGCATAATAGGATAAAACCTGGCATTCTTTTTTTTTTTTTTGTAAATGATTTACTTATTATTATGTACATTGGTGTTTTGTCTGTGTGAGGGTATCAAATCCTCTGCAACTGAAGTTATAGACAGTTGTGAACTGCCATGTGGGTGCTGGGAATTGAACCCGAGTCCTCTGGATAGTGCTCTTAACTATGAAGCCATCTCCCCAGCCCCTAAACCTGGCATTCTTGTTACTCAAGCACTCTTAATTTTGTTGGAGACAGAAGATAGTAACTAAGAATTTGTAGTGAAGATTAAAATAGTTGGTCTTTATAAACATTCTGATGAGAAAAATTAGGAACAGAAGTGACTAAACTATAGACATCAAAAGGATGGCAACAGATTAATGTTATGAACAATTCAGATGACAGCAAACTCTTTGGAAGACATGAAACTCATAGAGGAACTGCTGGGAGTGGTTGTATGCCAGTAATTAGTAATCCCAGCACTCAGTAGGCTGATTTCATCTCGTTAAATAATTATACTGATAGTAAAATTACCTGTAATAATAATCACTAGTTTCATATGGCATTATTATTATTATTTTGTTTTTGTTTTTTAAGACAGGGTTTCTCTGTGTAGCTTTGGAGCCTCTCCTGGAACTAGCTCTTGTAGACCAGGCTGGTCTCGAACTCAGAGATCTGCCTGCCTCGGCCTCCCAAATTGCCATGTCCTGTAGTCTTAGCATTTGGGGGCCTGAGGTGGGAGTTTTGATCAAGTCTGGTAGTTAGACCAAACTGGCTAACAGCCAGACTACATCCCAAAAACAAAACAATCCCAGAAAATTACACACTGAAATTCCTAGCTGGTACATTACAGCATGAAAAATAAATAGATTGGAAATAGATTGGAAAAATATCCAGATTGGAAGGAAAGAAGTAAAAATGAGCATTTTCCATAGAAAGAAAGAAAAATCCTAAACTGCTAGAAGTATGAATTAATTTAGTGAGAGTACTGCATGTATCATTAGCATGTAATGTATAAGCAACAGACAGTTGGAAGTTGAAATAAAAATTACCATTTAAAATAACATCTGAGGGTTGGTGGGATGGCTTAGCCAGTAAAGACACTTGCTGCCAGCTTGATAGACTGCTTTAGTTTGATCCCTGGAATCCATATGATAGAAAGAGAGAACCTACTTCCAAAAGTTTTCCTCTGACTTTTACACATGCTCTGTTTTACATAGGTATATCCCCACCTTCAATTTTAAAATAGCAGTTAAAAAGATGAAACATGATAAATTTAACAAAAGATGCCTATGCTGTATTCTCTTGATTGGAGATGAATGAATGCATATGAAGACTGCTAGAGGTCTTCCAGGGAGCATCTGTTTGATAGTTACAAATCACTGTCTTTTGGGAGGGAAGCAACTAAAAATCATGTCCTCCTCTTTTGTTAAGCCGTATGTGAAGCAGAACCTGAACAGCCTGTGCGGCATTACCCACTGTGGGTGAAAGTAGAAGGTGAAGTAGATCCAGAGCCTGTTTATATCCCAACACCTTCTGTCATTGAGCCTGTGAAACCATTGGTGTCACCTCAGCCGGATGTATCGTCTACTACCACGAAGAGCAAACTACCCACTGGAATTAAACCAGCACGAGCATATACTCCCAAACCCAATCCTGTGGTAAGCCTGGAGTTGTGGTTTGTTTCTTATTGTAAGTTCCATAAGCCATTTGTAAAGGTGATAGATTTCAAGCAGTTTTTTTTAAATATCCTGTGAAGAATTTGGGTAATGTGTCTGTAGGGTTCTTCCTCTATGGTTTAATCAGTTTATTTGTTCTCACTTTTTCTTTTGTTTTTGTTTTGCTTTTTTGGTTGTTTGAGACAGGATTTCTCTGTGTAGCTTAGGAGCCTGTCCTGGCACTTTGTAGACCAGGCTGGCCTCAAACTCACAAAGATCTTTGTGCCTTTGCCTCCTGTGTGCTGGGATTAAAAGTGTGTGCCACCACTGCCTGGCCTTATTCTTCTCACTTTTAAAATGTGATAAAAGTGGAAATGACTAGTCATAATTAAAGATAGCCGAGTTTTTCTTTAGGTTCATAGAAAAATTAGCTTTTTCATAATTTTATTTTTGTGTATGTGCATATTTATGTGTGTATTCCTTATATATATGTGTATATATCATATATGTATGGGTGCCCTCAGAGCGCAGATGTGGGTGTAGGATCTTGTGCAGCTAGAGTTACAGGCAGTTGGGAGGCAGAGGCAGGTGGATCACTTGAGTTTGAGAGGTCTAGCCTGGCCTATAGAGGGAGTCCAGGATAGCAGGGGTTGCACAGAGAGACCCTGTATTGAGAAAGAAAGAGGGCTGGAGAGATGGCTCAGCCATTAAAGGCTAGGCTCACAACCAAAAATTATTAAGAGAGGGGAAAAAAAAAAGAAAGAAAGAAAGAAAGAAAGAAAGAAAGAAAGAAAGAAAGGAAGAAAGAAAAAAAAAAAACAACTACCATAATGGAAACAAAGATTAAACTCTTCTTTTGGATTCTAGGATAAGTGTTTTTCTTTGTCATTATAATGGTGTGTTTTGTTATTTGAAACTACAGATACGAGAAGAGGACAAAGATCCAGTCTATTTGTACTTTGAAAGTATGATGACTTGTGCCCGAGTTCGAGTATATGAACGAAAGAAAGAGGAGCAGAGACAACCATCTCCACCCATGTCCCCATCTATATTATTTCAGCAGCAGAGCTCGTGTTATTCTAGTCCTGAGAACCATAGTACAAAGGTGAATTGCTGGTTTCACAATAACCTTTTAATTCCCAGTTCCCATTTGCTGCTATTATAATTTTTATTGTGATCATTATGATATTTCTTGTGTGTCCTATGATGTGTAAATAAGCTTATATCTCCTCTTATCTGTTTAACCTATCTGTTTTACTAAAATCCTGTAGCAATTAAAATAAATATTTTTGGTTTTAAATCAAAATACTTACCTGTTAATGTGATTTACTTTTGACATTGATGAGTTTTCTAAATAATGAAGCATGTTCTGTTAAATATCCTATGTTCTAACTGTAGAATATATGATAATGTATAATGTAAATTACTTCCTAAATGACTCAGTCAGTATTAAGAACTTTGAGAGTAAGGGTACATTTCATTTATCTCCCCCTCCCCCAGGATTATACAATATGATAGTAATATAACTGGGCAGATGTGAAGTTGTAAATTATTCTATTAATTTAGTTTCTTTATGTTGATAATAAATACATTTTTAATTAAAAAGTATTTCTGTATTGTTTCTTTCTTTAGGAACCTGATTCTGAACAGACCTTAAAGCAACTCATTTGTGACTTGGAGGATGATTCTGATAAATCACAAGGTAGGAATAAAAACTAGATGTTAACAATTAATAATAATTATTATGTAATTCTGAATTATTTAGTAACAGTAATTCTCAAACCAACAATTCAGAATATGCTTTTTCTAACCTTTGCTAAAATAAAAATAGAGATAACAAGCAAAGCCTTTGCCCATTATTTGGCTTAATATCCCTAAAAGTTCTGCTTGTATTGATAAGGTATTTAATTTCAGCAGAATTTTAAGAATCATGTCAGTGAAAAATGTATCCTCATTTCAAGCCTCAAGGATCCTGGCATCATTAGCTGTTAAAATTTGTCTTAGGTCTTCCATATGCACTGTCACTGGGAATGTATATAAAGAGAGAATGGAAGAACAAACAACTGTCTTTGATGGTCTAGAAATCTCTACTGCCAGAATTTCTTTGAAGAGATAGTAACCTAAACAAATAAGGAGTTCAGTTGTTTGTTTTTGTTTCCACAACACCTAAGCAGGAGTACTCTTCTTATAATGACATAGTATGCATTAAATAAAACATTTTCATTCTACATTTAAGAAAGTAGGGGAGACTGCTTGGGTAGAGAAAACCTACTTGAGACCATGTGTATCCTGTGGATGATGGAGCTGGAGCCTGTATCCTTTACATAACTCTAGCATATTGATAGAAAAGCTCCACTATAGAGATCTGGTGCCTTATGAACTCTATATCTAGTCAACATGTCACTGTGATTAGGGATGCATTGGAAAGCTGAGTCATCTGTATATAGTGAAAGACAGTGACCGTGTCTAGAGACATTGCAGAGTTTGTAATAGAAATTAGTGGTACAATGTGCCTTAAAAGACATTTTTTCCTTATATTTGTTTATTTTATGTGTGTGAGGGGTTTGGGGAGGTACATGCTTGCCGTGACACACACATCAGAGGAGTAGGTTCTCTCCTTCCATTATATAATTCCAGGGATTGAACTTAGGTCAGCATGCTTAGCCACAAGTGCCATCTCACCAGCTTCTTTGTTTTTTATAAACAAAAACACTACCTTTTATTATTGAGTGTTGATTTTTGCCTTCACATGTTTCAAAGCAGGCTTACCAAGTATCTGTGTTTGGCCTGTTTGGTTGTCAAAACAATAACCTATATCAAGTAAACTGTACCTTAGTTGTAGGTCATACTATACAAGGTAGAACTTTTATGTTTGTGACCTTTTATAGTAGTGCTAAGGCGATTTCCTTTTTGTGAGTGAATTTAGTCTATGAGAAGGTAGAGACAGCTGTCCAGTTTTGTGAGATATTTTTCCCCCTTTTAACTCTAGAATATTGAGTTTGCACACTAGTTTACCACTGAAACTGTTATGAACTGAGATAGTGAGAAATTTGAATTTCCTTCAAGGTTCCATAGCATGCCTTTAAAACCCAGCACTTAGGAGACAGAGGCAGGCAGATCTCTTTGACTTTGAGGTTAACCTTGTCTTCTACAGAGTGAATTCCAGGACAGCCAGGGCTGTTAACAGAAACCCTGCCATGAGTTTATTAATTATATAATTACAATAATATCATTAATAATTATGTAGTAATTTATGTAATACTTATATAAATCATTGCATAACAGAAAAGAGCTGGAAATCCCCCTGCAATGATGGAGAATCCTCTTCTACCTCTTATGTACATCAGAGGTCACCTGGTGGTCCTACCAAACTGATAGAGATAATCTCAGACTGCAACTGGGAAGAAGATCGTAACAAGATTTTGAGCATCTTATCTCAGCACATCAATAGCAACATGCCACAGTCACTTAAGGTGGGCAGCTTCATCATTGAGTTGGCTTCTCAGCGAAAGTGTCGGGGCGAGAAGAATCCTCCTGTTTATTCTTCTCGAGTGAAAATATCTATGCCATCAAGTCAAGGCCAAGATGATATGGCTGAGAAATCTGGATCAGAGACTCCTGATGGTCCATTGTCCCCTGGGAAAATGGATGATATCTCTCCTGTGCAGACAGATGCCCTGGATTCAGTGAGGGAGAGATTACATGGAGGCAAAGGTCTGCCTTTTTATGCAGGGCTTTCTCCTGCAGGGAAGCTTGTGGCCTATAAACGTAAACCCAGTTCAACTACATCTGGGCTTATCCAGGTGAGAATTATCTTTAGTCTGGGTATAGTTCCTTTTTATACTTCAGTAACATTTTTTTTTTTTTCTTAAATGCTCAAAGCCCTTTGTTAACCCTAGATCATATTTCTTCAAATTTGGTGGGAACTGGATAATAAAATCATTATTCCTTATTGTGATAAGTATAGGTTAGATAAATAAGGTGAACTGCTATTATATAAACAGAAATATGGAGCCTCACATTAGCTTATGGTTATCTTTTTTTTCTTTCCAGAAAGTTTGTTTTAATAAGCTTTGCTACTTGGGCTCTAGTGATCCTTTGATAACTAAACAAAAATAGGCATTTAGTTTGGGTCTTAGAATATTTTATTTATATAAAATTTTTGGAACAGAAATATATAGACTACTAATGACAGTAGAGATAAGTTGATTTTAAGGTAGGTAGTATAAGCTGAAAAGTAAAGTTGCACATAACTTTAATTTCAGCACTCTGGAGGCTGAGGTGGGTGGACTGTGAGTTCCAGGCTAGCCTGGTCTACAGAGTGTGTTCTAGGTCAGCCAGGGCTACACAAACAACCAACAACAACTAAAGATAGGTAGTATAAATGTGTTGTAACAGGGAGGGGAGTTGTTTGCTTTTGTTTATTTTACAATAGTATGAATTGAACCTAGGCAGGTACTCTACCATCAAGTTACATTGGTAGCTTAGGAAAAATTTAATTTAGTAAGATGTTATTTGGACAAGTTTTGTTTGTTTTTTGTGAAGTGTAGTTGTTTTTGGGTAGAACCATTGTAGAATAGAATACCTCTTTGCTGTTAGTAAATTGAGAAGTAAGTTGGCTTGCAGAAAATTCTTTGGAGAGACAAGTTCTGAATTAAATGTGAGCTATAGACCAAGTATGGTGGCCCTTGGGAGGTCAGAGGCAGGCAGATCTGAGTTCAAGGCCAGCTGGTCTACAGCTTGAGTTCCAGGACAATTGGGCCTACACAGAGATACACTGTCTCTCAAAACCAAAGAAAAGAAAGTCATTCTGTAACTTGGATAATTAGTTTGTATTATAAGTTGAACATTCTTAATCTCCATATTTGAAATTTGAAATTATCCAAACTTTAAAACTTTTTGATATCAGCAAATAGAAAATTACACAACTGATCTGATGGGTTATAGTTAGAATGTAAGCACACTACTATTAATGTAAAATTGTCCTTAGGTATATGTGAGCTGTATGTGACCTAAATAAATGTTGTGCTTTGACTTGGATACCATTCCCAAGATAACTTATTATGTATACCTGAAAATCTGAAATGCTTCTTTCTTATCCAGGAATTTAGGGTAAGGAATGTTCAACCTATGTAGACATTGGGGAAGAGAATAAATATCTTCAATAGCTGGCAATAATAAATGGTCTAGATTTGTATATCTAAAAACTTGTATGGTTACTTTTGGATGGAAAAAAATTCCCTATTTCTGGCTGGAGAGATGGCTCAGTGGTTAAGAGCACTGGCTGCTCTTCCAGAGTTCCTGAGTTCAATTCCCAGTAACCACATGATGGCTCTCAACCACTTATAGTGGGATCTGATACCTTCTGGCATGAAGGCATACATGCAGACAAAGCACAATTAATAAGTAAGTAAATGAATAGGTAAATAAATAAATCTTTAAAAATATAATCCCCTTTTTTGATAACAAAATTGAGGGCTGAGATTGCTGATTTTGCTGAGAATATTCATAATTAGCAAAGAATAATTTTGTTTTATGTAGTGGGTTGCTATAGATAATTTCATTACTGTTTCCCCATCAATTTGAAGAGTAGATGACTTACTCCATTTTCTTTCTTCTACTTTTAAATGATGAGGAGACAGAAAAGGTTATGTTCTAGATGTCATCTAGTATGAACTAGAAAATATGAATAAGAAACTTGAGAGGCTTTTGTATTGTCTTTAAAGCACTCACACATGCATGTATGCATGTTGGACATCTCTTGTACATTGCTGCCTAAAATGGGCAGTTATCAACTCGGGCATCACAAAAAAAAAATATGTACTTTATGTTAGTTCACTTTATTCTGACCATTTGGTCACTACATCTAGAATTATGGTTATGCCAGCATTTTATTTTGAGCATGTTCTGTTTATAATCCGAAGCCAGTATCTCTAGAGTTGCCCCTTTTGAAAACCAAACTCTGGGGTTAGAGGAGATAAAGCTTCACATTTGCAAGCACTGGGTGCTCTTCCAGTGGACCCTGGTTTAATTCCCAACACTTAAATAGTGGCTCACAGTGATCTGTAACTCCAGTCCCAGGAGATCCTATATCTTTTTCTGGCCTCTGTGGGCTCTAGGCATGTACTTGGTACACAGGCGAATACTCATACAAATAAAATGAAAATAAATGAAGTCACAGAAAAAACAACAAAAACTGGAGTAACTTAGTAGCTTAGGTTATTATAGCAGTGAATGTCTTATAACTTCAAAAGTAGATTATATTTGTTTTAAGATATGAGGGATACTTGAAAAGACCCTTGTGTGAGGGCTTAGAGAGATTCTGTGGGTCACAGTTGTGCTTTTTTGCTTATGATTCATTAATAACCACAATCGCTTATTAAAATAAAACAGGTGAATCATTGGACACAGTTATGTCTTTCACTTAACTATAATGCAGAAATTAATTTAGTTTCTAAGATTATCTGTTAAACTACAAATGAAGGTGAGCTTAGTTCAGATTTTAGATGATAACTATCTAATTATTCAGATTATCCTGAATAGAAAAGCTTCGCTTCTTTTCCCCTTTTGAATCTGAAGCGTAGATTTTAAAATACCTTATAAAAATGAAACCCCTGTCAAGGGAGAGGAGTTAGCAAGAGAATTTTATCTTTACAGAATTTCTCTTTGCCACTTGTTTCAGGTTAATGGTAAGAGTTACCCGCAGGCTAAGTTGCTATTGGGACAGATGGGGGCATTGCATCCAGCCAATAGGCTAGCTGCTTATATCACAGGCAGGTTGCGACCCTCAGTCCTGGACCTCTCAACCCTCAGTACTGTCATCTCCAAGGTAGCATCCAATGCCAAGGTGGCTGCATCCAGGAAACCACGCACCCTGTTGCCTTCAACATCCAATTCCAAAATGGCATCCTCTGGCTCAACAACAAATCGCTCTGGGAAGAATCAGAAGGCATTTGTTTCAGCAAAAAGGCCAATTGGTGAGTGGTTTGGGAAGGCCTGTAATTTAGTGTTGTCCAGTGATTACAATATAAAGATTATAAAAGCAGGAAAATACAAAATTTAGTGTTGCTATTAATGTCCTTGCTTAAATATTTTAAAAATAATTCTGATATTTGAAGGATTGAACTCTAGTTTTACAGTTAAAAACTTTGAGACTTTTAAATTAATGTAGAAAAGACATAAGGCTTTGCTTTACAATATTTTCTTTATTTTTTCCTATGAGGTTTGAGTTTTTTTTTTTTTTTTTAAATACCTACCATATTGTATTTACAAATCTAAAAAGCTAGCAAGAGCTAGTGGGATGAGTTAGTATAGGCTGCCAATAGAAGGCTCTTGTAAATCATAATTTTCAAAATACTGCAGTGTATATTCCTGCCTTGTTCATGAAAACTTCTTTTGCCTAACATTTTAGGTTATGGTCTGTACTAAATTGCCTTCTTGAAACATTTGTTTAGTTGAAAGTTCTGCAGTATGTTTGTGGATATCCCCTTTCTTTGTTGTTTTTAATTATCTTTAGGAATGTTAAGTAAAGTCTTTATTTTTATTCCTCTAACAGGAAATTGAAATATCTGGCTGAAGGACAGAGTGAAGATAGAGGATGGGGAGTTAATGCTTTAAAAAGAACCCATTTTTGACTCTCTGTAATGCAGCTTTAATTAGGATTTAAAACAACAACAAAAGATAGTACTGCTGTCTTCTTTTGAAAAAAATGTGTTTATGTTTTAGAAATATAGAGTACTTAACTAGTTTATAAAAGGGCAGCCATAGAGATGGAGCTGCTAAAGCAATAGGAAATGGTAGAAGCATGTTTAAATTTTGTATGTATTGGGAATTTTGTCCTTCCCTTTTTAATCTGTTTTAGGTGATAAGGTTAATGACTTGTGACGTGTGTATTTTGTGTTTGTGTGTTTTGAGACTGGGTCTCTGTGTAGCCCTGGATGTCTTGAAACTCATTGTTGTAGATCAGGCTCTCCTCAAACTTACACAGATTCCTATGCCTCTGCTTTCCTAGTGCTAGGATTCAATAAGTGCATGTACCACTGCTCCAGGCTAGCTCTTTATTTATATTTTATTTTATTTTTTAACATCCTAAGAATTTAGATATATAGTGTAGTCAGAACACTTGGTTTTCATCTTTTTTTTTTTTTTTAATATTAGAATTATAAAGCATTGCTTTGGGTTGAGGAAAGTGTTTGATTTTTATGGGTAGAAATTAGCTCATGTAGGTGGATTGTACCGATAAGAAATTGACCTAGTGGATACAACTAATATTGATTAAGGACAGTCACTTACTAGGAGGGCACAGTAAGAGAACTGAACATTTTTTGACCTCCAATTTTTTATTTGCAGCGGCTCGGCCCTCTCCTGGCGGTGTGTTCACACAGTTTGTGATGAGCAAAGTTGGAGCACTGCAGCAAAAGATACCTGGAGTTCGCACACCCCAACCCCTGGCAGGGCCACAGAAGTTCAGTATCAGGCCTTCTCAAGTAATGGTTGTCACACCTGTGGTTTCTTCTGAGGCAGCTCAGGTGTGCAGCACTGTCACTACTTCCCCTCAAGTGTTGTTAGAAAATGTTACTCCTGTGACATCTATGGCTGCTATTTCTGATGTGGGAGCTAAAGAAGCTACTTATTCTTCTGGTGCCTCTGATGCTGGGGTGGTTGAGATCTCTGAAACCAATAACACTACCCCTGTAACATCTACAGCTACTGTGAACCTTATCAAAACTCCTGGGACATCTACTAGCCCTGTGGCTTCAGTTACATTTCCTAAATCATTGGTAGCATCTCCAACCATAACTCTTCCTGTTGCTTCCACTGCCTCCACCTCCATAGTTATGGTTACCACAGCTGCATCTTCCTCCATGGTGACCACACCAACTTCATCACTGAGTTCTGTACCTATTATACTCTCAGGAATTAATGGAACCCCACCAGTGAGCCAGAGACCAGGTAAGGACTAGTTGTTTTCATTGCTTGCTTGCTTGCTTTATTTATTTATTCATTCATTTGTTTATTTCTGTTTGTCTGTTGGTTTTTCTAGACAGTGTTTTTCTGTGTAGCTCTGTTTGCCCTGGAATTTGCTCTATAGTCCAGACTGGCCTTGAAATCAGAGACCAGCCTGCCTCTGTCTCCAGAGTGCTTGGATTAAAGGTATTTGCCACCACTACCTGGCTTCATATGCTTTATTATAAAGCTACTTAATAGAATTTTCCAGTTGTAATAAAATTAGGAGTTTCCAGTTTTGGCATTGTCATCTATAAATGTGTTGGGCTGAATTCCTGTCTATCTTAAAATGCAAGCAGGCCATAGTTTAGATATGCCTGAATACATTTTAGAGTAACTTGATATATGTTTCAGCCAAGTATGATATATTACCCTTCATTCCTTTCTCCCTTCTTCTCTCCCCCCCTCCCTCCCTCCCTCCCTCCCTTCTTCCCTCCCTCTTTCTTTTCGAGGCAGGATGTCTCTGTATTGCTTTGGAGCCTGTCCTCTGTAGACCAAGCTGGCCTCAAACTCACAGAGATCCTCCTCTCTCTGCCTCCCGAGTGCTGAGATTAAAGGTAAAGGCATTCAGCACCATCACCTTAAAATCTGTATAGTTTTGTAGTCAGATTCCTGATTATAAGAATCAACTGTCTTAATTTGATTGATAGGTTAACGAACTAGAATTTACTCCAGAAGTACTAAAAACTCAAAAACATTAGAGTGGAAATGATTGCTGAAGGATATTAAATGAAGTAAATAGAACCAGAATTCTGAACCATTAGAACAGCCATTAAAACGACACAGGAGAAAATATAAGATGCTATATGATAAGAGCTGTCTCTGCATATCTTTAAGGAGGGAATTTCATGTAAAAGGCATTACTCTTCCTGCCCTCCTGCCCTCTGAAAATGTTACTGCATTCCTAAGAAAATGTACAACAGTGACATTTTCTAAAATAGTATACTTATTGATATATATATATATATATATATATATATATTTTTTTTTTTTTTTTTTTTAAAGTGAGGAGTTTTATTGGAAAGGGGAGAGAAGAGAAAGAGAGGAACAGGAAAAGTCACTGCCCTTCAGAGGAACAGAGAGCAGAAGTGGGAGGCGATAATTTTTTTTTATAAATTTTTATTTTTTATGTGTAGTGTTTTGCCTGCATGTATGTCTATGGACCACACACATGCAGTGCTTCCAGAGGCTTTGCCTACCTTTCTTCCTTAAGGTGCATTTTTTTTAATATTTTGTTGTTGTTGTTGTTGTTGTTGTTGTTTTGTGTTTGGTTTTTTGAGACAAGGTTTCTCTGTAGCTTTAGAGCCTGTCCTGGCACTCATTCTATAGACCTCGAACTCACAAAGATCCACCTGCCTCTGCCTGCTCAGTGCTGGGATTAAAGGCGTGAGCCACCACTGCCTGGCCTTAAGGTGCATTTTTTAAAATTGTTTTATATGTATGGGTGTTTTGCCTGCGTGTGTCTGTGCACCACAGGTGTTCAGTGCACACGGAGGCCAGAGAGGATGTATTCCCCTGGGACTGGAGATACAGATTTGTAAGTTGTCATCTGGATAAATCTTCTCCAGAAGAGTAGCCAGTGCTCTTAATGTGTGCCATCTACATGCATGTTTAAAAAAGGTGTGTTTATGCTTTTATATGTGTATCATTGAAGGCTAGGAGAGGCTTTTGATTCCCTGAATTTGGAGTTGCAGGCAGTTTTTTGACTTCCTAACATGGTTGGCAGGAACTGAACTGCCTTCTGCAAGAGCAGCAATCTTTGAGCCATCTCTCTAGCCCTCAGATGCATGTTTTCGTTCAGAATGAATAATATTATTTTTACATCCAACTGAAGAGCAAACGAGATATTTAGTAGCAATGTCAGTTAAGTGTACTAATTTGAACTAATATTAGATCAGTTTTGTTTGTGCTTACTATTACATTTACCCATTTTTTTACCCCAGAACTCTAAAATATTATCTTTTTTTTTTTAATCTTATATTTCTTAATAGCTCTTCTAAACATTAAATCTCATTTGGTACTATTAATGACTTGAAATGTCTTGGTTTTGTTTTTTGGGGCAGGGTTTTTCTATGTAGTGCCAGCTGTCCTGGAACTCACTTTATAGAACAGACTGTCCTTGAACTCAAAGATCCATTTGCTTTTGCTTCCCAAGTGCTGGGATTAAAGCCATGTGCCACTATAAAGATAAAAATAAAATATTCTTAGCTATAAGTAGTATATTATAGCGGGACAGAATTTCATTAACTTTATAATTCAAGTGAGATAATCCTTGCAGTATTATTAGAACTGGTGTCATAATTTTACCCATATATTCTGAAAGATAAATTCTGACAGTAGCTTCTCATTTTTCTCTTTTTCAGAAAATACCCCTCAAAATCCAGTGACTACTGCACAGATCTCTCCTAACAGCGTGAAACGTACTGGACCTCGATTGTTGTTGATTCCAGTACAGCAGGGTTCTCCTACACTTAGACCAATCCCAAATCCACAGCTTCAGGGACAGCGGATGGTCTTACAACCTGTTAGGAGCCCAAGTGGAATGAACCTATTCAGGCACCCCAATGGGCAGATTGTCCAACTCTTACCTTTACACCAGATCCGAGGCTCTAATACACAGCCCAGCTTACAGCCTGTGGTGTTTCGGAACCCAGGTATTAAGTCACAGATCTTTCTGATAGGCTTTGTTGAATCACTTGACTATGTGGTGTGTTTGGTATACTATAACTTCTCTTTATTGGTCTCTTAAATGGGGAAATCATACTTTGAGACTTGAGATGAGCAGTGGTGATTTAAGTTCTGTCTTTTTCTTACCAGGGTCTGTGGTGGGAATCCGACTACCAGCTCCTTCCAAACCTTCTGAGACTCCATCGTCTTCTGCTTCATCCTCTGCCTTCTCTGTCGTGAGTCCTGTGATTCAGGCTGTTGGGTCTTCTCCGACAGTAAATGTCGCTACTCAAGCACCTTCATTGCTTTCCTCTGGATCTAGTTTTGTCTCTCAGGCTGGCACACTGACCCTGAGAATTTCTCCTCCTGAACCTCAAAACTTAACAAGTAAAACAGGCTCTGAAAGCAAAATAGCTCCCAGCACTGGAGGGCAGGCAGTTGGAACAGCAAGTCTCATTCCTCTGCAGTCAGGTAGCTTTGCCTTGTTGCAGCTCCCAGGACAAAAGCCTGTTCCTAGCTCCATTCTTCAGCATGTTGCTTCCCTTCAGGTGAAAACGGAATCTCAAAATGCAGACCAGAAAGTTGAAATAAACTCCATCAAAAGAGAGGAAGAAACTAAGAAAGCTGTAACATCAAAAGATGAAGCTGTGGACACTGAGACTGACATAATCAAGCAAAGCTCAGGAATTATTGCCTCTGAAGATACCTTGAATGATTCATTGGATGATGGGGGTGATCTTTTGGATGAGGAAGATGTCAGACCTTATGAACACTCTTGTAGCACTGGGTCTCACACAGATGAAGACAAAGATGGTGATGAAGAATCTGGGAACAGAAGTCAGAACAGTCCAAAGGAAAACCAAACTGTTCCAGAAGTGAGGGCCATTTCTGAAAAGGTCAATATTATGACAGTCCAGCATGTCAGTAAAGTACGGCCTCAAAAATGTGAAGTGAAGATGGAACAGCAGCAAAGATCAGACAATCCAGAGGACCCAGATGAATTTCTATTCATCTCTAAGGAAGAAAGTAAATTTGAATTATCAGGAAGCCAAGTTAAGGAACAGCAGTCTAACTCACAGGCAGAGGCCAAGCAGGATTGTGAAAGCTCTCTGGGGAAGGACAGTGTTAGAGAGAGATGGAGAAAACACTTGAAGGGTTCCTTAACTCAGAAGTACATTGGAATTTCACAAGACTATAAGAAAGAGACAAACATGCAGTTCTTTACAGAAACAAAGCCATGTCAAGAAAATTCTGAACAGGACATCTCTGACTTACTTGGAAAAAGTGGAACTGTTGAGAGTGATGGAATCTTAAAAACTGAGGATAGTTCTTGGAGTAGCATTTCTAGTTCTGCAGCCTTCTCTATTATTCCTAGGAGAGCTACAAAAGGAAGAAGAGGGAGCAGATGTTTTCAGGGTCATGTACTGCACCCAAGAGAACAGATAAAACCAAAGCAAGACACAAAGGGCCGGAGAAACAGTGCTGACTTCACTGTTTTGGATTTGGAAGAGGAGGATGAGGAAGATGAGAAAACAGATGATTCTTTTGATGAGATTGTGGATGTTGTTTCTGGCTACCAGAGTGAGGAGGTTGATATAGAAAAGGTGGTGAGCCCATTTTTGTTGTGATTGAAACCTCATGAATTTAAATGATTAGAGATAGTAGCTTTTCTAGAACATCACTAGTATTAATATATTCATTTGGGGCCTAAGTTTAGATGATTATTAAATGACTAGTTTTTAAGACAACATTGTGTTTTGCTTGTTACTATTGTAAAGGTGGCTTAATCCTTTGTAGGATTAACACTATTTTGTAACTTTTAATTCCCAGTAGTTTCTGTCACATTGTTTGTGATATGGTTAACACTTAACCTGATACAGATGAAATAAACAGTGAATGGGAGGCCTTAGAAATGGAGGAGAAGGAATTTGCCTGCATTTAGAGGGAAGTTTTTTTTTCCTAGGAGGAAAAACTACCAAATACCTGGTACTTTTAATATAATCCTGCCTGAAAGTTGCTGTGTATCTTACAGTGTTAAGTATGTTATAGTTATAATTTATATATTGTAGACTTCGATCATTGTCCTTTACAATGTAACTTTTATAGTTTTATGTTTTAATTTTTCTTTTTAAAAATTTCCTATTTTTATCTGAATTAAGTAACTGGGTCAGGCATGATATAGGGCAAGAGATTACATTGTTTTCCTATGCAGTGACCAGATAATAAATATTTTACACTTTGCAGATTACATGACTCCATTCTATGGTAGTATAGAAACAACCACAAACCTGAGAGTGAATGAATATGGCTGTATTCCAATAAAATGACTAAATATGTTGTGGGCTCTGGTGTCCTGACCAGGGTCAGATATAAAGCATGAAATCATAGATGGCTATTTCAGGGAGCCCAGAAAATTTTCAGCTCTCTTCAGGAGCAGATGCTAAAAACCTTTGTACCAATTACATTATAGAATTGTTCTTTGAGTTATATTTAGCTCCTATATCTACTGGTATTTCCTTATTAATACCTTACTGCTTTATCAATTGCAACAAAAAGATAGTATTTTAAAACTAAAATAGCTGAGCATGGTTGCACACACCTTTAACCCTGTATCTCTGAGTCAGAAACAGTAGGGTCTCCTAAATTTGAGGCTGGCCTGGTTAACATTGAGACTGTCTCAAAAAATAGTTCTTTCAAAACAAAAGCAAAACAACCCTCTAAAACATTTTAATCTTGTATTATATCTGGTCTTCAATAGTTTGACTTATAAATACAGCTCTCAAGTTGGATAATTTGTATATGTGTTTGCCTTAAACTTTTTCTGTGGGCTAATCCTTTTCAAGGACATAAATCCAAGAATATGGAGTTTGCAAGGTTCTATTACAGATCTTACTGTACTTTTGCAGTCTCCTTTTTAATCAGTCTGAGTAAACATTAAAAACAAAACAGTCCAACTTTAACATTAGTAAGGACTATAGCTATCAGTGGAACTGTCTTTGCGGAGCCTGTAGAATTCCTTAGTCTTAAGGGGCTTTTGCTTAGATGCACTAATAATCTGACAGAAACGTTTACACTGACTTCTAAAAAAATAAAACACTAAGTAAATGACCTATGTAAAAGGTATCATATTTACATGCATGTACATGCATGTCAAAATTTTCCTTACACTTACTACTAGACTTGTATTTGAATGATATGAGGAAATAACTACTTTGTCTTCTATTGTGATCACTGAATACTATTTACAAAACTTGTAGTAACTATTCATTTTTGTTCCATAGGAATAATTATTATATACATTATCTAAATTTAACACATATTGCTTAAATTATGCTGAAGTTGAAATGGGCACCATAATGATATCTTGCATTTATTGTCTATTAGCCTTATGGAGCTTTTAATTTGGGGGTAATTTTTCCAAAGTTATCAATGTGAGAGTTTTAATAAGGTGATTGGGATAACTCATTTTGAATTATCCCTCTGGCATGCAGTGCAAATATGTATAAAGACAATACTTTTTTAGTTTCTAGCATAGTAAGTACTGCTTTTAAATACGGACTTGAAAATTTCATCTGTCTCACATCATACATATACCTTGGAAAAGAATTCAGTGAGTTTCTAGGACAGGTGCTCAGTTTTACTCAGTTGCCTCTATTCTGCTATTATAAGGAACTACATTTGGGATTACTTTTGAAAACTAAAGTTCTTCAAAAGCTCTTATTGTGGGGACTTGTATCCCATTTCCATGTCTGCCTTACATTAATGTGTGTTGATTATGGGCATTTGATCAGATACTAGCTATGAAGCCCCTTTAAAACAGGAATTTCTGTGGGTTTTTGGGGGCTGAGGGGTTCTTATTAGGGCCTCAGCATATATAATCTTTAGATTTTGAAGTCCTTAATTCTAGAGGATACCTGAATGTTATCCTCTAGAAATAACATCAAAGCATCAAATGTAGACTTCTAGAAACTCTGTCCAGCCTAAGGTTAATGATACCTGTTTAATATACATCTATGACTTAATATAGTTGTTGATGTTAACTCTAATCATATTATCTTTCTGACTTTATTTCTTTTTGTGATTAAGAAGTTCAACATTGTTAATATTCACAGTAGATAACTATTTGGAATTAGTTGGTTTAATAAGGGAGCATGCATTTGAAAATTTAGGTATGTATGTCTCCTAATACTTCTAATCATCTATTCCAGAATAACTATGTAGACTATATTGAGGATGATGAGCAGGTGGATGTTGAGACTATAGAAGATCTCTCAGAGGAAATTAACATTGCCTACAAGAAGACCACAGCAACTCACACACATTCCTTCAAACAGCAGTAAGTCTTATTTACCTTTGGGCTGTTGTTTGGAACCAGAAATAAAACCAAATACTTTATTTATTTAAAAGTTTTGGGCAACAAATCCACTTCCATTATTCTCTTAGTGTTTGTTGTTTGGTTTTCTGTTTTTCTTTTGTCTTGGGTATTTTAGATGAGACATTGAAATAAAGGAAGTAATTTACTTGCTTTGGCCTTTGCCAACAGGTAGCATATAAATATGAGTAGCATGCTTTTAGAGACTGGTACACTTGTGTTAAAATACTAATTTTGGCTCTAGTACCTGGGAGACAGGCAGAGGTAGGCAGTATCTTGAGTTTGAGGAAAGACTGATCGATATAGCAAGAAATAGACCAACCAGAGCTATTCAGTGAGACCTGTTTAAAATAATAAGTAAAAAAAGAAGAAATACTAATTTTGGTAGCTTATAGGTATTTAACGTTGGACAAATTTATAATTTCTTTGAACCAGTGTGCCCTCCTTTTAGAGTATAAGATGAAATAGCATATGCTTTTTCCATAATAGCTAATAAGAGTTGATTACTCAATAAAAGTTAGTTCTTTTATATTTTAATAACAAAGCACTAAAATTATAAATTTATTTCATTGTACTAGCTGAACAAGTAAGATACAGATATGAAATTCTTTCTACCTATTCCAGTGATAAAAGGCAGAGCTTGCTGTGTTGTATTATCTCCTGTGTTAGGAAGCTCTTTAGGGATTGGGGATTGGCATGTAGGATAGACAGAAAGAGAATGCAGCTTCTTATATTCTTTCCTAAAACAGTCTCCTAATCTCCTAAGTGACCGTTTTCACTCCATAGCTGCTTATAGGTTCCTTCAGTTAACTGTTGCCTAAGGGTTTAAATCCCTAAAACTTAATTGTATTTACTAAACTCAGTAGTATTGCAGACCGCTAGATAGGAAAATTCAGCATTTTAAACCCAAGTTATTAAACAGCAACAAAGAAAAATGTAATCTCAAAAATAAGTATTTTTGCCAGGCATTGGTGGTGCATGCCTTTAATCCCAGTCTTGGGAGGCAGAGACAGGCGGATCTC
The DNA here is from genome assembly GCF_943737965.1 of Phodopus roborovskii. NCBI lineage: Eukaryota > Metazoa > Chordata > Mammalia > Rodentia > Cricetidae > Phodopus > Phodopus roborovskii. The sequence continues at coordinate 33,266,347 of NW_026126416.1, read as the reverse complement.
TGTGAGTTCCAGGCCATCCTGGTCTACAGAGCAAGTTACAGGACAGGCTCAAAAGCAATACAGAGAAACCCTGTCTCAAACAAAACAAAACAAACAAACAAACAAACAAAAAAAACCAACCATTTTCAGGGCTGGAGAGATAGCTCAGCCATTAGGAGCACTGCTACTCTTCCAGACGTCCTGAGTTTGATTCCTAGCAACCACATGGTAGCTCACAACCATCTATAATGAGATCTGGTGCCCTCTTCTAGTATGTAGGCATGCATGCAAGCAGAACACTATACATAAATAAACAAATCTCTAAAAACTATTTTCTTTTAAAAATAATTATTTTCAATAGTGACAGGAATAAAAACTTTCTGGGAATAATATAGGCTCATAGACTATAAATGTTTAAAAAGAAATCACTGACAGTACATATACTATTCTGTCACTGATTCATGAAGTGAATTTTGATGTGCCTGAAAATTCTTACATCGAAAAATGATTTTGGGTTGTCCTGATAGATCCCACTCATAATCCCAGTACTGGAAAAGTTAAGGCAAGGGGATCATTGCTAGTCCAGGCCAAGCCAGGGCTACATGGTTGATACTTTCGACATGATTGCAACCATGTATGTATTTCCACAGTATAACTAACAAGCTATGTAAGGCTTGAAGAAAATTATATTAAAAGATATTGAAGAATTCAGTAAGTAGTTATTCAGCAGTGTTACTAGGTTGGGATAATAAAGAGCCAAGAGTAACCACTATATAAAAATCACAAACTGTAAAAGAACAGAAATTACATTTAAAGACAAGAAACAGATCTCTGAGTTTGAGGCCAGCTTGACCCACATATCAAGTTCAGAGCAACCAGGACTTCATGATGACACCTGCCAATAAACAAACAACAATAAATAAATGGATGAAAAACTAGTTTATAAGTGTTTATAAGTATAGTGATTATTTGGATATTAGAGATAAAATGTACTGATGAATAAAGTGTGGACATCTAGTTTACCTTGGAGAAAAAAAAATGATAATTTAGGAAGTTTGGGATGGTGCAGTTTCATAGCAGGTGCGAAATGGATCTGATATTATTTGGATTTCAGTAAAACATTAAAACTTCTTTCTTTATCTAGGTGTCATAGCCATATCTCTGCAGATGAAAAAGCTTCTGAAAAGAGTCGAAAGGTACTTAGAATGTATTTAATATAAATATGTAATAAAATTGGTAACATTTGTTTTATGATTGAAACTTAAGTTCTGTTATTTGTTTTTCTTTTTTTAGGACTATTTTAATTTATTAAAATTAACTTGCTCCCTCTTAACAAAATTACACTACCTGTTCTTTTCCTTTTTTAATTCTACTCTTCTCAGAGGATAGAATAAATTTGGAGGAGTTAAAATGGATATAGTTTATGACAATAGATCCATTTATTTGAAAGCAAAACACACATACACATAAGATAAAATAATAAATTTAAAAATTAAGACATTCATAATCTAAGAGTAAAAACAGAAGATTTAATGTCAAATTTTACTATTTTTTCAAGACAGGGCTTTTCTGTGTATCTCTGGCTGTTGTGGAACTCACTGTGCAGACCAGGCTGGCTTCAAACTCACAGAGATCTGCCTACCTTTGCCTCCCAAGTGCTGGGATTAAAGGAGTATATCACCATGCCTGGCTTAATACAATTTTTTTGAAAATGTGCAAAAAAAGAAGACTAGCTAGAAAGATACAGACATTGTTAATCATTTTATAAAGCAAAAGGACAAGATGTGATATGTTTATATTGCTTGAGGATCAGTAGAAAAAGTAGTTAGAAACAAGATGCATTATATTTTTGTTGCTCAAGGATCAGTAGAAAAAGAGTTAGAAACTGTGTTTAGGTAGAGTGCTGATATGCAAGAGTAATGGGAACAAATTCTTTTATGCATAGGAAGAAGTCAGTTGGAGATCATTGGCAACAACAAAAATATTTACATTATTACTTGAGTCAAAAGCAAAAAAAAAAAAAAAAAAAAAAAAGTCAAAAGAAACCACAAGCATGTAACACATTGTCATTTCTGAGGACCCTGCTAGAGGTGATTATAAGGTTGGCATGTATTTACAACTTTATTATTTTACTAGTAACTTCTTTTTTTAGGTTTTTTAAAATACATTTTGGGGCTTGAGAGTTGACTCAGTTGTTAATTGTAGACATAAGTTTCTCTTCAGTCCCAAATAAACACAAAGAGACTTATATTAATAATAATAAACTGTTTGGCCAATGACTCAGGCTTCTTATTGGCTAGCTCTCTCATAATTATTAACCCATTTCTATTAATCTGTGTATCTCAACATGGTTTTGGCTAACTGGTGATGCCCATACCTCTTGCTTCTTTAGCATCTTCCTCTCGACTCACTCCCTGCCTCCATAGAATTCTAGTCTGTTAGCCCCACCTATACTTCCTGCCTGGTTACATCCTGCCTGTCCATTGGCCAAAAACAGCTTTATTCATAAACCAATAAGAGAAAACATATATTCACAGCATACAGAAGGATATCCCCATCAGTTAATAGTATATACTGTTTTTCCCAGAGGACCCAGGTTTGAGTCCAAGCACCATGTCAGGTTTACAACCACTTTTGAATCTCCAGCTCGTTGAGGATCTGATGATTTTGGCCTCTGCTGGCACCTGTACTCAGGTTAATAAGCCCACACAAAGACACAACACACATGTGTACATAACTTTAGTTAAGCAGTGGCACATCTTTAATGCCAGCACTGGGGAAGCAGAGGCAGGTGGGTTTCTAACTTTGAGATCAGCCAGTCTACAGATTGAGTTTCAGGACAGCCAGAGCTACACAGCAAAACCCTGTTTCAAAAATCTAACAAATAAATAGTCAAGAAAGCCCTCCCTGGAAAAAATACACAGTGCTAATGTTGGTTGGGAGGGACAAAGGTAAAGAATCCAAGTCAAATGAAAACCTAAGCAATTTAGGCAAAGAAGTGTGGTGTTGAGTAATGTGAAGAATTTCTCACAATTAAAAATTACTAAAGGAGCTAGTGAGATGGCTCAGTTCCAAGCTTCATGACCTGAGTTTAAACCCATGGTCCACGTGTTGAAAGGAGAGAACTGTCTTCCAAAAGTCGTCTCCTGATTTCCACATATGTAATGTGTCATATGCTTGCTCTTGCCACCACAAATAAGTGCAATTTTTTTTTTCGTTTTTTTAAAGAAAGAGCTAGAGAGAGAGTTTATTTAGAAGAGAGTGGTAGCAGGCAGTGGTGGAACACTCCTTTAATCTTGGTACTCAGAAGACAGAGGCAGGCAAATCCCTGGGTTTGCGTTCAGCCTGGTCTATAGAGTGAGTTTCAGGATACCCAGGGATACACAAAGAAACCCTGTTTCAAAAGAGTGGCTCTGTGTGTGTGTGTGAGTGTGTGTGTGTGTCTGTGTCTGTGTCTGTATCTTGCCAGATATGAAGGTTAGAAGTGGATATCAAATGTCATCTATGTTCTTCACCTTAATTTTTGAGATAAGGTCTTTATTAAACCTGGAATTCACTATTGGAGCTAGGCTGGCTGACTTATAAGCCTCCAAATCTGCCTGTCTCCACTTGTACAGAAGCACACTCTCCTGCCCAATTTTGTATGGATACTGGGGAACTCAACTCAACCTCATGCTTGCACAGCATGCATTCTACCCACTGAGCCATTTCTTTAGTCTCCTGGAAATATTTTTTTATATCGTTGGTGCAAGACTTTAATCCCAGCACTCAGGAGACAGGCTGATCTCTCTGAGTTCAAGGCCAGCCTGGTCAATAAAGTGAGTTCTAACACAGCCACGGCTATTATACAGAGAAACCCTGTTTCTAGAAGTAATTTCTTTTTTACCAGTCAAGATTGTTATTTTTATGTTCTGAAAACTAATTTTAATGATGATAAATAAATAAGCTTTTACAGATTGTTCCCTTCCTAGTTCCAGATGCTTCTTCCTTATTTGAGAATCACCACAACTTGAGCTGGGAAGTAATACAATTATGTTATCTTATATTAGAATTCATACTATTGGTGTTGTTGAAATGAGATTTGGAGGAAAGTTAGATTGGTCACAATTTAGACAGAAAGTGTATCAGAGATAGAGCAGTATCATTTAGGATGGAGGAAGAGGGAAAGTGCATGTGAAAGATGCTGAGGAAATAATCTTTTTGGACAGGCTCCATTGATTTCTCCAAAATTGAAAGATGATTGCTGGAGTGATAAACCACAGAAAGAAACGGAAGCTTTTGCTTATTACCGCCGGACACATACTGCTAATGAGCGGCGGCGGCGTGGTGAGATGAGGGATCTCTTTGAAAAATTGAAGATTACATTGGGATTACTTCATTCTTCCAAAGTTTCCAAAAGTCTCATTCTCACTCGGGTGAGTATTCTGTAAATCACATGAACAAAAGTTCAACTGAGAGACTCTTACAGATATTATGAGCAAGGGAATTGTCATGTTAGAGGCTGGGGATGGTGGCTCATACTTGGTATGCCAAAATACTTGAGAGGCTGAACAGGAAAATTGTCACAAATTCAAGATCAGCCTGAGTCTACAGAGTGATGCTCTGCCAAAAACAGCAGGACTAGTAAATTAACAAGTGAATATTTCAGGGGGAAAAAATCATTAAGTCAGAATAACTTTGCATTGAATGTTAAGTATTTTTGTGTCTGAAGGCAGTAAAGCAGTGAAGCTGTGTTATCTGTGTTGTTTATAAGCACGAGAATCTGTGGGTAAATGTTCCCATGAGCATGTATGCAGAGATGAGAGCAAAATGATGAGTGTTTTCCTTTATCACTTTCTTTTTTATTACTTTGAGACAGGGTCTCAGAACTGGCAGCTTGCCTTTATGGCTGGGCTCTTCGGCTGTCCTCATTTTGATGCTAGAGTTACAGGTTTGTGCAGCCATGCTTAGCTTTTTACATGAGTGCTGGAGATTCAAACTCAGGTCCTCAGGTAAATGCTGCTGTTGTTACCCAGTGAGCCCACTCCCTAACCCCAAATGTTTTAAGGTCTTAAAGTCAGAAGCCAAGGGCAGGAAAACTAGTTCAGTCAACAAAGTGCTTATCTTGCAAACATGAATAACTGAGTTTTATGACTCCAAAAATCTACATTAATAAATAAATAAAGGCTCAGTAGTTAAAGGCACTTGCTGTTCTGCTAAAGGACCCCAGTTCAATTCTCAGCAAACTCTCTGCCCTCTGACCGCATATCCACATGTGACATACACACAAGAACAAATCATTATAAGAAAACAAACCCACAAAAAACTAGATTGGAAGCCTGGCAGTGGTGGTGCCTGCCTTTAATCCCAACACTTGGGTGGCAGAGGGGGGCAGATCTCTGAGTTTGAGACCAGCCTGGTCTACAAGAACTAGTTCCAGGACAGCCTCCAAAACCACAGAGAAACCCTGTCTTGAAAAACAAACAAGCAAAAAAACTAGATGTGGTAGCACATGCTTTTAATGTCAGCTTTGGGTAGGCAGATTCCATGGGCTACCTGGCCAGCTAGTTTAGCCTCTTTGGTGAGCTCCAGGGCCGTTAGAGACCATGTTAAAAAATAAAGATGGATAGCACTATCAAATCAGAAACTCTTATGTCTGTGTGTTAGTCTCTTTAAATTATTCCCTGTAGCATTTAGAACAGTTTCTCTTAGTGTAATATACATAGCAGAGAAATATTAGCAGACACCGTTTTTGGATAAGAATTGAACACAGGGTTTCATGAATGTGAGGTGGGTCCTTTACCACCAGCTAACTACATCCATAACCCTTAACACACTTCCTACTTGACAGTCACAAAGAAAATGAAATACTCAAGTTGGCAAAAATTTTAGCTCTGCATGGATCATCTGAGTTACTATCATTTCACTACTATTAATAGAAGTTCTGGAAGTATGCATACAGTATTCATATCCCTGTACTGAAATGAAATGGATTTTATGAGCATTTTATAATTTGATTAAAATCTAAGCTATTTTTCCTTGTGTTAGTTGAAAACCTGTTTCCCACTCAATGATGGTCTTTAGAAATAATCATTACCTACCTACATTTCCTAGAGATACAAGCTGGAAAATAATTTAACAAATTATGTTGGGTTGGTGGTAGAGCTTGAGATAGAATACTGGACTGGCATGTATCAGGCCCTAAGTTTCTATTTCTAGCCACACAGTGTTTCAGTCCATTAACCAATTTCTGAAAGCATCGGTGGTTTATAATGTTATCTAAAATACTAGCTTAAAATATTTTCATTAAAGAAATTATGCAGGCCTCCTATACTTTTAGGAGTTAGTGGTCCATTGACATTACTGTTTCTATTTTAGGCATTTAGTGAAATTCAAGGACTAACAGACCAGGCAGATAAATTGATAGGACAGAAAAATCTCCTGAGTCGAAAACGAAATGTTTTAATACGGAAGGTATCATCTCTTTCAGGTAAGCTGTGTAAATGTGGGTAAGAGCATAATAAACAGCTTTAGCAAGAAGAAATGCTCACTGGGTCTTTCAGAATCTGTTTAGATTAAGGGTTGGCACTCCAGGTTTATAGCAGAGTTACCTTTGACTGAGTGGGTTATATCTTCTGAATTGTATAGTTCTGGGGAATATAGTTAAATCAGCTGATCTCAGCTATTTCTCATTATCATGTGGGGTCATTCAGAGAGTGATACTTTTTTCCCTACCAACCTGTAGGTAAGACAGAAGAAGTGGTCCTGAAGAAGCTAGAGTATATTTATGCAAAACAACAAGCACTGGAGTCACAAAAAAGAAAAAAGAAGATGGGATCAAATGAGTTTGGTGTGTCTCCCAGAGTTAGCAAACAGTTGGAGGGATCAACTACATCATCTGTAGATCTCGGACAGATGTTCACAAATAACAGGAGGGGGAAACCCTTGATTCTTTCCAGAAAAAGAGACCAGGCTACAGGTAAGAGGGACATCCTTTTCTTCCCTTTATGCAGATATATACTGATTTATTTTAGTGGGCTGAACATCTTCTCTTGCCTATAGTTCTAATTAAATGAATTGGGGATGTGTTTTAAGAAAAAGAACTATAGCTGGGGGGGGGGGTGCCTTAATCCTGGCACTCTGGTGGCAGAGGCAGGAGGATCTCTGTGAGTTCAAGGACAGCCAGGGCTACACAGAGAAATCCTATCTCAAAAACAAGCAGGGAAAACAGAAAAGAAAAAGAAAAAAATGGAACTCTGAATTATAAATTTCAATTTTGGTTTAACTTCTAAGAAGTATTCTAATGTATGATTACTAGTTCTGATTAAAGTCTATAGTACATGTTTCTAGTAAGTGCATAACTGCTTTTGTATGTAAATCTTTGATTTTCTTGAATTTATTATGAGTTAAGAAATATATTGGAACTAAAGTTTTTTTTTTTTTTTTTTTTTTTTTTTTTTTAAAGTTAGGCATGGGGGTATGTATCTTAAGTTTCAGCTACTTGGGAAGCTAACACAGGCAGATTGTTTAAGGTTCAGAATTGAGGTCAGCTTAGGTAACATAGAGACACTGTTGTTACTTTTAAAAAGGAGAAGTTTAATTTTTTTGAACTCTAATAGTCTTATTTTTCATCATTTCTATTAAGGAACAAAGGAAACTGGCTTCAAGTTCTTTTTTTACCCTGATTTTGGAAGTGGCTACATTGGTTCACTGTTACTTGCTGGTGTCTTAGAGAGGCATTGTTCTTGTTTACTATTAAGATAGCTTGATGTGTGGACCAGAAAACTCTGGCTTTTACTGATCTAGGTAGATTCTAAGATAAGAATTAGTTTTAACATTACAGAATAAAATAATAGTATTTTAAGTAAAGAACTGAAGCAGGGCATTGGTGGCACACTCCTTTAATCCCAGCACTCGGGAGGCAGAGACTGGAGGATCTCTGTGAGTTCGAGACCAGCCTGGTCTACAAGATCTAGTTCCAGGGACAGCCTCCAAAGCCACAGAGAAACCCTGTCTTAAAAAAAAAATCAAAAAACAAAACAAGACAAAACAAAAAGAATTGAATGGCTAGTTACTTGAATTTACAAATGGAAGGACACTACAGACTAGAAACTTAAATGACTTTTATAGGATTTTATAAGACAGGAAGCTTATAAATAGACTTGTGTATGCCTTCATCTAAACTTACTTTATACCTTTCAAGTCAGGGTCTAGGACTGCTTCTCTCTGAAGTACAGTAACATTTAATTGAAAGTTTGTTTTATTAATTTTTTGTTTTCTTTGCAGAAAATGCTTTGCCTTCTAATACTCCACACTCCTCTGCCAACCTGGTGATGACTCCACAAGGGCAGCTGCTTACCCTAAAAGGCCCCCTATTCTCAGGACCAGTGGTAGCAGTTTCTCCTGCTCTCTTAGATGCTGATCTGAAGCCTCAAGGTGCAAGTAGTACTATAGCTCAATCAGGTATGTGATGGTATCCCCTATGGTTGGGAAAAAAAAAGGTCTGTACTATCTAAGTGACAGAGGAAGCCTTTGGATCTGTGTGTAGTGATCCAGGACTGGTCTGTTGGCATTTGCCTTCGTAAGAAACTGCCCTTCTAGCTGGTGAACTCAGGTGGAATGACTTGGGAAAGGGGGAGGGAAAGAAATTCTCATTACTGTATATCTAATGAATTCTGTCTTTAATTTTTGATTTTCAGAGAGTGATGACTTATTTATGATGCCACGAATTGTTAATGTGACATCATTGGCTGCAGAGGAAGATTTAGTAAATGTGGGTGGCAGCAAATATCCTCGTGAAGTTTCTGATGGCAAGCCACTTGACCATCTGAAAGACATGGTTGGGAATGAAGCTAACTCCTTAAATGATACTGATAGAATTTCTTCTAGAGGAAACCATAGAGATGGCAGAATGACACGGGGTCAAACACAAATGTTTTTGGCAAATAAAGATTCTGGGTTTCCACATGTAGTTGATGTTCCCAGTATGCAGGCAGCACAGGAGTTTGTACCTAAAAAGATTTCTGGTGATACGAGAGGCCATCGGTATAAATGGAAAGAGTGTGAGTTGAGAGGAGAAAGACTGAAGTCAAAGGAAGCCCAGTTCCATAGATTCAAGGTGAAGGATCTCAAGGACTCAAGCATAGAGATGGAACTGAGGAAAGTGGCATCAGCTATTGAGGAAGCAGCTCTTGATCCCAGCGAGCTGCTGACTAACATGGAAGATGAGGATGACACAGACGAGACTCTGACTTCACTGCTCAATGAAATTGCCTTTCTTAATCAGCAATTAAATGATGACTCTTCCCTGGCTGAACTACCTGGCTCTATGGATACAGAATTCCCAGAGGATGCTCAACGAGCTTTTATCAGTAAACTTGCTCCTGGGAACAGATCGGCTTTCCAAGTTGGACACTTGGAAACAGGTTTGAAAGAGTTGCCTGATGTCCAAGAAGAGAGTGAATCCATCAGCCCCCTCCTCTTGCACTTGGAAGATGATGACTTCTCTGAGAATGAAAAACAACCTGGGGATACAGCTTCTGAGCCAGATGTCCTTAAGATTGTTATTGACTCTGAGATAAAGGATTCTCATGTCCCCCATAAGAAAACTAATGATGGAGGAAAGCGTACTTCTGGTCTCCCTGCAGAGCCGGAAAGTGTATCCTCACCTCCCATCCTGCACATGAAAACAGGCCCAGAGAACAGCAACACAGATACTTTATGGAGGCCTATGCCAAAGCTGGCCCCTTTGGGTTTAAAAGTAGCTAATCCTCCCAGTGACATAGATGGTCAGAGTCTCAAGGTGATGCCTTCCTTGGCACCTATAGCTTCCAAAGTTGGATACAAAATGAACTTAACAGGGAATGATCAGGAAGGCCGGGAGAACAAGGTGATGCCTACATTGGCACCTGTTGTGGCTAAATTGGGCAGCTCTGGGGTTCCATCAAGTTCTTCAGGGAAATGAACTTATTACTCCTCGTGCAGAAGCCAAGCTATGAGGGGAAATGGATTTCACCTCTTTTCTCTCCAGTCATCTGTTTGTTTGACACGGAACTATAATCTTTGAATCTGATTATGTGTGGCTATTGATGGAGAAGGGGGGCAGGGTGCTGGTCCTGGTGTTTGAAACTCTGATCATGTTTAAAATGTTACCTCACTTGTGGTGCTGGGTCCCCCATCTTCTCTAAGAAGGTGTGATTCCTCTTGCCCAAGGAATTCCTAACAAGAATCTGGCTCCATCGAATACTTTATTGTTTTTCCTCTGAGAAAATACTTAAGACTTGGAATCACTATGAACTAAACTTGTAAGTGATAGTTATTAGCTCTAAAATCTGAGAATTGTGATACAGTTGTGTAAAAGGACCTAGAAGAGAGAATTTTTACTTCAATAATTGGGCATGATAGAGCTGGGCATGATAGTGCACACTTATAATTCCACCAAGAGGATTGCAAGTTTGTGTCTGGCCTGGGCTGAGAAGGACACACACACACACACACACACACACACACACACACACACACACACACACACACGGAGAAAGGAGGGACGAATTATAGTCGATAGGATAGATACTATGGAATACCAAAGTGAAGGGTTTTTGTCATTCAGTAGACTATTCTTTCATATCCTTTAACCCTTTCAGTCATTATAAACTTAAGCTTTCTGGTAAAGTAGGAGTATACTTTTAACTTTTACTATTAATGTACTTATTTTGAGAGGTTAAAAAAGAGATACTTCTTTACTGTCTTTTGGGGTATTGAAAGATTCATTAATAATGCCAAGGATTTCTACCCATTATTAGTTTTTTGAAGGTAGACATAGTGGCAGTCCTTCCCTTTCCCAAATCATGCCACTCCAGAAACAGCTAAAATGAAAAGCAGTTTCTCCCCAGGCCAGAGACCATAGCCAAAATTAAAATTTGGGGGCTGGATATTTCTCAAATGGAACCAGCTCTAGGTGCTTGAAGGTTTTGTTCACTGTTAACCTGCACAGGATGTAAAGAAAAGGCAAGTCACAGTAGGCATTCTTTACCAGGGATGTAAGGCAGTATTTGAATCACAAGATATATTTTTTATCTGCTACCATGGCATTGATGATCTATAAAGCTTTTTCACTCATTAACTGTCAGGATATGAAGGACTGACAACCTGTAAAGATGAAGATATTTATATTTTTGTATAGTTGTTTTCATAGATTTCTCAAAGGATGAAGTTTTCAACCTAGAAAAGATTTGTATTGAGTATAGATGTTTCCTATCTAGTTTGTAAATAATCATGGTGCATTTGAGGGGGTCTCTTGGAAACTCCTGGGGCAAGAATCACTGTTCTGAAAATGTATAGACTGAGATTTAGCTGCTGCATTTTGCCTTTCTTAAATAATTATATTTTGGAATGTAACCAGTTCTGTCTTCAAGGACAGGATTTGCTTGTGTTGTAAAACACTTTAACACAAGTGCTTCCGGTGCCTGGGCTGTGCCTGGGTAATTCTATTTCTTTTACATCCCTACATTTTTATCCCAAGTCCCATTCAGTGTATCATCAGACCTAGGTTGTAAGACCAATTTTGGAATTAATCTAGCCAGTGAATTATTACTTCAATGATTGGTTCCCTTTTTGGATTAACTCTGATAATCATCAGATTGAAATAATGAAAAAACTTCCACTGCAAAATGCAGTGGTACTAAATTCTTCATTGGTTTTTGTGCTGTTTGCCTTCCTGGAGAGCTCATCAGCACTTAACCTTCCCTGTTTACTACAAAAGCCTGGCATAGTAAAAACAGTATTCTTCGACTCTCTTTCGTCCTTTCTGTCCTTTACCCAACTGACTTCATCCAATGCCTTAGCCAAGGAGTGCAGCACCTGTCGCCCTTGCTAACAGCTGTCCTCGGAGACTTAGTTCTTTAGCCCGGGTATAGCAGTTCCCAGTGGTTTTATTGCCTGTTTCTTTCCCGTGTTTTCTTCTGGTGTCACAATATCCTGGCTTTTGAGAGTCAGACAAGAAGCAGACAAGGGAGTGAATAATCCTCAGGAAAAGAAGGACCATTTTAGTTTCTGAATAATTTTTTTTCTTTTTCTTTCTTTTTTTTTTTTGAAAACTATATAGGCAAAACAAGTCAGGGTTTATTCTTGATTGGAAGACACTTGAGAGATGTAGAAAGATAGAAATGAGATTTGGTTCTAGGTGTTCAGGGAAAGCTGCAGATATTATTACAATCTCCCAAGATACATTGTTCTTAAGACAGATTTAGGAGCTATCAGGGCTAATTTGAGGAGGGCTTAGTCTTCAGAACAATCTTGTAGTCTTGACAGAAATAAGTAATCTCCCCAAACTCCTACCCTTCGCATTAGGGTAGGTAACCTTACATTAGGAGAAACTGGTCTATGAAAATTACATTGATTATGAAAGGTGAAGTTAAGTGAGAGCATTGGAAGAACCTGGAAAAAGCTCCCACCCTCACTAGAAGCATGATCTCAGTAGACCAATAACTCGCCTTTTTATACACCTGTAAATAAATGGAATGTTTTTAAGAATATAATTATGTCAGATTTAGCATTTTCTTTTATATATTAAATATATATCTTTCATTTCTGCTTTTGAAAGTGATTATTTTTTTAGAAATAACAAGTTTGGCAGTTGAAAGGCAAGATGTGAACCTGAAATAAACCAGTTACACTAATTAAATCAGAACTTTGGTGTTGGGAGGTTTGTGCCTAGTTGGAGAAGTCAATCATATATTTGAGAGAGGAAGCTATTGAAGTCTTTTCAGAAGCTTCTTGTTCTTAGAGCTTTTTATGTGTCATTTGGGAAGACCTTTGGTGTTCTAGCCCTTATCTGGGACGTCAAAATCATGTACAATTTGATGACATATTTGCCATTCTATAGTGAAATCTAGTTTCGTAATACCACTGTTGCCTTGGGGGAACAGACCGTAAACACAATCTTAGTGGCTAGGAACAATAGGTGTTCTTTTAAAATTTTTGTGTGTGTATTGAATACATGTGCCATGGCATGCATGATCAAACTCATGTTGTCAAGCATTCACAGCAAACAAACTCACTGAGCCATCTTGATAGCCTAATAGGTGTTCTTAAGACATGGTATTAAGGGGTTTCATATTTTACAGAGTGTTCTTATGGGAGTCTTTTGAACATTGAACTGTTCGTGATTAGTTAAGGCAATTGACAGATCAAATTTAGTTGGTTATATACGCTTCGTAGAAAGTGTTTACTTTGCTGGACAATGGTGGCACACACTTTTAATCCCAGTACTTAGGAGGCAGAGGCAGGCTGATCTGGAGACCAGCCTGGTCCAGACAGGCTCCAAAGCTACACAGAGAAACCCTTTCTCAAAAAATAAAAAACCCCCAAAAAACAAAATGAAACAAATAAAAGTGTTTACTTTGTATACTTGTGTGATAAATGCAGTTGACTTTTGTTCCCCCAAGATTATGGATGAATTGATAGGCTTTTCTTAACAGGCTTGAAAATGTTTTGAACACAGAAGACAGTAGACACACTTTTTGTTTTTTTGAGACAGTCCCACTGTGCAACTCTGACTAGCTTCCGATTCTATGGAGACCAAGCTGGCCTTGAACTCACAGAGACCCATCTGCCTCTGCTCACTGGGATTTAAGGTGTATGACACCACACACATATTTATACATTATTTTTGGCAGTTTAATAATTTTTCCTGACTGTAGTGGAACTGTGTGATTGGTTGCCTTGCAGACAGGTCTGCAAAAATGGTGAAAACCCTTGTCTCTTCTAGAACTAACTAAGCCCCATATGGATAATATAGGCAGTTCACTTTCAGGAACTTCAGGTTTATGCCTTCATCTCATGGAGAATTGATGCTACTCAAGGAATCAATAAAATTGATTACACAGAATTGTGGTTTTGAAGAAAGTGCTATAAGGGCCTTTTGATAACTCCATGTATCATAGCTAATTAAGACTGACATCCATGGAGCTGGAGAGATGGTGCAGCAATTGCAAGCACTGGCTGCTCTTCCAAGGGACCCCGGTTCAATTCCCAGCACCCACATGGCTGCTCACAACTGGAACTCCATTGCTAGGGTATCCAATACCCTCATGCAGGCAAAAACACCATTGCACATTAAATAAAAGGGAAACAAAAAAATTCACATCCACCTGGGCTGGGGTGGGGGGGGTTCATTTAGGAATAGTGCTTCCCTTCCAAGTACGACTGGAGTTCTTAGAACCCATGTAAAAATGGAAGGCGTGTATAATCCCAGCACAGGAGATCCCCTGGGGTTATCTGGCCAGCCAGTCTAGCCAGTGAGAGACCTTGTCACAACAACTTGGTGGCATTCATAAGATTGGCACTAGAGGCAATCCTCTAATGTCCATACTCACAAGTGCAGACGCACCTATATGCACACAGATTTACACATGCATGAATGACTAGAATACAGAAAATTAAAGCTTGGTCTGGTGAGATGACTTACTAGTTGAGGGTGCTTGCTTTCAACTCTGATGACCTGAATCCAATGTCTAGAAATCATGGTAGAAAGAGAACGACTATCTACCATGAATTAACATGCCGTGGTGTGCAGACTCAAGAAATAACAAACACATTTTATAGTCCAGCCAGGATTTTATAGTTGGACTCTTCTCTCAAAGAAGAAAAAGACTTGATATATGCCTTTAATTCCAGGATTTGGGAAAGTGGAGTCAGGTGAGTTCAAGGCTGGCCTAGTCTACTTAGTGAGTTTCAGAGGAGCTAATGATTGTGTGTGTGTGTGTGTGTGTGTGTGTGTGTGTGTGCCAAGGTAGATAAAATTATTTCCTGTTGATGAAGAGAGTTATGCATACTGGAAATAAAAATAATTTCATATACAATTTAACAAACTTTTAGTATATTTAAAATTAATTTACAAAGACACAGTGTTAAGCAGCAGTTGTGGACATGGGTTAGGAGGCTAAACCATAACAAGGAGGTGGGAATTTTGAGGCAAATCTAAGCTAATAAATTCTATGGGAAAGCAGCTTGGAAGCATTGACTTGAGACCTATTTTGTTTCTAACTACATTCATTGGTCTCAGTGCTCTCACAGTGCCTTAAATGTAAAGGTACTCAATAAATATTGGAACTGATGAGCAAATGTTTATTCTAACATGCTAATTTTCCAGGACTTTTGCACCTTATTTGCCTAGGATGAATGTTAAAATCTGATCTAGTAATCCAAAGCAAGACTACTGTAACATTCCCAAACATCTGGAGTTTTTAGTATCATGAACACAATGTGTATTTGCTTTGGACATAACACAGTCAGCACACTTCATGGAGGTCAACTGCATCTTGGTGGGTAGGATGACACATTGAGTAAGGAGTTAACACTTCTCTTCACACTGCACTTGGACATGTTTTCGAGGAATCCAAGAAACACAAAAACTTCCAACCTATTGCCATACTAGCATCTCAAAGGCAGCATTATACTTAGATGGTTTGCTTGGGACTAGGAAGAATTTTTAAAGTGATTTTTTGGCTGTAGCCTGAAAATAACCCAAGTTCAAGAATTACATCCCTCATGTTTCCTCAGTTTTTCAACTTAGATGAGTCTCAGTCTTTAGACAAGGAAAGCAAGCACTTAGTCTGTGCAGTTCCAATCAGCCGAAAGTAATGGGGTGTATATGGGGCTCTCTAAGGAGCTAATCCAAAGTACCTTTGGTTGAGAAATTACATCTGAAAACCCATTTACTAACATTGAACGAGAAGTGAGAATACCTATTAGTAAATAGAATTTTGCCTAAAGGTTTGTGCATCAGGAAGACCAAGTTCTGTAGCACACAATGAAAACACCAGGTGGCGCCATTTGTTAGCAATGTTACAGCAGCTTCCGTGGAGAGGTCAAACCATAGATCACTAATAGTGCTGAGTTAAAGAATCAGCTATTTCTATAGTTATCATTACAGTCTTCAGGTTTAGACAGTACATTTAGAAGTGCCGTTTTCGTTTCATTAGATCTGCAATGCATGGTTGAAAGGCCTCTGGTTACTATTGCCAGTTGGTAGCATCCCTGATGCCCATATCAACCTGTGAGCTTTATACATTTGCTTTTAATACATAGCTATATAGTACACAGGTACTTTCATGTTTGAACAGTGGTTGTGCAAGTGCCACTGAAAACTGACATTAGAGATCCTTCCCTCTTGTAAACCCACCATCTTCAGGAATTCCCAAAGTCTGGGATGGGAGAGACATGTCAGTATACTATTCCACTTAAGTACCGGCCTTTGGTTTAAGCTATCCTTTTCAGAATGCATTTAAAAATAAACATGTACGTGGGTGGGTGTTTTGCCTACTGTTGTGTCTGTGCATCCATGTGCGTGGTGACTACGGAGGTCAGGAGAGAGCGACAAATTTCCCGGAATGGTTGTGAGATGCCACCGAGGGTGCTGGTAATTTTTAAACCTGAGTCTTCTGGAAAAGAAGCCAGCGCTCTGATTCATCTGTCCAGCGCCCCCCACCCTCAGGTAATTTCTTAAAGTAGTAACTAGATGGGAAATTCTAGAACTTCTAAAAATAAACCGACATGTCCTAACTATGAAGTGTGAGTATGTGATAATATTTCTCCTATCTCCATGAACTAGGAAAAAACAACAAAACAAAACGACAGCAGTATGCTTGATATCGGTGTCAGCCCTAAGGGTGTTTGCAAATCTTGACAAGGCTGAGCAAATATTTGGAGTAGCAAAATACTGTTAATGCTGTGAATAAAGTGCTGTAAGGATGTTGGTGGCTAAGGAAATGACGGATAATATAGGTGCATTCATTTCTTTTGTTCGCAGCCTACCGAAGGCTCTATGGAGGCTTGAGTCATCCATCCTTAACAGGCTCAGTTCAAAAGTGTGTGAGTTGAGTTACTCCACGTGAGTCATTGTATTAGACTGACCGTAATCACAAAGTATTCCAACTGTGTTAAATCCCAGCACTGGGAGTGGAAAGTAGTTCTTTTGGCTGCGTCCCAACTTTTTTTTTTTTTTTTTTTTTTTTTTTTTTTTTTTAATGAGTTAGGGAATTAAATTTCAACCGTGGTCTCAGGCCTACCAAATATCAACCTTAGGCCTGAGGGCGTGGTTATCGTCTTGAGGATCTGGTAAGTTCTCTGGGGGACCAGGCTTGATAATACCGTAAAAGGCCTGGTTCTCTCAATTCTAAAGCCATGTTATGTTGACCTTCCTTTAAGAGCGGTACCCACAATTATACCGGGCAGAATCCCGAGCCCTCTGCTTCCACGGTTCATTCCTTGCCTCCGCCCCCAGAGGCGCCGCTCGTTCAATCAGGAACCGATCTGCCGCAGATCGCCTGCCCCTTCGTCTAGGCCCCGCCTCCCAGCACAGCTCGGCCCAGGCTCTGGTTCGCGTTTTGAGCCGCTGGTGCCACCATAGCTTCTGCTGCTGCGGCTGCCGCGGCGGAGCTGAAGCCGCCGAGCGTGATCCCCGAGGGCGCTGTGAGCTGGGCCCGAGCGAACGGGGGCGCTGACGAGTATTAGGGGCTTTTGAAGCGGGCGGTGGGTGTGCGGGGACTGGAAAGCAGCTCCCAAGGCCAGGGTGGGGGAGGGAGGCTCCCGTATCAGATCGGGTCAGCACGAGCCCCGGCTGCCAGCGTAGTGACCCGGCCCCCTGAGGACCGCTTGGGTGGCTTAGGCGGCCTCCTTCCTTGGACACCGCAGTTACCATGGGAACACTTGGGTTATAACCGGCGCCAAGTCCTCCTAGAGCCCATCCCATTCTTCAGTTAAACGCCTCTCGCTGGCGTGGGCCTGACATTTCTTCACTCTAGGGGGTCGTCCTTCCTTCCTAAGAAATCTAGCAGGCTAGGGTGGGGATGAGTAGTGAGAAAGGACAGGGCAATGCCCAGAGTAAGACCGGCTGACAGGCAGAAGACACCTACTGTGATGCCAAGATTGCTTCTGCCATCTCAGGCCAGTGAACGTGCATATCCGAAGGCCGTGTTAAGCGAGAAGGCAGTACCACTGTCGAGACAAGTCCTAAGTCTAGGCCAGGGACTGTCCTTAGGGGCTCCTGGTTATTATGGCTGGGGAAGGGTCAACCATTACCAGCCGCATCAAGAACTTGCTGCGGTCACCATCCATCAAATTACGCAGAAGTAAAACAGGAAACCGGCGAGAAGACCTCAGCTCCAAGGTGAGTACTACTGGGAGTCACCTCTGTACAACTCTACACTCTCTTATACCTGTTCCCTTTTCACCTTTCTCTTTCTTGGGGAAGAAAAGATTATAATGCAATTCCTCTGTTGGCGCTAAAAGATCAAATGTGCTTATCTATGACTACCTGATCTGAAGTTGGAAGAACAACAGCAAGTGTGGGTGTGCTTGCTGAAACTCCGCCATGGGAAGAAGTGCTTAGGACCTCAGTTCAAACGGTGTGCTTGGGGAAGCTAGTTGATGTGTTGTGACTCAGTTTCTCTTCTTGGACGAGGACTATGGGATCACCTACTCCATAAAGGACCTAGCTGTGACTAATGTGGATGTATTAATGTAACAGTTGGGGTTATGCCATAATACACTTGCAAAAAAGAAAAATACTAAAACACTTCATTTGAGATACCAAAACAACGTTTTGACAGACTTAGTGATGCATGCCTATAATCTGAGCACTAGGGAGTCAGAGGCAAGTTCAGCCTGGTCTGTACAAGTTCCAGCCCAGCTAGGGCTGCATAGTGAGACTCTGTCCTGTCTAAAAAAGATGAAGAAGATTGTGCTGGCAGGATGGATCAACTGGTAAAAATGTGTGATCTCCTGGTTTGTATTCCTTTGACTTACGAGATGGAAAAAGTAAAGCAACTCTTGGGAGTAGTTCTCTGACTTCCACACGTGTATGTATACATGAACACCTACAAAGAAATAAATATAAACTTTTATCTCTTTAAGAGACCTAACTTTATTTAATAGGAGCTTCTTGGTTTCTCATGAAAACATGGAGCCAGATGTGTTCCAGAAAGACATCTTCCCTGGTTTACACTTATACACGGTTTCTCCTGGTTACCATATGCCAGCGTCCTTTTCTGTCAGACACTCATCTCCCATTCTTAAAACTTGTCTGGGTTTGGGTCCTTATGCTTGTTTTTTATTTGTTTGTTTGTGGTTTTGTTTTGTTTCTCAAGACAGAGCCTTGCTACATAGTCCTGTCTGGGTTCAAACTCCTGCCATCGTGTCCTGGGTGTTGGGATTCTGGCATGCCCAGCTTATGCTTTATTCAGCTTTGCTGGTCCCCTCAATTTTGGGCATACAAAAGTAGAATACATTTATTTAATCCCTTGAGGGAATCTTAAGCATTGTTCCCACAGGATCAAATTAGGTTTTGTGTTTCATTAGTAGCCTGTAACCACAATAGCTTTGTGTGGTACAGGATTGCTAAGGACAGAGTCCTTTGAGACAGCAGCATTTTATTGCCTTGCCTGAGACTCTTTAGAGATGAGCAACCCTATTGAGGAAAGACTTAGAGTTTAATATTCAACGTGGCAGAGTTCTGGAAGGACTTACAGAGTCCTTTAGCAGAGGCGTAATTGGCTTTGGTAAGGTGAACAGCTGTCCTGTATATTCTAGCAGGGATTCTATTGAATTAAAATTTGCCACTTGTTTTTATGGTGGTGGGATTAGGGCCCCTTTCAAGGACTCTTACTAATAATTGTTCCTGTTTTCTAGAGGCAGAACAATGAGTCCTCCAACTTAGACACTCTTGGATACAACTCTGCTTGCCAATATACTTTTATTTGTCATTATCATATTGTGATGTGTCCATGCAGGTGCGAATGTCCCGTAGTGTTGTGGAGGTCAATATGGCAAGCACTCTTACCTGCCACGCCACCTGGCTGGCCCTAAAGATGTAGCTCAGGCTGCCCTCTAACTCTTGGTCCTCCTGCCTCTGCCTCCCTGGCATATCCTAACTGGCATGCACCACCACAACAGGACCTTTGCTGACTCATGGCAGTACTATTAGACCAATTTTCTCTCATCGTTGGGCTCCTTTCTGGCTAGGATTAGTACACACAGTAGGGATGTATTATGGGAGGTTATCCTGTAGTGTGAGTACTTACCACAAAGTCGTCTAGAATCTGGAAGGTGTCATGGCCATTCTTAAACATGCCCCATGTCTGTCATCATTAATGGTTCAACAAGTATTTATTGAGTGCCTATTGGGTGAATAACCAGAGATGAATAAAACATTATCCTTGCCACCAAAGAGCTTGTAGCTAAATTAGACATGTAAACAAGTAATTACAACCAGGTTTGGTAAGTGCTGGTCTAGAAATATGCACTAAATTGTCAATGGAATTATAGGGGTAGGAAATTAGGAAAGACTTGACAGGAAGGGCTATTTGAACTGTGAGCCCTGAGGCAAAAAAGGGTCACTGTAGGAAAACTGAAAGAAAACCACCTCTGGCATCACCAGTAAACATCCTTGTTTGAAGTAGGAAGTCAGTGCTGAGCTTTGAACTGGTATGACAGGGCATGAGCAGTCTTTTGTACCTGGTAGGTGACCTTCCCAAATACTCCACAGTGAAGACTTTCTACCTAAGGTTATTGTAAAAGCTTGCTTTATGGCCCTCATAAGACCTGGCCCATGAGTTTCCCTAATACATGGCAACTAAGGTAGTTGTGACATGGACCCATGGACACTTGATTTTGTTTTGTTTGTTCTATGACTTTAAATTGGAGATCCTTCTGCCTCAGGCTCCTGAATGCTGGGACGGTTATATACTACTGTACCTGAGCATGGTAGCTAATCTTGAAACAAAACTTGAAGATAAAAAGATGTGCCACTTGGGAGATAAGGAAGGAGGGATCAGAATAGCAATAGCATTATCTAGTTGTTTACTCAGGTAACCTCCTATTTAACTTTTTTTTTTTTTTAATTGAGATAAGTCCTGGCTATCTGGTAGCCCAGGCAGGCCACAAACTTGTAATTCTCTTGCTCTGAATCATACCATTTTGTGTGACAAAATTATACACTTCATTTCTAGCTCCATCTCCATATCTTACAAAGCAGAAAGACTTCTTTGACTAATTCTACTACTTAGAAACCAATCTCTAGTTGTCCTTTTATGTGTGTGTTAATTTTCTAAAGACAACAGGGAACAAGTTCTTTACAGTATAAACTACATGTCAAGTAGGAAAGATGCTATTGCAGATGAGCTTGAATGTCCAGAAGAATGAGAAAGGATCAGGAAGAGTTGTGTCCTACTAAGAAGTCAAACCCAGGAGTAATGAAATGGTTGAAAGGAAGTAGACAGGACGCTGCTCCTTGAGGGCTTTTTCTACTGGAGAGGAAATATGGCTTAAAGCTGAGATGAGGGAGCCAGTAGTAAGGGTGGGGTTTAATTACTATAGGGAGGTTAGATGAGCAACGTGATTTTATCAAGCTTTTCACAGGGAGGGAGCTTCCTACAGTAAATTGGAGAAGACTGGTTTGAGATGTCATTGCCAGGTCTGCAGATTCTTGAAGGACTTGAAGCTCTCAGCTGTAAATACCTTTCAAGCCCAAGTCCTATGCATTTGTCACTTTCCACCTCTGTCTTAGCTGAGGCTGGGCTTTCTTTAGGAATGATATGTGTGTGTTCTTGGAAGCTAATCCTTTTCTCTCCCCCTCTTTTCCTAAAGTTTCTGAAATTTTTTGTGTAGAGGGAGCTTGGGTGGTTCTATTTTTACAAGGGACAGAAATGGACTGAGGCTGAGCAGGCAGGGTAGAAGTTAGGGACACAAAAGGACTCCTATGCTAAAGGATCATTTTAAATCATTTCTTAGTTGCTATTAATCTGGTCTAGGTTGTATATTATTTCTTCAGATTTTCTTCTAGCCCAGCTTTATGATTGCACAGCTATTCTTGTTCTTTTCCTGTATGGTCATATGCTGTTACTTTGAGCCTTTTAATATGTGCTGACTCTAAGAAGAGTGTGTAGGTAGGTTTCATGAAAAAGTGAAAACTAGCAATAATCTAATTTCAGCCTTTGCTCAGTATTTGAGCCCAGATATTAGTATCAAAAGCCTTTCCTGCCTCTTTGGTAGAGAAAAACATACTTATTTTCAAAGCATTTGTGAATCATAAGCTCTAGCTTGGCAGAATGGTCAGTAGGGCCTCAGACTATTAAACATTTAAAAAATAAGCCTTCTGAGGCCTGAGGGTGCAGCTCAGCTGGCAGTGTGCTTGCCTGACAATTCATTAAACCCTCAGCCCCATTCTCAACATCATATAAACCAAGCAAAATAGCACACATCTGAAGTCCCAGCACATGGGAGGTTGATGCCAGCCTGCATTATATGAAACTCTGTCTCAAAAAAGGAAGAAAGTAAACTTTGTTCCAGGATCCATTCTCATTGTATGGAATTGGAGCCTCTTGGAGTGGAGTTTAGTAACTGTGTATGTATTAAGTTCTATCAGAAGCCCACTGTCTGTTATGAGACTCTGGCCTAAGTCCTATATCCCTGACATCTGTTGGTTTCATACCCAGATCCTCACTGAGGATCAGTTCAGCTTGGGATGTATTCTCTTTTCCTTGAATAGTTTTTTATTCTCCTCTGTCTTCTAGACTCATAGCTGTGTAAACTGTGTTGGGGTGGATCTAACAGAATCGTACTGCTATGAGGTCAGACCTGTGGAGTCAGTTGTCTTATTACCACAGTTCCCCAGGAATTTCCCTTCCAGTCAGGAGAAGGAAACTAGGGAATAGCATCTGATGAGCCCAGGCAGTTCTCCATCCCACCATTCCAGGGATTTCACTCCTAGGAATGAACAGCTTTTATTGTTTGACATATACTCTCTGAATTGTCCACTTGGGAAAATGACTGAGAACAGAGGTCTCTCAGTCAGTAGCTTAGCACATCCCTCCCCTCAACTCTCTGTTCTCCTGCCTCAGCCTCCCCAGAGCTAGACTTGTTGACATTTGCCACCATGCCTGGCTGAGATGTGTTCTGGTATTGAAGTGCCTTGAAATCCTCAGAACAGGTGGTGTGCTTGAACAGCGCACTCTCTGTTTTGCCTGATCATCTTCCCCCTGGTGCCCCAGGCCTTTCAACTGATTCTTACTGGGAGAGGAGTTCTTTCCTGCACCCATAACACCTCTTCCTTTCCTGTCTAAAAATACCCTGGCCTCTCCAGGCTCTGAGTCTCTCCAGAGGTGCTGCTCATCCCCTCGGCTTCGCCCACTCCAGAGTCCCTCTCTCACTTTGCTGTTTAGGCCAAGTTATCCTGGAGTTGGATCAGCCTTTGGTAAGTTTTTTTTTTTTGCATTGCCAGGATTAAACCCAGAGACTCAGCTGGTTAGGCAAACACTCTACCATGCCACTATACCATGCCCCCAAGCTCACCCTCACCTCAGTGTATGGCTTGAGTTCCTACCAACTGGACCTTGGAATTTCTCACTTCACCTCTGTTTGTTACCTGTGTGTTTTCATTTCTTGATGAATGAGGAAACACAGGTGGATGTGAGTGAGGCTTCTGCCTGTGTCTCTGCCCCCCACTCCCAACCCCTTTACTTTCCAGCTGGGCTCAGAGCTTTTATCACTGCCCTTTGGAGAACAGTCAAGGGCTTGAAATCCAGGGCTGTGTTTATTCAAACTAAGCTTCTCTGAGAACATTGGCTATCAAGCTGTCCTTAGAGTATCTGTTGGTGTTACTTCACGTTCAGACCACAGTGTTGTTAGGGAAAAGCTACAGTGTTTTCAGCAGGCTTTGTTATGTTAGACATCATGTTTGCACTGCTACAAGTTAAGCCTCTTTCTGCTTCTTTTTCAGTACAGAGCAAAGGATTTTCCTTCAGCTGCCTTTCTCTGTTCTTCTCTAGTTCTCATGGAGTGCAGACCAAGGCTAACCCACCCTTTTTGGTGTTTACTGTTCTATTGTGAGAATTCCATCCCTGGGGAGACATAAACAAGCACCTACTCCTTCCTCATAAAGTCCCAGGAACAAACCACCAGAACCCACCCTGGGGAGCCAGTGAGTTTATTGTGCTTGCTATAGAGCACAGGGAAGAGGTGACAGGAGTGTGGGGACCCAAGAGTTGCCATACTGGGAAGTCTTCACAGGACATGGATGATGGCTTCCCCAAGCCTCATAGGTGGAGCTCCTCCCACCTAGCCTTCCTCAGACTGGATGCTCGAGCTCCTCCCCACATACCTGACTCCTGATGGTGCTCCTGCCATTAAGGTATAACCACTACAAGTGTCTGGGAGGTGCAGGGGAGCAGCTGGAATCTCAGGGGAGGTGCAGCGACCCTCCCACCTCTCCCTGAGAGGACCACAGCAGACCACAACCAGTTTGGTGGTGAACTCTGGCAAGCATGGATGATCTGATGGCTTGCCTTATTTACTTATTTTTTCTTAAGACAGGAACTTCCTATGTAGCCCATGCTAGCCTTGGACTCATAGTAGTTCTCCTGCCTCAGCCCTGCCTCCCAGTGCTGGGATTAGAGGCTTGTGCTTCCTTACCCTTAACTTCTATTACCTCAGACTACAAATTTAAAAATTAAAGAGGGCAGGGATTAAGGGAGACTAAAATCAAGCATGACACCATGCTGAGCAGTATGTATCCTTAGGATATGAATTTTTGACTGTTGAGATTTTTCCACTTGTGTCCTTACTCAGCATTTTTAACAGCAAGCCCATAGTGCTGCTCTTGTATTTTCTTTATTTCTTTTTCTTTTACTTTTTTGAGGACAAATCTTTGCAAAGATTTGTAGGCTGGGATTGAACTCAAAGCCCTCTTACTGCTCTAGCCTACCGTGTGTTGGGAGTGCAGGGAGCATCTGTATGATAGTTGGAGTCATGTTTCTTACTCAGGTTTTGAAGGACACTTAGGAGGTTCCAGTGCAGATTCCCTCCTAGACTTTTGGGGAGTACATGTTACTCCCTCTCACGGCAACAGAAACTGTGTGTAATGCTTTTTCAGATTTTCCTAGTCTGTAAAACAAGCATTTGTTGAAGACTGGGTTTAGAAGCTTACACATCTCACCCTCCCCTAATATTGAAACAAGACCAAGGATGCTTTTTATCCTCTTTCCTTCATTCATAGTAGAGATTTAAATTTACTTGAAGATCTTGGCACATTTCTTGCAACCATATGTGGCTGATATTACCCCACACACACACATTGTCAAGTGCTCTTTTAGAGGCTTCATGAGGAGGATGGTTTTGTGGGCTTTTCTTTTTGTTGCTGTTGTTTGGAAACTTTGTTTTTATTGGTGCTACGGTTAAGACCCAAGGCCACGATCCAATGGTCAAGTGCTGTACATGGGAGCCAGGCCTCCCACCCTGTGCTTTAGGACTTGAGCATTCCTTTCCACGGTGAGGTACTACACTTCTCCTCAGTCTTTGATATCTGTTCATTTCTCCATGTGTTCCTCTGACCTCTTACAAGTGCTGGCATGTAACAAGGAAACAAAACTTTTAAAAATACATGAAATATAACACACCGAAAAAAGTTTATGAAACATAATAGTATATCATAAATAATTGTTTCCACCATGCATGTCGGGGACTGAAGACAATTTGAATGGATGATAGGAAACTCCAAAGCTCAAACTTTATCTTTATTCTGTATTCCTCCCAGGGAATCTTCAAAAGAATGTCTGTCATTGCTAGAGACAGTGTACAGTGAATGGGTTAGAGAAGGTAGCTTTTTGTTTGTTTGTTTTAAATACACATTTTTATCAGGGTGTAGTGGCACAGGCCAGTAATCCCAGTACTTGGGAAGTGGGGAAAGGGGGCTGGGGACTTCAAGATCATCCATCCCATCATCAAGATCATAGAGAATTCAGCCTGGGCAACATTATATCCAATCACAAAAGCAATTGTGAGCACACACTCACTCATTTCCATAACCTTCCCCAAAAAGATCAGTGGAATTGATTTCTCAGCTGCTGCTGTAGATCCCTTGTCTAGCAACCTTTGCGTCTAGCAACCTTTGCCCGTCTGTATTCTCGCTTCTCTTGTCAGTCCCACGCACTCCTGACTCCCCTCAGCTTGCCCTGTGATACTATTAGGAAGCATTTAACTTGTGGGTCTGTGGGTAATTGAATATCAAGTGTGGCAGCTGTGTGGTTCCAGATGCCTGCGAGCCACAGACAATCGTTACTGCTTTTAGAATTGGTGCAGAGCAGAAACCCACAGATGCCTTGGTCATCTCTGGGGCAGCGGGGATGGCTGGGTTTTCATCTGAGGTATTGTTTGGCAGGCTGATCATGTTTCTCATGTTCTTGAGGAGGGCCTAGTGTAATGCTGGATCTTTCCTTCCAACTGTACCTTTTTGTTATTTTAGCTTATAACCAACTTTGGTTTTTAAATCATGGAAAATGCTGAGTGAAAATTTTATTTTTGTGAAAAACAAAAACCATCCCAATGTGCCATTATAGGACTGATCTGGGTGATGAAAGGATTAGGTGGATTTGAACAGAGCAGAAACGAGGCCACTTGCTCACCTGACTCCTTTTATCTGCATGGGCTCCAGGGTTATACATTTCCTTCAGCAGATGTCTGCCCTTACCTCACCTCAGCTCTGTATGGTTTTGCTTTCTCCTCTCAAGTAGTCAAGTGTGACCACAATATAAGTTCAGAAACGTGGGTCTCAAGGCATGCTCCCCTGCATTGCCCAAACCCAGGCCTGCCTTCCAGTGCTGTGGTGAGGCTTTAAATGAGATTTAGTGACCAAAAAAGAGCGATGTAAAACCTAAATAACTTCACAGCTGTAAGGAGTTGCTAATAGTAACAGAGCTCAAAGATTTGTAGAATGCGAAGGAACTTTGTCCTAATTTGCTGGTAAGATTCAATTTCTTCTAGTTTCCATTTATGACAAGTTCCTTTTTGCAGGCCCAGCATTTTTTGTTACAAAATTTATCACATCCTTAGTCTTAGTACCTTTTCCTTGACAGTGATTTGACTTAGTAATTTTCTTTGTGCATGTGTAGTATATTCGCACATGTGTGTACACATGCTCACACTTGGAGACCTGAGAAATCAGCTGTCCTGTACTATCACTTTCTGCCTTACTCCCTTGAGACAAAATCATTAAACCTGGAACTAGCTTAATGACCAGAATTCCCCAGCAATCTTCTCTTTACCCACATGGTGCCAGGGTTACAGGATCTCACCAACTTTTTACATGGTGCTGGAGATGTGAATTCAGATCCTCACACTTGTACAGCATGCATTCCTTCCAACTGAGCCATCATTCCAGCCCACAATGTTCCCGTTGGTACTAACTGCATTATAATTTACTGCTTTGCTGTAACAATAAGTTTGTTACTATTGAAAGTCACACTAAGGCTGGAGAGATGACTCTATGATTATGAGCACTGACTGTTTTTCAAAGGACTTAGGTTCGATTCCCAGGATTCACATGGCAATTTACAACCATCTGTGTAACTCCAGAGGTTCTAGGGTCTCTGACACCCACCTCTAGACTTTCTGAACACATAGGCATGCATGTGGTGTACGAACATATATTCAGGCAAACACTCATACCAGTAAAGTAAGTCAGACTAGTGAATTCACAGAGGTAGGATGAGCCCTAACTCTTCCATGTTAGATCAGAGCTATAGAGTTATGTTTTATGTTAGCAATGCCTTCAGCAAGGTAGAGAAATGATTTTTTGAGACAGGGTCTCTCTGTGTAAGAGTCCTAGCTGTCCTAGAAGACACTTTGTAGACCAGGCTGGTCTTGAACTCACTGAGATCTGCCTGCCTCTGCCGCCATTGGCCGCCACCACTTGGCAATAGTGAACTCTGATGTTCTACAAGTAGCTCTGGACAGAATGGCATTTTATATGAAATGAGATTCCCTCTATCTGCTGAAAAGGATGAAGTCATTCTTTCTGTACTGATGTGCAATGAAGTATAAAATACATGTAGAGAGAAACAGCAAGCTGTAATTGGTGATTACTTGTATTTTTGTGAAAACATACATATCTAGTAGTATATGCACAGAAAAATGAGGCTATAATAGCACTTGGTTACCTCAGGGAGAGTTCGATTATGGTAATTGTCACTGAAATTCTATAAGATTTGAATTTGAAATAATAAGACTTCATTATTTTTGTAAGTAGAAAACATGGTAAAGATGAATTTTTTTCATCAAATTTAAATATAAAATGTTTCAAATCAGCTGGGTGGTGGCGGCAAACACCTTTATTAATCCCATCATTCAAGGCAGAGACTGGCCAGCCTGGTCTGCAGAGTGAATTCCACTACAGCCAGAGCTATACAGAGAAACCCTGTCTCAAAAAACAAAACAAAACAAACTTCAAAATCTATATTTATTATTAGTTATACACAAATATTACTGAAAATATGTCTGATATAATGACCTTGGTGGTTTGGCATATATAGCATATGTGTTAATGGAACATAAAAATACTTTCTTGGGACTAGTGAGATGGCCTAGTGGTTAAGAGCACAGCCCAGGGGACCTGGCATCTCTGCCCCCCCCACTCATGCACATACCCCAACACACACACACACACACACACACACACACACACACACACACACGAAAATAATAAAAATAGAATCTTCAGATTTTTTTTCTCAAAAATATAGATAAATTTGTGAATTTGAGATGCTTTACTTCCCATATCTTTACAATTTTTTCTTGTTGATGTTTAGTCAATAAAATCTTTTGATATGAGGCAGGTGTGTTGATTCAAGCCAGGTGTGTTGGCATACATATGTAATCTCAACACTGAGGAGGGAGAGGCAGAGGCAGATGAATCTCTCTGAGTTCCAGGCCAGCCTGGACTACAGAGTGAGTTCCAGGACAACTGGGGCTACACAGAGAAATCCTGTCTTGAAAAGCCAAAGCAGACAAACAAATAAAAAAGTTTTGATGCTTTTTAAGTGACACGTGCTTTGTGGAAAGAGTTGTGGGTAATGTAAAGAAGACAATCATGAAGAAAATGTCCCATAATTTCAGCACACAGAGAGACCACTGAAAGTTCAGACTGGTCTGTGTCTGAAAGCTAGGATTTCGCTATGTGTTGGTGAAGGAATACAAGCTAAAGCCCAGAGGTGCCTTTTGGGGACAGTGAGTAACCTGGATTGACAAATGTGCATGTTTCTTTTGGGTGAGTAGTAATTGAATTAGACTTGGCGTTGGTGATGCTAGGCACAAACTTTTACGCTTTATTTAGCTGGCAACAGGGACCCCTAGAAAGTTTTTGAGCAAGAAGAAATGGCAAAGCCCACAGGAGGGCATTGCTCTGAAAGCCCTTGTTACATCTGGGAAAGGGAGGAAGGCCTTGGGATGTGGGAAGGAGTCCTGAGGCCCAAGCCTTCATGGCACCTGGAGCCCTAGGGCCTTCCCCACACCCATCTTCTTCTCAGTCACACGTTCACTTCACCCAGGTCATCTTGGCAAGGAACTGTTAGTATTCTTCCTGCTGACAGAAGTGGAAACTAGGAGATCAAGGGAAACAACTCAGCTGTGTAGATTGGTAAATGCCTTTTTTGTTGCTATTTTGGGTTAGTCTCATATAGTTTGAGGCTGCCCTCATGCTCACTATGTATCTGAGTTCCTATTCCTCTTTCCTTTAACCCTTGGAGTTACAGGTGTATGCTGTTGCATCTGGCTTTACTTAGGCTCTTTTGAGGACCAGACTTCGGTTCACAGAGCTTTGTGATTCTGGTCTTAGTATAGAGAAGTCTGACATTAGAGGGGGAAATCCCCTCCCCCATCCTGTCTGAAGTTGAGCTGTCTCATATCTTTGCTTTTCTGGTAACCATGGAAAAGTAAGAGAGTCAGAAGGCTTCCTCTGCACAGACACTGTGCTGTTAAGGCTGCTTACTGGCTGTGGGCACGTGACAGTGACTGCACTGTTACTGACTCTTGAGCAAGAGTCCCTCCATTCCCTCTCCCTTGAGCTGATGCTCCCTTGCTTCTGCTGCCGTCTGTCTGCATAGAAAATCACGCTCCCCTAACATTGCAGTGCTGGTTACCTTGGAAGCAGGTGTCAGTCAGTTCTCCATATTGACCATAGGTTGTAGCACAGCCCCAACATGGCCAGGTTCTGACCACATCCAGCAGTCTGGCATTAAGAAACCCTTCTCTTCTCTTTCTTTGCAGCCATCTCCTGAGGAGAATCCAGAACCCATTTTTATAGACTTATTTTAGCTACTAATAAATTGTGACTTTTTTGGTTTCTGGTTTTGGTTTTTTGAGACAGGTCTCTCTACATAGCCCTGGCTGTCCTGGAATTCACTATGTAGACCAGGCTAGCCTCAAACTCACAGATATCCACCTGACTGCTGGGATTAGAGGCATGTATCACTACATTAAGTCCAAGTAGTGGCATTAAAAAAAAATTAAAGCCAGGACTGGAGAGATAGCTCAGTGGTTAAAGGGTGCACTGTTCTTGCTGAGGGCCAGATCCAGTTCTCAGCTCTGTCAAGTAGCTTGAGACTACCTTTAACTCCAGTCCAGAGAATGTGATACCCCTTTCTGGACTCTTCAGGCATGCTCACATGTTTAGAACACACACACACACACACACACACACACACACACACACAAAGAGAGAGAGAGAGAATAAATATGATGAAAAATAAAAATAAAATAAATCTTTAAAAACAAACTGATGCTCTGTGTCTTCTCTTTTCTGGTGGTTTTGTTGAGTTTTGAGGTAGGTTGCTCTGGAACTCACTGCTTGCTATGTAGCCCAGGCTAGGTTCAAACTTGTGATGGCCCTCCTGGCCTCAGTCTCTAAGATGCTATGATGACAAATGTGTGTCTCATACCCAGCCTTACCCCAACCCCCAGGCCGCACTTGAACTCCAAGAGCTAGGTCCAAGTAGCTAGGACCACAAGGGCATGCCTGTCACTGTGCCCAGGTACCCTCTGCCCCCCTGGCTTTCAGGCCTGTCTCTGATATGCACCCAAAGGTGAGGTGACTCCTAGCGTGTTCCAGCAGAAATGGCAACATCTGTTAATGTTGGAAGATCTGGACCTCTTCCTCAGGGCACCTTAGTTTCTGCTACCAGACTGCTGTGGGTCTACACTCACTGTTACCTGATTCTCTTTTTAAATTAATTTATTTTATTTTATTAACATTCTTGTCATTTATTTTACTTATCTATAACATGCTAATCCTTCCTAAAGTTGTCCAGAGTGTTACATTAGATACTCAGTGTGAAGTGTTCAGAGTAGTTCTAGGCAGGTCCTGCATTCAGTGAATCAGTGAATGGTAGCTCTGGTTGCTGTAGAACCCATCTGCACAGACCCTTTGTCCCTTCAGGTATTGTCTCAAGATTTGAAGTGCTAGTTTCTCCTCTTGGTCCCAGCAGGGGCTAAGATTTGGGGGAAATGGCAAAATGCTTTAAATATAGTTCTAGCTGGGTGGTGGTGCACACTTTTAGTACTAGAATTCAGGAAGCAGAGGCAGGCAGAGATCTGAGTTTGAGGCCAGCATGGTCTACAGAGTGAGTTCTAGGCCAGCCAGGACTACACAGAGAAACTCAGTCTATAAATAAATAAATAAATAAATAAATAAATAAATAAATATTATAGTTCAAACCTTGATTCTTGGGACCCCTTAGAAAGCTTTTCTTTTTCTTTATTTTATTTTCTGTTTTGATAGGGATCCTCTCTGTTGTTCAGGTTGACCTACAGCTCCTGGCCTAAAGCATTTCTCTCTCAACCCCAGGAATAGCAGGGACTACAGATGTGGCTCTGGAGAACTTTTAACATGCAGATGAATAACCTCTTTCTTGTGTTTTTATTCAGAACCTTGCAAAGCTACCTATATTTTTGTCCACCCGTAGTCCCAGCTGCCTGGAGGCTGAGGTAGGAAGATTGATTGAGTCCCAGAGTTTTAGGCCATCCTAGACATAACAAAAAGTGGTGGGGGCTAAGGAGGTGAGTCAGTTAGTAAAATGCTTGCCACATAAGCAGGAGGTTCTGAGTTTGATCCCCAGCACCTACTTAAAAAAATGGACACTAGCACACACTGTGCCAGCATTGGCTTCCCAAGACTTGCTGGCCAGCCAGATCAACTGGATCAGCAAGCTCCAGCTTCAGTAATAGATGCCCGTCTCAAAAAATAAGGTGAGAAGCTATAGAAGAAGATGCCATGTGCCTCTGGATGCACATAACCTCACAGGACAGGGGCAAGGGATGAAGGCAAGGGGTAAGAACAGGTATCTGGGCTTGTGGGATGTCTTGAAGTAATAGTGTTGCTGGGCCAAGACTGGGCGACCTTTGTTCTAGTAGGCTGGTCTCCAGGGACTCGTGACATAAGATCTCTAAGATTATCTCTTCCATGTAGTAGCAGACTGATCTTCCCTAGAAGCTTATGCTGTTTTAATCCCAGTACAGGAGAATTGACTCAGCTCCCACTAATCTGAACTGTTGAGCAAGAAAGCTGGGTTTCCATCATACTGGAGTCACTGGTTGCTGGTGGGCTTTGTGGGAGATAGTGCAACTCTAAACCATCCACAATGGGTAAAGACTAGGCGCAGAGTTAAAAGGCCAGGTGTGTTTGCCTGCCCTGGAAGAATCCTGTTTGCTCTTAATTACCTCTGACCAGATGACACTGTGGCCTCTGAATCGTCAGAGTCCTTCTGTCTCCAGGTCTAGTCACTGGGTCTCTGCACAGCTGCCTAAGTTTCTGTGGAAAGCCTGCTGGCCATGGGCTCTTCTGCTCTGTAGCTTTTGTGTAAGTGGCAGTTCTTAGAAACAGGGGCGGGAAATGTGCTTTGTGGGATTAGAGAGTAGAGAATAGACAGGAGACCAAGAGACTATAAACAGTTTTTTTTTTTGTTTGTTTGTTTTGTTTTTTTTTTTTTTAACCTGTAAGAAGGGAGGGGAAGCTAGCAGGATCTCTAGTGAGCTTGTTTATGGAAGCAACAGGCCACCATTTGTCTGGAATGACTTACATCCTGGGGTTTATCACTTGCATTGAGTGGGTTGAGAAGCTGGGAAAGAAGAGAGGTAAAAGGAAGCTGGGGTCAACAAGATGACAACAAAAGCAGATAGCATTTTCCTGTCAGTGTTGGGGATTTCTCACCAGTTTGAGCTCAGCCCAATCCTAGATGACCCTGGCTTTTTCAAAGTAATTCTGGCCTCTTGGTTTCCCATCAAGAGGGAGCAGCCCCTTCACAGCATGGGCAGACTCCTGGTATGGTGGTCCCTCACACTAAGAAAGAAAGAGAAAACCTTCACAGTCTATCCTTGGTCCAGGCAAGGAGTCCCCTTTTATCAGAGCAAGTGTGGAAACCATTGAGGCAGGAGACTGAGAGCTTGACTAGGAATGGTTGAGGCCCTCCCTACAGTTCTGGGCAGTGTTTAGTTTAAGAGTCTGGGACTTCTTGGGACTGGGATGAATGGCTCTGAAATCTGAGGAATCCTGTTCTTGCCTCCTTGTAGCACTCATGCTGATGGGCACTTCCTTGTAAGAACTCTTCCGCTACTGGCTTCCTGGTTCTCCCTCTCCACTACCAAGTACCTCATCTTTTCCATAGTATAAAATTGGGGTTTCACCAAAGTTCTGCATAGTGTCTCTCCCTCCTGTCTTCTGTCTTCTCTTGTCTTGTTTGGACACTTGTCAATACCTATGTCTGGTCTTAACTTCTCCAAGCGTTCATCATGTTTGTGTTGCTGAATGGAATGTTCAGTGGTTCCTCCTAAATACCCCCAGCACTTCGACAGAACAATGCCCTGCCCCTTGACCTTTGACTGTGACTGCTTTACTTTGCTATTTCTGAAGTTCAGAATTGTGTTGTATTTTTCCTCCACAGCTATACAGTGCCCATTTGTTGCCAAATTTTATTTGTTCTGTGGCTTTTGGATGTTATTTCTGTTCTACTGCTTCTGCCTTTATGCTTGTCTAGGTTTCATTCCTTCTCATCTGAGCTATTCTGACAGCCTCACAAGTGTCTCCTATGTAGTTTTGTGTTGGAGTTTTGCTGGGTTTTCTCCCAGGGTCTCTGGGACCTAAAGATTACCCCTCTTAGTTTGGCACTCGAGTTCCTTTCAGAGTGGCAGGTGCTTGTGATGCCAAAACTCAAGACGCTAAGGCAGGAGGATTGCCATGAGTTTGAGGCCAGCCTGTGCCATATGTAGCAAGTATCAGGCCAGCCAGGACCTACCTTAAACAAGCAATTTTTCCTGGTCCCCTTGCATTCTACCTCTCTAGATTTAGAACTTTCCTAGAGAATGATTGCACTGTCTCCTGCCACCAGACTTTTCCTCACACAGCTTCTTCTGAGAATTCCTTCTGTATTTTCACCTGCTAGAGTCCTGTGAGGAGGCCAGCAAGATGGCTCAGCAGGTAAAGACACTTGCTGCTAAGCCTGATGGCCCAGGATTAAGCCCTGGGACTCACTTGGTGGAAGGAGACACGGACACATAACTTTAAAAATTAAAATTTCAGGAAAGATTTATTTTGATTCACAGTATTTTTGCCTACATGTATATATCTCTACACTACTTGTGTGCAGTATCTTTGGAGGTCAGAAGAGAGCATCAGATCCCTGGAATTGGACTTAAAGACAGTTGTGAGCCACAAGTGGGTGCTGGAAGCTTAACCTGAGTCCTCTGGAAGAGCAGCCAGTGCTCTTAACTGATGATCAATCTTTCTAGCTCCAGCTTTCAGACTTCTGAAAACATTCACTATTTTACTTTACCTTGTGACTTGATTCTGCATGATCTGTTTTTGTTCTGTTTATTCATTAATAACTAAATTTATTTCAAGTCCTATCCTTAAGTTGCAGGTGGAAAATACAGCTTTATCTAGTATTAATTAGTGAGTAGTCATGCCTCTGAACCACGTCTTTCCTCCCCCCCCCCCCCACTACTCTTAAGGAGAGCAGGAAGGGCACCTAAACACAGAATTTTATTTTCTGTCTCTAGAATAAGCTGTTACAAAGTTACCTCCTTTATCTTATTAGAGTGAGGGAAATGTTGCCTATCTCCTTTCTCTCTTGAGAATGTCTAGTTCACATGGGGAGTGGTGGGTGAGTCAGCTCTCTCATAGGCTACTGTAGAACCCTGCCCTCCAGGAGCCCTGCTTCACTAGAAAGATGACACCTGTATCAGGCTGGGAAAGGCTCTCTTCCATTTCAACACTCTCCACCTGCCAAAGCAAGAGCTGCCTCAGGCTCTTAACATGGTGCCCTTCCAGCTTTAGATTGCATTGTGGAAATGGAGATCATGGCAAGGTATGCAGTGAGTGCTCCATCCTTGAGTCTTTGCTTCTGTGGGAATGATGTTTCTAGAGCAGTGGATTTACTCTGATGCAGTGTATCCCAAGTCACTGGTGGTAAACTGCTGGCTTACATGTTTCTTGGCATTTAAGCTGGCTATGTTTTCTTGCCATTTGTTTCTTTCATAACTCTGGATCAGGGCATGGTGATATACATCTGTATATCATGTATATGCATGGTGGTATACATCTGTAATCCTAGCACTCAGGAAGCTGAGACAGGAAGATTGCCTCATGTTCAAGGCCAATGTTGCCTTAACTTTTCCTGGGAAGATATAAACAGATGTCTGCTCCTAGAAGGTAGGGCACCAACAAGTATAATAAAGGAATGATTCCACCAAGGATAGTTTGGTGAACAAGTGAGCTTACTGGACTTAACTTCAGGGGCATTTGTGACCCCCCCTCCAACAGGTACATCCCAGCATGGACAATGATTTCCCCAAAGCTATGTATATGTATATGTAGATGGAGTTCTTATATACTTTTAAATCACATACACATGTACATATATATATATATACATATATATACATACATACATACATACAATCTGTGTGGGTATGTTGCTTGCTTGTATGCATTACACACACACACACACACACACACACACACACACACACACACGGAAACCAGAGGACAACTTGTTGGAATATGTTCTCATTTTCAACCACCTAGGTCCCAGGGATCAAACTCAAGTTATTAGGCTTAGCAGCACTTTCTTTTACCTACTAAGCCCTCTCAGTTTTATTTTGCTTTCAGTTGTAGTCCATCACTGAGGGAAGTTGGGGCAAGAACCCAGAGGCAGGGTTGGAAGCAGAGGCCATGGAGGAACTTCATTTACTGGGTTGCTCAGTTTGCTTTCTGTATCACATAGGACTATCTGCCTAGGGATTGCCCTACCAACATCGAGGCAGGCCCTTCTGCATCAATCATTGATCAAGAAATGCCCAACAGACTTGCTTACAGATGATCTGATAGAGGCACTTCCTTAACTGAGCTTCTTCTTCCCAGATAATTCTTGCTTGTTAAGTTGACATAAAACAAAACACAAGGAAACCCATAGAACTAACTAACTGGGGCTCACAGAGACTGAATGGACAATCAGGGAGCCTGCATGGGACTGACCTAGGCCCTCTGCATATATGTGACAGTTGTGTAACTTGGTCTTCACGTGAGACTCCTAACAATGAGAGCAGGGGCTGTCTCTGACTGTGTTGCCTGTTTGGGATCCTTTCCTCCTACCAGATTGCCTCATCCAACTGTAATAGAAGAGGAGGTACCTAGTGTGACTGCAACTTGATATACCATGGCTGGCTGGTGTCCATGAGAGGTGTGCCTGTACCTGAAGAGAAACAGTGGAAGGGAGGCGGACTTTGGTTGGGGCATAAAAACAACAACAAAATTAAAAAACAAAACAAAAAACTAGCTAGCACAACCAGTTTTAGAGTAGAACAACTCTGTTAACTGAAATACCCTGATTTTCCTGTTTTTTTTTTTTTTTTTTTTTTTTTTCCATGACTGACCCTTTGCCATTCCTGAAACCTCTGCCAGACAGTCATAGTTCATCAAGTATATCAAGTCCTCTATTTTTTTTTCTGTTAGTCACTCCCCTCCTGGTCTTCTCCCTAACTCCTCCCAGATAATCTCTGTTTCTCCATCCCTCCATTTCTTGATAATCCATAGTCATCTTTGTACTGCCCACATACTGGCGGGTATGGGGCCATCCACTGAAAGGTGCTGAACTTCCCTTAAAGAAAACCGATTCTCAGGAGGCAGAGGCAGGCATTTCTAAGTGTGAGGCTAGCCTGATCTACATTGTAAGTTCCAGGATAGTCAAGACTTTGTAAAGAGACCCTGTCTCAACAGGGACAACAAACAAAACCAAAAACCCCACAACTCTGACTTTCCCTCCCACAGAAGCCATTAACTGTCAATAGCTCCCTCCTCACACATGCTAGAATGTTGACTGGCTTGATCTTTGCAGTCTTATACAGGCAACCACAGCTGCCATGAGTTCATATGCACAGCGGTCCCGCCATGTTCAGAAAGCACTGTTTTGCTCTGATCCTCCCCAGCCTTTGTACCTCTTTTCTGGGTGTTTCTGATTCTTGGCCAGTGTGTGTGTGTGATATTAGGGGTCCCATTTGTAGCTGAGAACTCCACTGGTTTTGTCTGTGCTTTTACTAGTATGAGTCTCCTCTCTCTTCCTCCTCCCACCCCCACCCCCACCCCCGTCTCTGTCTCTCTCTTTAGGATCTTACTACGTTGCCCTGACTATCCTGGAACTCTCTTTCTAGAGCAGGTTGGCTTCGAACTCCCAGAGAGCCATTTGTCTCTGCCTCTTGCTGGGATTAAAGGTATGTATCACCACTACCTGGCTAGTTCTGAGTTAGTGACTATCCATTGCACAAAGAAATGTCTCTTACGAGGTCTGAGAGTTACTCTTAATAGACAGGTAGAGAGATGTGAATATAGCAGGCACCTTGATACTCTGCAGTCTGGCAGTACAATAGTAGTAGGTTCACCATGGAGTGCCTCTTGTGTGGGAGATGTGGTTTAGAGTTGCAGATGGGGATGGAGAAATGACTAAGTGGTTAAGAATACTTGCTGTTCTTGTAGAGGACTTAGGTTCAGTTCCCAGTACCCACATAGCAGGCTCACAGTTATCTATAACTCCGATTCCAAGGATCTGACACCCTCCTCTGACCTCCTCAGGCACTAGGCATACATGTTGTGCATATACATGCATGCATGCAAACACACTGGTACACATAAAAATAAGTTAGCTTTTTTTAAGTGCTTAGGACACATAAATAAGTGATGAGAATCTAAACCCTGTCCTTGAGGGCTCCTGTGGGATGAGGAAGCACCTGGCCAGACCTGGCTGTGTATGTTCTCAGGAAAAGTCAAGCTTAGGAAAGGCCAGAGTGATGACAGGGAATTCTGCAAAGCTCTCTCTGAGAAGACAACCTCTGAGCAAAAGCCTGAGTAGATTCACTGTGAGGATAGCTGAAGGAAGAACTGTTAACTCCAAGGAATAGCAGATGTGAAGGAGTGCATTAGAGTCTGCTTAAGATGCTTGTGGAGGCTGAGGTGACTGGGGTAGAGGGAGCAAAGAGAGAGCATAGGAAGTGATCTCAGAGAAATAGCCAGAGGCTGGGTGATTTAGGTCTTTCTAAGTTTAAGTCAAGTGTTTGAATTTGAACTTTAAGGGAGATGGGAACCATTGGAAGGATTTGAATAACGACATGATCTCATTTATGTTTAAAAGAATCAGTGTGGCCTGCCGTGTTGAGTAAAGATTTTAGTAGGCAAGGCCTGAAGCTGGGAGAACATTTGGGAGTTACAGTGATATTCGACTGAAAGATGATAGTCACGGAACTCGTTGGTGCACTGGTAAATAGTGCAGGGTCCTTGAGAATGGGGGAGAATCCTAGACTGATCGCCATAATAAAGTACTGCCACCATTGAGAGGCCAAGACTCCTGGTGCTGTGGGAAAAGCAGTGTACATCCTTGTTGGTGAGCTGCCGCACTCCCGCACACTTAACCTTGGTGTCCAGGCTTACCTCCACTCTGTAGAGCAGGGGAAGCTCTGCTACATTTTTGAAGAGAGGTGAGGGGAAAAAACGTTATAGTGGGGGAGAGTCATTTTGCTAAATCCTTTGTGTTGAAGTATTGCAGAGGGAACCTAGCCACTGCAGGCTTCAAAAGAGCTTAGGACTCTCAGATTCTTTGAGAGAGAGGAGATTAGCTCCAAACCTCCCTACAAACAGGAAGCTGGTTTGAGTTAAGAACATAAAATAAAAACCAGCTGATGCCCCCGAATGTTTTCCTCTGCTCCTCCCTTCAGAGAGCCAAAGGAAACTGCTTCCCCTCCCTTAGATGACTACTTTAGAATGCCAGAAAAAACCCAAACCCGGAAACCCTTTGAAAATGAGCCAAGATTTTAGCTCAGGCAAACTCCTGCTTGTGGGATTCTTAGCCAGGAAGTGTGCTCCTTTGTGCAGAGCCCTGAGAGGAAAGTGACAAAACGTAATGATCCCAGTGGTTAGCCTGGTCCCTGGCCTGGCAGGAAGAAGTAGTGTGTGGTAGGCTTCCCAAACTTAATTTTCCAGCCTGTTTGTAGGTCATGGACTTGATAAAGTGGACATGATCAGAATTAAAAGGAATACACTAGAGTATATTAAAGCATATGTTGTAACTAAACATTGTTTTATGAAAATTGTACTTCAGTTTTGTCTACCTACACACATACATGTATGTACATACTGGGTCACTATATAAAACATGTTTCTTACTATGAATGGGTCATACTATAAAATGGGATTATTTTTTTTTAAACTGTGAAAACTGGTCTTTAGGGTGTGCATAAATTGAATCTCTCTACTTTATCTTATTGAAAATGACAAACTAGTTTCAAGATTCTTCATGGGACTGGATTCTCTACCCACAGAACACCTACCCACATTCCTATGAGAGGGCAGGGCAGCTGAGAACCAGCAGGCTTGATCTTATTCTTTGGGACCAACACTGAACCATAGGGAGGTCAGGGATGGTACACATTTGAATCTAAAGGATTTGCTTCATATTATATTAGTTTGAAGAGAACCGGAGGTGTGTAACTATACTTTGTTAAATGACCTCTGCATTCCATGTGGGACATGGTGACTTTGGTCTCCTCTCTTTCATCTCTGTCTTGGGCAGAA
This sequence comes from Phodopus roborovskii, assembly GCF_943737965.1. Taxonomy (NCBI): domain Eukaryota; kingdom Metazoa; phylum Chordata; class Mammalia; order Rodentia; family Cricetidae; genus Phodopus; species Phodopus roborovskii. The sequence goes on along the minus strand of NW_026126416.1, from coordinate 33,226,455 downwards.
AGTACAATAGAAATGTTGCAGAACACCCCTTCCTCTGGGATGATTAAGGGTACAGTGCCAAGATCCCAGTCTGGGATAACTAACAGCATAGTTTCCCTAGGGCGAGTTTGTGCTCTGCAGTCAGTACCTGGTGAGTTGTGAGACTGAATGAATGGAAGGAGAAATTCAGACTCGCTTCTCTCCAGAAGTCTAGCATAAGCAGGCTAACGTTGGCATATGCCTTGTTGGGTTTAGTGCCTCTGCTGGGCCCGTGGATAAGTGAACAGTGGGGTGCTTGGACTGATGCACTGTAACTAAACCACTACAGTTGAGAAAACACGTGTTGGAATTCTTAGCTCATATACCTAAGAAGCCTAAATGGCTCTTAGAGAACTCTGTGAGAAAATTTTGTTTGGCTGTTTTTTGTTTGTTTGTATGTTTTGTTTTTTGAGATAGAGCATTAGCCCAGTCTGGCCTAGAACTCACTCTATAGCTCAGGCTGACTCCAAAGTCAAATAGGAATCCTCAAGTCTCAGCTTCCCAAGTGTTGAGATTACAGATGTGTAATTATACGTCTGAATTCTTTCAGTGTTTTGTTTTTGCTTTTCCTGTTTTGTTTGATTTTCAGTTGCTGGGGATTGAACCCAGCCTCTTGTACGGGACTGCACTGGACCATAGGTTTTAACAATACTGCCTTGGAAGGCTTATTTTAGTCTTTATTGACCACAGGGCATTTCCTTTCCGTCTAATTCAAAATAAAATGCCCTTTGAGTTAAGAGTTTAGTTTTGTTGTTATGTTTATTAATTGTGTGTACATGCTTGTATGTGCCACAGTGAATGTGTGTGGTCAGAGGACGTCTGTAGGTAAGAGTCTCAACAGGACCTCTAGAAATCCTTTCAGCTCTTCCCTCTTTAGACCAGTAAAAAAAAGGTACATCCAAAAACTATTCCTTGCTGTAGAAACTGGCCTGTCACAGGAGACTCTACCTTGCCCTATGTTTCTGGTTTGCACTACTCCTTGGCCCTCCAAGGCTCTCCAGGGCAGAGTTTTCATAGGGGAGCACACTCTGTTTACATGGGCCATTCTAAGTCAAGGAAGAACAAGGGCATCCCTGAGGGAAGGCTCATGCAGGAAGTACAAACAGCCCTGGAGGGTACTGGATCTGGTGGGACCAGAAAAACTGTGTGACAAAGAGTGCCATGGAGTGACAATTATGAGGTTATAGGGGCGTATGGATCTCACATGACCTCATCCACAGAAAGACGAATGAATTAATCTGGGGTTAGTCTAGCAGGGGTTTTGTGGCCTGCAGACAATGTGGAACATCAACACTGTTGATGAAGGTGGTGAATGTCTCATGTGTCCTGTCTTCTCAGACCCTCCCAGCATCTTATACTGGCTTCCCTTTCATCTCTGTGGGAGTTGTGGCTTAATAACAATAATCAGAGCACCCTGTGAATCTGTGATTCCCAAAACACAGCATTAAGCCCTGCTTTGGCCTCCTAGACTCTTACTGTGCGAACTGGCAGACATGGGGAGGTGCAGTCCTCTGATGGAGGGTAGCATGTGATGGGATGCATAGATCAAGGCTGTCCATGTTAACTAATTGATACCTAGCATTTTCCTGGCTGCTGGTAGGTTGAGCACAACGGCCTGCAAAGGCTTGAAGGTCAATGACCTCAGGTGAATCCCATAGACCCCAGATCCCAGTTTGTAGCTTAAATTTGGTGTCTTCCTGCATTGAGAGGATGTTTAGTTGTAAACCTCATTTTCTGCCCCATGGCAACCACAGGTGGGCCCTGTTAAATGCAGGTGATGCTCACTACTGCATCTCATACAGTCAAGGGGCTTTGCCTATGAAGAAGTCACAGGCTTGTTTTCCTGAAGATAAGGCTGTGGGGGAACAGTGCTGCAGAGGTGTTGTAGGTGCTGTCACCACCTCCCTCTTGGCCCTGATGAGTCTATAACAAGTCACTTCTCTGGTTTGCTCTAACAGGTGACCTTGGAGAAGGTGCTGGGAGTAACAGTATCTGGAGGCAGAGGACTGGCTTGTGATCCCCGATCAGGTTTAGTTGCCTACCCCGCTGGGTAAGTGATTTTCAAGAGATCTTGTTGTATGAAAGCTTATTTTATTTTTTTTTTTTATTTTTAGTAACATTGTATTATTTCTTTCAGAATTTCATATAATGTATTTTGATAATATTCACTCCCTTTCCTGTCCATCCAGTTTTGTGCCCCCTCCTTTTCTTCTCCATCTCCCTCTCCTTCTGTCTCCTCTATCTCCCTGTCTCTCTTTTAAAGACCCACGAAGTCAAATTTGTGTTGTCCAACTACTTGTGGGTGTGGGGCCTGTCCTTGGCTATGTTCAACCAACCAGGGGTCACACGGTTAAAGAAAAGGGACTCTCCCTTCCCTAGCAGCTCCTCAGTAAAGAGGGGACTTTGGGCCCACCTCACCACTTCGGCCCCCTATCTCACCCACATTAGGATTTTGCCTGGCTTGAACTTACTCAGGTCTTGCAAATGCAGCCACAATTCATATGTGCAATTGCCATGTTGTATCCAGAAAACAGCTTCCTTGAGGTCATCCCCTGCCTCTGGCTCTTACCATCTTTCCACCCTCTTTTCTGCGATGATCTTTTAGCCTTGGGAGAAGAGTGTCAATTATAATTATGCTAAACCAGTTGAGGACAGTAGGTTTCTGGGATCTTCTGAAAGATACGTCAAAGTAATATTTTGATGTCATTTCTGTGAAGAAAATGCAGACTAAGTGAAAACTCTTCATTGAGTGCTGTGCCTGCTGTGCCCTGTACTGATTGATATTTGGTCACCTTACCACTCCTACCCGTGCACACATGTAGACGCACTTTTCTTATACAGGGTTCCCAACACCAGCTTTTTAAAATTTTTATTTTATGTGTATGGGTGTTCTGCTTACCATCTATAGACCATGAGCATGCCCTGTGCCCATGCAGGCCAGAGAAGGACATAAGGTGTCCTGGGACTGGAATTATAGACAGTTGTGAGCTACCATATGGGTGCTAGGAATAAAATCCTGGTCCTCTGGAAGAGTAGCCAGTGCTCCTAACTGCTGGCCATCTCTCCAGCTCCAGCACGATCTTCTGATCCATAGCCAGATTCATTACCCACTGCACCATCGGCCCACCCCAGCACCATCTTTAGTACTGTCTTCTAGTAATTTTTTAATGGCTTTAGTGTGATGTGATACCAGATGTTTAAAATGTCTAACTCTGGGCTGGGATAGAGCTCATTGGCAGAGAGCACATGCCTATTCTCAAGGCCTTAGTTTTGATTCCTAGAAAAATAAAGATCCAAATCAATGAATTTTACTAATTTTCTAGAATTTTGCAGCCATCACCACAATCAACTTTAGACCAGAACCTCCATGTAGTAAAGTGCACTTCTGTGTGGTAGTAAGTAAGAGAGGCCGAGGCAGGAGGACCACTTGAGCATAGGAGCTTTGTGGTTGGTATGTTACCAACTCCATGGTTTAGGGGAGGAAACTGTTCAAGGTGAAACAGTTTGTTCAAAATCGCATTGCCAATGTCTGTATTGGGGTTTAAGTCCAAGTAGTCTGCAAACAGAGGTCTGACTCTTCAATGCCATGGAGTGAGGAAAGGCCAGACTTTCTGCTTTTTCTCTAAACTGTCTACCTGCCATTTGAGTTTATGGCCAGATTAGTCTGTGCCAGGGAGGCTTCTGCCTCTGGGTTCTGAATTGGGTATCTCTCCTACGGGGTTCTGTGGTGTTTAGTGTCCATAGTCAGGGCCCTATGGTTGCTGCAGTGGCTTATCCTGGCAAGGACTGGACACCCCTCCCCCAAGTGACTTGATGAAAGTCCTGCCCTGCTAAATAGCCTAGTGCTGCCTGCCTCAGGGGAATTCCACTCATTCCCTGCCTGCCCCTGCCAGGGAAAACCAGGTCTGTTCTTGTTGGAAATGGGGCTAGGGCTAGATAGAGTCTGCAGGAAAGCTTGGGGTACTGCCTTTGGTGTGCTGAGCCCTGTGTCGAGGCCTTGGGGAGTATGGGGCTCTGCCACCCTCTCCTACCATCTACCCCTGGATGCCAGGCCTAGAGGTTTGGAGTGTGTGCTTATCTTTACAGGCTCTTGCAGCCCAGTGTGCTGCCTGGGAATCCTCCTCCTGGGTTGGGTATGGTGTCTCAGGAGAGTTCAAGAGTATACTTGGCTTTGGCTAACCCTGGGCAAAACTCCCAAGCTGTTCTGTGACCTGTGTGTTTCTCAGAATTTTGGTTTCTCTCTCTGCAGACGGCTGTTTGAGCTTTGGTTCTTCTCTGTGGTGGTGCTCACTGTTGTGCTCCTAGGGCACTTGGGAACCACAAACATCTGTGTGCCCGAGGGCAGGCTCTCCTCACTCCTTTGCCAAGCACCACACTCAGCCCCCACACTTGTTCCTGCAGCTCTTGCTCTAAGAGCCAGCTCAGGTATCCTAGAAACAAGAGGAGAAACAAAACTCAGAATCTTCCCAGAGACCTAGCAGCAACTATCAAACCAAAACAAAATTTTCTGTGAGGAAATGAAACAGTACAGGGAGGGGGGGGAGCAGCTTGTGTCAGGCAGAGAGCTGGGTGGGATCTGAGTGGATATGGTGTCTCTGGGCCGAGACTCTTCAGTTTTAGTGGCCGCTGCTTCTCTTCTCCAGAGCTGTCCCTTACCTTTTGTTGTCCCACAGGAAGCCTGCCCCTCAGCTATCCTACTTGAAGCTCCTTGTAATATTGCCTCTCTCCTTGCTGTGAAAAAATATGTTCCAAGAACAGCTTAGGGTTACCCTCAAACTATGAGCTAAAACAAACCCTCTCTTCCTTCTTAAAGCATGGCAGCAAGAGCATAAGGCCACCAGTCACACTGCATCCATAGTTGGGAAGCAGAGACGGGGGGGGGGGGGGGGAGGGAGGGGAGGATGCCGATGCTCGGCTTGCCTCCTCCTATTTATTTGGTCCCCAGCCCACAGAATGGTACTGCCTACAATTAGGATGGATCTTAACTACGGAAACTAATCCAGTTTAGAAACTCCTTGCAGACAAGCATAGTTTTGTCTCCTACATGATTATAGATCTTGTTTCCTATAGATTATAGATCATGGTTATATCCTGTCGAACTGACAATCAATATTAACTATCACACACCCCTACCTCAGGATGCCAATGTAGTCCTCATGCATTCTCTTAGGGGGACCTGGTGTGGTTGAACCCTCTTAGTTGAGCTGGGCTTTTCTGCCCTAGCTAGTAACATAGTTCCTTGACTCCTTGGCTAGTTGGCCTTGGCTCCACTGCCAGCATAACCTAGTGAGTGCCCTGAGCAGAGCAGCTTTTTGAGCACTGGGGTGGGAACTACAAAGAGACTGGACCTTTTTACCAGTAAGCGGAAGCCTCTTGGTTTGTCAGTGAGAGAAGAGGGAAACTCCTTTCCTGAGTATGCCCATATTGGAATTTATGCTGAGATCCCAGCATTATAAACTTGACAAGTGGAAAATCACAGAGTCTTCTCCTAAACTGAGTTCTAGAAGTTAGTGAGCAAGGGAGGATCAGAGGATCGGGATGATGGAAGAGACAGCACATAAATAACTGGAAGCTAAAGGTGATGCTAGTGTTAGATTGAATGGTTGGAGGACCGAAGAGATGAGATAGCTCTGTGGTTAAGAGCACTTGCTGCTCTTGGAAAGGACCTGGGTTTTGTTCCTGGCATCTACATAGTGGCTCACAACTGTCTGCATTTCCAGTTCCAGGGGACCCAGTGCCCTCTTCTGGCCCCTGCAGGTACCAAGTACGTGTATGCATCGTGCATATGCATACATGCAGGCAAATATTTATACATGTAAAACAAATAAATGAAATTAAAAATGTAATTGAGTAGTCAGGGCTTTGTGGGGAGTAATTAAACCGCATGACAAGAGGAAAGCAGTATGTGAGATTTGATGCTAAAGTGTTCCGGATGGAGAAAGTGTCAAGTGCAAAGATTCTGAGGGAGGGAGAATTTTTTTTTTTTTTTTGTTAGAGGAACCAGTCATCTAGTGGTTAATCTAGAGTGAGTGAGAAGCAGGGAGCTTAGGAACCATTGTTATGTCCTGATTCTTAAATCTTGATGCTCACAAGGATTTGCCTCTTGTTGGGGAAAGAAATATCTTTGGAGTCCTCTGGGTAGAGAAAATTATCCTGATAGTCCTATACCTTGTAAGGGAATAGCCTTGTAAGTCATGGAGTTAACAGTTAGTCTTTTTTTATGTTTTTCTATGCAGACACATTAACCATTTCACAACTAGGTTTTCACATATTTTTGAAGAGGGGTTTGTAAAGTATCCCATAAACTGATTTAGTGGGTTACACAGCCTGACCCAAGAGGGTTGTTTGGAAGGCATTGAATTATAGATATCTCAGGAGGACAACAACCAGGGCTGCTCCAGGTCAGGCACTAGCCACTTTATCTCTTGGAATAATTAAAGCAAGTATGGGGGTGTAGTCTGTAGAAAGCATCCTGTGAGATGATCTACATATGGTTACAGAAGGACCCTGGATTATCTTTTCCTTGTTACCCTTAAAGAAGATTGCCAAGAACACTCTATGACAAAGCAACTTCAGGATTTGTTTTGGCTGGTATTTGAGGGTACAGTCCAAAATGGAGGGGGGCTCATGGGGCCAGAGGCATGAGGTGATAGAACATATTGTGTCTGCAGTTATATACACAGAGAGATGAGCTCTGGCAGTAGCTTGTTTTCTCCCTTTAGTCCAGGGCCCCAGCCATTCACATTTTGAGTAGGCTTCCTCCCCTTAATTAAACCTTTCTGGAAACACCCCCATAGATATACAAAGAAGCATTCATTACTTGTTACCATGTGATTCTAAACCTGTCAAGTTGACAAGATAAAGCATCTTAACTCCACCTCTTATCATCGTATCTCTTAAACACATCACTTTAAATAATAACATTCACCATGACACATCAGGTCTCATTTAAATCTCATACCTCAAACGTTCCATAGTCTTTAACAGTCTTAATAGTCTTCAAAAGTCCCTTGTTAGACTCAAGACAGTCTCTTAACTAACTATGAGCTCCTTTAAAATAAAAGCAATTTTCTTTCTTTTTTCTTTTGGTTTTTTGAGACAGGGTTTCTCTTTGTAACAGCCCTGACTGTCCTGGAACTCACTCTATAGACCAGGCTGACCTTGAACTCACAAAGATCTACTTGCTTCTGCCTTCTGTGTGCTGGGATAAGGGTATATACCACCAATGCCCCGCAATAAGAGCAATTTTTATACTCCAATATAAAAACAACACCGTTATGAGTGTTTTCTTTTTTCCACCAGCCTGGTCCCACAGTCACACCAGCCCCAAATAACACACAGAGACACTATATTAGATATAAAGCTGTTGGCCAGTTACTAGTGTTTATCAGCTAGCTCTGTCTTAAATATTAACCCATTTCTATTAATCTAAGTATTTCCATGTGGTCTCATCTTACCAGAGAGAGGGCCCAGTCCTCTGTTCTCTCAAGTCTCTCCATGCTGACCCCTCCTTACTACTTCCTCTCTCCTCCTTGACTCCTAGTCCCACCTATCTTGCTTTCCTATTGGCCAACAATGCACTGTTACGCGCTGGGCCCTTGGTGGGTGAGCTCTTGCCTGTAGTACCTTTGCTGGTGTTCCAACTACAGAAGGACATACTGTAACCATATTTGAATGAAACTGAAAGGATTAGGAGATGGGTCACTGAGGGTGAGCTTTGAGGCCCAGTCTCTCTGCCTGTGGATCAGGATGTAGCTCTCAGCTACTTCCCCAGTGCCTTGCTCCCCACCATACTCTCTGCCATGAAGATAATGGGCCAAGCCTCTGAAACTTTAAGCAAGCCCCCCCACCCCATTAAATCCATTAAATGCTTTTTTTATAGGAGTTCTGTGGTCATGGTATCTGTTCACAGCAACAGAACAGTGATTAAGACAGCTACTCTTCTTGTTTCTGTGACAGAAGCCGTGACAAAGCAGCTTAAGGAAGAAAACTGTAGCCCATGGTGTCAGGGAAGCCATGGCAGCAGGGAGAGGCCCCTGAGCATTCTGCAGAGAGGTGACAGCCATGCTCAGATCCCCTTCCTCTGTATTCGGTTCTAGACCTCAGCCATGGTTTCATGCCACCTCACTCAGGGTGGGTCTGCCTCCTCAGTTAAACCATTTTGGAAGCTTATAGACATGTCACTGTGGTGATTCTAAAGCCTGTGAAGGTAGGTGACAGTAAAGACTGTAGTAAGCACCATGCTAGTTGGGGTGTCTACAACACTTCTGTGAGGAACTTCTGCTTTACAGATGAGGAGATGGAGGTTTATGGAAGTAAAGAAATAAGTTCCAGGCTACACTGTATTAGCAGATGGGCCTACCTGACCACAGCAATCTTCATCCTTCTACCACTGTACGGTCCTTGGACACCAGTGTGTTATGGCTGTACTATGGAAGAGCTATGGATCTACCCCTGCAGCTCTAGGTCATAGGTCTCAAAGGCTTTTCAGCAGAGTTTGGAGGTCTCGTGGTTAGTGATTTAAAGCTTGTTTTCTTTTTCTTCTTTCTTTCCTAATTTCCTTTTCCCTTTCTTCTTTTATCTCTTTCTGTATCCCTTTTTTTTTTTTTTTTTTTTCCCCTCAGGCTTTCATGTATTCCACACTGGCCTCAAACTCATTATATAGACCCAGACTTCTGATCCTGTACTTCCTGAGGGCTGGGCTTATATGCGTGTACCACCATGCCTGGTTATTAGTGACTTAAATCTTTATTTACATCTTTCACAAATACCGAGTGCCTGTTTTCCTGGGGCTGGGGACTTAACAGTAAACAAAACACACACAAAAAATGGCATCTTGGCTGAGTTCAAAATGCAGTGATAGGCACTCCTCAGAAAGCAAATTATATAGAAAATGATAAGTTGCTACGTGCTTTGGAGAAAGAATAAGCAATGGTAGAAAAGTGCAATAAAGAATGTGGGGGTGGAACCTAATAATAGGCTAACGGGGTGGCATCTGACTCATGCATGAAGGGACAGTCAGTGTGCCTCCATGTGGCCTTCTGATTTTACTTAGCCTGAAAGAAATTTGAAGACACGTTGTCTTTTTGTTGAGCAGCCTGGGCTTGCTCATGTATGTGCTGCTCTACTCACATGTATGTGCTGCTCTACTCAGGGCTCATCCTGGTGCTCATTTGGCTTTGTCTCTGGTAGATGGAGAATGGTAGAAGATAGATCCTGTCAGAATGAAGCAAGCCCGGACCTGTGCAGGTCTGGGATTGTCAAGCACTTGGCTCTTCCTGGCACTAGTGTCCTGAACTGAGGCCCTAAGGGGCTTACCCTCCCTCTGTGGGGATGAACGATCTCTCTGTGCCCTCAAGTTCTAAGTTACAGGAATTAGCCTGTTGGGCCAGCCCAACCCAGTAGTCCTTATGTTGATGATTTCAGCGAGTCTTGCTGCAAGGGCTTACCCTGCTGGGCAAGGACATTGGAAGTGAAGAGGCTGATGCCAACTGTGCCCCACCCTCCTCTTCCTAGCTGACTGAGTCACAAAGAAGACCAAAAAGGCTCCTCAGGGGTTGAGGATTTCACACTCCTGTGTCCTTGGAAGGACTTAAGTGAGCTGGGCATATGTCTGTCTTCCATGGGCCCGGCTCTCCATAGGGAGACCATGTGTGTTCACTGTGTCTCTTTCTGGGGGTTAGTTTCCAGTCTGAATAAATAGGAATAAAACATTTAGAATAAAGGCTGCACTCTGTGTGTTTCAATCCCTGCCAAACCTGAAAATTTCCTTTTATACAAGACGAAGGGCAGGGAGGGTGGTGGGGGTCTTCTCATCTGCCTGTAGCCAGTCATCATTCTGCCTGCATTCTCTCTCTATTCTCTCTCTGCCTCTCTCCCTTCCTTTCTCTCTCTCACTGTTGACTTTCCTTCCTCTTTTCTCTGTGAGCTTGAACTTAGGAGATGGAGGAAACAGAAGAAATTATATTCCATGAGGATTTGAATTTGTGCGTAGTGACTAGAAAGGTTTTGGTGTTTTCTTTTGTTTAACAGGATCTTATTCAGCCCAGGCTGACCTCACACCCACTATATAGCCAGGACGACTGAACTTCTGATCCTCCTGTCTCTACCTCCCAAGTTCTGGAATCATAAGTGTGTGACACCACACCAAACTGGAGTGTTTTAAGCAGTTAAAGGCTACTGTGCTCCTCTAGGGTGGTGGGTTTAAGGGAACACTACTCACAGGCAGAGCCCCCAACACTTGCTCTGCGTGTGGAGTGTGGCTGGCTGCCTTGTATCATCGTTGCAATTACAGGAGCTCTGTCTTACAGAGAGGAAGCCTTCTTCTTGTTCATCTGTTACTAGTGGGTAAGCTAGTGGCCCATAACCTGTCAGACTTTGCTCGAGCTGAGCCTATATACGTCTCTTCAGCAGCTCAGGGCAGATTTTGAGGGATCAGAAAACAGTGGCCACAGAAAACTCAGTGGGTTATAAGCTGGTGATGGCAGGCCTAGAGGATATTATTTTGCACATACTGAATAGTATTGAATTGTAACTTGACATACATTTTCATACTCCTGTTCAGAAGTGATAGAGTAAAAAATTTCCATAGCCATCTTGGGTTTTGTCATGTTTTATGTTTTTAAGGCAACGTTTTACTTTGTAGCCCAGTCTAGCTTTGAACACTGTCTTAGTCAGGGTTTCTATGGCTGTGAAGAGACACCATAACCACAGCAACTCTTATAAAGGAAAACATTTCATTGGAGCTCACTTACAGTCCAGGGGTTTGGTCCATTATTGTTATGGTGAAGAACATGGCGGCGGCACACAGGCAGACATGGTGCTGGAGAGGGAGCGGAGAGTTTTACATCTGGGTCAGCAGGCAAGAAGAGAGAGAGAGACACTGGGCCTGGCTTGAGCATTTGAAACCTCTAAGTCCACCCTCACCGACACACTTCCTCTAACAAGGCCACACCTACTCTAGCAAGGCCACGCCTCTTAATGGTGTCCCTCTGAGCCTATGGGGGCCATTTTCAATCAAACTTGATAAATTACACATTGCACATTTGAAGAATCAAAGCTTAGTTCTTCGGCCTGCCAAGTGCTGGGGGTGACAGATATGCCCCTGAACATGGCTTTTATCATACTTAAAAGCCTTCTGACCATGGCACTTAGAAGAAGAATAGGAAAGAGTAGGGATGGAGGTAGGAGAGAGGAAACAGTTAAGGAAGGGCTTACAGAGGGAAGTGACGGTGATGAGACTCAAGACTTGAAATCTGTTGGTCACTGGAAGTTCAGGATTTATTAGGTCCCAACAAAGGTCCAGCATCTCCAGAGAAGTCTATTGAGCCTGAGATGCTAAGTACTTGTTATCGGTGTGCACGTCTACTTAGTTTCCCACCACAGTCTCGGTCTGCTCTCTCCTCCTCCACTCTCTGGTACGGCAGCCTCCAGCCTTGCTCTTGCTAGTGACTCCAATGCTAAGAAATCAGACAACTGGGCAGCAGCAGGCTGGGGCCTGCTCACAACCAAGGAGCCTGCTGAGATCAGTCGTGTTCTTGACCTCTGGCTTATTGCTGCTGACCCCTGCTATCCAGATTCCCTCTCCAGAGCTGCCTCCGGACAGTCTGGATCTGGAAGCCTTGTCCCCTGGGTAGAAAGGTTGCCCCATTTTTTTTTTTCTTTTGTGAAATGGGGGCAGAATCTCCACTTGCTTTGTTCTGGTGGTCAGAAAGTCCTACAACCCAGGGGTCCTTTGGCTCAGCTGGAAGCTCTCTAGCAACCCCAAGTCATGTCCAAGACCCTCTTAATCCATTTCTGGAGCCTTGCATAGGCCCATGTTCTTTCTTATTCAGTAGATGGAGGCACACTGTCTATAACAATGATTAAGGCATGGCTCTAAGCCTGAGAACTGGTTGCAAGCTAAGGTCTGAGCTGATAAAATAGCATTATTCTTCCATCTTGTATTCCTTTCTTGGGATGTGTGTAAAGGTTGTGGGAAGGCCTTTGTCCCTGCTGTCCTTTGTGGTTATGATCAGGGATGACCCTGGTCCTCAGGGTCCTGGTGAATGGGCTCCCATGGAAAGCCCTTTTTACCACCCAAAGCTGCTGAAATAGGCCTTTTTGGGTGGAGAAACTCTGAGCGTGATTGACCTGTTCCTTCTGCTGGGTGACCAGAAGTCCTCGGGGGACTCTTGAAGGAACTATGGTTGGGAGCTAAGCCTAACATCTCTCTCATCTCAGGTGTGTGGTTGTGCTGTTCAATCCCCGGAAACACAAACAGCACCATATCCTCAACAGTTCCAGGTATGTGGGCATGGCCCCAAGGGATCTAAGTCTTTGGGGGTTGGGGACCTGGTTTGGCCCTGAGGCCAGATAGGGAAGTGTCACATATACCCTGGAATCTTTTGGTCTCCTGTATGGAAACTATGTAGGAAGGAGGGAAGAAGGGAGTGTAGGCTAGGAAGGGGAGGGGCTCAGTCTACTAGCTACAACTAAGCTTGCCCTGTCTCTTTTAGGAAAACCATTACTGCCCTCGCCTTCTCGCCTGATGGCAAGTTCTTGGTCACTGGAGAGGTGAGTGAGGAACAGGGCAACCATATTGTGGCTTATGGGTGGCCTGCCCTCAACAGGAAGCCACAATCCTGCTGCACTCACTCGGCTTCTTGGACTTCTGCTTTGTCTTAAATAGTAGTTCTTAAGCTTAATGTGACCAGACTCACTGGGAATGCTTTTTAAAGTGCTCACAGCTGGGCCCCTGCTCCCAAGTTGTCTGATTCTATAACCTGTGATTCTCTGGATAGCTTTTCTTTTAAAAGCAAAACAAAAACCAAAATATTTATTCATTTATTTGTGTGAGGAAAGGGGCATGGAAAGCTCACTGAGGTCCATCAAGTTTGGTGTCAAATACCTTCACATGCTGAAGCCATCTATCTCTTACCTCCTTCTCTCCCTGTAGCTTCTAACAGGGTGGGGTGGTTAAGGACACACATTCTGAAAACCACCCCCCCCACACACAATATTTCTTATCTTCAGATGCCCCCTGCTGGGCACAGCAGGAACAACAGTCTTACGAGGCGGCAGTGCAGTGGTAGACAGATGGTACTCACTTTAGGTCAGGCTGCTTACCAGAGTCACCCAAGGAGCTTTGGCCAGACACAGAGGCCTGGGCCAGTCTCACCCTGATAAGATGGTGTCTTTGGTGTCTCTTCTGTGCCTTTGTCTTCCCTCGCTGTCGACAGAGACCTATTGGAGAAGCACTGTTTGGAAGCTGAGGAGGCAAAAGATCAAGGAGTCTGCATAATGCCTTACTCACATTCTTGCTTTCCTACAGAGTGGGCACATGCCTGCTGTGCGGGTTTGGGATGTGGCTGAACGTAGCCAGGTGGCAGAGCTACAGGAGCACAAGTATGGCGTGGCCTGTGTGGCCTTCTCCCCTAGTGCCAAGTACATTGTATCTGTGGGTTACCAGCATGATATGATTGTCAACGTGTGGGCCTGGAAGGTGAGTGTGCTGGGTGCAATGACCTTGACCTCCTCGTGGGGTTCCATTGTCCGTGGGGTCAGGAAACTGCTGAGCTGAGCAACTTCATCTACTCACTGACTCCCATCTCACTCTTGAAAAGTATTTGAAGTAGAAAATAGTCCTTGAGTACCAAGGGTATTGCTAGAGGGGCTGGCTTTGTGTTTCCCATACTCCAGAGGAATTAAACCTTTGAATTCCTTTAGGAAAGGATTTGCTTGTCTTTTTTTGTGACCAGTAAATACTAGAAAGTTGTTTTGTTTTTTCCAAGTAGAAATTCTTGCTAGCTCTTCATTCTCTGGACCCCTCTGAGTCCCCAGGGGCAGAGCTGTGATGCTTCTTTTGACTTTCCTCCAGAAAAACATCGTTGTAGCCTCCAACAAAGTATCTAGTCGAGTGACCGCAGTGTCCTTTTCTGAAGACTGCAGCTACTTTGTCACCGCAGGCAACAGGCACATCAAATTCTGGTATCTCGATGACAGTAAGACCTCAAAGGTGAGAGCTGAGACCCTGTCCCCCTGGATACTGCTCCAGCCAGCTGCCTGTGCCTTGCTTAACAGTCACAAGTTTTGGATGGGCCTGATTTTCCTGGGCTGAGGGGTGGTCTCAGAGAACCGGGGAGCTTGCACTTACCCTCTCCTCCTGAGCACCTCCTTTCCAGGGGAAGATGGATGTAGTGGCATATCTCCACAGGTGAATGCCACTGTGCCCCTGCTGGGACGTTCGGGGCTGCTGGGGGAACTGCGGAACAACCTGTTCACTGATGTGGCTTGTGGCCGAGGAAAAAAGGCTGACAGTACTTTCTGCATCACGTCTTCTGGACTGCTGTGCGAGTTCAGTGACCGCAGGCTTCTGGACAAGTGGGTGGAGCTGAGGGTAAGTGACGCCAGCTCCAGGACAGGGTCCGGTTAAATCTCAAATTAGGGGAGAACTGGCCTTGGGACTCTAGGCATGGGGCTGGGCCTTTGCGCATGCTAGAGGGGACTCCAGGAGACCCAGGGCTGGTCCTGTGATCTATGTGACTGCCTCCTCTTGTTCTTTCTCACCTCTTTCTCCTGCCTTCCTCTTGTGCTCAGAACACAGACAGCTTCACAGTAAGTGCTCCTAGGCCTTCCTCTCTCCCTCAGGCTGTTTTTTTTTTTTTTTTTTTTTTTTTTTTCTCCTGTCTGGGATTTCCCTACCTTAGCATCTTAGTCCCTCTGATGCCTAGAAGGATTCCAGTTTTAACCCACCAAGGGTTGTAGGCCTTCTGGCTACATGATGCTGGAGGGAGGGCATCTCTGGATGACAACTGAGGGGTTGCCCCTGCCTTGGCCTGTATCTCCTTTTACAAGTGATTGCTGCAGAGGGCTTGGCAAAGATCAAACAAGACTAAATAGAAGGTGGTCCTTACTGACCCAAGCTACTCTGCCCACAGACCACTGTGGCCCACTGCATCTCTGTGAGTCAAGAATACATCTTCTGTGGTTGTGCCGATGGCACCGTGCGCCTATTCAATCCCTCCAACCTGCATTTCCTCAGTACCCTACCCAGACCTCATGCCCTGGGAACAGACATTGCCAGCATCACTGAGGCCAGGTGAGCTATGTGGGACCCACTGTTCCATTCAGAGTTTTAGCCAGTACTTCAGGGAACAGAATGAATAGTATATCAGTACTTAACCAGGGATACCTATGTAGACAGAGAAATATGTGTTTCTTGGTATTTGTCAGAACCAAGGAGTCTGAATAGCATAGAGGACCATGAAATGTCTGAGTGAGTATTGGGAAGAGCTGTGTGATAAAGTCTGGGCTCATCTTAGAGGTCTTAAGAATGACTCAAGGGCTGGGCAGTGGCACCACATGCCTTTAATTCTAGCACTCTGGAGACAGAGGAAGGTGGATCTCTATGTGAGTTCCAGTCCAGTCTAGCCTACAGAGTGAGTTCCAGGACAGACTCCAAAGCTACCCAGAGAAACTCTGTCTCAAAAAACAAACAAACAAAAAAAGAATGACTCAAGGGATTGAAGTTTTCTGGTTGGATGTTGAAAGGAAATGGGATCAATTTTATAATTGGACACCTTGGTAATCTTTAAGCACTGGAGGGGAAGATGTACTATGGTAAAGACACAGTCGCCAATCATGCTAAAAGGGAAAGGGTGATGTTTGGTCATTTTTATGGTTAGGCAGGTGCTCTCAGTAGATGATGATGGTGACGGTGATGATTTGAGATGCTGGTGTTAGTACCCAGGGTCTTGCTTATTAGACAAGTTCTCTAGCACTGAGCTGTATCCTCAGCTTGTTGACTTGTGTGATGGTCTTGTTTTGATCTCTGTGCCCAAGTACTTATAGAACCATTTAGATTTGTGCCTCATTGTGTCCACAGAATTGCCTTCATCTGATACTGGTGGTCTATGAACTTATTAGTGTTCCTCTGGAAAACACCATGCTCAGCAGCTAGTGTTGGGTCAGCTCCTGGGTAGTATCTCTTGGGACTGATTTTGTCTTCTCAGATCTACTTCCAAATCTGTATGTCTGGAGACAGTGTCCTGTGCTCCATCCCTTCCTTTGTTGAAACTTTCTGTCCTCTCTCCCACAGTCGCCTCTTCTCTGGAGGGGCCAATGCCAGGTACCCAGACACCATTGCCTTGACCTTTGATCCAACTAATCAGTGGCTGTCTTGTGTATACAACGACCACAGCATCTATGTTTGGGATGTGAGGGACCCCAAGAAAGTGGGCAAGGTGTACTCAGCTCTCTATCATTCCTCCTGTGTCTGGAGCGTGGAGGTATGTGGGATGGGTTTGCTGGATTACCACTGGAAAATAGAAAATAGAGAGCACCAAAGACAGACAGCCTTAGGTTTCTGCCTCCCTGTTTCCAATAGCTTCCCTGTCATGGACACTGGGGCTTGAGTTTGAATGTTAGTGCCTGTACAGCTTTCTCTTATGTGCCTCTGCCTAGCCTGAGGTTTGCCTCATCCTGGGCTCGGGGAACTTGGGTTACTAAACTTGACCAAGCCTCAGAATCCTTAGCTGTAAAATGATGTACCCAATTCATGAAATTGTTGTAACAATGAAATGAAATGATGTAATTGAAACATTATGGCATAAAGGGTGCTGGGTTCATGGGCTTTTTCTCACTATGTTGTGTATATAATACTACTGTCTTATTTTCTTACCACATGTCAGGCATCTGGCGAAGTCTTAGTGATCTGTCTTGGATTTCATTCCCATTTCCATCACTTTAAATAGGCAAAACTGTCCCCAAAATGAAGCCTAACTCTTCCCCTCTGTCCATTCAGGTCTACCCCGAGATAAAGGACAGCAATCAGGCCTGTCTGCCCCCCAGTTCCTTTATTACCTGCTCCTCAGACAATACCATCCGCCTGTGGAACACAGAGAGCTCTGGGGTACACGGCTCTACCCTGCATAGAAACATCCTCAGCAATGTGAGTCAGAGGCGTGGGTCCACACTTCATGTCTAGTGCCCCCATGCCTACAGATTGTGACCTTATTTTCAGGAACTGCCCCCCTCAGTCTTGATCACTCAGCTTTTATTTGGCTGGACTCTATGAGCCAAGGGCTGATTTCATCCCCAGCATTCCTCTGTGCCTGCAGCTGTCCTGCTGGACTGCCCTAGCCATCGCTTCTCACCTCTCCCACTAGGACCTCATTAAGATCATCTATGTGGATGGGAACACTCAGGCTCTGTTGGACACTGAGCTACCTGGAGGAGACAAAGCTGATGGGTCCCTGATGGACCCCCGAGTAGGCATCCGTTCTGTGTGTATCAGCCCCAATGGACAACACTTAGCTTCAGGAGACCGCATGGGGACCCTTAGGTAATGTCAGTTCTGGGATAATAGGTACTGACTGCCTCCCATGATGGCTGGGGTAGTTGGGTCCTTTAGGAGGGGTTGTCTCCCCCGCAAAAACTTAGGAAGCCCATGATATGTGGTTCTAAGAAGGACGTAGTATTATTTCCATAGTGTTCTTGCAGAAAAATGCATGTAACTTAGCTCACTCATGAAAGACTTAAATGAGGTGCATACAGCAGAGTAACTTGTCAGTGTTCTTCAAAAGTGTCAAGATCATGAAGGGTAAGGAGGGATGGAAAAATTGTCACAGACTGAGAGTGGTAATTAATTGCTATTTGGACTCTGTCAGATCCTGGATCAAGTAAGGACATATGAAAAACTGGTGACATGTGAATAGGATATTTAGTTCATAGTAAATGCCCTGGCTCTGATAATGTGCTGTTGTTATGCATGTTAATTAAGAAGAACTGGGCAAGGTAAATATAGAGCGCCTGTACTATCTGAAAATTTTCTTTAAGCTTAAAAGTGTTTTTTAAAGGTGGGAGAGGGTGTAACAGAAGGAGGTCCCTCCTCATGCAGCCCTGCATGACTTCACATCTTTGTAGGGTACATGAACTGCAGTCCCTGAGTGAAATGTTGAAGGTAGAAGCCCATGACTCTGAGATCCTATGCCTGGAGTACTCTAAACCAGACACAGGTAAGGTCTAGCTCTGGCACAGGGCTCCTCCTGCCCTGCCAATACCACTTATACCTACCTGTCTTGGCTTCTGACAGTCTTGAATCCTGTAATCTTTGGATAATTTGGTCTTAGCAGGAGTTTAAGAAGAGGGTGTGTCTTAGTTAGTTTCGCTATTGCTGTGAAGATACAGCATAACCACAGCAACTCTTACAAAGGGAAGCATTATCCTCATGGTGGGACATGGTGGCATGCAGGCAGACATGGTGCAGGAGATCTTGGCTGCAACAGGAAGTGGTCTGAGTGTCATGCTGAGTGAAGCTGAGCAAAGGAGACCTCAAAGCCCACCCCCACAGAGACACACTTCCTCCAACAAGGGCACACCTACTCCAACAAAGCCACACCTCCTAATCGTGCTACTCCCTTTGGAGGCTGTTGTCTTTCAAACTACCACAGGGTGACTCTGTCCCAATTCCATGCCTCATGTAGCTTTAAGGATATGAGACTCCATCCCCTTGGGGCTCTTTACTGGGTATAGTTGAGAAGCCTTCTCATGTGAGTTGCTGGTGTTCTTCCAACTCCAGGCTTGAAGCTGCTGGCATCAGCAAGCCGGGACCGTCTGATCCATGTGCTGGATGCTGGGCGGGAGTATAGTCTACAACAAACACTGGACGAGCATTCATCCTCCATTACTGCTGTCAAATTCGCAGGTGGGGACTGGGAAATTGAGACTATACATCCTCCACCTACCACCTTGCTGTACTTCTATGGTCTTCTGGTAGGAGTGACGTATTGGGAAGTACCTGGGAGTCATAAGGCTGGGTGGAGAAGACAGGCAGAAATCAGACTTCCAGTAGGGACTCTTGAGTCAGATAGGTTGGGCTGGACATAGGTTTGGTGGAATGCCTTCCACTGTAATTGGTTGGTTGCGTAGATTGATTGGGGAAAATAAGGGAAGGCAGGAGAAAGGTGCCTTCATATGGTGAAAGCAGCCAGGTCCCTGTCCCCCATAGCCAGTGATGGGCAAGTGCGCATGATCAGCTGTGGAGCAGACAAGAGCATTTACTTCCGAACTGCACAGAAGGTAAGGCCATGGGCTGTCCCTGACAGGGCAGGGTGGGAGCAGGGTCTCAGGCTACAAGAGGTGAAGGGAGACGAAGCAAGCTCTGACCTGGTGATGCTTTGGGGTGTGGTCCACCTATGTGCTCCCTGCTGCAGTCTGGAGAAGGAGTACAGTTTACACGAACACACCACGTGGTACGGAAGACAACCCTCTATGACATGGATGTAGAGCCCAGCTGGAAGTACACGGCCATCGGCTGCCAGGACCGAAATATTCGGTGGGTATTCCTTCTCGGGCGTTTTATAGAATTCATTTTTAATTACTTTATTTTGTGTGGGGTGGCAGGGAAGGGATGTGCATGTTCCATGGTAAGCATGTGGATGTCAGAGGTCTATTTTCAGGGCTGGTTCTTTCTTACTGTGACGTGGGTCCTGGAGATCAAACTTAAGTCATCAGACCTGCAAGCAAATGGCCTTACCCTCTGGGTCATTTTGCTGACTTCCACTTCTCAGATTTTGGACCACATTCTTTCCTGCAGTTCAGTCCTCCCCCCAACCCCCCATCTGCCTTTTTGTCCAGGGTTTTGAACCTCTTGGAGGTGGCAAAGTACTTTGCTTTTCCTGAGAGAGTAGACCTTGGGTGGTGAGAGGGATCTCCCAGAGCAGATGGGGAGTGAACGCTGGTGTCTGAGGCACGTGTGCTTTGATCCTCACACCTACTGTGACCAAGTGCCTTCCTTTACAGGATCTTCAACATCAGTAGTGGGAAGCAGAAAAAGCTGTTTAAAGGGTCACAGGGCGAGGATGGCACTCTCATTAAGGTAAGGGTCCAGTGGCACAACACCAGATGGCTCAGAGATGGAGTGGCACTAAATGAAGAGGGTGTGGCACTTTCCGGCTCTTTCCACTATGTCTTCACAGGTGCAGACAGACCCCTCAGGGATCTACATTGCCACCAGCTGTTCTGATAAGAACCTCTCCATTTTTGACTTCTCCTCGGGCGAGTGTGTTGCCACTATGTTTGGTCACTCAGGTAAGCAGCACCCACCTCCTCATTCAGAATTCTACTTGGTTCTCTTGTCTATTGCCACTCTGTGACTCTGCCCTTCGACCCTGGGAGGGATCAGTTGACTGAAGCAGGGGGAGGAAGCCCTGCTAGCAGATGGGGACAGTGTGGTTGGTACGTTTCCTTCCCCACATCCAGACTGTCAGAGCACAAAGCCCCTAAGCATGGATAGAACCCCACCCTCCCCTCCAGCCAATGCCCACCCTCACTGCAAGAACAGGCAGGAATTGGTTAGGCTTTCATGGCAGTTCATAGACCACATCCTTTACTCTTTACAGAGATTGTCACTGGCATGAAATTTAGTAACGACTGCAAGCATCTCATCTCTGTGTCAGGGGACAGGTGAGCAGAAGTCAACTTCCCTGAGAGGCAGATTCCTCTCTGTCCCTCCTCTCATGATGTCTCTGGGAAGTGGATCTACATAGGGATATTTCTTGGTGGGGCCTGACCCGGCAGTGGAGGGGGGTGGCTTGGATCTCCTTGCCAATTCATGGGAAGACGGGATACATGGCGTTACTACCTCAGAGTCCTCACCCAGGGCTGTGGCTCCACTCTAGCTGCATATTTGTCTGGCGCCTGAGCTCTGAGATGACCATCAGCATGAGGCAGCGCCTGGCAGAGTTGCGCCAGCGTCAGCGAGGAGGCAAGCAGCAGGGACCAACCTCCCCCCAAAGGGCCTCTGGACCCAAGCAGTAAGTGAGCCAGAGGCTGGCTGTGCTAATTGCTGTCCACATAGTTTGGTGATCTCCCTGCTCCTCCTCACTTAGAACTTGGCATTCAGCAACTCCTGCGTCTCCCTAGACCTCCCTTCTCATGCACAAGCCCATCATGTTGGCCTCTTCCTAGTGGACCTCCTCTCCCTGTGTTCTGTCTTGGACTCAGGCACCAGGCTCCAGTGGTGACCCCTCCTGGGCCAGCTCTTTCATCAGACAGTGACAAGGAGGGAGAAGATGAGGGCACTGAGGAGGAGGAGCTGCCAGCTCTGCCCATTCTGGGCAAGAGCACCAAGAAAGAGCCAGGTTGGTGGCAGTCGGGTGTGAGGCACAGTTACTAGCTGTTGCCATGGCTATATAAGCCGCATCTGGACCATGGGCTGGAGAAACTGGGCCATCACAGTGATCACACAGGGGAAGAAGATAGAGATGTGGGCCCCTGGTCCCAGAGGTGGGTAGTGGAAACACTTCTGACTGCCTGTTTCTGTCTAGCCTCAGTCTCTAGTCCAGCCTTGCTCCGAAGCCTGTCCCACTGGGAAATGAGTCGGGTAAGTGGTCGTCACTGAAACTTGCTTCCAAGGTTACTGGAAGTGAGGGGGTAGCAGCACAGTCCTTTGTGTCTCATGAGGCACTTGGGTGTCTGCCTACATGCTTCAGTCCTGTTTCCAGGGAAGGCCTTATTGAGGTCAGGCAGCTGGTCTGCCCTGGGATAAGGGATGAGCGAACAGCACCTTCCCTTCTTGTATCAGATGACTAGCTACATGAAAGGAGGTGTCTGCCTCATCTGCCAGGAGCCTGGGAGAAATCACATCCAAGAGTAGTTTGGTTTTGTTTTGTGACAGGGTCTCACTATGTAGCCCTGGCTAGCCTGGAACTCACAGAGATCCACAGGGCCTTTGCCTCTGAGTGCTAGGATTGAAGGCCTGCACCACCATGCACTGCCTAAACAAAACAGCAATAACAAAGAAGCAGCATGTGGTGAGGAGTAAAAAAGTGGTGGAGTCACATGGTTAGAAGGAAAGTCTAGGAAAACCAAGGGTCCAACAAGTGTAAATGTAGGGAATGAGTTCTGAAGACCCCAGTGAGGAAGTAAGTCCAGAACAGTCAGAGGGAAGGCTACAAGAGTCCCATTACTATGACTGACTCAGAGAGGCAGGGAAGGCTGTAGATATTTTCAGCAAACCCCAAAGCAGCCCAGCCCTCACATGCTCCACGTTTTATTTTGAGTCTAGCACTCTGTTGGTGATGTAGAATCAGTTGCTCTCTGACCATGCCAGCGTCTCGTCCTTTGTTGTTGATTTGTCCTTATTGCTGTGAAAGGACTCTGGGTTCTTTGGGGCATCTTGAGAGAACAGGATTATTTGGAATCCTAGCTCTAGACTATAGAAGACACCAGGTAGAGGTGCAAACAAGAGAGGTTCCTTTTGAGGGTCTAGAATGCAGCTCAGAGCATGTACTATAGGGCCAGCCTAGCCTGCAGGCCACTTACTGTCCTATGAGGACTTGGGCTAGTCATTGGAATCCTCTGAGCTTCTGGTTCCCTCACTGTAAGACCTGGGATAATGATGCTGCCTTCTTTGTAACATTGTTGTAAAGATAAATTGTTTGTTGATTGATAGTGTATTCTAATTGTTACTCCTTTTTCACCTACAACCACCAGGCGCAAGAGAGCATGGAGTTCCTGGGCCCAACTCCTGTAGCCAACACAGGACCCAAAAGAAGAGGGCGCTGGGCTCAGCCAGGTGTGGAGCTGAGTGTTCGCTCCATGCTGGACTTGAGACAGCTAGAGACCTTGGCCCCAAACCATCGAGGTCCCAGCCAGGACTCACTGGCGGTGTCCCCGTCTGTTCCTGGGAAGCATGGTCCACAGGCCTCCGAGCTCTCATGTGCTGGCCAGGTGAGCTAGCTTTTACCAGCCAGAGCCCAGCCTGGCTTCCTGCCACCTCTTCCCAGAGCTGGAGTACTCTGCTTCCTCAGAATTGGTGGTTACCAAATCTTTGCCAACTTCTACCTCCTCTCAACACTTCTTCTCATATCAGCAATCCTCGTAAGAGCCCCTTTCGTTGTGTGTTTCCAGAATGAAAAGGCTCCTCGGCTTCAGGCTTCCCAACCCTGTTCCTGCCCTCACATTATCCGATTGTTGTCGCAAGAGGAAGGAGTCTTTGCCCAAGATCTGGAGCCTGCACCCACTGAAGATGGTATTGTCTACCCGGAACCCAGTGACAGCCCTACCATGGATACCAGGCAAGGGCTGTGCCATGGCCAGAGCTCATGGGGCCATGTGGCCCTCAGTCTTCCTTCCCCTCTGAGTTTTTTCAGTTAGGCAATGGTTGGCCTACAGGCCACTCAAGGTTTGCCTGCCCCTTCATTCCTTCAGTACGACTGACCTCTGCTCACTGTTTATTCTTTCCTTTCCTGGCCTTCCTGGCAGTGCGTTCCAGGTGCAGGCTCCAACCCGAGGATCCCTAGGAAGAATCTACCCAGGCAACAGGGGCTCAGAAAAGCACAGCCCTGACAGTGCGTGCTCTGTGGACTACAGCAGCAGCCGGCTCTCCAGCCCCGAACACCCCAATGAAGGTAAGGCTACAACGTGAGGAAGGGACAATTGGCTGAAGCAGGGAGGCAGACCTGTGACAGACGGGTACAGTGTGATGCCTCTCCCCTCCCCCACATCCAGACTCTGAGAGCACAGAGCCCCTAAGTGTGGATGGCATCTCCTCAGACCCTGAAGAGCCAGCCGAGGGTGATGAAGAAGAGGAAGAGGAGGGAGGCCCGGGCCTCTGTGGGCTGCAAGAAGGCAGCCCGCACACCCCAGATCAGGAGCAGTTTCTGAAACAGCACTTTGAGACGCTGGCCAATGGGGCCGCTCCAGGTGTGGTCAGTGGGCCAGCCTTCAGTGGAGTCTGCCCCCATCGCTTCCATGCCTGGCTGAGAGGGAGGGTCTGGCAGGCAGCGCAGCGTCTTAGGTTTCTTTGTTAAGAGAGGCAAGAACTTAACTCCTGACTCAGTTCATGATTTCTGCGCCACTTGCAGGGGGTCCAGCAAGGGTCCTAGAGAGGACAGAGTCTCGGAGCATCTCATCCCGATTCCTGCTGCAAGTGCAGACTTCGCCACTCAGGTACACCCCACATGGCTCTGCTGACCTGCTGCTCCTGCACCTGACACAGCATGGAACCTTCTTCCCTCCTCTCCCTAAGGGTCCTTTGTACTCCTAGCTTTGGAACAAGTGGCCTCCCCGGAACCCTATCTTGCTCTGTGCTTGTCCTCTCCTGGTGCCTCTGTCTGTGGGAGCATCTGGACATCTTACCGGGAGGAAAACACTGAGCCTTCTCAGGACCTTTTTCCAAACCCTTTCTTGCTGTAGGGAACCATCTTTGTCCTCCTCAAGCTTGGGCCCGGTGTCAAGACCTGACCAGGTGTCACAGACATCTGGTGACCAGCTGAAAGGCAGTGGTGCCCCTCCCCCAGGAGCACCCCCAGAAATGGAACCCTCTTCTGCCAACTCCGGCCCCCAGCAGGTGGCTCCTGTGCTGTTGCCACGACGGCGGAACAACCTGGATAATAGCTGGGGCCCCCCAAAAATGGCTACAACCCGCCCCTTAACTCGACTCCAGAAAGCACAGTCTGTGCACAGCCTGGTACCACAGGGTGAGGAACCTGGTGTGCTTAGCTCCAGAGTATGGGGAATGTGGGGCAGTGTATGTGGGCATGCTGGAGGAAGGTGGTTCTGGTGCAGCCCTGGCGTGTCCCCGTGCTTGCCGCAGCATGTCCCTTAATGGTCATGTTTGTGGGAAAGTAGCAACTAGGGATTGAGCCCTAGCATTTGGCATGGCTTCCTCAGGTTGGCATACCAACCTGACCTGCAGCTGTCCCTGTCTCTAATGCAGATGAGGTGCCTTCATCACGTCCACTGCTCTCCCGGGAGGTGGAGATCCAGGGCAGCTTAGGATCCCTGCCACAAGCTGATAGCTACCCATCTCAGACCCACTCCTGCCAGATCTCCACCTCCAGTTCTACGGCCAAGCTAGCTCGTAGCATTTCTGTTGGGGAGAACCCAGGCCTGGCAGCTGAACCTCAAGCTCCTGCACCAGTCCGAGTCTCACCACTCAACAAGCTAGCTCTGCCTAGCCGGGCTCACCTTGTCCTGGACATCCCCAAACCACTGCCTGACCGTCCTACTTTGACCACATTCTCACCTGTAACCAAGGACCAAGTCCATAATGAAGCAGAACAATCTGGCTCCCTGGTGAACCTAGGAAAGGCTCACACTCCATTTGAAAGACGGGCCTGTTCAGGGGAGGGTGCCACTCCTAAACCTAGGACAGAGGGCCAGGCTCACCCTGGCCCCAACCACCCCCGTGCCCAGCAATTGCCGGTCAGCGGTCTCCTCCAAGGCCCCCAGAGCTTTCAGCCCCCATGCCCTGAGAAGTCTGCGAATCCCATGGAATGCACCAGACCAGGGGCAACCCTGAGCCAGGACTCAGGTGTGCACAGCTCCCCAGTCTCGTGTCTCACCCCACCCTCTTTCTGGTCTCTTTTCTGGCTCCATCTCATGTCTGTGCATCCAGCCTTTGGCATTTTTCGTCCTGTCTGCTCCTGTCTTGGTCCATAAATCATGCAGCCCTGATGGCGAGTCACTCCTGCCACCCTTCACAATCTTCCTCTAATCTTTCTTTGTGTGGTGTCAGGAAAGGTGTTGGAAGGGAATGGTGCAAGGGGCAGGGACTGTGGTCTGGTGGGGCTTAGAGCACTGCTCTAAAAGCCCTGGGTTGGGATGCCTGGAAGAGCAGCTGGACCTCACTGGTTTTTGTCCTTCAGAGCTGGCCTTGAGTCTGCAACAATGTGAACAGCTTGTGGCGGAGCTCCAGGGGAATGTGCGCCAGGCAGTGCAGCTCTACCAGCTGGTGAGTGCTGGGCAGCACTGGCAGGAAGACAGCCTGTAGGCAGGGCTACACTTGAGCCTCTAGAACAGTCATAGTAAGGGTTCTTCTACAGGCTGGGTGGAGCACTCAAAAATACTGAGAATAATAGATGAGAGGGTCAGAAGGCAGGCCAACTCTCAACCCCAGGATCTATCGGTCACTTCTGGCTAAAAACTGGTGCACCCAAGGTAGGGTTGTAGCTTAGAACATCATCTTTGTTCAAGGAAAATCCCAATTCATGCCTGTTGTCTCAGTGTAACTATTAATAGTATGCTTTTTCATATCCCCAGATGGTTTGGGCTCTTTATAGTAGGAAACAATTTAAGAGTGCCCACGTTTGAAAGAGAGTGCAGCCCGTGTGAGTTGTTGGGAAAGTGGTGAAAAAGTAGATGGTTTTACTAGTGTGCCTGGGCCACCCATCGGAGTGCCTGGCCGTACTTCCTTACTGGTGGTAGGTGTCCCTTGTGGAGAGGCGAGGCCCAGGTGGATCCCCTTTTCTACACTCATTCTCTACTGACCCACACCTCACTTGTTGCAGGTGACCAGCTGTAAGACACCTTCGGCAGAGCACAGCCACATCATCCGTCTCCTGAGAGACACCTTCTCTTCAGTGCGGCAGGAACTAGAGGCCCTGACCGGGGCAGGGCTGTCCAGCCCAGGCGGCAGCCCTGGGGCTGTGGGGGCTGAGCAAACCCAAGCCCTGTTGGAGCAGTACTCAGAGCTATTGCTTCGAGCTGTGGAGCGGCGTATGGAGCGCAGACTCTGAATTCCAGAGCCTGTCCAAGAGAAATGCTCCCCATTGAAACTGTAGCCCTTCTTCCACTCATCAGAACCTGTGAGAATGTCTGGAGTGGATAGCAGGGGTCGGTGCGCAGAGGCAAAGCAGCCTTCCCAGCTGCTGCTCAGGGGCCCCTGTATTTATTAATTTATTTCCATGACTGTTGCCTCACTTCCTTGGGACTCCTGCCTCGAAAGCCCCTCCAGTGGCTCATAGCAGGGCAGGTCTTGAGTCTATGTCATCTTGGTGCTGTGAGGGGTAGGAGGGCAGCCTGCCTCATCTGGGGACACTGGGAAGGGCTGGCCTTCTCTTCTTAGAAGCCATTTGAAGTTACTTCAGGGATCAGCTCCCTGGGGTGGAGCATACACAGGGTACGCTGGGGGAGAGGTGAAAGGTGATGTGGTACTTAGTGCCCTAAAGCCAACTGTAGACCCTTACCTCTACTCCCACACCAGCTGCACTCTCCTGGCTGCCAAAGCAGGGGCGGTTTCCCCCAATTCCTGGCAGTTGAGAAAGGTAGAGCTGCCTGGCCCTCCAGGGGATTCCTAGCCCTTAGAAGACTTGAGTTGGTATCAGGACCTGAGCCCCCACATTCCGCTCCCATTCTCCCTGCAAGAGAGCCCTAGCATTTTCTACCCCATCCCTTTTTCCCTTGTGGAGCCAGCTGTGGGATTTTGCTGCTGGACAGTAAAGCCCCCAGCTGGGCAAACACAAAGCCTGCCTACTTTCTTAAGCCCTTTGAGCTTCTTTATTCTCTAACCCTGGTCCCTAGAGGATTACTGAAGCCCCAGGGACCACCTCCCCCTATATCCCCCGGGCAACAAACAAAAGCGCGATCAGAAACCTGTATTGGGAGTTCCCTCATGGTTTACAGGGCACTAGCCCACCTTCCTAGGCCTTTGGCCACACACACACAAATGTATACACAGTTGAGTGTTCAGTGTTAGAATGCTTGCCTGGCTAGTAGGTACCTGGTTCTGTCACATTTGGCCTCAGTTTCACTAGCCTGGCTTAGTTAGAACTCTTATCCAGAAACATGAAAAGGAACACACTAAAATTCTGGAATCTTGGTGTTCAAAGCCAGGCTGACAGGAGATGGCTATGGGACACCTGGCTCACAGAGGAGACTCTTTTTCAAAAGCAGTACTGGGTGCTCGGCGATACTGGATAGTAGAGATTGTGGGATGGAGGCCCTGGGCAAGAGACATGCGGGAAAAGTGGTAGGTGGACAGGTAGGTGGCAGGGGGGGGGGGGACAGAATTGAGGGAGTTGTTGGAGGGTAAAGAGAAGCCATAGCCAGGCTGTAGGTAGGACAAGGAGTGAGGTGATTGCAGAGTTGGAGTGAGCATGTCTCCGGGCCCTCCTTCCCTCTGCGTTAGGTAAGGCAGAGGGACATTTCACAGGGTTTAGACAACAAAAACCTGCTGAAGCGCCTTCCAAGCTCTGGAGGCAAAGACTAGAAACAAAACAGTTTTAATGGGTGCTTAGCTTTGGTGGTTCAGCCTGAGTACACCCAAACCACGGATTCCCTTTTTTTTTTTTTTTTTTTTTTTTTAACTACTAGCCTGACCAAACTCCTTACCCCAAAGAACAGTAGCGGCTGGGAGAGGACCCTCTGTCAGCCAGAGGATTACATATCCATTTACTGCAGTAGGGCTGCCCTGACTTAGCCAGCCTGGCCTTCTTGAGGGAGCCGGTCTTTCCCTGCGCTCTTCCCTACATGGATGAGGTCTTTTGGCCAGTGGTGCTTAGTTCCCTTTGCATGTCTGAGGCCACTGGCAACTGCTGCCCACGTCCAGATTTACCCCATCCCGGTTTTAAAAAGCCCCTTATTTATAACTTTTATACTGTGGCGCCTGTCTCCTCCCCAGCTGTACGGGTTGGGGCTGTTTTAACGTCTCGTTTGTACCGATGGATGAAATTGTCAATAAACACAAGCATTTGTTAACTGGCTAGCAAACTCCGAAGAAGGCGGGGCGAGGGCGGAAATGGGGCGTGGCTGGGAGCCTAGAGCGGAAATGGGGGCGGGTTCTCTTTCCGCGGGCGTCATGGCGGAGGCGGCGCTGGATAAGGTGCGGGAGGCGTTGCAAGAGTTCCCCGCTGCGGCTCGCGGTGAGTGGCGTCCGGGCAAAGACGACAGTGTGGAGAGAGCCTGGGTACGGAGCTCAGGTCGTGTGTTCATGAGTGGCCGACTGGCGGCCTCGCATTTTCGTATGTCACCCTTTCCTAGCTAGCGGACGAGCGCACAGCTCATGCTCGCAGGTCCTGGTGCCTTCGTAGGGTGCAGCTGTGGTTTTGTTCAAGGCCCCGCGCAGCTCTGGCGGGAGTCTTAGTGCCATTCTCAAAGCCAGCGGATGCTGAGTCCCCGTGCTCTGCTCTGCACTGCTGCGCTTCCGAAGACCCTTGACTATCCTTGTTCCTTCAAAGCGGACTCCAAGCTTTGAGGATCCTAGAGACCCACCCAAGCAATTTCCACTGCTAGGTGTTAGGTTTCTTCTTTGCTTCTCATTACCTCGTTCCTTCTTTTTCCCTTCTTGCTAAGTCATTTCTTACTGAACAGCAGTGCAGACACCTCTGTATGCAATGCAAATAAAGGAAGCTTCTCTCCCTATTTTATTGTTCCTGCCAAACATACTTTGCCATACTGTGCCCTTAGAGGACGTTCCAGGTGCCTCAACTTTTCACACCTGTGAACCTGGCACCCATTATTGATAGGCATAGAGATATTTTAACCTCGTTTTAAATAATTCTGCTGCAAATACTTGACTGTTCATTTAACAAAATTTAAGGACTTCTATGTGCCAGAATGTGTGTGTTCAGTGTGGTTAACTTTGGCAACAAATCCCTTTATCTGCTGAGCCATCTCACCAGCCCGAGGGTATTTAGGGTATATCAATAAAGAAACAGGCTGGAGAGATGGCTGAGTGGGTAAAGTATCTAAGCACTTGATGAGCTGAGTTCAGATCCCCGGCACCTGATAGTGATGATGGGGGCCAGAGACTGGAGGACCCCAGGGGCCGGCTGGCCAGCCAGCCTAGCAACTGCTGAGCTCCGGGTAGACACCTCATGTCAAGATACTGCTGCAACAGCCGCCGCCGCCGCCGCCGCCGCCGCCACCACCACCACCACCACCACACACACACACACACACACACACACACACACAGAGAGAGAGAGAGAGAGAGAATTCTGTTTCCCTGTCTTCATACAACTTTTCAGGAAGCAGTGTCACACAAGTGGTTCAGAGGATGGTTGTACGGTCATTGGAGCCCACTATGGGTGTGTATATAGGAAATGGGACTGTGAGCCTAGAGCAGGCTCCCTGTTTGTGTTTATTTTTGTCCGTTAAATTCTTAACAGCATTGCTGGGTCACAGGAAGTTTTTGGAGTTCAGTTTGAAGCTCTAGGGGAGAAAAGTAGCCATTCATTAAAGGGAATGGTGAGCCTTTAGTCCCAGTACTCTGGAGGCAGAGGCAGGCCTGGTCTACAAGAGTTAGTTTCAGGACAGGCTCCAAAACTACTACACAGAGAAACCCTGTCTCAAAAATGGGGGGGGGGGCGGCGGGGAAGAAAAGGGCAGTTTCACATTAGGTGGTAATGATGCACACGTGCCTTTAATTCTATCACTCAGGAGGCAGCAGCAGGTGAATCTCTGAGTTTGAGGCCAGCCTGGTCTACAGAGTGAGTTCCAGGACAGTCAAGACTACACATAGAAACCCTGTTTAGAGGTGGGGGGCAATTTCTACACATTTTTAAACTCCAGGATAGAGTAACACAACAGTAGTGTGTTGGAGGCCCTGGGTTCAATCCTCAGCATTGCAAAAACAAATCCCAAAGAGCAACTTAGTTGTGTTGAGCCACAGTTCCTTTCTAAGATTACTGCTTGTGGGGTTACTGTTCCTCCCTCCCAGGTGATTCTTATCTGACCCCTATTGGGGCAGCGAGTATGTGACTAGCTCTTTTCTTTGCAGTTTTTCTGGGCCCACCAGTGTCTTCCCATGTGGTTCCAATGTCCAATTTAAAGATACGTTCTGACCCATTGCAAGGGAGGGCAGTCAGAGGGAGCTGTAATGATGAGTGAGCATGGCCTGGGGGGGGGTGCGGGGGGAATGAATGCCACTGACTTCTAGCAAGGGTTGCAGTAACTTCTGATCGGCACCAGATCATTTGGTCAGGCATTAAGTAACGAAGCTCATCCAGAGCAGAGGGCACGTGGTCAGGGGCAGGCATGAGAAAAAGCAGGCTGGGCTCAGGGGTGAAGCAGCCTGAACACATGCCAAGGTGGATTGAATCCTGCCAGGGGTAGCAGTGAGCCAGCCATCAAAGGTGTACTGCAAGGTGAGGTTGCATTTCAGATAGATGATTGGTGTTCTCGGAAGGGAGTAGGATTCTACCAGAAAGACCAGTTTGTGTGTCCAGCCAGAGTGTGGGGCGCTTCCCTTTGACTTTATATTTGCTGAGCACCTACTGTGTGCTAAGGCACTAGCGTGTACCAGGAAACGTGACCATCACTCCAGCCATTGTGGTGGTGGTTCTGTTCTGCAAAAAGAGACAATAAATAAATGGGTGAGAAAACTCTACAGGGTCAGGTAATGGGATAAATCTATGGAGAAAAATAGGCAAAGAGATAAGGACGGTTTCTAACAAGACAGTTTAAGAGGGGTGGTCAGGGAAGGTTGGACCCAAAGCAGCAGAGGGAAGGAAAGGGTGGTTTGAGAGGAAAAAAAGTCAATAGGACTTAGAGATAGCCAAGCAAGAACAGGATTGCAGTAGGATAAATCAAGAGATTTCAGAGCCAGGTGTGGTGTCACATATTCGGGATAGTCTTGAACTTGTTTTGTAGCCAAGGGTGACTTTGAACTGATATTCCTGCTGCCACCTCCCAGGTGCTGAGTTTAACCCATGTGAGCCACCAAACCCAGTTTAAAGGTGGCACAGAGCCACTTAAATGTCTCTGTAGGTGGCATAGTGCTCAAATGTTGGCCCAAGATGGTTAAGGGTGCTGCTGCTGTCCCATGAGACCCAGTTCAGCCCATCTGTCTTCTGTTGTCATTGGGCAGTTATCTCCTCAGATAGATAGGCCTTGAACTGCTTGAGATGATAGTATCACCCTCCGATAGCCATACTGGCCATGCCCAGTTTTGGGCCCGTTTCAGATACTCAGTGAATATCTCCATTGGAGGGGAAATCCCAGAGCCAGGCCTCATCCCAGTTAGCCTGTGGCCGCCAGCTCAGTGACTCCCTTCACTAATGGATGCTGCTGAGTGATTCCTTCTTCAAGGCAAAGAAGTGAGGGGTCATCTCTGCAGGCTTCCTCGATCAGCGCAGCTTTGCCTAGGATGTCCATGATAGAGGATCTCTTGTGCAGACACTATGACAGAAGTTGGGTACCACTGATTTCAGACCTTCCCTTTCCCGTTTTTTTCTCCAGATCTCAGTGTACCTCGTGCTGTGCCCTACCTGGACGAGCCCCCAAGTCCACTCTGCTTCTACCGGGATTGGGTGTGTCCCAATAGGCCCTGTATTATCCGCAATGCCCTGCAACACTGGCCAGCTCTACACAAGTGGTCCCTCTCCTACTTAAGGTAAGGTTTTCTTTGTGGGGTGGGATAACCCAGTGACCATTAGAGGCTGGCTTCAAACCAAGTGTCCATGCCTGCAGAGCCATAGTGGGCTCCACAGAGGTGAGTGTAGCTGTGACCCCAGATGGTTACGCGGATGCTGTGCGAGGGGACCGGTTTGTGATGCCTGCTGAACGCCGCCTGCCCATGAGCCATGTGCTGGATGTGTTGGAAGGTCAGGCCGAGCACCCAGGAGTCCTCTATGTGCAGAAACAGTGCTCCAATCTGCCCACTGAGCTGCCTCAGCTTCTGTCTGACATCGAGTCCCATGTGCCCTGGGCCTCTGAGTCACTGGGTGAGTGGAAGGGGGAAGAGCGGGGCGGGAGGGGGGGTTCAGCTTGCTTGCTTACCCTCTGCCTTTGATGATGATGGTTCCATGGGGTCAGGTGCCACCTACCTGCCCACCCCAGGCTTGGACATAAAAGCAGAAATCCTGAAAGGGCTGCTGTCCCTTCTGCCCCAGGGGTCACATTCCCAGTGTCACCTCCTATACTCCTTGACATTCCTTTGCTCCCACTCAGATTTCTGAATAGCTGCCCTGTGGTCCTCAGCCTGATACTAGCTCACTTTGTCCCACAGGAAAGATGCCTGATGCTGTGAACTTCTGGCTGGGGGAGGCAGCTGCGGTGACATCCTGTAGGTGTGGGGACTCCTGAAGTGGGGAGGGAGCTGGTAGGGCAGAGGGAAGAAAGGTGGGCCACCACGAAGGGTCTCTCCTGATAGCCGGGCATTGGGGGCATGGGGGGTACACCATACCCACTAGGTCTCAAGAAGCCTCTTCAAAAGTCAGATAGCTAGGAAAGCAGGGCTTGAAGATAGAGCCTGTTGGTTCTGCCTCCCCTCCTGATGGAGGGGAGCCCACATCCAGAATCTGGTGGCCAAGTTCTGTGGTGCTTGCTGGAGTCCAGAGTCTCCCCGGCTCTGCTGACCCTGATGGCTTCCCTCTCTCTGTGGGCTTTGCTGTGTGGGGCTGAGGGCAGGCTGGGCTGCGCCCCCCCCCCCCATCCCCAGGCCTCACATGTGTTGGCAGTGCACAAGGACCACTATGAGAATCTGTACTGTGTGGTCTCTGGCGAGAAACACTTCTTGTTACATCCACCCAGTGACCGGCCCTTCATCCCCTATGGTAGGTGACACGGCCTGAAAGGAGCTGGTAGCCAGTGGTGGAGGGCGGGCAGCAAGAGCCCAGGGCAGGTTGGGTGCCCAGGCCGGAGGTACACCCCAAGGCCCCCACCCTCTGGTCTCTGTATTTGGGGAACACTGGGCTGGTTCTGATGGGGAGAGCCTGACAGGTCATTCATCTCCCTGATCTTGCCTTCAGATGTGTACACACCAGCGACCTACCAGCTGACCGAAGGGGGCACTTTCAGGGTGGTAGACGAGGAAGCCATGGAGAAGGTGTCTGTTCTGTTCTTGGCTCTGGGGAAGGGGTAGGCTCCCAGGGAATGGGCATACAGGGGTCTGGGGAGGTGACATCCACACTGAAAATCCCAAACCTATGGCTCTTCAAGGCCGGGAGGAGAGGGGACAGAGGTAGAGATCTTGGGAGCCTCAGGGCCTGGTCCCAGGTAGCTGCTGTGTCTCTAGGTGCCCTGGATCCCACTGGACCCCCTGGCTCCAGACCTGGTCCGCTACCCCAGTTACAGCCAAGCACGGGCCCTTCACTGTACAGTCCGGGCAGGCGAAATGTTGTTCCTGCCGTCTATGTGGTTCCACCACGTCCAGCAGTCCCACGGCTGTATTGCTGGTGAGGAACACCCAGGGCCCGGCCAGGCGTGGGTGGGGATGGCTCTGACTTCAAAGCAGGGCCTTCACACCTGGTTCCTCTCCTCTCTCCACAGTGAATTTCTGGTATGACATGGAGTATGACCTCAAGTACAGTTACTTCCAGCTGGTGGACTCCCTCACTAGGGCCGCAGGCCTTGACTGATGAGACCCTCACAGACACTGCAAAGGACAGCTGATGTGGGGGGTTGATTCTGGCTGTTGCCTGGGTTCCTGTGTGGGTTGAGATCAGCCTTGAAGAAATTTGGAATATAGTTGGAGGACCAGGAGATGCCAGACAGGTCTGGGTGAGTGTGCCCAGGAAGTTGCCACACAGGTGACAGGAAACATGGATCAGGTACGGCAGAGCCTCTCACCAGTGCTCTGACCTTTGGTGAGTCACTGCGTGTTGGCATCAGCCATGTGCTGTAAAGTGGAGATAATGATGGCTCTGGCTCCCAGGGCTGCTGTGGGGATAGTCATGGACCAACATAGAGGAAGCATTAATAAAAGACGGCGTTGATATATTTGTTCTCATATCCCAATCACACAGTTGCCTCCCAGGGCTGCTGAGGGCTTAAACGTTCAGGTAAAAGTTTCAAGGCGACCCTGATTAAGGTGTGTAAGCCAGATCCAGGCTACCCACAACAAATGTGTTATAACTGGCTGGCTGGGACTTGATTGGCTCAGGGCCACCAATGCTATCTCTAGCTTGGTCCCAGACTGTTTGCTTTTCCTCCTCCAGTTCCAGGGAAGCTGGTGGGTCTGGAGCCCGGAGGGTGACCCCTATTCTACAAGTATAAACAGGAAGGACAGGAACCATGTTCCTTCTGAGCTGTTCTCTGAGGACAGAGTTGATCTCCACACCCAGACTCCTTTCTCACCCAGCTGAAGAGCAAGGAGAGCCCCTATCCCCACAGGCCTCATCTCTGACCACCCAGCTCCACAGGTGGAGGCAGCCTAGACATGGCTTTGAAGGCCTGTTTTATGTGAAAGCCACTCCCCTACAAGGTTGTGATGGGGCCTGAGGTACTCTTCTGAGATTGCCCAGGGCTCCAGTTCAGACTGGGCATTCCTGTCGTACTGGCACTGGGAAGGTTGCAAAAGGACCCAGGACATGATGCTCGGCCCCACTGTTCACTGCTGTTTGGGGGGGCCATGGTATGCTGACCCGCTCAGCTTAGGACAGCAAACTCTCAGAACCCCTCCTGTAAATTAGGGCTGGTTGGGAGAGTGGGGCTTCACGGAGCCTGTAGCTAACTCCAGGAGGTGTCACTGGCTCCAGCATTGGCTTTAGGTGTCTCACTTCCTGGGCAGGTGGCTGGGTCAGCAGTGGGTGTGGGGCTTGAGAGGGGCGGAGGAGTCTGTGGGAGGGATTTGAGAGGAATGTGTGGCCAGTTGGCTCACCGTGGCTCTGGGTTTAAAGCTGGCAGTTGTTGGTCCCGTGGCCACTGCCCCATCATTCCTGTTCCTGTGGACTTGGTCTCATGGCTCTGGTAAGGCTTCATAGAGGACTGGGCTCCCCATCCAGGGCTTGGTGGCTGTTTCTGAGAGGGAGGAGCTGTGGGCTTTTCTCTAAGCAGAGGGAGGATGCTTTCCAGCTTCAGGACCAGACAATGGAAGCCAGGGGCAAGGGCAGAACTGGGATGGGGTCTGTCCTGGGAATGGGTTCTAAGCAGAACTCCCAGGATTTGGATCCTGGAAACTCTTAGGATCTTTCCTATCCACTGTCCTGGGGGCTTAGAAAGAAATAGCTGCTCCATGCCTCTGACTTGGTTACTTGGCATGTGAGCAGCCCAGGGCTGCCTCGGAGATGAACTTCCTCAGCTCTGCCCCTGACCACAGAACTCCCTGAACCTGACCATTGGCACCTTTCCAGAGATAAGAAGACCAAAGGCAGACAGTCTTCCTCTGCCCTGGCACACTGCCAAGTGTCCACATCTCTAGAAGCAAAGGGATTTGGAAGGAGCTCTGAAGACCCCTATCCGATCTGGAGGATGGCAATGTGTGGGTGGGCTGGGAGGGAAAGACGCTATCCTGATCCCGCAGGGTCCATTCCCAGGATGGGGTAGACAGCACAGGTTGCAACTCACTCATGGTGCCTAAGCCCCAATGTACTCCTTTAAGTCCCTTGATGCCTCAGACCAGCCTCAAAGCTTCGTGGGGTGGGGTGGGGTGGGGTGGGGTGGTAATGGGATAAAAAGAAAAGGGTTATACCTAGAAATAGTGTGGGTCATTAACAAGACACCTTGCCTTCAATCCATTCCTAACCATGCCTCAGGAGAGTGGCCTCGGCTTCCTTTCACGATTGGTCATTGTCATAGCACCCTTCATAGGACGTGTGACAATTTCTTAAATATATGCTGAGCCCTTGGTATGGAGCTGGCGCAGTGTGGTGTTTAATTATGAGAAGGTGTCATCATGTAGAGCATGTCTCTTGTCACTCCGGGATTCTGATGGGTTCAGACGGTCCTTTTGGTAGAGAGTTAAACCTTGAGTGATTGTCCCAACCTCCCCTGTGGCCCTGTCGCATTTGGTCCCACTGATAGCAACCCTGCCCCATCTGTCTGCAGGCAAAGGTGGCAGGGACATGCCTGCTCACTGTGCGCGTCCTCCAGGCTAATGGCTTGCCTTCCAAGGACCTAGGTAAGCCCCCCCGGCTCCCCCCCACCTCCCTGGCCCTTCACTGAGCTCAGAGCACAGTCAGCACCAGTGGGAGGGGCTGCAGGAGGCCCTCAGGGGTCTGCTGGAGAGCAGGGTCCCCAAAGAGGCCGAAGACTCAGCCCTATGGACACGGTGTCCCAGGAAGGAGGAAGTAGACTCCGTGCTGGGCAGGGAAGGGCTCGGGATCACTATAAGACACGTGCTGCTCCTTCCTGCAGTGACATCCTCTGACTGCTATGTGACCCTGGGCCTGCCCACGGCCTCCAGCCACACGCTCCAGACGCGCACAGTCAAGAACAGCAGGAACCCTGTCTGGAATCAGACCTTCCACTTCCGGATCCACAGGCAGCTCAAGGTAGCCCAGGCATCAAGTATGGCCCTGCCCTTTTCCCTGTGCCCCCTGCCACATGTGTCTCCTGTTTGCCTCTTCCTGCCGTTATCCTCTCGCCCCACGTCTGCCGCTAAGCCACCTCTCTCTCCGCCTCTTCCAGAATGTTGTGGAACTGAAAGTCTTTGACCAGGACCTGGTGACCCAAGATGACCCTGTGCTGTCAGTACTGTTTGACGTGGGGACTCTGAGAGCAGGGGAGTCTCGGCGCCAGAGCTTCTCACTGAGCACTCAGGTGAAGTTAGCACTCCAGGGCGTGGCCCAAGCATCCCAGGCAGCTTTCCCCAGCTTCCTTCCCCACTTCTGATCAGAAGCACAGCTTCTTGGGACCAGTCCAGGGAGTGGGGACAGAGTGCCCTGGAAAGGGACAGTGGCCCTTCCCCAGTGCTATGGCCTCAGCCCTCTGGGTTGCCAGTCCCTCTAACTAGCTTCTCTTCCAGGAGGATGGGTGCCTGGAAGTTGAATTTCGGCTGCAGACTCTGTGAGTAGGGCGCAGGGGAGCCTGGTGGGTGGCAGTTGGGAGCTTCCTTCTGGGAAGGGCAGTGCCAGCTCACCGAGGCTGGTACCCTCCCTGCTAGAGGAGAAGTGCCTGGGCTCTTGCAGACAGTCACTGGGGCCTCTTTCCAGGACAGACCGTGAGGAACAGCTCATCAGTAATGGCATCCTAGTGGTGAGTGAGGGACCTGAGGTTTCCCCTCATAGCTCTTCTCCGAGCTGTCTGATGTTTCTCCCAGGCTTGAACAGGCTCACCACAGCCTGGGTCGTATCGGCCAAGTTGGGGACCTTGGGTATACACGTCCCCCAAGGGAGTAAATCTCTCTCAAGCAAATGCTTAGCGGCTGAGGGTGCTGTAACAACAGTGTTCTGGGGACCAGGGACCCACAATGTAGGGTCCCAGAGATGGGTGCAGCGTGTTATCTGGGGTTCTCTTGACCACAGGCTCGGGAGCTCTCTCGGTTACATGTCCAACTGAAGAAGGCAGGAGACCCAAAGGGTGAGTTCACCCTCCTTAGGCACCTTTCTTCCTGGCTTTTACTCCTTTCTAGGGGGGTGACCTTGTACTGGCTGCTTTCAGGTAGCAAAAGTTGGGCGGCAAGTCCATGCTGGGCCTCCCCTGGGCTCCATCTCTCCACCCGGACCATGTCAGAGGGGATTCGGTAGACAGAGACCCCCATCCTGAGTTTCCACCCCGGTTCCTGTTTCTAGGGCCAGAGAGCAAAGTTCAACTTGTGGTTGCTGGGGCCTGTGAGGGCCCACAGGCTGCCTCTGTGGGTACCAGGTCTTTCTTCTTCCATTACCCAACCTGCTGGGAGCAAGAGCTGACCGTTCATCTGCAGGTAGTGAGCCTTGCTCCTGAGACCTCCTGCCCCTCCCATCAGCCCTCCCATCCTGAGCTGTGCTCCCCGGCCGGGTCACATTTGCGGTGACGGGAGCCTCTGTTCCCTTCCCTGCTGTTCTGTCCCTGCCTCAGGAAGTCGGTGGGGTGTGAGGGGGTCTTTGCTAAGAAAGGAGTAACGACTCTTGGGGGTCCTTTCTCCCCTTCTCCTAAGGATGACCCCCACGAACAACTGAAGGTTCCATTACACGCACTACCCTGTTCACAGTTGGTGAGACTCGTCTTCCCCACATCCCAGGTACTGGTCACATAGAGAGCTGGGTTTGTGGGCAGGGCTGTCGCTGGCCTGGGCTTGAAGCAATCCTCCCTTGGGCCATGCCCCCAGACAATCAGTGGGCGGAAGCATGGATCCTGTGAACGTGCTCGGGGCCCAAGGATGGTCTGGGTGCACTGAGGCCACAGTGGGGTAGAAATAGCCAGCCTTTGTGATCATGGTACTTGTGGTTTCCAGGAGCCACTGCTGAGGCTGGAACTGCAGAAGGAAGGAGGGTAAGAACGCGCCTGGGGAGTGGAGAGCAAGGGAAGGCACCTGTCCTGGGTGCCTGGGACTTTGAGCAGGAGGAGGCTTCATGTGCAGAGGCTGTTCTTACTGCTCCCACTTAATTTGCTACAGTGTAGGGATGAGCCCTGTCCCTGCCCAGCACACATCCTGGGAAATCTAGGATCAGTGTCTGTCCAGATAAGCAGGACAATGAGCAAGGACACCAAAGGAAGGGGAGGGATGCCCCTTGGCACGGAGGCTGTTGAGGGACCTTAACTGTCCTTCAGAAGAGGGAGGGTGGCTTTCCATCACAAATAGGTGGGACATGGATTTGTTTTCTGCCCCCATCATCATTTTTGGAGTTGTGGGTGAGGGAAAGAGTTGGGTTGAGTTGGGGTTCAGCCCTAGACCTTAGGTGCCCTCAGTCTCGTGGTCTGCTTACCACAGTCACATGTGTGCGTCATGTGTGCGTGGTCCTGGGTTCCCCTTCCCCTTACTCCACAGTAAGTGGTGGTGAGGACTGGGAAGGGAGGAGAGAAGCAAGGGTCTGGCAGATGAAGCCAACCAGTTTCTTTTTCTGTGGTGGGGCTGAGAACTGCTTTTGGGTCTCTTCCTTCTCCCAGACCAAAGGAGCTGGCTGTGCGGCTGGGCTGTGGGCTCTGCCCTGAGGAGCAGGCCTTCCTAAGCAAGAGGAAGCAGGTGGTGGCCGCCGCCCTGAAAAAGGCCTTACAGCTGGACCAAGACCTACAAGAGGATGAGGTCTGGGGGCTGAGTACAACTGGGTGGAGTTTTCCTCTGGCCTGCTTAGCCCGGGGCTCAGTACTGGGAGGGTTGTACAGCCCAGAGCTGGTGTCAACTTGGGCCTGTCACTGGCAAGCTCTGCCTGCCCTCCCTGTGTTTGTTGGTTCCCCACCTGCTGCTGAGTGAGGTGACATGCCTGATGACACACATCTGGTATGAGGATGGTCACTGGCTCCGAATGGTCCCCAGAGGGTCAGACCAGTCTGACTTGGCTCCTAGCAGAATGGATTGCAGCACTGCGTAGCAGGGCCTTGCAGGCTTCCAAAGAGTGCACACAGGCTCCTGGCACTTGCTCAGTCATACTCCTGGAGCCCTGATGTTGGAAGCAGTGAGGCCTTTGGGAGGCTGTTCTGACTAGATCTCAACAGGGCTGACTCAGAGCTGATCCCAAGACTCGATCGCATTTTGACTGACACAACCTCTTCCCAGAGTGCAGCTTCCTCTCCTCAGGCCTTTTTTGAACCTGGCTGTCCTCTTCCAGATCCCAGTGATTGCTGTTATGGCCACTGGTGGTGGCATCCGGGCCATGACTTCTTTATATGGGCAGCTGGCTGGCCTGAGGGAGCTTGGTCTCCTGGACTGCATCTCCTACATCACTGGGGCCTCAGGATCCACCTGGTGAGCTGGTTGGGGGCGTTAGGAAGGGGAAGGGCCCGCTGTGCAAATGCATGGACTGGGCACAGCGTGCTCCAGGGGGCAGGAAGGCAGTGGCCAGACTGCCGGCCTTCAAGAGAAAGTCAAAGGCATGGAAGGCCACATGGGGT
This sequence comes from Phodopus roborovskii, assembly GCF_943737965.1. Classification (NCBI taxonomy): domain Eukaryota; kingdom Metazoa; phylum Chordata; class Mammalia; order Rodentia; family Cricetidae; genus Phodopus; species Phodopus roborovskii. The sequence goes on along the minus strand of NW_026126416.1, from coordinate 33,186,042 downwards.
CCTTTGGTGACAACATTCCCCTACTCCTAAGCTTTGGCTTTCCTCAGGGCATTGGCCAACCTCTATGAGGACCCAGAGTGGTCTCAGAAGGACCTGGCAGGGCCCACCGAGTTGCTGAAGACCCAGGTGACAAAGAGCAAGCTGGGGGCATTGGCCCCCAGCCAGCTATGGAGGTACCGGCAGGAGCTGGCTGAGCGGACCCGCCTGGGCCACCCAACTTGCTTCACCAACTTGTGGGCCCTCATCAATGAGTCCTTGCTGCATGATGAGGTATGGGGAGGGTGGGCCCTGGGTGATAAGTGGGAAAGATTTCTAGCATCGGGAAGCCGAGGGCTCAGTCCAAGCTACTCTTCCACTCAGCCCCATGAACACAAACTCTCAGATCAACGGGAGGCTCTGAGTCGAGGCCAGAACCCTCTGCCTATCTACTGTGCCCTCAACAGCAAGGAGCGGGGCCTGACCACCTTTGAATTTGGGGGTGAGTGGCTTCAGAGCTGGGCCTGCGCTCTTATGGAACAGTGTGTCTAGCCCTGTAAGTAAAAGGTGAATCTGATGCCCACTTCTCCTGGTCCAAGTACAAGACTGTCACCCTGCCAGCTCCTTTATATCCTTGGGATAGGGGAATTCCATGCTTGTAACAAGGCCTAAGCCTTCTGGTCCCCTGAGCTGAGATAAAGTCCCTGGTGGATGGCTGGGTGCCCAAGGTCTCTGGGCTCCATGGCTGAGGTGTGTGTTGTTTTCATAGAATGGTGTGAGTTCTCTCCCTATGAAGTTGGCTTTCCCAAGTATGGAGCCTTCATTCCCTCTGAGCTCTTTGGCTCTGAGTTCTTCATGGGGCGGCTGGTGAAGCAGCTCCCTGAGTCCCGCATCTGCTTCCTGGAAGGTGAGGAGGCTTGGGGGAGGGGGCCTGGGTGAAAGGGAGGCCCTCACCTGGCCCACCTCAGCCAGAGGGAGGGTGGGTTCAGACCCTAACAGCAGGGGAGGACTTGTCACTTGATGTCCCTTTCTTTCTTAGGCATCTGGAGCAACCTGTTTGCAGCCAGCCTCCAAGACAGCTTGTACTGGGCCTCTGAACCCAGGCAGTTCTGGGACCGCTGGTCCCAGGATCAGGCCAGCCTGGGTAGGTGCTTGGGCTTCCTATAGGAGAGAGATGGGCAGCCAGCTGGGAGTGTCTGAGACATTGTAGACCTCAACTGCTTCCCTTGTAAGGTCACCACAGAGGTTGGGATAAAGGATCAGAGACCTTTTCCTAAAGTCACCTCACCCCCACTCTTGCCTGTGCAGACAAAGAGCAGGTCCCCCATCTGAAGATCAAAGAACCACCGACAGCAGCCGGCAGGATCGCCGAGTTCTTCACTGACCTCCTGACAAAGCGGCCGCTGGCCCAGGCCACCCACAATTTCATGCGTGGCCTCCATTTCCACAAGGACTATTTCCATAATCCTCACTTCTCCACCTGGAAAGGTGCCCTTTCCCACCCATGTCCATGTCTCCAGCGCCCTTAGCCTTAGGACACCCACCACCACCACCTCCTTTCCTCTCTCCCGGGGAGATGCTGCTCTGGCAGGATTTGTGGGGACCATAGAGCATCTTCTGTGGGCCTAAAGAGGCCTGGACTCTCACTGACAGCTAATGCTTCTCTCTCACCCCAAACCTTTGCAGCTACCAAACTGGATGGGTCCCCCAACCAGCTGACGCCCATGGAGCCCCACCTCTGCCTCCTGGATGTTGGCTACTTCATCAATACTAGCTGCCCACCCCTCCTGAAGCCAACACGGGATGTGGACCTCATCTTGTCACTGGATTATAACCTCCATGGAGCCTTTCAGGTTGGGGAGATCTGCTTAGGATCCATTGGGGGTATGATCGTGGCGCCCCTCGCTGGGGGAAGTTAACTCTGCTCTGGGAGGGGGGTGCTGAGTAGCTGGGATATCTTCACCTATCTTGTACTACAGTTCTCTTTGCCAAACCTGACCCTGAAGAGATCCTGGCATACCTGCTGCTTCTGGATGGCTCCCGTTTTCAGAGGGCCACTAACTCAGGGGAGCCCTCAGGAGCTGGAAGCGGGGGGTGGAGGGGACATAGTCAGACTGTGGTCCTCTGGGTCCACAAGCACCACGTCCTGCACATCTTAGTGAATGCCGTTGTACAGGCAGCCTCGCACACAGGTCCTCTAATGTCCCCTCTGCTTGCCAGCAGCAGCTGCAGCTTGTGAGCCGGTTCTGCCAGGAGCAGGGCATCCCTTTCCCGGCCATCTCACCCAGCCCCGAGGAGCAGCGCCAACCTCAGGAGTGCCACACGTTCTGTGACCCTGCCCAGCCCGAAGCCCCGGCTGTGCTGCACTTCCCTCTGGTTAACGACTCCTTCCAGGACCACTCGGCCCCTGGTGAGCCATGCCACCGTCCTTCCAGACTTGCCTCAGTGCCGTGTCCCCAGGCCTCCTGCCTAGCCTGTCCTCTCTCCACAGGGGTGCCACGGACAGAGGAGGAGAAGGCAGCTGGGAAGGTGAACCTGTCTTCTTCTGATTCCCCATACCACTACACAAAAGTGACCTACAGCCAGGAGGATGTGGACAAGTTGTTACGCCTTACACATTACAACATCTGCAACAACCAGGAACGGTTGCGGGAAGCCCTGCACCAGGCCGTGCAGCGGCGGAGACAGCGCAAACAGTGCAGGCCTGAGTGATGGCTGAGATACCTTGGCGGGTTCCCACCCCCACCCGGGACCTTTGACCCTCCACCCCTTCCCTGTCTGCTGAGTTGGAGACCAGTATCACCAAGTACTGCTCCAGAACCTCTGGGGACTCTGACATCCAGGCCCAGTTCTGCAAAGATACGTCTGGGATCTCCAGAGAGGACACTGAGCCTGTCAGCAGCCCTGCGTCAGAGTCTATCTAGGCTGTAAGCTGCCAGCAGAGGTGCTACTGCATGGTACTAGGAGTGGCCTAGCTCACCCCCGGGAAGGACTTGGGGCAGTGTTGGTTGCATGACAGGGACACTGTGGCATGTTACAGGGGCTCTTATAAATGGGAGGCGCTTGGGTGGCGCTGTCCCAAGATTATCTGTTGTACCAGGCTATTAGTTCCACAGGACATCTTTCCTGTGCCTGTCTAGATGGTCAGAGACCGTGGGGTGAGGCCGTTGGCCAGTATCAACATGACAACAGCAGCTATTTTCTAGAAGCTGGTCCTGAGCAGCCCAGGAAGGGTGCCTTGGGGCCAGCAGCCAAGTGGCTCCCCAGGATGTGTCTTCACCTGTAGCTCCAAGGTTTGGTGTTGCTTCAGGATTCATTTCGAGGCTCAGACCTGTTGGGAGAACAAAACTTAGGAACATACAACCATAGGATCCCCCTAAACATGGTGTGCAGCCCTCTGCCTCCCTGGAACATTCCACCTGCTAGGAGTGGGATGTAAAGTCATGGTCCTGCAAACTCTGTCAGCCAGGCAAGTGGTGCCCAGGCCCTGCCCTGGAAATGTAGCTGGGATGCTTGAAATGTAATCCCAGCTACCCAAGAGACTGACGCAGGAAGATCACAAGTTCAAAGCCAGTCAAAGCTAGCCAAGGCTATCTCTCTGTGGTAGAGTAAGAACACAGTGCTCTTCGTTCCCAGGACTACCAGAAACTAATATGTCTAAAACAGGTCCCGTTTTTTTCCATCTACACCATCTGAGCCAAGCTAGAGTTCAGGAATTCTGTAAGAGAGGTGGATGGCTATGCCAGAAAGCACAGCTGTGGCTGTCACCTGTCACAGCATCATGAGACCCTTCCAGGCACACAGTTGCTTCAGTCTAGATGTTGCTATACTGGACCTGGAGACCCATGGGTGTGGAAGTGGTGTTCACATCCTCTCCCACATGCCCCAATCACCCCACTTTGAGAGCCCTGAAGCCCTCTCGCTCGGAGATAGGAAAGACATGGGTGAGATGCCTGAGCATCTGAATGAAGCCAGAAGCCACAAGAGGCTAAGGATGCCTGTATGTATTCAACCTGCCTCATCCCTCAGCCTTTGTAGTTCTTGCCACAGTATCACATGCTGATACCTTGGCCCTGTCTGTTCCCTCAGATCAGGGACAGAATCAAGAGAGGATGAAGGTAAAGAACAGAGATGCAAGAAATGGCTGAGATGTTGCTGTCTCCGAGGAAGGAAACAGGAAGTTTGAGAGTGAGGACTGTGGGGAGGACAGTCCAGGGGAGCGTTGCAGTGGTATGCAGGGTAGACACCTCTTGCCTATGGTGATCTGTCACCAGCAGAGCAGGTAGGGATGAGATGGAGTGAGCCCTGCAAGGGGGCTGGAGTCTGGGGAAAGGGAGCCTTGGACCTGCTCTTACCTCTAAAGAATGGAGGTGTGAGGCTTTCTGGCTTTCTGAGGGGTGGGGCCTCTTCACCAGCCCACTCAGCAGCATGGGCCCTGAGCCCTGGCATCTCGGATTAAGAGGAAAACCCATTCCACCAGTATCCCACTTAAGCACAGCATCTTCTCTCAGCTGGGAATCTGGTCTGGGTTCTAGGCTATACAACCATGCAGACTCCTCGAGAGCTCCCCACCAAGACCCAGAGCAGGGAGATGGAGAAACCCAGGTTCCCTTTGGATTCTGCAAAGAGGCTCGGGGTGGAGACTGGGGGAGGTGATGACAGCGAGGAAGGCTGGGGTGAAGGGACTGGAGGGAACCCTGGCCCCCTGTCACCCTCCACAGAGAACCCATCAGACAGAGAGGCATGGGTGGGAAAGTGTTTTCTGCACGATCATCCTGCTGGTGGGAGCTTGGCCACAGTCCAGACCTCTCAGGCTACAGCATTCAGAGTTACCAGTCAAGGCCAGAAAGGAACAGAACCCATAAAGATCCTGGCTGGGGCCAGTCCAGGCTCCAAGGGGGACAGGGCATGACAATCTTTAGCTGTGTCACTTTAGCTAAATTTCTTAGCTTCTCAAGAGTTCTTTGAGAAAAATGTTAGTCCCACTTTTAGACATTAGAGGTAGTAGCTGTGAAAGCCCATAGCTACATAAAATACAAGCCACACCGGGAGCTTGGGGTCCATGGGGTCCACCCACTACCTTCTTCCTTCCCTACCCCCGTGCCATGCTATCCAGGGCTGACTGCCAGTTTGCAGCCTGCTTTTCAGATAGTATTGCAAACAGATCTCTGTTCTGCTCAGCCTGCTTCCCAAACGGGCCTGCAGCCCCTCAGCCAAGCTACTATCAAGAGGCCAGGCCTATAGTCCTCACCTTGGGGAGAAAGCATGCTTCCTGTCCTCCAGTCTCACACTCAGGCATAAGAGGGGCTACGCAAGCCAGCTCCTGGGGAGAGATGAGGTGCAGGGGTCACAGGAGCCACCTCAGCTTTTCCCCCGAGATTGGTCTCTTCCCCCAGTGCCACCTGGAAATTCCACTGCCTCCCTCATAGCCAGGGACAAGCCCAGGGCTCTGTGTGCCATGGTCCCATGGCTCCTGATCCAGAAGCTGGTGCTGGACTATGGGGAAAACACAAGGAAGAAGACCCAGGCCTTTCCAGGAAAGTACTGAGAACAGGAACTATGGGTCTTCCCTGAAATCATCTATGAAGCTACCCAGGAGTCTAATGGTAACCACAGTGCCAGGCCCAGATGGCCGCTGAACATGGAGTTGCCTACAGTGAGGCCAGTACTCACCTGCCTCCCCTCCGCGGGAGGCTGCTGCTTAAGTTCCACCAGCCCCTCCACGACATGAGTGTCCTTCACCTCCTGAAGACACAAGGCAAGGGTCCAGATGTCAGGCCCAGCATAGACAAGTAAAGGGAGACACCCACTCCTCATTTCTAGTGAGCCCCAGCAGTCCTGACCCCGATACACCTGCTCTAAAATGTAGGCCCTAGGTACCCTGAGTCCCTGTGGCCTGGCTACACGCTCCAGGGAGATAACTGGTCTGGTGGGGGCATCAGTCTACAGCAGGCCCCTCATCTCAGCCAGACATGCAACCAACCCCCAGCTCAGAGAGCCTCCACAGGAAGGCTCCGCCTGGCTGCCACCTTGTGTGTGTGTTTGTGTGTCTGTGTACATACACACCATAACCTTAATCCTTCCCTGTTTTCTCTCACTCCAAGAGTGCTGGTCTCCTCTGTGCTTATGCTTCAGCTTTGAGTCTTCTATCCTTGCTAGCCCACAGGGGCACACGGCCCTGGGGTAACAGGGATGGTTGTTTTCCTGAAGGAGAAACCCTGAGGAAGACTCCATGAGGCCTAACTGCCCTCAGGAGCCCTCACCTACAGACTGAGGGACTGTCCCACCACCTCCCTCATATGCCCTTTCTCAGGGTACCCAGCCCCCTCATCCAGCCCTTGAACCTCTGTTACTGTCTGAAGCTGGGTGAGCATCTCCTCACGGGCTGCCAGTAGCTTTTCCAAGGCCTGGTGTGTGCAGAGCATGCGTTCCACATCCGTCACTGAGTGCTGAGAGAAACGAGTTAGTATGTGGCTCAGGTCTGGGGTGCCGGCCCTCCTTTGCCCTCCACACTTAGCCCAGGGGCCTGTGAGCAGGAACAGCGAGATCTGCCTCCACTTACCCCACAGCTGGGGTCCAGCCTTCCTGGGAGGCCAGCCAGGCCTCAGCCAGCTCCAGCCTCTGTCGGAGCTGCTGCAGGCCCTGGCTCTGCCCGAAGCCTTGCCCACGCAGGTCCCATGCTACCTGAAGCTCCTGAAGAAGTCTTTCCAGCTCCTGCAGACACTCTGCCACCTGCAGGAAGGGGCTGCTGCCATGAAGGCCTGGGCAGAGCTCCCGCCCTAGCAGGGCTAACAGGATAGCCAAGCCAAGCCAGATCTTTGCTTTCTCCTCCCCTCTTCCTCCCCCTCCTGGGGCTCCCAGGCCCTGGCAGTGAGGCTCATCCCACCCTCCACTCACACCTCCAGGGACAGGAAGTGGCCGTTGTCAGTAGCTGCTGCCCTTCCTGCCATGTGTTCTGGGCTTGAAGGCAGCACTCCTGGATTTCTTGGTCCAGATTCTCATGCTGCTCAGGGAACCCCTTGGCCCCCACCACATCCCCAGCCAGCTCCTCTGAGGAAACCAGCTCCTGAGACCACGCTCTGCTGGGCAAGGAAAGAGCTGCTAGCAGAGCTGGTGGGCCGGCCTGGGGGACAAGGGCAGAAGTGCTACTCCCCCACAGCCAGGATAGGGCAGAGCCGAGCTAACAGTAAGGGCTGCTTACAGCAATTCCTGACGGTGCCCAAGAAAGGTGTGGGCCGGGGTGGCCTGCGGCAGCTTCTGGCTCCACTCCTGGACTGTAGCCTCAGGTTGGCCCGGGCCCCCTGCACCTTGGTGAGCCACTCAGCCAGACCCTCCTGCGCCGCAGGGCCCAGTCGCTGGGCCCCCATCCGTACTCTCTTCTCCATCCGTACTCTCGTCCCCTCTTTCTCAATAGTTCTCTGCAACCAGAGCACGAGGTCGGGCCTCACCCTTCCGGAGGGCATGCTCCCCATTCAGTGGCTCCTGGCCTGTGGAGACCCCTTTGTTCTGCTCTAAAGCCTGTGCCAAGTCCCTGAGCTGGAGGGGAGTGGTCCTACTGGAAAAGTGGCTCAGGGGCAGGCCCCAGGGCGGACGGCCATTACCTGTCCTCTCTGATGAGGGATGCCTGGAAGAGTGGGGATAGGGTGAGCAGCCCTGGGTAAGGCCTTTGCCGCAAGAGCTGTGCAGGGGACCGGCTGTGGGTCCCTCCAGCAGGGCGGTCTTCTCCTGCATCCAACCTTGGAGCGCTGAGGTGGCCTGCTCAAAGCGCTGGAGCTCACGGGCTGCAACCAGGTTCTGAGAGAGAAGGAAGGAGAACCCGCTCGGAGCTGTGCTGTGCTCCATGCTGTATGCGTCCCCGAGACGTGGCCTACCTCTCTACGGACTACCACTGTCTTGTTCAGCCTCTCCCAAGAGGCCTGGATGCGATACTTGTGGGTTTGAATCTGGGGGGTAGAACCTGGGTGCTCCTCTTTCCAGGGGGGCCATCAGCTTCCTCAGGGTCTGCACCTTGGCCTGCCCCAGGCTCTGAACTTCTCTGCTAAAAGCACCAAATATGGCTTCCATGACGTGGAAGAATGTAAGCCCAGGGATTGTAGGGCTTCTACTGGCAGCCGTGAGCCATGGAAGCTCGCTAAGAGGCCTGGCAGCACCAGTGGCCCCAACATCACTTAGGCCTAGAGTTCTAGAACTGCAGATTCTTCCAGCAAACACCCTCCATCTCCCTTGTTGACCCCCTCAGGATCCCCCATCCTCAAACACATGCCTTCTTCTCCTAAAGAAGCTGTCCTTCCTCTCCCCTCTGTCTGCTGAGGACCAGCCCACCTTGATGCCTTCTAGGTCTTGTCCGCAGTCCTGAGACTCAACAGCAGCCTCCTTGGCAGCCAGCCAGGCATCCAGGAGCCGGGTCTCTTGCTCCAGCTGGTGTAGGCGCAATTGTTCATGCAATGCTTGCCCCCTGTCCTCTGCTCTCTGCAGCAGCAGGGCGTGGGCCTCCCTCACAGCCTGCAGCTGGGACAGCACCCTAGGACTACAACAGGAAGGATGGACAGCACAGACTACAGCCCTCCCTCTCCAGGCTGGACCAGCATCCTCTGCCTCTGTGACTGGGACACCCTCCTCACTGCCCTTCTCCAGGAGTGTGGCTCTGGCATACCTGCCTGGGTTCTGTCCACTCTCTAGAAGAACCACTGTTTGCTGTAGCCGCTCAATGCGACTCCTGAACCCCTCCAAGTCTCTCATGGTGGCCTCCAGGCACCGCAGAAGAACCTATGTAGCTTCAGCATCCTGGCCCAGGTCCTCACTGTCCAGAATGCGGCCCCCTTCAGCTAGTCAGGGTCCTGCCTCCAGGAGCTGGGCAGTGACAGCAGGACTTACTTTCCCTGGGCCACCACCTCACTTTGAGACTTGAGCAGAGGGCTCCCCAGTTCAGAGGGGGGTGAGGTCTGGGAAGGGTGTCCTCAACCAGTTGCATGGGAAAATTGGAGCATGGCTCCTCCCCAGCACCTTCCGGAAGTTTCACATTTTTAAGGGTTCCACATGATTCTTTTTTCTCTATGTAACAAAGATAATTCATGTTTGCTTCTCAGAGACAGGGTTGCTATTTGTATAATAAAAGAATATTTAAAAATAAATAAAAGCAAATTTTAGCTAACAGTCCTTACTTCATTTATTTTTTGTCTTGTGAGACAAGGTCTCACTTTGGAGGACTTGGTTGGCTTGGAACTTGAAGTGGACCTCCTGCCTCTGCTTCCTGAGTATTGGAACCATAAGCATGAGCCACCATCCCTGGTTTCTAGTTTGTTTGTGTGAGACAGGGTCTCACTATATAGCTCAGCCTTGTAGGTACTGAAGAGTACACAGCTCACGTCTCTTGTTACTTGTTTAGTTTGTGGGGAGGCTCAAGGGGTTGCAGTGATGCCAACAAAGTTCCAGCTGAGAACCCAGGTCTGGGAGAAACAGGGGAAGAAGGCAAAGGAGCCCAGTGTGTTCAGGGGAAGCAGAGGAGGCCTGGCTCCGCCCATACCCGCCCCACACCCACAGCATCCTCTCACCTCCATCAAAATCTGCTGGACCTCCAGGGCCTGCTGCAGCATCCTCCTCCTCCGTGATGCCTCTGTCTGCTTGTGCTCTAGAGCTGCCTCAAGCTGCTGCACCAAGTGTCCAGCGTGCACAAGCTTCTGACCTGTACCCATCACCACCTGGCTCAGAGTCCTGTGGCTACTGATCTCCTTCTCCAAATTCTGCAATGGAGGAAGGACCAGGGATGTACTAACAATTGGGGAACCCACACTCTGAGTTGGGCCTAGAGATCCTACAGACTTACAAGGAATTCCCACTCCAGGATTTTCAAAGAAACTAGGTGTTCCCCAAAGCAGAGGCTTTGATGGTCTCAGTACCCTGTCCTTGACAGTGAGCCTCCAGCAGCTCTGGGGGACCCCCTCCCCAGCCTCCCAGCACAGGTCAGCAGCTGTTTCTCCTGCAGGTGCTGCACAGTGCTTAGGCTCTGGCCATAGTCCTGGGCTGTGGCATAGGGCAGCTTCTCCTGGACCTAGGCCATTTCCTCATCAGCGTCCCTGAAGAACTGCAAGAGTAGGCTCTGGGCTTTCCAGGGCTGCTCTGCGCTCTTGTAGGGGCTCCTGAAGGCTCTGGAACCTGAAATAGAACCAGAGGAGGCCACGGCCATCTGTTTCAAACTACACTATAACACAGTGCTCACCTACTCTGTGCCCTTCAGTGTGGGCAGGAGTATCGCGGTAAATAAGGATCAGGATAAACAAATAGGCAGAATAGATGTTTATTCAGGGAGAAATAACTTACAACCTAGACAGATGAACACCAGGAAATTCAACCCGATCCTCTCCTGTCCGAGTCATGAGAGAGTGCCTTTCCTGGCCCCCTCCGACCTCCTTCCACAGGTCACTCCGCCCATGGCTCCACCCCAAATGGGTGTGGTCAGTGCCACAGAACTATCTCCCTACAATTCCCCTTTTAGTCTAAAGAAAAGATTTAGGCTTAATACAAAACTATATACAAAACAGTGAATAACAAGTGTGCTCTAAGAAAAGGAAAATTGAGAACAAAATGACCTACACAGGAGAAAAGATGAGAACCTATGTCAGAAGGCAAGAGGGGTGCCCCTCCAAGAAGGCAGACAAACCAGGGCCCTGGGCCGTCTACCTCTGAAGTAGCTGCTGGGCTTGCTCTTCCACACCTTTGGCCAGGCAGTGGCCTTCCTGAATGCAGGCTTGGGCTTGACCCTGAAGCTCCTGCACTTGCCTGGTCTGACTCTCAACAGTTGCTTCCAGCTCCCCCTGCGCCCCCAGGAGTTCGCCCACCCCTGGCAGAGACTCTCAGCTCTGATTCCAGGGACTCTAGCCAGCTCTCCAGTTTCTCCAGCATCTTCTGCAGATGCAAAGCCTGGGACAGAATGTAAGAGTATAAGAGAGCGGGGAGTGGGGGGCATGTCCTAGAGTCCTGTCTAGTGAGTTGCTTCACAGCCTGTAGCCTCACCTTGTGGGTCCCCTGTAGTCTGGCCATCTTCTTCTGGCAGTTGGCCTGCAGCCCCGTCCAGAGGCCTCCTGAAGTCGCTCCTGATGGTTTCTGAGGCTGGGTGGCCTCCCTGTAGGCCTCTGCCCCTCCTATACCATACATCCTGGATTAAGGATGCTAGTACCCTGCTACCAATGACCCTCCTGCATTCTGATTGTGTGACAGGGGACAAAGTTCCATCCCTTCTTCCCTCTCAGTGTCCATGCCCCTCATCACCCCCCTCTTTTTTTTTTTTTTTTTTTTTTTTTTTTTTTTTTTGAGACAGTCCCATTACTCAGCCCAGGCTGGCCTCAGACTTGCTGCAAAATGCTCTCTGTAATCTTGAGCGCTGGGATGACCACACATACACCAGGCTGTCTCTTCCCTTTCTTCCTTGCCCTTTTGTTTCTGAGACAGGGTCTTGCTTAAACTGCCCAAGCTGGCCTCTAACTCACAGTGCTGGCATTATGGGTGTGTGTCACCACATCCAGCTTCACAAATGTCTTAATCTAAGCCTCTTTGTCCTCTTCCGTGCAATGAAGTAGCAATGATATTGGTTAAATGAGGTAACAGAACACTTAGCAAAGCACTTGGTATCAGGGGTAACCAGCCTAGGGTCAGGATTCCTTTCCAGGTAGAGAAGGGAATGTTTAAAACCAAACCAAACCACAACAAAAAGCAATACTCTATTTGATATCCTGAGCTCCAGGGCTGTGTCTTATTGTTTCAACAAACTCTATAAAATTATCAGAAAGGTGCCAATTTTGAAGTAGGAGTATCTATACACAGCTTAGCATGGTGCCTCACACAGAAAGCATGCAAAGGACAGCATTGTCACTACTATGATTCAAAGCCCAGCTGTAGGGGTACAGGGGGCTGGGCTGTAGCCCCTGGCCCCATGGAACCTCACCATCTGTAGCTCCTGTTGCTGGTGAACACTAGCATCCAGCTCAGCCTGGAAATTCTGCAGCTTCTGCAATTGTGTTTGCACCATGGTTGAGTGCTGCTGACCCTTGTCCAGAGCCACTAGGTTCTTTTCCCTCAGCCATGTAGCTACCTAACACAAGGACAGAAGGAGGCTCTGTTTTCCCAAACGTGCAGAGAGTCCCCCAGAAAGGTGTATGCCCCCGCCAACCCTCTCAGCCCAAGCAATGCGAACCTGAACCTCATCGGAATCCTGCAAGAAAGTCCGATGCTGCTGCAGCTCTTCCAGCTGGTGATCCCGTGCCCTTGCTCGCTCTGTGAGTGCCTCTCTCCTGCAAGAGGGGCTCATGGATTCCCAGGCTCAACAGCCAGGACTAGAGAGAGAGAGAGAGAGAGAGAGAGAGAGAGAGAGAGAGAGAGAGAGAGAGAGAGAGTATGTGTGTGTGTGTGTGTGTGCATGCATGCGTGCCCGCGCACATATATGTGGTGTGTCCCAGGATAACCTTTGCCTTTGGAAGCTGGTTTTCTCCTTCCCCCATAGGTTTCAGCGACTGAAACTTGCACAAGGACTTTACCTGCTGAGCCTTCTTGATAATCCCATCCCCATTTCTTTTTAAGACAGGGTCTCACTATGTAGCTCAACCAGGCTTCAGACTTGCTATGCAACCCAAGCTGGCTTCAAAACTCTTTATTCTCCTGTGCCCCCAAGAAGTGCTTGATTATATTGGTGTGTGCAACCATCCTGGCTTTAGCCACTTTTTTGATTGCTGCGAACAGGAGTTCTTCACAAACACACACACACACACACACCTTTGAAACAATGTATGAAAAACATTAGCAGATGCACACAGAATAAAGTTCTAATACTCCATCCGTGGGCCATGAACAGTTCCTCATCAGCTTTTCCCCTTCACTGGTGTTAACCAAAGGGCTTGGAGCTGGGGAAAACTGGAGACTAGACTGAAGCTGAACACCCTCCCCAGTATGAAGCATGCCTAGGGAGAGGGAAGGGGTCGATGCCATCATGCTGGGATTGACTAGGCCCGCAGGAAGGTAATAGAACTGCAAACTAACTTGCTGTTTATCCACTCAGACCTTCATGGGTTCCCAGGGAAATCTACCTGCAAGAATGAAGAGGGCTGGGGCCTATGAAGTGGCTCAGAAAAAACAGAGGATCTGGGTTTGATTCCCAGCACTCACATGGCAGCTCACAATCATTTAAAACTCCAGTTCCAAGAAACCTGATGCCTTCCTTCTGGCCTTTGAAGGCACCAGGCAAGCACATGGTACACAGACACATGCAGGCCAAACACCCATACACAGGAAATACAAATAATCAACTAGTAAGTAAACAAGAGGAGATACACTAGCTCCACCCGGAGCACCAACTCACTAGGAGCCACAGAAGGTAGCCCCAGACAGTCTGGGACATGACCTTCGGCTGATTTGCTTTGGTCTATACACTGGAGGAGCTGGGCCAGCTGGGCCAGAGGAGCTGCAATGAGGGAGAAGGCAAGGCTATTGTCACAAAATGGGCAGGCCATGTAGTCTGTGGTTGAGCTTCAGCTGCATAAGAGATCTTCAGCCTACTCAGGAGGGACAGGCACCACACTAAGACAACACAGCCCTCAGCGGCAGATTTAACTAGGACAGTGGAATCTGCCTCAGGTCCCATCCATTGGGTAGCCGAGAGACTCAGAACTGTGACTGTGAAGGGCTGACCTAGCATGCTCCTGTCCCTTCCATGTCATTAAATTGCTTCCTCTCAGTTTTCTAGTGTGAGTTCTTAGTGGATGAGCCTGGGATGAGGGAAGTGGATGCCATATTTTGTCTGATGGAGAACAGGCCAACGCACTGCCAGGACATGAGCGATGGGTACTCCCAGCATCTGACCCTAGGCTTTGAAAAACACTAGTAGTTGGGTCAAGAAGTTGAACAGGAAGGGAAGAGTTTGGGTAATAGATGTCCAAGCTGGCTCACCCCCAGTTCCCATCATCCCATAGGTACCTCAGGAGTAGGGCCTGACACCGTCAGGATGCTGAGGGCCTCAGGGTGTCCACTCTGGTGCAGGCCATGGGCTGTGGCCGCCAGCACATTATCTCTTCACCCTTGCCTTAAGGTTCCGCTCATGCCTCTTGAGCTCTGACAGAAGGGTCTCCACAGAGGACAAGGGGTCCCGGTGGAAGTGGCCTGCTGATGCTGACTGACTGTAGAGTTGCCCATTCCTCTAGACCCCCCTTTCACAACGTGACTGTTCTCCAAAGGCATTACTCAAACCCCACAAGGCTGCTTCCAGCTTTAGGAGAGGAGACAGCGTCTGTTCCATTTCCAGGCTGAGCCCTTCTCTCTCCCCCACACTCTAAGGCTACATCGGCCTAATCATTCTCCCGGGTCTCTGTGAGCTATGTGAGGTGAGCCAGGGCAAGGAGAGTGGTAGGAGAGTGATCCAAGGGAATGAATGGCCAGCCTGGCTTCTCAGGCGCACCCCACAGGCCCTGCCTGGGACAAGCACCACCTGGGACTGATGGGGACTGCTCAGCAGTGGAGAAGACCCTGCCGGCAGACTCAGAGCCGGGGCTCTCATCCATCCTCCCCGCTCCTGCTGGGCACTTAGGCCAGTCCCTCACCAGGCAGACAGGACTCCTCCCTGTCAAGCCAGCGTTCCACCTTTTCCACAGAGCTCAGAAGTAACTGGTGAGAAAAGACAAGAGAAAGCCCAGTGACTACTTAGCCACGTGTGTGACCTTTCTGGTGGTTCAGGTTGGAGAACCAGGGGCCCGGCTCCATGGTACAGGAGCAGGCTGAATGGCAGGAATATACAAGGAAGGCAGTCGGTTCAGCTTTGGTCTTGACCAGGGCTGTGGAGACATCATAGGTCCTGATAGTGGGGTAGGCTGGAAGCTGGCCTGGGGGCCCATCTGCTGCTCCTGGGCCTGCTGTAGCTGCCGCCGCCACCTTTGCCACAATTTCTCCAAGCTACTCAACTCCTGCTCCACAGCAGCCAGCTGGTATCCAGATGCAAGAAGCTGCTGCCCCATGCCTCGGGCCAGCAGGAGGATGGGAAAGGACAAAGGTGTTCGGGAGACAGAGAAAGGCACTAGCAGGTGTCACAGGAAGCGGGGAGTGGCGGTCCCATTTGAAAGGCGTAGTACTGGACTGCAGCTCACCTTGCATGCCTGGTGCTCTTGCAGCATGTACAGGGCTCTCTCAGGGCTGCAGGGGGTACCCCTGTGCCCAGTCCTGCAGACCCCGCAGCAGTATCTGCAGCTTCCAAGCCTTGTGGCCCACATCCAGCGACTCCCTCCTGCTCACAGGACTCCTTTGTTAGTTCTAGGATCACGGAGCCTCCTATCCCTCAAGCCCAGTATCCTTTAACCCCCTGAGCACAGAAGGTCTGTGGGCTGGGAATTAATTGGTAAATGGTACAGAAACTCGGGAGAAAGAGGGGCCAAGGGGAAGTGTGCGGTCTCAGAGCTGGAGGGGACCATTCAGCATAGGACAAAGTCCCAAGCGCTCATACCACTTCTGGGCCCTGCTCCAGACCTTCCACCAACTATCCATCATTTCTTGTTGCTTATGACGGAGGCTGTGGGCAACCTCCGGACTTCTCTTGCAGAGGCGGCCAACCTTGCCCTCAAGAGACTGTATGGATAAAGGTCAGGGCTGGGCAGCAGGGGCCAGGCTCTGTGGGTCTTAGCACCTGGCTCTCAGGAGTCCACCAGGGCTCTGGAGGATGTACCTGGGGCCTGGTCCCCCAACTGCACACCTCCACCTGAGTCTGGATGAGACCCATCCTCTGCTGCAGCATTCTCTGTTTCCACAGTAGCCTCTGCACATTCTCCAAATCCTCTGTACTCTCCAGGGCCTGGATCAGGGATTCCTGGCAGGGTAGGAGAAGGAGCCATTACGGGCTAGGCCATAGCATCAGTTGTCCCTCACCACAGAAGCCTGGCCACCTAGGGTGCCAGTGTGGAATGTAAGCACCCTGCAGGGCTGGAGCAGGGCCCTGGACTCCACTAGAGGCATTTCTTCCTGGGAAGGAACGAGAGCCTGGGGCAGGACTGGGCCTCGACTTCCCTCTGGCAAGACAGTGTGGTGCTTCCTGGCATTTTGTTTCTTCGAGACTCTCATGCCTCTGGGGAGGGATCTCAGAGGACAGAGGCCTGGGCTAGCTGTGAGGGCAGCATGCAGGAGAAGAGGTGCTGTCTCGCGCAGGGCTTCTTAGAGCAGATGCCTCATCTGCCTTTCAGCAGCTTTCAGTCCACCTGCATCTCTGTGGGAGCTGACACCATCCTGGGCCAAACCTCTCCTGGGCTTTAAGTCAGGGGAAACAGGTGTGCTCTGGCCTCTACACCCATCACATATCTGGGATGGAAGGAGGCTTGGGAGCTGCAGGGGTGGGGAGGGCGGGGACTGTAATACCTTCTCATCAGTTCCCTAGGGGACCAGCTGAAGAGCAGAGGGGAGTCAGAGACTTTGGGAGCCTCAAGGCAGCCTCACTCCCAACTCAGTGCACGAGGGGACTTTTCTTTTTTTCCTTTTTCTCCTTTTTTTAAAAAAATTTAAATTAGAAACAATCTTATTTTATATATAAAGACCAGTTCCCTCTCATTCTCCCACGTCCCCACCCATCCCCCATCCCATCCCTCTTCTCCATAGAAAGGATGAGGCCTTCTATGGGGATCATCAAAGTCTGTCACATCATTTGGGGCAAGGCCTAGGCCCTCCCCCATGTGTCTAGGCTGAGAGAGTACCCTCTATGGTGAATGGGCTCCCAAAGTCCATTCGTACACTAGGGATAAACTCAGTTCCATTACCAGGGGCCCCACAGACTGCCCAGGCCTCCTGACACCCATGTGCAGAGGGCCTGGTTCCGTCCTATGCTGGTTTCCCATCTGTCAGTCTGGGGTCCATGAGCTCCCACTTGTTCAAGTCGGCTGTTTCTGTGCATTTCCCTAGCAGGTCTTGACCCAGAAAGGGACTTTTCACTACCTACCTTTTCCCTGATCTGCTCAGTGATGCCATCCAGTTCACTGGACAATGTATGTATCTCCAGGGCCGCTTCAAGCCGCTGCTGATACAGGAGCAGGTTGCCATGGAAAGTCTCCCACATGACCAAAGAATGTGGTAACCCTTGAAGCCTGAGGTGGGCCCGGCTCTCTTCCAGCCCCACCACCCTCCCCCTTCTGAGACTGACCTGTCGTTGAGCTGGTTTTGCCGATGGCAGATGGTCTCAGCTTCCTCAGGGCTCTGCTTCTTGAGCTGCAGTGCCAAGTTTTTGATTCTCCGGATGTAGGTGTCATCCACTGTGGCCTATGGGGAAGGTGAAGGTGCAGACACCGGCAACTACCTGTTCAGGGCTGATTCTTGGAATAGCCGTTGAGATTGTCCCTTGGGAAACAACCGCCATCTCAGGGAGTTCAGCTGTGTCTCTTGCCAAAGATCATCCCAGCTGGGCTTGTTGACCATTTATACTCCCCCATGGATGGGTGGGAGGGCCCAGGTGCTCCATAGATCTGGCGTATGTAACTCTGCCTTAATTGCCCGTGGGCTGGGGGAGAAGCTACAGTGCATACACCTGGGAAGAGTATGGCGGGGCTCCTTCAGAGCTCTCCCTTTCGGGTTAGGCTCACTCACGGCCATGGTGCTCACTCACGGCAGCTGAGGACTCGGAACCAAGGCACAGCATCTAGCCAATGCCACCACCAGCTAAGGATGTGTTGGGGGAGGAGTACCCACATTCCTGTATCATGCTCCCTAAGGAAGCCCAATAAACCCCAGAATGAACTTTGTCTCATGTCTTGGTTTGTCACTGGGGCCTTGGGAGAAGGAGTAGATATTGCTTATGTCTCCCCAGGGAGGGAATTTTAGCAACCGCAGCACATTTAGGGAGTGGAAGGTGGTTATTTCCTCTGTAGTGACAGGTGCCGGAGGCCACCCCCTCAGCTCCAGTGAGGAAGACCAGCCTGGAATATACAATCTTAAAGTCTCTCGGGTGGGGAAATGGGCTTCTCAGAATGAGGACAGGGCAGGCAGGAAAGGTGGGCATAGATCCATGAGTAGTGTTTAAAGTTAAAAATGGAGCTTGAACACAGGCAGCCATACAGGAGCTTCCTGCTCCTGATGTGGGTAAATTTAACTCCTCTTAATCCCACAAGCACCTTCTATGAAGCGGCACATCTGAGAGGTGATCCTGGAGCATTGCCGGGCTCAGAGGACCATGGTGCTCACTCATGGCAACTCAGGACCAGGGCACAGCATCCAGCCAATGCCACCACCGGCTAAGGATGTGTTGGGTTTAAGACTGCAGCCTTTGCCCAAATCACACACCTATATCAAGGCTAGCACAAGTATCAAGCTGACCACAGGTGGGTTAGCACGCTCATCTTCAACACCTGACTATGAATACATTTGCCATCTCCCGTCTCTCCCGCAGAGGGAAATAGATTCCTGGTGTGTTTGGTCAGTGGTGTGGGTGAGGAGACGCTGAACTACTCACACTGAAGAAAGGCATAGGTTGTATCTTTTCTTGGAATTTTGAAACAGTAAATTATGATTACAATTTTGTTCAAGTTCAGAAAATTGTCCTGGCTCCATGTACCTCCCCTGCATCTTACCATAACATTAACCTGACTGCCAATGTTTCCAGCAGAGGCAATAATGTTATTACAGGTGTAGAATCATGTGACCACCACCACACTCGTGTGTGTGTGTGCTCTCTCACCTCGGAGAAAGGCATGGTACTCGTTTTGGAGATGAAGAAATTAAGGATTGGCCAGATGAGGGAGCTTGCCTAGCTGTGTCGAAGTAGTGCAAAGATGAATTGGGGCCTGCTCTGGATTCTGGAGTCCATCAGACAAATCTCCCAACGGGAGACACTGTGTCAGCCCCTCCCGGACACAGCCTCTTACCTGTAATTTGCGGACTTGTCTGCAGAGCTGCAGGCAGTGCTTAAGGTTCAAGCCCATGTCATCACTGTTCACCATCCTCTCCTGTGAAGGCCAAGGGTGGGGACACAATGCTCAGCTCTGGCCACTTGCACCTGGGGCACTGTCAGGGACTTCCCACCAAAGCCCCTACCATCAGGGAGCCAGAGAACTACAGGCCCCACCCTACCCTTTAGCTCCGGTCCGCCACCCCCACCCCAGCCCCCAAGTGCCCTGTTCAGTGAAGCCTTCACCTTCTCCTGGATCCAGGCCTCTGCAAGCTCCACTCTCTGCAGGAACTCCAGGAAGCTGCGCCTATCCTCCAGGGCCTGGCCCCACGGAGTCCCTGCCTGCCTCAGCTTCTCCCAGAGCTCCCACAGGGCCTTCAGCTTCTGGAAGAAGTCTGAGGGTGGCTCTGCCTGAGGAGCCCTTCGCCTTGCTGGAAAACAGGAATAGGGGACATCTCAGCACCTCTCATCTTATTGGAGACGTTGGCAATCAACACTTTAGAGTAGTCTGGGCTGAGGCTGGGGTTACCGTGGCAACAGAGATGACAACCTGCTCATGGGCCTGGACCTCAGCCATGAAGGCCTGGTGTTTCTGCAGGTGCTTCAGATGATCTTTTAGGTTCCCAGGAGGGCTCCAGGCTCTCAGTTGTTGGACCCACTCCTGGATCCAGTCCTCAACCTGGTAGGGATGGGGCAAAAATCCTATAATGCTCCATCCTGAAACCAACTCCCTCCACTCCCCTTCAACTCCAGGTGGTGGGCTACTGGCCTCGGGAAGAACCAGGAGTATCTAGTAATCAAGAATCATGGTTCTAGCCCAGGAAGCCATGCCCCAGGCTAGGCTGAGCAAGGAACTTGGATGGAAGTCCATTTCAGAGGTGTGAGCCCCCTGTTCCAGGAACCTGAATGGCTATGCTCCCTTTCCTAGCTCTTCTCTGCCTTGGCTCTGCCAGTGCTCAGCAAACAGAAGAGTCTCAGTCCACAGGGGCTTCAAATCAAATGTTCTGGGCGCCATGGCCCCTAGGAAGCCATTTAACTCTCCCAACCTGTTTTTGTCATCATAGTGTTATGTCATTAAATGTCACCTCAAATGTACTCTTAAGGTTTAAGCAAAAGTCAGGGATGGTCCTCTGACCTGAGCTGCTGCCCTGGTAAAGTTGGCTGTCATCAGGGAGGTGTGCAGGGCCTGTCCCCGGCTCTCTGCCAGCTCCTTCACTTGAGCCCGACGCTCCAGGACCTGGTAAACCAGGTTCTGTCCCTTAGGGCTTGGGGCAGTTTTCAACTGCTCGCGCAGAGCTGCCTTCTGTGGAACACAGATAGTCTGCTGGTCTATTCTGGCAACCTGGCCATTGACTTTCAGCTCTGCATGGTTAGGGGCTGGCTGAGGGCCCTGGCAGTAGCCAGAACCACTCCTTTTGGTGACTTCAAACTAAGTAAATGCTCCCCGGGGCCCCTGCAGTGTGAAGCACCCCAGCCTGGGTCTTTTCTTGAGCTATATGTACAATGCTGCCCCTAGTTCCACAGACATACCAGCACGGTTTCTGGGCATACACCCAGCCACCATACCTCTCCTGAAGACACCCCATCATCCTGTTCAGGAGTCCCTGAGCCCATCACCTTCTTGTCCTGGAGTGCGAGCACTTTTTGGAAGATCACATGCTTGCTGATCAACTGTTCCGTTTCTTCCACTGAGCTCCCCAGGACACTGGCCTTTAGGAATGCCTAGATCAGTATGTGGAAATGTCAGAGGCCCTGCCCAGGCAGCACCCCTGGGGCCTGGGCAGCAGACATAAACACTGTGCATGGTCAGGGGAGTGGTGAGGGGGAACAGGGGCCCAGAGTAGAGGCCAGCAATGCCTCAACCTCTGACAAAGCGGAGAGTGTGGGCAATCTCTACCCAACTCCATGGGTCGCAGTCCAGTGTCTAGGCTGGGGAAGAGCAGGGCTAGATCTGGTCTGGGGGTGCTAGTGAGGACCATGGTGCCCTGGTGATCTACACTAGCTACCAGGGAGGACTCACCCACAGCCCCCAAGCTCCGTGTCCAAGAAAAAGTCAAAGACTCGGAAGGAAGGCAGGAACACACAGAGACATGAAAGAGGGGGAGGAGGGTTAGAGTCGGGGCTGTAAAGACCTGCCTCCTGGGCTGTGAGGAGCTCTGCCAGGTGATCACACTGTCTGAGGAGGCGCCGTTCTTGAAGCACGGCCTGCAGTCTCTCTTGCTTGAGTGTCCTTGAACACCTGGTCACATTCCCCCTGTAGGGCTTGAAGCCCATCCTGGACCTGAAGATGAGCATGTGGAAAGGTGGGTTTGGGTGGTGGGGGTGGGAAGGAGACAGCCCATAGGAGGGCAGGGTAGGCTGGGAGCTTGGGGAAAGTGCCCACCTCCTTAGTGGGTGTCCCTGTGGCCAGAAGTGCTTGCTGGCCTAGCTTAATGGCCCGCTGCTACAGCTCCTCCCTGGCTTCCAGCTCTGCCCGCAGCCATTGATGGGCTCTGAGCCTGAGCAGGCTACTGTTGGGTTCCCAGGAACCCTCCTCCATCTGCAGCTCCTGATGCATGCTGGCCACCCAGGAGGTGGAGTCCTTCACCTGACCCCGGAGACAATGAGGAGCCCTTGAGATGGGGCTGGTGGCAAACAACCGGTCTGCCTGACCCATGCACATTTAGAGACATCAAACTGTCTGAGACAGAGCTTCTGGTGAGACTCACAAGTCCTTGTCATTTGGCTTCTCTGTCGTCATCCAGCCCAGTCCTTCCAGGATCACAGGCCCCTTCCTGGCCACACTTATTTTCCCTCAAGAACTGGAGGGCCTCAGTGCATGTACACATCTGTGCACATGTGCACCCTCCCAAGGGGAGAAGCCCTCACCGCTGTGTGGAATCGGAGCAGGAGGAGTGCTCGCTTCAACCAGGCCCTGCGCTGCCCCACATGCAGCTGGAGGGCCTCCCAGGCTTGTGTCACAGTCTGCTGCTGGACAGTGGCGAGGGCCTGAGGACCTGGACACAGCTTCTGCACCCTGCCTCCAGCCTTCAGCAGTTCCTGCAGCTGGCAGGTAAGGGGTAGGAGAGGAGAGCAAGTTCTTCACTGTCTCAGTACTCAAGCCCGGGAACTTGATGGGCCATGCTCTGCCACGCATGGCAGGCCCAGGGGAGAGCCTGTAGGGGCCTGGGGGCCAGTGCTAACAGCCTACTTACCTGCTGTCCCATGCCTGCCAGCTTGTGTTCCAGCCCCTCATGTCTCTACAGCTGGTTCTCCACCCCGTGCCGGTCCTGGGCCACATCATCAGGGAGGCTTGTAGCTTTCTCCTAGGGTAGAAAAGGGTCAGAGTGGCGTAGGAAGGGAGGGTGGGCACTGATTCTGGGAGATCCACTTCTAGAGTTCATACCTGGATCTGAGGAAGGATTTCTAGAAGGTCTTTGTGGACTCTGAGGGTGGTTTCTGTGTCATGGAGCAGGCGGCTTTGGGCACGGGTCAACTGCCACATTTCGGACCAGGCAGCCCTACCAGACTGCATTCCCACCCTGGTCTGATTTCTGGGTGGAATCCATGGATTTCCCAGCGCTCCTGGATGGGGCTTTTGCTTTGAGCCTTCTGCTTCCTAACACGTTGCACCCTTCCCCAAAGCCTCTCTGGCTTCACAGGGAGTGTTGCTGTGAGCTGTCCTGTCGTCTCAGTACTTCACAACTCTCTCTGTCCTAACGGCTCCCATCTTTTGTGTCTGATTTTCAGTATGCTAATCCATCCCATTTGTGGTGGTTTGAACAGGACTCATGAGTTTGAATGTTCGGCCTGTAGGGAGTGGCACTATTAGGAGGTGTGGCCTTGCTGGAGGAAGTGTGTCACTGTGGGGGTGGGCTTTGAGATCCCATATATGCTCAAGCTATGCCCAGTGTGAGACAGTTCACTTCCTGTTGCCTGCAGATCAAGATGTAAGATCTCCCAGCTCCTTCTTCAGCACCATGTCTGCCTGCACACTGCCATGTCCCGCCCTGATGACAATGAACTAAACCTCTGAAACTGTAAGCCAGCCCCAATTAAATGTTTTCCTTTATAAGAGTTGCTGTAGTCATGGTGTCTCTTTAGAACAATAAAAACTCTAGCTAAGATACCTCTAGAAATGCCTTGAGCAGAGAGTCCTTATCTTTCCTCCATTTGCTCCTTAACATGCTCTCCCTGTGCTCAAAGGCTTCTTCCAGGCTAGACTTTATGCTGAGGGTCATGAGAAGATCTGACCTCGCCTTAAGCTCATGGGCTAGAGAAGGGCCCATACCAGCAGGAGGTGGACCCAGGAATAATACACTGAAGGGATGTGAGCATGGGAACTTGAAGCTCAGAGCTCATGGGAGGCCTCCTCCTCTCTAGCTCAGGTAGTAACTTTCTACAGTTTCTCCCGCAGATCCAAGGAGGCAATAATCGGGGAAAGTTTCCCTGGGGGGATGGGAGTATCTGGTTGGTATCTCCAGCCTCATCTTCTATCACAGAGCACATTGGAGGCTTTTGCATCTCAGGGACCTTGCCCTCTCTAACTGAGCAAACAGGTCCTGTCACTGCAGAGTGTTAACATTCCAAGACACTGGGCTGGCACCCTCCTCCAAACCTAGACCATCTCACTCACCGCAGATCCTGCTGCCTCTGGTGGGCCTTGGGGGCAGCACTGTGCCCACACTCTAACAAGCTGTCTGCCAGCTTCTGGCAGGTTTCTATTCGCAGGGCATCAGTTTCAGTTTGGTTCTGAAACTTTGCAAACTTAGTGCAGAGTTGCTGAGGAGAGAGGGGAGTAGATGACAGGCTAGCTCTAGTAAAGGTACCCAGTGACAGTGTAGAGTTGTGTGGCCACAGTATTAGCACACTCCTCCCCAAAGTCATATCCCATGACTCGACTACACCTTCTCCATCCAGCTCAGCAGGACTAGCCCTGGCATCCAGCATCTGCCTCATGTGTCTTTCCTGCTCCTAGCCCCTCACCAGAACATGCTCATGGTCCTCTCCAAAGCTGTCCCCTCCTCTGGCCACCTGCTTCCAGCTAGCCAGCTGTCTCCGCAGATCCTCAGCTTCTGTCATGTACTCATGTAGCTTCAGGGTTCCCTCCATCTCCTGACCCCTGTGGTGAGAGCCAGGGGTTCCCCAGATGTTAGCTGCCTACTCATCCCCCCGGGGACCTGATGGCAAGGGTGCTGAAGGGTTCTTTGTCCAAACCTTTGACTTGGGAAGAAGACAGAGTAAGGCCAGAGTAGGGGGCAGAGGGTGTTGGCAAGAGATGGAAAGTTGGGAATTGGGGGCTCAAGTTTCAGCTAAGTGGACATTTACTGAAGAACTTATAGATAGGTAAGCAACACATAGCAAAAACAGCATTCTAAAGGACTAGGTTCCCACCATGATAGGGCCATGGCAGGGGATGGTAGGCTGTGTTTAGGGCCCTTGTGTCCATGGATGAGAGGGTCCATTATGCCCCTCACCTTGCATCTGCCAGCTTCTGTAGGGCCTGCAATTGTTCCCGTACAATACCCAGCTGCTCAGAGGCCTCAAATCCAGGAAGGGTCTGGAATCTCTGCTCAAGATCCTCCATGGAGCTCCAATAAAGGGCTAATTCCTGCTGCAGCATCTGCCAATATAAGAACCCAGACCTGGTGGTTCTTCAGCTCTCTGTACATCTACCCCCCCAAACACAACCTACACATTTATCCCCCCAGACATTCATTAACAACTCACACACTCATCTGCTTACCTCTCAGCTCATTCACTTACCAATATCCTCACCCATCTATCTACACATCCACATTCCATCTACTCAGCTTCACCCACCCACCCATTACCCACTTACCCAATACTGACAGCACACTTACTGTTTTACAAAATGAAGATATGGTCTCCACCCTAAGAGGGTTCACTACTTACCCAGAAAGAGTAAACAATGGGAAGACTGGGCCAAGGAAGGAGGGATCATGCTGGACCCCAATATCAAAGTGTAAAACTAGACCGAACTGAGCAAGCCTCTCTGCATGCTTGGTGCACGCAGGCACTGCCTCCAGGGAAAGCTCACTGAACACCCTCATCCACGAGACACACCCAGCAGTGACCATGACAAGAAGCAGGGGTGCTGTGGGACTAAGGAGCTTGGTGGTTCTAAGAATCCACTCTGGTCTCCCCCCTTCCCTCCCTTCCTACCAGGGATGCTTGCAGGAGGAGATGGGTTTGAGGCTGGTGATTGGATTAACAAACAGGATGATGTTCAGAGCCCTAGAGAAGGACACATATGAAGGACACGGGGCAGGCTGAAGCAGGAGTAGGAAAGTGCTGGGAAGGAGATGAAGGAAGAGGAGACAGAGGTACCCGAGTCTGTCCAGGAGGGCTACAGAAGGCAAGCACACACCTGAGTTACCAGGCTGCGCTGTACTGGCAGAAGTGTGTGCTCAGGGGAGGAGGGTGAACCAGGGCTAGCCATGTGTTCAGGAAGGAAACAGCAGGCCAGGGCTCAGCGTCTCAGGAAGTAGGATGTACAGTTTGGGGTGTGGCAGACCCCCCCATGGTCTACTGTCACTCACATGGAGATGCTCAGGACACGGTACCTGGTGTTTCCTAATGAGCCCAAAGGTAGCTGCATCACCGCTGCCATATTCCTAACTGCTAGCCAGAGGCCACTTTTCCTCCACCCAGGTCTCTATTTCTGACACCTTCAGAAAATACTGCAAAAAGCGATGTTGACTCATCTCAGTGATCTTAGCTGAGACCATTCCTCACCTATCCTGGCCACCGGCAGCCAGCAGAGACCCTTATTGGAACCAGCTAACTCTTGGCGCAGAGCTCTCATCCCCATCTCCATGAAGGCCCCACAATTTCTCTCTCCCACAGCCGGTCCAGCTTCCACTGCTCTGCAGACCTCACCCTCTTGTCCCCTACCTGCTGGACAGTGATGGCCTGCTGCAAGCAATGGGAACGTGCCTCACATGCCTGCTCCAGTTCTGCCCAGCGGCCTTCTAGCTTCTGGCATTGCTCCACAACTTGTTGAGCTTGGGGGTGCCCAGAGGCTGCTAGACTCTGGCCAGAACTTAGCGCCCTATGCATGTGTCCCATGTGAGCTTTCACCTCTGCCTGGAGCACCTGCCACAGAACAATGGGATTCCCTTAGCCAGATATCCAGATTAGAGTCGTGGACGTGTCTCTAGTTCTAGATCACCAGGCTAAGAACAGCTGGAGCAAAGTGTATTTGGAAACCAGGACACCCAGGGAGAAGGACTTCGAGGCAGGGATACCCTGAATAGTGTTGGGAGTCCTGGGAGGAAACAGGTGACACTACCTTGTGCTTACGTTGAAGGCTCTGAGCATCATGCCAGCAATGGGCGGGGCGGGTGGACTGGTACTGGGCATATGCTCAGCCACCCATGTGAGTTCCAGGTTGCTAAGGCAGTTAAATTGGTAGAACTGGACTGATGCCTGTAGTTGCAGGTGCCGGGTGGCCAGCTTGCTCTGCAGGGACTTGAACCTGGTAGAAGGAGAAAAGATAAAGAAGCTGGGGGAAAGAATAAAGACAGGGTTGCGGTCCTTTCCTCATCCCCACCAGGGATCTATGAAGAACAATGTCAGGGACCAGAGGAAAACCTCTGACTCCCTCCCACCCCAGAATGCCTCTACTCAGAGAAGAAGGGGGTCCCTTAGGTGCCACTTAGTCCTCGGGTTCACAAGACGTGTGTGGCGGGGGAAGCATGACCCTCAGGCACAGTGAAGATGGAATGGCCACCTCTGGTGACACCTCTGGCTCTCCTCCAAGATGGTCAGGGAAGTAGACACATGGTGGGTCTGAGAGATGAGGGCAGTCATCTTGCTGGCCAGTGCCTGCCTCTTGTCCTTTAGTCGACAGTGCTGATTCTGCAGCCTCAGGCTGGAGCACAGGTCCTGTCCTGTTTCTGTACTCTGCAGGGCTCCTTCCAGGTGCTCCAACATCTCCCTGACATCCTGGAGAGGGTGATAAGGGGCTGCGCCCACCTTTCCATTGTAGCCTCGCAGGCAACTCTGCTGGGCTCTAAGCCCACAGTGCTCCTAGCCCCAGATCCACCAGGGACCCATCATGGCCTACTAACCAGTAGTGTGCAAGCCACCCCCTTATGCACCGTCCTCTCTAGACTCACAGAAAGTACTCTTGTGGTGGCTTGCTGCTGGGCAAAGCCACGCTTAGCTTACTCTGTGCCAGAGGCTCTGTACAGGACTTCATGGGGGGCCACTCTGTTCTCCCTGTTCCCATTCTGTCTTCCTTCTGTGTCCTCATCCCCTTCCCACATTCCCCAGGGACCCGCAGTAGCTCCAGGAGCTGCTCCTGCTGTCTGGTCTGCTGCAGCTTGTCCCCTTGCTCTGCCATCCTGTGGTGCAACTCCTCCCACTTGTGATTCAGGCCCTGAAGTCTGTCCTGTGTGTCCTCCTGTGCAGATGGGTGGCTACGCAACAGCTCTCTTCCAGCCTGGAGTGGAGACAAAGGCCAGGCCATCTTGCTGAGCTGTGCACCACCACCAACCGCAGTACGCTGTACCCATGGGCAGGAGGCAGGCTGCTGGCTACAGGTGCTTTCTCCTAGCTTCCTGGGATGGTGGCAGCTTCCTGAGCTGATTTGAGTGCCTATCTAAGGGACACCAGCTAAGTGAAGGAGGCAGGGGGACTGCTCTATAGAAATAGGCAGAGCAGTGTGTGCTGGGGATCTGAAGACAAGAGGGCCCTGCACCTTCTGTCCACCATCCTCACCTGCTGTAGGTCCTCCACAGACCCCCGGTAACTAACATCTTGCTCTCAGTCCTTTTATGCCACTTGAGTTTCTGCAGAATGTTGCAGCATGCTTGGGAGGGTTCATCGGCCACTGGGGGGGCCACTTCTCCTCCATCCATAGCATTAACTCTGCCACAGCCTGCTTCCATTCCTGCCCAAGAACCAGGGGACAGAGGGTTTCCAGGGCCCAGGGTGAGGGGTGGCACACCTACCTCTAGAGAGCAGGGCCCTGTGGGGAAAAACAAGACCCAGAGCCAATTCTCAGGTACATGGGAGGTAGAGCTTATATTTTTCTGATTCCCAAATGAGGCAAGGACACTGCCCAGAAAGAAATGCCTGTCGGATCCCACTTCTCGGGACCACACCAGATCTCACGTGGTTCTTGACATAAACAGGTTGATGTTCTTGGAGGCCTGGCCTGGCCCTAGGACCTGAACAAGCATCAAGGCTAAGGTCTATAACTACTTCCTTCCCTTCGCCCACACAAACCCCTGGTGTGTCAGAAGTGAGGGCGGGTGTGTAGGGGCGGTTAGTCGAGGAGTGCTTCTCTGAGAAGCACAGTGACCTCTTGTATCCTCTTGGAAAGACCCATGGGTGGGGAATGCTCAGTAAACAGGCTCCTACTGCCTCAGTGCAACGGTGGGCTCCTGGGGACATCTCCTGCAATGCGGACTCACTTGCAATTGGAGGGAGGCCAGCAGTTGCTGCCTTCTCTGCTCACCCCTCTCCTGAGCCCTGGTCCACCATGTCTGGGCACTGTGCAGCAGCTTTCTGATCCTGGAGTGTGGGCAGGAGGGCAAGAGGAGACTGCTCTTCCCTGCCCTACCCCACTCCCACCCCCAGCCCAAGGGAACCCCACTCCACCCAGCCTCCAGACAGCAGTCTGTCCCAGTGCAGAGACTGCAGCAGGCAAATGGCTCACTTGTGCTCAGCGGGGTGTTGGCGCAGAAGCAGCTTCTTACCACGAACCTGCTGGGCCTCAGCCCATGACCCCAGGGTGCTCCGGAGCCACCCCAAACCCTGGTGCTGTTGCAGCAGGCTCTGGGTCTCCCTTAAGTCGTCCTGGTACAGAGACCTGAAGTCAGGGCATCCTCGGGCCTTCCAGCCCACCCTGGCTTCTGAGCCGAAGGAGACCAGCTCCCCTCTAGTAACAGTAGGGGGCACTCCAGTTTTACTTCCCCAAGTCTTTTCCCCAAGATTGTCCAGGTGCAGGGAGGCCTCACGGCTGGCACAGGCGGCAATGAAGCTATCCACTTCTTGGGCAAACCTCTGCAGGTCCAGCCCATCCTGAAGTTTCTGCTGCCTCTGCCCCCACAGAGCCTTCAGCTGCTGGCCCTGCTGGCCTAGGAACCTTAGGGCACTGGCCACCTCTGGGAACTGTGGGGAGTCTGAGTCTGCCACCAGCTGGCCTTGAGACTCCAACTGCTGCAGCCTGTGTAAAACAATAGACAGTGTCAAACCATACCCAGCCCTTCTCATCAGTTCATCTAGCCCTTCATCACAGAGCTCTAAAGTGAGGATGACTGGCTGGTCAGTCCTATTGGTTCACGTTCTCATAGGACAGTTGTATCCTGGCCTATGAATAAGATGGAATGCAACAGACTAGGCGGAGTACCCAGGATCTACATCACACTGTCCTCTATGTAGATTGCTAGTGACATGCTGGGATAACACAACTCAACAAAAATCACTCAATCCATGCATGCCTGCTGTCAGGGCCACTGGAACCTTTGACCCAGCAGAACAGGTGCCCCTTTAGGCTGGCTGCTGCCCCTGCATTGGAAACAGGTGGCACAGCTGTGGGGGGTGGGCAGGAAAAGCCAGCATCTCCTCTAAGCTGCTGCAACCCTAAAGTAGTGGGTGTGTGTGATAAGCGGAAGGCAGGTGTCTGTCTCTCAGGGCCCACTTGATACCTGTCGGCTCCCTGGAGCAGGGGACAGTCTGAGGCTTGTACCAGTGGCTCTGTTTGCTCATAAGGCTGTACATCACTTCTGAAGGAAGTGAGGAGGTAGAAATATTAGTCCCATTGGTGGGTGCTGGGCCCTCTGACTGTAGAGGCCACCAGGATATGCGCTGCTCAGAATGGGAAGCCAGATTGGTAACGCCATTATCATAAGGAGAGTGGCTGGGCCTGTCCTGACCTCTCTTGCCACAGGCAGGTCTCCTCCTGTAGGCTTCCAAGCTTCCTCAGCAGCTCCTGGGCTGAGGCCACATCCTTCAACTGCTGTTCGCTGCACAGTTGAGCCCGGATGCCCTCCGCCCACAGCAGCAACTTCTGGCTCTCTTGTAGGATGCCTTGCTGGACCCGAGCCTCAGTCTGGACCTGGACTCGCTGGGCCAGTTGCCTTTGCACTTGCTTTAGCAGATCCTGCAGCATCAGCACCTGCTCCTGAAGCAGCCAGCCCTCTATGGGGCCTGACTCCAGCACCCTGCAGGATGTTAACCCCTGCAGTCAGTACGCCAGGCCTGTGTCTCCCGGGGAAATGGTGACAGCTCTGAATGTCTACCCTACCCCAAGCTAGAAGCAGCATGTGCCTGGGGCTCTCCCTTTCTCTGAGTGTTGGGAGCCAGATCCAACCCTAATGAAAGGACAAGGAGAACACTAATTCTGTGTCCTTGCCGAGGTACAGACCTTGAAAGGTCCAGTGTGGGGCCTAGGCCTCAAAGGCGTTAAGGTGTCAGTTCCTGGGAACCTGGCATTCCCCTCTGAAATGCTGTCTGTGGCTATCAGTCAAAAAACAGCTGTGTCAGATATCCTGGCTGTCATTGTGTGGTTTAGATTTCTACTGACCCTGGCCATTCTCTCCCTGAAAATAGGATACAAGATGCTGTACTTCTTAATACATTTGTTTGGCATAAGGCAGTTTGTGCAAGACCTCCCAAACCAGCTTTTTTGTCTTGATCTTCTCATCTCCTGACCCCCCCACTTGAGGCTTGTCATTGAAGAACGACTTGCTGGTCCAGGTCACGACAGCACGTTCTCATGCCAACAGTCTCTGGCTTCTGCCAGCACCTTTCTACTAGCACAGCATAGCCATCTTCTCCCCACCCCAGTTCCTGCCCCTTCCTTATTTTATTAGGGCTTCCCTCTGCCCTTACTGCCACCCCAGCCACCATCACTGTCCTAAAGCTGGCCGTACTCCATAGCTGCTCTTTGGAGGTAGGAAATCCTCTTCTCCAGTACCAGGACCTTCTGCTGGGTCCAGTGGCTGTCCTCAGAGCCTCCAGCTTGCCTATTGCATTTAGCAGTTGGGCTCATGTGGGTTCAGACTCCTGTAGTAGACGGCACACCTCCATGTTGTGTGTCAGCTGCAGCGTTTTCTCCCCCTTCAGGGCTTCCAGCTGCTGCCACCTGAGCCGAGGACACAGGGATGTGTCCATCACAAGGACACCTCCCATCCATCCAATGATACCCATCCAGCTGAGGCCTTAGACAGTGCCTAACAGGACTGAGGCTTCCAGGCTGGTGTATAGTGAGATATTCACTCAGCCTGCACTTGTTGCACTGACCACGCCCATTGGGGTGGGGACAGGTACAGATGTGACCTGGGAGAACTAGGCTCTCTCTTGCTTCCTGGTGGGAGATGATAGCATCCAGAGGCATCTTTGCGACAGGAACCTGCTGGCAGTTATCTGTCTCTGAATAAACATCTATCAGCTTATCTGTTTTCCTAGATTCTTATTTATTCCATAATACTGCCCACCCCTCACTGTCTTCAGCACCATCTAGCCTCTTGCTTGGAGTCACCAAGCAAGGGCCCTGCCCCCTCTGCATCCCCCTTCTTGTCACCTCTGGTTCAGGTTTTCCTCCTGTTGTCGGATTTTCAAGGAGTGTCCTGGACATCTCTGCTTCAGTTGTCCAGCAGTGCTGATGACCTCAGCCCAGTGGCCTTTTCCGATGGCCAATGTCATGAGAAAGTTCTGAGAAGGAGGACCCAGACCCCTGGGGGGGGCAGGCTCTTCTCTCCCCACCCCCTTTGGACCACAAAAGTCTCTGGGATGCTTGGCTCTAAAACACTCATCCTGCTAGCCTTGAGACAGAAAGCTGGTGAGTCACTAGCCCTCAGAGTCAGGCCTGCCACCTTGGGACCCTGCCCAGACAGATCCAGAGCAAATATGAAGAATGGGGAAAACAGTGAGTAACAGGGCGGCAGAAGCAATGCCAAGATGGTGCAAACTTCCATCTCCATTAGCTCAGCAGCTTGCCTCACATTTGAGCTGTGCGGCCTCTAGGTTGTCACCCTGGGGCTGCAGTGTTTGGAATAGTGCTGTTTGCTCCTCCAGCCAGGACTGGAGCTCCCTATAGGAGCTGTAGAAGCTAAGTAGGGCTATTGCCTCCTCTAGTCGGGCCCTGTGAAGCTGAAGAGGCACCCACAGGAGGGGAGGGCACTCAGGGAAGTCCTGGAGTACCCCTGTCTATCCCGAGTGCTCTTGTCTGTCTATCCCAAGCCACGAGCAGGAGCAAGTCTTTACTCCACAAATGTATCACATCCATTTAAAAATTCGTTGACTTCTTGGTCATCATGTAAGCTCTTTCGGAGCATGGAACATATCAGTCACAGCTTTGTTCCTGGGCTCTAGAACAGTAGTTTTCAACCTTGCTAATGCTGCCACCCTTTAATACAGCTCCCCATGCTATGCTGTGGCGATACCCAACCATAAAATTATTTTCATTGCTACTTTGTAACTGTAATTTTGCTACTGTTATGAATTCTCATGTACATTCTGACATGCAGGATATCTGATATGTGACCCCTGTAAAAAGTCATTTGACTCCCCTAAAGGGGTAATGACCCACAGACTGAGGACATTGCTGTAGCTCTTGGTAGGGGCATGACGAACCTTCCATCCCTTCTCTTTTTTTTTTTTTTTTTTTTTTTTTTTTTTTTTGGTGCAGGGATTGAATCCTAGGACCTCAAGTTTTCCAGGCAAGCATGATTTCACTTTTGGGGGTTTTCATCTTGTTGTGTTTCCCAGGCTGGTCATGCAATCTTCCCACCACAACCCCTGGAGCAACTGGGAATAAAGACATATGGCACATGCTTAGCTATGGACATTTCTTAAACAAAGGGCATTACCTTTGCCAGGGGCACATAGGTTCTCATAGTTCTGGCTCAAATGAGCCTGTGCCTGGAGTATGGTATTGGAGTCTACATCAAAGTCATATTCAGTCTGAAGAGCCATCCTTGGACCTTCCTCTAGAAGGCACATATCACCTGTGCAGAAGGAAGGCAGTGTGTCCACACCTAGCTCCCACCAGGTGGCAGGTTCTCCACCAAGATGTGGTCATACCTGGGGTTTCTGTTCTAGGCTGTGAATGACGGTCATCCTGCTCTGGCTGTTCCCCAAGTCTTTCAGCTCCCCAATATTCAGGGCCTCTTCTGGAACCAAGACACACACTGTTTCAAGAGCACAGGATTCAAGGGCTGCTTGGGACCCCTTCCCTACTCAGTAGCTCACTACAAGGTAGGTCAAGGTTGTTTGGTACCCATTGCTCCCCTGTGCCTGGTCCTGTGTGAAGAGCTTTCAGGGTCAAAAAGGCTTGCGACTGGACCTTCCCATTGGGGGCTCATGCGCTTCTTGTGACTGCAAAACTCACAGACCCAGAACAGGCAGGACACTATCCAGGGATATACATAGGTAGGCAAGGCATGTTGTCATGCGAAGTACCATGGGTGTCCAGGGAAAGAAAGGCCAGATGGTCTGGGTATTTAAAGAGGGCAGACAAGGCCCCCTGGAGTCTGCCCAAGAAGACCCATTTGCAAAGCACTGTGGTAGCAGCGGCTAGGCAGGGACGAAGCACAGGCTCACACCCTCCCTGTGAAGACGAGCACCCCATCTCTATCTTCCTGTACTCTGTTCCTGGGCAAGTGTGGACAGCAGCAGCAGCAAACAGACTACTCAGAAATGGGTTATGGACACTGTAAAAGAGCAGGTGCAGAAAGGGGAAGGGAACAAAGAAATCAGAGGAGGACCTGGAGAGTTTCAACTCCACAGAGCCGCATGGCCATCTCATCTAAACTTTGCTGGTGTGAAAACGGCCTTCCTGTGGCTGTCTAGAGGCAGTTATGTGCTGCTCTGAGCAACACAGGTCTTTCCAGATAGCCCCAATCACTTCTTTATGCTGAGCTCAAACTGGCCTCCTCGGGACCTCTTCCATTTGGTTCTGGGAAGCCCCCAGACACAGTGCAGGGAAGATGTTTGGCCTCATTCCTGACAGACTTCAGGCCTGCATGGAGGTCATGACCTTGTACCTCTGGAGGAGAAGGGCATCTGCTGGTGTGAACACTGGCTGCCTGTTGCTGCTAAAACTTGAGCCCCACCCTGAGGTTCTCCTGTTGTGTCTCTGCCAAGCTTGCTCCAGTCTTCTGGAGGCTCCTCCTGTATAGGGGGCAAAGGCTCTGCTCAGGAGGCCAAGTGGCTCCCCACCTGGCAGAAGGGCAGACTCAGCCTCCCCTGCGACAGTGAGAAAAGACTGAGAATTCCAGGAGCCAGGCCTGGCATCTCTACCTTTGCCTGCACCAGATGGGGATGCTGAACACACAAAGGGGACGAGATAGCTTCTGTTGTTTATCAAGTATCACACCGGAAAAGGTGTGGGGCGAGGAGGGTGTGTATGTTTACAAACAGCCTTGGACAAGAAATCAAAAGGCATATTTGGCAGAAATCACTGGGTCCTTAGGCAGAAGCCAGCCTGCCCCATCTCACTTTGATTAACTTATTTGTAAAGGGTGGTGGCGTTCTAGAAACTTGCTAACACATGGATCTGTTTTTAAAATTATTGATTACGTGATCTGAGAGTAAACACAAAGGAAAAGGGAGAGATGGGCCAATAAGGTCTGGGAGTGTGAGACACGATGTGCCGGCTGGGGTCAAGGTCTTTCCTCCATTCATCGACCAGTTTTATGGCCAGGTTCGGTGAAGCAATCTGGAGGCCCTAAGTGCAGCTTAAAGAGTGTACCTGCAGGGCTGGGCAGAGAAGGGGAGAAGGATGTTGGGGCATCTTTAGGGTTGCCAAATTAGAGAATCGAAAGCTTACTTCAGGGTAAAGGGTCGTGAACATAAAGCTATTTGGGAGAACTTGAACATAGCCAAGCTCAGCTATGCTTGATACCCTTGATTGGTGTACACAGAATTCCAAATGACCTGCGACTGGAGGTGGGAGAGGGGTGGGGGTGGAGGGTGGAAATGCACCAGCTCTGGGAGGACCACAGAGACCCTCATTGAGGGAGCAGTGTGCGCCTCATATTTAGTGTAGGAGACATGAGTCTGAATCCTTTCCAGGTTCAGGAGCCCACCTTGAGTGATATCAGGGTGCCTGATCCTCTAGCTCGCTCAGCTCCGCCCCGAAGGCATGCATGCCTTGCTCCAGGACCATGTGGCGCTGCAGCAGGGCCTCCGTCTGGTCCTCCCAGCAGGAAGCGCTTTCTAGTTGCTTCTGTCGCAGCAGAAACCAAGAAGCGGCCTTGGCTGAGTCAGATAAGTACTGTGGGGAAGTGGGAAAGGATTGAGAGCTAACAGATGTCCGCGCGCCCCGCCCCTCACGTTCTACCTGTGCAACCAACAGTGCACTTTGCAGCCGGGTGCGCCTCCTTGCGGCTTCTGTCCAGAGCAGCTGCCATGTTCCCAGCACAGCTTCCGCCCTTTCCAGAGAATCTGCCTGTGTTGGGGGCCCCCTAACACTGAGGTTGGGTCCTTTCTGCACGAGATCTGCACACACAGACTGGTGGCGATGGAGTTCGGTTTCCAAAGCCTAGCAGGGTTAGGGGTGAAGAGAGGGAGAGGGTGACACCCGGAGTTCCAAGCCTGACAGGCAAGGAGGTCAGGATGTCAGAGCAAGGGAGTGGACAGACACCTTGTGTTTCCACAGAGCTGTAGAGATCTGAGTGAGGCCCAGGCCTCCTCCTCCTCAGAGCTGTTCAGGAACTGTGCCAGCTGCAGGGTCTGCTCCAGCCGGGTGCGTCTGAGGGACAGAGGGGCCATGGAAGGGTTTGGGGAAGAGCAGAGCACGGGGAGGAGTTGGCCTCTTTGCATCAGACATGCCCCTTAGGCAGGATTTCCCCAGAATGACCTAACAAGTAAGACCTGAG
This sequence comes from Phodopus roborovskii, assembly GCF_943737965.1. NCBI lineage: Eukaryota > Metazoa > Chordata > Mammalia > Rodentia > Cricetidae > Phodopus > Phodopus roborovskii. The sequence continues at coordinate 33,150,342 of NW_026126416.1, read as the reverse complement.
GCTTGGGGGCTCAGGAGTAGTGTAGACTAGGTTGCCAGACCAGGATTTCTGCTTGGGCAGGAGATAACCAAAGTTTCAGGAAAGCTCTACAGGCGGGTGAGGAGTTGGGGCAGGCTCTTACCGGGCTCTGACAAGAGACACCAGGCTGTGGTGAAGCTCAACCAGAGCCAGGGCTTTAGCCTGCAGCACCTGCACATTGGTGCCCTGGGAAGCATCCAGCTGTGCTATGTGGTGGGCAAGAGGGTTCACTTGGGTCCTGTGGGCTGAGACCTGGGCCTCCAGCAGACCATGCCGCTGCAGCAATAAGGCTACTTCTGCCGGCTGTTCCCACAGGCTGTGGAGTTGGCCAGCACCTGGCGGGAGAGGCACCATCAGTGCATTCCTAGGTGATGGGTACTTGTGTGCACCAGCTGGTGGGGGAGGAGGGCGCCTCCCAGAGTTCAGCTGATCTGCCCACCTGCAGCGTTTCCACCTCCTGCAGCAGGCTCAGCACAGCCCGTGTGTCTGTCAGCTGCTTCCGCTGCTCCTGTAGACACTGCAGGAGCTTCTGCCAGCGCCCAGCGATCTCCTTCTGCCTAGATAACAGGAGGAAAGGGCGAGCTCCAGCAGGCTGGGGCAAAGGAGCTTGGCTGTCCTGAAAGAGTGGCACCTCTGGAGCCAGGGTAGGATATAGATGTGAACAGCTTGATGTGGATGGTTGGGAGAATATGTTCGCAGTCAGAGGAAGCCTGGAAGTTTCAGATGTCCACACCCTCGTCTCTCTCATGTCTAGTCCCCATCTCCATGGATGAAAACTGTCTTTCCAGGAACACAGACTAAAACTTTAACAGCTCAGTTAGTTCGTTCGTTTGTTCGTTCCTTCATATATAGTTTTGGAGACAGGGTTTCTCTGTAGCTTTGGAGCCTGTCCTGGAACTAGCCCTGTAGACGAGGCTGGCCTTGAACTCACAGAGACAGAGATCTGCCTGCCTCTGGCTCCCAAGTGCTGGGATAAAAGGTGTGTGTCACCAATGCCTGGCTAACAGCTCAGTTTCTTAACCCCAGATCTGTTTGCAAATCCTGATTGGTACTATCTTCATATTCCTTCTGAGCTATCACACTTGTAATCCCTGGACACAGGAGGAAAGGCTGAATTGCCAGTTTTGAGGCCAGGCCGGTCTATACAGTGAGTCCTGTCTCTGTGAGACCCTGACTTGAAAGCAAAAACGGCGGTTCTATTCAGACTGGTATCACTTTTGTCACCCACTGCTTCCACTCAGTCTCTGCACCGGCTTCTTAATGGGCTCTTCAGTTCAGCGCTCAGGTGACCAAAAGCTTACAGTGGGTCACACTCCTCTGCTCAAGACTGATTTCTTAGCTTTCTGAGGAAAAGAAAAAAAAATTAACCAAACCTCCATCTCTCCCTCATCTGTGACTCGGTCATTTGCCCCACCCCACCCCCACACACACTGCTACTTTTCAGCCTTGTAAGGAGTATAACTACCCTGGGGTGCTGTTCTTGCCATTCCCTCTGCTCAGGACAGTCTGTCCCCCATCTATACAGGAGCAGCTCACTCACTTCCCTCTGGTATTTGATCAAAAGCCAATTGGCAGCCTCCTGCCTTGGTCTCTTTATCCCCCTCCCCCCCCCCCCGCCCCCGCCCCAGGACTGAACCAAGGACTTTGGGCATGCTACATATATGCTACCACTGAGGTAAACTCCAGATCCTAATTTTTTATTTGTTTAGTTTTGAGATAGGGTCTTACTAGGTAGCTCTGGCTGGTAGCCAGAACATGTTCTGTAGAGAATTCTGACTCTGAAATTCACAGAGATCCATCTGCCTCTGCCTCCCGAGTGCTGGGGTTAAGGGTGTGCGTCACAACTGCCTGGCCCCAGCCCTTACTTTTTAAACTTTCACATACTTAATTGATTAATTAATTTTCTTGTTTTCCTTGATAATGCTTTAAGCTTCAGGAGGGAAGGGATTTTTGCTTGCCCACAGCACTGGTAAATGTTTGATAATGGTGTGTAGGGATACTATGGACATTGAATAAATACCGTTCTGGTGAGTGTGCTGACTAATGAGAAGCTAACCAGAAAGACAGAATTTATGCATCCATGGGATTATTTTTCTAGCAGGAACCCTGAAGCCACAGACCACCCCACTCTTCTGTGCATTGTAGGGAGGCTTTGGCTTGCTGTGAGGATGGGTTTACTTGCTTGGAGCTCACCTGCGGGCCACATCTGCCCAGCTGTGATACTGTTCCTGCTGTAGAATGTCTGCAATCTCGCCCAAGACCTGGAAGCGCCCTTGCTGGGGCAGGATGCTAACTTCCAACATGTGCAGCCTCTGAGTGGCTGCCTCCCCTGTGGCTGGGTAGATGAGGGAGTCTCTGGCCTGGTCTAGCATCTGTACTGACTCATTTAAAAAGCTTTCCCGGAGGGCTGCCTTGCACTGGAAGCGGTGGGCCAGAGTATCCAGCAGCTCTAGCTGTAGCAGCTTGTGCTGCATGGCCTGGCTCCTGGAGGCCTCGGCCCTCTCTAGGTCTGCCCAGCGCTGAGCCAGTTCTGCAGGGCCCAGGCCTTCTCGAGGTTGAAATGGCCTTCGGTTTTGGGCTCGGAGTGTTGTCTGTAGCTGGAAGAGCAGGGCCTCTATGGCTCCTCGCTGCTGCAGCCGAGGTGGCTTTTCCTGGGCATGGAAGGAGGCAAAGGCTGCCAGTAGGTGGCGCATGGCAGGCAGTGAGTCCGGGAAGTCCCGAGCCTCTAGCTGCATCTGCTTCTCTGCAATCCAGTAGAGCAGATCAGCCACCAGCTAGCTGCTGGTATAGAGCCTGCAGTACCTCTGTTTCCTGGAGTTGCAGCAGGATCTGGTGGAAGGCAGAGCGCTAGTGAGACCGCACCTGGGGTGGGCCTCAGAACGGAAGCCCCACTGCTGGGTGCTAAGTGCTAGGCAGTTTTTGAGGGGAGTGGAGGCAAAAGGCCAGAAAGTGTCCCTGCTCCCCTGGCTTCTCATGTATGCCAGGCACCATGCTAGGTTATTACTAACACTCCCTTGGACACTCAAACAGCCTTCCATCATGCAGGAGTTGTCACCTCCATGTCACACAAGTGAGGCAATTTGACCAAGGCCAATGAGCCAGTAAGGCATAGGAACAGTCAGACAGACTGTCCCCCTTTATCACCAGCCTTGGCCAGCCTCCTCTGGGCTGTGTGCCCCTGGTGCAGGTGGGCAGGAGAAACAGTGGTAGTACAGGGACACATAGGTCATGATGGAGCGCTCGTCTGGATGCGGGGCTGCCACATCCTCAGGGTCCAGCAGCTGGGCAAAGCCTAGCTCCTGCTCAGCCACTCGGAAGGCAGAGGAGAGGTTGTGCAGAGGATGATCCAGACTCAGTGAGTCCAGCAGGTCTGGCCTGGGCAGAAGGCAGGAAGGTTCCTCAGAAGAATGGCCTGCTTTGGTTTACATTAGCCATCGCTGCTTACTGTGACAATGTTTTCTTCCGATAGCTCGGTGAGCCTCAGGCTGGAGTATAGACAGGGCTTGACAGGAGGGAGATTTAATGTGGCAGAGGGGCTGGGACACAGGATGTAGTGGGGCATCCCCCAAAGGGCAGACACTAGCTAGAGAGAGGACAGGAAGGAGACAAAGTTCAGGAAGCAGAAGAGGCATGGGTCAAAGGCAAAGCTGCTAACTCTGGCCCCTAAGGGGATGAGGAGGGCAGGCCTAGAGCAGGGATCAGACCAGGTACTCTCCATTTATGGCCCCCCTTGTTCTTTTCTTTCCAGGACCCTGGGTGCAGAGGGTGTGTGGAAGAGCAGGCAACATTCCAGCCCTGGGGCTCCAGGCTCAGTGGGTAGAGGCTTTTAGGCACCTGTGAGCATGGAGGAGAGCATTAAAGCCAAGCCCATCGCTCCAGTCTTCAGTCAGTATTTCATCTCCAATCAAACTGTTAGAAGTTCATGGTCCTCAGCTCCACCCATCAGATCCTCTAGAGCTGAGGCCCAGGAATCCGCATTTGAGCAGTCTAGATCTTGTCCTTTCGAGGAGGACTGGTTAATTGGGGACAGATACAGCAGGGCCTCACAGGGTTTGCCTGGTACCCTCTGACTCCCTCTTCTCTACCAAGGCAGAAGAATTCTGAGATCAGGTCCCCAGCTCTGATATCCCCAGTGCCTGACCCTAACACAGGCCTTGGTGTCCTTGCACAGGCTGGCTGCCTCAGCTGTCTGAAAATATTATCTTCCCACGTGTCCACATGACTACCCCCCTTTCTTCCTGCAGGCCTCGGATGGTGTTGCTTTGTCAACATGGTCCACTCCATCCGTCTTATCTGAAGTCGAAACCACGCATTTTCCCTTCCACCTAAACCTACACATCTGCTTCCGGCTCCTGCTACTCAAACATATGCCTAACATACACCACTACTCCCATGGTGGGGGTGGGGTTTTGCTCTCCAATGCATCCTCAGTTCTTAGTAGAACCTTACTACTGTGTATACCAGGTAGTAACAATGAGCCGAATGACAAAGAAAGGAGAGACAGGATGCACTCTGCTGTACATCACAGGCCTCTGAGGAAGGCACCTAACACTTCCCTCTGTCCCTGGCCCACTCATCCCTCTGTATTCACTCACCCTAGCTTGCAGGTATGACATCTGGCTAAAGGAGCACACATCTGTCCCTTCCAGCTCTCCAGAGTCAATTCTCTCAGCTCTGGGTTTAGCAATATCGGCTGACCAATGAACTTGATCGCAATGGGAAGAAATATTCAGACTTCAGTGTGGTGGTGGTGGTAGGTGTGTGTTTAAATATGTGTATGTTGTTGAGATAACACATATCCAGTTATTCTATGTTACCTAGGGTATCACCAACTTGAAATCCTCCTGCCTCTGCTTCTTTTGTGCTGGGATTAATAATGTGAACCACCATACCCAGTCTAGGAATTAACAAGGAACTCTAGGGGGAAATAAAAAGCTGTGGTTTAGCTGTGCTGGGGCAACTCCCTTGTCTTGAATACAGTTGCCCTGGATGTCTAGAGAGTCGAGGATGTCACCCCCACAAGTGTCGGTGACCTGTTATAGAACAAAATTCACAAAGAATCTGGGTGTGGAGGTACATTCCTGTAATGCCAGCATTTGGGATGTGGAGGTAGGAGGGTCAAGACTCAAGGCCAGCATATGATACAGGATTTAGTAGCCTAGGCTGTACATGTGACCTGTCTAAAACAACAACAAAAGCTCAAGAAGAGCCGTCCATCCTAGATTCCTGGAGGGGGTGAATGGCTCACAGGCTGTTGTCCCTGGATCTAAACAGGGCCTGGCTTTCTGCTGCTTTGGTGTTGGGGAACCACAGTTGCTCTCCCTCCAATGGCTTTTGTCCCCACCTGCTTCCAGGCTCCAGGGTTCTACATGTCACTTCCATCAGGACATAGGAGCCATGCATACTTAGCCTCAGCCCAGCTTGGGCCAGCTCTGTGGCTTCAGAACTTCTGTGCTAACTACCTCACATCTTCAGTACCCAAGGCCAGGAGCTGGTTCACCAATATAAAAGGACCTTGCACAGCCCAGCGGCACTGGCCATGAGGGTTTCTCTGTGCTGTGGAAACTCTTGCTTCTTTTTAATGACCATCTCTTTGGTTTGTCTCTTTCCAGGTGACTCTGGGGCTTCCTGAAGCCCTTCTCTATGCCAGCCTCTTGTGGGCATACACATCCAGGCTCTGCTACTGGGCTAACCATGGATCCTGCCTGATAAATTATTCTCAATCTACATGTCAGGTTTAAGAAATGAGACGGTTAAGAGCAGTCAGATTATTTCAGCGAAGAACCCTGCAGTCCTCCTGTATTAAACCTGCATGTTTTCAGTCCTCATAGGGACAGAGATTGTTCCTGCTGTGGCCAGCTGGTGGCTCTCTAGGTCAAGTACACTGCAAGGAGGGCTTTGATACCCGCTCTTGTGCCATGGCTGCACCTCTGGTATTCACACCCAGATCTCCTGCTCTGCCTGAGGCCCAGCCCTCATATGATGACCCGTGGTTGCTGCTTACCCAGCTGTCCACCCAGAAACCCCTGCCCAGAACAAACCTTGGCCCTGAGGAAGGCCAGTGGATGGCTGTTGTTCTCCAGGAAGTGCACATGCAGGCGGCCTGGGCTGGGTGCTGGCAGGGCCTCCCCAGAGATAAGCTCCAACAGCTGCAGTAGGTGGGCACCATCAGCAAGCTCTGTGTACAGGTCTTGGATCCCGATGCCCACCTGATGAGTAGATTGAGGCAGAGGTGGGGGTCAGCCCAGCATCTCCTGCCCACCTCATTTTAAAGTCCCCAAAGGGCAGGCCAGAACAGCTACAGGCAGGAGATCCTAGGGCAGCTCCCACCCTCAGGTCACTGGCCAGAACTGGAGGCACCCAGGCCAGCCATACTTACCCGGCCTAGTCGGAAGATGTTGTTGATCCCGTTGGCGAAGGTCTTCTGCATCTGTGAGTGCTGAGCCTGGAGCTTGCGGACATGACCAATCTCATACTCAGAGTCCATGGCCCAACTCAGACTCAGCAGGGCTGAGCCGCAAGCCTGGGTCCCCTCCTCAGGGTCACTGCTGCTGAGGAAGTGGAGGGTTGAACCTATAGCTGAGGATGAAGGGCAACTGGACGTTTCCCTGTGTCTGGAGATGGGGGGGGGGCCCTGGAGCCTGGGGAGCACGGTGGACACTGATGAACTTCCTGTCAGAAGCCTGAGGCCTGTCCTGCTACTTGTCCCCAGGAAGGGTAGGATTATGGGTTGGAACCTAAACAGGTAAGAAGCCTGACTGGTAGCCTGTAACCCACATCCCATTTCCAGATTCTTCTCTGAACCCCTGCTGCTAGTCCTACCACCACAGTCATTGGCTCCTGTTCCTTGGCTTAACTGTGGCAAGCAGAAGGAAGATGGGGGCTGCTCACCTTAGCAGCTGGTGTCTGGGTCCTAGCTGGAGCTGGGACAAACAGTGTGGCCCTCCCTTTGCCAGCCTGTCAGGGTAATGGCACACAGGCAGCATTGTCCTCTCACCTGCTGTAGGGCAGGGCCCAGACAGAAGGGGGTGGCTCAAGAATGCTCTAGGCTCATTGCTAGGGGGTCTCCTCCTTCATTCTATACCCCATGCTCTGGCAGCTTCCCTTTTAGCAGGTGATGTCTTGTTGGCTCTGGTGAGAATATTGCAGGATGCTGAAGTCTGAATGTGACATCAATGGTCAGGCTTCTGGCTGAAAGCTGTGGACTCACTTCCTCTTCCGCACCCCATCCTAGGATGATGGAAGGAGAAAACTGACAGCCCCTCCCGAGCCTGAGAACAGCCCCAGGGAGCCATAATGTCCTATGTTCCAGCTTCCTGGGCTCTGACCAGATCTGGGCCACAAACTCTGCTCAGCCAAGCACTGAGAAGACAGCCAGTGACAGATGGGTCACGACGGGTCAGGGTACCTGGGAAAGCAGCTTCCCCTGGAAAGCACAAATGCTGCATGCCAGAGGCCCTGCCCTCTCTTTTCTCAAGCGACACCTCCTTGTACCCACTCCCAGAGCCTCCAAGGACATTCACACAGACATCTCAGAGTCTATGGCCCAAGTTTAGTTAGCTGTGTGTAACCCCCAGCGCAGGAGCTTACTCTTCCTTTGACTGCAGCATAGGAGGAAGCTTACTGCTCTCTGCATGGCCTGCCTGGAGTCCCAGACCACAGTCAGCTCCAAGGAAGATTCTGGAGGAGATGCCAGGCTTTCAGGTCCAGTTCCCGTTTGGTAGGGGAAGCCTTGCCTTCAGCCATTCCACACTGAAGGTGTTCAGTCTCATCTGTAAGGGAAAGCTTTCAGAAAATCCTCGCACCCTCTGGGTTTGTGTGATGTGAGGTCTGAGGCCACACAGGTGTATGATGCCCTCTTGATAGGGTTAAGCAGAGGTGACTGTTTAGTTGTTGGGTTTGGGGCTAGAGTGATGGCTGCCCTTCCAGGGGACCTGGGTTCAGTTTCCAGCACATGCAACTTATAGCTAATGCATCTGGTGCCCTGTTCTGGAATCTGCAGGCACCAGGTACTCATGCAGTGCATGCACATATAGGCAAGTGCTTGTACACACAAAATAAAAATAAATTAATCTTAAAAAAAGAAGTTGTTGGATTAGAACTAGAGGACTAGCACAGCGGTGGCAGTGCATGCCTTTAATCCAAGCACTCGGGAGGCAGAGGCAGGGGGATCTCTGTGAGTTCAAGACCAGCATGGTCTACAAGAGCTAGTTCCAGGACAGCCTCCAAAGCCACAGAGAAACCCTGTCTCGAAAAACCAACCAACCAACCAAACAAACAAACAAAAAACTCCAAAAAACTAGAGGATGCTCTCCTCCTCACACCTCCCCATGGCTCAAGGGCTACTAGAGCTACCGATATTGTACAAAGACCAGCTCCTCTTTGGCTGTGAATGAGTAAGCCCTTGGTGGAAAGGTCAATGCTGTTTGGACTCTTTGCCAACTGACTGCATTTTCTATTTGAGCAGGACTGAGTGATACAGATAGAGTGTATTGGCCCATAATTGAAAAACAACCTAGCAGGAACAGGACTTCAGAATGCTGATCCCAAATGACATCATTGCAGATCTAGGTTTCCTGTGCCTTGCTCAATGCCTTTTCTGCTAGCCCAACCTCCTCCCCTAGTTCCCGCCTCTCAATGTCATTTATAGGGTTGTACCAAGAAGGCCCCTGCTTTACATTACAGTCCCAGAGAAGAGGGAGTATGAAACATCTTCCTAAGTGCTGGGGTGGTGGCTCTTCAGAAATGAATTGGAAAAACTGAACAGTTTTTTGAACTGGTGTCTCTGACTGGGGGGGGGGGATGAAATACTTTAATTGAATTAGGCTAAACAGGATCCATCCTGGACCGAGGGGAGGGTTCTACTGCACCCAAACCTCATGGTTCTGGGTGAGAATGAAAAAGGAATATGCCGTGCTAAATGACAGTCCATGTTATCATCATCACAAGGGTACACAGGTGTCTGTGCAGGTGGTACACACCTGGGGTGTGTGACAGAGAGGTCTGCATCTCAGGAGTGTGCTCAGGGTTGCCCCACCCCACTATCCAGCAGTACCCATCCCCACAGTCCTGTGCGTTCAATCTCTCCCAGGTGAGGTGTGAGCCTCAGTAGGATCTTTGTCCCCAGCGATGGGACCCACTGTGAGAGCTCTTCCCCAGAGAGGATGAAGGAGGAATTGGGGTCACAGGGATGGCATGAAGAAGAGGTATTCCTCTCTGGACTCTTCTGTCTCCTTTCAAAATGGACCCAAGGAAGCACTTCCCTCTTGAAAAGTGGGCACAGTTACAAGAAGCCAGAATCATTGTGGAGCGACGCTTTTAAATAAGATTTTAATAAATAGAGGCATTGTATATTTGCTGTTGCCAAATACTATGCAATCTGACATGCTCTTGAATTGAGCCCTGGATTACTTGAATAAACACTGGCTCCCTCCTGGGGTCTTGCTGTTGCATTGAAGCATGAAGAGAGACTGTTGGGCCATCTGCCTACCCCACAAGCTGGGGTAGTTTCTTTCCCCTTGGGCTCAGCAGGACTTCACTGGCAGGTGAGGATAACAGGACCTAGCTGAAGTGCTCCCTCCCCCTCACCTGCAGAGGCTCCTGTGATCCATGACATGTAGTGGTTACAAACATGGTCTTTGGAACCAGGGAGAGCATGAAGTAGCTGTGTAGTCACAGATAGTGCACTTCTACCTTTCCAGAGTATGTAAATACTCTGGGGTGATGTGGTGTGTGGTTTGGATATGAAATGTACTGAGGCTTGGTCGACAGAGAGGCGATTGGACCATAGGGTTCTGACTTCACTCATGGATGAAGATGAACAGATGAGGAAGCAGGTTACTGAGGCACGTCTCCTTCCCTGTTTTCTTGGCTGCCATGTGCTCTTGCTGCTATGATATTCTGCCTCACCTCAGGCCCACAGCAATGGAGACAGCTGAATGCATGTGTTATGTATTTCTCCGAGCTGAATTCTCTCAAAACAGTTGGCAAATTTAAACTTTCCCACCTGGAAACTGACTTCTGTCAAGTGTTTCTGTGACATGCAGAAAACTAACACGAGGGTGGGGTAATACAGTCAGAGTGAGCAGATTCGTGGTGTGGGAGGGCGTTTTGAACAGTCTAGGTGCTATGTGTTAGTTCTGGGGGAGACAATCGTTCATTTGGTCACCATCTCTGGTATTTTCCTTTCTGGTAAACTTATCATGATGAACAAGACCGACCCATGATTTCTTTTCTTCAGGAACATCACCAGGTCAGAGCAGGGTGAAACTCAGCTGCTAGGCTTCTCCCAGCAAAAGGTGGAGAGGAATAGGGAGAGAGATCCCAGAAATCTTAGTCTGCTGACCCTAGAAAGGCCTCCTCTGAGGTTCTGTACAGAAGAAACTTGGTCATATCTACATAGAATATGTGGACGCACTTTAGAGACACTCACAAGTCATACATTTGTGATTATATTTATGTAGATATATGACAACTGTGCAGAGAAAAAGCAGCAGACAACTGGGAGGAAAGGCAGTCCCCTCCCAGGCATCACCACCCATTAGACACCAGGGTCCTCACACCACAGAAATGCCTGCATTCAGTTACAGCCCCAGGATCAAACATTCCGCTTTGTGTGTCCCATTAATCAAAACACGCACTCAAAGTAAAAAGCACACCATGTTTCTCTTAAAACTGTCATTTAGAAAGTAAGATAGGGAGTGTGGATGGTGACATAAGAATTCTCCCTGATTTTGAAACAGACAGACTGCCATGAAACTAACAATGTGGCTTGGGTTTCAAACTCATGGTAATCCTCCTGCTTCAGCCTCACAAGTACTGTGGTAATAAATGTGAGCTTTTAGCATTTTCTCTTAAATCTACAATTCTGACCCTGAGGTTGACAGAGGCAGGGAGTTAAGGGCGGGAGTACGTTTTTCTGAAGATTCAGGGGCACTGTTCAGATTCATTCATTTCTGGTACTGTCGGGGCTGGGCCTCGTGGTCACTGCTGTGCTGTGGCCCCTACTGCCTAAGTGAGGGTGAAAGTGCTCAAGAGCTGTGCCACAGAGCAGGGTGTGTGTGTGTGTGTGTGTGTGAGACAGCCCCTGAAAAAGCCGGTCAGAGACATTCACGGGCTTGGTGGAGTACTGAAGAGCCAGCAGAAGGGTATGTGCACAGACCAGTCCTGGTCCCAGACTTCCTGGCTCGGAAGAAAAGGTGGTACACAAAGATTTCGATAGAAAAGCTTCTTCTTGTGAGGAAAAACACAATAAAATGCATATTTTTCTTTAAAAAAAAAATCAGACAATGATCTCTGCCATTGACAGCTCGGGATAGGGCTAGTCTCTCTCTACTTGTGTTCAAAGTCTCTTGGACTACACAATTCAAGACATGGCTCTGTTGAACTTAAATTCTGCCACTTTCTGCCACCTACCAAGAAGTCTTGGGAACATTCAATGGTCGAAGGGCACACTTAGTGACAGTTGGGAACTGTCTCTTTTCTTAAGGCTGATAAATTGACTTTGCTGCAACCTACTGGCTACACTGAAAAGAAAAGCCAATTCTCAGACTTCAACATGATCTGAAACATTAACTAGAGGTCTTGCCAGGGGCTGACAGAGGTCGTGAATTCCAAATTCCCAAATGAACCCAGCCTTGCTGGAGGGAGGTTTGGCAAGGCCGTGTAGCAGGTGCTGGGACAAAGCGGGTTTTCCTGGCCTGGCTGCTCACTCTGCTTGGGACTGCAGGAGGAACAGGTGCACAGAGACATGGCACATCCTCTTTCAAACCTGGATATTAGTCTTCTCTTTGGTGTCAGTCTACAGAGAGCAGAAACCTTCTGTTCTGTTCCCCCCCACACACAAATATAGCAGGAAACAATAAGAAAAATAAATGAGGTCATTTTCGCTGCTTCTCAGTGCCCCGTGAAGGGCTGAGAAGTCCGTGGTAACGAGTTGCCCTGAAGACTCCTGTGAGTCCTCAGCTCACTCCCTGAGTTCCCCAGAGTTTGCCAGCCTGCGCCCACATCTACATTTTTCTTTGGTTAATTTCTTTTTCTTCTTAGACTTTTAATCTCCATATATAGTGCTCTTCTCAATATTTTGATAGAAATATTTTGATAAACTTAGGGATTTTAGAGGTAAAAGAACCTCATCTTTCATCAGGTACCTGCCCTCCCCACCCTACATATGAGGAAATCGAGAAAAGGAGAGGACAGAACCTTGGCCAAGGACATTCAGCAAGTCAGCGGCATAGCAGACTTCAGGCCCAGGCACCCCTCCTCTCCCACCCCGGGTGTGCACCCTCAGTCGGCTTTCGGCAGGGACTTTCTGTGAGAGGGGGGCACGAGGTGTGGGGGCAGGCTGCTCGGTAGCTCGTAGCCATCCAACTTGATCTTGATGAGGTGCTTGGCCAGTGCAAACTCCTCCTCGTCCAGCATGCCGTCGCAGTCACAGTCGGCCAGCTTCCAGATCTTGCCCAGGACACTGTTGGGCAGCTTGGAGGTCACCATTTCCTTCTTGGCATTGACACCTGATATCTTGCCATTGATGGGTGATAGCGTATAAAAGAGTTCATCATACACGGGCTTGTCTTTAGCCACGACCCACTCTTCCTCGTCAGCACCCTCCTTGGCCCCCTCCCCATAGCCCTGGTTGAAGGGCCCCTCTGTGGTGCCGTCAAAGGCACCACCCTGCACCATCTGTGTGGGCATGTTCATCTCTTCCTGGCTGATGAGGCTCATCAGAGATGAGATCTTGTTGCTTAGCATGTTGTCCACAGCCTCGATCAGCTTGGGCTTCAGCGAGTGGAACTTGGTGAAGTCATAGTTCTCAAGCTGTTCCTATAGGAGGGGAAACCAGATTTGGCATTATGTTCTCTACAGGAGGCACTGCAGAAAGCTGGGTCTCCCTTGAAGCAGTCATCCCAACACACCCTGTGCCTTTCAGAAGAGCTCCTTTGCTGGGGCTTCCATCTCTAAGCTCATCAAATGGTAGAGGGGCTTAGGGATAAGAAACAAGCTTCCTGAGTGAAATGTGGCGTCTGTACAGCAGCTGTTCTGTCTGGTGGCTGCAGCAGTTACAGTCCCCAGAGACTTTGGAAACAACAACTTTCCCCTGCCTACTGCCCCAGAGAACTGGTATGTTCTCAGAAGGGTTCTGCTACACACTTCAGTTACTTTCTCAACAACCCAGGGAGTGGAAAATGACAGTATTATAAACTTGTTTTACAATCACATGGGCTATCCAGGTGGAGTTAAGACTAGAGTTCACATCTGCTAATTCTTTGCTATGCTTTGCTAAAAAGCTCAGGGACAAGAGCGAGCCTATGCCTGACACTGCCTAGATGGTCAGGATCTGGAAGCTGGATGGCTCAGAGACCTAAGGTAGAACCAAGCATGACAGGAAAAAAAAAAAAAAAAAATCAACAAAATGATTCCTAATGATATTCCACTATACTCATAGGATTGGTGCCTAGCCCAATCATCATGGGAGAGACTTCCTCTAGCAGCCGATGGGAGCAGGTGTACACCAGGTCTTCTGCATACATGCTGTGATCCTTTACCTTGGGGTGTTTGTGGGACTCCTAACAGTGGGAGACGGGGTATCTGTGACTCGTTTGCCTGCTCCTGGGATCTGTTCCTTCTACTGGGTTGCCTTACCCAGCCTTGATAAGAGGGTATATGCCTGGTCTCATTACATCTTGTTTTGTTTTGTTTTTCAGACAGGGTTTCTCTGTGTAGCCCTGGCTGTCCTGGAACTTGCAGGGTGGGAGTATGGATGCAGGCATAGTGGTACATGCCTTTTATCCCAGCACTCTGGAAGCAGAGGCAGGTATATGTGTCTCTGTGAGTTCTAGGCCAGTAGGGATAAACTGTGGACTTTGTCTCAAAAGGCAATAAAGAAACAAACAAGCAAATGGAATTCAGGGCGAGGACTAGATAGCACAACACCCCAAGTTCAGTTCCCAGCACCCAAGTTGTGTGGCTCACAATTACCTGTAGTTTCAGCTCTATGGGATCCAATATCCTTTTTCTGACCTCTGTGGATAACTACACTCACACCCGCACAGACACACATGTATACATATAATCTAAATAAAAATAAAAAAGAATTCTGTGGCTCTCGGTCCTACTGCCTCATACCTTTTGAGTGTTAGGATTATTGATGTGTGCTACCACACATGGCTAATCTAATATTTATTAGCTACATAACATTGAATTACCTAGCAAATTCATTTTGTAGATAGAAATGGAAGTAGTACCTAACAGAGAACAAAACTTGTGATTTTTAGGGTGTGTGGCAGGGCAGGCTTCTGCATTCTGGTTGAGGGATTGAGCTGGGCAGTCTGGCTTTCTAAAATGAGTTTTGGTTTCTGGGTCCTGTATCCTCACTGACTGATTAGAGCCACAAGGGCATCACCTCCATCCTCAGCATTATACAGTGCTACCAATACTCAGAACTTCTACTAACAGTGTCACAGTCAGCTGAGGGAACAAAAGGCATCAGCCAAGGGCAGATATAAGCCCTCCTACATAAAAATTCCAGTGCTACTGGGTAAGAGGTCTGAATTCCCTTGGGTGCAAGAACACCTACACTATCCCTGTGGAATGAGTCTGAGCCCTGAGCACACTGGGTCCTTGTGTCTGGCAAACTGTCTAGCAGCCTGCAGAGGACAGGGATTCTGATGGCAGTTATATGAAGAAACAAAACAATTTTGCAGGAATGACTAGAAAGCAAAGGCTATGTCTGCCCAGAAAGAAAGCACACAGGAAATAAACTCTGGTCCCTGTGGTCCTTACAGACCTGAGCAAGGGTGTGGAGGACAAGCTACTGCCATCCAGCAGAGCAGGTCTAAAACAGCAAACTTTTTTTTTTTTTTTTTTAATTGGGATAGCCATGCAGTCATGTTTAAATGAGATCAACAACTGTACCTCTGGGCCCAGGATCCTGGGGCTGTACCTTCCAAACAGTAGGTTCCTAGCCCAGCCTCAGGCTGGGTTATCCTTGCCCAGTTACTACCAAAGTTCACCAGAGCAGTTTTCAACTGTGTGGCAGGGAGGAGCAGATGGGGATGGCTCTGCTACCCTCTGCTGTTAAAACATGGTAACTCATCCACACAGGGTCAAATTGTTCAAGACAACTGAGAATAGTGTTCTCATGCTGCAGGACTACCTTTGCACAATAGGCCAGCGTCCCTTGGGACAGGACACAGGACAGACACAGAAATATGCACTTGGTTCAGTGAAACAGATGTGAGACTCTCCTGACCAGGGAACTCCTGAGAGAGAGGGCATAGACCTAAAGCCAGCTGTGAACACTCCTCATGACCCTCCATATACCCAGTTTGTGACTGTTATTTCCCAGTTGTAGCCTCTACCTCTAACCCACACACAGATGCTTAAGATGGTAGATCCTAACAGCCTCATGGAAAGGTGCATGCTCAGCATGTATTTATTGAGCACCTAATGCATTCTAGATCAGGAGTTCTCAACCTGTGAGTTGCAACCCCACTGGGGACTGCATACCAGATATCCTGCATATCAGATATTTACATTACAATTCACAACAGTAGCAAAATTACAGTTATGAAGTAGCACCAAATAATTTTATGGTGGGGGTCACTACAACATGAAGAACTGTATTAAAGGGTCACAACATTAGGAAGGTTGAGAACCACTGTTCTAGATGAAGGGGAATTAGAGTGAGCATGGCATGGGTAATGGACTCTGGAGTTACAGCCTTACAAAGAGACCCTGAATCACAGACATGAAGTCAGTAGTTACACTGAAATCCACAGCATTCATGTTTCAGCAAAGGTGCAAAGACTAAATTATTCTTCTACTTATCTTAAATGTCTGCCCATTGATGTATTCCAGGGACTAGGACAATGCTTGGCCACAGTACTTAACATTCTTCTGGATGAATGACTAAATGAGCACACATGAACATGACATCTCAGGGGCTGGGGCTCCTTGTTCTGTCCCAAGGGACTTGTGCTCAATGAAGATATGAAATGTGGGTCATGACCATGGGGACTCTAGTATAGGCTTCCACTCACCCGGACTCCTGATGAATGGGCTGCTCCTGAGACTCTGGTTTCCCTGACTCCTTCCCCCAGCTCTGGGAGGCCTGGGCTTCCTCTGACCCAGATGGACCCAGATTAATTTTCATACAGCTATCATTCCAGAACCTGCTCTGTTATGAGAGCTCACCTACAGGGGATCTCAGAAGAGCTTCGGGATTTCAGGGAGTCATCACGTGGTGTGGGCATGAGTGCATATATGTGGTGCCACAGCACATAGTGGGTACTTATTCATGGATTTCTTTTAAGCCAAGATACTAAGTTCTTTTATGAAAGGTACAAGGAAATAGCTATCCTGTAGTTGAGCCATGGGATTCAGGGTAACCTGAGGATAAAAGAAAAAGTCTCAGCTGGGCAGTGTTTGGTGCACACCTTTAATCCCAGCACTCAGGAGTCAGAGGCAGGTGGATCTCTGTGAGTTCAAGGCCAGCCTGGCTTACAGGGGGAGAGAAGGGGAGAGAGGGAGGGAGGGGGAGAGATAGAGATAGAGATAGATAGATAGATAGATAGATAGATAGATAGATAGATAGAGAGAGAGAGAGAGAGAGAGAGAGATCCAGGATAACCAAGGCAACATAGAGAAACCCTGTGTTGGAAAACAAAACAAAAGGTCATCTCTGGGAAACAACTAACCACGAGTCCTTGAGTAAGTTGTCTTGTGACCACAAGAAAGAAAGGTAAGAAAAAGAGTATCTCTGTACTTTTCATAAAACAAATTTCCTCCTACTGGGTTGCCTTATCCCTCCCTGATATGAGGGTTTGTGCCTAGTCTTACTGCATCTTGTTATGCTACATTCAGTTGATATCTCTGGGAGGCCTGTTCTTTGCTGAAGGGAAATGGAAGAGCAGCTGGGGGTGGTGAGGGTTGGGAGGAGGGGAGGGAAGGGAAGCTGCAGTCAGGATGTACCATATGAGAAAATAAACAAAGAAACAAATAACTTGGCTAGACCCTATGACCAGAGCCTACCAGAAGCACCCACCTTGGCCCCAGGCATAAAGAGCTGCCACCAGAATGAGTCTAGCCCACCCCTCCCGCCCTGCCCCAGCCATGTCTGTGTTTCATTTATTAAAGCTGACCTCACCTCATTTTGTCCACTCCCTTCCTCCTCCTTGTCTCTCTGAGGCCCAACCTTAGCCATACCTTCACTTTAGCCAGTCTCTGTGGCTTGTAGTAAATGACATAACGGTTGGTCTCAGGGTAGAACCTAAGTTTAGTTTATCCAGGTTTTGAAAATTTGAGTCCAAATTTGAAAGGTGATTTACATACAAATCTAGACTTCAGCTTCTTATGCCCGAGATGGTTCATATTCCCATAGGATAGTGATGATGGCATCCCCACACAAGCAGGAGACCCACAGGGTCCCAACAAGCTCCCACTCTGCAACTGCAGAACCATCCTTCTTGTAGATACACTCAGGGACCCACTAGATGTGAGGAGACAAGCAGGTGGAGATGACATGGCCACCTCTTTATGTGTCTATACAGCGGGTAGCTGCAGGCACCTGAGCACTTGTCATCTGCTTAATAGGGAGGACTGTGACCCTGTGCAGATGTGCACTACACTAGACAGAAAGATGGAGACCTTGTTCAGAAGGACAACCCATCACTGTGGGGCAGTGGACACTGGACACTGGTTGAGCCAAAGCGGCTGAATGCAGCCCCATCACGGCTGGCCTGGAATTGTTCAGAGCTAAAGGGGGATAAAGAGAGGTTCTGAAATCAGGTTGGAGGCCACCAATACTAGTCTTTCAACAGAACTCTTGCTGAACACAGCAAAGTATAGCTGTGTCTAGAGCCCCAGCACAATTCTCAGCAGTGAGCCTGTCCAAGTATATTTCCTCACTATGGATGCAGGAGCTATCCAAAGTGATCTTCAAAGACAAGCCTAGCTCTAATTTCCTTCAGGTTCAGAGATCCTGAAAACCAGGGGTCACCTCAATCTCAAAGACAACTCTAGGCTTGTCTATGAGGCCAGGCTGTCTGTCTTTCTCATGTGAGCTTTACTGCCCTTTGGCTAATTGTCTCCCCTTTAAAAAGACATTTTGGAAGGCAAACAATGTCTGCTTTAGTCATAGGAGGCCATTATCATGGGTCACCATTAAGGAGATGACTTCATTGCATTTTCCTTCATTAAACTTCAAGAATTTCTTATACTTCCTGTGACCAGCTAGGGATTGTGGCAAGGAGTTGTAGTTCCCAAACCTCCTCGTGACATTGTAACGGGGCTCCCAGTACCTGCATGGCCTTGACCTCAGGGAAGTCCCCCGCAGAAATCTGGTATTCTCGCTGCAGCTGAACATAGATTTCTGGAAGCCTGAAGATAAGTTCTCGCTTCTTATTTTCTTTTCCAAATACATTTGGCATTTCCTTCTTCAGGTAGCTGATGATGTAGGCATGTACCTGAGGGAGACATGTCAGATGAGCACACGCTAACTACTAGAGATAAATGAGACCCATTCCCATGAAGAACTCTGGTGAGGAGCCAGGAGCCAGGCAGCCTAAGGGGAACTAGAATGTATTTCAGAGCTCCAGAGAGCTGGTCTGAACCAGGTAAACTGAGAGCTGGACTTGAGGAAGGGCCAGAAGGACCAGATATGCTGAGATCACACAGTGATGGTGGGCAGAGAGAACCCCATCATCAAAGGCTGATAAGGGGGAGGGTATAGAAAGACAATAGGAGACTGAATGTGACAGATAAAGGTTATGGGGATGACAAGGCAAAGCAGAAGTGACATCTGAGTTGGGCCTTGTGAAGAACAGCAGGAGATGCAGAGAGAAGAGCAAGATAGGGTGCTAACAAGCTGGGTGTGTATTTGGGGCTGAATCATGCAATGGTCCGGAGGTGGGAGAGGCATCCAGACCTTGCTTAGCAGGCATTAGGAGCCACTGGAGGATTTGAAGAGAGGCTCTGCGGACCCAAAGCTTGCACTGATGATGGTTGTGTGGGGCCAGAGAGGCCAGAATAATGGTGACTGGTGTGTTGCCTGGCTGAGAACTAGGTGGGATGAGTTGCACAGAGAATGTGCCTGGGGGTTATGTCTTAAAAGCTACTCCCAAGAAAGGGAAACTGACTATAGCCCCTGAGTGGTAATTCTGGTGTCTGGGCAGGAAGTGAGCAGACCCTACTGTGACTAGCCAGAAAATGTAGCAAAAGTTTCACCTGTGGCCTGGGAGCGCCTGGAAGTGAAACTGGGGGCTGATTGTAGTTTAGCTATACAGGAATGGTGCCCAGTGAGGAATGAAGTAAGAACAATCACTGGGCATACCTTAATGGGCACAATGCTGAAATCCTCACCGGTGGCACTAAGTGATTTTTGTATGAGACCAGGCTGGATGAAAAGCTCTCTCTGGGGAGGAAACCCAGATACGTGAAAGGAAATCCCCCAACCCCCTAAGGAGGGTACTGACTGTCCTGTCTGTGTCACACCCTTCTCTCAGTTTTACCATTCTTCCACTTATTTCTTAGGTCAGAAAACTGTGTTCATTACAAAGTTTCCTACAGAGTAATTTGGAAGTCAAATAAACAGCTAAAATAGGAAAGGATGAAAAACAGAACAATGACATAAAAAAAATAACAGCTATATAGACTGGAAAATGCTACTAAAGATAAGAGATTTCATTAGAAGCTTAAGGAGGAAGAAAAGTGGAGAAAGTGAGCTTAGCTGAGGGCCTCTGGGTATGCATGCCTACGGTGGGCACACAGAAGCTGAACATTAATGTAAGCACATGCAGTGTACAGATACCAGCTGAAAATATACACTTGCTGTGCTATATGGCTATTGCTTAGGGACAACCTCTCTAAAGGTGGTTAACTGAATGTAGGGTTATAGAAACTATTAACTCAAAATCAGGCTTGTGATGAACCTGAGGTGTTTCTCACTTGCCCCTGTGGTCCTGTGTGACTTCATGTCTGTAATATCGGCCCTTAGACAGCTGAGACAGGAGGACTACCATGGGTTGAGGCCAGCCTGGGCTACACAGTGTTCTGGGACAGTCTGGGCTACCAAGTGAAACCTTTCTCCCATCTGTCCCTGCTAAAATAATTCAATAAATTCAATAATAAGCCCAAGACCCAAACTCATAGGTGAAAAAATGTGAGACTGAGCAGCCAAGCCCCACTGAACAAGGATTTGTTATTCTGTTCAGATCAAAGCTGGTACCAAAACCACGTGTGATTCTAACAGTCTCAAAGGGACTTAAGGGGGCCTTTAAGGCATCTGAGGTCAGCCTTCAGAGAATCAGGTTTCCATATATAGGCATGGGCACTGACATCCAAAAAGCCCAGGCAGGGACAGAGCTATTTTTATGCCTTGCAGTGGATAAGCATTAAAGGGCTCATCACCACACACTGCACAGTAATTCTCACACTCTTCAGCCTGTATCAGACGCCTAACTTCTCCAAAAAGGAATTTGACACTGCAAACAGGAAAGCCAGGCCCTGCATATCACATGTGACTAAGAGGAAAATGCATCTTTGAAAAGTAAACTAAATTCCACAGAACTCTTGTGACCCCTAAAGTCACTGAGCTCTCCTCTCTCATTTCCCACCACCCCTTCCTCAAAAGCTGCTTGGTTTCCTTACTGAGTGGGTGGGGCCTTTCCTAACCTTGTGCAGAATGGGGTCTGATAGTGCACCTGCCTCACTTTTGATTTTTGTTCGTCTATATCATAAAGAAGGCTTATAGAAGAATAAAACTAAATTCTATTTCCCAAATTCGTATGTGGGCTTTCCTAAAATAGCTCTTAGTCTGAAGAATCGTGTGGTAAACTCTGACTGGTGTCTCAGAGCAAACAGAATTCTGGCAGGCCGCCTCCCTCTTATAAAAGGTAAGGAGGTGAAGAGGCTATCCTAGAGCACATGAAGGTTTCTTGTTCCTTAGAAGATAGCTTTGAAAACACACAAAGAGGAAAGACAGCAAAATTACCCAATATCCAGATTTTGTTTGTATTATTAAAATCCTGTATTACTGTGAGAGTGATTAAAAGATAAAACACAGGCCACAGAGCCCCAAGAAAGCCAGGAGAGGAAGATGGGAATACTTAGAGTCCTCAGAGGATGTGTGGATCTACTAACACCTTGATTTGGACTTGTGGTTTGCACACTATGAAAGAATTTATTTATATCATTCAGCCTAAAATAAAGCAGCGCAGGACACTTACACATACTATCTAATCTAGTCTTTTCCCACCCTTAGTCTGGTCCTCTGTGTAGACATGTTTCTTCTTTTCCCACGTGCTAGGGACAGACACCAGGGCCTTGAGCACACTCTCTACCACTGAGGTATACCCTTAGTCCTTGGTGTCTTGCTCTGCCATTATATAGTCCCAGTGGCTCTAAGCTTGTGAGCTCCCTGTCCCAGTCTCGCAAACGCTAGGATTACAGGTGTATACCATCACGATTTTGACTGGGTACTTTTAGGCGTGAACTTAAAACTGATCATTGCATGGTCCAGCAGCATGGGAAATGAGCTATGTACCTTTGGAATCTTTTTAGGAGTTCAAATCTGGGAAGAGGACTGAAGGGTAGGGATGTGCTGATGTTCCCCGAGACGGCTGGAGAGATGGCACTTGCTGCCAAGAAGGTTATTGTTCAGATTTTTCCATGTTATTATGCATATCAATATTCACTCTTCCTCATTACTGAGTACCATCCCATTACATACACGAGCCACTAGGTTGTTTCCATACTTTGGCTATTCTAAATGAAACTGTTATGAACATTTTTTAAAAATGAAAATACATTTGCTTTTCCTAGGTGGGTCATAAATTCTGTAAACATTATCCCATCAGCGGACTCAGATCTCATATCTCTTAGGTGATAACTGAAAACTTATCTATCACATTTTCTAAAATGTCCCTTATAGGTTTTATGTGGATAGAGAATTTTCTAGAATAAGTAGAATTACAGATTAATATATAAGCAAGAGTGTAAAGTAAAAAGATATTGCAGATTCTGTTTACACTGGATATAAATCAAGACTTCCTGGACCAAGCAGACTACTTGGGCTTGGGATGTGTATTTTGTAATTTTCCAGGCTGTGAGTCAGCTCCAGGAAGTTATATTGCCTTTCTGAAAGTCAGGTTTCATGTATAAAGTAAGGGTAAGGATGCCCAACTGTCAAGTAACTGACATGATCAAGCAAGAGTCCTCAGAGGATGTGTGGATCTACTAACACCTTGATTTGGACTTGTGGTTTGCACACTATGAAAGAATTTATTTATATCATTCAGCCTAATGCTGCAAAGACAACTGGGCCAAGGGAAAGATGACCATGACCAAACAAAAGCATTGTAAGGAAATGTAAGCAGTGGTTTTTTGCCTACCCCTTCCCCACATTTATTTTTGTGTTTTTTGTTTTTGTTTTTCTGGACAGGATTGTACATAGCCCAGGTTAACCTCAAGCTTACTATGTAGCTGAAGATAACCTGAAGCTTTTAAGCCTTCTGTCTTATTGGGACTGTAAGTATGTACACCACAGCTGACTTGTGTAGTGCTGGGGACCAAGACTAAGGCTCTCTGCATGCTAGGCAAGCACCCTACTAACTGAGCCATGTTAGGGGGCCAAGGCCATTGTGTTCAGTTCTGCTTCTTATCCAGCCCAGGCAGCTTCCTGTCCTAATGCTCAACTGGTATTGCAACATACCATGTGCAAGTGGCCCTGGGGAGCTGGTGATGGAAGTAGATGTGCCCCAAACATTTTCCTCTGTGAAAAGGAACAAGCCAGATACTATTCTTAGGAAGAAAAGAATATGCGATTTCTTTTCCTATAAGTAAGCTCAGCAATTTTGACCTTCCTCCCCCTACATCAGCACAACGGTTTTCATTATTCAGAGTCAGAACACAGAGGCATTTTGTGTCTCACTAACCTAGGCCACACTGATCTACTCTAACGGCCAATGTTCAGGAATGGCAGGGAGCATTACAGGCTGTGGTGCTAGGCATTTCCAGCCAGCTCTCTATTCATGTTCATATCCATATACATTCTCTCTCCCCAGCCCTTTATTCATAGTCTCATTCCATCCTCCCCCTCCCCACATCTTTTTTTTCTATGACAGAATATAGCTGTATCTTCTTCAGTCACTGGCCCCTCAGTAGTGACTGGCAACTTTATAATGTCCAGGGGCATTAAATCCCATGAAATTTGCAAAGTCTACAGGAGCTACTAACTTTGGTTAGAAAATAATTTAGGCTAGCCAGCACTGGGGAGGCAGAGGCAGTGAATCTCTGAATTCAAAGCCAGCCTGGTCTAAAGAGCAAGTTCCAGGACAGTCAGGGTTATACAGAGAAACCCTGTTTCAAAAAATGAAAACAAAACAAAACAACCCCCCCCAAAAAGCCCCAAACCAAACCAAAATAAAAAAACCCAACAATGACAAAACTAATTTAGACTTTTATATACCCTGAAATTAAATTCATTTATATCAGCTAGAAAAGAAAAATACCATGTGCTAAAGGGTCATTGAACAGGCAAAACCAGACAGACTTTCTGTGACCGACCACGCATTAAACCTGGTAGAGGGCCTTTCAGGAGACTGCAGATATGTGGTTCACAGACTAGTTAGAGCAACTGCCTTGCAGGAGTGGAACAAAGTGGCTTTGAGTTCTGAGAGGAAGTAGTTTATACCAGGAAGAAAGGATAGAAAATGGTGACTCACATAGTACCCTTTGGGTTCAAGTTAGCTTGGTGACACAGAGGAAAGTGTGTGTATACCCTGGGGTGTAAGAAAGGGAACCAGAGGTTGTGGCACTGTGTGTATAGGGCAGAGGCAGCCAGGGGAAGGTCTCTTCACACACAGGCGCATGCACATTTGGCTGCAGCATGCAGACAACCACTGAGGAGAAGTGAGAAGGTGTTGGGAGGCTCATGGCACCATCCTCTGAGTGCCATATGGGCAAGTACCCATTCCTTCATCGGTACAGTTCTTTATAATAAGGGTGCTCTGAGTCTCCCTCCTCCACCAGATGGACTCTTAGCTCTGGCCTGGGCATACCTTATCTATTTAGTGTCTACTAAATGAACTACAGTTGTGGTGGACTCCAGAAGGCTATGCACCCAGGCCATACCAAAAGTCAGGATGCAGGAGACTACTTTTCCCCTGATGTTTTTTTTTTTTTTTTTTGTTTGACACCAGAACACTAAGAGAAGGGAGTTAACTCTACTTCCTGGCCAAGTTTCAGTGGGTGTAGATCAGTCTGTGTAGCCCTGGTTAGCCTCAAACTCATAGGGATTCACCTGACTCTATCTCCTGAATGTTGGGATTAATGATGCAGCAAGAGTATGGTAACTTTTTTTTCCTTTTTTGACAGGGTCTTACTATGTAGCCCTGGCTGGCCTGCAACACCTGTGAAGACAAGGCTGGCCTTTAAACTCACAACGATCTACCTGCCTCTGCTGCCTAAGTGCTGGGATTAAAGGTGTACACCAATCACATTCCTCCCCTAAGCCTTCTGGGATGGAACTACCCATTATACAGGAGATAGCAGTTCAATCCAATACTAGCCCCAGTACCCACCCTGTCATCTAATGCTTACTTTGGCCAGCCTTGCTCGCTTGATGAGGTCATTGAGTTTGCGCACTGCAGCCTTCTGGGGCAGGCTCTGGATGTCTCTGAAGAGGTCCTGTGCCTCAGCCTCGAAGAGCCGGCGGTTGTCTGTGTTCTGCAGAGGCTGTGCCCAAAATGAGCCAATGTAGACTCGAAGTACCTCTGGTGTGTTGATGACCTTGCCTAGAGACCACATGAGAGCCCCGTAGACGCGCATCAGCTGCTGGGTGTCCACTTGGTCAGCCTTGTTCAATACCACTCGAATTTTGTCATCCTGGCCCCGGAAGGCCTTGATCGCCTCTGAGAACTCATCTGAGATGTCCAATTTGTGAGCATCAAAGAGCAGGATGATCCTGTCAACTCTCTCAGCAAACCACTGTAGGACCTGGCAGAAGTCATACCCTGGGTGGAGAGAAGGGTGTTAGTATGCTGAACACTCCAGGGGACACGGCTGAGAGAGAGCTCCAGTAAAGAAGAGCTCTGAATCTGAGGAGGCAGAGCCTAAGATCTGAAAACCATTTCACATGAGGTTCCCTGGGCTAGATGTATGTAGTGTTAACACTGGGGATCTGGCACCCTTCCATGGGAAGGATCACGGAAAGGGGTCTCTGGTCAGTTTGATGAAGTACTACATGTTGGCAGATTTACTTGGTACTCATGGTTCTAATCTCACCCAGTACAGGTCTTTGAATTAGTGGCAGAACTGACCTCCAGTCCTGACACTGAACACCATGGGCTAAAGGTTCACTCTTTGGACAAGTCTTACTTTTCAGAAAACATATGAGATGAAGAAGGAACAGAGCCCGGAGGCCACCTGCAGGTTCCAGGGTGTCCAGCAAGCATGGGAATGAAGGAATTTGTTTTAGCCCAAGTTTATAGTGCTGAGGTCAAGGGTTGTCTGGGAAAAGTTGTGATTGATATTTATCATGAGGATTATTTATAGCTTAAGTGTGTTTAAAAAGTATTTTAAAAATCTGTCACACAGAATATGGTCATTTGCCAGTTTCCTTTGTAAAATGAACAGGGCCACAACAAATTCCACTGAGTATGTTTGGCCACCTACCAATCTGTTCCAAATCAAGGAGTTAAGCAAACACTCTTCCTGAGGTCAAGACTTTTAGCCATCTCCCCCAAGGAAGCAAGTTCCCAGGAGAGGCACACAAGGCGGTCAGTGCCCAAAGGTTATTTTGCTCCCAGGCTGCTCAGCTGCAGAGCCACAGTCTCCATCTAGCCCATTGTAGCTGAGCAGCCACCTCTCTAGCTGCCTTCCTATTTCCAATAATTCCAAACTTAAGTCAAATGTACAGAATAATGCGATGAGTGTTGAGGTAGCTACCACATTAACATTTCACCTTGCTTACTGCAAATACTTTTAAAAAATCAAGCTTGTTTATTCAGATAACAAAACACCAGATAGCAAAAAGAATGAACTAGATCTTCACCTGTCAGTACAAGTGAGTCTCTACAAACAAACATGCAACAACAACACAACAAAACACCTTGGGGGTGGTTGCTGGAAAGATGTTTCAGTGGTAAAGAGCACTGGCTGCTCTTCCAGAGGACCTGAGCTTCGTCCCTAGCATCTTCATGGCACCTAATAACTGCCTGCAATTCCAGTTCTAGGAGATCTGACATCATCTTCTGGCATCATGGGCACTGCATATACAATGGCACACAGACTTACATATAATGGCACACACTCGTACATATAAAACAAAATTAAAATAAATAAATCTTTAAAAGAAAAACTATACTCTTCATAAACAAGTAAGTGTTGGGTAGAAATTGGTTTCAAAGAGATGAGTAATGTCAGATGTGGTGGCTCATATGCAAGATCCTATCACTTAAGGGAGGGGAGGCAGGAGGATTTCTACAAATCTGAGGTCAGCCTATGTTACACAGTTACCCTCCTCTCAAAAAAATAAAAAAAGATGAATATAGAATGATGTTAAATACCAGGCAGTGCTCAGCATCCTATGGATATATACTGTAGCAAAAGCCTAAACTGTTAGCATCAACCTAGGATGCTGGCTGGGGATGGAATATGGATCCTAAAGCAGATGAAGAAGTACCCAGGGAAGAATTATCTTGTAGGAAAACCAAAGAGGCTTGTGGACTAAATTTTTCATCCCTTTGAAAAATGGGTATAAGGGGAGCAAATATACAAGCAAACTAGAGTTAGTAATAGGCTTATTTTGATTTTGAAATAGGTATTACTATGCCAGTGCCAAAGGAAGCTTGTTATCCTTGTAGATAAATTGAAAGAGCAGTATTGCTAATGTTGGCATAGCCATGCAGACATGGTGGCTCTTCCTCTCAGGCCACCTCAGTTGACTACTTGGCTGTGATGCAGCATGTATTAAACTATACCCTAAATTAAAATTTATAATTTGTAAACAATAAGATTCTGGGCTGCGGATGTAGCATTGTGATAGAGCATATGAGGACTTTGGTTGGATCCTTAGGTGCAAACACACACACACACACACACACACACACACACACACACACACACACACACGGAGATAGATGGATAGACAGACAGACAGACAAAGATATCAAGCACATAAGCAGTGAGTAGCTTCCAGAGCTGCTATGCAAGTTCACTCTAGGTGAAGCCATTACACATCTCTGGAGGAAGAGCCCCTGTCTGTGTTTCCCCTTATTAAAGTAACAATGGGAATCAAGATGTGCAGGTGGGTAGAACTGTACTTTTGTGTCACTAATAGGTAAAAGGACTGCTTGTTATACACCAGGCAGCACAATCAAGAGTAGAAACCACTGAACATCTCAGAAGAGAGCACAGAGTTATCAAAAGTGGGAGAGGTTGGTTTGTTCAATTTTATCATTTCAGTCATTTTATGACTCCAGTTCACTGGCATTTAATATGCTCTTATTGTTGTACAATCACTATCATTCTCATCTTCCCAATTGAAACTGCAACCCATTAAATAATAATTCTCTATTTCCTCTGTAAGGAATAGGGAGCTTGAATGAGTGAGGTCCTGAGAGAATGTGTGCTATTGACATGAGCTGGTCATGTAAAGACCCCAGAGCTTTAGACCTACAGAGGCATGGCAAAGTCTCCCCTCTGGGCTGAGGTCCAGAGGCATGGCAAAGCTTTCATTGGACGAGAGGGAAGAAATTCAAGCGCTGACAATATGTTTAGAGTATGTCCTCTGTAGCTCCCCACCACCCAATGTTTATAGCCTGAAGCCTGCTCCCTACAGAGACTGCTTCTGCAAAGATTAGCTAAACCTATCCCCTTGATCCAGCTGTATACCATAAGTCCTGCCTCCTTGTTTATCTGTATGTAATAACCCAATCTTCTTGTTCAGCTATATACAATAACTTTGTCTTTCTGTTAAACTGGATGTAATAGACACACTAAGCTTCCAGGCTGCTGTGGTTTCTCCAGCCAAAAGTTCAGACCACCCAATCCCAGTTTTCTGTGTGTCTGGCTGTGTTTGTCTTTGCTTCATTTGCTCACTCCTAGAGCTGTGCTGGATCCCCCATCTCCCCAATTTCTTGGAACAGCATTCTCCTTTCTAGGTTTATAAATCTGACTACTGTCAGTGCTATGATATAGTATTTGTCCTCTGTAACATGACACAATAAAAATCATTTAAATTATAGCACACGCACGTGTGTGTGTGTGTGTGTGTGTGTGTGTGTGTGTTCTATATGCACATGTTTATACCTGTGAACTTGTATGGAGGAAAGAAGACAATATAAAATGTCCTGTCTATTTGATCACTTCTTGCGTTATTCCCTTGGAACAAGGTCTATCACTGAACCTCATTTTATTTTATTTCTCAAGACAGAGTCCTGCCCCCTGCTAGAATTAAGGGCATGTGCCATCATGCATGAACCTTAAAATTTTTATGTTTGTCTGTGTGCATGTGCCTGTCTGTGTGAATGCCATATGTGTGCGGGTGTCTATGAAGGTCAGAGTAGGGTGTCAGATCCCTTGGAGCTAGAGTTCAGGCTGTTGTGAGCTGCCCAAGGTAGGTGCTAGGAACATGGAACTCAGGGTCTCTGCAAGAGCAGTATGTGCTCTTACCTGCTGAGCCATCTCTTCCGCTCCCTTCTTTGGCTTATAAATTCTTTAACTACAGGGACCATCTTCTTCACAGTTGCACACACTGTTGTGGGTTTAGACACAGAAGTGTCTTGAATCTAACCCTGCTTGCATCATAATAGTTTTGTGACTTTGTCCAAGTGGCCTAGTTTCTGTTACCTCGTTTGTAAAATGGAGTCCATAACAGTACCCATGTACCTTTTAGGGCTGCAGTCTTAACAAATGAGGCATTTAGAATCATCTTAGCACTTACAAAACTGTCCAGAATGTTATCTACTAGTTATAGTTTAAAAAAAAAAACCAATATTTTATATCTAGTGCTTGAGGCAAAGTGAGGTCACAGTAAATGGTTGTCAAAAGATGCCTGGCTAGGGTGAAATATAATGTAGATCTAGAGAAAGAGGATGCTCCTGAGGGATTTTTATAAAACTTAGGTTGCTAACTTTGTCCCGCACCAAACTGAAACAATTCAGCTGCCTCTTAATAGGCTTGTAAAGAAGGATGCATGCAACACAGGTCCACCCCTGACACATGAACTGCAGTGAAGGAAGTCAGTTACTAAAGAACATACACTAAGCAACATGAAATTTAGGGACAGGCAAGATTAGGCATCAGTGATGCCTATAGAAGGGGTGAGGCTAGGACTAAATGGCTAGAACAATGAGGGATCTTCTAGAGGTGATGGAGTTCTATCCCTTGATGAAGGTAAGTGGCTACATATGTGACCAGATTTGGTACAACTTTCCAAACTGCATAGTCACAAGAGATATGTTTTATTATATGTTATATGAACATACACACATGCATACATGTTTGGAGGCTGCAAAAACTGCATAGCTGCATGCCCCTTTCGTGCTCAAGATGTATTTTTTTAAACATTCATTTAATTGTTTTTAGACTTATTTTTTTGTATATGAATGTTCTACCTGCATGTACTATGTACACCATATATATTCCTGGTGCCCATGCAGATGAGAAGGTGGCACTGGATTCTCTGGAACTGGAGTTACAGATAGTTGTGAGCCACTATATAGATGCTAGGAACTAAGTATGGGTCCTCTGCAAGAGCCACAACTATGCTCTTCACAACTGAGCTACCTCTTCAGCTCTACTCATTTAATTGTAAACATTTCAACTCTTTAAGACCCTTCAGTGGGAGGCAGAGACAGGTGGATCTCTGGGAGTTCGAGTCCAGCCTGGTCTACAGACTAAATTCCAGGACAGGATCCAAAGCAACACAGAGAAACTCTGTCTCGAAAAACAAAAACAAAAAGGCCCTCAAGTGGAAATTTTATTGATATAAACAAAGAGATATAATCAGCCCCAATTTTAACACTTTGGGAGCTGGGAAAAGGGTATGTGCCCTTCGGAAGATTCCAGTTTGGCATTCCTGGCTCCATGTTCCAGGAAAAAAGGGAGGGTCAGGAAGGAAGGGGCCCGTCCATCCAATCAGAGGCTTCCCGTCACAGGGCCTGTGGAAACTGGTCCTCATTTGGGCCAAAGAAAGAACTGCCAGGAAATGGCAGCTAGGGTTTGTAGTTGCTCCCTGGCTCAGGTAAATACAAGTCAGAGGACCTGAGGAAGCAAATTTGGCAGTCTATTTTTAATAAAGGGGGGGAGTGCCTAAATTTCTCCCCAGAGCCAAATTTCTAATTAAACAAGTTTTAAACAAGATGTGTGTCAATAAAAGGATGTAAAACAATGGAGGGTAGTAAGAACTAAGGCCAGATTCTCTCTGGGTCCTCATGTGGCTTCAGGGCAGGCTTCAGTTCCTGTTCCAACTTTTCCTCTTCAGAAAGACTGGTCCAACCTCCCAGAACTCTAGTTGTAGCTAGGGCCCTGATATTCTACCCCAAAAACTTCTGTGTTGGTTTACTAGTGTGATCTCAAGGTCTCCTGGGCCTCCTGGTCAACCTTGTGTCCCTCTAGTACCCAGCCGGCGAATGTCCATTAGCGATAGGCACTGAGAATGCTGGACATGCCCCCTCCCACCCAGCCAAACTGCCTTCTTTTCCTCAGACTCCTTCCTCTCCAACCCAGCCCCCAAATAACCCCTAGGTTTTCAGAACAGTGAGTAGCCTCAGTACTCTGAGAATCAATGTTTACAGAGTAAGACTCCATGACTAGCCTGTGCCTCACCACTGGGCCTTTTCTAGTAGTCTCCTACTGAACTCCACCCTCCCCACCCTATAAAATACATAGAGCTGTTTGTTATGTGTCAGAGGCACCTGTACTTTCCAGTCTCTATACCTTTGCCAGTACTTTCCATCTGCCTGCATTGACTGGCTCTGTTCTCCATGTGACCATCCATGGGGTCCCTTCCTCAATGCAGCAGGAAGGGACTTCCTCTCTATAGGCCTAGTCTCTATTTCAGGCTTTGGAGTGTCTCCCAGCCCAGGCACCCACTAGACTAAGATACCACAGAAGTTGGAGAGCGGGGGTGGGGTCTTAATGATGTTTGTTACCCAAAGGCCCACTGCAGTTGCTTTATACCATTTAAGTCAGATTCTCTCTGACATGTTTTTACAGCACCAATGACTTTCCTTTCATAGCACTTAGTCTGCAATGATCTGTTTATTTGGTGATTCGAAGAGTATATTAAGGGCTGCAGAGATTACTCAATGGTTAATAACACATGCTGCTCTTCCAGAGGACCTGAACTTGGTTCTTAGCACCCACAATGGGGGGCTCTCCTCCTCATTCTGTCCACTACTACACACCCAGCGTCTACTACTGAACATAGTGTTTAATAAATTTATCTTATTTAAAAAAAAAAAAAGTAAAAGTGGAACTAGCTTATGATGTGGTAATCCAATTTCTGGGTGTTTATAGAAAAGAACTGAAATTGAGACAGACAGCCTGCACTCCCATGTTAAATGTACCACTGGTTTTGAGTCAAGCACAGATGAATGTATAAGGAGAATATGGTATATTCCTAGTGCAAAAAGGCAATTCTGTAGCAATTGGCAATGTGACAACATAGATGGACCTTGGGGACATACAAAATGAAATAAGCCAGGCTATACACAAATACAGATGCTGTGTGATTCTACCTACGAGATATTAGAACAGTCAAACTTATAGACTCAAAGAGGGGAAGGGTGGCTGCTAGGGCTTGGGGAAGAAGGGCCAGCAGGCAGAATAGTTCAGCTATGCCAAATGAAAGAGCCCCATGCCCAGAGTTAATTCAACACTGGATGTAAAAATTTGGTTAGAGAGACCAACAAGATGGTCCAGTGTGTAAAATCACTTGTCACCAGGTCTGACAATTTGAGTTTGATCCCTGGAACCCATTTGGTGGAAACAGAGAACTAATTCTTGTATTTTGTCCTCTCATTTCCACATCTGTGCTGTGTGGTCCATGTGCCCCCCACCACTCAAACATTCAAATAAGTACACTTTTGTTTGTTTTTGCTAGAGGTAGGTGGAAGAAGGGAAGAAAATTATAAGGAGACTAGATTGCCTGTTAAATACTGTTACCACAATAAAATATAAAGACAAATAAATATGTGCTAGTCAAATGGGTTCACTTGAACAAGCATCATTTTCTTGATATGATATAGTTGCTTAAATAGTTCTAGAAAAGGGCTGTTCCCTAACTACAGGAAGTGTAAATCATCTAAAAATAAACATCAACTCTGGGTCCACTCAGGAATTCTAAGTGTATTTTTAAAAGGAGTTACTTGAGTTAACAATAACATCCATTTCAGTTAGGCCTGTGTGGGAGTCTTTTCATTGTTTCCAGGCTGGTTTTGCATTACAAGTAACAAAATATTTTTCTGGACATTTCATTGTTGAGAGAGAAGTGACAGCTAAAAATATGCAATAGCAAAAAAATATGCAATAGTTGTACATATTTACTGGCTCTTGCTCTAAGAACTTCCTAGAGAATCATCTCAGAAGTCCTTGTAACACTCCTGCAGGTTGCTACCATTTCTCCTGACCTATAGACAGGAACTGACTGGAGAGGTCATCTAACTTCCCCCCACACACATTGCTTTCCCAGAGCAACAGGAGCCAAACCCAGGCATTCTGACCCCAGAGTCTGTGCCTTTATCCACTGTATGGTATCACAGGGATGCTGGGAGGGTAGACCATTACTGAGGATTCTTTTTCCTTCTACAGTATTTTTTTTTGGGGGGGAGGCTCAATTTCTAGCATTTTTGAGTTATAGGCTGCATTGGTGTACCCTTCACCACCCTGAAGGTGAAGCAGCATCTCCTCAACTATGTAGTACACCCCCACATCCTGCCAGGAAGACCCCAATAGCTGTGTGTTTCTAGAGCAGGGACAAGCTGGGAATAGTAGGACTCAGGGAGAACACATACTGTGATAACCCTGTCTGCACAAGAAGATCCCCCAGTTATTTTTGTAGAGGTTCAATGTGAGTTTTTCCCCAAAGATCTCAGTGGGTAATGGCTACCTCTTGAGGAACACACTAGCTAGGACAAGATCCCTGAGCTCAGGAGCAGTCCCTGCCTCAGCGCACCTGGCCTGAAAGAGGTCTGGCCAAAATTTAGATACAAACAAGGTTCAGATAGGCCCATGTCCTGGGATTCGTGCTGTTTACTTGCTTCCCTTCCCATCCTTCTCCCTCTGGGATTCAGTCCAAGACCCTGTAAATCAGATTGTCTATGCCTGTTTCCTTGTAAAATAAACAACCTCACAGCCTGTGCCTCTAGTGGCAGGAGAGTGGGCACTAGCATATGAAGGCTGATGATACACCTACACCCCACGTGGTGGGAGGAGAGCACTCACCCCCAGAGGCTGTCTTCTGACCTCCACACATGCACCATACACACTGTGCCCACAGAACACACACCCAGAATAAATAAAGTTAAAAAGATCAACACATACAAGAAGCCAGTCAGCAGAGAAAGACCAGGGGCAACACTTCCTTAGGGAGGCTTTATGTGACAACAAAGCATTAGTGGATGTGCACCCCCCCCCAAGGTAGCAGCAGGTGTTATTTAAATAAAGGGTCATGGAGGTTAAACTTCAATCCTTACTCCCTTTGGGCTTCCTTTCCATTTCTTAATCAAGTGTCTCTATCCTTATTTCTAACTAATCCTTTTACCTGAAACATAACTGCTTAAAATTGTAACCTTTTGCTCCCAAATGTGCCTATAACAGTCCTCAGGAAAGTGGTGAGGATAATGGCAGAGCAGATTTATCTAGACACATGTCTAGCCCATTAGGAAAAGCATCACCTTGCAGGGTCAGGGTCAGTCCATTGACACAGGTCAGTGGAAGGTTCTAGGAGAATTCTAGCCCAGTGAATTCTACTGCTTCTTGTTGTGTGGCCAAGTAAAAAGGAAAATAATTTCTTATCTTACTTTCCATCTCAGACTGAAAATTAAGTCAAGAAGCAGTCTCACTTAAGAGAGCTAGGTACTGGAAAAAGTCAGAATGCTATGCAACACTTGAGGTTCTTTTCTGGAGAGGGACGTTGCTAAGAATCTACCAATATGACACATACAAGTCTTGTCACTTGGACCAGCTAACTATTTGACATTGCCAGGCCTCAGTTTCCACATCTATGAGATAAGTCTGGTGATGACTAAGGAATCTTTTGAATCTTAAGTGTCTAGCTGTTTATGTGGTTCTGGATAGGAGACTATGAAAAGTCAGATGCTTGGCCTTATCACACTTGGGTGAGACTTGTTACTTGTCTATTGAATGCAGACATCTACTAGTTACAGGATCAGCCTAAGGAGGCTATAGGAGTACTGAATAATTAACTCTAATAAAATTAGCAAGTAACAAGTCTCATTTATTATATTCCTTCCATATGGGACTTGTGTGCCCTATAGCATTTTGTCTAATTTTAAGGTCCTTGAATGTTTCCATTGGGGTAAATAGTTCAATTTCCTTGTGACCTGAATCCAAATAATTCTATACTGAAAGAAATTGCCAGAGGAAAGGTCAAAGGGTGCTTAAAAAGCAACCGGCCTCTGCCTTCCAATTTTGTATCAAAATTAACAGCATCAAGGAATCAATGCCACACATGAAAAATACCCATTTCTCATTTTTTGAGTGGACTTTGTGTATATTAGACAAGAAACTCCTACACAATACATCTATAAATCAGAAGATTCAGCTTGGCAAACATTACTTGAGTTTTCTTGAGGCAAAATGCCAAAATCATTAGGCTCCACCCAAGTGTGATAAGGCCAAACACTGACAAATAAGGCTTTGACCTTGACAATGAATCTTGTCATTCTCTGGTTCAGAGGGGCAAAAAGACAATGATTCTTCAAGTCATGGTGTTCTAAAGAGAAATGGCAAACAGAGATGATAGGATCAAGAAAGGCCTTTACAGCAATTTCTGACCCAACCCAGCCTGCCCTTGCTTTGAGTGTTCTGTGAGGCTGGGACAGCAGCCAGATGATGATGATCAGCTCCAGCAACTAAGTTATGACTCGCCAAACCATTACTCAGAGATTTTCTGGGGCTATGTCACAAATGAAAAGACAGATCAAATCAGCAGGGACCATGTGAGTCTACAATGGGCTCTTACAAAAATAAAAGGCTCACTTATTTTACCAAGCAAAGTTCATATGCTACAGATATAGTTACCAACAGTACAAAATAGTCAAATGAGGCCTGGTGTTGTGGTGCCAGAGGAAAATCAGATCTCTAGAAGTTAAAGGCAAGCCTGGTCATATAGTGAGACCCTGTCTCAAAACAAAAATAAACAAAAATCTACATGAAATATGTGAAATGGAGGTTTCTTCAGGAAGCTGCCATGACACATGTGAGAAATGTCACTAGGTAGAGGAAAAGAAGACCATGGGAGAAAAAACTAGAATTGTGACAGGAACTGGATTGTCACCAAATAATTCCGTTGTCTTGACTGCTCTCTGTGGCAGGCCTTGCCAACACTAGCCTTGCTTGTATTCCCTGGCTTTCCCTAGCTCTACTGTCAAGTATAAATATCCTATTTACCATCCCCTTTTTCTTTTGTTCCCTGAAGAAGAAATGAAAAAAGGTTTGGTCTGTCTCTGAGTCCCAGACTTGGTTAAACTAACCCTGAGATCCTGGCCGATCTATTCCAGGTCTAAACATATCTCTATATAATAAACAGTGACCACCAGGTCCATTATTGCCCACAGCTTTAAGCTAAATGGCTTCTACATGTTGCCTCCTTTATATTCAGTACCATGCTGGGATCTGAGCTCATGTCAGCCTCCTCCAGAACCTCTGTGAGCTTGCCTGTGTCTCAGGACCTGCATCACAGATGCCTGGACAGTCCTGTTATCTTCAGTTCTTCCACATCCGCAGGCTTGTCTGGATGATAGAAGAGCTACTGCACTTATGACTGTGAAGCCTAAAGTCAATCTTTCTCTGTGCTTCATGGCTACAGAGAATAGATGACATCTATACAGCACCTATGTATTTACATGGACTATCTGGTAAAGTATTTTCTTCCTGTTCTGTGGAAGGGTGCATGGAGGCTTGAAGTGGCAAAGTATCTTGCTTAGGTCACCCAGTTTGTGGGAGGGTCTGGGAAATGGAACGATATTCCAGGAAGCATTTCTCAGCATGGTGTTTCTCTACTACTAAGAAATGTGCATTTGTAATCATCTCACCCATCACAGCCACCCCACCCTGGAGAGGAGAAGAGACTATTAGATGTTTTGTTTTTGGTTTTTCTTCTCATGTAACAGTAGGGATTGAGGCACTCTGAAAAGAAAGGTACCATTATCCTAGGAGAAGCTATTGAACATTTCAAAGTACAAATGAGAAATGTGGAAAAAAAACTTTACATTCATTAATGGTTTGTAAAAACCCTACATTCCAAAGAGTTCTGAAATGCTTAGAGGAGTGAAGGGACAGGTGGAGAACAGCTTCAGACCATGATTCCCTTCACTGGTCACCTGGTGACCTCTGTTCTCACTAGAGGTTCTCCCCTGGGAGATACTGGTTAACCTCAGAGGCCAGCCTAGTGTTGGCTGAGGAAGCCTTTTCCTAGAGGAAGGAGAGGCTCCAAGGGGATATAGCTCTAAGTCTAGGAGAGCTGTCAAATTTGTCAGCATCTTATCCTTCATTTGTTTGGGGTGGAAGGGTATACTGAGTAGTAGCCTAATGCTGCTCCCAAATCCTCAAGTGGAACTCTCTTATATCAGAATCCCTAAGCAGCTGCCTCTGGTCCCCACCCAGGAGATGGTGGCAATTATGTCTCACCCTGGAATTTATCACTTCAGTCTGCTATGCATCACTTACAACAAAATTAATTGGGGAGCAGAGAAAACTGGGCTGGATACAAGAAGACCCAGAAATACCCTGGTATCAAACGAAGAGAAACACAGTCAACAATATAAATTGACCAGTAGTCTGCAGGCAAGAATGTCCGGATGTTCATAATGATAATTCTGGGTAATCAAGAGGAGGTTAAAAAGATAACCCTTCAATGGCTTCCTGTTATTCCCAGAGCAAAATCTATGCGCTTCTTCTCTAGGCCTCCAGCACACACTGGTATGGCCTCCTGGGCCTCCTCATATGCATTCCTGGTTACTCACCAGTGTACCCTGAACTCAGCAGATCTTATTACCCCTCCCCACTAGCTTTTGCCAATGCAGCATCTCTGCAGAGTCTCTCTCAACTCTGCTAGGCAAACTCCTCACTCTTTTTTATGGTTCTAGGGATTAGATCAAGAGCATACTAGGCAAGCACTCTACCAGTGAGTGTTACATATCCCCACCCTTACCTGCCATTCTGTATGTCCGCATATAAGTTTCCTCCTCAGAGACAACCCCTGCCTAGGATAGGAACACCACTGTCTGTGAGATACCAAGACTTTCTTTTTAAGCCTCTATTTCAACTTGCATTTGTTTTGTATTTTTGCTCATCCTTCACCTTAACAGTACCTGTTCTACAGAATCAGCCAAACAACTATCTTATTGCTGAAATCTAAAGCAATAGTCATGCACAGAGGGTGCTGAGAGCTTGACCAGGAACACATGGAAGAGTGTGACAACAACTGTACGAAAACCTCTTTCCCCCCTTTCTACTGTCCTTGATATGAGATTGCATGGTGGCATGCTTCCAAAACCCCTGAAAAAAACAGACCTAGTATCTGGAGAGTATCTTATTTAGGGTTTCTACTGATGTGATAAAATCCCATGACCAAAAACAACTTGGGGAGAAAAGGGTGTATTTCAGTTTACAGTTCCACTTCGCAATCCATTACTGAAGGAAGTCAGGGCAGGGACCTAGAGGCGGGAGGTAATGCAGAGACCATGGAAGAGTGCTGCTTATTGGCTCGTTTTTGCCTGTTTTCTTATACAGTCCAGGACCACCTGCCAAAAGGTAGCATCATCCACAGTGAGCTGGGTTCTCTCACCTACAGGCAAATCTCACAGAGGCATTTCTTCAAATGAGATTCCTTCTTTCCTTCTTCCCAGATGACCCTAGCTTATGTCAAGATGACAAACAAACAAACAAACAAACAAACAAAAAACAAAAAAAAAAAAAACCCAGCACAATATTAATTACATTGCTTTCCAAGGCTACCTTCTCAAGGGTGAAGCTGGCGGACTGCACTGTCCTAGTTTGTGTACGTATCTCTTGCAGTTCACAACATGTATTCTAGAATCAGTGGGCAGGAGTTCCACTCAGCTTCTCTTTAGCTGAGTTGTTTATGCAACTATAAGACTTCATGGCAATTCATTTTCTCTGGTAGCTCTGAGAGTTGACTGGCCATTCTTAGTTGGGGGTCCCTCATGAGGTCTGATGGCTGTTATGACTAGACTTACCCAACTGCTTAACTGAGTTGGTTGAGTGGTGTGTGATGCCTTCATTCACATTTCACTCAGGCCAGCTAAGTGGCTGGCTAGCTGAGCCTCTCCAGGGGATAGGTGTGAGCCTTCCCAACTATAGGAGCCTCAGGGAACAAGAGTTGGCTTCTCCCCAAGCAAACATTCCAAGAGATCCAGGTGAAACCGGCAGGGCTTCCTATGGCTTAGACTTGAGACTTCATAAAGTATCCCTTCTACTCAATTCTACTGATCAAAAAATGAGATTATAGGGTCAGATTGACCAGATTCAAGGTGAGGAGACTTTATAAGGATGTGAGTATTGGAAGTATAGTTCAGGGTGTGGTGGTAAAAACAGCTTGTTGCATAGTTAGCTTCTCTGTGCCTCACTGGAGTCTTCTCCTCTGTAAAATAGCACAACTGCTCCTACCTCACAGAGTTTCTGCAAGGAGCAAATGAGTTAACATATGGAAAGAACTCAGAGTTGCACTATGCAAGTATTAGCTCATACTTACAAGGGTTAGAAGCCATTTTTTCTCAATTAATTTGTTTCCCAATGTCTATTGAGTAGTATGTGAAACGTTTTGTAATTATCAGTTGCTCTCTACATACACTAAGAAAAATGTCTGCCTTACATACATATATACATACATATTTGTTTTGTTTTTTAAGTGAAAGTCCAGGCTTTAAGGTTAGAAAAAAGCAGTCATTCCTCATGATTGATTATGCATTAAAAATATTAGTAAAATCTTCCAAGGCCTAGCAGATATCATTCTGAGTCAGTTGTGATGTGCTCATACTCAGGTCAGAGGCAGCAACACAGTTGATGTGGAATTTCCCGTGGCATCAGTAGAAAAGGAGACATGATTTGTTTGTCAGCAAACTTCTCCAAAACAAAAATCAGGATTTCCTTTTGGAGGCTTGAGTGACAAGTGATGTCCAGCATTTCACAGCCCCAAATAACCGGCCTTAGCACCAGCCAGAAAACAGGATCTGTCAACAAATCATCAGGGGTCAGCCCTAGCTATGGAGACAGACACTTTTCTGTTGATGCCAAATCCAGATAAAGTTTAGAGGTCACTAAACTCAACTCTAAATGTAAAAATTGCTTCATGATCTGAGCCTGCAGACACACAGTCTACAGGCTTTTCTACACTACCACCCACTTCCTAATCCTTAGTATTCCAAGCAATCTTCAAAACAAAACCAAATCTCCTGACATGTGTATGCCCGCTGGCTATGTGCCCATGTTCCAGCACACACACCACTCCCACACCTCCCCAAAGCCCCCATTTCCCACATTTTTGTTTCTACCCTCTTTCTGTAGTCTAGAAGAGATAACAGTAAGGTCAGCCTCAGTTATCGGCCCTTGCTACACTCAAGACAGATGCTGTGGTAAGAGTTTCATATCAACAGCTCCCTTTATCCACCCTGGTCTGCCTATAATAATTGGCCTGTGAGCTTGCCAATTTATCCTGTTGCCGAGCAAGAAGACTCCTGTATAAGGACAGGCTAATAGATCAATTGGTTACAACTAGAGTTCCAAAATGAACTCACATCTATAGATTATTGTTATTATTTAGAAAGACTTTTACTATGCAGCACACATTTGCCTGGAACTTTCTATGTAGTCCAGACTGGCTCTGAACTTTTGATCCTTCTGCCTCTTTAGTGTTAGGATTTCAGGCATGTATCACTATTCTTAGTGAACTAATTAAGTTTTAGAATAAGGGTGCCAAGACACTTTAATGGGGAAAATAATTATCTTTTCAACAAATGATACAAGGACAGCTGGATTTCCACACACAAAAGACTGACTCACACCATATAAAACAATTAGCTTAAAGTATTGATTACTTCATGTAACAGTTAAAACTATGAAACTATTAGGAAAACATATATGCAAAATATATGTAGTCCAGGCTATATAGCAAAGGATGATTTTAAGCTCCTGATGTTTCTGCCTCTATCTCCTAAGTGCTCAGATTATTTACCTTGAATTGACCATCTCAGATTTTAGATGTCAAAGCACAACAACAAGGTAAGATGAACTAAACGGAAATGAAAATGATCTGCATCTCATATCAATGAGAAGAAAGTAAAAACACAGTGGAAGATATTTGAAAATTATGTATCTGACTATAATATAGTATATATAAAGAGTTGTTGCAACTTAACAATAAAAGGAGGCCCAATTAAAAAGAATAGGCAAAGAATCTTCATGGACATTTCTCTGAAGACATGCAAATGGTCAAGAAGATGCTTAACATCATCAACTGACAGGGAAATGCAAATAAAACCAAAAGTAAAATCCTGCTTCATAACCAGCAGAAGAGCTAGAAACAATAGATACTCATGGCTGGGAGTGTAGCTTAGTGATAATGAGCCCCCGACTACCACTGCCACAGCTAAATGATAGAGAACAGCAAATGTTGATGAGGATGTAGAGAATCCCCATTATTTTGATGGTAGGAATATGAAATGGTGCAGCTGCTTTGGAAAATAGTTCGGTTGCTCTTCAAAGGTAGCCTCATCTACATAGCAAGTTAAAGGCCAGCTAAGGCTACATAGTGAGATCCAATCCAAAAAGGATGTGGAGTGGGCAGGGAAATGGGTCAGAGATTAAAAACACTTGCTTCTCCTGCAGAGGATTGGGGTTCTATTCCTAGCAACTATATGGTAGCTTGAAGCCATTTATAACTCTAGTTCCAAGAGACCTTACATTCTTCTGACCTCTGCAGATACCAGGCACACATGTGGTGCACATACATACATGCACTCATACACATGAAATAAAGTAAATAAATCTAAAAAAATTTTAAGGTTAAATATTCAGTTATCGTCCAGTTTAGCAATTTTACATGAAATACATGTCATCACATACCCATAATAGTCAAAACATTACAAAATTCAAGCATCTATCAGCTGATGAATGAATAAAATATGGTATAACCATATGACAGGATATTATGTCACCATAAAAGAGAGCAAGTATTGATATATATATTACAATGCATCTAATCCTTGCAAATATGATTCATTTTAAACATAATCACTGACCTCCTAGGTGGTCCTACTAATATGAAGCATACAGGTAGGCAAATCCAAAGAGGCAGAATAGATCAGTGATCCCCTAGTTAGGGCTGAGAGGAGAACCAGTGTGACTATTCAGGATTTTTTTTTTCTGGGGTGATAATTGTTTTAAACTTCACTGTGGTGACAGCTGAACCAATTCTAAATATAAGAAAACCAATGAATTACTTCTTTTTAAAGCAAGAAAGAAAATACAATGGCCCTAAAAGGAAGAGGAACCCTTCTCTTCTTCATTCAGTATTCAAGCTTTGCTCCCTGCTGGATGTCCCTCTTGATTACAGATTACCAGGAGAGACACCAGCGTGGCTCAGCCTTATGTGCACTTGTATCTATGGAGTGTGTGCACCCACCAGTACAGGGCCCTTCTGAGCCATCTGTCTAGCCCTGTTTGAGAAAGCATCTTGCTATAGTCTTGGCTGGCCTGGAACTCAGAGAAGCACCTGCCTCTGACTCCCAAGAGCTGGGATTAAAGGTGTTATTGTTTGTTTGGTTTTTTTCTTTTTCTTTTTTTTTGTTTTAAAGAAAAACAAAACAAAAAACAAACAAAAAACCATATAGTTTTTTTTTTCTTTTGAAGACAATCTCAAAATATAGCCCACATTGACATGTATGTTGAGAATTAGAGACCATGCCACCACTCTTGGCTCTGTTTTCTGTCCTTACCTCCCTCTCCTTCCCTCTTTCATGGCTTAAATAAATCATTGTTTGTGTGTGTGTGTGTGTGTGTGTGTGTGTGTGTGTGTGTGTGTGTGTGTGTGTGTGTGTACTATGTACATGCAGTGCCAGGGAGTCAAAATTGGGCATCAGATCCTTTGGAACTGGAGTTACAGGTGGTTATGAACCACTAGACGGGTGCTGTGACATAAATTCTATAGGACATGATTATGTCCATCTTGTTTATTCAGTTAAATATCTGTTGAATGAAACCCTGTGTTGAGGCATATAAGAATGTGATACACATACATAACACTTTTAACTTGGTGGGGGGCTTGCACCTACAGCCTTACACTAAGCTACCCACACCTGCTCTATCATGGGGACTGCAGGGCCTTGGCAGCTCTCCCACAGTCTCTTCTTACATGGTCTTTGCTGCTGTAGAAGACGCCTAACACCTCCTTCCAGATCTTTTAGTCTTCTAAAACAGACTTATGTGTATGTGTCTTAAATCCTTCTCCTTCCCAAAACCCAAGAGGGGAAGTTACTCTTATCTGGATAGCTCTAAATGTTCTCTCTCTTTTCCTGGGCAGCCATCAAAATCCGGTCTTTTGTCTTTAAAGTTCAAAACACTTGTCAAGTAGATGTTTGTGCTTCCCTGATTAGGGTCTGTTTTTGTCTTTTCTATTTTTTTTTTTCTTTTCTTTCTTTTTGTGCCCTTATTAATCACAGCTTGGACTTCCAAGCCCTGTTTCCCAGCTCCGGCAATTCTATTGTGATGTTAAGTTTGAGGAGTCAGATTTGTTGGCAGTTTCTTGAAACTGCCTGTTCACAGGGTTTGCCAATATCCAGGTGCCATACTCAAAGGTATCTGTCTGTGAAAGTGCAGATGCTAGTTAACAATTCTGAAGTTTGCTGCTGTCATTGAAAGACAGCTAAATCCTCCTTGTCTCATATGCCACCACTGTATAGCTTTTATTAGCAGGGCATTTTCTGTCCTTTTATCTTTTCACCAACTACAGTTCTAGTAGTCACTGATTTTAATGAACAGACTGGGAAGTAACAGATACAAGACTTCTATATCAGACATACCCATTTGATGAGTATGAACCCTGGGAGAGAAAGTAGATTTGATAGAAGAGTCAAGCCAAGAGGTTGTTTCTCCCTCTAGACTTCTTTGCATTTTTTTGTTTTTGTTTTGTTTTATTCTGTTTTGAGACAAGGTCTCATTCTGTAGCCCAGGCTAGTCTGCCTCAAATTCTTGCTTCCTGAATTCTGGGATTGTAGGTATGCCAATCAAAGGTTTAGCTTCACTTTGTTTTTTGAAACAAGATCCCAGACTGGCTTCAAATTTACTATGTACCCTAGGTCATCTTTGAATTTGCTAAATCCTCGTGCCTCAGTCTACCAAGTTCTGGGATTACGGACATGAGCCACCATGTCTGGCCTTTTTTTTTTTTTTTTTTTTTTTTTTTCATTTTTAGAATGGAAAAACTATTCTATTTTTGTCACCACAATCAAGTCTTTAGAGACAAATCTCAGTCTCTGGAATCTAAAGGAAGAATTGTATGTAGCTAAAATAGCACCTCAATGCCATTGTGCTACAGAGATGGACAAGGACACTGACAGCCATGTTACATTTTTTCTCTGTGTTTTGCTCAAACACAAACGCTATAATTGGAGATACACTTGAAGAGGTTTGTTCCAAGTAGCTGAGAATATACTGGTTTCCATGCCAAGTCCAGGAATAAATCCTAGGTGACATTTAGGTTCTGCATGGAATTAACAGTAGTCTAGGAAGCAAACAGCCTGAGAGCCAGAATGATAACAGACTGGGAGTGAAAACAGGGATGTGCATGTGGATAAACGTGCTCTTTCTTCTTGTCACATTGCGTCAACAATCTGGATGCTATGACTGGGGCAAAGGAGGTGCCAAAGAGTGAACCAGCTCAGAATTTACCAACCCATTTCAGAAAAACCCACAATTCTTTTATTGGCAAAAACATCTGTAGAAATTATAGGTAGCTGTTACTTGATCTCAATAAAATTATTTTAAATATATCTGAGTATTTTTATTCCTGACTGATAAGCATCCAATCTTTCATACCAGCCAAGAAAAGCTATAATTCAGTAAATAAACCTAATTGTTCCTACAGGTTTTCTGCTGTGATTAAACTAAGACACATTTAAAGGATCTCCACATGGAGTGGTATAAAATAGTTACTTCAAAACTAATCAATTACCTAATTGTTAACATTCTTGTTGACTCTGGAGCACAGAACACAGAACACTCCAACAAGGGGCAGGAGGCAAGGAATAGAAGGTCCTGACTTCTAGGGTTACTGCTACAGTCTGTTCAGATTCTGCAGAGGCATCTAACTGGTAAAGGCTGCTCTAACCTAAGAGTGGGTTGGACATGCTTTGCATCATACCCAATAATGTAAAATGCAAGGTATCACTCAGAAACTTCACACATGTCTTCTCTCACTGTGACTGGCCTAGAGAAGAGGAATGGCTGCAAAACACTCACATCACCCTGGTAACCACACTTGCCCTTCTACCCAGTACAGAATAAAGACACTGGGCTTATAATGTAATGAGAGAATTAACAAGGATGTGTAGAGCTGCAGGCAAGGGG
Source organism: Phodopus roborovskii (assembly GCF_943737965.1). Lineage (NCBI taxonomy): Eukaryota > Metazoa > Chordata > Mammalia > Rodentia > Cricetidae > Phodopus > Phodopus roborovskii. Next base: position 33,105,492 of record NW_026126416.1, on the reverse strand, counting down.
AGGCACATGACTGAACACCAGTTTCAAGAATCCTTATTTCTGCTTTTACCACTAAAGTATCTGACCCTTTCCTGAATATATATATACTAGGCACTAGGCTGACTGATCCTTAAACCTCTGGGCCCTGGTCCTCACTACTCTGGGTAATGTGCATGGCGACTGCCAGTGTGACATGAAGCCAGCTCTCCAGTTCAGGTCCATCCTGTCGAATGTGACCTGCAGCAGAGTAGTGTAATGCTCAACTGCCTCCTTATGATCTGCCAGGTCCCAAGCTAAAGGAAGACACTGAGTCTTCAGGAGTCAGTGCTTCTTCCTGGGTTTGCTCATCAGTCAGCGCGCGCGCGCACACACACACACACACACACACACCACACACACACACACCACACACACACACACACACACACACACACACACACACACCACACACACACACTGCTTTCAAGGCTGCTCTCCCAGAGGTGGGAGGGGAGGGTGAGGAGTCTTTGGTTTTGTCTGTTCATGGTTAAGTTCAGGATTAAATTAAATAATAAATCCCAAATGACTAACAGTGTTCATAGTGACATATAGCAAGGGTTTAGCACACCATGGCTGTTACATTATTACAAATACCCACTTCAAGTAGTCTCCTTTATTACATGAGAGAGTACATCACAAGGCCTGTTGGGGCTTAACCCATCAATTGCAAAAAGGAAAATTGAGAGTGGGGATGGTACATCAGTATTCCCTTTCCTCTTTTACAGGCAAAACATCTGCAAGGAGTCAGACACCTACCAATAAAGTCACCATGGAATGTTTTTAATGTCTGTGGAGTCACAGTTGATAAGTACTTCATTGGCTGTGCTGACCTTAATTGCTGGCAAAGGGCTGTACTCCAAGCTGGGCAGAAGGACATTAGTCTGAACACATGTGAGATGTGTAAAATTGTTGAAGCAGATTTAAGACACTGTATAACCTTTGTAGTCAATATATTACATATGCCAGTTGAGTGACTCCAATTGCCAACAGGTCCCCAACAGCATGTGCCAACAGGTTTGGGATCCCTTGGCTACAGTCCACAGCACTGTTGCTTAGAGTGCAAGGTCCTTCCCCACAGTTTCTGTATCTCTGAGAATGGCAGGGACCAGCTGGCAGGCTTGGGTCATATGTGCTATTTCTGTGCATAGGATGTGAGTGTACAGTAAGTCAGACCAGGATGTGAGTCAGATCATATCAAGTGTTCAAAGAAACTGATCTTCAAAGCATGCCAGAAGCATCATGCCAGCTTCAGCACCACCGGGAAGAAGCTACACTGTGAAAGATACTTGTAATTACTATACAAAAGAGAAACACTAAGAATATGGAAGGTGAGCACTGTTCAAAGGCCTGCTAATGGGGAAAAAAAGGAGGATAGGGTAAAAGCCACACCCTACAGACCTTAAAATTTTGTGGTAAAAAGATTTATCAGGGTCACATATTTCTCCAGAATATTTAAGCCAGACATGTAGAAGCAGTAAATTGGGACAGCTCAGAAAAACTGTAGCATTTGTTTTTACCCCAAACAAAACATGTCACCAGCCTTCCAGATTAGTGGTTCCAAACTGGGCTCTGTCTGTGCATTTGTGTGTGCATGTGCATGTGTGCTTGGTCACAAAGCACACGTGCGTATGTGGCAGTCAGAAGATAACTTTGGCTGTCATTTCTCAGGTGCTAACTACATTGTTTTTTGAGCCAGGGTCTCACTGGCCTGAGATACATAAGACCCTGTCTCAAATTAAACAAAACAAAATAGTCTATGGGTACTGACTGAGTTACAAAGTTCTACTAAAAACAAAGAAACAAACCTGTAATACTCTCTGTAAAAATGAAAAAGTGTTAACACTGTGACATTAACTAAAATACATATGTTCCTTTCATTAAGCCCTTGGAGACCATTATGGCAAAATATCAATTGTAGAAAATGTGTTTGGTAATTGCATTTTCACTAGCTATTATGTGTTTAGATATGTAGGAAGAACTGTTGTGTCAATGTTTCTTCACACCCTTACTCATTCTTTATAATAGCTATTATTTGTATAATAGAAAATAAAAATATCTTCATAAGACCAGTGCAAGCCTGGTTTTTGTTGTTTTCTCTAATCATCAGATTCTGTGAAGACTCAAGGCAGCTAATGGCATGGCTAAGCGTCCCTTTGAGAATCAGCAAAGAACCACAGGATGAGCTTTGGGAAGGCCTTAATTCAGGCAGACCCCGCTCTCTGTGAGTGCACAGAATGGCAAAGGAAGGAGGGTCACTGGCCATGGAAGCCCTTTCAATGCCAGCAAGCAGCTTGCCTGGACTGAGCAACTACGCTTTTGCTTCCTGGACTGTGAGGAATTCACTGTTGGTCACATTATGGCTACCACTAAAGCATGGCATGCATGGTTTCACTGGCATGCTGTGCAAAGGGCTGTGAAGCTATTAGCAGTAAGTGCCAGGAGCAGAGCACCTCAGAAGCAGGCTTTCCTTCTAAGGGTGGTGTGGGGATGGGCTTGCTTGACCCACCTCACAACCATAACCTTGGGATCTACCCTGAACTCTTCTAGCCAGGCATTTCTTCTCTATGCTGCTGTCCTAGGATCTATTGCATTACTTCTTCTCTGGAAGTTGGGCCAAAAGGCAGCAGTATACTCCCGGAAACCATAATGCCCAGGTATGGAAACAACTATCAATTACCACGGCCCTGTCTGTCAAGGCCAATGGAACTCATGTCATTATCCAAGCACTTTCCAATCTACCTACATATGGGTTCTTTCCACATCAGTTTCCTTTGAGTAATCCTTACTCATCCTTCAGATCCTGGTGCAAATGTCACTGCCTCAGGGGTGCCTCCTTCCACACTCCTACACCAGGCCAGGCTCCCTCACACCTTGATATCGCAGATATCTGCAGTTCATGGTGTTTCACCCAATTCTTATTTAGTTCTGTGACACCATGAAGGATGTCTGCTTCACTTTTAGTTCCCCAAGGGCAGAAAACATGCCTATCTCTGCTGTGTTCCCATGCACAGGATAGTGTCTGCCTAGTAAAAGTTGCCTCATGGCAAGATGTTTCACAGGCTCCTGGGATGAAATCCATACCAGTGGGAGGAATGTCACGTGCCCAAGTGAACAGTTACCAAGGGGTATTCCCCTTTTGGGTGCTAGAGATTTACCTGAGCTCAGTACTAGCTAAAATGGCAGATGCTATGATACCTCCTCACTTGTTTCTTGGGGCTTCTTTGGCTGCCTAGGATACTAGGGGAGGCCCTGAGCTGTGGCTGACTTGGAGGGTGGAAAGAATGGGACAGGAGCAGAAATGTTCTGCCCATAGTTGAGTGGCCTCAGACAGCTCTGGAGAGGGTGGGTGGGGGGCAGTCAGGGTACTGACCTCGGCTAATGCGCTGCTTCTCCCCAGACAGGATGCCAGGGCTGTCGATGATGCTGATGCTCTTCAGAACCTGGTTGGGCAGCTGTGAGCACATGAATCTGGAAGAGACAGAACAAAGTTGGAGCCAGAAACTGGACTTTGCAGAAGTCTCTTAACTGTGGGGTTCCTTGGACTCTACTCACTAATGTCTGTAAAAGGGGATGTGGAGGAGACAGACAGAGGCTAAAGATGCCTGTGAAATGGACTATAAAGCAGACTCTTGGAGGAAATTGATGGTAACTTCACTGGGCCCACAGAATAGATGCCATTCCACAGACAGGTATGGGAGATGGGCACAACCCATTGCTACCTGCCACTTGATCCCTTATTGTTAACTGCGGTTTTAGCTAATATTCACCAAACACTTGGGTGTTTTACAAATATAACCTATTTTGATCCCTAAATTAACATCCTTCTATCAGTCTCAGAGAGGTTAAGTAGCTGAAGAACCAAGCCTTACCCTCAGTCTGACTCCTACCCCCAGGGGCCTCCTGTTCCCACCTCCTGTCCAAGCATCCTAAGTGTCTGCTGCCTCCTTCAGGATGAATTGCTAGAGCAGAGTATCTGAGTCTACCCTATATTGATTGCTCTGAAGGCTGCTGGAGGTCCTTGGGCTCATGTCCCTTTCTGATACTCCAATGACCCAGCATCTAGTCAAAGGCCCCTGTGCTTCAAGTTCAGCAAAGGACAGGTGCCTCTAGGTAATATCACCCCTCAGATGCTTAGGAGTCCTGGGGGTACCCTGAGGACAGGTGAGGGGGCAGTCAGCAGAGGTCCTGACTGAGGGTCTTCAAGCCACTTTCCTGGTCTCTTTTGCCTGCCTCCTCCTTCTGACTATGGTCCCTGTTGCTAGGCTTCCAATCATCTGCCCTAACAACAGGGAAGCAGAGTGGGATGGAAGAAAAAATTTGAGCTGTGCTCTAGCAGACTTGGGCTCAGGATCTGTTCAGCTTTGTCAGTAATCTTCTATGAGACCTTAGACAAAGGCCTTTCCCTGTGGGCCTCAGTTACCTTGTATGCAGAGGGAGAAAACTAAACTAGAATCTGATGTGTCCTTGGGAGCGTTTCTATTGTAAACCAATGAGTAATAGCAGGAAGCACTTTGTTACTTCCACCCCAGGCAAAGAGCCTGGTTTGGATCTTTGTTAGGCTTGTATATGTTTAAAGGGGGAAACAGTGCCTCTCCTCTTCCTGTTTTAAAAGTGCCTAACTTCTGTATCTGTGTGGGCAGAGGCTTGAAAACACTTGGGAACAGCTCAATTCTTCCATTCAGTGGCAATGGTGGGGATTACTCAGAAATTAAGTATGCTGGGAATGCAAGACAAACAGGCCTCACAACCTCCACAGCTGTGGCCAGAGCAGCCCTGTAGGCAAGGGAGAGAACCCAGGCCCAAGGTACTATCGCTGACATCCATGACAACTGTCCTTTAAGGGACTCAGGACTAGGTAGTCACACATTTTTTTTCCCCCTTGTATTTATAAATCAGCCCAAGAGGTGGAGGAAGAGCAACTCTTTGAAGCATGGATTAGGTATGACATCATGAGGTCTTGCAATGTGTGACAGGCAGGAGGCTACAAGCTAGTACCTCCAAGTCAAATGAGTAGAACTCAGTGCATAAAGTTGAAATCTCCATAGTGTTAAAAATACAGCCAAATACATGTAAGATAAACCTTTCATTTATCTTTTTCTCTGGCCCTTCTTGTACCCTAAGCCCAAGTGCCCAATATGAGCACAGCAAGTATGTGATCAGAGCACACAGGGACTACTAATCACTGTTTGTAAAGTTCCCAGAGAAGTGAGGAAGAAACAGAGTTCTCACACCATTTCTTCTCAGTCTATCTTGTAACCAGTGGAAATGTTGAACATGCTGTATCTCTGTGAAACTATTTTACACAAACTGTTCCCACAAGGAAACTGATAATTCTCTAAAACCACAAGCTCACAATTTTTCCAAAACATAAAATCCTAGATTTTAACGTGAGGCTAACAGAAACACTCAAAACTCCCACAGTGTTTACCCCTGGAATGTACAGCAAGAGCACGTCAACAGCTCCCAGGTCAGGTATGTGAGCCACAGAGTGAGGGGCAGTACTGCTGAAATATATCTTCACATAGCAGCAAGGACAACTGCCAATAAAAAGGGGGCATCCTATTTGGGCTCCATGGGGACTAGAGAAGGGGCTGCTGAAGCCCTGTGTGCTGGTCTGGACTCCATTCCATCAAAGAAACTGTATGGAGTGTGTTGGGGCAGGAGCTAGAGAGCACAAGCAGGCACTGGGCTCTTAGGGTGTCACAGCAGGTACTGCAAGGTTAGGTCTACACATGTGGGCATGTTCCTAAACCACATTCTACTGTAATCAGGAATTCCTAACATCACGATGGCAATCACCACTTACCTTTCCACCCTGAGAAAGGAGGTGAAAGGTAAGATTTGCCGTGCCTCTAACAGCAGGACAGGTCTGGCAGTCCCCAGCAGCAGGTTTCTGCTGGAACATTTCCAGGCAGAGATCTGCTGTCCCAAGATGGATTTCCCACTCTTTCCTGGACTGGCTAAATCAGTACAGACATGTGGCCTTCTCTATTTCACACAAAAGACAGGCATACTGAGGAGATATAGGGTCTCTCTCAGCTCCCATGGGTCCCTCCCACTGAACTGATGAATTTCGTTTCCCAAAGTAAAAGAAGAAATCAAGATCCTTCACTGGACCCCTGGCTTGATGTTATCTACATGTCTAGGGAAAGTCAAGGATAGCAAAGGGACAGAGGATAAAGTAATGGCGGGGATCATAAGGTCTCAAGCAGGCCACTGGTTCTGCCTCACAGGAACACGAGGAAGTAAGAGTATTAGGTTACTCAGAATTGCTTCCAAAAGCTAAAATTGCAAGATGGCTATGTGGGTAAAAGTGCTTGCAGCCATTTCTAATGACCTGAGTTCAATCCCAAAGACCTACATGGTAGAAAAGAAAACTGGTTTCCACAGGTTGTTCAGTGACCTCCACACATTCACAGTAGCAAGCAGACCACCCCTCCACTGCTAAATATATACTTTTTTTTTAAGAATTAAAAAACTAAATTGGTAGACTAAGCATTGTGATTCACACCTGTAATCCAGGCACCCGGGAGACCTGGGAGATAGAATGGGGAAAATCAGGAGATAGGATTATCTTCAGCTACATACCGAGTTTGAGGCCACCTGCGCTATATGTAACCCCCTTTTTTTTTTTCAAAGCACAAAACAAAACAAAAAAACTAGACTTGTAAACAGTTGGCCAGGGTCTTAATACTGATTTTTAATTTTTCAATATAACAATAAGGTTTGTAGTAATTAATAATAACACCAGTATTAACTAACCCCTGAGCAAGTGCCATGCCAGGCTTGTTCTACTTTATATATACATGAATTTAATTCATGTATATATAATTTTTTTCTTATTTTACATATTGATCCCAGTTCCCTCTCCCTCCCTCCCTCCCTCCCTCCCATCACATTCCCCCCATGTATTAAATTCTTACAGCAGTTGAGAGGCTTTAAAAAAGGGCAGACTGGGGCTTGGAATGGCCACATGCTCTCACTTGCCATAACCCACTGGTGACAAGTGATGGGAATGAGATATTAGCAGAGTCCTGTGTGTGTCTTAACTATATGGTTACTACTATTACTGCACACACTGGAAACACTGCTGAGTCTGTTTACCACACCCAGGGCAATACCCTGGAACAAAGGGACTGGTGTCCACTGCTCTGCAGCTTCCACGTTCAGCCTGTGTTCTGCCTAATGGTGCGGAAAGTGGTGAACAGACGGAGCTATGGACTGTGAGCAATCTCACTTGCATAGGTCTCTAAGCCTGTCTATGCCACTCTATCAGGGTTGTCATTCAGCTAAGTCATAACGGGAAGGGAGAAGAGCACTTTCAAAACACTTCCTTTGAGCTTGCCTGCTTTACCAATGAGAGCAAACCCAAGATTATATGATGTAAACAGAAAATCTACAAAAAGACTCAGGCAACTAAATATCACACAGCCCCACTATAAATGGTTGATCTAATTTTCTAGTGCCAGGAAAAAGTGATATTCACATCTAGACTTACATAAACGCCCCTCTCTCAACTGCCATGGAGGAAAGCCAGAATCAGTGTGCCAGCCTAGAAGGATCTGCCCAAACCTAGCGAAAAAGTTACTTTTCCTGAAATGGCAGAACCAAAATCATACTGGCGTCAATCAGGAACAATGGTCTGGGATCTGGAGAGATGGCTTGGTGGTTAAGAGCTCTGGCTGCTCTACCAAAGGGCTTAGGTTTGAATCCTGGATCCCATATGATGGCTATAACTCCAGTTCCAGGGGATCTGAAGACCTCTTCTGGAGTCTGCCAGCACCAGGCATGAATGTGGTATACAAATACACATACAGGTAAAACACCCATATATAAAAAACAAAACAAAACAACAAAACCCAAAAAAGCTGGGTAGTGGTGGCACATGCCTTTAATCCCAGCAGTTGGGAGGCAGAGGCAAGTGAATTACCGAGTTCAAGGCCAGCCTGATTTACAGAACAAGTTCCAGGACACCTAAGGCTAGACAGAGAAACCCTGTCTCAAGAAACTACAAAACAAACAAATAACAATGTCAACAACAACAACAACAACAAAAACCCCAGTAGATTGTAGCTGGGCATGTTAGTGCACAATTTTAATTCCATCACTCAGTAGGCAGAGGCAAACAGATCTCTGGGCTCAAAGCTACTCTGGTCTACAAAGGGAGTACAGGCTAGCCAGAGAGACATAACGAGATCCTGTCTCAACAACAACAAAAACAAAAGAACAATGGTTTGTGACCCACAATCACCTCAAGTTCTAAGGTAAAAGATAAATGGGAAAAACTTAAGCAATTAAGGCAAATGCAGGCATGTGTGCATGTGTGAGAGAGTATGAGTGTGCAAAATAAATCTCTTTTGTGAAAAACAGTCATTTAAAAATTATATTAAATTCTAAAACTAAAAGCAGTATCTGGGGCTATCTGTATTTTTAAAATACTGCTATTTTTAGAAAAGTACACAGAGGGAAACCCATAGCATCTAATTTATATGGAGACTGCTGGAGGAAAATGCAGGCCTCAATCCCGGATACTTCTGAACTGACTGAAGACATTGGTATCTTTCAGGACCCAGATGCTAGGTGCTGTGGACAGTGTCTGTATTTTCTCTGTGAAGTGACTGCCTCCTGATACGTGCTAGAATATCAACTCCATGGCACAACTCCAAAACAGGGCCCTGGGACTTCTCTCAGATGAAGTAGCTTGATGGAGGTAGTTTGAGGCATGCCTTGTTTACATCAAACTCTTTTTTGTTTTAAACTTAATTTCCCCCTGTGCTGTTTAAGTGTGCTGTTTCCTAATTCAAACCCTTCTTTTCAGGAATTCACCTCCATTTTTCTGAGATGTATCACCACTGATCCTTTAGTCTCTCAACAATCAGCCTAGGGGACTCAGGTCCCCAAGGTTTGCTTAATGTGGAAGGTAGTGTCACCCTCCAGATATCACCTGACTTTAAGCACCCTGTGAGGTATTTAACTCTTTTAAAGAAGCCCTTGGGAGCAGTGGCTGAAGTCATGAGAGGCCCCTATCATCAAGATCTAGGGAGAAAGCTCTACCCAGAAAACAAATAGCTTTCATTCCTATTATGTTTTGACCTAGTTTCCAGAAAAGTGTGTCATGCTCAGAGTTCCCACCTTTGGCACTAATCCTGCTATATCCCAGAGGGCTGCTACACACGCGCGCACACACACACACACACACACACACATACACACACACACACACACACACACACGAGGGCTGCTACACACACACACACACACAGTTCGAATGCCTTACACACACACACACACACACACACACACACACACACAGTTTGAATGCCTTACCCTAACTGATGATCCTTTCATGCACTGTGTGAGGCAGCTGCCTTGTCATGCAGACACCACTTAATTGGGCTGTCAGCATTGTGGATTTCCATGAGGCACTTCCTGTACTTGCAAACCTCACACAAGCACAGCCACCAGGATGGCTTGAAGGACAAATATTCCTCAGTGCTGGGGCACAGCATGGTAAATGGTAGGAAGAGGGGAAACCTGAATTCTGCCTCTTCCTGATCACCTTTTCTTCAGCAAACTACTTCATTGCTTTTAGCTTTCTTACTTGTGAACTGGCCATTTGTTGTGGTATGTTTGTAAACTGTGTGAAGATATATTGTTGTGACTGGTGTAATAAAAAGCTGAATAGCCAATAGCTAGGCAGGAGGTAAAGGTGGGATTTCCAGGGAGACAAATGAAGAGGAGGAGGAATCTAGATGCGCAGGAGATGCCAGGAGACATGGAAAGGAAAACAGGAGGTACAAAATGAAAGAGAGATAATGCCACAACATAGAATGTAGATTAACATAAATGGGCTAATTTAAGTTATAAAATACAGGAACAAGCCTATGCTATGATTGAGCTTTCACAATGAATAAAAAGTCTCTGTGTCATTATTTGGGAACTGGCTGGTAGGACAGAAAAAGCCTCATTATAGCTATTTTACTCTTAATTAATTCCACAAGCATAGTACTGGTAAAATTGTGTGAACTATAACTTGGTAGGTAGTATCTTCTCCATTGTCGTCACTGCAGGCAGGGTTTAAACACTGTACCACCGGGAAACTCAGCACTGTGGTCTCCAGGACTGAGGCCGGATGATCTAAATTCTAATCCCAACACTGCCATTAGGCTGAGGGACCCCAAAGACATTATCTCACCCTTGCTGTTCATCACTGCTTGGGGATAATGGTAGCAGCCACATCATCTTCATGAGGACTTACAGTTAATACAGCTTTCCATGTTGCATATACAAGTAAAATTTGGGGCAGTGCTAGACACATGCTGAATAGGTCTTTGTTTTTCTGTTATCCTGGACTCAATTAATACAATGAATGGATTATTTTCAGCACATTTTAAATTCTAAGATAGTGAACCTTGCCATTCAAAATCTTTTCTCTATACTTTCCTTCCATAGTCATCTGCTCTCAGTTTGAGATTAAAAATAAATAGTTATTTTAGGAAAGTAAGTTATTTGACAAAGTAAAACAAATAATCATTCGTCCTGCATATTCCCTTTAAAGTATGGCCTTGGTAAATGAGAATTTGAAGAAAAAAAGGGGGGGAGTTAGTTTATTTCTCTTTAAAAGCATGTCAGACTAATAATAATAACAATAATAAACCACAAAAAGAAAAGAGGAAGGGTACTTTGCCTTGGGCCTCTAGATAGGCCAGGGCTGGAACAAAGTCTGGTTGTTGTTTGCCCCACATTCTGAACTCCCAGAAAGTGCATGTGTGTGTTTGTGGGGGGCGGGGTTAACTTCTGCATGAGAAGAAAGAAGCTGCCACCCATGGCAGCTCTGGAGTTAAGGCACAAACCCCACCTGAAGAACAGAATCCACAGAGGAGGTTATCTGACAGTGTTCTGTAAGTCACTGTTAGCAACAGAATGAACTTCTCCATCTCCATCATCTGCACACTTTTGCCTAACCCACCAAGTTTTCTTGATACCCCTCAGATACTCTCTTTGGTTTATAACAGGAGCATCCGAAAGCCTTTAAAGGAGGAGTCTGCTCGTAGACGGGATCTTGGAGGCTGCCTGGGCTGTTACCAGCACAGCCACTGTGCAAGTGTTCATTCCAGAGTCCCCAGGAATGGAGCCTCTCAGGCTCTGGACAGGCAGCAGTCAGAGGGAGGGGCTGTTCTTATTTTTAGGAACATCTAGAAAGGAGAAGTGCAGCTCATGTCCCCTGCTGTGTCTCAGTGCCAGCCCTTCTTCCTCTTCCTAAGCAGGCTGGAGCTGGTCATCCACTTCTAGCTAATGGTTGCCTCCCCAGTCTTTAAAGCCACAGAGGGGTGTGGAGGAATGGCAAGAATGAAGAGAAAGGGGTTTTAAAAAGAAAATATACACATTTTTAACAATCTCAACCATAAACTGAATTTTCCAAATAAGGCTAAAAGCACAGAAAAACAAAAGTAGAAATTGACAAACAGCATTATCTCAAACTAAAAATCCTCTGTGCAGCAAAGGAAACAATCAACAGGATGAAAAAACAAAACAAAACAAACAAACAAAAAAAAAAAAAAAACCCACAACCTATATAACATAATGGGAAAATAGACTATAGAACAAACTCAAAATTAAAATTAAAGACAGTAACTCCCAAAGAACAAGTAATACAATAAAAAATAGCCAAATGATCTCAAAAGAAATAAAATGTTCATTTAACACATGAAAAGATGTTCAATATTAGTAGCCATTAGGGAAATAAAAATCAAAACTACAATGAGATCCTGCCTCACTCCAGTTGGAATGGATATTATTTTAAAATGCTGGTGATGAAACAGAGGAGAAAGGAACCTTTATATACTGTGGTGAATGTCAGGTGGGATAGCCACTACAGAAAACATATAGTGTCCTCAAATAACTAAGAGCTACCTATCACCCAGCAACCTCATTCCTGTGTATATAATATACCCGAAGAAAATGAAGATATTTGCACAGCCATGTTAATGTGGCACTATTCACAACAGCTAAGACATGAAAGCAGCTCAGTGCCCACCAACAAAGAATGAGATAAGAAAATACGGTAGCTAGTGCACCGCTTTGGGAACCCACTCCCTAGGAAGGGATACTATTTCAGCCCAGACACACGGAGGGCCTAGGCCCTCCCCAAAATGATGTGACAGACTTTGATGATTCCCCCATGGAAGGCCTCAGTCTTTGGGGAGTGGGTGGGGGGTGAGTTGTGGGGGGTGATGGGGGCCATGGGAGGATGGGAGAGGGAACAGGGGGATTGATTTGTAAAATAAGACTGCTTCTAAATAAAAATAAAAAAAAAAAAAAAAAAAAAAAAAAGGAAGGAAGGAAGGAAGAAAATATGGTAGTCAGGCCTGTGGTACAGCTGCAATTTCAGCTTCTAGAAGATAGAGATAGGATGACCTCAAGTTCAAGGCCTGTCTGGTCTACAGAGTGAGTTCAAGACCAGCCTGGGCAATACCTACTGACAACCTCCCCCACCCAAAAAAAGAGGACTGAGTATATAGCCCAGAGGCAGAGCACATAGGAAGCTCTATATTCAATCCCTAGCCCCAGTACAAAAAGAAGAGAGAAGACGATATATATATATATATTAAATAATATACACACACACATATACATACACATGGGGTATTATTTGGCCATAAAATAAAGTTCTGTCATTTGTAGCAAAATGGAACCAGAGTATCATGCTAAATGAAATTAGCCAGATACAAAAAGCCAGAAAAATACAATATACAAAATATATGTTCTCTTTCATATATATTAGAAGTAACAGAAATAAATAAAATAATTAAAAAGTAAAACTGTTAGTTGGGAGGGGGGGGAAAAGAAGGAAAGGCAGAAAGGAGGGAGGGAGGGTGAGAGGAAGGGAGGGACACAGTGGAGCAGAAAAAGAGGGTCAGTAGATCTCATCCTACTGCAGAGTCATTTGTCCTCCCCACCCACCAACACCTCAGCTGCACTGGGAAGTCTATTGAAAGGAAGCAGGGCAAAACACACTTCCAATCAACACCCTTCTACATAGATAAGCTAACTTTGTTTTCACCCTGTTGCAATCTTGCCCAGCTCCAGGGAATTAGGAAGGCCCTCAAAGCATAGGAATGAAAAGTCATGATGAGGGGACCTATCCTGAATCAAAAGATCAAACCTGGGTGTCAGGGGACCTTACATCTTCTCTGAGCTAAAGCTTCCAAAGTGTTGGAAGCCCTGCCCTGTGGCCATACCTGAGAAGCAGCTGTCCCACTACTACTTAACACAGCTAGTGACAAGAACTGGGCAACCTAAATTATTCCTGTGCAAACCAAATTATTAGACATTTTCCCTCATACTGGGCAGCTATGATGTCCATTTTGGGCCTCAGCTATGCCCAGGAAGTTACTCAGAACAGATGCAAGTAATCATGTCTTCTGACAGTCTTAGAATGTGAACAATTAGCATCCCTCTCCCCATACACACTTTCCTCTTCCAGAACACATGCTCTGTCTTTCTTGTTTTGACTCCACATGACAGGCAATAATTTGAAGAAAAATTTCAATAACCTGATTAAAGATTGCAGCTTGCTGGTCCTTACCTGTTCAGGAAAGCATTTCCAAAGCGACTAAGCTTTCGGAATGGCTTTTTGGGATCCACAACTAAAGCGTTCCCAGGGGTGCTTCCCTCGGTCTCCCCATACATCACAGCAATGAAGGAATCTGTGGTCGGCTCCGGGCCAATTCTCATGCCGGGAAAATCTTGCTCCAGTAAGTATCTGGAAAAGAAAAGAAAAAGCTTAGCATGATGCCACAAACAAGAAGCCAGAGAGCCACCTATGGTAACCCAACTCAGATGCAATTATTAAAAATATTGGAGGATCAGGAGTTCAAGGTCATCCTCCATACATACAAGTTTGAAGCCAACCTAGGTTACATGAGAATCTGTCTCAAAAAATAAAATAACCCAAAACCAAAAGTAGACATCTGAGGTCCCAACTGACATAGCAGGTGCCATGTTTGGAGAAGCATTACCCAGTTACCTCATCATTCTTACACATTCTGGACACCTGCTGAACTTACTCCCCACTTAGAAAAGTGTCCCTGTGGAGCACCTTCTCCATGGTTCCCAGGCACCTTGTATAAAGAGCCATTATGATACATCAGAAATCTTGGGAATAACCAGGGAATGACTCAGGGTCAAGGGAATAAAACTACATGAGTTTCTGCAGCTCTCACTCCAACAGTAACCCATCTTTGTTTCTATAAATCTTGACTAGTCAAATGTAGACTGTGATTATTTCTCTGGACAAAGAGAAATAACTGAATGTCAAACTGAATGGCAAAAACACAATTTTACCATCATTATGAGAACGAGAAGTGAAATTTCTTTCTTATATAAACAAAATGAAAATTAGTTAGCAACATTAGTGGGCTTTGCTTTACTCTAAACTTTTTATGTCATTGTCACTTTTAACTTTATCTGAAGTTTTTACATTTCTATGAAGTTGGGGAGACCCAGAATAGGGGCGCTGTTTTAAGATGTCCTGTGAGTTGAGACTAAGCATGAAAAAAAACTCTTGTAAATAACTTCTAGCATTTAATGAAAAGACATAAGGCCTTATACATACAACATGCCTTCTATATGCACCATGCCATATGCATGCACTGTCTTATGTATGCACTACACCCTATACATACATTGTGCCTTATGCATACACTATTGTTTTATTCAGCTCCCACAACACTTTCATTTTACAGGTAGGAAAACAGGTTATCAAAGAGGCCAACCAACTTGCCTAATGTTACACAGTGAGTGAAAACAGAATGCAAGCTGTCAGACTCTCAGATATGTGCTGTCTCCAGGTATTTAAACTTGATGTGGTGCTAGAGACTTTTCAGATAAGCAGAAACATTCAGTACCCTTGCCCAGTATATGATCCTGGGAATAAGCACTTTCTATTCCCTTTAAAATAAAGGAAAGGGGCTCACCAGAATATCCTCCAACATATTCCCCTAGTCTCCCCAAGGACGTGGGGTACATTGCCTCACTCTCCTTGAAGAAAGGCTGAAGCAAGGACATACTATTGATTCAAAATGTGTCCATATTTAATATTTTTCAAAATATTAAACTCTTTTCCAGTCAAAGCCTTAGTGTGCCTAGTAGCACAGTCAACAGCCTTAGGAGCAGAAATGTTCATATTGGCTAATTCTTACAAAATTCCACACAAATCAGACAGACAAGAGCTACAGTGATATAACTTCACTGTGAGACCAGTGTGTATTTCACACACCTAGCTGAGCATGTTAACGCAGGCATACAGCCCTTCTGGAACTCAAGTCTGGTCATTCAATAGCAAAGCTACAATTGAGAGTCAGGCTGTACCTCAGCAATGTCCAGTTTGACTTTCACACTCTCAGCCTGGATGAGGATAGGCAGGGAGAGGGGGACTGAGGACTACAGACAACTGTGCTGACACTTAAGTCAATAGCTGCCAGGGTTGCAGGACTCCTGGTTGCACACAGTTTCCAACTCACAAAAGGGTCACATCCAAGCACTATTCTGACACTTGATGGTAACAGGTCAGTGTTTACTGGGGGTTCACACATCCCAGTAAAACTGAAGAAATAGACAAGAGCTGTCCCATCAGCTTAGGGAAGTTCTATCTTGTGTGTCTCCTTAGAATGTGACCCCCTTCTCAGTGCCTTCACCAGCCCTGGGCAGGAGAGACCTCCAAGTTCCACATCAGTGCTGCTGAGAAGGGACCTCAGGTGGGAACATAGAGATGCTGTAGTTAGACAGCAACAACTCAGCATAAGCGCTGTTTAAGTCAGACACTCACTGCCCAGAGGTATCTAAACTCTTTCCTGATGTTTCATTGACTCGACATCACAGCAAATCCCATAAACTTTGGAATTGAATAGGAGTTTCAAGGAAAACACAATGAAAACTTGTTTAAAGGAGAGCAGGTGTTTCTGATTTCTGAGTTTATACAGTAACAGAAGCCAGTTTCCTCAGCAGCAACCCTGCCAGGCTGAATGTTAATTAAGCACTTATTAGTAAGGCAGCAGCAAATATGAACTACTTTGAAATATAGGGTACCCTCAACTGTGACCCCGATAAAGCATAAAGGCTCTGGACCCAAACAAAGATGAGATCTAGGGAGTATTACTGTGTATCTTTCTTAGGAAATGAAAATGTCCAGTGGTGCTCTCCCACAGGTACTAAAAATGTCAATATTTAGTTTCATTATCAAAGAAAGACATAGAATATTAGCAACCCCCCCAATATACTCAACGCTGGTGAGGGTTAACATAATCAATCTACTTCTTTATGTAGCTGCAGGATGTTGATGCAACCTTAATGCAAAGGTGCTCACACATCTTCACATAACAGACATTTACAATGGGTAGTCCTTGTGGAGTGGGCCCCCTATCTACTGTGGGAGTCATCTACGGGCCTGCTTTCTCTCCTCTGTGAACCACCAGCACCTACAGGGCACCATACATACATACATACATACATACATACATACATACATACACACACACACACACACACACACACACACACACACACACACACACGGTCTTTGGTGAATCATTTGATTTAACTCATCTAAAGAGAAGGATACTGACTCATGACTTATTTTTCTGCTCAAACTCACTAGTGGCCACACAAAGTTCCCCTTACTCCTGGACCAAACTAAACTCCACATGTTACCTTGGGGCCCCAGAGTATTCTCATTTCAGTGGTTATTTGAGGTCCTGTCACATGTATGAATCAACAAATGACACACTGAGTAGATTGTCCAATACGGTTCTTCTGACACTCAGATATGCATCACACTGTTGGGCAGGCAGTAACACATCAATATAAAAACAGAATCAAGAACAAACAAGATACCAAAAGTCTGACATGACAAAATTGGCACTGAAGGGATATGGCAACCTGAGAGAGGAGGGTATAGTGGATCCTGAGGCATGGCATGCACAGAAACTAACCTCACAGACCCCAGCATAAGGCTGAGCCAGAGGTTTTACCAAAACAGGATTTCCAGGAACTCTGAGGTATTATCTGTGGTAACAAGAGTTGAAAGCAACACAAGAGGCCACACCACAAGAAAACTATAGAAAACAATCCACCATGATGCAGAGCTGAGCATCCCACTCCACAGGCATCCTGTGCCTTAGAGACTTGAAGTCTGTCCTTGGCACCACTTTGTTCCCTTTCCTGTGTTCTCAGTGAGGCCTGCCAATTCTAGCGATGATTGCTCCAAGGTCTTGAGCCAAGTCATCAACGTAAAAGAGGTACAAACATTTGGATCACATGTGGCTAGGCGGAAGTGGAGAGGGTGGCAGGAGACCTGACCTCTCTGTGTCCTAGTCTGATGAGATCACTGCAAATAGATGGTGTCTTCTTTATTGCTTAGGTTAAAGGAAAAGTATTACTTGTGACAAAGGGGGACGGAGGAGGACAAAAGCTCAGGATAATGAAAAGTTGTTTACTGTAATCCAAGCACCATTTTCTCAAAGATGGGGTTTAAGAATGACTAAAAACAAAGAAAAATAAGAGGTACATTACTTAACAATATCCCAAATTCCAGCTGTGAATTTTGTCACGTGGGTATTTATCATGCATTCTTTTTAGGTTGGTACTTCAACATTTCTTTATGTTTAGTAATATACTCTGACTAACACTGGGAACTTACATAAAAGCCTTTACATAAATTGGTAAATACCTTATGGGCAAACACTATTTTCATCCCCATTTTACAGGTTAACTAAGTTAAATCAGGATTAGAGAGGCTGAGTCAGCCACCAACGGGAGCATTTACAGGAAAATGCTCTATGAGTCACAAGGAATGTTCAGACAAAAGATCTTATTAAACAGGTATTCAATGAGTTATGTATGCTAAAAATATTCCACATATATTTGGGGTGTTGTTTGAGCATTACTTTACATTCTGAATCTAAAATCTACAGACACAGCTTATGAAAACATCAAGTATTTAAAGAAACATTCATGCACATCTTGTTATCTGTGCAGTTTCAGTTCATTATTAGGCTTTAAACACATTTTAAAATTAATTTATTTACGTGTGTGTGTGTGTGTGTGTGTGTGTGTGTGTGTGCATGAATATGTGCCACATATGTAAGTAGAATCCAGAAGACTTTCAGGATGGTTCTTTGCTTCCATGATGTGGGTTCTGGGGATTGAACTCAAGTCTTCATGCTTGGTAGCAAGTACCTTTCCTTGCTGAGCCATCTTGTTGGCCTACCAAAATATTTTTTAAAAAATAATTAATTTGGGGGACTAGAGAGATGGCTCAGTGGTTAAGAGCACTTACTGTTTTGCATGGGGTTTTGTTTACAGCACCCACATGGTGGCTCACAACTGTCTGTCTGGGGTCTCCAACACCCTCTTCTGGCCTTCAGGGGTACCAGACATGCATGTGGTATATATGCACACATACATGCAGACAACACATACACACAAAATAAAAATAAATCTTTAGAAGAAGGAGAAAGAAATTAACTCCAATAGTTGCTTCAATTTTTTTGAGTCTTAATAAGGTTTTCTTGGTTTATCTGTAGTACCTGGGATTGAACCCAGGCCCTCAAACACACCAGGCAAATACTCTACCATTATACCACATGTTCGGCCATACTAACATAGGATCTCTGCAAATGCTACGGCCAGCAGAGAAATGATCAGGAGAGGCAAGAAGACAATCTGGTTCAAGGGGCTGACTCAGTAGCTGATGCTGGTTCAAACTTCTAGAGTTTAATAAGTCAGGAAGTTTATTTTAGCCATAGTTAAGCACAGCACAATTTCAGGAAAAAAGTTTCCTGATGATTAACTCAGTCCCATGTGTACAACAAAGTTTAAGACATGTTTACACTTAAACTCTTTTACAAATACAAATGGCCTCTTCCAAATGATGGGTTCTGTTGATTCAGAAACAATGTTCAAGATAAGGGTCTAGGGAGAATGACTGAAGTAAACATAATGTCTACTGGAGTCAGGAGTGGCCTGGCCTAAAATAACAGAAGTTACAAAGAGCTGTAGTGCAAGTGACATCTCTCATAAGGATGGGTTTTACTGACTGAGAAACAATGCTTATCAATATCTAAGGTGGGGAGGGGCTGGAATAAACAAACTTAAGAGCATGGGGGATTTGGGTGAAGCTTGGCTCTACAGTTAGAACCAGCATCCATTTGGATTCTCATATATTTTTATTGCTAATATTTGACCTACTATTTCACAAGCAAAGGGACTAAGTTGAAATTGTTAGGTTTTTATGTTTGAGATGGGGGTCTCACTATGTAGCCAGACTAGACTCTGATTTATAGCAATATATATATACATGGTTAGCATGTATGAGGCACTGGGCTTAGTCCCTAACACCCAAATTAGTCTGTAGACAAATAAATAAATTGGATCTATACTTCCATTTTATTTGTTCTTGTGTTTTTAAACTTCTGTTTTATTATTATTTTTGTTTTATTTATGTCTTGTTTTGTTTGTTTGTTTGTTTGTTTTTTTGCCAGGGATTCTCTATATACAGCTCTGGCTGTCCTGGAACTTGCTATATAGATGAGGTTGGCCTCAAACTCATGGACATCTGCCTGCCTCTGCCTCCCCAGTGCTGGCAAAACTGTCTTTCTTGAGTGTAAAACCAAGGATTGCTCATTTAGGTGACATTATTAGAAACTGCTGTGCCTAGCAAAGGAATGGACATTACTCTGTTGAAGCAAAAGACTGGAATTTGCTGGGTGAAATCTAACCCTTCTGATGGTTCTCCCAGCTCTCAATGGAATTCAAACTACTTGGGGCTGAGCTGTGCTTGAACAACTGCTGTCAACACAGTATCACCACCTGTGCCTTCTTTCCACGCTTTCAGGAGGGTGGAGAAATCTCTTCGAATCAAGCCAATTGCTCACAGCACTGTTCACTTGTCCAGTTTTTCATTCAATCACACAATGAACATTCATTGTTTTTGAGGAAGTGGTTTGTAATTTGTAATCTGACAGACTTAGATTATAAATTCATTGATTTTGAGCACTGTATTTTTTTTGTTATTATTTTGGTTTCAGTTTTTTGGAACAGGATTTCTCTGTCTAATAGCTCTAGCTGTCCTGGAACTCATTCTGTAGACCAGGCTGGCCTCGAACTCACAGAAATCTTTCTGCCTCTGCTCCTGAGTGATGGGATTAAAGGCCTGCGCCACCACCCCCAGCCTTGTACTATAATTCTTCATGAGGGCTTTGCAGAATACAGTATTTTCTACAATTTTTTTCTACAGAACTATGAACACTAACACTCTAATAATCATTTTACAGAGCACAGATATAAAGGAAAGATTAAAAGGTCTTAAGTTAAACTCAGCAGATATTCTGTTTTGTCCCCAAGAATAAATATCTATGTATCTATGTATTTATTATGTATGTATGTATGTATGTATGTTTGTTTGTTTGTATGTATGTATGTATGTATCTATCTATCTATTTATCTGTCTTTCTATCTCATTCTTTTGAGACAGAATCTCACTATATAACTTTAGCTGGACTGAAATGATCCAGACTGGCTTTAAACTTACAGACATCAAACCTGCCCCTGCCTCCGAAGTGCTGGTATTAAAGGTACATGCTAAAACACTCAGCTAAATAAAATTCTTTAAAAATTAAAAATTTTTAAATGGAAAAAAATCTCTTCATGTGATTAATTTATGAGGTATGAATATACTACCTTTAGGTAAAATAACAAAGGCAAAAATCACTAAAATGATAAGTTTGACAGGAATATCCCCTTCTCAGTTCAGTAAGATATGACGAATAAGAGGAGACAATGTAATTACAAGTGTAACTGAGTTATGGATATAGAAGACACAGGTCTGTCTACTCAAAAGATGTCAGAATACTCCTTCAGCCAAATGACCAGAGTAAAAACAAAATCCTAGCAGCTATCTATGTACTAGAGACAACAGGTTATAAATAACATAAAGGGAGAAAATTCATACAAAAGCAGCAGCAGCTGAAGTACCTAAGGTGTTACATTCCTAAGAGCTGTAGAAGGCTGGAGAAGTAAACCAGCTGCCTTTGCAGATGGATGAGAAAAGCTCTATGAAAGCAGTGTGGAGTTTATGTTGGGGAAGAGCAGATACAAAAATCTCACTTAGATAAAATACAGTTCTCATGCAAATGGATCCCAGTGGGATTTTTCAAGGAAGCACCTAACAATGTGATTTTAAAGTTCTTCTCAACGAGTAATAGAAAATAACAATTGTTGTTTGAAAAATAAAAAGACTCAGAGGATCTAGAATTACCATTTGATAAAAAGAGTTTCAGCATGGTATGGTGCTAGGATTATTATATCCATAAATACAACAACATGGCATGGTGCTAGGATTGCTATATCCATAAATATAGTAACAATATGGTATGGTGCTGGGACTATTATATTCATAATATATATCTCCCTACCTAGTTTTTGTTTTGTTTTTAATACACTATTTCTGCTCAGGCTATCCTAAGAAAAAAGCTAGAAATAAAGACTTCCGATTAAAAGCATTAATCAAAGCATTATGTACAACAGTGCAAGGTTGGAAACAAATGCTTCAAGCAGTGCTACAGAAAGATGCAGCCATTCAAGTTAACATGGGGTGGAGTGGATGGTACATGCGTGTGAGGTGCAGGACTTCAGGTGTCTTCATCTACTGCTCCCCACCTTATTGACTTGAGACAGAGTCTCTCACTGAACCAGAAGCTTCCTAGTTAGTCATTTCAGCCACCTGTCTTATTCTACATGACTGAGGTCAGAGGTACCCAAGAGCTGTGCCCACCTTTTAATGTGGGTGCTGCAGATTGAACTCAGGCATTCATGCTTACAAGAGCAAGAGTGCCTACCCACTGAACTATCTTCCCAGCCTCTGGAATTACTTTTGAAGACTATTTAGTGATTACTAGAAATTTTCAACAGGTTACATTGGGGAAAAAAAGTCACTTTGCTGAGTTGTATTTATCATGTAATCTCCTGCAGGACATATGTCTTCATCTAAGTCATTGTTAAAAATGTGATTAGATAAAGCTGGAAACAGGTGGAGAGTTCACTGGAGTCAGTCTCCCTCTGCTGGATCAAGGCTGAGCTTAAGGCTTGATGTATCTGTAATTCCATTGCCTGGCCCTTCAGATATCAATGGTTTTCAGATGATCCCTGGATAAGGCTACAGGAGAATCAGAGGGAGACTCTGGCAGCCACATTCCAAGTGACCTCTCAGACAGGACCAAGAGATCTTTATTTTGAAAGGTGATTCGGATGTATTACCAGACTTAGGAACCAATACTTTCTTGGTCACAATCCCAAGGTTTGAAATGCTTATTAAATGTCTTTTAGAAGTAATCATCTAAATGAGAATTTAATTAAAAAAAAAACACCTCTTTTTGGATTAAGACTTGCTTGGCACAGGCAGCATCCTTTGTTCAAATCCCAGTTATCACAAAACCAAACCCACTACCATCACCATATCACACAAGTCCTCTTTCCACCATTTGTCTTGATACTCAGCCACTTGCAAAGAGATAATGCAGTGAGTGGGCAAACCACGGACTATCTGGCCGTGCTGAATACTGTCACCAATGTCACACACTAGCTGCCCCACAGCCCTCCCACCCTTCCTCAAGCACTCGTTCCACTCTGTTCTCAGTCACCAGTTGCTTTTCCTCCACAACCCTCCCCATTCCATCCACTTATAACTGTGTTGAGGTCATGCTCTTCTTTAAGCAAGCCAGTAAAATGTCTCTGACCAGTGGTGCCTCCCGTCCAGTGCCCTGCCGCTGAGGATTTTCTGTATTTAATGCCTCCTACACATTCCTCCACCCACCACCACCTGCCTTCCACCATCGCCACTTGCTGACACGGTTCTTGCCAAGGTCACTTTGGCTCCTGATGGCTGATCCACCTACAAGCTCTGTTTTGATCCTTTCTCCCAAGAAATACCTGGTTCTTTGGGCCCTCTCTTCACTCAGCTTCTATGACTTCTGAGAGGTTATGCTGTATTTTGCCTGTTTAGCCACCCCCTCTCCTTTTCTGATAACAGCATCCAGAGGCCTTTCCCTACTCTTCAGCCTTAGGATAGGGGCTGATAACCCCATTCCATGTGTTTGTCTTCTATCTTTGCAGAGATAGGTATACGAATCCATGGGATTAAAACCAGAGACTTGCTGAAAGTGCTGGAGTAAAAAAGTTACTTGTTTCTACCTCCTTTCCCCATTAAACACTCTATATACATATAAGTGTGTTGGGAGGGGGGAAAGAGGGAGGGTCTTATTTAGCCCAGGCTGGCCTCAAACTTGCTATGACAGATAACGATGATCTTGAACATGTTTCTGCTGCCTCTCTCTCTCCCAAGTGCTGGGATTATAGACACGTATCATTACACCTGTTTTATGTGGTACTAGGGATGAATCCCAGAGTCTTTGCATGCTAGAGAAGCACTCTATCAACTGATCTATAGCCAGGGCCCCTAAATATTATATTTAAAATAGTATTTTTAGAGTTAATACATAATAAGCATTATTTTTTCTTTTATGAATGAGTGTTTTATATTTATAAATGTAAGTATACCACCTATATGCAGTGTCTATGGAGGCCAGAAAACTCCCCTGGAACTGGGGTTATAGATGGTTGTGGATACAGGGAATCAACCAAACCTCCAAACCTGGCTCCTCTGCAATAGCAGGGAGTGTTCTTTTCTTTGCTTTTTTTTTTTTTTTTTTTTGTTTGTTTGTTTGTTTTTTCGAGACAGGGTTTTTCTGTATTGTTTTGGAGCCTGTCCTGGAACTAGCTCTGTAGACCAGGCTGGTCTCAAACTCAGACATTTGCCTGCCTCTGTCTCTGCCTCCCAAGTACTGGGATTAAAGGCGTACACCACCAACACTCAGCTCAGGCAGTGTTCTTAACCACTGAGCCATCTCTCCAGTCCTTATTTTTTTAAAAATAAACATTCATCATACTTTTATTTTATCAATTTGAGTATTATGAATGATGAATGTTTATTGACTGGCAAGATATATACAAGGAAAAACAAAACCACAGGGATTCCTCGGTAGCTATTGGTACTCTCTCAGCCTCACATTTACTCTCTAGTTCTCTTTATTCTTTTGTTCCTTTAGCTCATTTCCACTTTGTTTTCTTTTTGGAATACATTTTTTTTTTCATTTTAAATTAGCACACACAGATGCACAAATTACTTGACTGGCACTAATTACAGAATTATGAAAATTGGAATTACAGGCTGCTTCATACTATAAGAATGTTTTTATTGGTTTGTTTTTATTTTTCATTTCTAATGATTGAACCCAGGACCCTGTGCATGCTAGGCAAGCACTTCACTGCTGAGCTACATCCCAACCCCAACTGGAATACAATTCATCTACCAGAGAATTTATCTGTGTTTGATTCACTCTCAGAATCATATACTCGGTACCACTACCCAATTTCAGAACACTTTCATCACTCTAAAAAGGAACCACACACCCATGAACAATTTCTCTTCATTGCTTTTGCACACAAGTGTCCAGTTGTCCCAGCATCATCTGTTGAAAAAGCTATTCTTTTTTCCATTGAACTGTCATGATAATGTGTCAAAAGTCAGTTGACCATAAATATGAAGGTTTATTTTGAGGCTCTCAGATCTGTACCACTAATCAATCTATCCTTCTGCTAGTGCCACACTGCACTGTTTTCAGTAGTAACATGGTAAGTACTAAGTCAGGAAATGTGAGTCCTCCAAACTTTGTTCTTTTTCACAATCCAGAGTTCCCAATGATTTAGAGTCAGCCTGTCAATTGCTGTCCCAAACAAACAATAACAAGACAGAGTAATAGAAGTTATTTTGAATCTGACAACCAATTCAGGTACACTGATTAGGTATGGTGTCACACCCTTATAATCCTAGAACTCCAGAGGCAGAGGTAGGAGAACTACCACACATCTGAAGCCATCCTGGACTACATAGTGGGTCCAGACCACTGAGACTCTGTCTCAGAAAACAAACAGCAGTTCAGGAGCATTGTCATGTTAACATGGCCTCCAATCCTCAGATACAGGATGGTTTTCCGTTTAGGTCTTCCTTAATGTCTTCTAGTAATGACTCTAATTTTCAATGTAGAAGCCTTGCATTTCTTTTTGTTGGGCTTATTCCTAGGTGCCCTAGGATCCCCTTTGGATGATATCACAAACAGTTTTGTTTGCTTAATGTCACTTTGAGATTGTTCAAGTTTAGAAAAACAATAGATTTCTGTTTCTAATCAAGATTTTTTAATATAAAAAGGGCCATGCGGTCGGCAAACAATTTTACTCTTTTTCAATCTGGATGCAGTCTGTGTCTTTTTCTGCCTATTATCCTGCTCCCTGTCCCTTTAAAGCCTACCTCGTTTCTTTCTTTTTCTTCTCCTTTTTTTTTTTTCCAGTTCTGGGGATTGAACCTAGGACCTCACACATATTAGGGAAGCACTGAGCTATCCCCAGTCCAGCCTACATAGTTCTAGAGTCACTTCTTCTTTTTTCCTCATTAGAATAAACTTTTTGGGGGGATGGTGCCAGGGTACAGGAGGAAGAGAGGAAGTAGAACTCTTAAGAGCAGAAGTTGAAATTTGTAGTTTTAATTGATTTCCGGGGACCTGCCCATGTTTCACAGTGAAATTATTTTGCTTTATAGGAGCTGGGCCCACTGATTTTTTTTTTCTGTTTAAAAATACTGAAATTTAATTTTTAATAGATTTCTTTTTAATTGTGTTTAGGGGTGTGTGCACACATGTGAATGCAGGTGTCTATGACATCCAGAAGACGGCACTGGATTCCTTGGGGCTAGTGTTAACAGGTGGGGTTGTGTGTCACCTGATATGTACTGGGAACAAACACCAAACTTGGGTTCTTTGGAAGAGCAATCAGTGCTTTTAACTGTGAAACCAACCTATGAAACTTGTCCTTTCCTTTCAAGCTTTGGACATAATCCTGGATAAGCCCAACACCTGACTTCCTCGGCCATTAAAATCAAAGATGATACTGTCTCTTTCACCTGTGCCAATCTCTTCTCTGGACAGTTTTTCCTTGCCTGTCTGAAGCAGACTATTTAACAGTTCTTATTATACATCCTGTCTTTTGAGAAATAAAGTAACCAGACAATAATAGAGCTGTCAGATCTTCTGCCTTTACCCCAAAGAGACTTTGACAAATATCTCCCACATCTGAAGTCTTTCCTCTAGTCTTTCAATGCTATGATCTACAGGAGATTCTGCCAATCTGTTCTTTCCATTTAACCTCACTCTTTTAATCTGCCCCTTTCTGGCACTTGTCCCCTCCTGGTGATCACCCAAAAAGGAGTGGGCATATTTTTTTTGACACCCAAGGCTTTTCAGGCATCCCACCTAGGAGAACTTTCTATCAAAACAAAGGACACACTTAGCTGCCTCAGTTCTGATGAATGTCCTGGTCCACCACTATAACAGAACTCCTAGTTTCTCCAAAGCAAGAGAGAGAAAAACAGAGTTTAATTAAATGTGTGAGATGCATTGCAAAGTCTGTGTTAGAGGCTTACAATGACAAGGAACATTTCCCTCCATGACATTTGCAGGTCCTGTATTAGTCAGAAGGAAAAGAACCCGTGACTTTATAGACTGGCCCCTTCCCCAAGTATGAGTGAGCACTTTGTGCACATTGCTAGAAGCAAAACACCCAGGTCCCTAGCCAGGACCTCCCTAAAGGACAGGCCAGGAAGGCCCGCTCTCATGGCCCTCTCCTGTTTACTACTCCAAGTCCCCAGGTCTCCAGGACAGCTGCCTTCTGTTTGGGGCTTTCCTCCCAGAGACCAATCACTTCTTCCTACTGTGCTCTAAAACCAATTTCAGATGCCACAAGTGTAGTTTCATCCAGCTTCCTGTCCATAGTGATCTTCTAACCCCCAGGTTCACTTTGGACCCTTGGTCTAATGACAGAGCCATTTGGCCCAAGCTTCCAGTTAAGGTTATTTCTCCCTTACCTTTGGGCTGTAGCTCCTACTGAGTCCAGCTACTAAGAAATACTTAACTGGGAGTTATAGCCATGAGTAAAATCTCAGAACTGGTCTTAACACTATTCCACAAAGCTTCTCCTAATCAATGAAGGAGAGAAGAATGAGAATATAACAAAATAATCTGAGGGGGGGAAGAGGATTGATACACATCCCTTTGAGCTGAGTTGTACTCTCCTACCTCAGGCCTGTTTGTTAGCCAGGCTGTGGACAGAGGAGCACACTGTCTTTAGCCTAGGTTGGCATAGATAGCATCAAGGAAAAGCTCCCTAATTAAGTACAGGTACAGTGAGGCCATGGCAAAGATACACAGGAGGAAAGGTGGGGCTGCTATGAACCCGCCACCAGCACATTTTAACAATGTTATACTCTTATTTGCTATAAACTTAAAAAGTTCTCTCCCCACTCTTGTAATACTTCACTATTCCAATAATTCACAACTGTTACTACTAAGACCTTAAATGTACCATCTGTTTGCCATCTATTTTGTTTTTGTTTCTTAAGTTTTGTTGTTGTTCTTATGGCTGTTGTTTTGTTTTGGAGACAGGGTCTTTTGTTGTGTAGCCCAGGTTATCCTAGAATGCTTTATTTAGCCCAGGCTGGCCTAGAAGGCACAATCCCCATGCCTCAGCTACCTAAATGCTGGGATTACAGGCAAGCACTATCACAGATTAATATTTACCCTCTTTCAAGGAGCCAGCTACTATAATATAATATATATATGTATGTGTATATATATATATATATATATATCCTTTCATATCTGAGGGAACATATTCAACACTATTTTCACCTTATTAAAAAGCATCAAATGAAACAATTTCAATATTATTTTCCCCACTCTTCTTTCACATTTCAAAACACTGTGTATTTCATTTGCTGAATTCATACACAGCATATCTACAGGCTTTGACATATTTCTTATAGTAACAACTACTCTGTCTATTGGAACTGAAGAAAAAGATCCTTTTTAACAGAAATAGCATGTACCCCAAAGCTGCAGTTTTCTCAACACCTGTTGAAATCAAATAGTGAAAAGTGTGTTCCAATTCCCATAACTCCATATCCAAATCGAAATGTTGATTCACTTTGCTTCGACCGACAGGGTCTTTATCAAAAAGAAACAAAACAGCGCGCGCACACACACACACACACACACACACACACACACACACACACACACACACACCCTCCAAAAAAAGCAAACAACAACAAAACAAAACAAAAAACCACAAAACCAAACCTTCCCAAAGAAAGGAAGTTGTTTTGTTTTGCTCTGTGAGACTCGCTGTCTAGCCTTGGCTGGCCTCGAACTCATTCTGTAGACCAGGCTAGCCTCGAACCCACAGAAATTCTCTTGCCTCTGCCTCCTGAGTGCTGGGATTAAAGACATGCACCACCGCTGCCCGGTTGAAAGGGAGTTTTAATATGCTGGCTGCTTTAGAAATAAGATGCCTTATTTAAAAAGCAGTCTGTTTCATGGTAAATTATTTCTCATCGAGTCACTTCAGAGGAAGCTATGCGATTGGAACCGCAGGGCAAGCACGGTTATTGCTTCCGGAGACAGTGAGCATGACAAATATTCAGTTTGTCAAGGGTGAAGAAAAGAAAACTAACAAATAGTAACCTGACACTCCCCTTCGTTCCAGCCTGGCAAGGCGGCTACACTGTAGGCTAACTTCACATAGACCATAAAGCTGAATGAAAGCAGCCGCTGTGGCGGAGAGTGGCGTAAAGGCACGGCAATGCCTCCTCCGTGGCATGCATTCATTCATTCGTTGTCACTGCGCTGGAAGCTCACCTCTCCAACTAGGACCCGCGCACCTTCATTCTCACTTCCAGCCCGAGGCTGCACTGCTCATGCTCTCCAGAGCCTCGCCCTCCCTCCCTGCCCTGTGTTCCCAGGCCAGAGTAACAGGCAGGATCAAGGGCGGCCTTAGCCACAGAAAGCGGGGGGCTCGCAGCACCGAGCTCAGGGGAGCCTCGCGCGACGAGAGCCCGTCGGGGTGGGGAGAGGGGACGGGCCACCGGGCTCTGAGTGTCTGTAACCTGAGGGCAGACGGTGCCCAGGAGGGGGGGCAGCGAGCCTGCGCGGAGAGTTACCTGATGAAGGTGGTCTTGCCGGTGCTGTACTGGCCCACCAGCAGGATCATGGGCTTGTTTTCGAAGTCGGCGTCCTCCAGCGCAGGCGAGTGGAACTCATGGAAGCGGTACGCCTCCTCCAGCGGCAGCACCTTGCGCTGGTAGAGCGAGCGCAGGCCGCCCGTCACCGTCTGCACCGCGTCCACGCCGCCCGAGCGTTCGCGCCCGCCCGCCTGCCGTCCCATCCAGCTGAACATGCTGCCGCCAGACAACTTGCAGCCCGCCGCGATCCAGTCAGACCCTGCGTCTCTCTACCTCAGCGCCCGCGTAGCTCTGGCCGTCGCCGCCCGCTCCCGGGCCCGCCCCCTGCCGCGACGACCAATCATCAGCCGCTGCGTCACGGGCGGGCGCTCATTATTCAGAAGCGCTCTCAGGTCCTTCCTCATTGGGCGTCTGCCAGCGAGGAGTGGAGGCTCTAGCCAATGGAGAGGCGTGTCTTAATGAATTATCGATGACGGCATAGGTCTGGAGGGCTGGGCGAGGAGAGG
The DNA here is from genome assembly GCF_943737965.1 of Phodopus roborovskii. Classification (NCBI taxonomy): domain Eukaryota; kingdom Metazoa; phylum Chordata; class Mammalia; order Rodentia; family Cricetidae; genus Phodopus; species Phodopus roborovskii. Next base: position 33,075,786 of record NW_026126416.1, on the reverse strand, counting down.
GAGTCGCCCCAGGCTGGGTGGCACGGGAGCGTCTGCCCGGGAATATCCCTCTGGCCAGGTGGCGTCGGCTTCCGGGCAAGTCTTAGCTGGCAGGAACGAACCACCAGAGGACGACCTTCTGGAACTCGATTCATCCTAAGCTTCTAGACATAGATACTGGGGACGGAAATTTCAGAAAGTTGACAGACAGGTTCCTTTTCCGCTGGCAGATTGTTATCCTGTTTACGGCCTGAGAGACTCGGGCTCACCGATATAACTGGCATTTTTTGAAGGAGAGGAAATAAACTTCGGTCTATATGCGTGGGTATTTCTCTTGCCTCCACTGAATTCTGGATCAGTTGAAGGCCCCCTTTCTCCTTGGCTTTATTTAATTTTCTAACGCATGGAATCTTCACTGTTAACCATCTAATTTCAACACTAACATACACCAGAGCTGTTGTCATCTCCTCGCCGCCCCCTTTCCAGATTAAAACCTAGACACTGGTAGAAATAATTGACCATCGCTAGGCGAGAAATAACGTGAGTGTGTTTTCAGCGTGGCCCATGAGGTCAGCTGCATAGGAATAACCAGAGGTGCTTGTTAAAATACAGATTTCTAGTTCTCGCTGCAGACCTACTAAATTAAAATGTTGAGAGATTGAGGTCAACAATTGCCTGCAAGTGATTCTTGTGTGCATTAAGTTTGGAGAAAGATCGTGATAAATTACTTCTTGAACTTGGAAGAAATGCAGATCCGACTCTTGAGGTAGTTGTAAAACTACATTTTGAACGATCTCCCAGGTGTTGCCAGTGCAGTGCAGGAAAGTTTATGACAGCTTTGTTCATCAGTAAAACTTGGAAGCAACCAAAGTGGCCTTCAGTAGACGAATGAATAAACTATGGTATAGCTGCTGGTCTATGAGGCGAATTTATAAGTGAGGTTTCCAGATACAAGGACCAGCTATGTCTACATTGTAGAAACAACAATTGGACATTGAAGTGCAAAATCTACATCCCTTGGAACAGCACCAAAAGTAACGTATGTTTAGAGCTAAATCTAATCGAATGTACCAGACCTATATGCTGAGAATCACAATATATTTCTAAGAGAAATGAGGGCCTAAATATATATTGTCTGTATCATGTCAGTGGACCAGAAGACTCAACATTAAGATACCAGTTTTACCCAATTCATTGGATGCAATCCTAATAAAAAATCTCAGCAGGTTTTTGTTTTAGTCAAAATTAGCAAAACAATACCAAATTTCATACAGTGGCCCAGAAAAAAAAATGTTAAGTATAACAAAGTGGAGCCTTTATATTACCTAATTTCAGGACAAATAAAGCTACAAAAATCAAGATGGGTGGTGTTAATACAAAAATTATCTAGTAAGCATATACTAATGACATTTCAGGAACAGGCAATAGGCTAGTGCAAGGTTTTCTTGACTATGACATCACATTTTAATTTATGTGAGTACACTCCATGATGCTCACACAATGCCTAGCATTGCATTTTAAGGATATGCCATCATTTAGTGAGGAATTACCACATGAATGGAACAGAGTTCAGAAAGACCTACACATACATGGCCAACTGGTTTTTGACAAAGCACAAAGTCAATTTAGTGGATAATTCAAAATCTATTTTCTTTTTGGAGCAGATTCTCAAACACCCAAGCTGGCCTTAGACTCACTAGATACACGGGAATTACCTTAAACACATCTTGATTCTTTTGCTTCTGCCTCCCAAGTGCTAGGATTACAGGCATATGCCCCCACAGACTGGCCCAGGAAGTCTTTTATGTAAACAGATTAGAGTATAGAAGTTTAGCATGCATGAAGCAGTGGGGTCCATCCCCACCCCACCAGCAAACATGACCCACATATAGCTCTAGAGCAATAGGATACCTGTATTCAGAAACATGAATTCTGATCCAGGCCTCATACCCTATGTTCAAATTGACTCAGAATGAACTCTAGATGTAATGTAAAATTTACAAGTTATAAAACTTCTCAAAGAAAACTTAGGAGATAGTTTGTGTGGTTGTAAGGTAGGGAAAAATTTCCTAGGTAACACCAGAGGGCCATACATATGAAGAAAATTAGTTGATAAACTGGATTTCATCAAACTTAAGAATGTCTGACCTATGAAGGAACTATGGGAAAGGTAAAGTGCAGACTTGGAGAATATATTTACAGATGTCTCACAAAGGCTTATATGCAGAATGGATAGACCTTTAAAAATTAATGACCAGGGATTGGAGAGATGACTCGGTGACTAAGAGAACTAATTCTTCCAGAGGACCCAGATTCAATTATCAACACCCACATGTCAACTCAAGGACCCAATATCCTCAACTCAGGCATCCAATGCCCTCTTCTGGCCTCTGCAGGCACTGAATGCACACGGTGCACAGACATACAGGAAGGCAAAACATATAAAAAAAAAAAAAAAAAAAGGAAAAAGTTTAAAAAAGAAAACTAATTTTAATAATGAAAAATTTACAACAGACATTTCACAAAAGTGTGAAAAGTTAGGGGAAGGAAATTAAAACCACAAAAGACATCACAATATACCTAATAAATTGTGTAAAATTATCAAGATCATACAAATTATTGGTGAGAAGCTGTAACTGCCTTATACAATTTGTGCAAATGTGAAATGATCCAAAACCTTTGTTTATTTCTTGGAAAGGTAAATACACTTGTCACATGATCTAGTAGTAATAGAAGGAAAGGTTATAAAGAGGAGAGAGAAGAGCATAAAAGAAACCTTGTGGGGATGAAAGATGACCTTCTTTTGATTATATATTTTGATTATAGTTTCACATTTGTACACCTAGGAAGTTAATCACTATGTGCTTTCTTTAAAAATATTTTATTTTACATGTATGGATATTTTGCTTGCTTATCTGTGTACCACATGCATGCTGTACCAGAGGGGAGATCAAGAGTCCCCAGACACTGAAATTACAGCTGGATGTAAGGCACCAAGTGGGTTCAGGGAGTTGAACACAGGTACTCTGCAAGAACAGCCAATGCTCTTAACTACTGAGCCATATCTTCAGACCCCTAAATTATATACTTTCAATATATGCAGTTGATTATATGTCAATAATTTCTCGATGAATTGCCAAAAATTCATATATTTTGCCTCAGGAATTTCATATTGAAGAAACTAACCTGAGGGTATTTACCCTGAGGAATAATGAATATAAAACTTTATTGGAGAGGATGTTTATTATTGTTTATAATACTGAAAAGCTGCAACTATCTGTCTCCCCACAGTGTTAAACAAATGGTGGCTTCTTATGCAGTTATTGAACATTGTGTCATATAAGAAGAATATTAATGACCTGGAAAAAAAATCAGAGAATTTTGGATTATGGTTGCAGCTCAGTGGATGGCACCTGATGTAGCGTGGGTGGGTAAATCTTTGAAGATATTTGGTGGTGGAGAAGCTAGCCACAGAGGGGTGACTATAATAGGATGACATTTCATGGAGGTTTCTAAAGTAAAGTTCACAGAAACAGGAAGTAGAGTTAGAGCAGTGGTTACCAGAAGTTTCAGGGAGGAGGAAATAGGGTGTTGTTCAGTTGTATAGAGTTCCATTTTGCTAGTTGGAAGAGCTACAGAGAGCTCTTGCACACTAATGTGAAATGCTGTGTACTTAGAAATGGCATAAGATGATAAATTTTGTGTTGTATGCTATGTGTTGTAGTTTGACTTTTTTTGAGACAGGGTCTTTTTAAAATTAATTTAATTTTATATGTATGGCAATTTTGTTTGTGTTTTGTGTACCACTTGTGTGCCTGGTGCCCACAGAGGCCAGAAGAAGATGCCAAATTCCCTGGAACTGGGGTTATAGATGATGTGGGTGTTGGTGTTGGAGCTGAACCTGGGTCCTCTGGAAGAAATACCAATGCTCTTAACTGCTGAGCCATCTCTTCAGGCCTATATGGTTTTTAAAACTATAACTCGGCCAGGTGGTGGTGGTACCTGCAGCACTCAGGAGGCAGAGGCAGGTGGATCTCTGTGAGTTCAAGGCCAGCCTGGTCTACAGTGTGAGTTCCAGGATGGGAACAGCTGTTACACAAAGAAGCAAAACAAAACAAAACTACAACTTTAATGTTTTTTAAGTGGATGTACAGGATTTTGTATTTTTGTTTAAAGATTTGAAAGTGCCCAAGAAAAAGGCAGAAGTGCTGAACCTCCCAGACTGTAACGCTTCCAGAGCCTGGGAATGGGTGACACTAGTTTTCTCTGTATGGGCTTTAGAATTTTTTCAAACTTTACGGAACAATCACATTCTTGTTTTACAAGCAGGAAAGAAAACTAAGGAAGAAACATAAATGAATTGCCTTTAGCCCTTCCAAAAAAAAAAAAAAAAAAAAAAAAAAAAAAAGGAAAAGGAAGTCCTGCGGAGCCTCCCTCTGCCCTCTGCCCTCTGCCCTCTGCCCTCTCCCTCCCCCCAGCACCCATGGTGCTTCCTGTAGCATTCTTGCTCTCACTAGTTCTTGACTTAGGGGAGGGTGACTGGTCCTTTCCTTTCTTGCATCCATTTATAAATGGCAGTTCTCCTTTGGTTTGCTCTCTTCCTACTTAACAGTCCCAGTTCCAGTTCACAAGCTAATTCTATGGCTTGCAGGTCTACAGGGACGCCTGGAAATTTGTTGTGCTATATAATCCTTGGGGAAAGTAGCCTGACAATAAGACTCATAATTCTCTTTGCTGTATAGAAAAAAAATTTTTTTTTTTTGTTTTTTTGAGACAGGGTTTCTCTGTGTAGCTCTAGCTGTCCTAGAACTAGCTCTTGTAGACCAGGCTGGTCTTGAACTCACAGAGATCTACCTGCCTCTATCTCCCAAGTGCTGGGATTAAAGGCATGTGCCATCACCGCCAGCCAGAAAAAAATAATTTTTTGAAAAAACAAATTATACAATTTTATTAGCATAATGATAATTGTACAAAATTATGCCTTTCATTATATTTTGTGTACATGGGGTATGTGTGTGTGTTCATGTGGATGTATGTGCACATGTGTGCATGTGTGTGTACAGGTCAGAGATTGATGTCAAGTGTCTTTCTCCATTGCTTTCCACCTTAGTTTTTGAGACAAGGTCTTTCATTGAACCTGGAGCTCACTGGTTCACTAGGCTGTCTAGCCGGTGACCCATCCTGAAGTTACAGTAACGCACTTAGGCTTCTAGCTTTTCCTGGGATGTGAAGACTCCAACCTCAGGTCCTCAAATTGCACAGCAAGCTCTTTATTGACTGAGTCGCCTCTCCGGCCCTCATCTGACATTTTCACGCTGTATATCATGAACATTTGTCCTTTCATTGCCCTCTTGTCCCTCCTCTGCTCTCCACTGCACTCTTTCCTCTTTCTAAATAGCCCATGTTCTACCTTCAAGCTTCTTTTTAAATCTAGGCTGTGTATACAAGAGGAAAATGGAGTGTTTGCCACAGTTCTATTGCCATTCTTGTGGAAGGGTTTTGTCCTTACTCCTTGGTCACAGGTTGTCTTGGGTGATGTTCAGCAGCTGTCTGTAGATGTTGACGAGTCCAGCACCTTACACCGCAGTCACTTAAAGGCCTGGAATGGGGGGGGGGGCAGGTTCTTTGGCCCGTGGAGCAGACCCCCATCACTCTCACACCCTGTTCTGCTTTCTCTGTGGACACTTTTCTATGTCACAGAGGTCACTTGAAATGTAGCTAGAGCATGGGTGTCTAGTAGGTACTTCAGGGGAGACACCTTTAGCGATATGACTCTGACTTTGTACTTGGGCACATTGCCATCTAGGTAAAAAAATTAAATTTTCCAGGCTCTGTGCAGGCAAGTGTGGTCATGAGACTAAGTTCTGGCCAGAGTTATGTGAGCCCAAGGTGTAAGGTTTCCAGGAAGTCTCCTTAACAGGAAGAAAATTTGATTTTTTATTTATTTGTGTGTGTGTGTGTGTGTGTGTGTGTGTGTGTGTGTGTGTGTGCTTTGAGACAGGGTTTCTATTTTAGCCCTGGCTGTCCTGGAACTCACTCTGTAGATAAGGCTGGCCTCAAACTCACAGAGGTCAACCTGTCTCTACCTCCCAGAGTGCTGGGATTAAAGGTGTGTGCCTCCTTGCCTGGCTATTGGTATTTTCTTTTATTCTCCTGTCTTTCATGGTCTGGAACAATGATGCACTGCTGGAGTTCCAGTGCTCATTCTGGCCAAGACAGCAAAGGAAAGAGCCAGCAGAAATAGGCTCCCTCACACTCTGTGCAGGGACCTTAGACTGCATTCCTATGGACTTCATTAGAGCAAACAATTTTCAGAGCAAAATGTAATTCCTAACTAACAGCTTGTTTCTAGAAAGAACCATGCTAAAACAACAGAACCTGGAATGTGATGTCCACTTGGTAGATGAGGATGAAGGACAAATTTAAATTATCAAATATTCCATACTAGGATTTAAAACATTGCCACATGTTTTTTTTGACATGTCTCTTATTTGGAGGTGAGTTCTTTGTCCCCGGCTTGTGATGGCTTCCCCCAATAGACAGATGTCTGTGGAATCACAGCTCTGAGCTGCAGGCCTACTCATAGGCCAACTGCTGACACCATCTCAGTCTTCACCCAATGGCCATGAGGAAAACCATGGAAAGGTGCTGTGATTGACAGCTCTCTGAGCCTGTCCAACCTTCCTGGACTTCCCAGCCCAGGCCTCAGGGAAGTGAATGGAGCCATCGTTTAAAAACAAAAAAATAGGGGGTTGAGGATTTAGCTCAGTGTAGAGTACTTGCTTAGCAAGCCCAAGGCCCTGGGTTCAGTCCTCAGATTTAAAAAAAAAAAAGAGGCTATGAATTTGAAAGAGAGCAAGAAGAGGTGTGTGGGAGGGTTTGGATGAAGGAAATGGAAGGGAGAAATTATGTCAATATATTATAATCTAAAAGAAAACCCACACAGTTTATTTAGTCACTTACATTATTGTGTATGTGCATGGTGTAGGCATGTATGTGGCCATCAGAGGACTGCGCTGTGGAGTCAGCTCTCTTTTCACCTTTATGTGGGTTCCAGGGATTAAACTCAGGTGGTCAGACTCTCCCCACTGAACCATCTCACTAGCCCAAGGAGCCGTCTTGAAGTGGGTTCTTCTTTTCAGTGGTCTTCTCAAGTCACTTATGCTAAGGTCTCGAACATGGAGTGGAGAAGCTGTCCTTGATCTGCCTTCATGATCCTTGAGCCAGCAGACTCTGACCCTAATCACACAGTGGTCAATTTATGTCCTTATACTCAGAAAAATAGATAGCTGGAAAAAGCTGGGTATGGTAGCACATGCCTATAATTTCAGTACTTAGAATCCTGAATTGCTATGCATTTAAGGACAGCCTGGGCTGCATTGCAAGCTCCAGGCTAGACTATAGGCTAGAAAGATAGAGCCTGGAAAACCAGAACTGGAACAACTGGTAATTCTTCTCTTTATATAAAAGTTGAGTTCTTTTTCAAAGAAAAGAAGTTCCTATGCAGGCAGTCTAGGCCTGATTTGATAACTTCATAGTTCAAAAGTCCCAAGACCCCTTTATCTTCAGTACTGCCCAGAACACAGGCATCATGGGTTAAGCACAGGTGGTGGTGGTGATGGTGGCCAAAACACAATCTTATGAATGGCATATAAAGCTGAAAGAGACCCAGATCTCTGAGAAACACAGAACTTCAGTTTTGAGCAGCTTAATTTTAGATCTTTAGATTATAGAGTAAAAACCTCACTAGCAGATACAGGCTTAGAACACCTTTGTTTAGATCAAGGGAGAGCCGCCTTAGCTTATCTGGCACTAGAATGTTGAGTTGTTGAAAAAGAAGTAGACTGCTAAGAGTATGGAGGTGAGGGTGAGGAGCAAAGATGCAGGACCTCATAGAATATCAGCGCTAGGAGAGTAGCAGTAGTCAGGGAGGGGCTCCACCTTCCTGGGTAGAAACCAGGAGGGAAGGTATCATTAACCTGGCCTCTTTGTTCCTGCTGTTTGCACCTGATGTACCCTTGTGTACAGAGGCTATGAGAATCAGTTTCCATATGGCCCTCCCATGGGGGGCCAGAAGGGTGCTCCTTGAAGTTTGGTCACTGGTTGGCCCCTTCTTGTGTCTCAGTACCTACAGTAGTAACATGTCCCAGTTATCTGCAAGTTGGACTGGTGAGCAAGGAAGCTGTGGGCAGCAAGGGGCTCTGGGAGCAGAGACAGGCCCTAGCAGCATTCAGGTACAATAGCCCAGGAGGGCTCTGGGCATGGGACTCAGCCACCATGCCCTGGGAAAGTATTTCCATGGTTTCCCCCATGTTGAGGCAGGATAGAATGAGAGGGGAATTTTGGAGACACAAGAAAGGAAAAAGAGCTCCCACCCCAAGCATCAAGTTGAAGCCTCTAATCAGCAAAAGAACAAGAATTCCAACACAATTAACAAAGGCTTAGGGCCTTTCTCCCTTCCCAGCCACAACCTGTAATTTTCTAGGAATCTCACCGGAAATCCCATTTACAAAGAAACGACACGTATTCAGCTCCTTGTTCAATCCTAATGGCTTCTGAGTTTTTCCCTCTCCTCTTAATAAAGTAGAAACATGTTAGTATGCATGACATATTTGTGTGCATGTGCCACAGTGGATACTTTTACACCTTCATGTGAGTTCTGGAGACTGAACTCAGATGGCCAGGCTTATATGAGTTTTTGTTTTGTTTTGTTTTGTTTTTAATTTAACTTTACCTGTTGAGTCATCTTGCTGGCCCTGGCTTCTGGTTTTGCCTTATCAGATTATAATTTTATCCAGTGTGTCTCTGGAGCACCTCATGTCTCATCTTAAAAGAGGATGGGGAGGGAGAAGGAAAAAGGAGTTTCTTGGCAGCCTTTTGAGATGTAACTTGAGAGCCAATGAAATGTATACATGGCTAATGCTAGGACATGAATTGCTTACTCTCCCCTGAGGAGCCTATGGGCACATCTTACTCTCTAGGAAGAGCACACTGCCACTTGGGTATATCTTTTTTTTTTTTTTTCTCCTGGGCTCCTCTGTTGCCTAACCCTATTTAAGCCTATATTAAAATCTCCTTAATAAAAACACCAGCTGTGCTTCACAATTCCAGGTTGTTCTGAAATTCTTTCTGTGTTGCAGCTAGGAATCCAAGATTGACTTTAACCAATGTCCCTAAAGTTTAGGAAGACTCCCCAGGATGCTGAGAGTGACCATGTGGGTCTGTGACTCTGTCTCTATACTAACACAATCCAAGTTCCTGGGAAGCAAGTGGTTTCCAGCCTGCTGTGCACAAGCATGTGCTGGCCGCTGATGCAAGCTGTCATTTGTCTTCCTTCAGTCCTTCCAGCCCAGCACATGGGCAGGAAGCATCCTAGCTTGCCTCAGGTGGTACTCCACTGGCTTATGACAGCTTCATGAAAACAGAAGGCAGCAGCCACCCCAAGAGCAGGCAACAAGCTTTCTGAAGAGCTTCTAGAGAGAAGAAAGGCCAGAGAATTGTAGGGATGAGGGCAGAAGTGAGGGTAGGGGCAAGGATGGGGGTCTAGGTCAGGAGTACTCTGTAGCACCAGATAATGAAAGCAGATAGACCAACATTCACTCTCATGACCACTTTATTCTGTGCTCAAATGGTACAGTGATCTTATAAACTTCACGTGCTATGGTGAGTCCAGTGCATGGCTGCCTGCCTTCGCCTTGCAAAATGAAGGTCCTATTCTGGCTCTCTCTGATAATTCAGAGCCTGTTCCCTGTATGAGGGAGGAGAAAACAATGGCAGCCAGCTACTTCAGTGGAGAGCTAGAGGATGTGAGGGACATCCAACACACATCAGCATCATGTGTGTAGGGACCAGTTCTTCGGGCCAAGAAGCCCAACTTATCAGTGGCTCAAAGAATTCTGTGGGCTCTCCAAGGAGTCATCTGGGGGCAGGTAAGGCTGGAGGGGGTACCAGTCCCTTCGCAGTACAGGTTCTTGTCAGTTCTGTATCCCAACTGGCACTCTGCATAGCAATGATGGAAACAGGAGCCCATTTAAAACAAACAAACGAAATTGTGGAGGCAGGGCATTCATCTCTCAGCAACCAGGGACTGTGGAGGGCTCATGTGACTCAGAAAGAGAGCCTTGTCCTCCATGCTGGGCTCAATTCAGGACACATGCCTAGCTGCCCTTCAGCTTTCATCTTCTCCCCACACAGGCTCCCATTCTGTCCTTTGCTGAAGCCTGGAGTCTGGGTGTCTTTGTGTTCAGGGCTTCGCCAGAGGTTCCCCTCCAAAGCTGGTCTTTCTCAGAGTCCTAAGTACCATTCTGATGCCTCCTTCCTAGCGTTATTCTCCAAGTCACTGTATAAAAACTTAAGAGAAACCAGCTGTGGTGCTTTCTGTGATAAATAAGAAGATTCATACTTAGAAATAAATAACCCTACCTGGAAACAAGAGAGATGTCAGAGAGCATTGATGGCATTGGACTGGTACCTGTGGCCCCTTTCCCACAGCCTGCCCAGGCCTCCCTGAATGGAATCCTGGATCTTCGTTCTGTGGGTTTCTGCTGCATTCCAGCAGGGCCTGGTTTCAATGGAGCTGGATGCTTAGACCTGGTCCTGGTCCTGGTCAGATGCACACCAGGCTCTGGCAGCTGAAGAGGCATCAATGCCATGAGTTGGTCATCTGTTTGGCTTTGTTATGGCAGAGACCAGGCTTTCTCCTAATACTCTCTTCATCATAATAAAAGATAAAAATAAATCACAGGATACTGTTGACAACAAAAATTCCAAGGATACCATTACCTTAAATTTACAAAGCATTTTCCAGAGGAACTTAGAGCAGTTCTCAGTCTTCCTGGGCATTTCTCTGGTGTTGGGGGGAGGCAGAGGGGAGCCTCCAGCTCTAAGGATGAGGTCTGTTGGGAACTAGCCTTTCCGTGTAGCCACACATTGACATTCTACACTTGAGACTGTGTGGGAGCCTGTGAAAGCTCCTGGAGAGAGTTCCCTGCCAGAAATTGGAGAGAGTTTCCAGGGGTATAAAACCCAATAAACTCCTTCTGTCCTTTCTCTCTCTTCCTTGTTCATTTGTAATGTTTCACTAGAAAGCCCAAGCCAGGGAGCAGGGACAGTGGCATGTGAGGTCAGGCTTTAGGAGGCGATGCTTCTGACAACAGAAGCAAACACAGGATGAACAGAGCTCCCCAGGCCTAGGAGGGACACCGGCTCTTCATGCGTCTCTTTTCCACCGCCAATCTCACAGCCTGAAGGAGTGTGTCTTTGTTATTGAGAATGTTATACTCCGCGAGCTTCACCAGCTTGTCGAAAGCGGCCTCTGTGTACGTCAGCTCCTTGGTGGCATAGGGAGATTTGGCGCCATAGATGTTCAGCTGGCCCAGTTCCAGCTCCTCAGGACTTCGTTCTACACCTTGGGGCAGAATGATTTGCTATAGACCCTTATTATGGTAGGTTGTAAGGACTTGTTTGCACACACAAACACACTTGTATGCATGCACACTCACATGAGGACACACACACACACACACACACACACACACCTTAAAGCATAGTTTACCCATTTCAAGATTTCGAATAGCTGGATATCAATAAATGGCTAAATGACTAAAAGTGCAGGAGACCATGTTGCCAGTTCATGGGGGAGGATGAAGAAAATTCTCTGGGTTCAGACTAGAGCTAAGCCAGGCCTCCCCTTTGGGGCCATCAGAAGATTCTGTAAATCTAAAAACAGGGCTTTCATCTTTGCCCAGCTGTGGGAGCACAACACAGAGGGAGCTTACCTGGAGCCTTGTACTTCTGGAAGGTGTCGTTGATGAGTGGGAAGTAAGCCACAATGGGGGCATCAGGCTCCTGGGGATTCTCCATCAGGTAACATTCCTTGAGACTTTTGTCATCCTCCTGGATGGAGTAGCTGGGGAAGGGGATGTTCTGCGTGGTGCAATATTCACAGGTTTGCTTCAGGGGCTGTAATATCATGGGAGGACACTTAGAGCATTGCAAGCCTGGGGCTGGGTGAGCCACACAGAGTTCCTGGGTCGGTCTTCCTGATTTCTTCCTAGATAGCCCTGGTCCCAAACTGCTTTGCCAATGTGTGGTATTTTTTAGAAGAAAGCCAGGTCAGGACAAAGGCCCAGGCAGTGGGCCAGTGCCCATCCAGGCGCCAGGTGGATGCTCCTCCCAGAATGAAAACACAGAAGCTCCCTCCACCCCCACCCCGCTGCTGATGTTGATGCTGCTTCCCCTGAAGACAGACCTGGGACACAGAGGTGGCCTCCGTGAGACTGATGGATGCTGGGGCCTGGTTGCCTGGAGTCCTAATTGGCCACTCAGAGATTTTGGAAGTGACAGTGTCCAAGGGCCAGACTTTGAAAATGCACCTTTGAAGTCATAAAGAGCCCTGAGTCCCGTAACTGGCTTACTTACACGTGCCTCCAGCTAGCTAATTAGTTTTGGTCCCCTCCTCTGTTACTTAGGGATAATAGCAGCTGTGCCATCTACCACAAAGAACTGGTGCAAGGCCAGGTGAGAGCCTGGGTAGGGAAGCATGCTTGTTTATTCACAAACCTAGGTCATGATTACTGCTTTCACTCTAGTTATCTGTCTATACTTTCTTTCTTTACCAGGCTTCAGGATGGGATTGCTTCAAAGTCAACCAAAACAAAACAAAGAAACAAAAACCGAAACCCAGTTTTCTTTAAAGGGAAAGTAAATAATAATAATAATAATAATAATAATAATAATAATAATACCACCATGGTCACTTGTTTAATCATATGGAGGCCCTGTGATTAACTGAACCCTGGGATTATTTTGAAAACAAGATATTACAAACTCATCAAGATTTTTTTTTGAGCTGAAAAATGGCCATGTGCACCAGATGTTTAAAAGCAATAATAAAATTGTCATTCATTGAATTTAGCAAAGCCCAAGTCCCAGCATGTGAGAGCCAGCTGGTTGCCAGTGAGGTTTGGTCCTCTGGCCCTGCATCAAGCTGCATGACAGAAGCTGTTCTCATGCAGTCCCAGAGTGTGATAGCAGAGCATGTTCTCCTATATTGCAGCTGCTCAGGCCTCTGAGGTAGTGCCACTAGCTCTGTGGCAGCACAGGAGCAGCTGGGGTTGACATTGTTTCTGCTGTACTTGCCTTTGTCTGGGATCCCGCACAATAATTGAGGTGGATGATGAGGTCAATTTTCCTCTCTGGTCTGAGGAGGGGCGCGTAGCTGGAGTTAACAAAGAATGCGGTGTCCAGCAGGTTCAGATGCTTTGTAAACTGTGTCAGCTGGTTTGGGAAGGTGTCCAGGACTGTGTCTGAAAGTCAAGCCTTCTAGTTAACATCCTACCTGGTGCCCTGATGTCAGCTACGGTGGGGTGGAGGCGTTGATATGGCCAGAGTGCCTTCCCTGCCCGGAGGTTTTTCTCTTCAGCCTAGGCCTCTAACCTCCCACATTCTCTCTAGGACACACGGTCCTACTTCTCTGGGTGGGTTGACATGAAGCAGCATGCTTGTGTAGCTTTAGCAAGTCTTCTATGGGTTATGCATGCAAACCTGCTGTGACCCAGGTATGGAGCTTGTGGAGATGTCAGGATATAACACCCTATAAAGTAGAGATACCCACAGACCCAGAGCCATCTGCCCATTTTCCTCCAGATAGTGAGGATAAGACTAATAGGCCAGACTGAAGGCTATGGCCAAATAAAACATCAAAAATTTCCATGTGGTGGGATAGGAGGCACACTAGACCTTGCCCTGAAGTCTTGGCAAGGAGAGCTATGGGGCTGTGAGGCTGAGCTAGGCTGTACTTGCTCGAACTGCAATGGAGGCACCACTCAAAGTGAAAGGTGTCCCCAACAAGATATTGCCAAAAAGAGTCTAACCTCACTATTTGTACAGTGGGGCTAACTTCTGCAGCTGTGATTGTCACTCAGACTCTGCGTCAGTTGCTTAATTAATTCTAACATTGCCCCCTGCTGGCAGAGGCATGTTCATTTGAGCCCTCAGCCATGAATGGACTACCCATCCTTCCCCCGACACCCTTGTCCAAGCTAGCTGTGTTTCTATCCATTTACATGACCAGAGACATGGCAACTTCAATACTTATTTCTCCTTCCTCCCAACAGAGCTAGCCCGGAGGAGCACCTAGGTAGGGGTACCTTTCCACATAGAAAACTGCTTGTTCTGTAGGTAGTCAGTATGCAGTTGCATCCCATATAGGAAGTTGTGGAACTCAGACACGAAGGGCCTGTGTGTAAGGATTTCTCGGAAGGTGTTGGATAACCATGATGCTGGGATCACTACTGTGGTCTCCAAGGGGTTGGCATCATCACATCTAGGGATTTCAGGCAGGAGTGGGTCATCTTCTGTAGAGGGGAGGGATGGAGGGCAGGTTACAAAAGTTGGGGTAGCACCTGATTGCTGGAGAGTGAATCACTTTAAGTGAAGTTCACACCTTCTTTGTTCAAGCCCTGGCTCTGAACTCAAGAGGACTTAGGATAAAGGTATGAGACAAGGGTAGGGGGTGGGGGTATGGACAGGGAGAAAGGGTATACCCAGGAAGGAAGGCTCCAGAGAGGATGATGAACCCAGGAGTTTGGTTTCTCTCTGCACTCACAGATCCCTAGGACCATCAGCTCTCTGTATGTTGGAGCTATCCTTCTGGGCCTAGGGACAAGTACCACCTATAGCCACCCTATCCCCACCCCTGCCATCAGTGAAGGAAAATGCTCTAGCCTAACTGTTTTCCCTAGTCTGGATCATGGGGATGATACAGAAACAGAGACAGCAACCAGTCCCTAGTTCATGATCCATACGCTATAGATCCATTACCCAAGAGGGGAGGCCAAGCTGTCACCCACCGATGTCATGCAGTTTCTCCCTTGTCCATCTGTAGAAAAACTCCTCTGAGGTGTGGGACAAATTCCAGGCATCAAGCAGGTTCAGGGAGAAGATGCTGCTCCACAAACCTGGAGAAGCAGGGAAGCTGTGAGAAACTCCCCAGGTTCCCTGCCCCCTCACCCCGAAATCTCACTGGTCCCTCCTTAGCCTCCATGCCTACTGGCTGCTTGCAGGTGGGACAGACTCCCATTGAGCAAGTTCCATGCAATGATGGATGGTGCCAGCCCTTGGCTCTTTTTCTCCCTTCCCTCAGTGCAGGGGGGCAGGGGCAGGAGGATGCTTAAGACCCAGGTACAGCGGCGGCGGAGGAGTGGGGTGGGGGGTGGGAGTGGCGGAGGCAGCTGACAGCTGGCAAGTGCAGGCTTTGAGTTTAAACACAGCTCCATCCTTGTGTCAGTTCACACTGAGAAAGCACTTAACACAGTAAGCCTTGATACACGTAAGACTAGCTTGAAGATGGTGGTTTCTGTCCCACCTGGTCCCACAGTCACTTTGCCCCCAAAAGACTTATATTAATTTGTAAACTGTTGGCCCATGGGCTAGGGCTTCTTACTGGCTAGCTCTCTCTTAATTATTAACATATGACTACGGATCTATGTATTTCTACATGGCATTTTCTTACCCGAGGACACCAACGTGCACTATCTTCCCGTCTCTATGTAGCTTCTTCACACGGACGATGCCTCTCTACCTCTCTCCCCAGCATTCTCCTCCTCTCCTAGCCCCACCTATCTTCCTGCCTCTACTGGCCAACCCATGTTTTATTCATTAACCAGTAAGAGAAACATATATACAGAAGGATGTCCCCCATCACTAGCTCTTACTTTTCAATGTAAAATTCATACAATAATACTATGAAACAGTAGTAATAAAACTAGATATGGTGGTTCACCCTCTCTACTGTAATCCCAGTAGAGAGGCTGAGGCAAAAGAATTGACAGGAATTTGAAACTAGCCTAGGCTACATAGTAAGCTTCAGACCTACCTGAGCTACAGAGTGAGACCCTATTGTAAGTAGCTAATACTAACATATTATTTATTTAAAATTTTCATATGGACATGAAAAAATTTCTCACATGGACATGACAGGTCCAGAGAAATTAAGCAACTTTGCACAACTAACAAGTGAGGAATCAGAATTCAGGCTGAAGTATAGGTTTCAGAACCATATGTGCTCTAGACTAGGGACTCGGGGAGAGGAAGGAGCTGTGTGTTGTGCGTGGGCTTCTGTGTGGGCTTCATAGACGACATGGGACCCGAGTTAGACTTTCTAGAATGGGTTGCTTTATAAGTGAAATATAGACATCCTATCTAAATAAAAGAAGTTTAAATAGCTGTTCTGGAAGCCATAAAGATAGGCTCATTTTCTGAGGTAATTTTTAGCAGATGAGACTCTGAAGCAAAGAACAAAGACCGGATGTTACAGTAGACTCCTGCACTCTAAGGAACCAGGGAGCAAACCAGGGAGCTAGTCTAGGCTTTCCTAGTGTCTCTGTCCTTTCTGCTGATGTCCCCTCTGCCTTGTTATCTGAGGGCTGAGTCTTCCTTGGAAGTCTTCCACACTGCTGCCTGGAGCCCAACAGGTAGAAAGGCAGGGTGGTGATTTTCTAACAGCCTTCCACATCCAGGCTGCTTCTGGGCACACCCTAGATAGACCACAGGAGACCAGGGTGCTGGGAGAGGCCTGTAGGGCAGTCACAATCTGGGACTCTCCTGGATTAATGTGATGTGACAGAGTTCAAGGTTAACCAAGGCAACCAGCACCGGCACAAGATTCGCCCTGTCATTCCACTAGTCAAAGACAGGCCTGGCCAGCACTGGGACCGAGTATCCTAGGGAGTCACCTAGCATGTAGCACATCTCTGGCTCAGGAATCCTCTTCATCAGCCGCCCCATGAAGAACTCGGAGCCAAATAGTTCGGTGGGAATAAAGGCCCCATACTTCTGCATGCCCACCTCGTAGGGGGAGAACTCGAACCATTCTGCACACAGGGAGAAATATCAGTTTCAGGTTGGGGAGTCATCCACAAGCCTCCCCTGCCCCCACCCCCCTCCTCAGCCCACCAGTGCTGGCTCCAGGGCCACAGGGAGCTTGGAATTATGAGTGGCAATTCCACTATGGGACACAAGGAGGGATTTACTGCGGACAAAATAGCTCTGCAAGCTGTTAGGCTTTGGCCCCTTAAAGCTGGATGAACAGGGGCAAAAACTGACCTTTCTAGGCTTCTCTTGCGGGCAGCCTTAAAAAAAATCAATGAGTTTCATCCTTCGCTACCATCATTTTCCACTGACCCATCGGATAAGTCTGAGAAAGCTAAGGGACACAGCCTATGGGAAATTGCCTCCACTCAATGATGGAGAATTCTTCAGCTGTGAGGCACTATTTCTTGATGCAGAGATTGGCAAAGCATGTGTTGTGCCCCCCAAGAAAGGACCCGGTCCTAAATCACTAGTCACCAGTGTTACCTCTGAAATCCTGGTTGCTTACATCATCCTTGACATTGATGGTGAGGTAGATGGGCAGAGGGTTTTGCCCCTGGCACAAGGCAGCACGCTGTTCTGACAGTTTGCAGTCATTTTTCTGTAGGGACACCAGTGGTTAGGAGAGGTGGCTAGCAAGCAGTCAGTGAAATACAAGAGAACTATGTGAACCCATTTCCAGACTCCAGAGCGCCCTCCCTGGACAACTGTATAATCAGCAGTGACTCCAAATGTCAACTCTAAAATGCCCTTGGAGCATATATAACATCTGCTTGGGCTGTCTGTCAACACAGGCCATAAGCGGGGTGGGGCTGGCTCTGTGATTTAAGGCTGTGTCTTAGTGTCTCAGGATTCTCATATCTCAGGGCTAGAGGATATGGTAAAGGTAGGGAAAGCCAGCATGTCCCTCTTTTGTTGCCAGTATTTACCACTCACCACTGGAACCTGAGCAGCACCAGGAATTTTTGTCTTATTAACTTGGTGTGTTAGGCTCTCTCAAAATAGGAAGCAAATCTCTCTTCCTCCCTCCCTCCCTTTCTCTTTTCTATCCCCTTTCTTCCCCCTCTTTCTCAATTGGAGGTAGGTGACAATCTTGGCAAGCCCCAAGTCCCCAGAGTCCTATGTTGGGTTACCAGAGCAACAGGTCCCTCAGATTTGCCTAAAGTGCATCAGTCAGTGCAAATGAGGCAGACCTGAGGTCCTAGGCACCCAGCTCTGACCACCGTGGTTACCCTGTGCACAAAGACTCCAGAATCTGGCGGAATGGCAAACAGGTGTGTGGCCCAACAACTCTTGGGCCTTCTTTGAAGCAAAACAGGGTGTTTATCACAACTGGACCCAGAGATCTGAGCAATACAGAGTTGAATGTCATACAAGTAAATCCACAGACTCAGGAAAGAGCCCAGACAGCTATTACTGTCAAGGGGGCTGCCTGGTAAGGGGCTCCTGCCAATGTCAGAGAGGAAGAGCGGAGGCCTCCTCATAGCTTCCTAGCTTTGCCTCTCTCCCTCTAGCCTAGACCCTCAAAATGCTTGGACTTCTAGCCCAGAACACTTCCACGTTTTCTTTTCATCATGTGGGTTGCTATTGATTATAACAACTATAAACATTTTTTGGTGCCAGTTGTGATACTGCAAGCTTTTAGTCTCATCATGTGGGAGGCAGAAGCAGATGAATCCAAGCCCCTCTTCTGACCTCTGTGGGCACCAGGTACACACGTGGAGCACATACATATATGGAGGTGAAACACATGAACACATGAGGTGAATTGGAGCCAGCATGGTCTATATAATGAGTTCTAGGTCAGCCAAGAATACATAATGAGAACCTGCCTCAGAAATATTCTTTCCTCTTTTGAGAAGAGGTCTGTTGTTTGTTTGTTTGTTTTTGAGTCAGGGTCTCTCTACATAGCCTGGCTGTCCTAAAAGTTGTTAATATAGACCAGGCTGGCTTCAAACTCACAGAGATAGGCCAACCTTTTTCCTCCAAGTTCCGGGACTAAAGGCGTGCGCCACCACACCTGGCTTGAGATGGGGGTCTATCTGGCCTTGAATTTGAGGCAATACTCTGCCTTAATTGTTATGGTATGTACTACCATGCTCGGCTTTTACTTTTAAAATGTTAATTATTTGCTGATGGAATCCCCACTAAGGAATAGTGGGCACACTGGTCCTGCAGAACAGGACAAGAATTCCAAATCCATCTTATCTGAATCCAGAAGCAAACACCTTCCACCTCTGCCCCCAACCTGTGCTTCATCATTCGGTCAGGTTAGAGGGGTTTTCAAAGGCAGGTCAGGTTATGGGTTGAAACCACATTTTTTTTTTTTTTTTTTTTTTTTTTTTTTTTGAGACAGGATTTCTCTGTAGCTTTGGAGCATGTCCTGGAACTCCCTTTGTAGATCAGGCTGGCCTCAAACTCACACCAATCCATCTGTCTCTGTCTCCCAAGTGCTGGGATTAAAGCCATGCACCACCATCACCACCACCACTCGGCCTGGAACCACATCTTATTCTGCTCCGAATCCTCATGGCCAACATAGCTGCTGGCATGCAGGGGGTAGTTAGTTAAAAGAATGAACGAGGCTGGGGGTGGCTCAGCTATTCAGAGCACTTGTTGCTCTGGCTGAGGACCTCTGTGTGCTCTTCTCCTGACCTCTGTGGGCACCAGACACACGTGAGGTGCATATACACACATGGAGGTAAAACATTCATACACAAAAAAGTAAATCTAAGTAATATTTGTTAAATTAAAAAAATGAAAGAGGAGTAAGTAAATATTAAGGATGAGAGCTGGCCCAGTGTGGTAGCACATGGATATAATCCCAGCACTTAGAAGGCTGAAGCCAGAGAATCACCACAAGTTCAAGGCCAGCCTGAGCTACGGTGTGAGTCCTAGACTAGCTTGGGCTATCTAATGTGAGATTTATCTCAAAACAACAAAAATGAAAGTCAAGTTGTTATTGATTGCTCAGAATGTCTCATTTCCTTCTCTTTTTGACATGTATATATGTGTGGTATGTACACCTACACTTGCACATGTTTGCATGTGTGGAGGGGTGCTTGTGTACATGTGTGTGTAAGCACTCCCTTGATGTCACGTGTTCTCCCCTATTGCTTCCCACTTTATTTATTAAGGGTCTCTCCCCAAATCTGGAACTTAACAATTTCTAGCTAGCCAGTTTGCCTCAGGGATGCTGTCTCTACCTCCTGAGTGCTGGTATTATGGGGAGTTCCATGCCTGCCTGGCTTTTACATGGGTTCTGGGGATCTGAATGCCAGCCTTCAAGTTTGGGTATTTAAGCATTTGATCCATTAATCCATTTCCCCAGGCCAAAATCTGATTACCTAGCAGAGGGAACTTGTTGGAAGATAGTATGCTGTCCATCTTCCTTCTGGGAAGTTCTGGTTTGAATTCAGAGCCTCCAAGACACCTTTGGAAGTGGACCAAGATCTGGTGGCCTAGATAGAGGTAAGTGGGAGACTCTGCTTTGGAGCCAAGCAACAACCAAATGTGGCTCTTCCCCAAAGCCTAGTGTGACATATCTAGGCATTAGCTGAGTTCACCCTGATGTACAGGACCACACGGGACACACTCCACACACACTCTACTACATCCCACATGGTTGGCATCAGATGTATCCCAGCATGGCAGGCTCTTATCACTCAGCCATTGATTCTTAGAACAGGAAAGAACCTTGCTAAGTCTCTTTCTTTGTGGTGGCCATTAAAAATGAACCATGTAGATTTCCAGTGACCAAGAATAACATAGAAGGGCCCTACTGCTATACCCTGAAATCTATGGTTATCTATGATGGGGTCACATTTCCTTGGGCCTAGTGATGAGATGACAAGGCAGGCTTGCCCAGGGAACAGAATACAGCACATAGCTTTGACTAGAGGATCCACCAAATCCTTGCTGTGAGCCTTCCTAGCTCACTCAGCACTGACGCAGTGCGTGCTTTATTTGACTTTTCTGTCTCTCCTCCACATGGGGTCAGACTAGAAGCATGATATGGCTTTCAGAAGCTATGCTTCATCTGTACAGGGAGCACCCAGGTCGTCCCAACATGGGGGCCTCAGTCCTCTGAAAAGGATGTAAAAGATGACCTCACCATCTTCCCCCCAGTATGTATTTGTACACCCCATGATTCTTCTAGCCCGAGACATGCATGCAGGTCTAACCTAATGCCTTTGGCCATGGAGGTTCAGATTCTCTGAAGAAGAAAGGATGTGACTTGATATCAGTCTAGATAGGTGGACCTAGGAAAGAGTGAGCACTCACCTTATCTCCTAGACTGTACTCAACCAGCTTGCCCCAAAAGTCTGTGAAAGTGGTTTTGTAGCCCTCATGGCTGTGCTGGCGGAGTTCCTCTTGCCATTTGCAGAGCTGATCCGGGTACAGGGCAGGCATCTTATCTTTGACAACATGTCTCCGGGCCTCAAAGACAGCCGGCTCCAGATTTTTGGAAGACCATTCAGCATCACTGTACAAGGTAGCCATAGTCCTGGAGAGAGACATACACAGCTGACAGAGCTACCCAAGCTCTGGTCTGACCAACCCCATGTCCAGACAGGACAGAAGATGGGCAGATCATGGGGAGTCCCAAACCTGGCAGAAGGGCCTAGAGGAGAGAAGGACAGAGGGTCTTGTGGTGAGAGGCAAGCAAGCATTACTGCTCATAACTGGTTGCTCCCTGTCTTGCATGCTTACTGTATGTCAGGAATCCCATGCTGACTGAGATTAGGATTCTAGATCCACATCTTCCTGGGTTCAAAGCCAGGCTCTATCATTCCCTTGCCAGGTGACTTTGGACAAGCTACTTAGTCACTCTTTGCCTCAGTTTCCTTAACTAAAGTGGTAAGAGTTGTGATTGATGTAACCAGTTCATACAGTTCTTGTAAAAGAAAAATCACAAAAGTTAACATTGTGTGAAACACTATAACTGTGGTGAGGCAGGGTTTGGGACATTTGATCTCTGGATCGGCTGATTCCAGATCATGGATACTTTCTGTTGTGCCATATTCATCCCCATGATTAGGATACTAATTAAAGATTTATTTCCTGGGGCTCAGGGATTAAGAGGACCCCAGTTCAATTTCCAGTACCCACACAATAGCTCACAACCATTAGTAACTCCTCCTTCTTAGGACTGGTTCCAAAGGAAGATGGAAGATGGTTGGAATTCTTCTACAAATAGCACCCTACCTTCCATAAAGTTTTCTCTGTTACTTTAAAAAAGTTACCTAAACCCATTTGGTGCTTTATTTATTTATTTTTCATTTACTGACAGGGTTTCATATAGATCAGACTGGCCTCCAATTCAGAATGTAGCTGAGGTTGGCCTTGAACTCCTGATCTTGCTTCTATCTCTTGGCATAACAGGCATATACCATCACCCTCAGCTTGCTAATGTTTTTTTTTTAAAAGGTATGTTCCCTGCGAGGTGGTAGTGGTACAAATCTGTAATCCCAGCACTCAGGAGACAGAGGCAGGAGGAGCTCTGTGAGTGTGAGGGCAACCGGTCTACAGAGTAAGTTCCAAGAGACAGAGAAACTTTGTCTTAAAAAAAACAAACAAATAAAAAAAAGGTATTTTCCATATTTTCCTCAGTACAGGGGACCTGTGAGCCTCTCCAGTTAATTCTGGCTAGACATGAAGTTCTCTCTGTGTTCTGCCTACCATATAGTAGTCCAAGCATATACAATGCTCACCACCCCCTCTGGTCCACTGAAGCAAGTTATCATTTTAAACATATTATTATTACCCTAGGTAGACCAGACTGGCCTTGAATTAATGGAAGTCCTCCTGTCTCTGCCTTCTGAGTACTGAGTGGCCATGTTAGCTATAATAATAATTATTTTTAAAAATCATATTAGGCTGGGCTGGAGAGATGGCTCAGAGGTTAATAGCACTGACTGCTCTTCCAGAGGTCTTGAGTTCAATTCCAAGCAACCACATGGTGGCTCACAACCATCTATAATGAGATCTGGTGGCCTCTTCTGGCATGCAGGCACACATGTAGGCAGAACACTGTATTCATTATAAATAAATAAATCTTTTTAAAAAATTATATGAGGCATTGGAGTCTGCCTTGAACTGGAGTTCTGGGCACTTGTGAGCAGCCTAACATGGGTGCTGGAACTAAAATTGGCTCTTTTGCAAAAGCAGTGTGCAGTTTTCATAGCTGAGCATCTCTTAGGGCTGTGTAGTCTTTATTGCTATCTGAGAGCTTCTTCTGAACATGCCAGTCTATGATCCCAGACACAAGTGACCTGGGGCAAGTGCTTCTGCATCTCCATCTGTAAAATAACAGTAGGGAAGTTATGGGTGAACCTGCAGATTCTTCGTCTAGAAACCCAACCAACTGCAGGTGGAAATTATTCAGAAACTTCTTCCTGGCTACTGAACCTTGGTCATTACCAAGATAAGAGAACTTAGTATCCACTTACACAATGACTACTTTGGATTTGGTGCTAGATGGCTTCAAGTACCTGTTAGGACTGTGTGGACTTCATTATACAGATACCATGCCATGTGTATAAGGAGCCTGGCAGTGATATTCCCCTAGGTCTCCAGTAGCTAATCCCTCCTGGATGTTGTGGACAGTTGATGGACAGTTGTGCTTGGTGCAGAGGGCAACACTGATAACCTTCCAGCCCATCTATCCAAAGCCCCCAGCATCTGAGGAGTAGATATTAAGTCAAAGAGTTTCCTAGGACAAGTTCACATCCAGTTCCTCTGATGAGAGCTGCCTGGAGCTCCATCAAGAGAAAAGGCATAGCAGGGGAATTCAGGTCTCAGGCCCTGACAGTAAGGTGTAGCTCTGGCTAAGAGGCTTCCTGTGGTCACAGGGCTCCTTGATGATTTTAACGAGCCCCTTTTACTATAAAAAATATACTAAAAGGTCCATGCTATGACTATGTCATTTAAATGTAACTGTATTGACATTCATCAAAACACTTTCTCTAACCTACAAGCTCTTTTATTCCTTGTGATTTAAATATAAATGAATGTTTTGTTTTGGACCCTGGCTGTTAGAGTTGACCTTCCCTGTGTTCCTTTTGGGGGTCCAGTGGCTACTTCCCTTACACCTCAGCAGAGTGGGGGAGGAGGCAGCCCTATGAGAGCTCTTCTTAAGCCTTCCTGATGCTTCAGGGAGTCTGACAGGGCAGACATAAAGAGAAAGGATAGTGTTGAGGGTCTGCAGGGAGGCAGGTCAGAGCAACTGGGCTAGTTCTACCCATCCTGGAAGATTGAGCCCATCCCCAAGAGAGGGTGACTGCCTCTCAACAAGACAGGCAGTAACACCAGGCTCACTCATCACTGGCCATGTGTTTTGTTTTTGTTTTTTCTTTTTCTGGGATGCTGCCACAGCCCCAAGGACATAGCCAATAATGACCAATGTATACTGTGGCTCATGCTTAATACTGGGAGAGGCCAAGCCTATTATCAACCCCACTTTACAGGTGCAGCAACCGACTCTAAGGAATTAAATTGAATGCCCCAAGTCCCACAGCTGTGCGTGGCAGAGTTTTCCAGGCACCATGAGTCACTTTTACTTGGGGTGGGAGAGTTCAGAACGCTACCAGATCCCAGGCCACACCCACTCACTACTTCCTCTGGGCTCCACCAACAATGGTACCCAGTTTCTTACCAGGTTGCACCTGACAAGCCAGTGATGTAAGTGGAACAGTCCAGAAGGTTCAGCTTCTGCAGTCCCATCAGGTGGCCGTACAAGGCAACCATAGATCTTGTGCCACCCCCTGTGGCCATGATGGCTATCTGTGGTACCTGTAGGCATAGAAACAGACTGCTGGGAAGGGCTCCTCCACAGACAAGAACATGGAGTGATCTCAGCTTAACAAAATGGGGGAAGACAGAGAGCTGCTTAGAGAGAAGGAAGGGGCAGGGATCACCCTTCACAGAGTAGTGGGTTACTTAGTAGGGCCCAGAAGATGATGTTGCTCTAAGCCCAGTGATGACATCATTAAGGGATCTGTTGCCTAATCTAGACTTGGTAACTAAGAAAGTAATGGTTAAAGAGTAGCACGCGCCTTTAATCCCGGCACTCCAAAGGCAGAGGCAGGTGGATCTCTGTTAGTTTGAGGCCAGTCTGGCCTACAGAGATAGTTTCAGGACAGGCTCCAAAGCAATACAGAAGAACCCGAAAAACAACAACAAAAAACCCAGCCAAACAAAAACATTTCTGATTGGGGGAGGGGGTAACATAGGTGTAAAGTGCCCTTGCTCTTTCTCTGAAGAGACAAAAGGAGAAACTTCCTATCTCCATTTAGTAGGGACGGTAAGACCTTTCCTAGAGCTGAAGTCCTGTCACAGCCCTGTCCCTGTTGCAGCCTACATTCTGGTTAGCCTCAGAAGCAAGGTGCTCAGGGGCTAACCTGTTCCCCAGAGCGGCAGATAGAGGTGCAGAGGGGAAGAGTCGACTGGCTCTGGGAATGAAAGAGGTTTCTCTTCAACTACAACTGTCATTTCTGGCGGGACCAGTACATGTACACATTAGAGAAGAGAGCATGTGGGTGAAGGCTGGGGGCTGGGTGAGAATGCCAGTCTGGCGCTCTGTCAGTAAGACCCATTAGTCATGCCAGGATGCTGTGTGTGTGTGCGTGCGCGCGTGCGTACGTGTGTGCACACACGTGAGTGAGTGCGCACACGCGTGTACACATGTGCACGGGTACATACACACACACTCATGCACAGCAACCAGGAGCCCCGTCCTGGTGAACACACAACTGAATTACACATAGCAGGGCCCTTGTCCCAACACCACAACCTCAGCAGCTGGAGCAAACACAGAAATCCAAGTGACACAGTAGTTACCCTGGGTTTCAGGGGGGATAGAGTAGAGAGAACATGGAGGTGGGGGACTGGTGTAGTCCAGAGCGACCCTCAGTCCAGGCAGTGCCCCTGCGTGCCCACCCCATCCTCATGCAGGTCATCCTCCAGCTGTAGCACCTGAATTAGTGCCTTGGAGAGTGATGTCAGTCCAGGCAGTGCCCCGCGTACCCACCTCATCCTCATGCAGGTCCTCCTCCAGCTGTAGCACCTGGCTTAGTGCCTTGGTCACCACCCCCCTCCGCTTCTGCAGAAACTCCACCTCCTCCTGGCACAGGTTGAATCCAAGCCGCACATCCAGTGTGTTAGGGCTGTGGGGAAGGGGACCCTGTAGCCACCATCTTCAATTGTTTGATGTGGCTTTGGGGCCCAGTTCTGCTCTTCTGTGACCTTGGGTATCTATAGTCTCATCTGCAAATTGCTTCCTGATCAGCACTACCTTCAGTACAGGACATCAGGCATGAAGCCCCTGACCCATAGCTGGCTCATGATCAGCTGGGACTTGTCTAAAAACTACTCATGTCTGAACCTTCTGTCTCCTCGGCAGGATCTGGAAAGTTCCAAAAGGTTTCCCTAGGCACTTTCCCTATCCCAAAGCTACTATGAGTGATGAGGGCCCCTTAGATCCCTTTGGTAAACCCCTGGCCCTCTGCTCCTGCGGAGCTCTTGGCTCCTTCTGAATCCTTCCTGCCCGCAGGGTCAAGATTCTCCTGGCGTTTGTGCAACTGACAACACCTCTCACACTGATCTATCTCACTGCGTCGGATGAGGCAGGAGCTATCATGACATGCCTCCTGTTTGCCTTCTTTTTATCACACACACCCTTGTCCCAAGTCAAAGCCTGGTATATAAGACCCCACCAGAGCTGTCCAAGCTCACTTTAAGCTACCTACTGGAAGAGACCCACCAAGGTCTCAAACACTGATTTCTGAACCTTGCTTAGAGTCTTAGCCTTCATAGGAACAACTTAATTACCCATATTCCTGAATCCTCTGAGGCCCAGCACTGAGGCGGCTGTGTGATGTGGGAGCAGGTTATGTGTGAGCTCAAGTGTGTGCATGTCAGTTTCTGGCCTATCTTAGCTTACAATGAAGCTGAATATCCTTGAAGACAGGGCCTGGGCTCTCCCAGTACCTCTCTTCCTATGAGGAAATAACTTTTCCTGGCAGTCATGGGAATGAATAATAACAGTAGCATTGGTGAACTTTTGGGGAATATCCCATTTACCATGTGGATCCCTGGCATCTCATACACATTAATTCATGGGATTCAAAGAGCAACCTGAATTGTAGATGAGGAAAACCCAGACCCCGTGAGTATAAGTAACTTTTTTAGTGAAAAATAACAAATCAAACTATAAATAAAAATTACAGACAAGGGGCTAGAGAGATGGGTCAGAGGTTAAGAGTTCTGGCTGTACTCTTCCAGAGGACCCAGGTTCAATTCCCAGCACCCACATGGCATTTTACTACTGTCTGTAACTCCAGCTCCTAGAGATAGAATGCCCTCTTCTGGCCTCTGCTAGCACTGCACACATGTGGTGCACAGGCTTATGTGCAAGAAAAACACCCAGACACAAAATAAAAATTATAAAAAACATCGTCACTTGATTTTCAACAAGAGTGAAATTTAACAGAGGAAAGAAAAGTCTTTTCAATAATGATGCTGGAGCAGTTGGATATCCCCATGTAAAATGTACGGTATGCAAAGTGAACTAAAAATCAATCATAACCTAGACATGAGAGCTAAAACTAAAGACATCTTAGAAGAAAACATTGAAGCAAATATTTGTGATTTTTGATTAGGCAATATTTCTTAGATTTGGCATCAAACATACAAATGACAAAAGAGAAAATAGGTTTCAATCCGGCTGTGTTGGTGCACGCCTTTAATCCCAGCACTCGGGAGGCAGAGAGGCAGGTGGATCTCTGTGAGTTCGAGGCCAGCCTGGTTTACAGATTGAGTTCCAGGACAGGTTCCAAAGCAAAGAGAAACCCTGTCTCAAAAAACAAAAACAAAAACAAACCCCCCAAAAAATAGAAAATAGGTTTCATCAAAATTATAAACATTTTTTCCCCAAAGGACACCACCAAGAAAATGCAAAGAGGAGTTGGAAGATATGGCTCAACAGTTGAGACCTGGGTTCAGTTTCCAGTACCTACAGGTGGTTCACAACCATCCATAACTCCAATTCTGGGGTACCCATGCCCTCTGTGGGCTCTAGCTATGCATGGGATACATATATACATGTAAACAAACACATGTACACATACATAAAGAAAATATAAAAACATCCTACAGAACAGGGGTAAATATAAAATACTTGTCTCCATAAGTTAAAATAAGACAGAACCCACTTAAAACACGGGCAAAGGATTTGGTTAAACATGTCTCAAAGAAAATCCACCAATGGCTGAGTAATGCCAGAATAGATGCTCAACCTCATTAGCCACTGAAGAAAATACATAGTGAGATACCACCTCACACCTACTCCTCTGAGTTAGGACAGAAAAGGGTACGTACCAGGGTGTGGATTTCATGTGTAATTCATAGTTCTCTCCCTGATGAGAAAAGGGGGAAAAGCCTGTTAGAGATGACCATTGAGAGCTAAGGAGCCCAACCAAAGAGGGGGAGATTTACTACATGACTCACTCATGGACTGGACTCAGCATGCGTGCGTGTTCACAATGATCTACACATACATGCTCACACATGTACACACATGCTCCCTTCACAGTCTACTTCTAGATGCGAACCCACCATTTTCACTCAGGCTCCACATTTCCTGGTTACCACTGAAGCCCACAAGACCGTTCATTCCACTTTGTCCAAAAGACGCCATTCCCCGTGTGTCTTTGGGTTCTTTCCATCTCCCTGCTACAGAGCTAAGGATCTCTGAGATCCCTTCCCAGACCCAGGTGCTCACCACAGGCAGGGTCACTGCCTGGCCGTCAGAAAGGCAATCGAGGGGCTGGCAGACAGGGCCATTCCTGCGTGTTCCACAGCAGCAAAGCTGGAAGGAAGGATGGGTGAGCTCTGTGAGGGACTGTGGGACTCCTCTGCTAGCCCTCCCAGCCCAGCTCCCTTCCTCCTCCCTTCCAAGCGTGGCTGCCTAGTACCCCACAGTCCCAGCGGCTCTCTGGTGCCTCTGCGTGCAGCTGAGGCTGGAAGTACATAGGGTAGTGGAAACAGGCTGGATTGCCGCAGCAGGGCTCCAGGCAGGGTGGGACACACTGAGTATTCTCGAAGGAGTCTGACACCATCACCAGGAGGTCTTTATCTGAGAAAGAAGACATAGTTAGACCCCTGAGAAGATTCTTATCTTTGCTTCCCATGTAGCCCAGCAAAGGTCCTATCTTGGCTTCGTATTTAAGAGTGCTGACTGCTCATCCAGAGGTCCCAGGTTCAAATCCCAGCACCCACATGGTAGCTCATAACTGTCTGTAATTTTAGTTCCAGGAGATCTGGCACCCATGGTCAAAGTGCCAATTCACATAAAATAGAGATAACTAAAAAAAAAAAAAAAAAAAAAGAACGTTTATTGCTTTTCCAAAGACCCTGGTATGGTTCCCAACACCCATGCTGGCTCACAACTGTTTAAACTCTAGTTCCAGGGGCTTCAATGTACCTGGTGTACATATATGCAGGCAAAACCACTCATACACATGAATTAAAATAAATAAATTTAAAAATAAAAAATAACCCCATCTTGAAGTGCCAGGAGGTTCACAATCACTGGACACTCATTCAAACGCCTCAGACTGGGCCTTGGGATAACCTGCAATTTAACAAGGCCTGTGGAAGACGCTGACAGATATGCTCTCCAGAGAGCCCTCAAGATGTCGAGAGTCAAGATTAGACCTCTTGGCTTTGCTTTGCTAGCAGAGCCCCCTCCACCCACCCAAAGTCAGAGCCCACTGTGGAGAAAACAGACCCCCATCGGACTGTCAGTTTGGCAGCAGAAGCCCCTCCAAGGCCTCCTTTCTGGCCTGTGTCTGTGGAGACACACTGCTCTACTGTGAACAGCAGGGGTGGACAGTGGTATGTGTGGCTCACTAGGTCTTTTCCGGCTGGAAAGTGCTGTGGATTGGGAGTGTGGGAAGGTATGGCTTGAGGACACCTGCAGCTGTAGTGCCCACCTGCCCCATGTGTGCTGCCATTGTCTGCGCATAGCGACTCAGTACAGCACTTAGCCCTAGGCCCCAGGACACTTAGCAGTCCTGAGGACTTCCATCTGGGTCCCTGGAAGAACACACCCTTCATAGAGACAGCTGGAGAGGGTAGGTGTCTGAGGACACGATTCTGGGGGTGGGGGGTTGACTGTACTTCCCCCAACTCAGGATAGCCCAGGCAAGGTTGAGTCGACCTGGTTCTCTGAGCTCCAAATTGACCTCCATGGGGCTTGGGAGCAATCTTCTTGCCAACCCCACACCTAAACCCGCCATTAAACAGAGTAGGGAAGCTCACTTTTCTTCCTCTTCCTCGGCCTCCTGGATTCTGCATGGACCTCCAGGCAAGAGACTTGTCGAGACTGTAACAAAGCAAAGAGGTCTCAGGGACTCTAAGCACAGGCCAGGTAAAGGCTTTGCCACACATTCCTAATATTCTGCTTTTTAGGGGAGAGGCTTCCGGGACACTGGGTACATTCAGTTAAAACAGCTATGGAGTTTGTTTTTTGAGGCAGGGTCTCACTATGTAGACCAGGCTGTTCTCAAACTCATAGAGATCTGCCTGTCTTGAGCTCCCAAGAGCTGGTAAAGGTATGTACCATCATACCTGGCTTAAGAAATGATTTTAGTACTGATATCATGCTTGCAGAGGTATTGGAATTGTGAGTGACTAAGTCTGAGAAAGGGGTGATCTCTCGGGGATGTAGGGTGCAGGGTAAGGGTGATACTCTCATACTTTCTGCTTTGATCCAGGAGCTCAGGGTGCAGCTCCACCCCTGGGTGCACCCTATTTAGTCTAATTCTCTCTGGCTGGGCTCAGCACGGGGACCAGGCTCCAAGCTGGGCCCAACACCCTCTCCCCTGAGAGCAGCAGCCACATGTGGCCTCAGGAGCGACCAGAGCCCAGGACAATTACCACAATCACACCATTGGTGATGAGCATCTCGGGTGAAGAGAGGCTGAAAAACAAAAGAGAACTCCCTGTCAGTAACAATATTCTTGGCTGGTTTCTTATGGAGGTGACAAAAACTGTAAAACATATCAGTCATAAAATAGCAGATTCTTCTCAGTTGTGAAAAATATCTGCCTGAAAAGCTAGGTTTGAACTAGACTTGGTGACATCTACCTGTAAATTTGTCACCTGAGAGGCAGAAACAGGAGGATCAGAGCCCTAAGCCAGCCTCTGTGATCCTGTTTCAATTCAGACCTAGATCTGTAGATTGTCAAGGGAGAAAGAGGTGTACATTTAAAAAAAGGTGCATAGGTTAGAGGTCATTAAGACTGCAGCCCCTCATCTAGAACAGATGCAAACATTTGGTACCAACAAAGCTTCTGTGCTTTAATTAATGTATACATTGTGCAAATAGGGCTGACTTTTAAATCTAAATTATTTTGTTATTTTACTTGTATTTTTTTTTTTTTTTGCATGCATTCAGGGTGTACCTATGTATTACCTATGTATGTATATCACATGCTTGCAGTGCCAGCAGAGGTCAGAAGGGGGCATTAGTTCCTCTGGAAGTGGTCACAGATGGTTGAGCCACCATGTGGGTGCTAGGAATTAAACCCAGGTTCCCTGGAAGAGCAGCCAGTGTTCTAAACCACCAAACCATTTCTCTGGCCTCCAGATTTGATTTTTGTTGCCCACCCTCTCCAATTTTGGCCAGGGGTTATATTTGTTCTAACAGTTCTCAGTCAAAGAGGAGAACCCTTATCCTTATCCCATACCGTGGTGGCAGGAATTCTTTAGGAAGCTCCTGTCAGAAATGCTGGGGACTGAGGCAAGTACTAAAGTGTGTGTGTGTGTGTGTGTGTGTGTGTGTCTCAAGTGTGTGCTACCATACTTGATTGATACTGTACTGGGGCCTGAACCCAGGGCTTTGTGTATGCTAGGCAAACATTCTACCAACTGAGCTATATACCCAACCTTGTAAATATTTAAAAGAATACTGGCATTAATGGAACTAGAATAGTGGTGGACCCAGGGCGCCTACACCCTTTATACACTCCCAAGAGAACTGGCACGCTTGGAAGAAGCCAGCAGTGAGGCTGGAACAAGGGAGGGGCAGCACAAAGGAGGACACCGCTCTGAAGTCAAGGATCTTAGCTGACACTCAGGGCTGATGCCTACTTACTTCTCTGTGAGCAGGAACTCCACCTCCAGTTCTTCCATGCCCTGATGAGAGAGAAAGGAAGGAGGCTATTGGCCATGTCTGCCACCTCTACCTCCAAGGACCCTTTTCCACCTCTGCAGACCTGCATGCCCTACTCATGGGGCCACAGAAAAGGAATGGCTGCTGCCAGCTCTTCTTGCCCTCCCCACCTGTCTTTGTCCTAGTCTCTGACATCAGGCACAGCAAGACAATGCAGGGGATTCAGATGTGGATGTGACATTTGGCCCTGGATATGCATTCTTCTGTCCCAGAGCCTTGGGACAGTTCTCCTCTGCTTGTCTGTCTTCTCATGGGGCTCAGGGATTTGGCACAGGAGCTCTGGGCTGGTGCCTTTAGAGAGCACAGCTTTGTCAAGGCAGGACCCTTCCCTTCCCTCTGCTTCCATGCTTCCTTGTGTAACAGGGGGTGAATCATGGCTTCACTGGACCTCAGTTTCCCCATTGGATATATAGAACAATGGTAGAGATGCTTGCCCTCTGATGTATGCCTGAAGCCCAGGTATGGCTGAATCTATAATACCTTGGTTGTTTCCAGTTCTGAACTTCCTGACTTGTCCTCTCTACCTCTAGGACATTCCAGAAACTGGACTTGGAATTAAGAAAAAGGAAACCGACATTCTATTTAGTATCACTAATTGCAAGGGCCTTCATTACTATTTCTAACTTAAGCCTCATAGCAATCCTGCTTGGAGGACTATTGTCACCATTGTGGAGATGAAGAAGTAGAAAATAAGAGGAGTTAATCAATCCCCATGCAAGTGACAGCACTAAAATTTGAACCAGAAGCAAATCGGTTTCCTAGCTTGTATATGTGCTCAGAGTAGCCCACGCAAGGGTATCATGGCAGCAAGTGGCTGTTCCCCATGAAGTCTGAAGTCAGAGGTCCAGAGACTGTGATCTGCACCCACCTCTGGGTTGAGTGGAAACTTCACATGGGTTTTATTCCGAAGGCAGAGCTTGGAGAGATCATAGAGAACTGTCAAGAGATGGTCATTGGGTGTCAATGTGTCTTCATCACAGACGCTCAGCTCTAGTACGTTCTAGAGGAGAGGGCAGAGTGGAGTCCTGGTTACCATGATTGCAATGACAGGATCTCTGGCCTAGCAGAGACTCAGGTCTGAGGAAGGGGGACAAAAAGCCTTCTGCTTGGAAGCCAGAGACATTTGCAGGGACATGAATCCAGGGAACAAGTGTCTTTCCCCTGTTCTCCAGCTCCCTAGAAACTGCTATCCCTCTGCTCTGATTTCAGGATAATTTGGTCCCTTTAAAACTTGAAAAGCTTGGCTTTCACTTCTCCTGGGGAAGGATGAAGAAAAAACAATGTTCTGCAAGACCCAGCTCCTGGGAGATGAAGACAGCTAGGAAAGGCAGGTCAAGGAAATTAACATTTGGTACTCCACATGGAAATCTCCCTCCCTCACCAAACTCATATACACAATAGAAAAGACATCTTACTTCATCTTGTTGAGATAGTCTCACTGTGCAGCTCAGGCAGACTTTAAACTAGCAATCCTCCTATCTCAACATCCCAAGTACTGAGATGGCAGGTGAGAGCCATTTATCACAACTATTAAAAGGTATTTTTTTAAAGAATCATAATGATCACAACCCTCTTGAAAACTAAAAGGGCTCTTTGTGAATACAACTATAGTAATCTGGAGTGTCAAGCCTTGACTATCTCAGGATTGATGCCTTCATCACCAGGCCAAATTTTTCTCAAAGCTGCCACTACTTGAGATGCTCAAGGAAAATTCTACAAGAAATGTGACCATGACTTAGACACACCATAAATCTGAAGAAAAACAACACCGTGAAATAATGGCTCAATGAGTGAAAAAGCACACACCCAAGGAAATAGAAATAAGAGAAAAGTACTAAAGCAATTAACAACAGATTTAAGAGGGAAGTCTCCAGATGAAATTAGATCAGGTTGGACCTGGTCAATAGAATGGTTTTCCCTACTGTGTATTCTCCTACAAGGAGAGTGCTGTGGAAGGTACCATTTTATTTTTCTGAAGTAAGAGATAGTCAGGATCAACGGCAATTAGGAGGACAGGAAATTAGAAGGTAGAAGAATTAGCAGACTCAGAGAGGGACACATATAGAGAGAAGGAAGTGGTGGGTGAGTGGGAAGGCAGGGTAAAAGATATGTAGGAAGACAAAGAAATAGCCTTAAGAACAACATGGAGGTGGGGAGGGACAGGTGGAGGGAGGGACAGGTGGAGAGTGGGGAGTAGACACATGGGCAGGGCACACAGGTGTGGTCCTCGGTGGCTCACCTTTACTTGAGTCTGGATCTGAAAGGTGAAGCTTTCATCCCACTCTGGGTGTAGGCAGTTGGAGATAGTTCTGGTCCTCAGCTTCTCCTGAGAGGCAGTAGGCAGCCAGAGGGTGACAAAGCAGTCTGTCTGACTCACTGTCCGAGGAAGAATGGTAGAAGAGAGGGGATGGAGACGTCAAAAGGGAACCTCAGGCAAATCTCTTTAGAGCAAGGCCTCCTGTCAGCCGCCAATCTTTTCCTGATGCAGGGGTCTACCTCTCTGACTTGGTTCTAGAACCCCAAGATGGGCACACAGACCGAGGGCTATTGGTTACATGGAATGGGGGCAGTCTTGCTGACCTAAAGCAGAAGTACTCCAGGCTCTGAGCAAACAACTTTGATGGTTAATCTTGGTTGTCAACTTGACTAACTTAAGATCAACTAAAATCCAAGCTTCGGGCCATTCCTGTGAGGGATTTTCTTAAGCAGATTATTGGAAGCCGGGAGACCTACCCTAATTCTGGGCCACACCTTCTAATGGCAGCCCCATGTGGGGAGGGGTTCAGATGAAATAATGAACTGGGCCATATCTCCGTATGATTTAATGCAGCTGTATCCAGTGGGCTCTCCATACAGTACTGGTCTCCTAGGATGATGTGCGCAATCCAGGGTACCCTCCTTTTTGTGGCTAAATGCCTTCTTTCTTTTTAAATGAACAAACCAAGTGTCCCGGAGAAGGGAAGCTGCTTTGACTTCAATAAGGCTTTCCAATATGAAAGCCAGTCTAACTCTTCTGGTGGGAGTAGCAGGACAGATAGGGCTAAGAATAGCCTAAGTGCTTCCTCGTGCCATTATTCTCGAGAGGAGGGAGGAAGAGGTACCAGGATTGTGTTTGTCACCACCTTGGTGACCTTCTGGGGTAAGTCCTAGGGTACAAACCACATCTGTAAAATTCAGTGAAAGTTGAGAATTTCCCCTGTCCTGTAAATGGTGGGGCTGGGGAGGATGGGAATCCAGCTAGTTCATCATTTTTACTAGCAATTGCTGTGTGAGTGGAGGCAGAGCTCCCCCAGGGACCGAAGCCCATTTTGTCACGGCACCAAAAGGCCTGTAGTGTCTGTAACCCCTTTTGCGTCATGTGTTCTGCCTTCTGAACACAGTCAGTCTTTGATGGTTCACCATTTGGGGAACTGACACTCCCAGCACCTCCTCCCACTGAGTAAAGGTAAGAGGACACCATCCTTACCTGCCCTAGTCATGACTTAGGCCACAAAGAAAGACAAACCCTTACAGAGTGAGACGAGAATGCTGGCCTCACCCCCTGGGCCCGT
The DNA here is from genome assembly GCF_943737965.1 of Phodopus roborovskii. Lineage (NCBI taxonomy): Eukaryota > Metazoa > Chordata > Mammalia > Rodentia > Cricetidae > Phodopus > Phodopus roborovskii. The sequence goes on along the minus strand of NW_026126416.1, from coordinate 33,040,146 downwards.
CCCCTCCAGGCCCACCTGTTCTCTCCCACTGACTCGGGTACCTAGGCCAGGAGCCATGGGTCCTCCCTGATTCCCTCAGAGTCCTCATCGCTACTGCCTCTACCTTGGGGCAGGTCGCCGTCATCTCTGGAAATTTTCCACTGGGCTCCCTGTCTCCTATGTTGTCAACCTTTTCTCATAAGAGAAGGGGCTTTTGAAACATGACTTTGTCGCTATCTGGTTTAATAGCTTAGGAAGGTGCCCCATCCTTACCCACCATGGCTCTCCTTCCTATTTTCTCAGCTCAGCATCATCTCTCCACCCTTTCTGACTCCCCACCCCTGCCCTGCATACGTTTATGCACACACTCATGCTCATACTCACACACCTACACATGCATGCAGACACCCACCCACACTCACTCTGTCTCCAGAACAAGCGTAGACACTCCTAGGTCTCCAAAAGGGCCGTGCTATCTCACTTCAGGCCTTACACCTGTCACTCTTTATGCTAGACACCTCTTCCTTCCCTCCTCTCTTTCTCTTTCTTTCCTCCCTCCTCCCCCCTCCCTTTCCTTTATGTGTCTGTGTGCTTGCCTGCATGAAATAGCCACATGAAATAGCATGCAGTAACCTGTAGGGACCAGAAGGGGGCATCAGGTCTTTTGATACGGGAGTTAACAGGAGGTTGTGAGCTGCCGCTGAGAATAGAACGTGAGTCCACCACATTAGCACTGAGTATTTTTGACAGTTGAGTCTTTAGCCCCAACATCCTTCTTTTCTACATCTTTTCTTTTCTTTCTTTCTTTGGTTTGTTTGTTTGTTTTTTTTGAGATATGGTTTATCCTTGTAGCCCTGGGTATCCTAGAACTCTCTCTGTAGACCATGCTGGCCTCAAACTCACAGAGATCTGCCTGCCTCTGCCTCCTGAGGTGTGTTTGTTCTACCACCACCCAGCTCCTTCTTTTCTTCTTGAACGCACCCTTCTCTTCACTGGTTTTAGAAGGAGTCCTCCCTGTACTCCTCCCTTAGGTTTTAGAAGGAGTCCTCCCTGTACTCCTCCTCTGAGTGTCCAAGTCCAGCTAGGTGCCCCTTGGCTGCAAGTCCTCTGTGCCACTCCTAAGAGGGTACTTGCTATGCTGTACTGGCAGAGCAGGTCCAGCCATTGTCTTCATCACACTGTGAACACCGAGAAGGCCAGGACCTGCGACCTTTGGACAGAGTAGGCACTCACGAGACAACTTTTAAAATGAATGAATAACAACTTCCTGCTATAGGGCTGTATCAGAGACCAAGAAATCCTGAGCAGATCGAGGTGGGCAAGTCAGTATGTGTCATTGCTCTACTTATAGGGAGACTCACCAGGAGATATGCTCAGTCCTCTTGGAACCCTCCCTTGACTTTTCCTGGTCCCAAGCTCTTCCTTTTCCCTGGGCCTGGAACATTTTTCTCAAATCTGCTTTCTGTGTAGTGCGATTCTGCCACACCTATTGGTTCTGTCAGACCAGTTAGCATATATGACATAAAGGACCCTGTAAAGGTCTTTGTCTCTCTAAAACAGTTCCTCTTTTGCCAATCCACACCAAAAATTTTCCCACTGAATCCATTAAATAACATCTCAGTGTTTTGGTTTAAATCTCAAGTTAAGATAAAAAATACTCTTTCCAGGTGGTGAGTGTTGTTTAGTTTTAGCTAATTTGATACAAAGCTAGACATATCTGGGAAGAGGGAATCTCAATTGAGAAATTGCCTCCATCAGATTGGACTGTAGACACATCTGTGGGCATGTTTTCTTGATTAATGATTGGCATGGGAGGGTCGAGCACACTGTGGCGGTGCCATGTCTGGAGAGGTGGTCCTGGTTTTATATGGACCCTAGTACTCTAAACAAGCCATGCAAACAGTTTAGTAAGTAGCACCCTCCATGGCCTCTGCTTTGGTTTCTGCTGCCAGGTTCTTGTCTTGAGTTCCTGCCTTGACTTCCCCAATGAAAGTCTGGAATCTGTAAGATGACATAAACCCTTTCCTCCCCAAGTTGCTTTTGGTCAGATTTTGTCACATCAAAAGAACCCAAATTAGGACATGCTCTATGCCTGGGATCCCAGCAAGTGGAAGACAGATGCAGGAGGAACAAGAGTTCAAAGCCAGGCTCAGTTCCTTAGTGAGACTCGTCTAACAAACAAAGAGCATCAACAACAAAACATTCCTGGAAGTGACAAGGCCGACTGGAAGATCAGACGCCCATACTCCAGCATTCATCAGTTTTCAATTATTTTCGCAGTAGCTTCCCTCCCCTGGGAATCAGGGGAGCATAGCACAATGGGAATGGGAGAGGAACGGCAGTGGGAACTCTGGGGCCCCAGATGGTGGGCTGAGGCAGGCACATTAGCTAACTTTAAGGACACTGTCACATTGGCCACAAGGAAATGGTGACTAAACTGGGAATTTCAAGACCTGGGATTTCCTAGGCAAAAGCAGGTTCTAGCCCCTGTTCCCCAGGAAGTGAGAAAGACTTTTGTCATGTGAACGTCATGGTCCCTTCCCTGAATTGTAGGTGGCAGAGATGACTTAATTGTCTTCAGAGATGTTCAGAACATTCCTGGGTGGTTACCAGCGGATACCCCAGTATCTCTTGAGGTACCTGCCTGATGCTCCTAGGGGTACTAGTTGGGGCTTTAACTTGTTTTTACCATGGAAGGAAACTCCTGGTGGCTGAGGTTTGTTTCTAGGAGTGCCTGCCTTCTGGCCTCTTTAGCTCTTTTTCTGGTACTCTTTAGCTTTTGGCAAGGTGTCATCCCTGAACCTCTGATACTTCTTGCTATCAGGCTCTTGACATCTCCAGAAAAACAGGCATGGGTTAAATGCTTACACCAAAGAACCATTCATTTTGGATTTATGCTAGAAGGGAGCAAGAATGAGCACCATAATTTCCTACTGAACCCATAAGAAGGCAGCAACATAGCCCAGCCTGTGACAACTGTGGAGTCCAGACCCAATATGACCTTGCCAGAAGCATCAGTTGCCATATCTGCCTTTTGTCCCTTAGGGAAAATGGGAGAAACATAAACAAGGGGAACCCAAAGAGAACCCCAAAGTCTGTTTGTATGCCAAGGGGCATGTGGTGAAGGGGAAAAGGAGACTGGTAAAGCCGGATTGTAGCCTGCCTTGCTACTTGCCAGCCTCAGGGGACAGGCGTGGCAGGGACACGGCAGAAGAAAGGGCCTTGGACAATGGAAGGTCTTGCACACAGGTGCAGGCATGAAGACTAAGAATGAGTGTCCTGGGTGGCTGGTGATGGTGATGGGGTTGAAACAGACACACCTCTGGAGAAGCTGGAGGACGGTGTGTGGGAGCTAGGGCTGAGGGGAAGGGTGACCTCTGCCGAGGAGTGGAATGAGAGACCCATTCTGGAATGGGCAGGAAAGGTGTCATGGTCTAGGCCTGGGAACACTTCCTGGCTCCTCAGATCACACCCCAGTGTACTGAGAAAGCCCCAAGGAGTCTGGAGATCCCTTGCTCTGCAGTGGGGCCCCTTGGCTGACACACGCTGAATGTAATGCTTGCTGGAACTGTTCCTACTGGCGCAGACACTGACTGCCTCGCCCTCTGTAGTCTCAGTCTGAAACGTGTCTGTCCCTTTGCAGTCTCTGGGACAAAGGACTATCCCTTCTCCGGCCCTCCACAGCTGTTCTCCCTCCAATCTGCTCCCCAGCATGATTGGCACATGAGTATCAGGAAGTCATGTAATCCCCAGAGAATCGAGCAGCCTGTTCCTCTTCTGTCTAGCTTCTGCCCATGATCTGACCACACTTCTTTCCCCTAGAGAGCAGCGGTTCTCAAACTGTGGCTCAGATCATATATCATATCATACTATATCATATATCCTGCATATTAGATATTTGCTCTATGATTCATAACTAACAAAATTACAGTTATGAAAGAACAATGGAATAATTTTATGGTTGGGAGTTGCCATAACATGAGGGACTGTATTAAAGGGTTGCTACATTAGGAAGGTTAAAAACCACTGCCCTAGAGGGTCCCCTCTCCTCACCAACCCTCCAGGCTTAGAATCAAACTCTAATTCTACCTCAGGCAATCATGAAGCCCTCACCTACAAAGTGGGTCTCCTATGATGATCACTCAGCTGTGGGAAGAACTGAACTGAATTTGACTACCTGGTGACCAGCCCATAGCAAGTATTCCAAGACAGCCCCTTCTCTTAGATTGCTCCTCCTCAGACCAGGCTTCCAGCCCCCAGATGCTTACAACCTTGCCAATCAGACCTTAGAATCTCAGTGTGCCCTTCTTGGCCTTTGCAACTCCCACAGCTGTGCACCCTAGACATAGAGCCTTCTCTGCCTAGAGAGGCCAAGCTTCTTTCCTACTGTAAGCAAGCAGAGCTCCACATGAGGAGATAACTGATTTCTTAGACACCATAATATACACATAGTGCATCTCTGGCCCAGTCCAACAGCTTCATTTCCTCCCAAACCAGAAGTTCCCTGAGCTCCTGTGGCCTGGGAATGCAGCAGGAGCCAGACGAAGGAGAAGCTGGTCTACAAAGAGTTCCTGCCTAGTGGATTGAATATGCAACCCCGCAGAGGAGACTGGGCTGCAGATCAGGGTACTACAGACTGCTGTGCCTCAAGAACTGGGTTTGGGATCCGTGTCCTGAGAAGCAGCTCTGAGAGGAGCTGGTGGGCAGTTCCATGATACTAAAGGGCTTCTACTATTCTACCCCAGCAGCCCCTAAACTCACTGGTGATACAATGGCTCAGGGTCTATGGAATTCTATCACAGAGATATGCCTGACTAGCTACAGCTAGGTCCTTTCCTTATCCAGATCCCCCAAACAGGAGGCAGGAGTGGGGAGGAAGTATACTTACACAAATCAGCCTGCCGGACATTTTTCATGCCGATGACCCTGACTGTCAACAGATGGCATGGAGATGGCCCCTCCTGTAGATTAAAAAGAAGGTGAAGTCACTCTTCAAGTACCACCTTGAGACCAGTGCTGCCGGGGAGACCTCTCCATGCTTGTCTCCCTGCCTACCTCACAGCAACCTCAATGCTGTTCAGTCATTGTTTATTTTGGCTTATTTCTCTACTACATGGAAGTCTCATAAGTTGAGACATACTGCTTTTTTTCCCAGCTTTTTACCTCTATGCTGATATATGTATATATAATAATAAATATTTGTGAGACAGTGAATGCTCTGGCCCAAGTACATTAAGGGAATCCTGAGATGTTTTTATTCTCTTGTCCAATGAATAATTCCTTATTTCAGCCACACAACTACAAAATTTCCCCTTATCTACCCAACATGGCAGCTTGCTCAGAAGGTAGGCACAGTTTGACTGGGAAAGATGGCAGACATCTATGAAGCCTGGGTATCTCATGCCAGGAGGTTACCACCCCAGGTCTTAGGGGCAGCTCAGGTTGTTCGTATCTCCCTTGCCCAGCAGGGCCCTTCCATGAACCCTTCCATGTATTCCTGGCCATCGTATTTTTCTCTCAGGAAGGCATCTACCTTTCATTTCACCGTGCCTTGCTATAGCTGTGATATTTTGGCTCATGTGTTGTGGCTTGACTTTCACAATGACAAAAACATGGATAATCTTCAACACGATGACTGATGGCTGTTAGATGCCTCTCTCAGTATTGCTAACCCCAGGGACTGGAGCCCTCAGGTTTCTGCCTCTCCCTTAGTGCTTTAGCCTAGTATCTGGAGCTAGGTGCACACCCTGAGCTGCTCATCTGAAGCTGTCTTGCTGAGAGCTCTGCTATCATCTCATATCCCACCCACCTTCAGCCGGCATCTGGCTTCCTGAAGCCAGACATGCTTCCCTCGGCAGCCGTCTTTGTCCTCTGTGAGTTGATTATCAGCTGCCGGTCCACTTTTGTCCTTTTTCTATCCTGTTACTTTCTGCTTCCCAGATGTCCCTTTATGTTTCTCCACTCTCGGAGTGTCCCTGCATCACATGTACTGCCCATGGAAGGACCATGGCTCTCTTCCTAGTCTTTCTCTACCTATTCAAGGCTCCCTGCCCCAGGTTTCCTTCTGCCTGTGTATGGCTCATCTTCACATATTCTCACCAACACAGGTCCCTTGCCACCATGGCATTTAGAGAGTGCCTTCCAGTTGCTTCTCTGCACAGACCCACCATCTTCTCTCTGTCTTAAGACTTTTACTCAAGGTTTTTGAACAGCCGCTGTGAGACAGGGCTTGGATCACAGGGAGGTTCCAAGGTAGAGGATGGGCAAACTGCCCATGGACTCTTGCTGCCCACAATGGGAATGTTCTTGGCTCCAGAAATCTCCCCAGAGGACAGTGCATTTCCAGATTCTGGAAGACTCTCCTGCCCCTCCAGGGTCCTAGTCTGTTGACACAAGGAGCTGTGCTCCTCCATGCCCCGCTGAGCCAACACAGTGTGAGGCTCCATGCCTGCTCTCTCCATGTGTTTCAGATTTTTCTTTGGATTTATGCCCTTTCTGCTTAAACCTCAGACTTGGGACTCTTTACCTGAGAATGTCATCCAGATGTAGTCCAGTTCTTGCAACTGTCCACTCCCAGCTTTGGGTTTTCCTACAGACTCCCAAGCCCAACATGTCTATGTGTGGAAGTCTGGGAACTGGATCCTGTCCCCCTCACTGAGCACAACTCCCAGGGCTGATGGAAGCACTCTGTGACTTTTTCAGACAGGCCTAGTCTTTTCTCTTTAAAGAATATTTTGGTTTGTGGGAAAGCAAAATCTGACATGAAAGGGATTTGGGGTGGGAATCCTCATAATGACACCACTTAACCTAGGGCAATTGTTGTTACCACTTTTTCATCTTCTTTCCAGACTTCTCTGGGGCTTCAATCTAGCCAACAAGAGAACAATGGTCCTGAGAAATGAGAGTTCCTCAGAACCTGAAGGGACATGTAATTTAATTCCAAGAGCTCTTTCCCTCTCTCGAACAGAGCAAGTGTCAATCTCACAGGTGCATGTAGGTCCAAGGATCCCTTCTGTGAGTATAGCTATGAAGTCTTCAGGCCAATAACTTCCTTAAACAGCATTCTGCTATGAGCCCTGTGAGTTGGACCAAAGATTAAACACAATACTAACTCTTTGTGGCCTGTGGTCTGTGGCTTGCGGTCTGTGGCAGGACTTTTCTAGGCAGTGAACTTTTCATTTCTCATCTTGTCCTGGGCAGTGCAGGCCATGGGCTGGCTGAGTGAGGAGGTAAGCATCACCTTTGAGAAGGCATGTGTGGTCCTGGCAAACCTTGCCTTACTCCTCAGAGGACACCCAGAGTCTCGGTGGGAACTGTTCTTTCCTGTCTTCTACCCTCAGTGTCTGTCAGTGAGGGTGGCTGTTTCTTCCTCCTCTGTCACTCTCTCTTACAATACCAGCAACATCAGTGAGCATGGGGTTACCTCTGTGGAGGTGGTGGTGGAATGATAATGACAGCTTCTTAGAGGCAACATGGTATGCAGCCCAGGCTGGCCTTGAACTCTTGCCTCTACTTTCTTAATGCTGGGATTACAGATATGTACCTCCATGTCCAGTTCTGTATGTATTTTCTTGCCTAAGTTTTACTACACCTAAGGCAGTATAGAGAGACAAGGAAAATGCAAGCACATTGGGAAAAGAAAAGAGGCCCCTTGCTCTGGAATCCGATTTTTGTTTGATTACAACTGACAAAATCAATAGAGACTTGCCTACATGTAGTTAGTTTCCCCCAAAGACTTCTTAAACAAGAGTGTTAAAAACAACAACAAAACCCCAAACAACTAACCCAAAACTCTACCATGGACCAGCTTGCTTAAAACTGAAATGGATGTAAGCAATTTTTGGATTTGATAACATCAGTTATTAAACATCAGTTATTATTCCTCTTGCCTCACAATTTCATTTATAACAGGATATTATTTAAAAAAAAAAAAAAAGAAAATAAGTTAACCAGCTCAGTATTTTTTTTACCTAAGTTTTAAACTTTTTAAAATCTTTGAACCTGATTGTAAATTACATCCTTTAAGCAATATCACCTTAAAAGCCACAAATCATTTCTACATCCTCTGTGTGTGTGTGTGTGTGTGTGTGTGTGTGTGTGTGTGTGTGTGTGTGTAAGCTTTAGAGAGTATTAGTTGGTGTTTGGAGACATGATCTCATGTAACCCAGATTGGCCTTGAACTTCCTATGTAGCACAGGTTAACTTTGAACTGGTCTTCCTGACCCCTTCCACCTGCCAAGTCCTGGGATTATTGCCATGTGCCACCAACCATTCAGGGACATTTTTCTTTCAAGTCTTGCACTTAAAATATCTCAAGCCTCTCTCTCCCTTTTTCCCTCCCTTCCTATTTCTCTTACTCCATCTCTCATCTTAACCCAGCTCAGTCTCATGCTGACTTGTCCTGAAGTTCTTTCCTGCATTACAAAGCTGACCACGCCATAATGGAGGTCCCTAACAGGGTCATCCCTCAGTGAGCTGCAGCTGATGGGGCAGGTATTACTCACTTTGTGTCACAGATAGGAAATCTGGGACTCAGTCCCTAGACCCACAGCTCTAAGCTTGGTTCAGAGTATGATCTCACCTCTGATTCTCAGAACCAGGTTCACATCCACTGTCAACTCACTTTAGTGTCTCTCAGCAAACATGTAGAGGTGTTTCTTGCTCTCAACTCCATTGCCTTGACTTTCCCTTAAGACCAATTTTCCTGGCCAATTCCTGTTTTCCACCCTGAATTCTCATGAAGTGCTCTGCTAACCCCCAAACTTGGCAGTCCTTCTACTGGCTGCGCCATTATTAGCTGTGTTTCTATAGACAAGCTCCATGAATATTCTCTTTGTGATGTGTGAGGACACACATCACCACCGGCAGGATCCTTGAAGACCTTATTTATTAATAGACACAGAGGGTACCTCATGGTCTACATTGAACTTCAGATTTCACCCAGAAATTCCTTCTGGATCAAAGGCCCCCAAAGGGAGTTCTAACATCTCAGCAGCACAGAGAGGGAATTCTGGAGGGATTCAGAGATATAGAGGAAGAAAGTGGGACCATCAGACTTAGGTCTGAGCCCATGTGCATTCCCAGAGCTAGGTATATGCCTATGGAAGTGTCTCCCCACCCACCACAGAGTGGCAGGTAATAAAAGCCTGTGGTCTCAGGACTCAGGAGGCAAACCAGCCACACACACACACACACACACCAAGCTTATTACAGGTTGTATTAGATGACCAAACATTAACAGCCCCAGAGGAAGCTAATCTACAGTAAAAAGAAAAAAAAAAAGACACAAGAAAGGGGCTGAAGAGACAGCTCAGTGGCCAAGAGGACTGCTCTTCCAGAGGACCCAAGTTTGATCCACATGGCAGCTCAAAATTGTCTGTAGCTCTAGTTCCAAGGGATCTGGTACCCTTTTCTGGCCTTTTAGAATACTACATATATGTAATACACAGACATGCATGCAAGAAAAATAGCCCTACATTTAAAGTAAAAGTGAATCTTTTTTAATTTTTTTTTTTTAAACAAAAGACGCAATAGAACTCAGTACAGTGCCTGAGTTGATATGCTGATGGGAACATGCTAATGGGAACCAGAAACCAGTCAGATTAAGGATACTTGGACAGCCCAACCCTGGCTGGGACTGGGTAGAACTGCAGGCATCACCAGGAGCTGTGCTTTGGGACCACATCCCTGAGTGAAGACAGGCATACTCCTTTAGCTCAGGGTACCCTTGGCAGGTCCTGGATGAGGAACAGGAAGCACTCAGGGCGTGGAGGTCAAGGCAGGAACTTTGGGGCAAACATCACAGAGGTTCATTCAGATTCATTCAGCCTCTGGAACATGATTGTCCACAGCACAAATGATGGACAGCAGCTTTCTGGGAAGCCACGTGAGAAAGGGAACCTGGATGCTCAGGCTACACACATACACAGCCCAGGCTTCCTCCCTGGCCGTGACCTCTGACTTGATCTTATCAGGATTCCACTTTCCTCCTGAGATTTATTCAGGACAGGAAGCATTGCCAGCTCATCTGGGGAGGGGGGAGATCTATGGATGGGTTGTTACACAATTTAATGCTGCCCCTTTCCCTAATTTCATAGGTATGACTCTTGGGGATGTGAAGAAGGGGGAAATATATTGCCGTCATCAGGTATCCAATCCTGTCCCTGAACCAGGTGCCTTGTATAGGGTCTTACTTAACCCTCTGGCCAGCCTCCAAGGAAGACATAATCCTTGCCTTACAGAAAAACAGATGGGCTTTTGGCTTTCACAGCCAGAGATGATAATTAGGTAGCACCCAGGACTCAGTGCAAACCTACCACCTGGCCAGGCTGGTGTGCTTTTCAACTGGAGAGTAGCTCTGGATGCCCATAAAGAATGGCCATGACAAGACAGTTTAAAGTCAGAGGCAACCATTAAGACTTTCAGGTCCCCCTCCTAGTTGGGGTTCTCCCCAGATCAAAGGGCCCAACTGTTTCTAATCAATCAAAAACTATTTAGTTACATTGCAGTCAACTTCCCCTGGTCTCTACCATAAGGTTCCGGATGACAGGGTTTAGGGAGGGTCTGACCACTAAGTTTCAGAAGTGATGGGTCCAATGTCTATCCAGGCCAGGCATCCCCTCCCTAAACCATTGCCCAGGGCAGGAGAGAGGATGACAGCTCCTTTCCCTTGAGCATCTCAGGGCAAGCTGGGCAGGTGAGGCTACCTTATCTCCCCACACTTGGGTGTAGTTGTTGGTTCCTTGAGACATTGTATCAGAGCGACAAGCCTGGTAGTATCTTCCAGTTTACATGGTCCCTCCTTAACAGCAGACCATGCAGATAGTGCTATCTGAAACTCTAGTACAGGTTTCAGCAGATCTGAGCAACACCCCAGATTTGGGGGCAGGTCACGTGAAAGGGATCTCCACAGTTTTTTTTTTTTTTTTTTTTTTTTGCTTATCACTCATATTAGGTGAGTGGTCAAGGCAAAAAATACAACTGAGAGACATAGACCATCTAAGACTCAACAGAAACAGCATAGCTCACTCAACCCCTCTTCTCTCTGTGTGTGTATCTGTGTGTCTGTTTGTGTGTGTGTGTGGTTCCTACTCTGAGTCTTTGGCTGCCTCACTCCCCCTCTTCAAGATAAACTCTACCCTATGTGTGGTAGATCTGTCATAGCCCAAGTCTCTGAAAGGTCAGTAAAGAACAAGTCCTGATTAGAAGCCCTTCTAGACATTCAAGCTAACCAGGAGGCAATGTCAGTCCTGTTCAGGAGAGCTAGGCAGACTGTCACGATGCACAAGGAGTCCCTGCCTAGGCTCTTTGGAGACTGACCTGCATCTCCATCTCCCGCTCTAAAGGGACAAAACCTTCTTGGGGCTTCATTTGATTCCTTCAGGAGTTTAGTAAGTGCTGGCCAAGGGCACCACTTTGGTATAGCCAACAGGGAGATGGAGGGCATCTTCCTATTGCCCAGAAGGCAGATTTGGTCTCAAGCAGTGGGAGACTTCGATAGTTAGATCTAGGGTCGTTGACTACACATCCAGCAGGGCAATTGATAGCAATCAACTGGCAATACCATCAATTCTCACACTTGGAAATACCCCACACCACACACTCACAAAGCACAGGCTTTAGGATGTACCAGTCATGACCAGGACAGGCCACATGTGGATTCTCTCTGGCAGTACTAGATAGACATTATCTATCCTGGATGCTGGCTTGGCTGGCTCTCAGTGGTCCCTAGTCTCTGCATGCAGGTTGGTAAAGCTCATGAGTATTCTTAACTGTGCCATCCCTAGTCAGGAGCCCTGGTACAGACTAAAGCACCTCTTCCAGGCACCAGGTAGAAGATCCCAAGCCAACCTCTCTAGGCATCCAATGCCCACCAGCCAGCCTCCCTGGGACCTTAGTTCCCAAACTCTTCATCTTCTTGGCATGCCTCCCTGGCCATCTGCTTCTGGCCAGTCCCCACCACCACCACCACTGTACTCTCTCACCTTCAAGGCACAGGAGGTCAAGTACCTGCCATCTTCTGCTTGGCATGGGTCTGGCAGGGAGTGGGAAACCCAAGCAGGCATCTGGTTCTGAAGCATCGTGGCAGCTCTCCAGCTGGATGGTAAGATCAGGAACTTATACTCTGACTCAGAGCTCCACCCTACTGGCCGCCCCTGGGCAGTGACTGGGAGGGGTTAAGGAGTGTAGAAATTTGTGCTGCCTTGGCTAGGTCTCAGGTCCAGAGGAATCACACAGGTCTTCAGGTCTTGAAAATGCAAAATCAAGTCAGGGCTCTGGTCACTGGGGTCAGAATGACCAGGTTATGGACATAGAATGGTAGGAAGCACATTCTGGGCTTTTGGAATGTTTCTACCAAGATATAAAGCCCTATCTCTCCAGTTCATGCAGATGCATGCATAGTTGCTCTTCTGGGAGGTGAATAGATGCTCTACCTCAGGACCATTGCTTGATGTTCTGGGAGCTGTGAATGGAGACTCTCAAGATACAGGGACCAAAATTCAGATCCTTACATTAGAGGACCTGAAGAAAGAAAACACTTGGCCCAGCCATGCTGAGAAGAGGGTCCAGGGCCATGACCTCTACCAGCCTTCTGGGTGCCCTGTGAAGAGAGAGCACCAGCCCCTGATAGTCTCTACTACACAGCTTGGAGGATGCATTGCCCCGCCTCGATGATTCTTATCTCTGCCTGTGTTGGCTCACCTCTGGCTTGCCCAAATTCACACTGGGAGTTTCCTGTCTGGGCTCTTGCCGGAGGCTCAACAACCGGCTTTTCTGGCCCACAGATAGGATATATTTTAGAACTACAAGTGAGACCTGAACACAGAAACATGTAGAAGGTGGTCAGCAGTATCTTTTTGGTTGCCTGGCTCCCCGGAAAGGATAGGTTCTTTATTTAGCTTGATGTCCTTGAAGCTTCTCTTGCCACCATCATGAACACAAATACAATTCCTACATCCTTTAATAGAATTCCAAATTCAACTAAGTTCATGCACCTAGTGAGCACTTACTGTATACCTGATACTAAACAGAGAAATCCCAGGCTTAAAGTCTCAGACAGCCCAGCTGGGAAGCCAAATACTTCTAACCCTTGAGCAGTTCTAAGGTCTAGGGCCCCTTAGTGTGGCAAGGGTCTAGAAGAATCAACATAAATCCTTCAGGTCTGGGAAGCTCTGTGGTTCTCAGTTGTAACATACAACTAGTAACTGAAGAACACAGGGATGGAAGAAGGATTCTAGCCGGGAAAGGACAGTGTGGTTCCAAGAAGGCTTCATGGAGGAGACGACATCTGACGTGGGCTTTATAGAGTAAGATTTCAACAGCTATGATGGGAGGGAAAGGCACCCTAGGAGGCAGGAACAGAGGGAACAAGGGCAGGTTTGCTTAGGAATGCAAATGACCTCTATGAGTTATGTGGTCTCTCCCACATATTATCTCATATAGGAGGACAGAAGAGATGGGACATGGGAGGATGTAGAAGCTGGGAAGGACAAACCTGGAAAGTAGGGCCTGTCACCTCCTTCTCTGCTCCCCCAAGCCAGTTCTTAGTTGAATGACAGCATTCTATAAACCATGGCCCTAGAATGGCCTCTCAAAGGTCACATCTTATATTTAGACTTATTCTCTAGGCCAAAGAGAACCATCGATGGTTTCCGAGCAGGAGAACAACATGATCGGAGTTGGACTTTTAAAAGAGAAGGTTGATTGATGTTGAAGCAGAAAATTGATTGGGAAATGATGTAGGAAGCTCTTAGGAGAGGGAAATGGCCTGAGATATCAGAAAATAAAGGCCAGGAAATGAATCAGGAGGAGCTGTAGCAATCTGAGCATTGCCTGGCCCTTTCCAGGAAGGTCTGATGAGGGCTGACCCACCACGTCGTTTAGCATTTGGTCCTCTTCTGGCTACAGAAGCTCATTTAAATATTCCATCCCTCGTACACCCCAGCAGCCCACCCATTCTGCCAATTTCCTCATCATCTTCCAGCATCTCAACAGAGGAGCCTTTACCTTCAGTTGGGTTAAATTGGTTGAATAGAAGTGGCGAGTTTCTTGCTTTATGCTCTTCCTGGCACTTCTGACCTGGGTGGGGCCTACAACCTCTCCCTGCATGGACCCATGGATAGATGTGTAAGAAGTCACTGTTGGCTGCTGTGTGCATGCTTCTGAACTGAGTAGCCAGGAAGGTTCTAGAGGGAGACAAGAAGTCATCATAGAGGGGAGGGGTCAAGGTGGAACTGAATTGAATGGTCAGTTGTCCCTGCTGAGGACTCACCTTTGCTCCTCGTGTGACTTCAGGGGCCTGTCCTTGCCTTCCCATCTTTTCTAATGTCACCTGCATCCCAGGCTGAAGCTTGGTGACTGATCATCAGCCTCTCTCCTTTTCAAATGCATCTACTATCTCCCTCCTTGATGACAACCTCTGAAATCCAGTACCTTCCATAACGGAAGCTGAGCCCAGGGGCATCTCTCTGTGCATATGGAATTTTATGTACAGTAAAAGACACATTTCGCATTCATTATTGGGGAAGGCCTTTTTCACTCATTAGAGGAAAGTTAGAGCCCAACTTCCTAAAGACACAAAAATAACTCCCAGAGAGGTGAACTAGCTAACTGTTAAACTTATAGATGATTTAAAATATACTCTTATAATATTGAGGTGAAGAGGATCTTTCAAAGCAAGGTTCAAAATCTTGAAGCAAATAGGGAAATCATACCTAACTTGATGGGTGGAAATGAAAAACTTCAATAAAGAAAAATATGCTGTTAGCGCTGGTCTACCCTTAGCATTCACCTCTAGTTTCCTCTTCCCAATAAATATTTTAAATACTAACATTGAAGAGGAGAACCTTGTTCTGCTGACACTAAGATAAATTACAAAGCCATGCTAATATAAACAGCATGTTGTTGAACCAAGAATAGGATCAATGGAAACAAAATAAAAAGATCGGGGGAAAAAATCCTTGTCTTTTGTTGCTGTTGTTTTTTTTTTTTTTTTTTTTTTGTATCTTAGAACTCTCTATGTAGACCAGTCTGGCCTTTAATTCACAGAGATTCTCCTGCCTCTGCCTCCCAAGTGCTAGTATTAAAGACTACCATGCCACCATGTCCAGCAAAAACCTTTGTCATTTAAGGGAGCTTAATATATGATAAAAGTGTCACCACCAAGGAATGGCTCGGTGGTTAAGAAGATGTACTATACTTGCAGAGGACCCAAGTTTGGTTCCCAGTACCCACGTCAGGCAGTTTAAAACCACCTAAAATTCCATTTTAAGGGTCCTTCACTTTTTTTCTGGGCACCTGTACAAACCCACACATAGATATATACATATACACATCATTTTTAATTAAAAAAATATAAAAGGCCAAGCATGGCAGCACATACCTATTGTCTCAGCATTGGAAGATGCACACATGTGTATGTCACACACAAATACACAAACACACACACACATACACACACACACACACACACACACACACGGCAATGCAGATCAACAAGGGAAGCACAAACTTTCTAACAGATGATATACAAACATGGTGGGCTACACAGAAATGAATAAGAGTACTTCACTTAGAACTACATAAAAAGATGGGCCATGCATAAGCTTGACAAACGAAACATCAAGTAGCAAACTAATTGAAGACAGTATATGTGTTCTAGCAACAGAAAAGAATGTCTTACTTCCTTTCTTCAGTGCTGGGGATTAAACACTGGGCCTCAAACATGTTATGCGTGTGTTTGAACAGTGAGATATATGCCTCTAGACCCTGGAGAAGAATTAGCAAACACTGCAAAATCATTAGTCATAAAGCAAAAGCATTCCCAAATTAGACTGAATAAGATTTGAATATTCTAAGCCAGGCATGGTACTTAGACTTTGTAATCTTACCACTTGGAAGGTGAAGGCAGGGGGATCAGGAGTCTAGAGTCATCCTTAGACACAGATGACATTCAAGGCTTGCCTGGACTACATGAGACACAAAAAACAAAAGTAAACAACAAAGAAGAAAAGGATTAAACATTTTCATGCAGTAGGAAATGTTAGCTGACAGAATATATTTGCAATGCATTTGCAAATCACCAGATTATTAATATCTAATATACAAAGAGAAATTTCACAATAAAAGGATGGCCATGATGAAGCTGGAGGGATCTTGGTAGTTAAGCACTTGCTGTTCTCATTACCTATGTTGGGCAATTCACAACTTTCAGGGATCTGTCACCACCTTCTATCTTCTGAGAACACCCACACCCCTCTCTCTTCCTCCCTCCCTCTGTCCCCCTCTTCCTCTTCCTCTTCCTCTTCCTCCCCTCCCTCTCTCTCTTCCTCCCTCTCTCTCTCACACACATACACACAAATAAAAACAAATCTTTAAAAATAAGATGTCAACATAAAAAAATTCAAAGACTTGAATCTGGGACTTTCAGAAGGAGAAACCCCAAAAGTGGGCAGGCATTGGAAGAGATGCTCAAAATCATGGATATTTGCTTTGGAAATCAATAGGAAAGAAATCAACAGTTTAATAGTGGTAAAGGCAAAAATGACTTCCTATGCAGAGTGAGATAACATAGCACCCTCACTTAAGTGCTGTATTAAAAAGATGATACATTGAAGAGAGGATCAACACAGACGGAAAACAAAGAAATAGGAAGGAAAAGAACAGTGAGGTTTCACAATGGCTTTTAATTGGAAAACCATGCGACAGTTGAATGATGACCAATGTTGGTAGCAATGTGGAGACAGAGGTATCATTGTGTCACCCTATGGAAGAGGAGACTGATACTATCATTGACATGGCACTGTTAGTCAAGTGAATGCTGGTATAGCAATGTTGGTTCCAATATACAATCATAGGGAGATGTGCCTCACAGTCGTATCTGTAACCCTGGATCCAGTCTCCAGTGTTACAAAGAGCAAAAATAGGAGCTGGAGAGATGGCTCAGCATGTAAGAGCACTTCTCGCTCTGGAAGTGGATCTAGGTTCAGTTCCCAGCACTCCCATGGGACTTTACAATCACCTAGAACTCCAGCTCCCAGGGATCTGATGCTTTACACACACACGCACACACACACACACACACTCCCACGCAAAAGAAAATGAGTAAGTTTGGTCAAATATTTTAAAAAGAAAAAAATGAAGTTGTGCATGAGGATGTTTGCTGTACAACTACTTAAACTGTGGGCTGCAAACTGTGTGTCACAAAAATTTGGTAATAGGAAAAATATAAATGAATTTTGGCTTGGGATTTGGACAGAATTTCCAACAAGTTCTCAAATATGCCAAACCTATACTTGTCATTTTTTACTATGTAATTCTGAGAAGTGATACAGCCTAGGCATTGCTGATTATAAAATAAAACGTCAATCAACTGAAAGACATTGAAGACACCAGACATTCTGCTATACAAAACATTTAGGCAAGATTTAACATAAAAATAAACAAACACACACATCTCATTAGCATGGTCATGTTCTTTTATCATTAATAAATGATACAATAATGGGCACACCAAATAATCATTTTAAATACTTCATTTTGTGATTTCCACACTAAATGTTTTATTAGTGTGCTTATTTTATGTATTTACCAGATGAAAAGGGTCATGGGTGGGAAAAACCTATGGAACCCTGCTCTGTGTTGTCAGGACTCTGAAGGCCTTGTTTGTCCATCCATCACTGTGGGCATGGGCAAGCCAGAGCAGCAAGTTCAACACACACATAGGAGTGAGAGCAGAAAGACAGGAAGCTAGGGCATCCACATTCCATACACATACAGAAATTAAAATGGGGTTATGCAACATAAATAAATTATGCATCCAACATACTAACATAGAAGGCTTCCTGTGTGGAATGGAAATGTTATGTGAGGACTAGGAGATAGAAATTAACCAAGAAACTCAGCGCTGGACCAGAGATGGTACTGGCCACAATGTAGGCACAGAACTAACTCAGACCGGTCTCTTGAAGAAATTCAGCTTCTTCCAATTTTTCCCATTGTTGCTGTCAACTGCTCTGCTGGAAGCCACTATTCTCCCCATCTCTGCTGAATTTTAGACTAACAAGCCAGTCTACACGTCTACTTCCACTTTCTTTGAAGCCATTCTTTGGGCAAGTACTGGCAATTGAACCCAAGATTTCATGAACCCTAAGCAAACATTCTACTACTGAGCTACACTTTCAGCTCTCCTCTTAGGAGATCTATGGAAGGGCAGGAAGTGATCTAAAGACATCAGCTAGATTATGTGGCTGCCCTGATGGACATCCTACTGTGTCTGCATTCTCTGCTGTCTCCCAGGGTCATGAGATCTTGTAGTCTGGCTCCTTACATGGGTCATTCTGTTCTCTGCATCAATCAGGTTTGGGCTATTCAATCTCTATGCTCTGACGGAGCCAAGCTCTTTCCCATGCTAAGGGTTTTGTGTATGCAGTGAAGTTCATGCTCCACTCTTTAAGAAGCTGGACCTTGCTCCTCTGTCCTAGCTCTACTCACATGTTGCTTTCTCCAGGAGCTTTTCCTAGAGTAGGCTCAGTGACATGCGCCTCTGCCCACCTCTTAGCTCTTCAGCCACTCTAGTTAGAAGCTTATTGCAGCCTATCGTACTGTAGATGATCTTGTCTATTGCCTTTGTTTTTTGAGGCAGGGTCTCAATATATAAGTTAACCTGACACTTACCAATTAGCCCAGGCTAGCCTCACATTTACAATCTTTCTGTTGCCTCCACCCAAGCCTTGTTTATTTCCTTTTTTTACTCTTTTCTCTTGAGCATAATTCTTTCCAGAGCTTGGCTACTGCTTGTCTTGCTGTTGATTGGAAATATATCAGCCATCAGTTCGGGGTTGGAAGACAAGACCCAGCACAGATGTCATCAAGACCAGGTGTTTCACATGTGTCCTTTACAAAGTGATGACGGGCTGGTCTAATGTCACTATCATCAGCTCATGTTAAAGTCTGACAAGGTCCTGGGTTGTTATCTAAGGCTTTCCTGTGCTCCTTCATTCCCTTGATGCACAAGCCTTCAGGTTAGAAGACAAACAATGACCACAGGCAATTTCCACACCATAAAATAAAGCAAAGTGTTATCATCTCTTTAGGTCATGAGAGATTTGAAAATGTCAGCCATAAAAGCCAATGTGTTGAGTAAGGCATGGTGGCCAGCTCTCCTGAAACTCACGATGTAGACTGGCCTAGAACTCATAGAGATCCCCTGCCTCCCAAATTCTGAGATTAAAAACACGCAGCATCATGTCCAGCTTCCTACATTTTTCTTTTATAAATTGTGCGTGCACGTGCACGCGCTTGCGTGCGTGCATGTGTGTGTGTGTGTGTGTGTGTGTTCTGAGTGTGGGTATGCAGGTGCCACAGCTACAGAGGTCAATGACAACTTGAATGGTTGTTCTCTGCCTTCATTTTCATTTGGAACATGGTCTCTTAGTTGCTGGTGCATACACCAGTCTAGGTGACCCTGGAGCTTCCAGGGATTCTCTTGTTTCTTTCTCTCATCTTCCTGCAGAAGCCCTGAGATTGACATTTGCTGCTGTGCCCAGCTTCACATGAGTTCCTGGGTTTGAACTCAGATCCTCACACTTGTTGCTCTACCCCCACCCCTCCACCCCCAGCCTTCTTCCCAGACTTATTTTCTTAGTGTCAACCGTCCATGTGGCTCACAAACATTTCCCCCACTTCCTTTGTGTTTATAAAAGCATTAAAGGCCTACTCAACACCCTGCAGAGAGCCTGTAGCCACAGATCAACATTTCTCAATCGCATGAAGTGCGTGCTAATAAAACTCGTCACCTCTTGTTTCAATTAGATAATTGGCTTTATTTGTTTCTGCTCTTGACTCTCTTGTTCATGAGGCAAGATTGCTAGGAGTCTTTAGTACATCCCCATGGTGAGGGCGGCCTTCTCACTGTGCCATGGTGAAAGATCTGGCTTTTGCCACAAACAAGCCACATGAACTTGAGTGAATCTGTCTACCTACTGACAAATTTTTCCCTCTGTAAATTGAGGGACACAGATAGAGCTCACTCACAAAATATTTGTCAAGACTGGGTGATACAAAGCGCTGAATTGGCACATGGCTGGCTATGGTAGTCTTTTTTTTTTTTTTTTTAAATCAACTTGACTGCTTTTAGAATAACCTAGAAGACACACCTCTGGACATGTCTGTGAGGCTGTTTCCACAGAGGTTTGACTGAGGATGGAGGACCCTGAATATGAACAGTGCTAGTCCATGGTCTGGGGTTCCAGACTGAATAAAATAGAGAAAGGGAACTAAGTACACTCTTCTCTCTCTGCTTCCAGACCACAGACATTTGTGACCAGCTGCCTCAGGACCCTGCGGCCACACCTTCCCCAACATGAGGGACTTTGCCCTCAAACCATGAGCCAAATAAATCCTTCATTAAGTCACTTTGTCAGGTATTTTGTCACAACAGCATGAAAATTAACTAATCCACTGACTCTTTGTGATAGACAGCTTGTTGAATACTGTGATCCACAATGCAGAAACCTGTGCCGGGTGAGATTGAGAAGTGACACAAAGATGTCAGGGTAATTGGGCCAGGCTCTCGGAGAGCTCAGCCAATAGCGCCAAAGGGGCATCCCAGAAGGGGAAGCACGTGACCTTGCCCTTAAAGAGAGGGTAGCCACCCCATCGGTTGGGGGTGGGGGTGAAGGAAGGCATTATCAGGTAAGACAGCATCAGTAAAGGCAAGGTTTGGAAAGAACATTAAAGAGTTAGCTAGGGAGAAAGAGTCAGGACCCTGGAGTTGGCAGGGCTTTAAGCAGATGGTGTTTAAGAAGACAGAGCAGCTTTGAAACCAGAGTATATTTGTAATCCCAGCCCTGTGGGGTGGAGCCAAGTAGATCCCCAGTTCCAAGTTCAGTGAGGGATCCTGTCAAAACAAACAAACAAACAAAAAAAAAAACAATGTAGGCTAGCACAGGCTTTTAACCACTGCACTTGGGAGGCAGGGGCAGAGAGATCTCTGTGAGTTCAAGGTCATCTTGGTCTACATAGTGAGTTCTAGATATCCCCCCTCTCAAAAAAAGGTGGGAAATTATGGAGGCAGATACTCAAAGCCAACCAAAACACATGCAAGCATAGGCTAATACACTTGCATACATATGTACACATACATGTACCACACACACACACATGCACGCACGCACACACACACACACGCACACACATGTATAAATGAAAAGAAATAGAGATAGCCAAATCCTACAGGAAGACAGGGGACCATCAGTTCTGTGACCTAGATGAATAAGAAGTTTGGCATGCTTCCTTCACCAGCCAGTGTGGCTCCATGGGGTGGGCCATGGCCTGCCGAAGGTCCATGGGTCATCAAACCTTTTTTTTTTTTTTTTTTCCTTTCCTACTTGTGGAACACTGCCTCTGGCTGAATCCTGCAGACACATTGGTTTCTAGGACATCTTTTGTCTTGGAGCCTCTGTCTGCCAGTTTGGGCCTGTACAGCAGGACTCTGGAGCAGAATCTGCAGAAGGGAAAGATTTGGAGGAGGGAGAGGTGGGAGGCTGCTATGCATTTCTTCACTTTGCCTCTGGCCCTTCCTGACCTAGTCAGAGAAAGCCCTGCAACATCTGTGTTCAGATTGCACCAAAGTCAGCCATCACTCATCTACTTGTCACTGCAGATGGGATGCCACTTTTCTGGAGTTTCACATAAATGGAATCATTCACAGTTTGCTCTTCAATACCTGGCTTCTTTTGTCTAGGTTTTTTAAATGAGCTGGTATTACTGTGCGTGACTACTCGCTCCTTTTCATTGCTATGCAGTACTCAATTATAAATATTCTAGTTTATTTACCCATTAGTTGAAGGGCAAAGCTGTTGCTAATGTTTAGCCGCTAGGAATAAAGCTACTATACATATCTGCTTTTATGCAAGTCTAAGTTTTGGTTTACTTGGTTACGTACTTTAGAATGGAGTGACTAGATTTGATTAATGTTTTTAATTGTACTATATGTGGGCTAGTGGGAAAATCTTAACCTAGTGGACAGAGCCATTACTCCTTGAATCTTCCTCCTTTCTCTCAGTCTCTCTCTGGCCTCCTCACTTTCTCCCTTTTGCTTCTTTTTGCCTCATCCATCCCTCAGGGTCCTCCTGTCAAGTTCCTGAGTAACTCCCTAGAGCAGTGGTTCCCGATGCTGAGACTCTTTGATACAGTTCCTCATGTTAGAGTGACCCCCAACTATAAAATTACCTCATTGCTATTTCATAACTAATTTTGCTATCTGTTTTCTGATGGTCTTAAGCCACCTTTGAAAGGACCATTCGACCCCCAAAGGGGTCAGTCATGACCCATAGATTGAGAACCATTGCTCTAGGCTTTATATCTTTAAGATACAAAGACAATCTCTTGAAGAAAGGTGTTGTTGAAAACTTGGGTAGCATTTAGCAATCAATAAATACATTTCTCCCAAATTCTGAGGAGATTACATTGGGTACACTTACTGAAACTAAGATTTATGTATGAGATCAAAATAAAAACCAAAATAAAAATTATTCGGACTCGCAAAGTCTCCAGAATTACTACCTACAAAGATTTTCTTGGTAATTATATATAAAAAGATGGCTCAGGGGCTATGAACATGTAGTGCTGTCCAGAGGACCTGAGTTGTGTTTTCTGCATCCTCTTCAGGCAGCCCACAACCATCTGTGACTCTAGCTCTGGGTATCCAACACCCTCTCCTGACCTCTTCACATGCATAAAACCACAGACATGAATAGCAAAAGCATGATAAAACAAAGTCTTTTGTAAAAGATTTCTTAAGAGAAAACATTTAAATGGATATGAAAAACAGGAGATGCAGTACACATTGAGCATCAAACAAATGTGCACTTTGATCTTAATATTGATGATGGAGATTGCTTAAAAACTGAAGAAGACATTTGTAAAATTCTTGATGGTACTATTGTTTTAAAGATTGGGCTGAGATTATGGAGAAAATTCAAAAGGAAGTAAAGCATTTTCCAAAAAAATTATAATCCTTATATGTAGCTACAGTTAACTACTAATATTTCAATAAAATGAATTTTCATAGACAGGCAGTGGTGGCACATGCCTTTAATCCCGGCACTTGGGAGGGAGAGGCATGCGGATCTCTGTGAATTCGAGGCCAGCCTGGTCTACAGAGCAACTTCCAAGGCAGCCAGGGATATATATATATATATATATATATATATATATATATATATATATAAAACACAACAAAACCTACCAAGAATTGGCATATAATTTCTAACTTCGGTGATAGACATAAAATTTAGAAAAAATGGAATATACAAATCAATAAAGAAATAAACCAAGAAAGCAATGAAAAGACAATATATGAATAATCATAATTAGTTCAGTGATGGGTGACCTTCATCATCCCCAGCTGGCAGGATTTGGAACCACCCAGGAGGCACACCTCTGGGTTTATCTGTGATGATGTTTCCAGAGAGGTGTGACTGTGGAAGAATGATTACCTCAGTGTGGGTGATATTGTCTCTTTGGCTAGGTGCTTGGACTGAATGCAAAAGAAAAAGAAGGAAATGATGTGAGGGCAAGCATTTCTCTCTCTCTCTGCTTCATTGCTGTGGATGATGCTACCAGCCATTTCAGTCTCTCTGAGCTGTAAAGCTGTTCAAAGGCTTGTGCTGGGAGGTCATAGGCTGTGGAGGGCAAGCCAGTGCTGTTGATATTCCCACTAAACTGTCTTCTAAATAACTGCATTCATACACATAGGTTAGTGCTTCTACTAGATTTGGTTAAAGAAGCTCCCACCAACTCCAGTCAGTGGGCGGTGGTAACTTTTCACAATTTATAACTGGTCACAATGATGAGAATAAGTGGTTGTTCAATGCTCAACCACAAATATAACTTCTATTCATTCCCTCAAAGACTCAGGGAATATCATGGAAGGGGCAGAAAGAATGCAAAAGCTGGGGAAAAGGTGGAAGGCAGTAGGGAATGCTCATTTCCAAGCATGACATGACCACTCCCCTCTTAAACTCACATCTTTACAGGATTAGGTCTGTCAGTACCTGGCCATGGCAAGAAGAGAAGCTGGTGGGACTCCACCCCTCCCTAAGGATTTATGTACAGCTAATGTTTGCTAGGGGAGTGGTGAACATTTTCTTCAATAGAGTAGCCACTGGTAGGATTCTGATGCTCCTGTAAATAAGCATCATCCATGTGCCTACAAGCAATTATAATGAAACTCTGTGTATCTCTTCCTCCCTCCCTCTCCCTTCCCTTTTCCCTCTCTTCTCATACACACATGGGGGAGGGGGGGAAGGAGAAGAAAACACACACACACACACACACACACACACACACACACACACAAACACACACACACACACACGGTTCCTAATGGCAACTCACACAACCTTCTCTTGGAAGAGCAGAGCCCACTTGACCATGGCAGAAACAGTGCTGTGTACTGTCCTACTCCAGGAGTAGGCCTAAAGGAAAGGACAGAAAAGGACAGCTTCCAGTTCCCATTTCTTACTAGAGAAACAGTGGATCTCAGGGAGAGGGAAGATGGGGTGTGTGTGGGAAGAGTGGAGGGTTGGGAGGCTATAGTTGGAATGCATTGTGTTAGAGAAATAAATAAAAATGCATAATAAAAAAAATAAGTGGCCCCTTTTTACAGAGCTCTGTAAAGTTTCTGGGAAATTTGATTATCAGGCTGGAAAGGCTGCATGCTGCTGCCCTTGTTATAGCTTGGAGTTGACTCAGTCTCACCAATCTCTTCATGAAAATACCAGTCACGGGAATGGGAAATCATGGACAACTCCCAGATGGCCCCACCCCAGCTATGTACACTCAGCTGACCTTAACCGGTCTCTAGGGAGCAGAAGGCTCTCTTGCCTCAGCCTTGCTCATTTCTGTTATCCACGAAATTATGAGAAAAAACGCATTGTGGTTGTGAGCCATGTGTGCTTGCTCATACTTGCCATTTTTTATCACAGCGGTTCTCAACCTTCCTAACCCTGTGACCCTTTAATACAGCTCCTCATGTAGTGCTGACCCCCCGACCATAAAATTACTTCATTGCTATTTCATAACTGTAATTTTGCTACTGTTGTGAATTGTAATGTAAATGCCTGTGTTTTCTGATGGTCTTAGGCAACCTCTGTGAGAGGGTCATTCAACCCCAAAGGAGTAAAAAACCCACAGATTGAGAAACATTGCCTACAGGAACAACAGATAACCCTCTAGCAGCCTTGCTGAGTCTCCCTGAAAGCCTCATCAGACTCCATGGAGGAGGTTGAGCAGATCTTCTAGCAGGCTCTGCCCTGGGTTAGTTTGGTCAGGCTGCCTGGCTGGACTGTATGACGTGGTTGAGAAGCTATCTTCACTGATGTGTCTTTTGGCGGAATTTGGTTCTGGCCAACTCCTACCTGAGTAAAGCCAGCCCCTGCTGCTTCCCTTTGGAAAAGCCAACCCCCTCAGCAAAGCTCTTCAATCATATCTCAGGATCTCCAGGGCAGACATGGGACAAATGGTGCCAGACCTGGGAGCTTGTGAGCAGGAGGTTTCATATCAAGTCCAGGAGGCTGCTAGTGACAGCACAGTAGAGGTGGCTTGGGCTGTCTATTGCCTTCAAGTCAGTGTCCTTTGTGTTTAGAAAGGCAGTGTGGTTTACTGGGCGGAGTACTAGCTGGGAGCAGGAGCTGTGGGCTCCAGTCCCTGAGCTTCTCTTGACTAGGTCAGTCAAGAACCCCAGGAGTAAGGCTGCACCTCTGTGTTCTTACCACTTTGAGTCCTCTCCTTTTGCTGGCTTTGGGGTCTGGCTTGCTCCTTGTTGCCCAGTTGGGCCATGCCATGCTTGGGTATCAGCGTAGACTGGGATAAGAGAGATTGGTAGGGCAGTTTGATACATCAAGGACACCATGTGGTGATGTGTGTGCTATACAAATGTATTGTTCATGTATCTCTCTGTGTGTCTGTGTATATGAGCATGTGTGAGTATGTGACTATGTATGAGTATCTGTGAAAATGTATATATGTATTTGTATGTGTGTGTGTCTGTGTGTGTGTGTCTATATACAACTCTATCTGCATATGTCCATGTGGCATGAGTGTGTGTCTATGTGCATGTGTCTGTACACCTCTATTTTATGTGCTTGTCTGTATGTCTATGTGCCTCTTTGTGTACACATGTCCATCTGTCTGTTTTGTGTGCTTGTCTTGTGTGATTGTGTGTCTGTGTGTACCTGGAGATTGTCAAGTCCAAAAGAAACCTGGGATAGACAGCTATCTGTGGTACCTATTAGCACAGCAAAGTGCATGCAGGCCTCCAGGTTACCCATGGCTCTTCTCACCCCACCCTCTACCCTAAGCTTCTCCAGATCATGGCCTTCCCTCCCCCAGCTTCTCATTCCCATATAACCCTGCCATTTTGGTCATGTGCCCTTTTGTCTTCTCTTGGTCCTCTCTCTCATGCCCTCTCTCTTGGTCTCCTTTGCTCATACTCTCTTTATCTCCCCCTTCCTTATCTCCTTCTCTGTCTTCTCTCATGCCTGGCCTAGTCTGCCAGCCATGTTTAGTGTACTCCTTTCTCTCTTTTCTCCAGATGCCTCTGGCTGAACTCTCCCTCATATCTACAATAAAAACCTTCCCCTTAACCATACCTTGGAGCAGTCATGTCCTCAGTTTATACAGAGGTTGCTCCTGTTCCGTCCTGGATGCAGACCTTTGTAAAGAAACGGCTCCTGCAGGATCACAGGGGGAAAAGCCCATCGTTCCAGACTAAATGAGAGCAGCTAACCTGTGGGGCTTGGAGTATGGCTGGAGAGGTTTGTGTCTAACAGTCCACACAAGTCTTGGCCCCACTGGTCCAGCCAGACTTGGGATGAGCATCAGCCTCATAAGCTGGTTCTGGAGAGGAAAACACTCTGGTGAGTGGAAAACCAGAGTGTTTTCCTCTGGCATTTAGTTAGTCTTAAGGTTCAAGTTCATTTGCACTGAGGATATGGAAGAGTAGCTGAGTTGGCTCTAGTGACAGCCCCCAGTTCCTGCCCAGCCTCTTTACACCATCTGTGGTGACATTGGGTTTCAGGCTGTGCTAAGCTAAAGCCAGGGCAGATGTCCAGACACTTTGCAGGAAGAGCAGCCCAGCAGCCCTTGCTACTGACTCTGCAGTCAAGGCAGGAATATAGGTGACTCCTGGGTGAAGTCACAGGTGCAGGGGACAATACAAAGACACCTTTTATTTGCTTTAGCTTATACAAATTTGGCTTCAATTACTCTGTCTCTTATGCTGAAGCAGTTCAGATACCCACCCCCTTCAGTGGCAAGTCTCCACTTTGGCTTCTTAGGGAAGGAAGGTGAGACGCGAAGACAGGATGGTGCCATTTGTGTGTATCTGTGTGTATCTGTGTGTATCTGGACTGAGTCCCTTGTGCCTTTGTCCCTGATTCTGGAAGTCAACACTCTTACACACCCACCCATCACCTGTTACATTGGCAAGCGGATGGCCTCTCTGAATGAGTGTGAGTCATCACATTCCCACACTAGTGCTTGCACCTCTTGAGAGGAGGAGGGTTGGTGGCTGCCCTGCCTAGAGCCAGAGAGGGGCAGCAGCTGGCTTCTCCCAGCAGGAAGGTGTAGTTGAGCAAAGAGCAAAGGACCAGCTGAGGCAGAATCAACACAGGTGACATTGAAGCCACAGGAAATGAAGTCATGGCCTCCGATAGTTCAGATAAGAATTTCCAAACACCCCAGAAACATGTGTAATTATTACATGTTAGATAAAATGTATACTAATTAAAAATGAAATAAAAAATTCAAGAGTTCACAGATGATCTCAGCGCTTGGGCTTTGGGATGCCTTTTTACTCCAAAGGTTTCAGACAATGAGAAGCCAGGGAGAGGTCAGAGAGGTCAGAGAGGTCAGGGAGGTCAAGGAAAGGTTGGAGGAGGTCAGAGAAAAGAGGCAAAGGCTGACTTGCTTCTCTGCCCCTAGAAAAGCATGCTTTACCTGCTATCTTTTAATTTGAGTTCGTCCTTTTCAAAATGTATTACGCAATGGTGCATGAAGTTCATAAAGAACAATCAAGCGAGCACCCAGGAGACAACCCAGATGAAAAGAAAACACTGGAACAGAATAGAAGCCCCCAGGGAAGGAGCCCCTTGCTACCATTCGGTGCATCTCCCCAGGGAAAGCCCAATCTGCTGCAGCCCTGGATGTCTAGGCTCCTCATTCTTTCTCTGCGTACAAATGGATTTCCAAGCTACAGTTGGTAGTATTTTGTATATTTTCAATGGTCTATGAATGATATCCTTTAAGACTATGCACTCTATAGTTAGATATGGGAACCCATGTCTGTACGTCCAGCACTTGGGAGA
The DNA here is from genome assembly GCF_943737965.1 of Phodopus roborovskii. Lineage (NCBI taxonomy): Eukaryota > Metazoa > Chordata > Mammalia > Rodentia > Cricetidae > Phodopus > Phodopus roborovskii. Next base: position 33,011,794 of record NW_026126416.1, on the reverse strand, counting down.
CAGATTAGCACAGGATAGGGGGTTTGAGGCCACCCTCAGCTCCATAGAGAGTTCAAGGACAGCCTGGGTATGTGAGATCCCATCTCAAAACCACCACCAGCAATAATGTCGAGTGTGTTATCTGCTGCAAACACACTTTCTTCTCCATTCAGTCTGCTTGAAAGAGTCACATGCCTTGGTAAGTGTACATCATGTTTATTAATTTCCACAGTGATGAAGAACAAATCTAGTACATTTACTAGTGATGGTATAATAAAGGCAAATGCTTATAAAAAAATAAGTGGATATCGTGAATTTTCCTATAAAAATAGTAGCCACAAGAGATAAAATATACTCTTAGGCTGGGCATGGTGGCACGCATCTTTAATCCAGCACTTGGTAAGCAGAAGCCATTGAATCTTTATGAGTTCAAGGCCATCTTGTTGTACATAGTGAGTTCTAGCCTGCTAAGGACACAAAAGACCCTAGTGAGAGGAGAGAAAGAATATTCCATTCAAACTATAAAAAATTTACAGAAACTCCATAGAAAAGCTCCTCACGGACACAAACACTCAAAAAAATGAGGACATCATATACTTGAAGGGAAAAAAATAATACTATAGCATGTTCCTAAATCAATCCATATGTTTAACACAACCAAATTTCCAACTAAGAGTTTGAGTATTGGCCCAAAAGATTCTAAAATGTAAAATGTAAAATGTAAAAGAGTGAAAATGGAGGGAAAAAACCCAACTCAGTGAACTGGCAAAATGGATACAATAAAGGATAAAAATTAATTCTAATAAAATATATTTATTCTAATAAGTGTATTTTAAAGTTACAGTATTTAAAGCCTTGAGAGTCAGAAAGCCATCCCACTGGTGTTCGTACAGGAAATTTACAGACGAAAACAATGGCTTCATATGATAAGTTATATTAAAAAATATAAACACTGTTTCCATTTTGCTAATTGAAGGAAAATAAATTAAAACTATATCTTACTCTTCAACTGGTTATTATTTTATTTTTTAATCATCATTTAAGAGGAAGTAAGATATGAAACTGAGATGAAGCAAGGTATGATAGCACATAACTATAATCCCAGAGGTCAGGAGTTCAAGGTCCTCCTCAGCTACATCGTGAGTTTGAGACCAGCCTAGGCTACATGAGATTCTATCTCAAACAAAAGGGAAGGGGAGGGTCTGGAGAGATGTCTTAACAGTTAAGAGCACTGGTTGCTTTTCCAGAAGACCCGGTTCAACTCCCAGCACCCACATGGCAGCTCACAACTATCTGTAACTCCATTTCCAAGGGACCCAATAGACATACAGGAAAACAGGAATATACATACAGGAAAAACACCAATGCAGGTAAAAATAAAGATAAATTATTGAGAGTTCTTTAATCAGTGAAAAACTTAAAAATACAAAATAAAGTTTAAAACTTTTGTTTTAGATTTATGTATTTATTATTTTATGTGTACGAATGTTTTGTCTATATTTAGGTGTAACATTTGTGTTCCTAGTGCCCCAGGAGATCAGAAGCTGGTGTTGCAAACTTCTCTTAGCCACCATGTCGGTGCTGGGACTCGAACCTGGATTGTGGACTGAGCCATCTCTCCAGGCACTTCCAAGACTGAAGACCCTAATTTGATACTGGGGGCTCATGTGGTAGAAGGAGACAACAGCCTGTAAGTTGCCCTCTGACTTCCACGTGGTAGTCATGGCACCATCTTCCACCCACCTCCCCCACACTAAAGTGTAAGAACTATTTATTTAAAAATGTAAAAGGTAAAGCCAGGCAGTGGGGGCCCTTTAATCTCAGCATTTGGGAGGCAGAAGCAGGCAGACCTCTGAGAGTTAAAGGCCAGCTTGTTCTAGAGAGTGAGTTCCAGGACAGCTAAGGCTATACAGAAAAACCCTGTCTCAAAATACAAAACAAAGAGTTAAAAGTTATCTAAGACACCATAAAGGGAAAAAGTGGGTAAGTCTGACCAAATACATACTAAGACAACCATACAAAATAAGATCAAGTTGTATAAATATTTGTTAAGAGACTGAGCATATTCCTGTAATCCTGGCACTATGGAGGCAGGTGGATCTCTAGAAATTTGAGGCCAGCCTGGGCTCAAAACAAAACAAAATAAACAAAACCAAAACAAGCAAAATTTATGGTGATTAATTTTCTGAGCAAACAATAATTTCTTTGAAACAAATACTAAAAAGCAAACAATTAAATAAAAAGACTAAAGAGAAGGGGTAGATAGTTCAGTCAGAAATGAGGAATTTACTTTAATCCCCAGAACCCATATTAAAATAACTAAACCAAAAAAAGCCAGGCATGGTAGGTGAACTTGTTATCCCAGCCTGGGGAGGTAGGGACAGGCAGACAGACCCCTGGCTCTTACTGGCCAGTCAGCCTAACCTAGTTCCTGAGCTCCAAGCCAAGGAGAGCGAGACCCTGGCTCAAAAAGACAAAGTAGAGGGCACCGGAGGGCTATTACCCAAGGCTCCCCTCTGACTTCCGTGTGTATACACACTGACACACATTCATCCTTCTCCCCCGAACACATGCCACACAGACAGACTGAAGAAAGATTCGATGTCTGCTGGGATGGTCTGGAGCTCTTAAAAGAACATTCTTTCTGCTTGGCCTCCCGATGTTTCAAGGTGTATGGGATGTATCGCACAGACACTAAGATACTTAAAAGCTCTGCTTAGAGAATCATGTTTAGGAATAAAAATGGGTCCTCCATGAAATTCATAAGAATGTATTGCTAATACTGAAGAATTTCAATTTTAAAACATGAGTGAGTGTCATTTTTCAACCAGGCAAGGAAAAGTTGCTAGGACTGGGCTTGCGTAGGGGTGGTGAGGGAAACCCAGTGAAGCATTACTGCTCCAATGGGAAGAGAACAAATATTTGTAGGCAACTTTTTTTTCTATTTTTTTTTCTTTTTTTGGAGACAAGGTCTTGCACTGTAGACCAGGCTGTTTTCAAATAAATGAAGCAAAAAATAATATCTTTAGAAATTGGGGTCCTTACACGATTACTTCTTCTTCCTTATGCCCACTGTATTCCAGGCCACCAAATCACAGATTTATATATGTCAACCCTGTAGAAAGTACATGGGAAGACTGTCTCCTCCTCCAAGAGGGGCATGGGTGTAGCCAGCTGGCTTTATCCAGGGAAGGGATTCTTCAAAGCCTGAGATGTCCTCCTTTCCTCTCTCTAAGCACCTGACCCACTCGCTACCATCTGGCTCCTCCTTCTCTTCCTCAAATGTTCACACTTAGCTAGGCCTGGTGGTATAGACCTGCACCCCAGACATCTAACAGCCTGAGGTAGGTGGACCATAAGTTCAAGGGCCATCTGAGCTAATGGCCAGTTCAAAATCAGCCTAGGAAATTTAGTCAAACTCTGAAAATAAAAGTGAGATGAAGTCTGGGAAAAGTTCAGTGGTAGAGAGCCTGCCTAGCATGCATGAGGCCAGACATTTAATCCTGAAAACAAAAACACACTCAGACAAACCACCTGGGAACAGTAAACATTCAAGGCTAGAACTGTGTAGAGGGAACTTGCCAAGGAGACCCTGAGAAAATTCCTGGGCTGGACGAGGGGGCTGGCCTGTATCTGGACAGTCTGTTTCAGCTATGCAGTTCTGTTACTCTCTTGCCATGCCCCAGATTCTGAGGACAATTGTAACCCTTATAGCTGCCTGCACACCTGTGGGAGCGGCCTTCTAGAAGTCAGGCTAATCTTGGATACCTCAAGTAGCAAATGGTAATTGTAGCAATTTCACCAGTTAGCAAGGACAGGGCAGGGCAGGGCCAACCCAGCCCAGGGAGGAAGTTACTTGGAGAAGGTAGGCCTTTGGGCCCCTGTAAATGAGGATCTGGGGGTGGCCACTTACTTTGGAACCCTCTGTCCAGCAGCCCTCACCTGCTGGTAGACACACCTTCACAAGTGGCTCAAATGATATAGGGAGCACCTGCAGTGTGGAGGTGGAGGACACCAGAAAACAAACCAAAGATACCTCTGACCAGAAGCCTGCAGCAACAGAACAACTTCACAGATGGCTGGAAAGACAAAACCCTCCCAACAAACATAAAGGAGAGTACATTTGGAGTCTAGCTAGGCAACATTAGGGAATCTTTTTCTCTGATTCATTTTTTTTCATGTGCAAAACTTGGTCAATAATATTCATTACACTGGCTGGTTGTAAGGATATACACTCAGAACACTCACATGTCTTCATGTGTCTCTATGTCTTTGTCTGTCTGTCTGTCTGTCTCCCACACACACACTGGTTGTATGCCTACCATGAAAGTCTGCTTATAATGAATCTCAATAGCATGTAACAATTGATGGCTTTATTATTATTTTCTACAGGACAAATAAATAAAACAAACTAATTGTAAGAGAATTTGAAGGACAAGAAACCTAAAGCTTGAGCAAGCTCTAGACCTTAGGGAAAGCTTCAAACATTGATGACAAAGATATTTGAATGCCTTTCTGGTGCTTAGGACTATATTGTTATAAAGTCCAGATATCACAATTAATGGGGATAAAGATACTAGATAAGTAAACACTGATCATTATCAGTAGCAGCCATGCAAGTATTAAGCAGGAGAGCAGGGTGCCATGTAGTTACCATAAAAGGAAGGACCCAGCTCTGACTAGGGGAAGAATCAGGACCTCCCCCTTTATGCATCAGCTAAGATAAGGTTAGTACCTCCCTGTGTGTGGGCTTCAGAGAAGAGCCCCAGACAAAGGGAAATCACATGAACTGAGAGGCGGGAAAGACTGGCAGGCAACTCTACACCTGTGTCTGAAGGCATAGTGAGTAATCTAGAAGGTGGGTCAAACACGACTTTAAAAGCCATTGGGGAAAAATTTGCATTTTATCATAAGGGATGGATGCCATTTCAAGCTATCAAGCAGATCAATGCTGTAAGAGCACTCTGCCTTGCAGGGCAGGATGGGGAGCAGAAGAGGAGTTGCAAGTAGCTCAGGTAGAAAACAAAAATGATGGTGCAAGCCAGAGTCAAGGATCACAAGAAGTGATGGGATTTAAGCCTGTCTGAGAAGAACCTACTAGATATGGTGACAGATTAAACAGAAGGATAAGACAGAAGGGACCCCTTAAGCTTCAGTGACCTGGTATAACACAGAGGGATAGTCCTGAAGAAAACTCCATCAAGTATCAAAATGGAAATTGATTGAGTGGCTGAGCCCTGAGCTGGATCCTGACATGAAGGCAAGGTTTGGAGGACAGACTTACACCCCAAGAAGGCAGGAAGCAGAACCCGGAAAAGGAGGTGGAATGAGCTTGCCTCACTATGCGTAGGTGGACCAGAATAGGGCAGGCAGGTCCTACCAGGAGAGAAGGGTGTGAGCTGTAGACCAGGGGGTGTGAACCCTGTGGGTGGGGCCTGGGGTGGGGCCTCTGGGGTCAGGTACAGATATCAACTTTGATGTTGGAGATAGTGGAAAGCTGGGAGCATCTTGGGCCAGCAGCCAGGCAACCAAGCATATGCTGGGGAACAGGGAAGGTGTGTGAGCAAGGGGCCTGGACGTTCAGCTTTCTCCAAGTATTTCTGGACCACCTCTGTGCTCAGGAAGACAGCGTGTGATGGGGCGCTCAGAGAAAAGGTCTCTTGGCTCCCAACACACTTCCTCAGTGGTTCATAACCACTGTCTCTTTTCATTCTACCTGTTCCTGTTTGTTGGCTTTAGTTTGGGGCAGATCTTGTTATATGACAGAGGCTGATATTCAACCCAACATTCCTACCTCTATCTCCCAAGTGGCGGTGAGACTGTAGGTATGTGGCTACCACACCAAGCCTTCAGTCTCTGGATGATTTTTCTGCAGCGAGGTGTCCAATGGTAGACATCAGGAGAGTGCAGAAGTCTGCATCTTCTTTCTCTGCCCTGTCTGGTGCAAATCTCACCCTGTGCCATGGCTTTAAAAGCCATTTGTATTTGGGGGGTGATGCCATAGGTCACTTGGCAGAGTGCTTGCCTAGCATGGGGAGAAACCCTGGGTTTGACCTTGAGCATCACATAAACTGGGCATGGGAGCACCAGCCTGTAACCCCAGCATTTGAGAAGGAGAGGCAAGAAGATTATGAGTTCATGACTATCCTCAGCTATATAGCAAGTTCAGAGACAGCTTGGAATGCATGAGATCCTGTCTCAAAAACAAACAAGCAAACAAACAAACAAAAAACTGTATTCTGCTTCATGTATTCACACAGATTATCTCCCTACTGAGTTCCCAACTCAGTTGTCCACCTGACATTTCTATTTGAAGGTATCTCAAATTTCTAATGTTCAGGATAAGGACTAGGGCTTCAGTTGTAGGACACCGTGTACAAGGCTTTGGGCTCAATTCTCTGCACTGAGAATTCTAAGACAGAAACCTCCAGTCCCTTTTATCCTAAACTATTTCTACCCTAGCGTCCTTCATCTGAGTAGTGGGGCCCTGCAGTTACAAAGGCAAAGAAACTAAGCACTGTCTGTGGCTGTTTACTTCATAGTCAACTTACCACTGAGTCTTATAGGCTCAGAAGAGTCCAGAATCTGTCCATTTCTACCACCCCTCATTAGGCCACAGCTAAAGCCGCCAACTTCCCAAGCATGGATCACACGCAGATGAATTCACCCCCCAGCTAACAAAGCATCTGGCTCTGACTTCACCTTTGACTGACATCTTGATTGCTTCTCCCAATTTCTTCCCAGTGGAATTGTGTGGACCTCAGGGTCTTTACACTTAGTAATTCATTCTTTTTGGGACACTCTCCCATCATTCCTCTCAGCCTGAAGATTTTCATTTAAATGTTAACACTCCACCCACCAGCCCCTCCCTGTTGCTAGTCCTTTGCTGCCATGTGCTTTGTTCTTGATATCAGAATAGCTATTCTCAGGCTCTCCTACCCAGGGACATACATGTAGGTGGCATGAAGGCTGGATCTCGCATGACCTGCTCAACACTGTCTCCCACTCCTAAAACAATCCTAAGCACATAGTGGGAACTCAATAAATATTTGCTCAATGAATTTGTTCTCATGTGCTTGCTGGTTTTCTCAGGATTATGTGGCAAGACTAGGAAGAGTTACCCAAGAATACAGGGCAGGGAATGTAACTCCAAGCAGTGAGGCCCAGTCAGACGGCTGAGCTGGTATTTACTGGAGGAGATATGCTGTCCAGAAAGAGTAGTCCACAGGGGTGGTCCTGGACAGGACCCTCCAAAGGCCAAAATAAAGAAGTGACAAGAAGCCTTTGAAAATTAGTGAATTGTCAGGTGGTGGTGTGGCATGCCTTAAATCCCAGCACTTGAGGGGCAGACGCAGTCAGATCTCAGTGAGTTTGAGGTCAGCCTGGTCTACAAAGTGAGTTCTAGGACAGTCAAGACTGTTACACAGAAAAACCCTGTCTTGAAAAAAAAATTAAAAAAAAAAGTTAGTGGGCTGTTCCTTCAAAAGTTACCATGTGAATGTAATCAAGGACTCCTTTGATATGTGCCCACATCTTCCCAGTCAAGCATACCCCCTGTAGAGTTGGCTGTGGCTGTGGCTATGGCCATTCGATCTCTAGACAGTTCACAAGGTCTTAATGGATGACCACCTTGACAATTCACTACAGAGCCTATTAATGATAGTACCTACATGCACGCTGTGGAATATTAACCAGTCATCAGGATTAGCATTATGAAGCTGCAAGGATATAGCTCTTTGGCAGAGCACTTGCCTATACTTCTTGATACCCTCGGTTTGATTTCTACTACCACACCCAGAAACACAAACTGTAATTTAGACTTTAGGCTTTAATCTGGAAAATATACCTTAATTTTAGTCTAAAAAATACTTTGGAATAGATATGCCTAAATCCCACAAGCATAATTGTATAAACATTATCTAAAGAAAAAACTGAAGGGGAGTATTGTGTTGGGTTGAATGATTTGCAGTGTATCTGCCTGTTAACATTTTCCAAACATTTTAAGAAACTATTTGTATATGTAGAAAATGAAACTACTAGAGAACAGAGTAGTGGATACTAGAGCCTAAGGAGGAAAATAGAGGGGAGTTGGAGGAAGGAAGGCCAACAGGCAAAAAAGAGCAGTTGGACAGGAAAGACAAAATAACCATTAAATTACAAGGAAATATTTCCAAATAACTAACACAGGACTTTGAATCTTCCTAACATAAAGAAATGATAAATGTCTGAGATGATAGGTACACCTACTTAAATATCACAGTATGTCCCATAAATACATGAAGTTGCTGTGTTAAAATAAAAATAATGTTGGTGGTTTATTTAGGCACGTGTGTGTGTATGTGTGTGTGTGTGTGTGTGTGTGTGTGTGTGTGCGAGAGAGAGAGAGAGAGAGAGAGAGAGATTGATGCTGGGAATTGAACCCTGGGTCCCCTGCTTGCTGGATAAGTGCTGTCCTACTGAGCTATCACCGTAACCTCTAAATAGATTTAATTAATTACATATTTTTTAAAGATTTATTTTAATTATGTGCATGTGTGTATATCTGTGTGAATATGTTCATGTGAGTACAGGAGCCCAAAGCATCCAGAAGAGGATGTCACATCTCCTGAAACATAGTTATTCTCCTGTGCTGAATGACGGAAGTTATTTTGTCCCTTGAGTCCAATTGTTCTCTTTGCTGCTGCCCATCCTCCCTCTCTCCTCACTTCTGTTTTCCTCCTCAGGCTCTAGTATCCACTATCCTGCTCATTTTCTACATATATAAGGTGGTTGTGAACTGACCTGGAGCCTACTGGAGGTCTGTTATATGCTGCTAACTGCTGAGCCATCTCTTCAGCCCCACCAAAAACATATTTTAAAAGAGACTTTAGCCAGGTGTGGTGACACTTTAATCCCAGCACTCCCAAGGCAGAGGCAGGTTGATCTTTGTGAGTTTGAGGCCAGCCTGATCTACACAGTGAGTTCCAGGACAGCCAGGGCTATGTAGAGAGATCTTGTTTAAAATAATAATAATAATAATAATAATAATAATAATAATAATAATAACTGAGAGAGAACTTTAAAATTAAATCTTGTTTACCCCAACTCTGCACAAAACTCAAGTCCAAGTGGATCAAAGACCTCAACATAAAGTCCAGATACACTAAATCTGAGAGAAGAGAAAGTGGGAAATGTTCTTGAACACATTGGCACAGGAAATAACTTCCTGAACAGGACACCAATAGCATAGACACTAAGATCAACACTTACTAAATGGCCCTGGTGAAACTGAAAAGGATATGGTCAACAGGAGAAAATAGCAGCCTACAGAATGGGAAAAGATCTTCACTGGCCCCACATCAGATAGGTGGCTGATTTCCAAACTATATAAAGAACTCAAAAAAACTAGACATCAACAAACCAAATTAATTTAAAAATGGGGTACAGATCGAAACAGAGAATTCTCAACAGAAGAATCTCAAATGGCTGAGAAACACTTAAGGAGACGTTCAACATCCTTAGCCATCAGGGAAATGCAAATCAAAATAACTCTGAGATACCATCGTACACCTGTCAGAACTTAGGTTCAAAACCACAAATGACAGCTCATACTGGAGAGGATGTGCAGGTGGGGATGTAAACTTGTACAGCCACTTTGGAAATCAACATGGCAGTTTCTTTGAAAACTGGGAATCAATCTACCACAAGACCCAGCTATACCACTCTGGAGCATATACCCAAAGGATGCTCAATTATACACCCCACCTTCGATACCACAAGGACACTCGCTAAACTATGTTCATAGCAGCCTTATTTGTAGTAGCCAAAAAACTGGAAACAAATTAGATGTCCCTCAAATAGAGGAGACAATAAAGAAAATGTAGTACATTTACACAAATGGAGTATTACTCAGCTGTTAAAAACGATGGCATTGTGAAATTTCCAGGCAAATGGATGAAAGTAGAAAAAAAAAAAAATCACCCTGAATGAGGTAACCCAGACCCAAAAAGACAAACATGGTGTGTACTCACTCATAAGTGGAAATTAACTGTAAAGTAAAAGATAACTATGTTACAATCTACAGTCCCAGAGAAACTGGGTAACAAGGAAGGTTCAAGGCAGGGGGGGGGTGGGGGGTGGGGGGGCCCATGGGGACCTGGATCTCCTTGGGAAGGGGAAATGGAAGAGATTTTGTGAGTGAACTGAGGCAGATGGGGATGGGAACATGAGTGAACGATCCGGAGGGGGCATGGAAGGGGCAGGAAGGACATTTGGATAGGGTGAAATCCTGGAGTAGGGAAATCTCCCAGAAGTCTATAGGGAGGATCCCAGGTTAGACTCCAGCAATAGCGTAGCCTGAACTGGCCTTCTCCTGTGACCAGATTGTTGCCTGGCCCAATTATCGTCAGAGGGGCGGGATCCAGCAATTGATGGAGGCAAATGCAGAGACCCACAGTAAAATATTAGGTGGAGTTTGGGAATCCTTCAGAGGAGGAGAAAGGAATGTAGGAGCCAGAGGGGTCAAGGACACCACAGGAAGGCTCATACAATCAACAAACCTGGGCTCCGAGGGGCTCGCAGAGACTGAACTGACAACCAGAGAGTGTGCATCAATCAGACTGACGTGGGTCCTCAGCGTGTATGTTACAGCTGCTTAGCTTGGTCCTCTTATGGGACTCCTAACAGCAGGAACAGGGCTGTCTCCAACTCTTTTACTGGCCTTGGGATCCTACTCCTCATACTGAGTCTCCTTGCCCAGCCTTAGTACATGGGAGGTGCTTAGTCTTACTGCAACTTGGTATGCCATGTTTTATTGATACTCATGGGAGACCTGCCCTTTCCTGGATGGAGACAGAGGAGGAGGGGATGGTGGGGTAGGAACAGGGGCATTGGAGGAAGAGACTAGGAGGAGAGGAGGGAGGGGAACTATGGTTGAGATTTAAAAAAAAAAGCAAATCTTGCTTAATTAAAAAGTAAATAACATTAGACTGTTGCATTTTATTGTACTCATATTATACATTAAATGATACTAATAAAAATTAATAAAATAAAGTATAAGAAATTAAATCTTTCTGTGGTGGTCTATGTCGCAGATAAGTGACCTCTCTGCTATGAAAAAGGGTAAGGACGACATCATGGTACCGCCTCATTCCTAGAGCCCCATACTGTGAAAATAGCAAAGGTAGAAGAGAAGAAAACAGTGGCCTCCATTGCTCCACCTTGGGTGCTCAGAGCTCGCAGCTTATTGGCTCCTTACCTGCTGCTATTTCTCCACAAATAAGGAAACAGGGAGGCCCAAGCAGTTAGGGAACTCTTCTGGGGTAACAGGATGACAAAAGACAGGTCAGGGATGGAGCCCCCATCGAATTCCCAAGCCTGTGCCTGGGCTCTTAACCATCCTAATGAGACCAACACTAACCGACTGTGCTGCCATAACCTTTTAGCTGCATCTCTGAGGGTGAGTCAGGAGGCTGGACAGGTAAGGCCAGTGACTTCTTTATCAAGGCAAAGGGGAGAAAGGCTATCCCAATCCCCGCCTCGCCTTTTCACCGCACAGCAAGAGAACACCTAGTTTCTCACACACAGATTTCTGGGAAGAGGCGGTGGCACAAGGAAGAGGAAGGAGAGAAAGGATTAGCATCTAAGGAATGGTGGGGCTTTGGGGAAGGTGGGGGAAGGGAGGCTTCTGTGGGGCAGAGAAGTTGAGGAAAATCTTGGGGGCTCTTGATGGCTCATCACCTGTGACTCTGAGAAGGGTCACCTGAAGAGGTTCCATACCTGTATAGAGCAGTCAGTCACTTTGGTGAAGGGGTGGAGCCATGTTCTCATGAGGGCTGGGTCACCCCACAGCGTCCCTCACAAGTTACTTTATGCTGCTGAGTTGTGGGGTGTGGTAGATGCTAGGATGGCATCTTCTAGAAACAGGCATGATGACCTTGTGGTTGAGGCCCAGCATGGATCCACCAAGCCAGAGACCAGACAGACAGAGGGGAGTAGAGAAACCAGTAAGGAGGTGAGGGGTCCATGGCCTATGTTCTTTGTGAGTGTGGCCTAGGCCAGGCTCACTGCTGGAGAATTCACACAAAGTGTGAATCACCGATCCTTCCCAAATCCCTGGCAGTCAGTGGAGGGAGGTAGAAAAAGATAACTGATGTTACCTAAAGACACCCTTTGGCTTTTGTACAGTATTACATTTATCAGATAGAACATACACAAGATGTTCCCTTCCCTGCCCAATAGGCAGGGCGGTGAGAAGACCAAATCAGTACGTTCCCTCAAACTCCCTCTGAGTTGCACGAGGCCACATGAATGACACTGCTGTGCCACTGTGGGGATGTGTGTCTGAGCACCAAGCACTCTGCTCCGCCCATCACAAGTATGACCTTACTCTTTCTTTGCAGTAATTCATGGACAGAAAGATACCCGACTGTCTTAGTCCCTGTTCTATCGCTGTGAAGAAACACCATGACCGCTGCAACTCTCATAAGAGAAAGCATTTAATTGGGGACTTACTGACAGTTTCAGAGGCTTAGTCCATTATTAGCATGGTGGGGAGCATGGTGGCACGTACGGCAGGCATGGTGCTGGAGAAGTAGTTGAGAGCTATACCCTGATTCATAGGCAGAGAGAGACAGAAAGACAGAGAGAGACTGGGCCTGGCACGGGCTTCTGAAACCTCAAAGCCCACACCCAGTGGCATTCTTTCTCCAACAAGGCCACACATCTTCTAATCCTAATTCTACCAAAAAATGTTAAGCATTCAAATGTATGAACCTATGGGGGGGCATTCATATTCAAACCATCACACCATCAAAGCCACCTGTGTGACCTTGAAAATGTTCCTTAACCGGGTTGAAGAGATGGCTTGCACTTGGGTGCACTTCACCCATGTTTAGACAACCACCTGGAGCTGGAGCTAGAACTCCAGCTCCAGGGGAATCTGACGTCCCCTTCTGGCCTGGTGGATAACTGCATACATGTGATATACACTTTCAGAGACACACACATGCACAAAGCTTTTTTTCTTTTTTTATCTGGAGGAGGAGGAGGAGAAGCTGCCTAGTATCTAATACCTCCAAGCTTTAGAATCTCAGATGCAGATATGAATCCCTGCCTGGAAGAATAGCAGATACACAGAGGACACACAGTCAAAGGCTCCAAATTCTGTTAACTGGTTTTCTGAACAGAGGGAGCTAAGGACAGGTAGGTGGATTGGGGTGGGGGAGGGGCCACCTCCAGAAAAGAAATAAATGAACAAAATATGACCTCTAAACTCTGAAAGAAGACAGGGGATCTTATTTAGAGTCAGGAGGGTGGGGGTGGTCATGTTTAAGGGGATAGGAGCCTGTCCCTCAGAACAAGGACATACCTGAGTGCTGCAAGGAGCTGTGGGAAGGAAAGGTGGGCACAGAGCACTTTCCAGGTCCTGTGTATCTTCACATCCACTGCGCTTTCTTCCTGGCCTACTGTCTTCTTCCCCTTGCGGGTTCTGTGTTATGAACATGTTGGTTCCCAGGCCAGGGTGGCCCTCTGGGGCTTGGATTGTTCCAGCCATGCCCACTTCATTGGAGCCCACTTCCCAGAGCTGCAGAAGTATCCTCAGGGGACTTCAGGAGCTTTGTGACAAAGGAATGGCGCCATCAGGTTCCTCCTGGAAAAACCTCAGGTGAATTATTAAGGAGGGAGGGGAAGAGGTTACAGCTTCAGGGAGGGAGCTCCGGTCTGTGGAAACCTCTGGTCAAAGAAAGGTTCCCTGCTGTGCAGAGAGAGTCTGCAGGCAGCCAGCACCTCGCCCAGCCCAGGCCAGGCAGTGCTTGGTGAGGGGAGGCCTGCCTTTCAGAGCTTCAACTGAGGCTTGGCTGTCTCCAGCTCTGCACTGTGATAAGCTATTTTTAAATGTGAAACTCAATATGTCACAGAGACAAGAGGGGGATGGTGAAGTGGCTGAGGCTAGCAGGCCATCCCTACAGGAGACTCACACCCCCGGGAAGGTGAAACCATTGCTCGGCCTTCGCAGTTGCTCAGCGCCCCCAGATCTCTATTTTGAGCCCTGAAAACAAACGTCACCTATCCTTCATCTCTTTCTTTGGATTGATAAATGGTATGTCTAGAAGTTTAAAAAGAATGCATCATGTCATTATGTTTAAAATCATGAAAACAAAACCAAAAGCAAGCTAGACCCTCTAGAACAGCAGCCTGCTCTGCTCTCCTGACCTCTGAGCCATCTCTCCAGCGCCTTCTACCAGGCTCTAACAAAGCACATTTGCTTAGGCTTTCCATTCCGGGGAGGTGGGGGGGGAGGGAGGGGGGAGGGCTGCAGAGCTGTGGCCAGTGCAGGTCATTGAATAGGAAAAGTGGAGCCAGTGGGCAACACCGGCTGTGGCTATAGCAATTTACTTTATATTTTATTTGCCACAAAGGAAAGAGAAAGCATGAACTGAGAGAGGAAAAAAAAAATGTGTGGATGAAGGAACCTAATCTACAAGGACATTTGAAGCCAGGCTATTTTGAAGTTAAAAAGAAAGCTGCAGGTAAGACCCAGAAAACTCCTGATTCCAATAGAATTTCATAATGAGAAAGAGGCAGCTGGGTGAGATTTCCTGCCAGTTAATAACTGAAGATGAGTAATTGAAACAGTTTCTTGAACACATGTGTTGGAATTATTCTAAACCTTTCCATGATTCTATATATAATTATATATATATATATATAATTTATTATAATTTAAGTATATAAAATTGTTTATATAGAGATTAGAAGATTTCCTTAATTTTTTTTGCATGCATGTGTGTGTGTGTGTGTGCACACATGTGTGCACAGATGTGTGTTCAATTGACAAGTGTATATACATAGGGAGGCCAGAGGTCAACGATGGATATCTTCCTCAATTACTCTCCATTTTATAACTTTCTGAGACAGGGTCTCTCATTAAACCAGGAGCTTGCTAAATCAGCTGGACTGGCTGGCCAGCAAGTCCCTGGGACCCACTTGTCTCTGCCCTTATTCCCCAAGTGCTGGAGTTATAGACTAACATTGTGGTGTTCTGCTTTTAAGTGGGTTTGGGGCATCTGAGCTTAGGTCCTCATGCTTACACAGCAGGGGCTTTACCTTCTGAGTTATCTCTCCAGCCCCAGAAGCAAAGATTTCTTTTGGTAAATATGAGACTGATGCATTAGGGGCTTCATGAAGGCAAAAGGAAGCCTAGACACCTCCATGCTGGATTCTCTGCCTGTCCCTCGACACTCTGCCCACTCCACCCATTCATGACGCTGGATGTATGGGTATAGGCAGCTGACCAGTTAGAACGTGGCCATGGTTCTGGTCTGGTGCCTGTGGGTGGTAGCCAGAGGTGAGGGCTTTGCCAAACATGGTGGAGGTCTATAGAGAGCAGTTGGCTAGAGGAATACCTGGCAGGCTAGAGGTGTCCTTCTCTGCCTCATAGGATGCTCCCTCCTTAAATATCCCCTACAGGCTCATGTTTTAGTCACTTGTTCATAGTTGGTGGCATTATTTGGGTTCTAGCTGGCAGAGTCATGGCAGTTACAGACCTTTGGGGGTGATAACCAGACCCTTGGCTCTGGCACTGCTCCCTGCTTACTGGTCTGACACATGGAAGGAGCCTTCATCAGGGGCTTCACCCCCTTCCACCACGCCTCTCCTGTCACGATGGTCTGAACACCCCCTGAAGCCACGAGTCAAGATAAATCTTCCTTCCATGCAATCGTTCCTGTCAGGCAGGGTGGTCCCCATGATGCCACAGGGAATGTTACCCTCCCACTCAGACATCTGAGAGGTGGAGGGGGTCATGGTGCTGGCGACCTCACAGATATTCAACCTGCCTGTGCCCTAGTTTATTGTAATTTAAGAATATGTTTTTCTTACATGTATGCTTGTGCAATACATGTGTATTGGTGCCCACAGAGGGCAGAAGAGGGTGTGTTGGATTCCCTGAAACTAGTTACAGACAGTTGTGAGCTATCATGTGGGTGTTAGGCACTGGACCTGGGCTGCTGGAGGAGCAGCCAGTGCCCTTAACCACTGAGCCATCTTGTCAGCCCAGCCTTAGTTTTTTAACTGCTCCTCTTACTTGTGAAATGGTGATAATGATGATAGCAAGCTCAAAGAAGCAGGAAGCAAAGGTTGGGCACAGCCCATGCCAGTTCCCAAGCATAGCTTCTGTGGCCCAACCAAAGACCGCAGTTGATTCTATGGATACCATTTATGCCACGCCTCATTGATTGAGACCTATACAATGTCATTTGTTTTGCTAAGATATAGTATCATTGTATCTCATGAAGGAGAGTGTGGCACTTGGTAAAACCGGCATCCTCAACTCCATATGAGTTCATCATCTTGTGGGAAGTTGGAGCACTCTGGTCCTATGATAGATTTCCCTCAGTCTAGGGGAAGAACGCTGGCAGGAAGAATAACCCAGGCACACACTGGCTGAAACTGCACCGTAGAGGCCTCTTGAATCAGGCTGTGGGAAAGTGGCTGTGATTCTGGTATCCCTGCCCACCATAGACATGAAGCCTGTGAAACCCTCCCAGCCTCACTCTCCAGGGAAACACTTGGAGGTGGCCAACTTGGCTCCCCAGACCATTAGGCATAGAGGGCAACCCCTGGGTAGCTGCCCATTAGTCAGTGTTGCTTGGGGAGGGGAGGGACAGCAGGGGGATACATTGTATGCATTTCAACAGTGACACCATGTCGCCCTGAGAGCAAGACCAGACCAAGCAGAAGCTATGAGCTTGCCTCTTTAATGGCCAAGGGTCACACTGTTGAGCTAGGTAAGCGTGGTGGGTAGGGCGGGGTGTTATAGTTATTACTGTGGGGAAAATCCAGTGAAGAAAGAATCTTTCTAAGTTAAAATGATTGGAGACTCAGAGTGAAGGAATTTGAGAATTTAAGAGAATATAATCTCAGCATAAATGTCAAGCAAGGCAAATGCTCCATGGTGTTATTGGGGGGGTGCTGGATGTCACCCCAGATTGTACAGAGCATTGAGGTCACATTGAGATGTCCTGATGCAGGATGACCACCACCTTTCTTTGATCACCCTTGCTCCAGAAGAGACCACTTTTTCATCTTCTTAATGTTGATGTCAGTCAGTGGCCCCACCGACTTCATAGATTAGTCAAGACTAATCCCAGCTAATTGCAGGTATCAAGAGACAAACTAGAGGAGCTTAAGCAAAAAAGCAGCAATTTCTAGTTTCACCTAGTTGGGAAAGCCCCACGTTGACTCACAGAACAGAAAGAGTCAGAATGCTGAGGGAGGTCAGAGCTTGGAACGAGAGGCAGCCGGACTCGGTCCCACCATCTCAGCATCAAAGGGACATTTATTAACAGACTCTGACCATTTCACTTGAGCAGAGTGACTGCCCTGGGCCAATCCCAGTGCCAGGGAGATGACATACTAAGATAGGCTAGTCCTGGTCACACCCTCACCACCCAAGGCCACTGGGCAGGAGTTGTCAAGGGAGGAGTGATGGGAACACTTATACATGGTAGACACAAATGCTACATTTCAGCCCACTATGCACAAGTTGATACCCTCAGATTCTTGCAATATACCCTTTTCCCCCTGGTCTTGAAGATTAGCCTTCAAACAAGGCTAGTTAAACACTTCTTTCAGTAACCCTTTTTCTTTCTTGTGTGTGTGTGTGTGTGTGTGTGTGTGTGTGTGTGTAGGTTTGTACACATGAGTACAAGTGCTCACAGAGGCCAAACGAGGACATTAGATTCCCTAGGACTAGTAAAGGTGGTTGTAAGATACCCTGTATGGGTGCTGGGAACCAAACTCAGGTTTTCCATGTTAGATGGGTCTGAGGTCCCAAGAGCATGACCACACAATCCAAGGTATTTCAGCAAGTCAGAAAATATTACCTCTACAGATCAAGCAAGCTGGAATCTCACTGGGCTCTTACTCTTAATACAAAGGGGTCCTGTGTCTCACTCTAATGGTCAGAGCTGGCCTCCCAGTTTTATGCAATTGGCTAGCTCACATGGCAGGGTATGCAAAGGGCAACTTGTGAGAGCAGGGTGCGACCTGGAGCATATACCGTAAAGATGGTGCTTCATTTGCCTCGTTTAGAAAAGACATATTTCATTCCATTTCTCACATTCCACAAGAATAGATAGCATATGCTCTTAGCCACTGACCCATCTCCATAGCCCCTCAGAAAACTCTTAGGCCAAGCCAGACACACAGAAAAGTGTGAGACTTCTAGATGTGCAGCTGGACAAATGCTCATTGTTTGCTGTAGCTGGGTGTTGCTTTCCCAAAATTCAAACGTTGGCCCTTAATCCTCCAAGTCATAGGTAGATGATATTTAAAGATGACAGGGATTTAGCAGGTGATTGGGTAATGAGCTCTGTCCTCAGGAAGAGACTAACCCACCCATAGATGAATGAGTTGTTAATGACTTATCTCCAGAGTGGGTCTGTTATAAAAACTAGTTTGGCTGGTTTGGGCCCTTCTCACCATATGATGTTCCATACCACCTTGTTAGGACAGAAGCCTCACCAGCCAAGAAGGCCTTACCAAATACAACCCCTTAACCTGCTATGCCAGCTTCCAGAAGTGTAAGAAATAAACATCTTTAAATTACTTGATTGTGGATATTAAGTTAGAGCAACAGGAAGTAGACTAAGTTGAACATACTTGTATAATCAGTATACCAATGAAAACATGAAATACTAACCAAAACCCAGAAATATCCTGGGCTTCTTTCTATACTGGCTCCCCTACTCCCTCCAGGCACAATATCCTGAGTTCCTATACCAGAGTGAGTTTGATCACTTTCGGGGACTTTATGTAAATGCAGTTGATCATTATTATTCTTGTAAGCCTGGTTGCTTACAATC
The DNA here is from genome assembly GCF_943737965.1 of Phodopus roborovskii. Classification (NCBI taxonomy): domain Eukaryota; kingdom Metazoa; phylum Chordata; class Mammalia; order Rodentia; family Cricetidae; genus Phodopus; species Phodopus roborovskii. The sequence goes on along the minus strand of NW_026126416.1, from coordinate 32,992,967 downwards.
AGCTTTGTCTTTATGCAATGCATCCACTTGCTGTGTGTGAGACAAAGTGTTTGTTTCCATAGTGACTTAGTATCTCATTGCACAAGCACACTAGCATATGCTTATCTATGTTACAGCCGATGGGAATCCCAGCTGGGAAGAACAAAACCCCAAGCACCACTTGGATGATGTGAGGCTTCACCTAGGTATTTTCTGCCTTTGAGTTAAGTCCTCCTTTGAATACATTTGCAAACACTGGTTACAAACTAATCTGTAAGACTGCTACATGAATTTAAGGACATTGTAGAAAGAGAGAGATGGCTCAGTGGTTAAGAGCATTTGTTTTTCTTGCAGAGTACCCAAGTTTAGTTCCCAGCATACACATGGTGGCTCATAACCATTGGTAACTCCAGTTCTAGGGATTGGATGCCTTCTTCTGACTACCTCCGTCACCAGGCATGTACATGGTGCACAGAAATATATTCAGGCAAAATATTCTTGCACATAAAATAAAAATGTAAAGAGGCATATTGTATGGGAAGGTTTACAGAGTGATGCATGTGTTCTTTTCTCTTGAAGACTAGTATTACTCACCAACAGTCAGTCAGGCAAACTCCCTGGAGTCTCTTCATAACATAGCCCCCTGGTGGTAAAACAGCTGAACTGCAATCTTCAAATGGCTAGCCAGGTTGAAAATGCCCAGTTGTTGCTTAAATTCCTTCTCCACCCCCCCCCAAGGGGAATTGGGGGTTTGTGTGGTGAGGAGACACATAAGCAATGCCTAGTCCTCCTGAAACTAAAAGTTCAAGGGGAAACCAAGGCATGGTTCCACCAAAATTTGCCCTGGAGAGCCTATAGTTCCTTTCAGAGCATAGGTGAGGGTGACTTACATGGGTTTGGGGGCTTCCCCTCAAAAGGCAGAACCCAAAAAGCACCAGCAGGGCTGAGGGACTCTTCTTAGCAACAGAAATTGAGCCCTCAACCCCCATCAGTCTTCCTAGGCCTATATACTCTAGTTGCTCCCTGAGGCCTTGTGCAATTAAGTCAGAGTTACAAGGAATAGAGAGGATACTCGGTGGGTGATTAGTGACTCTTTCCTCCATGGAGGCATTTAAATAGTCAAAAGGCCCAGATGGGTCAGTCCTTTTGAAAGGGACACAGCCGATGGTGACTGCTTGGCTCTGAGGATAGTTACACTTGTAACACCAGGAAGAAATAATCTTTAAAAAAAAAAGATTTTATTTGTTTATAGAGCTATTTATGTAGCTCTAGCTAGCCTGGAACTTATTGTGTAGACTAGCCAGCCTCAAACTCAGTCTCCCTGTCTCTCTTGTGCTGAGATTAAAGGCAGGAGCACCATACCTGCCTATTTATTGTGTTTATGTTATGTGTATGAGTGTCTTGCCTGCATGCATTGTGTGTGTGTCTGGTTGTTATGGAGACCAGAAGGCACCAAATGCCCTGGTACTAGAGTAAAATAAGTCATACGGGTGCTGGGAACCAAACCCAGGTTCTCTGCAAGAGCATCAAGTAATCTTAACTGCTGACCCTGAAGGGACAATCATTTATGTGCATAAAGTGTCCCACTGCCATAAAACCGCATCAAATCAGGAACACTACTTATTTTAAATTATTATATAAAAAGTTAAAATAACAACTTCTGAGTTGGGGATGAAGCTCAGTGTCAGAGTGTTTGCCTGATGTGTGAGCTCCTGAAGTTTCCTCGGCATGTGTGAGTGTCTAGTGTTTGCTCAGCATGTGTGAGCACCTGGTATGTGCCTAGCATGTGTGAGGGCCTGGTGTGTGCCTAGCATGTGTGAGGGCCTGGATTCCATCCTCAGCCTAAAAAACAAAACAAACAAACCAAAAAAAAAAAAAAAAAAAAAAAAAAAACAAACAATCAAACTTCGAGGAAGAGTTGGGACTTCCATTTATTAAGCACCTGCTGAGTGAGAGGAATTATGCCAGAGTCTTCACCTGTGGTACTCTCTTATCAGCAATTCTGTGAAGAGACCATCATTGCTTTTAGAGGTGAGGAAAAGGCCTTCCATTTTCAATACTGCAGCTGCAGAGATGGCTCAGTGGTTAAGAGCACTGACTGGTTTTCAAGCGGACCTGGGTTTGATTCCCAGCATCCACATCATGGCTCACAGCTTTCTGTACTTCCAGTGCCAGGGGATCTGATGTCCTTTTCTAGTCTCTTCGGACACTGTACACACATGATGCACAGACATACATGTAGACAAAACACCCATACACATAAAATAACAGTAATCGTCACGGTACACCTGGGATTTTAACCAGACCTCGCCCACAGACAACCTCATCAGTTTTCCTCCATAGGCTGTGCTTCACAGTTCATGTCTTTCTTTGGGTTCGTCCTCACACAGGGAAAGACTCATTTTCTCCTGAGCTCTGCAGGGAGGCAAATACTTGTAACTCCCCATCCCCCGTGCCCATTCCCACAAGGGGCATGCTGTCTTTTCCCAACTGGTACAGCTATGCATGGTTTTTCATCCTACTCTACCTCTGTCCCTCTGCTCTTACTTCACTGCTCAGTGCCAGGAGTTAGGTTGGGTGGCCGGCTTGTCTCCACATACTCAGGGACCTTCTCCACATATGCACTGAAATTCTCTCATCCTAACAACCCACTCTGTGCTGAGCAAGTTCAATCTCCACTTAACCTCAAGCAAATCAGGGCCAGGTTGCACCACAATCCCAGCTGCCCTAGATCCTATGAGATGATGAGAAATTCTTGAATCCTGACTCCTGGCATGTTGGTCAACCTAGTGATTGCTGGTGTTCCGTTCTGGGGTTGAGGATTACCAGTTTGTTGTAACTGTGAAGATGGGTTTGGCAGCAGGCAGGATGGCCAAACAGATGAGCTGAAGTCAGGTGGCCTGGATTTGGATCCTGGTTCCACCCTTAATGGCTCTGTGGCCTGGAGCAAGTTATTTCACCACCTGTCACCTCAGAAAATAACTCTTAGGCATGACACTTACCTCCTTAGGCTGTTGTGAAAACTAAATGAGAAATTAAATGAAAATGCTTACCGTACTATGGGTTGTGCTCAATAAACAGCAGCCATTGCTTTTCACTTTGCCACTAATGGAGATCAGCCAAGTTGTCGCCCAAAGGCCCTTTCTGTCCACCCAACCTCTGCCTGGCTTGACTGGAAGTAAGATATTGCCTACACTTCTGGAGCTCCTCTGTGCCTTTCTAACTAGAACCTTCCCTCTCAGGATAACAACACCTCTGAAACTTTATGTTTAACATTCCTTCGCTTAAATCTTTTACATTTAAGTCTTCTGTGTGCATGCGTATGTGCATGAGTGCACATGTGTGGAGGTCAGAAGACAACTTTTGGGAGTCAGGTCTCTCCTTGCATCATGTGGGTTCTGTGGATGGAAGGTCAGGCTTGGTGGCAAGCACCTTTATCCACTGAGCCATCTTGCTGGCTCACTTTACTTCACTTCCATATGTTTACTGCATATGTATAAATCTCTAACTCTAAGTAGTGTTTTGCTAAGTTTGGGGTACAGACAGATTTTCTTTGAGCTGCCAACTCACAGATGACACGGACACTTTTATTAGTCATTAAAGCTTGTCCTGTAGCATAGGCTAGCTCTTATAACTTAAATTAACCCATTTCTATTCATCTATGTGCTGCCATGTGGCTTGTGGCTTTTACCTCTGCTCCTGCATGTCTTGCTTACTGTGTCTGGCTGGCGACCCCTCCTTTCTTCTTCCCAGAGCTCTCTGTCACCAGAAGTCCTGCCCAGCTAATGGCCATTCAGCTCTTTATTAACCAGTCACAGTGACACATCTTCACACAGTGTAAAGGAATATTCCACAACATTGGACTATTTGGTTCATTAACCTAAATGAAACAATATAGGATTTATTTACTTTTTCATTCAATACTGCTTTTGAGATTTATCTATGTCAATGTGTGAGATCATAATTTATTATTTTTCCTTGGCCTCATGACAATTATGTATCCATTTATCTGTTTTTTAAAGCTGTATATGAGCTTTGTGTATGTGTGTTTATGGGCACTGCATGTATGCTGGAGGAGACCAGAAGAGGTCATCAGATACCCTGAAACTGGAGTTACAGACAATTGTGAGCTACTCTGTAGGTGATGGAAACTGAACTCAGGTTCTTTGTAAAGGCATGTTAATGCAGATGGTGCTTTTAGTCTTATTCTGTACAGGCATGTGGCTAAGGACGGTGGGAAGACAGAGATGGCCTGAAGTGTATGAGTTACATAGACTTTGCCTATAGAGTGGACTCCAAGCCTGGGACATTATTCTCTATCTCTCCCTTTCCTTCCCTCCCTCCCCTCTTCCCTCCCATAAAAGATGTGAAGGGAAGGAACTACTGATCTCAACCACTCCAAACTAGACCACTCTATGGGTAGACAAAAGAAATTGTAGTTTAAAACGATGGCAATAAGTGTACTAGACTCAAAATTCTGAGACAATTGGAAAGTCAAAGTAGCCAATAGGTTCTTAACATTGAGCAATCAGTGAAGAGCTTTGGTATTAGAACTGTGAGGACTGGGCACAAGAGGTTTCAGAGGAGAAGAATGTTAGTATGTTGCCTAGACATTGTTCTTGTGATATTTCGGTGAAGAATGTGGCTGGGTTTTGCCCTTTTCCAAAAAGTCTGCCTGAGGCTAAAGTGAAGAGTTTTTAATTAATTCCACTGTCAGAGAAAAATCTCAAAACAGCCTAGCATAGACTCTGTTGTGTGGTTACTAGTGTTAACTCTAATGAAGATTTACAATGAAAGGAACAATTTGAACAAGGAAAAATACAAGATGTAGTACAATTTGAGGAGAAAGGGAAGACCGGGAAGTGGAATGGAGCTAAATCCTGTGTTCAGGGAGATAAACAGATTAAGAAATATAATAAAGGGAGTGGTGACCTCAGGGCAAGATCCCACCCAGCCAAGTTTCCAATTTGTGAAAAGGAATTAAAGAAAAGCTTAGAGCCGGGTGTGGTGGTGCACACCTTTAATTCCAGCACTGGGAAGGCAGAGGCTGGTGGATCTCTGAGTTTGAAGCCAGACTAGTCTACAGAGCGAATTCTAGGACAGCCAAGCTTAGGCAGTGAAGGAAACAACTGAAAACACAAAGCTGGTAAAGGTGTAATTGAAAAGGGGCCATGTTCCAGTCCCAGCAAGCAGCAGAACTTGGCAGCTTGGGCCATGTGGTTCAGGATAGAAGAAAGGGAATCTAACTCTGCAACTAAGGAAAGCTGCCGATGGCCAGGCGTGTGTTAGGGGTGTCCCTGAATGGAGGCCTAGAGAGGACATTTCTTAAAGCTGTGAAGTTGAAGCCTGGATTGCCTTGGAGAACCCAAGATGTTGGAGATGCCAGAGCCATGGGACACCTGCTGAGGACAGCTGCTAACTGAGTGGATCCAGCACAAGAGAGAGAAGTGTGTTGCAAGCAACAAAGCTGAAAGGAGTTGGAGATCTGGAGAGTGCTTTCACATCAGACATGGATGTGCAGAGTTTGGAGTTTTGCCCAGCTGGTTTTCGGTCTTGCTTTGGTCGGGTGTTTCCTCTCTATGCTCTCTTCCCTGATGGTTTGGAACAGTAATATATATCCTGTGCCACTCTATGCTGGGAGTATTCAGTCTGCTTTTTTATTTTGATTTTATAGGGGATTACAGTTAAGAAAGAGCATGAATCACAGAAGAGACTTTGAACTTTAGACTTTTAAATAAGTTTGAGATTGCTATGGACTATGGGGACCTTGAAGTGGAACTGAATGTATTTTTGCATTATGATATAGCTACAAGCCTTTGGAGGCCAGGGAATGGAGTGTGGTAGTTTAAAAGAAAATGACCTACCTCCAAAGGGAATTGTACTATTAGAAGGTGTGGCTTTGTTGGAGTAGGTGTGGCCTTGTAGAAGGAAGTATGTACTGTGGGGGTGGGCTTTGAAGTCTCCTTTGCTCAAACTATGCTCAGTGTGGTAGACAATTCACTTCTGTTGTCTGCAGCTCAAGATGGAGAACTCTCAGCTCCTCGGGTCCATGCCTGCCTGCATGCCACTGAAAGGATGAAAATACAGCCTAACTCTCTAATGACCACTAAGAGTTAGAATTTAAAAATATCCACCAGCATGTATTTAAAAATCACGCTAGCTACATGCAAAGAAAACACATGAAATAGCTTGGTCAATAATTTCTAGTTTCTAGAAATTATTATTATTATTCATAACCACCTAGTTTCTGAGGAATGTTGTTATTCTCAACAACAGTCTGGGAATTGTTATGGGTCATCCTGTCCACAAAGAAAATTAATAACTAAAAGATACGAGACTCGTGGCAAGAAGGGAAAACTAGAAAGAACAAGTGCTTCTGCCAATAGATATAGATAACTCCCTGACTGGAGAGGACATTCTCCCTGCCCCCATTATCTTAAGGACAAGGCCACTGAGCCCACTGGTCCTAGAGAAAGAAAACCCCCTAACCTTGCAGGTGCCTTAAACAATCCCGCCTTGCAAAAACTGTGTACTCTATGAAATCTCTGTACCCTTGGAAACCTTATTAACCATCCAAGTTTTGAACTGTCCCATGAGCTTGCTTCCCTTGCTTTTAGGTCTAGTGAAAATAACAGGCTAGCTTTTTTGAAACTGGCCTTGTTAGCTTTGATGTAAATCCTATAAAAGCGATCTCAATTCTGCCCTCGAGGTCCTCAGTCCTCTACCCCTGTGTGGTGTATGACTGTGGACCCCAGTGCACTTGGAATAAAAACTCCTCATGCTATTTGCATCGAGACCGCTTCTTATGAGTGATTTGGGATGTCGTCTTTCCTGAGTGGGAGCATGAAGGTCCACGCTCTGCAGGTCTTTCACCACCATGTTTCCTGCCATGATGGAAATGTACTAAACCTCTGAAACTGTAAGCTAGCCTCAATTAAATGTTTTTCTTTGTAAAAGTTGTTGTGGTCATGATGTCTCTTCACAGCCATTGAAACCATAACTAAGACAACATGGCTCTGATTGGCCACCCCTTGATTTAAAGCAGAGTTAATCAAGATTCCAACTTATGAGCTGAATGAGAATAGAAGGACCTTTCCCAGAAAAACTGGAGTGCCTATTCCTGAAAGAAGGGTAACAGCCACAGCTTGAAACAATGCATGTCCAATATGTCCTAGATTTGCTGTGTGACCTGGACAGGGTGCTTCTTCCTCTTAGGGATTCTGTGGCTTGTTTGGTTATGCCTTATGTTTGGTTTTAGTTCAGTGTAGCCCAGGCCGGCCTCAAGTTCATTACGTAGCCAAGGATGACTCTGAACTTCTGATTCTCCTCCCAGAGTCTCCTAAATGCTGGGATTACAGATGTGATCCACACCCAGTTTATGCAGTTCTGGGGACTGAATCCAGGGTGTGGTGAGTGTGAGGCAAGCATCCTACATCCCCAGCCCTGGGTGTCTGCTTCTTCATCTGTGGATAAAAGTGATATTCTGAGGGTCTCTGAGACCCTGGCCAGGGTGGTACCTGTAATGTCTTCCTCTTCTTTACTACTCCCTTGCCTGTGATATCACAGCTGGACCTAACCTTCAGAGTTTCAAATGTCAACACAGCTGCTCTGGTCCAGCAGGGCATTTCCTGGGTTTATCCTCAGAAGTGCCCACTGTGTTCTGAGAGCACCTCTAATGAGGTCCTTTTCCCATGCACCCTGACTTTCCCCAGGCAGCTCACTGTACCACAATAGCTCAAGACAGGTCAGCAGTCTTCCCAAAGCCCTTGCTCCTCTTTCTACTACAACTTTCTTTAAAGCCCTGAAGTCTTCCCCAAAGCGCAGGCAACTTGCAGCATCCTATTGAGACTCCTTGATTGCAGAAGGTGTGCTGAGTCAGGCCTGGTTCTTGCCCCACAGAAGCTAAACAAGATCCAGGAGCTGTCATATTCTGAAGATGACCCTCAGCAAAACCGGGTTTCAGGACCTCCCAAGATCCTCAGATATTCCAACCTCTTGAACAAAATGACAACCTATGCAATCTCCCCATATACTTTAAATTATCTCTAGATAACTTATAATCCCTAATACAATAAGTATGTTATATGCAGCTACTATGCTGTGTTGTCTAACAATAGTGACAAGAAAAAAATCTTATGCACGTATGCAATTGTTTTTCTGCATAGGGCTATGGATAGATTGTGTGTCAGCAGAATTCCTGCCTGTCCAGGCCAGTCTTAATAGAATATAGATTTGTTTTAAATAGATTTATTTTTTGTCTTACAAAATATATTTGTTTTCAAGTGATTGGATGAGGCCCACCCACATGACGGAGAACAATCTATTGTATCTATATACTAATTTCTATATAAATCTTCTTTTTAAAAGGAAATCAGAGAAATATCTAGAACATTGTTTGAATAAATGTCTAGGCCCTGGGGCCCAGCACTGACCATGTCAACAAGCACAGACACCATGCCATTTATCAAGTTATATAAATATCCAAATTAAAGGCTTTTGATAAATTCTGACATTGTGTGGAATTTTATCAAGAGTCACTTTCCTTAACTTTCTTTTGTTCTCTTTGTTGATAACTTTTTTAAGTTTTCCGACAAAATGCCATCCTGATATATATATATATATATATGTATGTATACACACACACACACACACACATATATATATATATATATAAATCAAAGATATAAGCAGTCCAGTCATCCTTTGCCAGTCATCTAGGTGCCATTCCTACAGCTGCCACCTGTGCTGACAGAGAGCATGGACAGAGCTGGGACAATCACTGGGCTTCACATCTCTGCCTGTCTTCCCTGAGCCTGGCCAGGAGGGGCCCATGGGCTGCAAGAAGAATCTTATGCAATGTACTTGACACCTGTAGGTGATGTCAGTCCTCACCAGATTAGGATGGGGAAGACGGGGTCTCCTGGCCTTTAAGGAGTCAGGGCCCTAGGATGACACTATCAGTGACAAAGGCACAAGCACACTCATGCGCTAGATATGGCAGTGGCCTCAGCCTGGGTGCTGTGTGACCTCTCCTAGCTCTCTCTGACTTTGTCAAGATTTCTGAGTGGATTTGCTCTCTCTACCTACACTCCTCTCACACTCCAGAGCTTGGAAGCCTATCTGCTGGAACTCTGGGGCAAGGGCATCCTGCAGCCTGCCATGTCTCCCTAGGACTCTTGAAGGACCACTGCTACAGAAGGCACAGGTCTGTACAGCCCTGGGGAATGGCTCCACACACTGCCCTTTCCTCACTCCATGCATGTACTTTGGATCAGCGGGCTACACATTGGAAGGTCCTTATTTATTTTATATACAGTGTTCTGCCTGCATGTATGTCTGCAGGCCAGAAGAGGGCAGCAGATCTCATTACGGATGGTGTGAGCCACCATGTGATTGCTGGGAATTAAACTGGGGACCTAGGCAATGCTCCTAACAAACTGAGCCATCTCTCCAGCCCCAGAGAACAACTTTTATGAGTTTTTTTTTCTCTCCTACCATGTGGGTCCATGGATTAAAATCAGGTTGTTGAGCTTGGCAATAGGCACCTTTATCTGCTGAGCATTATACCAGCCCTGGTTGGTTTTTGTTTGTCTTTGGTTTGGGTTTTATCAGTTCTGTTGCTTTGTGGAGATAGGGTCTCATTATATAGCCTTGGCTGGCTAAGAGCTCACTGTGTAGAAAGCATAAAGAGCCATTTGTTTCAGTGCTGGGATTAACAGTATATATTATCATGCCTGGATTCCTGATAGGTTTTTGTTGTTGTTGGTGGTGGTAGTGTGTGTGTGTGTGTGTGTGTGTGTGTGTGTGTGTGTGTGTGTGTATGCGTGTTGGCATGCATGCATGTGTTTGAGGTTTTGAGGCAGGGTCTTGCTATGTAGCCCAAGCTGGCTTAGAATTTGCAGTCTTCCTGTCTCAGATTCCTGAGTGCAGGGATTACAGATGTGTGCCACAATACTTGTCTGTGTTTAGTAATCGCGAGAAAATAGCTTACCATATTGATACCTACCAGCCAAAGACCACCAGGAAACGTCCTGATCATCCACAGATTTCATTCGTGGCTGCACACAAGGAGGCATGTGGAAGTGGGAGTGTTTCAGGAGAGGTGAGGGGTGGGACCTCCTGAAGGATTTGGGCTCTGGAGTGCTGGGTTTGAAGGGGATATTCAAGGTAGCAAAGGTTTGTGGACTGGGTACGGTCAGGAGAGGGGACAGTGATACAAATGGGCTTCGTCATAGCATTTATGTGGGCAGTAGGGAGAGAGGCAGTGATAAGATGCCATGAATGGTAGAACTGCCGTGCCATCTCACATGAGCCAAGATTGGCTGGCATGAGCCAATGTTGCGACGATCTTGTCTTTTCCATGCTCAGCCATCTTCTAGAGTGGCCTTGCTCTTGTCTTGTTCTATCACCACTGCGTGGGGAGCGTGAAAGTGCTGTGGTGACAGGGGGTGACAGGCAAGGTGGGCAGCTCCCAGCATTCAGAGGTAGGAGCTGGTTCTCCTGATTTCTCATTCCTGAGTTTCACCACTGAGAGTATGGATGATAACACCGTCTAACATAATAGACCACAGTGAGAACTGTGTCCCACGTAAAATGAAACACAACTGCCAATGCAATCCATGAACACTATGGCTAAGGAAAACAAGTTCATGGTAATACAAAGAAAAAAATCCAAATAAAGCTAGATACTGGAGAGAGATTGGAAAAGACCCTGAGCAAGGACATCAGCTGAGGGCAATCCCTGAGCTGCAGTCTGTCCTAATGTTCCCCTTTGCCTCCTACCTCAAGCCAAGGCAGCCATTGTGTGTGTGTGTGTGTGTGTGTGTGTGTGTGTGTGTAGGAGGCAAAAAAGATGTGATAGCAATACACATGAAGGATTATGGTCTATGCAAGCATAGTTAAGTCCAAAGGCCAGTAAATATAAGTAAGGCACGGGAATAGAATATAGGATAAGGCTAGGCATGGGGATGCACGCCTTTAAACCCAGCACTTGGGGAGGCAGAGGCAAGCAGATCTCTCTGTGAGTCTGAAGCCATTCAGGTCTATATAGTGAAGTCCAGGCCAGTCAGAGATGAGAGTGCGATCATGTCTCAAAGAAACAATAACCCAAAGCAAAACAAACAACTATAGAATAAAGAACAAACCTGTTGTAGAATATTAGTTGAAGATGTGTTGTATTCAGTTATGCTGTGGAACATTTGTTTAATGATGCAAAGAGGTATTGCATTATTTTATGTTGCATTTGTTTAACTCTGTAAAGCTGTGTTACTTTGCCTGCCTAAAACACCTGATTGGAGTAAGGATAGGTCAGGCTGGCATACTCTGTTTATTCTCTCTAGAATAAATAGGAGAGAAATCTTGGAAGAGAAGATCAGGGAGCAAGAAAGAAGGAGAGGAATTCATCAGGGGTCAGCCACTCAGCTACACAGCAAGCCATGGAGGAAGAAGTAAAGAAAGGTATATAGAAAGGTAAAAGCCCAGAGGCAAAAGATAGACAGGATAATTTAAGAAAAGCTGGCAAGAAATAAGCCAAGCTAAGGTTAGGCATTCATAGGAAAAAATAAGGCTTCATGTGATTTATTTGGGAGCTGGGTAGTGGGCCCCCAAAGAACAAAGAAATTAAAAAAAAAAAACTACATGAGGAATCCTATGAGATACAAAAAATCACAAGACAAATTCAATACCTTCTTACAGTTAAAAAACAAAATGAAACACTCAACAAACTAGGAATAGAATGGAGCATCTTCAACCTGACAAGCCCAAACCACTTAAGACTGAGCAGCAAAACAGTAGAAACTCAATGCTTTCATCCCACACCAGGCATCAGAATAAGGTCAGCTGCTCCTGCCATGCACTGAACTCTAGTCAGAGGTCCCAGTCACAGCCATTCAAAGCCGTTCGAATCAGGAAGCAAGAAGTAAGACCACCTCTGTTTGGAGGTGGCAAGGTCCATAATTGAATTCCCTGAAGAATCCGCCAAAAGTATTTAAGCCAGTAAGTTTAAGATCGTATAATGTGAGTTCAAACTACAAAAACTAATTAAATTTCCATAAGCAGAGAACAGTCTGAAAATGGTACTGAGAAAATAATTCCATTTATAATATCATCAAAAAGAATAGAATACTGAAGAATAAATTTAACTCTAAGACTTGTGTGCTGAGACATGGTGAGATCATGAAATAGGGAGGTTTTTAAAACTCCTGTCCTTAAAAAAAAAGGAAATAGAAAGCCTTGTATAGTGACAGGGGAGAGAAGACACTGGGGCATCCAGTTGCCTTAAGCTACCCCAAATCCATTCTGCTCAGAAAGAAATTGCTTGTGAAAGCTTGGCTGCTTGGTCAGCTGTCATAGATACTGGCCAGGGAAGGCTTTCAATTCCTCTCAAAACAACTGGAAACAGGGCAACTGGTGGGTGGGGTGCAGCCCCTCTAGACAGGGAGGCTAGCTACAGAGGAAGCCCAGGTTTGGAGAACTGGGAGGCCAGCCAGGGCCACTGTGGCTATGCCCAGCTGCAGGCTGGGTTAAGTCCTTGGAAGGTGGAGGGTCAGAGTGCAGCCCTCAGAGCCTGCTCCTAAGTAATGTCAGGTCTGCATCCCTGATGGCTTCGCCTCTGGGGCCCTGTGTTTCAGGACAGTTTTCAAGGCCCGCAGGATAGTGTCCTGGCTGTTCCTAATGTTGTATTCAGTGAGCTGAAGTAGACGGTCAAAATCTTCCTGTTTGTAAGTCATGTTGTACAGGATGTAAGGGGAGGCTTCCCCTGTGAGATCCACCTGCCCGGCCTTGAGCTCAGCAGGACTGCGCCGGACACCTGCCCAAGGGTGAGAGGAGAATCAGGAGCAGGACCCAGAAGCTTCCACAGGTGGGGAGGATGAAGCCTTTCAGGCAGGCCCACAGGAGGCTTAGTCCAGTACAAGGGATCTTTGCTTTTCCCTTCACCCAGAAATATAAATGTAGGTGGTAAGAAATGACTCCCACAGCATGACACTGCTCCCACAGTGTAGACGGCTCATGGGACTGCCCAGGCTTCTCAGAAAGCTAGGAAGTGCCACAATGAGGAACAAAGTGATCGACATTCGGGAAGCTCGTGGTGGCAACAAAGACAGGAATTTCCTTGGAATTCTGAGACTTGGCTAAGGGTAAAAGCAGGCAGTGGTGGTGCACACCTTTAATCCCAGCACTGGGGAGGCAGAGGCAGGTGGATCTCTGAGTTTGAGGCCTGTCTTGGGGGAGAGGGAAACCTGGAAGCCCAGAACTTAAGGCCTGTCTGTCATCTGGCTACTCAGAGGCCAAGGCAGGATTGTAAATTTGAGGCCTGATCTAACACTGAGATCACAGACAGCCCGGACAACTTTAAAACATGAGTTACTGAGCACTTACCAGTATGTGGGAGGCCTTAGATTTTATACCCAGTGTTAGAAAAAACAAAGAAATGGGCCTGGAAAGATGACCGATCAATTAAAAGCACAGCTGCTCTTCTAGAGGACCGGGCTTGATTCCTAGCACTCACATGGCAGCTCACAACCATCTGCAACTTCAGTCCCAAGGGTCTGACTCTCTTTCTGGCCTCCTTGGGCACCAAAGAATGCAAATGGTACACAAACATACATTTTAGAAGAAAAAGGAAGGAAGGAAGGAAAAGAAAAGAAAAGAAGAAAAAGTAGAACCAGAAACCAAGTGTAATGATAGCACACACAAGTAATCCCAGCACACAGGAAGCTGAGGCAGGAGGATTGCTTTGAAGCTGAGGCCATATAATGAGTACCGGGTTGGATGAGGCTATGCAGAAAGACCTTATACCAAAAAAAAAAAAAAAAAAAAAAAAAAAAAAAGAGTAAAACATGGGTGTAGAGGGAGACATAGAAATTACATAATATAGTATGCATGTATGAAATTCTCAAACTATTTTTTTAGAATTAAAATAAAAATTTTGACTGAATTTGGAAAAAAAAGAGTAAAACTGGAAGATTCTGAATATCAGCTAGAAAACTTGGAACAATGCACAAAGGCAGACGTTAGATTCCCATCCAGAGAAGATAAAATTCTGACAAGTGTTTGGAAATGAGGCTGGGAAGGAATATGATGGGGGCTGAGATTTGAGGGGCACTCAGAGAAAGGCCCAGGTCCCTGAGAAGGGGTCCCAGGCCACACAGGGCAGGAAAGCAGAGGAGTCAGGACAAAGTTCCAGGACAGTGCCAAGACCATTGACAGAGACTTTACAAAGGCCTGGGCATCAGTCAGCCAGGCTAGGGAGGCGTGGCTAGGCCGAGGAGGCGTGGCCAAAGAGCCAGAAGACCCGCTGAAAACCTTTCCTGGAGGGTGCAGCAAGGGAATGGTGGCCTCACCAGGGGCTGAGTGGTCCCGGAAGGAGCCATTGACCAGTGGGAAGTGCAGCAGAATGGGTGCCTCAGGGCAGGTGGGATCCGAGAAAAGGTGGCATTCCTGGGGCTGGCGTTGGTCCTCGGGGCTAGGCTCCACGTGGGGGAAGGGCAGGCCCTGAGCTCTGCAGTATTTCTCGGATTGCTGCAGCCCCTAGAGGAGAAGAGGAAAGCACAGAGGGAGCTGTGTCGTCTCAGATCCGTGCTAGGACTGTTCCAGCCCCCACTTACTCCCTCAGCATCAAGACAGCAGTGTGGTCCCATCCTGAGGTACTCAGGCTTCAGAGGGAATCCAAGGATCTGGGTAGTTAAAAGTTATAGATGGGAACGAAGAACCAACAACCATACCCACCCCCTACTGCCATTGCGACATCACTTGAGTCTTAGACCTGGAGGGCTTCAGCCAGGGACCTAGATGTACATGCTGGCATTACTGCCACCCAGAATCCCTAGAGAAAGTTGAGAGCTGGCTGTGGAGATGCTTGGGATCTCTTGCCCAGCTATTCTATCCCAAAGAGGTTCCATTAACCTGTCTAGGGATCCCAGAGTTCAGCCACCATTATTGTCCTTCCCAACCGAGGGCCCAGAAAGACCCTGTGTGGGACCATGGCATAGTGGCCGGGCTGCTCATCCATATAGGCCAGTCTGGTCAGACAGAGGGTTTCCACAGAGTGACCAGGTACCTCAAAGGGTGAGAACTGGGAGTAGCTGAAGGAGAGTATAAGGTCCACTTGGCGACCTGGGCGGAACATGGAGGGACAGCTGTTGTTGATGAAGTAGGCAGCATCCACTAGGCAGAGCTGAGTGTCCTGTGGGGTCAGCTGATTAGGAGTGTTATCTAGGTGGCAATCTGATAGGAAAGACGATGCTAGTTAGAAGCAGCCACCTTTGTATAGGTGGCCCCCACACCCCTCAGACCCCATTTCCCTCCATGCCCCATTCTTATGCCTGCCTGGTGAATTCAGGTCCCTAAGCCCCACAATGGGATCTCCAGAGCACACTCCAGAAGTACATCTCCCCACAAACCACAGCTCCCCACAGCTCAGCCCCAACCAGAAGCCTGGCCTTGTGGGGACACATGGCTATGGTCCTTACCTGCCCAAGTGGCGAAGTCTTTCTGGTTTCGGTAGTCCCGGTGCAGCTGGAGACCATGGAGGAAGTTGGCACTGCTCTGGTGGATTGGCCGGCCATTCAGAAAGCCCTTGAATGCCTGGGCCAGGGCTGTTCCAGGTTGCAGCCATGAGACCTCCACACAGGAGGAGGTTCCTGCTGAGGCCGAGGACTCCTCTGCATTAAGAGTAACACACATTGCTTGTATGAGGGGCCCCAAGATGCCTCTCCACCAGCCTCGAAAGGGGAGCAACCTCACCCCAGACTCCCACATCTACCACCCTCTTCTACCTGAGTTCTGGACATCCACGATGGTATTCTTCCAGTCTTTCCCAGAGGTGACATCATACCAGATATCCATCAAGTTCACAGAGAAAATGTTGCTCCAGATACCTGAAGGCCAAATTTGCCAAACCAAATACAGTTCTTAGGTCCTTGTACCCCGTCTTTCCCACATGAGCACTGAATGATCCCCACTCCTGGGTGCCAGTGGAAACAGTCCTAGGGAGAGAGCAGCCCCTGCAATGGGTCTTCCCCACTGCCCACCTGTCCCCCACCTGGGGCTCTGCTCAGACCTGAGCTACAGGAGTCCTGTCCTGGAAGTGGCTTCCACTCACCTTCCAGAAAACAGATCTTGGACTCGGGGACCTTCTTCATCAGCCTCCCCATGAAGAACTCAGAGCCAAAGAGCTCAGGAGGGACAAAGCCTCCGTATTTCAGGAACCCAACTTCATAGGGAGAGAACTCCACCCATTCTAATGGGATGGGAAACAGAGGCAGGGATGTGAGGGGAGTGGGGAGGGGGCTCAACTCACTGTTGAGAGTGATACTGCCCCTGGCAGGCCTTTGGCTCTCCATCTGCTACCAACCCTGCAGATGTGAGGATAGCAGACTCCTAGGTGAACATTCTCACTGACTCCTGTCCACATGTACAGACACCCCACACAGTGCTCCCCAGCTGGCTCCTGGGCTCACCAACGATAGCATCTTTCCAGAAGCTGGCCATTGTGTGCAGGAGTTGTGCTAATGGTTTCTCTGGGGATTGTCAGGGCATGGAGGAGTTGTTAGAGGATGGAGTGGGAAGGGCTTTACCCTTGAAGTGTAGGGTGTCCAGATTGTTCTCTTTGACATTGAGGCTCAAGTAGAGGGGCAGAGGGTTCTGACCCTGCTCCAGTGCAGCTCTCTGTCCCGACAGTTTCTGGTCTGTCACCTAGGGTTGGAAGCATGAGGACATGAATGAGAAAGAGTATCTGGGGACAATAATTCCAACAGGGCCAAGGCAGGGTGGGGACACAGAGGGTGGGTTCTGGGAGTTATGAGTGGATGTGTATAGCCAGTTCTGATCAGTTCCATATGCCGTCTACCATATCTCCAGGGAGACTCATTCTCCAAGACTCCAGTATCAACAGCTCCTCATCTCCTCCCCATTCTTTGTTTACATACACACACACACACACACACACACACGCACATGCACACACACACATACAAACACACAGACATAGAGATACATACACAGACACACACAGACACAGACATACACACATAGACACACAGACACAGAAGCACACAGAGACACACACATGGGCACAGAGAGAGAGATACACAGACACAGAGAGATACATACACAGACACACACACATAGACACAGATATACATACATAGACACACACACACATTCACACACACCCCTTTCCAAGAAGCACACAGCAATCTTTTAGCCCACATTCTACAATATGCCAATGGATACAATATCGTCTTTAGGTTATTTTACTGCATTTCCAGTCTGGCCTTCTCCCAAATGCTTTCCTGACATCCTTGTTCCACCCAACAAAAGGTTAAGGAAAAAAAAAATGTTGAAACTGAAGGCTGAGGATGTAACTCAATTGATAGAACAACTCACCTAGCAAGCATGAGACCCTCGGGTGAGCCTTCACAATACAGGAGGGTTAAGAGTATGTAGCTTCAGCTGCATAGCAAGTTGGATGCTGGACTACATGAGACAGTCTCCACTTACTATAAATTATATAATAAGCTCACACTGAAGTCATTATTAGAGGATCAAATGGCAATTAAATAAAAGCTTTCTTTATAGCTGGGGTCAAACTGTTATTTTAGCACCTCATAAAATGTAGTCAAATAAGCTCCTCCCTCTATGTTAATTAGCTGTTGCCACCAGACAGAATCAATTAGTAAAATCACAGCACATTCCAAATAGAATATGAACTTAAACAGTAGGTCCAAAGGACACACAGGACACATTAATACAATAAAAACATTTCAATTAATTACATTGGCCTGATAATTCAATTCCATTTCAATTAGAATCCCAACATTAATAGCAAAGCACAACTAATGGATTCCATTGTGAAGAGCAGAAGGCCAAGAAAAGCCAGAAAAATTGGAAAGAAGAATCAAAATAGATGCTCATTGGCCATCAGAATTAGTACTGTGAAACAAGGACCAATGCTCATAAGAACTCACAGAGACTGACAGCATACATGGGGCCTGAACAGATCTGCGCCAGAGGGGCCCAGGGCCCAGTGTTGAGAGAAGTAGACACATGGCCCCATCCATCCCTAACTTAGAAGCTCCTTCCAACTGATAGCCTCTTAGTTTTCTCTGACAGAGTCTCACTGGAGATGAAATGGAAAAACCAGTTGTCTACAATGGGTTCTCACTGGGGATACAATCTACTCAAGGGCAGGTCCCATGCCCAGCCGTAGATGGTCAAAATAAAACAAACTCAGTGGCATCTTTGGGTGTTCTTTGTCTCATAATTTTTTGTCAAGGCATTTTTTTCTTCTTCTACTCCTCTTCCATCTTACAGGTCCTTTGTATGTATTAGAGCTTCTGGTCTTGTGTTTTATGGGATTCCTGTGTCTAACATGTGTTTCTGTGTCTATATGTGCTTCTGTGGTTTTTATTTGGCTCTTTTTCTTCTCTTTGTTTTGTTCTGCTCAGATTTGCTTGCTTTTGTTTTGTTTTATTTTACTCTTCTTCAGCTGTCTGTATGTTTTCTAGGGAGAGAAAACAGGATATGGATATGGATCAAAGGGGAGGTGGGAGGATCAAGGAGTTGGGGAAGGGAAAACCATAAGAATCTACTGTATGAAAAAAAATCTATTTTAGATAAAAGAAAATAGGGGGAAAAAGAAAAGAAAATGGCTATTTTTGTGGAATAATCTTTTTGTACACTGTGAAGAAGTGTCACTTAAATTGGTTTAATAAAAAGCTAAATGGCCAATAACTAGGCAGGATTCTCAGGGGCAGAGAGAACTTTGGGAAGAAGAAGAATGGAGAGACACCATGAGATGCAGAGCCAGCAGGATGGGCACTTCAGAGATAAGGTAATAAAGCCATGAGGCAGAAAGTAAATTAATTAGAAATTTGTTAATTTAAGTTATAAGAGATAGTTAGAAACAAGCCTAAGCTATTGACCAGGCTTTCATGAGTAAAAATAAGTCTCCATGTCATTATTGGAGTTGACAGTTCAACGAAAAATTCTGCCTACAGCTATATTGCTGACAGAGATCTACAGATCCAATGCAATACCTCTTTAAATTCTAATGACATTCTTCATAGAACTCAGGGTGGGTCCCAAAATTCACATGGAAGCACACACACACACACTTGATGGGAGATGTCATTCTGTATATATGTTTCTCATACTGGTTAATGAATAAAGAACTGTTGGCCAATAGGAAAGGAAGATAGGAGGGACTAGGAGACAAGGAGGAAAGAGGAAGGAGTAAGGAGGAGTCAAGATGGAGAGTCTGGAGAGAGCAGTACCACAGCCGGCTCCCAGTAAGAAGACCACATGGAAATATTAGATTAACAGAAATGGGTTAATACTTAAGACAGAGCTAGCCGATAAGAAACTAGTACCTGGCCAACAGCATTATATCAAATACAGAATCTCAGTTATTTGGGGCTGGCGCAGCGGTGGGACAAGACCAGTGGCGGGAGGAAAAACCGTACTCCTTACACACACTCACACACAGACACACACAAAATAACCATAGCAATTCTTATTTAAAAAAAAAAAAAAAGAACCACACACTGTAGATTTTTAAATGCCTGATTTCAAATTATACTATAGAGCCACAGTAACAAAACAAAAACAATATGGTACTGGCATAGAAACAGAGATATGTAGATTGAAGGAATAAAAGATCCAGAAATATATACATACAGCTGCAGTCTCCTGATTTTTGGTAAAAGTGAAAAAGGCCTCAACAACAATGGTGTTGGGGAACTGGATAATTCATGTATATAAAAACAAAACCAGTTACCTATGTCTTACTCCATACAAAATCAATTTAAAATGGGTCAAAGACCTTAACTTTAAAATCAGTACAGGAAAACACTCCAATATCCCAGGAAACAACAGCAAAAATCGACAGATGGAGTCTAATAAATTAGCTTCTGTATACGGAGCAAAGGAGACAGCCATCAGAGGAAAGACAGTCTACAGAACAGCCGGAAAATGTCGTCAGTGTTCTCCTGATGGGATTGATATCTGAAGTATATGAAGAGCTCAAAATACTAAATGCTCTAATCTACAAATGGACAAATTATCAAAAGAAGCACAAACGTCCAATAAATATGTGATTCAGCATCCTTAGGCATAAAGGAAATATAAGTCAAAACCATTGAGATGCCTCTTACCCAAGTCTCAGTGCTTATTATCAAGAAAAAGGACAGCAATAAATTAGGATTTGAGGGTAAAGGAATAACACACTGCTGCTGGGAATGTAAATCAGAGGGGTCACTATGGAAATGAGTATGGAGGCCCTAAAAAAAAAAAAAAGGCAAACAAATGAAAAAAATTACCTACAAAAAGAACTACCATACCTGGACCATTTCTGGGCATCTGCCCAAAGGCTCTAAGTCAGCACACCACAGTGATGCCTATGACATTATATTCATTGCTACAGTGTTTATGAACAAGTTACAGGACCAGTTTTGGTGCCCACTGTCAGATGAATGGGCACAGGAAATATGGCATACATGCAATGGAGTTCCTTCAGCCATAGAGAATAAGATGCATGCAGCTATAGGTCACTGTGTCTAGAAGAACAAGCCAGCCTCTGAAAAGCACATATTTTCTCTCCTGTGGAATCTAGGTTTTTAAAAACCTAAAAATAGAAGGATGACCATCTGGGGAGAGGAAGGGACCAGGAGGATGAGGAGGAGAGACAAGCAAGGGTATTAAAGAATGAATATGCTAAGGTCATGATACACACAGACAAAAATGTCATATGGAACCCATTATTTTTTACAACAAATCTACATCAATAAGAAATAAAATGATCTTATAAAGAAGAAAAATCCTCAAAACTCAGATGTTTTTGTTTGTTTGTTTGTTTGTTTGTTTGTTTTTTTGTTTTTTTGTTTTTTTTTTTTTTTTTTGAGACAGGGTTTCTCTGTGTAGCCCTAGCTGTCCTGGAACTTGCTCTGTAAACCAAGTTGGCCGAGAACTCACAGAGATCCGCCTACCTCTGCCTCCCAAGTGCTGGGACTAAAGGCATGCACTACTACTGCCCAACATTTTGGGGGGAGGTTTCAGAGATGCCATCTGGATGGGGGGTGTCTGTTGCTAGAAGGAAGCACTTTAGAAACAGCCTCAAATCTGCAAGGACAGCCCCAGGTGCTTCTCTTCTGCCACTGCCAACCTTTTAAAATTCCTTTTCAGACAGGGTCTCTCACTGGCCTGGAACTTGCCAAGTACTAGGCTGGCTGACCAGGGGGCCACAGAAACTCACATTTCCATGCTGGAATTTACAGACACCTGGGATTGAACCCACATCCTCGTGCTTACAAAGCAAGCTCTTTACCAAGCAAGCTATCCCCCTAGTCCTTTTTTTTTTTTTTTTTTTTTTTTTTTTTTACATTTGAAAGTTATTTCTCAACTCCCAGGTGCTTCTGATGCTTTTAAAACTTTGTTGAAGCTGGGAAGTGGTGCCTCATGCCTTTAATCCCTGCACTCAGGAGGCTGAGGCAGGCAGATCTCTGTGAGTTCAGCCTGGTCTGCAGAGCGAGTTCCAGGACAGGCTCTAAAACTACACAGTGAAACCCTGTCTGGAAAAACAAAAAAGAAAAAAAAAAAAACTTTGTTGAGGTAACTATAAGAGGTAAAATAATAGCAGGAGTTGTATTGATGTCAGATCCAGTCTTTAAACTGCTGGAAGGAATGGTGTAGTCAAGTATTCATATAATCAATTCTGCCGTGATGTTGCTGGGACAATAGGATAGACTTGTAACTGCTAACTGTGTTTACTCTATGCCAAGGCACCACTGAGTGCCCCCAACCACCATATGAAGAACTCTCAGCCTCCACAGACGAGGAGACTGAGGGGAGAGGGATGAACTAATTGCTTAAGGACACACCACTGCTAAAATGCATTGGGTTTGGACCCAGGGAATGTGGCTTCAAAACTTATGCTTGGAACCCCGCCCTAATGGTGAAGAAAAATAACGTTTCATACTGAGTTACACATTAAACGCCATTATAGCAATCAACTTGACCAATACAAAAGCCTTGCTTGCTTAACTGATTGAATTTCAGTTCTTGGGAGGCCCAGAAATTTCATATCAATTAATTGAAGCACTTACTGAGAAAGAAGGCAATCTGGCATCGGGCAGGCACTAACTCTCACGTTCTTTTTGTGATTTGTTTGTTTGAGACAGAGTTCCCCAGGGTACCAGGCATTCTCTCAGAGCCCCTTTCACTCTCAAAAGACCATGCCCTGGTGCTGAGCAGACAGCATACCTGCCCATGCAGCTTGGACTCCAGCACCAGCCCCCACAGGTCTGCTAAGGTAGTGGTGTGGCCCTGTTCTGCCCGAAGCTTCAGTGCCTGGTGATAGCTCGCCAAGTGTTCAGGGGAGAATTCCCTCCACAGGCTCTTAGCCACATGCTCCCTGGCATGGCTGATGGGTCCGTTGAGGTCCTTCTGTGACCACTCTGGGTCCTGGTACAGGTGGGCCATTGTCCTGGGGGGTGGGGACACAAGGGGATAAAAGCTGGGGCCCAGCACAGTCTCTGCAATCCTACCCTGTGTCTAATCCCTAAAGGAGGGATTGTGGAGCTCCCACTGCCTAGAAGGTCTCGCCTAGAGGCATGTCTTGGTACTTCCTTCTAGTTCTGGGCTGGGTATGAAGTGGGTCTCCTGTTGGTTTATTGTGGGCTGGGTTTTGTGCGCTGGGCTGAAATGTAACCTAGGGCCTTTTACATGTGCCCAGGTGCTTCAGCGAAGAGCACACTTCCAGCCCACATGTAATTTAGAGTCTCAGTAGCTATGTTAGCAAGCCAGCAGGAAACCAGTAAACATTGCTTCGATAATTTATGTCATGAACTCAGTAACAGCAGCAGCCAGCCGTGGGCCTAAAAGGGAAACTTCCCCATCTCCTTCCCTCCTCTTTGCTCCAAGGGAATGGAGAGTGGGCACTGTTATCTTTGTGTAAAGAACAATCTTTCCTTTTTTTTTTTTTTTTTTTTTTTTTTTTTGTCCTCTTTTTTGTTTACACAAGATCTCACCTGCAACTCTGACAATCCTCCTGCCTCAGTCTTCCAAGTGCTAGCATTACAGGCATGGCTACCATGCTCAGCTTAGTATAAAATAATTATTTTTTACTATATAAATGAGAGGGGGAAACTCCCTCAGAAAATGGTGTGAGCCCTAAGCATCAGCTGTGAAGCCAGAACTCGTGGTGTGTGTCAGCCTTAGGTCACTGCCTGCACGGGCTGCCTCCTGTCAGCCTATGAGTGTGTCTCCTATCACACAGGTTTGGATATGAGCCAATTGAGAGTCAGAGAAATTGTCCAAGGTCACCCAAGCCTACAAATAGTATGCCAAAAGCAAATCCAGCCTCCTCGGGGTCCTCCTTCCTGCTCCTTAGTACCCAGGAAAAGCCCTCTGATGTCACTGTGCCTCTGGAAGGGCTTCTGGTTAAGCCTGTTTCTTCCTTTTGAGAAAGCTGTTTGGTCCCTATCAGGTCATACTGCTCTATACACATGGGATCCCCATACAAAGGCCCCTTGACATCCACTCTATCCCTACTCTGAGCCCTGATCATCTCTGCCATTCCAGTCTCTGTGACCCTTACCATGTAGAACCTGAGATGCCACTGAAATAGGTCACACAGTCCAAGAGGCCCAACTTCTGAAGTGCCAATAGGTGGCCGTAGAGTGAGGTCATAGCCCGGACACCTCCTCCCTCAGCCATGATGCCCACAACAGGGACCTGGACCACACAGAGATGAGGACTAGCTTAACAAGATGGGAATAAGCCGTTCTCTGCCTCACTCAGGGATCCAGACTATTCCCTGTCTCCATGAAAGGCCTTGTAGTCAGAGCCTGATGGAGTTTTCAAGGCTTGAGGGACAACCATCAGCCCAGAGCAGAGCCCTACAGAAACCCATCCTCCCCAACAGTCCGACTCCACTCTTTGAAGAACGAGAGGGCAAGGGACAGCCTGAGATCTCTATACCCACATCCCTGCTGTACCCCCAAACCTCATCTTCCTTCAAGTCTTCATCCAGTTTCAGGGCCTGCTTCAGGGCAGCGGCCACCACCCGCTTCCTCCTGCCCAGGAAGGCCTGCTCCTCCGGGCAGAGCCCACAGCCCAGCCGCACAGCCACGTCCTTAGGGCTGAGATGGTGGAGGGTCCCGGGGTTAGGAGAAAGCTGCACGGCTCACTCTTTGGGTGACCAAGCCCTCAGTGAGCTTCTGGGGGAAAAAACCCTCCCTCTACCTGTAAGAAGCCCCTGTTGCATAGCACTTCCCCCTCTTGGTCCCCCAGAGATCGATGGCCTTACCAGCAGTCTGTCTTAAGCTTCAGCTTCACTTCTGGGGCCTGAAATCAAAGCCAGAGACTCTGCTCAGAGTATCCCAACCCCCCTGCAGGAGACATAGGTATCTCTGGGGTGTGTGAACATCTCCATTGCATTCCTGAAACCGCTTACATTTGTATCAGGAATGTGTACAGTCACCTCCTTCCCTGTGGCCAAGGACTGCAGGGGTACATTGAGGGATATAGCTGAGCTATTGGAGATCCAGCCATTGCTTCTGGAGCTCTGAAGGGAAACATCCATCCATTAATGTATTTATTCAATCAATCAACTGAGTATCTAAACTGCTAATGTATTTATTCAATCAATCAACAAATTCTGAGTAAACTGCGAACAGGACAGCCCTTCCCTGATAATACAAAACTAATTACAAATACAAATAATGATGGCCAATACTACTTGCAATGGCACAGTTCTCACTAAATCACATGTGTCAATTTGTGGCTGGGAGTGGTGGTGCACGCCTTTAGTCCCAGTATTTGGGAGGCAGAGGCAAGCAGATCTCGGAGTTTGAGGTCAGCCTGGTCTGCAGAGCCAGTTCCAAACCGGCCACACTACTAGTAAGACCCTGTCTAAAAATATTTTTCAAAGAAAAAGAAATGGGTAATGAATTGATGTCAGTAGTGTGATGTCAGAACATCATAGTGTGATAGGGTAGCATACTGTAAACAAACAGGGTATGGGAATCTGTCTGTGATGAGGGGGTCACTGAGGCCATCTCTGAAGAGTTGCTGTTTGAGCTAAGATGGGGAGGAGGAGAAGCTGGGGGTGGAAGAGAGGAGGAAGTATTGGAGAGAGCCAGAAGACCCAAAAAGCATTTGGCATGTTTGAAAAGCAGAGGGAGAGAAGGATGGCTGGAGCATCAAGGAGGACCTTGAACAAAATGAGACAGTGGAGATGAACAAGGCCAGGCTGCACAGACTGACCGTGTGAGCATAGACAGGTTTTATTCTACCAATACTAATTCCTCTGAGGGAGAAGCCATCAGAACACCAAAAGATTGATACCATGTAGCTGTCCCCCAGGCACCTGTTGATGCTCCCTGTCTTCCAGGCCATGGGCTTAACTGAGAGAGGCCTGATTTTCATAGGGGGAAGGGCAGGGAGCTAGTGAAGAGAGTGGAGACTTGCCTTCAGGCACCCATTCAGCTCTGTGTCTTGGCCCCTCAGGTAGTGGAAGCTGAAGGTAGAGGCTGTGTCCAGGGCGAATGTCTGTGTGTCCTCATATGACCCTTTCAGCACAAGCTCCAGCTCTAGTTTTTCCTGAGCTATGGAGGAGATGGGAGCAGATGAGAACAAAGGAAAAAAGACCCTAACTCCACCTTGGACCTGGGATACCAGCAAAAGTGCTTATTTGTAGCAGTGGAGGAGGCTGGACCACAGTAAGCGGGCCCCTAAAGAAGGCCTTCCCCAGCCTGCTGCATGTCACAGCCCCATGGCAGAGATGTCCCCTTACCCCGCAGGTTTCCCAGCAGCCTATGCTCCCCAGGACCCAGGCAGAGTTCACAAGTTCTCACCTGCGGCCATGGTGGTGCTTCCAGCTCTGTCCAGACAGACATCCAGGCATGACAGTTCTCGGGCCTGGGACAGAACACATCATAGACAAGGGATCCCCAGGGTAAGCTGAGGTCCCCTCTTCCTCAACCCTGGGCCCCACTGAGCCACCCACAACACACAGAACAAGAAGTGGGGTTCAGAATGGGACTGGACAGAAAACCCTTCACCCATCTCTGACCTGTTGCAAACTGCTATGCCTGTTGTCCATGTGGAGAATTCAAGGCAGCCCATCCCCACCCACCCTATCCTTATCTTTACTGAGCCTCTGGAAGCTCTGAAAGCCCCCAGCTCTCAGGCTCAGGTCCTCTCTGTTTTGTCTCCATATTCATCTTACAGACTCCCAAGTAGTATTGTGGGGATCCGGGTCCCAGGCTGGAGGTGTCAGAGAAACCCTCAGAGTCACAGTGACCAGAGCATCCTTGACTCTCCTCAGCAGTCTCCAGAGCATCCTTGAGTCTCCTCAGCAGTCTCCCTGTGGAGCTCAGTGCCTGATGCTGCTTTGTTCAGCCCTTCTAACAGAACTGGCTTTGACTACCCACTGCTGCCCCCCCCCCCCGCAACTTCTGTGTGTGTTACTCTACTGTAAGGGATATTTTGTTGTATCTTTGACATGAAGTCTCAATATGTAGCCCTGGCAGGACTGGAACTCACTATATAGCCCAGGCTAGCCTCAAATCCATGACAACCATCTGCCATGGCACTAGCTACACTGTGAATTCCCTTTAAAGGTAAACTAGCCAGCAGATGGGCTTGCAAGCTCTGAGGGTGAGTGCTCCTGCAAGCTGCTCAGGTGTGATCCAGGGGATAGCTCCTGTCTTTACTTGCCTGCTTTGAGTCCCACACCCAGTAGGCAGTGTCCTATGCAGCGTTCACCACCTTGTGGCCATTACTACCCACTGCAGCTTCGTGAGAGCTAAGAGACTAGAAACTCCCTTCAGACCTCAGTGAGCTTGATATTAACAAATGAAGATGGGCCTGGCCTGCAGGACTTCACCACGACTTTAAGGAAGTTAATTCCTAAGGACTCTGTGCTCATTGCACATAACTAAGTATCATCATAAAGCACCTAAACTTCTCCACAGTCCCTCAGCTACCCAGTCAGAAGCCAGAACCTTCTCAGCACATCCGCCTGCCCCCTTTCCACACGCCCCTCAGCTCTAGGCCCCTGTAAGCCCCACAGCTTCAGGTGGCCACCTGGTTGGGGACCTGGGGTAGTTTGAACACGAAGCCCTACCCTTGCCTTGTCCCCTTTTCTCCACATCCCAGAATCCCAACCCCAGTTTCCCCTCCTCAGAATCTCCCCCACTGAATCACAGGAAGGTCGTTACCACAAGAACATTGTTGGTGATGAGGTTTTCTGGAGGGTCCAACCTGGAAAAGTCAAAACATCCATTCTAGACTTACAGAAGCAAAAGTGTTGTGCATGGTCCCACCCTCTCACGGTTTGAATCCCATCCACAGGGAATCGCCTTGGGTAACTCAAGATGAGTGAAGGTGAAAGGGGGGCACAGGGCAGGGGGTGCCAGCCACCCCTCCTTGATCCCAAGAGGAGGCCCAGACCTAGGTCAGGGCCAGTTCTCTGAGCAGAGCTTGTGTCTGCAGCCTCTCCCTGGGCTGTTCATTCTTACTCACATTTTTTCCATCAGGAATTCTACGTCTAACTCTTCTGGTCCCTGTAATCAAAGGGGGTGAGCAAGTCATCAGCATTTACAGTTGACCCTGTTCTCTTAAAAAGCATTACCCCTCCATCTCCAGCAGTCTCTGAGGAAGGTATGCTATTACGATTATTTCCAATATAAAATCGAGGAAACAGTGGTCTAGGGCAAGATAAGCTACCTGCTAAAATACCCGAGGCTAGTGGGACTAGGAGGGCATATCTTCCTTCTGGATCCCCAAACCCCAATGGGTCTGGAGGCAAAAGTCAAGCTCAGTCAGAGGTGACCCGAGGATATCCAGGCCCGATTGCTTTTCCCTGTTGAGGAGCTTCCCCAACCCCCACCCCTCCCCACACCGAAATTCTACCCTCCCCTCTCCAAGCCTAAAGCAGGAAGTCAAACCAGACCTTGATGGAGCAGTGATGAGCCTACACTGCCCCCTCGTGGTTGCACTGAGCAGTTTTTTTGTTGTTTTTTTTTTGTTTGTTTTTGTTTTTTTGTTTTTTTCTCTTTTGGTTTTGGTTTTGGTTTTTCGAGGCAGGATGTCTCTGTATTACTTTGGAGTCTGTCCTGGAACTAGCTCTGTAGACCAGGCTGGACTCGAACTTACAGAGATCTTCTTGCCTCTGCCTCCCGAGTGCTGAGATCAAAGGTGTGCACCACCAATTCCCAGCTAAAGATTTATTTACTTATTTATTATGTATACAGTGTCTTGCCTGCATGTGTAATGCCTGCACACCAGAGGAGGCACCAGATCCCATTACAGATGGTTGTGAGCCACCAAGCGGTTGTTGGGAATTGAACTCAGGACCTCTGGAAGAACAGCCAATGTTAACTGCCGAGCCATCTCTCTAGCCCCTGAGCAGTGACTAAAGCTGTGGCATAGGGTAACGCTGGAGGCAACATCAGCTAGACCAGCCCATTTCCTGTTCAAATGAAAACCAGCTCCTGCCAGGTGAACAAGTGCAGCCAGCAGCAGCCTGGCAGCCAGGAAATGTTGAACAATTTCCTCAGCCTGGAGCTTCTCACCCACCTGAGGATTCAGGCGGAAGGTTTTCTGGAGCAGTTGGCCAGGGAGGATTTCTGAGACATCATAGGAAACTTTGAAGCAGATGTCATCTTTCAAAATTAAGTCTTCATCATAGACAGTCAGTTCTAGAATGTTCTAAGGGCCAGAAAAATAACTACAGTATGGATTCATTGCAATCGATACTATACATACAAGTGTAAAACAAGTATAAGGAAATCAGGTAAGGTTCTGAGTTCCTACTCACGTTTTTAAATTATTGAATATTTTATTTAATATTTATACAAGAATATAAGGTGTTTGGATCCAATTTACCACCACCTCACCCCTCCCTTCCCATTCCTCCTCATGTTTTCTCATGTTCTCTCCATCTCCCTCTCTGAGTCCATTTAGTACTGCCTGTATGTGCACAACATACTGGATGGTAGCCCCTCAGGGCCAGAATCCCTAGAGGAAGTTGACTCTTATCCCAATTGCCATCAATTGCCAATAGTTACTGGGATAGGGGCGGGACTTCATGAGCTCCTTGCCTGCCCATTCTTGGACTTACAAGTTCTGTTTTACCAAGAATAAAAGCAGACAGGGAATTCACTCCTGTAATCCTAGCCCTTGGGAGGTTGTTGCAGGAGGATGGTGAATTTGAGGCTAGTCTGAACTACACAATGGTTGTCTGTCTCAAGTGTGTGTGTGTGTGTGTGTGTGTGTGTGTGTGTGTGTGTGTGTGTATCTTGAAGAAGTTTCTTCTTAGGTAGGGCATGGTGCATCATGTCTGCAATCTAGCAGCCAGGAGGCAAAGACAGAAGTATTATTACCATAAGTTCAAGGCCAGCCTAACTACTTAATGAGATCTAAGCCATCCAAACCTATTTAAAAAGAGCCTGCCTTAAAAAACAAAACAAAAACAAGCTGGGTATGGTTGAACATCCCTTTAATCAACCACTCTGGAGGCAGAGTCAGGTGATAGCTCTGTGAGTTCAAGGCCAGCATGGTCTACATAGTGAGTTCTAGGCCAGCCATTGCTACATAGCAAGACCCTATCTGAAAACAGAAAACAAGAAAAAGAGAAACAATCAACAAACAAACAAAAAATATTTTAAAATTTATTTTGGGATAGGCAAAATGGTTCAGTGGGTAAAGGCACCTGCTGGCAAGCCTGACAGACAGGGCACACGTGGTGGAAAGAAAAACAGAACTCCCAAAAAGTTTCCTCTGACCCCCACATGTGTGCTGTGGTACACACAGAATAAATAAACAAATGTAGTTTAAATTTGGGGAAAATTTTCAACTAGTCTGCTTTGCTGGTTCCCTGATACACCCCCAAAGGCAAGTGCCAAGCACTGTGTGACAGCTGCCCTGTTAAAAAGGAATGCTCTCTCTTCTGCATCATGGATGGGTTTAGGAGAAGCAGCAGCTTGCCGCACATCAGCCCCACAGCTGGAAAGCTGGGGACTGCCATTCCTTCACACATTCTCTTGTCCATAACACATAGTCTGGAGCACAAAGACACCCGCTCCCCCAGTTCTCCACCCCCCACGAGTACTGGTGAAATCCTGCTTGATCCCAAGACCCTCCTGTGGGCTGAAAGCCATGGTCTGTCTACAGGTGAGTAGTTAGTGCTACCCCAACCTTTACCTTGACCTGACTCTGGATGAGGAAGTTGAAGGTCTCGTTCCACACAGGATGACTGGAGTTGGTGACAGTCTGGGTCTTGAATTTCATTCCAGGAGCTGTTGGCAGCAGTAGAGTCACATACGGATCCGCCTTACTCACTGACAAAGTCAAAGGAACCGTCCATCAGATGAGAGAGCTCCGCACATCTTTCCAGGGGTTTTGCCCTGGTTCCTATAGCAACCTCAGTATCCACCATAGGCAGCCAGGCCTCACCAAAGAGTGCCTTGGGATCCAGTTCCTACCCACAGATAGTCACTCACACAGGTCAGCCCTAGGCAGACTCCGAGCCTCCAGGATCTTCACAGTGAGCCGCCAGAAGACAGAGGCCTCCTCCTGCAAAGAGACCCCAAGCCCCTGAGTTCTCCAGAAGTCTCTCAAACTCGGAGATGCTGCACTGTCAAGATCTCTGACCCCACTCATCTATCTAGTCCATGGTGATGCTGCCAGGCCTTTGGGGAATACCTCTAGAAACCAAATAGACATTGTCTACCACTGTCCTTTGGTAATCATGAATGGCAGATCCCCTGGGGGTAGGTACTAGTGGGGTCCTCTCCTCTTCAGGGACAACATTCCAAATGCAGTAGATAAAACAGGGAACTACGGACAAGGAGTGATCACCTTACTGGTCAGGGGGAGATGGTCACAGCCAAGCCTTCCAGAGAACGCTGTCCTTTATTGAAGCAGTCCATTTCCTGTCCCTTGGTACCTTTCCTATGTCTCAAGGTGGGCTGGGCCAAGGGAACCCAGTGGCCCATGGTATCCACATATTTTAAATGTGAATGAATGAGTATCCTCTGAATCAAGCAACTACCTTCTTTGGGAGTTCAGCTTTGCCCTCTTGCCAAAGGATTAACCCAGATGGCCTTAATGACTGTCTACACCGTTCATGGGAGGAGGGGCGTAGAACCCTCACCTGAGTACCCAGAGGCTCTCTTCTACCTGTTGAATGCAACTCTACATTAATGGCACGTGGCCTCCAGGAGGGCCACCTGTGTAACTATGAGAAAGCCATCATCCCTGCTGGGCTAAAGATTTTCTGATGTTTGGGGGAGGAGCACCCACACCCCTCAGTTGTTGAGATCTTGGGAAGAGGGGTAGCTATTATTTATGTCTTTCCCCCAGGAAGGAATTTCATCCACACTGTGGTTCAATCATCTGTAGTTCATTGGCCATGAGTTAGGCAACTCAAAAAAGATCACGCCAGCACAGAGAATGGAGGGTGAAAGGCCACTGCATATTAAGATGCTTACATGAGTCAGGTGAGACCTCAGATAAGACCAAGAGAAAGCAAATGAGTGGGTAGCAAGAGAGCAGTCAGAGGGCAGCAGTGCCCAGCTGGCTGAACCATGCATGGCAGAGCCCCACACCGCTGAAATCCCTAGCACTCCTGGGACCCAGGGGACTCCCTGTTTTCTTCAGTTGGGGTTTGGTTGCCCATCTTTTTCTAGGTGACCTACAAAAACAAGCCCCATAATCTGAGGTGACTCACATGGGCCTGGCAGGATTCTGGGCTGACAGAAAGGAAGGTCACTGGCCTTGCATCATCTTTACAGAGAGCCTGCCAAGAGGACCACATCTGTTGGTGCTTGGTTCCATCAGGAAGAGTCCACACTGGGAGGATGCTTAGAATGGGTCTGTAGGAAGGGCATTATGTGCATAGGCAATGTGCAGAAGCAGCTCCCAGCTGTGGGGGGACTCCCCCCCAAGGGACACCACTTACATGAGGGCACATGGCCCATTAGCCCTGGGCAGAATCTACTGAAGTGCCTCAGGATAAAAAAACCCCAGGCTGACAATAAATGAGAAAGAGTTCATGGGACACTCATCTCCCTCCCTCCCCATCTGCTCACATCCAAGGCAGCCAGAGCTGCATGGTGAGCAGTGGTCACTGCAAGCAAGAAGAGAGGTGTTGTGAAACCTTAGATGCTTTCCTGCGACAGACCTGGTTTGCACAGATGCTTCCTACTAGAGTCTGAGTCTGGGAGACCCAAAGCACTTCTGCCACAGAGAACTGCAAAGGGTGACAACCAAAGCAGAGTGGCTCAGGAGGTAGCCTGTCCCGGCACCTTCCCCTCCCCCTCCATGGCTGTGTGCTGAATTTTCCTGTCATCTCTCTCTCTCTCTCTCTCTCTCTCTCTCTCTCTCTCTCTCTCACACACACACACACACACACACACAGATGTCTCTCTCACACACACAGATCTCTCTCTATTATACAAACACACACACAGAGGTGATTAATTTTAGCAATGCCAGCGACATTCCAACCCCACAGTCCTTACGTTAGAGGTAATGATTGCCAGGTAATTTGTAAATTTTTAGGCACCTGGCTCCATGTCCTCCCCCACTCAGCTCCTCCACTGCCGGACACACAGATGCTGGCCTCGGAGTGCTGTGGGGTTTAAATGGCCCTCTCTTAGACAGAGGAGCAGCACAGGTGTCAGGCCTTGCTCACCTGCTTCTCTGGCCAGGCTAAGACCCCACAAGCCCATGACCGCTTTAAACAACTTGAGAAGGGGCTGAGGAGGTGGCTGTGCCTACTGCTCAAACATGAGCATCTGAATTTGGATTGATCCCCAGCCAGCATAGAAGCCAGGCATGGTGGTGTGAGTCTCTAACCCCACAGCATGAGAGAAAGAATCTCTGAACTCTCCTCTGTGGCTGTGGTGGGGCTCTGTGGGAGTTAGGTGTGTGTGGGGGTGACTAGGGGAGGCAAGGCAAATGCTGTGGTCAGAGCTCCCCACCCAGTTCCTCCTAGTCACCGAAGCTCCTCATAGAACCAATACCAACCATTCTCCTCCACCAGGGAAAGCGCCAGTCCCCAGCCAGCCCCAAAGAAGACCCGGAAGCTGCCGCTGGTGCTTGTCTGGTTCCAGAGACACTTTGCCAGCTAGGAGGCCAGGATGCATTAGTCAATCATATTAGTCAAAAGCTCCCAATCCTGGAAACACCAGTTTCCAGCAAGGCGCTTCACAGATATGGGGCAGAATCAGGCTCCCAAAGCCCTGAACCTGGGCATTTGTTTACTCTTGGGTCTGGACCCAGAGTAGGCAAGAGGAGGAAAGAGAAGGATAAGAGGCCTACACCAGGGAAATCACCAGCCATTGTGGGATGGGGTGCTCCTAAGAGAAAGGAGCAATAGAGCCAGGACCAGCCAACCTCTCCGCTGCCTGTCATATTGGGGTGTTTCCACTGACAGCTGACTTGGGGATGGCTAGGAGAACAAATCTCGTCTTCCAGTGGGCACGCCCCTCTCCACCTCCCCCAGGACTCCCTGATGTCCAGTTCACAGTCCCCAAGTCTTTTCCAGGATCTGCTTGCCCCACGTCACTTAGGCTGCATTTCGGGACCCTAGTGAGAAGCCAACCCATCAAGGTCTGCAAATGAAGAAAAGTGCCTTGGAGAACCACCTTGGACACTTCTGGGGGCACTAGGAACAGAGGAGCTATTCCTGTTGGCCTTGGTCTCTAGTACAGGAAGAGAACGCTGGGCTGACAGGAGGGGCGAACAGTTTGTGGGATCCTTTGCCTAGGTGCAGCCTCCGAGCTCTTGGAACCAGAAAGTAACTGGCATGGTGATTTAGAATGTTGAGACCCACAAGGCCTCAGTCAGTTCTGGGAAGACCGCTGGCCTATGGTGGTGGGTAGTGGGCCATGGGCTTGGCAGGTGTCTTCGGGGAGGAGCGGAAGTAGCAGCCCTGAGGGAGCACCCCTTGGGAGGATGCTCTGAGGGAGCACTCCTGAGGATGCTGCTGCCTGTTCGCTGTGGTGGTGAGCAGAAGCTGTCTCATGGTCCCCAGGTCCCCACTTATGTGGGCACTGATCACCTCCTACCCACTCCACACCCACACACACCAATCCCCTTCCTTTGGCCCTTGTTGGTCCCAGGCTCTCCCTGATTGTTGGCCACTGGCCTGACACTGTTACCTGGTGAGGATGGCCAGGTAGTCTCTCAGATGACAGGCTCTCCATGCCAGCCCGTCTATCTCAAGTCCACATCCAACTTCTTCCAAGATGCCAGCTCTCTGGCTGGATGCAGTAACTGTCCCAATGGAATGGGGCCAGCTGTGATTCTCTGCCCATCCTGAGGAATTGTGGTCCTATAAACAGGTAACTCCACCCCCTGTCACTACCACACAGTACTCATCTTCCTCAAAAGGCTGGCTTAACCAGAAACCTCTGGCAAAACACCAGGCCTCATGGGTGGAGTGTCCTTTCTAGAGCTGAGGTGTCAGGAAAGACGCACCAAGGGCAGCCAGGAAGGACAGACAGGCAGTGGGCAGAAGCTAGTTCCCCTGAGGCAGGGGGCAATGCTGAGGAAACCTTTGTAGGTCAACCCCATCTGAGTCAGACTGGCCCTGTGGAGAAGGACTGGGCTCCTGAGCTCACACCAGAGGATGGACTTCCACAGAACAAGGGATTTAGGCTCTGTGTGAAGAGCAACTGAGGTGGGTACCATG
Source organism: Phodopus roborovskii (assembly GCF_943737965.1). NCBI lineage: Eukaryota > Metazoa > Chordata > Mammalia > Rodentia > Cricetidae > Phodopus > Phodopus roborovskii. Next base: position 32,958,280 of record NW_026126416.1, on the reverse strand, counting down.
CTCACAGCCCCTCACTGCCACTGCCATTCACACTCGCTTCAGCAGAGGCTCCTCTTTTCTCCCTCCCTGCCTTCCTTAGTGTGGTGTATGTTTGTGTGGTGTGTGTGTGTGCGTGTGTGTGTATGTGTGTGTGCATGTGTGCACGTGTGTATGTGTGTGTGTGGTGCGCGTGTGTGTTGTGTGTGTATGTGTGTGTACATGTGTGTATGGTGCATGTGTGTATGCATGAATGCAGGCACAGGTGTGTACACTCATGTAGGGAGGCCTGAAGTTGATGTCGGGTGTTTAGATTACTCCCCACTTTACTCACTGAGGCAAGGTTGCTCACTGAACACAGTATTTCTTAAAGTTTTATTTATGTGTATGTGTGTGTCTGTGTACTGTTTGCTATGGATATGCAGGAGACCACAGAGGCCAGGGCTGGGTGTCAAATCCCCTGGAGCTAGGTGCTACAGGCAGTTATGTGCGGCCTGATTATGGGAACTACACTCTGATCCTCTGAAGGAGTAGCAGGTGGTGCCTGAGCCATCTCTTCTGCCATGAACTCACAATTTATGTGGGCATTGGGGATCCAGACTTCAGTCCTGCACTTGCCCCACAAATGCCTTATCCACTGAGCCGTCTTCCCAGAGGGTTTCTAGCAGAAGCAAATGGCAGACTTCACAGTCAAAGCACTCTTAGGTCATGAACACTACAGAAAAAAGTGTCAGAAAGTAACCGGTTTGCTTAGTGTCATAACAAATGCTCTCCTATAATGACATGAGTGTCAGTTCTTCATAAATCAAAGACTAAAGAGGCGGCAAGATGGCTGAGCAGATAAAGGTGCTGGCCCCCAAGTCTGATGACTTGACTTTAATACCTGGACCCCACATGGTGGAAGGAGGGAACCAACGAATTAAACTGAATTAATGTTAACTCATTAAAAAACAAAAAAAAAAACATACAAAACAAAACAAAAAAACCTAAAATGTCTGGATGTGGAAGCATACATCCCAGTGTTTGAGAAGCAGAGGCAGGCAGATCTCTGTGACTCTGAGGCCACCCTGGCCTACATATCAAAGTCCCGGACTAACAGGAGCTACACAGTGGGCCCTGTCTTTAAAAAAAAATCTATATCAAAACAGACGAAACAGAAAATTGAGAGTGGTCTATGAATAAGTGAAAAATGATTGAGTAAGAAATATTCCTAACTTTCACAAACCAGGTGTGATATCAGAGAGGAATGTGGGAGATGTCAGGGAGGTATAGTGGGAGCACTCAAGAGGCAGAGGCAGGAGCATGGCCTTGAGTTCAAGGCTAGCTTGGTCTACATAGTAAATTCTAGACCAGCCCGGAATACATAGCGAGACCAAGTCTCAAAAATCAGAAAGAAAAGAAAGAAGGGGAGGGAGGGAAGAAAACTGAGTGAGTGAGAGAGAGAGAGAGAGAGGATATGAACAAACTACCCAACTGTAAGAAGGCTGAAACTGCTCAAACTCAGCTTCAAGCTCCCAGCAGGCCCACGAGCTTCCGATGGGTGACAGGAGATGTTTAGGATTCAGGGCTTACCCACAACCATTTCCTAAGATTTGACTTGGTTGGGATGCCAAGCATTAAAGCTCACCCCACAAAGGCCCTTCATGGATGGCAAATAAAAATAGCTAAAGTGTGGAGTCAGTCCAGAAGGCCCAGAAGGCCAGAACAGGAAGACAGACAGCAAGCAGAGATCTGGAAGTGGTGGCTCCGAATGGGGCTGGCAGGCACAGCTGGGCTGAGATAAAGTCCCTTGTCTTCATCTAAGGCAGTGAGTTGCTCAGTGGAGGGACATGCAGAGCAGTCCCTCTGGAGGAGGTCTTAGGCACCCATCTTCCCCATGCCACCCTGCTTCTCCCATGCTGGGTTCTCTTCCTTCACCCAGTCTTCTCCAAGCTCGCGCTGTGCAAATGAAGAGTGAGTATTTTTTTCATTCAGCATTCATAGCTGCTTACTTTTTCCATTTCTTCTCAGAAGCCAGGCCTTCCCCTGGACTCTGCTCACGGGAGAGCCCTAGCTTCCAGAACATAGCCTGTGGGGGCTGAAGAGATGGCTCAGCATGTTCCGTTCCCTCAAAGGACCCGTGTTGTGCTCCCAGCACCCACACTGGGTGACTCACAACCGCATGTGACTCCAGCCAGCTCCAGGGGATCTGATGCCTCTTCTGCAGGCTCTGGCATACACACACACACACACACACACACACACACACACACACACACACACGCACGCACGCACGCACGCACGCGCGCGCACACACACACACAATATTAACAAATAAAAATGTTTAGAGCTGAGAATGCAACCTGTGGCCCAACGCTGTCTAGCTTTTGGAGCTGCCTTGACCTTGGTGTTTGGTTCATTGAGCTCATGACCCAAGCTGGTGTGAGCAAATTCTGAGTGTGTAAAATTCTAGGAGACACTCTGTCTTTCCTGCTGGACCAGAACCTGGGAGGAGATGAAGTTGGGGCTGCTGGCCTTAGCAGTCACCACAAGAGATTTCAACACCTTCCAGAAAAAGAGCCAACGATAACACTCTGTACTTCACTACGTGCTGGGCTGGGCAGAGGTGGTTGTTGAGGCATGATGTCATTTCAACTCCTCTAGCTTGTCCCTCCCAAGGCCTGAGCTTATGTTCTTGAGATCATTTATGTCCTGGTCGGCTTCCTGCTGCTGTGATAAATACCAAAAAGCAACTTGGGGAGGGAAGAGTTCATTTCATCCTAAAGCTCACAGTTCATGAAAGCACGTCGGGGGAGGAGCCCAAGGCAGACTCAAGCAGTAACCATGGCTTTCTCCTCAGGTGCTCAGTTTGCTTTCTTAGATGACCCAGGACCACCTGGTCAGGGGTGGCACCACTCATGGTGAGCTGGCTCTCCCACACAAATCATCAATCAAGGAAATGTCCACAGACATGCCTACAGGCCAATCTGATGGAGGCAATTCTCAGTCCAGGTTTCCTCATTCAGGGTCAACTTGACCCTAACCAACCAGCATACACATGTTAACAAAACTTTCAAGGTAAGCAGTTTTATCCAGAACGGGGGGGGGGGGGGGGATCTGCCTTCCTATTCCTCTATTAGCAGGAAGCTATGAGGGAGGTATGCTTAGGATCCTGGTAAGGAGAAGTGGGGTTAGAACTCCCTGACTTCAGGTTTGTAGGATCTGTTTATGTAGCTGGCAGCCAGTTTCACATATGCCTACCACACTCTGTGCCAACACATCTGGCACTGTGACCCAACGAGCCAAAGTCATTGGTTGAACTGAGTTGTAGATGTGTTTTTGTCTCTAGTAGGCTTGAGCAGAAGAGAACAGAAAGGTCTGAAATACAGAGTCAGAAAAAACAGACTGAAAAGCCCTTCCACGGAAATATAAAACAATTAGGTTTTACAGACGTTGTTTTATTGACTGATTGAAACAGAAGTTCCATCCTAAAAAGGCGATTTTGTTTATTTGTTTGGTTTTGTTTGTTTTATTTTTTTTGAAAGGTTTATTTTGAGACAGGGTCTCAGGGAGTCTAGGCTGGCCTCATAGCTGGCTCTGAACCCTGGATCCTTCGGTTTCCCACTGTGGAATGCTGGGATTGCAATGTGCCCACCACACTGACTCTACCATGCTTCCTACAATGCAATGATTGTGTTGTTTTTATTCCCTTCTTATATAGGAAATTCAAGAAATAGGAGGTAAGTTGGGTGTGGTGGTGCATACTTCTCTGCAATCCTAGCATTTAGTAGGCCTAAGCAGGAGGATTGCTGCTACTTCAAATCCAGCTTGGGAAATATAGGCTCTGTCCTTTAAAAAGCTAAATACTAGCACCACCATTATTACTAATATAATACATAATAGTGATACTTTTCTCTTCTTTTTGTCTGTTTTAGATCAGATCTCCCTGTGTAGCTCTGGCTGTTTTGGAACTTCCTATGTAGTTCAGGCTGGCCTTGAGCTCAACTCAGAGGGCCAGAGATCCATCTGATATTGACTCCCCAGTGCTGGAATTAAAGGTATGTCACCACACCCAGAAGATGGTAACTTTGATTAGCTACTAATCACTCCTAAAATCTCAGTCAACCTGACTAGATGATAGACAGCTACCTATGTGCACTAAAGATGATGAGTGAGGTAGTGAAGGAGTACGCAACCAGCCGTGAAAGTGATGTATATACTCTCAGCAGGTAACCAGTAAATGTCATCAGGGTGTTTTTAATTGCTGTTTAGATTTTTTTTCAGCCTTAAAAGTATTTTTATGGGGGGTTGTTATGTTTCCCAAGTTTTGACTTTGAACTCATGACCCACCTGTCTGAGTCACCTGAGTGTACAGATGTATGCCCCTATACTTCTAAGTGGATACCTAACTTTGTATGAGTTTGCATGCATTCCAGGCTCTATAGAACACAGCCTTTGTGCCACACTGTTAGAAACCCTGTATATGAAGAACGTCTTCATTTATCCCATAATCTTCCAGGAAATGTAGTCTGGGTCTGTATTTTGTAAATGAGAAGACAAAACAGGAATTGGCTGAAGGATTTCTCCCTAGGCCATCAGAATAATGCTCTTACTCACTGTCTGCATTAAGTCTCTCTATAAAAGTATAGTGGGTACCAAAGCATCCCTGGATCTAGCCTCTACAGCATCCCTGGACCAAGCCTCCAGAGCATCCCTGGATCAAGCCTTGCCTGAAGGAGACCTAGTCCTGAGTTTTTCATTTAGAAGTCAACTCTTCCCCAGTAATTTTAACTCCAGCATGGCAGGCACCTCCTGTACCTGTCCCCAGACTAGCACTCAATGACAGTGCCGCAGAGGAGAGGGAACTAGTGCTCCACTAAATCTGGTAAAAGCCCTGGTGTGGTGGGATAGGTGGTAGGAAGTATGATGTGAGGTAGGCATGACACACACAGCACTAATTATCACGTCAAGATCAAGGCAGGGGCGGGTCTGTGTGCTTGCCTCATGAGGAAATGGTTATTCATGCAGATGACTGGTGGCAGGAGATATTCCTGTCTGGGCAGTGAAAGAGACCTGCTCCCACCTCTGGGTCACTTTCCAGAGCATGCTGATGTTTTAGAATCTGGAGTGCTACACTGCAGGCCATGGAGAGCTGGAGAGGTGTTTAATCCAGACCATAACCTCGGGAATTTCACAGAAATGAGCTATGGAAGAGCTTCGAGCAAACATTCCTCAGCCATTACTTTGGTTTGGAAATGGTACAGCAGGTATGTGAGCTTCAGCTTATGAAATGGGAGTGTATCTCAGGAGTGTCCCATGATCCTGGTCAAGCCTTCCTTTATACTCTGCTATAAACAAGAGCCAAAGCAATTCAGAAGAACTCAGGTAGATCCTAGACTATCACTCCACTCAGGCCTGAAAATAACACCAATTTGGGCAAGGAAAAAAGGAAACTGCATTTATTTGGGGCTAAGTAGGATTGTAATCTGGGAAAACAGATTCAAGCACTCCTAAAAAAAAAAAAAAATGGATTCTGGGCTGGTGGGATGGCTCAGTGGGTAAAGGTGATTACCACCAAGCCTGAAGACCTGAGCTCAGTTCCTGGAAGCCACATGGTGAGGTTAGGAGTCCTTCAAGCTGTCCCCTGACCTCCACAAGTGCTCCACTAGGGGATCAAAAGCATATCACCCAGAAGAGTCACATCTCAGAACACAGAACTGTCTCTGAAATCACTCAAAAAGATTATTTGCAGCTATATATATTATCCCAGCACTCAAGAGGTTAAGGCTGGAAACAGTGAAGGTAAGGTAAAAACAAAACAAACAAACAAACAAAAAAAAAAAACAAAAAAATTGTCTCAAGAAAGAAAAAGAAAGGAAAAAATGAAGAAATAGGGGCAGAGAGTGATGGAAAAGAGTGATGTGCAGTTTTCTGGACCCCAAGACCCTGAGATGCTCCTGGGAACCCCCGAAGTATTTAAGGAGCTGAGGGAAAGAGAGGAAGATAGCAGAGGTTCGGGGAGGCAGGAGGAGCAGGTCAGGTCACCTTGTACCAGATGAAAATCATCCCAGTCTCACTGTGCGAGCCTTATTTGGAATCCCAGGGACACAAAGGTGTGCTCCTGGGAAGAGGAACATGGCCCGAAGCAGACCTGGCCATCAGCAACTTCCCCTGAGGTGGACCCAGTGTGCAGCCTTGGTGATACCAAAGGCTGGAGAGCCACAAAGACCCACAAACCCAAGCAACTGGCAGAGTTCGTGGCAATAGAAGCCAACTATCCTCTCTCTCAGCACACAAAAGCCTCTCCCCTCTCACAGGAGCCATAGTCCAGCCTGATTCTGAAGACAGAATAAAGATTCTAGCTGTGCACTCCATGAGTGAGAAGTCCTAACAACTATGACACCCCAATAAACAAGTCAGTGACAATAGCAGGCAATAGTGACAATGGCCACAGCAGGATCTTCCAAATAAACCTCTCATTACTGAAGCCAAGGGGGCCTGGGTGATGGCCAGGGACAGACAGCAATAATGAGAAGGAAGAGGGAAGGGCCGGGCTGCTTCATCGTATGCCAGTCCAAACTGGTGTGGCAGCTCCTGGCTTTATTCTCACATCTGTTGGAGGCTCAAGGCCCGGGACACACTAGACAGGGCACAGGGGTGGGACTTTGACTACTGTAGGCAGGAGGCAGATCTAGGGCCTTTCACCCAAAGTTAAGGCAGCTGACACTTCCAGAATGGATGTCTCAATTGAAAGAGGAATGTGTGAGCTGTGCATTTGGTCTCAGAGAATTCATGTGTGTGTGTATGAGCACATGTGTGAGCAGCAGGTTCGCTGATTACAGCATCTCAGTTAGGTACACAGCCTCAGGTGGCTTTGCCACCAGCACACAGCTGATAAGGAAGACGAGGTCCAAGGAGGCAAATCAGAGGAAGACAGCCTGACCAGGATGGGTCTGGATCTCCTCTTGAGAGTGTGGGGAAGGCTGCTCGTTCTGGAGAGGCTCTCATATTTAGAAGGTCCCAAGTGGATCAGGAGAAATAAGATAGGCCGGGACCTGTGTAGGTCATCAGATGCAGGAATCCAGGCTGGGTCCATCCCCATCCCATGTGAATGGACAGGTACTCACTGACCCACCATACACAGGAACATATACCCACACATACAATGCATGCAGCTGTCCACTCACTCTGCCCTGATTAATAGATGGCCCCTTTACACACACCCATTTGGCTCCTGAGATGGGGAAAACTGTATTGGCACAAGTGGCAACTGTCTATATGAACCAGAAAATGTGGTTTGGGGTCAAAGAGTAAAGTGCTGTGCACACCCGTCAGGATGGGCCATCTTGTCACAAACTCCATGAGCCTTAGCAGGGAAGGCTGGTGACCTCTGAGGAGGGACAGAGAGGCCAGGATGCAGGGAAGCATTAGTAGGACAGGACTCAGTGACACAGACCGGCAACCCACACAGCTCCTGTTCACTCTTGGACATCCCCGAGTTCAGGAGCTTTGGAGGGGATCAGCGCTGGGCCACTGTGGAAGTGTGGATGGCTGAGACCTGCATCTAATCGAGAGAAGGTTCTGCTCCAAGTTCACTGGAAAGTCCTTTGAGGCCTTGGAGACCTCAGGAAAGGAGACGTGGGAAACAGAGATTCCTTATAGTCTCATCTCCTCCCTCAGCAAGCCCTCCACCACAGCTATACCATAGTCCTCTGACTTGCCCCTGGTCAGCTCCCAGCCCTTGCCCCAGCCTGCCGCCGATCGAGAGCCAGCTGGAGGGCACGCCTTATAGTCTCCATGTTATTCAGGACATTGTATCGGTTCAGGGTCACCAACCGATCAAACTCCTTGTGCTCATAGGTGAAGTCCATCATTCCATAGGGGGTATCTGGCCCATTGATGATAAAATCCCCGAAGGCCTTCTCCTCAGCTGTTTGCCGTTCCACACCTGGGATTGGGAAAAGCAATGCTAGACTGGAGTATTCCATGAAACTGGCAGGGAGCTGATGGTCCTGGACACTTTCCCTGCCCAGGAAATCTGACTTGCTCTCTGGGAGAGACCATCTTAACTCTTGGCCCATTAGAAAGAAATGGTTTAACATGAACACAAGTCCAGGCAGTAGAGGGTGAAGTAGTTAGACCAGGCCCTCAAGGAGGCTAGTCCCTTCCTACCCTGCAGGTTAGAGCAGGCTTGGGACTTGCCCTTACCTGGGGCCAGATGTGTGCGAAAGGTCCTGTTGACAAGGGGGAAATGCAGCACAATGGGTGTGGAGGGGTCCTCGGCCTTGGTGAACAGATAGCACTCACGGGGGTCCTCAAAGTCCTTGGGGTCCACCTCAATCCTGGGGAAGGGGATTCCTCTGACAAGGCAGTATTTCTCTGTCATCTGCAAGGCCTGGGCAAAGAGGCAAGTGTCTGGTTCCCAGCTGGACTCAGGCTTCAGTTAGCTCTGTCTCTGAATGACTGAGTGCCTTTCTGAGCCACCTTTCCATTTGCCAAATAAAGTCGGAAGTGTCGAGTGAGGAGAATGTAGTGAATTAGCAATGATTAGCAAAGGCCAACCGTCAAGCTGGTCCCTCTAGATCTCTAGATCTCTTATGTCAGTTTCATTCCTGCCCTTAACATAGCCGTCCCTTCTCCAATCCCTCCTCTGTTCCCTGTTAAGGGGCTGATCGCAAGGGCATGTTGGAGGGTTTTTTTTTTTTTTTTTTTTTTTTAAATCTGTTCTCCAATCCCGGCAGTCATTGGACAGGGAGGATGAAGGGGAAGTCAAAGAGAGACCGCCAGACCTACATTTGAGCCCTGGTGTCCATCCACTGCCCTAGGGATTTTGAGGCACCCTTTGCAGATGTCTTCCTAAGAGGACTTTTATGGCTAGTGTTATCACAGTAACAAAGGACAGCAACCTCAGGCCTCCCGTGGAGCGGGGAAATCCTAACACAATCAGGCAGGTTCTAGGACACAGTCTAGAGACCCTCTTTATACACTCTCTCATAATCCCAGAATTCTCCAGCTGGGAGATCCTGACTGTCAACAATGTTTAAAAGGCACCTACCACAAGAGGTAACACCCGAACACCCAGCTGCGCCTCTCAGCAGAGATTTCCTTTCCTCCTCCCCTCCACTCACTTTAGGAGACCCCTGCTTCCCTCCTTACCTCAAAGGGGGCTTCCAAGGAGTAGTCAAAATACACAATGAGGTCCACAGCCCGCCGAGGCTGCAGGATCAGTGGAAATGGCGAGTTAATGGCAAAGCCTGCATCTACTAGGCACAGGCTGTCCCTCATGGGTGTGAGCTGGTTGGGGCAGGCATCAGGGTGACTGTCTGAAAGGGGCACAGGGACAAATTCAGTCCTTGCTGGTGACCCTCTTCTTTTCCCATCCACAGTTGCAGTCTCTAAAATTCTCCTGCCTCCCAACAGCCATGGAGTCCCTCACCTTAGCCCTTCCAACTTTCAGCAATCAGAAAACCTTCCCTATCATCACTTCCTCCAACACCCAGCTAAAAGCCAGCACTGGCCCCAGTGAGCCAGATGTACATATCGGAAGGATCTGTTTACATCTCCCCGCTCCCACTGCACACACCTTTCCCGGCCGTAAACTCCCTGTTAGCCACGTAGTCCTTGTGCAGGCAGAGACCTCGGGTAAAGTTAAAGTTCTGGGCATAGGTGATGCGGGAGGTGAATATGTTCCACACAGCCCGAGAGAAGGGATTCTGTGGGGTGAAGCACCTGGTACTCAGCCGTGTGGAGTCCTGCAACTGGTCATCTAGATGGGGCAGTGAGATACAGTAAGAAGTAGAACCATCTTTTGTCCATCTCCCTTATTCTTCATCCCTTTGCCAGGGCCCTGGCAAGTGGTGGTGGCTGAACATGGCCTCTGCTCTCACCTGTGACATTTACTCTCTCTTTGTACCAGTCCAGGAAGCCCAGGCTGGAGCCTCCCATCTTCTGAGAGATCTCATTCAGGCTGGTTGCAAAAGCACTGCCCCACATGCCTACAGAGACAGCAGGACCCCATATCACAGCCTGGCTCTAGCCCTGCCAGTCTCCAGCCTCCAAGCTCAGACTCACCCTGCAGGTAACAGAGGCGGGGCTCAGGCCAGCGCTGGAGCAGCTGACCCATGAAGAACTCGGAGCCAAAGAGTTCGGTGGGAACGTAAGACCCATACTTGTGGAAACCGACCTCATAGGGAGTGAACTCACACCATTCTGGGGAAAACAGATTGACCAGAGTCCTCGTGACTGAGCAAGCACCTCCCACTTATACCTAATAGCCCCGCCCTCCTACCGCCATCTTCCTGTCTCCTTCCACACCCAGGCACCTGCAAAGTCTTCCCCAGTCATGTTTTTGTGGACATTGATGCTGGCATAGATGGGGTAAGGGTTCTGACCCTGGCTGACTATTTCTTGCTGGTCGGACAGCTTGGCAGGGTTTTCCTGGTCAGGAGAGAAAGCAGATAGATTGGCTTTGGGGGGAGTCCTGTTCTCTATCCCAGGACTTGACATCAACACCCTGAGGGGTATGGTGCACCCACAAAGGATATGTCCTGTTGTCAAGGCCAGATTGTAGCTTTAGGCTATAGTAGAGCTCGGACCCCTGTGGGGTTTTCATAATTCCAGTGCCTCTGGGAATACTCTTCCTTTTTATTTTATTTTTGTCATTCCAGAAAGCATATCAGAATACAGAGAGCTAGACTGATGATTTTAGGGTATCTTTGAAAAGCCAGTCTAATTTCTTTACAAAAATCACTAGGAGGGAGATGTAACTTCTTAGACTGAGCTATCACAGGTGACACACACTCAGTCAATAGCCTCACACAGGTCAGCTCCCCTGAATCTTCTGCCTCAGACAAACTGGGCATGCAATTCCAGGAGCAACTGCCTGGTGGCATGGGTCAGGACTGCTTTTGCCAATGGGTGGGCATGGTGCTATATCTCAAAGGCAGGCAAGAATGATTTTTTAATATATGCTTTTGCTGGGCTCTACCCTGGGAGTAAGAAAGGAATAAGGTAGGAGCCAAGTGTGGAAAGGGAGCTGGGACAGGAGAATGTCGTCACTCTCTCACCCCCTGATTCAGGAAATATTCAATGACGAGACCCCATAAGTCGGTGAGGGACATGTTGTGGCCTCTGCTCTCCCAGGCCTCCTTTTCCCGGGAGTAGTATTGCAACTTCTCCTTGGACATCAGCCCTATCTTACTGCTGCAGACTCGAGCCGAGGCACGTTCAATGGGGCCCTGTAAAGGCTCCAGGGACCAGGATGGATCCTTGTAGAGTGTAGAGATGCACCTGCGGATGGAAAGGATGCCTGTGCATCAGAGGAAGCTCCTCCTTGTCACATACACCTGCAGTCCTGCCCCTCACTCAGACATGTCCCTGGGACCCAGCCTCTTTGCACTCATGCTGACCCCCTTGAAGGCAGGCTCCCAGCCCCTTACCAGAGACTCTATCCTATCCCCCTACCCACCCAGAGCTTACTTTTGCTCTGTGTTCTGCCCCACCTCACTTACCAGGTAGACCCAGAAACCCCGCTCAGGTAGGTCACAGCATCCAGAAGGCCAAGCTCCTGCAGCCCCGCTAGGCTGCCATACAGGGAAGTCATGGCTCTGGTTCCACCCCCAGAGCCTAACACAGCGATGACGGGTACCTGAGCATAGCAATAATTTGATAGCAACAATACTTACTATATTTATTGCTTACCCACAACAGGCACTGCTATAAGCACCTTCCATGTATTAGCTCACTGAATTCTCCCAGAAACCCAGTGAGACCCCCACTTAACAGATGATGAAACTGATGTGTAAAGTTAACTGATGTGCCCAAGAGCATGCAGTAAGTGATGGCTGTCAATCCCAAGAGTGAAAAACTTATAGGTAACTTGTCTCTTTTTAAAATTTGTGTGTTATGTGTGGTGGATGTGGTTCTAGGCATGTGTGCATATGAATGCATCTGGAGGTCTGGGGAGGATACTAGGTTCATTTTTAGTTGATCTCCACCATTTTTTTTTTAAAGAATTGTTTATTATGTATACAGTGTTCTGTTTGCATGTAACCCTGCAGGCCAGAAGAGGGCGTCAGATCCCATTACAGATGGTTGTGAGCCACCATGTGGTTGCTGGGAATTGAACTCAGGACCTCTGGAAAAGCAGCTAGTGTTCTTAACCTCTAAACCATCTCTCCAGCCCTCTCCATCTTACTTTTTTGAGACATTGTTTTTCACCAAACCCAGACCCCCATGGATTCAGCTAAATTGGCTGGCCACTAATCTCCAAGCACCTGCATATAGTCACCCCCTCCACCAGGGCTGGGGTTACAGATGTGTGCCACCATGCCTTGCTTTTTCACATGGGTGCCAGGAGTCTGAACTCAGACAAGCACTTTGTTGACTGCGCCTTCTCCTCAGCCTATTGTTTTGTTTTGTTTTCTGCGATGGTCTCATGAAGCCCAGGTTGACCTCAGACTCATTATGTAACCAAAGATGGTCTTGATCTTTCTACTTCTGCCTCCTGAATTATAGGCATGCATCACCATGCCTGGCTTCAGAGGAAGCTCTTAGCCATTGTTTCAGAGAGGTGTCTATCAGTAGGTGTACTTGATTCACCAAACCCAGTTAGCAATGCAAACACTTGGTCCTGGATGGCTCCTTGTGATTCTGTACTGTGTGTAGGACCCTCAGTGGCATCTTTGGCCTTTCCTCAATACATGTCATCAGCATCCTCTACAGCCATCCACCACTTACAGCAAAGCATCCATGGACACTGATAAATGTCCTCTAGGAATTGGGAGACAAAATTGCCTGCATCTGAGAATCACTCTGCCGAAGTGACAGAGACTAGCAAGCATCCCTGGTTTGCCCCCAGATATAGGGCACCCAAAGTTTGAGGCTTCCCTCAGGATCAGAGGTGCCTGGTGGGATTAGCTTTTCCATGAAGGGTTGACTCAGTCTCTCAAGACTTCTAATTCCTTTTCTATCTTCTTTGTTTCCCCTGGCCCTGATCGCTGGGGCCTGTTGTTACAGAGTGCTGGATGAACTGGAACAGACATCTGGCACCCAGTGGCTACATCTGTTGACTGAATACAAATCTAGGTTGCTGGCAGTGCTGGGCAGTACTGGGCAGGACAGTAGTTCCATATCTGCTGTACACATGTGACAAAGATGATACCAGTCTTTTCCTGGCTTATTCTACCAGTCTAACTAACTCTTAGCATTCCTATCTTCTTGCCTCCTGGTCTTAGGCCAACTGGTCCTTGCCTAAGAGATCCCACAGCCTCTACTTCTGGATCCCTTTGGCCACTGTCCAGTTGTTCTCTCTCAAAATTCATTTGTTGAAAGCCCTATCCTGTAGTGGGATAGTCCTTCTGTGGCACTGACCACGCCCATTGGGGGGTGGAACCATGGGCGGGGTGACCTGTGGAAGGAGGTCAGAGGGAGAGCGAGGAAAAGCCCTCTTGCTGGCGTGACTCGGACAGGAGAGGATCGGGTTAAATTTCCTGGTGTTCATCTAAGTTGTAAGTTCTTTATCCCTGAATAAACATCTATTCGGCCTATTTGTTTATCCTGATCCTTATTTAACCGCGTTACTATCCCTCATATGTGACTGTTTGCAGACAGAGCCTATAAGGAAGTGATATGGTTAGAATGGGGCAATAAGGGAGGGCCTCAATCTGATCAGACCAGTGTCCTGCTAAGAACAGGAAGAGGGCTAGACATGGTAGTACATCCCTGGAATACCATCACTTGAGAGACTGAGGCAGGGGGATCATTAGTTCAAGATTAGTCTGAATTGCTTATGAGGCCAACCCTTAGATACAAAGTAGTAATACTTAGCTCATAAAAAAGGGGCAGTTGGGGGATGTGAGTGTGGTGGCACTTGCCTTTAATCACAATACTCTGGAGGTAGAGGCAATTAGTTCTCTGTGAGTTTGAGGTCAATCTAGTCTACATAGCAGGTTTGAGGGCAGCCAGGACCACATACTGAGATTCTGTCCGAAAATGGGGGTAGGTGTAAGAGAGCTCCTACTCCTGAGTGTGCAAACATGCAATGTGCACATGATTACACACATGCAGAAGTGTAATACACATGTGCACATGATTACACACATTCACACACAGCAACACACTCATACAGGCACACATTCATACATGTATACACATACATTCACACACAGAGGCACACACAAAGGCGCACACACACAGACACACATACAGAGGAAGGCAGCTGTCTACCGGCCAGGAAGGAGAGCCCATGAGGAAATGAATTCCTGTTGTTTAAAGCACTTAGTCTGCAGTATTCTGGTGTGACAACCCAAGCTGCTAAAGACATCCACCCACAGTCAGGACTGTGTAGCCTTCATTCTGATTCCCAACTGCTGATTGTGTCCATCGGCTAGGGGAACAAGCCCTGTCGTTGTCTTCCTCCTCTGCTGCCTGTACTTCCTCCAAGCTTCCTGTCATTTTTCATCCACACGAGACCCCTCAAGGGGACAGGCTGGATTTGGCCAAGTTCATTTTCCATTACCTGGTCACAGTGTGGAGCCTCACTCAATCCCATCACCCGCTGCAGGGCCTTGGATGCAACCTTCTTCCTCTTGTCCAGAAATTCCAGCTCCTCATCGCATAGCTCAAAGCCAAGGCGCAGGTCTAAGTTCTCCGAGCTGATTTGGATGGAGTGGATGGAGTATGGAGAACCTCGAGTCCATTTTCCACAGGAACAGAGTGACAGAAAACACCCCAGGGACTTCCCACTGGTACCAAAGAGGTGGCCCCCATGTCCTGACCCAAGTGGGCAGGAAAGTAGAGCCCACTGGGGTATTTCACACTTCTAGCCAAGCCCTGAGGCCTTCCCAGCAACCCCACCTCACCTCATTTCTGCCTTCGCACTCAGAGTCACCTCCTGGCACTGGAAGAGACAGTTGTTCCCTTATCCCTGAGCGAGTAGACTCAGACCCCTGGCTGTGGCCCTGGGCGCTCAGGTAACTGGCCAGTGTGGGCTCCAGACCTCTCTTGAGATCACAGGGCAGGCAGGAGTCCCCAGCACAGCTGAACCCTTACCTCCTCCAGGACCACAAAGTGCTGCTCCTCCTGGCCGAGGGGCAGAAAGGAGAGCAACACATCTGCCTCACCCAGCTTGCTGGTCTGAACCTCCAGCTCATCATTTGGGCCACTCTGTGGAAAAGAGTGCCAAGGAGGCATGGGGGGGGGAGATGCTTCCTGGGTACTCCAGAGTCTCCTCCTAGGTGGGCTTATTCCATTTTCTTCCCTCTGCTCATTTACCTGTAGAACTAGGAGCTTTTCTTCCAGCTCTATGTGCAGTTTGGGGCTCAGCACAGGGTTTACGTGGAAGGTGAAGGTAGGTGGTAGATCTGGCTCCGTGGGCTGCTGCAGAGTCACTAGCTGTGGCTTCTCATAGGCCCCAGGCACTGACAGCTGGATCTGCCTCCAGCCTGAGGGCAGAGGTCCAGTGACGGTCAAAGTGGGTGGACATACATGTGGCTCAAGACAGTGACACTCCAGATGACAGTGATTCCTCCTCTTCCCCAGGCCCCTAGCTCCCATCCCCGTGCTCACTCAAGGACCTTGACCACAGGAAAAGAACCATGGAGAGGTTTTGGGTTCTATAACCAATCAGCCCTGGTATAGGGAACTGGTCAGCCCATAGACTCTGGGGCTGGTGATTTTGAAATTTTTATTTTAATTACCTAACATATAACTAATTATATAAATATCCATTCATTATTACACGAATTACCCATTTTCAACTGTTAATATTCCCAATCTCTTGACTCCATTCATGCATCCTGTTCCTTGCTTTAGGGGAGGTTTGTGGTCTAAGAGAGCACAGGAATACGTTGCAAGTTGCTGTGACCTTAGCTTCCAAAAGTCGAAGAGCTTGGAGGAATGTAGGGACTCAGAAGAGGGAGTAGAAGGCAGAATGGCATTCTGGGTACAGAGAATTATATATTGCAGAAGCAGAGGGGTCAGAGGTCAGCTCAAGCTAGGTGAGTCCCAGGCTGGGGAAAAACAAAGAAATGGAGGCTGCATATTGATAAGGAACAGTGGGGTGGGTCTCTTCCTGCCCTTCCTAGCAGCTGTGAGAGGTGGTAGATGCCAGAGAGAAACTTCAGGCCTGACATCCAGACCAAGGCACATACTGCTATGCAGAAGAGTCTGGGTCCCAAATACATCACAGAAGTGACAGTGACCCAAAGGGTTGGAGGACAGCAGAGCTGCGGGGATCCCATCCTTGCACAAGATGAAGGCAGACTTGATGTGCCCTGAGGTAGCAGAGACACCTGCAAAGGAGCTTTTTCACTCCCACCAAGGTTTATGGCGTGAGATGGAGTCAGGCTAAGATGTGCCATTCATCCAAGAACTGCCAGATCTTATGGTGAAGGCAGTGGCCTTGGAGTGTGTGCATTAGTGTGTGCATGTGTGCGCATGTGCGTACGTGTGTGTGCGCGCGCGTGCACGTGGGTGTGCATGTGTGTGCACGTGCCTGCACGTGCATGTGTGTGCGTGTGCGTGTGTGCACATGTGTGTGCATGTGTATGTGCGTGTGTGTGTTCTCAGTTCTTTTTTCCTCAGAGGAATGAATTGGATCAAGAAACACATTTTAAGCAGTTCATTTATCTAGGCAAGCACTCCACAGGGAGACTGCAGTGGGCTGCCACAAAGCAAGCACTTCGAGGAGAGGTGGCAGAGGCTGCCACAAAGCAGGGAGATGCAATTTTGAGTTTTGTGTTGTGGAGTTAAAATTTTTAAACTTAAGTTTAAGATTTTAAGTATTCTATGAATATTTTTGTAGTGGGTAACATATTCAAAGGGTAATATGATCTTCCTCCCCTGCCCCCCACCTCCCAGTCAGAATGGATTGAAAAGCCCTATTAGGACATCCTTCCCCATGATCCTTTAGAAAAACCTAAAGGAAAGGAAAATAATGATGGAGCTAGTCTTTTGAGGGGATCCTGACCCTTTGCACAGGTGCCTTTGTTTTTGAAATAATGAATCTCAGTCTCAAGAGTATTTAATTATGAAGGAGTGTTCTGACTGACAGGAGACATGGCCACCATGATACAGCTGCAATTGTTTCTGTTTTTTGGTTTTCTGAGACAGGGTTTATCTGTATTCTCTGTGTAGGTTTGGAGCCTGTCTTGAAACTAGCTATATAGACCAGGCTGGTCTCGAACTCACAGAAATCCTCCTGCTTCTTCTGCCTACCGAGTGCTGGGATCAAAGGTGTGGGCCACCAACACCCTGCCCTGCTTAGCTATTGACATTATGACTTTTGGTTGAGACATCTTGGATTTTTATTTAGGTTTTGTGTATGATGTGTTCACATGTGTGTGTGTGATTATGCATGCCTGTGCACACATAAGGAAAGCAGAGGATGTTGGTGTCCTTCTCTGTCATGCTCCACCTTATTCCCTTGGGACAAGGTCTCTGCTTGAACCTGGAGCTGGGCTGGCAGCCAACAAGCTCCAGCAATCCTCCTGTGTCTGACCCCATAGCACTGGGGGTCACCCTGGCTTTTGAAGTGGATTCTAGGGATTTGAACTTAGGTCCTCAAGTTTGTGTAGCAATTACTTTTACCGACTGAGCCTTCTCCTTAACCTTATTTTGCTACTTTAAAAGTTAATTTATTTATTTTTATTTTATTTGCATTGGTGCTTTCCTTACATGTATTTCTGTGTGAGGGTGTCAGATCTTGGAGTTACAGACAGATGTGAGCTGCCATGTGGGTGCTGGGAATTGGACCTGAGTCCTTGGAAGATCAATCAATGTTCTAAATCACTGCTCCAGCCCCTCACTTTCTTATTTTTAAAACTGAGTTTTAAATTGAAGGCTGGCAGATGGAACAAATTGGAAACAAGACTTGTGCTGTTTTTTTTATCCCTTCTCCCAACTTCTCAGGTCTTCTATGCTAACAAAGTGACTTCTAACTTTGATTAAACACCTCTTGTTTGGGTCAGTAATATGTGAGTGGACAGGATGTGACAAGAGGCTTACAAAGCCCTTGCTCAATTGAGTCTGCTCTCTTGTGTCCCGGCTGAGATCTTAAGAATATGTTGAAAGTCCAGCATTGGTGGCACATGCCTGTAATCCCAGAACTCCCAAGGCAGAGACAAGCAGAGCTCTGTGAGTTCAAGGCCAGCCTGGTCTACAAAGCTACACAAAGAAACCCCGTCTTGAAAAACAGAACAGAACAAAACAAGAGAAGACTATGTCCAGGCTGGTCAGTTGGTCACAGAGGTGGGGGAGACCCCTCTTCGTCAAGTCCCTGATGATGGACTGCATATATGTTTCTCATACTGGTTAATGAATAAAGCACTGTTGGCCAATAGGAAAGGAAGATAGGAGGGACTAGGAGACAAGGAGGAAAGAAGAAGTAGTAAGGAGGAGTCAAGATGGAGAGTCTGGAGAGAGCAGGACGCCAGCCTGCTCTCGGTAAGATAATCACGTGGAAATATTAGATTAACAGAAATGGGTTAATACTTAAGACAGAGCTAGCCAATAAGAAACTAGTACCTGGCCAACAGCATTATATCTAATACAGAGTCTCTGTGTGTTAATTGGGGCTGGCGCAGCAACGGGACGAGACCAGCGGCGGGAGGAAAAACCTTACTCCTTACACCCTGATGCTCTCTCCCCACTTTAAGCAGTGAAAATGTTAAGAGCCACCTCCTTCCCACCAGATGCAGCCTCCAAGGAGAAGGCAAGCTCCAAGGGTGAGGATCTGACTCACCGTACTCTCCAAGTGAGGCTGTCTTGTCTCCCTTGAGCGTGCCCTGGATCCTCAGACAGGGCTGAGCCTAAGAAAAGCAGAAGCCTTAGGAGTCAGAGAGTGCATAGGGTCCATCCAGAATGGAGAAGGGAGGAAGATCCAGGCCAGGACCATAGCATCTGTCTAGGACATGGGCCTTATGGGCAGGGGTCTTTTGTGACAATCCCTAAGACTCATGCTCCTCCCCAGGACTCATAAGAAGTGGGCATTGGTAGGAAAGGGAATTGTGAGGTCCCACAGGCTCCCTCAGCAGTCTCAGCAGCCAGGGTCCCAGAGGAACAATGGTTCTGTGAAGCCCACACAGGCTCGGGGTAGCATCTTATTCTTCATTCCCCTAGCTCCTCTTCCTTCTAAAGAAGGTCTGCATGTCTTCCAGAGACACGGGGCATCAGCCACAGTCTCCTGTGTCTCCTGTTCCCCAGTCCCACACAACCCCACACCTGTCTTCCCTACTCACCACCAGGATCCCATTGGTGATGACTTCAGACGCAGGCACCTGACTGGAAAAGATGAAGGGTTCATGTGTGGTAATCTGCTTTACCATGGCTATTTAAACAATATGATCAAAACAGGTACAGGAGCCCGGAAAGCATGAGAGGGTTGCGGGTATGGAGACTTGTCACTCAACAGACAAGTAGGTATCACAACCAGGCTGTCCTCTCTGGAGCCAGACCTCCAAGGCAAGTGAAGGACTTGAGAACCAACACTTGAAATAATAAATGGATACCAGCTTTAACTGGACTCACCTCTTTTCCAGAGTAAATTCTACTTGCAGCTCTTGTGAATCCTACATGGGGTGAGCAAGGCACCAGTTTTCAAAACCTTCAAAAATCTCAGGGATTGTCCCTACCTCCCACCTTTCTCGGCTCTAGGGCCTAGGGGATGAGTCTGGTATGGCACTTCATGGGCATAGGGGGCCAACCGCATTTCCATTTAGAGCTTTGTTCAGTCAGAAGTACGTGCTAGGTACTGTTCCAGACTCAGCAGTGACCAAGGCCAAACCAAGGTGGCTTAGGGGTGTGAGGGGGGGGGTAGTCCTTTCCTGGAGATTTACTTACTGCTAACCCAGGGAGACCTCACCTGTTGATTCAGAGGGAAGTTGTGTGTGTGAGGCTGGCCTGGCTGGAGATTATTCAGGTCAAACAAAAGCCAGGAGAGCTGGTCGTTGTTCAGGACATCCTTGTCACAAAGGGTAAGCTCCAGGACATTCTGGGGACAGGACTGGAGGGTCAGAGTTGTGGAGGAACTCATTGTCCTCCATGCCCTGGCCCCTACTGGCCTGTACCTTCACAGCACTGTGGATCCGATAGTGGAAGGTCTCATTCCACTCTGGGTCACTGCAGTTAGTCACTGTCCTTGTCTGGCTGGGGCTAGAAGAAGCTGTGGGCAGCCGCAGTTGGACATAGCAGTCAGCTTTGGACGCTGCAAGTGAGAGGGGGGAGGGCTTGACATCAAACTGCTTTTGCTGAAAAGGTTTCCTGGAGGAGGCTGGACTCCGAGGCTAAGGAGCAAGGGGACAGGAGGCTACCCGCCTTCAGCAAGTAAGGGAGCTTTGGCGTTCCTGGCTCTATCTTAGCCAGGTATACCTCCCACTCCACTGACAAGAAATCCTGCAGCAGCAGTCACAGTTCAAAGCACCATTGGGCAACTCCTTGAAATTGCTGATCCAGGTAGTAAAATTCTGTGCCCTGTGTGAGCACCTCCCGGAAAGCAGGCCTTGATGTGTGGCAATGTGAGCCTAACACACCCTCACAGAGCCTCCTAGGGTCAGGAGGAGGCTGGAGTCTACACGACTTACCCTTCCCTGCCTGCCTGTGCATCCCACAACAGGGCACCCCATCTGCACATCTGCGCATCTGCACACACACACACACACACACACACACACACACACACACACACCCTGAGGACACCTAAGAGAAGAGGTTCACTTACTCAGATCTGTTTGCTGGATGTTCCTAGCCCTCAGCACCTTCACCTGAAGGTCGTAATATGGGTGGGTTTCCTGCTGAAACACCAGAACCACAGGAACTCAGTTCCAGGAAGCCAGGGACAGCCTGCTCTCCTCTCTCAAGTGTGTTCTGGCGTCTTTGCCCCTATACTCTGTCTTACCACAGAGCCTGCCTGGTCCAGGGTCACTGATGCTCCTGTGCCAGGTGCTCTGGGAAGTGTTTGCAAGGCAAGGCCCTGGGTGTTGGGTGGTCAAGACGGGTGAGGAGCCTGGATCTGCTCAACACTAAGTGCCATTCTGAGCAGCTAAGCTAGTTAGGTTTTTATTATGGCCAGCCTGCAGCTGCTCTCTCCAATGTGGCCTGAGCGCCTGGAGAATGTATTTAGGATGTTAAACATAAAAAGAGAAAGCCAGAACCCACCGCACCCATGGGCTTCTAGGCAAGGGCTGGAAGACCAACCAGAGGCAGGGAGTGGGAAGGAACGAAGCAAAGCAGTCACCCAGCCTGTACTGGTCTGACAAGTCACTAGATTGAAGGCTGGGTTCAAAAAAGATAATACCAGATTGTAGCCTTCTGGGTGTCAATCTACCTCCCAGAACCCCAGAAACCCCCGTCCCTTGTCTCCACCATAGGTCATATGGCCAGACTAGTACTAACATTCCTGGCAAACCACGGTTACGGGACTTGTCATCATTTCTTTTTGGAGATTACTTTCAAGAGCCAAAGACTTGGCCCATCTCTCTAGTTTGAGCTTTTCCAGGTTGTCTGTGGTATGTTCCACCCTAAATCAAAACCTAGCACAGTAGCCGGCTTAGTCCCTACAGGGCACCATCTCCCAGGACTCTAGTCAACACTCCCAAGTGAGATGAGTACATTACCCGCCACTGCCTCCATTGTGGTCCCCTCTTTTCTCTCTTCCGCAGCAGCACTGCTCCAAGAAGGGGCAGTCCCTTGCCTACCAGCCACTTGGGCCTGAGGGTCCAGGGCATGACCAGCAGTCCAGGTCCCAGCAGGGAGCTTCCCAGTCACCCTCTCTCTGGCTACACACTGTAGCTCAGGTCTGGCAAGTAGCACAGGAGGGGAGGGCGGGGCAACTGCTGTGCTAAGGACTAGGGCTGGGTGGCCCCTGGGATGGGAGGTGGGGTTTGAAGAGCTCCAGGAAATGAGTAGAGCCTGCTTTCCCCAGGCAAGAGGCAAGTTGGTTCCTTTCCAAGGGATTCTTGGGGTCCTGCTTAGCATTCCGATCCCTAACTCAGGCCCTGCTTAAACAGACTAGTTGTGAAAAGCAGACACCAAGGGCCTCACCACCTCTACCCCTTGCCATAGTCCTGTTTAGAGGGTAGGGCAACAGCCCAGGCATCCCTATTTCCAACTAGCCTGCATTAGCAGAAGTTAGGTGATAGACTCAGAGCTAACCTCCTCTAGCTGGCAGAAATCCCCACACCACCCCTCCCTCCTTCAAGCCCCACAGCTCTTAAGTAGAAACATGGAAATCTCTGGCTTAGGGTTTCATGGGGACTCAAGAGAATTTATGTCTGTTTTGGCCTTCCTCATTATTCCCTTAACACAGAGGACCCACCGCATGCTATGCCTGCATTATGCTCAAAGTTACCCACCCTGAAAAGATTCTGTTCACGAGCAACCCTTCCTATTGCCTGGTGATTCAGGCACAGGGACAGGGCCACTGCCAGATAGTATAAATACGGACAGGAGAGAGGAGGCCTCCCTGTCCTTAAACTGCCAGAGGCAAAGGCTTTAAAGTGCTCAAGACCATGTGTAACCTGCAGCTGCTGCTGTGAATGTCATCTCCTTCCCTTCCCACCACAATCATCTAGGCGGCAGCAGTCGCTGGAAAAAGGTTTTTAGGAGAGGGAACTGTTAGGAGATTCCTTTCACCTCTTTAACCACAACCCTTCTAGATCCAGGGGTGGTGGCACCTGTACCCCGGCACTCAGCAGGAGGCTGAACTCAGTCATATGAGACCAGCTTGGGGTACAAGATGAAACCCCTATCTCAGTCATTCAGGTAATAGTCACTGTCTTGGCCCAAACATACAGCTGGAGGCCGAAATGACATCCACAAAGGTGAATTAACTCCCAAACTAACAGGCAAATTCAGACAAGAAATTCCAGGACCGAAGGTGATGTAACCGCAGTGGCCTGTTTCACCTCATGTGGGTTGTAAGGTTGAGATCCTTGCTGATCCTGTGGATAACGTAAACACCATGGATCCACAGTCCCAAGTCCTGGACCCTGGGCAGGATGGGGAACAGTACCGGCTGGTTGAGTGCTCTCTGCCTTAAACCACATTCTCCTCTTGGGAGCCATTTCCCCATGCCTCAACTCAAAGTTCTGGATGGTTTTCATTGGCAGAGGATCTGTAGGATGGACAGACAGCTCAAGGAGGGGACATTACAGAGGGACCAAATTGTCATTTGAGATCTGGGCAAACTTTACTTTTAAAACAGTCCCTTCACTTCTTCAATCCTCACAGGCCCCTTCGGGCCATAGTGAGCCTTGAGAAGAGGCACAAAGCAACGCTGTGTTAGATGTTTCAGATCATGTAGAATTCAGGGTTCCCAGTATGATGATGGAAAAAGTCTGTGCATGTGGTGTCAGCCATACATTCATAGCCATACTTGTGGGCCACACAGCGGGAGGCATTCGTGAAAGGAGTGTTACTCTGAGTTTCTTATTTACTGTCTTATCCTTCTCTTCTTAGCTAAACTACTGCCCCTTGTTATCACTTCCACTAAGGTTTTCAGAAGGGGAAAAGAGGCTCAAGGATTATGTTGTTGATTATGTTTGTTGAGGAGCAGACCTTCCACCACCAGTAGGCTGGAGCTACTCCTGCTCCCCTCCCTAGCCCTCTATGGAGTTTGAGTAAACAGAATTAAGAATGCACACAATCCAGGGGGAAATACAGGCTTTATTCTACTGCTTCAAATACAGTCCGTGAGAAAGGATGCTATAAGCCCACCAGGCAAGAGGACAGGAATCATATGATGGGGCAGGTTCCCGTCCTGTGTGGAGTGGCCTGACACCCCAGTGCTGCTCATGAGGAAGTGCATTTTAAGCTGGTGCAGATGGGACCATGGGCAGCACTGCTCATTTTTTTTTTTAAATCTTATGTGTATGGGTGTTTTGCCTGCATATATGTCTGTGCATGTGTGTGCCTTGTACCCACAGCCTCCAATGCCAGAAGGTCCCACATATCTCTTGCAGTCTCCTGGACATGCTCAATAGAGACAGCAGTAATCCCACTCGCTCCTCCGTCACTTATTGCCATCCCTCAATGCCTCACAAACACTTCACTACTGTCAGTTTCTGGACATTTGCTTCCTGTGTGCAGTGGAGACTCACATTACCACCCTATCCTAGAGCAATCCTCAAAAAAAAAAAAAAAAAAAAAAAAAAAAAAGTAGGGAACAACCAACGATGGCCATGAAAGCAACAGGACAGAAAGTGGTGGCTAGGAAGGAGGAAGGTGCTCAGAGCACAAAGAGCTCACCCACAAAGGCTCAGCAACCTGTCCAAGCAGCTGGTGAGTGGCTGAAGCAGGCACTACTGCAGAGATCCTGCCCAGGAGACCACATACCCTGTGCAGCGCTGTCCAGGGAGGTACCAAAGCCTACGCCTGCAGATTTGTGCTCTCCCATGCACCTTAGTAGAAAAGTTCAGCTCTGAGAACCTTTATATGACATACCTAACAACTGCTTATCGGTGCACTCCTAGAAACCCAGACTGTCACTTCCCATTTTACCTCATTTAAATGTTAGTGACTCTCTCCTCTTTATTCTACAGAGTGGGAGAGCAAGCATGGGTGGTGTAGCAAGAGAAGAAATTAAGGGGCAAAATAAATAGTGAAGAAAAGGAGACTGGAAACTAAACAGATAAGCACAGAGAGTACTTAAGAGGACACAGGGCACAGCTCCTTGGAGAAACCACTGGCAGTACAGACAGTGAGCCTGTTTGGTCAGTGGGGCAGGAGAACTCTAGTACCAGGCTTCCATGGGACTCTCCAGGCTGCCATGCTGGGGGTGGTGGTGGGGGGTCTTGGGAAGCAGTGTAGTTATAATAGAAAACTCTCAGTCAACAACCCCATGGGTACAAACACTTGAGATGAAATCTCCTTGTCCAGGTAACTGGTATACAAAGGCAAGACGGTGCATTTCCTCCTGACCAAGCAGGGGTTAAATTCCTGGGATCGTCTACAACATAATAGTGTAAGATATAACTAATCTTTTTCTAGGAAAAAGCCAGCAATGCCAGGTCACAAGTCCAGTTATTTCAGAGATGTTCCAGGGAGCGAGGCAGCCAGCAACGTCCAAATGAGGGAGACAACGTGGTGGTAGCGGACCCTGGTTCCTAATGCGGCTGCGCCTTCAACTCTCTGGGAAAGCCGAGCTGTCCACTGCTGAGTCCTTAGGATGCTGGGCTCAGGTGTCGGCTGAGCTGACCTCTTTGGAACAGAAGTAGTGCACAACCACTCCATTTGGGTATCTTGCAAATGCACTGTGTGGAAGAATAGCTTAGAGGTAAGTGAACAGTCTCCTCCAGCATCTGCAAGATCCCCAAAAACCAGAGAACAGCCTACTCCCAGTATCTCTGGAATGCTGTGGTACTTCTCCAAACAGCCAGAGCATGAACAATACAACACTCAAGTGCATGTAAACATTTTTGTTACTCCATCAGTGCAGGGTTGGGGGTTTGGGTCAGTGGTAGTGTGACCCTCAGTAGTGCTATCAACCAACCAACAAACAACCAGCCAGGTAAATAAATGGGCAAACAAAAAGCTTGGCACCAGGGGATGATGTTCAGCAGAACATGTTTCGGGCTAGTTGTAATGAATGACAGCAAGTCAGGCCTTTGCAAAGGAAAGAATCCTTCTAGCTGAGTAAGAAGAGGCAGCTTCTGCTCCTTCCAGGCCACGGGGCTGACTCTCAGGCATGTCTTAACACAGAATAATGATTGTTGTAGAATACAATGGCTCAGGAGGTTGCCTAAGTCATGAGACAGCAGGTTTTCTCCCTTGGGTGGCTCATCCTATCTACCTGGCATGGTGGTATAGGCCTACAGTCTTGGCACTGGGTGTGGCTGAGGCAGGAGGTTTTGATCAGAGTTTCAAGGCTATCCAGCCAGCCTGTGTCTCTAGAAGACTTCCTGTGTCTTTCACCCTGTTACCCTCTGGCTCCACTGTCCTTTTTAGCTGCCTGAGGAACAGAGCTTTCTGGGCCAGAGTTCAACAGCTCTGTGCCATATATCAGGTCTAAACTATTGAAGATTCTCCCCAACAGACGATATGACTTGCTCTCTCAAAGCTCAAGAACTCAATGACACAAGACAGCTTCTATCCTTGGTGGGTGAGAGGCCAGTATTGTCCATGGAACAGACTCTAGAATCACCTGGGAACTGGGCCTCTGACATTCCTGTGTGAAGACCGATCTTGGTCTGGGTAGGACTAGTTAGTCCCTTAGTAGGGGCTGTGAAGGTAGAGTTGAGCACTAGGAAGTACTCATTGTGCTGTTCTCTCTTGTTTTGTTTTGTGTGTGTGTGTGTGTGTGTGGTTTATTTGTTTGTTTTGTTTTGTGACAGGGTTTCCCTGTGGTCCTAGAATTCACTCTGTAGACCAGGCTGGCCTTGAACTCACAGAGATCCACCTGCCTCTGCCTCCTGAGCACTGGGATTAAAGGCATGTGCTACCCTGCTCTGCCCTGTTCTCACTTTCTGGACTGTGGAATGCAATGTAACTAGCTGCCTCAAGCTCCTGCCTTGATCTGTTTGCCAGAATAAACCTTCTCCCTCAAGCTGCCTTTTTGGCAACAGGATAAGAAACTTAGGGCAGAAATCTACCCTGCATCTCTCTCCACTCTCAGGGAACCCCATCTGCCTCCACATGCTGCTCGGGAGGGACTCACCTGTTCCCAATCTTCTTCTTGCACACCATGCACACCTTCTCCTCAGTGATGATGCACTTCACCTGCTGGTGTAAAATCCGCTCTTCCTGAACCTGGAAGAGATTGGAGAAGTTCCATGTTCAGGTGTAGAAACAGAAGTACAAGATGGCATTGTTTGTGTCTTCAGCTTACATAGATGCTACTAAATGCCACGCTGACTGCCGGGTATCCTGAGCTATGTGCTTCCTTGATGACAACAATTATGTGAAAAGTATCTCAATGAAAACCCAAAGCCCACCGAGCACCGTGTTGCATGCCTTTAATCCCAGAATCAGGAGGCAGAGGCAAGTGGATCTCTCTGAATTCAAGGACAGCCTGGTCTAGAGAGTGAGTTTCAGAACAGCCAGTGCAGTTACACAGTGAAACCCCATCTGGAAAAACAAACCCATCCACCCACCCACCCACCCACCCACCCATCCATCCATCCAAACAAACTCCAAAGGCCCCCAACAAGTGTGAAAGGCCCATACTCTCAGGAACTCAGCATGGAGAAGGTTCTTGAGCACTTGATTGAACCGTTTCTTTTGTGCATTTTCTTCCAAGACCTTTTCTAAAAAGATGCGTATGTCATTGATCTGAGTGTTTGCTGGTAGAAGGTTGATCGCCTGGGGGAAGTGACAGGATGGAGATGGGTTAGGGAGATCAGGATCGAGACAAAGAAAAGCTTGTGCCTGCCCCCTTCCTGGCCCTCTTCTCACTCCTGCTCATCTGCAGGCCCCTGACCTTGGTGGTGTCTAACTTGCTGTAGTGCAGCTCTAGGACCTGCAGGGCAGCCTGGAGGTTGGCCTGTGGCTCCAGTAGGTCCAGTTTGATGGGCCCCAGGCAGTGGATGCTGGGGGGTGACAGGTACATCCGAAGCAGGGACAGATATACCTGTTTCACGGATACAAACATGCATGTCAGGATAGCAACAGCCCTACTAGAACACCAGCCCTGAGCTTCCCTGATGACTACTTACATCTTTGTTGCCTTCTTTGTTTTGGTCATAGTGTTTGTGGCAGTACCTGCAAGGGAGGAAGTGGTGAGGCCAGACAAGGGGAACTACATGGAAGATTGCTGCCAATGGTAACTAAGGAGGGCCAGCAGGGGAGGTGATGTGCCCTCTGCAGCTGGGTATGGGTGGCCTTTCTGGCTGCTCACTCCTGTGAGGGCACCTTGAGACTCTTGGGGAGTTGGGAGAGCAGGGCTGACTTACTCCTTAGCCATCTTTGTGTCCTTCAAGACATGGACATAGATGAAGAGAGCTTGTTCATGCTTTCCCATGCGCCCCAACAGGAGAGCTCTTTCTTCTAAGAGGCCTAGGAGGGGAAAGAACTCCAAGTAGCTGCCACTGTCATTACATATACACGAGATTAGGGATTGAGTAAATACAGGGAGGTATACCGGGGCAATAAAAACATAAGAAAGGACTGGAGTGGAGAATGACAAGATGGCTCAGTAGGTACCGGCACCCACTGCCAAGTCTGATGAGCTGAGTTCAATCCCTAGGCCTCAGACGAGGTGTCATTTGACCTCTAGATATGCACCATGGCACATACACACACAAATAGGCAATAGATGGAATAAAAAATATAAAGAATATTAAATGGAGGGTGCTTTTTTTTTTAATGTCAAACCAATCCTCTAAAAAAAAAAAAAAAAAAAAAAAAAAACAAACAAACAAACAAAAAAAAAAAAAACAAAAAAAAAGTTCAAACAAAAGAAAGAGTTGGGGTCCAGCTCAGAGGTAGAGTACAAGCTTTGCACCAAAATACTAAAAATATAATGAAATAAAATAGCAGAAAACACTATTATCTTCTTTTGAAAGGGAGAAAACATTTTTTTTGTTTTTAAAAAAGATTTATTTATTATGTATACAAAGTTTTGCCTGCATATATGCCTGTAGGCCAGAGGAAGGCACCAGATATCATTACAGATGGTTGTGAGCCACCGTGTGCTTGCTGGAAATTAAACTCAGGTCCTCTGGAAGAACAGTCAGTGCTCTAAACCTCTGAGCCATCTCTCCAGCTCCTGGGAGAAAACTATTAAAAGAATGTTTAAAGGAGAAGAATGCTAACTTAGGAGGTTCTGTATTTCCCCAACCCCCTTTTTTTGTAGATAGGGTCTCATGTAGCCCTGGCTGTCCTGGAACTCCCTATGTAGACCAGGCTGTCCTCAAACACACAGAGATCAGTCTGCCTCTGTCTCCCAAGTGCTTGGATTAAAGGCGAGCTCCACCATACCTGGCCATATCTCAACCTTTTAACAATCACTCCATAAACTGAGTAAGGACACTTATTAAACAGCCAGGTTTACACAGACTGGGAACTCCAGTGAAAGGGAGGCAAAGACTCTGGTGGTGTTCACAGAGCCTGATGCCAGACAGGTTTCTCTTTCTCTAGATGAGTCATACCAGGTTACAAGGAGTACTCAACAATGAGCTCCAACGAGAACTCCTTCTAAAGCAACAGATGACAATCTACAAATTAGCACACTGCTCACACCCAGAGTTTCCTCTCAGCCTCAGCAAAAAAGTGATGGGGAGGAACAGAAGCACGGGCCTGGACACCTGGGCCCTCCTCACACCCACCTTTGAGGGCTGGAGTATAGCGATGAAGGTGTTACGTTTAGCTGAAACAGCTCTGGCTCTAAGCTAGACACTCACCATCAAAGGGAAAATCACAGATGAGCCGGCCTGGGTCATAGTAGCTGGAAATCTCCAAGAACATGAGCAGTTTCTGCCGGTATTCTCCCAGCTCACCCATTTCCTCTCCAGCGGGGACGGGGCTTTTGCCTTTAAGGGAAACCAAGCTCCACATGAAAGGCCGCTGCTAAGCAATAATGTGGGATCAAATGAGGGCAACGAGCTCAATGATGCCACCCTGTGATGAAGGAAGGGCCTCCAAGGAGGCTTCCCAGTAGTTCATGTACTCCATGGTTGCTCTGTGACATTAAGGAAAGCTGTGAGCAGAGAACCATGATGGCCAACAGGTCTCTTAGCAACACAGCTGTCATCTTACAGACAGACCCGTCCTTCTCTCCTACCTGGAAGGATTCCCAGAGATACCCATACCCAGCCCAGGGCTCCTAAGTCACTCAGTGTCTCCGACTCCCCTAAAGGTCCTCCCACCCACAGAGAACAGCAGGGCCCGTTTCCCCACACTACACACAGGCTCTGGTGTGGGGGCCACCTGCTTTGGATGGGCACGGATACCTGTGGGCAGGGACAGAAGGTAGTCTTTCATCAGACTCTGTACTTTCTCACAGTACAGCTGGATCAGACAGTTGTGGAACTGTGAGCCTGTTTCCTCCCACACATGGATGATGTGTTCCTGAGGCAGAATGAAGGTCATGCTCATTGGTACCCTCCGTGCTGTGAGGTCATCTCCCAGTGTCCCTCTCAGGTTCATTCCACTTGTCCCCTAACTAAGCTGATAAGATTACCAAAGGGCAGCTCTTCCGAAACCACAACAAACCCAGTGAGGTCAGGGAGGGTTTCTTCAATTTCCAATCTAAACTGAAACTCACTCTGTAGACCAGGCTGGCCTTGAACTCACAGAGATCTGTCTGCCTCTGCCTCCTAAGTGCTAGGGTTAAACACTATCATTCTTGGTTCCCTCGGTTCTCTTATTAGACTGAGAAATTTTTATTAAGAGCAGTGTTCCTAGCTTGGTTCCCTGGGATTGCTTTCTCCAGAGGAAGATGAAACAACCATCCTTGAAGTTGCCATTAAAACCCAAGTGACCCCACCCTACCCAGAATTTGAACTGCCTAAGTGATCCATATGTTCCTAGATATGGGGTTTGAAGTCTTTTGGGGCAAGCAAACTGTACCTTACCAGGTAAGGAATGGCTAGACTCTTGAAATTCTCCATTAAGAAGCTGAGCACTCGATCTCGCGGCAGGGACTCTACCTCCGGGAGGTCTTCGGTGAATATCTGTCAGGACAAACCTGGATTCTACAAGCAGAACCTCTGACTTGGGCCACAAACTCACATGCTTGCAAGTGAGGCTGCAGACATTTGGAGTGGAAGGGTGGAGACACTACCAGTGGCTGGCCGACATACAGCAGTCTAGGTTGGTGCCTAATGGTCTTAGGACAAGGTTCCTTGTACTTATATACAGTCTTGCCTCACACATCCACTTCACCCCATGACTCCAAATGAATGGGCAATACAGCCTCCTCCTGTATCTGTGCCTCTTTCATCAAATACAACCTGGATCAACTGTGGCACCAGGCAAGTCCTGGGCCTATGACCTACCTTCAGGCCGTCATCTGGGAAGTCTCTCAGCACCCAGACGGAGTAGGAAAAAATCAAATGTAGGTTTTCTGTGCCTTCAAAGGAAAAGTAAGGTTTGTTAGCAGTAGACAAAAGTCAGGCCTGTCCAATAAGATTGGAAGGGTAGGTGTGCAGGTATGGATTCATTTTGTGGACAAGATAGATACAAGCACCAGCCATTCAGACCTGCTTGTTCCTCAGGGTCTGTCCTCATTCTAATGGGCTTCATGGTTGAATTACTGATGCCAGGCAGAGGAGCAGAACTGATGGAATACAAGGGAAGGGACCAAGCAGACTCAGGAATGGAGGGAGACCAGGCCCATACAAATAGGAACCGCCCCACAGCTCTTAAAAGTGAGGTTCAGGGCTGGATGTGGTACCTCACACCTTTGATCCTAGCACTCAGGAGGCAGAGGCAGAGGCAGGTGGACCTCTGTAAGTTCAAGACTAGCCTGGGACAGAGAGGCTCCCGTCTTAAAAACCACCATACCAACAGGGCTCACCCAAGTGCTGCAGATACTGCACCGTCCTCTCGTGGCCTTTCAGAGGTGAGTTTGCTTTCTTGGACTGGTCCACTAGCACCTGCAGAGCTGGCCACAAAGCCCAAGAACAAACCCATGAGCCTTTCCCTCATGTGAGGTCCATCTGATGCTGCAATATAACAAGAGCCCCCTGCCCCAGACTATGGAAGGCCCTGTTGAGTCACCTTTCTCATGGAGCCCCTTCTTCTCGTACAAGATGATGAGTTCACTGTACTTGTGAGCCTTCTTCAGCACGTGCTCGCTTTCCTCGATGTGACAGTGGTTGTTCTCCAGTCGTAGCAAAGGAGCCACCAGGGCCACGTTTGTCTGTGGGGCAGATGGGATGCTGACACAGGATCACGTGGGGCAGCAGCAGAAGCTCCTTCCTGGAAGCCCTGCCCTTCTTTGCTAGCCCAGGCCTGCTCCAGGCTCAAAGGCCCCACATAACAAGCATAGAAAAGCAAATGGTCCTTGTTACAGAATGACAAGTGGTAGTCTTTAGCACATGTCTCAATGTTCTGGGGGAAACAAAGTGGTTATTTTCCTTAAGGTATTACTGTTCCTATTGAGACTGTGGCACAAACTTCAACTTTACTACAAAGGAACCTCCTAAATGAATATCTTGCCTTATCCTCATAATCACAAAGGTATCATGCAAAGACTAGGAGGTCTCCATCCACCAAAATCTTACTTTTACTAAAGGACATCTCCTACAGAGATCCCTGCAACATTTGCAGAGTTTGAGAGTAAGGGGACAGGCATCCTGACAAACTCACATGGAGGTAGCACTTGAGCAGGGTGGTGTCGATGATCTGTAGTAACTTCTTCTTGGACTTGATGGTGGGAGTGCCTTCCATGAGCGGGGAGGTGCTGGACTGGTGATCTGAGTCATTCAGCTTCTTTACCAACTGACTTCGTTTCTGGAAATGGCAAAAACATGGGGTCAAGGCCAGGACTAGACCTTCCTTCACCACCCAAGCTTCCGAGTTAACTTGGAATGCCTCCAAATCAGCTCTTGTCCATCTCGCAGGGTCTCATTGCAACATTCATGTTTTGCCAGAGGTCAAAAGACATGACTTTCACATTGCCACAGACCCAGTGATACTGGTGATGTACTCCTGCTTCGTTTTTTGCAGTGCTAGAGATCCAATCTAGGACCTTGCATATGCCAGGCAAGTGCTCTAGCATAGAGCTATACTCCCAACCCCACTTGTTTCTAAGATTAGCCTTGACAGGCCTTTAATCACAGCTACTCAGAAAACAGAATTCAAACTTAACTTAGACAATATAGTGAGACTTATTTCAACATAAATAAATGAATAAAAACAATCTTCAGATAATGCAGTCATCTGGTTTGTACTACAAGCCCAAGATCTTGTTTGGCAAAAATACCAATGCTGCTTAATTCCGTGCATCTCCAAGGTCACTGGGTACCAGGAAGAAAGTGTGTTCTGCTTCCTAAAGCTGAGAGGGCAGAAGCCAAAGGACACAGGCTTCTGGAAACATTGTATCCCAGGAACTATCATTACTTGGACCAGGGCTCCAATGAGACAAGCCCGTGTGGTGTGTGTGGTGTTTGCAGGCTTCCAGTCATAGCTGGGTGCCCTGGAGCTCAAAGTCAAGGACACCAAGGCTGAGAGACAATCAGACAAGCTGAAACTGCTGAGCTGGGAGCAGCAGTGAAATGCAGCATTACAATTTTCCCAGAGATAATTTTCAGAACCCACAGGGATACCTGAAACATCATCTAAAAGCCTCTGATACAAATAAGTTTGAAGGAGGGCTGGGATACAATTCAGTTGGTGTGTACTCGTTTACCATGCACAAATCCCCAGCATCATAGAAACTGGGTGTAAGGGTGTACACCTGTAGTCCCAGCACTTGGGAAACGAAGGAGGAGGATTAGAAGTTAAGGTCATCCTTAGCTACATAGGGAGTTCAAGTTCAGCCTGGGCCATATGAGATCCTATTTCAAAAAACTGAGCTTTAGGGAAAACTAAGTTGTAGTGCTGACTTTAAACTTTCATTCATCTGTCTATAATAATAAATTGAAAAAACATTAAAACATAAACATATATTACAGAAGAATGATTATTGACAAGGAAGGACTTTCCCAATATATGGTTAAATTTTAAGCTGTAAACTATAAAACAGGAAATACTTTGATTTCATTTAATAAATAAATAAAAACAAAATGGGTTGGAGAAATGGCTCAGTGGTTAAGAGCACAGGTTCTTCTTCAAAGGACCTGGGTTCAATCCCAGCAACCATATGGCAACACACAATTGTTTGTAACTCCAGTTCCAGAGCACCCAATGTCCTCTTCAGTCCTCTGTTGACACCTGGCATGCATCTGCTATACAGACACACATGTCAACAGAACAGCTATATACATAAAACAAAAATAAATAATCTTAAACAGGGAGAAGCTAGTTCATGAGTTCATATAAGAAACTAAACAAACAATGTTTAAGTGTTGGTTACTTCTCTCAGGGAGATCTATGGGTGCTGTTTCTGGCTTATACTTTGTTTTAGAGACAGAGTTTCAGTGTGTAGCTCTGGCTGTCCTGTAACTTGTTCTGTAGACCAGGCTGGCCTGGAACTCACAGAGATCCACCTGCCTCCACCTCCCAAGTGCTGGGATTAAAGGCATGTGCCACTATGCCCCTATGGCTTATACTTTCTATGTTTCTCAAACTATAGGCATTTCTCCCCCCCCCCCCCATCACACACAATTATATATGGTATGAAAAATTCATAGGAATTAAAATTTACCCCTTTCAGGTCAGATAATAACTTACTATTAATATGCCTCCTGATATGAGGATTTGATTTAAAACACAATGGCCCTTACCCTTAAACAAGGAGCTGCAGATAACTATTGGCTTCTAAGGGAGCTAGTGTCAATTAAAGACTTTAAGGGTGTGGCTCCAGTGAATGGTCCCACCCCTAAGTAGTATGCAGATAGCACAAACTGGAGATGATGGGTTTTTCTTTAAATGGAAGACACAAAGTTAGCAGGAGGTTTGGGAGAGATTAAGGGTGAATATGATCAAAATACATTGTATGTAATTCTCAAAGAATTCATAAAATATTTAAAAGGCAAAAGTTAAAAGGCTCACTGGTACTATTAGGTTGGAGGCAGCAGCAGCAGGCCCTCCCCAACTTCTACAGCCTTATTATTGCTATAGAGAAGCAAAGGCTCCCACGTCTGTGTGTTAGGTCTACCTGTGTCAGGTAGTCAATGAGAGCTAAGTGAGCCTTCTCCAGTTCGGCACCAGAGAGTGTGGGCAGCGGGTTGGGGTACTGTAGCTGCTTCCTGTAGTCTGTGGGCAGCAGGTCAGGGTACAAGCCCATCACATGGGTGGGATCTGTAAGAAACACACAAAATACAACATGAGTGTACGATAGCAACGTAAGCCCCAGACCCATGGTTTATTGCTTATTCCTTTTTTTTTTTTTTTTTTTTTTTTTTTTTTGAGACGGGGTCTATATAACCCTAGCTGATCATGACTTTACTACATAGACTAGGCTGGCCTCAGATTTATGGTAATCCTGCTGCTTCTGCCTCACAAGTGCTACAACTATAGACATACATAGCATGCCTGGATTAACCCCCAACCAAGGGAATGAGATTAAGTTTAGAAAACTTAATAAGCCACCTAGTTATGATCTGAACACTATATGTAAACTTCATTGAAGTGTCACAAAAATGGCATGACTCACAGACACAGAACCACTTATCAACTCTCTAAAAGAAGCAGACTTTTCAAAACTTGCAGAGGAAAAAAACTGATAAAGTGAAAAAGACCAACTTGTAGAATGCTGACCTAGGCAAAGATGTGTTACATTTGTTTATGCTGTAGAATATTACTTTAACTGTGTAAAGGTGTGTTACTTTTGTTTATGCTGCATTTGTTTAATGATGTAAGGATGTGTCTAATTAAGTTAAGATGTGTTTCATCTTGCCTGCCTAAGGCACCCGATTGGGCTAATAAAAGGCTGAATGGCCAATAGGTAGGCAGGAGAAAGGATAGGTGTGGCTGCCAGGCAAAGAAAATAATATGAGGAGAAATCTAGACATTAGAGAATAGGAGAACAAGGAGGAGGAGAGAACAAGGGACATGCCCAGGGCAAGAAGCCAGGCAGACATAAGAAGCAGTGAAAGTAAGATATACACAAGAAAGGCAATAAGCCCGAGGCAAAGGGCAGATAACGAGAAACAGATCAATGTAAGTTAAACAGCTAGCCAGAAACAAGTCTACTTAGGCCAAACTAAGAAATCTCTGTGATTTGGGAGCTGCTTTGTGGCCCAAAACACACACATACACACACACACACACACACACGCACGCACGCACGCACGCACGCACGCACGCACGCACGCACGCACGCACACACGCACGCACGCAATTAAAAAAAAAACGATTTATTTTTATTTTATGTGCATTGGTGTTTTGCCTGCATGTATGTCTGTGGGAAGGTGTCGAATCCCCTGGAGGTAGGGTTATAGGCAGTTGTAGGTTGCCATGTGGGTGCCGGGAACTGAATCCATGTCCTCTGGAAGAACAGCTAGCTAGTGCCCTTAACTGCTGAACCATCTCTCCAGCCCCCCACAGAGTAATTTTTTAAAGTGATAAAAATCACAATAAAAATTCAATGTCAAAAAGGTTTTTTTACCTTTTAGAATTTGGTATATAGCCACAGTATGTACGAAAGAGGCATATTATTTATAGCTGCAATTTTGGAGACAATGCATAAGTCCTTCAACAGCAGAAAAAAATATTTTATTTTAGCTGTTGAGAGTGTTATGACATAGTGCACTGTAATTATGAAACATACACAGGAAGTATATGGCAATTATGATCACAATTCTGTTAAAAATGTTTAAATGTCAAAAACATCTATATGAAGAAGGGACAAAATAGGTAACAAACTCGGACCAAGATTTCTTAAAAGCTCTTCTTCCCATTCTTAAAACGTTTGTACCAACAACTTATATTTTATTTTCCCTTAGAAAAATATCAGAATTGGACAAAGGCCACCTCCCTTGCAATGGAGAGTCCTCGGCAAGCCAACCGGAAGGCAGGCAGGTCTTCCCTTGAGGCTTCATACCTACTTAACCCACGTCACAGTGTCTGCCCATCTAAGAAGATCCTGTTCCTCAGGATCCGGAATCTGTTTAAGCACTGACTAAAATGGGCAACTAAGGGCAGCTGGCAAGACTGGGGTCCCACTAATGCACACCCTGGGGAGGAAGGTGACTATGAAGAATGGAGTGCACACACCGCCTTCACTGACCTCCTGTGCCTAGAGCGGCTCGTAGAGATAGTCTGCTGAGCACCTCATGATGAAAAGCTAGGAGTGTAGCTCAAGGGTGTAACCAGCATGCAAGTTCAAGTCAAAGGGCCTTGCAATGTCAAAGGGCCTTGCAATGTCACCTAAAGCTGATCAAACTCCAAACTCCAAGACCCTCAGGGGTCTTAGGAATCTAGCTCTAGGGTATCTTTCTGTCATGATCTCCCACACACTACCGAATGGTGCACTGGGCCCACAGGTCACTGGACACAGCATGGGAGTTCCATGACTCCACGTCTCCCTTGATGCTCCATTCTCCTCTTCATGCATCAGCCCAGACCTCTTCTTTCCTACTTTTGTTTGGTTGTGGAGATATTTTCTCAAACTCTATGTTAGGCTTGCCTGGAATTCACCATGTAGCCCAGGATGGCTTTGTACTGTCCTACCGTCTGAACTTCCTGGGTGCTGAGGTGACACTGATATCAATCACCATGTCTGGCCTCATTTAATCTGGTCCCAGAGAATTTTATCACCCCCCCCCCAATGTTTAACTGAGTGACGAGAACTATGTGTACCTGTGACACGCTGTTATTACCCTAGGCGCCCAGGACTGAGGACAGAGTTGGCACTGTCAACACTTGGGTTTGCTTAGAGAGGAGGAGGTTCTGAGTCCAGGATTATGCCACACACTCAAAACCAAGAACATAGACACATGAGAACAAGGAAATGACATTCCTCATGCAGAGAAAGGACATCGGGTAGCTCTGCCAACTCTGCTGAATTCCCAGGCACTCGTCCTACTTACTTCATGTACATGTGCTGGCTGCACCCACAGCCTAGGATACTCTTCCCTGGACCCTGGCATGGGTCATGAATGCACCATCTGTCAGGTGGTAACTAAAATGCCCCATTTGTAGAGATGTCTAACTATTTCATATCAACTGCAACCCAGACCCCTCCGGACATAGGGCTGTGGTAACAAGGAGCTTATCAGTAGATTACAGAGGACAGAGGCAGCGGAGCAAATACAAACATCTGGACCCAGCCCATGCTGCACTGGGAGAAAGGGACCCTGGGCTTGTAAACAGGGCATTTCAGCTACACAAGACTGTTCCCCGCTGTGGCATCTTCCCCTGGCTCACACCTAATGTGCCTCTACATGGCTTCTTCGCCAATGCTGTATTCCAGAAGCCATCTCTGGCATGGCATTCTAGACTCACCCAAATTTGGCTACTGTGAATTGGCTTATGTGTAGTTGCTAGAGTAGGCAATGATGTCATATTACAACAATCACACTGGTCTGTGCTTATTCTCCCAAGATCACTAATGTTTGGAAATGACCATGAGCAGGCTGGTTCACAACTCCAAATGAAAGCTGTAACCACGCCAGACCTAAAAGGAATGAACAGAAAATCTCACACAAATACAAGTAGCAGCTGGTTAGAAGTTTCAAGGACATATTTTCTGCTAAGTTAAGCCACCTGGGAAAGCTGCCAGTGCAGGTGAAGCACACAGCAAGCACGTATGGGATGTTTTCCACCCTCAGCACCAGGACGACATACAAACTTATGCCACTGATCCTGGCTTTTTTTCATGGCCCCTGTTGATTGATATCAGGGTTGTAATGGCATCACCTGAAATCTTGTTGAATGAATTCTCTAGTCCCACCTCCCTTTTCAACAGCGACCTCTTTCCTTTCGGTGAGCTGTCTTGCAAACTGTCTGTGTCTGTGGTAGGAGGACTGTCTGAGCCTTCAGAACCAGAGGGCCCAAACCCTTCCCTACACTAAGGCAGTCTGGAAACGGGACCATGACCTAATCTTGGTGATCAGATCCATTCAACCTTGAGAAGGTAAAGCAAGGATAGTCAGTGTGGCTCATGTCCATCCTACACTCGCCTCTTATACAATATGATTTCCCTCTCTCAAGAGGAGTCTGGTTTCCCTTGTCCTAACCCTGTGATGACCCCTGTAGCCACAGAATCCAGCAGCATGACAGTCACAAAAGCACTGAGGTGCTCACCTAGGTATCCCAGATTACACCCTCTGGGAAAAGCCAGCTGCTGTTCACAACACTTGATCAGTTCCTTGAAGACTCGTCTGAGTAAGAGCTGAGGACCCAGGACCAGACAGCATCAACGTGTCAGCCATGACAGTGAGCTCTCTTGGAAATGGATCATCTAGGCAAAGACCTCCAGTGCTGGCCGTAACTGATACACTGCAGGCAGTAACTTCTACAGGGGATGAAACACCATGGTGCTGGTAGGGGCAAAAGCTAAGGAAGTGGTTATGTCAGAGCAGGTCACCCAGTCTATTGTGGCTATGAACTAATTTTGTTCCTCTTCTTGTTTTGAGGGCCTCCAGAGTTCCCTTTGGTACCATAGAAAATTGACCTGTCAATTTTATGGATCCCCCCCAAGCACTACCAAATGATTCTCTCAACCCTGTTCAATTGATCCGACTCTAGTGAAATTACTCAGAACTGATTTCCAGGACTCAGAACCAAGACCCTAAGTACTGGCCAGGAAGGACTGTGGAAAGAGGAGGAAGGAGAGGACAAGGAAAGGGTACGGAAGAAAGCTAGATGGAGGTAATGACAACAGATGCACAGTGCAAGATTACACACCGGTCTAATCGCCTCATGTCGAGGGGAGCACTACCATTTTCTTTTACAGGCATGATTTGTAGAGGACAAAACCAGCGCTTTGCATGAGTGCTGGTAGGCTGTACCAGTTACTCATTTATTGCTGTCACATGATGAAGGCAACATATAGAGGTGGCCTATTTGGCTTAAGATTCTAGAGGATAAGAGTCTATTATGTCAGGGGTGGCAACAAGCAGTAGACATGGTGGCTGGAGCAGAAGCTGAGGGCTCTCATCTTGAACCCCAAGTAGGAAGCAGAGAGTGAAAGTGAAATGGCAAGAGTCTTTAAATTCTCAGAGCTTGCTTCCAGTGACATACTCCCTCTAACACGGATTCCTCCTAAACCTCCCAAACAGCACTACCAATTGGGGACCAAATATTCAACTATGAGCTACAGGAGACATTCTCATTCAAGCCACCACACAGGCCATGCCCATGCTCCTCACCACCACACTCAAACAGGGGGAGGGCTCTACAGCACTGGCCTGTGCTGGCTCTCAACAATGATCTACTGTTTAAGCACGGAACTTCTGTCCAGCCCTACGTTCAGTGAACACGAGCTGATCATGCACCTTTGTTGGACTGCATGACTGTTACCTCTCTGCAATGATGAAGACAAAGTATTCTGGAAAACTGGGAGCCTGCATTACAGGGCGAGACCACATTAAATGGGGTAGGGCTGTAAGTGTGTGACCACTGTGGCCCCTCATGAGAGCGTGTTAGTCATGGAAGTAAGCTGTGATGAGAGCTGGTCCCTTCTGTTCTCATTTCTCCCCATCTTCCCTACCCTCTCCCCCACCAGCAGCGCCTACCCCAAAGCCACACCTGCTTGTTACCTGTGCCAAGTTTAGCAAAGACCTGCATGGACTCATCAAAGCGCTTCTGGCAGAAGAGGTTGAAGGCATACAAGTTCTTAATGTGATGGATTTGCTGCTGCTTCTCAGTGTCTGAGTCATCTTTCATTTCCTAAGAAAAGACAGAATAAGTAAAAGCTCATCCCCTCTCCAAATACGTGCACGGCTCATTCTAGGTGGTAAAACATTCTAGAAACCACAGGTGCTAAGATAAAATGTACACTGCCTGATAAACTTCTTTTAATGAAAACTTTTGCTTCTTAAAACTGCATTAAAAACTTGGTTACACAGTTCTCAAAAAAACTTTATTTATTTCCGAGACAGGGTTTCTCTGTGAGCAGCCCTGGCTGTCCTGACACTCACTCAAGGCTGGCCTTGAACTCACAGAGCTCTGCCTGCCTCTGCCTCCTGAGTGCTGGGATTAAAACCATGTGCCACCACTGCCTGGCTTAATTTCATATATACAGAAGGTGTTTTGCCTGCACATATGTCTGTGACCACATGTGTGCAGTGCCCATGGAGGCCAGCACAGAGCATCAGAGTTATAGACAGTTGTGAGCTGTCATATGAGTACAGGCAATCCAGTCTAGGTCCTCTGCAAATACAGCCAGTGCTCTTAACTGATGAGCCATCTCTTCAGTCCCTGGTTATATACTTTAAATATATATTTATTTTTATTTTATGAGTGTTTGCCTATATGTATGTATGTGTACCACATATGCCTGGTGCCTGGAAAGCCCGGGAGAGGGTACAGGACAACCTGCACATCATACTATAAAGTGCCTATGCAATGAAACTCACTAGAGCTTCTTTCTACAAAGTGCCTAACTAGCGTCCCTGAGATCTATTAAGGCCACGGCAAATAAGGGAGGAAGAAACTGTCATAGCCTGGAGATCACTGAGGACATGTACTAATAAATGAATGTGAGTACCAGACTTGATCATGACATTAATAGAAAGCTGGCCTAATCTTATCAAGCCTGAAGTTACATTTAAAAACAAAATCTGCCAGGTGGTGGTGGCACACACCTTTTAATCCCAAAGGCAGGCAGATCTCTATGAGCTCAAGGCCAGCCTGGTCTACAGAGTGAGTTCCAGGATAGTGAGGACTACATAGAGTGACCCTGTCTCAAAAGAAAAAAAAAAAAAAAAAGTCAATAGAAGCATGTGGGAAGGATCCCCAGTGCAATGACATGAGTTCAAAACAGAAGAGATTCCAATACACATTTCACTGGGGACTCAAGGTCTGCAGAAGAACGTGCACTTGTGGCAAAAGGACATCCCATG
This sequence comes from Phodopus roborovskii, assembly GCF_943737965.1. NCBI lineage: Eukaryota > Metazoa > Chordata > Mammalia > Rodentia > Cricetidae > Phodopus > Phodopus roborovskii. Next base: position 32,916,776 of record NW_026126416.1, on the reverse strand, counting down.
CACAGCTCTAGAATAACAGAGAGTCCAATATGTTCCAGGACTGAAGGACTCTGTGTCTTAAAGAGCTCGGAAATGTTCTGTTTATAGCCAAAGGCTAACAAATGAGTTATTATTAGCTTTATCTCTCCTTCTAACTTTTCCCTCTTTGATATCTCTTTTGATTAGACTTTACTAAATTTAATATGTTTCTTTAAAATGTTTCTCAGGTCAGGTAGTGGTGGTGCATGCCTTTAATCCCAGCACTTGGAAGTCAGAGGCAGGAGTTCGAGGCCAGCCTAGTCTACAAAGTGAGTTCCAAGACAGCTAGAATTGTTACACAGAGGAACCTTGTATCAAACAACAAAACCAAATAATAATGATAATAATAAAATAAATCATTTCCCAGAGACTAGTAAGATGGCTCAGAGGGTAAGAAATCTTGCTGTACAAGTCTGGTGACTTGAGTTTAATTTAATTCCTGGAACCCATGTATAGGTAGGTGCAAGAAGAAAACCCACTACAAAGTTGTCCTCTGATCTCCACATGTATTCTGTAAGAAACATACAACTCACACATATGTATACACACAAACAAAATTTTAAACCGAGTAAATACATAAATAAAATGCTTCTCAATTTCTTTCTTTACTGTACCTCTTCTCTCCTCCCCTCCCTTCCCTTCTCCACCATCACCCTAGCGTACTACTGTCAACACACAGCTATACCTGCACTGTGTATGGAAATATTTCTAAACCTGGCCTGGCATCGGTACGCTTTCCAGCTTATTCCCAGATATTTATGCCATACCTTCTGCTCAAGTCAGTGAATGTTCTAAAGCTGTACCACACTTGTTTTCACTTTTTTCCCCCATTTTTCCATTTGTGTGTGCGTGCTCACATACTCACATACATGTGACTGGGTGGCATGCATGTGTGTGCATGTGAAGTACTAGGTTGATGCAGGGAATCATCTTCAATCACTCTTACACCTTATTCAATGAGGCAGGGTCTCTCAATCAAACACAGAGCTGGCTGATATGACTAGTTTTGCTAGCCAGCTTGCTCTGGGGGATGATCTATCTCCACCTTCTAAGGCTGAAATTATAGGCAGGCTGTCATATTCATCTTGGGCACCAGGCACACATGAAAGAACATTTTTAAAAAGATGAAATACTGGGGCTGGAGAGATGGCTCAGTCTTTAACATACTTAAGGACTTGAATTCAGAGCCCCAGTACCCCAGTAAGCAGCCAGCCAGGTAAGGCTATGGATAACTATAATCCCTATGTTGGGAAAGCAGAGAAGAGGATCCCTAGGTCAGGCAGTTTAGCCAAACTGGTTATCTCTAGGTTCAAAAAAGTAGAGAGTGACTTAGGAAGCCACCTACCATCAACCTCTGTCTATTACATGCTCTCTCAGACACACAAACCCAAGATGAATATAGAATGCCACTAAAAATATGAAAGAATGCTGACTCTCACTAGCCAACAGAGAAATGCAAATTAAAATTATGTCGAGATTCCTGCTTATCCTAGTCAGAATAGCAGTCATTAAGAAAATGAGTAACTATAAATGCTGGCAAGGGCAAGAACAAGAGGGAGACTTTATGCACTGCAGGTAGGAATGCCAAGCCCGGCCACTACGGAGACCAGTGTGGAGGTTTCTCAAAAACCTTTACACTTGATCTCCCACATAAGCTAGCTTCACCACTTCTAGGTATGGAGGGCTTCAAGTCAATGTATCCTAGAGACACTTGCTGGAGAAATGACTCAGTCCATAAAGTGTTTGCATGGCAAGCAGAAGGACCCAGATTTGAGCCCTAAAACCCATGTAAAAAGGCTGGTGTGGTGGTACCTTCTTGCAATCCTAGCACTGGGGAGGGCTCTAGCCTAACTAATGAGCCCCAGGCCCCACTCAGAGACTCTATGGGGAAGGGGGACTTGGATGGCCGCCCTGAGGCACAGCACCTGAGGCCTCCAGTCTCCACATGCACACACATATTGGTGCATATGCACCAGTACACACACATGCACACATACACAAAAGCAGCTCCATAAGTAATTAAAGGTGATCGTTCTTTTCGTTCAGAGACAGTCAAGCCCTGCAAGACCATCTAGAAACCAAGCTTACTATTATCATCATCAAGTCCTTTGCCCAGTCTAATGCCCAGGTTAGGTCCAGAGACTTATGGTCGGTTGTGGAAATTAAATCCACTTTCTACAGATGATATCACATAAATCACATGTGTCATGTGTGACTGTAATCCCAGCACTTGGAGGGCGAGGGGGGCAGACTGCCACAAGATTGAGACCAACATGTTTGTCACAAAAATTAAAAAGAGAAAAGACAATCACTAGGAATGGGAGAGAAAAACAGAACAAGACACACTGCTGCTTTGCCTGGAACACCAGTCCACACGACTACAAAGGAGAGTGGATACAGATAGCGGAATGTGCTTTGTGTCTCCCAATAGATTCCAGTGTCAGGGACGTTCCCTATGGTGGCAATACCGAGAAATGAGGGTGGACCTTCAAGAGCTGGGGCTTAGTGGAAGGTTTTCAGGTTACTAGGGACTAAAGACATTCTTGAGAGAAGGCTGCTATGAAAGGAACCCTGACCCCTCTTGTATGCTCATGGTGTAACTAACTGTATGTCTTTGTATTTCTACCTGTTCCAGGTAGTAGCAAAGTCAAGGAGTGGCCCTTGTCATGGAGCCTGCACTATGCCATTTGGACTTTGGACCTCTGAAATGTGAGGTAAATAAAACACCCCTTTTCCCAAGTTGTCTGTTGCTACAGTGACAAAAAGCTGACTGGCCAGTGGCCATAGTAAACAGAAGGCTGCAGCTTGGTTCAGAAGTCACTGCTGAGAGAAACCAGGGGCCCTCTAGTGGCTACATCAACTATACAGTATTATAACATTTATGACTATGTGGTAATGTGTGCATTGTCTTTAATTGTTCCAAACCATATAATACCTACTAAATTACTTTATTCTTCCATCGCTTTCCATTTTTTAACTGATATTCACTCTACACTTGAACAGATCAACAAGGTAAAATCATTAATTACATAGATATCTGAAGGTGGACTAAAACTCTCTATCAAAGTCCCCAGGATTCCAGCTTATTCTTTATATACATAAATACAGATCTAAATACAATCCAAATACAAACATCTATACCATGTTCAGCTGCTTAGAGAATGATGAGGAAAGCAGTCTGCTCCCAAATCTAAGGACCAAGACTTACTGCGAGCTGCAGAGCCAGTTCAAACTGCTTGTCCTGAAGAAGTTGTTGGATCTGAGTTGCCATGGGGACAGGAATGAGTCTCCAAACAAAATGATTGCTGGCCACATAGATAATGTTTGATCTGGAGGCAGAAGAATATTGGTAAGAGGGCATGGGATTTACAGTGGTACAGGAACTTGGGAGCAATGCAGCCAAAGCAGAGAGAGAAATTCCTTACCCTCCTGAGGTAATGAAGCGGGGCCTTTGCAACTCAGTGCTCTGAACCAGAAGCCTTGGTTCAAGGGTTCGGATCTCCACGTATCGGGGCAATACTGCAATGATGTATGGAGGCTGGTGCTCTGCAAGAGAGAACATGTTCAGCTTGCGTTCTAGTCAAAGGCTTTGGGTTAGGATGAGCTTGGATTCAGTTGCTCACTTGAGGACCCATCACTGCAATCCACAGAAAAAAAGGACCATTGCTTGTTGAGTGATATCAAGAGACACTGCTTACATAGCCGAGCTACACTGAGCTTGGCTAACACGGCTGGACCAGCTCCGCTGTATAAAAGCTTCCGATGCCCCCTTCCCATTTGTCACAAAGCCAGGCCAGAGAAATGTAGGGTGCAGCTGTCCTGCCAATGCAGCTGTAAGTGAACTGGGCTACAGAACTGCCTTGCATTCTCCTAGAGAGAACAGGAAGAAAGAAGCGTCTTTTTTTTTTTTTTTTCTTCCTTATACTTGCTAAGTTTTCTGCTTGAGATTTTCAGAGAAAGGATACAAATTCCACTTAATGCCTGCTACAACCAGAACACTCCTGTCTTTTCTAATACTCATACACTGGTCACTTAATCCCCAGTGCAATGGTATTGGGAAGCAATACCTGGCTTCTTCCTCAACTTTGTTAAAAGGATGTTTCTCATATCTACTCTTTTCTTTCTTTGTGACAGGAACGGGACAATCCAGCTTAGTATGCTGGGTGTAGCAGAAGAATCTATAAATGTGCTAAAGTTAGTATGCAAAAAAGCCTAAAATCTTTGCCATGAAAGCCTTCCTCTGGGGGGGGGGCTGTGTGGTAAGGCAACAGAAAACGTATCTTTGAAGATATATAAAAGCTTAGAACCTCTAAGACTGAATAAAGACAAGCTTTACTTATACTGAATTCTAAAATAAATTTACTGCTTGTACACAACATTAGACCTAACTGTAAAAACTTAAACACAGGTACTGCAGGTGTGACTGTTATAGAACAGAAAAAAAAATCATAAATAAAGGATCTTTGACTTGGAGCCAGAGAAAGGCAGTTTACAGCAAATCTGGAAACTGTGTTATAGGTTTTAGATGCTACCTGGTGATATTCTTAGCTCTGAGACTGGTAAAGCTAGTGGTTTGCTAAAAATACACTATAAAAATTGTTGGTTCTAAAGGTTTATTTTATTATTTATTTATGTATATATGTGTATGGGTATGCTAACAGAAACCAACAGAGGGTACTGGATCCCTTGGAGCTGGAGCTATAGACATTTAGTTGTAAGCTACCGGACATTAGTGCTGGGAACCAAACTCTGGTCCACTGGGAGAGCAGCAAGTATTCTCAACTGCTGCACCATCGCTCCAGTCAAAGAACACAATGCTTTCTCGAGAAGTTCTACCTAGGACGCTACCAGACTCTCAGGCCCTTCAATGGGCCTCTGACAGCTGGCCTTACCTAATTCCTCCATAGTTCAGACTGTCAGCTTGCCTTCTTCAGTCAGTTTTCACCCTGTTCTATCTGCCCTGAGTGTAAGGGAACGGTTCTTTAAGTCATATCCCAGACTCCCTGCCTGGCCTCGTCCACTCTTACCTATACAGGGCATCCTCTTCATGTCTAATTAAACAATCAAACTTCCCTCTCTGTGAACTTCTGAATTCTAACACATCCATGGTGTCATGTCTCTTCATCTGAAATGCAACCCTTTTCTCATGAGCCAGACTCTCTTGGTACAAAGTCTTAACCATGTTTGTGTTTCTGACTGCAAAGAAAGTGCAACAAGCATGCCACATGTTTCCAGAAAATACCACTGCAAAAGAAAGGGAGCCTAAGGCAGGCTTAGAAAACTCTATCCCGAAGACAGTCTGCCCTTCTAAATTGTACATATCAGAGGGACGAGTAAGGAATTTCCGAATGCAGACTGTTTGGCAAAGGAGCTAATAAAAACTATTAACAGGGCTCAATGAGATGATGGGACAGACTTAGTAGACTTCCTAGGGGAGGTCTTACCCCCTCTGAGGAGCAGATGGGAGGTGGGGGTGGGGTGGGTGGACGGTTTGAAAGGAAAGGGAGGGGGAACTGGGATTGGAATGTAAAAATTTAATTAAAAAATGAACAAAACAAAATTACAAACAAAAACATCTTCGGCTCATTGAAAAAAGAAAAACCATTAATGGGAAGGAAAAAGAAGAGGGACAAGGAAGTGGAAATGAGGTAGACAACCACTTCCTGAAATGCGTGCTCCTTTGTACATTCTTCCCCTCTGAAGAAAACCCATTTCCAGAGACACCTTATCCCCTCTTAATGTTCTGAAACTATTTACTTAAAAGAAGGACAACTGGGGGTGAGTGGTGAAAGGTAGGCAGTCTGCTAGAGCCATGATGGAACTGATTCCAGGGATGACACAGCCTCCACCCAAAGGACAAAACAGCAGCTACTGCTGGGCTCACCCATGGCCACTGGGATGTCTGTCCAGTTCAGGGCGCATTTCTGTGTGCAGACGCCTTCCTCGTTGAGTACCACAGTGAGATCATCCTGACCCACAGCCACTTTTCCATCTGCCAGAGGTGCCACCAAGGGCTCCAGCTGCTTTCCTGTTGGGAAGAGCTCTTTGATGGATCCCTTTCCATCCACCTGCAGGAAAACATGAGGCATAAATGCAGCCTGGAAAAATCTACACAAAACCTAAACTGGAGAAGCCAATGAAGTTCCTTGTTTGACTTGAGTGACTATGGTTTTCATTGTGACAATCTTTACCACAATGTAAGACCAGTTTTCAAAAGCAGAGAATCATCTGCCTGGCACCAACCATGCTACAATGCAGAGCAACTGGGGCTTTTCCCCATGCTATGTACTACAATACATAGCATTACTGATGGTGGGAATATAAAATGGTACAGTGTTATGAGTAGGTTTCTTCCTGCTGGCCTGGTCCCACTGCCTTGCCAGGCCCAAATAATACACAGAGACTCTGTATTTGATATAATGATGTTGGCCAGTTACTAGTTTCTTATTGGCTAGCTCTATCTTAAATATTAACCCATTTCTATTGACCTAAGTATTTCTGCATGGTCTCATCTTATCGGAGAGAGGCTCCAGCATTCTTCTCTTTCAGTCCACCATCTTGAATCTCCTCCCTACTCCTCCCTACCTTCTTTTCTTATTGGCCAACAGTGCTTTATTCATTAACCAATAAGAGAAACATATATACAGAATAAACATCTCCCATTAAGATAGTTTATATGCTAGCTTTTTATAGAGCTAAGCACAAGCCACCACAGGAGCTGGCAATACCACTTCTATTGTCCATGGGAAATAAAAATTTATATTTATACAAATCCTCACATACAAATGTTTATAGCAGCTTTATCCAGAGTTGCTAAAAATGGGGAACCAATGTATCCTTCAGCTGATGGGCAAATAAACAAACTGCAGTCCATTCATAGCACGGAATATTACTCAGCACTGATACACAAACACAGACGAAATCTCAAATGTACTATGACAAGTAGAAGATCTCCATTTGATACAATTCTGTTTATATGACATTCCACAACAGATAAAACTTAAAGAGACGACACAACTTTAGCAGTGGAGATCAGGGAGTTGGAAGGAATGTGGGAGGTGATAGGCTTGTTTTGAATGTCACTGTGGCATTAGTTACATAACCCCAATTCTTGTTAAACCCAAGAATTATACAACAAAAAGGATGGAATTTAGTGTATGCCGAGACACCAGCAAGATTTGGCACCAGCAGAAAATGAAACCCTTAAGACGGTGAAGGGGCTGAGGGGCAGCAGCTCAGTGGTGATGGTGGGTGTGACAGAACAGAAGCACCCACTGCAGTCACAAGGCGGGACACCTGCGCTGGCTTTAGGCCTGCCACACTGCAGACCCCTCTGGCATGTACACGCTGAGAACACAGACTCCTTTAGGACTTTGCACCCCGAGTGCAAAACATCCCCACACTAAACATGTGGAGCAAAAATAGCAAAGAGATAAACAATAAAGAGCTAACATTGTGGGGAAGGCTTCTAGAACTGCCAAGTCTGAATTATTAGACCAGGGTGAAGCCAAGAGGTTTGGATCACTCAGTAAGGAGTGCTCTGTCTTTCCTATCTGCAACATTCTCTTGAGAGGGGAAAAGACAATGCTGTGGCTATTCTCCACCCCGTGGTAGAAAACACAAGTTATAAAGACAGTTTCCACAGCAAGATTCTTTTTTTAAATGTGTATGTGCATTTCACCTGGAGTTGCAATTACAGCAGGCTATTAGTAGCCATGTGGGCGCTGGGAGCTGAACTTGGGTCTCCTAGAAAAGAAGTCAGTGTTCTTAACCACTGAGCTATCTCCAGCCTCCAGCAAGATATATTTTATAAAACCAGGGTTGGAGACCCAGCAGAAGTGTTTTTTCTTTTCTTTGGGTGCTGTTCCACTGCTCACCTGTACTGACTTTCTGACTTGGGGAGACAGGGAGTCTAGATAGACAGCATCCCATTTCCTCATCAGCATTTTCTATAATATACCTACGTGATTTCTGAAATTAATAGAAAAACTGAACACAAATACAGTAAGAGATTTTGAACTCTAAAGTCAGAAATACTTAAGTTAACACTAAAACTCATATGTAATTCTAAGCAATGACACCTGGGAAAGAGTGTGACGATGACTCAGACAGAGCCCTGACCCGGTCCCAGTCATCAGACACTGTGAATAATGATAAGAGAGAACTCAGAGCTGACTCTGCTTGCCTGAAGCCACACAGACCCTGAATGGGGAAAATACTAAGGACACAAACACATAAAAACTATGCACACACAGACAGGAACACTGTTACACCCAAAGCTCTACTTAAGGAGGTCTCCCAATCCATAGGTCAGAAGCGATGACCATCTGTGGAGTAAACTCATGATTACCTTCCCAAGGTAAACTGATGAGAGTGGTAAGAACAGAAGATTTTTTTTTACCCTGATCAGATAGTAGTCTCTCTTGAAGCCAACACAGATGGAATTTTCACACCATGCCATCGACTTGGGTACATCGGGTACACTAAAGTCCCCCTGAAAAAAGAAAATATGAGTTCAACCGAAAAGATTTAGTTAAAGGCAGATCCAGGCCTTTCTGTTATACTACTTCCATTCTGCAAAATACCTTGTACCCCCACCTGAGCACAATTCTTGGCAAACTATATAAATAAAATATAAACCCAGGTCTGGGCTTAATCCCAGCACTGGAGATGCAAAGGCAAGAAGATCTCTGAGTTCAAGGCCAGCCTGGTCTGCAGAGCAAGTTCCAGGACAGTGAGGGCTATATAGAGAGACCCTATCTCAAACAACAATAACAAAAGAAAACCAATCAACAAATAATATGAATTACCCTAATAAAAATATAATCGCCCAGGAACTGGAAAAATGCATCTGGAGATGGTGAGGGCCACTATAAGATAAAACACTCTTCAGTAATGCTGTGCAGTTACACAGCAGTGGGCATGAGCAAGCCCCATGGGACTGCATCAGTGAATCCGCCTGGGAGAACCTCATTAGACCTGACAGGAGGCTGTGGGCTAACTACTGCAGCAGCTTCCACCCCACCCACCCAGCAGGTATGTGGACTTTACCTGCAGTTCGTGGAATTCCCTGTCCTTCCAGAAATACAGCTGCAGCTTCTTTCTCACGGCCACGCACATCCTCAACACCTCCTCGCCTGTCTCAGTGTGCTAGGGAGAAACATGGAAGCCAATGAGGATTCGATGACACCATGGCCCAGTGGCAAGCAGACTGGCAACCTCGGCTTGAATACAAATCTGCAAATCCTAAAGTCCCACTGCCAATGCTGTGTGGAGGAATGCTGCTCTGCCAAGTACTTAGACACACCTGGATGAGGAGCACTTCTTCCAGACAAACATTCCCAATTCAGAAAAAATCCCAGAGTATGCCTTCTATCCTAAACTGTGCCATCCCCATCCTGCCTCCCTTTTCCTTAAATGTTTCTTGCCCATGGCTGCTATGAACTGGGTCTGGGGTCAGCATGAGTCAGTGACAGCAGACCCACTTGTAATACTTAGAAAGAATTGGGAAAAGGAAATCTCCAAGCACAGATCAATTAAGAGCGGAAGTGAGGGAGCTGGAGAGATGGCTTGAAGGTTAAGAGCACTGGCTGCTCTTCTAGAGGTCCTGAGTTCAATTCCCAGCACCTACATGGTGGCTCACAACCATTGTTTATAATGAGATCTGGTGCCCTCTTCTGACATGCAGGTGTATACGCAGGCATAACACCATATGACTAGGTAAATCTTAAGAAAAGAAAAGAGTGGAAGTGGGTCACCAAGAGCGAACAGTGATCCCAGCTGAGAAGAGGCCCAGGGAGTCTGAAGAGTGGAAGGATGATGAACTGCCAAAAACAAAGATGTCATTTTTGAACAATGCAATTCCCCTAATGACAAAGACCATGGTAATTTGTTTAGAACAAGTCAATTTACTACTATGAACAGGTTCATGATAGCATTAGGGTCTTACTTTCCCCTAATGGTTTGCCTGACAACTACCTACCTTTACCTCTGGCTAGTTGCCTCCTGACACACAGACACCTGACATATTAATTAGCACACAGGAAATGAAAGTCTTGTGTCCTTGTACCACATATAGTATGATCCAAAGCAAATATTCTTGTCTGAAGGCTGCTGGGTTTGGATGTCAGTCCTTCTTCCCTTGGTTGGAACTTAGGCAATGCTGGATTCACAAGACCAAAGTTCACCTCAGACACACTCACCTGGAGGTCACAGGTGAACAATGATGCTCCCTTGGCCTTTGAAACTGTAGTGATTTGTTGAAATGTCAGCAAGTCATGAACATAAATGTTGTTTTCTGTTTGGGAGGAAGTACGATGTCACTAAGTCAATTGCTAACACAGTCACCAAGTTAAAAACAACAAAGTAACTGTAACATCTACAAGAAGTGAACTGCAGAGGCTGGCTGAGGATGTACCTCCAGTTTCACCCACCATGATCCAATCCTGACTCTATCAGTGCAAACATCTTCTGACCTGGGCATTCCGTTCCTTAAGACTCCAAGCTGACTTCAGTAAAGGGCCTTTCCCTTCCTACTGCACTTGTCCTCTCAAGTGTGGAAATATGTCAGCATATTTATCTAGGAAATAGCTAGGATGTTCCAATTAGAAAAAAGAAATACTCTCTGGATTTTGTAGAAACCATGGCAAGTACTTCTGTTCAAGCAAAATTAGCAAAGTAATGCAGCAGTCTCCCATGATCCACTCAGTTCCAAGATACCAATCAGTGCCTAAACCAGGTCAGACTAACCCCTGTATTCCTTTCCTATTCATATTACCATTGAAAAAAGCTTAATTTGGCATAACCAATAATGAACAATTATGATACACAACAGCAACAGCACACTTGTGCTCTCTCTCAGGAGACTTTTTTTTTTTTTTTTTTTTTTTTTTTTTGGCTTTTCCAGACAGGGTTTCTCTGTGGCTTTGAAGCCTGTCCTGGAACTAGCTCTTGTATAGCAGGCTGGCCTCAAACTCACAAAGATTTGCCTGCCTCTGCCTCCCGAGTGCCGATTAAAGACACCACCTGGCTTCTCTCAGGAAATCTTACTGCCAAATTTCTTTCAATCCCACAGTTGACTACAGCTAACCAAAATTGCAGAAAGCAAATTTGTGGGCAGAAGGATGACCAAAACATCTGAACTGGCCTTTTAGCTAGTTCCTATGGTAAAGATTTAGTGCTTACGTGTTTAGCTGTGGATCTGGGAATGAAGGTTATAATGATTCTGCTATTTAGACCTTGGGCTAAATAGTAGAGCATGTGAGATAAGTTTCTAGTCTTCAGCCTCTCTGGCTGCTTCCTACAAAACAATGACTTTGCAAGTGAAGCTCTAACAGTCTGGCACCATCTGCCTCTTGCTTGATAGCTTGCCATTCTTCACCACATGCCCTAAGGCAGACCATAAGGAACAACTACCATCACATGCCTTGCTTAAGTTGTTCCCTGCCACTCAGACCCTGACTACTTCTCTCTTCCTACAGAAACTGAATCAGTCCCTCCCATTCCTCAGATCTCACAGCACTGTTACATCTGTATGACTGTTACTTCATAAATTTTGGTCATGATAATCAGAATATAAATATCAAAGGTAGAAACAATGTCTCACTGATATCAGTATTTCTAATGTCTACTTCAGGCTTGCACAGGCTACAGTATATAAATACACGATCACTCGATGGATTATTACTTGTTGATCACTGAATAGAGAATCTTGAAGGTTGGAGTTCAAATTCATGGGAGATTCTGCCTTCGTTACCCATATGCCCTACTGTATCTGGTTAGAAGATACTAGCTCATTGTTAACTACTGTCAAGTTAAAACAGGAAATACAAATATAGCCTCTTTTCTTACCTAACAAGCTGACTAGAATCTTAAACTGGGAAACCACATGGATCTGGAAAATAGCAAATCATTACACTCAATTAAACATTTCTGGTAAGGTTTGTTTAACAAAAGTTCACGTAACAAGAAGACTAAATCAGACTAAAGGGCCTACTAGTTACAGACATCTGACTCATTTTTCTGTGTAACCACAGTTTCTGCTTGTGAAAGAGGATTCAGGCACATGACCACAGGGAGAGATTCCTGATATAAAGAGGGTGGAGAGAAGAGGATTCAAATTAAATAACATCATCAAGTTCTAGGACTTGAGTGTGTCCCTCAATAGCTAATGCATTTGTTGGGAGCCTGGGCCCCACTGTGGCGATATTAAGGAGAAAGGCCTGGTGGGAAGTCTATGGGTCACTTGAGATATATAATTAGAAGAGGGAGAAATAGTGCTCATGGGATTCTTCAATTAGTTCTCAAGAGAGGAAAGGCTGTTAGAACAGGTCAATCTCTTCCTGAATCATCTCTGGCTTCCTGTGTGACAATATGACCTTTCCTTGTGTCCTGTCACAAGCCTTTCACCATGGCTGAGATGCTGGCAGCACTGTGTTCTTGAACTTCTTGAACTGTGAGCTTGGTCAATCATTTTTCTTCCTGTTTCAGTTATTGCATTACAGTATTGAAAACCAGACTGGCACATCAGGGCCTCATAGAAGCCAAATAATACTTATAGCAATCATCATGGCCACTTACCTGCTGGATCTTTTTGGAAAAGTTCTTATTGGACTTCTCTAGTGTTACCTCAAACCTGTTACAACCTATGGGAAACAAACAAACTTCTGTAGTTCCAAACATGGGAATCCATAGAAAACAAAAATGTGGCATCTTATGCGCTCCTAAAAGACTGTAAGTCAGAGGTCTAAAACAGGTAACTCTATTTTCTGAGCACAGTAGGTGGCTTTGAACTCCAGGGTCACAGCAGAGGGTTTCATGCACCTTTGACATCAGCAGAAAAGATCACACGATGTTTACCGATACAGCAAGCTACCTGGAATCTGAAGATCTTACTCTACAAAATACATTGGCCAAGTGTTTCTCAAGAAGAGGGTAAACAATAGTAGTTACAAGAGAGCCTGAGCCCCGAGCCCCAGCCCAAAGTCTACTTCCACCTAGAACTAGCTCCCAGCAGCAACCCTACATCCTGCACCACGAGGACAGAGCAAACAGCACCATCTCCAAGCCAGAGCACACAAATGCATCTACACTTACTGCCACTTTCAGGTGAGGCTACATCTGCTGGCACTGTTGCAAAAAAAAGGGGAAGACAGTCAACACCACAAAGACACATGAGCCCAATCTAGCTGGAGAACAAACACATTCAGCTACAGAAGTTACTGAATCAAAATGGGGCAATTGTGATAATGACAACTACTATAAACAGTAACTAGATACAGAGTGCTGGACTGATCTTAATTTATATTTCATATCACCTCACAACTAACCCCAAGGAGCTGGTATAATTATCCCAATATTTTCTAAGAAAAGGTCTTATTTTGTAGTCAACAGTGGCCTAGATTTTACTGCATAGCCCAGGCTACCCTTGAACTTACTGCAAGCCTCCTGCGTCAGCCTCCTGAATGCTGGGGTTATAGGCATATATTGCCACATGGGTTTTCTCTTTTTCCCAGTTTTATTACTATGGCAGGAGTACACATATGTGGAGTTGGTTCTCTCCTACCCTTACACAGACAATTTCCAAGGACTGAATCTGGGTCGTCAACAGAGCACTTCCCCCACTGGGCCACCTCGCTGGCCCCTCATTGATTGGTTGGCTAGCTGGTTTGTCTTTGAGATAGGGTCTTATTGCATTTTTTGAAACAGGGCCTTGTTATATTGTCTAGGATGGTCTAGAGCTCTTATCCTTTTGTTTCAGTCTCCAAAGATTTTGGGATTACAGGTATGTGGCAGTATGGAAGGTTCTAAAACCATATTCGAGGTGTCTGAAGGATTAAGTAGCTAGAGGAACAGCCAGAGTTTGACAAACGTCTGTTCTCACATGGATATAGCAGGAAAAGAGTAATATACTTTTTTTTTCCCCCCAAGTAACTGGATCTTCATTATGGATAATATACTTGACAAAGGGCATTTCTTAGAACAAGGACTAACCCTTAGACATATCAGTGAACTTTCACTGTTTAAAGCTCTAGCCTTTGTAACTTTTGGCAAACATTCCCATTGTGTTTCTTTGAAGTGACTTCTTTAAAACAACAACAAAACAGCTGGGCACAGTGGTCCATGACTTTAATCCCAGCACAGGGGAGGCAGAGGCAGGTGGGTTTCTATGAGTTCCAGGTCAGCCTGGTCTACAAAGTGAGTTTAGGACAGCTACGGCTACATAGTGAGACCTTGTCTTGAAACAAAAACCAATCACCCCCTCAAAAGGAAAAAAAAAAAAAAAAAAAAAAAAAATAACCCAAAAAACCCATCAAACAAAAACAAACAAACAAAAACATACTTTACTCAATATCCCAAGGGCTCTGAAAAACTAGTCTTTCAGGCAAAACTAATGTGCCATAAAAAAAAAAAAAAAAAATCAGCCAGTTCATCTCATTACTCAACAACATATAGAACACCTTTCCCTGAAATAGCCATGGGCCTGAATACCGAAAACTATAACTATGAAGGCCAGGCTAGTCTTGAATTTGAAGCAATCCTCCTGCCTCAGCTTTCTACATCATGGGCATTACAGGCAAAAAGTCACCACACACCTGACCTAAAAGACTTTTTGTATTTTGTTTTGTGAAACAGAATCTCACATTGCTGCCCAGGTGCTCTCAAACTCATGGCAATCCTCCTGTCTCAGGCTCCAAAGTGCTAGTATAATACATGTAAGACACCATGCCTTGCTGACAACTTTTGTTTGGTTTTATTGTAGTGTTCTGCATATGACCTTAACCAAAAGGCTGAGAAGCAATTAAACCTGAATCCATAGCATATGGCCAAAAAACAGCTATTAAAATGTTTTAGATTGTTCAAGGTAAACTTAATATTTAGATCAATGACTACATATGTCATAGAATAAAACATTCTAGCTTTGAGAACTCCAACTTTAAAGCAAGGACAAGCAAAGTACTACCCACAGGGCCCCTCTGTGTGTAACAGTTTCAGAATACAACATGACACAGATTTTATGACCCATAAAGGCTAACTTGAACTTATTTCTTTTTGTGTGTGTGTGACAGGGTTTCTCTGTATTGTTTTGGAACCTCTCTTCTTGAAGGATTACATTTGTCTGTTTGTTTTGTTTTTTGAGTCAGGGTTTCTCTATGTAGCCCTGGCTGTCCTGGAACTTACTCTGTAGACCAGGCTGGCCTCAAACTCAGAGATCCATCTGCCTCTGCCTCTCAAGTGCTGGGATTAAAGGTGTGCACCACCTCCACCTTGTCAGCACCTGTGGCATAGACCATGCCCATTGGGGGGATGGAGACAAGGTGTCTCCAGATGTCCTCCTGTCCCTGTGCTGCCAGCAAGAGAGCTCTTCAAGTCCCCTCCTCAGCCTTAGTTCCCTCAGGTCTCCATGGATGATTCTTCCAGCTCAGCCTGCCGAGTGCTGCAATTACAGGTGTGAGCCACCATGCCTGATGCCTTTCTAATTTTTTTTTATTATGAGACAGGGTCTTGTTATACAGCTCAGGCTGACCTTAAAACTTGTGATCCTTTTGCCCCAGTCTCCTGAGCATTATAGGTAAGACACCATGCCCAGTGCCCCTTCCTCTTTCTCTACTGCCTCAAAAAGATGTTCTCTCCAGCATTAGAGACCTCTTTTCAGATTCCAAAAAGAGGCTCTTATTTCTACTCTTACCCTGAGTTACTAAGGAAATATATATCAGGTTGAAAATTGTAATTGCTGGGGCTGGAGAGATGGCTTAAGAGCCATCTTGTTAAGAGCACTTGCTACTCCTGCAGAGGACTTGTGTCTGATTCTTAGCATCCGTATCTGCCAGCTGACAACCACCTATATCTCTAGCCTAGGAGATCTGATGCCTTTTTCTATCTTTCCTAGTTATGTATGTCACAGAAACACACTCTGTCTGTCTATCTGTCTGTCTCTTTCTCTCTCTCTGTCAAACACACACACACACACACACACACACAAATAAATGAAAAAAATTAAAAGAAAACTATGTAATCATTGGATTTTCAGGTTCATTATGGTTGAATAATGGCAACTTAGTTCAACCTCTTCTTGCATAAAGAACAAGTATCTATATATAGTGGTTTTAGGGCAAACATCAGTTTTCCTTTTTTGTGTTTGTGTATGTGCATACTGTGTCCAGGAACATACGTACATGTGTGCACATGCATGTGGAGGCCAGAGAGTAACATCAGATTATGTTTTGCCTTGGTTTTGGGGACGATGTCTATCACTGGGACCTGGAACTTTTTAATTCTGCTAAGTCTGCCAGCCTCTACTTTCTCAGACCTGGGATTCAGGCACATGGTAAGCCTGGCTGTTTTATGACAGTTTTGGGGATCAGATTCAGATCTTCATGCTGACAAAGCACAAACTCTACCAGTTGGGCTCTCTCTCCAGGCTCCCAAACATCCACTTTCTATAAATAAAACTACAGATGTAAAACCAGAAAGAAGGGGATAGTCTTTAACAGACCACATTTCAAACACTTTAGCTATTATTGTACATTGTTACTGACAAAGTCATAATTAATTAGAGCTCTAGTTTTTAAAGTCCTGTCAAGCCTGTTATTGCTTTACCTGCTCCCAATAGCTTTTTCAAAGTTTACAAAAGAGGATGCTGGTATCACAAAGGGCTCATCCGGTCATGTGACCGAGAAGAAAAATTGGGTACAAACTGAGATTGCCCTCCTTTAGTCTATTCTCATAAGTTAGTGCCATCCACGTCAACGGCTACTGTTCTTCATCATTTTTCTTTCTTTTTGCCCACCACTACATAGCATTTGTACAGGATTCTTATTCCCATCAGAAATATTTCTTATTAGGTAGTGAATCTCCTAGATAAGAAGGTGGGTACTATTCAGCTCCACTCACCAGAGGAGGCTAGGAAACAGTTTGCTAAAGAAAACAGACACTTACCAACATCCTTCCGAATCCTGTAGAGAAGGAGATGTCCTTGTTTGGTTCCAACAAGAAGCCATTCCTCTAGAATAGAGCCCAGAGAAAGTTAAACAGCTTTTGTGAAAATCCTGTTTCTTTAACTTGGATTCTGAGGAGGCTGGAGTTGTGTCCTGGTAAGTAAGAGTATCTGCCTAGTGTGAGACATATAAACCCTGCATTCAATTCCCAGTGTGTATGTGTGTATGGGGGGACTGGTGGGGGGGGGGAGCAGAAGGGGCTGAAAAGGAGGAGGAAGAGAAAGAAGGTAGTTGGAAAATAAAACAATCAAAAATTAGTTATTTTATCAGACATGTAGTTCACACCTATACTCTCAGCACTTGGACCACTAAGACAGGAGAATTTCAGTGATCTTAAAGCTAGCCTGAGTTACCAAGTAAGGTCATTTTTAGGTTAGAAACATTAGCAGATTTAAAACAAAAAAGAAAAAAAAAAAAAGCTCTTGGCTTCATTGTTTAAAATTAAGTTTGGGTGGGGGATAGGAAGTGGGGATGGGCTAATTAAGACTAAAGTGTATGAAAAAGCCTCATGGAAATCCACTACTTTGTAAGCAAATTGAAAATATAATTTATTCCCCCAGCTGGAGGCCAGCCTGGTCCACAGTGAGTTCTAGACCAGTAAGCACTACCTAGTGAGACCTTGTCTTAGTGAACTAATAAACAAATAATATATGTATATAATTTTAGAAAGAGAAAGAATCCAACACAGGCATCCTGTATGGGTTAGCCAATACTTTTCCAGGATGAAGTTGATTACTAAATGAAAATCTCAGCCCCAGCTGTGGGATACCTCATGTTACTGGCCAGGAAGGCCACAGAAGCTTCCCAAACAATACAGTCTACTGCCATCACTCTTGGTTTCCCACCATAACTAGAGCATAAGACACAACACATTTTGGTTGCAGGGAATAGAGAAGTCGAGCTGGAACTGACCTGAGGTGCTATGCAGGTTGCTAGGAGAGAAAAGTCATCAGCGTGTGTGTGTGTGTGTGTGTGTGTGTGTGTGTGTGTGTGTGTGCAGTTTAAAATAAAAAAATGGGACTGAATGTGGTGATGCATACCTTAAATCTCAGCATGAAGGAGTCAGAGGCAAAGACAGAGGCAGGCAGATCTCTATGTTCAAGGCCAGCCTTGTCTACATAGGGTGTTATAGGTCAGTAAGGGACATGTAGTGACATCTTGTCTCAAATAAATAAACAAATATACACCACAAACAGAAAGAAACCCAAAATCTATGAAAAGTCCAGTTTCCATTACTGTCCATTCTATCCACCCCTGTCCTTTTTAAAGCTATGGGTATCAAGTAATTTTGTCTTTGGGCCATACAAGTGAAAATGAGCAATTTTCACAAATACAAATATGCACAGGCATATATTCACAATTCACATGTTCTATCTACTTGTTCTTATTTCAAGACAAGATCTGCAGTATCTCCCATCATGGAATAGGTTGGTCCTGAACTCCTGGATGCTTCATGCTCTTGTCTCAGCCTCTGACTTGATCATGCCAGATATCACCAGCCATAGTAAAAACTTTGGAACTTAGTCTAGTTATAGTAATGCCACTTTAGGGGTTTGAGCAAAAAGAGATACAATGGAACTTAGGTCTTCAAAGGCTTGCTCTATCTGTATACATACAAAAAGATGAAAACCACAAAGACAAATGAGGTAAATGAGGCTGAGGTAAATGAGAACACTACCATGGTAATTCAGATCCAAGACAGAGTCTTCATCAAGAGCAATAACAACAGACATAGGAGATTTGTTCTGGACAGTCAGGGTTCTCTGATAGACTGAGAATGTGAGAAGTCAACCATAATTCCAAGGCCTTTAGCCTCAACTAAAGAGAAAAAGTAGTCCCACTTATTACAACATGGGATACATGATGGTAATACTTGGGGGCATTAGAAACTAGAACAGGAGCCGGATCAATAGCTCAGAGGTTAAAAGCATTTGTTGGTCTTCAAGCAGACCTGAGTTTGGTTCTGGAACCCACATGGTGGCTTACAATCATATGTAGCTTCAGATTCTAAGTTCCAGGGGGGTCTGGCACCTTTTGGCTTCCTCAGGCACACACAGAATGCACATACAAACTTGCAGGCAAAACACTCATACAGATAAATACATCTAAAAAAACACTTTAAAAAATCTAGGATGGTTAGGGTCATGCTATTGGACATCCGATGTTTAAAAAAAAAAACAACAAAAAAAAAAAAAAAAAAAAAAAAAAAAAAAAAACACCAGTTGGAATTCAGGGAGAGACCATCAATGTCCTCATTTCCATTGCCCAGAAGAGAGATGATTGTGTGTGCCACAGTCTCCCAGCTTAAATTTTGTCTGGTTCTCCATGATCTGATCACTGGATGAACTTTCCAGGTGAAAGAACAATATACACAAAAGGGACAATGACTAGATGTAGCAGTGGCCATTAATGCTAAAGTAGCAATAATTACCTAAAGCCTGAAAATGAAATCATTTGATAAAAGAAGAAGTAGACAACCTTCCCATACTCAGACACTGACCTCAATTAGTAACCTAGGAGACAGGGAGGACATTTCTTCTATTTGGTGAAGGGTCAAAGCAGGACAAAAGTTACTTATCATTTCAAAACTGTTTTTGAGAACCTCAGCTAAGTGGAATCTTTACTCTGACAATGTGGAGTTAATGAGTCTCTCTTAGAGGGGCAGGGTCAATGATTCTGACAAGCTAAGTCACGAGTGTGGCAAGCAGCTGCATTCATCCTTCTTGGATGCCTAGGTCTTAGACTGAATTGAGCACCTGCCCTGCATTGTTGGGATGGGTAGCATATACTTCTGGTATCGTTTACCTGGTATCATAATCTGTCCTCATGATTTTGCTCCTCACTGTGTTCTAGGTACACAGGCACTATTTCTCATCCATCCTTGCATTCCTGTCCCTGGTGGAGAGAATAGTCCAAGTAGGTGTCTAATACATGCTTGCATGTTTGATGAAACAATAGAGAGATGAATCCCTCAGTGTATTATGTTCTACTGAGAGCACTTTCCTCCAGGTCATGAGGCTTTCTTGAGATGTTTGGAGGAAATAGCATTCTATTCCTAATCTGAAGGACTAGGCCAGTTTACCATGGGGGTGCTATTTTACAGAGGCTACAGGCTGCTCAAAGAGAAAGGGCACAGAGTAACAAAAAACAAAAACAAACAAACAAAAAAAAACCACCAAAAACTCAATCCCTCTGAGTAGTCCACAAAGAGCCTGCAAAGATGATTGGATTGCACTATCAATAGATGCACAAAACATTGGTCACAATCAAGATTTCCACACGGTCAGTCATGGTACCCTATTCAGTGTAAGATCTAAGTAAAGTATCTAAAGGCCCTTGATGGACATTAATAGGAAAGACTGAAATTATTTCTACTTAGCCTTTGGGAGTGTGACGGGTAATAATTATTCATGGATAAGCACTCAATGTAGCTGAGAGCTAAGATTTACATTCTGAACTCCAGAACACACAAAAGATGCTGACCTTGCTTTCTGCATTAGCCAATCCCCCTGAAAAGGTATACAAGGTCGTATGGGTTTGGTTTCACGGCAGTCTGTTATGATGCTCTCCACTTCAGAGTCGGGTAACTTGGCACTTCACCACATAAGGCAATCAACCACTTTGATTAAATGAGCATGAGAGCTATCTACCCTAAAGAAAGGTAAACTGTGAGTGAAAGCTAGGGTTCTGAAGCATACAGTGGTAACGTGTTCAGTGCCCAGTAAACCATCTGTGTCTTTCACCTAGAAAACACCACAATCATTTATTTGAACACGTTCAAGCCCCTGGCAGCCTAACAACTTTCCAATGTTTTGCCCTTTCCACTAAGGGCTTCTTGGCAACAGAAATGGGCCCGAATCGAGCACAATTAATATAGCGAGCTCAACCTCCAAATGCACAGTGCACAAGAGAGAGAAGAACTTCCACAAATGGTCTGTCCTTAGAGATGGCGCAAGCCGCCCGGTGCACAGTCCTGTCACCTCTGCCTTCTCTGACAGCCTGCGAACTCAGCCCACCTACACGGTCAGACACCTTGCCTCCAGCCAGGCGCGAGGGGACGCCACCTCCCTGGCCCGAGGCCCGTGGCTCACCCCAGGCAGCCAGGCAGTCGATTTGCAGGGGGAGCTTTTCCAGGATCGGCACCGGCTCGAAAGCGTCGTGCATGGCTGCGGAGCTTCGCCGCCGCCGTCCGGCCCCGGCTACTGGAGGGAGCCTGCGGCCCGAAGACAGGGAAGACCCGGCTGGATCCTACCTGGGACCCCGCTACTGGAGCTTCGGCAACACAGCCATCCTCCCCGCCGGACTTCCTGCTGTCTTAAGCCCGCCCCTTCCGCCGCAACAAGTCCCGCCCCTCTCTGAGGTACCATCCAGATGCTGTGGAAGGGCGGAAGCTGGTCTTAGTCTTAGAGTCTTGCTAGGTACTGAAGGTAGAAAGACCCACTGCTGTCAGGGAATGGGGCTCAATGACTTGTGTGCCAGGAGACAGCACACTTCAGAAATCCCAGCACTCAGGAGGATCAGAAGTTCAGAGATTCTTTGATTTGTATAGCAAATTTGAAGCCAGCCTAGGTTATGCGAGGCCCTGTCTCAAACAAAACCCAAAACCCAGCTCTCCCACCCCCGGAAGGAAAAAAAAGTAACTTCTGCCTTGGTCTCAGACTTGGGTTGGAGATATGGCACTTAGGAAATTTGTAGGGGTTCCCCTCCTCCGGAAATGGACCGTTGTAGGCCTTACTTTCCTACTCTGAAAAAAACTGTTTCAGCATTAAGGCATACTACAATTTGAGTATCAAGTCTGACATACTCTTAACTAGTCAATAGATCGCCTCAATATCATCATTACAGTTCAGCTACCTTATGTGTACATTGTTAAAGCTGTAGATCAATGGTTCTCTCCTAGTCCCTACACCAGCAACTTTTGAAAAATGCAAACTTGTGCCTCACCCCAACTTTACTTAAACTTTGGAGGGAACAGTATGAACTCAAGGCTGGTGTTTCTCAGCTCTAGTACAATTTAGGGGCTGCATGTGGGACTGTATTACGCACTGGAGGATGTTTGAAAACATCCCCCAGAATCTACCTGCCAGATAGATTCTAGAGCAGCTTGCCCAAAGATCAGACGCATGAACAAAGATGTCTTGTATAGTAAACTCTTCTGGCGACCACAGGTCAGATGTCTTCCTCTATTGCTTTCCACTTTATATAATTTATGAGAAAGGGCCTGTGTTGTTTATTGTCAATCCACTACAGCCTTGAACTCTCAAGAGATCTCACTGCCTCTGCCTTCTGAGGGTTAGGATTAAAAACTTGTCAGTACACACATCCATTTTATAATTAGCCAGGCTAGTAGGCCAGTTAGTTTCAGGGACCCACCCAGTCTTCAGCATTACTGCAAGGGCACCAGCTTTATTACATAGATCCTAGGCATTCAAACTCAGATCCTCAAGCTTGTGTGGCAAACACTCTACATCTGAGTCATTGCTCTATCCTTCTGGGCCATTGCTTCTTACTTAAAAATCACCTGGAGACATTAGTAAAATGTAAATTTGACTCAATAGGACCAGAATGGTATCCTCAACTGAGAACCCTGAACATAAATCCAGGTATGGCTGATGCTTCTGATCCCCTAGACCACATTTCAAGAAGCATACACACTCATACACTCAGCCTTTTGATATTTTGGACACAATGTTGCATCTACAGGGATTGTACTTGAGAAATACAAAGTTAACAAAGATAAATAAATCTTGTTTTAAGTATGCTTACAATTTTGTGTTGAACCGCAATCACAGTTAGCCTTGTCTGCATGCCTCTAGCCACAGGTTATACATGCCTGAGACTTGATTCACTAACTTTTGGAGGGGCTTAGAAACTGGCAATCATGCTCCTAGCAACTTGATTCTCCCAATTATTAGGATGTGTCTTACATCATAATACTCATTTCAGGAAAGTAAGTAACATGGCTTTTTACTCTTGTGGGTCCTCAATGTTTGAGGGTAACTTTATTCCATTTTGAAATTAAAAGCCAACTCATTTTAAGCTGTACGGATGGTCTGCATCTATCTATTGGGTACAGCATAAACTTAAGCATTTAGGTTAATACAAAACTTTCTAAAAGGGTGGGTATGATATGATGTCCAAACATCTGGTCCTGGAAGCTTTACTTTTTAATACAGTATCAATTCCTTCATATGTAAGGATTGTTTGCCCTATCTTTATCAAATATTGTTCAGATAATCAAATGAAATGATACTGTCAAGCAGTTAGAAACACAAAATTTCTAAATCCTTTCTTGAAAATTTAGAATGCAATTACTATGCTAGGAAATGATCTAATATTTTCAGTTCCAGATTCAAGGACCAAGACCAATCAATATTAAACTCTAGGAATGGAATAGACCAACTCCACCCAACCAAATTAACTCCCCTGTTCTCACCTTAAAAGTCACACTATAAGCTGGGTGGTGGTGGCACACGCCTTTAATCCCAGCACTGGAGAGGCAGAGACAAGCATGTCTCTGTAAATTCGCCAGCCTGGTCTACAAAGCTAGACAGAGAAACCCTGTCTTGAAAAACAAAAACAAAAAACTGTGTATTATGTTTCTGCTTAGCACAGCAGAATTTTCCCTAAGTCTCAAGTTAGCATTCACACAATCTAAAAAATATGTGACTTACTACTGTTGCTATGTTGTAATGATTCCACCTGCTAAGTTTTTACCTGCAACAGCAACATGATACTAACGGCCTTTGATAATGAGTTATCTTCACATATACTCGTGTCCTCACATTATTTGTTCTTTAAAGGTACCATCTAAGGTAGGTTTCAAAAAATCCACCATAGCAAAAAGCTGTAATGGTCCCTAAATGCTATTAACATTTTATTATGGTGTGCCAGTTAGTTTTATGTCAACCTGACACAAGCTAGGGTTACCCAGGAAAAGGGAACTTCAGTTAAAAGAAATTCCTCTGACAAATTAGCCCATAGGCAAGTCTGAGGGCATTTCTTGATTAATGATTGATGTAGAAAAGCCCAGCCTGCTGTGGGCGGTGCCACCCCTGGCATCCCAGGGCCGGCTGTATATAAAAGGACGCTGACAAGGCATGGTGTAAGCAGTTTCTCCACGGCCTCTGCTTCAGTTCCTGCTTTAGCTTTTCTCAAGGATGGACTATTCTAGGACCTGAAATAAACCCTTTCCTCTCCGAGGTGCTTTTGGTCATGGTGTTTATGATAGTAATGAAAGAAAACCAGAACATAGAGTGTGAGTTAGTTTAAATTGTGGTCAGTAGTTTCAACAACAAATAAGATGACCTGTAATGAGAGCCATACAAAGTCTCCACTAGTGTCTGAAAGAAGGGTATACAGAGAAAACTTGAAATAAATGAGAAAAACATTAATTCTGTTAAAATTTTTATATTAAAAAGTGGCATGAACTTTTCATGTAGAACAAAAATCTGGGGAAGATGAAACTGGACAAAACCATTAAAACAGAAATACAGCACTTCATGTGAACCCCGTCACCTGGTGATGCTCCTTATAAGCAGTCTCTAAACCAACACCAGATACTAGAACGGTTGATCATTTAAAACAAAACAAACAAAAAAAAAAAAAAACAAAAACAAAAAAAAAAAAACAAAAAAAAAAAGAACAGCAGGCAGGGCCTCCATACCACTCATGCAAGGACAACTGCTTGAAAAGCAAGGGGACCTATTTCCTTTCTATAAGCTCCCCTTCTGAAGCTTAAGTCCCCTTGCAGGGTGAAGAATCATAGCGCTTAAAACAAAGTGTCTCTTGGCATCTAGTGCAATCCCAAAGAATGGCATGAAGATAAACAAGCATTGCCTGCGGCTCTGCAAAGCTGCCCTTGGAGGCTGACTAAATGGTAGTTAAAATTTTTTGGAGTGTGCACCACATTGCCAGCAATGGGATGTGTCATAATATCAGATGTCGGAAGAATTAAGCTAATATTTCTCTTTAAAGCACATCTGAAATAGAAAAATCTTCAATATACACCATTTGTAAACAAAATTGCACTTGATTTTGAAACACATGTAACCTTTCTCTTTTTCCCTCTCCCTTTCAGTCACTGGTAGATCTATGGTTCCTTAACTCAGAAGGGCCCATTTCACTCCAGCTACTTCAGCAAGATGTAACCTTGACTTCTTGGGAAACTGAAAGATAAATGACAATTTCTCCCATCACTGATACAACTTCCTTAATAAATGAAATCACAGGTAGTTGCTCCTAGAGATGACATATTATGGTGCAGATGACATAGTCCTTTCAGAAACATTAAACTTCCTAGTCTGACAGATTAAACAACTGAACAGAAAGTCCAGGGACAACATGTAGGTTGCAAAAACAGCCACGATGGGGTCTGGGAGGGAAGGGTGTCAATGATGTAACGAAGCTTGTAGATTTTTCGCATCCTATGAATGTGTTTTCAGAAAGATGTTCTTCTTGGCTGACACCTCTTCCCAGCTCCCATGCACAAAGATCAAGGAACAGAGCAAGATGTCATTGCCCCTTTAATCTCATGGAGCAGTGCAGAAGATTGACACATAAACTGGTCTCTTCCCTGATACTAGCCATCTTCAACAGCAGTTTCCCGTTGCTCACTCCATCTTCGACCTTTCAAAGTGTGTGATCATTCGTTCCTAAGGAAGAAAGAGATTTATCCTAAGTAAATAATCTAAAGTGGTCTAAATTCCAAATAATTTCTATAAAAGTGGCTCAAACACTTTTTTTCCACAAATACTTTTTATGTTGATTATTTACAGCAGTGTATCTATGACTATACTGAAACATTACAGGCCCCATCCAAGGTTAAATAACTCAACTACAACTCAGAAGGAAATTTAGCATCCTTGTAGTGCTGGGATTAAAGGTGGGCACCCACATTCCCAGCTTATTACTCAACTTTTAAATGAAAATATTCTTAAGTCTGACCATGCACATAACTCTGGAAAAGGGAGAATATGTGCAAGTCATCTAGAAAGAATAAGACTCTTCCTCAATAGAATATTCATGAATGGCTATTTAGTTACCAGGTCCACAGAAATAACGTCCATGATTTGATTACTAACCTCATCTGAATCCAGCAAGGCCGGAAGTGCTCTGCAGGAAAACATGACATTTAATAAGGCCACAAACTAGTTCATGAAGAACAATAGAATAATAAATACAATTTAAAGTTTTTTTTTTTTTTTTATCTTATTATTAGCCCTTCAAGGGGAGAAAGAAAAAGCAACCCGAGTCACTCAAATTCTATAGAAAGAATAAAGCATACTTTACAGTGTGGCAGCGTCAACACCCCATTAACATCACATCTCTGGGAAGGAATTCAGTCTTTAAAGGAATACCCTATGGGTTTTAGACCAATCAGAGGTATTGTTTGGGTAAGTAATTCTAGTTACTTTTGTATTTATGTTACTCCTAATCTTTTAAGCATTCCTTGATACATATTCTCATTAGACTTCTCTTCAGTTTGTTTACTGAAAATAATAATGAAGTTAATCTTAGCACTGAAACAGAGTTCCTCTAGTAATGATCCAAACACTTACACATCAGTCACGGAAGAAGGAACATTCTCTTCTACCCACTTCAAATCGTCTTCCTGCTGGGAACATAAATACCAAGTGTTAATAAAACATTAGTATGTCTCAAGAATAAATCCCAGTTTATAAGACCTTTATTCTTTTAGCAGCTTTTTCTTTCTTCTGGTTTTTTCGAGACACGGTTTCTCTGTGAAACAGTCCTGGCTGTCCTGGAACTCACTCTGTAGACCAGGCTGGCCTTGAACTCACAAAGATCTGCTTGCCTCTACCTCCCTGAGTGCTGAGATTAAAAGGCTTGCACCATCACCACCCAGCTATCAGCCTTTTGTTATACAAAGTACATGCACATAACAAATGAGGATGACAAAAAATTCTACTAACATTTTCTTAAACACCTTTGACTAACCTGTCCCTAGTATTCCTAACTATTTCTCAAATAACATGGTTTAATAAGGAACACTCAACCTTCTTTCACTGTGAGTTCACCATTATTAGATTTCACAAGTAAGAGATCTTGTAGCACTCGTTTTCCTGTGCCTGGCTAATTTAACAAAATGTCTTCTAGGTCACCAGTGTCACTGAAAATGTCAGGATTTCCTTCTACTTTTGGAATAAATTTGGCACTTAAGGAAATGTTCAACATCCTTAGTCATCAGGGAAATCAAAACAACTCGGAGATACCATCTTACACTGATCAGAATGGCTAAGATCAAAAACACTGATGATAGCTTATGCTGGAGAGGATGTGTAGTATGGGGAACACTCCTCCATTGCTGGTGGGAGTGCAAACTTGTAAAGCCACTGTGGAAATCAGTATGGCAATTTCTCAGAAAATTAGGGATCAACCTACCTAAGACCCTGCAATACCATTTTTGGGCATATACCCAAAGGATACACACTCACACAAATGTCCCAAGACATCTGCTCAACTATGTTCATGGCAACATTATTCATTATAGATGCCCCTCAACCAAAGAATGAATAAAGAAAATGTGGCTCATTTTCTTTACTATTCAGCTATAAGTACTATTCAGCTGTAAGAAACAGGACATCCTAAAGTTTGCAGCAAAGTGGACAGAACTAGAAAAAACATCCATAGTGAGGTAATCCAGACCCAGAAAGGCAAATATAGTATGTACTCACTCATAAGTGGATACCAGACATAAAGCAAAAGATACCCAGCCTACAAGTCACTACCATAGAGAAGCTATAATCCTCTTCCAGAAACAGATGAAAGCAGATGCAGAAATCCACAACTAAGCATTGGGCTGAGCTCCTGGAGTACAATTGAAGTGAGGGAGGAGTGATAATATGAACAAAGAAGTCAAGACCATGACAGGGAAACCCACAGAATCAGTGATCTGAGCTAGTGAGAGATCCCTGACTCCAGTCTGACAGATGGGCAACCTGCCTAAGACCGAACTAGACTCCCTTAATATAGGTGACAATGGTGTGACTGGGACAATATCTACAGGCAGTGGGTCCAGAATCTAACACTAATGCACAAATTTGATTTAGTGGAGCCCATTCTATATGGTGAGTGAGATACCATGCCCAGCCTAGACACAGGGGTGTGGGGGGTGGAGAGGTGACTTGGTCCTGCCTCAATGAGATGATGAGACACACTTAGTAGACTTCCTAGAAGAGGTCTTACACTCTCCTTGGAGCAAATGGGGGAAGGAGGGAAGTGAGGGGGATTAGAGGAGGGAGAGGGAACTGGGATTAGAATGTAAAAAGTAAATTAATAAAATTTAAAAAAGAATAAATGCTATCTGACTGTATATTCACTTTATTAAGTCATCCACTGAGTGAAACTTTATTTTTGGTTTTCCAGACAGGGTTTCTCTGTGTAGCCCTTGCTGTCCTGGAAATTCACTTGGTAGACAAGGCTGGCCCTGAAATCAGAGATTTGCCTGCCTAACTTCTACTCCCATATGTTGAGATTAAAGGCATGCACAAGCATGCCCAGGTCACTGAATGAAACTGAAGTATCTTTGCTACTGAGGCTGCCACAGTGAGCATGGGAAGGCAGGTACCCTTTCAGCACACTGACTTCTCATGACTGCAAATCCAACAGCAGGGTTATGAGGCCATGGAATAAGTAGTTGTACTTTGATTTTCAGGGACTTTCTACACTAGCCCATGTCAACAGAGCACATACAGGGTTTCTTGTACTCCCCCTTCTCACCAAGATTTCCATCTTTTACCTTTAGGATAACAGCCATTCTAGCAGCTGTAAGGTAATGGCTCACTGTGGTTTTATTTTGCATTTCCTGATTATCTGCGGTGAGCATTTTAAAACATACATTTGTAAAGTCTTCCTGGGAGAATTTCTATTCAAGTCCTTTGCCCCCTTTTAATCAGCATGTTTTTTTGATACTCACTTGTTTTGAGTCCCTTATACAAAGGTATTAGCCATATTCTCTCATTCAATGGCTGTCTATTTACTCTGTCAACTGTTTGCTCTGTCAACCATATATAGCAGCTTTTTGGTTTGACACAATTCTATGTGATGATTGTTCTATTTTTGATTCTGTGTCCTCTAGTCTGCTTGATCCAAATTAAAAAACAAAACAAAACCAAAAACCCATTATGCAGACCAATATGATGCCAGGTCTCTCCTGTCTTGTCTATGAGTTTTACAGTTTCACGCCTTACATTTAAGATCTTAATCACAAACACACCCCGAAACTCCACCCATTTATGGTGGTAGGGATTGAACCTAGGACCTCAATCACGTGAGACTGGTACTCTACAACTGAACTATATCCCCAGAGCCTTTAATTCGTTTTGAAAATACTTCCAGTTTCTCCAACACCATTTATTGAAAAAGAAAAACACATCCTTTCCCTATTAGGTATTCTTAGTAACTCTGTCAAAATTCAAATGACCAGAAATGTATAAATTTAGCCTCTAAGCTCTCTACTACATTCCATTGGTTCACTTCTTTATTGTTTTGATTATGATGACTCTGTAAGTTTACTTTAGTTGTCCTGTGGGTTACACCTGTGTTCATAAATGCTGAACACACTCTACTGTGAACTATAGCTCTAGCTCCCTGAGAACGCATAAGTATATATGCGTTCATGTATGTGCAGTTATATATGAGTGTGTGTATACTCAGGCCAGATAGGGTGGTAAGAGAGAACCAACTCTCATAAGTTGTTGTTTGACCTGCAGACAGACAGGCGTAACACATACCTTACTTCACTCGCACCATAATAATAATAATAGCATAGTTACAAAAAAAAGCATTAAGGATTACTCACAAAATCTTGAGTTCTACCATAGGCCACAGACCAGGCAAAGATCACAAAGGAAGGAAAAAGTCACACTTACTGTTTTGTTTACTTTACTATTTCCATTTGGTTCCTGCTTGGTACTCCTCATTTTCATTCCTTCTGCAAAAGGGAAGGAAAAAAAGAACAAAAAGCCCATCGATTGGTTAACGTTGTCAGCACACCAGCCACCAAAGCAAAAACCATACAAGAGATGTCTTAAGCTTACTGATTAAATTATGAACAGATGCTCCTGTATCCTAACATGTGTAATCAAAGTGCAAAGCTAACTCTGTGCCTCGCTTCTGTAAGGGGTCTGGACATTAACGCAGAAGTGTTAGTGATTATCGTGGCTTCACTTAAAGCTTGCTTGTTCTCCCTTCACTCTAACACCAAACTGAAGAACTCGTACAGATTTTAAAATGATTTTCTCTGAAGAAACAAACACTGAGTGCACAAATAACGCTTACCAAAGCTTTCTTTCAGCATTGGCTCCTTCTGCTCGTCCTCTTCATCTTCCTCTGACAACGGTGAAAAGGCAAACCTGGCAGAAGAGCACAGAGGGGTGAATGCCCGGGGAACAACCACTCTCAGAGTATCACAGAACTTAGACTGCGGTATTTCTTCCCCTTCACAAAGGTCTTAATGCTTATGTATACCACCAGCTGAGAAGCAGGACGCTATCAACCACACACTACCCATGACTTTACACAAGTTAATTTCCTCATCTGTAAATGGACACAACAGAACAAGAGTCAAAACACTCAGCAGTGTTTTCTGAAAAATAAAGTCAAGCTAGGCAAGGCAGCACAAACTTGTAATCCCAATTAGGGAGGCTGAGGCAGGACAGTTAAGAGTTCAAAGCCAGTCTAATCTGGATGACACAGTGAGACCCTGTCTCTTATTAAACAACAAAAACCTCCAACTCAAGACACAATTAAGTGTTTAAACAATACCTGATATGTTTTAAAGATAAATATCAGGAAAATAATTCTAATTTAAAACTTCAGCCTTCAGGCTGAGTAAAAAAGGAGGCCTAATTTTGGTGCCCAGGTTAATTTAAAATCTCAGTCTGTACATGAGAAAGCTACTAACTTGAGCACACCTCAGACGCCTTTTCCTCAGTATTCCCTTGGCAATGAGACTTGGTGATCTCTAGAAGGCTTTAGCTTTGACCTTACTCTGTACTTCCCATGTTATTATTGCTATTAGTAGAATAGGAACAGGGAATGTCTGTCATTTATTAACTTAACTGGTAAAGATCACAGTTAATGCTTGAAAAGCATCTGAAGTAAGAGTGAGACAGAGGCCCCCTCTCACAACCTCTACTCAATGAAGTACTAAGCCTTACAAGTTCACATAAGAGCGTTAAGAATGAGAAGTGATGCAGAGGTTATTGCCAAAGATGACTACATAAGGCCTTAGGTGCAATCACTAGTACCACCCCCCAAAAAGGATAGAAACTACCTTAAATTTAGCATGGCCACAGTTTAATGCGAGAAACCACAGGACTTAATTATAACATAGATTTTGGTAACAAATGTGTTGGGAGGGTGAGTTAAAAGAATCCTCAAGCTGTAACAATTATGGCAATGGGCTGCCTAAGGAAGAAATGGGTCTACTAGTAGTCAACTCATTTTTATGCTACATAGTCATCTATCTACATAAATATCTTTTAAGTTTCAAGACTGATAGATCAAAGGATTACATGAATAATTATAGGAGGAAAAAAACAAGAAAATGTTGTGTAATATTTTTCTTCATTCATGTGTGTGTATAAAGTACAGTATATGCATGGAGGTCAGAGGACAACTTGCAGGAGTCAATTCTTTCCTTTTACCAGATGGGTCCGGGGAATTGAACTTAGATCATCAGGCAAGGTGGTAACAGGTGTCTTTACCAGATGAGCCATCCTGATGGCCCTGTAATGGTTTGAGAAGACATATTAGTTTTTTATTTAAAGCTATCCCAACCACAAACTGACTCCATTACATGCTAGTTATATTCATGGTGCTCTGTGTCTGTCACATAAATGTTGCAGCACCTGAATAATGAAGAATCAATCTCACTCAAAGAAGGGTCTGTGCACTGGGAGGAGATCTCCATGCCATAGAAGGTCCTGACTTTTTGTTTTGTTTTTTTTTTTTTTTTCCTTCTTTTTTTTTTTTTAAAGACAAGGTTTCTCTGTGTAACCCTGACAGTCTGGAACTTGCTCTGTAGACCTCAAACTTAGAGATCCCCCTATCTCTGCCTCCCAAGTACTGGGATAAAAGATGTGTGCCACCACCACCATCCAGCCAGAAGGTCCTTGCTTGATGGGAATATCTGTTTCCCTTAGGCTCTAATAGTGTGGTCTATAAAACGGGCTAAAGGCTATATCTTATTAGATCTACTATCCAGGAAATGGAGACTAAAGGCATTAGTCTGACCACCAGGAAGGATTATAAATGAAAGGCCAGCCATATAGCTACATGTAATTGAGCCCCAACAGAAATTCTGGGTGCCTAAGGTTCAGGTAGGTTTGCCAGGCTGACAATACTCTGCAGTCTCATTTGACCAAGAGAAAGTAGCACAGCCTGTGACACTGCAGCCAGCCAGAAACTATGGTTTGGCCCCTCCAGACTCAGCACTCTGCCTCTCTTCTATGGCTTAAGATAGCTTCTATTCTTTCTTGGAAATAAACAGAGGCCATAAGCCTAACACCGACAGTGACCTCTGTGTGCCTATCTGTGAATTACCAAACCCGTGAGAGGGGCAGGAACAGTAAGTTTACCATTAGCAGGAGTCTGAGCACAGGCTTGTCAGGGCTCTTCTCCCAGTCTTTGGATCTTAACTAACTCTGGTTAGAAATAGTTCTTTGCTACCGAAGGATCACACTTGGGGGTTTGTGGGGGGTATGGGAGGATAAGGCAGACATGAACTAATAAATAATTTAGAAAACTGTTAAGTAAGGAGGGCTGAGGGGGGTGTAGTTTAAGTTTCAAGGATTGAAATACTTTTTCCTATAGCGTAAGCTCCTTAAACAGGAAGGCAACTAACTAAAAATAGCTTCCAGAGGTTCCTGAAAACAACCAGATTCACTAAGCCCCTCCCTACTAGAATAAGCAATAAAAGCCAAGGATCCCTCTCAGAGGATGACAGATAAATTGCAAAAACAAAAACAAAAACAAACAAACTACAGAAAAGCTAAGCTACAAAATAAGACTCTCAAACTAGCCAAGCTTCAAAGACTATGTATGATACTAGACCAGCTGCCTGGAAGAAGCAGAAACCAGCCAAGCTGCTGAAAGAGGTTTACATCAACTGAGGGACGCTGTCCCGTTGTTAAGCTGCCTGTAGGCTGGCAGTGTACTCCAGGTTCCGAGTTTTGTGAGCTGTCACATGCTGGGGTGGGCTTTGGTGACACACCTGTCTTTTGAGTTATTTTTGCTCCTGTAAGTAAGCCCTCACCTATATTCCTGTATGTGACCCCAATAAAACTCATTGGTTCACCAAATTGGACTTTGGTGGTATCCATACTTGGGTCTGTTGCTCCCTATCCAGGGTAAATAGACATGTATGCTGTGCTTTCCCAGGAAAAGTTTTGTCACACAACAGGGTGGAGAGAACAGTACAAAAGGACACTGGAGTACATCATCACTATACAGGCTATCTCCATTACATACCTTATCCTCCTCATATATCACACTGTTAACATAACTAAGCCATAAACATGAAGTCACAGGGAATGCAGGTAGTGTTTGGAAAAGAAAGCAAGACAGCAATGAAAACACTTTTTTTTTTTGGTTTTTCAAGACAGGGTTTCTCTGTGCAGCTCTGGCTGTCCTGGAATTCCCTTTGTAGACCAGGCTGGCCTCAAACTCACAGAGATCCTCCTGCCTCTGCTTCCCCAGTGCTGAGATTAAAGTACCATGCTTGGCTAAAACAAAAAACTTCGAAAGACCGAGGAAAGGAAACATCTGAAATGGTATTACAGTGCACTCTTCCCTATCAGCATGGTTCCAGCTCTTTTATATCCCTTCACAGCTTTTCTCTATTACTTGACTTTGTGTATCTAATTAGTGAGTTCTTACCCTTCCCCTTTTGAGCTATGTGGTTTAATATAATCTCTGAATCATCTAAATATAAGTGAGGGGAAAAAAAGAACTGCAACAAAGATATGGACACTGATTTCAGGACTTGCCTTCACTGAACAAATGACTATAACCTTAAACCCCAGAAGCAGTAACATAGACTTTCAATTCACCTATCATCATAGTAAGTAAGCTAGGTGGGGCCTACAGAATTGTTTTTCTTTCTGAACATCACAAATAGAGACATTCTCAATTATTTTCTCCCATATTTGCCTAAACTAAATTAATTATACTGTAAGACACTGTCAGAGTTGAAACATGCTGGCTTGATCCTCCAGCTCACTCCTGCCTGATCCAGAGAGCCCCATTCCCCTCTCTCCAAACCATGCCCTCTCAGAGAAAAAGCCCCAGCTCTGCATTCTTGGCAGCTACAGTAGCTCCTCTCCTGAAGTTGTCAGACACCCAAGCCTCCATCTAAAGTGCTGAGTTTTTAACCACACTTGGGCATCATCACCCCTCACCTACAGGGCCTATAAACTTCCTGCTTTAGTTCAAGTGTGTGACTTCTTTCTCCTGCTCAATCTCGTGTTGGATAACTCACCTAGGACTTGCTTTACTCAAACTGTTCTTTTACTTTTTCAATTTGGCTTGATCTGGTTTATTGCAGCTGGTGGAGAGCCCTGTTATCAGAGCACAGAAAACCTATTATCTTGGTGTCAAAACCTGGGAGGAGTTGAGGCTTCCTGCTGGGTGGACTTGGTCCTCCAGCCATGTATGGGGACACTCCTCTCCCTCTTGGCCAGAGGTGATGACTTTCCCCTTGGGGCAAATCACCCATTTCCCAGCCACCACCTATAGAGGTACCAGGTACATTTATCTAGGTAGATCCAGGAACCCCCCACCCCACCCCAAATCCCCTGCCAAGCTGTGGCCATATCAGGACAAGCCCAACCCATTTCCGGAGCAAAGACAGTCTTTGCTCCAGGGGACCACTGTGTTATGGGACATTCTTTCCAAAGGCTACCTCCACCCCCACTGCCTGATTCCAGACTATTGCTATTGAGAGAAACGCCTTGCCCTAGTCTTCAGTCTCTGGTGCAGGCTTGAAAATGGGCAAGGTCTAATCCCATCCTCAGTCACCTCTAGGGTGCCTGCTGCAAAATTTATTCAAATTGGGGTTGTCTCACACCATGTGCCCAAAACAAATGACTTGCGCTTTGCACCCCCTCCCCACCCTCTGCAGCCAGTGCTCGATGCCCAGGTTTTGCTGGCCAGGGTTGTGCCAATGCCTTTGCACCCAGGGACTAACCCTAAGCCCTCTGCCCAGCCAGAGTCACTGGCATTCCCCACCTCTCTTCTTCCTCTTGGCTCTCTTGGCTCTTCCCAGTTCTGTCTCTCTATCTGCCTGCCTCTCTCATTTCTCTACTCCAACACAGCCTTTCTCTTTCACTTTCCCTGCGTGCCCAATAACCCTCTTGCACTAACTGCTGCACATGGTGTATTCTCTTAGTAGCTTGGCAGGCTTCACCAAAAGGTACCCACTTCGCCTTTTTAAAAAATCTTTCCCATTGTTGCCAAAGACTTACTAGGCTCTTCTGCCTTTTAGTCTGGCCATGCTGGAATCCTACTCAACCACTCCTGCAACAGATCCTGTTTGTTTCTGTCTGCTCTCCCACCCTAAACTTTGTAAATGTCCCGTCCTTCCGTTTGTTATAACATGGGAATCAGAGCCAGTTGTTCTGTGCCCAGCACATGCCTATTCTCCCTTACGGGGTCAAAAAGGTATATGGTTAGGATTCAGGCATGATGCTAACCTGCCTCTGTCACTTGGCAGTATGTACTCAGGCAGTACCCTGGTCAGCCCAGGGTTCCATGACTGTGTAGTGGGCTTGAGGGTGCAAAGGACCCCTTTAAAAGACAGGCCCCACCTACTTAACCTCTTCCTTTCCCACTGTTTCCCTAGAACGAATAGGACTTTTCCTGTCTCCCTCTTCTGTCCTCTCTCTGTCTTTGTGTCTCTTTACCTCTTTTCTCTTTCCTCACCCACCTTCCCTTTCTAATAAAACTCACTAAGCTCTGTCTGCCTGGCATGTTTATCCCCCGCTTCAGTCAACCTCACCTGCCATGGGATCCGTCAAGGTTCATCATGCGCTTTACCACAGCAGTATGGATCATTTGTCTGTTAATCTGATTCCAAATTCTAGAGTCCAGATCTTTAGCTGCTGCTTTCCTTCTACCCTGCATTACCAACTATGTGGGACCATGTGTGCTTGTCTGGCTCCTGGAGCTTCTTGCACCCACTTGGACATTTTCTCTTCTGCTCTCTCCTTTCTCTGGGAGATCCACAGCTTGAGCTCTAGGCAACTGTATTCCATGTGGCTCTGGCCTCAATACAAATCAATGCCAGAAATTATAGAACTTGATTTCCAAATTCTCACAATTATTAATTTCTACTGCCACAAACAAATGCTCCCAAAATACTTTCTGCCTAAACTTTCTCTGCTATACTTACAAAGTCCCTAACCTCTAAGGCCCCACTTCCTCACTTCTAAAAATCTTTTATTCCTATGATTTCTTTGCATGCTACTCTATATTTTAAGATTATACTGTAAACTCTTATTGCAGGGTTTGTAAGCTGCTCGTGTGACATGGTTTGAAATTTACATAAATGATAACAATGTCTGTTTCCCATAGAAAATTCTGTTTGTCTTGCTGTTAGGAAAATTTTTGTCTATTTTGTTTGTATGGATGGATCTGTGTCTGTCTGTTTTCTTGTGGACAGGGAGCCACACAAAATTACATCAGGCTCAGTTAAATGTATAAATGTATGTGGCACTGCATGTTTGTTTCTAACTGGTCTTGTTTTGGTTTTTTTTTGGAGACAGGGTCTCTCTGTCTTACAGCCCTGGCTGTTCTGGAACTAGCTCTGTAGGCCAAGCTGGCCTCAAACTCACAGAGATTTACCTGCCTCTACTAAGATTTAAGGTGTGCCTCACCACCACCAGGCTCTGACTGGTCTTGGATTCGTGAGTTTACTATGTTCCCTGTGTCTTGGTGATGGATCAGCTGTTACTATTGAAACTAGTTGCGTGGGCTTAGAATTTGCCTCTTGATTTTCTGGCCAATGAATCTGATGTAATGACAAAGATTCATATGTCATTTGGGAGTAAATAATGTTAAAGGTATTTTATGTTGTTCTACCTTATTTAAAAAACAGCTAAGGGAACTGGGTATGTTTAAAAAAATCTATAATAAAAAGTAACTTAAAACTTGTAACTCCAAATTGGAGCAGTTCTGGGAAACAAGTGGTCACCATTTTGACTAGGGTTGGAAAAGAGAGCGATCATCTGACTTCACCATCATCTTGATTAAAGGTGACAACATGGAGTGGGCCTACCAAGTAGGTAACAGGTCTCCAGGCTATTTTGGACTAGGATATGTATGATATCCTAGTATGATAATTTCTGTCCTGTCCTGAAAGGAAGAATTATAAAAGGTAGGATTTAAAAAAAAAAAAAAATGTTAGTTTAATGAGGTATTAAAGCTGTACCTCAATGTGTTCATATACAGGGACAGATCTTGCTGGCAGCCAGATTTTATAACATAAGAGTAATCCCCTTGGTACTGAATTTAGACACTGAATTGTTTATACTGTTGAAACTTGGTTTTGCCTTGTACACATTACGGTTGTGCTCTATATCTTCATTCCTTCATTCTTAAAATAAAAACTTTAGGACCACAGCTAAACACCAGAGACTGAGGTACTTCCATCTTCTGATGTAGCAAGATGGCGACCTAAGCAGTCTGGCAAAGAGTCTATCTACCTAAGGTCTATGCAGGCTAACAGAGAATGATTTAGGAGTATGTCTAACCTTCTTGCTTTTACGAACATTGCTAAGCTGTAGCTAGTTTGGTAAACTAAGTCATACAGGAAATTGCTGTATTCTATAAAGGTATACTATAAAAGGATCAGATAAGATCCCAGTCTCTGTGGAATGCATTTATGAGTTAAAAGTCTTATCTTGATATTACAATAGCTTCTATTCAGAAATTATTACTTTTTAAAGCTAACCTTAACAGGGATAAAGCTATAAAATCATCATCTTATGAGACATACTAATTAACCATCAGTCACTTCATAAAGCATCAAATTCTTTGATATATTCAGATTTAGCTTTTGAGATGTTTTCAAAGTTAAAAGCCTAAAACAAGTAACTGTAAACAAAAAACATCTGTCTAGTTTAGATATACCTAACAGATAATGGTCGTCCAACACTTCAGATATCTAAGAACATGGCATTTAAAATGTTTAATAGAAAAGCTTTTTATGATACATGCCAGCTCATGGCAGCACCCCATCTCCTCCAAAGAAGATGGACGGGCATAGAATTGTCACCTGGGGTTTGCTTTAAATGAAGCAAATCCAGTCAGGTGTCAAAACCCTGTCCAGACTGTAGATAAGCAGGACACTGCCTAGACAAGGTAGGCTGGTTAATACTCCACAGGAAAGTCTGTCAGATGTTCTGGGCAGGGCAGCTGAAGACTGATGCTGCCCTGAGACCTCCGTTCCCAACGACTAGAGGAACCTGGTGTGGCTGTCTATGTAGCCAGTAAATCCTTGTCATTTTCAATAGATTTGGGAAGCTGCTTCCCTTCGGTGATGGGGGTTGTCCTTCTGTATATATGTTTCTCTTATTGGTTAATAAATAAAACACTATTGGCCAATAAGGCAGTAAGACAGGCGGGACTAAGAGAAGAGGAGAATTTTGGGAAGTGGAGGCAGAGAACAGTCACAATGCAGACTTCCAAAGGACCAGAAGATAAGACCACTTGGAAATACTTAGATTAATAGAAATGGGTTAATAATTAAGACAGAGCTAGCCAATAAGAAGCCCAAGCCACTGGCCAATAGTTTTATAACTAATATAAGCATCTGTTTATCTGGGGGTCAAGGAAAGTGGGACCCTGACAGGACAGAAAACTCATGCTTACACTTCTGCTTACTCAGGCGAATTTACTCTTCTCAGATCTGATGGTGTTTGATAACTAAGATACTGACAGCTTCACCAGCACCCCCCCCCCCAACACACACACCTTCCAGGCTACAACTACCTCAGTAGTTTATTAGTTAGTTCATTAGTCAAGTTTCTTATTTAAAAAATACAAACAGGTTTGCCTTGTTCACGGGCTTCACAGTAAAAGATAAACATGTTTCAGATGTAACTTTTCACTAAAAGGAATATAGAAAATTATTTAAGATGTATAAAGACACTTTGGACTTCTGTCCCCTTGCTATGCTATTGTTACTCTGGAATTTCAGAGGTTCAGAGTTTTAGCGCTGATAAATGGAATTCTGATAAGAGTACTGACTACTTACTATTCAGTCACAAGCTCAAGATTTTAAATTTCCTTTGGTTGTTTTCTGAGTATAGACTTAAAGGTACATTTCATCAGGCTAAAACTGACACCAGGGCATATATCTGTTCTAGGTGTTTTTACAAATACCTGCATGTTCCTGGGAACAGGAATCTGGATTGGTGGGAACGAATATCGAGTCACTCCACATATTGTCTGAAGAACTTTGCTAATACAACTAGGGCACATCTTTGTTCCAATCTTTCTGGCAGTCTTCAGTCTTACCATGGTTACCCTCATTCATTGTGCTGGTGGTAATCTACTTTTTCTCCTAGCAACTTAACTTCTCTGCTTCCTCCTGGAATGGGCTCATGAGGTCTTCAGGGTAGGAGTTTAATGAAATGCTTCTTCGCCCATACCTCCTCACTGAGCATGAGCCCACTGACTCCCCTTGCCCACATCATCCCATGCCAGCAGGAAGTATCCAGATTTGAACCAGCACCCATATACTCAGAAAGGTCAGGATGTTTGGCTGGAAACACTAGCTCACACTTGCTTGATCCAGAAAGCCCCACCAAAAAAAGCCAAGCTCTGTTTCCTTGGCAGCTGAAGCAGCTCCTCCCCTGAAGTTGACAGTCACTTACATAGTGTTCAGCCTTTGACCATACTCTGGCCCTTACCTACAGAGCATATAAACTCTTGCTTTAGTTTGGGCATATGATTTCTCCTGCCTTATCTCTGAGGCTGGAGAACTCACCCGGAGTTACTTTGCTCAAATAAACCTGTTCTTTTACTTTTTCAATTCAGCTTACTGTGTTGGCAGAGATTAAAACAGACCTAAGTAACTCAGTTTTATTCCCTTTCATTACAAAAAAGGCAACAAAGACCCGAGGAAGTAAAAGAGACAGCATGCTAGAACCACAAAGCAAGTTCATGGAAGAGCTGAAGGAGCACTTCTACCCAATCCACTATGCAACCCAGACCTGACACTGTCCCTAATATACCACCGCTATCTGACAGCATGGTCACTCTGGTAGCAGAATAGAGTCCCAGTACCTCTGGTTATTTGCTGATGGTCGCCACAGAATCATGATGACAAAGAGGATCATGGAAAACAGTAACCGCCAAATGGCATCATCCACCCACAGCTCCCGCCAGTCCTGCAAGAGGGAAATGTGCAATAGTTTATGTATATTATCACTGTTCACAATGTATTTATTAAAAGCTACTGTACTAGGCACCTGGCAAGTGCTGGGACTATAGGCTTAGAAAGAAGCAACAGTGCCTCCTGTTGCTAGGGCAAAGGCACCAACGAGTTGCACAGAGTACCTGTCAAGTGTCACAGCTCACAGAATCCTCAAGGAAAGTAATATTTGGCTGCTAATTTTTAAATTATATTTATTTATTGTTTTTGACCAGACTGGCCTCAAACTCAGAGAGACCTACCTTTCTCTGCATCTCAAGTACTGGGATTAAAGATGTGTGATACTACACCTGGTTTAGGCTTAAATTTCTTTTTCTTTTTTTGGTTATTCAAGACAGGGTTTCTTTGTATAACAACCCAGGCTTCATAGTCTAGGCTGGCCTTGAATTCACACAAATCTTCCTGCATCTGCCTTGAGTCCTGGGACTAAAGGACTAAACCCAGCTCTAGGTTTAGATTTCTAGTCCTAGTGGATTAAAATTGTGTGCCATCATGCCTGGACTTACTGCTAATTGTATGGCTGTCATCTGTCACTTATCAGTATGGCCAAAAGAGAGCTCCGTCTATCTCCACAGAAACCCTACTGGCCACAGTCTCTATCTAGATCCATCCATAGGAATCATTTACACATGAAGTTTGGCACTTCTTGAGATTTTGAGTTAGAGCAAGCTTGCAATATGACAGGCTGTGGTTACCATACACAGAATTCTTTTCTATGACAAGTATGATCATATAAAACACACCAAGACGGGCTGGGAGTGTGGCTTAGTACCAAAGCTCCTGCCTAGTATGCACAAGGGCCTGGGTTCAATCCCTAGGACCAATACATTAACAAATACAAGCACATCACACAACATGGCAGCACTGAATACTTAAGGGTAGAGACCTAGACTTAAATTCTTATGCTGTCTAAGAATCTTGGACTATATCAACATTATCACACTCCTAACCACAGTGTTCATAACTTACCGACTGGCAAGTCACTATTCTGAATTTCATGGTTGTCCAGATGATGAACACGATAGATGCTAGCATGAAAAGGAAAACCTGGTCAGATAATGAATGGCTGTTTATATCCCCAGTTATATTTGATGACCTTAAAAAAGTAAAATTCCATATTCCTGACCCCAAAATATTAATATCACTTAGTTATTTTCAAAATAAATTTGTTAAACACCTACCACAAGCAAGGCTCATAATACATACTACAACCAACATTTTCTGTAAAGTACAGTTTTGCAATCATTTTGTCTTTACCATCTGGCTACTTCAGTAACCTCCAGAACTAGAATAGAAGCTAATGATGGAACATATGCTAACTTTATTAGCATTATCAGAATAATTTTTTTCCTTATCCAACTTATTATTTCTATTAATAAAGTTTTACTTTTCCAAATGTATAGCTGATTGTGCATCTTCAACAGCAGCTGGGGCATTGCCACCCTTTGTTTCTAGTGTAAACTACATGGGCTCTGTGCTTTGAAACCAGCTTGACAAGTCCTTTACTAAGTAGCTCCTGAAGGGATACCCTGGCCAAGGAACCTCAAATCTTCAGTTTCTCAGAGACTGGAGTAATAAGCTTATGATTGGGCATTTACTCACAGAGCTTGTTGTATGTAGCTTTGTCAAACAGGACCAGCTTGTTGAGCTTGTCCCGACCAAACTTTGCCTTTGGTTTTTTTTTTTTTTCTGGCCTTGCCACCAGACTTATTTACTGGGTCTTTGTCTTTCTTGGCCGACTTTCTGGCCGACTTCTTATCATCTTAGGCAGCATGATGAAGCTTGGAGGGTAGTGACAACCACTCCTCCAACTCATTTTTTGAGCCACCTCCCTAAACCCACACCTGGCTTTTCCACATGAGAACTAGGGATCTGAATTGTTGTCCTTACACTTACATAGCAACCATTTGGCTGAGCCACCTTCCCAACTCTTAACCTTTTTAAAAATATCATAAATCTTTTAGAAAATTTGATTAGAATTATGACTGCATTCCTTAAATGAAAAACAAAACTTTCCATAACAAACAATAGCCCTGTCAGGCTAAGAATTTCTGTTGTGGGGGCCGGAGATATGGCTTAGCAGTTAAGAGCACTGGTTGCTTTTCCAGAGGACCCACGTTCAGTTATTAGCACCTAAACTGTCCGTAAGTCCAGTTCCAGGGGATCTGACACTACCTTCTGACTCTACAACAGGCACAGGTGTGGTACATAGATACATGCAGGCAAAACACTATTCAAATAAAAAATAGTAATAAAATAAAAAATAAACAAAATTCCTGTTCTAAAGGAAATCACAGGATCATGATGCAACATTTAAAAATTCCAAACTTACCTGCCACTGCTAAGATAAGCGTATTGGTGAAATGTCGGTACAAAGAGAGCTTTACAATGTTCCTCCGAAGTTTTAATAGCTTCATAGTTTGAGTAAGGCTAATGAATATGTGTTTGCAAGTCAAGGAATTAAACATTCAAAAAGGAAAATAAATTCTTAGGTTTTAGGACCTAGGTCATACTTGTAAAGTTACAGATTTTAGTGATCTTATGGCTCTTGTTTTCACTTATTCTCACAAACACTCTAACCTCACCATGATTAATGAAAAAGTTATCATTTCAATAAGACACAGAAAAGACTACAGAATGAGGGTGCGAATGATGAAGGAAGAGGAAAATACAGGAAAACAAAGAAATTTTTAAAAGATGGAAAAAATAAAAATAAAAACAGGCAAATGGAAATAAGAAAGTAACATACAAGGGATGATGTAACACCACCTCACTTTAAGGTGGAAGACTCTATATGGCCCAGCTAATCCACTACAAGATCACAATAACACTATGCCCACAGCTTCCCAGAGTTCTATACTCCGGTCCCAAGTAGTGACATCAACTGTCCACACTGTGAATTAACCAAAAGGACCAACAATTGTCTGAGAGTCCCAGGCTACCAAAGTGGTGAGGCTTCATTTTAAGAACATCATTCCC
This sequence comes from Phodopus roborovskii, assembly GCF_943737965.1. Taxonomy (NCBI): domain Eukaryota; kingdom Metazoa; phylum Chordata; class Mammalia; order Rodentia; family Cricetidae; genus Phodopus; species Phodopus roborovskii. Next base: position 32,873,318 of record NW_026126416.1, on the reverse strand, counting down.
AAATAAGAGTTCTCATGGAAAGACAAAAGGGAACTATGACTACTACAGATGATGCCTGCTCTCAGATATACAAATGAAGGAGCTGGGGACGATGAGATGGCTCACCATCCAGCAATCAAGCCTAGAACCTGAGCTCCAGCTCCAGAACCTATATAAAGGCAGTAGGAGAGAATTCTCTAGGAAGGTGTCCTCTGACCTTCATATACTGTGTCATGCACTCCCCAACAGACAGAAATTAAAAAATAAAGTATAAAGGGCCTGGAGAGTTGGCTCAGCAGTTAAGACTATATACTGCTCTTGCAAAAAACCAGCACCCACATCAGATAGCTTACAACAGCCTGTAAGTCCAATTGGAGGGGACCCAGCAGCCCCTTTCTGGACTCTGCAGGCAATGTACTCATATGCACAATGTATAATAATTAAAAATTATATCTTAAAAAATAGAAATAAGAGAAATTAAGGGAGTAGAGCTTACCATGCCTTATCAGAGCTCACCCTGATACCTTAGCCCACTTTACCCTTCACTATCCTAGTACTCACAGATCACACTACTTGGCAGATAGTGGTCTGAACTCAGACACCTGAATTACAGTCTTTTTTTGTTATATGGCAATATACTCAAATTCAAAAAGTTACAGGACAAAAATACTGCACAATTACACATTTACTCTTATACATAAAGAAAAATCAAATTTAAATAGCCCTATAAGATAAAATCCAAAACGTGAGCCCAAGAGGTCAAGTTCCTTCTAACAAATGTTTAAGGGAGAAGCATTGAAACTTGTTTATTTGCTGCCATTTTTGTGAGTGAATCAATATTTGCTCTGAAGAGTGAGGCAACTTCTAAGTGAAAGAACAAATTTAACCTTTTGAGGGCTGAAGCCTGCTCATCCTACTTAAGAGATGTAGGAGGTCCAAACCCCTTAAGTGGTTCCTAAACACATTTTGGGGATCAAACTCTTTTCACAGGTGTCAAAGAATTTCATAGTTGGTAAAGACTAAAAGAAAAAGCAGAACCAGAACAGCAAATGATTCTAATACAAAGAGAGATGAACAAACAATAAATCCAAAATCAAGGTGAGAGGTCCATTTAAAAAAAAAGAAAGCAATAAAACAAAACAAACAAAAAGCTAGGTGGTAGTGGTGCACGCCTTTAATCCCAGTGCTTGGGAGGCAAAGTAGATGGATTTCTATGAGTTTGAGGCCAGCCTGAGCTACACAGAGAAATGAAAGAGACAGAGAGAGAGAGAGAGAGAGAGAGAGAGAGAGAGAGAGAGAGAGAGAGAGAGAGAGAGAGAAGAAGCTTTGATCTCATGCTTAGCAACCAAATTCTGTGATTTTTTAAGAATGACAAAACAAAACAAACAAAATTGCTTACCTGAGCCCTCAGACTGTTAATATATAAAATAAACCACTTCCCAGATTAAGGAGAAATCAACAGAAAGATTAATGGAAACCCATCTCCAAAGGGAGAAAGTGAACTGCCATCAAATGAGCCAATGAGAAGGATATCCACCAGCACAGGGCAGTGTCTAGGAAAGCCAAGGGTATAAAGGCCAAGGAAGCAAGATCAGTCTGGGCCTGCAGACAAAGAAAAAGAGGTGTGAAAACAGATGAACAGAGAGGCAAGAGAAGAAACCAGCACATGGTTCGGCATTTATGCTGACAGCTGCAATGGGTTTACATACAAACCGAAGAAAACCACAAGTCGGACTAGCACCAAACAAATAAACACTCCTCCATTCTTGTATACCTGCAGACAGCATACAGCTATAAATGATTCACTACTGTCAATTCTTCTCAGTTCAAAGAAACTGCTATAATACCATGTAAGAGAAGGACACAAGGCTGGAGAGATGGCTCGGCAGTTACGAGCACTGGCTGCTTTTCCAGAGGACCCGGGTTCAATTTCTAGCACCCAGATAGGCAAAACACTGGCGTACATTAAATAAATCTTAAAAGAGAGAGAAAGAACAACACAAAAGTTCTTGTATTTATAACCCCATCCCATCTTGCTTTCCTGTTATTTTTATACTAAAATCCTAAAAAGATAGCTCTCACATTTTAGATAATTATTGCATAATTAACATTCTAAGAATTATTGATTCTCAGAGTAATATGATGAAATTTTACCAATAATAGCTTACCCTAAACTAAAATGAAAGTAATCATCTTTCCCCAAAGCATCTTTCCTAACTTCTACAAGTTTGCCTCTAAGCTGCTTTGTACATAATTCTAACAGCCCAATCACCAAAGAATTATTAAAGGATATCCATAAAATAATACAGGCATCAACTGCAGAGAGGGCCAGGCTTACTATCAGAGCCAAGGAGTAAGAAAAATACTACAGCAATGGCAGAAGAGAGAATGTGAAATTGATAGAGGGTTAAAGTCACTAAATATCTACAGAGATTGCACATAAGGGACGAGGTGGTTTGAAAAACAAATTTATATTTATGAAGTATTATATGGAAGGGGAAATGTCAAGGGCAAAACCACATGTACAGAATTGAACACTTTGAATCTAATGGGTTATGACAGAATCTGATTGATTTACTAAATGAGATAACTGTAAAGGTCCAGGAAGGCCTACTTTTTCCTTCCTTGGCAATGGACTATAATTGCATTTAAGCTTTTACATTTAAGTTCTGGGTAAGTAGAAAACACTGTTGCTTTTGATTCAATGAATGCGTAAACCGGGAAAAGAACCAAATAATTATCCATCTGGGACAAATAGAAAAAAATACTACAGATCACACACTAAATTTATGAAGCTCTAATAGATGAGATTAGCAAAATTGAACTATGTAGGCTGAGCATCCCTAATTCAAAACTCCAAGCCCACAACACCCAAAGTTTTGAGATTTTTGAAGGATTTCTAGTGTTGGACTTCTAGATTAAGGAATGCTCAACTAATAGGTTCTATGTAAACACCCTAAAATCAAAAAATTCTCAAGTCTGAAATACTCCTGATCCTAGCACTTCACCTAAACATCAGAGCCCGCGGGTGACAGAAGAGCAAGCAGCCCACTAACTGACTCAGAACAGAAACATAACACTATCTGACCATAAAAATTCAGACTAAGAAAAAAATAAAATAAATAAGTACTTCAGTCTAGGCAATACTGACCCCTGTAACTCTGAGGACTCCTTCCATGCCAGAGAACAAAAGATAGAGAGCTCCTGCCACCACAACCTTGTGAAGAGTGACTCCAAGGCGAGGCCTACAATGGAAGCAAAGAGACAAGTGAGTACAGAAGCAGCAAGTCACATGAGCAGACCACCAGTCGGCACCACCCTCAGTTCCTCCTCTCCTCTACATTTCACATGTGACCATCATGGAACTCCACTGGCTCAACCTTCAAAGCATGCACAGGATCCAATTATACCCCAGAATCTCATCCTCTAGGTGAACTGACAGTCCCTTTGCTTTCCTCCAATCTTTGTTTCGAAGTCACTAAGTGAACCTTCCTGGCTACACTATTTATAGCTCCAAGTTCTAACACCTTGATGCCCTTTCCTATAAATTACAGCACCTTCCATTGACGTATTAGATATTTAACTCATTTACTTCAATTTTGTCTGTGTTCCCTTCCTCCACAAATGTAAAACCCAGATCTTTTATTTGTTGTAGACCAGAGGCTTAGAACAATGAGTACCTGGTAAATGGAAGGACTTGATATTCTTTGGCTGAGGAAGAATTTGTTGAGTTCACTGCAAGGAGCAGTGAACTACACGCTGACTATAGTACTGCATGCTTCAATAATGGTTTTTTTTTTTTTTTTTTTAACTAGAAAAAATTTAGGATAATTATAGTAAGAATATTCATTTGATGAAAAACCTAATTTGTGGGTTGGAGAGATGCTCAGCAGTTTAGATGCTCACCACTTGTTATCTTGCAGAACACCAAAGTTTGATTCCCAGCATTTTCATGGTGGCTCACAACTATATGGAACTCCAATTCTAGGGGACCCTCCACAGGTAGCAGGTGTACACACACACACACACACACACACACACACACACACACACACACACACACACACACACACTAAATAAATCTATTTTTAAAAATATGACTTGCAAGAACAGTTTCAAAGGCACTAAGTTCATCGTGAAAGTTTGGTTTTTCTGCACTAGTTGCCTCACAGCAGATTTTTTTTTTGCAGGCACACTGTGAGTTTTTAAGAAGATGTGAAGTAGCATTTCTAACACTTAAAACTGATATGACATTTCAGACTTTTTTTTTTTAAATCTCACTATATTTCTTTTAACAACTTTTTCAGGACCAGCACTGTCTAGGTGGCAAACGTTTCAATCTAATAGGCATTTTCACTCACAGGTGTTACTCACTTGACTATGCCATATCCCAGACTGACTATGATGACCAAGGTTCGAGCCAGTGAGCGTTTCACTGCTGACAGCAGCTCTGCAAGGACCAAGGCATCCTGGACTATGTGAAAAAAAGGGAGACATGGTGATATACTCCAGTTTCACCAATCCCACTACCAAAATATACGTCTCTTAACACTTTTTAGAATGAGCACAAGTGTCAGACTTACTCAAGAAAGAATATCTCTTGCACAATTTGTATAAGCACACAGCTAATATCACTAATGAACTTAATCTGGATGTGTTCACTCATCAACTCATCCAAACTTCCCTAAAACCTTAGTAGAATATCTTACCCTATAAAGACAAGTTTGTAATATCAAGGGAATTGCTCTACTACTTTTTTTTTGCAAACTGAAATACGCTATACATGGAAAGCACACACATATATCCTAGTGCTGATACATAGTTTTCAACGTCACATTTTCTATTTTTCAAGTCTTTCGAAAGACCCAAGAAATATCTAATAAGCATATCTTGCAACGAAAATTACTAATGAATAGTCTGAGAGAAAACTATCTCAATAATTTACAATACCAAGTAATTTGTAATAAGCAGTCAAACTTAGTAAACCACAAGTATCTTCCCATTTTCTTGGTATCACTATATTTCTATCAACTCTAAAATACATTCCCCACCCCCCCCCCCACAGGAACAAAAATCTATGTGTCTGGCAGTCGGTGCCATCTTACAATTAAATTGGCATTGTTTACTTTCTTTCTTAATGGTGGCTTGGACATCAACCATAATTGGGATTTAAGAGATATGTTAATCATTTCCTAAATAATTTTGTGTTTTAACAAAATTACTCTTGTATCATTGTGCCCCTGAAATATGAGGAAAAGTCACGATGACAGTGATTCTGCTTTGGTTATTTTAATAAGTAACTTTTGAAAAGCAGATCTATGTAACTACTGCTGACCTGACAGAAGTTGACATGCTTCTCATCCATCATCAAAATATGGCAAATTTGGGGTTGAAGAGATGGCTCAGCAGTTAGGAATTTGTACTGCTCTTACAGAAAGAAGAGTTAAGTGGTTCCCAACATTCACTCTGGTTGACCCACAAATGCCTATAACTTTGGTTCTACGGGGATCACAGGCAGCTGTACTTATGTGCATATAACTCCCACTCCCCCAACCCGCCCACAAATACAGGTAATCTAAAAAACATTTTTAACATACCAGATTCTCCTTTGTATCGGATATTCTGAAATTCTGCATAAAACACAGCTTTCTCAAACATTCCCAGAAAGATGACAGCACCAATCCAAAACTGAATTCTCAGCAGATCTCTCCAGTAGCAAGCAGACCATGCCAGCCAAAGAACACCAAACAGAACGTACACAATACACATCACCATGAAAAACTGTGATCCAATTGGGAGTGAAATAAAAAAGAGAATTAGGACCAAGAACCAAGTATTTAGATTTAAAATCAACATACAGTATAACAAACCACACACACAAAAAAAAATATGCATCTCTAGTATATAATACTAAGAAACAAGAAAGAACGATCTAGTCTTGAAGAGAGGCAGACTACAGAAAGACTTATCCTCAAGAATGTCCGCTCCTTGCATTAACTGGGCTTTTTTAGCTCACAATCCAGTGATAAAAGGAAAAAAAAAAAAAAAAACAGTGAAGAAAAAGTAGGCCTGACAAGCTGGGATGCAGAATCACGAGGCAATGGAGCAGAACTAAAATGGGAAACTATTAAAGGAATGAAAGAGAGAACAATTTTGAAGAGAAGTCTGCAAATAGACCAAGGCTCTCTCAGCACAGGCTCACACACAGTCTGCAAACTCAAATAATGAAGAGTCATCCTTTCATCACTATCAGTGGGCTCAAAGCAAGATTACAGCAAGGTACGGCCTGCTCAGAGCCCAGATGTGAGTTGTGAGGTGGTCACTGAGGTACTTTCCAAGTCTACAATAGTCACTGACCTTTTCATTTTACATATTAAACAAGGCCCACAGGGTTGCACTAACTCTCTCAAGATCACTGTCTGGGGAGATGTCTCAGCACTTACTGCTCTTGCAGAGGACTTGGATTCAACTCCCAACACCCACATGGGGGCTCACAACCATCCTTAACCGTAGTTTCAGTATATCCGTCCAATGCCTTCATCTGATCTCTGCAGGCACTAGCTTCTCATGTGGAAAACAATCAAACAGGCAAAACATTCACATTCACAATATAAGAAAATCTAATTTAAAAAGAAAAAAGTTAACACCAAACCTCGACTAAAATTTTTTGAATGGCATAGTAATAATCTTTTAATGAGACAGTGCTACAAAATAGACAATTTCATGCGAAATTAAATTTCATACTAAATTAACTTATTGCCAAGGTTGAAGGCACATATTGACTTACGATCATCAGTGGGTAGTCTTCAAGAGTGAGGTACTCATAAGGACCCTTTACTTCAACAATCACTGGCAAAACACAGGCCTTGATTAATTGGATAGATTCAGTAATTAAACAAAAACCCTGATTAATGTTTACTTTATTCAATTAGCAAAAGTTTCATCAACTCACTTTTAAGCACTTCAGCCATGGTGAATAGTACATTAGATAGATACAGTAACTTTGAAATCCATGAATTAGACTCATGGGTCATCCACAACCTAGTACTTTCGTTTGTTTTCAAGATTAAGATCTCACTATGTAGCCCTGGCTGTCATGGAACTCACTAGACCAGGTTGAACTGAAACTCACAGAGATCCACCTGCCTCTGCCTCCTAAGGGATAGGATTAAAGGATTAAAGTACACCACTATGCCTGGCTCACACTCTAGTCTTAAGTGGCAAAGTCCCTTCCCAGATTCATATTCTCTCTGTGTGTGTACAATGCACTTGTACACGTTAGAAAGCATTTGTGTGTCCATGTTTGTGGAGTCCAGAAACCTGTATCATTCTTCAGGTGCTATGCCTGCTTCCCTCACTACCTTCTTTTTGAGACAGGTCTCTCATTGGCCTAGAAAGCACCAAGTAGGGTAGGCTGGCTGGTCAGTAAGCCCAAGGGATCCTGCCTAACTTTGCCTCCCCAGTGCTGTGATTACAAGCATGTAGTACCACAGCTAACTTTTTAACCTATGAGTTCTGGGAATAGAACTGGGGTCCTCCTTATAAACACTTCACAAGTACTTTACAGAATATCTCCTCAGTGCCATACTCACATTCTTCAAAGACTAGACTGACTGACATTCCTTCACAAACCCATCCCTGAGCTACCCATCTAAAACGATTCCAAATGTTCTTGGTACACTTCTTACAATGCATCCCTAATATTCTTGTCTTTTGTTCATCTTTACTATATTTCCCTAATTATTTACTTATCTTTTATGATCTTGCAAAATAAGTATTACCTTCAAAATGAGAGTACTTTTTTAAAAGCTTAAAATTCATAATGATTTATACAAGTATACACCATTCCTGGTAAAATAAGATATTAAGACAATCCATCAGTTTCTTAATTATATAAGCAGAGCCCTCACTCAAGAATGAAAGCCAAAGCTAACAAAATCAATAAGAACCCACAAGTTCAGACAAGGCACAGCACCATTTATCAAATCCAAACTGACCTCTCCCAGAACTTGCTAACAAAGATTTTGCAAAAACCTGACTAATAAACAGCATTTAAGGAACAACAACAAAAGTACTATCTACAAGGTGAATCAGAGAAATTTGCCTCTTTGAAGCAACTCCAACGAGCATAAGATTAACTGTTTTGAGCCAGTCATGCTGGTACATGACTACAGTCCAAGCATCTGGAAGGAGAAGCAGCAGGAACGAGAGTACAGGGGAAGTTTGAAACCAATCTGAGCCAGGAGACCCTGTCTCAATAAAAGGCTGATGGTTTAAAAACTCACTGATAAAGGAGTTGAATAAATTTTAGTAATGATGGTAATTTAAAGTCTGACTTAGTTGGGTTTGGTGCATGACTGTAATCAGAGTACCTGAAACTCAAAGGAGCCACCCCTTTGACATCAGGCTCCATCAAAGGTTTTAAAGAGAAGATGAAGTCACATGTGGTGGCACAGATTTATACTCTCAGCATTTAGGAAGCTGGGGAAGGAGGACTGTTGCAAGTCTGAAGCCAACCTGGACTATACAGCCAGATCCTGTCCCAAACACAAATCAAAAAAAGTTGAGAACCACTAACCTAGAGAAACACATATTCCAAGGTTCAGAAATTATGTCGGGTCACTACCTGGTTTGCCTAGACTGTCATACCCCATATCATGATGGAATAAAGCAAAATCCATTTTTGAATTGGGAATTAATGACTCAACGTAAGGATCATAAAAATTTAAAAATGAGTCAAGTAAGAAAAGTCAATGAAATACACAAAATGGCTGGGAAAATTAACAAAGCCAAAGCTAGTCCACTGGGAGAAAAATAAAATTCCATGGAGATTTAACAAGCTAAAGAACATATAAGCAATATTATAAGACTATTATTTATATAAGTCGTGGTCTTATGTGTATGTGATATATGTGTGTACATGTCATGTGTAAACATGCACACACATGTGGAAGACAGAGTCCTCCATCTTAAATTTTGAGACAGAGCCTCTGACTGAACCTGGCACTCCCCAGCTATGCTGGCTGGCCAGCAGCTCCAGGGATCTAACTGTCTCTGCCTCTCTTGGGCTGGAATTATAGAGCTTCACCACTGTGCCAACTTTTAAGGTGGGGGATAGAAATCCAAACTCAGTCCCTCATAAGTACTTTACTGACTGAGCCATCTCTCCAACCCGTCATTTCTGGGGATTTGTAACAGGGTCTCATATACTCCAAGCTGGCCTCAAATTCACCCTGTTGCCAAGGATGGCCTTGAACTCCTTGATCCTTCTGCCTCCACCTCTAGATTGCTGGAGTTATGTGTACCCACCACCCTAGCATTATTAAAGATTATAAAAAGGAACGGACACAAGTACTTGTAAAGAAATATGAAAAAACTTGTCAATAAATTTGAAATCTTGAATGCAATCAATACTTTCTCAAAACATGCACACCTCTGATATGAGGGGAAAGAACTAGAATAAAAACTTTTTGCCATTAAAGAAAACCTACAGCAGCTGGTAGACACAGAGAATCTGATTGTAAGTAATATAAGAAAAATTCTAACAGAAGAAACCAGTGAGTTTACTCTTTAAAACTGTTTGCAGAATATAAAAATAGAGACATTCTCCAATTCACTATATGTCGTTATTATAATTTGGATGCCAAATAGGTGAATGATAGGGTGAGAAAAGAAAATTATAGTTCAACTTATCTTGAACATAGACTTACATAAACAAAAGGAATCCAACAATGTATGTGAATAAGAAGGCATGGGTATGTTTGTGTATACTATTAAGAAAAAGCAAAAACTAAAGAATGGTTCCAAACTGGAAACCAGTTACTACAATTATCATCTAAACAAAAAGGCTTATATGATCTTTTTTTTGAGACAGAATCTCATAATTAAGCCTGGGCTGTCCTAGAACTTGCTAGGTATCTCTGAGATTCTCTTGCCTGGGGCTCTGGAGTATTAGGGTTATACAGATGAATGCCACCATGTATGGCCTATGTGATAATTTTAATCCATATACAATTAAGCCATTTCATTCTTTCTTAGTATTAAAAAAAAAAAGACAAAAATAATTTGGAAACAAGGACTTCCTTATCCAAATAAAAGTATTTTAAGAAAAAAAAAATCTATAGTAAACAGTATTATTTAATGGTGAAATGTACCAATAAAGTCAGAGGTTAAGGCAGGGATGGCTGCGACCATTCTGTCTACTCAATGATCGACTGAGAAAGCAAGAATAGGGAAACTACACGTACAAATTAAACCAAAAATGGAAACCACAGGAACTACAACAGGCAGTACAAAATTCAAGGTAAAAGGTAAAATGTCTGAGAGTTATGTAGCTACAGAAGGAAAATAAGAAAATTCTTGAGGAACTGGAAAGACGGCTCAGCAGGTGAGAGTACAAACGCTTATTCCCAGAAGACTCAAGTTCAGATCCTACAGGAGGCTTACAGCAATCTGTAACTCCAGTACAGAATCCTGAACTCACATGGACATAATTGCACCTAGACACATAATTTTATTTTATTTTTTGACACATTAATTTTAAAATAATCTTAAAAAAAGAAAAACCTGATATTAAGAAATTATTGATGATAAGTTGAAATCAAGTTTTGAAAAGTCTACTTCAAAATAATAAAGAACACTAAAAATAATCATAGCATGAAAGCCAAAGAAAGTAAAATAAAGCCAAGTATCTGATCCATAGAAAGTGTGTGGGTTGTGCCTAGAGGAAAAAAATATTTTTCATTTTCCCATTTCATATCAATCATGCATAAAAGAAATAGAAATCAGCTATTTTAAAAGCTATGAATTGAACTTACTGGTAAAAAGATTACTCAGTGCATTTTCTTTTAGTGATTCCTTTGAAGATGAAATGCCAACGTGAACAATAAAGATGTATGGTGCATCTTGCCAAGTCTGCAATGGTTCATGCAATGCCTAGGGAGGAAAAGGGGGCATCAAAACTTCAAGTCTCAAGAATTCCAAACGCAAGTTAATAATACAGTATGCCCAGAAATGAAGTGGAGTACTTCAGCTTTCGTTCATTCAAACAGCCATCATAAGCAAGACAAGCACATGGAGCACATGGCAAAGTAGGAAGATCATGAATTGATAAAATACAGTCCTTTGTATTCTTGCCACACAAAGGTCTACATTTAATATAACTATTTTTTACAAAGAAAGACCACAATTAAAAATCATTGAGTTTAATCTCTAACTCATGCTAGGATAATTATACTTAATATATTATGAAATTAATTTAAAATTAAGATTATATCACATAAAAACATCCTTGATGTCAAGTACAGAAAAAAAAATCTACATATATGAGTATAAACACACTCTCTCCTAAAACAAATTCCCTTTTCCAAACAGACTCTATACTGACATGGCCTCACATGTAAATAAAAACTTTCACCTTGACTTACTCTAGGCAGGAAGATAGTGATTTCTGCCTCTTTAAACCACTGCCTCTTTAAAGTCAAGGAAGTTAATAGTCTTTGCTCAAGAGTCTTTACAAACAAGATTAAAATGTAAAGATAAAGGAGATATGAAGGTGCAGGGAACCACGGAGTTGGCCTGGTCTAGCTGCCTTAAGAGATATGCACTGGCTGGTTGGTGGTGGTGCACACCTTTAATCCCAGCAGAGGCAGGCTGATCTCTGTGAGTTCCAGGCCAGCCTGGTCTACAGAGCAAGTTCCAGGCTAGGCTCCAAAGCTACAGAAAAACCCTGTCTTGAGCCCCCCTCAAAAAAAAAAAAAAAAAGAGGCATCAATCAGTTTTTCAGATTGGAGTCTGTGGCTCCTGGGGAACTGTGTGCCTTTCAGTTCCTAAGAAACCCAGGTATCCCCTGAGGCAGTGAAGCATCCAGACCACCTGTGCATCTCTGCATTCCCTAGAAGCCACTGAAGCATATAGAAGTTTGACAGAATTAGTCTTAGATATTAATCTTGTATACCCTGAATAGCTTGCAAACATCACTGTATTCTGGCAACTACAACTGCATTCTTCTTGACAACCACCATTATATTCTGTTTCTGATAAGGGTATAAAAAGTCTGATTGCTTACAATAAACATGTCTCAGCCTCAGTCTTGGTGAGACCTCTCCAACCCGACCTGACTTTAATTTCCAACCATATCAGGAGACCCTGGCTCAGTAAGAAAGCACTGGAGCTTACCACAGAGGAAAGCCATTGGTCTCTTCATCTGTGAAAGGAAACACCGCTATTTAGACCTGCAATTAGTTACTATGGTGAAGGCATGGAAATTAAGGATTCACCAGACCCAGTATAAATGATTATACTGGTAGAAGAACTTACACAGAAAACAGTAAGTGACTGTTGCAGCATTCCTGCTCCAAGGATGCAGCCCTGCCTCCTTGATGCTCTCCTCCATTCCAGCTCCCCCCCACCTGCCCAATCTCAATCCTTCCCCTTTAACCAGTCAGGTCTGCACCCAAAAGGCATGGCCACTGTTACAGATGCCCAGGCAAATATATCGCTACAATTGCCCTTTTAGTCTAAAGAAGAAGGTTTAGACTCGATACAAAAATAAGACACTGACAGCAAATATCAAGTATGCTCTAGGAGAAGGAAAGGTAAAACATACACAATTTAAGACCTACTGCCAGTGAAGCAACATAGAGCAATTGGCATGAACTACATATCCAATTGCAGGGTAAAGGCAAACAGAGATTACTACAAAGCTGTCCTAAATTGGAAATTTTAAATCTTGTACCTACTATTTCTATCTAAGAAGAGAGGCAATAGCTGTGACAGTCTATTCTTCAAACTCTTCAAAGACCTGAGAAGGAAGATAACATTACTAGGGTAGGCAGGAAGTGCAAACAAGCAACTTCCAAAAGGTGCAAGCAAAGACAGAATTTTGGCCAGGTTTCTGTTTTCTCATGATCCCCATGGTTTCTGACAGCACCCCCAAACAGTAGGAAGCAGTTTGGAGTGAGCAATGTCCACATTACCAAATATTATTTATAAATGTTCATTTTAATTTAATTGGGCTGGTTATAAATGGTTAAGGATCACAGGCAATCTCGTTTTAAAGGAAAAAAGGAGAATATGATATTGAAATGAATACTTTGTATTGGGATGGATTTTCATTTATTGATACAAATTTAAGGTCAATTTTATTATATGTATATTTCCATGCCTGTTTAGGTTTATACAGCTCTTTTAAAATGTAATATATAAATAAATACAGATTATAGTCACCTATAATAATCAAAACTTACAGTTATGTTAGTTATGTTTTCTAGATATACAGAGATATATTTCAAATAGATAGTCTTCAAATCTTTCGAAGACCTACAGAATATAGCACTTAAAATAGTTTAGGGTTTTTCAAGACAGTGAGACACAACTGCTCCTGGAAACACCAATTACTTCCAAGAGGAAGATGAGCATCGAAGAAATTCATTATGGAGTTTGCTCCTGACAGAAATAGCCATTTGGGCAAGAAACTGCTCTTGTCTGGACTGTTTGACTGTATCCTGTCTAAATTGGTCATACAGGACCCATAGGAAAGTGACTGCTGAATTTGCCAAAACGAGATGGGTTCCTGCTTCATGGAAGAGTCTGCCAGACAGTCTGCAGGACACAAAAAAATGACTGACAAACTGCCAATACAGGACAGTTTAAAATTTCCTGCTTCACTGAGAAGTCTGTCAATCACACTGTGGCCTTTGGCTGAAGATGTATGCTCCAATGTTATAGAGGAACTATCAATTATAGAGTTTATATACTATCTTTCTGTGGTCTTTGAAGGAGTTGAAGACAGTTATAATTATGGTTTTCATTAGTTATGATAAAAGATAACTTCGTATAAGACTTTAGACTCACAAAGATAGGATAGATGATAGAATATTTTTTAAAAATATTGCAGTAAGATAGATGGGACTAAGAGAAGTCTGGGAAACATTGGCAGGAGAGTCTGCCAGAACAGTCACAATGTAGCAGGCAAAGGAGTTGCAGGTCCGGCATTCTGCAGTAAGCCAAGACCATGTGGAAATGTATAGATTAATAGTTATGGGTTAATAACTAAGATAGAGCTAGCCAATAAGAAGTTTCATAATTAATATAGCATCTGTGTGTTCATTTGGGTCTCAAGGGCTGAGGGACCTGCCGGGCCAGGAAACTCATGCTTACACTGTGGTCTTTTAAAAGGAGAAGGTTTTATCCGGAGATCTCCAGGTAAGCATTACTGACCTAATGAAGACCAAAAGATTTTACACATTGATACATTTGATCCCTGTGGAATCATGCTTTCCCTCTAGTAATCAAAATGTTCTGCAGCCCGAAGAAACTTAGACTGCAACAGATTCCATGACACAAATTCCAAGTCCAAGAAAGCAGATACATCCTTCAACTCTACATTCACTAGTTATTTCAGTAACAACTACAAGTCATGCTGAAACCATAGTTGGATCTCTGCCAGTCTCTCTTTTCAATGAGGATGCTGGGAAATGTGTAACTTCAAAGGCGTAAGCATTCTATGTTCTATTACTCACAATTACTGAACCTTTCCTGAACTTAGTCATTAGCCAATTAGTGTAATAAACTGCTCTGCTATTAATTTCTTACATCTTAAAACTACCTCTTATAAATTTCAAAATGTACTGATTAATTTTCATAGTCTAGGGTTTGATAAATATAATACTTTCAACTCCCAGGTCTAGAGATTTTTAATCTTGCAAAAGCAGCATCCATATGCCAAACTGTTAGGGATGTAATGTTTGCTACATGTTTATCTTAACAAACCTATCAGATAACCAGTTATTAACTACTGTTTCATTCTATTAACTGAAGTAAATTTCACGTTACAATTTTAACCATGTTACTGAGCATACCATAATTCAATAGAATGTGACATCAAAACTTTTTTTGAGACAAGGTCTCTCAGGCTGATCTTTAACCCTTTGCTTATGTAATTCTGTAGCTTCAGATTCCTAAGTAGCTGGAACTCTAGACTCATGCCACAGTGCCCAGCTCCACAATGTTGCTAACCTCCCAAAAAAGTAGACCTTTGTTCATTAGCAGTAATAGTGTATCTCTTTTTCCCATCACCACATGAAACAACTAACCTACTTTCTGTTTCCATAGGTTTGTCTACTGTGGATATTTCAAATCAATGGGATAAATTAGTCAGTGTTTGTCCTTTAACATCTGGCTGGTCTCACAGTTTTCAAAATTATCTGTGATGGCACATATTAGTACTTCATTTTTGTGAATGAATCACATTATAACTTACAGGCATAAAACCTTGTGAGCACCCCAATCCTAGAAATTCAATTTAGGAAGTGTTGGGTTACTGTTTATTACTCTATTCCTCTTTTCTCTTTAGACTTCCACTTTGTGCACACTGACCTAAGGTCTCCAAGGCTTTGTTCATCTGTTTCCAAACTTGGCTCCCTAGTCCTCTGCACAGGATAACTTTGACTGATCCACCTCTGGATGCAGTCTTCTTCTACCTGCTCAAACGGTGACAGCCTCTCATCACTTTTCACTTCAGTTGATGCTCTTTTCCGCTTATGGTTTCCATTCTGTTGTTTTGTGACAGGGTGCCACCATGTATCCTAAGCTGGCTTCAAACTTATTGGAACCCTCCTGTTTCAGCCTCCCAAGTGCTGATTTATGGCATTTACAGCCATAAATCACTATATGTATCTCAGCTTTTTGATTTTTACTTACTCCTTTTTTATAATTTTTACCTGTTTCTTCCTGATTTCCCTTTGCATTTTTGTCCATTCTTTCCCTTCATTCTTTTGAGCACATTTTAAAAAGTTCAAAGTCTTTCCTATATCTAATGTGTGAAAGTCTTCAAAGACTTTCTAGAAATTCCATTTAAATTTGCCATCCTCTCTTTGTATAGCTCACAGTTGTTTACTGAAAATGGAACATTGTGTATGAAAGAAGATCTTGCTCCTTCACTCATGGTGGTGGGGTAGGGGGTGGGTGTTCTGAAGTTTTGTTTGCCTAGTGGCTTTTCTAAACTATTTTTGTAAATTTTAAATTCATTGTCCTGTGTGGATACCAGTGTCTGTGTTTGTTTATTTTCTTGCCTGACTCCTTCCTTCCTTTCATTGTTTTCAGTTCTGGAGGCTCAATCTAGGACCTCACACATGCCAGGGAAGTACTCTACCACTGAGCTACAGCCTGGCTGGTTAAAATAATAGGCTGGCTACTATTTTAACAAGATTTCCTAAAACATCAGGAGCTAAATAAAAAGGTAAGGGAAAAGATCCAGTCCTAGTTTTTGTGGACTGGATCAAGCCTTCATTTTATGTGCAGTAAGAAAAGCAGCTGGCATGTTTCCTCAAAGCATGGGTTCTGTCCTAACTTTCCATCAAAGCTTGCTTCCTCCCGGTATCTCCTTCTGGCCTTGGTGTTTCCAGGTTTTGTGGCCCTATCTATGGCTTGCCCACTTTTCCCTATGGTACTGCAACCCACAACTTTTGACTCTAAACACACTTAGCAAACACAAGCAGGATACCACTCAGCCTAGGGAATGCTGAGTCAGGCAGAATGCAGCCAAGTCCTTAACCAGATTCACCAGAGAGCTGTCAGTTCAGACAAAATCACAGCCATAATTAGTGAGTAAATTCTAAACTTATATCTGTGGCACCAACAAACTGTCAAGGACTAGAAGTTGCCATTATGCTGCCTGATCTGATGAAGCAAGGAGTGACTCAAAACACCACAATATACTATCATTGCAATGTAGCAGCTTCTTTCTTCAGTGAGATGGCTCAACCAGTTAAGATCTTGCTTCAGAAGCCTGCTGACCTAATTTTGATTCCCAGAACACATATAAAGGTGGAGGAGAAACTTAGCTCCACAAAGCTGTCCTCTGACTTCCACTTGTACACCATGACATGTACACCCTCCTGATGGGAGATGTCATTCTGTAAATATGTTTCTCATACTGGTTAATGAATAAAGCACTGTTGGCCAATAGGAAAGCAAGATAGGTGGGTCTAGGAGACAAGGAGGATTCAAGGAAGTAGTAGTAGGAGTCAGCATGGGGAGACTGGAGAGAACAGAGGTCCGGGCCTACTCTCAGGTAAGATGAGATGAGACCGCGTGGAAATACTTAGATTAGTAGAAATGGGTTAATAATTAAGACAGAGCTAGCCGATAAGAAACTAGTACCTGGCCAACAGCATTGTATCAAATACAAAGTCTCGGTGTGTTATTTGGGGCTGGCGCCATGGTGGGTCCAGGCCAGCAGGAAAAACCTTACTCCTAACACCCTCCCCCATCTAACAGACCATGAAAGCTGCATGTCTAAACAGAGATGCTCTGAGAAAGACAGACTATATGGCTAATTCTGTCTCTAATACATTGTCTTTTTAATCAAGTAATAAACTGTAAAAATTCTTATAAACTGAACATACCTTTCCAATACAATCATCAATTTGCATCCACCCAAATAAACTGAAAATCTATATCCTCACAAAAACCTCATACAAATGTTTATAGCTCAAACTTGAAGGCAATCAAGATGTCTTCAATAGGTTAGTGATATAACCAAACAAGATATATTATTCAGCTCTAAGAAGAAACAAGTTATCAACGAGTTATCTAACTACCAGAATATATAAAGGAACTTCACATTCATATTATGGAGAAGCCAATCTGAAAAGGCTATATAGTTATCTGACTATAATCAGATTATATTTCAGAAAATGCAGAACTAGATAAACAGTAAAATGATCAGTGATTGTCAAGGTCTAGGAAGGATGGAAAGACAAAAGGCAGAGAACAGGGAATTTTAGAGCCCTGAACCTACTCTCCATAACAGCATCATGGCAGAAATGTCATTAGACAGCTATCAAAACCAGTAAAATACATAATACAAACAGTGAACACTATGCAGACCAGGCTGCCCTGGAACTCAGAGACCTGCCTGCCTCTGAATGCTGGGATTAAGCTATGTAACAGTAGCCATTTAAAAAAGGCTTAGAGAGGGGGCTGGAGAGATGGCTCAGCTGTTAATGGCTAGGCTCACAACTTAAAAAAAAAAAAAAAAGGCTTAGAGGTCCCTAAAAAGATCATTCAGTTGAGTTGACTGGAAAGTTGCTAAAATCCTGTAATCTAAGGGTTTTTTTCTGATCTGACTCAGAATTACTCAGTGTTAGGACACTTGACAAAACCACTCAATAGCAGCTATTAATAACCACAACTGCCTGGTCTGACATGAGCAGCTGCACTTATCAAGAAGCTGAATAAAACCTTAAAAGAAAAAAGTTGCAGAATGGGGAGTTTATATGGAATCTGAACTCTACACTATTCCTGGAAATCTAGACAGCCACACACATGTGCAGGGCTATGCACAGGCCCAGGAGAGCTGAGAAGGAGGCCCTCATCGCTCACCCTGGGCAGGTTTCACTGCTCTAAGCAGGCAGGAAGAAAAGCTAAGGAGAAATTGTTAAACTGGGAAAGAAGTCACACATAAAATGTATTATAAGATTCCATCATATAAAATGCTTCAAACAGATAAATGGAGGAAGATGGAAAGTTTAGTGGCTGAGAACAGAGAGACTCTGGGGGAAGGGAGAAGTATGGACTGATAGTAGGTACTGATAGTAGTTTCATAGCTTAGAATTCTAAAGCTAGCAGTTGATGATTGTGTAACTTGGGAATACACTAAAAGCCCATCAAATGTCATGTTTTAAAGGATGAACGTGTGATATATAGTAGATCTTAATAAAACTGTTACAAAACTAGAAACATAAGCCAGATCCTAGCACTTAGGAGGCTTGTCTGGGCTGCATAGTCAGTCAGATTTTGTGAAGTAATCCCCCCTCCGCCCCCGCTGCCAAATAAATAAAAAAATAAACCTTAAAATAAAATTAAAACTTTAAAGGGTTTGTAAAAAACATAATCTAAAATGGTTAACTATATATTTCATCTATACTTTAAACTAGAAATGTTTTTAAGGAAATTAGTTATAGATTTCTTCTTTTAAAAAAATCTTGTGTATGTGCGTACGTGTGTACGCTCACGCGCGTGAATGAGTGCATGTGTGTCTATGTGTCAGTCAAGTGTGTGCAAGTACCAGTAGAGGCCAGAAAAGGGAACCTGGGGCTAGAGTTACAGATGGTTGTGAGCCAGCTCATACAGATGCTGGCAACCAAAAAGAACTTGGGTCCTCTGAAGAGCAGCAGCACTATTAATTGCAGAGTAATCTCTTCCAGCCCCAGGAAATAGTTATAAATGGGCCTCACACAACTGTATTTATAAAATCATAACTAGTTTTTGGCCTTATTTCAATTTTCTAAAATTTCTTCCAATTATATTGTACCACAGATAATTTCCAACTGAGTTTAAATTTCTTTGAACTACTTTCTTCTTGTTTACAAATATTTATTGACAGAGGGGTAGAATTCCCAAGGTAATGCAGGCTATATTGTTTTATAAAAAAGGAAGGAAGGAAGGAAGGAAGGAAGGAAGGAAGGAAGGAAGGAAATCTCCGGTGGAAGAGATGACCCTGAACCTCGTCAACTGCAGCACTTAGGAGAGGGCCCTGCACCTCATCTGGGCAACAGAGTAGAGCTGGCCTTGGAGGTGGGTGTGGGTGAGCCAGGCCTGGATAAAGCTGAGAGGGAGAACTGGCCCCACTCCTCGATACCTGCTGCAAGGGGTGAGCTAGCTTGGGCAGTTCTGGAGAGTTCCCCCTGGTGGTGACAAAGAGAAAGCTCTTGGGCAGACTAACCCAGCTACCATCCAGCCCAGAACCAGGGTTGGCCCACCTCAACATCCACCTCATCTATGATCTGCTGGAGCACGTGAAGGGGCTGAACCTGCAGATCCAAAGCTTCAGGATCTCCACGACACAAGGCAGCAACAACAGGCTATCCAAGAGGGGTCTCAGCAAGGGCCCAGTATTGCAGGTGTAGCAGCAGCCAGAGGCCTTGAACCAGATCAATGACTCACTGCAGCGAACACTTAAAAGTAAAGATGTCTGGACTGAAGAGCATACTTCATGACCACAGCTTCCACGCCTTTTTTTGTTGTTTAGTTTTTTATTGTTTATTTTATAACGGGGGAGGGGGTTGCAAGGGTAGAATAGAGGGCAAGGGATGAGGAGAAAACGGGATCAGGATGCAGGATGTGAAATCCACAAAGAATCAATAAAAAGTTAAAAAAAAAAATCTAGAAAACTACAAAGAATAAAAACCACTCATGGTATCATTTTGAAACAACCATTACCACCATTTTAGTGTGCAGTTTCTAGTCTTAATTTCCTTCTTACATGCGACAACACTACAAGAAAACTAATTAGACATCAAACATATATGCTAGTGCCCCAAATGTCCAAATACTTACAATTTTGTCTCCTGTAAATGTAAGATTTGTTCCATTTTCCTTAGCCTTCAATTTAAAAAAAAGGGGGGGGGAGAAAAGAGAGAAAATTACTTCCCAGTTTTTACACTCTTCTCAGAAATATGTAAGGAAAAATAATTACCTCCTGTTTTTCTCCTAAAAGAGGAAGTCGATGCATAAGATCTCCAGAAAAGCTCTATAAAAAATAAATAAATAAATAATTTTTTTAAAAGTAAAAGTTCAAAATACATAGAAATGGTTAAAGCAAAATATACAACACAGTAAAAAATACCAGCATCGGCAGACAACAAAATTTATAATTAATTACAAATAGTGAAGAAAACCCTGCTGAGCACAACATGACCCTAATTGTCCCAGTCTTTCCATGAGGAGGGCAAACCAAAATGCCAGTCTGCCTGAGACAGAAAACACGTGTGTTGAGTGGATGAGGTCAGCAGAGTCCCTCTCATTCAAATCAACAAAATGAGGCATTAGTAGTTGAGGTATTTTCCCTCCTTGGTGATTGGATTGTGCAATTCAATGTTTACATTAGACTGGAAGACTCTGGAAAGACTACAACACACCTGAACATTAACAGGATGAAGCAAGTAGCTTTTCATAATCAAATCCAACTAACCCTTCCAGCTGAAGGAATGAATTTTAAAGAACAAAAGATAATAAATTACTCAATATCACAGTTACTTCTGTTCGCCATCAATTTTGTACCATCTTAAAACTTTTCTTTTCCAACCTATACTATAAAGTTTGAACTATGACAAAGCTCAAAATCTAAGTATCAATTGCATCATTCATTTGCCTATTATTAAATTACAGTCTTCTATCCATTACTTCTAGTAACGGGACAGAAAACCTATCTTAAGGTGAACTGTATGTTACTGTACAGCAGTTTGCTAAGAATCTCTAAGCAAATGCAACAAAAACAAATGAAGCCACTAGTAACAATAGCAATAGCAATAACTGCCAGATGGTGGTGGTGCACACCTTTACTCCCAGCACTCAGGAGGCAGAGGCAGGTGGATCTCTATGAGGGCAGCCTGGTCTACAGAGTGAATTCCAGGACAGCAAGGGCTATACAGAAAAAAACTTGCCTCAAAAACAGAACACATAACAACAACAATAAAACCCCAGTATCACCTATTTTCAATGCCTCTAAAACTTTTTCACAGTCTAAAATTTTTCCATCCAAAAACTGGTGTTAGCTCCTATTTCTAAAAGATAAAAATTGAACTTCAGGCTTGGGTGATCGTTCAGTGGGAAAATTGCTTGATGCTCAAGCATGAGGACCCCAGTTAGAAGCCACAGCAACCACATACGAAGTCAAGCACAGTGGCATAAGTATGTAACCCCAGGATGAAAGAAGCAGAGACAAGTAGATCCCAGGGGTTTACTTGCCACCCCATCTACCCAAAACAGCAAGTGTTAAGTGCAACAATTGTTGCTAGGTGCAACAATGTCTCAAAAAATAAAATAAAGTAAAAAAGTGAATGAAGAAGACAGCCTAATGTCAATCTCTGACCTCTACTTGTACACAGATGGATAAGCCCACCAACGTACACAGTATGTACATACACATACACAAAATTCACAAACTTTGAAAGAGTAGAATTTTTAAATAAAAATGCATTCATGAGACTATATATTTATGTAAGCATTAATAAATGTACTCATATATATTATTTACCTCTATATATACATTATTCACATTCTTCTTTACACAAACAAGGCATAAAATTCAACCATAAAGCAGCAATGCCCTTTTGACTTCATATGTATAATAATAGATTATCTGAAGACCTATCAACTAAATAAGAGAATTAAAATTTGCTTTGGTAAGAGACCATCAACAGATAAGTACATAGAACAGAGTTTAGCCCTAAAAGAGATCAAATTTGGGTACATACTATAACAGAGTTCATATCAAGAACAAAAATCAAATGCCTCTATGAAGTATCCAGGACTGCCAAATTCACAGGGACAAAAAATAGACTAGCAGATTACTACTAGGAGCAAGATGAGATGAGTGGCTGTTGAATGAGTCCAGGTTAGCAGGATGAAAGTGGCAACACCTGCACAACATGAATGAACTCAAAGCTACCCAATCCAACATTCAGAAATACAGCAATGTAGTGTTCACAAGAATCTGCTGCTAATACAGACTGAAAGCGCAGCTCTTCTTAACAGGATTAAGATCTCTTCTAGAAGAAAGAGCCAGCATATAAACAATGGACATAGGAGAAATTCAGACATTACTTTTTTTCACCTCTTCTATTTCCTTCCAACCACTGTCAGAGGTTACCTGTGCTTTATAGAGTTCACTACAGTTCTGAAATAATTTTGAGGATGTTTGGTATCTCCCAGACAAGCCTTTTTTCCCTTTGAGATCTTCCAAATATGACTCTACTTCATCTGCCTAGAAAAACAGAGAAGATACAAAGTTTTAGCTCACCTGTTCCAAATCAGGTGTCTGGAGACAACAAAGAATCAAACTGTAGTACAAATATAACTGCCATTTAAAAAACAATAGGAGAGGCCTGGGCACATAGCCCAGTTGCTAAAGTAGTTGTCTAGAAAGCACAAAAACTTGAGGTTGAGCTTCAGAACCTATATAAACCAAGCTGGGCATGGAGGGAAGTCATAGCTGTCCTAGGGTATGAAAGGTGGAGACAGGCAGGGCCCTGGCCATCATTGGCTAGCTAGCCAGCCAGCCTAGCCTGCTTGATGAGCTCCAGGCCAATGACAGACCTTGTTCAGAGAAACCCAAGGTGGAGAGCATCTGAATAACACCCAAGGCTGTCTTCTAGCCTGCACACATATGCATCTGAACATGCACATGAACACATGTGCACAGGAACACTCCTTTCTCTGTCTCTCCGTCTGTCAGTCTCTCTCTCTCTCTCTCTCTCTCTCTCCAGATTACATGATGGCTGGCAAGATGGCTCAGTGGGTAACATATAACAACCTGAGCTCAATCCCCAGAACCCACGGTGAAAGGAGAGCCAACTCCCTGAAAGCTTCCCTCTAACCTCATCCACAGTGTGTTAGGACACAGACACACACAGACAGATACAAACACACAGACAGACAGACACACACACACACATACACACATATATATGTATATATATACATACATACATACATACATATATATATATACATATATATATATATATATATATATATGAATGAGTATTCAAGAATCTAAAATAAGGACCTCTGCAAAATTCTGGCTTCAGTGAAAGGCAAGAAACAAATTCAGGTCAAGACAATGAGAAAATGCAATGTCCCCCCATAATGCTTCATCTGTAAGAACAGATGGTATCCATCTAGCTTCATATCACAGAAAAACATAAGCACAGAGCTTCACAGTCTGCTCTTCAGTGGTGCTTTCAACAGCCCTAAAAACCTTAGCATATGTCCCTTTTCAAGATGTAAAATACCATGCCTGGGGTACTGAACAGTTAGTTAGCTCAGTGGTTAAGATTACTTGTTGCTCTTGCAGAAGAGCCAGGTACAATTCCCAGCACCCACATGAAGCACACAATCATCTGTAACTCCAGTTCCAGAGGATCTGACACCCTCTTCTGACCTCCCCAGACACCAGGCACACATGGTGTACATACATACATGAAGGCAAAACATACACATAAAACAGTAAACTAAAAAAAAAAGCAGAAAAAATGTTTTTAAAAATCATGCCTGGAGAGGGTTGGTGTCATGTCCTTGCTGACTAAAGGACTTGACAAGTACCTACAAAAATTGATATTAATGATAAAACAAAGACTAGTTAGACAGCTTAGCAGTTAAGACTTTTGCCACCAAATATGATAACCTGAGTTCAATCCCCAAAACCCATGAGGTAGAAATAGAGAACAGACTCCCACAGGTGGTCCTCTGACACACAACATTTTAAAAGAAGAATCTAAAATTAAACTCTAAAGTACAGAATTCTGGGGCAAGAACATTTGCTGTTGTTCCAGGAAACCCACATTTGGTTTCCAGAACACATATCAGATAGCTCACAGCAGCCTGTAACTCTAGCTCCAGAAGATAAAACTCTCTCCTGGCACACACACACTCTGGTGGCACACACACATGTGTGAGCACACATGGGCGCGCGGGCGCACACACACAAATAAGTCTTTAAAGTAATGTACAGAATTATAGTCTTTGGTGCACAAAAAGGTAATTCTCTAGGAATTCTGGGAGGACTAGTAAATTTCCAGATACAAAGGGTTTTTAATCACACAGTTATTTGACCAAATTAACAAAACTCTACAAAAAAGATAATTTATGTCCACAAGCTTAGAATGTAAGCCATGCTGCCAATCATAGCCCATTTCTGGTAGTCACACACACAAAAAAAATGATCATGTGTCATTTCTATGATTTTTCTCCCATACCCAAACCACATTCAGCAGAAAGACTCCAATATTTCACATTTATAACCATCGGCTTATCACCTCCATAC
Source organism: Phodopus roborovskii (assembly GCF_943737965.1). Classification (NCBI taxonomy): domain Eukaryota; kingdom Metazoa; phylum Chordata; class Mammalia; order Rodentia; family Cricetidae; genus Phodopus; species Phodopus roborovskii. The sequence continues at coordinate 32,848,507 of NW_026126416.1, read as the reverse complement.
TAGAAAAACAATTATATGTATGTGTGTATGTAAAAACAATTATGTGTATGTGTGTATGTGTGCCCCCAGAAGCCTTGGACCCTCTGAAGCTGAAGTCACAAGCAGCTTGGCTGTGAGCTGGGTAGGTGTTGGAAACTGAACTCAGGGCCTCTGTAAGAGCAGTACATACGATATTCTTAACTGCTGAGTCTATCTCCATACTTTTATCCTGTAGCAATCCAAAGTAATGATTTGTGTGTCTTATGAAGATAAGATATGTGTATATGTGTTTTTGTATATAGAGGCGTTGTGAGATATTTTTAATTACATGTAGATCAGGGAGTGCCCATGAAAGCTAGGGTTTTAGATCACCTAGAGCTAGAGTTATGGTGGTTTTGAGAAGCATAACTGGGTCCTGAAAACAAAACTCAAGTCCTCTGCAAGAGCAATATCTGCTCTTAACACTGAGCTTCACCCCAATGTTATATAATGAAAGCAATCACCAACTCTGTCAAAAGCTCCTATAAAACTTCAATACAGAACTGGGGATGTAGCTTAGTTGGCAGGGTTTGTCTAGCATGAATGAAGCCCTGACTTATATCCCCAGCATACGTAAAATCAGGCAGAGCCCAGCAATTAAGAACACTGGCTGCTCTTCTGGATAACCCAGATTCAATACCCAACACCTACATGCAAGTTCACAGCAGTCTAAAACTCCAGGTCCAGAGGATCTGGCGCCCTCTTCTGGCCTTCAACGGTACTGTGAACAGGTGGTTCACATACAAGAAGGTAAAACATCCACATACATAAAATAAAAACAAAATCTTTTTGTTGTTGTTTTGGTTTTTTTTTTTTTGTTTTGTTTTGTTTTTTTGTTTTTTGAGACAGGGTTTTGCTGTGGCTTTTGGAACCTATCCTGGCACTCACTTTGTAGACCAGGCTGGCCTCTAACTCACAGAGATCTGCCTGCCTCTGCCTCCCAAGTGTTGGGATTAAAGGCATGTACCACCACTGCCTGGCAACGAATAAAATCTTTGAAAGTATAAATTTAGACTATAGAATATAAAAAGTTCATTAATAGGATTTCAATTCTGGATTACAATTAACTTTTAAGAAACCCCACATAAAAAGTTGTGTTATAAAAACAAAGGACATCCCAATTACATGAAAAGGTCATTAAAATACCATTCACTTTTCTAACCATGTATCTTTATGAAGTCAGATTTTTCTCAACATATATTTCAAGCAATTTATCACAGGATTAAGTAAAGAACAAAGCACAAAAACCTAGCTGTCTTCTGCCATGCCATACTTTAATTAAAGACAGCTAACAAGACCACAAACAATGCTACTCTTCTGGGATTTTTCTTTTTTCTTTTTGAGACAAGATCTTATGAGTTTAGTTAATACTGTTACTTTAAAATAATAAATATCTCAATACTTTGTTTTATCTTCTTTTTGAAAGTTACTTTATTACTTTATGTATATAGCTGTTTTTGTTGCATGTATGTCTGTACACCAAGTGTATGTCTGTGGACACCAGAAGAGGGATTCAGATCCCCTGGAACTAAAATTATGGAAAGTTTTGAGCCACCATGTAGGTGCTGGGAACTGAACCTGGGTCCCCTGAAAGAGCAGCCAGTGCTCTGAATCACTGAGCTATCTTTCCAGCCCTTGTTTTAATTTTTAAAAGAGGAAATCACACAAACAAAAGCCTTGTAGAAGACCAGAAAATTTGTTCAGCAAGTGAAGGAATCTGCTGCTCACCCTGCTGACCTGTGTTCAATCCCTAGAACCCACAGAGTGGAAGGAGAAAACTGACTCCTTCAAGTTGTCTTCTGGCATTCACACCTGTGCCATGGTTTCTGCGTATGAATATACCACAATAAACACAAATGTTTAAAAAATTTATAACAAAGGATTTTTGAGTCCACAAATTTTTTTGTGTGTTGTTTTTTGTTTGTTTGTTTGTTTGTTTGTTTGTTCTCTGTATAGCTCTGTCTGACCTGGAACTCACTACGTAAACCAGGCTGGCCCTGGCCATAAAATCTGAGACCTGCCTACCTCTGCCTCCCAAGTGTTGGGATTAAAGGCATGAGCCACCACACCCAGCCACAATTTTTTTAAGGACAAGGATTCTGAGACAGGAACCCCGAGAACTGCTGACATAGGTCTGCAGACTGGACAGAATGGGATATTGTTTCAGCTCTGCTGCTCCATAATTACACGCCACTCTTTCTTCTGTAAAGTTAAGAGGTTGGGGTCAGATGACAGTTAAATCCCAGGGAAAGTAAGTATGTTCATATTCTTTACCTTGAAGTTGTAGATCTCATTGTAGCAATCAGCACTTTTCAGAAACCAGGTTATATTAAAAGACAGATCACAAGGCTCTCCATCAACTATGAAAGAAATAATTGTAAACATGAGAGAATTCCAAATGAAGTGTTCTTCCAGCATTTCTCTATTAACTTGTAACCTAGTTATTTCCCACTCTAAACTGAGATATTCAATATGCTGTCTTTAAACAAAAGGAAATCAAGTCATACAAGCAAAAAGAACTGTTTGTTCTTTCCTTCTTGTTGCTTGTTTTGAGGCAGAATCTCATTGTGCAGCCCAAGCTGGCCTCAAATTCACTGCCATCCCTCCATCTCAGCCTGCCAACTGTTGAGATTACAGGAGTACGCTAGAATGCCCAGATTCCCAGATAGCCTCTAAATAATATCACTACTCCTTCAGAAGTGGTAGCTAAGCAGGTTTTCTTTCTTTAACCCTTTTGGAAATGTAGGTCTATTTCTATATCCCAAATCTCTAGATCTATATTGAGGAAAACACGGGCATGATATGATATTCAAGTATTTACCAAGCAGAACACACATACACAAGGGTTTAATAGTAGAGTGTTCGATTAAGAGGGGGGTGAGGAAAAACAAATGATCAAAGATCTTTTAAAAGGTCACACACTTACTGGAGAAATACAGAATAACAGTATTGTTAAACAGTGTTTTAAACAGATCCACTGAGAGAGATTCATGGCTTGGCCCTCGAAAGTCAGCAAGAATGGATAAAGGGAACTGGAGAAACAACTCAGCAGTTATGAGAACTGAAGTTCAGACTCTAGTGCCCACATGGCCATCTGTCACTCCAGTTCCCAAGGATCTGTTATGATGACCTGTTTGACTTGTTAATGTTATAGGCCTAGCTCCAAGTTCAATGAGAGACCCTCTCTCAAATAAAGTGAGACTGACAGATATAACACAACACTCGACATCCTTCTCTGACCTACCCAGGCTCACCTGTGCAAATACCAAACATACACATATACCATACTACATATACACATAACAAAACCCCACATAGTTTGGAATTCAATGTTCAAAAGAACCAAAGCATCAATCTGAAAATTTAAGAAGGTAAGTCTAACTGTCCTGGGAGGTGGGAAAAGATACTCCAGACTCCTCTGTGCAAACATGCCAACTGTTTGCTTGTAATTCTAGCACTTGGCAGGTGGATACAGGAGGGTTAGGAACTCAGGGACAACTTCAGCTACATGAGACTATTTCTCAAAAACAAAAACAAAACAAAAAACCACAACCCCCCCCCAAAAAAAAAACCCAAAAAGACAATAAAAATTAAAAACAAGAATGACTACTTTTTTTTTTTTTTGTTTACTTTTGGTTTTGGTTCACAACAAAAGAAACATCTAATTCAAACTTCCTCTTTGATTCCAGCTATGGAAGAAAAACATACTAAAGAGTACTTTTGTTTTGCAGTATAACAAGAATAAGTATGACTACATTTAAGAATCTACTTCTTTTTCCATAGACGTATTCACTTTGTGTGTGTATTTTGCTCACATGTATCATATGCATCCTAGAACTAGATTATGAACAGTTGTGAACCACCACCTGGGATACTGGGAATTGAACCTGGGTCTTCTACAAGAACAAGTGCTCTTAACCACTGACCCATCTCTCCAGGCCCAAGAATCTACTTTAATTCAAAACAAAATATGCAATCAGGAGGTTATAACCTACGTCTCGAATACTAACACTTAGGAGGCAGAGGCAAGCAGATCTGTGAGTTCTGGGCCAGTCTGGTCTACATGGTGAGCTCCAGGCCAGCCAAGGCTACATAGAGAAACCCTGTCTCAAAAAGCAAACATTCATTAATTGAAATTTTAAGATAATAAAAATAATAAGCAACAAAATTAAAAGATTCCCAATTTTTGTTTTAAATTGTTTTCTTAACCAACTTAAAAAAAAAAAACTTTCTTTTATTTTATATTTGTTTGTTTTGCTTGTTTTGGCCATGTACCACTTATGAGCTTGATGCCCAGAAAGGCCAGAAGAGGGTGTCAGATCCCTGGAATTGGAGTTATAAATTATTATGAACTGATAAGTCAAGTTGGAATCAAACCTGGGTCCTCTGGGAGAGCAGCTAATGCCATCTCTCCAGTTCCTACACTAATTTTTAAATGACTAACACATTTTTGCAGAGCTCTATTAGGATATGCAAAAATCTGATCAGCTGAGATTTATGGAAAAGATATAAAGATTATTAGTTGGCTACTAACAGGAGAACACAAAAATATAGGGTATATTAGTTTAGAGTCAGAAAACAGGGCCAGCAAGATGGGTTACAGAGTATGTCTAAGGAACTGAGTTCTATCCCCAGGACACATATGGTAGAAAGAGACAACTGACTCTAGCAAGTTGCCCTCTGATTTCTACACACAGAATGCCTACATTCACAAGCATGCAGAAAGTATGTGATTAAATAAGCAAATAAAATGTAATTTTTAAGTGCTAAAAAAAAAAGATTTTCTGGGAATTTTGTTGCAAACATAAAAGTAAGTGTTAAAGGACAGGTACAATGTTTAGAACTCTAAACAACAAGCCCTGAGACAAGAACATGGTCCCATCTGTGCTAAGGAAGCCACATATCAAAGATGGCAAATATGAGAAACTATGGGAATAACAAATAATAAAAAAAAAAATTAAGGAACCTCAGATCATCTACAAAAAATGTAAACATTTATAATATGCAGATTGTATATTTGGTCCTTGGTAAAATACTATTAGGTCAAAATAAAACTAGAAGACAATACCTAATAGGAATATAGCACAAACCAAAACAACTACATCCTTCCATTCCTCACAGCTATGAGTAAACAGCCAGTACACCAACCTCACAAGAGAGTAAACTGATTCAAATCAAATTTAAGTTATTAGGAGACATTTTCATGGACATAGTATTGTCCTAGTTTTATTTCTCTGGATGGATAAAGCACTGTGACAAAAACCAACTCAGAGGGGAGACTGTTTCTTTCAGTATAAAGCCCCAGGTTACAGTCCATCATTGGAATAAAGTCTAGGCACTGGGAACTTGAGGCAGCTACTCACATCACATCCACACGCAAAAGCAAGGAGGAATCAATGCATACATCCTATTTCTCAACTCCTCCACAATTCAGGACCCAAACCTAGGGAATGGTCCTGCATACATTTATGTTGGAAAGTCCCATATCAATTAACAGAATTAGACAATCCCCCACAGACATGGCCACTGACCAACCTAATCTAGACAACCCCTCCCTGAGATTCTTTCCCCAAGTTATTCTGAGTTGTGCTAAGTTGACAATTAAAACTAACCATCACAAGTATACTTTACCTGCTCCTTTTCTTCCCACTAAAGTGTAAGCTCAATGAGAAAAGAGAATTTTTCTACCATCTCTCTAGTATATAAAAGTACTCAGCACACAGTAGTTATCTTATAATCACTTACTAAACAAAAGAATAACAAAAATCACTCAACTATGACTTTATTGCATTTTCAGGGAAAAAAAGTATGTTCAAAACACACATGGTAGAACATGCCTATAATCCTAGCACTTAAGAAACTGAGCCTAAGACTGGGCTAACTAACTAAGACTTGGGCTACCAATGAGACCATGTTTCAAAATACATAATATAGTGATTATCTAGAATACTATCCCTGCTCAAAAACAGAGCAACCCAAAAACATTTACTTCCAAAAGTAAAGTTTCAAAAATGAAAGGGAGATCTTAGTGCACATGGAACAATTTAGCTCCAGACCCTGTAGCTACCTCACTGGACAAACTGGTTTTCTTCTACCTAATCCCTATTTCCTGGTAATATCCCTGAACTCGAGGTTCCTTGAAGAATAAAACACTCCCTTGGTAAACAGAAGATCTACTGAATATCTGAGCCAACAGTCTGGCAAACCTAGGCCATGTTTTTAGTAAATGTATAACAAGTACACAAGAGTAAAATCAGTAACAGATTTTAAAATGATGCAAGCAGCCATCTAACAAAATTAAATATAATACAATAGAAATGTAATTAAATATATACATATTTTTACATAAACATACATATATACTCTGAATAGAATTAGTCAACATATGAATTCAATAGAGTATACATTCAGTATGCAATATATAATACAAATATTAATATAAGCTACATATAATAGTGTATCTATACATAACATAGTAAACTGAAAAACAAGAGATAAGAAAGACAATAAAAATTCATACAAGTATTCTGGATATTATTTATATTATGAATTTAGTTATACTAAATGTATCTAAACAGTGTCAAGCTATTACATTTCTGAACTTAAAATGTATTAAGGGGCTAGGGAGATGGCTTTGTTGGTAAAATGCTTGCTTCCCACACAAGCATTGGGACCTGATTCAGATCCCCAGTACATCTGTTAAAATGTGATCCATGTCTGTATTCCCAATGCTTGTTTGATAGCCAGTCCAGTCAATCAGCAAGCTCCAAATTATAGGAGAGATCTTGTCTCAAAACAAAAAGGTAGACAGGAACTGAGGAAGAGACAAGTAACTGACCTCTGGCCTTCATATTCATACATGCACACACACAACACACACACACAAGCAGACTAAGGCAGAAAATAAGCTATGTTTAAGAAGCTCAAATAACAATGACATTTTAAAACTCACATTTCAGTATGATAGTAGTATTTCTGAAAAGAATCTTTCCAAAACTAAAATAATTTTTCCCCTGCAAAGATAAAGAAAACTAGCATCAGGACATTTTGATTTTCAAGACAGAATATGAATATCTAAATTAATAAAATATTCAAATTAATTTTCTTAATCAAAAGGACAACATCTTTTCTTTTAGTGAAAGCCAATCATATCCAAACTACTGGCTCTGCCCCTCAGTGTAGTCTTGAGTCCCCCCCATACACAGGCCATAAAGCAGGGACTATATATATGGGGGGGACTACAAATTTCAACTTAACTTAAAAGCATCAATGTAGGGTAAAAAGGACACGAGCTCATGAGATGTACAGTTCCTTTTCTTTATTCACTCAGAACAACCAATCATAGCTTTCAAACAACCGTTGAGCAGTTTTACTTTTAAATTTAAAAGGACAATAAACAAGTACAACTCAAAACCCAAAAACCTTTGCTAAAATGAATAAAAGCTGCAAATTTTGCCATATAAAGGTACAGTGAACATTCAAAAACAAAACAAAAAAGTGAACAAAACAGCTAATGGTTTTTGAAGAAGTTCTTGCCAAATTTTTTTTTTTTTTTTTTTTTTTTTTTTTTTTGTGGTTCAAAATACTACTTACTCGCGAGGTTTTAAAACTGAGAGGGGAACAGGTGAACCTATCAGTTAAATACCAAACGAAAAACTATCCTTACCACATTACATTATAGAATTGTTTCGTTCCCATGGGCCATTCCCATGTTAAAATCCATTTTTAAAAATCCCTATGTCCCTGAATCACAAAAACATTTCAAAGTTTAAACCAAACCAAGTTATCTCATCCGTAGAAATATTTTTACAAAATAAATAAATAAATAAAAACACTAGAGTTAAAAAAAAAAAAAAAAATCAAGACTCCTATTTACGTATTCCTTTCATCCAAAGCCTAAGTGACAGATTTTGTTACATTCTAGCTTGAAAGAGAAACTAGTTAAGTACCTCTCAAGTTTGGCGCTGAAAGTTCTGTTACTTTCCCGGTGAGAACACGCTTGACTCTGACACTGCTCCTAGCTAAGGCAAACAGCGCAGCTCTCAGCTCCGGGAAGGTGAGACCCCGTTGGCACACTCTGGGTATCCTACCCCCTATGGATACCGACTTTCCTGAAACCATCCTGGACCCCTTGGGCCACCGTAGCCCCACTTCTCATCCCCCTCCAGTTCAATAGCGATTCCAACACTCACCGACGGCATCGGAATGTGCCACTTTGATCTATCTGCAGCAAACACGGGTGCAGGCCCTGCACTAAAAACCGACAATGGGAACGGCTGCGCCCCCAAAAGAAGAAAAATGACAGGAGACACCTGAAGCCACGCAGCTACCGCCATCTTCACAGCCGTGAAGCGACTACCCAAAGCATTGAGCCTTCTTCCGGCTGGCTAGTCCCGCCTTCTTCCTACTTGTCCCACCCTCTTCCGGCTCTGCTATGTGGGCGGGATTATCCGGGTCTTTGAGACTGCGATCTTCCCCCGGACCGTCAGAGCGCTCCAGAAACTTTGTGTCTACTGCGCAGGCGTCTTCCTGTCTCATTCGAGTGTTGCCTGTAGGTGAACCAGCCGCGAGTTTGAGGTCCGGTACTTCCCTCTGTTCTTCCTGCCATTAAAGGAACTCAGTGCATCGGTCAAGTCTCTGCTCCTCTCGCTTCTTCCCGCCCCTCATCCTTTGCCAGTCAAGGCCAGGCGCCGGTCAGAAGGCTGTAGAACCTCGCACACAGGATGCATGATTGACATCCAGTAGTGGGTTCTCCGGCTGAGGAGCTGTGGAAGCAGAGCCTGGAATTTGGCAGGGCTGGAACAGAAGCGATTCATGAGCTTCCAAGTCCCTATAACCCCGAAAGACTGTTGGTCAGCTGCCGCAGTGTGACCAGCGACATCGGCGTCCAACAGTGACTCAGACGGCACTCCCCACTCAAAACTAAAAGTGGGAAGAGATCGAGTCAGCTTTCGGTATTACAGAATGGCAGCCACTGAGACCGACCCTAAGGCTGTCTTGGTACTTCCTGTTTCTCACGCTCTAGATTTTAACCTCTGGGGCTGTTTGTGTGCATGCCCCCTCCGCCAATGAAAGCAAGGTTCACCAGCCACTCTCAGCCAAGAAGTAGTTAACAAGTATATTCCTGTAGACGCGTTGGTTTGCACCTGAGAAAGTCCCAGGAGAAAAAGTCAAGATTTGCCCCACCACCACCCCTTAAACATCTGGAGGGGACCCTTATTTCCATAAATTTGACTCTGATGAAGTACGGGTCATAATTTAGCAAATCTGCTTGTTGCCTTTTTTAAAAGAACGCCAGAGGCTGCAGCCTGAGAATTAAGAGCCAGGCAGAGTTAACAGGGAAGCCATGGAAGCAGCTGAAAAAGAGAAAATCAGGTAAAGGCCAATTAATTGCCCCAGCAGGAACTGACTCTGAAAACAACCTTCTAGCTTTGAAGGCTTCACTTAACGTTTTAATCGCACTTCCTAGAATGTTTGGTCTTGCTTCTTGCAGAAAGTTGGGTAATGTTAATAGCTAACCTCTCAATGTACTTGACCAGTGCAAAGGTTGCCATGAGTTTTAAGCACGCTGCAACCCACATGTAGGTGGTTCCATGTCTCTCTGCGATTCTAGGGCTCATTCTTCACAACTGGAAACAGAAGACTGCAAATTCTCCTAATGTTTGCACACTTGATTAAATAAGCAGTGCCCAAAAAAACCGAGTTTTATGGAGGGTTTTATTTTTTCCATAATAAAACAATTTCTTGTTATGGCTAAGTGTTTGTATCTGTCCAGGCCTATTTTCATAGTTTAGCTTCCTTCAATGGACACAGTAACTGCAGGTTCAAGAAGCCATCCATACCTCTTTACCAAAGCCAGTCCCATCCCACCCAGCTTATAGTTGTTTTAACTAGAGGAAAGCTAACTGAAATATATATTCTCCAAGTAGTAATGTATATCTTTTTATCCAGATGCAATTCTTCTGGAATTAAAATTGGTTCTAAAGAATATTAATCTCTAGATTGTTGGAATCCTCTGGGAAGTTTTTCTGTCTATGTTTGTTCCCACTCTGACTTTGGCACCTGACACATACCTTTCTTAGAGGATTTGGAGCCTATCTGTCAAACTTTAACAGAACACTTAGGCACTCTATGTCTTACTCAGGTATAAACTCTCAGGAAGTATATGTTTTGAAAATACTGTGCTCTTTAAATAGATGAGTAGGTTGGTTGTTTGGTTTAGCCTTGTATTTGAGGTTTTAGTGTTGTGGCTATTATTTTAAAAGCTGCCTGCCTCATAATTGGCAGTGCCTTTTCACATGGCTTTTAGATCAATGAAGATGCTTTGCTGTTGAGTTTGGTAGTTTTACAAAAGGGTATTGTTCTGCAGCAAGCATACTGTTGCCTCGTGAAGTCTTATGTTACAGCAGTGATGGAATTTTGCAACACAGATTAAATTCCAAAAGTTTACTTTGCACGTTTATACTATAATTAGGGAAGGCACAAAAATTGAGCTCACAGATCTTCTGTAAAATGTATTTCTTAAAATGTAAAATATATTTCTTAAAATTTTTAATTTAGTGTTGAAGATGAAGCTGTGGATAAAACCATTTTCAGAGACTGTAGTGAAATTGCTTTCTACAGGTAAGTAAATATATCACCTAGAAAACATTCCTAACATTATTTCCAAATTAATTACACTAAGTTTTTGAGAACTGAAGGGCTAAGAAGATGGTCTTTATGAAATCTAATGAGTGATTTTATATACTTACTATTAAATAATTTAAATTGTATTTTTTTTTCTTTTGCTTTGGTTTTTTGAGACAGGGTTTCTCTGTGTAGTCCTGGCTATCCTGGAACTTATTCTGTAGACTAGGCTGGCTTCCCAAATGCTGGGATTAAAGGTGTACACTACTACCACCCAGCCTGTATTTTATTTTAAAAGCTGAAATATTTTTTAAATGTGTGTCCTTTGAAAGTCAATATACTTACCTGGTTTGAAAATCATATAAAAAGATATGCATTGAAAGTATTTCTCCTACCACTGCTTTTCCATCATCCTGTCCCTTCAAGTAAAGCATATTTATTAATTTCTTATATGTTTTCTAGTATTCTTTGTAAATACATATATTCTTATCACCTCTTTCCTTACACCTGCAAATAGATTTCTATAGGAAGTGTTCTGTCTGCTTCTCCCCTCCCCCCCCCTTTGTATTTTACTCTGGATGCCTTCTATTCCTGCCGTGCGTGGAGCTTTCCCTGTTTTTTGTGCTCATGGTGTTCCACAGGAGAGATGCATTGTAGTGTATTTTGTTCCAGATCCACTTGCTAGAGCCTCAGTTTGTTGTTTCTTTTTAACATTTTACTATAAGAGCACTGCCATATGAAGAGTTGTGTTTTTCATTTTCTATACATGCAAATGATTTGTAGGATAGATGTTTAGGAGTGGAGCTGGAGGTGTGGCTCTGCAGTAGAGGACTTCCTTATCTTGTGCAAGGCTCTGGGCCTTTTCCTTAGCACTAAGGAAAATAAACCAGCAAAAACAAACAACAATAAAAAAAAGTAGGATTTCTAGGAACTTGGTAACTGTACCAAAACACCTGAAATGTGTTAACTGTTAATGGATTTCCTTCTGTGAGGATCTTCTATACTTTAATATTCTGTGATGTTATTTGAGCTTAGGAAAAATATCTTTAAAATCATGCTCTAAAATGTCTACTTTGTGGCTTAGTTGTTTCAAGAGCTTGATTTATATCAATTTTTATTATGACTCTAAAACTGAAATCATCAAAATTAATTTTTGTTTATTTCCTTGATTACTTTGGACTTTTGCTTATTTATTATTTGAAACTTTGTCTCACTATGTAGATCTGACTGACATTGGACTAACAACAGCCTGCCTGCTTCTGCCTTCTGAATGCTGGTATTAAAGGTGCTATGCCACCAAGCCCAGCAAAAACTTGTTTTATATATTTTTAAGTTTCTATTTCAGTCATTCTCTGTTCTAGAAGAACAAAAGAAAAAAATGCTATTTTGTACTCAAAACAGTTGCCTTACAGGGAAGTATACAGTAAATGCCCAATCACCTTGTTAAATCAATGGCCCACACTGAATTTCCACTAGAATATGTTGAATTACTACTAAAATTCCACTTCATGAAAAGGAGAAGGAAATTTATTTATTCATAAAAGTTATTTTTCAAGTATGGAATGGGGAGATGGCTTAGTATGTAAAGTACCTGGGAGAAGACCTGAGTTTAATCTCTAGTGCCTGTTGTAAAACTACCAGTCATAGGTATTTGTAGTCCTAGCACTGGGGAGTCAGAGACAAGCAAATCTCTAGGCCATGTTGGACAGTCAGACTAGCCTACCTGCCTAACCCCACACTGGTAGGAGACACTGACTTATAAAAATATGGGCAGTCCCTAAGGAATGATATCTGAGGCTGTTTTCTGGCCCCACTCACATGTCCATATACCTATTAGTCATATGCACCTGTGCATGTACTTACCCATACACATACAAAAGAAAGAAAATTGCCCCATTTTTTAAATAAAAGAGACAAGATGCCATTCTTGAGTAGTATTATGCTGAAGTTGATATTATTTTAGCGATAGTTTTATTAGAACTCTAAAAATATATTCTTGGTACTTTATAAGAATAGCAATACTGTCCATGACGGTCACTTACTATGACAGTCAATTTTACTGACGTTCACATGATGATATGAGTCAGTTAGTACAGGCAAATCACAAGCAGTTCTTATGTATCTATATATTTTTCTTAGTTTGCTTTTTGTTGTGATTAAAGACCATGACCAAAAGCAACCTGGGGAGGCAAGGGTTTGCTTTATTTTATAAACTTCCAATCACAGTCCATCATTGAGAGAAGTCGGGGCAGGAACTCAGTTCAGGAACCTGGAGGCAAGACCTGAAACAGAGACCATGGAGGTGTGCTTCTTACTAGCTTGCTCCCCACAGCTTGCTCAGCTACATTTCTTATACCACCTGCAGCATCACCCAGAGTGGGCTCGACACGCCCACATTGGTAAGTTAATCACAAAAAGCTCCCACAGACTTTCCTACAGACCAGTCTGATGGAGGCATCTTCTCAATTAAGGTTCCCTTTTTCCAAACGACTCTACTTTGTGTCAAGTTGACAAAACTAACTAACACAACACTCTTATGTCCATAGGAGACAGAAGCAGCAGCTCTCCAAGAATACCACCTACCAGGCATTGTTAGATTCAGTCACAACAGAACAGGACAGCACCAGGTTCCAAATTATCAATGAAGCAAATAAGGTAAGATGCAAGAACAATTTACTTTTATGTTTATTGGGATTGAATTAGATACAGTTTGATTTTGCTTTTGCTTTTGTTTTTTAAGACAGAGTTTCTCTGTATATCCTATATCGCGGTTAAATAAGGATCAGGATAAACAAATAGGCCGAATAGATGTTTATTCAGGGAGAAATAACTTACAACCTAGACAGATGAACACCAGGAAATTCAACCCGATCCTCTCCTGTCCGAGTCACGCCAGAAAGAGAGCCTTTCCTGGCTCCCCTCCGACCTCCTTCCACAGGTCACTCCGCCCATGGCTCCACCCCCCAATGGGCGTGGTCAGTGCCACAGAGGAACTATCTCACTACAATCCTACCTGTCCTAAAGCTTGCTCTGTAGACCAGGCTAGCCTTGAACTCACAAAGAGCCAACTGCCTCTGCCTCCTGAGTGCTGGGATTAAAAAAATGCACTGTTGCCTCCACCAAGCAAATTATTATTATTATATTGTTATTGTTATTATTATTATTATTGGTTTTTTTGAGACAAGGTTTCTCTGTGGCTTTGGAGGTTGTCCTGGAACTAGCTCTATAGACCAGACTGGTCTTGAACTCACAGAGATCTGCCTGCCTCTGCTGAAATTAAAGGTGTGTGCCACCACCGCCCAGTGCAAATTATTTCTATGATAGCTAATTTAAACTAGCTATACCTCAGTAGAACGTTGTTAGAGGAGAAATATGATACACACACACACACACAGAGATCCTATATTTATTAATTCTTTTTTAGGAAGGGCTGCATGTGACCCAGCTGCCCTCCAGCTTGCTACTTGACTGAGGCTTTTCTAACTCCTGACCTCCTTCCTCTATCTCCCAAGTGCTGGGATTACATGCCTCTGTACCCAGCTGATCTTACTTTCATAGTAATGTGAATATCAACAAAGAGATTGCCTGTGTATCATATGTTTTTCTATATGTTTTGCATGTGTTATTTCCTCTTTTTTTTTTTTTTTTTTTTTTTTTTTGATGTTTCGATAGTTTCAGTTTATTCCTTCCCAAAAGACCAACCACAATCAAATGAGGTGAGTTTCTTTTATTGTCTTCATAACATCAGCTTAGAACTGGATCACTTGGCCCTTTCTCTTCTTATCACCTCCAAGTTCAAAATGCTTGCATCTCTTAATAGCCAGCATCCGATTAGATCTGCAGTTAGGCTCAACACACTCAAGCCTCAGCACAATCTTCTTTGTAGTTTTAGCCTTTTTTTCAGAAAATGGGCTTAGTCTACCCACCATATCCACTCTGTTTCCTGTCATAATGCCGCTTTCCCTGGGCATACAAAGAGTCCTTGCCCTTCTTGTACTGCATCACTTTATGGGGCTGGTGCTTGCCACATTTCTTGCAGAACGTCCGGCAGGTCTTAGGAACATTCACCATGTTGGCGGGAGCGATATCGGCACAGAAAGCGTGTTATTTCCTCTTAACTAGTTTTCATAATGCACCTAAGGCATACATTGTATTATCCCCAATTATCAAGTAAGGAAAATGAAATCTAGGCAGACACTTGCGCAATGTCACATACCTGTATTTTTCTTTCTTTGGCAGATTCCATCAAAGATACATACACTTTCTGGCACTATGTCAAAGTTTAGGTTGCCAAGGAACAAATAAGAGTATTCTGTAGTTGAAAAACACAAGACATGAATATTCATTCTGTCTCTGAGCTGTTTCACTAGCAGATCACCATAGTTCCTGCAAAGTAAAAGAATTACAGATGGGTATCTTAGGGACTTTTCTCTCACCTTTCAGTTCATCACACTACTTCATACGTGTCACAAAAATGGGTCAGTTATGGACCGGAAAGTGAGACTGCACTAGTCACCTGGTGCTTTATTCTAACCCTTACTTTCAGTACTCCTCCACCTTCTAAAAGCATCTTAAACCTCTCAAACTAATATGAATTAACTGGTATTTCTTGAACAGAAACATAGTTTGTTTAGACTGTGGTCTGGATCCACTGACCCCTTACAGAGTGTCTCCGCTAACTGTCTCACCATTTCCTGTTCTCAGACATCGACTTTCAGCTGAAAGCTGTATGAAATCTCTTTGTGACTGCCACAGCTCCTGTTTTGTAATGCTTTAATGAGGAAACTCAACAGAAAACAGGATAAAAACTATCCCCCAATGTTGGAGGAGGGTTCTCTAAGACCTTATAATTTAGAAACTATTAGTGTTCAGCAAACTTGACTCCCAAATTTAGTGAGCCCAGAAGAGGCTTTCCAGGAATCTTTGAGCTTACCACCAGATGTTAGGAACTTTCTTGTCATATTTTTTTGTGATAATTTTCTAATTTTCCTTCTCTTCATTGTATGACTGTAGCAAGTTGTAGTGGCCATGATCTGGAAATAAATCCTTATCCATCACTGGGGAGGCTTAGTGCATAGAACCTCTTGAACAATCCACTATCATAAAGATGCCAAGGCAGAGAAAATGAAGCAGAATTACTTCAAATATCAGTAATAAACCAAAATTCAATTCTCAATACAGCTTGACACCAATGCAGTTAGTGCCAGACTCCTGCACATGCCTTGTTATGTTACAAGAGATCATTTTTCATTGGGAGACAAGGCAATTCAAGTCAGGTACCAAACAGAGCCCAACAGATTTGCATGTTCTCCATAAAGAAGACTCTGCAGTGCAAAGGGCCCCAGAGGATGGATCTCAACAAAGATAGCACATGGCTCAGGAAGGAGGCAAAAAGTCCATCAAGAAAGAGCAAAGTATCTGAAATGTCAGCAACAAAGCCCCAAAGACTGAGAACTTTGTGGATGTTTCAAACATACTCTACATTCAGGGACTGGAAATATCAAAGCTGTATAGGAACCTGTGTCTCTAATCTCAAGCAAATGTATATTTTAAAAAGTCACCCTGAAATTCTGCCTGATACCATTTTAATGTCCAAGTGATATATAGAGTTGTGATAACTAGTAGGGAACTTAGAATTCCATGCCCTCTGTTGCTTTAATGGACACTGAAGATAATAATCTCCAGACAGTAATCTGAGAAGTTGTCTGAACTTAATAGCCATCTCACTGCATAGGAACAGGATCAAAGGTTATTTCTAGACTGAGACAAATGTATTAAGGAGATTGCACATCAAGTGTCAGTGTGGTCCGGAGATTTAAAACAAGCTGCTGCATGTATGCACCTAATAAGAACGATAGCTTTTTTCTTTCAGGTTCAGAGAGATAGAGTCCAAAACCTAAGAAGATCATATTCAACTCAGAGCCACAGTTCTCAAATTGCACCGAGGAGGCAGATTCTGACAAACCAGGAACTTTGTGTGCCTGCCTGTCCCCACACTTTTAAAGCCATAAATAATTGACTTCAGAGTTTGACCATTTGTCATTCTTGAAGTCCAGTTCCTTTCCCCAGATTCACTCCTAATAAGCATTTAGGAAACAAAATCAAGCTTTATCAATATTGTCTAGTTTGCTTTGGCTGCCTAACAAAATACCACAGACCAAGTGACTTAAACAACACATTTATCTCTTAGTTTCCAAGGTGCCAATGCCCACATCAGGAAATGGCCCTCTTTCTGGCTTGCAGGTGGCTGTCTTGTGTCCCACATGATTGGATTGAAAGACACAGGCAAATCAAATTCTTCTCTTTTCTTATAAAGGCAGTAATTCCATCCTGAGGACTCCCCACATGAGCTCTTACAAGCCTAATATCACATAGCAGTCAAAAATAGTATATTAGTAAGTGTTCAATAAAACTGTTAGAAGAAGAAAAACAGTTAAGGAAAATGAGTAGAAAAGTATTAACTTTTAAATACTGTTCAGGTTTTATTTTTCCCTCCTGTTATCAAATTTTTACCTTGAATGAAAACGTGGCACAGTTGAGCAGTAGAGATCTGATCTTTTGGCACTAATACAGGAAAATTCATGTTGTCTTCTCCAGGTCTAGCTATGTTGGCAGGACTAAAGCTTTATCTTTAATGTACTTTATATTGCTAACATTGGTGTTTCCTGCTGGTTTGGGCAAACATTTGTAAGCATTTTTACTTTTTTTTTTTTTTTTTTTTTTTTTTTTTTTTTGCAGCCTGTTAGCTTCTAGCAGCTTCTTTGAGAATGCAAGTATATCACTAAGCCTCTGAAGTCACTCCTCTTCATCTAAGAGGGATTAAAATGAGACTTTGCCAACTAGCCACCTCCTCAGTAGCTGGGGCACGGCTGCTCCTTAGCAAATAGTGTTCAGCTTGAGTGGCCACCAAGCAGTTTATGGAGAACTTGCCAAACAGAGCCATACTGGATAGGCTAATTGCCACCTGGAAATGGGCTAAAATCTAGCAGGAGGGTCACCATTGTTCTCCATAGGGATTCCATGCTTCCAGTTATCACAAATAACTGAGACCATCTAGAAAATAGCAAACATAATATGGAGACAAATGAGCTAAAAAAAAAACAAAACAAAAAAAAAACAACTTAATTGTTTATCTAAGAAATGAGTATGGCATGCTTGAGCCCAGGTTGTAATTCCACTAATTGTGTCACAGTTTCCATTCCCACCAATGAAGGGTATTGCATAAGCACAGCTTAGGGTTTTTGCTGAGTTACTAGGGAGGTACTATTCTTCCCTCTGACCTAATTGAGGACTGCTATTACAAGATCTAGAGCAGCCCTCCAGAGAAGCTCTAGGCAAACTAATCTGCTGACCATCAAGGCTTGCCATAGCTCAAATGAAGGTTTCCACACTAGAGCAAGGCCTGTTGAAGCAGACGTGTGTGGATTCAGCAGCATCTTGGTTGCAGGGTTCTCTGCAGCTGGGGTATAGTTTCCACAAAGCCTTTGGTGAATTGTTCAAGACAGCTGGTGTGCCATGGTGACAGCTGCCAAAGGGAGAAATGTTCAAAGGGCTGTTGGGCACAAGGGAAAGATTAGACAGTTATCAACCGAAGACTTGAAACTGGGCCCTCCAGAAGCTTGCTTAGCTTATTTAAAAAAAAAAAAAAAAAAAAAAAAAAAAAGCAAAAACACTATAGAGATTGCTTAAAATAAAGGCCCGTTGTTTACATTTTTCTGTTTTGTTTTGTTCTGTTTACATTCTTAACATCATATGATGGTTGTTATTCACAGGCAGAAAACGTTAGGAAGCATCTGACCCAGGATCATCTGGGGAGAAAGAGCATCCATGAAAGCTTGCCTCCATCAGATTAGCCTGTGTTGGGGGGCATTTTCTTGTTTAATGATTGATGTAGAAGAATTCAACTATCTGTGGTTGGTGACATCTCTGGACAAGTGGTCTTGAATTACGTAAAATAAATAGCTGAATAAGCCATGAAGAGCAAGCCAGTAAGCAGCACTCCTCCATGGTGCCTGCATGGTTCCTGTCTTCAGTTCCTGCTCTGACCTCCATGGTAGACTATAAGATACAATGTAAAACAGACTTTCTTCTCAAGTTGATTTTAGTGACAGTGTTTATCACAGCAGTAGAAGCCTAACTTACTCTCTTACCAATTCCTGAAGGCCCTCTTTAAGTGGTTCTGTCCCCAGAGGGATTTCCCAGGCCTTGCATACATTAGTATTCCCCTTCCTGTTTTGCCACTAAATCTGTATTCGTACTTTCATCTCAGCTTTATGTAAATCTTACGTAGATATGATCTTCTCTAAATTGCAACCCCACTAGGAATTTGGTGGTCATGACATTATATATATATAAAATAAATGTTAGTTGAATTAAAAAAAAACATGAAACTTTATGTCTGGCTTGAGAGAGAATAGGTAAGCTGAGTTTCAGTTCTGTTTGTATTTGGGCATTTTCAAATACTGGGATTCTAGTAGCATACTTGAGAAAACTCAAGATATATGAAAAAGTAATCATGTAAGCAGTAATTACAATCAGTTCAAGAACAGTCCTGTAGTCCTGTATTAGAGTGACTATGAATGCACCTACAGCCACAGCACTGATAGCTCTTCAGGACAGTATTACTGTGCCCTGACTGCTCTCCTATAGTTCCAGAGGCAAGGTTCTAGTCACATGGCTTCTCAAATGCTGCTTGATGTGTTCAGGGCTGCCTGTCTTCTGCTTTCACCACATCGTGTCCTTTACACTTGGATCACATGGCCTTTCCCACTGAGCCTACATCATAGCAGACACACATACAGTGTGGGTACCCATGTGTAACCAAAGCTCAGCAGCATGCTTCATGAAGAATTTGTAGTAGACTAATATGATACACTGGTTAAAAGCTTGTCTTAATATCATCCTTCGATCTGGGTGCTTCATTTTGGGACCCAAATCCAGCCATTTCTGTTCTTGCAGAGTTTATGTTGTTGTTTTGAATTTATTTTTCCTTTTTCTTTCTTCCTTTTTTCCAAGACAGGGTTTCTCTGTATTGCTTTGGAGCCTGTCTTGGAACTAGCTCTGTAGACCAGGCTGGCTGGCCTCCATCAAGAGACCTACCTGCCTCTGCCTCCCGAGTTCTGGAATCAAAGGCATTCGCCACCAACGCCCAGCTGAATTTCACTTTTTAGGTTTGCTCTCTTTGTAGTTCTGTGTTTTTACCTGAATTTCCCAGCCCTTTGAGAAAGTTTCCTGGAAGCCTTTTCCTGCAATGGGCCTCATTTCATCCATGCTTAAGAACTATAAAGATAGCATTTTTCTCAGTTCTTTTCCTGGGCCTGTTTCTTTTATCTTTCTTTCATTCACCTGGAGCCTGGTTAACACTTAACTTAATGCCTGAACTTAGCATTTCTGTGACTGGCCATACATCCCAGTTTTTCAAGTCTGGTTGCAGCTTAAGCAATTATCCAGTCCAAATATTAATTCACTCTAAAGATCCTGGTTTGGATAATCATGTTTACCTAACCACAGACACAGAAGATATTTCTTGCGCTACAGCCATAACCAAGCAAGTACAGGCATGGATTTGAATGTGTTCTTTTTATTACCAGCATTCTCTAATTTGCTTGGCCTATAATAATTTAAGCAAATGCTTTCCTAATTATTGTAATTTAACTATTAGAATAGACTATTGCTGAGGTTAAGTTAATCTCACACCTCTACTCCCAGATTCCTCTCCTGGTTGAAGTTTATGGTATAGAGAAAAACATTTTCAGACTTAAAATCAATGAAGAAACTCCACTGAAACCAAGGTATGAAGTTCCTGATGTCATCACCAGCAAGCTAAGAACAGTAAGGTAAGCCCTGAGCAGGGTCTGTTATGTACAACCTCCTCGGTCTCTTTAATCATACCTTGAATACACCCCCTATTTTTTTGTTCACAGTTATAATCAGTTACAGGATTAGAATTCAATCATTTAGGGGACACATTTATAAATTGTCTGTTACCTATTCTGTGGTTTTTTTGGTTTGGTTTGGTTTTGTATCTCCCACTCCAAAACTGTTTTGTACCTCCCAATGAGGAGAGACAGAACTTGGGGTCCACTCTGTTTCTCACAAAAAAAAAAAAAATGGTTTATTAGGCAGAGTTTGGAAGTAAGTAGAAGAACAGCTGTTTAATTTGCGCCAGGGCTCAGGAGAGATAATCTGCTGCTAACTCTCCCAATGATTTGTACAGCTAGACAGACTCACTTTAAATTAAGGATAGTCTCGGAAGCCCAACATTTAATTTTACTTAGAGCCAGAGATAAATTAATGATCAGTATCTAGGTGAAAAAAATCTCTAGGGATTAAAATATTTTTCAAGTACTTGCAAAATTTCCATCAGTTCTCCACAGACATTCAGGTAAAACATCAGTTGCTGTGCCTGGTGATTCCTGTTGTTTTGTCACTGGAAGAATATAAGGTTAAAACAGATGCTTTAATTTCCTCCATATCCTACACAAAGTTTTATGTAAGTTATTTTCCCGTGAAAACATGTGGCCAATAGTTAGTAAAGATTATATAAATATTGTGTGGTTAAGTATCGCTGTTCTGCTTCAGTCTCAACTACTTTCTAGGGGAGCTTTAGCTACCAAAATAACTGAAACACTGAAAGCAGCCTTTTACCCTTTCCCAGACCCTTTTCTAGCTAGAGTTTTTGATGTGACTCACTTTCTGCCAGTCATGTATACTGAACAAAAATGTTCAGTATTGTTGAGCTTATCTAGATCTGGCAGCTGTAGACTGGCTGTAAAGTCTCCAGTTAGGGCCACACTACACATGTGTGGTTGCCTGAAGAGGGCAGAAAATGGCCTCAGATCCCCTGGAGCTGGAATTGCAGGCAGTTGTGATCCACCAGATGAGAGTCCTCTGCAATAGCAATAATCACTCTTGACCACTGAGCCACTCTGTCACCTTCCTATTCCTTCTGATAAATTGTCACTCTCATGCCTGAGCACATCGAATAGACCTCAGCTGAGACAGACTTTGCAAAGGGATTTCTGTGTTCCTTAGGTCTTACCTTTACTAGCCTTCACTGCCTCCGAACCTTTTGTCAGTAGATCCTAACTGACCCAGAGAGCCTGTTACAGCCAAGCTCATGAGGAGAATCGCCTGCCTGAAGTATGAAGTTGTTATAGTGCTCAGCAGACACAGGTGTTGCCTCTAAGTCAGATGACCGAGTTTGGTCCTCTGCTTCTGCAACCCATCCTCTCCCCTCCCCATGCTCACTGTGGCACATACACCCCTACACACACACAGCACACAAAATAAAATCTTAATATGTAAAAGTAAAAGGAATATTTAGATTCTGTATGCCCATGTTGCTGCTATACATTATAGACAGAAATGATGATGAACATTTTTTTGCATTTCCAACCTGTACCAATTACTTTGAATGTATGGGTTCACTTAATTTTTTCCAAAAATTCATTGGTTTTTAAATTTAATTTCTATTTCATAAAGAATTAGTCATAGATAGGTTGAATAACATTGTTACCTGTAGTTAGGAAGTATATGGTAGAATTATGTTCTGTCCAAGCTTTATTCTTTCCTCTCTACGATGGCTCCCTACCGTAGACATTACCTATTCTCTGTCACAGGAAGAATGACCAACACTCTGAATTACAAATCACGTAGACTCATGGAAGCCTGTAGCAATTTATTTTTCTCTTCCTGTTTCATTGTCCAGGCTGGACTCATGCTCAGGGGATGCCAGCAGCCTGATACTGACAGATGGCAAGGGAGATCTGAAGTGTCATATCTCAGCAAACCCATTCAAGATAGACTTGGTGTCTGAGAACGAGCCTGTGATCAGCATCAACTCCCTGGGCCAGTTGTTCTTTGAGCACCTACAGATTCCTCACAAGCAAAGGTATTTGTGTGCATTACTTGACCCTTAAGGACCTACATTAACACAACCTGTCTGTAAATACCACCTGCCTCGAATTCAGGTCCTCCTGCCTTACTGGCTGAGCTTTCTCCCCTCTCCCCCACCAAAAATAAATAAAAATAAAAAATGTAAGGGTGCCAAAGAGCTTGTGTAATAAATTGTTATGCTATTTTTAGTGCTTCTTGGTTTAAAATAACAGTTGAAGAATGTGGTAGTTTGAGTAAAATGCCTCCATAGTCTTCAGCATTTGAATACTTGGTCCCTAATGGGTGGTACTGTCTGAGGAGGCTTAGAAGGTCTATCTTTGCTGGAGGAAGTATGTCACTAGAACCAGGCTTTGGGAGTAAAAAAGACACACAGCATTGCCAGTTCACTTTCTGCTTCCTGCTTGTGGTTCAAGATGTAGCCCTCAGCTTCTAGCTGTAGCTGTCATGTCTGTCGCCTACTGCCTCCACTCCATCATCATGGACTCTTACACCTCTGGAATCCTAAGCCCAAATAAACTTTTTCTTCTGTGAGTTGCCTTGGTCATCACGTTTTATCACAGCAATAGAAAATAAACAATAGAAAGAATATTTATATGGTAATGACAGAGTAGTTGGCATTTTAGGTAGTTTTATTTTTCCTTCTTTTCATTACTTTTTAATTTTCCCACAATGAGGACATCTTACTTTTATGATAAATAGTAAGATTTTCCAGTGCTAACATTTCAAAACAGAAATAAGTTACAACTTTAAAAAAAATCATTGTGTAGAAATAAATAATGCAAAATTGTTTTTCTGTGAACCACACAATCACTTATTCTGATGATAAAAGCAGAAAGTATAGACTGGGAGATTCTAGAACAACATTTGGTGAAAATGGCAGAAGCCTCTCTCCCAGACCATCCTAGTCTTGACAGCAAGCACCTTTGCACACTGAACCATCTTGCTGCTCCTACTTTCCTTTTTTGTTGTTGTTTTTGTTTTCATTTTGTTTTTTGAGACAGGGTCTTGTAGCTTAGACTAGCCTTGAAGTTACTATGCAGGCAAAAAGGGCTGTGAACTTCTGATACCCTGGATTAGTTATGTGCTATAATGATGTTATATTTACTAAATTAAAGGATAGAATTTATGAGAACTTGGCAATGAGAATCTTTGTTAACTGCATTAAATCCTAACCAGTTTCCCCGTTAGCTGAAACAACTTTTTCTGTGTTTAAAGCAGAGCTACCAAAGGGAACCAGGGGAATGCGCCAGCTGACACCTCTCAGGTAATTGAGATCTAGCAATTTACCCTTGATGTTCTTTAACACTCCTGTAAGCCGGTAGTGGATCCTGCTCCCCTTTTCTCCAGATGGGCTTGGTAAGTGTGCTGCTGTATGTAAAGGGGGATTTCTTGTCCTTGTTAACAGAATCTGTTGAGGACTACCTTCTGTGTGGCAGGCACTGTTGAAGGAATTGATAGTTCATCATTAAACCAAACCAATCTAAGATCCTTGTCCAGCAGAGTCTAACATCTTTTAAGCTTTTAACCTTTTTCAGTTTAGCCTAAAAAACAAAGAAGGTTGTAAACATTGCCAGCTCGTACACACCAATGAATTGTTAGCAGAGTTTCTTAAAAGCCTTGTGGTTTTTTGCCACTTATGCTGAGTCAGGAAATTTCCCTTAAAGGAGCCGTGCAAATATCTGCTTGTCTCTCGCAAAGCAGAGTAGATCCGAGAAAAATGCTGCTACCAAGAAACCTTGCTTGTCTCTGTTCTTTTGTTTCTAAAACCCTTTTTAAAGCTTTTGTTAAATTTTAAGTGGAATTTCTTATTAGCCACGTGGGCGTCCTATGTAAGGAGTTAAGGTTTTTCTGCCCACTGCTGGTCTTGTCCCCCCGCCACGCCAGCCTCAAATAACATACCGAGATTCTGTATTTGATATAAATGCTGTTGGCCAGTTACTTGTTTCTTATCAGCTAGCTCTGTCTTAATTATTAACCCATTTCTATTAATCTCCATGTGATCTTATCTTACTGGAGAGTTCTGCTCTCTCTGTCTTCCATCTTGACTCCTCCCTCTACTTTCTCTTTCCTCGTCTCCTAGTCCCTCTGTCTGTCTTCCTTTCCTATTGGCCAACAGTGCTTTATTCATTAGCCAGTATGAGAAACATATTTACAGAATGACATCTCCCATCAAAAGACTACATTTTTCAAAACACCATCGTATTTTAGTTCATATGCAGGTGTTTGTGACAAATAATGTAGCAGTTCCTCAAAAAATTAAGCATGGAATTGCAGTATGACCCAGTAGTCCTGCTTCTGGTATGTAGCCAAAGGTGAGGGCATTGCAGCACCGGTCACAGTAACTATAAGAAGGAAAAAACATGTGACAAAATCAAAATGTGATCTATATAGACAGTGAAATCCTATTTGGCCTTAAAAATTAAAGTTCTGATATGTGATACAAAACGAGTAAGCCCTGGAGACAACCTGTGAAGTAAGCCAGTCACAAAGGAGCAAATACTATACAGTTCCACCTCCTGAGTGACTATAGTCACACTCATAGAGTAGAAAAGAGAATGGTTTTGCCAGGGGTGCAGAGAGAGAGGGAAGTAGAAAGTTGTTAGTTAGTAGGGAAGTCCAGTTTGAGCAGATGAAAAACCTGTGGAGCTGGATGGTTGAGGAAGGGCATCTACATACCACAGGGCAAATGTACTTGGTGACACTGGGTTATGTACTTGGGAATGGCTATATATTGGGAATGTGTTATATATTTTAACACAGTAAAAAGGGGTTCATATGAATGAATATTGACTTTTATAGAAAACACAAATTTGATTTATTAAATCTACATCATGAACTGATCTTTAAAAATATGGACTCATTTCTCCATCTTTTTTTTTTTTTTTTTTTTTTTTTTTGAGACAGTCTCAACATGTAGTCCTGTCTTACTATGTAGACCAGGCTTTGAATTTAGAGATTTACCTGCCTCTGCCTCCCAAGTGTTGGGAGTAAAAGAATGTGCTAACACACCTTGCATTTTCTCAGTCTTTACATTTTTGTTAGTAGTAATAGTAAGAATATGTATGATGCATGTGTGGGGGCAAAATATGCTTCTTGCCTTACATTCTTATGTGGCTTCTGGAGATTGAACATGGGTTGTCAAGCTTGCATTATTAGGAAGCAAGGGCCTTTACCTGCTTGATGAGCCATCTTGCCAATGACTCAGTCTTCTTAATAATTCAAATAAGATATACTGTTAGGATATTTGTTGCAGTTTATAAGCTCATTTTGATCTCCTTTTTATATAACTAGGAAAATCAAGAAGACCTAGGCCTGTGGGAAGAGAAATTTGGAAAATTTGTGGATGTCAAAGCTAATGGTAAATTGTCAAAGTTAAGGATATAATATTAAAATGGGTCATTCCAAAATAGCTAAATGTTTATGTCTAAAAGTGATTTGACAGCTTGGTGTACAGATCAGTGATAGAGTGCTTGGCTAACGTGGCGTTGCCCTGGGTTCAATCCCCAGTGCCATAAATAAATAAATAAATAAATAAATTCCTTAAGCTTTGGTACCTAAAACAAGTAACTTCTGTAATGCAAACAAAAATCTCCATGTTGGGTTTCCTATTCTTCAGTAATGTATTGCAGCAGAGAAGTAATTATATATACCTTATGGAGGAATAAAAGAGATACATGAACCACATGCAGCTTATGGTCTTAGGAAGGGCCTGGACCAGCACACTGCTTGCTGTTCTGAGTAAAACAGATGCTATAAATTCCACATTCTATTTTCATGAGACCAAAGTGTGATGAGAACCCAAGTTATACAGCTCATCTACCCTAATATTTTTAGCTAGTAATTCTCAATGTTTTTAGGCTTCATCATCATTGTCACAGGTGCCATGTGCCTATCTATGACACTTCTCACCAGGCTTAGCAACATGGTTGAGGAAATGGGCTCACATAGCACATATCACAACCATGGGAAGTCATGTATTGAGGATATAGGAAAGCCTTCTTGTTGCTCTTATGTAATAGTTATTGTGGAAAGGCACAGGCAAGGCTGACAGGAAGATATTCAGGCATGAATTAATCCAGCAAAGAGTGAACTTGCTCAGTGTGAGGGGGAAAGGAGCTTTAGCACACAGCCCAGGCAGCATAATTACTAAGTGAGCAGAGCTTTTCATTCATATATATGATGCATAACACTCACTTTTATGTACACACTCACAAGTCCCCAAATATCACAGCATCTTACTATCAGAATCAATGCACAGCATTGATTGGTTGGGGCAAGTTCAGATTTCTCTACTCCCAGCCTAGTTAACTAGCTAAGTTAACTTTTAGATTGGTCTGTTGAGAAGCAAAACTCAGCCATGAGTCTGGTCTCTACAGGTCCTTCCTCTATTGGTTTGGATTTCTCCTTTCATGGATTTGAACATCTCTATGGTATCCCTCAACATGCAGAATCACACCAACTTAAAAATACTAGGTAAGTGAGTGGCAGTAAGAATTATTAAGTAGGGGTTGGAAAGATGGCTCAGAGGTTAAGAGCACTGACTATTCTTCTGAAAGTCCTGGGTTTAATTCCCAGAAACCACATGGTGGCTCACAGCTATCTGTAATGAGATCTGGTACCTTTTCTTGCATTCAGGCATACATGCAGGCAGAATACTATATGCACAATAAATAAATCCTTTTGTGGATGTGTTTTGAGACAGGGTTTCTTTGTGTAACAGCTCTGGCTGTTCTAAAACTCACTCTGTAGACCAAGCTGGCCTTGAACTCACAGAGATCTGCCTGCCTCTGCCTTCTGAGTGCTGGGATTAAAGGTATTTGCCACCAATATCTGGCTTTTTAAAAAAGAAAACAAACAAACAAACAAAACCCTCCATATTACTTATGGAGTTAAGAAACCTTCCTGGTAGTTTTCAGGGTGCTGACCAGTATAAGAGAATTGAAAACTAGGTAAAAACAGCAAGTGAGGACCTGTATGTTTGTTCTGTCTCTGCTCTTGACTGGGAATGTCTGCAATAATGAGCTGTAACCTGGAACTGTAAGCCAAATAAGCCCTTTCTCCCTAGGTTGCTTTTTGTGAGAGATTTCTGTCACAGTGACAGAAATGAAACTAGGACAGGACATAAAAGTGGAAAGAAAGAACCAACACCACAAAGCTGGCTTCTGACTTCCACACACTCACATTAATTAAGAAGCTGTAATAGCAAATCCAAAAATACAGAAATAAAATTAAGGAGTAATTGTAATTAAAGTGGAGGTTCCCTTTTACTGTGCAGGATTTTTTTTTTTTTTTTTTGGTGGAACCCTAGGAGAATACTAAAAAGAAAATACTGATCTAGAAAAGGGCTTTCACTCTAAAGAGGTCAATGAGCCAGAGAGTGGTAGCTCCAATTACCTATGATTTCCCTTGGAGAGACCATTTCAGGCTAACATAACTGACAAATGGATGCCAGGGGCATCTGCCTAAGAGCAGCCAAAACCAAAGAGAAGCAGAGGCTGTTTAGAGTTGTCAGGTCTAGAGATTGTTTCTTTAGTAGATAGGTATAGTGACTAGTTTCACCCCCACCCCCTAGCTTGGAGCTCCCCATCTCAGTCCTGTTCCAGATCTGGAAGTGTATTAGGATGCACTTCTTTTCCTTACCTGCAGAGAAGTCTTCACACAGCCCATCAGCAGACGGGGTGTAGTCTGCTGTTCTGAGATTCACAGGTAGAAAAGGTATCTCAGGATCTAAGCCTGAGGTACCCACGAAGCCAGTGGAGACAGAGGAGGATCACATGCACCAAGTTGGGCCAGGAAACCTTTAGGCAAGTGAAGAGAGATGAGCCTTTGTAGGGGAGTGGTTTTATATACGTCTTGTTACATGTCCAGGCTGGCCTAAAACTTGCTATATAGCCCAGGATAGCCTCTAACTCACAATTCTCCTATGTCTACCCTCCAAGTGCTAGGATTATAAGTGTGTGTCTTCAGGCCTGGCAGGAAGTGAATAGTCTGTTTACAGGAGACAATGACACTATTCTGATCACTAACAATCCACTTGTGTATTTGGTAATAAGCCTCCTTTGTGTTTCAGGGATGGAGATGCATACCGCCTTTATAACCTAGATGTCTATGGATATCAAATACATGACAAAATGGGCATTTATGGTTCGGTGCCTTATCTCCTGGCCCACAAACAGGGCAAGACTGTAGCCATTTTCTGGCTAAATGCCTCAGAAACACTAGTGGAGATCAACACAGAGCCAGCGGTTGAGGTGAGCTATGGAATGTGGCTACATGTGACACTTACCACACTGCAGTCAGAGCCCTTTTCTGTGACCAAGAGCTTTGCAGTATAATTGGCAAATGTCAGTGGGAGCTACCAAATGTATACAGGTTCACTTAGGAATGGGTGCTATAGGTTACAGTGAAATTTCTCAGATTTTCATTACATCCTTTTCCAGTACACACTGACCCAGACGAGTCCAGCAGCTGCCAAACAAAAGGTCAGGTGTCGAACTGATGTGCGCTGGATGTCAGAGAGTGGAATCATTGATGTATTTCTGCTGACAGGACCTACACCTTCTGACATCTTCAAGCAGTACTCGTCCCTCACAGGTACTTGCATGGAGACTATTCCTTACACCATTATGTTTCATCTGCCCTATGTATCATCACTTCAAATTTTTGATATCACAAACAACATCTCTAAGCATTTTAAGTAGCAAGTATTTTTCTTCCCACCCTCATTACATCCAGACAAGCATGACACTAGATTGCCCATTCTCTAATCCCTAACACTTATCATATGCCTGGTTGCCTGCTTGGAGCCTTTAGTCTCTGGGAATAATCTCCCTGTAGCTAAGGAATATTGCATCCTGAACTTTTAAATCTGTTCTTCTATGTTAAAATATTCCACCGGCTTTAGCAATAAAATATTTGTTCTTTAAGAGACTAAAGCCTAGTAGGAAAGATGGCTCAGTGATTAAGAGCACTTGTTGTTCTTGCAGAGGACCTAGGTTTGATTCCCAATGCTCCCATGGCAGTTCACAACTATCTATAACTCCAGTTCCAGGATGGATATACTGACATACAAGTAAAATGCTCATACACATAAAACAATGAAAGAGACTAAAGACTAGGGCCTGTGGCTAGGGCCACCAAGCCCGAAGACCTGATCACAGGAACCCACATGGTAGAAATAGAGAACTCCCACAAGTTATCTCCATATGTGCACGCATACATAATCCTTCATATGTATTGCTGTCACATCTTCTTTGTCTTCTATACTACACACACACACACACACACACACACACACACACACACACACACTTGCTTTACTCCATGTTGACATACTTCCCTTTGGTTTTCTCTTTTGTTTCAAAGCTTCTTTTTGTAGTGATTTTCATGAATTGGTTCTTTCCTTCCACATTGTGGAACCCTGAGACTGAACTCAGGTCAGCAGGCTTAGTGGCAAGAGCCTTTTCCCACTGAGCCTTCTCACTGCCCTCTTTTTTCGGGGAAGGGGGCTTGGACTTTCTGATTCTTCTGCCTCTACCTCACCGGTGGCCAGTTTTATAGAGTGCTGAGACATTTTTGCACCCAGAGTTTTGTGCATACTAGACAAGTACTCTACCACCTGGTGTGTCTTATTAAGTGAGAGAGAGAATTCTGATCTTGAAGTGCAGGTCTCTTTATAAATGGATCCTTTCCAGTGTCATCTTCTCTCAGTCTCTCACACTGTAATTCCTGAAGTGTTCATTTTCTCTGAGACTACATGTGCTTCTTTGCCTGTGTTGATTCTCGGTTCCTATGAGCTCAACCTAGTCTCCCTGCCTGGCATCCTCCTACTTATTCAAGGCTGCCTTGGGAAAACTAATGACCCCACATTATTCTATAAGCAGAATGTACGTGTTCCCACAGCACTAGACTGATACCATTAGCAGAGCGTTTTACCTAAGGGCAGGGTTTGTTTATATACTGCCATGTCGACCTAATTGCCACTTTCTTCAAAGCAGGGTCTATTTTTTCTTGTCCTTGATAGTCTTTGCAGTATCAAGCTCAGTGCTTAATCCCCTTTTGAGACTGGGGAGATGTTCACTGGTTGAATAACATTAGAGGCCTCCATTGTCATCTTTTTAGGCACACAAGCCATGCCCCCTCTCTTTTCCCTGGGTTACCATCAGTGCCGCTGGAACTATGAAGATGAGGAGGATGTGAAGGCAGTGGATGCAGGTTTTGATGAGCATGACATTCCATATGATGTCATGTGGCTGGACATAGAGCACACCGAGGACAAGAAATACTTCACCTGGGACAAAAAGAGATTCGCCGACCCCAGAAGGATGCAAGAGCTACTCAGGAGCAAAAAACGCAAGGTGAAATCAGCCTGATGTTTAAAGCTTTCTAATCCCAAAGCTAGACCTGTCTTGGCACATCAGCAGAGGAAGACCCTCTGATTAAATAAATAAATAAATAAATAAATAAATAAATAAATCATTGTGAACTAGTGCCTTCCCATTGTGATAGTAACTGTGATAACAGAAGATGGGTGGTAAAATATGATGACCCCCTCCGTCCCTGCCACAGTTGTGTAAACCCCCAGAACAATGAAGGCACCTAAGTCTTTCAGTCCTGTTGATGGCAGCCACCCTGCTGTGATGGCACCCTCCTCCCCTAAAAATTTGGGTCCGATTGTCAAAATTTGTGGTACTACATAGACAACAAAAGCAGAAGAGTTTCTCGCATGATGAGGTCTTCTGGAGACAGCCCTGCTGTCTCCCAAATTGCTTTGAAAATGACTTAAGAAAGCTTGACCTCCCTGGTGGCTAACATGTGGTTCTGGGATAAGTTCTTCCACATGTGCTGGGTTGCTTAACTTCCCGCTACTAACTATCAGCTTGACTGCAGGTGGACCAAAGGGTAAGAGGACTTTGTAGGGCTTGAAAGTCTTAACAACAGAGGATCACTGAGTCATGGAGACCAAGATGGCTCAGCAGGTAAAGGTGCTTGCCCCCCACATCTGACAACCTGAGTTTGATCCCAGGATCACACGTGGTAGAAGGAGAGAACCAACTCATGCAACTTGTGAAAATAGGTCCTCTGACCTCCACATGCGCCCCTGACAAATATGTGCCTCTCCCTGCTCCACACACAAATTGATAGGTGTAATTAAGAAAATATTATTTTTTATACATGTTTCACTGACAGACTCTTCCTGTAAATTTGGTCAAGGAAAGAACTAAAATTTAAAGGGCAGGGGAGGAGAGAAGCCACTGAGAAGTGCATAATTTTTTATGTACTTCTAGGAGGGTTGGGGCAAAGGAGGAGTAGCAGTAATGAACTCACAGAGATCTGCCTGCCTCTGCCTCCTGAGTGCTGGGATTAAAGGTGTGTGCTACCACATTCAGCCCTAACCCCCTAATTTTTTAATCAATTTATAACTATAATGTGTCAAGCACTTAATTGTGGCCTAGACAGCATGATAAATTTTTCCCTCCACTTACAAAACTCTGAAGTTGGTCTTAATTACCCATTTCAGATGAAGAAGTGGTAGTTTCAGTGGTTGGCAGTTGGTACTGAGGACTGAACTTAGGTTTTCTGCAAGAGCAGCCAGTGATCTTAACAACAGAGCCATTTCTCCAGCCCCCAGTTGTTGTGGTGGGTATTTGTTTGTTTGTTGTTGATTTTGGAGCCTTTGAAAGATGCTGTGCTAGTGCGGAAGAAGTCTTTAAGTGGGTGGGAAAGGCAAGCATATACAGCTGTAATATAGGCAGGAGAGATGGCTCAGTCATTAAAGGCTAGGCTCACAACCAAAAATATAAAGCTGTAATGTACGTCAATAACACAAACAGTAATGAATGACAATATATAACAACTACAAAAATTCCAAACATCTAGAAATTGACAAAGGATTTGAATAGATAGATAGTCCAACACAGAAGAGATTCAAGTCAAGATAGCCAAGAAGCTCACGAAAAGATGCTGTCTTTCCACTATGTGGAGCTTGGGCTCCAGGGATCAAACTCAGGTCTTCATGGTGGGCAGCGAGTACCCTTAGCTGCTGAGCTATCTCATCAGCCTTGTTTAGTTGTTGTTACTATCTTGACGTTTTGGTTGGTTTTAATGTCATTTCTGCGGTTTCTGTGGTTTGATAGCAGAGCATGGGAGCATGGCTGTGCACATATGCCTCTGGAAAGCAGAGGACAGCCTTGAGTCATTTCCTAGTGCTGCCCAGCTTTCTTTTGTTCTATGTTGTGAGACGTGGTCTCTCACTGACTTGGTTGACCTGAGTATCCTATGGACCATATACCTGTCTCCACCTCCTTCCCCGGTGCTTTACAAACATGTGCCACATACCTGACTTTTTACTTGGGTTCTGGGGCTCAAATGCAGGTCCTTATACTTGCAAGGCAAGCACTTTACTAAGTTACCTTCTTGATTTACTTCATCTGTCTTACCTTTGCCTCTAAATACCTAGGGAGTTAGGACCTTGCCTATTTAACTTTCTTATAGCACCAGGCATCACAAACAGATAGAAGCTTCATAAGAGTCATCTTAAAGGTGTGTTTGGGGGCTGCTGAGATGGCTCAGTGGGTAAGGCACTTTGCCACCAAGTCTGAGAAACTGAGTTCAAGCCCCAGAACACACATGGTGGCAAGACAGAACCACCTTCTTACAGACCAACACACACACACACACACACACACACACACACACACACACACATTATGTGAGAAGATAATAAAATGATAAACCGTGATAATTATAAAAGATGACTTATCTGGATTTGATAACAATTTTATTAGTTATTTAATTAGTTAGTCATTTGGTTTTCCAAAACAGGGTTTCTCTGAGTTGCTCTGGTTGTCCTAGTACTCACTATGTAGACCAGGCTGGCCTCAAACTCATTTGAGTTCCTCCTGCCTCTGCCTCCTGAGTGCTATGATTAAAGGCATGCACCATCAATTCTTGGCTGATAACAATTTTTAGTGAAAGGTTATACAGATTTAGTAATGTCCAAAATTTTCAGTGAGTTGTAGTTTCTGAGTAAAAGTCGACCCCCCCCCAAACTACAGTGAAAACACCTAAATGAACATAAGCCTCATAAAGCTGACATGCTTTTACATCTCTGTCCTGACAGCTTGTGGTTATCAGTGACCCCCATATCAAGGTGGATCCTGACTACTCAGTGTATGCTAAAGCCAAAGAACAGGGGTTCTTTGTGAAGAATCCAGAAGGTGGTGACTTCGAAGGAATATGTTGGCCTGGTATGGTATCACTTATTTCCACTTGGTCAGCCCCAATTAATAAAACATCTGTGGCCTATATTCTCAGTCTTTGTGAGCATCTCCTTCTCTTCCAGCGACATCTTCATCAAGCACCTTTAAGGGAGGAGATACTCTATCACCCTCTTTGGTATCTTTCATAACACCTGGTACTGTGAGCTGAGTGCATTTATCAGTCAGTGATCAGATGAATGAATGAAAAATAAGCAAACATGCTAACCTCCACAGCATGTTATTTCTCTAAGCAGAGATAGGAAATAGGGGGTGAGGAAAGCGTGGGATGGAGGCGGGGTTAATGGTCTGACAGGCTCTCTCTTGTGGTTGCTTTATCCTTTTAGCCCATGGTTTTTGCCTCTCAGCCTTTTATGAGTGGCCTCAGATGCCTGTGGAACTCTAGATGCAAAAATTGTTAATTTAAAGCCTTGTTAGAAATTCTCCAAAAACTAAAAGAAATCACCACTGTGTCATAAATCCAAGTGCTGTGGAGCAGCCTGCACTTACCTGTTCTCTCTAGAGCCATCTGAACAAGTCCGTGTTCTCTTTAAAAGCAGGGGTCACTTCAGGGCCTTTAGTGAAGGACAGGCTCCATCCTGGTGCTTGTTCATTGGCATGCCCGTGGGCCTCTGGTGTTGGAATGTTTACATTTCATTCAGACTTTACAGATTGCTTGCACTCACTTTCTGTGAACCCCACCTGTCTCCGTTGCCTTTTGTGTGTGACATAAGGTGTCCATTGATAACCTGGCTCTCAGTCTTCCTTACCACACTTCTTGCTGTGAAGATCACTGTTCTTGACAGATTGCCCACTGCTGTGCCTTTGCAGGTCTCTCATCTTACCTGGACTTCACCAATCCCAAGGTCAGAGAGTGGTATTCCAGCCTTTTTGCTTTTCCTGTTTATGAGGTTGGTTTTTATTCTTTTTCTGCTTCCTAGTTAACCTGAAAAATTAAAGGAAAAGGTAGTTTCTTAGAACTGCTTTTATTAAGTAGCTTTTGATATATTGCACATATAAAAGGCAAGACTTTGATAGTTTTAGGAAGGGTACTATATACATTACTAGATTATAAAAACTGTAGTACAATGGCTACTTATTCTACTTTCTTATTATGTACATTTTAATATAAAATCCTGAAGACATAAGTTTCTGCCCTGCTCTGTCCTGTAGCCGTTCAGTCCCAAATAAACACACAGAGGCTTATATTAACTATAAACTGTTTGGGATTGCTCAGGCTTATTACTAACAAGCTCTTACAACTTAAATTAACCCATAATTCCTGTTTATGTTTACACTTGTGGCTTGGTACCTTTTCTCAGTAAGGCATTCTCATCTTGCTTCCTCTGCATCTGGCTGGCGACTGCATCTCTGCCTTTCCTCTTCCCAGAATTCTCCTAGTCTTGTTACTCTGTTACTTCCTGCCTTGTTACTGACCAATCAGCATGTTATTAAACCAATACCAGTGTCAAGTCTTTACAGTGAATGAGAGTATTATCCCACATCAAAATCCTGTTCCACAACTATTATTGAAAATTAATATGAAGCAGGCATGGGGCACAGTAATCATAGCACTTGGGAAGGTGAGCAGAATTGCCATGAATTCAAAGCCAGCCTGGGCTACAGAGCAAAACTGTTCCAAGAAAAAACACTGGATATGGTGATGCGCACCTTTAACCTCAGCTGGCAGGCAGAGGTAAATGGATTTCTGTGAGTTGGAAACTAGCCAGGTCTACATAGCAAGTTTCAGGACAACCAAGGCTACATAGGAAGACCCTGTCTTAAAAAGAAAAGACTTAGGACTAGGGAAATAGCTCAGTTGACAGAGTACTTGGCTAGCAGGCCTGACCCCCAACATAGCAAAGACTCGTGGTAGTCAAAATCAGCCTAAGCACATGAGAGTCTGTCAGGAAGAAAGGAAGAAAGAAAGAAGGAAGGAAGGAAGGAAGGAAGGACGGATGGACGGACAGATGGACAGACAAAGTGGCTGTGACAAGTGTGAAACTATGTTATAAACCAGAAGTTCTTAATCAGTGTGTCAAAACCCCTTAGGGGGTTGACTGACCCTATCACAGGGGTAAAATGTCAAATATCCTGCATGTCAGATATTTACATTATAATTCATAATAGTTACAAAACTGAAGTTATAAAGTAGCAATTAAATAATTTTATGGTTGGGGGGGGGGTCACCACAACATGAGGAACTGTATTAAGGAGTTGTAGCATTAGGAAGGTTGAGAACCACTGTCATAAACCATAATGTATTGTTAAAAGTGAAATATAATAATTAAAATTTTAAGAGAACCATGGAAAGAACTGAAGAGGTCACATTAGAGACCTGTCTTCAACCAGTGATGGTGGTGATGACAGTCATGGTAATACCTAACACAAATGAAATTAAGCCATGTGCCGAGTGCTGGGGTAAGAATTTGCTGTGCACTACCCCATTTCTTCTTTATAGAAATGCTCTAAATTGGAAGTGTAATTAAATCTTAACCCACATGTGAGAAAATTGAAATGTGCAGAGTTTTAAAACCCATAAAGGTCACCCATTTACTAAGTAATGGACCCAAGATTTGAATTTGGGTCTGTTTGTCTCCGAGCTCAGCTCTTAAGCACAAGATACTTGCTTCTGAGCATCATTGATCAGGAGATTAGACAAATACTTAGAACGGTGTAGACAATAATCCTTAGGTCAAATATGGCTATAGTTGTTCACTTCATTATTGCCTGTAGCCGCTTTCACAATACTGTGCCAGAGTGGAAAACTAAAGAACCCTTATGATCCACAAAGATGGAAATGTACAATATCTAGATCTTTATAAAAAGAAGATGAGGAGGGAGGATGAGAAGAAAACCTGCTGATATTTGCCTTAGAAGGCTAAAAGGCAAACACTTGGAAACTATACAGCCTTATTCTTAGAAAAGCATTTGCTTAGAAATCAGGCATGTTGGTGTACACCTCTAATCTCAGCACTCAGGAGGCAGAAACAGGTGGATCTCTGTGTATTCAAGGCCATCCTAATGTACATAGTGAGTTCTGGGACAGCCAGAGCTATGTAATAGAAAGATCTTGTCTCCAAATCAATGTGTTTGGTTAAAAATAGAGGAATCAAAAGGAAACATATAAGCCACCTTCAAGCATTGGAAAGATCATCTATCATGTGGGTAAAGTCTCAGGAGGGTTCTGTAGTGTCCTAGAAGGAAGCTAGGCCTTATTACAACATGGTGTAAAGAACACAGCATTAAGAAATAGTAGGATAAGCTACCTGAGGCTCTCTCTGATGACATTCAAACCCTAAGAGGCCATGGATTTATTTATTATGTATTTAGTTTATATAACCAAGTCCATTTAAATGAAAACAAACATTTATACACAATATTTGGGAATTTGGGCATCGTTCTTTCCAAACTACTTCCTGCTGGTAAGGGGCACTGTCATGGGGGATTCTAAGAAGATGCAGAAATCCTGGCTATAGTCTGTAAGGCTGCTTTGTAGGATCACCTGGTACTCTGTTTCAGGCGGTCTGGCTTGATCAAACCACATTAGTCTGGAAGTAATCCACATCTTTTCATTTTCTGTGGAAACAAAAATAGAAATCCTTTTCCCCAGTAACTTGTCCTTGAACTTAAATTTTGGAGTCAAAGCATTTTTTTTATTAAATTTATTATTTTATATGTCGATCCCAGTTCCCTCTCCCTCCCTCTCTCTCTTCCTCTCTCCCTCCTTTCCTCCCCCTCCCTCCCTCCTTTCTTCCCTTCCTCCCTCCCTTTTACCCTGTCTGCCCTCTCACATGCACCCTAACCACCCCCTTTCCATCCCCCCACCCCAATTCCATATGTAGGGGAATGCCATCCAGTTGAGGTCATATAGATCTGACAGGTCATGGATTTTATAAAGAGAATTTTAACACCATTTTCACTAGATGGAAAGAACACAAGTGATATAAGATGTTAACAAACAGATAACTCAACTGTCAAGTCAGAGTGTTAGAGAAAAAATAGATTCATGGATAGTAATAATTGCTTTTAGCTAAGAGTTGTAGCAGAGATTTCTTCTCAGAGTTTTGGATAAGATCAAATGAAGACATGTAGTAGGTAGTGGATGGTACAGAGCCTAATGGTGAGTACCCACAGTTTTTCTGGCATGTATTCCCTATGGATATCTTTGTGTGAACTTACAGGGCAGTATGTGTAGCATTCTTATCCAAAAGTATTTATTGATAGCTTTCTTTGCATCAGATATTATTGGAAGTGCATGGAATTTCTGTAGAACAAACCAGGCAAAATGCACAATTCAATTGGCACAATTAAATAAGTGAGTAAGAAAGAATAGGAAGAAGGAGCAGGGATACTGTTGTATTAATAGCATCCTTCCCTTCCTAGGGATCTACGGACATCCTCTTCATATGGAATGACATGAATGAGCCCTCAGTCTTCAGAGGGCCAGAGCTGACCATGCAAAAGAGTGCTATTCATTATGGCAACTGGGAACACAGGGAACTTCACAACATCTATGGATTTTATCAGGTAAGACATCCAAATGAGAATGCAACTAGATTTGTGTGCCCTGCTTGTAGATAGGTTAGTTGTGTAGTCAAGTGTACTGTGCATGGCCCCCTGTGTGTCTTTTCTGTCAACTTCAGTGAGTCTTAGGTAATAGCCAGTTTATTATTTCTCCCTCTACTTCATTTTCCTTTCACAGTAAGCCTGATAAACTTTAAAACATTACATATGGCATTTAATACTACTAGAAGATTTTTGTTGGCACAGGCAATCTAGAAATATATTAACACAAGTAATTAAAGCAAGGTTTTAAAATTTCACAGATATCCATCTATTGCTAGCTTAGCTAAGGTTAGTGGCACACATGTGCAATCCTAGGATTCATGCTACAGAGGGATTATGACAGCATAATGACTACATAATGAGTTCTAGGCCAGCCTAGACTATATAACAAGACTCTGCCAGGACAGGCTCCAAAGCAATACAGAGAAACCCTGTCTTGAAAAACAAAAAAGCAAAACAAAACAAAAAATATCATGGCCAAGGTAACATAAATGAAAGCATTTAATTTACCTTATGAATTCAGGAGTCTAGAGACCATGGTGACATGGCAGAGCAATGGCTGAGAGCTCATATCTTGAGCCATAACCACAAAGGTTTAGGAGGGAGGCACACTGGAAATGGCACAAGTTTTGAAACCCCAAAGCCTCCCCTTGGTGACACATGTCCTCCAACAGGGTCACTCCTCTTAATACTTCCCAAACAGTTCCATCAACTGGGAACCAAATATTCAAATACTTGAGCTGTTCTCATTAAACCACCACAGTATTCTTTTTAAATGTGTAAACTTCCCCAGTTTGCTCAACCTTCTGAATAAAGGTGATGGGACTGTCTTCTATTTTCTAATCATACCCAAAGACAGAAGATCACTTACCCTAACTTACATCTGAGAGTCTTTGTTATTTTAGAGTAAGATTGTGTGCCTATAGGTCTTCTACATTTGCTATATTCTGATGGGAGCTTCTGACTGGACATAGCCTTTTCCAGGTACTACATGTTTATTTCTGTCATCTTTTTGCTTTAATTGCCAACCGCCTTAGGGAATTGCTTATGTAGGCTGAAGTGGACACTTAACCTCTCTGGATTTATTTTTTTAGTCAATGAAAACCATTTGACTCACAGGTTATTGTACAGATCATAAGGAAATATATTATAAAATGCCTACCAATAGTACCACTGAATAAATGGTAGCTTGGTTTTTTTTTGTTTTGTTGTGCTGCGTGTGTTTTTCTGCAGTGCTGGGGACTGAACCCTGGGCCTCAGGCATGCTGGGTAGCTACTCTAATACTCATCTGCATCCCCATTTCTGTTTACTCTTGCTTCATTGGCATTGCTAACCAAATAAATGTTTCCATCTTTACTAGGCAAATCATTACCATTCATTGTATCATCAAAAAGACTTAATGGGTTTATTGTTTCCCTTTTCATAGTGCCTCCAACTGTTAGCTTTCTCATGTTGGTAGTCTATTGAGGATGTTGGCACAATGCCCTCACCCTGTCTCCTCTCTCTAATCTTTCTCCATTGACTTACAGCAAATGGCTACTGCAGAAGGATTGATACAGCGATCTAAAGGGGAGGAGAGACCCTTTGTTCTTTCACGTTCTTTCTTTGCTGGATCACAAAAGTATGGTAAGAAATGGCTCACATTATAAAATACAAGATAGCTGCCCATCCTTTTCTTTGGAGTACCATTTGTGATATATGCTGACTGCTGCCACTGGGTTCCTCTTCAATAGCCTTATAACTTACAGTGAAGAACATGGTGTGCTCTGACATGTGTAATTTATACTATGAACACATGGTTTGTAGGTGCCTCAGTTGTAGAGTAGAGTAGCCTGCCAGTAGGCAAGGGGCCCTGGGTTCAATGCTCAGCACCATATAAACCCAGGAAAGGTGGCATATGTTTGTAATCCTAGCTCTCAAGGGGTGGAGGGAGGGGGAACAGAAGTTCAAGGTCCTCTTCCAAGGCCATCTTGGCCTTCATGAGATACTGTTTCCCTCCCACATCCCAAAAAACAGTAAGCCAATTTTCATCAAGTTAGTACTTTTTTCCTACTTTAAAAAATGGCCACTTACTTGTTAGGAGAGTGGCTTCAGAGTACTCAGTTTTCTGGCATGGTCATCTCTGACAGTTTTTGACTTGTAAAAACCAGGGAAACATACCTCTAACACACTGCTCTAGTCAGCTATTCCACTTAGCAATGTGGCTTAAAATAGAACTGGCTTGCTGTCAGGGTCATCTATGACTGTATCTGGTTTACCAGCTGATACAGATCTAATTCATCTTAACCACTCTGTGGCAGGAAGGCTATTTTAAGGTCCCTGTCCTTGCACAAGTAACTGAGAATGTAGGTCCTAGTGTAAAGAACCTCATCTTTGTCATATGTAGACATTTTTTAGGTCTCTCACTCAACCTTGCCAGAATTCCTGTGTTCTTCAGCCAAAGGACAGAGTAGTGTCAACAGAGATACTCATCATGGCATTAGACTTTGAGGCCAAAAGAAAAGTCTACATGTGTAACAGTAAAGGAAGGGTTACAAAAGCGTGGGTTATCCACAGGACAAACTATCATGAGGCAGTTTAAAATTGTAGTTTAAATTTTTTTCATTTGTTTTAGGGGGTGACACATGCCACCTGTGTAGAGGTCAGAGGACAACCCAGGGTGTTAGTTTTCTCCTTCATTAAAGTGATAGGGTTTTTTATTTTTTACATTCTAATCCTCGTTCCCCTCTCCTTTGCTCCCCCCCACTTCCTCCCCACTCCACCTCTCATGTGCTCCTCACAGAGGGTAAGGCCTTCCCTAGGAAGTTTAAAGAACTCCGTGTGCTTATTTGCCCAGTGTGTAGCAAAGAGAACATGATTTATTTTAGTCACATGCTTGACCAGTAGCTATAAAGAAATTGTGACCGAACAACATGTTAACCATGATACATCTATGTCTACATGTTTTCTTGATGAAAGTGTTGCCATTGTTTCAAAATTACCACATAGATATATATCCATAGCTCAACTGATGTCAAGAAAAAATTACTAGAGTGCTGTTTTTTAAAATCCCTTGAAAATATGTTCTAGGGCTAGAGAGATGGGTCAGTAGTTAAGAGCAGTGGCTGTACTCTTCCAGAGGACTCGAGTTCAAGTTCTAGAACCCACATGGCAGCTTACAACTGTCTGTAAATCCTGTTCCAGGGGACCTGATACCTTCATACAGACATGCATGCAGGCAAAATACCAATGTACATAAAATTTCAAAAAACAGGGCTGGAGAGATGGTTCAGCCGTTACGAGCACTGACTGCTCTTCCAGAGGACCCGGATTCAGTTGCCAGCACACACATGGCCGCTCATAGCTGTCTGTAACATATGTTCCAGTGGTTCCAATTCCCTTATATAGACATACATGCAAGTAAAACACTACATAAAATAAAA
The DNA here is from genome assembly GCF_943737965.1 of Phodopus roborovskii. Lineage (NCBI taxonomy): Eukaryota > Metazoa > Chordata > Mammalia > Rodentia > Cricetidae > Phodopus > Phodopus roborovskii. The sequence goes on along the minus strand of NW_026126416.1, from coordinate 32,806,715 downwards.
GTAAATTACTAAAAAATAAATTATTAAAAATATTTTTCTCTGTCTATAGGGCAACTCAACATTTCTACAGAGGATTAAAACAAAAATATCAACTATAACAGTTTTGGTAAAAGATAGACAGGATGTTGTAAAATAAGATTATTTTCCCTCTTATGTGTCACTTTAGTGATATACAATCTATCATCATAAACTTTTGTTTTGTTTTGGTTTTTTTTTTTGAGACAGGGTTTCTCTGTAGCTTTAGAGCCTGTCCTGGAACTAGCTCTGTAGACCAGGCTGGCTGGCCTCATACTCACAGAGATCCTCCTGCCTCTGCTTCCTGAGAGCTGGATTAAAGGTGTGTACCACAACTTAAACTCTTAACAGCTATAATATGAACTAGAACGTTGGCGTTAATGGTCTGACTTCTAGACTTAGATATACTTAATGACTATATAACTAGGGTAAAATATAGAGCCACTGTTAACCATATTCCCTAATTTATAAGATAGAGCTAATAATAGTGTTTGCCTCATAGGATTGTTGTGATAATCAAATGGGACAAGAAACCCAGAGTATTTAGTTTTGTTTGTTTGGTTTGGTTTGGTTTTTGAGACAGGGTTTCTTTGTGTAGCCCTGGCTGCCCTGGAACTCACTCTATAGCCCAGGCTGGCCTTGAACTCAAAGATCCTCCTAACTCTGCCTCCTGAGTGCTGAGTTTAAATGTGTGTGCCACCACTGCCTATGTTTTATGGACCTTAATAACTTTTTCACATTAGAAAATTGATACTTTTTTGCAGAAATATAAGTATTTGTTTAAGGTAAGAGATATGTTTCCCTTTTTATTATTTGTGTCTTTTACAAATATGGAATGTAAATGAAATAGAGTGCATTGGATGATTTGTGTGTGTTTCCATGCATATCTAAGGTGCAGTATGGACAGGAGATAACACAGCAGAATGGAACTACCTGAAAATTTCCATCCCGATGTTACTCACCCTCAGTGTCTCAGGGATCTCTTTCTGTGGAGGTAAGCTGATTCCTGACTTGAGGTTTCCAGAAGGAGGAAATGAGAAGTGAGGGTCCTCAATGCTCATTAGCTTTTGGGAGCAAGGGTGAATGCAGGAAAGAAAATGGGAGGAGAGCAAAAGGGATTTATTGCACAGCTTGCTGTGGTGGCTCACACCTTTAATTCTAGCCCTCTAGAGGCAGAAGTAAGAGAATCTCTGTGAGTTCAAGGCCAGCCTGGTCTACACAGCAAACTCCAGGACAGCTGGCACAGCATAGAAAAGTCCTATCTCAATAATTAATAATAATAATAATAATAAATAAAAATCTTCATTGAGGACATGAAGGCAGTAGATGGGCAGTCTGTTTCTTTCTCTTGTTTTCTCGGAACTGCCTCCAGAGACACAGTAACTGAGTCTTCCAGAAACATACTTTTCTTCTTGAAGAATGAGAGCACTGCAGACAACTTAGCAAGCCAAAAGCCAGCCTAGGGCTGAGTGTGCGGCCTAGCCTAGTATGCTCAAGGCCTTGGGTTTGATGGCAGCAGCATAGCCGAGGGACCAAGAGAGCCAGCCTTACAGAAACACGTTCTTCTTAGCAGATGTAAGATTCTGTGACCTAATACAACTGTTTTCTTCTTTAAGATATGCTCAGTTGGCACAGTACTTGCCTAGCATGCAAGAAGCCCTCAATTTGATCCCCAGCCCACATAAAAACAAGTGTGGTTGCATCCTAAGATCCCAGCACTAGGATATGGAAATAGAGCAAGACTGAGGTCAGACCAAGCTATATAAGACCCTGTCAAAAAGATAGGACTGTGGAGAGGGCTCAGTCAGTGAAGTACTTGCTAGAAAAACACGAGGACCTAAGTTCAGAACCCCAGCACCCATGTGAAAGAGCCGGGCACAGTGGCACATGCCTGTAACCCAGAGCTGGGGAGGCTGGGCTAGGAGGGTCCCTATGGCTTACTGTCCAGCCAGACTAGGAAAAAATAAAGTGGAGCATTGAGGAAGACACTGAAGTCAGGTTGTGGCCTCTGCATAAACATATACCTTCTCACATGTGACACACACACTCACACACAAAAATTGTGCTCTTAAAAATGTGAATTTAGTTCAAATACGTGTCGGAGGGCTTGTCTTCCCTGAGTCCTGAGAATTCAATGCAGATAACTGAACCAATATAAATGTGCGTGGTGTATACTGGCTGCAGTTCATACTTGCAGATCTGAATACGTTTTATTCTCTGCCAGAATAAAAACAAATTAATATCACTTTTTTGATAAATATGTCTTTATGACATTGGTCCACATTCAAGAAACATATGTCCTACTCAAGGGGTGAGAATGAAATTCTTCCTAAACCTCCAAGGCCGGTGACTTGCTTTTCAGTGGTTGATATTGTTTTGGCATTGTTTCCAAGAGAAATAAATGACCAGCCACCTTTCCTTTTGTACAAAGACACACACCTAACAAGGGGGACATGGTGTAATTTCTGGATTCAGAACACACAAGACAGCTGCTCTTAAAGAAAAACCTGTGATCTTTCCACAAAAAGAAAAAAGGGGGAAAAAAATCATAGAGCATTCTGCCAGATCCCTGAATGGGCTGGTTTTCATAGCTCAAACTCCCCTATTTGAGGTCATAGGTTTGGTGTCCTGTTGAGCATCTCTCAGTTTTCAAGGCCTTATTTTACCTTAACACATCCAGTTTTTTCATCCAGTCTTTCTCTGTCTAACCAGCTGACGTGGGTGGCTTCATTGGCAATCCTGAGGCAGAGCTGCTGGTGCGTTGGTACCAGGCTGGAGCTTACCAGCCCTTCTTCCGTGGCCATGCTACCATGAACACCAAGCGTCGAGAACCCTGGCTGTTTGGGGAAGAATACACCCGGCTGATCCGGGAAGCCATCAGAGAGCGATACACCCTCCTACCCTATCTGTATTCTCTGTTTTACCATGTGCACATGTCTTCTGAACCTGTCATGAGGTAAAAAGGGCATCCTCTAGTTAGGGGCTCTCACAACCTACCAAGGATGAGGGCCTGGAAAAGGGAACAAAAGCCATGTGTTTATTCAAGTTTCAATCAGCTTCGCTGCCTGTTGTGCAAGGGGGCCGGCTGTTGTACATGGGGTACTGGCTGTTGAAAACACAGAAGCTATTAACTAGATCCTCTACTTGTGATTAGAGTATTGGTATTTGCTAAGATGGAAATACTGTAAAGAATAGGAAATGATTTTGCAGCTAAATAACTTTAGCATTTTATGCGTAAGCCTCCTCACATGAAAAATAAATTTCCCTGCCATCTGAGGCTTGATGTTACTCATAGGGTTGAACTTGAGGAAGGGATTTTTTTTATAATATATAAATTCTATTTTGAAGGTAAAAATCAACTTTCTAGGTTAGAGAAAAATATGCCCAAATTTCAGAGTCCGCAGTTCCTAAACTTGCTTCAGGCCAGACACTTCCTGGTGATTCTAGTCATCAGCAGGGTCGGAGACACCTGCTTTGTACCAGTCAGTAGAAACAGAATGTGTTGTTGCAAAGGCTGGTAAAGAAATAACAAGTTTTATTTATTAAGAGAAAATACTAGGCTGAAGAGTTGGCTCAGCAGGTATGCAGTTGTTGCTCTTACTGAGGACCTGGATTCAATTCCCAGCACCCACATGGTGACTCACAGCTTCCTGTAACTCCAGTTACAGGATCCAGTACCCTCTTCAGGCACCCACAGGTATCAGGCATGCATGTGGTTCACATATATGTGCAAGCAAACCACCCATACACGTAAAATGATTTTAAAACTCTAAAATATATTTCAATTAAAAAATATCTTTTCCTTGGGGCTGGAGAGATGGCTCAGCAATTAAAAGTGCTTGCTGCTCTTCTAAAGGACCTAAGTTTTGCTCCCAGCATCGATGTTTGGCTCCAAGGGCTCCAGGCCTGCTTCTGGTCCCTGAAAGATACTTGCACCCAAATGGTGCACACACGCACGTGCACACACACACACACAATTAAATAAAATCATTCTCGTAAAATTCAAGATGGTTGGAACCACTAAGTTGCTATCTAAACACAGATATTGAGAATTTTGTTGTTTTTATGAACCTAAGTAACTCCTAGATGAGTTTTATTAAACAATAACTATTTTAAAATGTTGGCAATTTCTCACCCTCCCAGAAAGCTCGAAAGCAATGAAAACTTATTCCTTTCATCTAAGTAAGTAATGATTAAATGATACATGAAAGTAAGTGGCTGCAAATGTGGCACAGAATTATTATTATAATAAAATGTGATTTTCTTTTTTTGCAAATATTTACTTTACAACAACAACAAAAAATAGGCATTTAGACTTGCCTTAGTTTTGTCTGTTAGAGTGGTAGTTACTCAATAGTCAGATAGGAAAGCAGCACTTAATAGAATTCTCAATATTTTATTAGGACATTCAGGTTGATAGAAAGCTCTTTCAAATAATAACTATCGCATAAACATAGCAACTTATAAGCAACTGCTCTTAAGCTCTTTGGTCAAATGAAAAAGAATCTTGGCTCTTTGATACTTTCCAATTCCTTTTGGAGAGTTATAACCCTGAAAATATAAAAGTCTAATAAGGCACTTAGCACCAAGAATAATAAAAACATAATGATATTTAAAAATATGAATTCTGTTTCCTTTCCCCAGGCCTCTGTGGGTCGAGTTCCCTGATGACATAGAGACTTTCGGTGTGGATGATGAATACATGCTGGGTAAGTATTTATAGGTTAGTCGTAGTTATGATGGATTCTATAACTATATTTTTATTATATTTTCTAGTGAGAGTAACTGAAACCCAAGAAAGAGAATAATAAAAACAAAAAGTGTCCCTTCACCTTTTTGTTTTGTTTTTTGTTTTTTGTTTTTTGGGTTTTTTTTTTTTTTTAGTCAGCGTCTTATTTAGTTCAGACTGGCCAAGTTCTGGGATTACAGGTATGCCCCATCACACATGGGGCTGGGGATTGAACTTGGAGCCTCATGAATACTAGACAAGTATTCAACCAACTCAGCTACAGCCCCAGCCCTCCTTCACCAGAGATTTAATGCAATAGTTAGACAGAAGCTCTAGTTTGTTGTAATGTAGCCCTTACAATATAGTTTTTATTAATGCCAAATAAATCTATTGTATTGGTAGGTGTAATTTGAGGGTTCCAATTGGGGCCCACTCCCCCAAAGCCTGATAAGATTGCTACAGAAAGGAAAGTATGAAAAGTAGATCAGATGGCTATAGTAAAGACACACAAGAACTTGTTTCGTGTGTAATATTAGACCTCACTTTTTTTCTTGTGAGACAGGGCTTTGTAGCCCAGGTTATCCTTAAACTTGTAATCCTTTTCATCAGTGTCCTGATTGCTGAATTTACAAACATATACGCCCATGCCTAGCTAGGCTTCTTTAAAGAGGATGAACTGAAATCTAGATCATGGAAGCTTGTGTATTAAGAATGGAACTCAAGAACAAGGCTAGATATTGAGACCCAAAGAATGAATTACATCCTAAATAGTGGAAACCTCCAAATATAAATGATAATAGTAACAATTGCAGTAATATAGTTCAGGGCATGATCTTGAATAACATGCACAAGGCTCTGTGCTCAGTCCCTGGCACTTGATGCTTCAGTTTAGTGACTGTCTTGGAGAAGTGGCTTTCATCATTCCTCACCTCTTTATACCTTAGTCTTCTCCTCCCCACTTAAAGTCAGTCCTGCCTCTTACGTAATTTTTATTTTATTCTATACTTTTACCTCTTTCAGTATTTGTTTTAGCCTTAATTCACTTGTATTTACTTTTTAGAAAAGATTTATTTATTTATTTATTTTTTATGTAAGAGTGCTCTATCCGTTTGTATATCTTTATTCCAGAAGAGGGAATCAGATCCTATGTTGACGGGACCTAGGTTGACCATGTGGTTGCTGGGAATCGAACTCAGGACCCCTGAAAGAGCAGTTAGTGCTCTTAACTGCTGAGGCATCTCACCAGCCCTGTAATTACTTTTTAATATATATCTTCATCACTTACTACAAACTCCATGATTTTTGGAGCCATGTTTTTTTTTTTTTTTTTTCTTTACTCCTATGTCCCCAGAGCCTAGCATGGTGCCTGAAACTCAGTAAATAAATCTTTATTGACCAAAATTCAAGATAGGCATAGTGGTACATGCCTATAACCCCAACACTCACAATACTAAGGCAGGAAGATCACAAGTTCAAGGTGCCTGGGTTACATAGTGAGACCCTATAAATAAAGCTTTAAGATGAATTAATTAGTAGATTCACTTTACACATGTGTGTCACCAATATAAAAACAAAAGTAACATTCTAGACTATTCTTAAGAGAAGTACAGCTCTGCAATGGTAACTGTATTATGAGATAATCTTTTTGTACACTATGAAGCTGCATCTCTGCCAAGGCACATTCTGATTTGTTAAATATAGAGCTGAATAGCCAATAACTAGGCAGGAGAGGCTAGGAGGGACTTCCAGGGAGAGAGAACTCTTGGAAAGAACCTAAAAGGTGGGAATTTACCAGTGAGACCCAAAGCAAGTTGGACATACAGTATGGAGGAGAGATAACAATCATGTGGCAGAATGTAGATGAATATAAACAGGTTAATTTAACTTATAAGAGTTAGTTGGAGCTGGGTGGTCATGGAACACGCCTTTAATCACAGCACTCAGGAGGCAGAGGCAGGTGAGTCTCTGTGAGTTCAAGCCCAGCCTGGTCTACTGAGCAAGTTCCAGGACAGGCTCCAAAACAATACAGAGAAACCCTGTCTTGAAAAAGAAAAAAAGAAAAAAGAAAAGAAAAGAAAAAAGGAGTTAGTTGGGAGCAAGCCTAATCTAAGGCCAAGTTTTCATAACTTAAAAAAGGTCTCTGTGTCATTATTCGGAAGTTGGCAATCCAAAGAAGGTTCGACTACAGTAACTGGCCAAGCAAAGGGCCTAAAGAGCTGCACTGACCAGACTTCTAGATAACATTGTGGCATACTCTAACCAGTGTGATTTGTAGCAGACAATGAAGCACTTGGGAAGATGCAATGGTGCTTTCTGATTACTGGCATACCAATAGGTATACAGAAAATGAAACTGGAACTGAGCATGGCTGTTCAAGCCTGTAACCATAGTACTCAAGAGTCTGAGGCAGGAGGATCATCCTAAGGCCAATCTGGGATGCAGAGCAAGTTCCAGGTCAGTCTTGGCTACATAGCAAGACCTTGTCTCAAAACACCCAAAACCAATGCAAATAAGCACACAAGGTGCAATAGAATATTTCAGGGTCCCTGCCCTATAATCCTAAAAGCCATAAGTAGGTTTAATCCATTACCTTTTTGAGCTCTGCCCTTTTCATTGCTTCTCTTTGGTGAATTATTTGTTCAACTCACATGGTCTCTGCCCTATAGAAGATTACAGTCTAGTGATCTTAAGATCACAGTAGTGTTCAGCTAAGCAAAAGGAGCTTTCAGGTGTCCTATAATGATACTCAGTTTTATCTCCTCTTCATTTTTTAGGAAGTGCTTTGTTGGTTCATCCAGTCACAGAGCCACAGACCGCCATGGTTGACGTATTCTTGCCAGGGTCAAATGAGGTAAGAGCAATAACAGATATATCTTGTGTCTCCTAGCTCTCATGCCTGCTTTTCTCTTGGGAAAGAGATTGCTCCAGCATGCAGTTGTGAATTTGCCACAGATGACTGTAGCTTTTCCACAGTCGTGACTATAACTTAATGGGGGAAGATGGAGAAGCTGGATAGGTGACCACCTTAGGGAGGTTTTGCTTTCACACTTTGACTTGTATAAGTGGGTCCTTAGGGGGGGGCATGGCTTTAAGGTAGAGGAGTTACCCCACCCAGTTACTTTATGGGACTCTTTTGTAATTCAGCAACTAACCTCCTTTGCTAGGGCTCCCAGATAAGAGTTAGGATCTTGTCTCCGAATCTCATACTCAACCCCCAAAAGGAGCAATGCTGTAGGGGTAACCCAGTTTCCCTCCAGATCTGTTTCCTCTTCCCTCCTGCCTCGTGTGTGCTTGGCTTGTTTTTTTGTATGCTCTCCTTTCTTTGTTTTGTTTTCTCTCTCTCATCTTACTTATGGTTACAAGCGTTAAATTGGCTTCTTTATTGTGCATACATGATGGGGAATGTGCACATGCCTCAGCATGCAGGTGGAGATCAGAGAAGAATTTTATGGACTTAGTTCTCTCCTTCCCCCTCTGTGTGGGTTCTGGGGAGCAAATTCAGGCATCCAGATTTTACCATTACTCTGAGACATGTCACTAGCTCAAGCATGAAGCTCTTACAAGACAGTGGACAGTATGTCACACTGTACCTTCCATGACAAGATTTTAATATTTTCCCTTTTTTCTCTTAAATTTTGTTTTATTGGAGGGGGGGATACAGGAACATAGTGTGGGTGTAAAGGGATGGGAAAATGGATGGGGTCAAGATACATGATGTAAAAGACACATAGAATGAATAAAAAGTAGAGGGGAAGAACCATGGAGGCATCATCTCAGTCTTTCACGCACACCAAGTTCTACTATCACACATATGTAGCACCTAGCATGGTGCTGGGTTGTTCAGTAATTAACTTTTGAATGTATAGATGGACAAGGAATGACCTTTAGTTCATCAAGCATACCCTTTGGTAACGTCTTACTCTTCCTTCTCTTTTTGAGATGGGATCTCATGTATCTCAGACTACCTTTGAAATTTAAGGTGAACCTGAACTTCTGACCCTCCTGACTAGAATTACAAGCATGTGCCACTATGCCCAAGTACCACCATGCCCAAGTACCACCATGCCCAAGTACCACCATGCCCAGTTTATTCTATGCTGAGGATTGAATACTGGGCTTTGTGTGTGCTGTAGGATTTTCTTTTCCTTCTTCCCTCCCTCCCTCCCTCTCTTTCTTTCTTTCTTTCTTTCTTTCTTTCTTTCTTTCTCTCTTCTTTTCAAGACAGGGATTCACTGTGTAGCCCTGACTGTCCTGGAACTCACTGGCTTTAAACTCACTGAGACCTGCCTGCCTCTGCCTCTTGAATGCTGGGATCAAAGGCATGTGCCACCACCACCACCACCAGGCTCAGCTGAAATTTTCTTAAAAGAATATAATCAGATCTGGTGGTACAGGCTCATAATTCCAGTAGGAAGATTGCAACTTCAAGTCCTAGCTGGACTATGTGGTGAGTTCAGGGCCAGCCTGGGTACCTTTTATGTCCCGGTATCCAATGAAAAGTAAAGAGGGCAGGAGATACACTTCAGTGGTAAATTCCTTAGGTATGAGACCTTAGGTTCAATCCCAAGTAGCACATACTAGTATGCACCCCCCACAACATGCATGCATGTTCACAGAGCATTGGGGGAGTGGTGTCTTCTTCCTAACTTTTCCCATAAATTTTAATTGTACTTATTTGAACTTTCTTTTTATTTCTTCTTTCATGGGAGTGCAAGAGAGCTTCATTATAGGGCAAAAAAGAAATAGTCATTGGGTAAATACAGGCTTCTCAGGAGAGAGATTACTCATACTGTCTTTTCAATAGAGTCTGTTACGTTTTTAGGTCTGGTATGACTCTAAGACATTTGCACAGTGGAATGGAGGATGTACTGTGAAGATTCCAGTAACCTTGGATACTGTAAGTTATTTTCAGGGTATTATTTTTTACCTATTTAGCTGTGTTAGTCTGTTCAGAATACAGCCTGGGTGGTACACAACAGAAATTTTTCTTCCCATAGTTCTAAAGGCATAAGACCTATATAAAAGTGTCAGCTGACTCAGGTCCTCCTGGCATGTAGGGGGTGATGGGATGGAAGAGGAAGGGGACAATTGTAGTGAGATAGTCCATCTGTGGCACTGACCACGCCCATTGGGGGTGGAGCCATGGGCAGAGTGACCTGGGGAAGGAGGTCGGAGGGGAGCCAGGAAAGGCTCTCTTGCTGGCGCCCGAACAGGGACTTGAACCCTGGACCCTGCCCATTGGGGGGAGGGTGGAGCCATGGGCGTGGTCAGTGCCACAGATGGACTATCTCACTACAGACAATGTTCTTGTAAATGGGGCTGGGGAATTTACTTGGTGATTAAGAGTACTGTTGCTCTCACAGAGGACCTAGGTTTGCTCCCAGTACCCACACAGTGGCTACAGTCACCTGCAGGTGATCCAGCACCTTCTACCTGGCCCCCACAGGCACCAAACAAACACATGTGGTACACATACATACATACAAACATGTAAACATACATACATACAAACATACATACATACAAATACATACAAACATGTTCTTGTAAGGATAGTATTCTTATCATATCAGGACTTATCCTTATGACCCTGTCTCCAGATATAGTCCCTTCAGTGTATGGGGCTTCAACATATGTACAGGAGGGATAAGCATCCTGTTTACAATGTACTTCTGTAAAAAGCGAACCAAGGGTAATGGTGTTTAACATAATAACACATACATGTATGTACAGAGGAAACAGGGTATAATCACACTTGCCCTGGGCTGTGCTTGGGAGAGGATTTGGGAAGCAATGGGAGTGACTGCTGAAGGATACAGTTTGCTTCTAGGATTTTATAATTGATCATGGCTATGGTTACATAACTGAATATACTGAAGTGGTTTGATTGTATACTCTAATTGTAAATTTTGAACCATATTAATTGTACCAATAAAGCTGTTAAGATATGTGAAGAGTTGAAAAATACATATACTCTGACTGGTGGCCTAGAGTATTGAGGATAAACAACTCTTTCCTGTTTATCTACTCTTGTGTCTAAGAACAGTAACGCTGAGAACAGAAACAGTGGCCAGTGCAATGCCAAACACAGTGTAAAAAAGTGAGAGGTGCGACTCTGGGCCTCCAGGCAAGAGAACACATCAGTTATGAAATCAGAATCAAAGTAATCATCCCCCTGAATCACGAGCATGACCACAGACCCTGTGGAATAAAGTTTAATAGAGTAGTGCTGTTATCTTTACAAATTGTGGTCCAAGGTTTTGCTATAAAGAAACTGGCTCCAGACATCAACTTTCAGGTCCAGAAGAGCCCTTAGCAATCTTCTACCCTAATCCCTTTTGTCTTAGTCACTATTCTGTTGCTGTGAAAAGACACCATGACCAAGGCAACTCTTATGGAAGAAAGTATTTAGTTGGAGGCTTCCTTATAGATTCAGAGGCTTAGTCTATTATTATCATGGCAGACAGCATGGCGCTGGAGAAGTAGCTGAGAGCTACATCCTGCCCTGTAAGCTGAGAAAGGCACAGGACTTGATGACTTTTGAAACTCCAAAGCCCACTCTTCCTCCAAAAGGGCCACACCCCAGTCCTTCTAATTCTTTCAAATAGTTCCACTCACTGGTGACCAAATATTCAAATATAGGAGCCTATGTGGCCCATTCTTATTCAAACAATCATGTGCTTCATTTGCATATGAAGAAGCTGACAGTCAGAGTGAATTTTTTTTTGTTCAGAATCACCACTGGATTGTAAGTCCCTTCCTACCCACTGCAAGTTTTCTGAACTCTGAGTCTGCAGCCCATTATAACTGTGTTCTTTGAGGGTGTGTGTGGGGGGGTGAGGGTTGTTTGTTTGTTTGTTTAAAGAAGGTCAACAGACCTTAGGGCCTCAGGGTGTGCTAATCTTGTCTGGGCAAGCTCTCTCTTTGTTTCCTAAGGACCCTATTCACCACCTGCTGACTCACAAGAAAGGAGGGGCAGTGTGAATTCTTGGTATCTTTTTATCTCAGGGCCTTGTGAGGGGAAGTTAACAAATTCCAAGGAACTGATATTGGTCTGGGTTAGCTTTCCAGGTCAGTCCATCCTTCATTTCAAGTGGGGGGGAGAGGTTCTTTAACTTTACTTTTTTGTCTTTCAGCATAAAGTTGGAAAGAGAAAATTAACTTCACAAAATTGTCTTCTGACCTTCATACACATGCCATGACATGGATGTGTCACATACAAATACACACAAAGCCATGCTTATAAATAATAAATAAGTAAATAATTTCAATAGATCGTTTTTTTAGTCAAGCCATTTTCTTTTAACTTCACAGTCCCCATGCTTGCCATTCCTCTGCCTGTAAATATTCTTTGCTTGAGTCTGCATCTCATACAGTGAAATATTTTGAAATTCTACTTGGAAAGTTCCTTGAATGGGTATGTTATCCCTGAGAGTACTGTTCTGTTGCAGATACCTGTGTTCCAACGAGGCGGAAGTGTGCTACCAATAAAGACCAGTGTGGGAAAATCCACAGGCTGGATGGCTGACTCCCCATATGGACTCCGGCTTGCTTTAAGCAGCCAGGTACGAGGAAAGCCAGCTATCCCCTACCCCTTCTATTCCATCTCTTTACAGTAGTGGCCTTTGGAGAGGATGAAAAGGTAATGACTCTCTTATGAAACAGTGCTCCAGTGTTCATCTCAAAATCAAGGGCTGAATTATTTCTGAATCACTGTGAAGTCTGCCATCCCTGACATTTTTCTTAATAACTACAAGATCAAGGAATGATGCAAATATGTTTCTTGGGCATGTAATGTCTGTCTCTTAGGTAGACATAGATTGTTAATGGGAGAACATTTATAATGCAGCTTGCCCCTGCAGTAGTTGTGAAACTCAGTCTCCTACAGAAGAGGGACATAAAGTAACCTATTCAGTGACTTGTATTCTTATCAGGCAGCTCAAATCACTAAGGTCTCCTTGAGTATGGCTTGAGAGTGCCAAAAGTATCTTTTCAGCTAAGTGAAGCCTGTGTTATGCACATCTCTTATCCATTTACCCCAGTACCTTACAGTGTAAGACCCGCGGAGGGCATGGACCCTCATGCCCCGACTCAGGAAAGGCGCCCCCCCCCCCAAATCACTCACAAGAAGCAGTCTTGATGCAAAAGCATGAGGTTTTTATATTCCAGTGCACTGGGGTCCACAGCCATACTCCATGTGGCGTAAAGGACTGGGAACCCTTGGTACAGGGTTCAGACAGCTTTTATAGGGTTACAACAAAGTCCGCGCATCACAAACCAATCATCTCATAGCATCCAGTGTGGACCAATCAATTTGAACTATCCAAGCCCGTGCTTTGTCCAGGAAGTTTGCTTTCGATAGGGATCCTGGATAGTGTGACAAGCCCACGCTTAGCCCAGGAAGTCTGCTTTCCCTAGGGCTCCTGGGTAGTGTGGCATGGCTCATTTCCTGTTCTCATTCACTCACAGGTGCTGTTGGTAAACCCACCCTGTAGTAAACAGTCAAGAATGACCTTTTGCCTACTTACTGCTAGGGGGCGGAGTCTAGGGAAAATTAGGCTAAATTTTTCCATCCTTATAACAGAGCCAAATATATATTCTCGTTATAGTTATGTGTATTTATAGCAATATTGTAAAATAGGTAAATTACAGTTTTCTTTTCCATGCATTTTATTCAAACTTGTCTTCTTCAGCCAAACTCTGGTCCAGGATCCATGTGGGGTACCAGAATGAATGCAATAAGCTAGAGACCCATCCTGAAGCCAACACTGTTAATAAGTAACCTGCTATGTGGAGGGCTGTGTGTTTGGCTACAAAAGAGGTCCTCCCACTTTGAGTAGGAAGGTCTTCTAAGGACAGTTGCTTTCATCTATTATACAGTGATATATTTCAACTTCAGTTCTGTTCCGTGAACTTTCTTGTCACATTCTGGGATAATATTTTCATTGAAGCAATTACTGATCATACTTTATATTTAATTTTCCTTCAACAAAGTCTAACTCTTTGTATTCCTCTTATGTAGCCTCACTGTTCATCATGTTATTTTATTATCTACTCAGGAGTGATTGGATATTGAATGTATTTGAATGTATAAGGAACTTGTGTGTAACTCTGTGTAGCTTGGATACTCAGTTTTTCAGGCTTTTCACCAATTTTCAGACGTTACTCTTTGCCACTAGAAGATGACTTTTTTCCTGTAAAACTATTGCCATTAGCAGATCCTCTGTGATTCACTCCGCAGGATTTGGCTGTGGGGGAGCTGTACCTTGATGATGGCCATTCCTTCCAGTACCTCCACCAGGACCGGTTCTTACACCGCAGGTTTTCATTCTGTTCCGGTGTTCTGATCAACAGGTGAGGACAGCCCCAAAGCTGTGACTCTTAAAAGATTATACTGCCCTCTTGGCATCTTCAACTAAGTGGATAGCTCAAATTTTAAACTACTATTTAAGCTTGAGAGATGGCCTGTGGGTTAAAGAGCCCTGGAAGCTCTTGAAGGGGACCCAAGTTCACTTCCCAACATCCATATGTTCTGTAACACCAGCTGCAGGGGATCTGACCCCCCCAACTCTTCTGGTCTGTAAGGGCATGTGGTGTACTTACATACATGTAGCCAAAACATTCGTGTTCATAAAATAAAAATAATAGAAAATCTTGGAGGTATTATTTAAGTAAACAAATGGTGAGGGCCATTTGTATTTTAATTACTGACCCTGAAAGCTCCTCCCTTTTTGTCCACATCTTCTTTACCCAACCTGCCTACAAAATAAAACTACTTAGCTTAAGTACTTGTTAATACCTTCATTCCCCTGTGCACCAATCAATTAAATACCTGGTTTCTTTCCGTTAGATTGTAATGTTCAAGCCACCCTGTGCCTTTTGTGTCCTTCATGTGGTTCAGGGAGATTGATGTAGCCACGATTACCTAGTCCCTGGCACATGGAACCATCTGTTTTCATCTGTTTTTCCTACTGAATATGGCTCCTGTGTGTACCATGACTCCATAGAGGCAGACCGGAAGAACTCACAAGGATGGAGATGTTGACCCAGTGACCAATTAAAATCCCTGTGAATCTCCTTTTCCTGAGAACATTTGTAACTTTTCCAGGTGTGCTGATGAGAAGGGTCGTTATCCCAGCAAGTGCATAGTGGAGCAGATCTTGGTCTTAGGCCTTAGGAAGAAGCCATCTTCTGTAACTACCCACTTACCTGGTAAGCATTTGTCCATGTAAACACAGAGGTACCTGCAATGAAAAGGTGCTTTGTTCCCAAACTGACAATCTCTGCCCTTCCTGGGTCAGTTCTCTAGTCTCTAGAGGGAGCAGCCAATCTGCTTCTCATCATGAATTAGTCTTTCTGCCCACAGTTAATATTTACTAAGAGAAATTGTTGAAGACCTAAGATAGTATCCTAGGTGTTTCTTAATTTGTAATAGGTTACAGCCATCTTCGGCCCTGGAGAATCCTTAGCATTTTAAGGAACTAATGCAAGAGATGGTGTAGAATTGTGCCCTCCCTTACCTCCTGCATTTCTTGAACAAATCACTCTGCTCCTTCTAGTTTCTTTCTAACCAGGAGTATACTCCAAACGGATTATCTGTTTGTGTTTTAAAACATTCACAGGAGTTCATGAATAAGAATGCTTCTTCTAAGTGAGGTGTGACATTGTTTGAGAGCACCAGACAACCTATCAGATTTGGAGGGGGAAATAGTTACTTTTTTCCTGGTTTCTCAATGTCTTTTTTATTGTTTTGCTATTTAGATGGTAAGGTTCAGCCTGAAGCTTTTACATACTCCACCAAAACATGTGCCCTGAGTCTGGAGAAGCTTTCCCTCAGCATTGCTGATGACTGGGAGGTCCATATCAGATGATGAGCAGGGGCACTGGTGATGAGTGTGTAAGCCTCCGGACCACCCAACCTCCTAGCCTTCTGTGAGATCTGTGCTGCCATCCAGATTGCTTCCCTGGAAAAAATTATATATTGCTTATCTCTAACATACTGATGACCAGTAGATTTCAGATTTGAAGATTTCAGGTGCAGTGGCCCACTCCAGCAATCACAGCACTCGGGAAGCTAAGGCAGAAGGATCATAAGTTCAAGACTAGCTAAAGCTGGATCACAAGACCTTGTCTCAAAAATCAAAAATATGACTTCAAAATTTACATCGAAAGATGTGTTATTGATGAACTGTACAAACACTGCCCTTCCCACAGACCCATAAATCCTGAGCCATTGATAGAGCTGTGAGCAGCCTGACCTGGAACTACTCTGGAGGCCCATTTGTAGGGCTTGCATCAGGCTATGCAGCACACTCACTCTAGCTGTTACAGCTGCAGAGTTTTCAGACCAGTCTCCAAACAGATGGCAGTGCCTGGTACTCTCTGCATTGCCTTCCATAACAGTAGCCCAGGCACAGCGCCCTCTCCTCCACACACTGCATGGAGAGGACTGTGGAAAGCTCCCCCTAGAGAAAGTTTCCCTTTCCTGTTCTGAGACTCAAAAGTATCAAGTCAATCTTCGAATTCAGATTTACTCCTAATTATATTTTACTAAATACTCTCTACTAACCAAAGAATATTTATAGCACGAATAAGCTATAATTAGTAATAATGAAATAAATACCCATTACCACAAGTAAACTTGAAAAATAGAGCACAAGGCTAGGATTATAATAACACAAGTGTAAGAGGCCCTTGTTTTAGACACAATCAATAACCAAAATAAGTAATATTTTAATGCACTGTCTTTAAAAAGCAAATTGAATACAAAAACCCCAGGCTGAGTAAAAGACTTTAAATAAAGACAGCTCAGTGTTACTGACTTCCTTTTGCACTGGGGTTGCGATGTGGCTTGGCACGGGCTTGACTATTGTACCATAGTAGTTGCATCACAACACTTCTGGCTCTGCAGACCCGAGACTTTCTGCTGTCTCCATCAGCAGATACTGAGGAGGCCTCAGTTTCTCAGCACATGAACCCCTCACTACATTTCTTCCATTTAGCCAACTGCAACTGTCCCCATTCTGCTTTCCCTTTCCTTAACCACAGTACCCCCCCCCCCTTGTCTCCACCTATACAGGTCTTACCATCCTTCCAGACCCAACCCAAATCCTACTTTCCTGTGAAAACTTCTAACCTGGCACTCCAAACCCCGTGGTTTCGCCCGTCTCTGAAATGCTGCCCCACATACACTTGTGCCCTACTTTGCATTCTCAGGGATGTGCCTTGGTACTACAAGTAGGACCGCGAATTTCCCCTCTAGAGTGTATGTTCCTTAAGATCACGTTCTAGTTCTCCCATATCTGTTACACCACTGTTGTAGTTTAATGGAAAATGTCCCCCATGGGCTCATATGCTTGAACACTTGGTCCCCCGGTGGTGGCAATGCCTGGGGAGTTGTGGAACTTTTGGGAGGCACAGCCTTGCTAGAAGAAATGCGTCATTGAGGGTGGGCTTTGCTCAGTTATAGCCTCATTCCAGGTCCCGTATGCTTGCACTGCTTCCTGTGTGCTGCTGAGATGTGATCTCTCTCGGCCGCCTGCTCCAGCACCTGCTGCCATGCCTCCCTTGCTATGCAGCTCTCCGTGTGGAATGCAAGCCAGAATAAACTCTTCTATAAGTTGCTTTTGGTCTCGGTGTTTTATCACAGTTTTCTCTGTTTGCTTCCTGGTCAGGAGGTAGATGTTTTTGCTTTGGCACAAGTTTCTTACATGAGCCTTTTTACAGGCCCAAACCAATGGAGCTAATTGACGTGGGCAGGAACCTCTAAAACTGTGGGCCAAAATAAACCTTTTTGTCTATGTAAGTTAATTATCTCATATATTTTGTTATAGTGATGGATAGTCAATTGATACCATGAGTAAATGGTCATTTATCCCAACCTAACCCCAAAGTGATATTAAATTCAGGCTTTTTCTACATGAGTTAACTTGTTTAATCCTTACACCAACCCAACAACAGAATGACTACCATCATGCCAATTTTACATGAGAGAAGACTGGCTTGTAGGAAGAAAGAACAAGATAACTCAGCTAAAGTTACACAGTCATAGCCAGTAGTGGCCAACCTAGACTTTGAACCTAGACAGCCACCCTTCAGAAACTGCTCTCATCTGTTCTCCTTCAGGAGTATTGATAACTTGTGCATATTCTTGGAGGGACAGGAATATAGGCTGATGGTTCCAGTAGCCAAGATATAGGGTTCCTACCAGCTACATTACTAAGATTCATAAGCCTAACCATACTTCCCTTCCCTTCTCTCTCTCTCTCTCTCTCTCTCTCTCTCTCTCCTCTCTCTCTCTCTCTCTCTGTGTGTGTGTGTGTGTGTGTGTGTGTGTGTGTGTTGTGGGGGGGTAATATGTATGTATACATGTTTCTGTGTGTGTGAGTGTGGGCATGCACATGTACACATGGACCCTGGCACACAGAAGAGAACAACCTAGGGTGTTGGTCCTTGCTGTCATCTTGTTTGAGACGGTCTTTTTGTTGTGTGCTGCTGCAGAAGCTGACAGCCCAGCCCACTCTAGGGGTTCTGTCTGTGCTTCCCATCTCTCTAGATGCACTGGGATGGCAACATGCTCCTGCACCTAGTTTTACTGGGAGCTCAGGCCTTCACACTTACATGGCAAGTGCTTCCCCACTGATCTGTCTCTCTTGTCCTATGCCACCTATTTCAGCTGTCATTTCTTTCCCTTTCCCATGTCTTGTAATCCTGGATCTATGAAGCTGGTTGCTTAGGAACAGGCACAGCTGCAAGCTGAGGCAAGCCTTTATTCAGCCAGACTTCAGATGCATCCATCTCATCATGATGTGGAGAGCAGCTACCTTGGGTAAAAACCAGGTGGAAGCCTGGCAAGCAATTCCCTTCCCTGGCCACTTTCATTCTCATTTAAAAGCCCTGAAGCCAATTCTAGGCATGACATCCTTGGACTTGACACCAATCTGTCTCAGTATCTATTTCCAGCTTCTGTCTAGATGCTGATGTGGTATGGATAAACAAATAATCTTCTAAGATACACGTTGTGTAGTAGACTTGATCTCAGTGTGTATTTACAGGTAGGAAGAGGCAGGAGGAGTCTAGGTCCAATGCTTGAGAAGAGAGGGATTTCCTTTACTGAAAATTCTACTGCATAGCATTTTCTACCCAGTTGGACTGAAAGCTGATTCCAGAACATCCTAGAAAAGATACTCTAATATTAAGTGACATTCTTTTATAAAGTAAAAATCATGTTCTCTAAAACATACAGAATATGTCTCCAGACCTCTCATGGCTTAGATTCCAGCTAGCTGTTCAAATACTGTTTCCTGTGCATCCGGTGGCCACTGCTTCAGTAGCCTGTATGGCTGCCTAGTGCTTAGACAATTCGCTGGTTTCTGGTGTTCCCCTGTCTCAGATACTCTCCTTTTGTGACAACAAAAGTTCTTAGTGTCAATGTAGGAAATGCCCAGCGAGGTCCTTCCCTACCACTCAGTCTAGCCACACACTGGCCTCTTGCTTTTATGCTCACCATCTCACTTCATGTCTATTTTTAGTTTTCCTGGCTTAAGCTTCTTCAGGCCACTGAAACACAACCCTCACTCTCTTTCTGTCCCTCTGGCAAGCATGCTGCTGGTGGGAGCCCCCAGGTAGAAACTGCTTCGAAACCCTTTAGTGCCTCTTCTTCAGGAACCTATGGCACTAGGATCACAGCTCGGCTATTTAAGCTGGTCATAAGCCAGCCAGCTTTCTGATAGGACTTAAACTTTGAAGTGAATGTGGCCATTTTCTCTCAGATGAGAGAATCGCTTCGACTTCCGCCTTGTGGTTGCTTCCTTTCCTTGAAGGTAGCTGAATCTTGTCTTCTTTAAAAACATCTTCCTTCCAAAGTTTCCTGCCATGCCAACCGTCATTAGTGCAACGGTGGCCCCGAGGACAGGGGCTGAGCCCAGGTCCCCAGGGCCTGGTCCTCACCCAGCCCAAGGGAAGACCACCGAAGCTGGAGGTGGACACCCAAGTGGCATCTACTCGGCCATCATCAGCCGCAATTTCCCAATTATCGGAGTGAAAGAGAAGACCTTTGAGCAGCTCCACAAAAAGTGCCTGGAGAAGAAAGTTCTTTATCTGGATCCGGAGTTCCCGCCAGATGAAACCTCTCTCTTTTATAGCCAGAAGTTCCCCATCCAGTTTGTCTGGAAGAGACCTCCGGTGAGTAGTCTACTGGCTTTTAGCTGGCTGGAGTTTGCCCTCAGAGAAGTCCTCCCACTCAGCACCTCCCAAGCACAGCTGTGCACATGGGCAGGGGGGGAAGGATCCTGGCAGGGGCCTGCTGGGCTCTGGCTGCAATAGTGAAAAGAGAAGGACAGGGTCAAGTCCAAGAGAGGGCAGGCAGAGCTGGTTCTCTCTCACTTTCCCTTTCTGCTTTTCATGAAAGTAACCAGGTCCCTCATTCATCAATAAAATGGCCATCCATTCCCCAGAACCAGTTCTAGAATGTGCAGAGATACCTTCTCTGCCTAAATGTATTGAGACTGCTTCCATTTCTTGGGCTAAATCATGAGATGTTGTCCTTTGGTTTGCCAGTGACTGTGGATTTCTGAGACAGGGAAATCAGGAGAAGAGGAGCAAGGCCAAAACTCCCTTTTCAAACACAGAATACTGGGCTTAGAATAATTTTTGTCTGTTTACCTCACTGCATAGATTTGGAAGTCAAGGCCCATCGTGAAACAGACCCAGCACATGATAGGACCTGGGTGAAACCCTACTCGCTAGCCTCAGGCTTTCACTTACAGGGATCCATCAGAGGGAAAAGTATGTTCCTCTGGCTTCCCTTCTCTGATCATGCTTTCACTGTGACTTTTGTTTTTGATACAAGAAAGATTTTAGTCACAAAATAATCTGGGGCTAGGTGTAGAGTTCAATGGTAGAGCTATGCTTAGTGTGTATGAAGCTACATGTCCCATCCCTGGCACTGATAAAAATAGATAGATGATGGATGGATAGATAGACAGACAGACAAGACACATAGATGGAAGAGAAAAAGTAATCACAAAGAGAAAGAAATAGTTATTGCATATCTACCAGCATCACATATTGAGCAAGTTACTAAGATTGTAATAAGCAAGAGACAAAAACATACTATTATGAAGCCTGGCATCTTAAGGGGTTGGGCAATGAGTTAAAGTGACTGTCAGGACTCAGTGTCCAGAGTGGACAGGGTCAAAGAGAGCAGGCCATGTCTGGGGAGAGAAAACTTCCACGAAAAAGTAATGTTAGGCTCTTCACAGGATTTACTGGCCATGTTTTTCTCTATTTACTAACCAGAGCTGACACCAGGCTCCTCTCCTCTCCTGCTGTCCTTTGATAAGGCCCATCATGGCTGTTATAATTGTCCTCAGTTTAGAAGGGAATGTTGCAGTGAGCCAGGTGTAGCTCAGCACACACTCTGCATGTGTGAGGTCTCAGATTCCATCCAAGTCATGGGGGTAGGCAATCCAATGTATTTAGACATGCCACACCCCTGTTGAACCTGCAGCATAAGTCTTAGCTGAGCAGCAGCCCGTCTCAGGCTAGCCCATGCTGGTCTCTCACCTCCACGCTCTTCCCCCAGGCTTGATGCTGCAGCTGAAATCTGGCTGCTGCAGCTGAAATCTGGCTACAGTGCCCTTCCAGGGTTTGGATGATTGATTTGTCCTTGCTTTCACTGCATACCTGCTCAAGCGCCACCTCCTTCAAGCTTTCTCACCTCTCTTCTGGTGTTGAGAGCAGCATCTGTTCATAGCCATTTGTAGACACAGTACATATATGGAGCACAACAGTACACAAATGATGGTAGTGAATAAAAACCCACATCTAAGGGCTGGACCCAGGACAGCCCTGCTCAGCGGTATTCAAAGGACAAAGGGAGCAAAACCTACAAACAAAACACTGTTCTTACTGGAGTCACTGACAGCTTTGATCCTAAAAGCTACATTGCACGTGTGAACACACACGCGCGCGCGCGAACACACACACACACGTGCTCTGGGAGTGACAGTTATCCCATGTATACACAGTCCTGTCAGCACATATGAGCCAGTATCCTCCAAGAGACCTGGCTGTTCCATATTGGGCCCCTACCACCATCACCAACAACAAAGAGCCTGAATTTTCCAGCCTCCTTGGTTAAAATGCCTGTGTGTGTCCCACATATATAAGATCAGGGCATAGGGTTGTGTAGAGATGGTTGATTTGCTTCCTTGCGCCTACAAGTGGTGGTTTATCACTGTATAGTTTTCCCAGTTCCCAGGGACCCGATGCCTCTTGTGATCTCTGCAGGCTCCAGCACACATGTGCTACACATACATACACTCAGGCACACGTACATATGTTCATATAAACTGAAAGAACGAGACATACGTCCTTGTATTTGTTAACATAAATTATAAAATGGGTTTAGAGATGGGTAGTTGGAATGGGCCGTGCATGTGTTATCCAAGCTCTTCACTTTACATGATTATGATCCAGAAAGTACAATGGATTATGTATGAGTCACACAAATTAATTGAAATTAGAAAATTGAAATGACTCCAGAACTTTCTGAAATGTAAAACTGTAGCCAGGCAGTAGTTCCAGGACAGTCAGAGTTACATAGAGACCCTTGAAAAAATAAAACAAAAAAATGTAAAGCCATTCTTGGAAACATCCATTCTCCATGCACTTCCTTGGACACAGTTACCTCTTTCAGGCCTAAGAGCTTGAAAAGGGGATCGTGTCCTCTGAGTAAACACTAGATGAGGACTTCATTTTCTTGGTGTATCTCCTCCCCCCTCCCTGCTATTCATGTTATAACCCCATATCCAGCTGTGCTTTGCCCAGCTGTCTGTCCTTTATTCCTTGGCTTACTAG
This sequence comes from Phodopus roborovskii, assembly GCF_943737965.1. NCBI lineage: Eukaryota > Metazoa > Chordata > Mammalia > Rodentia > Cricetidae > Phodopus > Phodopus roborovskii. The sequence goes on along the minus strand of NW_026126416.1, from coordinate 32,784,109 downwards.
TTCCCTAGCTGCCAAGACCTGGACATGAATAAAACTGCCAGTCAGACAGAAGCCCTTCAGAACCTCCATCTAGTTGGCTTATTGCTTATGACCATAATTGGAAATGTCTTGAATTACACTCAAGAGTGATGTTGAGGTGAGTTTCCCAAACTGTCATTTATCACCGACCATTTCACCCAGTCTGAAATTTTCATGCTAGCACTTGTAGTACGAAAAATATGAACTCAGAGAGAGCAAGAGATTGGTGTTCAAGCTGAAGATCAGAAAAGCAAAGCAGCCACACCACCCTCTTACCTCTACCAAGGCTGGGGCAATCCTGTCTTCAGCGTAGTCTGAGACCCTGCTCCTGTCTTATATTCCTCTCTAGTGCTGGGATTAAAGGCACGCACCACCACCACCACCACCCAGCATCTATGGCTAACTAGTGTGGCTGCTGGGATTAAAGGAGTGAACAGCTATGGCTTGCCTAGCTTTGCATTCTGATCTCCAGGCAAGCTTTGTTAGATTGTTAAATCCTATGTCCAGAATCCAAATCACCACCAGGAGACTGATTCTGTTGCAAAAGTAAAGAGTCTTTATTTGTGAGTTGACTTGGGTCCCCACAAAGTGGTGGCAGCAGAGATAACAATAGTAGCAGCAGCACAACAGGAGAGGAACCTGACCAATGAGGGAATGGGGTTTTTATAGTAGCCAAGCAGGAGGAAGGAAGATTGGGGAATTCCAAACCTGCCTACCTACAGACTTGGAATTGGCTCAAGCATGGACTGAGTTGATTGGCTGCTGCTCTGGGTCTGGGGGGGGGGGTGAGGGAGGAGTTCCAAGCTCTCAGCTTGTGACTGGCTGTCCCATGAAGTATCAGGAATTCCCAGTCTGAAGGGAATTCCCACCCTGAGGAGATTCCAAACCCAGGGGGAATTACAAGCCTGCAGGCCTGGGATTGGTCAGTTTTTCCAGCTTGGGGATCGGCTGGTTTTATGTCAGGGGCAGAGATGGCTCTGATTCTAGAGCCAAACTGTGTTTCTTTCTATGGTTCTTTTTGGCTTTTTTGGCTCTACTTTTAGGGCCTGGGTGGATTTCTTTTACAGGTTCCAATTCCAGAGGCAAGGTGTGTTCTTTTGGTGCTAGTCTCGGGGGTTGGGGTGTTTTTTCCTGGCTCTAGGTTTAAGGATAAAATGTCTCTTTTGCTGGCTCAGGCCCTAAATCTAGGATGTGTTTCTTTCACTCGGTTGAAGCTCAGAGTTGAGCCATTCAGGGACTGTATAGGGGCTGCAGATCAGGGATCTTTCTGGGGTCTCTCAAGATCATAAACAATATATCACCACACTTGCTTGATCTCCTTGTCCACAGGGAGAAATGGCCACTCCCCAGCCCAACCAAGCTCTTTGGAAGGAGGCTTGGCAGTGTAAGATGCATTATGGTTTCAGAGCTATGGGGGAAAGTGAGAAATGTGAGGGAAAATACTGCACGGGTGGAAAAAGGAGGCAAATCAGACCCTGTCCCGCCCACTTCCGTGTCCCACACCTGACAGCCCCAGCCCACGGCTCTCCCTTCTTCCATGCTGCCTACCACTGTGAATCCAGATAACATGGCTAGATTTTGCTGCTCTCTATGTCAACTCACCTCCTTGCCCCTTCCAAGATCTTCACTATCCAGACAGAAGTAATTTATCCTCAGTCATAAGGCAATTACTCCAGGAATACAGACAATAGCAAAGGCACAAGATAACAAAATTAAAAAGCAACAGCTCTGTGTATCAGGAGTCTTGTTCCTTATCCAGAGTTCTGTCTGATTCTTTGCACATATTTTTTCTCTTTGTACATCTTTAGTAGATATCCCTGAATCCTTAACATGGTAGAAACTTTCTGTCAGGAGGAAAAAGAGATGGAAAAATGAGATGGGGGAGAAAAAGAGAGAATTCTCGTGACTACAGGTACCTGCAGAAAAGGTACCTTTGCAAAAGCCATATGTGCTCTTTAACCTATGAGCCGTTCGTTATAACTACATCAAGAGTAATTGAGCCAGGCATGTTGGTACCTGCCTGTAGTCCTAGCTATTGAGGAAGCTGAAGCAGGAGGATTGTTGACACTGTGGAGTTTAAGGTTAGCCTTAAAGATAAACAAAAACAAATCAGCAACAATAAAGTACTTTGCTTATAGGAGGTGAACATGATTGTTTTGGCTTGTTTGTTTGGTAGGCTGGTTTTTTGAGATAGGTTGGTTTTGTGTAGCCCTGGCTGTCCTGGAACTCACTCTGTAGACCTGCCTCTTCCTCCCAAATGCTTAAATTAAAGCCATATACCAGCATCATTGTTTTCTAAGGAGAAAAATGAAATAAAAAGAAAAGATTTGCTGGTTGATATATAACAAGAATGATAGCTAGATGACACAGAGGTGGACAAGGAGAACACACACACACACACACACACACACACACACACACACACACACACACACACACACGGCTCCTGCTGTTCTTTATGGCCTGACACTCTCTGAAGCTGTTAAATACCCGAGTCAAATAACCTTTTAGGGGAGGGCAGACTTGCACTGAACCTTGATTTGAAGTGACAGCACTGAGCCAACATGCCCAGAAACTGGTGTAGAAACTGGTGTAGGAGTGTGGAGAGAGGTGAGCAAAGGGAGAGGAAATGCTGAGGACGCATTGAGCTCTAGGGTGGGAAAGACTGAGGAAGGGACCTGCTGCTCAGAGGCTGTGGGTTGAGGTTTGGTGTTTAAAGTCTCCAAGGAAGCCCCAAGGCCTGTAGTACTGGGGAAGCATTCTGGTTACTTAGCTTCCTCCTGACACGAAGATCCTGAGGGGCAAAGGACCTCTCTTTCTGTAGCTTACATGCCCTGGTTCCCACTGCTGGAGAGCTCTTCACTTCTAGCCAGGAGTCATCTGGCTGCAGCCCAGACAATGGCGTCCTCTGTGAGGCAGTCCTCTCTGTCCTTGGATAATCTGTCACCCTGCCTCTGGCTGCTTTATCAAATAGTCACAGAACGCTAAGGCAGAGGCTTTTCCAGCACAGAGCATATCAGTGCCATCACCTACACAGCCAGGCCTCATTGTCTGCAGGTCCTGTGTTTGTTATTCTCCTCCTCAGTTAAATTCATCAGTAACTTCAAATCAGTGTTGTGGGTATTTGTGGACTTTCCTAGCTGAGGTCAAACACTGGCCAACACATCAGCACCCTTAAGGAAGGGCCTTTTGCTGATCCCAGAAGGCTTCTGGGACTTACAGGCTCCCCCCCCACCACACACACACACACACACACACACACACACACACACACACACACACACACACACCTCTAAAGGGAACTCTATAATCTGAGTGCATTCCCAGCCTGGGGTCACTTAGGCAGAAGAATTAATTCTGAAATGAAGAAACACAAGGCTGGTACCAAATAACTATTATCCCATGCCATCGTGAGCAGATTTGGAGACAGCTGTACTCCAGAAGAACCTAGTCTATATGCAAACAAGCCCTAGCCTAGTACCTGGCCATAACTACAAGCTCATTTCCCAGGTCATTATCTTCTCAGTGGTGCTGGGTTAGCAAGAGGTCTGCCTGACACCTTCTGTCAGACAGTTGAAATGGAAGTTGGGTCACTGCACTGGCCACAGAAAGGAAGAACTTGGCCACTGTACACAAGAAGACCTGGTGGGCAGCTTGGCTCTGCCACTTCTAGCAGCAAGTCAGTAAATCAGTCTGAGTTTGACTTTCCTTTTCCATAGAGGAGCTAAGTGCACTGTGAACTTAGCACTGTTCTGGAATAGCGTTCCTAAAGTCCTAGGAGCTCACAGTAAGGCAATAATCAGAGTTAACAGAGGCAGCACAGGACTCTGGCTTTGAAACCAGACAAACCAGAAGCTACACCCACCACTTAACCATATGACTGACTATTCCCAGGTTGGGGCTTCCTCATCATTAAAGAGCAAAAGAAAACTCCAGCTGTCATGGAGTTGCTGGAAGGCTGAAACAGGAGACCGAATCCAGTACACAAGTAACGCAGGCAGTGAGTGGTGGTGTTGGTAACTGGTCCAGCCAGCAACCAGCTGCTCAGCAGAGAATCACGGTAGCTCCAGCTGGGGACAGCAGCGGGTAGAGGAGGCTGCAACATCTTGGTGAAAGTGGAGGTTCCAGACATAACTGTTAGGACTGTCTCCTTCAAAACAGCAGCTCCTACTGAGGGTCTTGATGGGGACAGAGATCTAGGGACCACGGTGACTAAGTTTAAATGACTTGGCAGTTACCATGTTGGAAATGAGAAGGGCAGGGACAGAAATGACCAATAAACCACAAAAAGATGAACTACCCTTATAAATAATAGCCCAACATCCTTTTTGTACATTTGTGGTTTTAGTTTAATTTTTTCCCCCTCCTCCTCCTTCTCCTCTTTCTCGTCCTGGTTTTTGGGACAGGGTCTGTCTACATAGTTCTGGCTGGCCTGGAACTCACAGATATTTGCTTGCCTTTGCCTCTCGAATGATGGGGCTAAGGTTGTGGGCCACCAGGTCTTATTTAGTATCATTTTGTGTGTATCTGTGCATGATTTGTGTGTGCGCGTGCATGTGTATGTGTGTGTGTGCGCGCACACACGCGCGCGCCTTAACACGTGTATCTGAGGACACATTTGAGGAGTTGGTTCTCCCTTCCACCCTTCCCTGAGTCCCAGGTTTGAACTCAGGTCATGAGGCTCATACAGTATGTTCCTCCACCCACTGTGCTGTCTAACTGGCCCCATTCCTGTATGTCTAACCATCTGTTATTTCTACACCTGCTAATGTCTTTCATTCTCAGTGTCTTACTTTTAATTTTTAAATTTTATTTATTTATGTGTGGTACGTGCTACAACACACGTGTCAAGGTCTGAGGACAACTATCGGAAATTAGTTCTCTCCTTCCACTGAGTGGGTCCCAGGAATTGAACTCAGATCATCATGCTTGGTATCAGGTGTCTCTGTGTCTCTACCTGCTGAGCCATCTCTCTAGCCCCACCCCTGATTTTTTTGTTGTTGTTGTTTTGTTTTGTTTTCTGAGACTGAGGGTCTCTGGAGTTTTGGAGCTTTGGAGCATGTCCTGGAACTCACACTTTAGACCAGAGATCCACCTGCCTCTGCCTCCCGAGTGCTGGGATTAAAGATGTCTACCACCACCACCTAGCTTTATTTTCTTTAATACATCATTGTGGTGATAACTTGTTTATGATCTAACAAATAAAATTTGCCTGAAGATCAGAGTGCAAAGCTAGTCACACTAATTAGCCAAAGAGGTCAGGCAGTGGTGGCACACACCTTTAATCCCAGAAGCCACACTAGTTAGCCATAGAGGCCAGGCGGTGGTGTTTCACACACACCTTTAATCCCAGAACTCGGGAGACAGAGTCAGATGGATCTCTGTTAGTTCAAGGCCACCTTGATCTACATGAAATTGATCCCATCTAAAAGAGAAACAGAGCTCACACAAAGGTGACCACAGCACTTGGAGTCACACGCCTTTAATCTCAGCACTGAGGAGGTGGAGACAGGAAGGTATATGGCCTCTAAAAGAGGAATACTGGTGGGGGGAATGTCCTTCTGTATTATGTTTCTCTTATTGGTTATGAATGAAACACTGTTGGGCCAATGGCCAATGAGGCAGTAAGATAGGGGAGGAGGAGAAGTCTGGGAATGGTAGGCACAAGAGTTTGCCAGAACTGTCACAATGTAGCAGGCAAAGGAGTTGCAGGTCTGGCTTTCTCCTGAAAGATAAGACCATGTGGGAATACATAGATTAATAGTAGTGGGTTAATAATTAACACAGAACTAGCCAATAGGAAGCCGTAGTCATCAGCCACCAGTTTCCTAATTAATACAAGTCTTTGTGTGTTCATTTGGGGCTCACATTACAGAATGTAAGGCAGAAGGAGACACAGCTCATGGCAGTCTGAGGCAGCAGTCTAATGAGCAGTGCAGTCTGAGGCAGTCAGTCTGAGGGATGCAGTCTGAGGAGGCAGTCTGAGGACAGGATTGGCCCGTTGGTCCTGAGCACTGGTAAAGGTAAGAACTCTCCAGAAGCTGGCCACTTTGCTTCTCTGACCTTTCAGCTGCCACGCTCTCATAGCTGTCTCTTGAGTTTTTATTATTAGTAACAATTAGAATTCATGCTACACATCGTCTTGAATATATGGTCGTTGGTAAGGCAAGCTTATCATTTCTTCCCTTGTGCTGTCCAAGTTTAGTGTCTGTTACACTAGCTTCTTTAAGTGGTTGGGGACTGTACTTTCTTCTTTTCTCTGAGATTGTGTCAGATCAAAACTAGATGCCCTTAAAAAAAACTCTTGTGACTGCTTCCTCTAAAGGAAATTTTTTTTACAGGTGCAACTGTTTTGATAATCATGGGATCATGTGAAACTGTTTTTCTTTGTCAGTACTAATTTTTATTTTTCTAGGAATTTTTGGTAACTGTCTATGAAAATTTTGCTTAAAAATGTTTTGTTAGATATTAATATAGACACATAAACATTTGTAGCAAATGTTTATGTAAAATATGTTCTTATTCTTTCAATTTCAGCATTCCTGTGTTCTGATACCTTAAAACTATCTAAAACTTAAAAAAAAAAAAAATCCAATCTCTGGGCTGGAGAAATGGTCTAGCAGTTAAGAGCACTGGCTCTACGATTCCCAACGCGGTACAGTGGCCAACAACCGTCTGTAATGCTAGTGCCAAGGGATCTATCGCCACCTTCTGGTCATCTCAGGAAGAGCATGCATGTAGTGAATATTGTGAACACAGAACTGCCAAAATACCCATATACATTAAAAGTAAATTTAAATAATTTTAAATTCAATCTCTATTTAGATATGGTGATGTAAATCTGTAATCCTAGAACTCAGAGGAGGAGGCAAGAGGATCAGGAATTCAAGGCCAGCCTTGTCCACGTAGTGAGTTTGAGTCCAACCTGAGGTACATGAGACCATTCTTCCAAATAAATAAATAAATAAATAAATAAATAAATAAATAAATAAATAAATTTCCCATTTGAATATATTTGTCTCTTATTTACATAGTTTTAAACATTTAATTATTTATTGTGTATACATGTGTGGGAGTAGTATGCTTAACATACAATGTATGCCAGTAAGAAAATTAATTGAGGAAACAACCTCCTTTGATTGAGAATTTCACATATGCATATAATGTTGTTTGGATTGGAGATAGGGCCTCACAATGTAGCCTTGACTGGACTGGAACACATTATGTACACCAGGCTGGCCTCAAAATCCCAAAGGTCCACCTCCTTGTAGGCAGACTTTCTTTGGACCACTGGCTCCCAAATAATGATATGGAGACTTCTTATTAAGTATGAAAGCTTGGCCTTACCTTAGGCTTGTTCCCAACCAGCTCGTATTACTTAAATTATTTATTTTAATATACTTTCTGCCACCTCTGCTCAGTCCTGTGTGTCCTATGTCCTCCATGTCTGGTTGGCGAATCCCACCTCTCTTGTTCCCAGAGTTCCTTCTCTGCCCAGAAGTCCTGCTTGCCCTCTCCTGCCTAGCTATTGACCATTCAGCTCTTTATTAACCCAGTCAGAAGGAGCCTTAGCAGAGACACATCTTCACCGTGTACAAAAAGATTGTCGCACAATAATCTGCCTCTGCCTACCAAGTGCTGATGTTAAAGGTATGTACCGCCACTTCCAGCCAATGTTTTATGTTGGATCAAATCCTTACCATTTCCCCCGTGTTTATTTTCACTTTATGTGTATGGGTGTTTTGTCTGCATGTATGGGCACCACATGCACACAGTGTCCCTGGAGACCAGAGGAATGCATGGTACAGCTGATGTCACCAAGTGGGCGCTGAGAACTAAACCTCTGCAAGAACACGGTGTTCTTAACCTCTGAGCCATCTCTCAGCCAGCTTTTTCTTTTTTAAAGCCCACTAACTCCACTTAGTGGCATCTGTAGGCACATGGATATAGGACCATTTACTGGAGCACAGTTTCTCAGCCAGGGTGGCACTTCATGAGCACCTCCCCAGTCCATGCTGGAATTGTGAGTTCATTTGGTGAGCTGCACTTTCACATCGGGAGAAGAGTTTGGCTACAGACACCCACTCCTTCTGGCTCTTTCCACCTCCTCTTCTGCGCTGACCCCTGAACCTTGAGGGGAAGGACTATGATATAGATGCTCCATTGAGAGCTAAGCACTCCACAGCCTCATTCTCTGAAAATTAACCAATTGTGAATCTTGATGATAAGTGTCATATACTGCAAAAAGAAGCTTCTCTGTTGAAGGTTGAGATGCACTTGTCTATGGGTATAAAGATAAGAACTTAGAGGGGAAATTAGTACTATGTCTATTTAGCAAAGTGATAGTACTAGGGCCTGAGGTATTATGGCCTAACCAGTCATGGGGTTTTGGCTCATTTAACAATACCAGGCATTGGTTCCATCTTGTGGAATGGGCTTTAAATCCAACCAGAAGGTGGTTGGCTCCTCCCATAGCATTTGTGCCACGATTGCACCAATGAGGCTTCCTTGCCAAGACAGACATAGAGTAGCATGGAGAGAACTCTGTGTCCAGAGAGTTCATGGCTGTGTGACGTAAACAGAAAATGACACTATGAACGCTACCCAGTAGAGATGAAGCTTTCTGGTTGCTATAGCTTGAGTCTCCATGTTCTGTGACTGAAATGTGTGGTGTGTTCAATGACTAAGCCTTACCGTCAAGTTCTAGAGGGTAAGCAAGAGCAATAACAATAGCTTGCAATGTTTAGGGAAATCCATGTCTGCAGTGACCAACAACATAAAAGTGGATAACCCATAGCCAGCATTGGGGATTTTATTTGATATCCTATGGTACCTGAGGGAGGCATTGTTACCCCCTCTCATTATGGAGTAACTCCATTTAAACTCCTTTTATATGTGTGTGTATATTTAGGAAGTTTCTACAGTAGGAGGTTTCCATGAGGCATTTTCAACATTCTTTAGTGTTAGTTATCCCTTCTTATATGTCCCTCCTTATCCTACTCTTCCATATCCCAACACACTTAAGAAAAAAAAACAAATTTTAATTAAGAATAATTTACAGGTATTACAGTAGCCTGATGACAAAAATCATGGTTTCAAGCTTTAGTGGGCCCAAGAGTCTCCTAATAAACTGATTTAAAATGCTGAGACTGGATCTGGGAAGCGGTTCATATGTAGAGTGAGGTATAGTAAAGTGAGCTGTGTCCCCAGAACCCATGTGAAAAAGCCAGGTGTGGTAAAGTGTACCCCTGTACTCCCTATGCTGGAGACATAGAGATGGGTGGATTCATGAGATTCATTGGCTAGCCATCCTAGCCTAGCCAATGAGCCCCAGGTTCAGAGAGAGACACCAGTGGCCAGGGCCTGAGCTGATTGTTCCCAGGGTCTTGACCTCCTATCCAAAGAATTGAAAATAAGGGGATGCAAAGATTTACAAAAGAAGCAAGATAACTATATTCTAAGGGAAGCAGTAAAACAGATTGTAGGGGATATAATGTCAAGATGCCATATGAGTCAGAGTGCTCAAGGGCCCGATTCAAGTTTGGAGCTTCTTTTTATGCTATTCAAGAGACAGAGGAGGTGACTGGGAAGGGGTGTAGTTTGGGCAGCTATTTTCATTGCTAAATTAGTCCATACATTCATTTTCTCTACTGTGCACATCCCTTCCCACAATGCACCTGGCATTGATCATACGCACACCCAACTATGCAAAGACATAAGATAGTGGGTTACTGCCCCTGAAAAGTTACTGGAGGACTCAGTTTTGCATTACTGAGCATGTACCCAAAAACCAGTTCAGGCCAGATTGGTCCTCCTGTTCTTTGATACATTAAATAGAAACTGTCTTGTTTCAGGAAAGTGCTAAGTTGGGGCATGTGATCTCTGAATCAAGGTTAAGCAAAATCACCCAGTTGAGAAAAGCCCATGCTACATGGGAAAAGCCTCTCTCCAAAGCAAAAAGGAATCACCTGTGTAAAAATAAATACTTTCCATATAACAGCTGAATCTCTGGACCTTGGGGAACATTTGGTTTTGGCCAACTCTTGGCATTAGGCTGTTTCTATAACCTTTTAGTTAGATGCTCTTTAGTTTAGGGATCATAGGCCCAAATATGGTGTGGCCTTCGTGTATATGGGAGGGGCCTTATCTATCTACTGTTCACCTACCCATTTAGACCCTGGATTTGGGTTGGTAGCAGGCCAATAAGGTTCTTACCTGAATGAAAGCTTATAAAATAATGCTTTGTTGGTTGCAACAGAAGGTTCTAGAATCCATGCAGATTTCCATTTTTACTACTATCTTTTCATATTCATAGGCCTTATTTTTATTTACTGATTTTGTTCAGCATTTTGAAATTATAATAATTGATGCCTGGTAAATGGTAGAGTAAGAATGGTGAAATACTTCCTTACTTTTGCTTAATTCTCCCATTGTTGGCACTTGGGAGACTCTAAAGCCTTATTTGAAGTTGGTTACTGCCCTCACCTGCCCCCATAATAAAAGAAAGGAAGGAAGGAAAGAAGGACGAGAGAAATGGATGTTTTATTGTTATCAGGGGTTGGGGGAAGACTATTATTCAGAGATGGTAGTATGTATAGCCGGATGCAGGTTGGGGTCTAGGGGTTCTGAGGTTGCTGGTACATTGTTTGGAGAGAGGTGAGGGGCTTGAGCTGCCAGATGCATTACTACAAGTAATGGAGATGCATAACCCTAAACCAAATGGGAGTTCCAGGCTAAACTGTCTCCTATACTTGTGGGCCCCAACTGTGTCTCAAAAAACAAGATGGGCAGAACCTGAGGAACTGCCTGCACTTGAAAGCACACAATACACACATGTGTGCGCACGTGCACACACACACACACACACACACTAAATAATGTATGCAGAAAGAATAACAAATAAGTGCAGAGACTCAGCCCACACCTCTACTATTTGAATCCTGAGACTAGGCCTTAAAAAACCTATATTTTATTTATTAGTTTTTAAATTTTGTTCTGCCTTTGCTTGTTTCCTTTTGTTACAATTAATGCAATTAATGCTGGCCTAGAACTCTCCATGTTGCCTGGGCTGGCCTGTAACTCAAAGAAATCCTCCTGCCTCAACTTCTCAAGTGCTGAGATTGTAGGTATGTGCTATCACAGCCGCTGGAAAGCTGCATTTTACATTGGTGTTGCATTTTGAAGTGGATGCCAGAAGTTCCAAGAGTACACTTTGAGATATCCAGTATAGGCGAAGGCCGTGAAGCTCAGTGAGCTTGTTGGGGGACGCGCCACCCTTCTAGAGCGCCGCCTGCCTGCCTTACCTTCCCACTTTCTTCAGCAAATGTGCAAACATAGCGAAAGTGTGGGAGAGCCAAGCATTCTTAGCAACAACAGCTCTCTAGCACACGTAGGCTGGGACGTAGCTCAGCGGGTAAGAAGCTCACTTGGTATGCTCGAGTTTCTGCGTTTGATCCCAAGCACCACACGACCAGATGTGTGAGACAGGAGGAAAAGGTCATCCTAAGCTACATAGTAAGTTTGAGGCCAGCCTGGGCTACGTAAGACCCCATCTCATAATCAAAATGAAACATAAAACAAAACAGCAGAAAGAGCTTCAACCCGCATTTATTTGCCTCTCCCAGTTACCACACTTCCTGACCCACAGGTGCTAAATATAGAGCGATGGATGTGTTATCTTCTCCCTGGGGTCAGCTGTAACAGGGTCTTTCACTCTGAGGTCCAGATACTTGCCCTCTGCATCCTCATAGACCAGTCAAGGTCTGCAGGGGTGGGGCAGGAACAGCAGGAGAATGAGGCTTCATTACCCTCAGACAAAGGTTCAGAGCAGATGCCTCCTATGCATTCAACAGCCTGTATAGGATTAGTGTATACAGCATGTTTAGAAGGCCCCATGCTATATCCCATTGATGGCCAGTGTCAAAGGCATGAATGCCTTTTGCTGAGGCAGGGGGAGCTCTCTGAAACTATATTTTCTCTTTTTAAAGCAAGAGTCCCAGCAAGGCTGTTCGAGGTGCCCTAAAGGTCTACAAGCCATTGTTGTCTGTCCCCCAGCCATTTCTGGCTTGCTCTCTCCCCTCCCTGGCTTCCCTCTCTGACTTGCATGTGTTGCCCCTAGACCATGGGCTCAGGGGCCTCTAGCCAAAGCTGCTGACTCTGACCACGGCCTTTCTCTGGACTGTGTTCATTTGCACCAAGCTGCTGAGGGCGGAGGAGCTATATAGGCTCCGGGCCATTCACCAGAGGATTAGGCCTGGGCTGAGGGTGCAGCAGGAGAGAGGCCGCAGTGAAGGCCGCGTTCTGCCGCTGGTCATCATGCCCTACCTGCTGCCCGGATTCTTCTGTGACAGGGTGATCCGAGAGAGGGACAGGAGGAATGGAGAGGGCACTGTCTCACAACCTCTCAAGTTTGAGGGGCAGGATTTTGTTGTTCTCAAACAACGGTGTCTGGCTCAGAAGTGCCTCTTTGAAGACCGAGTCTTCCCAGCAGGTGTGCAGGCCCTTGGTTCACATGAGCTGAGCCACAAAGCCAAGATGAAAGCCATCACATGGAAGAGGCCAAAGGTAGGGATAAAGGGGGCATGAAATCTGTAGGCAGCTGTTGGGGAACAGGGAGTGGTCAGTGGTCAGAGCCTGAGGCCATGGATTCACTCCAACTCCGAGCAAGAGGCTTACTAGGGTTCTCCTTACCCATGTGCCACAGCCCCAAATACCTAACTTCTTCCACTAGAGGCTAAAAATGTTATTTTCTGTTCCTGCACCTCATCATGAGGACCTGAGATTGCAAACATTTTCAGAGTGCTAATGCATTGACTTGAATCTCCATAGGATTATAAGGTAGAATCCATTAACTCAGCTCTCCCTGAGAACAGGATTTTGGGGAGGGGAGAGTGGAGTGGTGAAGAGAACAGAGGCTTGAAGTTTCAGGGTCCGCTGAAGAGGAACAGTAAAGAAACCAGAGGCGGGAGGACAAACCTTAACCTCCTGGCCAATCTCACTCATTAGCGTGGAGTTAAGTCTGTTTAAACAAAAGGGCCCCGTTGACCAGCCAGACTCCTTTCTGAGTGAAACAGCTGACCCAGGCTGCCCTATCAAGGGACATCTTAGGAGCCCTAGCAAGTCAGTGGGAGGTCAAAGTGCTTAGAAGCATGTGGGACAGAGCCTTTCTTCGAGGAGGTGCCCATAGCTGTAAAAGAGCCTGCTGCATTTGGAGCTGCTAAGGAGTGTGTGTGTGTGTGTGTGTGTGTGTGTGTGTGTGTGTGTGTGTGTTGTGCAAACCCATTAGTATATATGTAAATTTTGATTAGTTAACTTTCTTTTTTAAATTTTAATTAGCTTCTAAATTTGCTTTTGTTGTGTTTTTAAGATTTTAAAATTTGTTATTTTAATTGTGTGTCTGTGAACCTGAGTGGGTACGTGCACATGGCATGTGAATGTAAGTGGCCACAGACATCTGAGGTGTCAGATGCCCCTGTAGCTGGAGTTATGGGCTGCTGTAAGCCGCCTGATGTGGGTTCTGGGAACCAAACTCAGATCCTAAGGAAGAGCAGTTGGTGCTCTTAACCACCAAACCATCTGTCCAGCCCTAAACTCCTAATTTTGCCATTACAGGCTTACATAAAAACTAAAGATGGCACTGGATTCCCATGTGTGGCCTTTCTCTGTGGTTTTACTCTCTGAAGTTTTAGTTACCTGTGGCCAACTGTGGTACAAAAATATTAAATGGACTATTCTTGAAAAAGTGCAGAAGTTTTAAATAACCTCCATTATTGTATATTGTTTAAATTGTTTTACTTTATTGCCTAATTTATAAGTTAAGTGTGTGTAGAGGAAAGAGTCTAATATATGTGGGCATTGGTCCTAGCCATGGTTTCAGATTTCTGGGGTTCTTGGTATCTACCCCAAAGATAAGGGAGAATGGCTGTATTCCCTCCATCCTTGCTATATATCATGACCCAGCACAATTTCTATCAGTAACCAGTATCGATATGTTATTGAAAACAGCACCCACACTTTCTTTCATCAGGGTTTGTCCACTGTCTTTTTATGTTCCAGGACTCCTCCCTTACATATTTGTTTAGGTGTCATGTCTCCTCAGCCGCCCTTCAGGTTTCCTTGTTTATGATGTGCTGCACAGTCTCACAGAGCACTAGTGAGGTATTTTATAAAATGCCTTTAAATTGGTATCTGTCTCTATTTTTCTCCTGACTAGACTGGACTTATTATCTGTTTTTTTTTTAATATTTTTTTCTTTTTATTTAATGTGTATGAATGTTTTGCTTGCATGCATGTATGTACCCCACATGTATGCAGTACTCCTGGAGGCCAGAAGAGGGCACTAGAGCCCTTATAACGAGCTACAGACCATTGTAAGTTGCCATGTGAATGCTGGGAACTGAACCAGGGTCCTCTGCAAGGACAGCAAGTACTTCTAACTGCTGAGCCATCTCTCCAGCCCTGGGGTTGTGTGTTTTGAGGAGGCTGACCGCAGAAGGCAAGTACCTTCTCATCACAGCACAAACTGAGGGCACAGGCTGTAACATGCCTCCTCACTGGGGTGTTGACCTTGATAGCCAGGTTGAAGTGCCCATCAAATTTCTGTGCTGTGAAGTTTCTTTCCCCCTCCATTTCTTCTCAGAAGCTAGAACCTAAGCATAAGCCCACACTTAATAACTAGGAAGTTATGTTCCCCTTCCGTGAGCAGAGTGTCTTAAACATCATGGGGGATAATTCTGCAGGAGAGTGTGGTCTGTGTTCTCTCCATGTGCATCTCTCTGCAGCCATTTATAACAATATGGACTCATGCATATTTGTCTTTCATTTTGAGTTATTGCCTCACTGCCCATTATCCCAGCAATAGTCAATGGAAGCTCTCATATCTGTGTAACAAATTCCTGGATTGGTTGGTTTGTTTTCAAATTGTCTTGACAGCATTCTGGTTTTGAATCATTATAAGATGCTCCAGGGTCATCTGGTGTATTTCCTGCTCCAATCTTAGAATCAGCCACACAGTAGATAGTGTGTGTGTGTGTGTGTGTGTGTGTGTGTGTGTGTGTGTGTGTGCCCTAGTCATGTATCAAAAAAGCAAAAGTGAGGGCCAAGGAGGTCACTGGTCGGTATAGTGTTTGGTGTGCAAACATGATGACCTGAGGTCAGTCTCCAGAATGTATTTAAAACCTCTGACATGGTGGGAATGCCATGCTGACATGCTCCAAATCCCAGCACTAGAGAAACAGAGACCGGCAAATCCCTGAGATTGGCTGGCCAGCCAGCCTAGTGTACTCTGTGAGCTCCAGGTTAGTAAAGGCCTCTGCCTCAAAAACCACAATGGAGAACACTTGAGGTGTGACACCCAAGGCTGAGCTCTAGCCTCCACACATAAAAGATGGGTTTCATTATGACATTTTCATACTATATACATTTTACTTACATTTATCCTCCATTAACCTTTCTTGCTTTTCTCTTTCCACCCCCTCACTGCTATTCTTCCTCTTCCCAAATAATCATCCTTGTACCTTCTTTTCTTTTTAAAACTTAAATGCCAGACCATGATGGCACTTACCTTTGATCCCAGCCCTCTGGAAGCTTCGGCAGGAGGATCTCTGAGTTTGAGGCCAGTCTGTAGTTCTGGGATAGTAAGAGCTACACAAAGAAACTCTGTCTCAAAAACAAACAAAAAGAACAAAACTTATTTATTTATTTATTTATTTATTTACTTTTTGAGACAGATCTCATGGAGCCATGCTGGTCTCAAACTTGGTATATAGCCTAGCTCCGTGCTCTGTGCCTCCACTTACCCAGGTATTGGGATTGCAGGCATGTACCACCATGTCTATCTTACCTTTCTACTTTCATCATTTTTGTTTTGTTTTTCAAGACAGGGTTTCTCTGAGGCTTTGGAGGCTGCCCCTAGAACTAGTTCTTATAGACCAGGCTGGTCTTGAACTCACAGAGATCCGCCTGCCTCTGTCTCCTGCGTGCTGGGATTAAAGGTGTGCACCACCACCTTCCCCATGTGGGAAGACACTCGGCGGTTTGTAAGAGGTAGCAGAGTCCCAGAGCCTGGGGAATGGCACTGCCCTCCTCTCATTCTCTTATAAAGATGCACTTTATTTATCGTGAAGGTTCACTGGACCATGGCTCCCGGTCATGCAGCACTGGGATGAACCCAGGGCTTTGTGCATGCTATGCAGTGGTGGCCACCAGTTACATTTTCCTGTAAATGTGTAAATAGTTTCATTCTTTTACAGTATCTGTAAAAGGGCAACTGGAAGCAGAGAGCCTTTCCATTCACCATGCAGGCTCTGGGTATAAAGCTCATGTTATCAAGCTGGGCAGTGACTGCCCTCACTGCTGAGCGCTCTCACTGCCCAAATTCTGTTCTTCTTTCCAGTTAAATAAGATTCTGTTGTACAGATGAGTGTGGTGGCTTAGGCCTTTAATCCCAGTACTCAGGAGGCAGAGGCAGGTGAATCTCTATGAGTTCAAGGCCAGCCTGGTCTACAGAGTGAGTTTTGGGACAGCAAAGAGAAACCCTGTCTCATAAAAACAACAACAAAGGATCCTGTTGTACATAGATACAACGTCCTTAACATATTCTTTTGTTGATGACCAGCTAGGCTCTTCCGTAACTTGGCTCTTGTGAACAGTGCCAAATAAATAACACAGGAATCTCTGTTATATGCTAATGTAGAGCCCTCAAGTATAGCTGTAAGTAGCCACATTATAATTTTTTTAAGTTTTTATAAAGAAACTCCATATTGATTTTTTTTAAAAAATATTTATTTATTGTCCTTTTATTTTATTTGTTTGAGTTGTCTGCAGGTGTGTATATGTATCATTTGTGTGCCTAGGGCCTTCCTTCAAGGGGTGCTGAATCCCCTGGAACAAGAGTTACTGACAGCTGTGAACTACTGTGTGGATGCTGAAAACTGAGTCTAGATCCTTTACAAGTGCTCTTAATGGTGGAGCCATCTCTCCATCCAGTCCATTTTGTTTTTGAGAAAGGGTTTCATGTATCCCAAACTGGCCTCAAACTCACTATGCTGCCCAGGATGAGACTTGGATCCTCCTGTTTCTACCCACCAGTGCTGCAATGACAGATATGTGACACTAATCCAGTTTATGGGGTGCTGGGAATCAAACCCAGGGCTTCACGCATGCTAGGTAAACTCTCTACCAACGGAACTGCATCCTCAGCCTGCCTGTGAAGTAATTTTAAATAGGTGTTGAGCGTGACAGGCAATAAATTACATGCTGTACCTTCTCCCTACTAGCCATCAGCTAGGGTTACTGTTTGGTTGCTTGGTTTTAGTGGGCTTTAAATTTTTGTTATTGCACGTATTTATTATTTATTTTCTTATTCCTATGCTCTTGGAAGGTTTTGTTTCATTTTAAATCTTTGGTTTACCTTTGTAATAGGTTTTCTGTCATCTGATAATAGGTTTATCTGCTGACACAGTAAGCTAGATCAAGCTGAATTGAAAAAGTTTAACAGCTTTATTTGAGCAAAGCAACTTCCAAGCAAGTTCTCCAGTTCTAGAGGTCAAAGCCAGAGAAGCTACATCCACAAATGAAAGCAGGCAGACTTTATATGCTGTAGGCAAGGCGATGTGTCTGCCACAACTGGGTTTGTGTCCAAGTATGGTCAAAGCTGAGTGCTTTAGGGCTTTAGGCGGCCCCTTGGGCAGCCAGCAACTTCAGGGAAGGAAGCTGCAGAGAGTTCCAAGAATGTGAAATGGACTTTTTGGCCCCCCTTTTTTTTTTCATTCAGAGGCTCTCTGAGCAGGCGGGCTTTGGAGAGAGACAGGAATGGGGATTCCTAGATCGTATAGGGGTGGGCTAGAGGTTCCAACCGAACACTTGGTTCCTTTTTGTGTCTTAAATGCATTGCTCCAGTCTTCTGGCATAAAACATTGTTATTAAATGGGAGCCAGAAGGGCCAAAGATACCACAAGAAAACCCACGGAATCAACTAACGGGATCACAGGGGCTCACAGAGAATGAACCGCCAACCTGAGAGCTTGCCTGGGACTGACCTAGGCCCCCTACACATCTGTTACAGTTGTGTGTCTCGGTCTTTGTTAGTTCGCGTGGTGGGAGGGGGCAGCCTACCTCAGCAGCAGAGGCAGTTATGTCATCACCCGCTGCCAGGTGTCTGCACCGTCAGCTATGTGACAGGAGCACCTTTTAAAAGTGCTCACCAGCCATAGGTTCCTTCTCTTGCCTTTACCTCTTGTCTGTCTTCTTGCCTGCCTCTCTCGTGTCCCCACACTAGCTGGGCCTTTCTCTCTTTCACACTCCCCCTCCACGGTCCCACAATAGATCTCCTACACTAACTCTGTTGAAAGCTGCATGTTGGCTTAGTGGCATACCTTGACAGGGTCTGTGAAAGGTGCCTACTTAGCCATTCTTTTTTAAAATCATTACAGTCTTCTTGTGGGGCTCCTAACAGAGCAGGGGCTGTCTCTGACTCTGTTACCTGCCTTTGGAACCCTCCTACTGGGTTGCCTTATCCAGTCTTATTAGGAGAGGAGGTGCCTACATTTGCTGCAACTTGATATGCCATGCCTGGCTGACATCCTCGGGAGGCCTGCCCCTTTCTGAAAGGCGGAGTGGATGCAGAAAGGAGAAGGAAGGAGGGTTAGGGGAAACTGTGATTGGGCTGGGGAAAACTAATTAATTAAAATGAAAAAAGGAAGAAAAGCCTGATGATAATCTGCACACCCCTACCTCTGCAGAAGTCTACCTTTTCCTGCATAGCGAAAGAAATGGGTTTCTCTTATCTGAAGTCCAGTGATGATCTAGAATCTGTTTCTTGTTGGCGATGCTGGCTTGCCATTCTTAGTTTCCTGCTACGTCTTTCAGCACTCAGTGTCAAATCTGTTTCAGTATTTGTTGTTCTGTTCCTTTTCTTTGCTCAGCTTCTTCAGAAACCACCGCTATCTGTCTGTTATTGCTTCTGGGCTTTTGGTATTTTGGTGGTACTGGGATTAAACTCAGAGTTTTGTACATACCAGGTAAGTACTCTAATGCAGAACACATCCCCAGTCCTTGTTTGTTCTTGGTGCATATTAATAGGAAATTGTTTTTAAGAAGACAAAGAAACTATTAATAAATTTAACATTGCAAGATTATTACTTCACTGGCTTTTTTTAAAAAGAAATGTATTTGTGTGTGTGTGTGTGTGTGTGTGTGTGTGTATGTGTGTGGCCAAGACACATATGGGTGCTACTGAGTCTTAAAGGTGGATGTGAGCCACCAGATACATGTGTTAGGTACTGAACTTCATTGTTCTGCAAGAGCAGCAAGTGCTTGTAATCACTAAGTCACCTCTGCAGTCCCTACTTTATAATTTTATATATTTTCTTTTATACTAAAAAAAAATCTGCCAGGTGGTATATACCTTGAATTTCTGCACTCAGGAGGCAGAGGCAGGTGAATCTTTGTGAGTTCAAGGCCAGCCAAGTCTACAAAGCAAGTTCCAGAACAGCCAGAGCTGTTACATAGAGAAACCCTGTCTCGGATCAGAGGGGTGCACCTTAGCTCTTAATGATAATCAAAAGTCTTATTTATCACCTATATAATGTTAGTATCCTTGTCTTTTCAGAATATATGGTTTCACGTAGCCCAAGCTTGCTGTGTAGCTGAGGATAACCTTGAACTGCTCTGGCCTCTACCTGCTGAGCTCTGGGATTATAGGCACTCACAACCACACTGGGTTTATGAGGGTCAAGCTTTGTGCTTGTTAGTCAAACACTCTACCACATAAATCTCTAGTCCCTGATTAATTCTTTATGGTTTTAGATGTTTGTCCTCAGGATAGATCCCCAAAGAGATAACCAAAATTTATATTTGAAGTCATTTGAAATAACTCCTTTTATGTGTAGGTCATGTCATATCAGCTTGTTAGGTACTTTAGTCACCTTTTCGATGTTTGGTTTCAACTTTTACAAACTGCCTTTAAAAATTTTTTTCCTTTAGCTCTACCCTTTCATTGTGTAAAATGTCCTATTTTTTTTCCATCAAAACAACTTTCAAACAGTTATACTCCCAAGTTTATTTCATCTCCACACCTTCCCACCCATTAGAACACTTCAAACATTGTTCACTGGTTTATTACCCCACAACATCCAGTATTGCTACACCAGGAGGGGTTGTTGTGATATAAATGCAACTTCCCATGTAGGAGGAAGAAGGCATCCTTGACTCTGGGGGCCTCAGCTCGCTTGGGAGAAGTTTGTGGTTGTGAGAAGAAAGACAGGGAAACAGCAAGAAAGAAAAACAGAGACTATGTTTTAGGTTTTTGTTTGTTTGTTTTGTTTTTGTTTTGTTTGTTTTTTGTTTTTATTGCTGTGATGAAACACCATGACCAAGGCAACTTAGGGAGGAAAGGATTTATTTCAGCTTACATTTTCCAGTAAGAATCTATCATTGAGGGAAGTCAAGACAGGAACTCAAACAGGCAGCAAACCTTATAAGTGTTATAGCTCTGAAGGAAAAGGTATCTGGGTAATTGGAAGCTAAGGAATACCTACAGCTCAGAAGAGAAAGGTATCCCAAAAAGAAGTGTTACAGCTCTGTTCCAGTAGGGCACTGTTCCCCAGCAAAGTGTTACTGTGTTTTCTCCAAGAAAGGTTTCCCTGATGCAAGTATAACAACTCTGCTCCAGCAGGGGAGGGTTTCCCCAGTGAGGTTATTACAGCTCTGCACCAGAGAAATGTTATAGCTCTGCTCAGCTTCCCCTGAGTTTAACAGTTCTTTCTGCTCTCCCAAGGGAAGGTTTCCCCAGCTCTGCTCTGCTCTGCTCCAGCAAGAGCCATTGCATTTCACCTCTGCTCTGGCAAAAGAAAGTCATTACAATAAATCTCATTCTAGAAATTTATTGGGAGGGAGGAATCCAAGAGAGTGGCTGCATCTGCTAGGGTGGAAAGGGGCCAGCCCCAAACAGAACAGGCAGAACAGGTACAGGGCTTATATAGAGTTTCTTAGGGGTGGCATTTTCCAAGATGGAAATTTTCAGGATGGGGATTGGTACAAGCTCAGAGATTGGTTGGATTTTGTGCCCTGGGATTATTTAGATTTCAGTCCCTGTGTTGGTTAGGGTCAGGGAATGTTCCCTTGGCTCTGATCTCAGGGCCGCGAAGGTGTCCTTTCCTTGTCCCTCTTTACCCTACAAACCTGGAAGCAGGAGCTGATGAGGAAGCCATAGATGAGTGCTGCTTACTAGCTTGCTCAGCTTTCTTTTTTCTTTGAAAAGTCTGTATCAATTACTAGTATTTCACAGCCTATTGACAATCCCATAGAATTTAATTTTTTAAAGATACATTTATTTATCTAATGTATTGTGTAAGTACCTGTGTGTGCAGGGGGAATACATGAATTTTGTAGTACATGTGTGGAGGTCAGAGGACAACTCGTGGGAGTCAGCTTTCTTATAGCACCCAGAATCAGGGGTTTCACCAACCACAATAGGCTGGGCCCTCCCCCATCAATAACTAGTCAAGAAAATGTCCTACAGCCTGATCTTATAGAGGCATTTTCTCAGTTGAGGTTCCCTCCTTTCAGATAACTCTAGCTTGTGTCAAGTTGACATAAAACTAGACAGCACAGAACACATCACAGGCATAAGAAGGTTTCTTGAAGCTGTGAAGAACAACGTTAAAATCAAAACATCAAATCTTCAATTAGCTTAAAAGTAAAAAATAAAATTAATTAAGTAATGAAAGCAAAGCCAACACCGAATGAAAATAAGAGCACCCTCTGTTGCCTGCTGGTGTGCTGTGCGAGACCTAGTCTTGGAAACTGCCGCTGTTGCTGCTCTGGGTAGATTTGCCTCTTTGGACAAAGGTCAAGTGAGGCTCACACCAGGTTTACTGTCTTCTTTCCAGACTGTCAAGACCTGTGGATGCTGGGACATATGCTGCCTCTAAATATTTATGTCCCACATTTTAGAAAGGAAGATATTTTTTTTCCTTCTAGCATCCTTTCCCCTGGCTTAGAAAAACAAAGGCCATGAGTTCTGTAGTCACTTTACCCACCTCTCAAGGGTACATGCCATCTGTACTCAAGATACATGCTATTCTGTATATAGTGTGGCAGAGAAGATGGGACAGCCTTGGAGCGGTTTTCTTACCCTTTCTGATCCTCAGTTGATTATTGTTCCTCTTAAGACAGGTCTCCTTAAGCAGCCCAGGCCTTGAACTAGCCATCCGCCTGCCTCAGCCCCTCCAGTGCTGGGATCATAGATATACACCAATACACCCAACTTCTGAGCTTCCGCTCTCTGGTTTGAAAAAGAAGAGTATTCCACACTGTAGGAATGAACAGCTGCCTGTGGAGGCATACGGGTAATTGAGCGTCATGCCAATGGTACCAGGGCAGTACGCCATCAGATCAGCCCGAAAATCCTACAATTGCTAGCATTACCTTTTTGTTTCCTTTTTTTCTGCAGGAAATTTGTGAGAATCCCCGATTTATCATTGGTGGAGCCAACAGGACTGACATCTGCCAAGGAGACTTAGGTAGGAAACTCCCTCCACCATGCCCTGCTAGATGACCCAGGACAAGTTAGCAGGTGTGATCTCTATTTGGGATGGGAAGGAACAAAATTCTGTTTTTTCTTTTAATGCATCTCAGAATTGTTTTTTAATCATTTATTTAAGTGTGTGGATACACACACACACTGTGGCACACACCGGGGGGTCAGAGAACAACTTGTGGGGGACAGATTTTTTTTCCTTCTTCTGTGGAGAATCTGGAGGTCAAACTCGGGTCATCATACTAGGCGTTTCCACACTAAAGGAGTCTTTTGACAGAGTCATTTGCCAGGAGGAAGAGAGGCCCAGGTTCAGTTAGCTTGGCTGTTGCACAACCCTTCCTCTCCTTCCACCTTTAGTTCTGGAAGCTTCCTCCCTGGGGCAGACTGTGAGCAAGTTCTGTGAAGGGAAATTGGAGAAATCATTAAAAGACAATTTAAAACTTGACCCAAAAAAGGCGAGGACAGCTGAAAAGCATCAGCTTAGTTTATTCCAGAAAGAGAGGCTGAGGACACTGTGGGTATTGGGGCTCCCAGCTCCTGAGGGACACTGCCCAGGGAGTGTGGACCAACTAAGCTCCTTCAAACCAATAAGCTACTTCCAGAGGACAGGCTGGGAGGGAGGGAGGGAGGGAGGCAGGGAGATAGATAGGTGACTTGGGCAGTTGTCAGCCTCTCCTTACCACCAGGGTGGTGGCTAGCCTGTGCCCTTAGTAGATAGATTGGGACTGTCGGGGCACCGGGAATACCCTTTGCCAGCCTCGGTGCCCTTTGTAGATTGGTCCTGGGGCAGCTAGCTGATGCACATCTGCTTAGTTTATGGTTCTTCTGACACAGTTTTCCTCAGTGCCCAAAGGGAAAAAGCACTCACCCAGCAAAGTCAGAGGGCAGCCATGATCACCCACTTCTCTGTCTCCAAGAAGGAAGTGAGTCTCCTTTGTAAAAGGAGGAATTGGTTGACCTTAGGAAAACATCCAACCCTGAGAGGATGAGTTGCCCTGTCACTCAGACTGTTGAGGAATTCCTGTCACTGTCCTTGCCTGGGCTCACATCTGGTGAGGGCAGACAGGAAGTAGGGCAGTGACCAGCATGAGCATCCCAATTCTTCATCTATGGGGAACTCCTGGCAGGAGCTGGGCCTTCTCTTCCCACCTGACTAACTGGGTCTGTATTTGCCTACAGGGGACTGCTGGTTTCTTGCAGCCATCGCCTGCCTGACCCTGAACGAGAGGCTG
Source organism: Phodopus roborovskii (assembly GCF_943737965.1). Classification (NCBI taxonomy): domain Eukaryota; kingdom Metazoa; phylum Chordata; class Mammalia; order Rodentia; family Cricetidae; genus Phodopus; species Phodopus roborovskii. The sequence goes on along the minus strand of NW_026126416.1, from coordinate 32,760,319 downwards.
CTTTTCCGAGTTATACCCCATGATCAAAGTTTCACTGAAAACTATGCAGGGATCTTCCACTTCCAGGTGAGGAAATGGGATGTGGTTGAGATGACAGCCAGGCCTCTGTTGACGCCTTAAAGATAACCTCAGAGAGGGCACCGGACTACTGCATGTTGTATTAAGGAATGAAAACAAAGTAATATTCTCTTGGGTTAGTTTAACAAAGAGCCAGCCCACTTCTCCTTGTGTGTTCCCAGTCTGTGGGTACTGACCTATCTGTAGTCTGTTTTGTTTTCTTTTTGGTTTTGGTTTGATTTTGTGTTTGTTTGGATTTTTCCAGAGGTTGGTTTTTTCGAAACAGGGTTTCTCTGTGTAGTTTTGGAGCCTGTCCTGGAACTGGTTCTGTAGACCAGGCTGTCCTGGAACTCACAGAGATCCACCGGCCTCTGCCTCCCTAGTGTTGGGATTAAAAGTGTGTGCCACCGGCTGGTGTGGTCTGTTGTATGTGTGTGGTTTGTCTGTTCTTGTTGCCTGTGTGTGGCATCTGTTATATGTATACCTGTGTCTGTTCTTATCTGTGTCTGTGCCCCCCCCACCCCGCACCCCATGTAGCTTTGGAGCCTGTCATAGAACTCACTCTAGATAGCCTGGCCTCAAAATCACAAAGACCCACCTGCCTCTGCCTTCCAAGTGCTGGGTTAAGCTACTGTGCCTGTTTTGTATATGTCTGGTGTGTGTGTGTGTGTGTGTGTGTGTATCTGTGTCCATCTCTAACAGAGGGCTTTGCTTTGTATTTATTGAATAGCACAGAAAACATGGCATGGGAAAGAAATGAAAGATTCTTTGCAGCTATCTTGAACATTTTACGAGGAAAGAAGTTACTTTACTACACAAATCACCCAGAATAGTACTCAAAGTCACAGATGTACCAACCTATACCCACACGTTGCTTCCAACATTTATGGAATATTTGTTGGTTAAGGTTGTCCCAACTTGTTGGCTGTTTTTGGTAAATGATTACAACATATATAATCTTGGATCAGAGCATGGGAGAGTACATAATTTAAGATTGACATTATGTATTAGCTTAGGCTGTAAAGGCTGAATGCATGGGAAATCCAAAGCATAATGAAGTTGGTTACACTGTTCTCTTAAAGGCTAGTTAAATAGGCCGAGAACAGAGTAGGACAGCAGGTTAAGTACACAGTACTAAATGATCTTAAGGTGCATTACTAACTTGGCTGCAAGGTCCATAAAAAGTTCAGTCTCTTTGGAGTCAAGCAATATTTTCAGAAAGTGATCTTACCATGCAGTTCATTACCCACTGTTGGTCTCCTGGCCTTGACCTCCCAGTGGGTCCAAGAAAGGGTAGGGTCCATACACCTACCTGTGGCAGTGACCCCCTCACTGCTTGTGAGGAAGCAGCTGTTTATCTGTGTCATGACTTTACATACTTCCCACTGTGCCCCAGAAAGGGACAGAGGAGGAAGGCGTCCCGTCTTCTGGCCTGTGTGTCTATTTTTGCTCTCCAGCTGACTGTTACTGCCTGTAGCTCCCTCAGACAGGTTCTTAACATGCCAGCTCTGAAAGTGGTGGGGTCCTTTGGGTTTTTACTGGGATCCTTGGTTCATGAACTGCAGCTCCTGTACTCTGTACACTTGACAGCAGAATCTACACCATGTCTACCACTTATCTTTCTAAACCCTGCAAGAAAATTCTAGTTTTCTGGGCATTTAGTTGCTAGTTTGATCCAGACCTGAAATTATTGGTTCTAGAATTAATTCATCCACTAGAATTTTTCTGGATCCTGATCATTTGGTGAAGAGACAAATTCTGGGCTGAACCAGAACAGACCAGAAACCTGAATGTCGGGACCTTGAACTTTCTGGGGTTCTGAGCAGTCTACCTCCAGCCCTGGTGACCCCTAATGTCCAGAATGGCTCAGACATCCTCACTCTCAGCATACTCCCAGGTTACCCTCCTTCCCCATCCTTCCTCAAGAAATGTATAAATCAGCACTCGGGAGGCTGAGGCAGGACGGTCACCACGAGCACAAGGCCAGCCTCAGGACTTGTAAAAACGATCTGTGCCCCCTGACTTCACACACGTTCCACTGTGCCCCAGAAAGGGAAGGAGGAAGGCATCCTGTCTACTGGTCTGAGTGTCTCAAAAAACAACAGAAGAGAGGAAAGGAGGGAAAAAGACAGGGAGGGAGGAGAAGGGGGGAAAAAAGGAAACACTTCAGTCAGTCCAACAGCTTTACTTAACATTATGAGATCTCAGTCCTGGGCACACACTGCAATCACTTGGGATACATGAAAGCACTTATAGCAGGGCTGTCCCAGACCTCTGGGCAAGAGGGGAAGCCTCAGGTCCTAAGATAGTCACAGAAATGGGAAGGCTTTCAGCAGACACTGAGTGTGGTATGTAGTTTCTGTGCTCCAGAAGTTCACAGTGTAGACAGAGATAGAGTCACATACTTCAAAGCCAGCAGCCTGGGAAATGGTGGCTGAGGCTGAGAGCCCTGCAGGATGTGGACAAGGGTCAAGACAGTCTATGGATGTGACTGTGCGTCTTGCTTTTGCAGTTCTGGCGCTATGGAGACTGGGTAGATGTGGTCATTGATGACTGTCTGCCAACATACAACAATCAACTTGTTTTCACCAAATCCAACCACCGCAATGAATTCTGGAGTGCTCTGCTGGAGAAAGCTTATGCTAAGTAAGGTGACGGTGGTCAGGATGGGAGACTTCAGGCGGGGTTGCGGATTTGAGGATTCAGCCAAAGTCTCGCTCACATTGGGCTAGGCATGTGTGTACATGCTTGTGTGTAGTGTGGGAGTTCAGCATGCTGAGTCAGCCTGAGTGCAAGCAGGTCCAAGCGGTAGGAGCCCTATCTAAAGATCATAAAGTTAATGAGAAGAAATAGAGTTGTGTGTCATAAAGCAGCAGCTTCCCAAAGCAACTCTTTGATCCCACCTTCCTGGTGACTTCCATCTTCCACCTTCCACTGCATCTCACTGCATCTCTGGAGCTCAGCCAAGCTGTCTCTTACCTTTGACCCCAACCCTTCCCCACCCCCACCCCATCCCCACTTACCCACCCTCACCCTCCCAGCCTCCCACCCCTCACCCCCAACCATGCTGCTAGGCTTAGCAGCAGACAGTGGAAGAGTACCTTGGGGGAGTGGGGACAGGACGGTGGGTGACAATGCTTCTGGCTCTCTGTGGCCTTGCGTTACTTAGGGGAGCATCCTTCTTGGGACTCCCAGACTCCAGACTGGCTTTTGTCCCCTCTCCAAGGCTCCACGGTTCCTATGAAGCTCTAAAAGGTGGGAACACCACCGAGGCCATGGAGGACTTCACAGGAGGGGTGACAGAGTTTTTTGAGATCAAGGATGCTCCCAGTGATATGTACAAGATCATGAGGAAAGCCATCGAGAGAGGGTCCCTCATGGGCTGCTCCATTGATGTAAGTCTGGCTCCTGGGAAGCCTTCTGCTTTTAATGACACACAGCTTCCTTTTGGGATAGGGTGAATGTTTCGTTTTAAGACGCAAGAGCCAGATGGTACAGTGGCTCATTGGTAAAGAAACATGCTTCTAAACTTGAGGGTCTAAGTCTGATCCTTGGGATCCCCATGGCAGAAAGAGAATGGACCCCCACAACTTGTCATTTGACTTCTGCATGTATCCCCACCTCATGCTAAATAAAAAATAGGAACTACCAACAATTCCAGCGATTTAGAAGTTGAGGCAGGAAGATGGTTATTTCTGGGCTGACCTGGGATGAATACTGAGATCCTGCTTTTTAAAAAAGGGGGATCTTGACTTTAAAAATGGCAGTTTTTCAAGGGAAATGTATTTCTGGGGGTTCTCAATAAAAAGACTAAGCAATGACATTCAGGTAGAAATAGGTCTAGAGAAACCACCAGCAGGCAGGCCTCGTCTGTCCAGACTACTCAGCCCAAGCAAGCCCCCCAAACCAACCACATGGCTGGCTGTGGACCTAGGCCCACCGTTTCCCTTAGAAAGGGCTAGTGAGCTAGTCGTTCCCTAGCCACTGAGCTTTGTGCTGCTGTCTAGACAGTCGCCGAGTCCCTCTCTCAGTGCACCAAGGTGATAGGAACTGAGCCGGGAATGAGGAGAGGACCCACTATGCCCACCATGCCCTGGGCTCCCCTAGGGCTATTTAGAGATTAGCAGTCTGGGAGCTCCTTTTGAGAGGAAAGGGTGGGACACGCTTTCTCTCCCAGCACTCCCCTGGGTAGGAAGGCTTGGTTGTCAGTCAGCGTCAGCGTAAGCCACATAGGAGCTTTTCGCTATCGCTCTCCTGCATCTTTTCTGTATTTGTGCCCTGTTGATATCCCCTCTTTTGCTGTCTGTCTCTCCCTTCTCCTGTCGCCTTCCCTTCCCTCCCTCCCTTGTTTCTTCCCTTTCCTTTTCCTGGATCCTCCACTTTCCTTCCCATCGGGCCTCAGGATGGCACGAACATGACTTACGGAACCTCTCCTTCTGGTCTGAACATGGGGGAGTTGATTGCGCGGATGGTGAGAAATATGGATAAGTCGCTGCTCAGAGACTCAGACCTCGACCCCAGGGGCTCAGATGACAGACCATCAAGGGTGTGTACATCTCCAGCTGTCAAAACTGACTACATGTCCCATCCTGAAGTCAACTCCCAGAGCAGCCAGTGCGCAGAACAAGTTCCCTCCCCTTTGTTCACTCTCCCATAAGGACCGGAGGACCCCTGCCCTACAGGGCTTACTTACATCCTCCTTCCTGGGAAGCACACATGCTTACCGAAGGACCGATTCATACAAAAGCAAAACAAAACAAAACAAGCAAACAAAACACAGAGGAAAATTAATAGCCTGTATTTTCCCATATAGCATTTGGTATATGATCTTTCTAGGAATATACTTAAACCATATTTTTGTTCTTAAAATCGTGTCTTATGTTACATCTTTGCAACCTACTTTTTCTTTCTTTTTTTGTCAGATTCGTATTTTTTAAATGCAACTAAGTATTCTTTTATAATCATATTCTAATGTGCAAATATTTTATAATTTGCTTACTAGTATTCTGTTATGGAAAAGTTAGAGGGCTTTTTAAAGTCTCTTTTCAAAAGTGCTATAATAAGCATTTCACTAGAGATATCTTTATACACACATACAGTGACTACATATATACACATCCATAAGACTACATCCCAAGAGTAAAACTGCTGGGTCAAAATGATGGGCTGTGTAGAGCCAAAGTCATCTCGGGTAGCCTCCAAGGAATAACATGAAGGCCACTGAGTGTCCTGCCCTAGTCAGGGTCAAATGAGGAATGAAATCTAAGAGACTAAGATACATAGTTCCAGGCTCATCTACACCCATTACCCTGAAGAAGGCTTCAGGAATCAAACCCATGTGATACTCAGAAGCTGCTGTTACTAGGCCCCTGGTGCTGGAAGCCTGTGGAGCACTCATGGGCCTTACTGATCTACCCTTCTGCTGAAGAACCCACAAGACTACAATTTGAGTGGAGACAGCTCTTCCTGTGCTCAGGTGTAGTCATGTCACAGCAGGGAATCATCCAGTATTCCCAGTACTGGGAGTCAGGACAGAGTTTTCTTGACTTTCATGTTCTAGGAAAATGTGAGGGAGGTGAGGTGATGTCAAGAGAAAAGTGTAGATCTATAGGTTTTATTGAACTCCCTTTCTCAATTCCTTTTTTGCGGAATAGTCAGCTCAGCAGAATGACCCCAGATGTCCCCTCTGCTCCTCTGAGGGGGTCTAGAAAGGATGAACACATTCTTTCACTCACCTTCTATCCAGCACCCACCTTGCACTCTGGCAGTCAGCTAGGGGCCTGGGGATGCATCTTCCTGTTGCTCTTGAAAAAGTAGTGAGGGTCTGATCTTGGCTGTAAGGCATTCTGTCAGGGAAGGGAGCCATCCTTAGTCTGTGATAACTCAGAACTGAACTCAGGGCAGCAGAGCTTCTGCCCCCTAACTTCTGACAGGCTGCCTGGTTATTGCTCTGCAGACGATCGTTCCTGTGCAATATGAGACAAGAATGGCCTGTGGGCTGGTGAAAGGTCATGCCTATTCAGTCACTGGGCTGGAGGAGGTGAGTCTTGTGGAATCTGGTGGACATGGAAACACAGCTGAGTTGATCCCCTAAAGTCAGGACTTAACTTTCTGTGCCTCCTTCACCACTCAAAGAGTTTGCCAGTCAGGTCCAAGCTGGTTTCCTGGGGGTGGAGGGACCTATGGGACAAACTGGAGGAAGACAAGGGCACAGATGCTACTCAGTTCATCTGTGTGTGAAGTAAATGTACCTTATGTGATGTGTGTGTGGAGGTCAGAGGTCAGTACTGAATAATCCTTAGTGGTTCACCTTACTTTGAGGCAGGGTCTCTCACTGAGATGGGACCTAACCAATTGGTTAGACTGGTTGGCCAATGAGTTCTAGGCATCTACCCTGCCCAAAATCTGGGGTTACAGACATGCTTGCTGAGCCTCCCCCTATACCCTCTTCCCGGGTGCTTGGGATCCAGACTTGGATCTCTAACTCCAGCAAGATATTCACCAGCTGAGTCATTTCCCTGGTCCCTTTCTTTGGTTTTAATGCCCAAAATAGGAATTTTTCTAACATTTCCAAGAAACAACTAGATATACTGCTTTTGTCCTACAAAGTTGGATTTGTGAGTTGCCTTGTTTCCTGTTCTCTCATGTTCATTTTCAATATTTTGCTTCCTGTGGGGTTTCCGAAGACTCCTAGGTCATTTCCCAGGCTGGAACATTGTGAGGCTGTAACATTCAGTTGGGCTGAGTTTGCGTCTGCAACTCCCACTTCATGACAAAGGAGAATGAAGCTTTTTTTTTTTTTTTTTTTTTTTTTTTGAGACAGGGTTTCTCTGCGTAAGAGCTCTGGCTGTCCTGGAACTTGTTTTGTAGTCCAGGCTGGCCTGGAATTCACAGATAACTGCCTGCCTCTGCCTCCTGAGAGCTAGGATTAAAAGCATACACCCAGCAGGCATCTTTTTCTAATTGGTCCATCTAGAGCAGGCATTTGATGTTGAGCAAGCAAGAGTCTTTTTAAAATCTCACACAGAGGGCTGGTGAGGTGACTTGGTTGGTAAAAGCACTTATTGTGCAAGTCTGAAGACTTGAGTTCAAACCTGGAACCCACCATAGACGGAAAGGACTGACTACAGAAAGTTGTTGTCTGATGTCCACATGTGCACTGAGACACATGCACACTCCCCTCACATCGCACACATACATGCACACACATGGGTGAACATGTGCATAATAAAAGTAGGAGCTGGAGAGGTGGCTCAGAAGTAAAAAGCACTGGCTGCTCTTCCAGAGGATCTAGGTTTGGTTCTCAGCACCATCAGGCAGCTCACAACTGTCTGTAACTCTAGTTCCAGGGGATCTGACAACCTCTGGCCTGCTCAAGCACATGCAGGCATGTGGTGCATATAACTCATGCATCCATATAAAGAAAAATAATAATAAAAGAGAAATAAAGGAAAGCCTGCGCATAAATACTTAATATATTTCTAGAGCCTTACCATAAGTGCTTATCCCCTCCACCAACACGTACAATGGCCAGACTCCTTACCCGGTCAGTGAGCTTTTCTGGTTTATCCACCTGGCCAGGGACAGGCAGTCATCTCTCATACTGGATTCTCTCAACTATCACCCCAGCCCTCAGAGCAAGTCAGACACCCATCTTTCCAGACTTGCTCCAGAGCTGCAGAGCGTTGTCTCTTTGCCCCAGGCCCTGTTCAAAGGTGAGAAGGTGAAGCTGGTGCGGCTACGGAACCCCTGGGGCCAGGTGGAGTGGAACGGCTCTTGGAGTGATGGGTAGGTGAAGCAGACCTTGGAGCATCAGAGCCTGGGGCCACACTGGGTTGGGTACCAAACCGCGAGAGTACTGTTGATACTGGTGCAACATCACCCTCAAACCAGTGACCTCCAAAGAAGGGTACAGGTGTGGGCTCCCCAAAAGGGCTAGGGGTGGAAACAAGAGACAGCCAGGGGCTCAGTGAGCATAATGATGACTATAGACTTGGAAGGAATGATTTTTCTTTTTCTTCTTGGGTTTTCAAGACAGTATTTCTCTGTGTAGTCCTGGAATTTACTCTGTAGGCTGCCCTTGAACTCTAGATCCACCTGCCTCTGCCTCCTGAGTGCTGGGATCAAAGGCATACACCACCACTGCCCAGGAAAGGAATGTGTCTAGAAGAGTCTCAGTGCAGGGTTCTGGGCTAAATAGGCAATTACCCTCTTAGTGTCTCTTTGCCTCATCTGTAAAATGGAAGCAGTACCAGCTCTTTCCAGGAGCTTATAAGGAGTCTGTATGACAACTAGGGAAGATGTTCAATTGAGACTATGATGTCCTCTGGCTGGAGGGATAGCTCAGCCATTAAAGGCTAGGCTCACAACCATAAATATAAGAGAATACTATGTCTCTCCCTCCTTTAATGTCCACACTCGAAGTCTCATGAAGGAATTTTACTGCTTACCTCTGAAAAGAACAGACTGAGGACAAGAAGACAACCACCATAGAGGAGTCATCAAAGGCTCCAGAACAAGCCCCTCTAGGGTGCTCTCAGTCACTGAGGCCAGGCTGTCCATTCTAAATGTCAAGCAGCCCCTTGTGTTTGAACAGTAAGACTCAACAGTGGAAAGGCCCACACCCAGGCCTGTGTGGCTGTGTTCTTACAGACTTCTACATGCACCATAGTGGTACATGGTCACTCCAGGTTCTTCCAGTCACACATTCACTCACTTAGCAAGTGTTTATTGACCACCCACTAACAAGGAGGCATTGGGCTAAACTCCGATTCTAGTCTGTGAACCGGTCACCTCTCAGTAGACCCACGAGATGCTGATGGTGAGCTTGCTGCCTCCTACATTCATGTCATTCCTATCCCTTCACTCATCCAAGTGGCAATTCCCTTCTTGGAGCTGACTATATGCTCCCGGGATGGGATACTTGGAAGTAGAGCTGTATGAACGGTGCTCTGTGCTTCAGAAGGCCCTCCAAGCCCCATCATTGTCTCTTCCGCTAGCCCAAGTCACCTGCAATGACCTTGCTGTGTTTTCCAGACTAACCCAGTGACTTAACACACTTCCTGCTGATTCCTCTCTTGCAGGAGCTGCTGAATGGGGGCCATGTCTCCCAGCAATCTCCACTTCGGTTCCAGGGCACCCTGACTCCAAGCACATTCTGAACCCCATTTAGCTTAATTCTAACTCAGGAATCCTGAGACACAAATGTGCTTACTTCCTCGCTCTGGATGTTAAAGCACCCAGTCTTAGAAATACTGTCCTGCTGTTTCCTGGCTGGAAAGAAGAGCCACTTATTTACATGCTTAGCAACTCAGCGGGAAACCAAGCTAGCGGTTTTGATGTTATCCCATGCACTCATCATAGTTCCTGTGTAGATGATGTAATATTTCCCTTTTGTAGCCAAGGAAATTGAAGCTGGCAGATCAAGTGACAACATGTCTAAGATACACAGCTGTCTGTCATCAAAAGAGAATCCCAGTTTGCCTATTTGCAGAATCGAGCTCTTAATATGGAGGCTAGAAGATTCAGACAGAGACCCTGATGCCCTTGTGAATCCATTCAGGAGTTTGATCTTAGTATTGAAGATGGCAGGAAATGATTACAGGCCTGCCCACTGAGAGTAGTAGCTCAGAGCTGTGTTTTGATGACTCCTACTGGCTGTGGTCTGGATGCAGACTTCTCCAACTTAGCATTTCTCTGATCCTCTGTCCCATCCCACATTAGGCCTCCCCTTCTTCCTCTTCCTTCCTTAATCCCTCCATTTTCCTACCAGTTGGAAGGACTGGAGCTTTGTGGACAAAGACGAAAAGGCCCGTCTACAACACCAGGTCACTGAAGATGGAGAGTTCTGGTAAGTTCATGATCCAGGCAGGGAAGTGAACCCTTGGTTCCCAATCAGAAGCCACCGGGTTCCATGTGGACTCTGTTTTCCCACTTGAACTTGAGGCCAAGCAAAGATGAAGTCTGCAAAGAGATTGCCAGGTCATAGCAATGACTGAGCTCAGGCCAGCACACAGCAACTCTTGTTACAGCTCCCCTTGTATATTGGCTCTGACACATCTTTCTTCTGAGTCAAGAGGCTTTTCTTACCGGATGCTCAATAACACCCTGTTATGAGCATGTTTTCCCTGCCGGCCTGGTTCTACAGCCGCACCAGCCCCAAATAACACACAGAGACGCTATATTATATATAAAACTGTTGGCCAGTTAATAGTGTTTCTTATTGGCTGGTTCTATCTTAAATATTAACCCATTTCTATTAATCTAAATATTTCCATGTGATCTTATCTTACTGGAGAGAGGAGCCAGACCTCTGTTCTCTCAAGTCCTACATGTTGAATCTCTTCCTACCTCTCCCTGAAACCTCCTTGTCTCCTCGTCCCGCCTACCTTGCTCTCCTATTGGCCAACAGGGCTTTATTCATTAACCAGTAAGAGAAACATATTTACAGAATGACATCTCCCATCACCACCCTTATTTGGTAAGGTAAGCCTTCTGAATCCCAGCTGACAGGAGTACCCCTTAAACGCCTATGGTTCCCTCAAAACCCAGATGCATTTATTTGTGATGTCATTGGCCTTAAAAGTATCTTTCCCCAAATGATATCTCTTTTTCCTGTACCTAAAATGTGCCTGGCAACAGTGAAACACACAGTAACATGTTGGAAAATGATTTTCCATCCAGCCCTCTCTCATCAAAGACAAATGAGGAGTCATCACTGTAAGACATAGTGATAGTTTGGGGTCAATATGTCAGAAGTGGCAGTGCCAGGCATACACCTATAAGTTCACCACTCAGGCGACAGTCAGGAAGATAGAGAGTTCAAGGTCAACCTAGACTACACCATGAAATTCTGTCTCTCAAAAGCAAATGCGCAAACAAATGGACAATGCCAGGATCTTTTGGGTCTTTATAGGGCTGTATTAGCCCCTGAATCTTCCCTTGCACAGCCTGTGTGAGTCTCTTCTCTTTCAATCTCTCAGGATGTCATATGATGACTTTGTCTACCATTTCACAAAGCTGGAGATCTGTAACCTCACAGCTGACGCCCTGGAGTCTGACAAGCTGCAGACCTGGACAGTGTCCGTAAACGAGGGCCGCTGGGTGAGGGGCTGTTCTGCTGGAGGCTGCCGCAACTTCCCAGGTGGGAGACACTTGGGATGGGGGAAGGGCCTGGGTACTTCTCATTCTAGGTAGAATAGTATTAACTGTCACTTACCAAGTCTGGACTAAGCTTAAGGCATACACTGTCTCATTAAATTCTCCTCATTTAAGGAAGGGAACAGCCATGCTGGGGAATCTCCAAGAAGGACCTAGCTGGTAGCAACTCCCTGGTACATTTGTGCTAATAAAGGTTGAAGTAGGAGACTGTCAGAACATGACAATCGTGTTGTAGGTATCCTCGAGGACCTGGGAGGTACTGACTGCAGTAACCCATGGCAGAAATGCTGGGCCTGACCAAATCAGTGGCTTCAGAGATGGAGAGAATTCAGATTTAGGGAAGGAATAATGAATGACACCAAGGGTCCCAGAACAATGACCTAAGTGGATGAGTCAGTATTGTAAATATAAGCTGCACAAAACAAAGGTTTGTGTGTTAGTTTTGTTGTTGTTGTTTTGTTTTGTTTTGTTTTTTTTAGATGGTTGGTTGTAAAGATATAGGAAAAGGACTTCAGTTTATCACATGAAAAGTTTGAAGTACCCATTGAATACCAAGAAAAAGATTTGTAATAGAGAACTGACGTCATCTACATTTTAGAGTAGACTTGGTCATATGTTAAAAACTCAATTAACAGGATAGAGAGATGGTTCAGCATATAAAGAGCTTGCCTGATAAACGAAGCCTTGGATCCCCAGAACCCACATAAAAGTCAAGCACAGTGGCCTGGTGATGGGGCACACGCCCTTAATCCCAGCACTTGGGAGGCAGAGTTCAAGGCCAGCCTGGTCTACAGAGCTACAAAAGAAAACCTGTCTCAAAATAAAAACAAAACAAAACAAAAAAAAAAACAGGCACAGTAAGTAGTGTGTCTATACCCCCCGACCCCCGCACCATGATCTACAGTAAGATGGGAAATGGAGACAAGAGAATTCCTAGAAGCTCAGACCCTCAAACAAGGTGGAAGGAGAGGACTGCTGCTCCAGGATGCCCTTTGACCTCCACACCTTCATGCATACACCACAGCATGAATGCACCTGCTTTCACACCTACACATCACACACACAGAACACTCATAAGTGTTTTATGATGAAAATAAAAAGTAAATAAATCAGAGGAAACAGGTAGTGGGGGGGGGGATTAAACGAGAAACCAAGCTAAGATATGTAGCTCAGGAGTCATTGGAATGTAGGGGTCAGTTAGAAAGTAGCAATCATGCCTGGAAATGGTAGCGAATGCCTTTAATCCCAGAACTCAGGAGGAAGGGGCAGGCTGATCTCTGAATTTAACAAGGCAGGGTTTCTCTGTGTAGCTATTCTAGAACTCACTCTGTAGGCCTTGTTAAAGAAGGAGGAGGAAGAGGAGAAAGCAGAAGTCTCCCCCTCTCTCTCTCTCACACACACACACACATACACACACACACACACATATACACAGTGAGATACCTAGGCAAATTGATGAATATTTTGATGTTATACTTGTCAATCTTGAGAATTCCATTTATACAAACAAGTAGCACAAAATGGCAGCAGTAACTTTAGGGCCATTTCAGAGATGCCTAGGAGTTTTGTCTTAATTCTAAGTCAAAATCTATTTAATGGGGGCTGGATAGATGGCTCAGTGGTAAAGAGCCTTATTGCTCTTGCAGAGAACCAAGTTTCAGTTCCCAGCTCCCACATGTCTGTCTTCTTCTGACCTCCATATGCACCAGGCATGCATGTGGAACACAAACATTCATACAGGCAAAACATTCATGCATATATAAATAAAAATCTTCAAGTCACCCCTCACAAAGGGGACCTAGGATTCAGGTCCTTGTCTCCTTTTCCTTCCTGCCTTTTCCCATATCTGAATGTGCATTTCCTCTGGTGTGGGGCACAGACACTTTCTGGACCAACCCACAGTACCGTCTAAAGCTCCTGGAGGAGGACGATGACCCTGATGACTCTGAGGTCATCTGCAGCTTCCTGGTGGCCCTGATGCAGAAGAATCGGCGAAAGGACCGGAAGCTGGGAGCCAACCTCTTCACCATCGGCTTCGCGATCTACGAGGTATGAAGACTCCTCCAGCTCCAGCACAGGAGACACGTCTTCCCATGAGGAGAATTTGGAGTCTTCAGCTTGGTCCTCAGGCTTTTCCGGTCTTCAGTGACCACCAGGGCTCCTGCTCTCAGGCCCACACGTTTGCCACGGGTGCAGTGGGTAGGACTGGGGCTGGCAGGGTAGCAGCAGGAGCTGGAGTCCACAGCCTCTCTAGTTGCCAGCGTTCCTTTCTGCTGACCCTGTACCCCATTCACAGCAGAGGTGTTGTTTTTCTACTTTGCTTCCAGGTTCCCAAAGAGGTATAGCAGTGGCAGCGGCCGGCGGTGGTGTGAGCATTCCTCGGGGGTCCTAAATCTGTCTGTGGCTCCCCGAGAAGCTTCCTGGTAGGGTTGATGAGCAAGGCTGAAGGAGGGTACCAGACCCCATGATGTGCATTTTCTCCCTTCCGCCAGGATACCCTGCCCATCAAACACACAAACCTCCCCACACCCATTTTTCCACGCTTGTGCAAGTATACACTCACAGAGGCAGACACGTTCTGAAGGTGGCTGCTTTCTAGCACAGGGGAATCACCTCCCTCAGAACCCAGTCAAGGTCCTTCCCCATCTTTGAGGCACTTGCCAACCCGAGGGATTTGGAACTGAGGATCATTAGTCTGGTGAGTGGTCCTGTCTAGGGGAAGTATAGACCTGACCTTCATTTCTGAATCACAAGAAAGGGAGGGGAAGTGAGATCCGGAATGTTGGACAATCGGAGGCCTTAGGGATTGGAAGTAGGCAGGTGGAGACTGAGAAATGAATGACCAATGAGTTAGGAAGGAGCCCTTGGAGGGGACTGAGTAAGTCCAGGCAACCCTCCCAAGGAGCTCAGGTGTCTCGGGTTCTTGTCCTCAGATGCACGGGAATAAGCAACACCTGCAGAAGGACTTCTTCTTGTACAATGCCTCTAAAGCCAGAAGCAAAACCTACATCAACATGCGGGAAGTGTCCCAGCGCTTCCGCCTGCCCCCCAGTGAGTACGTCATTGTACCTTCCACCTACGAGCCCCATCAGGAGGGGGAATTCATCCTCCGGGTCTTCTCTGAAAAGAGGAATCTCTCTGAGTGAGTACCAGTCTGACTTTCTCTACCTGCCCCTATGAGGTCACTCATTTGGCCTATCCTATAGCTCAGAGGCAGCTTTCAGTTTCCTTCAGGGCTCTTGGGACGGACCCACTGGCTTTTGCCATTCCCCTCTCCTGATCCGTTATTCCGTCCCCTTCACTGGCTTGATAACTTTCTGCAGCCCTGGCAATCAAACCCAGGGCACAGGCAAGCACTGTGTCGTGGCTTGTATCTTACTTTTTTGAGAGAAGGTTTAACTAAGTGTCCCAGGGTGGCCTTGAACTCACTCAGATTAGCCTCAAAACTTTGGTCCTCTGGTCCCAGCTCTAAGAAGTTACAGTTATAGCCTTGTGACACCAGAATAGCCCACGAAAATGTATTCACTCCATTCATCCTTCGGGTGTTTCTTGAACACCCATTCTAGGCAATGGGTTTAGTGAAGTGAATTAAACAGAAGCTTGCTACCTTCATGGAGCTTAACACTCTAAAGAAGATGGACAAGGAAACATTGTGACAGTTGAGATTTATAGAAATGACAGGCAGCAAATATAACGCACAGAGTAGGTATATGAGACATTGAGGGTGGTTGAAATGCAAGGGAAGCCAGCAAGGCTACATCTCCGCCTCTGGCCACAGATACACTGCTAGACTCTGACTCTCTGAGTTCTGTCCCTGGAAGAGATGCAGGGAAGAAGTAACTGCGTGGGAGCTCTGACAACAACAACATAGCCAGCCATGCTTTCCTGGGAATGGTGCTTACAGGGGCTGGTTCCTGGGTGAATGTGTAGTCCCAGGGTTTTTTGTTTGTTTGTTTTTTTTTTTTTAAGATTTAGTCTCACCTTGACCACCAATAAGCTATGTGACCTGAACAAATTTTTGGAGTGGTTCCTCCTTGGTTGGGGTAGGGGGAGGGTGTTGTCCAGAGGTATTGAGATACCTGAGTGCTTCCTGCTTGGTCTGGAGGTACCAAGACACCTGAGTGCTTCCTGCCTGGTCTGGGGCGGGGGTACCGAGATCCTCTGTGTTTGTATTTTTCACAGGGAAGCTGAGAACACAATCTCCGTGGATCGGCCAGTGGTAAGTGATTAGGTTCTTAAATATGAGACAATCTACGGGTTCACATTCCCAGCCAGGCAGGGGCAGGTGGTGGTGGGGAGAGTGGTTATGGGTAAGGGCAATTTGATGTATAGGGCAGAAGGAAAATGATTCTTCCATTGTAGAACTATTTGGTCAGTCAGAGGCTGGGGAGTGTGGAAGAGGGGGAAGTATTTTATCAATTAGAGGAAGGCAGCTGGACTTAGGATGCGATGACAATGGCAGCTAACATTGGGTTATGAGGTTGGATCACATCTGGTTTCTCACACAGAGAAAATGAAGTGTACTGGGCTCAGGACCCCAGGGTAGAAACCTGGGTCATTCACCTTCCACCTGGACAAGTTACAGAACCCCTCTGACTCAGTTTTCTACTCTGCAAAATGGGGATTATAACAATGTCTGGCCATACTTGTGGGGTTTAAATCAATAAGCTCTCACATGTGGAAAGCCTGGTGTATCATGTGCACCAAATGTTATTTCCAAGCATTTTTTACATGTGTGGTTTGCATCATTTTTCCAACATTCCAAGACATGGATGAGGATCAGCTTTTCACAAGAGGTGATGGCTTAGAAGGGTTAAATGGCTTCCTTGCATTTCCAGAGGCAGGAAGTGGCAGTCAGGGAGGCTAGGAACTCAAATTCAGATTCACCTACCTTCTGGCCTATAGAAGCACAGAATGTATGTGTATATGTGTGTTGTGTGTTTATCTGTGTGTGGTGTGAATCTGGTGTGGTGTGTGTATATATATGTGTGTGGTGTATGGTATATGTGTGTTGTGTATATATGAGTGGGTGGTATGGATGTGTGTGTTGGTGTGTATGTGTGTGGTGTATATGTGTATGTGTGTGATGTGTATCTGTATGAGGTGTATATGTGTGTGTGGTGTGTATTATATATGTGTGTGATGTGTATGTGTGTGTGTTGTGTGTATATGGGTGTGGTGTGGATGTGAGTGTAGTATGTGTGTGTAGTGTGTATATGTATGTACGTGTTGTGTATGTATGTGTGTATGTATATATATTTGTGTGTGTGTTGTGTGGCATATATGTGTATGTGTGGTATAAATGTGTATGTGATGTTTATATGTATGTGTGTGGTGTGTATATATATGTGTGTGTGGTGTGTATATCAGTGTGGTGTGTATATGTGTGTGTGTGCGTGGCTTGAAGATTCTTGGGTCTGCTGTAGAGCTTTGGGCTATTCTCAGTGAGTGTGACTTGAGCCAGAACAAAAGCCCCACTGCCTGCCTTTCATGCAGTGACTTCCATGATCACAATGCTGAGTCCATGCTAATGTGGGAGCCAGGTACCTTCCTAGCCATACATCTCATCTGCGTGTTAGGTGTCTTGCTCTTTCTCATCCTATGGATGCTGGGTCAGTGTAGAGTGTATATCAGGGCACTCAAGACTTCATGGACTAGGGGCATGCCATCCACAAGGCCCTTGATTCAACTCTAGCACTGCTTAGAAAGGGAAGGAGGGTGGGTTATAGGAGCTGGCATGTTACATGAGTACAGCAGGTCAATGTAGGGATTCTAATGTCCCTACAGAACTATCTTTGCCAGCAGCTTTCAAATGAAACTTGACTTCAGCATTGGAGGTACAACAGGGCTTAGCTGACTGTTGCCACAGGAAATAGAAGGGCCGTACAATTGCCAAACCTTCTGGTTTACAAAAGAAGCCCAAATCCTGGAAACCCATACTAAAACTCTCTATTAAAAACAAGATCTCTTAAAGCAAACTAATTTTCACTCAGGTTTGAGTGAGCCTTGTTTTGGTAACCAATTTTATTTTTAAAGGATTGGAAGGTCCTTTTCCTTCCCAGTAGATAGGCAGCTGGCGGGGGGGGGGGGTTAAAGACAGAGTTTCTCTGTGTATTGCCCTGGCTGTCCTGGAACTACCTTTGTGTGTAGACCAGGATGGCTTCAAATTCAGAGACCTACCTGCCTCTGTCTCCTGAGTGCTGGGATTAAAGGCATGCATAACTACCACCTTGCAAGCTGTCAGTTTCTTGGTGTGGAGGGAGAATGCTCTTCTCCTTTTGTCCTCCATGACCTTTAAAAAAATTTTTTTTATCTGTGTATGTGTATGTGGCTGCACAGACACACATGTGGAGGTCAGAGGACAAATTGTGACAATCCTTTTACCATGTGATTCCCAGGGGTCACACTTGGGTTGTCAAGCTTGGTGGCAAGTGCCTTTACCAGCTGAGCCATCTCATTGGCTTTCATACCCTTTTAAGCTCCGATTGATTACAGTATCTGGATCCTAGAGCCTTGAGCACTGGCTATCCTAGAAACCTGATTTTCACCTATTCCCCATTTACTGTTTCCCTTTCTATGCAGAAAAAGAAAAAAAATAAGGTAGGTATAACAGGGTGAGTGGGCAAGGTTCTGTGAATGTGTTTGTGTACATGTATGCATGTGTATGTACACATGTGCAACACGTGTGCATGTGTGTGTACATGTGTAGCATGTATAAGGTATGCTTCTTCCTTCTGTCCTTGGAGCCTCTGCTGGGCTGGCTACTCTTCCAGGTGCTTGTCATGTGTTACCTCAATCTCACAGTAATCCTAGGACAGCACTGGAGCCAGGTGGTCCCCCAGAGTCTGTGCTCTGAAACACCACAGCCATCAAACAAAGTTTGGTGTGGGTGCTTATGGTGGCCCTGGAGAATCTATCAAAGAGGTTCTAGCATGGGTGCTAGTCCAGACCAGAGGGAATGTGTACTATATGCAGTACTTGTAGCAACCCGTAACAACCCCCCACACCCCATAATAGCATCTACAAGGTAAGTACTGTTTGTGCTTTTTAAAAGTAGGGTTCACATTCAGAGAAGTGAAGCAATGTGCCCAAGGGCACACATCTAGCAGGTGGGGAGCCGGAACCAGTACCATATGTCTGCTCTGAGACCAGTCTCTTGTCCCTTACACTCCAAGGCCTGTGCTGTCAAGACTGCATGTGCGTCCATATATGGCTGGTCCCCTGCCCACTGGTCCCCTCAGACCATCACTTCTGCTTGTTAGAGATCTCCACAAGCTTCCTTTGCTTGGGCAAGAGCTGTTGTTTAGAGGAGCAAGCTGGGGTCTAAGGAGCCTCCTGGCGCCAAAGCTGGCAGAGCTGTTCTCCCATGTGTTCCCCAAGGGGACCTAAGCATCATGGGAGGACAGGCTGGTCAGGCTGCCTTTGTGGCTGAGACTGCTGACCTCATTTCATTCTCTGCACTTTGGCTCCAACCCTGCCGCTTCTACCACACCAACACAGGCATGGCATGGCGGCCACTGTCTACCCCTTGTAGTCTCTGCACTTGCATGAGCAGAACCTTAAAGTAACCCTTCTGTTGCTGTAACACCTTCAGTGTTTGCACAGTACAGTTTTACATTCACTAACTCACCTGGTCCCCACAAAAGCCCTACCAGAAGGAAAAGTCGGAGTTTATCAGCTCCATTAATGGATGAGTAAATGGTACTGAAGGTGTTTCTCACACGGGGTAAGGGGGGGGGTGGGAGAAAGCCACCAAACAATAGATGGTGACAGGCCCCTTGGGTACTGAGGGGCTGGAGCCCTGCTCTCTGCTAGGATGGCCTTGACCTTGTGGTTATTCCCTCTGCTGGGATTATAGTTGTATGCTACCTTGATGGGCCCGAAAAGCCTCACTTTTAATGGGTTTTACATTGAGTTTCTGGGGGGAATGAAACATTTGAAAAGTCACTACTGTATATCATATGCTTTCAGCATTCTTAGAATTTTTCTATTACTACTTTGTACTATCATGAGAAATGTGGTTGGTGTGATAAATATTGGACCTATTAACTTTATACAACACATTAATAATTTTTAGGAATATGAATAAAAGTGAGAAAGAACTGAGGTTCAAGCAGACATGGTATACTCAAGGCTAGCCTGGGCTACATAGTGAGATTCAGCCCCAAACAAAATCACACACGCACTCACGCACGCACACACGCACTCACACACGCACTCACACACACACTCACTGAGGACCGCAGAGACTTGGCATCTCTCCCCCAGTCACACAGCTTGTCAGTGCAGAGATGGAACTTGAATTGAGAGCTCCTGAGTGTGACCATTTCCTCTTCCACTGGACAAAGCTGCTCCAGGAGGGAGGCTGCCTTTTGTGCCTATTAGCCATTAATCCTTGCTTCCTTCCTGCCCACCCCATTTTCCTCCCCTCCCCTTCCCCAGCCCATCATCTTTGTTTCAGACAGAGCAAACAGCAACAAGGAGCTGGGTGTGGACCAGGAGGCAGAGGAGGGCAAAGACAAAGCAGGGCCCGATAAGCAAGGGGAAAACCCACAGGTTTCTGAGCATGCGCACGGATGGGGAGTGTAGCTCACAGTGGGGCTCTGCTATGCTCTAGGGATGCATGGGAGTTATGGCGACTCCCAGGGAGGGTCTCTTAAACATGGAGGGGTTTGGGATCGTCCCACTGACCTTTCCTCTCAACAAATTCCTTTGAACTTTAGGGTACTTCTTGGGTAAATGTCTTAGGGTTGCTGCCACCCCAAACTAGTCCTGGGATGAAAATGATAGGACCGCGCCTATGAAGCTTCTATGGGCAGGACGACAGCGCTCAGGAAGACAATGGCTGGGACAAGCGTGCTGGAGAGAGCTAGGCTGACCTGTCTTCAGTTCAGAGTTGTTGACAAGGGAGGAAAAAGGATGGTAGCAGAAAGAGAGAGGGAGAGGGAGAGAGAGGGAGGGAAAGGGAGAGAGAGAGTTGTCTGGCAGCAGCCATGGAGGTCTGCAGAACTCTGGGACCATGAACTCTACCCAGGAGTACTAACATAGTGGACTGGGGAGAGGGTCCTTAAAGGACTTGGCCACAGAGACAGAGGTGGCTAGAGGACCTAGTTAGAACAGTCAGGCTCAAAACACTAGGGAAAGTTCTATCTGGAGGAGAGTAGGTAGAAGGTCGAGGATGCTGTCTGCATGTTGCCATGGCACCTGTGTCCTGTGACCCGAGGTGCCAAGGCTGCTGAACATTGAGGATCCCCACTCAGGCTCAGCGGGTAGACAGAGAACACAAGCCTGTGCCAGCTCGTGTCGCTTTGTGGGGCAGTATGGGATTGAGGCCTGGGTTCCCATGAACCAGTCTCCTTTGTGTCCCAACAGGCACGGCCTGGCCACACAGACCAGGAGACTGAAGAGCAGCAACAGTTCCGGAATATCTTCAGGCAGATCGCAGGCGATGTACGTGTTTCTTTCCCTCCTAGCCCAGGGCTCCCAACTCAAGAGACTCACTGTCCAGCAGAGGTCATTTTGGTTTGGGAGAACCAGAGGACATGTGTCACATCACAGAAACTTATGCCTTTGGGTTCGGGACTAACACAACCATTGGTGGCTCACAGCCTTCTGGCTGTGTTGGACAGCTGAGGGTACAGAAACTGGCCTGTCTTGCTCAGAAAAGCCCCAGCTTCCCATGGCAGAAGAAAGGGGATGTGACAAATGGGGATAGCTGGGACTTGTCCACTGGTTGCTCTGCCCTTCACAGTTCTTCTCTCCCTTAGGACATGGAGATCTGTGCAGATGAACTCAAGAATGTACTTAACACGGTGGTGAACAAACGTGAGCAACTGACTCCAGATGAGGGGGATGGGCATGGGCCACAGCTGTCTGAAAGCAGCTCCTCACCCTTCTCCATCCCCCCAGACAAGGACTTGAAGACACAGGGGTTCACACTGGAGTCTTGCCGAAGCATGATAGCTCTCATGGATGTATCCTTCCTGCCACCATCCCCAGTCCTCTTATATCTGCCCATAGAATCAGGGGAACAATTAGGGGTGCCCATGCCCAGGGAAAGGCTTATGGGATCCTGGCAGGGGTTGCTTTGGAAAGATACCCTATTTTGGCTGGTTATCACCTCCTGTCTTACCACAGGCCTGAAATTCTGCTTGGGATGCTGCCCAAACAAGGATTAGTCTTGGGGGAACAGGCTCTATGGGTTATAGAGATGGCAGGAACTCTGGGTGGTTAAGAGTGGAGGAGATCAGGAGCCTCAGTAGATCACGCTGGTTGCTCTGCCTTCCCAGCATAGTACCCTAGATACCCTTCTCAGTTTAGGGAGATCTTACTAAGTGCCTGTGGTCCTGACATCCATCCTCCAGACAGATGGCTCTGGACGGCTGAATCTGCAAGAGTTCCATCACCTCTGGAAAAAGATCAAGGCCTGGCAGGTAGGATGAGAGTAATGTGTGAGTGATAGCCAGGGTTAACTTGGGATTAAGTGTGTAACTGCTATCTTTGAATGTTCTATTTTCAGAAAATCTTCAAACGCTATGACACAGATCATTCTGGCACCATCAATAGCTATGAGATGCGGAATGCAGTCAATGATGCAGGTGCTGGGGCATGGGGGGAGGTGAGGGTAATAATAAAAAAACCTGAGAGCTGGGGAGAGCAGGAGCAGATGACTAGGGCCCTGCTAGAGAAAGCGGGGAGATTCTCCTTTCCCAGGCTAGTGTGGCCAAGAAGCAGGGAACTTCACTGAGAACTTCACTCCCCTTTCCTCTCCCTGCCCTTCCAAGGCTTCCACCTCAACAGCCAACTCTATGACATCATCACCATGCGCTACGCAGACAAACACATGAACATCGACTTTGACAGTTTCATTTGCTGCTTCGTCAGGCTGGAAGGGATGTTCAGTAAGTGTCTTAGGGCTTCTGTTGCTGTTGTTCATGTGAAGAGACACCATGACCATGACAACTATTTTAAGGAAACACTTAATTGGGACTCACAGTTTAGTCTATTATCATCATGGCAGGAATCATGGTGGCATGCAGGCAGGCATGGTGCTGGAGAGGTAGCTGGGGGTTCGGTATCAGGATCAGTAGGTAGCAGGAAGAGAGAGTGATACTGGACCTGGCTTGCACATCTGAAACCTTAAAGCCTTAAATCCCTCTTCCAAGGCCACACCTCCTAATAGTGCCAACCCCTTTAGGCCAATGGGGGACATTTCCATCCAGATCACCACAGTGAGTGAGGGGCTACCTTCAGCTTTCTCACTCCCTTTTCCCATGGTACAGCTATGGCAGTAACTGATCTGACAACTGCCCCATCTCCTCCAGAGGCTGCATGTCAGTCCTAACTCCTATCAGTCAACAGGCCAAGAAGAGATGGATGACAAGGGGAGATGCTGGTTAGGTTCTGCAGGGATTCTTGTGGAAGGACAGCAGTGGGCACAGGGGCTTCCTAAATTACAGATCTGAGCACTTAGATAATGCTCACTTGTGATCCAGCAGGCAGTAGAGGCAGGATTATGAATTCAAGGCTCCATGGATAGACCTTGGTTCAATAACACAACAAAGGCAGGCAAGATGAACTCAGCTGCCATGTGTCTGGAGACCTGCGTTCTATGGCTGAAACCTGTAAGGTGGAAGGAAAGAACCAATCTTAGAGTTGCCCTCCAACCTCTACACGTGTTTTGTCATATGTCCCCACATGCACACACAAGAATGAATTATTTAAAAGCAAACACAAGCAGACTAAGCCAAAACCCTAAGGGGCGGGGGTGGGGGAGATTAAAAAGGAGAGGGCAAATGATCATGGCGGAGGTAGTGACTGGCTTTTGGTCTATGCTTTCTTTCACACAGGAGCTTTTAACGCATTTGACAAGGATGGAGATGGCATCATCAAACTGAATGTTCTTGAGGTAAGCACAGCAAACAGAACGTCCCTGGCACCATAGAACCTAGCAGACTGGCCCCAGTGTGTTCATCACTCCAAGGACAGGAACTTGGAAGGAAGCCTAATGAAGACTGTGGTTCCTGGGGTGTGTGTACCGTGAGAGCTTTTGCTCCCCCATCCCCAAGTTGCACTGCCAGGAAGCGCCTTCCTAGAAGGCCCAGGAAAAGGAGCAGGCTTCTCCTTTTAAGAACCTGTCCCCTTTCCAATGCAAGAGATTCTAGAATAGACGGGCCTCTTTGCTTGCTTTTGTACTGACCTGGGGCTTCATTTTTCAGTGGCTGCAGCTTACCATGTATGCCTGAAGGAGGCAAGCCTCATGTACAGTCAACCAGGATTCCAACACAGCTAGAGCCATCGACCACAAAGAACCCCGTAGCCCTACCTCCACTAAGTCTAGGGGGCTTCTGGTCTTGCTGCTTCTCCACATTGCCCCAAACCTGATGCTTGGGAGAGCTCTTTGCCACCTGAAGGCTAGTGTCTGTCCCAGCTAGGTGTAGCTGATTCTGACCTGCACACTTAGCTTGCACTGGGCTGCCCACAGGATCTGCCAGTAGTACTCACTCATACAAGAACCCAGTCACAAAGTCTGCACTCACTTCTGTCAGTTTCAGGATGGGTTTACTCTGGGGTAAACAGGGATGATACTTTGGGTTTTCTGATTAAAAAAAAAAAAAAAAAATGTGGCCGCGTTCTGTAAAACAGCTAAATAAAGGCACACATATGGCTGGTTCCACTGTTTTCTTTAACATTTCTCAGCCACAGCACAACTGCCGTACTTTCATATATCACCTCCAGAAAGACCGAGTTTGGGGTTAGGGAGATGGTTCAGTAGGTACAGGGCTATGAAAGCAAGCCTGGCAGCTCACACCTGTAACTCCAGTACTGGAGAGCAAAGAGAGCAAGGGACTCTATAGGCTTGCTGGCCAGCCAGTAAGCCAAAGGGACAATGTTTGGTGAGAGCCTGTCTCAAACACTTGGGGCAATGGCTCACTGGGTAAAAATGCCCTGAGTTTGGATCTCACGCAACCACATAAATGCAAAAGCCTGTTGGAGTGATCATCCACCTGTAATCGCATCCCAAGGGAGATTAAAAAAAAAGGGGGGGGGGTCCTTGGCACAAACGCTGGATTAGCTCTGGGTTAAAGTGAGAAACCTGGGCTTCAATATCAACAGTGGAGAGTGATCAAGGAAGATATTATTAACCAGCCTCCACAAGCATGCACACACCATACACACACAAAAGGGAGATAGAGGAAAATACTAGAAGTTCATCTGACCTCCACACATGTACACAACACAAAAGAAAGCCCAGCTTAGTCTATGGATATACCTGATCCTGTCAGGTATTAGAATGGCTGGGTCTGGAGAAACTATACTAATGGGAGAAAGCTCTCATTTCAGGATAAATGGGAAATACATATAGTCAAAGGCTTGAGTTCTGCTGAGATCATGCCTACTGCCCTTTTAATTATTTGTAATCTTGTTTTATGTGTGTTTTGCCTACATTTATGTCTGAGCATCTCATGTATGCCTGGTGCCTGTGGAAGGCAGAAGAGCCATCAGATTCCCTAGAGCTGGGAGCTAGAGATGGTTGTGAGAGCCATGGGGGTACTGGGAACTGAACTCAGGTCCTCTGGAAGAGCAGCCAGTGCTCTTAACAGGAGCCATCCCTCCAGTCCCACCACTGCTAGTGTTTGAGCACAGGGACCACTCCGACTTTTCCAAGATCGCTGGTGTGAATACATATGGACAACAGAAGATGAACCAGAAGTGGGGGATGATAAAGTACATTTTATGTATGAAATCATGAAATGAACACATTCTAAGTCAAATAAATGGGTAACAGGATGAGCAGTTACTACAGGGCAATGCAGGAGAGGTGATCCCCCACCCCCAATTCTAGCTCCTCTGCTCACTGGCCTGTCTGACATTAAAATAATCCCTGACTCTTAAGTTTAATCTGGACCTTGTGTGTGTCCGAGGCACATATACAAGCACCATGCTTCCTGCCCACTGACTTGTTCTTTATGTCAAAATGGAAAGGCTAATCACGAAGACACAAAATAACAAAATGAACACTTAGTAAAAGTACTTTATTTTCTTCTTGTATTAGCTTTATATATCGCTTACAAAGTTATGAAGTTCACAGCTTTTATACCAAAATGTAAGAAGGCTGTTTTATTTAATTTTGAAATACAGTAAGAAACCAAGGTGCTGGGCAGCTCTGGGCATCCACTACCTGCCACAGCCTCTCCTTCTCCACCCTCTGCTCTGCCAGCACTGGGATACTTCTGGGCCATGTCCCCTTGGGGTTGGAGGTTAAGTGGTGGGTTAATTACAAGATTTCACACACATCTGCATGTGAAGAGTGTGACCCAATGCAAGCCCACTGCAGTTTCCTCCTTTCCTACCTATCGTCTCCCTCAAACCCAAGGTTCTCAATGACAGGACAGGGATGAAACCTCCCTGAAGTGTGACAAGTACAGCCTTACAGTAATTCTAGAACTCTCCTCGAAGCAACAGGAACAAATTTGCTAAGTAAGCATATGCAAATCGCAGCTATTTAACCAAAACCACAAGCAGGTGTTCTTCAAATCTTACTTCACAATAAACTTCAGTTTCCTTCCCAATTATCTTCCATAACATAATAGTGTCATTCTTGTAAGTGTACACTTACACCCAGCAACTAAGCCATATGTCATGCATTGAAACTGTCCCATAACTCTACCATAAAACAAACAAACAAACAAACAAACAAGCAAAAACAAACCCAAAACCTTTGTTGGCAACAATCACTTCAATCATAAAAGTATTGGTGTGGATTTTATGTAGTTCAGGAATTTGAATTTTTAATCGCTAACTCTCCAGAATTAAACATTTTCTTCACAAAAGCAACAAATGTAATGCTAATAACGACTTCTCAAACTTAAGTAATGTCAGGATGACATTTTTGCTCTTTTCTTTATTTGTATTGTTTACAGTTGAGCAGAGTATGCCAAAATGTGTTTTGAAAATTAAAAACAAAAACAAAAAACCCAAAAAACTGAAAGTGTGGTATTTTATTAAAATAGTTACTGTAAACACAAAAGGATTTTTTAAGGATTTTCTTTGCTTTGAGCAGCTGGACTAGGCATAAAAAAATTTAAAACCATTAAAAATGACCTGCAAGTACTCATAAGAAATGTCTTGGATTTTGGCAGGTCATAAGTCACTTTCCTTTCTTCATCAAATTACCAAACAAAAGTCAGCACATATCCAAGGTGCCCCTTCTGAGGAGAACTGGAGGCTGGCTGATCATGAATGACAGACACAATGAATAGCTTAAGAAGATTCCACAGTTCTGTCTTCTATGGGCAGCCACTGTTGAGGAGCCAAGGAACTCAGAGTTCTTCATTCTCAGTGCAACACAAGACAGCTCAACCTGCAGAACAGTGACCTGAGCCTGTTCTTGAGTTCATCATACTGCTTCAAAGCAACCCTGTGAGTGAGGAGGTGCCCCCACACACAAGGGTGAGCAGGCAGACACGTGCATACAACGTTACCAAGGGAAACCCAGATCACAGTTCCTGCTAGTCCTGCTGGACTGTCTGCCCTCAAACTCTCAAGCATCTTCACCACTGGTCAACACCTTGCATTTTTCCTCCCTGCTGCTCTCATCCTTCCCTACAGGGAACCAGCTTCCTCAGCACACTGCTCTGCCAACGTGGAAACTCAGAGAATGATGCAGGTTTAGCAATAAACCCAAGCTAACTTCCCTAATAAATCACTTCCCAGAGACAACGAAGTGTGGCTCCTCTGGTCACCCTTACAGGAAGTGGAGGTGAAAGGTAGAAAGGACTTTAATCTTATACATGAACAGCATAAATATGCTTTGTCAATAAGATCTCAGCATCACAATGGTTCTCTTCACATCTAAGCCATGTGGTCAACAAATTTTTCCACACAATAGGCTACATGTGAACAGCCACTCATTTGTGGGCCACTCATGAGCTAGTATTTGCTCCTAGATTTGTTCTTAACATTTTCTGGATCCAGCAAGTACTACTGGAACCATTCCTGGAGGGGGGGGGGGGGGATAGTCTTCCACGCAATTTCAGAGGATTCACAGACCAGCTTGCAGCCCATCTATGAATTCCTGGCAGAGTTGCCCTGCCCTGGAGCCTATGGGGAAGTGTGATCTGGCCAGTTACAAAAACAGAGGCTGCAATCCTAGTGCCAGAAAGCAGCGCATCCAATGCTAGGATAAATATGTGGCAAAAGGGTCCTCTCCCTCTGAAGAACTGAGTTTTGAGAACCCAGAAACAAAAGATTAGAAAGGAACACTTAGTTTTACATACAAGTCTTGAGAAAATCCAAGCACAAAGCAATCCTATTAAGGCATGTGACGTAGGTTGCTGTGCTGCAGGTGGGCTCAAAGTACCCTGTGAGCCTCCTGTGCTACTGCTCTGGGCACAGCAAGACAGTAAGAGGTGGGGACTGGCAATGGAGCAATCTGAAAGGCGTTGAGGCTCCATGAGACTCTGAGAGCCAGAAGCAGGCCTTCCGTTCACGCCTCCAGCGAGTGCAGCAGTGAAGGGAGCCGCCACACTGAGCACTCTGGAGTGACTTCCTAGGAAATGCTGTCTTAGCGCTTCCTGTCCTGGAACTTGTCTGAACTCTAAAATACAGCAAGCAGAGCAGCCAGGCTGTTTCTAGGGACTCTACTATGTTTCCTTTAGCACCTACAGCCAGCTTTGTTCATCTACAGAGCACTTAATAGTGAAACACTGCACATAATTATTTTTAAAAAATTTGCTTCAAATTTAAATACCCAGTTATTTCAAAAGGAGAAATTAAAACTGATCCTGAAAAATCTATCATAAGCCATCATAAGAACATAAAGCAGAAATCACAAACTGAATCAATAAAATATGTGTATGATTAGGGTCAAACTGGGTAACCAATTAAAATCTGAATCTTTAATAAACACCAATAGTCTAGTAGCATAAATCACTGTATGTCATTTCTCCCAGAAGAGTATGGTTCCTTAGCATGTGCTTAAATATCACCCTTACACGCTCCAGCACAGACTTGAGTTGCATGTAACCTATCATCCCACAGACTGCCCAGAATTTGCTAATGGTACATCTGGCTGTGAACCATTTTCTCCTTCCCAGCTTCACTGGAGAAGGACAGAGTGGCCCGTGTGAGGGGCCAATGTGAAAATAGTTTATGAATGACTTCCCAACATGGGAGGCAAAAAAAAAACTTCATGAATCCATTTTGCTGTCATCTTCAGCATGTCGTTCAATATGTCCTGCAACGTCCTAGGGAAAAAAGGGAGCCCTGTTAGAAACAAACAGGCATCAGGGCAGTAGCAAGTTAAAGCCGAGGAACATGGAACTGGACTGTGTATCCATTAGGTTATCCTGCTAACCAACAGGGAACTATCCACTTAGAGACTATGGATGTCTCACCTCTGCACAAGAGCATACACAAAGACTCTGATCCAGCTCTTTATTAAAAATAGCTCGATTATTTTTTTTGAAAGTCTTGTTTAACTCATTCCCAAATTCCTGAGTAATGAAAAGAAAAATTCCTAGTCCCTCCCTATTTATTGTAATCCCGAACACCTTAAAAAGCAAACAGGGGTTGCTGGTCTTTGCACTAAGTCAACGATTCTCAATCTGTGGGTCGAGGCCCCTTTGGGGATTGAACAATCCTTTCAGAGAGTCACATATCAGATATCCTGCATATCAGATATTTACATTACGATTTGAAACAGTAGAAAAATTACAGTTATGAATAGCAACAAAAATAACTTTATGATTGGGGTCTGCACAACATGAGGAACTGTATTAAAGGATTGTAGCATGAGGAAGGTTGAGAATCACTTGTCTAAGGTATCTGTTGAGCCCAGGTTGATCCAATCCCACAAATACCTGCTTGGATCCTTTCCTAGCTGTGAAAAAAGCATCACAATTCTTCCAGCGACACTTCAGTGTCTGAAAGTTCGGATTAGTGTGGTCAGTCAGCAGATGCTGTTTTAGATGATCCACAACACCAAATATCAGAGTGCAGCCATGCCACTGTAAGAAAGGAGGGGGGAGGTACATGAAGAAAAGCACGTAAAAACACATACATGTGTGCACACACAAACACCTTTTCCCCTTCACTATGTAGCTCTGGCTGGCCTAACTTGCTAGGTAGACCAGGCTGGCCTTGCACTCACACTCTAGCTATCTGTGGGGAGATGAAATGATGCCCCTCTGTGTCCAGCTGGAGCAAGTCCTTTATCTTGTATCATAAAATAAAATCTGTACATTTATTTTGTAATCTTTTTCTTCCGGTTTTTTGAGACAGGGTTTCTCTGTTTAACAGCTCTATTTCTGGCTGTCTTGGAACTCACGTTGTAGACTTGTAATCCATGTCCCCCGCCAAAGGCAAGCAGCTTTCCAAAAACCCTGAAAAGGATGTATTTAACAACTCTAAGAACCATGAAACTAAACTACAAAATGATAGAAGGACACACCTGCAATTCCAGCACTTGGGAGGCAGAAGCTGGAAGATCCGGAGTTCAAGACCAGTTAGGCTACAATAGTGGGTGGGAACCCAACTAGTATGGACTACGTGAGACCTGTCTCAAAGCAAACAACTACCTGCTGTGGAAGTCTGACTTTTAAAACTCACAACTTCTATCACTCAAATCACATTCTTTTTACTTACCCTCTTAAAACAAAAACTTCTGTAAACAAGTAGCTCAATCTCATGTATTACTCATAAAGCACAGACTTTGCACTTGCTTCCAAACCTGCAGCTTTGTAATGAACGTTATGACTGCCAATTCCAGGATGCTCACTTAAGTTCTAGTTAGCATGTATGAATTATGCATAGTGGGTTTACTCTGTTATTCTCGCACATGCATACAATGTACCTGGGTCACCCTCTCATCACCCTCCAGTCCTTGAATCCTGCTGATTTCTTAGTCTCCCTCCTTCTCAAAAGTGACCTAATGAGCTTCATGAAGTTGCTTACAGAAGTGCCAGCCACAGGTTATTTGTACAACACCATGAGGCAGAGTGGCTACACCAAAGAAAGCATCTCTTCTCTTAGCAACCAGTTACTCCGTTAGATCCTCAGAGAAGGGAGGGACCTTGCAAGCCTCTCCCTCTAGGGGTGTCTATTACTAAATAGCAATGAAAATCTGAGTTTTATTTTTTTTTCCCCAGTGAGATTATTTCAATTTTCTTTGTGTTACAGATCTAGTCCTCTATTTTGATCACTTCCCCTGAGAAGACTAAGAAGCAAAGACATTGATATATGCCAGAGCTGAAAAATAATCAGGTTATAGACAAAACTAGAATAAAATTTGAAAAAACATTCAAAATTCCATTAATTCTGATAAGAAAGTCAGGGTTTGGGGGAAAGAACCCTAGTGCCACCAACTTCTCACTGGTCACTCCCAGTCCTAGACCCAACTGAGAACAGGGCTTACAAGGCGGTGCTCCAATTTTGTGAGCTAATTATTAGCTTTCATGTCCTCCCCCAACCCCCAATACACATTAGCCCAGTGGGCCAAGTTAAAACTATAACTTTAAAATTTTAAGTGTTTCTATTCACCAGAAAATACCAAGGTAGTAAGTCAAGCCATAAAGTGTTGTATAATATTATCTTAAGATGTGTTACATTTGTTTTGGTAATGAAGAGATGTCTTGCATTCTTTTATGCTCCATTTGTTTAACTCTGTGAAGCTGTGTTACTCTGCCTGTCTGAAACACCTGGTTGTTCTAATAAAGAGCTGAATGGTTAATATCAAGCCAGGAGAAAGGATAGGAGGGGCTGACAAGAGAATAAATAGAAGGATAAAAACAGAGATGAAGGAGCAAGAAAGGTAAAAGCCCCGAGGTAAAAGGTAGACAGGATAATTTACGAAAAGCTGGCAAGAAACAAACCTAGCTAAGGCCAGACAATCATAATTAAGTCTCCATGTGTGATTTATTTGGGAGCTGGGTGCTGGACCCTCCACATGAGGTTTGACCCTCAGTACTGCAAACATAACAAAACAAAACCAACACCTAGGAGACAAAGTAAGAAGATACTATTTATGTATTTCACATCTAACCTGAGAGACTTTTCAATAAAGAAGTCAAAAGCATTCTGTGTATTCTTCCAAATGAAGCTTCTCTGCCATACATACAATGCCCATCAGCACATCATGGAATTATAATCACCAAGATCTATACACCAGCCCAGGACCGAGTAACCCTCAAGTCTAGTGACAACGGTCTTACTGCTTACCCAACAGCGGTAATTCTGCATCAGATTCAGTCGCACAGCTTGGATGCTTCCATCATAACAACCAGTGTAAATCTGGAGAAAGAGGTTTAGGGTTAGAGACTAAATACACACGAAGAAACAAATATAAAAACACCCTTCATGGAAGTATAAAGAAACATATAAGCCTCATATAAAACCTGGGTTAAGACACCAAAGCGGTATAGTAATTTCTTGACCTTAATGTTCAGAGCCCCATAGACCCTTGAGCCCTGACTCACAGCAAGATGACAGGGCTCCAAGGTTCCCACTTACTCTGGACTGGGACAGTGCTGCTAACTAAATGGAAGTCTGTATTTATTGCAAAAAAAAAAAAAAAAAAAAAAAAAGTTTTACTACTCAAGATCTTGAAAACATTCATCCCAGCAGTCCAATCTCAGAATTAAAAATAAAGCCCTCTAAGTTAAGCAGGGAGCCAGGTGTGGTGGCACCTTTAATCTAGCACTAGGGAGGCAGAAGCAGGCCGATCTCACTGAGCTCAGGGCCAGCCTGGTTTACATAGTGAGTTCTAGGCCTCCCAATACTACATAGTGAAACCCTGTCTAAAAAATAAGAAAGGAAAGAAGTTAGTTATGCATGGTTAGGTGAGTTGGCTTTAACAATGACACATTAGCCAAATCTTCTCCCTTAGTTCCTAGTGTCCTGTTCAGAGCATGTCTGCAAAAGCATTGATCTACATCTTCCATTAACAGTGGTAATAGATTTTTACTGCACTTATTTTAGTTATTCATAGAAACAGAATGCTCAACAATGTTGCTGGGTTCCTTCCCACTATTATGACAAGAAGTGAGGCATTCAGTAATGGGGCACATCATAATCAAGTTGGTAAGATGTCACTTTGCACTAGTAAAAGTAGACACATTACTATCAGCATGTGGAGTTTTAAATAAACATATTCAAAGGCAAACATCTGACAAAATAAGCAATACCCACCACACTTTTATGGATGGTCATACACATGATCATGTCTTTGTGTCCTCCATAAACTTGCAGTCGATCATGGGACTTAGGCAGAAGAAAAAAAGTTAGAGAATTATGTCAACGGAGGACTTGACACTAATGTCTTTACAAGTCTCAAAGCTGAAGCCACAGCGAGAACCAGACAGGTTTTAAGAGGCCATGGATGCTTTCCAGAAAGCATTTGAGTTTTGTCAATGTGACACTTGCACCCAGCTCTTGGAAGGTGAAGGCAGCAGAGTCAGGAATTCAGAGACATTCTCAGCTACACTGGAAGTGTGAAGCCAGTCTGGGCTACACAGCCCTGTCTCAACCCCTGTCTGCCTATTCACACCATCCACCCACAGGAAAAGGAAGGCAGTAAAAATCATGCTAGTTTTGGCAGCTGGGAGCCTGAGCAAATATCTCACAGTGGTTTCTGAGCACAATCTTTGGCCTGGTTGCTTCCTAATCATTTTAGAAGGTTTCTGAAAGTGTAGTTTGAAGGTCTGACCTTACCCCAGCCAGACAATCTCCTCAAAGCAGTCATGCAAAATACACAGGCCCAATCCTACCTGCAATTCGTAGACTCGAACAAACTTGTCCAGGCAAGCAGTCACCATTACTTTCCCCAGGATATTCACCACAGTCACTGCGTGATTGTGACCTTTATAAATGCGCACAAGCTCACCAGTCTGTACCAAAAGGGAGGGACAGTCACTAGACAGGCCTTAGGGTTCCAGCTACATTTTATGATTATAAAGGTCTAAGGGAAAATTTGGAGGTCCCTGTAAACAAATACAGCTATTCTAATGCTAATAGCTGAAGTTCTCACTCCCACAGTACTGTGACCTATGGAAAACACTACATATATCCTCTGACTTTAACTTTTGCTGATTTTGTGTATTTTGTAAGCACACATGCCATGGTACAAATGTTTGCGGTCGCTGGGCGCCGGTGGTGCACACCTTTGATCCTAGCACTCAGGAGGCAGAGGCAGCCCAATCTCTGTGAGTTCGAGGCCAGCCTGATCTACAGGCCTAGTTCCAGGACAGGATCCAAAACAATACAGTAAAACCCTGTCTTGAACAACAAACAAACAAAATAATGTTGGGAGGTCAGAGGACAACTTCGAGAGTTGGTTCTCAACTACCATGTGGGTTCAGAGGATGAAACTTACTTTATGGGGTTTTGTGGTAAGCACTTTTACCTGCTAAGCCATTCACCCTCTATTTCTGAAGTGTATCTCTGATCCAAAAGTCACAACTTCAGAGCACAAACATCAATTGCAAGTGAAAAACTCTATACCTCACCCCATGTGTCAGGTCACAGTCAAAACTCAGACACACACACACACACACACACACACACACACACACACACACACATCTTCAGGCTATGTGTATAAGACAAATTTTATACTTATACCCTAGCTATCTATTTTATATATGCAATGAAATATACAAATATATGTCTGAAATAAGAAATGATAGTCAAGCTATATTCTCACTTTTATCATTTCTCTGGTCCCAAGGAACAAGTCAGGATGGACTGGGCTCCATATGCAGAGCAGGAACAGCTTCTGTGCTGTGTCTAAGAGCTAAGTGCAGCCTCTCAGTTGTTTTTATCAGTTCTATTTCAAACACTCTGAGAGCCACGGCCCTCAAGTTTGAAGGAGGCATTCAAATGAAACCTTCCATAAACTCCTAGTCTTTCTATGATTAATGAGGTTAGGATTTCCAGGTGGTCTGGAATTATGAGCGAGAGAGAGAGAGAGAGAGAGAGAGAGAGAGAGAGCGCACACACCACACACACGCACGGTTATTATTACTCCTTTTTACTAGAGAATGGGCCATATTTAAATATTAAGAGAACTGAGGAAGCATTCTCACCACAGCTTACATGTATGTTGTGAGCATGGACCGACTGGTCACTGGAGCCGCTGAACACCAGGTCATTCACCACCTTAGAGAAAGTCAACAAATCAGCTTCTGTGCAAGATAACTTTAACACACACTAGCAAATGTGAATTTCCATCCTATTTGGAGATGTATACAAACTATGTATAAGATAATGTTTCCCAGACCAATTTTCTAACTAGAAATGCATGTCTTAACACTAGGCATTGTGATGAACTTGCCAGAACATGAACTCTACAGACCGGCTATGAACTTTCCTAGAAGGGCATTAGTATGTGACCATACTATAATAAAACATGTTTCTTGCAAGTGTTGATAAAAATGGTTGGTCCCTTTTTCACCCATGCACAGGAGACTGTGATCTCTTGACTATGCTCTTTACAAGATCCTAACAACATACCACACAGTAGTGGGAATGCTGTTCAAACCTAGCTATTTTCTCACCTTCATGCAGAGGACGGTTTTGCTGTGGCCCTCCAGGGTTCTGAGCAACAGTCCGTTCCGTGCATCACGGACACTAATGGTACAGTCATAAGATCCTACGACCAGCAGTTTTCGGGCACCTTCCTGAGCTGTGGCAAGGCAACTGACTGCCCGAGGGCCATGGCATTCAAAGATGTCCTGTCGCTTGTTGTTCTGAAAAACAAACCAACATTCTATAAAAGTAATTTAGCAAGAAAACTTCAAAAATAGATAACCAAAACTGCTATAAACTCACATCTACTACCTATCCTAAATCCTGAACACTCTAATCCCTGGCATGTCAGCTCCAATCTTCTTTGGTGCTTGGGACCTTACTCCCCTAATCTAATAGGGTAAACTCATACATTACAAACTATTTTATACCCTCAACTCAAACTGTCCCAACTCTGATTAAAAAAAAAAAAAAAAAAAAAAAAAAAACAACCCACCTCCAGTGTAGTTTCTGCCAGTGGCGTCTGTAGACTCATTCAGTTATTTTCTTTTTTGAAACAGGGTCTTGCTAAGCAGCCTAGCCAAGGCTTGAATTCACTATGTAACCAGCCCTGACTACTCTAAAACTCAGATATTCTCCTGCCACAGCCTCCCTAGTGCTGAGATGACAGGCATGAACCACTATTCCCATTGTGTTTTGTCCCCCAAAAGATAAGCTATACATCTCATGACACTTCAAAAAAATCTCTGAGAGCTACCCATTTTCTTAAATGATTCTAGATTTCTTTTACTTATGTGAATGTTTGTCTGTCTGGGGGTGGTGGTGCTACACCATGAGTGTTCAGGTTCCCATGGAGGCTATGAGGGCGCTAGCTCTCTTGGGTTTGGAGTTACTGGTATTGTCAGCAGCATGATGTGAGTGCTGGGAACAGAATTCGGTCCTCTTAACCACTGAACCATCTCTCCCATTTAAAAAAATTCAAACTCTCAGGGATGGACCCGACTCATACAAAGGCAAAATACTCTTACAAATAAAATAAGATACATAAATCTAAAACAAACTTAATTCCCCATTCATGTTACTATCATCTTCCTACATCTCACACTGGACCCCCAGATCAAGTCGTTTAACAGAAAATAGCAGCATTTATATCAAGAATGGCATGTTTACACCACAAACTCAACAACAGGGTCTACCTCACACTCCATGCATGCTTCCCTTATCAATTCTACCCTGCTTGCCAATCTTGCTCATAAAGCTTCTCACCCCCCCTCCACTCCTATTGTAGGTACATACATGAAAGTAAAACCTCATAGAAATTAAGCAAAAATCAGCAGATGGCACCTGAGAAATCTGACATGCTAAGGAAAGAATAGATTTCAGGATGGCGTGAGTGACAGACTGACCTTTAAGACAGACAGTCTGGCTTTTCTACAGGCATGGGTAAAAAAGGAAAGAGACAGCCCTGATGTTCCAAATTCACACCTATGCAACCATTCTGAAATCTGTTCTCTGCCTCTCTTCTTCCAACCATCTAAAACTCTTCCATCTGATACCATTTAAATGCCCCCTTTGTAATGTAGATCTGACACTAACTGGACAAAGGAGAAAAAAATTTTATAACTGAGTTTTTGTCCTTTATAAGTAAGATTTTAATTTACTCTTAGGTCCTACTCCTATTGCTTAAATCTATCTCTTCAGGAGACTGGAACTCATGCCTTCAATTAAGAAATCTGTACTTGTTCTTTTTGTGGAGATGTAGCTGGGAAAGGAGTTGCATGTCCCGCATTCCCAGTAAGCCAAGACCACGTGGACATACTTAAGATTGATAGAAATGTGTTAATATTTAAGACAGAACTAGCCAATAAGAAACCATAGCTAATGGCCAATGGCTTTACAATTACTATAGTGTCTCGTGTGTTATTTGGGGACTAAAGCAGCAGTGGAACCCAGGTGTTTGGTGGCAAAGAGTACATGTAAGTAACATAATGGTGCTGGCAACGTGGGTACTAAGAACTTCAACTTAAAACTTGAAAAGGGATTTTAGAAACAAAAGAACAAAGACAAACAAGGCTTCATGGTAACATCATTTTCTCAGTTGGGCTAGGTTTTGCTAGAGACAAGCAGAGACTCAAGCTGCTCCTTTAAATGAGGTTTCCTGACTCAGCATAAATGGAAAAAACTGCATGGCTGTTTTAAGAGGCCCTGCTAACAATTGAATGGTGTGTACCAGCAGCTGGCAGTGGCAATGACCACATCTCCAAGCTGGAAGCATGCTGCTTGATGGCAGCATAGACAGAGGCGGTGAGCACAGCTCCCAGTGCTGGCGGTAAACTTAACTCTGCCATCCTGGAAAGCCAGCAGCTAAAACAGCTGCAGCTTTAATTTTAGCAGTGTAAAAGACTCCTGGCTAGAAAAAGGTAGAGATATACAGTAAAGACAGATTCAGATGAAATGAAACTTCTAAAAGGTTTACGGTGTCTAAAAATATACATAGGCTTGTGGAGAAATGAAACAGGAGGAGGAGAAGAAATAATAGAGTGGCTGGGCAGTGGTGGTGCACGCCTTTAATCCCAGCACACCAGAGGCAGAGGCAGAGGCAGGTGGATCTCTACAGAGAAGCCCTGTCTCAGAAAATGAAAAAAAAAAAAAGAAATAGAATAATTAAAAAGTCACATAAAGGGCTGCCTCTCTTCTTCCAACCATCTAAAACTCTTCCATCTGACACCATTTAAATGCTCCGTTTGTAATGTAGATCTGACACTAAATGGACAAAGGAGAAAAAAAAGTTAAGAGCACTGGCTATTCTTCCAGAGGACCTGAGTTCAATTTCCAGCAACCACACGATGGCTCACAACCATCAGTAATGAAATCTGGTGCCCTCTTCTGACCTGCAGGGATACATCATACAGACTGAACACTGTATACATTAAAAAAAAAAAAAAAAAAAAAAGCATGTAAAGATAAAAAATACAGAGTCTAGATACTGTATGCTATAATGTTGTCTTTAAATTGTTTGCTGAGAAAAGAGCTACAATTGCTAAAATACATTTCATTATAAATGCTGCTGAATTAATCCAACATATATTTTGAAAATGCTTTGACTTCAAAATTTAAGTATAAGGGCAGGTTACTTGGTAAAAATTTTCCTTGTGTTTCCACAGAAAATATAAAGCTGTGGATTCCTTCCAGACTAATATGGTTTGATAAAGCCAGACCCCCTGAAGCAGTGTCCCAGGTGATCCAGCATCTAAAACAGCTGAGACGATGCAGACTTGCAGGCTACAAAAACAAGGACGCAGCCAGGTTTCTGTGTTTTGTCCTGATCCCCATGGTATAAACAGCAGGAAGCAATTTGGAGAGAACGACTCCCACAATCCTAAATGTTGTTTATAAATGTTTGTTTTCATTTAAATGGGGTTGGTTAAGGATCACAGTCTATCTCCTTCTAAAGATATAAAGGGGAAATGACATAGAAATGAATATTTTACGTTGATAGGGATTTTGGCTTATTGATACAAACAAGATTAATTTTGTTATATGTGTATTTCTCCTCTTGTTTAGTTATTGTGTTCATATAGCTCATTTAAAATGCAATGTATAATTAAGTAGATTATAGACACCTATGATAGTCAAAACTTAGGTTTGTTAGGTTTTGTAGATATATACATATATTTCAAATGGATAGGCATTCTTCAAACCTTTGAAAGACCTATAGAATATGGCATTTAAAATGGTTTAGGGTTTTTCATGACTATGAGACACAAATGCTCCTGGCAAAACCAATTACGTCTGAGGGGAAGATGGGCATTGAAGAAACTCATTATGGAGTATGTTTCAATATGGCAAGACAAGCCATTTCAGCAAGAAACAATTCTTGCCTAGACTGTTTGACTATTGCTGTATAAAGTGGACATGCAGGACCCACAGGAAAGTGACTGCTGAACTTGCAAAAAAAGATGGACAGTTCCTGCTTCATGGAAGAGTCTGCCAGACATTCTGCAGGACACAGGAAAATGACTGACAAACTGCCACAATATGTAGACAGTTTAAAATTTCCTGCTTCACTGAGAAGTCTGCCAGACACACTAGACCTATGGGCTGAAGATGGATGCCCCAACATTACAGAAGAACTTCGGGTGACTGTCCAGGCAGTAAGATGTCTCTGTCAATTCTTTATTATTCTTCTGTGGTCTTTGATGGAGTTCAAGACAGATAGTTATGATTATAGTTTTCCTTAGACTAAAAGATAAGTTATACATAAGACAA
Source organism: Phodopus roborovskii (assembly GCF_943737965.1). Lineage (NCBI taxonomy): Eukaryota > Metazoa > Chordata > Mammalia > Rodentia > Cricetidae > Phodopus > Phodopus roborovskii. The sequence continues at coordinate 32,721,307 of NW_026126416.1, read as the reverse complement.
TAGACCCACAAAGATAGGATAGATGACAGAATCTTTTCTTTTTTTAAAAAAAAAATCTTACTAAATGTTAAAGGACTAAATATTATAACTATAGTTCTTACTTGATAATTGTTTTGTTATATATAATTTTACTAAGTTAAAGTTAAAACTTTTCTTTTTATTTAGAAAGAAAAGAGGGGATGATGGAGAATGCTCTTCTGTATATATGTTTGTCTTATTGGTTGATGAATAAAACACTGACTGGCCAGGCAGGATGATAGGTAGGACTAGGAGACAATGAGGATTCTGGGAAGTGTAGGCAGAGAGGAGTCATCATGTGATCCCAGAAAGCTGGGCAGATCAGAATATAAGCAGGGACAAACAGGAAAATCACTCTCTTCTCTACAAAGATGTAGCAGGCAAAGGAGATGCATGTCCCGCATTCCCGGTAAGCCAAGACCATGTGGAAATACTTAGATTGATAAAAATGAGTTAGTATTTAAGACAGAGCTAGCCAATGACCAACAGCTTTATAATTAAAAAAAAAAATCTGCACTTATCATTCACTTGATTATAAACATGTTCAAGTCTTCAAATTTCATTTTCTAAGTTTCTAAAAGGCAAAAACTATGTTACATCACATTCCTTATATAGTCCCAGCCAGTGCTACACTGGCTGTACTAAATAAACCCTGGGGATGTGGTGCCATAACCAGCCGCACTCACAAGCCCTGAGTCCATTACATATTGCTCTCATTTCCTCTTTTCATTTGCCTGCCCACAAAGCTTCCTACAAGATCTCCCTGACTATACTATGAGTCTTCTCCAAGGCTCATAGTATATGAGTGAGCCTTGCTTTCTAAAGCAGAGATGGGAGTGAGTCTCAAGATGTAAGCTTACTACTGATTGGGACACCAAGAGCTTCTTAACCTTCTTCTTCTGTGTGATGACACTTTTAATTATCAACTAGACATAACCTAGCATCATCTGGGAAGGGTCTCAGTGAAGGTTATGGGCTGGCCTGTGGCTAAGTCTGTGGGAGACGAGGACTACTCAGTACAGGGGGAGGGGGTGGGGACACCATTCTTTGGTCTGGTGCCTGACTACATAAGTGAAGCAAGGGAGCTGAACACACAAAGCATGCATGTATACACCTCATTCTGCTCTTGGTTATGGATATGACTAGTGGCTTCTTCAAGTTCTTGCCTTGAATTCTACTCAGTAATGGTCTACCCTGGAACTGTCAGCCAAATAAACACTTTCTTTTTGAGTTGCTTTATGTTGGGGGTATTTTGTCATAACAAAAGAAACTAAGATACTCTGGGCCCAACACAGGAAAGACGGTGAAGTTTGCTCACCGAATGAATTTATCTTTGGGATGGGAAAGGAGGAGGTTGCATGGCTGTTAGAGGAATCCTCTGATTTCCCCTCAAAAAACAAGGCATCCTCATGAACCCTAAATTGTTCTCCAACCACATCATAGTCAAAAGTCAGGGAACTCAGATTCATTTTCCATGGTGTCACTCTTAAGTGAGATAAACTGGTTTAACCTATGACTCATTATTTGGCCCAAATATTCAGGCTTGGTTTAATTTAGTAGTGCTGCATTTTGGTCCTGGCACATGTGAGTCTGAGCAAACAGAACAGAGGATTGACTTCACTTGCACTAGAAGGAAACTGCTTTTAAATAAAGGCTAATTCTGCTGTTTCCTCAAACCAGAAGAAACCCACCTTATACCTTCATTCTACTTACAAATGGCAGGGAAATTCAGCCTATTCCCCCACTAACCTTTATGTTGAAGGTGACCACAGTGCCATTTGCTAGTCCAGCATAGAGCATTCGCCATCTGTTATGAAGGCAGAGAACCCGGTCTTCCAGTTTTAATTGTTCCATACATTCTCGGGTCTGAAAAAACAAAACACCCCAAACCCAAAACAATCTCTTACTAACAGAGGATAGAGACAGATGTGTGAACAAATGCTCCTCAAAACACTTTAAAATGAGGCTGAGAAGCATAGTAGACTATCTGAGGTATTTTTCAAGATCCCAGGGTGTGAGGGTACTATTAAAAAAACAGCTTAATAATATTGATATTTCTAATTAAAAATGTATATATATTCTTAAGAGGGCTGACTTCACTGTTAAGCTTAAATGAACAATGATAAATAAATGATAAAGCTGCATCTGGCAGATTGGTGATGTGCTCAATTGGCTTAGTACTTGTCTAGCAGTCAGGGAGCCCTGGGTTCAATCTCCAGCACATCATACTGGGTGTGATAGCTCATGCCTGTTTCTCAGTATTTGGGAGGTACAAGTAGGAGCACCAGAAGTTCTGTCAATTTGATGCCAGCCTGGAACATGATACCCTGTGTGGAAGCCAGAGGACAACTTGCAGGGCCGGTTCGTTCCTTCCACCATGTGGACCCCATGGATCTAAATGCTGGACTTCAAGCTTGCCAGGGAGTTCCTTTCTCCACTGAGCCATCTAGCAGGCCCCTCCATCAGCTTTTTAAACTGAGTTCTGAGGGTAGAATTCAGGTTTTCTTCAAGGCAAGCACTTTACCCCATAAAGTTTAACTTTTAAAGAAATTAAATAGACAGGGGCCAGTGAAATGGCTCAGCAGATAAAGGTTCCTGAAGGAAGCCATGCTTGATGACATGAGTTTGATCTCTTGGACTACAATGTAGAGAGAAAAAACTCTGTAAGTCATTCTCTGACCTCCACACCCCCAACATGACACACATGCACAAAGACACATGCACATATATGCACAAAGTAAATAAATGAAATTTAAAAATATTGCAGCTAGGATAAATTCTGGCATTTGATATGAAAATAAGATTTATGAGAAAGACCAAGGGAGCTATACTGCTAACATTACAATATTAATAGATACTGATGAACAAACAGAAAATGTGGTTTATGCTAAATCTTCTATCTACCTAAGATGGTATCAGCATGCTAAAAATACACTCTGAAACAAAACAAGAAAGTCAAATGAGAATAATGACAGAAAATATAGTTAAAGGATCAATATTACCACCAACCTTGGCATTATAGCAGCGAATGGTGTGGTCACTGGAACCAGTGTAAAGGACAGAATTCTTCCCAGAGGTGTGAGTGACAAGGAGGCAGTTCACTTTGGAAGTATGACCCTCAAAGACACCAATACACTTCCGACTCTAAAAATTGAGCATAGGTCAGATTATTACAGGATTTAGAAGGTCTGGTAGTTTGCATTAGAAATGCCCACCACAGTCTCAGGTATTTGAACGTTCTATCATGAGTTGTCGGTGCTGTTTGGGGAGGGTAAGCTGGTGTGGCCTTCCTGGACAAGGTATATCAGAGGGGGACAGGCTTTGAGAGGTTAAGATTCATGGCCTTTCAAATAACTCACTCTGCTCCATGCCCGAGGCTCATGATGGGAGTTTCGTAATCCTGACATTATGGAACACAACCCTATGTATTTATGGAACTGTAAACCCAAATAAACCCTTTCTTCTAGAAGACACTGTGGCCACAGTATTTTATCACAGGAGTAGAAAAGTAATTAATTTAGAAGAATTAGACAATGCCTTTTTGTTAGTAAAAACATGCAAAAACTCCCAGACCATTGCTATATTCACCTCAAATTTGTTGCTTAGTACACAAAGTGTGTTCAGTAAACAGTTGGTCACTGAACACCAAGAAAAGTACATATGGCGAGGTACCTATAAGTATATATTTACTAAGCAACACCCCCAAATACTTAGGTGATTCACAATGAGGCAGGAAAGAATTTCATTTAAGGCCTAAGTCAAGTTTTTCTAATATATGGACCAAGGGAACTAGCAAATCCAAATTGCTGTTAATTGCCCAGAGAAGTTATGCATTTGATTACGAGCTTATGAGAATGATCAACAATTTAAAAATGTCAGTTGCTATCGCCCTAGTGGCTTAGGAATGGTTTCCTAACAGCTATCTTAGATGCTATGTCTGTGCATTTAACAAGATCTATTTAGAATATACACATACATATCCATACACGTATCCCACAACTTAAAAATCAAACTCAATTTCCTAGATTTTTCTTATTTTTTGAGAGACAGACTCATGTAGCTTAAACTCACTTCCAGCCTTTGTACCACAGGTTAGCTTTGAACTCCTGATCCTCCTGTCTCTACTTTCCAAGTGATGGGATTACATATACTCATACTTCATATACCTCTGCCTTTTTCCTGGGGTCATTTCCAATACTTCTCATGTCCCTAGGCTCATACCTGCTACCTAGAGTAAGCAAGTCTTGGTAATCATTGCAAAGGGCAAAGTTAGCTGTGACAGAAATTCAAATCTTAAAGTGCTCAGTTATACTAAGGGTGAGGCATGGAAAGGTGTCAGTTACTTTCTATAAGAACTTGAACTCTATAATTGATCACCAAATAAAATCCCTCCCTCAAGTATGCTGCAAGATTCATTTCATCCTTCTTCTACTATGCAGCATCTGGAATCCATCATGCAACTGACTCTATCACTAATGTAAAGGTTGGGGACTGACTGGCCCTCATCTACTAGTGTGATCCTATTCCCTTTGCCATGGATGTTGTTTCAGAGAATAAAGTACAGGACGTCTTTTTCTAATGGAGAGAGGGAGATACCTCTCAGAAATATACTTTAGGAAAATGTGACTGGATGATTCGCTGCCATCTAGATTGGCCTACAGCCCTGGAAAGCCACTATGTTAAAGGCAACATAAGTGAGGTTTTAAAGACTGCAACCAAAGGTACTCAAAACGTTTCTTACCACCAAATTATAAACTCGGACAGTTGTGTCAGCTGAACAAGTATACAGTAAGTTTCCAAATATCTGAATTGCATTCACGGCAGCGTGGTGTCCCTCAAAGCTCCCTTCTGTGGGCTCGTCATCATCTCCTGGCTCTGATGACAGTTCTGGAAATAGAAACAGATTTCAGGGACATGTCTGCTACAGTCTGAAGAGATACTAAATTAAAGCCATCCAGTGTCAGTGCCCACAAAGATGGCTGCACTCCATCTTAGCACAAGGGTAGAGAGTTCAAAACTGTCCTCAGCAAGTCATAAAACCTAAAGGTCAAAGGTGTGGCTACAGTAGGGTATTTGTTTGTCTTATTCTAAATAACAACAGACCTGGTCTGAGGTGTGGCTACTCCTGATCCTCAAGGCTAGGGAACAAGAAGTTGGAGCTAAGGTGTGGTTACTGAACCCTTAGAGTAAAGAGGAAGAGGAGTCTGTTCCATAAACACGATACCATGTTCCCCTTTTTGGTTAAGGTATATAAGAGTGGTGAAAAATAAACTTGTGACAATTCAGTATCGACTGATCTGCCCTCCTGATTTTTATTCCGTGTCTCTGTCTTTTCTTTATCATGTATAGCTACCCTTTCCCTCATCCACACACCCCCACCCAGGTAGGAATTTGGGGCTGATTCTGATTGCAGCCCCACAAAGACAGCTTCCAACAATCCAGAGGACTTGAATTAAATCACAAAAAGATTCTCTTAAATCTTAGTTCCCCAAGCAGAACTTTCAAAGTTCTTCACTGGGAAGATTCCACAACCACCCCCTCCAACCCCAAAAATCAATGACAACCTTAAAACTAATGAGGTCAGAAAAGGGAACCAGCTAAGACAACCTTAATTAAGTCTACACCTTGCAAAGTCCAAGACCTATGGACTTGTCACTGAGCCAAGCAACCCTCTTTGGTGTAACTTCTCATTTTATCTCCTGTTCCATGAATATATTTAAATAGACTGAAACTGACTTAACCTCTAAATTCTATAAACCCCTTGCCCTGTGGCTATGTAAACAAAACACAAAAATTACCTGAAGAGTTCTTCGATGCTTTTATAGAGGAGATCACTGTCTGGGTTTCCGCCACACTGAAAAACAGCAGCAAAAATTTCTTGTCGTCTGCAAAACCAGGACAGGTGGCAAAACTAAAAATTTTCTAATTCAAAGAATCAAATTTTCCACCTGAAATTTCTTTGAAATTTATAACACAGTCAAAAGATAAAACAAACAAACAAAAACCCCCAAAAACCCAATTCCCAAGATTTATTTTTTCCTATTCATAACCTCCTTCACATAAATTTTGATTTTATAAATAAATTCTAAAATTCTACTTAAAAGAGTACATGAATCCAGGCATAGTGGCACACATCTTTAATCCCAGCACTCGGGAGGCAAAGGCACCATGTGAGTTCAAGGCCAGCCTGATCTACAGATCTAGGGTAGCCAGGGGTGCCCAGTAAAACCATATCGCTAAAAAGCAGAAAACAAAAATATAGGAAATGAAAGAGCAGTAACAGCTGTTGACCAGAGATAACTACCCTTACCTGACGGGAATGCCATCCTTGTAGCGGGTGCCAAGCTCACTGGTAGAGCTAACTTCATCACAACCAGAACGAGAAGCTTCTGCCGGGTTCTGTTCTGCGGAGCTCCAGCTATCTTTTTTCGATGGGCTGTCTGGCTTCTCTTCTCCAGATTCAGAAGAATCAATGGCAACTATTTCTAACTGAGGATTTGGGACTTCCAGGACTTCCAGGGAGGACTCACTGTCTGGCTCATCTCTGACAGGTTCATGCTCCTGACCAGTTCTGCCGTCTTCCCAGGTGGAGGTCGTTACTTTCCCCCCTTTAGCTACCTTTCCAGTCTTTACCTTTCTTGCAGGTTTAGCAGTAAACACGTCCTGTTCGGTGTCACTGTTCTCAGGAACATGGGTGGCCCGAAGTGTCTTCTTCTTGCGAAGTTTCTTCTTCTTCTTGCTCCCTCTAGTTTCAGCTGATGCCAGTGTGGATTCTGCCTGCTGCTCAGGTGGAGTGTGAGTTTCCTTCTCCACAGGGGTTTCAGGAGTAAAACACAACCTGAGGAAAGAGCTGCTGCAAGCTTCGGAGCCACTGCTGCCTTTGGCAGATTCTTCACCTCTATTTATGCCAGGAAAATCACAAGGCTGAGAGGAGAGCGAGTTTTCTCTGCTTCTGGAACTTCCTTGCTCCACAGAACAATTCTGACCCTGGTTAGCCTCCTGGCAACTTTCTGTTGATCCTGATGTTAATACTGCAGGGAGGGCTGGGCTAACTGGATGGCTGTTACTGACCATTCCTAAATCAGGAAATCAAAAAGAAAATCAACTTCTGTGTGCAGGGATTGTGTCTGCTGATCTTCTACTTTGAATGTTCACATATTTAACTGGTATGCAGGTTTTGCTTTGTGTGTGTGTGTGTGTGTGTGTGTGTGTGTGTGTGTGTGTGTGTGTATGCACATGCGTGGGCATACAAGAGTAAGTTCCAGTGCACGTGTGGCCAGGAACTTGTGTGGAGGTTAGAGGACAACTCTTGGGAGCTAGTCTTACTTTCTGCTTTGCACAGAGGCAGAGAATCTTTTACTGCTTCTGCCAATACACTGTGTACACCAGGCTTGCTGATGCATGGCCTTGGTGACTCTATCTCAGTGTTCCATCTTACTGTAGTGTCCCATAACCGTGAGCCCTCACTGTTTATAGGAGTAAGTGATCTCAATCTCATCCACTGAACCTAATTTCTAGTTCCCATAGATAAAGGTCAGATTATGGTAAACTATGATTTCTCCATTATACAGTCTACATGTAAACAAACATATACTTATGGCTTAAGATAGAATAAAATACAGCTCTTGTAGTTCAGTGGTAGTATTGTGCTTGCGTAATCGCCAGCAGCTTTCCCCCCTAAAAAAGATAGGAAGTATATAACAGTGAGTGTGTGTGTGTACCCATAGTTGATTTTTATTAAATAATCTCTTTAAAAGCCAGTATAATTCATGGTATAAATTTATTTATTTATTTATTTATTTATTTTGTATGTGGGCATGTGTTAAGGTCAGAGGACAATTTGCAGAAGTCAATTCTCTTTCTATAGTATGGATCCTGGGGACTAAACTCAGATTTTCAGGTTTGGTGTTAAGTGCATTTACTCATTGAGTTACCTCACCAGCTGTAATACATTATAGTTCTAAAAACCTAAAAACTAACCCCATAAAGATATTTTAAAATTCAATATGACAGATCACAGACATTTGGTACTAGTATCTGCATAGTAAGCACTGTAACAGGGCACCAGTAGCAAAAGCTGAATTAATTTTTCATACTGTTTTTTTTATAGGGTGTATGTACATATATGTAGTGTGTACCTACCATGGCGTAAGCATGGAGGTCAGAGGATAAGTTTGGGGTGTACTGAGGCAGGCTCTCTGGTTTTCTGCTGCTGTGCTTCATACTTCAAGCTAGCTGGCCTGTAAGCTTCCAAGCAATTCTCTTGTCTTGACCTCCCACACCAACAAGTTCTGGGATTACAGATTTGTGTCACCACATGCAGCTCTTTATGTGGGATAGACTTGAGTTGGCAGGCTTGCTTTGGCTAGCTTATGTCTGTTGAGCCTTTTCATTTGAACTGTTTGCCTTTTTTTTTTGACTGAGTTTTTAATATGACAGGATTTGTACTAATGAAAACAGCTAAGAAGTTATTTTCAAACTTTAGGTCAGGCAAGTATTAAGCCTGGCTACTTCTTGACCCACACAAGTTCCTGTTAACACCTGTAAATACCAGAACCCCATGGCCAACATGGCTACTTGCCTTTCAGGTGTTTTATCAGTCCTAGCTTACATCTGAGGTAACAAAGGCAGATAAGTGCTCAGAAATTCAGAGTACATCACATACCAAGTAAATAGGCTAACTAATCTTAACCCAAGTATCAAAGGACAAACGAAACCTTTTAGAAATGTCAATTCATTGAGCTCCGACAAAATCAGGAACAATGAAATTTAAATTACATTCTCTGGAATATTTTATTAGTGTCTTAGGAACTTAGATTTATTTTAGTGTGTGTGTGTGTGTGTCTGTGTGTGTTAGCACAGGTGTGCATGTGGGGGTCTAGGCTCTCTTCCTCCAAGTGGATTCTAGGAATTAAGCTTAGGTTGTCAGGCTTGGTGACAAGTATCTTTACCAACCGAGCCATTTTCCTTATCCCACATTCTCTGAAGTATTTGAAAACAATCTTCCTATCTGAAGTATCTGTCAATAAAAAACTAACTAAACAATGAATATTTTTGAGACAAGGTCTCACTATATAGCCAGGGCTGGACTGGAACTTGCTCGGTAGATCAAGCTGATCTCCAACTCAAGAGTTCCACCTGCCTCTGGCTCCCAAGTGCTTGGTTAACAGCACACAGCACCATGTGTGACTTTGCGTTAATAGGTCTTTCACAGTGATGCATAACTGTCCTTTAGGAACACCCTGAACTCAGAGAAAAGCTTACTTACTATTTGTTTGCAGTAATTCCTTGGACACACTGGAAGCAGAGCCTTGTGGCACAGCATTCACATTCCCTTCTTGTTCAGGAGACAAGGGCTCTTGTTTAATCTGAACTGATGAGTCAGGGACAGTACCATGGACTTGGAAAGCAGATGTGGTTATTTGAAGAGGGGTTCCAATGGATGATGGAGACATAAGGGAAGGAGGTGGCTCCAGAAACCCTGGGAAAAAGGGAGCAGGCAGCAGTGTGGTTTCAACAGGGGTCTGAGATTGGCTGTTCCTTTGTTCTCGTGCTGTGAGGCTACAGGGAGCCTGGTCTGGGTGTTCAGAAGGTTCATACGTTTCTGTAACAGGAAAACACAGACATGCATACAAATGAAAGAATGTTACTTGGAAAGCCATTTACTTCTTAGCTAATTTTTTGTTTTGTCTGAAATATGGGCTCACTAATGAAGTGCTGGCGGTCTTGGAATTCACTATATAGACCAGACTGCCCTTGAACTCACAGAGATCCCGTCTCAGCATCCCAATGCTGGGATTAAAGGCACATGTCACATACCTGGCTTCCAATATGTACTTTTAAAGATTAGGAAATAATTTTAAGTTGGGCATGCTATAGCATGCCTATAATCACTTGGAAGGTAGAGCCTAGAGAATGAGGAGTCCAGCAGCACCCTCAGCTACCTATTAAGTTTAAGGGAACATGGGCACAATGAGATCCTGTCCCCAAAACAAAATTAGCCAGACATGGTGGCTCATGCCTTTAATCCTAGCACACAGGAGGCGGAGGCAGGAAGATCTGTGAGTTTGAGGCCAATCTGGTCTACAAAGCAAGTTCCAGGATTATCAGGGGTATACTGAAAGACCTGCCTGAACAAACTATATAATAAATTGAGAACAAACAAAAATTAAATTAATAATGTGTTAGCACCTTCCCTCTTAACTTGTCCAAACAAAACATCTAACCTGTATCAAGGGCACAGAGACAATAAGCTTTACCATTTACATTTCTCAAAGTGCAAGGGTGGTTCACACCTGAAACCCTAACATTCAACAGTCTGAGAAAGGTAGATTGCTAGGAGTTCTAGGTCACCCTAGGCTACGTAAGTCCTGGGACAGCCTGGGCTGCTGAGTAAGACCCTGTCAAAAAATAAATAAAAATTAAACAAAGGAAAGGAAAAAACAAAAAAAGGTCAAATTTTAAATGTGGCTTATCCAAGGCATAGAGCTACTAACAGAAGCCAAAATTTGAACTCAATTCTTCTGATTTCTAACCAAGGCTAATATCTCCACTGTTCTCTTCCTCACCCTCTCACTGTAATCGCACACTGTACGCTGAACTTAGGGGCCTAGCCCATACTATGCAAGCCCTGAACGACTAATCTACATCACCAACTCTTTTTACTCTCTTTTGAGTGGGCAAGCCTTGAATTCACTCTCTAACCACATAACTCACACTCCTTCTGTGTCAGCCTCCTGAGCAGCAGAGATCACAGGCCTGGCCACCCAGTCTTTGTGAGACATACGTACACTTGTGACACCACACTCTCATGGCTTCTTGCCATCAGACATGCTGTAATACCTTGTAGTCCTTGCAGAATCTGTATTCTGTGAGTCCTCAGCGCACTCATCTCCATACTTATCTGAAAGTAAAACACTTTGCTGAGCATTCTAGAATCCAGCCCCTGGCGCGTCGGTGTCCCCAGAGCCCTGCAGCCATTACCTGCTGCTTGAGCATGAGCAGCCTCTGAACTTCCACGTACGCGGTCTGCAGTGCTGCCCGCGCCTGCAGGAGGTTGCTATCCATGCACTGCAGTGACTTGCTCAGCTCTTCCTCTCTTAAGGAAATATTCAACAGTTGGTCAACCTGAGAACGTTCTATCAAAACAAAGCAGAAGGCCCAGCTGAATAATAGTTTCTTCAAAGAGAGAAAAACATGTGCTTAGTACGAACTTGTCTTTTCTCAACACATGAATGAGACCCATGAATCTCAAAGTATGTGGCCACACCTGATGATATCAAAGCTAAAAAAATCAAAATAAGAACCACAGGGATCTTACAGCTTCCCACCCCAGCTTACTGTTTTTTTTGAGACCACTGCCTTCCTCTGTATCCATTAGGGGAGATCTGTGGCCTAGAACACAGATGGTTCTGGCCCAGTCTCCCTTTCTTCTACTGTCTGTTGAGTGCCTCACTCAGGGCTCTGGCCAAGACTGAGCCTCAGACTTCTGAAACCATGTTTTCTACCCTGTTACTGAGATTCAAACAGACTCTTGCTTGGTAATTCTTTTGTTTGTTTCTATTATTTTTCCAGACAGGGACTCTATAGACCAGTTTGGCCTTGTACTCTCTATGTATCTGATAATCTTGAACTGCTTATTGATCCTCTCATCTCCACCTCCCCAGCGTGCCACCACACTCATCCCAGATGTTTCTCTTGATGTACAGAAGCCTTTGAAGTTTGATGATGCAATCCCAATATGCTAAGGAACTTTTTTTGTTCTGTGACTAACGTCACAGTTCTCTTTATTAAAGCTTTCCCAAAGAAAATCTAGTTTTGATAATACCAAGTAGAAATCTAAATAGATCTAAATCAGAGTCTATTCTTTCTGCTACAAACTCCTTAATTTACATTAGCAAAAACAAACAAGGAGCCTCAAAAATGAAAAGGGGAGCCAGGTGAGTGGGCTCCCAGCTGTAACCCAGCACTTGGGACTTGAAAGCAGAACTACCCCAGTTCAAGGCTAGTCTGAGTCACAGAGTCACAGGTTAAGAAACCTTAGAACAAAGGAAGAAAAAGTGAGAGGGACATTTCCATGGCCTCTTCTTTCTCATTACAACTGGAAAATTCCAGCAAGATTTCCTGTCTATATGATCTAAGACTCAGGGACAGCCAGAGCTGTTACACAGAGAAACCCTGTCTTAAAAAAAAAAAAAAAAAAACCAACCAAACAAGAACAAAAACCAAAACAAGTAAAAACAACAATTGTTCTGCTATAGCATCCTATAGTCATACCTTTCTTTCCTTTAATTTTCCTTCTTTTATTTTTTCTCTCTAGACTTGGTAGTTCAGGGGACGATCCATCCTGACAAGAAAGAAATTGAATATTGAAATATATAAAGAACATTAAGCAAGAGGAACAAAAAGAAATGAGTTTTAAGATAGTCATGTTACCTTTTGCTATCATCTCTGAGGGGACAATAGAGGCCTTGTGTACAACTCAACCAGGAGTTGACTTAATGTTTCTAATAAAAAGTTCAAGGTCAAGTGCTTTCTGGTATTAGATGCCGTAAAGCCCAAGAGCTGAGCCTTCCACCTAGGTGAAATGACACGTAGATGGGACAGGCAGAGCCAATGACATTCTACTGATTTCATCATGGCACAGGCTCCACTCTAAATTTCCGTAGAAAGTCTTTCCAAGCAGAAGCTAAGCCACCTACAAGGCAAACCTCAAGGCAATGGCTTTTCAGAAGGGTGCGTCTCAAGATTCAAGAACATTTAAAACCACCTAACAGTATCTTCTCTGGTTTAGGGAAGCAGAAGCCAGATTACAGACAGTATGACCACCAGCAGCTTTCTTTTCAGAAACGGACCTTGGGGCAGGGATGGCACCACAACCACCATCCATCCTCATCAGGGAGCCAGAGCAGCATGGTGGGGTTAAATGAAGGCTAAGTGCCTAACAGGAACAGGTGGAGTAACTAAACACAAAAGACAATTACAAAGACTAGAAAACTGTTACACAATGTTTATGTATATGCACTCTAATACAATCAAATCTCTTCAGTGTTACACCTCCCAGCTTAACCATGAATCCAACATTTGCACATGCTCTACAAATACAGCAGTACCAAGTGCCTCTATGAAAACAGATTAAGTTACATCTGAATATGTGACCTATTCTTAGGTGAACCATTGCTAGGAGACTAGTTTTAGAGATGACTTCATATTTTCCTGGTACTGTACATACATATCACATTACATCTAAGTTTAGTGGAGCTACTCAGGTGAGAAGAACCAGAAGGATCAAAGTTAAGGGTCATAATTCTGCTCCAGAGCAAAGGAAACTACACCACAGATGCCCAGTAAACATCAGTTAAGCCTTTCTCATGAATAACTGAGTCTTCACACCAGATACTTTACAAAAAAGCACAGGGATATACTCACCCCAGTGGCTCTTCGCTTCTTTCTAACACTGTGACCATCGTTTTGCTCGGCACCAGAGGTACAGCTACTGTCAGTGGCTGCATCCACTAAGCTGGAGATTGCATGAACTGAAGATGCATTTGATGAGAGTGAGTTTCCTTCTCCATTGCTCTCCTGGGCATGGCGCTCCAACGATGGTGTAGACCTCTCCTGGCTGTGCAGGTCTCTGGCCGAATGCATGAAAGGTATCACGTGATCAGAAGGTAACTGTGTACTATGTCGCCGGTGGATAGGAATGTTTCCAACCCTTTCACCTGTTCTGGCAGAGGGAGTCAGAGGTGCTACTTCCTGTTCCAGATACATGGCCGCCTTTTGACTCTGAGCAGCAGCACTCAATGGGTTACTAAGTGAAGTACTCTGCTGGGGTTCATTTTCTTTGCCGGTACCTTCCTCACTAAATAAGCTGTACACAGGAGCCCTGTCCATGATCACGCTGCTTTCAGAAAGGCTTCGCTTTCTTGCCAAGCCAGGGGATGCAGAAATGGAAACACCTTCCCACTGGAATCCTTCTAGTCTGGACAGATCAGGTTCCTCATCTAAATCCAAGACTTCCTGTTCATTCTGAACCAAAGGCACCATTTCTATGCCAAACCTTTAAAAAGGAAGGGAGGGGGGGAGAAAAAAAGAACAAATCAGATAGGTTGGGAGAGGAGCACTTTTTAATGTGCCAGGTTTCATTACACAGATGTTACAGAGGACAATTCCTGCTATCAAGGAGTATACTCTGACAAGGGATCCAGAAAAGTAAACAAACACTACAATGTCATAGGCACTAAACCAGAACTGTATACAGCTACCAGAGTGCAAGTCAGTCAGTAACAATTGTGGGTTTTCACCCCTCAAGTAGAGCTCTTCTTCTACAATAAACATTTTAAAAGCAAAGAAACCAGTTTACTAAGCATTTACAACCACTAAGCATGACTCTAAGCTTCCTACTTTATTATACCACGAATCATTCAAAAGGCCTAAGAAAAACAAGGCAAAGAAATCAACAAGAACAAGACCCCAAGCCTGGAGAGTTACACTTATACTGCTGCAAGATTATGATTTTTCAAGTATCAAGCCTATGTTGAACACTCCTTGACCACTCAGAGAATAACACCTCAAAATGTGACAGAAGAGCTTGAGAGAAAGCATTCTACGATCCCCAAGGAAGACAGAAAGGTATCCACCAGCTGAGTGACAGGTAGTAAGAGCAGTTACAATTAAAAAATTTACCACTGGTTGAAAATATTAAGATTCAAGTGAACATACCACATTCTAGTCCCATTTAAACCTAAGTGATAGATTTCCGATGGTGTTTTCCTAGGTTCAAAGTTTCTCAAGTGTGACCCCATCTTAACTGCATTGCCAGGAAAGACTGTCACATGTGTCAGATGGGTTCAGTCACCGTTTGATACTGGATTAAAGCAGACATCTACAATTGATATTTTCTGCAAACATTTAATTAAGTAGGACAAAAACTCTCTTTCAATCAAGGCCAAAAGGTGGTAACCTTGAAAAGAAAGCAAGGACAGATACTGAAAGAGGCACACACCTGGGTAAACCTTTGCCCAGCTCTTGCTTTTTCTTGGTTACTTGTTGAATAACCTGTTCCCAGTTGACATTTCTCCTTGATGCATTTAGAATCTGTCGTAAGGTTGGCTTAAGCCCTGATTCCTTCTCTGCCTCATTCTTTCGGTGGCCACTAATATTTCGAATACGTCGAGCACTATTGAGGTTTGGCTCTGGGAGATGTGCCCCGGTTTTGCTCTTCAAACTAATGTGCCTGGTTAAATCTCTCTGGAGTGAGGCAGGAAAACCAAGTTTACTTAGTTCAGGCAGGAGTGTGCCTGGGGGCTGATTACTGACATCACTCTTTTGAAGCTCTGCATCCAAGCTAGTGCCCTCAAAACTTTCTGTCTCAAAAGGTGCATCGGGTTTAACAAGATCATTACCCTGTACATCTTCTAGAGAGCTCTTCAAGTCTAACAGTAAGCTGGAGTGTGGACCAGCTGCTGTTGTCACTTGTAACTCGGCCACTTTCTGGTGAACTGTGGAATTATGTGGGGAGGAGGAAAGGGTCCCAGATGTTCCCAGGATCTGGTTCCCTTGTTCCTTTTCCACAGTGTGAGTGCTACAGGACTCGGCTTCTGTAGTCTCCAAAGCCACCACTCCACTTTTTATGGCATGGTTTTCTGGATCAGATGTTGCACCATCATTTTCAGCTGAATGGGCCTGAAACTCAATGTTCACAGAGTCTTGTGTTGGCTCTTGTACAATCCTACTTTCTTTTGCACAGTTCTGTGGTCTTTTGGACGTGCTAAGGAGCGGCTTTTGAGGTGTCCTGGAACACTGGAATGCCTCTTGGGCTTTCTGTGATGTGTCATTTAACTTCTCAACAGGCTCTTTTCCAGTACCTGACACAGTTTTATTCCCCTTTAAAATGCGGGAACACAAACCGTGTGACTTGGATGTGTAAGGAGAACCATGGCTGCCTTCTAAAGGGGACTTTTTCAAGAGATGTGAGCAATCTCCAGAAGAAAAGGATTTTGCTTCATTGTTTTTTGTGCGGTTCTTTAAATTATGCTTATGAGGGCCTGACTTAGGAGTTGGAAGAGGAAGGAGTGGGGATTTCAATAATGGAATCTTATTTGACTTACGGTGTGGTTCAGACTGTTCAGTAATGGGGCAAGCTCTCACCACCTCACAGAAAGCAATGCCGTCAGGAATAGCTTTGTGACTGGGAGATCCAGGAAGCATTTCCTTTTGTGTTTGTAGCATTGGGGGATTACTTATTTTATCAATTGGCTCTTGCATTCCAGCAGTTATTAAGCTAAAATTAAAGAGAGGCTTATCTGTCATTTCTGACTTGTTGCCAGTGACTTCTTTCAGGGCTGACTGTAGATCTGGAGTCTTCTGGGAAGGGTAAGGTGTCCAGCGGCGGAACTTTTCCCTTGCTATGTTGCCACTCTTTCCGTTAACTTTTGATGCTGTGTCTGTTTGTTTAGTGGTCTGACTTTCTCGCTGCTCAAAACTGAACTCAAGTAAGCCTTCTGGGGGAAATTTATCACTTGCAAACCCCTCAGAAGAGCTTCTGTATTTACCAGCTTTGTCACTGTCTTGCCACTGCCATTTGTATCTCTCCTGACTGTACTTGCTTGGCTTATTAGACTTCTTGTTCCACAGCTTAGTCACTTCTTCCATTTGATAATTAGAATTTCTGTTTCTTCCTTGTTGAAATTTGTCTCCAGGGCCATTGTAATTCCAACTATTTGTACCACGTACACTGGATTTCCAGTTTCCGTTACTGTTGCTCATGTGCCAGCTGGGAAAGCCACCTGTTCCTTCAGAATGCCAACTGGAATTCCTTCCTGCACTATTATAATTCCACTCTACCATTCCATTGTTTGAATGCCAACCTCCTCCAGAATTACTATGACTATGGAACCAAGTTGAAGAGCCTCTTGTAGCACCTTTATGCCACCCAGAACTCCCTCTTGGCCCACCACTATTCCTCAAAGAATGTGGAAAGCTACTTTTCCTAGTATTATTAAAGCTATCCTTTTCCCATTTCCAATCCCGTGGTGGAGGTCCACGATGATGCCTTGCTGGTTGATTAAAGCTCTCTCTGTCTTGGTAAGGGATTCGGTCTTCTCGTCTCCACTGGGGTTGCCTGTCATCTGAGTTTATTTCTTGGCTGTTACTGGAAGGCTCATCTTGTCTGAAAGAAAAATAAGTTTGTCATTATGGATTTAATGGAATTCTTAAATATTCTTCTTTTAAAGGCATAACCCACCCAAACTCTCTCCTCTTCTTACAGAATGGGGGCCATTTTATTTCTGGTGGTTGCTTTTACACCTGTAACCTCTTAAATATTCTTCTTTTAAAGGCATAACCCACCCAAACTCTCTCCTCTTCTTACAGAATGGGGGCCATTTTATTTCTGGTGGTTGCTTTTACACCTGTAACCTATCAGACTACCATCCCCTTCATCCTAGAAATATTAAAAATTGGACACATTTACACTATCTTCTGTTTGTTTGTTTGTAGCCCCATAAGAGGCTATAAAGAACAGATGAGCTAGAGGCAGTTTACAGAGAAGCTATTTATTCGAGACATAAGGGCTCCACAGAAGGAGTATGCTTGCACATCACAGCACTATGTCAAACCCTTTTCTCTACAAACTGCTCATGGTGTGGCTAACATCCCAGCATGTGACACTTGCTCAAAACACCAGGTAATAACGTGAGCTAAAATTCATTTTGTTTCTGCTAAATACTTCATGTATAATAACTCATTAATGCTAAGTATTTTATTTGGATTACCTCAATGAACTCTGATCATCAAGAGGCACATATCTACTACTTTTTAAATGAAGAGGCTCACATTTAGAGGGGCAGAGTCATACAAACACAAAGGGTAGAGTAAACCCTGAATCCTGACTGTAGATTATATTGACCACTCGGGCCTTGATACAATAAAAATGTCTGGGCATGGTAATACACACTTCTAATCAAAGCATTGGGAGGCAGGAATGGGTGGCTCTCTGTGACTCTGAGGCTAGACTAGTCTATGTAGTGTGCTCCAGGCTAGCCACAACTGTGGAGCAAGACCAGCCTCAACATTGACTTACGTCTTAAAAGCTGACCTTAACTGGCCTTTTGAAAAAACAAAACAAAACAAAACACTGATTGATGAGTGTGTGTGCACATGGCATGGTCCATGTGTGGAGATCAGAAAACAATTCATGGCAGTCAGTTCTTTCGTCACGTGGGTTTGGGGGTTTGGATGTAGATTGTTGTTAGGCTTGGCTGCAAGTTCATCTCTCTACCCACAGAACTATCTTCACAGCTCTTTTGTTTGTTTCTTGAGGAAGGGTTTCTCTGTGTAGCCCTAGCTGTCCCGGAACTCAGAGATCCTCCTGCCTCTGACTCCCCCGGTACTGTGATTAAAGACCTGTGCCACCATGGCCTGGCTGTCTTGACAGCGCCATTATAGCTGGCCTTTAATGCCTGTAGTATGCCGAATATAAATCAGTTCCTTTTTCACAAGGTAAAACTAAAACTTCATCTATGCTGATGTGATAGCATTTGCCTGTAATCTTGGCACTTTGGCCAGGGCTAAGAAGAATGTGAGTTGACTACATAAGAGACCTGCTTCAATAAGTCAGCAAGTACAAGAAGTGCATTATCTTATAGAACGGTGTCACCACAGGGCATGACCCAACAACAGTAACCGTGGTAACAGAATCCAATCTTGGCCTCTGATTTACATAGCTAAGCTTTTTTTTTTTTTTTTTTTTTTTTTTTTTTGAGACAGGACTTCTCTATATTGCTTTGGAACCTGTCCTAAAACTCGCTCTGTAGACCAGGCTGGCCTCGAACTCACAGAGATCCATCTGTCTCTGCCTTCCTAGTACTGAAATTAAAGGCATGTGCCACCAACACCCGGCCATAGCTAAGCTTTAACAATACTTTTGTTGTTAGTTGTTAGAAATTAGTGTCCTATACCCTGGCAGTGGTGGTGTACACGCCTTTAGTCTCGGCACTTGAGAGGTAGAAGCAGGTAGAGCTGTGAGATCAAAGGCCTGCCTGGTCTAAAGACTTGAGTTCCAGGACAGCCAGGGCTACACAGAGAAACCCTGTCTTGAAACAAACAAACAAACAAACAAGCAAACATCCAAAAAAGAATTAAATGTCCTACCCAATTAACTTCCTAAAACAGACGTGCAGAGTACAGCTGTTAATGTAGTCATGAGAATGGCATCAGAACTAAGCAACACAAGGGTTCAACAATCATGTTGCCATGGGCATTTTAAGACTAAGAAAGTCTTCTTCAATGACTTTTTTAAAAATGTTAATATATAGGATAAAACTATATATTTGCTACCTATATATATCTCTGACATAAAAAAGGTGAGAGTATGTCTAATGTTCAAGAAGAATCTCTAAAAATTTATTTTAGAGTTTGAAATTTTCTCATCATGTTAGGACTTTAAAAACTGCATTAACTGCTCTCTCATATCTTCTGCCTCATTAAGTAAGTTCCTTAGGCCCAAAACAGGTGTGGCAGCACACACCTGTGACTGTAGCACCTTAGGGGACAGAGACAGAAGTTCAGAATCATTTTTTCTATGAACAAGTTGGAAACTAGTCATGGCTACATGACTGCCTGGCTCATTTAAGAGCAAGCAAAAAAAAAAAAAAAAACAAAAACAAAAAAAAAAAAAAACAAAAAAAAACAAAACAAAACAAAAAAAAACAAACCTTAAGGCTATAAAAATCAAGACCACAAATGCCTAACACACAAATATGTAAATATAGGTATAAATTTACGAATTAGGGAACTTAAATTGCTCTATTAATTTTGACATTGTCAAATTTAAAACAGTATTTATAGAAACACCCAGAGTGAACTGGACACTATGTAGTCACTAGAACTCCAAAGGTAAAATTCAAATTTGGCAGAAGCACCATGTTAATTTACAACAGATAATCCTTTCCCCCAAGAAATATCATTTGGACAAAAAAATACTTAATAATAACACAGATGAATAACAGATGAAACGTCTATTCAATGATGCTTATGTATTATACTCTACAGCTTTCTAGCAGAAAATTAGATTCTAATAACAGTTCCACACACAGTGAACAAGACTATAGTTTTAGGTTTGTAGCTCTATTAGTCAGCTTATTTAAAAACAAGACTGAGTTTCAGGACAGATAATACAGCAGTTTAGGAAAGCATTTCATAGTCCTTAGTCTCCAGATAGCAAAAGCAAACAAAACTCTATATAGCAAAGGCAAACAAAACTCTATATAGACGATAAGATTAAGCTTTGGGTTCTTTAAGAATGAGCTCAGTTAGTAGAGAGTTTTCTTAGCTACAACAAGCCCTAGAGTTTCATCGCCAGGACAGATAAACCATCCACATAAGACTCTGTCTCAAAAAAATAAAAATAAACAAAATGACTTACCGACTTTGTTCTTTTCTTTCCTGTATTAACTGAACAAGTTCCTTGTCAAAATAATCTTCTTCTTCCTCTTCCTTTCCACCATCTTCTCTTTCCTGGGCATCAACATTATCTTTGTGCAATTGGCCAGAAATGTGCTTTGCATATGCAGAGAGACCCACTTCTGTGACCCCGCACACTCGGCACTCATGACTACTGTCCCTAGGAAAAGAGGGAGATGAGGGACATTCAATTCTCCCCACTGGCATGGCACACCACCAGATTGCTAGTTTCCTCTGAAAGACACTGCACAATTGGGCACAGTGAAAAAATAGTGCTAATAAATGTCAATGCTCCTTTCATCACTTTTAGTAAATTTGTTTATAGATTACTTGTAATAAATTTTAGATTCTTTTCCAGCAATCAAGAGGCAACAGGCTTCAGATTAATAGATTTGGGGAAAAAAAAATCTTCTTGAATTGCTGTACTTAAAATCTTTCCAGAGGAAACATGGTGAAAGGGGAGGCAGGGCAGGGGGCTCAGAGCAAATGTAAGCTGCTCTGGGCCGCACCCATGGTGCCCGGGGCACTCAGAAAGCCTGGAGACTGCACTTCCATTTCATGCCCAGCTCTAAAGCATTCTTCCAGTGAAGGCTGGGGGTGGAGCAAAGAGCAGGGGGAACAGCCAATCTCCCTCTGGTAACTAAATTGGAACAGCTGGCGTTCTGCCTGGAATGTGAAGATTCCGACCCTGGCAAATGACAGTAGTAGTCCCAGCAAATGTTCTTAATCTGGATGATACGTGTGACACATTCTGCTTCAGTAGGCCTCATTTTAAAGGGAACAGAAAACCTGTCAGTTGTAGGAAGTTAACAGCTGTGTTAGGCAAATGTTTTCTCTCATGTTTCAGAAAGTGCTGCAGAGCAGATACAAGCAAAACTGGCCTTGAACTAACTGGGTGACTGGTTTGCTTCTATTTGTTTTCTCTTTTACTTGACACAATGGTAAACCTCATATTTGGCCAGTCTTAAGCAAAATCTTAAATCCTCTTCAGACCCGTAGCAGCTCAATAATTTAACGATTTTTAAACTTCCTGCAATCCTTTGACTGTGTCAACTGTCTACTCTTCAGGCACTGAGAACCCTGCAAACTGTGGCTGTCCAGTAATTAAAACTTAATCCAGAATCTTGTGTTGTAGGTTTATAATAGTGATGAAACATGTGCTTCTTATACCAATCTGTGTCTACATCTATCTTAAGTAGATAAATAAATCATCACAGACACATGCCATGAAACACAGATACCTGCCCCTCCCTTTAAAACAAATCCCAGAATTTAAAACAAAATAAGAAGAGTTGATAAGAATTAACAAGAGATCCTTGAAACTGAGCATTTCATTTAATACAAAACCGTTTCTGTTACAGATGACCTGAATGTCCATTTAAACTAAACACACACCTTACCAAATGCCAAGCACAGCGAAAAGTTACAAACTGTAAAACAATGCCTGGTACATTTTAAAAAGGAATAGTGGGGTCGGGGAGATGAGAGGACCCATGAGCTCCATGGGGTCTGACACCCTTTTCTGGCCTCTGTGGGTTCCTGTTCTCACATGGCATATATTTACTTAAATATGTATTTACAAACAAATAAAAAACAAATTTTAGGGGAGAAAAAGCAATACTCGCAGGCTGGAAATGTATCACAATAGTAGGACGTGCATTCAGCTAGTGCAGGCACAAGCACTAGCTTGTGAGTTCAAAGCCAGCCTAGTCTTCAAAGCAGTTGTAGACCAGCTAGGGCCACACAGGAAGACCCTGTCTCAAAAAGGGTGGGAGGGAGAGGAGGAGGGAAGCTGGGGGGGAGGAGAGAAGAAGAGTAAGGAGAGGAGGAGAAAAAAGAAATTTCAGACCCTCCCTCAAATATTATTTTTCTTAAATAAAAAATATTTATTTTATGTGCACTGGTGTTGTGCCTGCATGTATGTCTGTGTGTTGTCTAATCCCCTGGAACTGGAGTTACAGACAGTTGTGAGCTGTCATGTGGGTGCTGGAATTTGAACTCGTGTCCTCTGGAAGAGCAGCCAGTGCCCTTAACCTCTATTCGCTAAGGCATCTCTCCAGTGCCAATGCTGTTTCTCTCTCTCTCTCTCTCTCTCTCTCTCTCTCTCTCTCTCTCTCTCTCTCTCTCTCTCTCTCTCGATTTTTCAAGACAGAGAATTTCCGTGTAGCTTTGACCAGGCTGGCCTTGAATTCACAGAGATCCCCCTGCCTCTGCCTGGCTTCGCAATACTGTAAGAATTTCTGAAAATCTAAAACTGTAGAAAATTTACACTTTTTTTTTTTTTGTATTTTGTAGCACAAATGCTAACAGTTTAAAAATCTTTAAATAAGAGTTATGATGAGGTTCCCTAAAAATATCAATTGGTTACCCTTAATTCAATAGTCCATGTCATCCTATAATACTTTAATGCACTATTTACTAACTGCACCTGTATATTTAAAGATTAAACATGACCAGGTGTGGCAGTACATGCCTTTAAATACTAGCACTCTGGAGGTAGAGGCAAGCAAATCTCTGTGAGTTTAAGACCAGCCTGAGCTATATAATTAGTTCAAGGCTATATAGTGAGCCCCTGTCACCCCTCCCCCCACAAAACAACAACAAAACCAAAGAAGAATCATTACCTACTTTCTTCAGCTTATCAAGAATAAAGTTCTCTAAGACAACTAAATTGAAGCTAACTCATTCTAAGTGGGTATCAGCACCGAAACACAGAAAGTTTAAAATATAAACAGGAATCCGTTTGTAATGGGCAACACAAGAAGAATCTGGAGACTATAAGGCAAATACCGTACAAACACTGTAACTGAAATCCAAACCAACTTCATTTTTAGTTAGAAAAAACAGTCTCCAATGTCTTCACCTATGTTTCTACTTAATATCCAAAATGCTAAACTGGATCCTGCCATACCAATTGTCTCATTCTACTGGATTTTATACTATCTCTTAATTTTTTCAAAATTGCTGATTATGACTTTATAAAATGCAGAGAAATTTTTTATGTTCAAGCCATCAATATCCCTCTTTTGAATTCTTTATTAATGGGGTAATTATTTTGTTTGTGCTCTAACAAATAAAGCTTGGTTGGAGACCAGAGTGCAGAGCTAGCCACCAGTTAACCATAGAAGCTGTGCAGTGGTGGCACACACCTTTAATCCTAGCACTTGGGAGGAGTGGAGAGGGGAAGTGATAAAGTAGGGTGGAGACAGGAACTCAGCACCCTTTTAGGCTAAAGAGTTGCCTAGGTAAGGTGTGGCTGTGGCTTGCTCCCTTGTTTCTCTGATCTTTCGGCATTTATATATCTGGCTCTGGGTTTTTATTATTAAGACAAATTAGGATTTGAATTACACATTAATAACTAGCTTAAAAACTCTGCATAAACTGTATTACGGACAAAATGCACTGCTTTTGTGCCATGGCTAATAAAAGCAGTAATTTTCCTCAGGGTGTTTGAAGGGCCCAAATTAGCTTCATCCTGTCACCACACAATTTCCCCTCATGCACAAAAGACAGTCTTAGGATACTCTATGCATAAGCCTTTCCTTATTAAGCTTGCTCTAACTAAACCACAACAGCTGTTTGATAAATAAAGGCTTGAGTCTTTCAGAGCTTCTATCTGGAGAAACTGCTTATATTATACACATACCCCACATCCCTCATTAGAAATCAAAGAAAACCAACCGATATGGTCAAGCTTGCCTTCAAGACTGAATACAAAACTTAATAAAGTAGTTTATAATTCTTTATAAGTTCACAACTAAAAAGTAAAATTCAGCAGTAAACACAATAATTAAACATGAAATCCAGAAGAAATGGTCATATACTGAGGCTAAGAGGGAAAAGGAACAATCATTGATAAGTATTTGTCTCTAAGGCACAAACCAGTTATGACTGTCTTTAAAATAATGCTCCAAGTCAACAAATCATTTTTGAGACTTCATGAGGTTTTTCAAAAACTGATCAGCTGGTTTTTCATGCTATTTATTTGTTAAAGGCTAGCAATTTATTATGGCTGCACCTAACATATGAGGAAAGCTATAGGAATGACTTCCCTCTAAATAAAATAAGTTAGGGTGCTAAAGATGGTATTTACAGGAGGAAAGGAAGTTACAGAGCAGCACATGTGTACAGATCTAAAACTCAATGCATGTAAAGTTCGGGTAGGATAGACAGATTACCCACGTCAGGGGCACCTAATCAGAGGGAATACAGTTTGTAGAATTGCAGTTCAAAGCCTTTTCTTGTAGATGTCCATATCCCTAAGAAGTGAAACTCTTGACTCAGAAACAGCAAGACAGAATGGGATTTTATTAAAGAGGAATGAGGTAGGTCTTACTTTAACCTCCCCACACCCCCTTTTTGAGACAAGGTTTCTATGTGTAGCCCTGGGTGTCCTGGAACTCCCTATGTAGGCCAGGCTGTCTTAACACTCAGAGACCCTCCTGTATCTATCTCCTGAGTCCTGGGAGTAAAGGTGTGTGCCACTACACCTGGCCCAACAGACTTTCTATGATATTATATTTGTTATCATCTGAATCTTTAAGTGATAACTAAGTGGTTAAGAGAACTGGCTGGGGCATTCCTTGAAGCTCCTCCTGTCTTCCAATGCTAAGTCCCAGCTCTGCAGCATCCCACCTGCTATGGCCTCTCTGCCTCCATACAGATCCTGGTGGCACACCCAGCTGCCCTCCCTCCTATGAACCCTCTCAGTAACAGCAACTCTCCCACCATCAGTCCATGCCCATCCCTTACTGTCAAACTCTAATACCTAGAAACATGTTCTCCCCTGGACTCCCAGTGATTGCAGAGCTGAGAAGCATTTTGATAGGAGATGCCATTATGTATATATGTTTCTCATACTGGTTAATGAATAAAGCACTGTTGGCCAATAGGAAAGGAAGATAGGAGGGACTAGGAGACAAGGAGGAAAGAGGAAGTAGTGAGGAGGGGTCAAGATGGAGAGTCTGAAGGAGGCAGAACCGCCAGCTACCTCTCCCTGGTAAGACCACTTGGAAATAAATAGAAATGGGTTAATAATTAAGGCAGAGCTAGCCAATAAGAAACTAGTACCTGGCCAACAGCATCATATCAAATTCAGAGTCTCTGTGCATTACTTGGGGCTGGCGCAGCGGCGGGACAAGACCAGGCGGCGGGTGGAAAAACCATACTCCTTACAGCATTTCCTAACCAGGCAACCCATAGCCACCACAACACTCATAAGAACCAGAGAGGCAACAGAAACCAAGCAACAAACACAAACCAACAAAGACAAGTCCAGATATCAGCACCTAGAGTTAAAGTCGTCCCAAACCCACATGCCTAGTTACCAGCATAAAAACAGTAAGTGCCAGGACAGTATGTCTCCCTCCATTAGAGCCCAGCAACCCTACCACACGAGACTCTGAGTAATGCAATACAGCTGAAGCACAAGACAAAAACTTCAAAATAGCTATTATGAGTATGTTCCAGATTCTTAAAGAGGAAATGAACAAATCCATTAATGAAAATGCAAACAGTGGAACGAAATAAAACAGTTCAAGGCATGAAAGTGGAAATAGAATAAAAAGAAAACCCACACCGAAGGAAAACTAGATGCGAAATGTCTAGGAACTTGAAAACAAACCTGAGGCAAGCTTCACCAACAGAACAAAAGAGACAAGAGAATCTCAGACACCGAGGACAAGATAAAAGTGGATGCCTTGATCGAAGAAAATTTCCAATCAAAAAGCCTCAAGGAAATCTGGGAAACTATGGAAAGACCAAATCTACAAATAAAAGCATAGAGGAAAAAAGAAACCCAGGTCAAAAACCCAGAAAATATCTACAAAATAACAGAAGAAAATTTCCCCCAACCTAAAGGAGGTGGTGTCTGTCAAGGTACAAGAAGCATACAGAACACCAAATAGACTAGACAATAGACTAGAAAAGAACTTGAAAGAATGAAAAATACAGCCTAACGCTCCAATGACCCCAGGAAGCTAAACGTTTAGAAATACTATCTAAAAAGCCCTAAAAACCTCAAATTTCCAGACCCTGTCCTCTGCCAGTAAATAGACATGGTCACACTCCTTGCTGCTTACCACAGACAGGCCCTTGAGTATATAATCCTGGCCTAGTAAGATAACAGAAAATGAGCTAACCCCTTATCTGACTTTGTAAACTGCTTGTGAAACCCCTACTCCAGTGACCTATGTGTGGGCTTTGTTATAAACACTACAAAAACTGTCTCAATTCTGCCCTCGAGGTCCTCAGTCCTCTACCCCTGTGTGGAGTATGACTGTGGGCCCCAGTGCACTTGGAATATAAAAGACCCCATGCATTTTACATCAAGACCGCTTCTCCTGAGTGATTTGGGGTGTCACCTTTTCTGGTGGGAGCGTGAAGGTCCATGCTCTGCAGGTCTTTCAAACTTACCACAACACATAATAATCAAAATACTAAATGTACAGAATGAAGAAAGAATATTCCAAGCTGCAAAGGATAAAGAATAAATAACATATAAAGGCAAACCTATTAGAACAAATACCTGACTTCTACATGGAGATTCTAAAAGCAAGCAGAGCTTGGACAGATGATCTATATACCTGCCTAGACTACTATATCTAGCAAAACCTTCAATCACAATAGATGAAGAAAGAAAGGCACTCAACTATATCAAATTTAAGCACCGTCTATCTACAAATCCAGCACTACAGAAGGAACTAGAAGGAATACTTTGACTTGATGAGGCTAACCACACCCAAGAAAACACAAGGCATACATATCAGACCAGGAAATCAAAAGGGGGAGACCCACACAACAACAAAATAACTGGAACTCCAACATCAATGGCTTCAGTTTACCAATAAAAAGGCAAAGACTAATAGACTGGACTCAAAAACAGGATCCACCTTGCTGATGCATCCAAGAAACATACTTTTAACATCAAGGATACATTGTCACCTTAGGGTAAAAGGATAGAAAAATGGTATTACAAGCAAATGGACTGTCTAACAAAATAGACTTCAAACCAAAGAAGAAATAGGGAAGGACAGTACTTACTCATTAAATGAAAATCCACCAAGAGAATATTGCAATTCTAAACATGTATGGACCAAACACAAGTGTACCCAAGTTCATAAAAGAAAATACTAACTACATCTTAAATATTGCTCATCATACAGTGATACTGGGTGACTTTGCCCATTCTTGCCAGTAGATAGGTCATCCAGACAAAAACCAGAGAAATGCTATAGTTAAATGACACCATAAACCAAATGACCTAAAGATATATACAGAACATTTCACACAAACACAAAAGGATATACCTTCTTCTCAGCACCTCATGGAATGCGCTCCAAAATTAACCACATCCTTTATGTTGCCTTCATATATGTATATATTTTAGGAAGTTCAAATGCTCCCCCCCATGTGACCCTCCTATCCATGCACTATTCTATTTCCTCTTCTTAAGGAGATCCATCCCCTTATTCTATGCCTAACCTCTATGGCTACACAGATTGTAGCTTGCTAATCAAAGACTTAACAGCTAACATCCACTTCTGTCTAAGTGAAGCCCTTTTTTTGTTGCCACAAAGCATAACCACCACACATCACAGACGAAATCATTAGCACTTATATGTTAATGATATGCTAAAGTCTAATAACAGCACATTAATTTATAGACACAAGATAAACCTGTTAAGACTTACAATAAAGTTAACATTAATATCACACAGTAAGGTGGCAGCTTTGCAGAAACATTAGTATTCATGAAGTAAAATATAATTTGTATTTCTGAATTTACCAATGTTACCTTTAATCTCTACACTTCAAATCCACATTAGTTAAGAAGACACACAGGAAAAAAAGACATGGAATATACACATATACATACCACATTTTCTTTTCAAACCTTTTAAATATCTTAAGCTTTAAAATCATTAACAGAGCCTTCTGAAAAAACACTTAAGGTCTTTTATTTGGTTTTGCAGACACTAATAAGTTTTAATACAGCTTAGAGGTTGTGCATTTCCTACGCTATTTCAGAAAGACTAAAGGTTTACAGTTTACAATTAATTTTGCTAAAGCAAAAATACAGAAAGTAGCTGCAAGGCAACTATGCAGAAATGAGTCATCTTGTGAGTAAGAAAGCCAGATCATGCCAGCTCAACGTTATTAAATCAACCCATGTGTAGAAGTGAGATGCACAAAAAAATCTACTGTTATTAATTCTAAGCAATGATTCAATACTATCAGACAACAGCCTTCATGATAAGCAGACAGGCACCATCAGCACTTAGACATCCACATTAGCAAATTTATGGAAGAGAGATGTTTTTATTACCTGCCCTTCAAGTTCTCAAGTTCCCTGTGATGCAACATGCTCCTCATGTGTTCGTCCATCTCCTTCAAAATAAAACAGAAAGCATATTAACCAAGGGGATTGTCAGGGGTAGGGTGAGTGGAGTTCCTCTGTAGATACTCAATCAACAATCTAGATATAAACTCCTGTGCCAAAATGTTTTGTGATTACTCTTCTCAATTTAAAATCAACATTGGTTCCACAATAAATAATTCTCTGGTTATATTCCATGCTTATTTTTATTCTGTGGCAAAGGGTCTCAGCCCAGGCAGGTCTTAAACTCATATGTAACTGAGAAAAACCTCTAATTCCTGGTCATCCTACCTCTATCTCCAAGGCTGGGATTATAGGTACACATCACCACAGCTGGTTATCATTTTTGAAAAGTAACTTTTAGGTATTTTAATTGGTTTCCCAAAATGGTTATAAGTATTGGCATTAGAAGGGAAAAGGCTGCTGGATGGTGGTGATGCAATCCCAGCACTCTGGAAGCAGAGGCTGGTGGATCTCTTTGAGTCTGAGGCCAGCTTGGTTTAGAGTTCAAGGACAGCCAGGACTGCCTACACAGAGAAAGAAACCTTACCAAAAGAACAAAAATAAAAAGGAAAAGACTTAAGAATGAAGAATACAGGTTAAATTCTATTTCCTTATAAAGAATATACTGGAGTTTGGGGAAAGGGAGCAGTCAGGTGTGGTGCCCACACTGTAACCTCAACACTTGGTGAAAGCCCCCAAACCTGCCCATCATACCACTGGGAATCATCAATCCCAGCACTTGGGAAGCAAAGGAAAGACCATCAAAAGTTTTGAGGCCAGCCTAATCTATACATGGAGTTCTAGTTCATCCAGGACTACACAGAAAAATCCAAGGACCTAACAAGATAATGGCTTGGCTTGCCACTGAACCTGATGACCTGAGTTTGATCCTTGGAGGTTACATGGTGAAAGGAGAAAACCTGTCTTCATATGCACACTGCGGCACACACGTGTACAAGCACACACACGGACACATATGCACATAAAATGTTTTGAAAAGTCCTTCAAATCACTTAGCTTTTAAAACTATTTGGCTACTTTATGTATATGTGGCATATGTAGATGTTCATATTGTTGCAATTGTGTACATATATGTACACACACACACACACACAAAAGGGTATGTGATTGTGGAGTTGCTTTCCAACTCATTTTTAGTTTTTTAAAGTATGTGTATATGAGTGTACATGCATGTGAATGCAGGTGCCTGTTTAGTTAGAAGATCCCCTAGAGCTGGAGTTAAGGTGATTAACAGCTGTCCAACGTGGATGCCCGGAACCAAACTTGGATCCTCTGCAAGGGTAGTATGTGCTCTTAACCACTGAGCCTTCTCTCCAGGCTCTCCACTTCATTGAGATGAAGTCTCTCAATAAATGGGGGGCTTACCAATTCAGCTAAGCTGGCTGGCCAGTTTCTCTGCTGGGATTGTAGATATACACTGCTGCCACTGGCCTTGTATGTTAAGGATCCAGACTCAAGCCCTCATGTTTGCATGGAAAGCACTTTCTGACTGGGCAATCTCCTCAGTCCCTATTCAACTGAAAGTTTCTCAAGGATAAGCTGTAACTCTTATTTAGGTTTGGCAGAGCCTGGCATATAAATTGTTAATATTAACATTTGTTGAAGCCAGGTGATGGTGGTGAATGCCTTTAATCCCAGCATTTGGGAAGCAAAGGCGAGTAGATCTTTGTGAGTTCAAGGCCAGCCTGGTTTACAAAGCAAGTTACAAAACAAACCCCCCATAGTAGTGAAATGAATATGGTTGGCTGGCTACATTGATTATAGATAGGTACTAAGAAAAATAAAGCCTCTCCCTTGGAGCTGAAGAGATGGCTCAATGGCTAAAAGCACTGGCTGCTCTTCCAGCAGCCACAGGGCAGCTCACAACCATCTTTAACTGCAGTCCCAGAGGACCTGGTGTCATCTTCAAGCACTGCATGCACACGGTGCACAGACATACTCACTCTCCAGCAATACACTTATACACATAAAAATAAATAAAAATCTCAAAAAACTTAAATAGTAAACAAATAGCCAGGCAGTGGTGGCACACATCTTTAATCCCACCACTGGGGGGAGGGGAGAGGAGAGGGGGGAAGAGAAGGGGGGAGGGGAGAGCCAGAAGCTGATAGAGTGAGTTCCAGAACAGCCTCCAAAGCTACAGAGAGAAACCTTGTCCAAAAAAAAAAAAAAAAGGGGCAGTGGCAGGTGGATCTGTGTGTTCAAGGCCAGCCTAGTCTACTTGAGTGAGTTCCAGGACAGCCTCTAAAGACACAGAGAAACCCTGTCTTGAAAA
This sequence comes from Phodopus roborovskii, assembly GCF_943737965.1. NCBI lineage: Eukaryota > Metazoa > Chordata > Mammalia > Rodentia > Cricetidae > Phodopus > Phodopus roborovskii. The sequence continues at coordinate 32,690,150 of NW_026126416.1, read as the reverse complement.
ACAAACACTTTCCCACTTAAACCACAAAATATTATTGAGTATTAACTTCATAAGGACTCATGGATACAGACAAAGAAGTTAACTCTTTAATTCACCAGGTACTCCTCTTCTCATGCCCTACATTCAGAGCCAGGCATTGAAGTAACTGACAATCAAGTGCTCCAACTCAAATCCAGGAAGGCCTGACACCAAACATCATGTTACAATATAAGTAAATAGTGCATTTCTTCATCATATACCGTTTGTCAGTAACAGTGTAACTACTCCACAGCCCATTGTTGCTTTAGTGTGATAAAGAGGACACCTGTTTCAAAACACTGCCTTTAAATGGTGATTTTACTAGATTGTTTTCTTTCTGTCTTTACAAAAGCATCATCTGGACAGAGCTTTACAAGTGACCCCTTTCTAGCTGTAAGTGATTGTCATCAATGTGAACAAAATACATCTGAAAACCAAATCAAGTTAAAGACAGAATACAGAATTTAAAACACCATCAATAACCAGACAAGGTGACATCCTGCAATCTCAGCACTCAGGAAGCAGGTAGGAGGATCCCTGCAAGTTTGAGGCCAGCCTGATCTACACAGCAAGTTCCAAGCCAGCTATTTACAAAGTGAGATGCTCAAGGAAAAAAAGAAAAAGAAAACCTAAAACAAACAAATGAACAAAAACTCAGAAACAAACAACTATTATTTTAAAGAAAAGGATAAAGGCAAAAAAAAAAAAAAAAAAAAAAAAAAGCCCCCTCCCAACACAATTGTAACCAATTTTCCTGAAACACAAGCAAATTCTTGTATTTTAAAAAAGTTTGTTTTGGGGTTAGAGAGAGGACTCACCAGATCTCTGGCTGCAATTCCAGAAGATCCAGGTTCAGTTCCCAGCACACACATGGCAGCTCACAACTGCCTATAACTCCAGTTCCAGAGGATTCAACATTGTCCTCTGACCTCTTTGGTATTAGGCATGTACATGATATGTATGTATTTATGTACACACACACACACACACACACACACACACACACACACACACACACACACACACGTACGTACGTATATGTGCAAAATACTCATACATATAAAAGTAAATAAATAAATCTAAAAATATTGTTTAAAATACCAAAAAACTTGTTTTTCAGGGACTAGGGAAATGTCTCAATTTATTGCCCAAGTATGAGATCTGAGCTTGAATTTTTGGCACCCACAGAGAAAAGCTCAGCCAGGGATGTGAAAACTCACCTACACTTGCATACAGTACTCCCCTTACACATTTGGGTTTTTTGTTGTTGTCATCCCCACCCCACCCCACCCCACCCCGATTTTGTTATTTGCTCCATCTTGTGGACTTTCAGGGTACTGTTAAGCACTTTTGCTACACTATACCTTGCTGTCTGAGACCAGGCTGGCCTCAAATTCAAGATCTTCCTGCCTCTGCTCCCAAGTATTAAATTATAGGTGTGCATTACCACACCTGGCTGCACTGTACTTTTCTCGAGCCTGGACATACAAAAAAAAAAAAATCAAATGCATATAAGAAACCCAATATTTGTTAAATATCTGTGAACCAAAAAGTATATGATTTGTAGACAGGATATAACTCAAGAGGTAGAGTGTTTTTCCTAGTACACATGGAGTACTGGGGTAGACAATATAAAATAAAATTTCAGAAAGTATTAAAACCTCAAGATATTTTCTCTTAAACTGATCGCTAGCTAAAGTTCTCTACATCATTTATCCTTGAGTACCCTAAATTCTGGGTAGAGGTTAATATATAGTTACTGGCTTTTTGAAACATTAATGGCAAAAAAAAAAAAAAACCCCACACAAAACTCATGGAATAAGACCGATTTGGGGTGAGGAGCATAAATAAGATGCTGTTAAAATGTTTTCACCCAGGCTGAGAATGGATTACAACTTAGAGGGTAGCATGCTTGCATACATGCACAGACCATGGATGTGTTCTCCAGCACTGCATAAGCAGTATGACAGACAGCATGTCTGTAATCCTAGGGCTTGGAAGACTGAGGCAGGTGATCACCACAGTTTGAGGTCAAAGTACATAGACATTGTTCTAGGATTGCATAGTAAAACAAACTTGTAACAACTTAAACTTCTAACTATCCAATTTTAATTATTTTTAAGATGTCTTCAAAAACAAACTGGCCATAAGGCACCAACCAGCTCCTCTCTCTTCATTGTTACCTTTTTTGAGCCGTACACAATGTGGCACAATATGCATTTTCGTTCTCGGACCATAGTGACCAGATCTGAAGCATTCAATGTCAACCTGTAATGAGGAAGTAACAATTAGTAACCTTTCCAGATATCATCTTTAAATTACTTTTCACTCTGCCACTCTCAAAAAATATAATTTACTGATTTCCAGGTACCAAGACTGTCAGTGCACGCCTTTATTCCCAGCAGTTGGACGGCAGAGGCAGGTATCTCTGAGTTTGAGAACAGACTGATTAACAGAGCAAGTTTCAGGACAGCAAAGGCTACACCGAGAAACACTATCTTGAAAAAACAACCAACCAACCAACCAAACTTTTGAGTGTCATCCACAATTCCCCTTTCATCCCACCTGGCAGATGCTGTTAATCCTAATGAAATACATCCAAATTTCTCAACATTTTTCACTGACGAGACACTTATATCTGTCATAGCATAGCCTCATGGTGTTAAGTACTCATGTCCATTCTTATTCTCAAAAATAAATAAATAAATAATAAAAATAAAAAGTTTTTTCTCAAAACCACAGCTGAAGATTCTCAGAACGGGACTGATTTAAAATTTAAGTTATGCCAGGCATGTTATTGCACACCTTTAATCCCAGCACTTGTAGGCAGGTGAGTTCCAGGCTAGCCAAGGCCACATCAGACCTCATGTCCAATAAACAAAAATAAAGCTTAAGTTTTATTTTTATGCTTTTTTTTTTTTTTGCCTAGGTCCTTTCCTAGAAAGTTTAAAATTTAATTTAAAAACTCTTTGCCATGCCTACTGATCAGTTTCTCCCCTTACCTAACACACTGACTTTATTTCCTGCCTCCACTCCTGCTCTCAGTATCTGGACAAGCTAGCCCCTTAGAATCATCCATATCGTTTTTATTAAAAAGAGGTAGCTGTCTATACAAATAATAGAACTACTTTTAAGAATCTTCAGAGATTCCAGAACCAGGCATTGTGATACATACTTGTATCTTTAGCCCTTAGGTCAAGTTCAAGGCCAGCTTGAGCTACCTAATGCTGGAGTCAACTTCCTATGTCAAGGTCAGAATATTCCCAATATTTATCATGTGGCTCAAGGTGAAAATACCTGTTAAGTGTCAAGAACTGCATTTAAAACACTGTCATCCAATTTTATTAAAGACAGTCTGAGAAGTAAACCCAGGCTGTTTGACGGTATATCCCACCTTCCTAACCTCTGAAAGGGAGATCTTTATATAATGCATCTCTTAATATTCAGAACAATAAACTCAACTCAACTGAAGAACCTTTTATATGTGAACCTTTATAAGTGAATTCAGACTCCAAGTGACAATATGCTGTAAAACACTAAAGATTTTACCTGTGTGCATGGTGGGGAGGGAGCAACAACAAGATGAATAGTAGTAATTAGTCTAAAATCCCCTTCTTGAATCCCACAGGCAATTTCCTATGCCTTCACCTTAACCCTGGCAGAAATTAATGGATTTCTGGTAAGATAGGACTACCGGGAAGCCGCAGAACAAATTTTTGCCTCTACCCCTAGGCTGACTGGGTGGCACTTTTGGGAAGGCCTCACCTTGCAGAGTGGGTCTCAATAAAAAAAATTACATGGCCTCTAGCTAAGGAAGATTATTTTAGTATACAGGGTCCCCCCCCCTTACAGGGAGACAGGAGGCAGAGGCATAACAGTATCCAAAAGTATGCAGGTCAGATAATCTGGCTTATAGAGCAAAGGGATACTGTATCCAACAGGGTGGAAAGACAAGACCAACACGGAGAAGATATCTAATGAGCCCCACGATGTATGCCCATGCCACCATCTGAGTAAGCAGCACTCATAGACACACACACCTTCTTTTCATAAAAGAACATTAAAATCTTTAATTGATGTTTAATTCCTTTAATAACATGTACAAATACATTTATGATGTTTGCCCCCAATAACTGATCTTTAGATTTGTATATCTGTGTGTGGGGAGAGGTATGTGCATATGAGTGCAGATATCATCAGATTCTCTCATTTGGAGCTACATATAGTCAGTGAGCCACCTGATGTGGGTGCTGGGAACTGAATTTGGGTCCTCCATAAGAGTAATAAGTGCTACCCCCTTGTAACATGATAAATAAAAGACCTAGAGACAGATAATGGCCACTAGCTCTTACCTCTACCTTAGATTGAAAGGTAATCCTGGGTCCATTAAACCTCAGACTGCATTCCCAGACTCCCATACTCTCTTCATTGTGGCTGGAAAATCATGAGACTAACTACTGAAGACCCTGCTCCTATCTTTTTTCTCTCTCTAGTGCTGGAATTAAAGTTGTGAGCTCTGTTACTCTTTTAGACTGATTCAATCTCGTGTAGCCCAGGGTGGCCTTGAACTCAGAGAATTTTATCTGCCTTTGTCTCCTGAGTCCAAGGATTAAAGTGTGTACCACCACTTCCTGATCTCTATAGCTGGAGGCTGACTTTGCCTTCTGAATCCTCAGGCAAGCTTGAATAAATCATAAATAATGTATCACCACATCCCCTCATCAATCTTTTGCAAACTGCTGACCAATGTCAGTTCAATCACTCAGGATGTGAAATAATGTTATCACTGCAATTGAGCATGTCAGCCTCTAGCACCACTTGAACAGGGGTGGAAATGATGTCTGCTGTGGATCTTAGCATCCAGGTTAGAACTTCAGGCTGGGATTTGATCAACAGACTCTTTTTTGAAAGAGGGTCTCATGTATGCCAGCTGGCTGAGAACTCTTTATGCCCTCCTGATCCTCCTGTAGCCACCTCCCAAATGCTGGGATTACAGGAGTATCCCACCACACTGGACTTTAGACTTTTGTTTTCCAGTACTAGTTATGGTACCCAGTGCCATACGAAACAAATGCCAGGGCACATGCTCTGCCACCGAGCTACACCTCCAAAGATGAACAATTTCCCAAAAGGGTTGACAATGTAGAACCTATGGCTGGCTTTCATGTATTTGTATTTTCTTTTTTTGAGATAGTCTCTCTCTACATAGCTCAAGATGGCCTAGAACTCCCAGTCCTCCTACCTCTGCCTGGGATTACAGATGTGTGTCATCACGCCTGGCTCCCCTAAACCCTGATCAATACATGTTATGAGGCATTCTGGGAGTCAATGGGGACCAGTGGAAAATTTACAGCAGTTTCCTGGTCCATGAAGACTGAGGTCTAACCTAATCTAAGGGGGGTGGAGGATAGTTGTATCAAAATGCCTTTGAGTGGAGGAAGGACAAGAGGGCATCAAAGCTGACAGAAGTCTGAAGCAGTGGTCACTGACCAAGAGCTCTTATTGTGACTGCCAAGATGGCTCAGTGGTTAAGAGCACTTGCAGAGGACCCAAATTCAACCCTTGCACCCAATGCCAGGTACCTCATAATCACCCACAACTCCAGTTCCACGGGGATTCAACACCTTTGGTTTCCACAGGCTCATGTCCACATGTAAACAAATACGGGAAAAAAAAAAAGCTTCATGGCTGAAGGGGTTAAAAGTACCAACTACTCTTCCAGAGGACCTGGGTTCAACTCCCAGCATCCATATGACACAAGTGTCTGTAACTCCAGTTACAAAGAATCTGAAGTCCTCTTCTAGTCTCTTGTGGGTGCCAGGCATGCATGCGGCACACAGACATACATGAATGCAATAGCCATAAACTTAAAACTAAATAAAACAATGATTTAAAAAAAAAAAAAAAAACAACTTCTGTCGGGCGGTGGTGGCTCACGCCTTTAATCCCAGCACTTGGGAGGCAGAGGCAGGCGAATCTCTATAAGTTCAAAACCAGCCTGGTCAAGAGTGAGTTCCAGGGCAGCCTCCAAAGCCACAGAGAAACCCTGTCTTGAAAAACCAAAAAAAAAAAAAAAAAAAAAAATCCCAATATTTATATTTTACATGGAGATGTAGCCGCTTTGACAGACCTGCTACACATTCTGCCTGCCATAAGGGATGAAATAAGTATCTTGATATAATAAGGAAAATTGCCTTTTACCCCCTTTTCCCTTTGGTTGCTCAGCTAATATGGATAATCACAGATCTTTGTCTTCTCTATGAATGATATTATTGGGTTTATGATATTTTTGAGGTTATAAATATACCTTAGTGAAGTGTTTCCTTGCTTACTATGCACCAACTTCTGGTTTTGATCCTTAGCACTGCAAAAATAAATGTGGGCTGAAGAAGCAGCTCAGTAGTAAAGGACTTGCTTAGATTAGTAGGCCTAAGTCTCCATCCTAAACACTTAACAGATACCTTTTACCCACTTTTTATTGTAAATATTTCCCATGCACCCTCATCCTTCTTAGAATGAAAAGCAAACTTTTGCCTTAGTCATTGTTATGTTGCTGTGAAGAGACACCATGACCAAGGCAACTCTTATAGAAGCATTTAATTAGAGGCTTGCTTACAGTTTCAGGGGCTTAGTCCATTACCACCAAGGCAGGGAGCGTGGCAGCAGGCAGGTGTGGTGCTGGAGAAGGAGCCAAGAGCTACATCTTGATCCAGAAGTAGCACACTTGAGTGCAAGAGAATGGGCCTCCCACGGGCTTTTGAAACCTCAAAGCCCACCCCCAGTGACATACTTCCTCCAACGAGGCCACACTTCCTAATCCAATCAAAAATTCCACTCCTGGTGACTAAGCATAAATAGATGAGCCTATGGGGACCATTCGTATTCAACCACAACTTCCTACTGCACATATAAAATTTGAAACATCAATATAATGTGCTAATTAATAAAAGATATAAATGTATTAGAAAACATAAAACTACAACTGTGGCAACTGTAAAAACAGACTGATATTGACTGTATTACTGACTGAAAATACCATGAATGGCACTTGCTGTTTATATTTTTCAAAGTGCCATAGTAACCAACCCTTGATGACCTTTCTGAGTTAAACAAGCACAACTGGGCTGGTGAGGTGGCTCAGTGGGTAAAGGTATTTGTTGCCCTGAATTCAATCTCTGGGACCCACAAAGTAGAAGGAATGAATCAACTCTCACAGGATGTCCTCTGATCTCCACACATGCACTGCAGCCCACATGTGTACACACATAAGTAAAATTCAAAAGTTGAAAATGTATAATCATCTTATAACAGGCATGGTGACACATACTAGTAATCCAGCTCCAGGGAGGCTGAGGGCAGAGGGTCAAAGGTCTGAGGCTAGCAGTGCTACATAGAAAGACTCTAACTGGAAAAACAAATAGCAAAAAAGAAAGCACAAGTATCACTAGAAAAACAACTTCATACTCCCAAGTTTAAGGTAGGAAAAAAACACACACTCTGCAATTAGACAACACCTCATGGGTTTATTCTAAGTAAAGTTAATTTCAAACTTTTTAAAAATCTTTATTATGTATATAATATATGCATATATTATATATATTTTTGTATTTATAAAAAGGGAACAGTGGCCCAGAATGAGGGAGGCAGAGGCAAGTGGATCTCTGTGAGTTTGATACCAGCTTGGTCTAGACAGTATATTTCAGGCTAACCTGAGATATATAGTGAGAGCCTGCCAAATAAATAAATAAACAAACAAGCAAATAAATAAATAAAATCGTGGAATGGGTCTGGAGTTCAGGATTATAAAAAAAATCCTCACATCACTATGTACAGCAAGCACAGTTCAGAACAAGCCCCACACCTAGGCATAGTTGGCCAATACAAAACAGACTCCATTCGTGTTGAGTATTTTGTCTTACTGGGCTTTCTTTTTTGCTTGTTTGTTTTGACTTTATTTATTTTAAAACTTATCTTTATGTTCATTAGTGTTTTGCCTGCATGTATGTCTATGTGAGGGTGTTGGGTCCCTGGAACTGAGTTACAGACAGTTGTGGGCTGCCATGAGGGTGCTGTGAATTGAACCCAGGTCCTCTTGGAAGAGCAGTCAGTGCTCTTAACTGCTGAGCCATCTCTCCAGGCCCGGCTTTATTTATTTATTAGAGAAAAATAACATGAAGTTGGGTGGGTAGGAAGGTTGGGAGAATCTGGGAGGAGTGAAGAAAGGGAAAGAATATGTTCATAATACATTACAGGAAAAAACATTTTAAATAAAAAGTTATCATAGGCTCAGTTAGAAAATAATATATTGGTCTGGTGAGTAGATGGCTCAGTGGGTAGAAGTACTTGCCACAATCTGAGTTTGGTAGCCAAAACCAAATGGGCCTAGAAGAGAACCAAGTAGTCCTGTCTTCCACACATGGAGCCCAGGATGCACACAAACACAGTCCTGGAAGTGTGAAAAGATTAAAAATAATAATTTGTTATGAGCTTTGCATTTTTGAAGATAATCAATTATATCTTGAATATGAAATCTAGGGGTTTAACAGTTTTATATGCACAGAAGTGCTGACAATTTCAAAGGGAAACAGGCAATTTAACAATGAGGCCCTTCAAAGACAGAACGGCTGCAAGTTCAAGGCCAGATTGGTCTATCTATTGAGTTCAAGCCAGCTATGGCTACAAAGACTAACGCTACTAAAAAACAAACAGACAACAATGGTAACCATGGAGGCTAATGTCACCATTAAACCCTAGTCAATTTCAGTATCACCAACAGTGGGAAAACTACAGCAGGTAGCATGGCAGATATCATCACCAAAGTGTTTCACCTGAATCCAATGAGCACTGTACTGCAACATCCAGTTTGTTGTAACAAGCTTAGTAACATGTATCGAAAGCTTGAACTGTTGTTAGTTTACACAACTATACAGGTCTCTTCAACACATCAAGGGTGAAAAAGCAAAAAATGCAACTGTTCTATGTTAAAAGACACCTCAAGATACATACTAGCCAAACTCTGCAGAGACCTCAAGATACATTACTAGCCAAAGGCTACATGTGACCTCTAGAGACTGAGTCAAATACTGTTTGCTGGTGGCAAGCTATTACAGTCCTTTGTTACTCATGAGGCAAAGAATGAAAACAAAGTCAAGACCAGCCTGGGCAAGGCAGAGAGACCCACCCAAGTCTCAAAAGGAGAGAGGGAGGGAAAGGAAGGGAGGGAGGAAAGAAACTGAGATAGTCAAGGTTTCTCTGTGTAGCCTAGGCTGTCCTGGGAACTTTCTCTGTAGACCAGACTGCCCACAAACTGAGATCTGCCTGTCTCTGCCCTCTGAGTAATGGGATTAAAGGTGTGTTACCATAACTGCCCAGCAACACAAATGTTTTGATTTTGTTTGTTTTTTTGAGACAGGGTTTCTCTGTAGTTTTGAAGTCTGTCCTGGAACTCACAGAGATCCGCCTGCTTCTGCCACCTGACTGGATAAAGGTGTGTGCCACCATCTCCTGGCCACAAATGTTTTTTAAAACAAAAAATGGATAAGCCAGGTATGGTGGTGCTCATTTGTAATTTCAGCACTTGGGAAGTACATAAAGACTGGAGAATAAAAAACGGTGGAGCACATGCCTTTTATCCCAGCACTCGGGAAGCAGAGGCAGGCGGACCACTGTGAGTTCAAGGCCAGCCTTGTCTACAAAGCTACAGAGAGAAACCCTGTCTGGGGTTGTTGGGGGGGGGTGGTGGAGATTGGAGAATCAAGACTTCTTCATTACACAGCCTCAGCTTCATGAAATCCTACCTCAAAGGAAAAATAAAACAAAAAGAACCCATACACAAAACAATAACAAAACTGAGTACTGAGTAATGTAGATAGGGATAAAAATACAGAACTGGGAATACAGTTCACTGGTAGTATACTTGCTTATCCATGCTACATTCAGTTCCCAACACTAGTATAGCAAATTTTAGTAACATTAAAATGAAGTGACAGGGCAGGAGAGGTTAAGAGCAATATTGGTCTAGAAAAGGACCTAGGATTTGTTTCCAGCCCCCACATGGTAGCTCACAGTCCTCTGTAATCCTAGTTCCAGGGATCTGAAATCCTCTTCTGGTCTCTGTAGGTTCAGGGTACATGATGTATACAGATATACATACACACATGCAGACACACAACACACATATACAGGCAAAACACAAAATGAAAGGGGGGCTTAGCAGTTCAGAGCACCAGCTGCTCTTCCAAAAGACCTGGGTTTTGATTCCCAGCACCCATTTGGTGGCTCATAACCATCTGTAAATCCAGTTCCAGGGAATCTGATGCCCTCTTCTGGCCTCTGCAGGCACCGTAGGCACCGTGCACAAATGTGGTATACAGGCATACATACAGGCTAAACACCCATACACAGAACACAAAATTTTAAAAATTAAAAAAAAAAAAAAACAAAAACAAAAAAAACCTGAGTTTATATTCTTTCTAGTTGTTCACAACTTCTTGTAATAAATACGTGAAAAAAACTTAAGGGTTGAAGGATGTAGCTCATAGGAGACTGCTTGTTTAGCTTACAAAAAATAATCACAGATTGTGAAACTGAAACTCTGGAACCACTGAACAATAAATTCTCACTTCTACCTTTCATCCCGACATTCTACAGTTTCAGTTGATTCTGACTACTTTCCACACTCTATGTCCTTAAATGCAAAGCATATGTGTATAGATATATACATGTACATACACTGAAAATTGTCACTATTGCACACCTTCTTGACACCATTACTTTCTCACTATAAAAAGAATTATCTTGGAAATCATTCAATATCAGTACAAAGTGTTAGCTCATTCTAACAAATGCACAAACTTAACAAGTCCTCTGATATACACATGGAAACTCGTATTTTTCAAGTCTCTTGATTACAAGCTTTTAGTAGGCAACTGTGCATCCTGGATGTATAGTTAGTGTAATCATATGTAACTTGTCTGTTTAGGACTCTCACTCATTGGGCACACAAATACTAAACTTCCCCTTTAGTACCCTAATTACAAAACACAGTCTGTATAGTTCTCATCGAGTCTTCCTGGGTCACAGAAGCACTCAATGATCCTTGCTTTTCTCATAGACTTTGTTCTAATCTGGATATATAATAACTACCATGGTTTTTCTTTTTAAAATACCTTCCTATCAAAGCAATTTGGTCTGAACTAGCACGATAAAATTGCTTCACACCTTTCCTCTTCCATGGCTGTTTTGAAGCTCTCTTCAAAATCTATCTGGACACTTTCTCTAGTTAAAAGCCAAGATGGGTGTATACCTGTAATCCCAGTACTCTGTGACTGAACTCAGCATCTCAAATTCAAGGCCAGTCTGGACTATAAAGGCCAGATTCTGTTTCTCAAAAATAAAAATCAAAACAAAATCTGTTTTCTAGGCCCCATAGTTAACTTCAGTTTGTTTTCCAAATAGGAGTACTTAGAACATCTAACTTGGTGTAACAGAAAAAGATGAACTTTGTTATCATCTGAGAGGAAGTTTAGTAGTCCAGGAATGTTAACTTAAGCAAATCACCATAAGCATCTCAATAAACTGAAAAGTGCTGCCAAAAAAAAAAAATAAATAAAAATCATCTATTATAATATTGTATTAAATGTCTATGGCACACCTGTATGTAGAGTTCTAGCATAATGGGTGCTAAGTAAACCCTAGTTGAAGCTGATTACCCATTCTTTCATTCTTGGCCAAACTCCAGAAGAGAGGACTACATTTTAAGATTCTCCTTTGGAAGCCAGGTGGTGGTGCACATGCCTTTAATCCCAGCACTCAGGAGGCAGAGACAAAGATCTAATCTTTATGAGTTCGAGGCCAGCCTGATCTACTGAGTGAGTTCCAAGACAGCCCCCAAAGCTACAGAGAAACCCTATCGGGGGAGGGGGAAAGGGGAGATTCCCCCATAGCGCTTTAGGACAGGATTTGGATCTTATGTTTAATATTAAAAGGTACCTGTGTCTTGAATCATCTCAATAGAAACCATTATGATGGTTATAACTCTAATCTGCTAAGAGGAGAACTTCTTCCGTAACTGGTTCCAAGTTGTTAAAAAACAAAAACAAAACAAACAAACAAAAAAAGAAAACAACACTGAAACCTCGAACTTCTCCAACAAGATGGCTTATTTTACTCTCAAAGATGACTTCACTGAACAGATTGAAGTGGGAGGAGATGCAACATCTCTTCTCCACAATTAAGCACCGAGATTGTAATAAATATTAGATAGACACATGCTCATACATTAATAATACGCTTCCCAAAAGCAGAGACCTCAAAAGCAGGGAAAAAACAAAAAACAAACAAAAAAAAAAAAAAAAAAAAAAAAAAGAGGCGAGACTATCAGTCTTGAGAGGTGGAGTGGGTCCAGGCCTGAAACCCGCAACCTTTAAATAGCAGACTAAGGCTGAGATTCCAGCCTTAGTAGACCCCAGGCCCACAGAGGTCAGGGCCTGCCCCAGAGGTCAAAGACCTGAAGCCACGCGTCCAGGCTGAGGGGCTGCGCGCAGAACCGACCGCCCCTGAGAGAGTTTGTACCCTGAAGCCAGGTGCACCGCTCGCCCATAAACTCTAAACCCACGCGGGCCAGAAGAGGCACCGTAGCGTTGCTTGCGTGCAGGCACAGCTACCACCACCTGCCCAAGGGGCAGACCATCCGACCCTCGGCCTCCGATACGCCCAACCAGGCCGGGCCCTCCATACTTACACTCACTGCCCGTCCTTCCTACGCCATCAGGCCGCCGAGGGCCCGGCGAGGGAGCTCCCAGACGCCCCCTTAGCCTCCGGTCCGGCGGCGGCCTGGGACCCGCTCCCCGCCGGGCACTGACGCCGCCGCCGCCGCCAGCGCGCAAGCGCACGCACGTAGTCCGGCGCGCTCCCTCTCCCCCCCCACCCCATCCGCCCCTTTCAACCATCTAGCTTTATTTGAACATGAGAAGTGAACAACGGACACCGGGCAAGAGGCCTTCTTCAAAACACAGGAAAACACCCAAGTAGGTCCCTTTGCGCAAAGCTGTCCACTTCACCTCCCATTCTATTTCTTTCTGTTTTGTTTTCTTTTTCCCTTCTACTTTCTAAGCCCTTCACCAGAAGCTTTGACACTGCCTTAACTAAATTTCAAAACTTTTTCTTCTTCGTGAAACATTTGAACAGATAGGCCTAGACCCTAAATTAGACATGGTAGCTCATCACATATTCTGGAGGTTGAGAGAGGAGGATCAATGTGAGTTCAAAGCTAGCCAGGGCTACATAGTTTCTGGGCTACAAAATGAAACTCTGTCTCATTAAAAACAGAAATAAATTTAAATTTTACCCTAGCTATTATTTATAATTTTCGTTTGTTTTTTGAAACAAAATTCCTGGCTGCCCTGGAATTTGCACTGTATACCAACCTGGTCTGAAACTCAGAAGTCTGTGCTGAGATTTGCCAGGATTAAAGGTGTTCGCCATTGCTGCCGGGCAATAATTTTTTACTTTAAGTGATGTTTTCTTGAAATGTCAGATTTTTAGGGTTAAAATAAGGATGTTTTGTAGCATGATAAATAAATGACCCAGAGACTGATATTGGGGTTCAAGCTTCAAACTGAGGATCAGAAAAGCATATCAGCTGGCCACTAGCTTCTCAGCTCAGACCAAAGGGGCTATCTGCAAACTGCTCCTAACTTCACTGCTCCTCAGATTCACTTAGACAGCTATGCTGTCCTCAACGTGGCTAGAGATTAGTCCTGAGACTAACTACTTTAGACCCTGCTCCTATCGTTTATACCTCTCTAGTGCTGGGATTAAAAGTGTGAGCTGTTATTCTTTTAGACTGATTCAATCTTGTGTAGTCCTGGGGGGCCTTGAACTCACAGAGATCCATCAGCCTTTGTCTCCTGAGTCCTGGAATTAAAGGTGTATACCACCACTGTCTGATCTCTATAGCTTGAGGCTGACTTTGCTTTCTGAATCCTCAGACAAGCTTGAATAAATCATAAATAATATATTATCACAATGTTTAATTTATTATTAAAATTTGAGCATCCCTACTCTTTTGGGATCCTGTTATAGTGATTATAATAAAGTTACATTGCAGTTGATAATGAGCAGTGCAACTTCTATATAATTGAAACCATTTCCATTTAAGAAAACTGTCAGAGCCAGACATGGTAGTGCACACCTTTAGTCCAAGCAGAGGCAGGCAGATATCTGTGAGATTAAGGCCAGCCCAATCTCAAGAGTGAATTCCAGGATAGCCAAGGCTACACAGAGAAATCCTATCTGGAAAAGCCACACCCCTCAAAAAGAAAGAAAGAAAGAGGAGAGGGAGGAAGAAACTATCAAAGCCTCAAATCGTAATAAACAGCTACCTTCATTTATGTGTGAATCCAGTTTCATTCTAAAGGTTTAAGAGAGTCTTCCAATTGTGTATTTGTGACATCACAAGTCCTTGAAGCATTCAAGGTCTGCTGTGCTGCTCATTCTATTTAAAGGCATGCATGCAACAGAACTGCTTTGCTCTGTAAATTCAGAACCATAGTCCAAAGGAAAGCTAATATGGGTGAGGACCAAAATAACTCTAGATCAGGATTTCACAATCCTAAAACATTAACAGATAATGTTATCAGTTGCTGAGTAGTGCATTCTAAGATAATGCTCCCCCAACTCTCTAGACCCTGCCCAATGTTCTCTGGAGGGCAAAAAATTGCCCTTAGCTGAGAACTACAGTAGTATATCCAGGAACATCCCAACCCTAAATGAATTCAGCCATATATTTTCTTCCCTGCCTTTAAGAAAGTGATCCGAAAAAGATTAACAAAGCAAACTGCTGAGTTCATTTCTACAGGCAGTAAACAAGCAGTTTATAGAGCTTACCAGTCCTCTTCTCCGGTCAGTTTTGTTTATCACATTCTACAGTCACACCTCCAAGCTTCTCAATTCCCTTACACTTGCAGCCACCTTTCTAATCAGCAGAGGATCTATCTCTGACTTCTCAGAAAGCGTAACTTCCTATTTCTAAACATACAGGCTTACAGATATATTTTGTCATTATAATTGAGACTATTCCTCTCTCCCCCAACTCTGTTGGGTTGGTCTCTCTTCCATGAATATTCTTTTCATGTCAGTGTCTAGGGTTATTTATTTTTGTGTAGGTGGAGTAACATTCTTGCCATTTGGTACACATATAAGACGAAATCAGAGGACCTGCAACTATGTGGGCTCCTGGGACAGAAGTTGGGTACTCACACTTGATGGCCATCGCCTTCATTTGATGAACCACCTTGCCAGCCTCAGTCCTATGGGCTTTATTGTTTGTTTGAGACAGGGTCTTGGGTAGCTAATGCTATCTTCAAAATTACTGTATTTGTGATGATTATGTGCTCTAATTCACTAGTCTTATGATGCTGAGATTATAGACTTATGCCACTATCCTAGATCTTATATCAGTTTGATTTTTAAAAAGAACTTATTTATATTTTACATGTATGGGTATTTAGCCTGCATGAATACTGGCACTCCACCATCCTTGTGCCTGGTGTTTGTGGAGGCCAGAGGAGGGTGTGGATCTCCTGGGACTGGAATTACAGTTGTGAACTGCTAGGTGGATATTGGAAACTGAATTTATATCCTTTGGAAGAATAGCTGTCTCTCCATCCCCTGATTTTATTTATTTATTTATTTAAAGATTTATTTATTTATTTTGCATACATGTATCTCTGCAAGCCAGAAGAGAGCACCAGATCTCATTACAGATGGTTGTGAGCCACCATGTGGTTGCAGGGAATTGAACTCAGGACCTCTGGAAGAGCAGACAGTGCTCTTTACCTCTGAGACATCTCTCCAGCCCCTATTTATTTATTTTTTGAGACAAGGTATTGCTACATAGCTCTGGCTGACCTGGAACTATGTAGATCAGGCTGGCCTCAAACTCACAAAGATCCCATTGCTTCTGCCTTCTGAAATCAAAGTTGTGCATCACCAACTCCCATCAGTGATTTGAGTACTTAAGCTCTACTCTCAAAATCTTTTTCTAGGCTGTCACACACACCCTTTTGCAAATTAAATAGGTTTTCTGAGGTGAGTCTTTTCTCTCATGCTCAAGTTTTCCTGTCTTAATTCTAACACAATAAAAAAACAAAACACACCATTCCTCCCTTTTCTCTGACAAGGTCTAAGTTTTCAAAAGCATTTTATATTCTTTCCTGATTTCTCTCTCCTCTCCAAACTATTACTGTGTTTGTCAATCATCACCATTCCCCTGTGTTATTAAATTCAAAAGTGCTTACCAGTCCTCTTCTCTGGTCAGTTTTGTTTATCACATTCTACAGCCACACCCCCAAACTTTTTTTTATTCCCTAAGAGTTGGTTGGAAGAATTCGTGGGGTAAGTGGTTTAAAACCTTTCAGAACTCTAGGCTCATTATTCCAAAGTTTACAAGACCTCTGGCCCTCTCCCTAGTTTGATTTTGAGCTCTGCTCTGTTGGCGATGGACTCAGGGTTAAGCCTCACCTGTGCTAGGCAAGTGCTCTGCCTTTCTCCCCTACCCAGAGAGCCCCTACTTTCTTCCTCTTCTGGGGTTGGTGTTGAAATAGGATGTCAGTATGTCGTCAGTCTGGCTTTACACTCCAGAGGTCAGGTGTCCCTCCAACCTCAGCCTCCAAAATAGCCTGGGAACTACAGTGTGCGTTATCACACCTTCAGTTTTCTCTTGACTGAGAAAGCGAACTCTTATTAAAACTTCTAAAAAGAATGAACCTCAAGAAACATCCAGAAGGCGCAGCAGCGTTGTTCTTGGCATCCGTTGTTCCCCACAGCTTGGAAAATTCTTATCTCCTGGACTTCCGGAGGAACTCCTACTTATCTTTCTTGACTCTAAAAGTAACTTCCTGAGACACCCATACAGGCACCCCTCAAAATAAGTTGTGTTCATTGTGGGCCAAAGGCACCTTGGAATTCCTGTGTACCGTATTCTGTTCACTGTAATGTGTTTACGAGTCTGTATCCCCGATTTAGAAGGATCCAAACACCCAGCAGGCTTCGGCAGTTAGTTCGCCTCGGCGTTCAGACGCTAAGGTGTCCCGCACACAGCTGCCTGAACTGTTGGGTGCCTGAACTCCTTCCACCTTTGGGCGGGAGGGGAATCCGTCGGGGTAACGGGTGAGTTCCCAGTCTCTCCGCCTGCGTGGCAGGAGACTTACCCCCCCCCACCCCGCGGTGATTGGCTCCAGCTGTAGAGGCGTGTCTGCCCCCGCGGCGGCCGGCAAGTGCGCAGGCGCACAGAGGGGGGAGGCGCATGCGCGTGAGCTCGCATCGGGTCCTATCTAGAAGTGTCTGATCTGCCCCGGCTGGAGAGGAGTGGCGAGAGCAACCTGGTGAGTCTTCGGAGAAGCGGCAGGGAGAGCTGGTCAGCGGAAAGGGTAGGATGAGATCCTGAGTAGAAAGGGTATGGTGATACTTTAATTTTGGTGGGGTCAGACTTGAGTGGAGAAGGAACTCCGGCCAGTTCTCGGTAGATTGGGCCGAGAACTGGCCAGGCGTTGGCGACCGGCGCGAGCCCAGCACAGGAAGGGAGGCGCGATGGTGGTGCCCTGGACTTGTGGTTCGTCTCTACTTCTCTCACTTCCAGCCCCACGGTGTTGCTCCTTAGTATTAACAGGCTGCCCGGTGACCCTAGTGACCATATAGTTCTGAGATAATTGTTAGAAGATGACCCCGAGGCTCGTGGCATTGCAGACTTCACTGTCTAGGAAAGTCCCTTCTTACCTGTGGCTTTCCCTCAGGCGCGCACCAAGTGTATGGCCAGTCAAAGGGCGATTTACTCCCCCCCCCCCCCGAAGTAGTTTGTACACGAGGAATGCATTAAAGTACTGTTATATTTCTTTCCTTCGTCCTTAATCATTAGTCACTGCACAGCAGACTGGTGGTAGAGGAAGCGAAAGACATCAGAGTTGGGAAAAGAGATCTTTCCCTTTTGCTGTTTGTCATCTGGGTGGACATCATGTTCTCAGCTGTATGAAAATAGTGTAGTTTCTTACTACGGAGTATTTTAAGCATTGGAAGAACTTCAGCTGTTCTGCTGCCTTCTGAGAGTCCCAGGTAAAATGCTAATATTTCAGTCATAGCCAGGTAAAAGGAATCCTTCTCTTGTTCTTTTTCTCTTGGAAAATCCTATGCTTAAAACTGTGAGGCATCATTTGCTAAACCACTTTTAAAAAAAACCCAAACAAACAAACAAACATGATCTCACTGTGTAGCCCAAGCTGGCCTGGAACTCAGAGAGACCAGCCTGCCTCTGCTTCCCAAATGCTGAGTTTAAAGACATGCACCACCATGCCCAGCTAGTTTACGTACTTTAAAAACCAAATTTAAGCTGTTTTTATAGCAAAGTAAGAAATGTTAATATTTCTGCCACCAAAAGTTGATGCCCAAGGTATCCATTGTTCACTTGTTATTTGTTCTCTTGGTGACAGGTAATGAGAAAGAACACATTGAAATAGATAAATACAAACAGGAGAAACACTTCTTGCCATGCGTTCTCTTGGGACAAGTCATGTTAAAGTAAATTTAATGACCAAATAACTTACCCTGTACCTTAAATATTTATCATTCTTGGTAGGACTTTTTGTTTTGTTTTGGGTTTTTATTTGTTTTTGGTCAGTGTTTCCCTAGCTTTTTACTCTCTACACTGTAGCAACCCTCAAGACCAAGTGAGGTTGGGTCAGAATTGGGAGTGGGTGGCTGGACTATCAGGTAAGATTCTAAGGCCATGTCCTCTCATTCTGTCTGGGAAGGTCAACAGGCCCAATTCTGAGAGTCTTTTGTGAGTAATCACAGTTTCACTGATTAAGATGGTAATGATTGTTTATGTTCTGAGGACAGTGTCCTGTAATAACATATTTAATAATTATAGTGTGGCTGTAATATCTGGGTGCCCTTGCTTATGTCTATAAGCTCCAGTACTTGGAAGGTTAAAGCAAGAGAATTTCAAGTTTCAGGCAGACCTCACCAATGTCATGAAACCTCAAAAATAATAATAAAATAAAGATATATACATATAAACTATATTGAACATTCTGTTCTAGGCATTGTTTTATTTCGGTATTTGGTGCTTGGGGATTAAACTCAGGGCCTCTTATGCATGCTAAGTACACTTCTGTCTGAGCTGCTTTCCTAGGAATATGTACTGTTAATAAATGTTTTGCATGTGTTAACCATGTAACCGATTGAAGCATGGTTGTTCTCATGTAATGAAGGAACTAAAGTGTGAGTTAAGTAAGCAGTAGTCAGAATGTGAAAGCATTGTGTCAGCTGGGTGTGGTGGCTCATGCCTTTAATGCCAACACTTAAGAGGCAGAGGCATGATGTTGTTGGATTTTTGTTGTTTGCTTTACATTTTACTTACTATTTGTGTGTGTGTGGGGGGGTGCACACATATGGTGGTCAGAGGACACCTTGTAAGTTTAATATCCACCATCCTGGTCTAAATAATACCAGTTTCTGCCTTAGTTCATTTTTACTATTGCTGTGACAAAAGACCATTTGACCAAGGCAGCTTCTAGAAGATAGCATTTATTTGGGCTTACAGTTTCACAGAGGGCTAAAGTCCATAGCCATCATGGCAGGGAGCATGACAGGGAGCAAGATAGGCAGAGATAACATTTGACACAGTGACTGAGAGAGTTCATACCTTGAGCCCCAACCACCAGAATGAGAGAACTAACTGGGAATAGCAGGGGCATTTGACTCCTCAGAGCCTGTCCCTAGTGACCACTCCTCCAACCAGGACATACCTTCTAATCCTTCTGTCCCAAACCGTTCCACCATCTGGGGACCCAGTATTCAAATAGATGAGTCCATGCAGGCCATTCTCATTCAGACCACCACAGTAGTTGTATACACATCACAGTCTGGGAACAGCTTATGAATTCCTGGGATGGAACCCAGGCTATTGAGTATGTAAGCCAGAACCTTTACCCACTGAGCCCTCTTTGCTGGCCCCAGAAACACTATTCTTTAATATTTTTTGGAATTATTGTTTTTAGTATTGATGGTCTCTGTATTCATGTACCGATTGCTCTTTTTAGGGTACTACACAAACTCCAGAACACATCTCACGTGGTGCATCTTAGATGAGGATGGTTGGAGGGAATGTTTCAAGTGAGGGGAAACCTTGTCATTCATCTTTACTTAAGCTTGGTATATAGCATAATGCTGGATTGTCATCCTTTCTAGAAAAATGGCAGAGAGCTGCTGGTGCTTGAGTGGCTTTTTTACCTTCCACATCTGCACTGTTGCAGTCACACAACTGTCTCCCCAGGATTACTCCCACATCACTTAGGGTAGAACTGTGGAAATTCCAAAGCTGACAGAAGCTTGAAGGCTGGGTGTTGGAACCCCCCCAGATAGTTAACTTAAAATATGCACTTCTGTAAAACTGAAGAGTAATTTTTTTGGTTCCTGATTTCTAGTGGTTCCTTCTGATGCACTTGATTTTTGTCTTGAGTCATGTGTTTTGCTGTGCTTTGAAACATAGATATTTATAATAGATATGATTCTGTGGTGCACTTCACATCATTTTTATGTTTTTTTGGGGGGGTTTCCACATAAGAATGGCTAAAGTTATCCACATAGAAAAGACACAAAAGAAACTAGAGAGAGGAGATAAGGGGAGGAGCCTTATTCTTTGTTTTATATTTTGAGACAGGTATGGGAGTGGGGGTCGGGGTCGGGAGGATTAGGCTGGCCTTGAAGTAGTGTTCCTTCTGTCTTGTCTGGTCCTCCCAAGCATTGGTATGCACCTTCACATCTGGCTGTGGAAACTATTCTTAACGTAAATCAACTACCTGATCTAAATGCCTTCAGGAATTGGTAAATTTGGATCATTGTTTCTTTTTTTTTTTTTTTTGAAAGTATTACTTTCTGTCTTTTCCTGTCCCTTATTTCTCCCCCCCACCCCTGGGTATCTGTGTGTCTTTTTGATACAGAAGTAGCCCAGGTTGATTTGAAATTCTCTATATAGCCCAGGATGGCTTTAAGCTTATAGTCCTCCTACCTCAGTCTATCAGGTGCTGGGATTTTAGGCATGCGTCACCAAATTCTGCCAACCATTCATATTAGAAGTGGAATGTAGCCCAGGCTACAGAAATCCACAAAAACAGCTGACCTGAACAAGGAGAAGCTAATGGACCCCCCAGACTGATAGCTGAGAATCCAGCATTGGACCGGCTCAGACCCCCTGAATGTGAGTCTCAGTTAGAAGGCCTGGACAGTCTAAGGAACCTCTGACAGAACCAGGATGTATCCCTGGTGCATGAAAGGACTTTGGGAACACATTCCCCAAAGAGGGATACTCCCTTAGCCTAGAGGCAGGAGGGAGGGCCTAGTCCCTATTCCAAATGACTTGACAGCTTTTGATGATCCCTCCTGGAAGGCATCACCTTCCCTGTGGAGTATGTGGGGCTTGGGATAGGAGAGATCGAGGGGCATGGGAGGGAGAGGGTACTGGGATCGATACGTAAAATAAGAAGAAATAATAAATATGTGTAAAAAAATAAAAATAAAAAATACCCTCCCCCCAAAATGGAATGTAGCTCAGGTGTGATGGTGGGTGCTAGCAATCCCAGCACTTGGAAGGTTGGGGCAAGAAGATCATGAGTTCAACACCAACTTTTGCTCCATAGGAATTGAAATATATTTTTTATTACAAATATTTATTTGCAGTAAGGGGTATGCCTTGGGGTGGGTTTGGAGGTCTGGACAATATTTTGTTGGATTGGTTCTCTCCTTCCACCACATGGTTCCTTGAGAATTGAACTCAGACTGTCAGGCTTGTATTGTTGGAAGGTAAGCTCATATCTACTGGCTGAATCATCTTGTAAATATCCAGAGTTGGAGAGAAGGCTCAGCCATTAAAGGCTAGGCTCACAATGTAAGTATCTGATATACAGGGTATCCTCTGAAGGGAATGGACTCAGAGGTTGAGAAACACTGATCTAGAGCTTAGAATGAAGGCATTCATGACATGGACTGTCTTATATGGGTTAAAGACAATTGACAAGGCTTTGTCTTACCTGGAAAGTCTATACTCAAACTATCTAAGGTCTTAGCTGATTCCAAGTTTACCTAGAAGTTTCCTGGTTATCTATCTCCTCAAACATTCCAATAATGGAAGTCAGGTTTACGGGTGAAGAACATGACTGTTAGTGCTCAGTTCAAGCTAGGTGTGGTGGTATGCTTCTGTAATCATAGCACTGGGAAAACCGTGGCAACAAGGCAGATGGATCTCTGTGAGTTTGAGGCCAGCATTGTCTACAGAGTGAGTTCCAGGACAGCCTCCAAAGCTAAGTAGAGAAACTCTGTTTCAAAAAACAAAACCAAAAAACAAACAAACAAAAAAACCAAAAAAAGCTACCTGAGGGGTGCGTGTGCGTGCGTGCGTGCGTGCGTGCGTGCGTGCGTGCGTGTGTGTGTGTGTGTGTATGTGTGTGTGTGTATGTGTGTCTGTCTGTCTGTCTGTCTGTCTGTCTGTCTGTGTGTGTGTGTGTGTATGTGCCTGCCTGCCTGCCTGCCTACCTGCCTGCCTGATACTAGGAATCATATTAGGGGCCTCAAGCACCATCATCTGTGTAGTCTGTCTGGCCTCTAATGACTGTTCCTCCTGTCTAAGCCTCCAGAGTGCTTCAGCTAGTCTTTAAAAACAAAACCAAAACAAACAAACAAACAAAAAACCCTTTTGCATATGCTTGATTCTTTTTTCTTCATAAGTTTAGAAAGCACACTGTATATTTCTTTGCCCAGTATCACACATTCATGGCCAGCTTTGTTTCCTCTGTACCTCCACCCATTTCCTCATTTCTGAATTATAAAAGCAAATCCGATAAACAGCTGTGTGAATGACATAAGCAAGGCCAGACAAGCTAACTCTTAATATTGATGTTAGCATTGGGAAGCAGAAAGACCACCTGGGCTGTATGGAGACCCTATTTAAAACACAGTTTCTCAGCTGGGCATGGTGGCACAGGCCTTTAATCCCAGCACTTGGAAAACAGAATTCTTGAGTTGTAGGCCAGCCTGTTCTACAGAGTGAGTTCCAGGACAGCCAAAGCTGCTACACAGAGGAAACCCTGTCTCCAAAAACAAAACAAACAAGCAAACAACCACAGTTTCTGTAATACTCACCTCTTATCTGTGGTTTTACTTTCTGCAGTTCCTGGTACTTCTTTTCTGTCTAAAAATATTAAATAGAATTTTCCAGAAATAAGCAATTTCTAGTTTGTTTTTTGAGACAAGATTGTACTAGGTAGCCAAGGCTGGCATCTGCCTTGAGACTATTTTTGCCTCTGCCTCGCTAATGCTGGGATTATAGGCATATGCCACCATACCTGCCCAGTGTGTAAATTTCAATTTTTTTTTTTTTTTTTTTTTTTTTTTTTGCTTTTTGACTATGGTAATCTAACCTCATGCCATCTTGACCCATCCTGCCAAGACAGAATCACCCCTTTGTGTAGTATCTTCACTAATCCATAAGTTACTCCATGGCTATCTTTGATTATACTTGGGCGTCTTAGTGTTTGTTGTTTGTGTTCATTCACATAACCCTTATTTAATAATAAACTTGATAGTGCTGTGGTGCCAGTTCACATATGTCAGCAGAAGCTGTATAGTGCTTTCTTCAAGTTAAAAAATGAATTTATCACAGGCATATACAGAGAAAAGAAAATGTATGGGTTTGTACTTTGTAATTTCAGATATCCACTTGGGGCTATTGAAGTGTATTCCCTGGTAAGGAAGGACTTTTGTCATTTTGTGTTTTCTTTTACTGTGTGAGGTTATCTCTAAAAAGGAGCCTGTTACAAATTCTCTTTTCTAGCTACATTCTCTGTTTTCTTTATGGGATTCTTTTATCCACTTGCTTATTTTGTGTCACAAGATTATTAAGAACTTGTTCAGGCCCTGTTTGAACGGATGCTTGCTACCTCATGAAATATTTTCCATCTAAGCCTTCAGTAAAGGTTTCTCTGTAAACCTCTGTTAGCAATGCTGCAAACAAATGTGTTATTATTTGTTCTTTTATGACGCAGACAGGCTGATCATCTGCCAATGGTTGGGGGTATTTCCAATAATTTATACTTACTGTATGTTCCAACTGCAAGACTTCTCTCAAGAAAACCAGGGATTGATTGGTATTATACTTTGTAACCTGGCTCTAGAATTTATTTCTTACTGTATTTTCTCCATTCTTTTTGTTTGTTTTTGTTGTTTGAGACAAGGTCACACTATGTATCCCTGGCTGGCCTGGAGTTTGCTGTGTGGACAGAACTGGTCTCAGATTCACAGAGGCCTGTCCCACTCATTTTTTTTTAATTGTATGCATACATGTGTGTGGGTGTATGGACATGAGTGTGGGGTGCCTGCAGAGGCCAGAAGCATCAGATCCCTTTAGAGCTAGAGTTGTACCCCCTTATGTGTGCTAGGAACCAACGTTGGGTCCTGGAAGAGCAGTAAGTGCTCTTAAACCCTGAGCCATATCTCCAGCCTTTTTGTTTTATTCTCATATTTTCTTGGCTACCGTAAACTATCACTTAAAATGAAGATAAATATGTGAAATTTACAATATAACTCTATAGCGAACAGTTTGGGAAATTGGGGTAAAGAAGAAAAAAATCACTTTGAAGAGGAGATTTATTTATTTTTGTATGTTTTTTTGCCTGCATACATGTATGTACACCATGTGTGTTCTAGGTGCCTGAGGAGGCCAGGAAAAGTTGTCAGATTTCCCTGGACCTGGAGTTATATGGGTTGTGGACCAAACTTAGGCCCTCTGTTACAGTAGCAAGTGCTCTATTCCCATCCCACCAACCTTTGTTTTGAGTCAGGGACTCAGTATGGAGCCCAAAGTAGCCTTGAACTTCCTATAGTTCAGGCTAGCTTGAACAGTCTTCATGTGTGAGCCTTCCAGAGTGGTAGGAATGTGGGCATTTACTAATATGCCTATTTTTGAGAATTATGACATCCAATTAGAAGTATTTTGATGAATCTCTACCAGACCTTTTCAATTTCTATTTTTCTCTACTGTTATTGTGTATTTTTGTTTAAAAAACTTACATTATTCAACCTTTTATTCCTTTTTGTGTTTTGTGCTATTTGTTTATTGCTTGTGAAGTCAGAAGAAAAGGAGAAAAAGTCTTTTTAAGGGGAATCTTATGTTTTTAAGATTTGTAAAGAAATATTTCATTTTGTGGGCTGCTTCAACCTTTTAATAATATTAGGACCCATTAGTTGTACATTTAAAAATAACAACAAAAAAATTGCCCAATTTTAAATGGTACTTGGTAGCACATAGGAGATAGAAGAAAATCAGGCATTCAAAGTCACCCTCAAATATGTATGTTTTAGGTTGGTGCCTGAGCTGCATGAGACACATGCCAGTGAGTGTGCTAAAGCTTTTTTTTTTTGGACACAGCCTCTTTACATAGCCCTGGCTAACCTGGAACTCACTAATCTTAGAGATCCACTTGCTTCTTCTCCTGAGTGCTGGAATTAAAGTCATGTGCTGCCTCCATGCCTGGTTGTGCTAAGATTTTGAAGGATCACCCACCTATGTTTGTGTTGAGAATCTTACTTTGTAACCTAAGCTGATCTTGAATTCCTGATCCTCAGCTTCTCTGTACAGAGAATGCAGGCTTGAGCGGTCCTAGCTACCTGCATTTCTCTTATGTCTTCACCAGAAATCAACAAAGTATGCTATTATCCTATTTTATAGTGAGGAAGCTGAGTCTTGTTCGTTTACTCTGTGTGTATGTCTGTGTGTATATGTATTTGTGTGGGTGTGTGTGTGTGAGTATACACATGGAGGTCAAAGAACAACACCCTCTTCTGGCATCTGAGAGCTCCTGTGTATATCGGTGCGCATAACTCATAGATACACATTAACAAAAATAACCTTTGAAAGAATCCCAAGTAGGCACACCTGCTTCCTGACGTCAGCACACCTAGAGGTCTTTGTTCCTTCCTGATCCTTATTCAGAGCCCTCTGCTAGAGAAGGGAAAGTATTGAGCAGAACTTAAGTTCATGGAAAGGGCGTGCTTCCAGATGACCTCACTGTCACTTGACACATCTACTTTCCAACTTTATCTCTTGATTTTTAGAAGAACGGACAGATTCTTAGTCTTCAGTTTTCAAACAAGACAGTTGTAGGCCAGGTGTTGGTGGCACCTGCCTTTAATCCCAGCACTCGGGAGGCAGAGGCAGGTGGATCTCTGTGAGTTCGAGGCCAGCCTGGTCTACAAAGTGAGTTTCAGGACAGGCTCCAAAGCAATACAGAGAAACCCTGTCTCAAAAAACCAAAACCAAAGCAAAGCAAAACAAAACAAAACAAAAACAAAAACAAAAAACAAAAAAAAAAAAAAAAAAAAAAAAAGGAGACAGTTGTAGATTCAAGCCTCTTTTGGAACCTATTGAGATTGAGATTTTTGTTTTGTTTAACTTTTACTAGCAAGATGGTAAATATTGACTTATAGTTGGCAAGAATCACTGGTAGGAATAGAAATACAAAATTGTGTTGAGAGATTTGGACTTCCTTTTCCTACAGTGTTTCTGTATCCATAGTATATTGTCTGAAAACCTGACTGAGGTGTTGTTTGAAAGGACTAATTGATAAGTGTGTAGTGTTTTTCTTGTTTCTTGTCCTTCTGTTGGGCACTAAGGAGTTACTCATTGGAATCACAGGTGACTTCAGAGCAGGTTTTGACTGGGGCTCTAGGAAGCAACAGAGAAACCGGAATCTACCTAAGTAAACAAGAGCAGAACAAGGAAAGGTATACGGACATCTGGAGGTGATAGGGAACAAAATAATAACTCTCTCTTACATCTTTCTTCCCCCATACTGTCTCTTGACTGACTGTGCTTCAAGTCCATCTTCAAACTCTTGTTTTTGTTTATTTTCTGAGACATCTTAGGGACCTCAAATATACTATTTAAATGAACTTTTAAGGATCAAAATATTAGGTAAATGCATACTTAAAGGACTGGGAGTTGTGGCTCGTTTGCCTAGCATGTTTCAAGTCCTGGCTTCAATTCCCAACACACAAAGGATGAAAAAGTGTGTTACTATATTCAAGGGGATTGAACCCAGGGTCTTGTGCATATAAAGTAAATGCTCTTCCACTGAGCTACACCCTCAGCCTCAACAGGAAGTCTGCCCATAACCAACTGGCCATTTAATTCTATATCGCACACTTGCAGTGGTGGATTATGGGTTGTGGTTCCAGTGATTGATTGTCTACTTTTTGCTACTACATGTACAGCTCTTTTCTTACGGGCTGCATTTCTTTGAGAGTGCCTGTTTCTCTACTTGTTTGTTCATTCATTAGTTATTTTACAAATGTGTACTGTCAGATCCTGTTTGGTGTTAGAAACCGAATGATGAACAAAACCTTTCCCCTCAAAAGTGTAGCATATTCCTGGTTAATTTGATTCTCTGTTTGTCAGTATAGTTTATAGCAGGGTTCCTGATCTCAACACTTTTAACATTCGTGCTTGGTCATTCTTTGTTGATCAGCTTTCAGAATGAGTGTTAGGAGTTTTAGTTTAGTAGCTTCCCTTGCTTCTTCTGGCCATTGACATTCTCCACTTTTCTATAATCACAAGTTTCCAAAGGCTGAACATGGTGACCCACACCTCTAATCCCAGCACTCGGGAGGCAGAGGCAGAAAGAGAATATGTTCATTGTATCCCTCAGTTACATAGCAGGTGTGAAGCCAGCTTGAGTTACATGTGACCCTTTCTCAAAAACTGCCCCAGCCCTAGGGGTGAGTTTATGGGGACCCTGAGGGAGGGAGTGAAAATGAGGGGACAAGAGACTGTAAAGGTGGAGACAAGACAGTATTCTGATCAAGTCTCGTTTAATGAATATAACCACAGTTGTGGAGAAATGAGGGAATGGGCCAAAGGGAGGATGTTAGGGAAGCAGAATGTCCTTCCAAGCAGGATGCAGCTGTTCTGCTATAAGATAAGTCGCTATATGATAAGCCTGCATCTGGGACTCTTTCAGGGTCAGGCTGCATCATATGCTTAACAGGAGGACAGTCATAGGGAAATGGAAAATTGCCAGTATGTTAGTATCTAAGTAGGAAAGATGGCTGTTAAGATGCTAACTTTGTTCTGGGGTTCCCCACAAAAAACAACAATGAAAATGTTTCAAGACAGCAAATCAATAACTGCTTTTCAGAAATGTAATATAGAGCTGTGAGGTGGGCTTAGTGGGTTCAAGTGATAGCTATGCAATCATGAGAACATGAGTTCAGTTTCCCAGAACCCCTGTAAAGCTAGGTGCAGAAGTTCAAGTATAATCCTAGCACTCATGACTAAATGGGAGGTAGGGACAGGAGAATCCCTGGACCTAGCAGCCTGGTACGTGCAGCAGAGAACAAAAAGAGACCCTGTCACAAACAAGGTGGAAGGCAAGGACTGATTGATCCCTCAGACTCTCTTCTAACACATGTGCAGTGTGCTATCTGTGCCACGACATACATTTGTGCAGACTCATACATACATTGGCACATACATGTACATACATATGAAGTGTAATATAAAACTAGCAAATGCAGTAAAGAAAATCAGTATCTGTCCCATAGTACTTCAACCTTATATAGGTTCCAAGATCAAATTCAAGCCACTAGGCTTACATGGTAAGCACTTTTACCTGTTAAGCCATCTCAGTGCCCATAGGTGCTCATGCTTACATGGCAAGTGCTTTTACCCGCTGAGCAATCTCACTGGCCTGGGAAATCATTCTGATATTCTTTCAAAGTTTATATTTCATGGATTCCTTGCTTTTTAGAGCCATGGGAAAAGTACTTCATCTGGATCTGGGATGTAGCTTGGTTGGTAGAGTGCTTGTCCTGGCATTTGCAGCATGTAGGATGTGCGTAGTGAAGGGTCAGAAGTTCAAGGTCAGCCTGTGCTTTGTAGCAAGTTCAAGCCACTTAGGATATAGGATTGATTGTCTCAAAAAAAGAGTATTTCTCCTGTGTATTAGTTTTAGTTCTTGTACTAATAGCATTAAATTTACATTTTTTTTCTCTTAGCCTGAGTTCCTGTCTCTGTGGTATAGCAGGGCAGGTAATGAGATCAGCCCTTTTATCCTGCTGGCCTGGTAAATACCTAAATCTCGTAAATCTATGCTTTTTGCTCAAACTCTTCTGTATCCTTATTCTTCTAGATTACCCATATTTCTGTTCCTGTGTGCAGTAGAGTTTTGATTCACCATGGATAATCTGTCATCAGAAGAAATTCAGCTAAGGGCTCACCAGGTTACTGATGAGGTGAATGAGCTTGTTTTCATTTTAATTTTTATTACATTTTAATTAATTTAGTTTTGCTGTGTGAATGTATGTGTATCTGTCTGTCTGTCTGTCTGATGCATATGAAGGTCAGAAGTCAGCTTGTAGGAGTCACTGTGTTTTTCCATTATGTGGGTTCCAGGGATTGAACTGAGGTGGTCATGTTTGGTAGGAAGTACTTTTACCTCCTGAGACATTTTACAGGCCCCTATTTCTATTTCCACAGTAGAAAAGTGAGAGTGTCTTTTTAGAGATCAGATTAGCTTCTTGGTCCCTTTAAGGTGGTTAGTATTTAACAGTTACTTGCAATTCTGGAAGGAATTCTGAGTTTTAATGATTCCTTAAAATATGTGTAATAGACATATTTCTGCCTACCTGTGTGAAATTCCGTCTACTTCACCATCTGAAGTCTCTTAAGGAATGCCTAATAGGAAGAAAATGAAAGTGGAGTTGTCTCCTTTTTTACTTTCTTGTAAGGAGGGGGATTTGCTGGCAAGTTTTAACAATAAATATCATCATAAATATATCCTGTTATCAATTTGTTTTCCTATATTTTTGGAATGCTGTAACTCTGTATTTCTTCCTAGTCATTGGAAAGTACGAGGAGAATCCTGGGTTTAGCCATTGAGGTAAGAAATATTCAATGTTCACATATAGAAATTTATAGATGGAATATTAGCACTAGCTGTAATTGATGTGATTTGAAACCAGCAGTTGCTGAACACTGTCCAGTGATGCACTGATAAGTCATTTCTGTTTTTTCTTTGTAAGTATTGGGATATAGACAAGGAAGATAAGTCATAGGCTTCTGACGTAATTACTTCAGGGTTTAGTTAATATGTGTGTTGATTCGAGACAGCTAGTTCTGTCTATAATGCTGGTCCCTGAGAACTTTTTTTTTTTTTTTTCTTTTCCTTTTCTTTTCTTTTTTTTTTTTTTTTTTTTTTTATGATTCTTGTCATTTGTCAGTATTTGCAAGTTTTACTGTTATTTTGGGTTGTTTGCTTGTACTTTCATCTTCCTCCTCCCCTTTTAGTCTCAGGATGCGGGAATCAAGACCATCACTATGCTGGATGAACAAGGGGGTGAGTTGAAGTCATTGAAGAAGCTCTTAAGTTTGATTTACAGTGTCAAAAATCCCTATGAAAATAGCCATTTACAAAATTCAGCCTTCTCTTTATAAGATAAGGGTAATATGCTTCTTCCTTTTCTTATTTAAATAATGTATCATGGTCATTGCTGGATTGGGATGAGAGGCAACAGTGGTCAGCTGTATTCGAGTCTATGCTAGAGAAACATGGCATTTGTGTACATTTGTCACATGCACATTTTTATGGTGTTTATGGATCATTGTCAGCAGGTTCTGAAAGAGGTCTAAATTATGGTGAGTTAAGAAACATCCAATTTTGTTGGCCTTAGTTAATCCCATCTATCTTTCATTAGGGTGGTGACTAAATGTTAGAAATACTTGGAATCTGGTGTGGTTGCAAGAGTGGTTTCTGAGCAACCCTCACATGCTGCTTGTGAACAGATCTCCAGGAGCCTCAAGATTAGAGTTGTTTTCCTGGTACTGATAATCACTGCCAGGTGCTTGGTAGAATGGAGGTGGCAACTTACAGTGGGTAACAATAGCATTTTCACTGGACACCTATGAATGTAACACACCACAACTTATTCTTAGAACAACTAAATCGCATAGAAGAAGGCATGGACCAAATAAATAAAGACATGAGAGAGGCAGAGAAGACTTTAACAGAGCTCAACAAGTGCTGTGGCCTTTGTGTCTGCCCTTGTAATAGGTAAGTTGATAAATCAAGACCTTTTAAAAATAAATCAGTCCATGAGAACATCATGCCTACTCCCTACCTAGAAGTAAAGTCAGAAGTATAACTCGGTAACTGGGCTAAACTGACCAAGTCTTGTAGCAAACCTCAATTTCAATCTGGATACCAAAAGACTAGGAAATGTAAATCTATGTGATGCAGAGCAGATGGCATTTGTGTCTGGATGTTCAGGAGTAAAGAATGGACTTCAAAAGACAGTGTGTTAGAGCTAGTGTTAGATGGTGTGGTTTCTACTAAGGCTAGGCTCCACCTGGATGTGGTTAGATAATACCCTATAGAAGAGGTAGGGCTTGAGTTGAGCTTTGTCACTAAAAGTATTTGGATGAATGTGGAGGAAAGGGTCTGGGGATGAGGCTAGATGGGAGGCCCAGCACCAGAAAACAAACAAAAAACTAAAACATGGAAGGAAAGGGAATTTAACTGATCTACATGATTCAGGTGAGAAGTGGCCAATGAGATGTAAGTAGCTATAGAAGAACTTGGATGCCAGAGTTAAGGAATTAATGGACTGGATTGACGTCCATGACTGCACCAGGTAGCTAGTTAAAAGCAATTCATTTTCTGGGTCTTTGAAGTTAGACTTTCTCAATAACATCAGAGGATGAAATTATAAATCAACAGGAGTTCACTTTAAAGCCATTGGCTGCATTTGAAGCATGAAAAGGGGAGAATCAAGGAAGACTAATGATAGTGTGTCCTACTTTCATTTGTGTGATAGAACACCCTGACCAAAAGCCACTTAGGGGAAAAGCGAGTTTTATTTGGGCTGCAAGTCCAGGTTGTAGCCTATCACCTAAGGGAAGTTAAGCAGGAACTTGAAGCAGCTAGTGAGTGCTGCCTGCTGGGTGCTCATTGTCACCTCTCATCTCCCATGTCCTACTCTGCTAGGGCCTTCTGCCTTGGGGAAAAGTGTTGCCCACAGACACGGTCACAGGCAAACCAGAGCTAGATAGTCCCTCGGCTGAGGTTCTCAGGTGATTCTAAGTTGTGGCAAGCTGACATTTAAGACTGTATGAAATTGTGATTGACACAAGCACTTCATTCGTTTTGTTTTCTTGAGATGGGGTCTCACTGTGTTATCTTGGCTGGCTTGGAACTCTCTATATATAAGCTGACCTTGAAGTCAGAGATCTGCCTGCCTCTGCCCCCTGAGTGCTAAGATTCAAGGTACCCTGTCTGGTCACTCATTTTCCTTTTTTTCCATTGTGAAAATTTCTATTCTCTTCTTACTCTTGGATGAGGTAAACTCCATGACTTTTGACTAGTAATAGATATTCAGATAAGGTGAAGCCTGGACTGAGACAGTTAACTATTAATCTTTAGGAGCTCACCTTTGAACCCTTAGTTGAAATGGATGTCTAGAGATTAAGTTATAGAGTTTCATAAATGGTGCTTCCAGCTATTGCTCCAAATAAGTATAACCCCAGTGAATTAATTAAGCCTTACATATTTTCAGGTAAGTATGCTTTTTTTTTTTTTTTTTTTTTTTTTTTTTGCTTTGTTTGTTTCTAATGTAAGTTTGGGGATTTATACTCAGGTCCTCATCTTGCACAGCACAGTCTCATACAGTATACTCTAAACTGCTGAGCCATTTCCCCAGCTCTCAGATAAGTGTTTTTTTTTACGTTAGAATATTTTTCTGTTCAATTAAAGAAAAACTTTATGTGTATGGGTGTTTTGTCTGCATGTTGTCTGTGCACCAAGTGCCTATCTGGTACCCATAGAGGCCAGAAAAAAGGCATCAGATTCCTGGAATTGGAGTGAGAGAAAATAATGAGCTGCCATGTGGGTGCTGGGAATTGAACCCAAATCTCTGGAAGAGATACCAATGCTCTTAACCCCTGAGTCATCTTTCCAGTCCCTTGTGTACAGTTTTCACTAAATAAAAAAAGTTGCTTGTTGGTCAACTTCTGGTTTTGTTTTTCATGAGGCTTTAGGATTTGACACAGTTCTTCCTAGCTTTAATATAAGCCCATTGACTTATTTAGTCCTTGGTTGACTCTCTAAATGTTTATAGTTCAATAACTGTGACTGGGTATGGGGATGTAGCTCAGATGGTAGAGTGAGTGTTTGCCTAGCATGAATAAAGTCCTGGGTTTGAGTCTCTGCATAAAACGGGGAGTGGTAGTGAATGCCTGTATATGCCTGTATTCTAGCACTCAGGGTCATCCTCTTCCTAGGCTACATATCGTTCAAGGTCAGCCTAGCTGCATGAGACACTGTCTCCAAAACAACAACAATAGCAATAAAAACTACGATGTGTCAGCCAGGTTTAGCAGATTGATTTAAACAAATTGTAAACTCTTAGTGTGATTCAAACTCTTAGCTGTGTTTTACAAACCCCATCTTCTATGCTCCATGTATCCTATTGGAAGAATGTGGGAAGAGAAAGTAGGTAAGTAGGTAAATTTCCTTGAACAAATAGACTTCTCTTTAGTCTAGAACAAGATTTGACTCTAAGTTGTAGGTTAATAAATGAAATAGCAAGGGATTCTAAAAGGGTCAAAGATGAGAGAACATGGTGGTAAAGCAATGGGTGTATTGATTTTTTTTCCCCCCTCTGTGTGTCCCTGCCATATGTAGGTTAGCTTTTCTTAGACATGGGGAGAGAAAGTAGACCCTATATAGCCCTAAAGTAGGCTTTTCACCATCAATGCTGGTAGAACTTTGTCTCAGTAGGTGGAGAGGAAGCATCTTTAACAGATGGAGTCAAAGACTGCTATTACGGAGCAGAGCCTACTGAAAGATATGTAGGGAGCTTTTCTTCTCCATATGTCTTTATACCACTGACGTGTGGCCTCTCCGTTCCTTCCACTGTCTAGATTTTTCTGACCTTAGCTGCCAATCTGTTTTAGGCTCAGCATATAACCAGCCATAACATGAGGTCCTCCTTGTTCTGAGTCACAAATTCTTTCTAGCAGTAGCAACTTGGATTCATATATTCTTCCCTTCCTTCCTTCCTTCCTTCCTTCCTTCCTTCCTTCCTTCCTTCCTTCCTTCCTTCCCCACTCTACTTTCCTCTCTCTTTTTCCCTCATTCACAATTGTTTATCTACCATTCAGAAATAATACTCTGGAAGATAAGAGTTATTTTTTTGTTGTTTACTTTGTTTCATGACAGTGGGATTAGTAACTGCAGCCGAAGCTATTGTCATAGTATATTTTTTTTTTTTTTTTTTTTTATCACACTCTACCTTGTACATACATGGCAGGCAAGCACTCCTCACTAAGGAAGATTGAGGGAACTTCATTACTGCAAGCCAGTACTTTCTGCTCATAATAAGCTTTAGAATTTTACTGAGGAATATTATCCTCTGGACATGCTCAGGAAAAATGAAGTGTGCAATGGCTTAAATTGTTTTCTTGTTTCTTTTTATCTAGCTTCTCAGATGGTGATTGTTTCTTTGGAACCAGGCAGGCATTTGAATGCATCGAGTGTTCAGAGCTCTAAACCTGCTTCTGTTCTGTTTGACTGACATCCATAGTTGTCTGCTTCTCATCCTCTCACTTAATCTCTTCCTTTCTTGCTTACTAAAAATGAAGATCTAACACCAAAAGCCGGGCTCAGTAACTGATCAAAGGGATCTTTAAGATGCGGTCTTGAGGTGCAGACTGAGCTGCTAACCTGCTGTCCAAAGGTGATGCTTCAAATGGCTTTTCTGTGCATGTGCATGGGTTCTGTGAGTGATGAGAGCTTTCTTAAAAGCTGTGCTGTGGTGTGTAGTGTGAAGTTAATTTGTTTTTGATGAGGCCATCAGACAAAAGATGGACTTAAAAGGATCCTTGTTTGTTATAACTCCCTTAGACTAATTACCAAAACTTAAATTTTTGCTAAGTAACATTAATATTAGCAAACTAAAAGCACTCTTGAAATTTTGCAAGCTTAAATAGTTGACCTTTGCAATATGAGGCTACAGTGTAGTTCTTTTAAAAGTGGGGAAACTCAGGCTGAATGCATCCATCTGTTCATAGAAATTTAATCATCACCCTCTCCATTAGATCTCACATGCTCTGGGGCTTAGAGATTGCTTCTAGTAAAGTATTCCTTCTCCACATTTACCCACCCCCATGATTTAGGCTACTGCCAAATTAAGAAATTAATTGTCATTCTAGTCATCATTAATCCTATTTAGGATAAAGTGAAATATCAGTTTCAGTGAGCCAGGCATGGTGACCCATACCTTTAATCCCAGCACTGGGGAAGCAGAGGCAGGTCACTCTCTGAGTTCAAGGACAGCCTGGTCTACATAAAGAATGAGGTCTAGGACAGTCAGAGCTATTTTAAAACAAAACAAAAGAACAACAACAAAAAAGGAAATTTAAATGTTCAAATTGATCAATAGAGCTAACTAATAGTAATATTTCATTGGAGTTAAACCTTTCAATTTACTATATGTTGTAATGTCTAACTCTGTCTTAATTTTTAATCTTTATAAGATTTGTAAAGACTATGATTGAATGATAAAAAATTAAGTATCTCATTAGTCACTTTTGTTTTTGATACAGGACCACCTGTGTTAGCCCAGACTAGCCTTACCCAGTCTCCAAGAGTACTGGGTTAGCAGGCGTGCCACTGTGCCTGGATTTTATTATTCACTTTTGAATTCATCACTCTCTCTCCCACCTGTTCTACAAGCTGGCATCCTAATAAAAGCTCTACTTACATTACCTCCGTTAATACTTCTGGCTATTGTGCTGAGAATTGCAGCTTAGTGGTGGGTGCTGGGACTCCTGGAGCCCCTGTGGTTATTCCTCACCACCACAAATATACAAAAGAGCAGAAACTACTATTATTTTTAAAATATTGAAGAAATATGTTTATTTGGTATATTATTCTGCTTGTGATTTTTGCCTGGAACCTTTATGTTAATAAAGTATATGTGACAGATTGGTTCACTAAATTAACAGATAATTGTATGAAAACACCAATTTGAAAATTAGATAATCTTAGCTTGTCCATGAAACATTTAACATGGCTTGATTGATTGATAAAAACAGTATTATTTAAATAAAAAAACAAACAATAATTAAGAGATGTTCAGTTCCTGGAACCAAGTGAAAGCTCGATATACTGGTGTGCATCTGTAACCCCAGTGTCCCTCTATCGGGACAGGTAGAGAGTTGCCCTGAAATTTGTCAGCCAGCATCAGCAGCAACAACAACATCTTCTGCCTCAACAAGGTTGAAGGCCAATTGAAACTACCGAGTGAAGTAGTTGTCCTCTGACCACTACATTCATACTGTGGTGAATGTGTACTCTCCTCAATCAATCAATCAGTTAGTGAATCAACCAATCAACTAATCAGTCGATATTTTTAAATGTGAATTACACCTTTAGAATACCCTGTATAAATGAATTAGTACGTGTGCACACACACTTCTTTTTAGCATACATGTGAAGGTCAGAAGTAAACTTGCAGTAATTGTTTTTGTCTTCATGTAGATTTTAGAAACTGAACTCAGGCCTTCAAGCTTGGCAGCAAGCACCTCTGCTAACTGAGCTGCCTTTAATTTTTGAAATAAGGTCTCACTACATAACCCAGGCTGGCCTCAAAAGAATGATTTCCTGCCTCGGCTGCCTGAGTATGGATCATAGGCATGTGCCACTACACCCTGGTCAGAGTGCCCTTTCTGGAGAAGTAATGAATAAGGTCCAATTCCAGTTTTCCCAGAACTCGCCTTCATTAAGGGCTCAATTTTTTTTTTTCATAGACTTTATTCTCTGCTTTTACAATTTTTGTTATTATGAAAAGGGCAGTTTTGAAATAGCCATTTAAAAGTCACAATGACACAAGTGAGGTGTCATAAGCCTGTAATCCTAGCACTTGGGAAGTAGAAGCAAGAGGAAGGCCAAGAGTTGGCCAGCCTAGGCTATGTAGTTACATCCTGTCTCAAGAAAAGAAAAGAAAAGCACTTTCCTAAGCTTCTTTTTCTTGCCAATTGCATCAGTTGAGAAGTACTTCCTATATGTTGACTCTATTAGCTACACCTAAAGCTTTTAGGTGGGTCTGGTTTAAGTTTTACTTAGATGTAAGGACTCACTTTGTAGACCAGGCTGGCCTCTGACTTAGAGGTCCAGCCACCCAGCACACCCATCTCTCCCATCTTAAGTAGGAGTACAGCTTGCAGGTGCAGTCCAGCTCATCAAGTTCTCATTTGGATTCATAATGAATCTGAGGCTACCTTGGGCTATATGAAACCAGGTCTGGAACAAACAAAAAACCCACAAATCAAGGGTGTGATGTTGCATGCTTTTAATCCCAGCACTCTGAAAGCAGAGCCAAGCTGGTCTCTGAATTTGAGGCTAGCCTGATGTACAAGGCAAGTTTCAGGACAACTAGGGCTACACAGAAAAACCCTGTCTTCAAAAACAAAAGCAAAATAGAAACCAAAACAGTGAGGCCTCATCCAGAACTACTCTAGTTCAAACAATAGGGGACAAAGATGAGTCCAACTGTTACTTTCTTGGGCTTATTATAGTCCACACATCAATCTCTGTGATTCCTCCCAGGAATCTTTGTGTATCTTCAAATACCTTTCCTAAGGATTCCCCTCACCCCCAGTATCCATTAACTTCTTCTTCTTCTTCTTTTTTTTTTTTTTCTGAAAAAGGCTATAGACTGAAAGGCTTAAGTATCAATTTTCAGTTTGCCACTTGCAAACTTTGCTTCTCTTAGCAAAGATTTGGTAGTAACATTTGGACCTTTTAAAAATGATTAAATGGCTGGGTGGTGGTAGTGCACACCTTTAATCCCAGCACCCAGGAGGCAGAGACGGGTATCTCTGTGAGCCTGAGGCCAGCCTGGTCTACAGAATGAGTTTCAGGACAAGCTCCAAAGCTACAGAGAAACCCTGTCTCAAAAACAAAACAAAACAGAACAAAACAAAAAGATTAAATGGCTGAGAGTAATGACTCAGGCCTTTAATTTCAGCACTTGAGAGACAGAGACAGGCAGGTATGAGTCAAGGCCAACCTGGTCTACAGAGCCAGTGCCAGAACAGCTAAGCTACATAGTAAGACCTTGTCTCCAAAAAACAAACAAACAAACAAACAAAAAACCAAAAATGATTAAATGTTGGTAGATAACCTAGTTCTAGCCAGGAATGGTAGAGTCTTATTCATGGTAATAAGCACTAGTAATTTTAACTCCCCTTTCCTGTTTTTTGGTTTGCCTATATCCCTGACATTTATATAGGACGAAGAACTTTGAGTCAGGAAAGAACTATAAGGCAACATGGGGAGATGGTGGAGACAACTCACCTAGCAATGTAGTATCTAAGCAACCAGGACGGGTGACAAATGGTCAGCCTCAGCAAACCACAGGAGCAGCCAGCGGTGGATACATTAAACGGTATGCTAGCTCTTCTTCCTATTTCTACACCTCGCCTAATGAATGGCTCAACAAGTAATCTGTCTCTTCCCTAGTCTCTTCTTTCCTAGTCTCTTCTCTCAAAGAGGGTTTTATTTTGGCTTTGCATTCCAAAGGGTCCATGGTTGCTTGGAAAGATAATCATTGCCGCAGACATATGGTAAAGGTTGTTTTTTTACTTGTGGGCAGACAGTAAGTGGTGAGAAGGAGGAGGTACAAGAAAAGGTAGAACAATGGAGCTGCTGTCAAACCCCACACCCTACCTTCTGCCACTTCTTAATAATGCCATAGTATAGGTGTTCTGAATTACATGATGTGATCAAAGAAATAGGGTCCCTCCAGAATGTAATTAGGCTCTGAGGTCCAGCCTTGATTGACTGAACCTCAAACAGCCATGTAGAAATATATTTATTGTTACACCAAAGTTGTTTTTTGGATAAAACAAATTCTTCATACTAAAGCCCCTAATCTAATCTATGTTTTTAAAGAGAAACATCGCACCCCTGTAACTTTAGTCCTTGTTGTGCACTGTTTGCAGTACTCAATAATACAAGACATTCCAGGTGTGCCAGAACTGTCTTGTGACCAAAATTATAAATTATAAAAGCTATAAAAGCTGCTTCAGTAAAACAACTCTATAATAGATAACAAAAAAATAATCACTGCTTTCTACAGTAATTTCTTCAAGATATAAGTACTTCAGACGAAAACAAAAAACTTTCATTTTGATGCTTACCCTAGATACAATGACTGTATTAGATTTTTCTATTGCACTATAGTTTTCCAGTCTACTTAAGTAGTAGTTGTTTAGATTTGAATGTGCATAGATTGATTTGAAGGTTTATTAAACCCAGATTGGGGGCTGGTAAGACGGCTCAGCAGTAAAGGAGCTGGCTGCCAAGCCTGCTGTTCCGATTTCAGTTTCTAGTTCCCATATGGTAAAAGGAGAGAACTGACTCCCATAACATATCCTCTGATCTCCGTACATGTGCTGTGATATGTACACATCTATGTGCATGAACATATTACAAGTAAATAATTGTAAAAGTTAAAAACAAAACGTACAGATTCAGTTGGTTTTGGAGACTGACATAGGAGGATCTGGGGCGGGGACCAACCTGCTTTCCTGGTAATCCTAGTACTTGGGAGGCTGAGGCAGGAGGATTTCTAGGCCATCCTAGTCTACATAGTGAGATTCTGTCTGAGGAGGAAAAAAATTTTCTTTCTTTTCTTTTTTGGTTTTTCGAGACAGGGTTTTTCTGTGTAACTTTGGAACCTGTCCAGGAACTAGCTCTGTAGACCAGGCTGGCCTCAAACTCACAGAGATCCACCTGCCCCTGCCTCCCAAGTGCTGGGATCAAAATTGTATACCACCAATGCCTGGCTTAGGAGGAAAACATTTCAATAAAAATGTACAGATTTCATAGCTCCACTCACAGTTCCTAATTGAGCAGATTTGGAATGG
This sequence comes from Phodopus roborovskii, assembly GCF_943737965.1. Classification (NCBI taxonomy): domain Eukaryota; kingdom Metazoa; phylum Chordata; class Mammalia; order Rodentia; family Cricetidae; genus Phodopus; species Phodopus roborovskii. Next base: position 32,650,096 of record NW_026126416.1, on the reverse strand, counting down.
AGTGTGAGAATTAATGTGTTACAGATACTTCAGTGATGCTGGAAAACATTCTAAATCACTGTCCTAGAGTTGTGGGTTGATCATCTTTTACTCAGCTCTTATTTTATCCTGATCAGCCTTTGCTGTTTATTTGTTGCTTTCAGACAAGGTCTGTGTATCCCAAGCTGGTCTCCAATTTGTGTTGATCTTCCTGCCTTAGCCTTCTGAGTGCTAGGATTACAGGTATGGGCCACCATTCTTGGCTTCAAAAAAAAAGAAAGAAAAAAGTCTTTTATACATATATGTGCGAACATGAGTATACATGTACGCCATAGCATGTACATGGAGTACAACATTATGAATTTGGTTCTCATTCTACCTTTACATGGATTCCATGAATTGAGATCAGGTCATCAGGTTTGTACAGGAGGAACTTTTACCTTCCAAGCTATCTGCCTTGCCTGCCTTTCTTTTCTCTTCTTTACCCCTTCCCTTTGTTCCTTTCTTTCCCTGGAGACTACCTTTCTTTCTTCATGGGTTGAGCATCATTTTCGTTACTTATTTTTATATAACTAATTCCAGATTTAGTCCATTATAACTCAAAAGAAAGTTCTGATTTAACTCTCTGTGATAGTATAACCAACGATGCCAGAGAAGATGAGATGGAGGAGAACCTGACGCAAGTGGGCAGTATCCTAGGCAATCTAAAGAACATGGCTCTGGACATGGGCAATGAAATTGATGCTCAGAACCAGCAAATACAGAGGATCACAGAAAAGGTAAAAAAAAAAACAAGGAGAGGAAGAAAAATGTAAGGCCACAAGAAATGAGATAGCCAATCCAGTGCATCGGTGCTGGGTACTTTCGGGGAAAAAGGGGGATGAATACTATCTACTCAGAACAGTGTTGGTAGGTGGCAGCTCCAACATTTTAAAAACAAAAGGCCAGTCTTCCTATTTTGCTCATGGCAGTTGGTTTGTTGTGAAGCCAAGGGCTTAGAATGAGGTTTAACTTAAACTTCCCACATGAAGCTAAGAATTTGTTGTTTAGTAGCTCAGCAAGTAAAGGTGCCTATCACAAGGCCTGACAACCTGATTTTGGTCCCTGGAATCCATAGGAACTGTTCTTACAGATTGTCCTTTGACTTCTATATCTATAATAAGTAAATAGACAAGTAAATAAATAATTTTAAAAGAAATTTAAGCATGTACTGAGTAGCCTGTTGGCAGAAGTATACACTTTTAATCCCAGCACTTAGGAAGCAGAGGCATGTGGGTCTTTGTGAGTTCTAGGCCAGCCTGCTTTACAAAGCACAGCCAGGGCTGTTAAACAGAGAAAACTTGCCTTGAAAATAAATAAATAAACAAGTTTTAAAAAAAAGTGTACTGAGTAAGCTGGGTGTAATGACACACACCAATAATCCCAGCACTAGGGAGTCAGAGGCAGACAGGTCTCTGTGAGTTCAAGGCCAACCTCATCATCAACGTACAGAATCCCAGGACAGCCAGGACTACATAGAGCAACCCTGTCTCAGAAAACAACAACAAAACAATGTACTGAGTAGATCCTACTTTGACCTTTTTGTGTGCTTTTTTGCTTCATCCCTGAATGCATGTTAGCTTTGACTCTTTTTTTCACTGATAGCCTAGTAAGGTCCTGCAGCTTCATTTCTGGAGTCAGTAGCAAAAACAGTTCTGTAAACTTGTTCTTGTGGACTACACACTTAAAGTAAGAGTCTTGTGTCTCCAGAGGGGACAAAAAAAAAAAAAAAAAAAAAAAAAGAGTAGCCAAGTGATGGTGGCATATACCTTTAATCCTAGCACTTGGGAGGCAGAGGGAGTTAGATTTCTGAGTTCCAGGACAGCCAGGGCTACACAGAGAAACCCTGTCTCAAAAAATCAAAAAAAAAAAGTAAGTGCTTTTAATCACTGAGCCATCTCTCCAGCCACACATAACTTTTTGTTTGTTTTGTTTTTTGAAAATAGGGCTTCTTTGTGTAGCCTTTAGCTCTCCTGGAACTAGATCTGTAGACCAGGTTGGCCTTAAACTTCCAGAGATCCACCTAGGCTTGCTCTACCATGCAACACTTATTGCTCTAACAGAGGCCCTGTGTTCATTCCCAGCAGCCATATCAGGTGGCTCACAGCTGCCTACAGCTCCGACTCTAAGGAGTGTGACACCCTCTGCCTTTTCCAGCTGTAGCACTGGAGCCACTTGCAGGGTATACCGTTAAGTAAAGGATGGCTTCTAAAGTGCTTACAATGCTGTGCTCTGGGTTTAGGATATAGTTACACATCATTTTAATTTAGATGCTTCTGTGGGTGGCACTACATCTGTTCCAAAGATATTTGGCAAAGTTATTTCAGTCTCCTGTTCAGAGAGCATTCTGGCCATACTTTATTGCCCCAAAAATGAGCTGGACATGGTGTTGTATGCCTGTAATTCTAGCCTCTCTAGAGGAGTGGGAAGATCACTTGAACTCACAAGCTCAAGACCAGCCTAGGTAATAAGATCTAGTTCCAAAAATAAATAGTGGTGCAGTTGGAGTGCCTGCTGTGTGTGCATGAAGACTTGCATTGGATTCCCAGACATGATGTGGCCTGCCTGTAGCCCTTTGGGGCCAGTTGACTTGGGCAGCACTTGTAATTCTTCCAGAGAACCTGGGATGGATTCCCAGTACCCACATGTTGTCCCACTTCAGTTCCAGGGGATCTAACATCCTCATTGTGCCTTTCACAGGCATATGGTGACATACATGCAGGTGAAACACCCATACACATTAAACATACACATTAAAGTAATTAGAATTTTTACTTTTTTGTTGCCCCAGTGATTAAACATAGGGTCTCATATGGCAGGCAAGTGCTCTACTCCTAAACTATGTCCTCACTCTCTTTTGTTGTTATTTTAAGACAGTTTGAAGGTAACCCAGGTTGGTATAAACTTATGCTACTGTCATAGCCTCTTGAGTACCAAGATTATAGGCATATGCTCATATCTTGTTCCCAAGTATATAAAACTCTGTGTGTGTGTGTGTGTGTGTGTGTCTGTGTGTGTCTGTGTGTGTGTGTGTTTGAATGTAGGGTCATAGAATTGTAGAGACAGTGCCCTTGAAATTGCAGATATCCGCCTGCCTCTGCTTTCCGAGTACTGGGATTAAAGGCGTGTATCACCACTGCCTGACTTGTTGACTTGAGACAGGACTTCATGTACGTACCATAGGCTAGCTCAGACTCATCATATAGTTGAGGAAGATCTTGAATCTCTGTCCCCTTGCCTCTACTCTCCAAATGCTAGCATTACAAATGTGTGGCATAAATGCCTAGTTTTATGCAGTGCTGTGGAATTGAACCCGGGGCACCATATGTGCTAGGCAGACACTCTGCTAATTAAGCTACACCCTCTTCCCCCAATCAAAGTGTCATGTTTTTGTGAATATATGCTAAGATTTTTCTTTGTCTTTTTTCCAGGCTGATACCAACAAGGATCGGATTGACATTGCCAATACAAGAGCAAAGAAACTCATTGACAGCTAAAGCCACTGCTGTGCTTCTTTACCTGTTGCTCAGTTCTCTAGCTCCATCTAAGTCATTACCTGTTCAGAGTTTGAAAGCTTGTAAAGAAGGACCAGAGGAGGAGTGCCTCCCTACTTATTGTCTATCCTTTGGGGGTATGTGCCTGCTCAGACTTCCTTACAGCCTTTCTCGCAGTTCACACTCTTAGGCTGCTTTCCGTACATCACACATAGTCTTTCATCCTCTTCACTTAGCTTCTTTTGTATTCAAGATTTGGAAGCATTGCCAAAGATCCATGAAGAAGGCATCTGTATAAGTAGCTTTTGTTGTTGGTTGGTTGCTTTGGTTCTGGTTTTGTGGTAAAGAGCAGAAGAAGGAACAAGAAGTGAAGTTGTTAACTCATTAAAGAAACTATAAGTCAAAAAACAAAACAGACTAACACCTCAGGTGGGAGCTTTTACTCATGCATTTTGTTTTACATCACTATAGTTTGCGGCTTCTGCTCCAAAGGAGAATACAGTGGGCTTTCTTAAAGTGAGCCTCACTTCTGAATAGTGATTTATGTATGTACATAGGTTCTAGGATCCTGTTTCATATTGCACATTCAGGAACATTGTATAAATGAGTGCCTTTTATCCTCATGAGTCATATTGTGGTCCCATTGTAGGGCTATTAACCTTGTGAAGTTGTCATAGTCTTTTAAAGATGTGTGTGTGTGTGTGTGTGTGTGTGTGTGTGTGTGTGTGTGTGTGTGTGTGTGTGAAATATGAGACTTCCTCACTAAAGCAGGGCTTCAACATTTTGGGGAAAGTTTGACAGTGTATCATGTGAATTCAGATTTACCTCAAATACTAAGAATTACGTTTAGATATGGAAAAGAAAACTTGTTTTAATCTCAGGTAGAAAAATAGATTGTTTAGACATTTAAAAAGTTATAATTTGTTACTAAAAGTTGTCTGGAAAATTATGCCTTTGAATTAATTATTGATGACTGCACTGCCACTCTCTGCCATGTATACAGAATCAAGTTTATGTCCATCCTGAAGTGCTAGGAAGGCCGAGTTGGTATTTATCACCTTTGTTTAAAATTAGCAACTGTACACTTCAGAGCTTCCAAAGTAGATTGGTTTGACCAATAACCATTGCTTGATTCTTACAATTAAACTTTGTAACTAATGGTATTGTTCTTTCAAATAGGTAACATGTTTCTGACTTATTTGTGGGGGCAATCATTTTATCAGCTTTTGTTAACAAATTGAATAAAGCAAATATCCATAATCAAACACTCCAATAGAAAGCTGCAATTAGCTCTTTTCCAATTTTTATTAGAAATGTTCACAGGAGTTTCTGTGGTTTGTCATGAGTCCGTTTTAGTCATTACTTGTCTTAATCATTGAACTTAAATACACTTGAGTATTTTGAGTGAGAATTAAGTCATTCACTAAAGATGACACAGCTAGCACAGAAACATTCAAAGGGTGAAGAGGACATTATTTAAATAAAACAAAGAAATGCTCCATGTCAGAATGGATAGGTGAAGGTTTTGAATGTATGAAGTATGATTAAATATAAGACACTAGAATGTGCTATACATAAAAGTGCTTTTCTTAAAAGCATTTAAAAACTTTACACATTGATCTGGCTAAGGGAATAGTACTGATTGATAGGTGTAGCTGATTGATTAGAGCATGCACCAAAGCCCCCAATTGTGAATTTTCCTTTGCTCTTGTTGGCTGGTGTGAGTGTGGGCCTTGGTTTCCTTACCTGTAAGTGGGAATTCATTAATCCTACTTCATAAATTCACAGAATGTTAATACTTAGAGTAGTCAGGGCAATCCCAACACTGGGGAACCTGAGACAGAATCAGCCTACACAATGAACTGTGGGCCAGCCTAAGCTACATTTAGTCAAAAAGCACTCCCCTCAAGACAAACAAAAACTGTCGGATGTAAATGTAATAAATGGTAGCTATTTTCTCTAGAATGGAGGGAATTCTTGGACAAAAACCTATGAATTTGGTGAAAGACAACATAGTCCCTTTTCCTAGAGAAACTATTATAGCAAATAGTTAATACAAACTGGAGTCTTCTGTTGTCTGGGTTCACTTTTTGGTTAATTTTCTAGTATTGTGACCTTGAACACAGTATCTGTGACTATAGTTAAATAGTATCCTGTACTAAATCTTTTTTTCCATTCTTTTCTTTTTAATTTAATTTATTATTTTACATGTCGATCTCAGTTCCCTCTCCCTCCCTCCCTCCCTCCCTTTTACCCTCTCTGCCCCCTCACATGCACCCTGACCACCCTCCCCTCCCATACCCCTACCCCAATTCTACATGTAGGGCAATGCCATCCAGGTGGGGTCATGCAGATCTGTCAAGTCATTTGAAGTAGGTCTCCAGGTTAAGGTGGTATCCCTCCATGGGGAATGTGTCTGCCAGGTCCTTTTTTGCACCAGGAATACATCCTGGTTCCACTGTCTGAGGTCCCTTAGACTGCTCAGTCCTTCTAGCTGAGACCCATATTCAGGGGGTCTGAGTCAGTCCCATGCTGGATTCCCAGCTATCAGTCTCGGGGCCGTTAGCTCCTCCTTGTTCAGGTCAGCTGTCTCTATGTGTTTCTGCAGCCTGGTCTTGTCCTCTCCATCTGCATCTTGGTTCTAGTTCGACTCAGTTTTAGGTATCCATTCTTTGTTCGTTTGTTTTCCTTTTTTGTTTTTTGAGACAGGGTTTCTCTGTATTGCTTTGGAACCTGTCCTGGAACTTGCTCTGTAGACCAGCCTGGCTTCAGGCTCAGAGATCTTCTTGCCTCTTCCTTCCCAGTGCTGGGATTAAAGGCATGTGCCACCTCTGTTAGGCATAAACTTTTTATTTTTTTGTTTTAAACTGAGTCTCACCATGTAACCCTGGCTTGCCTCATAACAGTAAAGCTCAAATTTCATCTTAGTTTGTTTGAGTCTTAACTTGTACAGCCGATACCCATTTCATTCCTTCTTCAGTTTTAATTTATCCTTTATTCTCACTTCAATTCTTTTTTCTTTGTTTTTGTTTTTCAAGACAGGGTTTCTCTGTGAAACAGTCCTGGCTGTCTTGGAACTTATTCTGTAGACCACCAGGCTGACCTCGAACTCAGAGAGATCCACTTGCCTCTGCCTCCTGAGTGCTGGAATTAATGGCACTCTCCCGTTAACTTGAACATCTGCATTCTAGATATCCTATAATGATCATTTAAAATCAACTTTTTTGAGGGGGGGGGATTGACATTTTGAGACAGGGTTTTTTTTTTTTTTTTTGTGTGTGTAGCTTTGGAGCCTGTCCTGGAACTCCCTTCGTAGACCAGGCTGGCTTTGAACTCATAGAGATACACCTGCCTCTGCCTCCTGAGTGCTGGAATTAATGGCATTCACCACCACTGCCCTGTCTACAATTAACGTTTTAGGGCTGGGGTTATTAGAAACCCTCAGTTCATAGAGTATTTGTGTATTATTCAAAAATACCTAGGTTCAGTACTTTATTAGCACGTGAACTAGGTGTGGTGGCTTGCTCCTACAATCTCAGTACTAGGTAGGAGGATTAGGAGTTCAAGGACATCCTCAGCTATACAGTGAGTTATAGGACAATCTGGGATATGTGAAAACATACTCAAAAATACCAAAAAGAGCCAATGATATGGCGTGTAACGAGTTAGGTTTTTCCGCCTGTCGCCGCTGGTCTTGTGCCGCTGCCGCTCCAGCCCCAATAATACACAGAGACTCTGTATTTGATACAGTGCTGTTGGCCCAGTTACTTGTTTCTTATCGGCTAGCTCTGCCTTAATTATTAACCCATTTCTGCTGATCTATGTATTTCTCTTACCGGGGAGCCGGCCGGCATACTGCTTTCTCCGGACTCTCCATCTTGGCTCTCCTCACTACTTCCTCTTTCCTCCTTGTCTCCTAGTCCCGCCTATCTTGCTTTCCTATTGGCCAATAGTGTTTTATTCATTAACCAGTATAAGAAACATATACAGAATGACATCTCCCATCAATGGCGCACCAGGGAAAACCACTTGCTGCCAAGCCTGACAACCCAAGTTTGATCTCTAGGACCTACACAGTGGAAGAAAGCCAACCCAAAAGTTATCCTTTGACTTCCACATGTGGTGCTATGGTATATGCAAGCCTGTGTGCGTGTATGCATAAATGCAGTAAACATTAAAAACAAGTTTTCCTAGATGATCTCATTGAAATTCCTAGTTATTCTGACTAGGTTCCTAATTTGACTTGTGCTTCTCATATTGATGTTCAGGTTTCTTTATCCTAAAATCTTTGTTTTTTGCCTCTTAATGTAGTGCTACCTCTCAGCCTTCTATTCCTGATTAATTTACTCAATTGTACTTTCATGCTTTATCGGTAAGATAAATGGCTTGTTTCATTGAGTTCCTGCTGGGTCACTTTTATGTATCTTTTCACTATAATACATTCTTGAGAAGTATTTCCTACATTTACAGATGAGAATAAATTGCCCAGAAAGCTATTAAGTAACAAACTCTGGGTCTAGACCTTGATCCCTCTTGAGGACAGAGCCCATGATCTTATTCCATCCTTATACTAACTCTAAACCAAATTAAAACTTAAGGCTTATTGGGTAGGGTTTTTTGTTTTGTTTTGTTTTGTTTTTAAAGATTTTGTGTATGAATGTTAAACTTGAATATCACAGAGGCCAAAAGAGTATTTGATCCCCTGGAACTGGGCGTTACAGATGGTTGTGAGCCACCATATTGGTATAGTACTAAACCTGGATCCTCTGCAAGAACAAGTACTTTTAATCACTGAACTACTGCTCCAGCCCCTTACTTTATATAGTTTTTAGCCTCAAGCACTTTAGTCTAGCAGAGAGATAAATATAGGATGTGGAAAGCATTCTATCAGCAGAAGAGGGAGCAGCTAATTCGGATTAGATTTAGAGAAGGAGCTTAGACACAAGACCCAAGTAGTGAGAGAGGACATTTCTTGACTGAATAACACTAAAGCATTCTGGAGCAGTATATAATCTGGTATGGTTGAACATGCATGAAATTGAAGAATTTTTACAGGAATGGGGAGCACAAATGAATACATCTAAGGTATTAAATTTGTATGTTCATATTTGTTGAATGAAAGGTACTGGTAAAATGCCAAGAGAAGTCAGCTGTTCAGTGATCAGCAAGAATAGTACATCTTGAACTAATAAAAATAAGCTAGAGTTGGCTTAGTGGTTAAGAATACATGTGGCTCTTCTAGAGGATCTGGGTTCTGTTCCCAGCACCCACATGGCAGCTCAAAATTATCTGTAGCTCCAGTTCCAGGTGATCCAGGTCACAGAAAAATAAATCTGAGAAAAAAACCCAAAACTTTAATGATGGTACCACCTATCCCCGAATGGAGAAAACATGGGGGAAAAGAATACCTGGACCAAATTTGAGGTCACAAAGGCTGCTTCATGTAAACTCTTGTAATTTTCCAACTTTAAGCTAGTTTTAACTACTATTTAACTACTAAATACTTTGCAATGTTCTTAGCAGTGACAATCAGAAATCTGTGTGTGTGTGTGTGTACCTTCACATTTTCTTAAGCATGATTCCCAATTCCTCAGAAAAGTCTTGAATGACATCAATGGATTTCACTCCTCATGAAACCAAACAAGAGCATGAAACATACTTCCAGTTTACTTTCAAAGCACAAATGACCACTCAACAGATTATAAGTTCTTTAAATGATTAACACTGCTTCCAGCAAAGTTAATTAAAAATATTTTATTTAGTATGTCCTCTCAGAGAATGGCCATGATAATCATAGGTTATTTTAAAATATTACAGCAATGGTTTTCTTGAAGGTAATTTGATTAGTACAGTCATAAATACAAAAGGGGGAGAAATTACCAGAAATAATACGTGATTTTTAACAAATCTTCAGGAAAATCTTGATTATTAAAATTCATTTAAAATCTTACAAGTGGGCTGAGTGGCGCATGCCTGTAATCCCAGTACTTAAGGGGGTAGAGGCAGGAAGATTGTAAGTGTGAGGCTAACCTGGACTACATAGCAAAAGCCTGTCTAAAAAACAGAAATTTTACAGTTTTTGCATATACTTTTAGCTCTTCAGAGCCTTCTACCAATAAGGCACCTGCAATAGTAAAACTGCTGCTGCAGCCTTGGGGACATTTCTTGGCTGTGTGTTGGTGCTTGTCTTGACAAAGCTTGCTTTAAGATAGCTACATATATATGTATGTATATACATCCCAAGTTCGAAGTGCATTGATTTTGAATTGATGGACTGACACAAAAGCATATTATGTCCTTAACCATCCAAGTTTCCCACAAATTAGAATCTCATAAAAATATGAAGTGTTAACACAGAAGTGATGTGGTAACTGATTTTATGAAAGCTGACACACTGCAGCTCAACAAAATCTCTAGCTGTGCTGTTGAGTCATTTTGTTACCAGGCAGCATTCCCTCACTGCATGAATAGCAACTACCTACAGGCTTCTTAGAGCCCAACTAATGATGGTTTTGAAGATCAACATTGGCCATTGCCCTATCCGTGGTTCAAAATGAAGGGCTCTTTCCTGTCTCCTAAGTCCTTTTCCTTTAGTTTATCTGAGATAATCCTTTAAAGGAAGAAAGTCATCAAGTGAAACATAATCTGGAGTGTCTCCAACATTAGGAGTCTCTAACTCGGCCAGATTCCAACAGAGGTTCCAAGTCAGTGTCCTTTAAGGTTCCCATGGTCCCGGAGAACATCATGCAAACTTCTTCTTAGTGGCTGTGAACCTCTCCATGTACTAAAATACGAAAGAAAAATATACATATGGTATTTGGTATGGGCAAATATAAGTGTATTTTTTTAACTTGGGTTTTTGTATTTGTTTCTTTTTAATTTGACTTGGTTCATACAAAATTATTTTTCACTATCTAGCCCTTGATGGCCTTTAAACTCCCAGAGATCTGCCTGCCTTTGCCTCCCAAGTGGTAGGATGAGAGCCATGCTTCCACACCCAGCAAAGTCTAACTATTAAATCACATTGATTTTTTTTTCCCATGTATTTTACTAGGAAGCATAAAAAGATGCTATAAGCAGAATGTGGAGAAAGTCATCTTGGCATAATACAGACTGACCAAGTCTTAGAACTACCTCCAAAAAGGAACCTGGTGATGCTAACTGTCGACATCACCTAGGTTACCTCAGCCTTTTCTCTAGTGCACACACTAGAAATATAGAATATGCTAATACACACCTTATCATAACCTTCTAGTTCTCGAAGTTTCTTTATTTCAAAGAGATTGCCTTCCACAGCAAGCAGGCAGATTTGGGAGTCGCTGAGGATGCTCTGTGGGAGCATGCTGAGCTCAAGGCAGTTTTCCTCCAGACGCAGGACTTTCAGGCGAGGACAGCAGGATATCTTCACTGAGATCTGAGATATCTGTTGCAAACAAAACAGGAAGAGAGTGAAGAGCAGAATGGCTACTTTTTCCTACACTGAGACAAATCTTGACTGTGTCCTAGTTATTTTACTGCCTCCATTTTCTCACTACCTACTCATTACAGAAGCCTGTGTTAACATACCTTCTGTTACTCCTCCACTTTCAAATCAAATGATTTGAAGGTTACCAGCAGCTTTTCAGAAATAAAAACTAATAATAAAAGTACTGTACATTTATAGAAAATATGAGAATCATGTAAGTTTAAGGAAAAAGTTTGCCACTAACCTTACTCAGAAAAACAGCCACACAAACATTTTGATACCTACTGCTTTATTGCTGAAACCAAGGGTCCATGCTTCCCATGTACTCACTATCCACTAATACTTGATGCTTATTTTTTTCCCCTGAAAGTCTCAGGAAAGATGAAGCCAACTTCAAAGACTGAATATCATGTTAACTATGGTCTAGCAAAATAATAACATGTATGTACCAGCAAATATACTGAATTGTACATATGTAGAAGCATAGATGCTACATTAACTAAGGGCTACCTCTTCTCAAATGTTTCTTTCATCACTCTGCCTCATGTCTAGTGCAGAATGCTTTTCCAGACAAATGTTAATCAAAAATCAAAACAACCACTTAGGGGTTCTTCAACAAAAGAATACATATTTAACAAAGCAAAAAAAAAAAAAAAAACCAAAAAAAACAAAAAAACCCTGGCTCTCAGAGTTATGGTGTAGGCCTCTCATTTCCTACACTATGCCATCCCAACATGGCCGCTCACTAAATGATTGTGGGTGTGAAAAGGAACCGAAGATTTTCAAAACTTCCATTAGTTTCTTTGTTTTGTAATTATCCTATTAGTCTGTTTTGCCTTCCTCAAACACCTTGAACACTATTCACAGTCACTGTCAACCCACTGTGTGACACTGAGTACTGAAATAAGTTCAGCTCATGGAGTATATCTTTTAGCCTCTGATATTCAACTCCATGATTAGCATTTAAGGAACAGGAAGGTATTAGGAGACCATAAACCCAAACATACACTGGGGAGGGTGGCAATACACACACACAAATAAAATACCAACCTGGTTCTGGTTGAGGTTGAGTTCGATGGCCTGCAGCTCCCCTACTGTATCGGGTATACTCCGAATCTGGTTTTTAGAGAGGTCTACTACATCCAGGTGGCGCAAGCTACAAAGTTGGGGTGGTAGTACTCCCAGCTGGTTCCCAGAGAGGCTCAGGGTCTTCAGGGCAGAGAGCTGCCCAAAGGTAGACGGTAGCTCTCTCAGGTGATTGTTGTTTAGACTTAGAGTCTCCAGTTTTTTCAGATTACATAATTCATCGGGTATAACAGCTGGTGAAGAAATTTTTTTTTTAAAGAGAAATATCTGAATCTGATAGAACTAATTTAGTTTACAAAAAGACAGTATGGCAGCCTGCTTCATCTTGTTTTTTGTTTGTATTTTTGAAACAGGGTCTCATTATTAAGTTGTCTAGGATGGCCTTGGAATTACGATCTTTCTGCCTCAGCATCTTGAGTAGCTGGGATTACAGCCCTAAGTAAACAGGCCCGACTTTTCCATAGAATTCTCACATGCCATATTTAGGTATCACATTTTACCAACAGCGTTCGGGAGATTAAGAGCCATCAAAATGCAAAAAAGCATTTATGTGTATAATAGTTTCGTTTTGTAAAGGGGCCTAAGTACATTCTAACAATCTAGGGAGGTTTGGAAGATCCATTCCACCCTGACCCCAAATTAGAGAACTCTGTTTACATCGCATCCCGTAAGTCTCCCAAGTCCAAATTAACCTAGGAATGATGATTCTATTATCCAAGGAGGCATGCAGATTTAGTGCAAGAGGCAGAAAGCTTCAATGCTCTAACATTCTGCATGCCCTGAACTGATTTCATAACAGAATCAGCTTGTAAGAGGGAAAACACCCTTAACTGCTGATCACTAGCAAAAGCTAGCTAGGCACAAAAGCCATACTCAGTTTGTTGTTGTTGAGGGAGAGGCTCTTCAGCAGGGTGAACTTTCCTATTAGCTGAGGCGGAAGGCTGTCGATCTTGTTGTTGGACAAATCGATGGTCCTAAGGTTGCTTGTCAGCTTCTGCAACTCTGAGGGGAACTGGAGAAAGGAGTTCACAGCGTGGAAAATCCCGCACCAAATAAACTTAGCCACCCCGCCACCCCTCTCCCTTTTAGTTTCTTGGTCGGGCCCCCTTCTCGTCTCACCTCGGTCAGACCACGGTCTTTAAGCTGAAAGACACCAGTTTTCTGCGCTGTTTCCACATGAGCGCGGAGGGCACTGTTTCCCATCCTAGCGCTGCGGCTCAGTTCCCTGCGGGAAAGAAGCATAGCTGTCACCGCCCAGTCTAGACAGACACACAGCCATCAGGTAAACCTCCCGTGAGGGTCTCCTGTCCCAGTTGTCACCTTCTGCCTATCCCTACTTCCTAGGGGGCAGCTCAAGAGTGTGGCAAGGAGAAAGCAGGTCCTCCTGCTTTGGCAGCTGAGCTACGGGCAGGGAGCCTCCTGTAGCCGCTGCCGGGTCTGGGAGCTCGAGACTCGCCTCCTACCGCTCAGTGCAGAGAAGGCGCCGCCAGGGAACACCGGGGACCCGCGCTCGCCTGAGACGCGCTCCCAGGGCTTCCGCCCGGGCGGGAACGCCCTGTGACATCATCAAGCCGCGCGACCGTTCGTTGTGTGCCTCTCACTCCTCGCGCCAGTCCCAGAGGAGTGTGGGAGCCATGGCTGCCCCGAACCCGTGGGACCCGGCGTCCGCACCGAGTGCAGCTGGGTTACTGCTGAACCACTGGGTGGCTTCGGGGATAGTCACTGAGGTAGGTTGGGGCGGTGATGGCGTCATCAAGGGGGCGACAGAATTCCGCTGTGAGGTGGTGGTCGTGGCTGCGCGGGTGGCAGTTAGCCAGTTGTGGGCTGTGTGGAGTAACGGGCAGCGCCCCTTGGAGGCTGCGGCCTGGATCATTCCCCGGTGGGGATCATTCCCCCGTGTGAGGGACGGAGTAGACGGAGTTCCCAGTACTCTTGTGGTTTGAGTGCCTAGGCTGGTTGTTGCAGGTGGACAGCGTTCTGCTTTTTTTCCCCCTTCCCCTGATAACTACTTCGACTCGACCACCGATTCTCAACTTTCCTATGCTGCGACCCTTTAACACATTTCTTCATGTTGTGGTGACCCCCAACCATAAAATTGTTTTCGTTGCTACTTCATAGGTGTAATTTTATTACTCTTCTGAATCGTAACGTAAATATCTGTGTGTTCCGATGATTCCCTGTGAAGGGTCGTTCAGTCCCCAAACAAGCAACAGGTTGGGAACCACCGCTCTAACTGTGGAGTGGGGGCCAGTGACAAAGAAATACTGGCCGGTACTTAAAACAAGCATTTCTGATAACGCTTGTCTATGTGAAATATTGAAGCATATTTGGGGCAGGAAGCCCTGAGTACAAAAGAACTCTAGTGGAGACTCTGTGTGTGTGTGTGTGTGTGTGTGTGTGTGTGTGTGTGTGTGTGTGTGTGTGTGTGCTTGCTTGCTTGCTTGCTTTGCTTGCTTGCGCGCTTTTGGAGTGTGAATGAGGGAAGCTTTTGATTTTGAGATGAAAATAAAGATTAGCCCAAGAAGTGGTTGTTTTAGACATGTACATACAAGGATTAAGACAGAAAAGGGATAAATCTAATGTATGAAGGGAACAGTAGAAAATGACCAAGGACTTTAAGATCCTTTTAAAATGAACTGTGAACAGCCAGGCTTGGTGGTGCACACCTATAATCCCAAGGCTAATGAGTTACAGACCATCTAGGGCTACATAGCAAGACTCTGTTTCTAAATAGATAGTGATAAAGTAATAAGGGTGAACTGTGGTAAGATGTGTTGTAAAAGAGTTTGAACTTTTTTTCTTTTTTGGTTTTTTAAGACAGGGTTTCTCTGTGTATCAGCCCTAGCTGTCCTGGAACTAGCTCTGTAGATCAGGCTGGTCTCGATCTCAGAGATCACAGAGATCTTCCTGCCTCTGCCTCCCAAGTGCTGGGATCAAAGGCGTGCACCACCACTGCCTGGTGAGTTTGGATTTTTCTCGAAGACCCAGCATTGCTTTGAGTGTTTGAGGTGGTCCAGGCTAACTGGCTTCCACAGGAGCTGGCACAGTCTTTCAGTTTAATCCTTCCTCACTTCTCCCATTGTTTTCTTTCTACCACATTGCCTGGTTTTCTCACTTCCCATTGTACAATTCTTCTGTCGTAGAACTATCGGGTTATGTCATAGCTTTAACACATTTGAAACTCATTGCCCTCTAGAAAGTGTTGGTAGTGGATACAAGTTCCTAACCATAGAATAAGGTACCCATAAATGATTTCAGGCATTGGTAGAATGGTGGGTTTTTAGATACCTTTTGGGGTGGTAGTGGTTTTTATGGTTGTCTTCCTATTGCCAGGTAACACACATTAGCCAGTTTCTTGTTTTAACTACAGTAAAAACTTGCCATTCCACAGTTCCTTAAGAGACACCCTTTTTTAAGTCTTACTGAACAGTTAATCTCAAGAAAGAAACTACTTAGTGACTTTTAGGTTGATTTTACTCTAAGCAAACTTTTTTTTTTTTTTTCAATTACTGGGGCTAGAACCTAGTTAGTACCTTGTACGTCCTAAGCAAGTGCTATACTACTGAAACACTCTCAGCATTATTTGTCATATGGTCTATTTAAATACCCCATTCCTTTAGTGCACATCATTTATTTGCATTAAAAGTTAGAGGTGGGGTCTGGAGAGATGAGTCAGTGGTTAAAAGCACTTGCTCTTCTAGAACATCAGAATGTGGTTCCCAGCACAGACATCAGGCAGCTCATAAATGCCTGTAACTCTAGCTCTTGGGCATCAGATACACTCTGCTGGCTTCCATTGGTAACCACACAAAGATAGTATAGACACATACATGCATATAATTAAAAGTAAATAATTTTTTAAAGTTACAGATGATGAGCAGAGATATAGCGTCACATTAGAGTGATTGCCTAACATTTGTGAAGCCCTAGGTTTGGGCAATCTCTAGCAGTCCCACACAATTTTATAGTGACATCTAACATTGTGATTTCCTACCACTCTTCTACAGACAGCTCTTGTGATCTTTGCTATGTTTGATCTGTATACTGGAGAATGACTAGGTGGTGAAAGAAAGGTAGGGTTAACTATTTGTAAGGTAAAGGCATACTTTCTTTTGGTTCTGTTCCTAGAATTGCTTCAGTTGCCTTACATCTTAGATATGTTTCTGGCAAGATTGAATGAGTCATGGGGTATTGTTGTCTGTGTATAAAATGAGGAAGGTTTCTGGAAGGAGATCTCAGTATCTACTGTTAATCTTTTCTCAATGTCTTGTCCTCTTCTGCAGTCTCCATGTACACTCCTCTGAGAGCCTCAACTTTTAATCTCTTTGCTATATTGTCTCTCTTTGACTGCCCCTTAGCTAGAATTAAATGTAAAGAAAAGATTACCGAGTTACAGATCTCTATATACAAATGTAAAGTATATGGTATTTATTGGGATTGAACCAAGGGCCTCATACATGCCAGACACCTTTTATTCTATCACTAAATTACACCCCAGTTCCGGTGTTGTTCTTTGAGACTGTGTCTGGCTGTGTAGCCCAGGTTGGCCTCAAATGTGATTTTCTTGTTTTGGCCTCCTGCACCTGCTTCATTGTAGCTGAAGTTTTTATGTGTCTCACTCTGTTCTGTAGCTGCTTATGAAATAACACTCTGAATCTTAATAGTAATTATAATTGTTTGGCTAATGGCCGAGGCATATTACTAACTAGCTCTCACATTTAAATTAACCCATTTCAATTAATCTGTGGCTTACTGGTAATGCTTGGGCATCTTTCTCCTTTGGCATCTCCCTGACTCTACCTTCTTTCTCTCCATATCTCAGTTTGGATTTTCTGCCTAGCTATATTCTGCCCTGCCATCGGCCAAAACAATTTTACTTATCAGCCAATAAAAGCAACACATATTCACAGCATACAGGAAAAAAAGGACATCCTACATCATCTCCCCTTTCCTGTCTAATTAAAAAGGAAGGTTTTAACTTTTTTTTTTTTTTTAAGATTCATTTATTGTGTTTACAATGCTCTGCTTACATGTCTGCTTCAACACCAGAAGAGGGCACCAGACCGGATTACAGATGGCTGTGAGCCACCATGTGGTTGCTGGGAATTGAACTCAGGACCTTTGGAAGAGTAACCAGTGCTCTTAACCTCTGAGCCATCTCTCCAGCCCGGAAGGTTTTAACTTTAACATAATAAAATTACATATAACAAAACAGGTATTAAGCAAGAATTACAGTTATAATATTTAGTCTGTTTGTATTTGAAAAAGTTAAAGAAAATACTCTATCATCTATCCTATCTTTGTTAATCTAAAGTTTTATATCTAATTTATTTTTATCATAATTAAGAAAAATAATAACTATAACTGTCTATCTTCAACTCCATCCAAGACCCCCAGAAGGATATAATACAACTAAGTAAACTGGAAGTGCATTTTAAGCAACTTCCAAAACTCTTTAGAAATGGCAGTGATATCTGGCTGCCTGGACAGTCACCTAAAGTTCTTCTGGAACATTGAAACATCCATCTTCAGCCTATAGGCCTAGAGTGACTGGCAGATTTCTCAGTAAAGAAGGAAGTCTGAAGGACTCTCTGACCTATCTTGGCAGTTTGTCAGTCATTTTCTTCTGTGTCCTCTAGAATGTCTGGCAGACTCTTATGAAGCAGGAATCCTGAAGGCCTGTCCCATCTTGTTTTGGCAAGTTCAACATGTCCAGTTCATACAGCATGTAGTCAAGCAGTCCAGGCAAGAGTAGTTTCTTGCCCAAATGTCTAGTCTTGTCATATTGAAAGCAAACTCTATAAGGAGCTTCTTTAATGTCCATCATTTTCTTGAGGTAATTTGTGGTGCCAGGGGCAGACATGTCTCACTGTTGAGAAAAGTCTAAGTTGTTAAAACATTTAAAATGCCATATTCTATAGGTCTTTGACGCATTTGAAGATTATCCATCTGAAATACATCTCTGTATATCTAGAAAATCTAACTAACATGTCTATAAGTTTGACTATTATAGATGACTA
This sequence comes from Phodopus roborovskii, assembly GCF_943737965.1. Taxonomy (NCBI): domain Eukaryota; kingdom Metazoa; phylum Chordata; class Mammalia; order Rodentia; family Cricetidae; genus Phodopus; species Phodopus roborovskii. Next base: position 32,632,013 of record NW_026126416.1, on the reverse strand, counting down.
TTAATTTGTATTTCTTAACTATACATTACACTTAAATGAGTTGTATAAAATACCTTAAACAAAAGTACATATAGTGTAACATATACGTGTAGTATAGTATAACAAAACTGACCTTTTATTTGTATCAATAAACCAAAATTCATGCCAATGTAAAGTATCTTGAGATTAATAGTTTTTTTTTGGATTAAAGTAGCTTCAATAATCTATCCATTTTTATTTATCATAACAATCCACCCATCATTTCTATATCATATCCCCCTTTTTTCTTTAGAAAGAGATTGACTATGACCATTAACCATTTATAACCAACTCCTTTTAAATGAAAACAAACATTTATAAACAATTATTTTGGGAATTTAGGGGTATGATTGGTGGCACTAGTAATACTATGGGGATCCTGAGAAATTTAGAATTATGGTTAAGTCTTGGCTATAGTAGTCTTCAAGGCTACATTATCTCAGTCAGTTGCCTTGAAGCTGTTCTGGATGTTGAATCACCTGGGCAATGGTTCCCATTGGAGATCTCTCAGAGGGTCTTACTTGATCAAACCATATTATCCTGGAAGGAATTCATAGCTTCTCATCTTCTGTTGGTGTAGTGAGATAGTTACTTTGTCTCCTTCTGTGGCACTGACCACGCCCATTGGGGGGTGGAGCCATGGGCAGAAGTGACCTGTGGAAGGAGGTCTGAGGAAGAGCCTGGGAACACTCTCTTGCTGGCAGGACTCAGACAGCTGTCCTGTGGAACTTGCTGGTGTTCATCTGTCTAGGTTGTAAGTTATTTCTCCCTGAATAAACATCTATTCGGCCTATTTGTTTATCCTGATCCTTATTTAACTTCAATATCTGGTGTCAGAAGCGGGATTAGGATTTTCACGGGACCTGGGTTTTACCCAGGCGGCAGACGCCGCTCCCCTCCCCCACCATCCCCAGCGGGCAGGGTCCCCTTGCCTAACCACATCTATTCAGCCTATTTGTTTATCCTGATCCTTATTTAACAACAATATGTTGGGGAGGGGAAGCAGAACCTCTTCTTCGAAGCAACGTATCCTTAGGCCCAAATTTTGAAGTCAACATACCTTTATGTTGGTTTATCTTAGCAGCCCCCACAATCAAATGTCTCTCTGTAGTTACCTCCTTAATAGTCAAAAAATTCAAGGAAAACACAATAGTAGAATTTTTGTGTATTTTTCATCTTTATATGGCCCATTATAATTTTTTTAATTATTCTGTTTCTCCTTTAAGGACCTCAGTTTATTATCCTTAAATTAAAAAAAAAAAAAGTTTTTTAATCTATGACTCTTCTATCTCCCAAGCCCATGCATACTTATCACACATACTGTTACCCATTTGTGTTGTCTGTAATCTTTTTTTTTTTTTTTTTTTTTTTTTTTTTTTTTTTGATCAGGAGACTTTTAAAAATGTTAAACAGGCTTGGATTAAAGTGTCAACTTTGACTGCTGGCTCCACCCCACTTAGCTTTCCAAACATGGCAGGGGTACTAGAGAAAGTCACCTTTACCCCTTCTCCCAACTCTGGGAAGTAGTACATGGCTGTGCTCTTTAGCCCATGACTGTGATCTCAAGCCCCACAGGTCAAGTACGAAGGCAGCAGCTGACAAAACCTCTCAGTTCTGTGGTCCCTTAAGAGATTGTGGGAATTCACTCATTATCACGCTTAGTGACCCATTAGGAAAATTTTTGGTTCCGAAGCAGCTAGTGTTCCTCCTGCCAGGAAACACAACAAAACTTATTGAACTGGAATCTCTGACTTCCCTATAGTCAGTTTAGGCTTCTGATGCCCTTAGGCCAACAGGCTAAGAAAGGACTAACAGTGTAAGGAGGAGTGATTGGTCCAAATTACCAAGGAGAAATTAGATTGCTTCTCCATGATGGAGGTAAGAAAGATTATGTCTGGAGTACAGGAGATCCTTTAGGGAGTCTCCTGGTACTACCATGACCTGTGATTAAAGTCTAATCCAGGCAGGATGACAAAGGGCACAGACCCATCAGATATGAAGGTATGGATCACTTCTGCAGGAAAAGAACCAAAACCTGCTGAGGTACTTGTTGGATGTAGAAGACATACAGAATGGCTAGTAGAAGAAGGTAATTTTAAATACCAGTTATAGTAACAGGGATTATAATTGAATGTTTCTGTTATATTTTGTTAAGAAAGTTTGTGTTTTCTTTCCTTGATTTCTTTATCATGTAATGTTAATTAAGAGAATACCAGTGGTTATCTTATTTAAGTTTTGAGATACTAAAAGAATATCTCTGTATTGCCACCTGTTCTAAAATTTATGGTGCTTTTGCAGTTGTACATGGATAGTTGTATCATATTAGGTGTAATTATGATTTGGTTATTGTTTTCATTTGGGAATTAAGCATGACATAAGCATATCATGTCAAGTTAACAAGGGGTGGATTTGTGATGCTGCTCTTGGTTGTCAATTTGACTACATTGTGAAATTAACTAAACCCAAGAGGCTTGGCACACCTGAAAAATTTTCTTTTTCCTTCCTTTTTTTCCCCCTTTCTTTTCTTCCTTTCTCTCTCTCTCTCTCTCTCTCTCTCTCTCTCTCTCTCTCTCTCTCCTTCTCCCTCTCCCTCTCCCTCTCTCTGGTTTAGTTTGTTTTTTTATTTTTATTATTACTATTATTATTAATTTTTTGAGACAAGGTTTCTCTATATAACAGCTCTGGGTGTCCTGGAGCTTGCTTTGTAGACCAGCCTGGCCTCAAATTCACAGAAATTCACCTGCCTCTGCCTCCCAAGTGCTGGGATTACAGGAAGGTGTACATCAAGACCGCCTGGCAAAGGTTTTGTTTTGTTTGTTTTGGGACTTTACTTTCCTTTTTTTTGTTTTGTTTTGATGTTGCTTTGTTTTTCAAACCAGGGTTCACTTGTGTAGCTTTGGAGCCTGTCCTGGAGACCAGGCTGGTCTTGAACTCACAGAGATCAAGAACACCTGCCTGTGTTTCCCAAGTGCTGGGATTAAAGGCATGAGCAATCATTACCTGGCTGGGATTTTTCTTAATAAATCATTTGAAGTAGAAAGACCCACCTTTAATCTGATCTTTTGATGTGGGAGGATCTACCTTTAATCTGGGCCACACATGCTGATGGTGGTTTATATAAGGACATGGAGGAAGGAAGGGTGTGCTTTTTGCCTGCTTGCTGGCACCTTCATTCCTTCACTGGCATTAGAGCCTACTTCTTTATGATCCTGGCAAATACTGAAGACCAGCTGAGACATCCAGCTTTATGGACCGAGTAACTGCTATATTACTGTTCAGGGATGAGAGTACATGTAGTGCAATGCAAATGAGGAGTTCTAGAGGATGCTATGTGCACTGTTTAAAGAGAAGTACATGTTCCTAGTATGAACAAGGAAAGGAGCTAGTATGCCAAGCACATTATTACAAGTGAATATTGTATGTAACAAAATCCAAATAGAGTCCTAGGCTAACTATCTCTTCCTAATTTACCTGCCTCTAAATGGTGAGTTCTGGATTCAGTGAGAGACTTGGTCAAAAAGTATGACAGAGAAACGAGAGAGGAAGACATCAGATGTTGATTTCTGGCCACCACATAAATGCACATATATACACATGTACATGAGCATGCATATACAAAACATGTGCTCCAGTGTGTGCACACACACAAAAAAACCTGGTGTTATGCTGTACACTTGACAAGTAGAATTCTGAAGGTCAGAAATTCAAGGTCATCCATTGGCTGTATAACAAATTCAAGGCTAACTTGGGCTATATTAGACTTTATCAAAGTAAAATAAAAAAAGAGGGTATAGTTGCTACATTTTAATGTGTTCTTTGTGTTAGGTGCAGTTTGGACATGATGTTACTTTTCTTTCTTTCTTTCTTTTCTTTTTTTTTTTTTTTAAGAGAGAATTTCTCTGTGTGGCCCTGGCTGTCTTGGAACTCAATCTGTAGATTAGGCTGGCCTCTAACTCACAAAGATCCTCCTGCCTCTGTCTCCTGTATATGTTATTCTAGTGTGTATACTTTTGTAACATACTATGCTTTCCCTTTTCATTTACCAATAGGAGATGTTAGACATACCTAAGAAAATGGCTCCTTGCTTTGTGAACTTCTCCAGATTACAGCAGATCTCAGATATTCAAGCTGAAATCTACCAGGTAAATTATGAGATTTTTCAATTCTACGTCTCCATTTAAAAACTTGTACTATGCTGGGGTGTGGTTCAGAGAAAATGTGGATGATTAGCATACAAGATGTCCTGAGTTTGATGCCCAATTTTAAAACTAAAACAAACAAAAAGCCTTTTAATTGGTTTAAATAGCATTCTTTTGAAATTACAACAGTGCCTAATACATGGCTGGTAGGTGCTTATTGTAGTAGTTAATTGTAATAAAGGAAAGCAAGATACCAAAATGAAAGGCTCCTGTGACTTACCCTGATTTTTATATAAACTATCCTCCATCCCATTTAAGGAACATATGTGTGTGTGTGTTATACTCTGTTTCTGTAGCGTGTCCATTTTATCAGTGTTTTAAGTCTTTAACTTCAGGTCACTTTCTGAGTGATCTAAAGTTTTCTTTTGTTTCTCATGTAGAACAACCTAGAAATTGAACTTCTAAAACTAGAAAAGGATACAGCAGATCTTATTCATCCTTCATATTTGGGTAAGTTACTTGCTTAAGGGACTAATATTAGGATTTCAGCTTGATCTTGAATTATTATATATAAACACCAGGCAGCAGAATTCTAATGTCATAACCTTTTCCAAGAATTGTCCCATAACATGTTGTCAGGGTTTTTTGTTTGTTTTGTTTTGTTTTCTTGCTGTATTCCCTTGGCTGGCTTGGAACAAGTCCAATTGACTAGTGAAAATAGTGATCAGGTTGATGCCTCTATTAATCTCCATTTCTTTTTTTTTTAAAGGATTTATTTATTATGTATACAGTATATTGCTTACATATATATATGCCTGCAGGCCAGAAGAAGGCACCAGATCTCATTATGGAAGGTTGTGAGCCACCATGTGGTTGCCAAGAATTGAATTCAAGACCTCTGGAAGAGCAGGCAGTGGTCTTAACTACAGAGCCATCTCTCAGCCCTAATCTCTTTTTCTGTTGCCACAAGAAAATACCTGAGGCTGGATAGCATACAAGGAAAAAGGATTTATTTTACTTACAGTTTTGGAGGTTTTCAGGAACATTGCTCAGCTACGGTGAAGTCCACATGGTAGATGCTAGTCCAGCACTGGAGCTCTTGGCAAGAGAGGCATTGCACTGTAGGACAAGAATCCAGACTAATTTAGGAAATCAGTCTTACTCTTTCATAGCACCCATTCCTAGAGAACTAACCAGTAATCAGAAACCAGGCAGAGCTAGGTTTTTGTGTATATTTTTTTGAAGGACAAGCAAGCAAAGTTTAAGTAATGTGCTGGAGAGATGGCTCATTGCTTAAGAGCACAGGCTGCTCTTCCAGGGAACCCAGGTTCAGTTCCCAGCACCAACATGGTAGTTCATAACTGTCTGTAACTCCAGTCTTGAGGAATCCATGTCCATGGGCACCAGGTGCACACATACATACAGGCAAAACACCCATACACATAAAAATAAAAAATTTAAAAATGTAGTAAAATAATAGCACTCTGCAGCAGGGAGGGTTCTTGTTTTTTTTTTTTTTTTTTTTTTTTTTTTTTTGTTTCGAGTCAGGGTCTCACATGAAGTCCTGGATGGCCTAGAACTCATCATGTAAATCAGGCTGGCCTTGAACTTCTGAGATCCATCTGCCTCTGCCTGCTGAATCCTGGGGTTAAAGTCATGTACTACCATGCCCAGCTCCACACCGCCATAGGATCCCCTGGAACTGGAATTACAGATGGTTGTGGGTCCTCTGGAAAAGGCCTTAACCACTGAGCCATCTCTGCAGTCACCAGGCAAGAAGTTGTTAGCGATTCTAAAATGTGCTTGTCCTGTTGCTAACTGTGGAGCCATTTTTGCTTTCTGTAGTTGAGAAGTGTGACACTCTGCAAAGCATGAACAGTCATCTGGAAACGGTGCTGAAAGAGAGGCGGGCCATCCGGCAAAGACTGCTGAGACCCATATGCCAGGAGAACTTGCCAGTGGAAGCTATGTACCACAGGTCAGAGCACAAAGCAGAAATGCAGAGTTATGCATGCTTTTTTAAGACGGCTTTTGTTTAGACTGACAGTTAAGTTGTAGCATAATTCACAAAGCAATGTTAGTGATTATATTTATTAATATTATTAATATTGATATATTAGCAAGTGCCCTTTGTTTTTAAATGATTTTAAATGATTATAATTGGGAAGAAAAGGACTTTGTTTTGCCAATTGTGTTTTAAAAATTATAAATTATGGTTTGATGAAAAGTATTAGATCCCTAACATGGTAAAATCTGTTTACATGGTATAGACTGTTTTCTATGAAATACATTTATTATTGCATATATATATATATATACAAACATACATATAAACATTTTTGTTGAAATTTAACAAAGAAAAGATATTAAAAGATGCAAAAACAGAAGTTGGAAATCGTGATGCACACCTTTAATCTCAGCACTGAGCAGGCAGAGGCAGGTTGATCTCTGAGTTTGAAGTCAGCCTGGTCTATAATAAGTTTCAGTACAGCCAGGACTATGTAACGAGATCCTGGAAGCAATTTTTTTTTGGGTGGGGACAGAGTCTTGTGTAGGCTGACCTCAAACTTGCTGTATAGTCAAGAATGAGAAAAAAAAACCTGGACTTTGTTCTTACTTCTACTGTTAATATAGCTCAAAGATTTTATCAATTCATATTCAAAGGAATTATGTGGTACTTTATCAGTTGAGTATTTTTCCTTGGATCTGTTCTCTGAACCAATATGAGGTTTTGTCTAAGGAAGGGGTTCTATGTGAGGATGCTTGTTTATTACTAACAATTGTGGATTGTGGGGTTTCATCTTTTTTTTTTTTTTTTTTTTTTTTTTGAGATAGGGCTCCATATGAACCCCTGGCATTCCTAACACTCACTCTGTAAACCAGGCTGGTCTCAAAAGCACAGAAACTCCTGCCTCTGCCTCCCAAGTGCTAGGAATAAAGCACCCTATTTTAACTGAGGATTTTCTTTTTCTTTCTTTCTTTCTTTTTTTTTTTTTTTTTTTTTTTTTTTTTTTTTTTTGGATACAGGGTTTCTCTGTGTAACAGTCCTGGCTGCCTGGCTGTCCTGGAACTCACTCTGTAGCTGGCCTTGAACTCACAGAGATCCTCCTACGTCTACCTCCGGAGTGCTGGGATTAAAGGTGTGCGCCACCACCCTCTGGCTCCACTGAGGGTTTTCTAACAGATGTTATCATGAATAATGTGTCTTTCCATTTTTCTTTTTCTATTTTGGATCTTTTGAGGCAGGTTTTCTCTATGTAGCCCTGGCTCTTCTAGAACTTGACTGTAGACTAGCTGCCCCTGCCTCCCAAGCACTGGGCACTAGGATTAAAGGTGTGCACCATGATGCCTGGCTCATCCCATTTTTTTGGGAGGGGGGTGGGGATTGACAATCTAAGTTTTGCCTTAGGTGATAGAGAAGAATCTTTTTACCATAATTGATAATTCTATTAAAATATTAATGGTGTTAATTAGATTTGCTTATTTCAAACAGTCCTAACTAAGTAAGCCAAACAACTAAAGAAGAGAAGTTAAGGGCCTGGAGAAATGGCTCAGCTGTTAAGATCACTAGCTCTTCTTCCCACATGGCAACTTACACTCTTCAGTGACTCCAGTTCCAGAGGATTCAGTGATGTCTTCTGGCCTCCATGTGGTGTACAGACACAATTGCAAGCAAAACCCCCACACACAAAATAAATATTTAAAAAAAGAAGAAAAGCTAATTCCTTTTCTCTGTGTATTGCTTTTCTTTTCTAACCACTGTCACCTAACAGAAGCAGCTTAATTGGGGAGAGGCTTATTTTGGCTCACAGTTTACAGGTAGCACATCCAACATTGTAGGGAAGGCATTGTGGCTGGTGTTCAAGTGGATGGTCCCTGCCCCTGAGGACTTCCACCAGGCTCTGCCCACAGAATACTCTAATGCCCTGGACTTGTAAACCCACTCTAGAAAACCCCACCCCCAAGAAATGTTATGTAAACCCTGTCTTCTGCTCAGTTCTCTGCTGCTTCTTACCCCTTACCCTAGTAGAAGCAGTTACCCTCTTGAGTTTTTCCCTACAAATCGTGTGAAGTCTGTGTGCTATATGTAGTGTTGTAGTCGTTCTTGACTCCTGATTACCTTCCCCTTCAGAGTTCTAACACTTGCATTGGGGGAACATCTTACCCTCCACTCCCCCAGCAGTAGGGAAATCTTCATTTGTAGGGCTGTGACACTTCCCTTGAGGAACCCTTTCCCCTCAGAGCTGTAATACTTACAGCTAGTGCAACTCCATCTGTGGTGGCAGGATTGTGGAAGGGCTTGCTAACATCTTAATGGATCAGAAATTGGAAAGCGCCTTCAAGGACTGCCCGTAGTTATCTATGTCTATCAACTAGTGCCTGTGTCCCAACACTCCCAATAAGTCCCCAAGCAGCATCGCCCGATTGGGACCAAGTATTTAAACACCGGAGCCTGTGGGACAAATTTACACTCAACCATACACTGTCTTTCAGATATATGGTACATTTGTTGGAGTTGGCTGTGACTTTCATCGAGAAGTTGGAAAACAATCTTGAAACAATTAGAAATATCCCTCATTTAGATACAAACCTAAAGAAAATGGTAAGTAATACTAATATAGCTGTCCTTAGTTCTTATACTAAAATCTCAGCTGTGTGACCTTCCCATTTAACTTTTTTTTTTTTTTTTTTTTGATAGTCTCACAAAGCTTAGGCTGGCCTCAGACTCCTGAATTAACAATCAAGCCATGCATTTCATCATGATATTCTTATATGCATGTGTGATTACCCTTTGTTCTATTATGTTCTCATCTGCTGCTATCTCTTCCATCCAGTTCTTCCTGGCCCTCCCACTTCCTCTGGATAGTGTCTCCTTTTATTTGCATATCACATGTATCCTATTACTCTTTTTACCCCTCCCCTCATCCCTTAATATGTCCTCCTCTCCTTTCACTGTTTGTTTTACATTCATGACACACAGACCCACAATTCAAATATAGAATACACATATGAGACAAATCTTGTGGTGTTGGTCTTTCTGAGCTTGGCTGATTTCACTTTGAGTTAGTCATTATTAAAATCATGAAACAAAAGAAACATTTTCTTAACTAAGCATGGTGCTCTTCGCCTATAATTCTAGTACTTGGGTGCGGGAAGAAGATTGTTGTGGAGTTTGGGGCTAGCCTGCACTATTTACTAAGTTCCAGACTAGCTTAAGGTCAAAATGAGATTCTATGTCAAAGCAAAAAGAAACTTAAAAAAATATTACTTTGCCAGTTGGTGATAGAGCACACCTTTAATCCCAGCACTTGGAAGGCAGAAACAGGTAGATTTCTGTGAGTTCAAGGCCAGCCTGGTCTACTGAGAGAGTTTGAGAACAGCTTCCAAAGCTACAGAGAAACCCTGTCTCAAAAACAAAACAAAACAAAAAATTACTGTGACATCATTTCTATTTTTTTTTTTTTTTTTTTTTTTTTTACTTTCTTCCCATCTGGTTCCCTCCTCCTACCCCCACCCCCCAGTCTTGCTATATAGTTGAGGTTGGCTTCAAACTCACTTTTTGCCTCTGGCCTTCCAAGTGTTGGGATTTTAAACATATGCCACCATTCCTAGCAAGATACATACTTTTTACTTCATAGGATTGCATTTGTGTAAGTATAAAGTAAAATTATTAGGAGTTGCTATCTGTTTATCACAGGAAAGACTACTTTTGGGACAGGGGACTGGGAACAGGATAGGTCATAGAAAGATTTTAGAAAGTTTTCAGAATTAGTTTGAAGAATCAGTTTGAACATGCGTCAGAGAGACTAATGTGGCCAAATCAATAGTGTGGGGAAGTTATGAACAGAGAGCACAGATAGCTTCAGGGGAAAGTAGTTTCCACTTTGGCTAAGGTAGTAGATTGATCAGAACTATGCTTTACTCATGGAGAAAATAATGGATAAACTAGATTGAGCCCTGCCACTCAAAGTATGTATAGAGAGGATCATTATTATCTGGAAGATGTTAGAAGTACAGACTTTCTTGGGCAAGGATCAGCTTGCTACAGTACTTTCTTAGTGTGTAAAAGGCCTTTGCTCTATCCCCAGCACCAGAAGGAAAGAAAATTGCAGAATTGCAGACTCTTATCACCCTACACCTTTAGAGTCAGTTTAAGACAACTTTAGTACACACACATGCCTGTACACATAGCACTGGGGATGATAAAGTAGGAGGATTACCAAGAATTCCAAACCAGCCAGTATAGTGATAAAGCCTGAGGTTATTTGCGTCAAGTTTAAAATTGGTGATAAAGGAGAAGTGAACTTACAGAAAGAAGGTAGCTCTGTGTTTGTCTGTGTGTGTGTGTGTGTGTGTGTGTGTGTGTGTGTGTGTGTGTGTGTGTGTTTGGGTGGGGAAAAGTTTTAAGGAATTGTAGTAAGGAACTAGAGAAAGAACAGATATTAGTTTTTCATCTATTTTTTGACATAATGGTAATTAGTAACATTTTTTTTTCTATTTTTCTTTATTTCAAATGTTATAGAGCAAGGCACTAGCCCAGATGGATATTTTGGTGAACAAGACAGAAGAACTGTCAGAGGATATACTCAAGTGGAGAGAACAACAGAAGGAAATTTCCTTGTGTATCCCCAAAATACTAAGTGAAGAAAATTATCTTCACAAACTTGATATAGTGCCTCCTTTACCTTTTGTTTATAAAGTTCATGCCCAAACTGTTAATGCCAAGTGATAACCATCTTTCCTTTTGTTTAATTAGGTGTAGTCAAAGAAGTCTATTTTCAGGTGATTGTAACAAGGATATTGATAGGCTTTGTTGTTAGAAACACTGGAAAAGCCCTCTGAATTTTGGAGTACCAGAGAGATGTCTCAGCAGGGAAAAGCTCCTGCTTCAAGACTGACAATCCCTGGGCTCAATCCCTGGGATCCACATAGGTTTTTTTGTTTGGTTTGGTTTTGTTTTCATATATTTTTTACTCTTTTTAGTAAAGCTAAAGAAGATCAAATATATGTATGATAGCTTATTATAAGTGAATTGAACATTCTTCAGACAGCAGATTCTGTATCATGATTCTGTATCTCTTTTAAAAACATTTCTGAATTGGAGTGATGGGAGATGTCATTCTGTAAACATGTTTCTCTTATTGGTTAATGAATAAAGCACTGTTGGCCAAAAATAGGCAGGACTAGGAGACGAGGATGCAGGAGGTAGTAGGGAAGAGATTCAACATGTAGGATGGGGAAAACAGAACGCCAGCCCCTCTGGTAAGATAAGACCACTTGGAAATACTTAGGTTAATAGAAATGGGTTAATATTTAAGACAGAGCTAGCAGATAAGAAACTACTAACTGGCCAACAACATTATAGCTAATACAGCATCTCTGTGTGTTATTTGGGGTTGGTACGGCTGTGGGACCAGACCGGCAGGAAAACTTATTCATAACATAGGAGTATTCCTGAGTCTGAAAATTTCTGTGGTGATTAATCCTAAGAGACTGCAGAATAGTTCCACAGCAGGCCTGTTACCCTTTGAAGGATTGATAAGGTGTCATTCCTTGGCTGGTACATCTAGAAACTTATGTAATAGGAGAATGAGAAGGCCTCAGTATGACCAGGCTGTGCAATGTGGTTTGTGTGGGACACTTGCTTCCCTCCTGAGAGTCTAGGATATTGGTACATACCAAACAGAAAGTACCTTTGTTACTCGTCCCTGAAAAAAATCTGGAGCACACATCCATAACAATTTTCGTGGTAGGCAGCATTTCCCAGTGTCACAGTTCAGTGTGAGTGTGATGACATGAAGTCTTATATATCTGGTGGTCACTGGTGGCTCATGCCTTTAATCCCAGCACTTGGGAGTCAGAGGCAGGCAGATCTCTGTGAATTTGAGGCCAGCCTGGTCTAAAGAGCGAGTTCCAGGACAACCTCCAAAGCAATAAAGAGAAACCCTGTCTTAAAAAACCAAAAAAAAAAAAAAAAAAAAAAAAAAAAAAGTCCTATTAACAGATCACTGAACCTAGTTATGCTCTCACGATGTGTGCTAGCAGCCTTGGGACAGGCGAAGAAGAATGATTCAAGGGGTGATGGGGGGGCATATTGTGGTAAAATTTAGAAATTTTTTGTTTTGATAATTTTTATATGTAGCCAAAGCTGGTCTCAAACACATGATCCTTCTTGCCTCAACCTCCCCAGAGCATGAATCCCAGATATGTGTTATCACATCTGGCTAAAGTGTAGAGGTTTGTAATGAAAAATATGATATATCCTACTTACTAAGGGTTATTCATAAAATAGAGACTAGTATACTTAAAGTAGAGATAGTAAGAACTGCCTCAAGATGTTCTTATTTACATTGTTACTGTAAGTACTTCTGGCTTATGTTTAAACTGGGATTCTGTTTTCCATACTGTTATCTTCTGTGTCATGGAAGTTTAGCGAACATTATGTTCATCAGATTCTTAATACAAGATTTCACCTGTTGATAATAAAGTAGATAGATGTTCATGAAAAACAGGAGCCATACCCACCACCCCAAAAAAGACCCTGTCAAAACAACAGATCTTTGTTTTGAAAAAGTCTACAGCTTTTACAAATGTACCATAAAAGAGTAGTGTTGAGATTTTGAATATCACTCAGACAACTCAAAATCCTTATTTGTATTTTGTCTCAAATCTCTTTCAACATCTAGTCATTTTTCTTATATGATTTTTTTGTGTATGTATATTATCATGTTCCCATATCCCTGGTGGTTTTGTATTTTTATTTCCTATTAATGCCTCAAGATGTAAAAATATACTAATTTCAATTAAGTGTGGCTTAATATGAATATCAAATAACAGAAAGAAAAACATAGTATAAACATTCAAGCTATTCAACTCACAAAAGCTTAAGTTAAGTTAACCTAAATTCTAATGTAAAAAGAAAAACTAATTCAATGAAGGCTGGTTTGTTTGTAAGAGCAAGAAATAGAGTGAGTCTCAGACTATAGAAAACAGTTACCTAGGAGGGAGAGAAAATCAGTTTTTTGTTTTGTTTTTTGTTTTTTTTTTTTTCTAAATGTTACTTAGGCTGGATTCAACAATCCTCTGGCCTTAGCTTACCAGGTTGTAGAAATACAGGCATATGTCACTGTGTCTGGTTTGAACAAATGTTTGTTTCTATTTTTGTGAAACTCAAGGGCAGGCAAGCTGAAGATCTCTGTAGTTGATGGACTATAAAGATGGATAAGAAGAGAAAGAAATGAATTAAAGGTCAAGAAAACAGGCAGGAGCTGAGATGGCTCAGTGAGTAGAAATCCCCATGTAAGGGTGGGGACCTGAGTTCAAATCCCCAGAATCCCCATAAAACTGGACTCCCTAAAGTGAGATGGGAGGCGAAAGGGAGAGCCAGCTAGCCTCTTATATGCAGCTGCACACAAGAGACCCTGTCAAGTAGGTGACAACTAACATCCAAGTTTGTCTTCTGAATTCCATTCATGTGTCATAGCTTCCCTATGACTACCGTCCTGCACATGCAGAGATTAAAAATAATTTAAGGAGCAAGCAGGCTCAGCAACAGAAAACCTTTGAGTGGCTTCTGGGGATGGGATGGGATGTCAGGCAAGCATGTTGACAAAATTTGTAAATGTGATTCCAGTATGATTATGTCAATTTGTAAAGGCTGTGTGGGAAGACTCTTCCTAGCTTTTGTTGCCTTTTACTTACTACTTTCTCTGGGTCTGTGACTGCCACATTCAGTTCTCATTTGTCTTTCAAAGTTTCAAGAAGTCAGAAAGGATGTCTGAGGGACAAGAGGAGCTAAGAAATTCCTTGACTGGAAGAAACCATAGTATGGAGAGTGAGAGGGGGAAGAACCATAATACAGTTTATATTGTAATGACTTAACATGTTGTGAGATTTTCTCAGATGCTTGCAAAACAAATGAATTCACATAAAAGATATTGGAGAGGTGGTTTGGAGGTTTAAGAGCACAGGCTGTTCTAGAAGAACCAAGTTTGAATCCCAGCCCCCATATGGTGGCTTACAGCTATCTGAAACTTCAGTCCCTGGGTAATCCACCAGCCTTCTGACAAGGTTTACAGACCTTACATTAAGGCAAAAAGAAAAAAAAAAAGGGGGTGGGGACCTGGTGTGGTGGGCCTTAGCACTTGGGCACTTGGGAAGCTGAGGCAGATGGATTTCTCTGAGTAGAGTTCCAGCACAGTCAGGGTTATATAGACAGACACTGTCACACACACACACACACACACACAAAGTTTTAAGTAGGGGTTTGGGGAGGTGGCTCTGTCAGCAAAGTGCTTTCCATAAAGGTATGAAGGCTTGAATTTAGATTTTCCAGCCTCCATGTAAAAAGCCAGGCACATCTCTGTAATTCTAGCGTTAGGGAGGCAGAGAGAGGATTCTTGGGACTTGCTGGCCAGCCTATCTAGCCAAACTGGTCAGAGCTGATCAGATACAGTGAGAGGAAGACAGTAAAGAGTGAGAGAGATACCCAGTGTCTACCTCTGGTCTCCATGTGCTCCTGAGCACACATGCACGAATTTGAATATGACACAAATTAAAAAAAAAAAAAAAAGATTCAGTCTCAAGTAAGTGTGAATGTATAATTTGTAGTGCTGAGGAGCAAACCCAGGGCCTACAGTCCTAATAGTTGAGATGCCAAGACAGAAAGATCACAAGTGTGAGTCCCAGGCTAGGCTGCCTGGAAAAACATTAACAAAACTTTGGAGTTTATTCCTCTTACCTGTATGTATTCTCTTAATGAAGCAAAATTAGGATTTATTCAGAGAAGGGTGTGAAGAGGGGTAGAAACCAAGACTCTGAATATTTGATGCCATTAAGGAATCAATATACTTGGTTGTTACAATAGTATTATATATCAAAAATACACATTAAAATAATTATGAGGTGGGCTTTTTTGTTTTAGTTTGGGGGGGTTGTTGTTTTGTGTTTTTGAAACAAGGTCCCATCTAGCCCAGGCTGGCCTGGACTTTGCTCATCCTTATTAATGCTGGGATAACAGTGTGTTTTATTTCTGCCATTCTGGGATTTGAACCTAGCCAGAGCTCTGTGTATACTAGGCATACACTTGACCAACTATGCTGCATCTGAGCATTGAGTACAATAGTTTTAAAAAATTATGATGTTCCAATTATGTCATGCTTTATAGCTTGAAGAAAGAAATATCAGTCCAGCAGCAGTTTTCATTCAGCATGAATAGAGATCTTATCCAGGATACTGGGGTTTCAAGTGAGTCTAAATTGTAAGCCAGCTATCTAGTAAATTGCTTTATTGGTACTTTCAAATGGACAAGAAAAAGGAACCTACATGACTCATTGCCCTGGTTCTGTTACTGGAATACTAAAGTAGCCGCCTGACTGATCTCTCTGGGCTTCTACACTCCTCACTTCTCAGACTAGTCTGAAAACCGGCCAGAAAAATCTTTTAAAGCTATAAACCAGGGCCTCAGCCAGTAAAGGAACTCACTGGTCACCAAACCTGCAGATCCGAGTTTGGTACCCCACATAAATGGTAAGTTGTTCTTGCTAAAATAAGAAATCAGAGGATGGCATAGGCAATGTCTATCTCTCCTAAGTCCCCAATGACAGAGCATGGGTTCACTCTGGGGAACCAACAAGTTTATTGGATTTCCTTATTAAAGAGATGGGTGAGGGGTTATTTCCAGCAGGAATGATGGCTGCATAGATGCGGGACACCTCACTTTCTCCCTAACCCCCTCCATGTACTCTAGCTTCTCCCCAAGGGTTTGTGCAATTAGAGCAGAATTACATACAGTAGATGGTACAGAGTTGCCGAATACCCAGGTGCCATTCCCATGAACTTCCCTACCTTCTATAAGGGGATGTAAACAGTCAACAAGCCCAGCTGGTCTCAACTCCCAAAGACAGTGTTTGATTTAAAAGTCAAGTATGACATCCCTGCTCTCCACTCACATTCTGCTGCAAATGGCAAACTCCCCCCCCACACACACACATAAATATAAAAAATTTGAAAATGAAAACAATTTTACTCTTTTCTACCAAACTTTCCTATGGTTTCCCAATTCACTGAATAAAATCCAGAGACTACCATGGCTCATGCTGACTCTGCCTGTCCATCTGCCCCCACTTAGGTGCCAGCAGACAGGGGGCTTCACCTTGACCTTCTCCCTGTGTCTGCCCTTTCACACATCAGCTTAACTTTTAGTTTCTTGCTTGGATACCAGGTCTTGCTATTCGGTCCATGCTAACATGGAACTCAGACCAATCCCACTGAAGCAGGACCCTGATCACAGACCCCTTCACCCACCATGACTTACTGATCCTGTTTTCTGTGCAACTTTCATGCTTTTTGTAAGTTTTCATTAAGACCTCCCTTGATTGCATTTTAATTTCATTACCCTTTTCTACTCACTTCCATCTCCTTTTCCATCCATTACTTTTTACCCTTTAGCTAATTTGCTGTATGTTTAAATTGTTTTACCCATTCCCAGCTCTATGAGGTCAGAGGTTTTACCAGGCTGATATGTACTTATTGCATATAACATTTCCTGCCTTAATAGAGGCTTACTTAAGAAATGGTAGGAAATAGTCTTTGAATGACTGCCCAGCCTTGCTTTCCTCAGATATTTTAGAATGTCACCATTATCAGTGACTGCTTGCTCAGAGTCCGTATAGAGTAGCATCTTCCTTTATTCCTTTTTGTTTTTCCTTGCACTCAGTGTCTTCCACCATGTTGCACCACCATGGTATTTATTTTCTTTTCCGTATAATTCCAATCCCCATGAGGGAAGAGGCTTTGTTTTATTGTGTTTTTGTCTTGTCTTTAATCAACAATGGCTAACACCGCACCCACCCCTCTCTAATCATGATGCATGAAGATTCAGAAGTCTTCAGTGAACACAAATTTGTCTCCATCAGAAACAGACACTAGTTTCTGTTTTTGTTGTGTGATACAGGAACTTCCTATGTAGCTATTTTTGGAACTCCCCGATGCTAGAACTCAGTGTTTGTTCATCAGCACTACTGGGCAGGAATGGGTTTGAGTTCCTTCACCTTCTAACGGGCCTTCAGGCTTCACAGG
Organism: Phodopus roborovskii; assembly: GCF_943737965.1. Taxonomy (NCBI): domain Eukaryota; kingdom Metazoa; phylum Chordata; class Mammalia; order Rodentia; family Cricetidae; genus Phodopus; species Phodopus roborovskii. The sequence goes on along the minus strand of NW_026126416.1, from coordinate 32,614,776 downwards.
TGTAAACGGTTCTGACCAGACAACATTTACTCTGTATTACAAATACTGCTAGGGTGGCAGTGAAGTTCCAAGGCAGTAAAGAGAAACTTGCCAGTAAGTTAGAAAACGAAACGAAACAAAAAAAAAATTCTCCTCTGTAAACACTCATTTATTTTGTGCATTTCATTGTTTTGAGACAGGATTTCATGCTGCACTCCAGAATGGCCTCAAATGACCATGTACTGCCCAGGTTGACCTTGAACTCACAATTTTCTGACTCAGCCTCCACCTCATTTTGCTCCTAAAATTTAGCAGCTGTTTTGACATCTCAGACCAACAGGGTAAAAAACAGTATTTGACAATTCATGAACTTTCAAGTAATAAGCAAAAACTTTGTCACCAAATCTTAGAACAGAGGAGGTGCCGCGGAACGCGCACGAGAGCGGTGGGGGGGGGGACGTCTGAGGAGGTGTGTGAGGGTCTGTCTCAGAATTGGCAGGTGGCTGGGCGGCCCGGTCCTTGTCTGGCAGTGGCTCCTACTTGGGCGGGAGCGTCCGGGGAGCTGCGAGGGAGAGAGATGAAAGGGTGGAGCGAGGCGAGGAAGCCCACCCCACCTGTCTCAGGATTGGCCAAGGCTGGGAGAGCTCCGCCCCTGCTGGGCGGTGGCTCAGACTTGGGCGGGAGCGTCCGGGGAGCTGCGAGGGAGAGGGGCGGGGCGGACCGTGCGTGCTCCCGCCCACTCTAGTCAGAACTGGCGGAGGCTCAGGGGGCCCCGCCCCTCGGGCGAGGCCGGGACTGCAGCCCCGAGGCGCGTGGGGCGGGCGGGGCAGTCTGTGGTTGTTGCCGTGCCTGTGGCTGGGTCTTTTCGCTGGACGCTGTCCAGGCATGCTTCCGCTGGACCGCTGTGCGGGTCTTGGGCTGTGGCTGAGGGATGGCGAATGTGCGGGTGGCCCTGAGGGTCCGGCCTCTCAGCAAGCGGTGAGTCTGGCAGGAGGGGGCACCTGAGGCGTCAAGTGAACTGAGAGGAGACCGAGACCCCGCTTTCTGCTCGGTGGACTGGCGGGGAGGAAAAACAGACTCAAAGTGCCCCGAGGGCTCAGGGTCCAGAAGCCATGAAGGCCCGGAGGGACAGGGTTTCAAGTTGAGCTTTCGCCTCGCATCCTAGCAGACTTCAGGGGTCGCTGACCTGTGTGCACGTCCCTGGCATCTTGCCAACAAGAGTTTCTAGGGACCCTGGCTCAGGTCTTGGTGCACTTAGTAGGGCCCTTCTCATGCACCCTGACGTGGGAAGGTACAAAGGGATGGGCAGTCTCCACTCCTCGCGGTGTCGCAGGAGTAACCGGGTGAGGACTGGAGGGTGTGTTCTCCTAAATACACGTGGGATTCCACTGTGGGAACATGGGAAAAGAATTGTCAGGATATGGGAGGGAAATTGAGGCCCAGAGAGACTGTGGTTTCAGTTTGTGTTCAACAGCTGACATGATTTAAGAACAACTGTGGCATGGGGGAAGGGGAAGTTACTCCTCAGTGCTAGTTTGTTGTGCATGAGCCTCTCAACCCTTGAGGCATCCAGTGTGGAGCTGCGTATTTCAGCCTCTTCCACTCACCTGGGAAGTCAGAGAAGGCTTTGTACGAGAGTTGATGTCTGAACTGTTCTGAATGATCTGTAAAGTAAGAACAGGAAGGGATCGTGAATTTAGGATGTTTGGATATAGACGGAAGCCTTGAACATGTGCTTGGAATGAAGCAAGTGAGTGATAAGTGATAAAATTGGCAAGAGTGTGGTTCTAGACCAGATGACATGTATTGGAATTTTTTGTAGAAAAGAAAACTTAAATGCCCAGTGCGCACGATGGTAAATGGAGATAGAGGTCAAGAAAGGCATTGTCTCCTATGACAGAAATAGTACTATGAGGGCTAAGTTTGTCCTTGTAGAGACCATTTGCTTTGAAAAGTTTTGACAGAATAAGAACTGTGAGATAGGAGGAACAGGTAAAAAGAGTGTACTCATGCCAGTGGTGGTGGCACACGCTTTTTAATCTCAGTACTCGGGAGTCAGAGGCAGGCAGATATCTCTGTGGTTGGAGGCCTGTCTGGACTACAGGACTGTTAGTTTGTAAATATCTCACTTTGCATAACTTCATGTGGTGGCTCAGGGTTGGGGGCTTCCTGGGAGTAGCTGCTGTCCAGGAGGAGGTAGCTGCTGGTAGATCTCGTTCTTTCCCAACTATTTTTTAGGGTTCTTAGGATAGCAGCATTGACCACTCTTAACTTTTTAGTTCCTTGGAAACCAGGAATTTCAAAGAGCATGGAATAGATTAAGAAAATGATGTTGAAACTTCTGTGTTATTTGCAGTTGTTGCAGGGAATAACATATCTCATCCAACAAAAATGAAAAACAACCAGAAACGTGTTTACTTTTATCTCCAGTGAAGAGGCTTGAGAGTAAGTGGTAGATTGTCAAGCTTCCTGATCTCCAGGTGTTAGCTGATTTTTAGCTGGCTTCAGATTCACAATCACTGATGGGGGGGTAGTTATGTAAAAACTCAGTGTGATCTCAGCTAAGACATTCAGACCAGACCATTCTTCAATTTCCACAGAATTCTGCAAATATGGTGGTGGTATCTACTGTCCATTGATGCTGTTTTATTTGTGGGGAATCTGCTGATTATGTAGTCTGTCCCAGCATTCAGATAAATTGTAAGCACTGATGCTGTACTTGTGAGGGAACCTTTAAAACCATCTAGCCCAAGCTTTATACATTGAAGATCACCAAAATAAGTGGAGGTGAAGGTTAGTGATTCCGGAGTCAAAGTGTGTGATCAGGAAATTAGCCCTTGAGGGAGTTTTATATGCTTTTAGCTGTTTATGGAGACAGGCATTCCACTTACTGGAACAGGGACAGAAGTAAGAAAACTAATATCTTTTTTTTTCCCTTCGTGTGTGTGTGTGTGTGTGTGTGTGTGTGTGTGTGTAAGTGGGTGCCAGATGTGGTGGCACATGCCTGTAATTCTAGCATTTGGGCAGAAGAGGCAGGAGGAACTGAAATTCAAAGTCATTCTTGCCTAGAGAGTGAATTTGAGGCATGGACTACCTGAGACTGTCTTCAGAAAACAAAACAAAACAAAACAAAAAAAGTGTTTCTTATTTGAATTCTGTTCTTATTTCTTAGGGAGATCAAAGAAGGGGGAAGAATTATTGTGGAAGTTGATGACAAAGTGGCAAAAATCAGGAATGTAAAGGTAAGCCTAAAGTTGTGTTTTGTTTTCTAGATAAGAATTTTTGTCATTAAAAGGGTCTCTGGGGTGAATATTTTTAATATATTAGTGAGCAGTGGATGTAAGAGGATTGTGGGAAAAGCCTAAGCCAATCATAAAGTAAATAAACAAGAAAAGAATTATGCTTAGAGTCCAGAAAATGGGGTGTTGTAGTCCCATGCTGTTAAATAGAATAGTGCAGCTGTTTTGGAAACTGATAGTAGCTGCTTTGAAGCTAAAACCAGGGTGTGTAATACGGGTTATGATTAGCTCACTCATGTGAGGGGCAATTTATATGTCTATGTAATTCACCTGGCCACCAGTTAAATTTCATCCTGAGCCTCTCAACTGATAGTACTTTATCCAGGGCATTATTAGGAATTTTAGTATTTGGACATAATGTGGTCCAGATGTCAGACATCAGTCTTACACCTAGAAGGAAGTTAGTGGTCACTAGTCTAAATCTTGTGGCAGATTTTATTTTGCACAACTTTGGAGCACAATTGGACAGACACAAGGAACTTCCTTCCCTTCCTCTTAACCCACCCTCCAGAGTCAACTTCCTCCATCCTTCCTGACTAGGAAGATGAACAGGTTCTTCTTTTGTGGACCTTGAGCTGTGGAAAGAAGCCAGGGAGGTGACCACACGACAAATGCTGTCATTAGCTTGTGATGTAAAGCCAGCATTTCCAAGAACTGAGGAAGCAGAGGCAGAGTGAAGGCTATCTAGATTGTTACTTCTGTGATGTGATTTGTCTCCTCTTGTCATTAGCTCTCATTAAAAGAGAATGAGTCCTGGGGAACAAGGACCGTTTATTCCCTGCCTTCTCTTGCTTATCTCTTATGCTAGTCACTTCACTTGTTTCATTGTAAGATCTCATATTTTGAGTCTAGAGAATAGTTTGCCCAAGAGAAAATTTTAAAAGCAAACTTTTAAAAAATATATTTATTGTTTTATATGTAAGGGTGTTGTGCTTACATGTATGTCTATTTATTACATACATACCTAGTGCCCTAGGAGACTGGAAGAGGGCACCGGATCCCCAGGCCCAGAGTTACAGGTAGTTATGAGCTACCATCTGGGTGCTGGGAACCAAGCCCAGGTCCTCTGGACAGGCAGCCATTGCTCTTAACCTCTAAACCACCTCTCAAGCCCCCAAGAACAAACTTTCGTTTGCCCTCTACACACCTCCCTAGCTGTTGACTTCCCTAAGGTCAGCTATCCACCAAGAAGCTCTTACTCATTATGACATCCAAGTTCTGTAGTTTTTGAATGGCTAATGTCAGAGTTGCCTTTCCCCTTTCAAACTTTTTTCTTGTCTAAAATGTGTTTTCGGGGTATATTTTCCCCTTCACCTTGATTTGGGCACTCTTAGTGCTACATCCTCAAGGAGCATCCCTCTGTAAGCTGTGCATACCTGCAGACTGTGGTGATTTTGTAGTATCCTGGCCATTTTACACCCATGAACTAGGAATTTGGGATGTGCACCAGGTGTCCATTCTTGAGTTTCTTCTCTCTGGAGAGGATGAAAGAGTTTCTCCTGGCAAGAGGCATTTTCTCATAGGGAGATCATTATTACCCAAATGCCAATGTTTAAATTTAAATATTTGACTAGGCATGTCTGTGAAGAATACTAGCCATTCTTTGCAGTACCCAGAGCTCAGCACAGTTCCAAGTTTCAGCCCTGTTCTCATTTGCCTTCAGCCATTGGATTATTCCCGGTTGTTCCATTTAATACTATTTCCAAGTTGATGAGGGTAGATGCCTAAAGGATCTCAATGAAAGCTCCAGGTGGATGAAATATACACTGGACCCAGGGACTGTGCTCCTCATGCTGTCAGTATCCTGTGCAGAAACACTTAGGGAAGAAATGGATGCTGATGATGTCCATTAAAAGAGACTTTCTCTCCTGAGCTGTCCTATAGCTCAGGTATGTGTATGCAGACACATGCTCTGGTAATAGGCATAATTTAGTTCCTGGGCCTTTATTTGTTCCTAGTGAGATGGAGCCAGATGTTACCTCTCTTATTTTGTGGCTGTCATAAACATTATAGTATTAGTCCAGGTCTCTGTAATTATCAGAGAGCATAGTCAAGAGCCACTGTCCAGATTCCAATGACATGACAGGGAACACACTGGTGCTGTGTTTAATTTCAGGTGAGCAGTCGACCAGAGAACTTTGGAGACACCCGGGAGAAGGTTGTGGCATTTGGCTTTGATTACTGCTATTGGTCAGTCAACCCGGAGGACCCTCAATACGCATCTCAGGAAGTGGTAACGTCATTTTCCCCTCCATTCTTCCATTTACAAGTGTTTGATGTAAATTTATTTTTTTAAGGTCATTAGGGCAGTTGCATACTGGAAATACTCTAATTGGTCCTTTAAACTTTCTTAATGAAAACTTGTTTTCAAGAAGAAAACACTCTAATACATTATGGAATGTTTAAAGTTATTTCCATGATAGCATTGTCTCCTTAGTTTTTATAACTGGATACTTATAACTGGTAAATTAGCATGGAATTTGGGTGATGACTGCTTTTTTATGGTATATTGGTTGGAAACTAATAATATTTTCATCTGAGAAATGTAGTGAGTGGTATCAGTTTTTCTTTTACATGTTGCAAAGAGGTGGAAAAAGACTGCGTGGTGAAGGTGTGGGAGCCTGGCTAGTGTCCGTTTCCAATTTGGGCCTCAGTGTGGTTCCGGTGTGTAGGTTAGTGCATATTCTTCTGCTATTGTAATAGGCCAGGCCCTTAGGGTTTTTTATTGCTGTGAAGAGACACCATGATTATAGCAACTCTTATAAATAGAAACATTTAATTGAGGCAGCTCACTTACAGTTTCAGAGGTTCAGTCCATTAACATCAGGATGGGGAGCATGGCAGCATGCAGGCAGATAGGTGTGGTGCTAGAGCTGAAAGTCCTACATCTTGACTTAGAGGCAGCAGAAAGTCAACTGTCACACTGAGTGAAGCTTGAAAAAAAAAAAAAAGACCTCAAAGCACCCCCACAGTGACACACTTCCTCCAACAAGGCCACACCTCCTAACAGTGCCACTCCCTTTGGGCGCCACTTTCTTTCAGACCACCACAGTCAGTAAGGCTCACCTCAAACATGGTCTTGAATTGTGTACAGCAGGACTGAGGAATCCTAAAGGCTGATTTCTTCTTAGGATCTTACATGTGTACTTATGCTCCAACACAGAATGAGAATGGGATAGGCAGCTAGTCTGCCAGGCTGCAAGAGTGAGTAGAAGGTTAATACCAAAGACCTGCTGGCTAAGGGTTAAGAGCTCCAAGGCTTTGCTGGCTGAAGGTGTTTCTGGTCATCTTCCCTATGCTGTGTAGTTATGTTTAGCTTTTTATCAAGTTGTCAAGGCATCTAGAGGTCTAGCCAGTACATCTTTAGGGCATCTTTGTTTCTGGGAAGCAGTAGCATTGTATTGCATCAGTTGAGCACTGAAGGTTATGCTTTCCATTACCATAATGGCAGCAAGCCTTGCTAGACCATAGAAAATTCTCCTCGACCTGGTAGTGTTAGGGTAGTTTGTGATAGTCTCACTCTAAATTTGAGAGGGAAAAATCTGTGAATATAAATTACTTTTTCCAGAGTTACAGAATGATATATAAGATCTTATTTTTATTCTTAATTATATATGTGTGTGTGTGATACTCAGAAGAGTATGGGTTTGTGCACATGAGTGCCTCTAGAGACCAGAACAGGGTGTCAGAGCCTCTGGAGCTGGAGTTACAGGCAGTTGTGAGCCACAGAACATAGATGCTGGGAACCAAACTCAAGTCCTCTGCAAGAGCAGTGTGAATTCTTAACCTCTGAGCCATCTCCCCAAACCCATGGCTCTTTAATTTTAATTCTAACATGCAATACATGCAAGGCATCAGCCTTCTGGTATTTGTAACATTTCCACTGACACTTCCACCGAGTTCTTCAAAGATCCAGGAAAGAAACAGCTGCATAGAAGATGCTGGTCTTTCCAAAGATAACAAAGTATGAGCATTCTAAGAGGTGTTTCACACTACCCAAGAGGTTGGCATACTTGTGTCTGTGGTGTGTGCATGTATGAAGTAGATGCTAACAAGGTGTCACCGTTCATAGAAAGCTCTTAGCAAGATGTCACCATCCATAGATTGTAAGGTATCTCCATTCATTGATAACAGTTAATAAGATGTTAGCATTCAGAAATACCTGTCAACAAGGTGTCACCATCCATAGACAGATGTTAACAAGATTTCACCGTTTATTGGTTTATGTTAACAAGAGTGTCACCTAGGAGCTGGGCAGTGGCGGCACCCACTCTTAATCCCAAGTGCTGGTGGTTATCTCACTACATGCTGGCACTTGGGAGGCAGAGGCAGGCAGATCTCTGAGTTCAAGTCCAGTCTGGTTTACAGACAAGTTCCAGAAAAGCCAGAGCTACACAGAAAAAGCCTGTGTCAGAAAAAAAAAAAAGTCACCTAGGGCCAGGCATACCTTTAATCCTAGCACTTGGGAAGAAGAGGCAGGTGGATCTCTGAATTAGAGGCCAGTATAGTCTATATAGCAAGTTCCAGGCCAGCTAGGGCTACACAGTTGAGACCCTGTCTCAAAAACAATAACAAAAACAGATGTTAATGTTAGTAATTCACAGATAGATGTGTGATGATAATTAATTTCAGTTGTCAGTTTGATGAGCTCTAGAATGACCTGGTAGACTATCCAGGCGATGCCTGTAAGGGTTATCTTGCCTAAGGTTAAGGTAGGAAGACCCTCTCACTGAGAATGGTACCATTCTGTGGGCTGGGTCCTGCACCAGTGTTCACCATGTCCTGCCTCCTGACTGGATGCAGTATAACCAGTCCCTCTCAACATCTACTGTCTTTCATTCCTTTCTGTAATAGACTTACTTTAGCCTGAACTGTGAGCCAAAATAAACTTTCCCTGTCCTGTTGCTTTCATCAAGGTATTTCATCATAGCAAAAGGAAAAGTAACAAGGTATTACCGAGAGTCGGAGCTGGGGATGGTGTACACACCTTTAATCCCAGCATCCAGGAGAAAAAAAGCCAAGGCCCTATGAGTTTGAAGTCGTCATGGTCTACATGATGAGTTCCAGGCAGCAGCAGCAGCAGCAGCAGGAAGAGGGAGAGAGAAAGAGAGAAATAAAGGCGGAGAGAGAGAGGGAGAGAGAGAAATAGAGGAGAGGGAGAGAGAGAAATAGAGAAGGAGAGGGAGAGAGAAAGAGGAGAGAGGGAGGAAGGAAGGGAAGGAAGGAGAGGAAGAGGAAGAGAGTGACTACGGGGTGGTGGGAGAGTAGAGAATGAAGCTCTAGTAAAGAGGAAATATAAAATGGTCACAAATCTATTTTTATCCCACAATCCTTTATTCTATGACCCGATTACTAGCTTTCTATTTTTTAATTTTTAAAAATTACACGTAGGAGCCGGGAGTCTCACACCTTTGATCCCAGCACTCGGGAGGCAGAGGCAGGCAGATCAAAGATACAGAGAAACCGTGTCTCCAAAAAAAAAATAAATAAATAAAATAAAATAAAATTACACTTAGGATTTGTGGAGATAGTGTGTGTGTGCCACAGCACATGTAAGAAGGTCAGAGAACAGGTTAGGACTCTTTACTCTCCTTCCACTGTGTGAGTCCTAGGGATCAGACTCAGGTCTTCAGAGAGGGATGGCCAAAGACCTTTCCTACTGAGCCAACTCCACAGGCCTAACTTCCCATCTTTTTTCTTTTTCTTTTTTTCTTTTCTTTTTCAAGACAGGGTTTGTAGCTTTGGAGCCTGTCCTGAAACTAGCTCTGCAGACCAAGCTGGTCTCGAACTCACAGAGATCAGCCTGCCTCTACCTCCTGAGTGTTGGGAATAAAGGCATGCGCCACCACCATCTGGCCCTAACTTCCCATTTTTAAGGCAGATCTTTTTTGACCAAAATTGTATTTATACTTTTTTAAAAATATTTGGGTTTTCAGCCAAAATGTATCTTCAAAATTGATCTGTTATTCCTGGTGTGAATCTATACTAATGATAACCTGTTTTTGCTCTGAAATTAGACCCGGATTTGAATTAAGGCACAGATACTAATTTGCTGTCTTCCTTGGACAAGCTACTTAACCTCTGTCCTATTTTTGTTAGGTGTGTGTGTGTGTGTGTGTGTGTGTGTGTGTGTGTGTGTGTGTATTATTACCATTTTTGTGGTAGTGTATATCTCAGAATTATCATATGATGAAGGAATTGTTAAAGCACTTATGTAATTTCTCATATAGTAGGTAGATAAGTGAGTTTTTGTGTGCTGTGAGTCACAGATCCTGACATGATGAACAACAGTCCTCTTATAGCACATGAGAAGCAAGTGCACACTTATTTTCCTACCCTTTCTTTGAAGCTGGGTATTCCTCCTGGGGCCAACATGCACCACTTGGAAAACTCTGCTAACTTCCTACTGGTGGTGAACAACTGTTGGGGTGGGAGTTCTCTGCTCACACACATTGTATTTGCCCTATTGTGTGCTTGTAAAATTTTCCACGAGAAACTATCTCAGTTTTCCCCACTAAGATGGCAGTGGCTGTTTGTAGCAAGTCGGCCTGAGTCAACAAAAATCATGTTCAGGAACAAAAAGCTGCCCTGCCCTTTGCAAAGCAATTGCTTCTACTCTCCTGGGAATCTTCACTTTAAAATAGTTTGTTATTTGGCTAAAACACATTACACAAACATTTGTAACTTGTCCATATTAAAAATTGTGTGGGTGAGGAGATTTTTCTCTCTATAAACACTGAATCTAAAACTAAAATTACAGTAGTAAAAATGATTGTGGTTGCTCACTGGTTTTTTTTTTTTTTTTTTGGATTTGTTTTGTTTTCATAGTACACTGAATACCAAACACCACACAATACAGATTATGTCCCTGCAAGCCTTTCAAGAGGAGGGAGTGGAAGGAAAACACTGGGAAGGGAGAGGGAGGTTGAGGGGGGGAGGGAGAGGAAAAGAGATAATCTCATCCCATCACTTTACTCAGAGACTGTCAGAAACCCGGAGAGGGTAGGGAGGGGAACCACACATTCTCCATAACATGATTGTATTCGAGGGACACAGTAAAGAAACCACCAAAATGGCTGCTCCATGATTTGGGGGGAAGTTTTTATTGTGGATAAGAAAGAACATCTAGAGGCATCTGGAAGAGTCCAGAGAAGAAAGAAAAAGAAACAAACTCAATGTGGCCAAGGCTATCTTCAAGAGAAAAGGGCCAACTGAGGGAGACAGGGAGCTTGGGGGAAGTGGTGGTATCTGGAACAGCCTGGGGGGGGGGGCAGCATAGTGCAGAAGGAACTGGGGAGGTGAGAAGGGCCAGAAGGCTACAATAGGGACTTTGAACTGTGCTTGTGAATAGGGACCGAAGGTTCCTAAAGGCCTAGAGGTTTTGATAAGCAACTATGGGCGTATGTCGATGAAGAGTCTATGTCTCTTCTGTTAGAAGCAAGGGAAATAACTCCTTTTGGTGGATGGAACTGAACAAGAATTGTTTCACAAGTTCCTGAGGAATGCTGGCTTTTATCCAGCCATCAGAAATTCTTCTATAGTGTAGCTTGTGCTTAGCTGGACATAGGCACTGTCTGAGGCCCAGCAGTGATTAAAGCACTGGACTGCAGGAACCAAAAGGACAACTGCCATTAGTGCAGTGCCATTAGTACAGGGCCATTAGTGCAGTGCCATTAGTACAGTGCCATTAGTACAGTGCCATTAGTGCAGTGCCATTAGTACAGTGCCATTAGTACAGTGCCATTAGTGCAGTGCCATTAGTACAGTGCCATTAGTGCAGTGCCATTAGTGCAGTGCCATTAGTACAGTGCCATTAGTACAGGGCCATTAGTGCAGTGCCATTAGTACAGGGCCATTAGTGCAGTGCCATTAGTACAGTGCCATTAGTGCAGGGCCATTAGTGCAGGGCCATTAGTGCAGGGACATTAGTACAGGGACATTAGTACAGGGCCATTAGTGCAGTGCCATTAGTACAGTACACCTCATGTGCATTTGGACCTGACTGTTTCATGACAGAATGTTGAGCCAGCTATGCAAAGATTGGTGATAATACCAAGTACAGAACATGGTGAGTTTACAATCTGTGGTGCATGGAAACTAGCTGATCTTCATTTCCATTAGAATAAAACATTTAAATTAATTTACAGAGAATTGTGTATCACTAAAATATAAAGAATAACTTAACAGAGAATTTTTAAATTCTGATATGTGGTAGCTAAGTAGAATTTCAGAGTATTAAGTTGGTTTCTGGGTGCCATTGTGCATACCAGTAATGCCAGGAGTCTCAGGATAACTTGGGCAACACAGAGACCTGTCTCAAAAAAAAGTTAATTAATTAATACAAGATACGTTGGGTGTATGTGCTAGTGAATGTGCCCAAGGTTGGCTTTGAATCATTCTTCCATTATTTTCCACCTTTATTTTGTTCTTTACTATTTTAATTTTATTTATTATCATGTGTAGGTAAGTATAAATATAGAGGTCACAGGACAACTTTGTGGAGTCCAGTCCTTTCACGTTAATGTGGGTTCCAGGGATTGAACTCAGGCCATCAGTCTTTAGGGCATCTCACTGGCTCTCCACCTTTATTTTTTTTTTGAGATAGTCTCTTCCTGAACCTGAAGCTCATCGATGTGGATAGGCTGGCTAGCCAATAAGCTTCAGGGATCTGCTTGTCTCTGTGGAAGGATGAGTGGGAGGGAGTGGGAGGCATGTGGGAGGCTGTTACAGGTACATGTTGCTTCCTGGGCTTTTTACATGGGTCCTGGTGATCTGAACTCAGGTCTGCCTGCTTGCATGGCACCTTACTGACTGAGTCATCTCCCCAGCCCAAAACATTTTTTTACTTTTACTTTCCTATAAAGTTTGAGACAGGATCTCATGTATCCCTCGGCTTCAATGAGCATGCCTTTGTGATTGACTGTAATGGGCAACTACGGAATGAAGAAAGGACGGACATGGTTATAGAAAAGCTAGGATTGTGGGGCCGTGCATTCTGATACAATTGTACCAGCAGCAGCCTGAAATCTTATTGAGTTTATTTTATCCATCTGAATTGAAGAAGTAGTTTATTGTATATTGTATACAACTGAACAAGGAGACAGGTTTAGCCAAACTTAGTAGGAGTAGGAGATATCTACAGGGAAGCAGTTTCAGGCTGCAGTCATCCAAGAGAAGGAAGCTGTGATAAATAGTTTCTGCATACACTAGTTTCAGCTGAAGGTCAGTCATTTTTAACATCCATACTAGGACAGATGAAGGCTTTGCCATTCCCATGGGTCTGAGATATTGGGGTCCTTGTCATGGTTGAGCTTGTCAAAATATACATTCACTCAGGACTTTACCAGTTCCTAGAACCAGCTATGTAACTAAGATGACCCTGAATTTCTGGTCCTCGTGCTTCTACCTCTGGAGGGCCAGGATAACAGGCCTGCACCACCAAGCCTGCTTTTATATAGACATGGGGAATCACACCCAGGACTTCATGCATGCTGGGCAAGTACTCTACCAACTAATGCGTAATATATATTCCTAACCTAAAAAAACTTACTTCAAAGATGAAGACCTAGAAAAAATTCAGTTATTAAGTCAGTCTCTCTCTCTCTCTCTCCCTCCCTCCCTCCCTCTCTCCCTCCCTTCCTTCCTTCCTCTCTCTCTCTCTCTCTCTCTCTCTCTCTGACACACACACACACACACACACACACACACACACACACACACACTTTTTTTTTCTTTTACAAATCCAAAATTGTCCTTAAGTTGCCTGGAAATGTCTGCTGCTTATTGTGTTGTAGATAGGCACCCTGAACTGTACCACGGAGGATCCTAGCATGGCTGGTAGTGTGCTGTTAGACCATCCAGTAATATGGAGGGATATTGAGCACTTGTTACTGGTTCTCTAATGGTGCCAGGGTTTGATTAGATACTGCTGTCTGGGAGTCCCATTCTATAACAAAATGAAGATGAGATCTGTCATCTGCTGCTTTAAGAAAGTAAGGAGTCTGGCCTTCACTTCTTTTACTTCTTTGGAATCTCCTGAACTTGGAGAGTGAATGAAAGCTTGAGAAAAGAGTAAAGAAGGTGGGAAAGTGACAGAAATGGAAAAGGTACTTTGGAGGCACAACAGGAGCAGGAAACACAAAGAAGAAACTAAAATAGAGTGGAACGGGGAGCTCACTCAGTGGCAGACACTGTTAGAATTGTATTACTTTCCAGGGTTGTTGTATCTCCACTTTAGGGGTAGCAGTAGGCTCTGAGAGATTGGGTAGTTTAAGGTTACACAACTGAGCAATAGAATCAACAATCAAACCTTCTGAGTAGTGAGTGACAGCGGAGTCCAGGCTTGCACACACAGCATCCTTCACAGTTTTGTTCCTGTATCTCTAGTGCCATATATCTTAAAGGGTCACTTAATGACTAGTAAATTAATCATTCAATTAATAATCTTTTTAAAAAGATGGTTTTGTTTTTATTGTGAATCATGTGCTTGTATGTGAGCATATGTTTATATGAAGGCAAGTGCCTGTAGAGACCTGAAGAGGATGTTGGATCCCCTGGAGCTGGAGTCAATAAGTGGTTTTGAGCAGCATAATGTGAATGCTGGGAACTGAACTTGGGTCACTTGCAAGAGTAGTAAGCACTAGGGATGGAGAGATGGTTCAACAGTTAAGAGCACTTGTTGCTCCATCCAGAGGATCCAGGTTCAATTTCTAGCACACACATGGATGCTTATAACTATCTGTAACTCTGCTTCCAGGGGATCCAGTGACCTCTTCTGGCATCTGAAAGTACTGTGCGTAGAATGCATGTTGGCAAAATGCCCATAAAAATAACAAAATATAAAATTTTAATTAAAAAGCAAGCAAGCACTCTTACCCAATCAGCCCCTGGACTCTGATTTTTTTCTTTTTTCTTTCTTCCTTCCTTCCTTTCTTTCTTTCTTTCTTTCTTTCTTTTTTTTTTTTTTTTTTTTTTTTTTTTTTTTTTGCATTCAGAATTGATCCTAGTACTTTTCTTATGTGTCAGGCATACAATTTTGCACAGAGCTACATCCCCCAGTCTCACCTCCTTGAATGTTGGTGCACATTATGAGGCATCAGCCCAGTTGCTTTGGTTATAGAAACTCAGATGTCAGAGTTTCTTGGAATCCCCTTTTCCTGGCTCATACATGTGCCAGAGGAACTTGCCACATGTGGGTGTCAGAGCGTTTTCTCATGAATATTTGCAGAGCTATGTACATTCCATCTCAAGTGTTGTTTCTTTCCATTCATGATGGAGACAGAAGTGGAAGGGAGAGATGTTTATAAGAAAAAGCCTTTTTGTGTAGCAATTGGATGAGGCTTTGCAAGCCTGAGAGGGGGGAGGGATAAGCATGAGTATTTATTTCATTGTAGTTTGTTCCTTCTGCCAGCAGCACAGCTGCTCAGCTCAGTAAGCTGGATTTGGAAGGAATAAGGTCATTCTTTTGGCTTTGTCTCACTTGTTTTCCCCCTTTCTCTAAACTTAACTGCAACTCTAAGATTAGTCTTTAGATTCATGGAAACATCTGAAGGACAGAGTTCCCTGATACTAGAGGTTGCCACTGGTGCCAGATTCCTATACAAAAATAGGCAGGGAAGAATGGAGAATTATTTTGAAATGTGAAAAGTAGTTTGAGGTTGTTTGTTTTTCCCTGAGTGAGTCAAGGGTAATAGGAGTGAGTTCCTGGTGTCATCTGGGGCCCTGGAGATCCAGGCTGAAAGAGATTATCTTTGAGGGAGGATACTTGATAGACAGTTTTTGAGACAGTTGCCCTTGAGGTCTCACTTGATCTACAGCGCTGAGAATTGGTCTTAGACTCCCGTCCTGCTCTTCACACTTGGGCTTGTTCTGACTTCTAAAGGGATTGTCATTTGATTAAAGAAGAAACACTCAATGATGGTAATGACTGCTTTGAGTCCTTGTGGAAAGTGATTTGGAAAATCATCCAAATAAGAGTAGAAAGCAGCCTCTTAAAAACATAACAACTAAACTCTCTCTCTCTTATTTATATATGCATGCCACTGAGTTTGTGTGAAGGTCAGAGGACAACTTTGCAGAGTCAGTTTTTTCCTTCTACCCTTATGTGGGTTCTGTGCATTGAACTCAGGTGGCTAGGCTGGTGTGGAAAGAGCCTTTTCACACTGAACTACCTAGCTGGCCCCAAAGGTAGCCTTTTTTTAAAAAATTTATTTAAATTAGAAACAATCTTATATATCAATCCCAGTTCCCACTCCCTCCCATTCTCTCATTCCCCCCACTGACCCCTATTCTATCTCTCTTCTTCTCCTTGGAAAGGGTAAGGCCTTCCATAGGGAATCTTCAAAGTCTGTCACATCATTTGGGACAGGGCCTAGGCCCAACCCCATGTGTCTAGGCTGAGAGAGGATCTCTTTGTGGGGGAATGGGCTCCCAATAACCATTCGTACAATAGGTATAAATGCTGTTCCATTACCAGGGGCCCCTGACCAGGCCTCCTGACCAACACCCACGTGCAGGAAGCCTGTTTCCATCCTATGCTGGTTTCCATGCTGTCAGTCTGGGGTCCATGAGCTTCCCCCTTGTTCAGGTCAGCTGTTTCTGTGGGTTTTTCCAGCCTGGTCTTGACCCCTTTGCTCATCACTCCCCCCTCTCTGCAACTGGATTCCAGGAGTTCGGCTCAGGGCTTAGCTGTGGGTCTCTACTTCTGTTTCCATCAGTTACTGGATGAAGGCTCTATGATGGCATAGAAGGTTGTTATCATTCTCATTATAGGAGAAGGGCATTTTAAAAAGCCTCTCTCCTATTGCTACTGTATTGTAAATACTTTTCCTGACTTCAAATCCTGGGAAAGAAGACTACAGTCCCAAAATAACGCAATACACAAAAAGCAGCAAGTAGCAGGAAAACATACATTTTAAAACTTGTCAAAAAGTGTCATAATAAACAATTTCTGACTTCAGCTCCCCTAACCTTCATGCTGTGCAAGGCAAGACTCTGCCCCTAAGCTATAGCCCTAGCACTGCCTGGCTTTAAAGTTACCTTGTTAGTGTCTTCTCCAGTCGCTGTGACAAAGTACCCTGACTGAAAACAAATTAGGCTGAGTGTGGTGATACACCCCTTTAGTCTTAGCACTAGAGATACAGAGACAAGCAAACCTCTGTTGAGTTCAAACTGGTCTATACAGTGAGTTAAAGCCACCCAAGGCTACATACTGAGACCCTGTCTCAATATAAAACAAACAAAACAACAAAAAAAATCAACTTATGAGAGGAAGTTTATTTTAGTTCACAACTCTAGGAAGCAGTCCGTCACCACATGAGGTTAAGGAAATACGAGCAGAGGCAGCTAGCCACAACCACAGTTAAAAGCAGAGAAAGAAGGAATGCATGCAAGGCTCACAGTTTAGCTTGCTCTCTTCCTTTCAGTCTAGGAACCAGCCCATGAAATGTTGTCGTTCACATTCAGGAAGGGTCTTGACAACTCAATTAAACCCAACTCATAGGCATATCCACAGGCAAACATAATCTACACAGTTCTTAATTGACAGTTCCTTTCCAGGGGATTCTGAACTATGTCAAGCTGATAATCGTTACACCTTATCACACTCAGCCATTTTCTAGACACCACAGCACACTATCACTATGCCTGATGAAGGTTCTGATGTTTTTGGATTAGGGGACAAACACTAAATTAAGGTTGATACAGAAAAAAGAAAAGACTGAACATCTTTTGCTGACACAAACTTTTTTTGATACAGGGTTTCTCTTTGTAACAGAGCCTTGGCTGTCCTGAAACTCTTGTTGTAGACCAAGGTGGCCTAGAACTCATAGAGGAATACCTGCCTCTGCCTCTGCCTCCAGAATGCTGGGATTAAAGGTCTGAGCTATCACACCTGGCAACTGACACATACTTAATGCTATAGGTTTATGGGCTACAACGCAAACATATTTCTCATCTTTCCAAGGTCATATTAAAATGTAATCAAAATAAAGTTAAAGAATATAATACAGAGTAAACAAAAGATAAAATTGAATAATGTAAAATATTCAAACTAGGAAAATTGCAAATATATTTATTTGAGGGTGAGGGAGATGGCTGTGTCAAAAGCTAGGCCATTCTGAGTGTCTGTAAGCACTGTAACCAGAGGAGTAATACAGCTTTCTTAAGTCTTCCATGCTAGGTGGGCTTTCAGATGATGCAGCTGCCTTTGAATCATCTATAGTTCTGTAAGTAGCCCCAATAAACATTCTAAACTAGACTGTGGTAGAATCATTTCTTTTTTAAAAATAATTTTGTTGCCCGGCAGTGGTAGCACATGCTTTTAATCCAAAGTGGCTGTACAAGTTTGCACTCCCACCAGCAGTGGAGGAGTGTTCCCCTTTCTCCACATCCTCTCCAGCATAAATTGGTGTTTTTGATTTTGCCATTCTGACAGGTGCAATATGGTATCTCAGAGTTGTTTTGATTTGATTTACATTTCCCTGATGACTAAGGATGTTGAGCACTTTCTTAAGTATCTTTCATCCATTTTGGATTCCTCTATTGAGATTCTCTATTTAGTTCTGTACTCCACTTTTTAATTGGATTGTTTGGTGTTTGGTGACTAGCTTCTTGAGTTCTTTGTGTATTTTGGAAATATACAAAATGTGTATATTTGTGAGGTTGATGAATATCTTTTCCCATTCTGTGGGCTGCTGTTTTGTCTTGTTGACTGTGTCCTTTACCTTACAGAAGCTTTTCAGTTTTAGGAGGTCCCATTTATTAATTGTTGATCTCAGTGTCTGTGTGCTACTGGCTTTAGGTTCAGGAAGTGGTCTCCTGTAGTCTTTTAAACAAAGTCACAGCAAACTGTTGTGTCCAGACTGACTAAACTCAGCCTCCCTTGAGGAAGCCTCTTGCTCAGCCTTCCCAGGTACTAAATCTTCTCCCTTCACACTTGTGAAGCAAATCTGGTCAAGTACCCCATCAGCACCATTTCAACAGTCTTCTGTTTAGAGAGCCAGCACAGCTGATCTTCTTTTTCTTTTTCTTCTTCTCCTTCTCCTACCCCCTCTACCCCCCCCACCAAGACAGGGTTTCTCTGTGTAGCTTTGGAGCCTGCCCTGGTACTAGGTCTGGAACTAGCCCTGTAGACTAGGCTTGCCTCAAACTCAGAGATCTGCCTGCTTCTGCCTCCCGAGTGCTGGGATTAAAGGCGTGCACCACCACCGTCTGGCCATAACTTCCCATTTTTAAGGCTTACAATACAGTGGTTCAGTTTTTTCAGTTTATATACATTTAAATAATCTCAACTTCTAGTAAAAAAATTGCCCTTTTAGATCTACAGGAATGAAAGAAGAATTTGTTTTTATCATTGTTTTGTTTGCTCTTGCTTGATTGACACTCTTTTCTCAAACATTCCCCTTAAATCAGCATCACATTTGATGCTTCTCTTTTAGAGGAGATGAATAATCACAGTGTGATAAATACTATGGTTTTTGCTTGTATATTTTGTGTGAGATGCATGCATGTATACATGTTTGTATGCACATGTAGCCAGGTGGGCATGCTTTTGTGCTTGTCTGTGTGTGTCTATATGCGTGTTGCATGTGCATGTAGGCCTGAAGTTGACTCAGGTACTTTCCTCAATGTTCTCCACTTTGTTTTATTGAGGTTGGGTCTCTTCTGAACCCAGGGTTCATCACATATATCTAATCTACCTACCTGGCTTGCCCTAGGGATTCTCCCACCCTGCTTCCCAAATGCTGGGGGTACTGTACTTGCCCAGCCTCCCCTCCCCATCTCTAGCTCATCTCTATCCCCTCCTTCTCTCTCTCTGTGTGTGTGTGTGTGCGTGCACGCGCGTGGTTTTTCAAGACAGGATTTCTCTGTGTAACCCTGGCTCTCCTGAAACTCTCTCTGTAGACCAGGCTGGTCTCCAACTCAGAGATCCACCTGCCTCTGCCTCCTGAGTGCTAGGATTAAGATGTGCATCACTCCAGCTGGCTCCTACCATCGTATTTATTTATTTATTTACTTAATTATTTATTCATTTAGACAGAGATGTTGGGGATACAAACTGTGGTCCTCAAACTTGCATGGCAAGTACTCTGTGCCTTAAGCAGTTTTCCTTAGTCTCACAGTGTGGAAAATAACACAGTATTAACCAAGCCAGGTATAGTAGTGCATGCCTTTAATCCCGGCATTTGAAAGGCAGAGGTGGGTGGATCTCTTGTCAGTTTGAAGCCAGCCTGGTCTACAGAGTTGTTTTGGGTATCAAAAATCTAGTTCATATAGAAGATGGGGCAGAAGGTGTCTTAAGAGCTAGAGAATGAACTGAGGAGTGTGGGATGCCCACATCCAGACATGACATGGCAAACTCATAAGCAGCTGTGATTACTTGCACAGGAACTGTATTATATGGAGCCTACCAGAATTGTGTTGTGGGAGGGGCTCATGGGGCCCCACCCTTACTTGAGGATTTATAAGCAGTTAACAGTGGTAGGGGAGGGAGAGACATTGTTTTGGTGGTGTAGCCACCAGTAAAAGTGCGAGTTCCAGTAAACCCTTGAAAAACGCACAAAGAGAAAGACATGAAAATAGAAGGGGAGCTAGTTAGGAAAAAAGAGTGGAAGGGGGGTTAACGTGAGGGGAAGAAGACAAGAAAGATCAACAGGGTGAATATAATTGAAATACATTATGTAGCCACATGAAAATTTCATAATGAAATACATTGTGTATTGTTAATATTTGCTAATAAAAACATTTTAAAAATCTGATTCATAAGATTGCTCTGTTTGTGATGAGAACCTAAATCTGTAGATTCTTCTCCAAAAATGAGAGAGACATTCTTGCCTAATACTTGAAAATAAAACACACACACACACACACACACACACACACACACACACACACACACACACACATTTAACCTCAGCTCCTTGGATTCCAAAAGGATCAGTGACTGTACAGAGTATTTTGTGACTCACAAATTTAACTTGGGAGTTCTCTCTTGAGTTTCATTCTGCCCTTTTTCAACCAGGAGCCTGTGGGCCACATGGGGCCAATGATAGCTGTGAACGCAATGCAAACTTGTCAATGTAATTAAAATACTTTGAGTTATGTGTGTGTGTGTATGTGAGAGAGAGAGGGAGAGAGAGAGAGAGAGAGAGAGGAGAGTGACAGACTTATTTTCTTGTAACTCGGTTGTACAGGTTTTTTAATGTGAACTTTGCACATATCAGTATTGTACCAACAATGTCAAGAAGTATTCATATGAATCTGGCTGAGGCTGGCCTCTGTATATCATATATGGGTTACATGGAGAGCCCTTGGCTCCATTGTTTAAATGTCAATAGAAATTGCTGCTGTTTCTGCGGTAAAGGCATAGTGGACAGTATTTTTCAACTATGAAGCAGGGGAGTACAAGACTGATGTTGAATCGATCCTCCAGCCTCTTTCTGCCTTCTAAGTGCTAAGATTATAGGCTTGTGCCGTCATACCTGGATTCTTAAAAAGATGTTGTTGTTTTGAGATAGACTTTCGCTGTGTAGATCAGGCTGGCCTCAAACTTGTTCCTGCCTCTGCCATCCTCATGCTACGATCACAAGTATGTACTCCCCTCCCCCAACCTTGGTTGAACCATTGCCTTTTGAGGGCCTACCCTGTTGTAACTGAACTGGCTATTTGAGTTCTATTATGTCTTTGTTCTTCACAGCAGTCCTGGAAAGTGAGTTAGCAATATATCTATTTACAGATGAGATAGTTTGCCCCTGGTCACACTACTAAAGGCTGAAACCTAGATTTAAATCCAGGCCTGCTGCCTCCAAAGTCTTGATTTTATACTAAATTCTATTAAGTGCTGTATGAACTTGCTCCCCATCTCCTGACTTTGTGCTACCTTCGAATATTTGAAGTGTGATATTACAATTAGACAATTAGAAGGTACTGAACTGTTAAGTCTTATAGTAGTGTAGAAAGGACCAGAGGTCATGAATGAAGGAATTGTGATTTTCAGGCCTTCTTAGTGACTCCTCTCTTTCTAAGAAATGGAGAGCACCACCTAATTTTAGTTCTGTAGCCAGAGCAAGTGTTTGTCTATGGATGCAATCATAATTCTAAATTACCTGAGTGATGGGAGATGTCATTCTGTATATATTGTTTCTTATACTGGTTAATGAATAAAGCACTGTTGGCCAATAGGAAAGCAAGATAGGAGGGACTAGGAGACAAGGAGGAAAGAGGAAGTAGATAGGAGGAGTCAAGATGGAGAGCCTGGAGAGAACAGAACCGCCATTCCTCCGCTCTCGGTAAGACCAGTGGAAATACATAGAAATGGGTTAATAATTAAGACAGAGCTAGCCGATAAGAAACAAGTAACCGGGCCAACAGCATTGTATCAAATACAGAGCCTCTGTGTGTTATTTGTGGCTGGCGTGGCGGCGGGTGGAAAAACCGTACTCCATACACCTGAGTACTTTAGCAGACTTAAATATTCTGTGAAATACAGGCAATAACTTATACTTCATAATAGCAAATGAGAATATTCCCTATATTCCTTTTTGACCCAGGGGCTAGGTGTTGAAGTATAGCTGGGATGCTCCCACAGGTGACTGGGGTCTGTGCACAACCCCTAGTCACTGTGCTGTTTTCCTTAGTTTTGAGACAGGGTCAGAGTGTGTGGCCAAGGCTGGTCTGGAACTCATTATGTAACCTGACAGCCTTTCACCTCACCATCCTCCTGCCTCCACTAGCTTATTGTGCTCCCTTTCTTCCCAATATAACCCAGCATTCCTGGCACTCCTTTTCCAAGTAGGTTCCCTTTCTTCTGTGCTGTACCCTAGGGTGTCCACTTTCAAATCAGAGGGGAATGCAGGTCCTCCACAATAAATCCAGGAGACTTGTAAATGTGATGCTTTCCTTTTTGTTTGGAGACAGGGCCCTCCTGTGTGGCCCAGGCTGGCCTCAAATTGAGATCTTCCTGCCTCAGCCTCCCTTTGTTCCAGAAATATTTGTAAAGCCCAAGTTAGTTTTGTGTAGTTGGAATTGACTTGAAGCCTGAAGTGGCTTGAGGCCAGTGTGGTTTGAGGTCTTGTGACTGACATGCAGCCTGCTCCTCCTGCAAAGGCTTTAGGACTGGAGCAGGGAGTGTAGCTTTAGGCAGGAAGGTGTGCTGTCATGTAATATCTGAGGCAGATGCTTCAGATATCACACATTTAATCTTTTAAACCAAACCTAAAAGTGAGATGGACTTCAGCTGGCCTTACTAAAATAATAAAACCATTTCACTTGTACCTCCAGTGCTAACAGTGGCCTTGAGAGACCTTCAGACTAAACAAGATTAAAAACAGGAAATATGCCTCTAGCAGCATAATTGGTGGAAAGCTTATCCCACATAGGCACAATCATCTAGGCTGGGTTTCCTTCCCCAGTGCTTGTGTAAATGTGGTCTGCAGGCATGTATGGAGGTTCACTGTCACGTGTGTGATCTCCAGTGTCTTCCTCAGTCATTCTCTGCCTTCATACTGAGGCAGTCTCTCTCCCTGAACCTAGATTCAACTTTTTGCTTAGTCTAGCTGGGGATTCCCTATCCTCACCTTTTACCTGCTAGGGTTACAGGTGGGCTAACTACACCCACCCAGCCTTTTTGTTCTGAGAACCCAAACTGTAGTTTTCACATTTGCCTTGTGTGGTGAGCACCACTGAGCCATATCCCCATATTTCCTTCTATATAAGTATTTGCAGCTCAAACAATGTGAAGCAGCTTGGTCCTACTTTTCTTCCCAGTACAACCCAGCTGGACCAAACCCATAAAAAGCAATGTTAAGGAGCTCATATGAGCATACTGAAAACAGTACATTGTGTAAGACACTGACTTGGTGATATGCTTCTGAATGAAGATTAAACATGTGGAAAGTGATTCAGGCAGGATTTGAAGGAAAACTACAGAAATTACCTTATGTAATTTTATTCTGCACATTTTTTGTGAGAATATTGGATTCAATCCATAGTTATGCATTCATTTATGTGCACTGTGTTGCGTGTGGATGTCATGTTGGGGCCTCAGCCTTAAATGAGTATTCTGTGTAGTACTCCAGGGGCTTGTCTAGGGTTTCATGTGATGGTGAACCCAGGGATCCCTAGATGCAGGGACCCAACTTCCTGGACTGCTATCCTCACGAGAGCGATGGGTAGAGGGAAAGTTACATTTGAGAACAAGGGAAGGAAGGGACAAAGAGTGTAAAGGCTAGGAAAGCAATGCTTTCAGCCACCTTTAACCCCAGCACTCAGGAGACAGAGGCAGAAGCAGAGGCAGGCAGATCTCGGTGAGTTGGAGGCCTGCTGGTCTACATAGATAGTTCCAGGGCTACATAGAAAGATCCTGTCTCAAAAACAAAAAACCAAAAAAAACCTTTACACATGCTGTCATATCCAAATGTAGTTGGTTATCAAAAAATGGTGTGACAGCTAACCATTACTTCCTCCATCCCCCCTTTGTACTGAGGATCAAACAAAGGGATCCAAGCATGGCAATCAGAAGCTGTACCACTGAGCTATATATTGCTTTAGTCCTCTACATTATAGGAAGGCTGGTTGACATGACCTTTCTTTTATTTAAAACTACCTCTTTAAACTGTAGAGCTGAAGGGGAGTGAGGTGGTGCAGTGGGTAAAGGTGCTTGCCACCAAGCCTGATGACCTGAGTTCAGTCCCCAGGACAACCATGGTAGAATGAGAGAACTCACTCCTGCAACCAGCTCTGACCTCTACAGGTAAACTTTGATGTGAATGCGCACACACACCTAAGGAAGGAAGGATGGATAAGTAGACAGACACACAAATAGATAGACAGACAGAGAAGTTGTAGAGCTGAGACTGTCATTTGGAGTCACCTGTGTCCAAATCCTTGTTTCTACAGCGACACAGCATTTTTTATTGTAATGTGGGTGTGGGCAGACAGTTTTCTGAGTGGTTTCTGCAGTAGCAGACCCTACTATGAAAAGTTATGTGAAAGCAATTCTCTATGAAATATTGCCAGTGGAGAAGGGGCAGGTGGAATGAAGGAGTGATGGCATCGAGGAAGGAGGCTAAGCAGGTGTTACTCAGAGTTGGAGTCAGCAGTCCTGATAAGCTGGGCTCCACCAGCTGTCCTCAATATGTCATTAGAGAAACATGTAATGGGGAAAAGCAGAAAGGGGAGATTTAATCAATGTGGCCACACTGGGAAGAGGAACAAGGGGATTCAGTGACACCCATCCCCCAAGCCCCTGAAACGACCTGTGGGTCTTGACATGAGGTTCAGGTTTAAATAGATGGGCAAGCGATATGCCTAGCTAAGCAGGACTAGTCAAGATGTGATGCTACTCACAGCATTATCTAAACCCCATTTCTCTTGCAAGGGAATCTGACAAGTTGTCAGGACTATATGAAATCTCTTTATGAGACACAAGCTCACTCACTGGCCTGAACCAGGCTTCAGCCTTCTCTTTCCTTTCCTTTCCTCTCCTCTCCTCTCCTCTCCTCTCCTCTCCTCTCCTCTCCTCTCCTCTCCTCTCCTCTCCTCTCCTCTCCTCTCCTCTCCTCTTCTTTCCTTTCCTTTCCTTTCCTTTCCATAAAGTCAAGCTTTATATTTTTTTTTTTTTAAAAATGTTGTGTCTGTCAACTCCATACATAGGGAAATCATTTATTCCTTTCCTGTCAGATGAAGTGCAATGCTTCAGTCTACTCTGAAGAACAAAAGTAGAAAATAAAAGTTCTTCCAGGAATTTACATGCAACACATTTCTCAGCTTGGTCCTGACTGTAATAAACACCTGAATATAGCAGCTAGATGTGGTGCAGCCTTGCAGCTGTGTGTGCTAGAATTTTACAAATCTCTTTACTTTCAAGCCCCTTGGTTTGGCTCTAGGATCCAAATCTTATAAATGAGAAAACACAGGTTTATCTGGGCTGCCAGAAAAGCCCACTGAAAGTGTCCTGTAGCACTCAGTGACAAGTGAGAGAGGAAGTATAACCACCAGCAAGGTCCTGTGGAGACGTAGCTCAGACGTGGTTTAAATACCCAAGTCTTCCTAACATCTCTAGCTCAGGAACTTGTGGTCCATAGGTCTCTATATGCAGGGGCTGGTATTCATAGGGAGCTGCTTCAAGCTTTTGGATTGGTGCTGGTGAAATCTGTTGGCCCTCTAGGTTTAATAAGTACTCCAAATATAGCAATATTCAGCCTATAGAAGCATATACTAAGCATCCTTTCCATCTTTGAGTATAGCTCAGAAGTTTAGACACTTCTCCAGGCATTCAAAAGACAGCACTAACAGGGCTAACTAATTCCAATGCAGCAAAGCAAAATAATGTATGAGCAACCACCACACCTGGCCTGTCTGCAAAACTTCCAGCCTCTTCATCATCCAGCCTTTTTTTTTCAGAACAAGTGTTCTCAGAAAATTCCAATTTGGGGCCTGTTGTCTCAGTAGTAGTAGAAGTAGTCGTCTTCTGATAGCCAAAGGTAGGGTCTACAAGTATCTTTTTAGAATATATCCACTCTTACAAGGCAGCTATAGAAGGGGCAGTTAGAGAATCTGCCTGAATCAACTGGGCTACATTAAAGACACAATGTGAAATTTTCCTGATGAATAATTTTTTTTCTTCAGATTTGTTTCTAATGCATTATTGCTTGAGATTGCCCCCATAGGATCACTGGCTGGTAAATGAAGTTCCAACAACCAGAGTATAACCCTTAGACAGGCATGCTCACTTTTAAGAGGGAAGTCTACATTCATGGGAATGGTGAAGGGATCCAGGTGTGTGTGGCTAGGGCACTGATAGCATCTGCTACAGCAGCAACAAATCTGATGTATAAGATGCAGTAGGGACCTAAGGAGCTTTGAAATGCATAGCGTTTCAAAGTTGGGCTATGGGAAGACTATTCTGCATGTATTTCCTGTCTCTAAACTGCTTCTGTATGTAAACTAATGAACAGTTTGCTCAATCATTTATACCTTTTACATCTACCATTATACACATTAAGGATTCATACTTGGTTGGATGGATAGATCAGAGGATATATTCCTAAATACATGAATACAACCTGTTCAGTCAGTATAATAGTGCCCTTGGTATTGGATAGCCAATTGGAAAGCTCTTCCCTGATGAAGACCATTCTCAACATCCCCAATTGCCCATAGTTATTTGCTTAAGGTTGAGGCCCTGTGAAATTTCCCCCTCCCATGTCATCATGTCCATTGGTGTCATCATTGCTCCAGTTTTGTTTAGGCACCCCTGTTAATGACATTTCTAGGAGACACAGTCTCACAGCAACCTTCCACACCTTGTTCTGCATTGCTCCCAGAGTCTTGGTACAGAAGTTGTGTTGTAGTTGATACTGGGCACCATATAATCTCTTTTCCTCTGTATTTTGATCTGTTGTGGTTTTTTGTAATGGTTGTCATCTGTTACAAGAAAGTATCTTTGATGAGGGGTGAGAACTACACTTATCATTGGATAAAAGGATACATATTTAGATTGTAGTTAAGAATTATGTTGGTTTAGTAAAGTGGTGATTGTAGGTTTTCCTCCAAGATCCATGGGTGGTTGGCAAGGTTTCCAATATCAGGGATATTTCCCCTCTTATTAAACCAAAGTTTTATATAATGAAGTTCCCTTTAAAAAAATATTTTACCTGGTAGCAATGGCACGCATCTCCCAGCACATAGGAGGCAGAGGCAGAGGATCTCTGAATTTCAGGTCAGTATGGTTTACTTAGCCAGGGATACATAAAGAAACCTTGTCTTGAGAAGAAAAGAAAAAAAAAAAGATTTAAAATTACTTAAATCGGGGTAAGGAAGATGGCTTGTTGCCTTCTTTTGACCTCTGTGTGTACCTGACATGCACATGGGACATATTCATACAATATAGGCAAAGCATTAATATGCATAAAATAAATCTAAAAAGTTTGCATATATGAATGCAGGTTTCCACAGAGGTCAGAGATGTTGGAGCCCCTGGAGCTGGAGTTGCAGGCAGTTGTAAGCCAGCAGATATGGGTGCTAGGAACTGGACTTGGGTCCTTTGCAAGAACAACAGTACACATTCTGTTTTTGCATGTGCCTGGCTCCTGGTTTTCTCATTAACATTTAGGTTTTTGTTTTTTAGATTTTATTTTCACTTTTTTAAATTGAGCTGTACATTTCCCTTTCCTCCTCCTTTCTCCCTTTTCACCTTCCCCCCTGCCTCCCACACTCCCAATTTACTCAGGATGTCTTGTCTTTTTCCTCCTAGGCAGATCCATATATGTCTCTCTTAAGGTCCTCTTTGTTACCTAGGTTCTCTGGAGTTGTGGCCTATAATATGGTTGTCCTTTGCTTTATGTTTAATGTCCACTTATGAGTGAGTATGTATTATATTTGCCTTTCTGGGTCTGGGTTACCTCACTCAAGATTTTTTTTTTCTTTTTTTTTTTTTTCTAGTTCCATCTATTTGCCTGCAGATTTAAAGATGTCATTCTTTTTTACTGATGAGTAGTATTTTGTGTAAATGTACCACATTTTCTTCATCTATTATTCGGTTGAGGGGCATCTAGGTTGTTTCCATGTTCTGGCTATTATGAATAATGCTGCTGTGAACATAATTGAGAAAATGTCCTTGTAGTGTGGGTGTGCATCCTTGGTTATATGCCCCAAAGTGGTATTGCAGGGTCTTGAGGTAGATTGATTCCCAATTTTCTGAGAAGCTGCCATACTGTACAAGTTTGCACTCCCACCAGCAATGGAGGAATGCTCCCCTTACTCTAGCAGTACCCATTCTTAACTGCTGAGCCATCTCTCCCTAGCTCCTAAGGTTTTTTGTTTTGTTTTGTTTTTGTGAGTGTGTTTTAGTGATTTTTTTTATCCCTAGCCTTGGGACTTGAACCCAGGTCTCTTGTGTGCTAGGCAACCAATTAACCACAACTAGCCTTTTAAAATCCAGCCCCTCAGGTCCTCTCTAGTGCTGTCCCTGTGTATTCACATTTTCTCCACTTCAGCTTCTGTTTTCTGTTCCTAGAGTTTTGTGTTCCCCAGATATCATAAATATAAAATTGCTACAATGTGAAACTGTTTTAAAATGGGATTTTATTTAGTTTTTTTTCCTGGCTGGTGAGATGGCCCAGCAGGTTAAAGGCATGTGTCACCAAGCCTGGCAACCTGATTCTGATTCAGCAGGGCTGATGAGGTGGAAAAAAAAAGAACTGAGTCTCACAAGTTGTAAAGAGTGGTTTAGTGTGGGCCTGATGGTGCATGCATTTAATCCCAGCACTGGAGTTACAGGACAGGAGTAGGAGGATCTTTGTGAATTTGAGGCTAGCCTGAGCTACATAGTAAGACCCTATCTCAAAAATAAATTGTTTTTCTCCACTTAATATTCAAGGTTCATCTATGTTGTTGCACAGATCAAATTTTTATTTCCAAAAAGTCTCCTTGTGTGAAAAAAAAATTCCTTGTGTGGAGGTAAAAGTTTGTCTATTAATTAAGTTCCCTTAATTTTGTAAGAAGACTATAGGTTAAAATGCATTTAGGCTTTTCTCTGTAATTAGAGTATACAAAGCCATAATTTACTGTAGTCACAGTGTTTGCTGTGTTTTACTAATGGGTTATTATTTTCATTGCCCTTTGGGTCATTCACAATTTCAGTTTTTGTTTTTTTTTCTGTGGTTGAAGAGTTATCTATCAGTGAGTTTCTGTGCTAATTGTCTTATATTATTGATGGTTTTCTAGCTGAACTGCAATTGCCTAGTCATCTAACATGTCAGTAACATGTTTATTTTCTCATTGTCATTATTCATAAGTCTCAATAAGATTGTGAATTATCTCATTCTTGATTAGCAGTTTCATGCATTATTTCCTCATAATTACTTTGATTCTGAAAGTAAACTTTGAGGTTTTATTTTTATCCTTATTTTACCAATGATGAAAAAAGAACACAGCAGTTGTCAATAGAAAGCGGTGACACTGATGGCCATGTGGCCCAGACTTAACTCAAGTACTGTGTGCTTTCTGGTTGCTTTCATCATAACTTTTTAGGAGATTGTTTCTAGTGTCTTATACATGCTAGGCTAGCACCCTACCTCTTAATTGTACTCTCAGACCTTTTATTAAAATAGAATTTTTGAGGCATTTACAAATTTAAAAAGAAGATAGGACCCCTACACCGAACCATTCGAAAGTTGCCCCTAATGCTTCAGTATGCATTTCTGTTATAAAGCCACAATGCAGTCTTCAAAATTGAGAAGTGGTTGCATTAGTGCCCTGTTATCTTCAGATCACAGTTAGGGTTCTCTGATTGTCCCAGTAATACTATATCTGAGAGATGAAAGGAAACAAGCCCAGAACAGGAAATAGCAGGAAAGGGGCAGCAGGTCCAGGTCCAGATAGGCAAACACAGGCAAATAGGTGGATGGGCAGGCAATTGGGTAGGCTGTGTCTACAGTGGGGCATCAAGTCAAGTTGGGGATTCTCAGTCCATGACATACATACTGGGTATCAAAAGATAAGTTGTTATGGGACCATGACATCATAGTGTTAGGTGTCCATCACTTTATGGGGTACAGGCAAGGGAATAATACTTTTCTTGGTTTGGTATATCTAAGAGTAAGTTCTTGGATTCAGTTTCCCTTATATAGTTTTTTGTTGTTGTTGTTTTTGGTACAGCTCTGGCTGTATTGGAACTTGCTCTGTAGACCAGGCTGGTCTCACACTTAAGAGGTCCACCTGCCTCTGCTTCCTAAGTGCTGGACTAAAGGTGTGTGACACCATGCCAGCTTCCTTATATGATTTTAAAATGCCCATGTGCCTGTCACAGTTTCAGTTCTCCTGAATAATGCATTGGGTGGCCCCCGTTGTAGTTCTAGGGATAAGTCATTTATCAGTTTGTTCTAACAGACTGGTGCTGACAGATGGTACAGTTTCTGGGTCTACCCAAGGATTGTCATCTTTTTCCCTAAAACAGAGTCAAAGGCTGCTTGTAGAGTCTCCTAAGGCAGTGCTCAGCCAGAAACATCCATTGCTTTATACAATATAGAGTAACTTAATGTAGGGCATAGCCTGATCTGAACACCAGACAGACAGGAAATCTTTATTCATCTGCCAAAGTAAGATACCGGCTGATGCCTGTTTCCTGTGGAGAAATCTGCTCCAGGGAAACAGGACATTCGGTCTGTATTTGGGCCAGGGCTGAAATGGTGTCTGTTAGCCCTGTGTTAAGCATTGTTGTTGTTGTTGTTGTTGTTGTTATTGTCATTTTGTAGTTCTGGAGTTTGATAGGCAAGGCACTCTGCCACTAATCTGTCTCCATCCACTGAGCTGGGACTATTATCTTCATTTCACAGATGAGGAAATTGGCTAGAGAGCCAGTGTTTAAACACAGAAATCTCAAAGTATGTGTTTTTACTTATTAACTCTCATTGCAGCTGTTTGGAGGAAGAATTTAGTTGTTCATTTTTTACTAAGGCCTCACAGAATTGCAGATCCTACATGAATATTCTCTCTTCAAATAAGGGACTTTGATCTCTGCTTTTCTATACTACAGTGAAATGTGGGTCAGTGTGTGCTGTGTTCTCTCATCTTCATCTCACTATCTCTGTGATGGGCAGTATAAATACAGTTCTTAAGATTTCTCTAAGTAGCTAATGGCATCATTTGAAATCATATAAGTGCCAGCAATCGTCTAGAATCACTTTCTGGATTAAAGGTTCTTGTTTCCAAATAGAGTTAAAAAAAAATAAAAAGACTTCCACTAAGACCTCTTTTCAGACTTGAGACATTATTCCTCTTAGGTAGCTACATTTGAGATTAATATTAAATACTTATTTTGAATCCTTTCTCATTCTGAATTGGAATTGTTTCAGAGTTTCTATTGCTTTGATAAAACATCATTGACAAAAATCAACTTGGGGAGGGAAGGACTTATTCCAGGTAACAGTTCATCACTGAGAGAAGTCAGAAGAGGAACTCCAGCAGGGCAGGAACCTGGAGGCAGGAGCTGTTGCATTAGCAGTGGAGGAATGCTGACTGCTTACTGGCTTGTTCCTCATGGCTTGCTCAGTTTGCTTTCTTACAGCACCCAGGATCACCAGCTCAGGGATGATACCACCAACAATGTGTTGGGCCTTCCCACATCAATTAGTAATTAAGAAAATACACTATAGACTTGCTTACAGGTAACTCTTAAGGAGGCATTGTATTCAGTTGAGAGTCCCTCTTTCCAAATAACTCCAGCTTGTATTAAGATGACATACAACTATTCAAGAACCATATTTTTGTTTTTGTTTTGTTTGTTTTTGGTCTTCAGACAGGGTTTCTCTGTGTCACAGCCATGGCTGGCCTGGAACTCATTCTGTAGACCAGGCTGGCCTCAACCTCACAGAGAACCACTTGCCTCTGCCTCCTGAGTTCTGGGATTAAAGGCATGCACCAACACTGCTGGGTCCATATTATTTTTTAAATTACTTTTGCTATGAGTCCACTTAGTTAGAGAATATAATCTATAACAGAATGAAAAAACCATCCAAACCAAAGCAACCTATCAGTGACAAGTCCCTCTAGGACTATGGAGGTCACTACTATGGTTGGATCTTGAACCATTGTTAGGAAATTGTCAGTAGTGTTATTGATTCTAGTTGGATTTGAGAAAGGCATGTGTGAGCCAAGCATGGTGGCACACATCTTTAGTCTCAACACTTGGGAGGCAAAAGCAGGCAGGATCTCTGAGTTCGAGGCCAGCTTAGTCTACAAAGTGAGTTCTAGGATAGCAAGGACCATTACACAGAGAAACCCTGTTTCAAAAAATCCTTCCCCTCAAAAAGAAAGAGGTAAAGGTCTACAGTTAGTGTTCCTGTTATCCATGTCTCCTGAATTGGAGTGTTTGGCAGACTGCAGTTCAGTCAATTGTTTTAACATTAAAACTGTGTCTGATGTAATAGTGAGCTGTTTTATCTGTGTTAACCTGGGTGGAGTGGAACATGTGTTATTTGCCAGTTTCCCTCTTTCTAAGGTTGTGGGTTTTCCTGGCAGCTCTTGAGGAGTAGAACTGTATCTTAAAGTCTCCACCATTGTAGGCTGGAGTCCATCTTTTATCATCAGGTAAAGTGCTTTCTTCAAAGACAGTTTCAGAGAACACTTAGGCAATTTTTTGCATTTGGATAAAGACATGGATAAAGTGAGAGGGAAGCCCATTCCTTAGGCAAGGAGCAGTGTTAGAGGGAGGCCTGAGCAGGGAGTGATCGCCAGGAAAGATGACAGCAGCTTTTCCTTTGGGAAAGAGCACCTATGTCCCAGCCAGCCTCCACTGCCATTTCTCAGTTCAAGATACCCCACTGCTACAGTGACCACTGGAACCTCAGCTACACCTAAAGGAGCAATCACCAGAGCTGTGGCCCCATCTGCACCTCAAGGAGTGACCATCTAAGCCTTGAGCCCACTTCCACCAGGAGGAGAGCTCTCCAGAGACTCTGCCTTGTTTGCAACGGAGCCACAGCCTCCAACTATACCAATTGGAGAAGGAGACTCTCCCTGAATGAAGCACAAGCTCCACCTATACTGAGTAGAGGAAGAGATGCTTAGACAACAAGGTAAGAACATACTCAACAATAAAAGGAGCAATATGGCACTACTAGAAACTAGTGGTGCTACAACAGCAAGATCTGAATATCCCAGAAGAAGCAGAAGAAAATGACTTAAAAATAACTTTGTGACGATGATTGAGGCTCTTGAAGAGGAAATGAAAAAATCCCTTAAAAGAAATGGAGGAAAAGATAAACAAAAAGTTGGAAGAAATCAACAAATCCCTTAAAGAAAATAAAACAAAAACAAACAAACAAAAAAAGCAATCAAACAAGTGAGGGAAATGATTCAAGACTCGAAAACTGAAATAGAATCAATAAAGAAAACACAAACTGGGAATTCTGGAAATGGAAAATTTGGGTAAATGATCAGGAACCAGAAATGCAAACATTAACAACAGAATATAAGAGATGGAAGAGAAAATTTCAGGTGTTGAAGATACAATAGAGGAAATAGATCCATCAAAGAAAATGTTAAATCCAACAAGTCCTTAACATAAAACATGCAGAAAATCTGGGACACCATGAAAAGAGTGAACCTAATAATAATAGGAATAGAAGAAATCTAACTCAAAGGCACAGAAAATATGTTCAACAAAATCAGAAGAAAACTTTCCCAACCTAAAGAAGGACATGCCTATAAAAGTACAAGAAACTTACAGAACACCAAATAGACTGGATCGCCCACCCCCAAAAAAGTCCCCTCACCTCTCACCACATAATAATCAAAACAATAAATATACAGAATAAAGAAAGAATGTTAAGAGCTGCAAAAGATAAAGGCCAGGTAGCATATAAAGGCAAACCTATTAGAATTCCACCTGACTTCTCAGTGGAAACAATGAAAGTGAAAATGTCCTGGATAGACATTATGCAGACACTAAGGGACCACAGATGCCAGCCCAGACTACGATACTTAGCAAAGCTTTCAATAACCATAGATGGAGAAAACAAGATATTCCATGATAAATCTAGATTGAAACAATACCTATCCACAAACCTGGCCCTACAGAAAGTACTAGAAGGAAAATGCCAACCCAGGGAAATCAGCTACATCTACAAGAACACAGGCAATAGATGAGCTTACAGCAGCAAATCACAAAGAAGGGATTTGAATACATAATGTCATCACCAACAACAAAGACAAAAATAGCAGGAACTAGCAATCGCTAGTCATTAATATCCATTAGTATAAATGGCCTCACCTATAAAAAGACACAAACTAATAGATTGTATACAAATAGAATCTATCCTGCTGCTGCATACAAGAAACACACCTCAACCTCACAGATAGACATTACCTTAGAATAAAGGGTTGGGGAAAAAATTTGTAGTCAAATGGACCGAAGAATCAAACTGGTATAGCTATCCTAATAACTAACAAAATAGACTTCAAACGGAAATCAATCAAAAAAAGATAAAGAAGGGCATTTCATATTCATTACAGGAAAAATCCATCAAGGGAAAAATCTCAATTCTGAACATCTATGCCCCAAACATAAGGTCTCTTGTATTTGTAAATGAAACATCACTGAAACTTAAATCACAAGTTAAGCCCTATACACTAATAGTGGGAGACTTCAGCACCCCACTCTCACCACTGGATAGGTTTGTCAGACAGAAATTTAACAGAGAAATGAGGGAACTAATAGATGTTATGACTCAAATGGACTTAACAGACATCTATAGAACATTCCACCCAAACACAGAAGAATACTTCTCAGTACCTCATGGAACCTTCTCAAAAATAGACCACATACTCAGTAAAAAAATTCCAACCTCAAAAGGTACAAAAACAAAAAACTGGAATAACTCCCTGTATTCTATCGGATCACCACAGCTTAAAGTTAGAATTCAACAGCAGCATTACTTTCAGAACGCCCACAAACACATGGAAATTGAACCATGCTCAACTGAGTCAACACTGAGTCAAAGAAGAAATAAAGAAGAAAATTAAAGACTTCCTAAAAGTTAATGAAATGACCACACAACATATCTAAACATGGAACACAGTTAAAGGAGTGCTAAGAGGAAAGTTCATAGCAGTAAATGCCTACATAAAGAAGCTGGAAAAATTCCACACTAGTGAATTAACAAAACAACTGTAAGAGCTAGAACAAAAAGATTCAAACTCCAGAGAGAGTAGATGGCAAGAAGTAGTCAAATTGAGGACCGAAATCAATAAAATAGAAACAAAATAATCAAAGAATCAATGATACACTGAGTTTGTTCTTTGAGAAATTCAACAAAGTAGACAAACCTTTATCAAAACTAACCAAAAGACAGAGAGAACATACAAATTAACAAAATCAGAAACAAAAAAGGGGATATAACAACAGAATCATAGGAAATCCAGAGAATCATCAGGTCATATACTTCAAAAACATGTACTCCACAAAATTGGAAAACTTTAAGGACATGGACAATTTTCTAGATAAGTACCACATACTAGATAAACAACTTAAATAGACCTATAACCCCCAAGGAAAAAGAAACAGTTATTAATAGTCTCCCAGCCAAAACAAAAAACAAAAAAAACCAAAACCAGGCCCAGATGGTTTCAGCACAGAATTCTACCAGATGTTCAAAGAAGAACTAACACCAATATTCCCCAAGTTATTCCACACAATAGAAAGAGAATAGCATTGACAAGCTCTTTTTATGAGGTTATACAGTTACCCTGATACTCAAACCACACAAAGACAAAACTAAGAAGAATTACATACCAATTTTTCTCATGAACATAAATGCAAAGATACTCAATAAAATACTAGCAAACCGAACCCAAGAACACATTAGAAAAATCATCCACCATGACCAAGTAGGCTTCATCTCAGAGATGCAGGGATGGTTCAATATATGAAAATCAGTCAATGAAATCCACCATATAAAACTGAAAGAAAAAAAGAACACATGATCATCTCATTAGTTGCTGAAAAAGCCTTCTATCAAATTCAACACCCCTTCATGATAAAGGTCTTGGAGAGAATAGGGATACAAGGAACATACCTAAACATGATGAAGCAATATACACCAAGCCAATTGCCAACATCAAACTAAATGGAGAGAAACTCAAAGTAATCCCACTGAAATCAGGAACAAGACAAGGCTATTCAATATAGTTCTTGAAGTTCTAGCTAGAGCAATAAGACAACAAAAGGAGATCAGAGTATTACAGATTGGAAAAGAAGTCAAACTCTTGTTATTTGCTGATGATATGATAGTTTACATAAGTGACCCCAAAAATTCTCCTAGAAAGCTCCTACAAATGATAAACACCTTCCATAACGTAGCAGGATACAAGAATAATTTTAAAATAAAATCAGTAGTCTTCCTATATACAGATGATAAACAGGCTGAAAAAGAAATCAGAGAAACATCACCCTTTACAATGGCCACGAATAACATAAAATACCTTGGGGCAATTCTAACCAAGCAAGAACTTTAAGTCTTTAAAGAAAGAAATTAAAGAAGATACCAGAAAATGGAAAGATCTCCCATGCTCTTGGATAGGTAGGATCAACATAGTAAAAATTGAAATCCTATCAAAAGTAATCTACTTTTGATCAATGCAATCCCCATCAAAATCCCAGCACAATTCTTCACAGACCTGGAAGAACAATATGGAACTCATATGGAAAAACAAAAAACCTAGGATAGCCAGTACAATAAAGGATCATCTGGGATTCATCACCATCCCTGACTCCAAGCTCTATTATAGAGCTATAGTAATGAAAAGAGCTTGGTATTGGCATAAAAACAGACAGGTGGACCAATGGAATTAAAGATTCTAATATCAACCCACATACCTAAAAATATAAAATGGAAAAAAGAAAACATATTCAACAGATGGTGCATGTATAACTGGCTGTTAACATGTAGAGAATGCAAATAGATCATATCTATTGCCATGCACAAAACTCAAGTCCAAATGAATCAAAGACATCAATATAAATCCATTCACACTGAACCTCATAGAAGGGAAAGTGGGAAATACCCTTGAACACATAGGCATAGGAGACCACTTCCTAAACAGAACACCAGTAGCATAGACACTAAGAGCAACAATTAATAAATGGGACCTCCTGAAACTGAGAAGCTTTTGTAAAGCAAAGAACTTGTTCAATGGGATCAAATGGCTCCCTACAGAATGGGAAAAGATCTTCACCAACCCACATCTGATAAAGGGCTGATCTCCAATAGCAAAGTACTCAAGAAACTAGATATCAAACTACCAAACAATCCAATTAAAAAATGGGGTACAGATCTAAACAGAGGATTCTCAACAGAACAATCTCAAATGATGGAAGTATTTAACATCCTTAGTCATCAGGGAATTGCAAATCAAAACAACACTGAGATATCATCAGAATGGCTAAGATGAAAAACACTGATGGCAGCTTATGCTAGCAAGGATGTGGAATAAGGGGAACACTCCTCCATTGCTGGTGAGAGTGCAAACTTTTACAGCTGCTGTGGAAATAAGTATGCTCAGAAAATTAGGAATCAACCTACCTCAAGACCCTGCAATGCCACTTTTGGGCATATATACCCAAAGGAGTCACCACAAGGACATTTGCTCAAATATGTTCATAGCAACATTATTTGTAATAGCCAGAACTTGGAAACAACCTAGATGTCCCTCCACTGAAGAACAGATAAGAAAATGTGGTACATTTGCACAATAGAGTACTACTTAGCAGTAAGAAACAATGCTATCCTAAAATTTGCAGGCAAATGGACAGAACTAGGAAAAAACATTCTGAGTGAAGTAGCCCAGACCCAAAAGACAAATGTAGTATGTACTCACACATAAGTGGATACCAGACATAAAGCAAAAGATACCAAACCTACAATCCATAACCCCAGAGAAGTTAGAACCCTCTTCCAGAAACAGATGGAAACAGATACAGAAATCCATAGCTAACCATTGGGTTGAGCTCATGGAGTACAATCAAGTGAGGGAGGAGTGATAATGTGAACAAAGAAGTCAAGGGAAACCTACAGAATCAGCTGCCCTGAGCTAGTGAGAGATCTCTGACTCATGTCTGACAAATGGGTAACCTGCATAAGATCAAAATAGACTCCCTTAATATAGGTGACAATGGTGTGGCTAGGCCAGTATATAAGGCCACTGGCAGCGAGTCCAAGATGTAACTCTAAAGTATAAACTGACTTAGTATAGCCCATTCTATATGGAGAAATACCTTACTCAGCCTAGACACAGGGATGTAGGGGAGTGCATTGGTACTGCCTCAATGATATGATGAGATAGACTTAGTAGACTTCCTAGGGGAGGCCTTACCCTCTCTGAGGAGCAAATAGAAGGTGAGGGAAGGGGTGGGGGAGGGGAAGGAAAGAAGGTAGGGGAAACTGGATTTGGAATGCAAAAATTAAATTAAAAAATCTGTATAAAAAGGGCATGGACAAAGTAACATTCTTTTCTGTCTTTGCTCAGCTGATCATAAAATGTAAGCAATATAATGATTATCTAAATTATTCTAATATTAATAAAAACTCAGGAGTCAGATATGGGGTTAAAACCTGATTGATCAGACCAGCAGCAGAAAAGCAACCAGTGATCTCTGTGCCTCCTTCCTCGATCCAAAAAGCATGCATCTTCTAAGTTCCTCCCTACTGTTTCCCATGTCTCTCTATGTCCTCAGTCCTCCAAAACCTGTATGGCTAATTTTGGTCAGCTAGTAGTTAGCACTGTTCTCTGACCACAGTGGAGTGGTAGTATGAATGATTATCCTGCAACAGGGCAGAGATACAATTTAGATTTAGATGTGGCTCTTTGCTGTCTCCACCTGTGTTCCCATCTCCTGCCCCGGGAAGTTGGAGTTCTGTGGAGGATTTCTCAAATAGTGAATGGATAGATGTTAGTCAACTCATCTAGTCTAATGCAGTAAAATATACTGCTTCTTCAGACTGAAGGTCTTTCACCTGGTCAGCCTTTAGGAGGCAAACAAGATCTCACCCAAATTTTAACTTTGTCAACATGGAGTTAGTGTGACTATACAGAGCTATAAGAGGTCATGGGAAGGTTTTCGCTTGAGCAGAGCTCAAGTCTTTCAAAACACCCTGGGTTCTTTTGGCCTTTTGCCTAGATGACGGAAGTATTAAAAAGCAAACAAACAGTACACTGCCAAGAAGCAGAAGTGCAGCTTCTAGAATACAGAACAATATAGTCTTGACTTAGATCCTGTCTTTACCTGGTTTCATGTGTGACATTGGTCTCTAAGCAGTCTGCGTGATGTCCATCTTACAGCTAGAGAAACCAGATTGCCTAGGTTCACCCAACTTTGAAGTACAAGACAAGACATACACTACAATTTGGAACTCTACCAGATGATTCACGTACTTGAAAGGGAAGTTGAAAAAAATGATCAGGACCTGCTAGGCAGCAGGAATCACAGGTGGTGCCACACAGAATAGGCTGGCATGAGCACCATAGTTGACATTTCTGTCACTGTGTTTTGCTACTGTTGGAGAATTTGTCATCTGCTGTTCTGCTTTTGCATCTTTCTTTGGAAAGTCAGATGGGATTGTCTACCTGGCTGACAGTCTCCTTTGATGTATCATTGTTCCAGATACTAGCTAGTGAAGAGGATTTTGAGGTAGAGGACTGGGTTCTGCCCCCCACCAACATCAGTGGTCCAAAGTGTTCATATGGCTGCCTAGAAGAGTTCAGTTGAAATTTCAGGAAATCTAGAAATTTAAAGTCCAGTTTCCACATCAGGATTACGGTGGTTTCTAAATTAGTCACAAAACCTGACCAAAAGTGAAGTGATTGTCCAGCAGAACCTGCCATCTATCAGGGGCAATCAGGGAACCATCAGGGACAAATTTTTCTTACTTCTGAGCTAAACTGGTCCTGTGTGGTCTTCAGACCTTGAATTTATCTTCTTGAGCAGTGAGTGTTTCACTATAACCACCCTGTTAGCCATAGCAAGCACTTCTCTGTGTTTGAGGAAGATTTTGCCTTATATATGTCCTGCTTTAGAATCTTCTGTGTAGACTACAGAACACGGGGCCTGAGATACTGCTCAGCCATTGAAGAGTACTTGTGTTCTTTCAGATGACCTGAGTTTGGTTCCTAGAACCCACTCCAAGTAGCTCACAACTGCCTGTAGCTTATGTTCCATGGGGCCCTCTACTGGCATCACCAGGCACTCACATGTATGTATTTATACTCCACAGATTACATGTACAAACACACAGATAATGAAAAATAAATTCTTTTTTTTAAAGGACTAGGAAATGTACTTTTAAAAAAAATCTAGGCTAGGATACAGTAGGTACCTAAAAATGTTTGAGCAATTGACTTACTTAATTTTCCCTTAAAATCTTATTTTCTAAAGCTGAACCGATTCTTGTGAATGATTAAATCAGGTGTGAGCTGCCTTGTGGGTGCCAGGACCTCTGGAAGATTAGCCAGTGCTCTTAACGGCTGAGCCATCACTCTAGCTCCAATAGGTTTTTGTTTGTTTGTTTTTATTTTGTGGGTTTTTTTTTTAGATTTAAAATATTTTAAATGTGCTATGGGAAGTTGGACCAATGACAAGCTTTCTACTTTTGTTATTACAGGTGTTCCAGGGCTTGGGGACTGAAGTACTGTCTGGAGCTGCCAAAGGCTACAATATTTGCCTCTTTGCCTATGGGCAGACTGGCTCTGGGAAGACATACACCATGCTGGGGACTCCAGTGAGTATTAGCACTGAAGTGAACTGTCTTCCTAATGCTACAGCAGACCTGAATCTTATGTTATCCTTACCACTGTGATATGGAACATGACCCCATAATCAACATTAATGACCCTCTTCTGTACCTAACAGTGGCATTTCACTACTCTAACTGAATGGTAAAATTTGTATAATTAGTCTCTGTGAAACTTTGAAAAACTAGAATTTCATGATTCCCTTTGTCCAAGAGTTCTTGTTGGTCCTATTAGATATGCATATTATTTTCAGGTTCATCACCTAAAGCTTCACACTTTTATTGGGGATAAACCTGGACTGAATCTTAGTGCTATACAGAGATAAGAATGCTGTGTTCAGCTTCAAAAGCTATGTGTGTTAGAAGAAAGCAAGAGACGTAGCTGGGCTGGGGGCTTTTAAAAATGTGTAGAGTGTAATGCAAGTTGTTTTTAGTCACAGAAAATTGAGGGAAATGCCCTTTTAACCCAGGCCTTGAGAGGTAGAGGCAGGCAGTGCTTTATGAGTTCTAGCCAGCCAGGGATACACACTGAGACTCTGTCTCAAAAGAAACAACGGCAATAAAAAAACAAAGTTAAAGGGATAGCATTCTTTAAGGATACCCTTTCTTGGGGCTGGAGAGATGGCCCAGTGGTTAAGCACACTGGCTGCCCTTCCAGAGGGCCTCAGTTCAATTCCCAACAACCACATGGTGACTCATAGCCATCTGTAATGAGATATTGTGTCCTCTTCTGTTGTGCAAGTTTACCTGCAGGCAGAACACTGTATACATAATAAATAAACATTTAAAAGGGAAAAAAAGAATACCCTTTCTTTTAGATTTAGTATGCTAGTGGTTGACAAGTAACATTGTATAGGAACAATCTAAAAGGATAGCCCACTTCTCTGGGTACAGCTCATTGTTTCCTTTGTCTGTGGTTAGAGTGGTTTCAGATATTTGAAATTAAAAAAAGAACTTGCCCATTAAGCAAAGGGGGAATAAAACCTTAAACCTCTGAATATGAGCTAGAGAAGCATCGCTCCTTTGGATTTTTGCAGTTTTGCCGAGGGTGTCTTCCTGTGCCTAGGGATCTAGAAAGGACCACATTAGTAGTGTGACTTCATCCAAGAATGATAAAGGTCACTGCAGGAAAGCACATGTCTAGGTTTGCCAGCTTCTCTTATCTGTCTAATGGTGACAATCTGCCTCTCATCTGTACATTCTTTTTGTCAGTGTCTCTTGATAGTGCCAGCCTGTAGTCTTCTACATCCTTCTATAGAGGCTAGCTAGCACAAAGAGCCCATACAACCATACTCTGTTCTTAGGGGAGTTCCAGGATTCCAGGTGTTTGTGGGTAAGAAGAGGGATGGTGGGCATTTCCCAGAGTAAACAGTAATGTTTTCCTTTTTCTGTCATCCAGGCCTCTGTTGGGCTGACCCCACGGATATGTGAGGTACAGACTCTCTTTTGATCATGTACTCCTAAAGTAAGTTTCCAATGTCAGCTCCCTTCAGTGAAATCTGACCCTCTGATTTTGTGCAGGATCTCTTCATCAGGGAGGATGCCTGTGCCTCACTGCCTTCTTCCCCTAGCATAAAAGTAAGGTAAGAACTCAAGCTCTAGATCCCTAATGTCCTATTTCCATTCCAGATTTCATATTTTTCAGCTTTTTTGTTTTACTTCTAGAGTCATCAGAGGGATGGAGAAAATCCATAGAGGATACATCATACAGTACAGGGAAATAGGAAACATAGTTTGTGGAAACCTTAATTCACTTTCCTTAGACTAGTCCAGGAGGTTCTTCTCCAGATCCATGGTTTCCTCTCCTTTATTGCCTTTAGTTTCTTTTGGGATTTCCCCTCCTAATCCCCATTGGCTTGTTCTGTAGGACTGTAGATTTCGAACCTACTTCCCAGCCTAGGGCTAGCTCCAGGTTTTGTTTTGTTGGACAGCATCGTGCTTTGTAACCCAGGCTATCTTCAGACTCTTAATCCTGATGTTTGACCTTCCCAAGTGTTATGGTTGTAGGCATGATCCCCCCCCATGGCCTAACAAAATAAGTTTTAATTAACCAAGCTTCAGTGAAAAACATTAATATATGATTACTCGTTTTTTCTTTTTCAAGATATGATCTTTATATGTAGCCTTGGCTGCTCTGGAACTTACTTTGTAGATCAGGGTAGCTTCGAACTCACAGAAATCAGCCTGCTTCTGTCTCCAGAGTGCTGGGATGAAAGCCCAGCTTTACTAGTTTCTCTTTAAGCCTTGTATTCTCCTTCCTTTCTCACCTTCTCTGCCTCCCTTCCTGTTATATATAATCTTTACTGGTTTCAGCTAAGAATTGTAACTATTTAAAAAATAATGAAATAGATATCTAAGAAGAATAACATCTTGCACACAGTCTGAGTGAGTAAAACAGGTTAGAGTTGTCCAGCTTACAGCAGGGGCAGAACTTTCACAACAATTTTCCTTGTTGCTCAGGACAGTAGAAAAAAATCCTAGTAGGATAATGAAGATGAAGGTGGGAGCATCAGGAGTTCAAGGCCTTGGCTACCTAGTGAGTTTGAGGCAAGCCTAGGCTCCATGAGACCCCATCTTAAGAAAATGAACAAGGAATGGAAAAATAGCTCACTGTACTTACAGCTTACCCAAGCTCCTGGGAACTCATGGACTCTGGACCAACATTAGGGAGCCTGCATGGGACTGACCTAGGCCATCTGCATGCGTGTGACAATTGTGTAGCATGGTCTGCTTATAAGGCTCCTAACAGTGAGATCAAGACCTATCCCTGATGCTTAGCTGGCTCTT
The DNA here is from genome assembly GCF_943737965.1 of Phodopus roborovskii. Taxonomy (NCBI): domain Eukaryota; kingdom Metazoa; phylum Chordata; class Mammalia; order Rodentia; family Cricetidae; genus Phodopus; species Phodopus roborovskii. Next base: position 32,571,425 of record NW_026126416.1, on the reverse strand, counting down.
GGGAATCTGTTCCCCATGCTGGATTACCTTGTGTAGCCTTGACACAAGGGGAGGAGGTCCCTCCTACCTCAGCTTGATGTGTTATGCTTTGTTCAAGCTCATGGGAGGCCTGCCCCTTTCTGAATGGAGAGGAAGGAGGAGTGGATGGGGAAGTGGGTAGATGGGAGGTAGGGAGAAGGGAACAGGAGAAATTGTAGTTGGTATATAAAATTAAAATAATGTTAAGTAGGGGCTGGAGAGATGACTCAGAGGTTAAGAGTATTGGCTGCTCTTCCAGGGGTCCTGAGTTCAATTCCCAGCAACCACATGGTGGCTCACAACCATCTATAATGAGATCTGGTGCCCTCTTCTGATGTGCAGATAGACATGCAGGCAAAATACTGTATACGTAATAAATAAATCTTTTTTAAAAAAATGTTAAGTTAAAAAAAAAAGTGGCTGTCTTAGTTTTCTGTTGTGATTAAGCACCAAGACCAAGGCAACTTATGTAAGAAAGAGATTTTTTGGACTTATGGTTCCACAGGGTTAGAATCCATAGTGGTAGTTACTGTAAGACAGTGAAAAGCAGGACCAGGAAGCTGAGAGCTCATATCTTGAACCATAAGCATGAAGCAAAGAGAACCAATGGGAAATGTCAGGAGGATTTTAGTCTCAAAGCCTGCCCAGTGACATACTTCTTGCAGCAACGTTATACCACCACTCTTAGTTTTTAATTGCTCTGATAACACACCATAACTAAAGTAACTTATAAAAGGAAGCATTTAACGTGGCATTCATGGTTCCAGAGAGTTAGAGGCCATGCATGGCCACCATGTCAGGAAACATGGTAGGAGCAATACCCTGAGAGCTTACAAGCTCTTGATCTACAAGCATTAGGCAGAGATAGAGAGCTAGCTGGGGATGGGTAGTGTGGGCTTTTGAAACATCACTGTCTCCCCCCACTAACACTTTTCCTCCAACAAGGTGCCACCTCATAATCCTTCAAAAACAATTCCGCCAACTAAGGACAAAGCATTCAAGTATATGAGCCCATTGTATATGGGGGCCATTCTCATCCAAACTACCACAACCACCTTTAGCTCCCCCAGATAGTGCCATCAAGGACCAAGTATTTAAATACCTAAGACTATGGGGGGCATCGCTCATTCAGATCATCATGAGTGCATACTACTTTTGCAGAGGACCCAAGTTTGATTTCCAGCATTTATGTCTATAAATATAGACCTGTAAATCTAGTCCAGGGGATCGGACTCATTCTAGCCTCTGAGGGCACCAGCACCAGAACAGGAATCCAGGACCTTTTGGTTCTCAACTTAAGTGTTTTCCCTTCTTTCTTCACAGTCTTAACGGTCTTGCCTTTTCTCCCTGTCTCTAGCTTCCTGGAAATCTATAATGAACGGGTGAGAGATCTTTTGAATCGATCCAGTCAAAATAAGTCCTATAGCTTGAGGGTCAGGGAGCATCCAGAGATGGGGCCCTACGTCCAAGGTGAGCTTCTGTGATTCTGGGAATTGGAGGCCAACTGAGGTGTGGGAAGTTCCCCTAATGTTTGATAACTCACTCAGCCTGTGTAACAATTGTTTTCTATGTGCTGGCTACTGTGCTGGACATTGGATGTATGCTGATAAGTTGACATGACATGGCCCGGCCTTCACAGGCAAGCTTAAAATCTGGTGGAAGTGTCATAAGACAAACAATGTTGTGATAAAGGATTATAAAGAAGTGGCTAGGTACAGTGACTGAAAAGACCCCTGTTGTGCACACCTTCAATCCCAGCACTCAGGAGGCAAAAGCAGGGTGATTTCTGTGAGTTTGAGGCCAGCCTGATCTACACAGTGAGTTACAGGACAACCAACAGCCAGGGAAAAAGAAAAGAAAAAAAAACCCTTAGAAGATGGACGATGTAGACAACCGAACCTTTGTGTGTGGTCAAGAGAAGCTTTTCTGACAGGTAACAGTTGATACTAATCCTGAAGAGCTCATAGGATGCAGTCCTGGGAAAATGGGAGAACAGCAGACTTGAGCTCCAAAAAGCCCTTGGTGTTTCCAAAGAGGCCTGTGCGACTAATCGTGATGAATGAGGGCAAAGAGGCGGAGAATAGGTTGGGTCTGCAGGCAGCAGCCAAACAGGACAGTGTCTGGTTCCCAGGTCAGCTGGTCTTCCTGACACTGTCTTTAATCAGTAGTGAGAATGAAGGGCATCTAGGGAGATGCTGGACCTGATGCACCTCATGTGCTTCCCCATCAAACACTGACATTTGGAGCTAGGTATCATCTCTTTTACATCATTAGCTAGCTGTTTAGGGGGCAAACAGTTTTGCTTTTGTTTTTGTTTTTGTTTGTTTTTGTTTGTTTGTTTTGTTTTGTTTTTTTGGAGACAGGGTTTCTCTGTCTGGCCTTGAACTCAGAGATCCACCTACCTGCCTCTACCTCCCCAAGTGCTGCGATTACAGATGTGCACCACCATTCCCCCCACACCTACCCCCAGACAGTTGTGCTCTTTTAAGGAGGAAGATTGTTATAAGGTAGCCACCAGAGAAGACCACTTGGACACAATAGAAAGTCTTTATTAGCCAAAAGAAGTTCAGGGCCCAAGTGCAGTTAACTTAAATCCTGATAAAGAGGGAGATGTGAGAAATCTTCTGAACAAGCATGACTAATAGATGGCCAGTGGCATTCACTGATGCTGCTACCAAGTGTTTCTCCCCCTGCCCCCCCCCCAGCTTGGGAATAGTAATAAAACTGCCCCTTTTGATTTCTTTTTCCATGTAAAGCAATATTGTCAAATGGTACATCAGTGCTACATACTCCACATTTCAAATTGTTCCCTGTCCCTTTCTCTCCTTTTCCTTCTGTTTTTCTTTCTACCCTCCCTCCTTACCCCCTCTTCAGAAATAGCAAGGAGACCTCAGCACATCTCCAAATTCCTCTGGAATTTTGCTATCTTGTCTGTTAAGTCCTTGAACATACCAGGCAGAGTTGCATTAAAGTCTTCCTGGTACGTTCTGGTCTACAGAGTGAGTTCCAGGACAGCCAGGACTGTTTCACAGAGAAACTCGATCTTGAAAAAGCAAATCTAAATCTGTATCTATATATATCTATTTATCTATCTATCTATTTTCCTTCCTTCCTTCCTTTTCTTCTTTCTATCTGTCTATCTTCATTTATATTCCCAGGTCTACATGTCTGCTTGGTTTGCTTATAAGTCTTATGCCAGACAGTATTTGTAAACCTGTCCTTAGGAACTGGTATCTCTTTTTTTTATACTAAGTTTCTATGAACACGAGCAATTTAGAAGTAAGCTGAGTTTAAGGAGTAAGACTTTTTGAAGCTTAGCTGCAGTCTTTGCAAAATCTTATTTATTTCTAACTCAACTTGTTCCTAGCTTATAGTCATTTAGGTTTCTTTCTATAAGAAGTGAATGTCTAAGCAGACATTATGTCTATAATCTCTGCACTCAGGAGACTGAGGCAAGACAATTGTCTTGAGTGCAAGAGCAGCCTGGGCTAGAGACTCTGTTTCAAAAAATAAAACAAACAAAAATTGAATAGGGGTGTAATTTGGGTGTGTTGTAAGCTACAACCTTGTCTCTTCATTCCTTGAAAGTTGCTAAGAAAATTACTTGAAGCCACCCTACTGCAACCCAGTCACTATTCAGATTACTTTGTCAGTTTTTATATACATTTATTTAGCAATAGACCTGTGGCATTGTCTTGTTCCTGAGCCTCTGATACTCTACAGATGCTCTCTAGCACAGGTTCCCTTTCCAGCTGTCTCAAACCTTTCCATTCTGAAATGGCTTGTTCTAGCCTTGCTTTATCCACAGAGCCCACCCTGCTCTAATTTGCTCAGCATTTTTGTTTGTCCCCTACTTCTATGGCATTTGCCTGTAATGTGTTGTATAGTGTAAGTTCATGTTATAAACTGTAAAAGGAGAGAGACATATTTTGTATACCAAGCTGAGTCTGCCACCTTGTGGGTAAAACATCACCTTCCTGTTAGGGATTTTGAGAGGACCAATGAATGGGAGGAGATTTCTTACAACTTCCATAGTAAAGCTGTGAGGAATTTTTTTTTTTTTTTTGTGGTTAGCGGGGCCATTACATGAATTCTAAGCTGTAATCTATGTGGAAATATGCTGGCATTTCTAGAATCCATCACACCACCTGATGAGAGGTTTCGATACATATTTATTAATTTGTTATCTGAGTGATCTTACTAGTCAGGTTTCCTCATTCTAGCTTATGAAGAATGGTAAATAAAAGCCTAGTGGTGGACTTAGGAGGCAGAGGCAAATGGATCTATAAAGCAAATTACAAGATAGCTAGGGCTATTATACCGCTAAGGCTGTTTTTTTTGAAACCTTATCTCAAAAACAAACAAACACAGAGAGAGAGACAGAGACAGAGAATTGCTAAATATACAAATTAATAAACATAATAAAAAATTGGAGCTGGTAAGATGGCTCATTGGGCCTAGAGGTTCTTGCCATCAAGTCTGATGACCTGAGTTCAATTCTTGGGTCCTGTATGGTAGACAGAGAAGTGACTCCTGTAAATTGTCCTTTCACTCCATATGTGCACTATGGTGGGCCTGCTTCAAACTCATAGGGGAAAAAAGATAAACGTACAAGAAAAGGTTAAGTTTACCAGAAAAGTTCATTTGATTTCTTTTCTCCTTTCACAAATTTGACAGGTCTATCTCAGCATGTAGTTACCAACTATCAAGAAGTTATCCAGCTCCTGGAGGAGGGGATAGCAAACAGGTAAAACAGGTTTGTTGGGGGAGTGGGGGTGCAGCCTCCTGTTGCCAGCCTGTGTTCCCCTGTCCTTGGGAGAGTATGGCCAGCTTTGTAGTGGTCTCTCCACACTCCCTTGCAGTGCCCATCCAGAAGGCCTTGGAACAGAACATGACTAAGAATTACTGCTCTTCTCACTACAAAGGAGTTTATTCTGGACATAATAATATTGGGCAGTACCATTTTTAAAGCTTGGCAAAGATGAATATAGCATAAAATGATTAATAAAACTATTTTTCTTCTAGTTTTACACATTATAGGCATATGGAACTAGGAAGAGTGACTTAAGTGTCCCAGAAGCTACTGTGCATTGTGATAACATTTCATGTTTTTCATTTACCCTGACTTCTAACAAACGTCTAGGGGGAAGCTTTTTTCCCTGGGAGAAGGAAAAAAAAAAAAAATATATATATATATATATGTATGTATATATATGTATATGTATGTATGTATATATATATGTGTGTGTGTATATATATACATATATATATATATATAGAGAGAGAGAGAGAGTCTTGTATTTATCTTGTTTAACTAAAAAACAAAGGAAAACATTTAAATTTAACATTTTAGTCTCAGAATTTCATGGAATTCTCTCAGAAAGACTTCTGCCTGGTTTTCAGAATAAGCTGAGCTCCTGAAGCATTAAGAGTTAGGATTCAAGCTGGGTGCAGTGGTACACACCAGGCAGACCTCTGTGAGTTCAAGAACAGCCTGGTCTACACAGCAAATTCCAGGGCTATATAGACAGACCTTGGGGTTGGGGATTAGTTCAGTGTGGAGGAGGGGGAGAGACTCAAAAAACAAAAAAGTAATCCCAGCAGTTGGAGAGGGTAAAGCATGATGAGTAAATTTGATTGAGGCAGGATTATAAGTTTGAGATCTGCCTAGCCTATGTAATGAGTTTGAGGACCCAGGTTCAATTCCCAGCACCCACATGAAGACTCACAGCAGTCTGTGCCTCCATTTTCAGGGCATCTGAAGTCTTTTCTGAAATTTTCAGGCACCAGGTATATATGTAGTACAATAAATACATACATACTGGCAAAACACTCATACACATACAATAATTAAATCTAATTTTTTTCTTTTTTCTTTTTGGAAAAAAATAAAAAGGAGTTCAAGGAGCTGGGAATGTAGTTCTGTTGGCATGGCATTTGCCTTGTGTATAATCTCTATCACCAAATAAGCCAGGTGTGATAATACACAGCTGTAATCCCAGCAGAAGTAGGAAGACCAGAAGTTCAAAGCCATTCTCAGCTCACACTTTGAAGCCAACCTGGGCTGTATGAGGGAATGAGCTGAAATGTAGCGTAGTGGTAGAATGGTTGCCTAGCATGAGCCCTAGGTTTAATTCCCAGTGCCAACAAACGTGAGTTAGTTTTAACTAACTCTCCACATTCTTGAGTTATGGGAACACCTCTTAGATTTTTTAGTCTTTTTTATCCTCCAGCTCCCTAGAGAAGACAGTGAAATAGTCAGAGATGGTTTTAGACAGAAGGTCATTGACCTAGATTTATATAAAGAGGAGATTCAATTTAGGGATTAACATTGGGATGGATTTCTAAGAGTGGCTGTGAGCTCCTCATTTAAACATGGCAGTTCAAGACCTTAGCTCCAAGGCTCCTTGACACTGATGGGTGAATATCCTGCTTTATAACTAGGCTCTCTGTGAAGCTTCTGCAGCTCATGTACACCACACTTGCCTTTTTTCTGTGTGTGGTTGTTGGTTTTTAAAATTATTTACTTATCTATGTATTTGTGTATGTGTATATAGAGAAGTAAATGTCAGGTGTCTTTCTCTACTACCTTCCACCTTTGTTTTAAGGCAGGGCCTCTCACCAAATCTGGAGCTCACTGATTGGCTAGACCTGTTGCCTAGAAAGCACTCTGAGATCTTCCTATCTCTACCTCCCAGCATTAGGTTACAGATATGTGCCACAGTGCCTGGCTTTTTAATCAGTGAGCCATCTGCCTAGCCTTGTTTCTGAATGATATAAGGTTTGTCCAGTCTGGTGTCAAGTTTAACAATCCTGCTACTTTTATCTCTCAAGTGCTGGGATTTCAGGTGTAAATCACCATTTTCAATACAAGTTACTTGTCATATTTAAAATAGGTCTATCTTTGGGATATTGTTTCAGGTTAATAGCACCTAAATATTCTCATTTTTACTCTTTGTCTTAGAGTTTCTGTTGCTATGAAGAGACACAATGACCATGGCAACTCTTATAAAGAAGACATTTAATTGGGACAGGTTTATAGTTTTAGAGGTTCAGTCCATTATCATGATGGGGAGCATGGTGGTGTGCAGGTAGACATGGTGCTGGAGTAGGTAAGAGTCCTACATCTTACAGACAAGAGGAAGTTGACTTAAAATCACACTGAGGGAAGCTTGAGCCAGAGACCTCAAAGCCCACCTCCACAGTGACACACTTCTTCCAACAAGGCCACACCTTCTAACAGTGCCACTCCCTTTGGGGGCCGTTTTCTTTCAAACCACCACACTCTGGAATTTTGCTTTTAAAATTTCAAAACTGTTTTAATGTTAGTGTGAAATAACTCTCTTTTTTTATTGTCAGATAATAGTACCTAGAGTGCTGCTCTGCCTTCTTTGGACTATTCGTATTTCTTTTTAATATTTATTACTTTTATATGAATGATTGTCTTGCTGGAATGTATGTGCACTACATGTGTGCTGTGCCCACAGAGCAGCTGGAGTTACAGATGGTTGTGAGCTGCCATGTGGGTCCTAGGGTTTGAAGTCAGGTTGTCAGACTTGGCAGCAGGTGCCTTCACTCACTAAAGCAGCTCCTTAACCTCAGTCCTAACACTTCTTATGTTCAGAAAGGTCTCTTAGGTTCCACCATGCTTAAATAGTCCTAACAGCTTTGTCTTGTCTGCACAGGATCACAGCAGCCACCCATGTTCACGAGGCCAGCAGCAGATCCCATGCCATCTTCACTGTCCACTACACACAGGTTGGTGTCCTTCTTACTGGAAGAATTCTTTCTCATGCGTTGTGATTACTTTCTTCCACTACTTTCTCTTCTTTTCCTCCTGCCTTTGTACTTACATGTTCTCTGATACAACTGACTTCTCCATTATCTTCTGCTTATCTTTGTTCATAACAGTTCAGAATATGTCACTTATTAAATCAGTATGGGTCTTTCTTAAAAAGTTAGAGAATACCTAATCATATGACCCAGGCAACATTCCCTCCTAGGTATCTGTCTAGCCAACAGACCAGAAGTCTTACCCATAAAAAACCTGTATGCAAGTTTTTTCACACTTTAATCTCATATCATTAAGCCTTCAGTCCACTAACAATTAGAGGACTCTTGATTTGGAGTTATTATTAATTAGGACAGTTTGTACCCAGACTAATTTTGATAGATTTATAAAAATGAAACATGCCTGCCATTGATCACATTCACACTCTTCATCATGAGGCTCTAGCTTCCAAACCTGTGGCTAATTTTCATCAGCACTAGGTGAAACACTGGTTTTCTGGTCATTTGCAACATCAGATCTCTGAAGACGCAGCTTACCTGACAATTAATAGGAATGATCTATATTTATCATTGAAGATGACAGAATCGATAATGTAAATTAGAAATTTACAGTGTCTTATGGATACCAAGCAAATGCTGCACACCCAGTTTTTGGTTTGAATGATTGCTTGGTTCCTAGGGACAGTGTTTGATACTGTTGTATGCAAGTATTCACAGCAGCTTTATTTGTAATTGCCTAATGTCTTTTGAGAAGTAAATAGATAACCATGACACATATCTATACAATGGAATACTCAGTAAACATGAACTAATGATACATGCTTTAGGGTATTTGAGTCTCAAAATATGCCCAGCAAAAGAAGACCAAATATTGTATGATTCCAGTTTTAGGAAATATTCCAAAAGGCAGACTTGTATTGAATAGTGTTGAATAGTGATTACTTGAGCTGGAGATGGGAGCAAAGATTAATTCCAAACACATTTGAAAGAAATTGAGGGTAACTGGAAATATTCTAAAACTTTATTTTGATGATGAACATTTTATAGATAGGGCTGGAAAAATGGCTCTACAGTGAAGAGTGTTTACTGCTCTTGCAAAAGATCTAAATTCTGTTCCTAGCACCAAGGTCAGGCAGCTCACACCTACCTGTATCTTCAGGGTATCTGGCACCTTCCAACATGCTGTGGTACTTACACTCACATGCACACAGCCCCCAGAGACACAAACACACATACATACAATTAAAAAACTAAAATAAAATAATTAAAATAAATCTTAATTTTTTGTTGTTATTTTTTTGAGACAGGATTTCTCTGTGTAGCTTTAGAGCCTGTCCTAACACTTGAGCTGTAGACCAGGCTGGCCTTGAACTCGCATAGAACCTGCCTCTGCCCCCCGAGTACTGTAATTAAAGGCATGCACTACCACCGCCCAGCCAAATCTTTAAAAATTTATAAAGCAAGCCAGGCTTGGTGATAAATGTCTTTAATCCTAGCATTCAGGAAAAAGAGGCAGGTAGATCTCTCTTAACCCTAACCCTATGAGTTTGAGGCCAGCCTGGTCTACAGAGTAAGTTCTAGGCCAGCTAGGACTACACAGAGAAACCTTGTCTGGAAAAAAACCAAAAAATTATAAAACAAACCCACATTGAGTTTGGGGAGGAGAAATAATGAGAAATAGTTTTGTTGGTGGTGGATTGCTGAATGGAACATGTAAAGTTCTTACCCTAGAAAACCAACATGCTATGACTGGGCAGAATAACAGACCTGATCGAGGGTTATCATACCTGCTGTGGCTCTTTGCTGGTGAAAGTCAGAGTCCATTGATTGGCTTGCTTGATAAGTGGCACTAACATTCTTAGTGCTCCTAAAACTACTCAGCGTCTGGAGCTTTTCCCTGCTCGATGTAAGTTGTGTTGTGATTTTAATGAAATGATGCTGATTTAGGACTTTGGTGAGGACAGTATGGGGGGTGCTAATCATTCTGAATGTCAACTTTAAATGGTGTTTGTCTTTTAGGCAATCCTCCAGAATAACCTCCCCTCAGAGACTGTCAGCAAGATCAACCTTGTGGACCTAGCAGGCAGGTAATTGGGGTTTCAAAGCCAGGGAGAATTATTGTTCCCTTGACACGGCCTTGCTTCTTGCCCACTTTACATGGAATAGGTGTGATCCTAGGTTTTGCCTTGTTTAAATGTTTTAATCACCCTGAGATTACAAAAGAAGGAATTCTTGAATGCTAGCTTAAAGGTCAAGAACTGGGAAATTCTTCCATATCCTAGGATATGAGTCTCAACTACCTGTTGGGACCTTTTAAAACTTCCCAAGCACATTTTGAGTTCCAGCACTCAGGAGGCAGAGGCAGGTGGATCTCTCTGAATTCAAAGCCAGCATGGTCTCCTGAGTGAGTCCCAGGACAGCCAGGGCTGCACAGAGAAGCCCTGTCTTTTTGAAAAACAAGGCACCTTATAAAGTCTACATCTCACATCAGAATAATGAGTGATTATGTAGGTGAGGAAAAGTCTGGTGTTGCATTGATCTCATTGTGCAGACAGGATTAAAAAACAACTGTTCTATGAAATAAGCTAAGTTAGTATACTTTTTCCATCAACTGTAGCTGTATAAACTACTTTATATTTTTAAAAAAGATATTGTGCTTTGAGTTATTAGAAGTAAGCATTCATACTGTATTCATATTGTAGCCAAATATGTATTCAGAAAGAAGAAAAATTTGAGGATGATGTCATATGAAAGTATGTGATTGTTGGGGAATATTATTTTAAGGTGTGTGACTTGTTTATGCTGCCTTTGTTTAACTCTGTGAAGCTGTGTTACTGTACCTGTCTAGAACACCTGGCGGTACTAATAAAAAAGCTGAATGTCCAATAGTGAAACAGGAGCTGGCAGGCCAAGAGTATAAATAGGAAGAGAGCTGATCAAGGAGAGGACATCAGGGTCAGCCACCCAGCCATCTAGTTACACAGCAATCCACAGAGTAAGAATAAAATTTACAGAAGTAAGAGAACAGGAACAGCCCAGAGGCAAAAGGTTAACAGGATACTTAAAGTTAGGAAAAGCTGGCTAGCAACAAGCCAAGCTAAGGCCAGGTATTCATAAGTAATAATAAGACTCCCTGTGTGATTGACTTGGGAGCTGGGTGGTGGGCCCTTCAAAACAACCAAAAAGAGACAGAAGAGTAAAACACCAATAATATATAACAAAATTTTTTCAATATGGAATTTCAAAAAAAAAAAAAAAACCAAACCAAACCAAAACAAAACAAAAAAACCAAAAACAAAAAATGAGCATCACTGTCTTAAAAACTAAGTGTGACGGTGTAGCCCTGGCTTTAGTCCCAGCACAGCGATGTAGTGAGGGGTTGGGGAAGCTCAGTCCTGTCTGAAGGAGTATCAGCAAGCAAGTCTACCTGTGAGAGACTGCTACCATCAATACTGTAGACTGGCATTGTTTGGCCTAAAGTGCTCTGGCACTCCCCTCCCCTCATCAAAAAGTCACTAGCAGGATTTACAGAGGGGTCTGTGTGGAGTCAGTCTTACAGTCTTACATCCCGTTCTGGGGCTCTATGCTGACCTCGATGCTGAGGAGAGCCTCCTTTGGAGGCAACTCCAAACTGTCATGGTTGCCACTAAATGGGATGCTGGATCTGCTTCTGTCTGATTCCAGAAAGAAGGAAAGTGTTCAGGATAATGACACAGGAAAGAGTAATATAAGGGAACTGGTTCTATGGGTCTGTTGCAACATGGTGGGTCCAAAAGCATGTAGAATAGTGTCCTGTTTGCTTTAGTTTTTACTTTTATTGTTCTGTTCTAGTGAGAGAGCAGATCCCAGTTACTGCAAGAACCGGATTACTGAAGGTGCCAATATCAACAAGTCTCTTGTGACTCTGGGGATTGTCATCTCCACTTTAGGTATTTTGCTGATGAATTCAGGGTGGTTGGAGTGGGAGGGAGACTTTGGAATAACTCATACTACTTTCATTTTGTCAAATTAGGGTAGATGCTTTCAAGATTATTTTTTGGTAGGGTTACTTTTTGGTTTGAGCATGAAAACCTGGTGGTTTTAGAAAGAATATCAGTAACCATTATTATAGAATCATGTTAAAATGGTCCATATCCCAAGTTCAAAGTCTGATATAAGCTTCAGTCTCCCAGCATGTGCAGAAAATGAGTATGATACTCACTCTGTGTTCTGCAGTTGCTTTGTTTTAGTGTAATTGCTTCATAATCCCTTCTGTATTCTACTTCTTCTTAGTCTTCTTTTTTTTTTTAAATATTAAGCTCAAAACTCCCAAGTGTTCAGCAGCTGTCAAAGCCTCAGTAGTGCAGCCAGCAGTGGAGGTGACAGTGGGATTCCTAGCACTGCATCTGGGACCAGCAGTGGAGGGGGACCTGTAAGGAGGCAGTCTTACATCCCATACCGGGACTCTGTGCTGACCTGGCTACTGAAGGAGAGCCTCGGAGGCAACTCCAAAACCATCATGGTTGCCAGTAAGTGGGATGCCGGATCTGCTTCTCTTTGGAGCTAGTATTGTGCCTAGAAAATGTACTGACCACTTTTGTTCCTCAGTCTCTCAAGAGTATCTCATGCAGTGGGGGCATTAGCAGTAAGACAAGTGAGTAAAGCTGGGGTGGAAGGACCCCAGTGTATTTCTCAGCTTTATCTTTCTACCTCAGCTGTGTCCCCTGCACATACCAGCTACAGTGAGACCATGAGTACTCTGAGATATGCATCCAATGCCAAAAACATCGTCAACAAGCCACAGGTGAATGAGGTAAGGCCTTCATTGGAAGTCCCAGTCTAATACAGTTTGAAGTTCTGTATTCTCTGTTTTTTTTTACTCATTATTTTTGTCATAGTTAGCTTCTCCGTTGTCATGATAAGACATTGAAGAAAAGCAACTTTGGGAAAAGAGGTGCATTTCTCACTTTTCTGTTGTGGGGTAAAATGCCATAACCAAGGCAACTTATAGAAGAAGTAAGAGTTTATTTGGGGCTTATAGTCCCAGAGGGTTAGAGTCCTTGGTGGCAAAGTAGATGTAGCAGGTGTCAAGTGTGTGGAGCAGCAGCTGAGAGCTTACATCTCAGTCTCACAGGAGGCAGAGAGAGCTGGCTAGCAATGGCTTTGAAATCTCAAAACCCACTCACAGAGATGCATTCCCTCTGGCAAGGCCACACCTCCTTATCCTCCCCAAATAGCCACCAACTTAGTATTCAAATGTCTAAGACTTACAGGATATATCTTATTCAGCCTCCCCCCACAAAAAAAGGGGGTTGGCACATCATATAGATTATAGTTAATCATCTCAGGAAGCTGAGGTAGAAACCTGGAACTATTCTACTTGCTGGCTCATTCATCTTGAGTTTTGCATACCTTGAGTCTAGGACTACCTACCTAGAAGTGACATTGTCCACAGTCAGCCGGACCCTCCCTATCAATCAATAATCAAGAAAATACCCCACAGGCTTGCCTGTAGGCCAGTCTGATACAGGCGTTTTCTTGTGGAGGTTCCAGTTTCCCAGATGACGAGCTGTGTCAAGTTGACAGAGCAGTAATGAGCACAGTTTTCATCCAGACTTGCCTTCTGCAAACGATGCTCCTTTCTCCCAATGTAGTCCCTGCCTTTCTATGATCTCTACTGTTTTCGAGTGTTTCTTTGTAATTTTATAAACTTTGTAATTTCCTCCAGGTGTTTCTTTAAGGCCATTCTTCAGATGATCCCTAGTGTAAGATTGCCACTCTAAGAAAAGTCAGTTGGAAGCTTCTGTTTGATGCTTTCATTTTTAATTAATACTGATAACTGTGTCTGAGTTTTATTGTATAAATTGCAGTTGACTTCTCTTTTGGATTAAACTGGGAGTATGAAGAAATTGTGGTTTTGAAAGCAGGGTAATGACAAGAACATTGCAAGTATTTCTTACCTCTTGGAGATTTCAGTGAAATGTTTCAGAGCAGGGGTTACAGCTGATGAACAGACATACCTAGCCCACCTAGGAGCTGTTTTCAAAGGCAGTGCGATTAAGCATGTATCAGATTTAATCCTCATACAAGAGGATTAGCATTTGTGAGCTTCCCTGGCCTATTCTAAGGTGATTTTCAAAGTTCATATGCAAAAGAGTCACCTGAATAGTTTGTTAAACATGGTTGAATCCCAACTCTCAAGAACTGCTTTTTGGGGTGAAGCCAGAATTTGCATTTGTCACATGTTCTTGAATGAATCTGATACTGTGGGTCTGGGATTATACTTTGAGAAGTCACTCCCAAAGAACAACAGCTCTCCAAACTAGCTCTTCATAGTAGTTTGGGACCTGCTATGAGCCAGTGGTGACTGAGTTCTCTGTGTTTCAGGATGCCAATGTGAAGCTCATCCGAGAACTCAGGGAGGAGATTGATAGGCTGAAAGCCATGCTACTGAGATTTGAACTGGTATGTGGCAGCCAATACTTCCATATTCAAATGATGGGTGGTCTTGTCCCCCCCATGGGTGGGGTTTGCCATGTCCATGTTTTCAAATTTTATTATTATTGTGTGTTTGTGTGACCATGAGTGGAGAGGTCAGAAGACAGCTTTCTAGAGTTGGTTCTGACCTTCTCCCTTGGCCTCTGGGGATATTACTCAGGTTGTTGGGCTTGCAGAGCATCTAGATGACTCTGTGCTTCCTGTTTTCAGTGGACAGTGATGGATCAAAGGCAGAAGGATTTCCCTGATTTTTCTGTGTAGCTTCAGATAGCTGGATGCCCTCTCCTTGTGCCACCTCTTATATAGAAGACACTTGCCTTATTGGCCCTTGCTCTTTGTGGAGACAGATAAGTGGAATTGGGCCCTAGAGAAAAATTTATTTCAATTCTCCTCCTTTGTACTTACATGAGCCCAAATACCAAATGTTCCTGACTTATTTCTGATGTTGGTGGTAAAGTCTTTGTTTTATCTATACTTTATCCTTCTTAAGTGTAATGATGAAACTTAATTGTAGTTGATGGAAAACATCAGAACTCATCAGCCCCCCACTCCCCCAACCTCTGTGCAGAGGAACTTCAGCTTATTAAATGATGAACTGGATAAGAAGGAGCTAGTCCTCCAGAAGGATTTGCAAACCTTTCAAATATCCTGGAAGTAAGTTTGCTGTCTCCTTCTGTTATTGCTCATCTAAGTGTACTCCCCTTGGTGGGGCTGAAAGGGTCTTTGTAGTTCAGAATCATTTTTCTTTCATTGAGCCTTGAGTAGGGAAGGTATTTGCCTTAGTTGATAGTAATGGCTTTCTTTGTAGTTATTTTCTCAGGTTCATGATAGCCTCGTTTGGATAGTGTGAGTAGCCTAGAAAAATTATTTTATAGTTAGCAAATCTAGTAAATTTCCTAGTCAGGTAACTAGCATGTATTCACAGATTGAGCACTCAGTGTGAAGCTTCAAGGGTTACAGGAGTCCGTGCCTCAGGTGGCCACAGACCATTTAGATGGATACATAGAGGTTGGAGTGCTTCATGAGGTGTCTGATAAGGAAGAAACCATTATAGCCTGTAATTTTTGGAGCAGCAATCATGTGCTGGCAGGCAGAGAACTGGCTTTGAAGCAGACTTTGAAGGACTGATAGTTGTTAGAGAGGGAGAAGAGCATTTTGCATGAGGGAGAGATAACATAAGCAAAGCCATGAGCTGGGAGAGTGGCACGGGACAGTGACGGCATGGAAGCATGTGCTGTAGGGAAGACAGTGTTCACCATGCAGAGTTGCGAACAGAAGATGAAAGCCAGTTCAGAAAGGATGAATGTGATGTATGTGGGGTCAGCTTCTTGAATCAGATTGGTGACATCCAATAGAGTATGAAAGAGTAAAAGCAAAAAGACCCACTAAGGAAGAATGGAGAAGCAGAATAACTGTGATTCCCATAGACATTTAAAAGAAAAAAACCCAGACCTTTGTTGTTTTCTTTTTTTGTTTGTTTGGTTGGTTGGATGGTTTTTTTTTGAGGGGTTTTGTTGGTCATGGATTTAAATCCTATTATCAGATCTCTCATATCGCCACAATTCTGTTGTAGTCAGACTTTCTTTTCCGCCACTAGCCCCAAATAACAACACAGAGACTTATTAATTATAAAAACTCTCCCTTACCTTAGGCTTGTTCCTAACTAGTTCTTATAACTTAAATTAACCCATATTTTTTTAATCTATGTTCTTTGATGAGGCTCATTGCCTCATCTTAATACCACCCTGTAGCATGAGTCCTAATTGTTCTTAGTAATAAAAACCCAGAGTCAGATAAGCAGAGCAGCCAGCCACTAGAGTTCCTTCCTCTATGAAATCCTCAGACCAAAGAGGGCTAGTTCCTGTCTCCTTCCATCTTATATTCCTCTCTGCCCAGCCATATAACTTCCTGTCTCCACCTACCTGTTGCTGGGATTAAAGCTCTACCTCTAATTTTCAGGAAAGCTTTATTTGTTAGAGCACAAACAAAATATCGCCAAATGTCTCCTTTTTTATCTAAAATTTAAAAAAGTTATAACTAATAACTAATATATGACTATTAGTCACATATACATATATATATGACTAATATATAACTAATAACTAAGATATGAAGAAGAGTACCAATCTTTCAAGGAAGCAAAGTATCTTTCATTATTCATGGGTGATGAAACTGAGCGTAAAACTGATTTCAAGCTCATTAGCCCTTTCACCTTCCCTAGGCTAGCAGAGCTGGACTTGAATATGTGTCTGCTGCTATTTGATCTAGACTGTGAACGTGGGTGGAGGTGGCTGCCCAGAACTGATGTGGGGAGGGGAGTTATTCTCATTAGAGTCTTCTCTAGAGTGTGCCAGGCCACATAACTGGCCACATGCTAGAAACCCAGTCCAAACCAGCCCCTTACAGGTGACTTATGGTTTCCTTGGTTTTACAAACACAACTCAATAATATTTAAATAATTTTGCTAGAGTATTTTAAATACTTGTATATAAATTTTGCATATTTCCTCTAAGTATTTCCTTTATGAGAAGTTACTTTCCTAACTCCAATTATTTTTTCTGAGTGCTCTTAATTCTTCTGTTTCCAGGATAAGTCTTTGCATACATTACTGTTATGAGTAGGTTTTTCCCTGCCGGTCTGGTCCCACAGCCACACTAGCCCCAAATAACACACAGAGACACTGTATTAGATAGAAAGTTGTTGATCAGTTACTAGTTTATCTGCTGGCTCTGTCTTAAATCATTACAGTGTCTACCAGAAGGGAGCAAAGACCTTGAATTTAACATAGTCCCTCATGTTCCTCAGTCTTTACCCCAAGACCTCTAAGCTTTGATGTGTTGACTTTAAAACTCTGAGGGCATCCACAAGAGTGGGAAGGCACACAGCAGGGGAAATGAGACCCAGTACGAGCAGAAAACATATTGTGTGAAAAAGAAAAACAACCCAGGTGAGCTGTGGAAACTTCATAAAATAGGGGAAAGGACTTCGTTCTCACCACCCAGAGATGTTCACTGTATCTGCATGGAATGAAAACATACATGGTATCCCATAAATACACATTTGTATGCATCAACACAAGTTTTGGAGACAAGCTCAACAACATTTTTAAATCAAAAAAAGAAGAGGAAGAAATAAAACTCTGTGTTCCTGGCATTTAGTTATCATTCAGTGTTATATCGTTTATTGCTGCTATTTTATTATTACATGTCTTCAGACAAGTTCCATACAGTCAGTCTGGGAGGATTCCTGTCAGTGAGTGCTGTGTGTATCTTTGAGCCAGGTGCAGACTTAATATAACTCAAGGTGCTACATATGTGGGAAGAAATGTTAGGTCATAAGAGGAATCCTAAAAATAGAGTACATAAAAATAAGATGCAGAGGTGGTGGTGCTTACCTTTGATCCCAGCACTTGGAAGGCAGAGGCAGGTAGAGTGAGTTCCAGGACAGCCAGGGCTACACAGTAAAAACCCTATCTCAAAAAATAAAACAAAAGAAAAACAAAGAAAAAAGATGCAGAAAGGGTAATTGTAATTGTAGATATCTGGGCAATATCAGTTAATTGGAATAACATTCTGTGATAGGTTTCTGTTGCTATGAGTTAGAGCTACCTGAGAGAGGAGGAAAGGTTATTTTGGGGCTGAAGAGATTGCTGAGTGGGTAAGAACTCTTACTGTACAAACATGAGGCCCTGAGTTCAGGTCCACAGAACCCATGTAAAAAGCAAGGTAGAATGGGATTACCCGTCAGCCTCTCTAGCTTCTGCATGTGGTCACATCTGTGCAGGTACACACAGAGAGCAGAACACATGACCAAACAATGGAGGCGGAAGAAGTGTACACATAGAATCACATACAGGCTCTGAGTTTTCACAGATTGTAGGTTTCCATGATCCGTAGTTGCTGGCCCATTGCTGAGGGCCTGTGGTAAGGCAGATCATCCTGGTGAAGGGAACATAATGGCAGCTGGGCATGAGAAGTGAGGCAGGAAGGAGCCAGGGACATGCTACATCTTTCTACTTCCTGTGACCTACTTCCTCCAGTTAGGCCCCACTTACCAAGTTTACATCACATCGCAAAACAATGCCACCAGCTAGGGACCAAGTCTTTAACACAGGAGCCTGTGAGGCATTTCATATTTACACCATGACACATTCATATTTTTCTATTTAAAAGAACAATGTATGCTCACTGAGGAAAAACGTAAGCATTTATCAAAGGAGCTTCCATTTATGAAAGTAATACTTGCTTATTGAAGAAAACTTAAAACACACAAAGCACTCACAGATGAGAAGGTACAGGGGCCTCTTTGAGGTCCTGAATAGTAACAGCAGAGATCATGAGGAAGTAAAATACTGGGGTAACAGGTGCGAGTGCACTTCAGTCTGCTCCCCACACAGGGAGGGAGTCTGTCATCTCTTGTACCTCTCCAGATAGACCAGCGGACTCAAGCCTGGACTCGGGAGTGGAATGACTGGAAGGCACTCATGGAGCATTATAGTATGGATATCAACAGGAGGAGGGCTGGGGTGGTCATCGACTCCAGCCTGCCACACCTGATGGCTTTGGAAGGTGACGTGCTCAGCACAGGTGTTGTAATTTATCACCTCAAGGTGAGGAGGCTAGGGCAGATGTTTTAAAACGTCACCATTTTCTGAATCACTGATAGAATCTCGAGTGAGGAGAGGAAGTGAGATGTTAGGTGGGAAAGCTTGGGGTAGCAGCAGAGGAGTAAGAACCATGGCTATGTTTGAATCTTAGACCTGGAGGCAGTGGTGACTCCATCTGAATATAGGGTTGTTAATTCTCATTTAGTCAGTGAATTCAGAGTCTCCCTGCTCCTTGGTGCGTCTATCAGTGGACCACTGAGGTGGCATTTTAGTTTATTTCTAATTCTGGCATTTCTGCCCTTTATGGAGCCATATTCTTTTTTGTTCCTGTTTTGTGTTTTTTATTTCATGGTTGTTTTTCCTGCATGTATGTCTGTGTATTGTGCGCATGCCTGGTGCTCACAGAGGTCAATGTGGGGACATTGGATCATCTGGTACGAGAGTAACAGAAAGTTGTGAGCCACCATGTAGGTGCTGAGAATTGAACCCAGGTCCTCTGGAAAAACTGCAGGCAGTGCTTTTAATCAACGAGCCATCTCTCTAGTCCCATCCTCATATATATTTTTTTTTCTTTTCCCAAGACAGGGTTTCTTTGTGTAGCTTTGTAGACCAGGCTGGCCTCAAACTCACAGAGATCGCCTGCCTCTGCCTCCCAAGTGCTGAGATTAAAGGCATGTGCCATCACTGCCTGGATCCCACATATTATTTGTATGGTTTGTTTTGATTGTGGCTTAAATAAGTATACAACTGTAGTGATCCAAGATTCTGTGCATTTTTTATTTAGTTGCTCCCTTGGTCACACACCTTGGTAGTATAAACATTTTTCTCTTGGGCCACCTTGGAAAGTTCCTTAGTGGAACAGGACAGGTGGGTGGAGCAGAGATGGCTGATACCTTGTAATGACTTATAATTACCTTTGTGTCAGTAACTGCTGGCAGAAAGAAGTGAAAAGAACAGCAAACACAGTGATCACCTAAGTGCTTGTTATCTGAGAGTTCATCACCTTTTAGTCATAGTTTCATGATATTCTGAGGCCCTTATTCTTTTGGGAGGAACACACTCCATCATCAAGAGACCCTGAACTAACATGCAGACTTAGAGAAGTAGAACTGATAAAATGGGTGTGTGGTGGGGGAATTTATTAGAATGGTTTACAGGTAGTGGTCCAGCTAGTCCAACAGTGGTGGCTTCCCAACAGAAAAGCCAAGAATCCAGTAGTTATTCTGTCCACAAAGACTCATCTGGTCTTAACTCTACATTGGAATCCAGAAGAAGTAGGTTGTAACACCAGTGAAGGAATGCCTTAGTAACAGAGTAGATGAACTTGCCAACAGGAATGAGGACAAGCAAGCAAAAAGCCAAAGAGCATCTTTCCATGTCCTGTTATATGGGCTGACACCAGAAGGTGTGACCCAGATTTAGAGTGTGTCTTAGTTACTGTTTTATTGATCTGAAGAGACACTATGACCAAGTCAACTTATAAAACAAAAGCATGTAATTGAGGGCTTCCTTTCAGTTTCAGAGGGTTAGTCAAGGCAGGCAGGCAGGCATGGCATGGTACGGCACTGGGGCAGTAGCCAAGAGCTCACATCTGATCTCAAAGCTGAAAGGCTGAGAGAGAGAAAGTCTGGGCCTGGTGAGGGCTGTTGAAACCTCAGAGCCCAGTGACATACCTACTCTGACAAGGCCGTACTTAATTCCTCCCTAACAGGTCCACTAACTGGGACCCAGCATTCAAACATGAGGATATGGGGAACATTCTCTCTTAAACCACCACAGGATGGGTCTTCTTACCTCAGAGATTCCCTTGGATTGGATCCTAAAATGCCCTGTCCAGATGCTAGGGTTTTGGTTGTCTCCATATATAGTCAAGCAGACAGCCAAGATCAGCCATCATACTCCTCCCTTGGCAGTGTTGACTTGTATTCAGGGAGGAGAGGTAGAGAAGCATAAAGCAAGACAGAATGTCTTTGCTCCCAGGATTCATATGCTGTCTTGGGAAACCTACAAGGTCTCCCTGTCCTTGCTGCTGAAAGTGTGGTCTAGTGGTGATTTTAGTCACTTTGAAAACCTCCCATTAGGGAGGTTTTATGGTGAGGCTGAGAAAAAAGCCACAGCTTTTCTATTTAGCAAATAGGTTTTCTAGACAATTTACTTCAGATTCCTGGCCTCTAAGAAGGCTGTAAGAAGGATACAGTAAGTCAGGTGGTGGTGGCACACACCTTTGATCCAAGCACTCAGGAAGTAGAGGCAGGTAGGATCCCTGTGAAGTCAAGGCAAGCCTGGTCTACAGAGTTGAGTTTCAGGACAGCCAGGACTATACACAGAGAAAACCCTGTCTTGGAAAACCAAAACCAAACAAACAAACAGAAAAAAGACACAGTAATACCAGCATTTGTTGCATTTGGGGTTGTTAAAGTATTAAATAAAGCCAAGCATCATTGTAAATGATGGGAGGCAGAGGCAGGAAATTGAGAGTTCAAGGCCAGCCCAGGCTACATAGTGGCACATACATTTAATCCCAGCAGTTGGGAGGCAGAGGTAGGTGTATCTCTGAGTTTGAGGC
Organism: Phodopus roborovskii; assembly: GCF_943737965.1. NCBI lineage: Eukaryota > Metazoa > Chordata > Mammalia > Rodentia > Cricetidae > Phodopus > Phodopus roborovskii. The sequence goes on along the minus strand of NW_026126416.1, from coordinate 32,549,967 downwards.
CAGCCTAGTCTACAGAGTGTATTCCAGGACAGGCTCCAAAGCAATACAGAGAAACCCTGTCTGGTGGTGGTGGGGGGAGGGGAGAAGCAAGCAAACAAAAAGATGTCTACAAAACACTTAGTATAATACCTGGGACATAGCAAATGGTTACTTAAGAAGTGGTGAAGATAGGCCTTCAAATAAGCATCTTTGTCATCGTGTCTCTACCTCCTTAATCGTGTATAGTCTATAGTGGATTTGTCATAATCCAAGGCCCAAAGGCCATAGTCCTCTACTAATTCAATGGTTTGCTTGTATTAACACTAGTTGCCTGTGCTCTCTTCTACTCTCTTCCAGTTTCTTTTGATTCTAGAGACACCTTGTCCCTATTTGTGCTTTACCCTTCATAGACTTTGGCATCTGTTATGCTTCCTCTACAGAGCAAGAAGGTAACAATCCATGAATCTTTGATCAAATACAGGCCACACTAACTTTAGTTGCTTTGAGAATAAAGACTATGTCTGCCCCTTTCTTTTACTGGAGAATTTCTGACCAGCAGCTATATCTATTCCCTGACTTCAGAGTTTGTCAGCACTTGTTGGGCTTTGCAAATAGCCAGTGCTGTGTATTACTATTAGTGTTACTGTTTGCTTTTGTCCTCCTGGACTGCAGAGTGAGTGGATGGAAGGTCAGGACAGCTTAGACTGAAATTGGGAAATGGTTCTAACAGTGCAGAAATGGGCATGGGAAGACACTGATTACACACAAATATGCACTGAGCTTTGAGGATGGGGCTATGTCTCATTTTTATTCATATTGGGATGTCTTCCTTCTTTCCTCCCCACAGGAGGGGACAACAAAAATAGGAAGAATTGATTCAGACCAGGAACCGGACATTGGTAGGTGGTCTACATGGGCAGCTGTTTGTTCCTGAAAGGGTTACTACAGGAAGCTGATGGTTTTGGAGAGAAAAGGAATCTCTGAAGTGTTGAGCATCTGCTTTTCTTTCTGCTGCTAGCTTTTGGGTCTGGGAGTTGGAAGGAGGCGGCTTATACACAGGGAGACTTTCCGCTCTGGGTGGTTTCAGGTGTTGGGTGTTCCTTTTTTGTTCCGATGGGAAATATTCTGGCTGTTGGGTTGAATTTTGTAAAAACTGGGAGAGGCATTCTCCTGATTGATTTCCCACTCAGGTTGCCCCTCCCCCACCTCTTTAGTCCTTCAGGGCCAGTGGATTGAGAGGGACCACTGCACCATCACTAGCACTTGTGGAGTGGTCATTCTCCGGCCTACCCACGGGGCACGCTGTACAGTCAATGGCCGAGAGGTCACTGCTTCCTGCCGCCTGACTCAAGGTAAGACTGTCTATCTACCTGTGTATATCTAGGTGAATGATGGATATCTTCAATCTCATGGATCTAATGGGCTCAATAAAGCAAGCTTCAACCATGTATTATTCAGCCTCTGCACCCAGAGACCTGAAGACTTCCTAATATGATCCTCCTCCTAGGACCCAAGAGTAGAGAATGACTTGTGGAAATTTGTGCTTGCTTATCTGTGCCTCAAGTTCTTCTTCATCTGTGATAATGAGAGCATATGTCAAGACTGCGTGAAGTCTGTTTTTTTTTCTTTCTCGGTTGTATGCTATAAATACTTGGTGTCAGTATGCCTCTAGTACTCCAACTACCCTACCTGGAACTTGCCCTGCTATTTATTTGATTATAATTGTGAGATGTATAAAATGCATATCAACTTAACAAAATTATCCATTTAATGTAGGCATTAGTTTCTCTCAGTTATGTACTCGGAGCACAGTCATGGACTAAACTCTTGTCTGTGTGTTGAAGGAGCTGTTATAACACTGGGGAAAGCACAGAAGTTCCGATTTAACCACCCTGCTGAGGCTGCTTTGCTGCGACACCACAGACCTCAGGTCAGTACGGCTGCAATTTCTGAGTGGCTGTTTGGGAAGCTTCCACATTGCTCCATTGGGCTCATGCCTTTCCCTTCATTTTTCAGGTTGGAGAAGCTCTTTGCAGTAGTGGTTCTTTGGAATGGCTGGACCTGGATGGAGATGTCACTGCCTCAAGACTGGGTCTCTGTCCTGCACTTTGGAAGAAGAGGTAAGAATCTACTGCTTGTACCAGTGGAGTCTCCTGGATTTGCTTATTAGTCTGTAACAGAATGGAACTGGGAAATATTTGTATAACTACTATGGTCTGAACAAGTCTGCTCCAGACTGACTTGGGCATGTGTGATGACTTGAAAATAAAATGTTCTCCATAGGCTGTTTTGTTGCATGACTTTTGAGGTCCAGAACCTTTAGGAGGTAGGGTAGGAATGGATGAAGTAGGTTATTGCAGGTGCATTCTTGGGGGTGCATTGTTCTCTACACCCCCTCCATTCCCCTCTCTCTATCCATTCACCATGAGGTGAGGCACTGTTTTACTCCACCACATGTGCTCCAGAGCAATGTGCCTGCCCAAGCTGTGGAGGTGATCTCCCAGAGACTGGGACCTCTGAACTGGGGAGCTAGGATGAACCCTTTTCTCAAGCTGTTTCTCTCAAGAGTTTGCTACACCAATTAAAAACTGACTGAGCAATCTGAAAATGCTGAGCTGGCTGCTGAGTTTGTAGCTGACAGGGAGGTGGCCATGGCCCTCCTGCTTGGTTTTCATCTCTCTTCTCTGAAAGACATGTATCTCCCCTGTCAACAAGATTTAACTGGGAGGTATTAGCAGGCATCTCTGGTACTGCTTCTAAACCTCACTTCCCCACAGTTCCTTTTAAATCCTGGCGCATGAGCTCATAATATATAACTGTTAGCTTACAGAATATATGGCTTCCTCTGGATTCTAAAAAACGAATTTCTTCTTTACTCTGTCATAACCAACAATGCAGAGCTATGCATATGAGGGAACAGGACATGCGAGAACAATAAGAAAACATCTTGAGATTTTGCCTTCGATCCTACTTCACCTGCTTTCTTGAGTTACTTTTATATGTAATTGGCAGCAGCTGGTTTTCTACTTCCTCATTATCCTTTCTATATATAATCTCCTTCTCAGCCTGATATCTGGTGGGTTTGCCCCTGGAAGCTCTTTTGTTCCTTTTAGCCAGACTGATCTGTAACATCATGTCTAACTGTAGGAAAGTTTAGTAGGGGATCTGGTGACCAGGTAGTATACAGGGATGCTGGAGTTACCTAAGATGGAAGGCAGCCATTGTTAGATGTAGGTCCTTAGCTGCCCAGGGAACTTGAAAAATGTGCTTAGCAGAGGCATCCTTCTGGCTGAGGCTATGTGGCAGCTTGGGTAAACATGCTGTGTCATCTTGGACAGTCTCCCTGGCAGCCCCATGCAGAACTGCAGCAGCTGCTGCTTCCCTGAAAGGAATGAGAGCTCTCCTATGAGAAAGCAAGTTGTAAACTTGGGAGCTGGGGAAACACTCTGGGAAGGAAGCCGAGTAACCCCAGGGGATTCAGAATATATGGATCCCCACTTTGCCACTTGAATTGGGTGTTCTATGGGTTTTAGCTGGGCTTATCTAGGCCTCATGTGATGGGTTTATGTTCATAGTTCAGCCATTACTGTGGCTCAAGTTTGAAGTAGTAATACAAGCATGATATGTAAATATATGTGCAAAATATTTTGTTTTAACATTTTTTTCTTCCCAGTATTTCTAAAGTTTTCTGTATTTCCTGAGGGAATTTTAGTAGAAACCCATAATTCTTTCATTTTTAAAGGACAGAGCTCTTCTGTCTGTGTACACACACGTGCACATTTGGTGTGTATGTGTAGCTCTTCCGTATATGTACACATGCATGTGCACATTTGGTGTGTGTGTAGCTCTTCTGTATGTACACACCCATGTGAACATGTTGGGTGTGTGTGTGTGTGTGGCTCTTCTGTATGTGTACACACACGTGCACACCTTTGGTATTGGTGTGTGTTGCTCTTCTGTATGTGTACACCCATGTGCACATGTTTGGTGTGTGTAGCTCTTCTGTATGTGTACACACACATGTGCACATGTTTGGTGTGGGTGTGTGTTGCTCTTCTGTATGTGTACACACACATGTGCATGTTTGGTGTGGGGGGGGGCCTAAAGTTGACATCAGTGTCTCTCGATGGTTCCACTCTGTTTACTGAGGCAGGGTCCCTAAGTGATCCTAGAGCTTCCAGTTCTAGACTAGCCAACTTGCCCTGGGGACCCTCTGCCTTTCAAGGCCTGGGATTCCTGGTAGCTATCTTGCTTGCTTGTCTTTTATGTGTATTCTGGGGATCCAAGTCCTGTTCCTCATATTCACTAACCTCAAACTCATAATCTTCCTGCCTCTGCCACCAGAACATTAGGGTTAAAGGCATGTGCTACCACACTCAGCTTTTTGTACCTTTAACATTTGTTTTACTCTTCTGATTTCCTTATGATCCAGGTGTGGTGGCACTTGCCTTTAATCCCAGAACTCAGGAGGCAGAGGCAGAGGCAGGTGGAGCTTTGTGAGTTCAAGGGCAACCTGTTCTGTGTGGTGAGTTCCCAGACAGCCAGGGCTACGTAGAGATACCCTGTCTCAAAAACAAAACAAACACACACACAAAAAAAATTAACAACAAAAAACTGGTTTACTCTCATGATTTCCTTATGAAAGTGAATTTGGGTTTCTACTAAACCCACAATTCTAAGAATATTGTAGTGTAATGACTTTTCTCTGCTCCTATATTATGACTTCATGAGTTGTCTGTGACAACACACCTATTTGTTCCAAGTTGACAGATGTCTGAAGTCCTTTCTACCCTGTTGAATTCACGAGTACTCTCAGAGGGACTTAAATCTCCCACCCCTTGTCCTGAGTTTGGTTTGCTTGGGTGACCCTGGACCTTTTGTCACAGGAAAGTGCTACAAGAAGAGTGTGACAAGAACCAGCAGACATCAAGAAATGGCAAGATATCCCATAGAGCCTGGACTGAGCAACAGCAGTGCTGTGTGGGGGATCTGAGACAGCAAGCCATAGAAGGACAGGGTAGAGTTCAGAAGGAGCCAGAACTGGACCAGACACATAACAGCCAGCAGATAGAAGACAGTAGGTGTCTTTGTCTAAGGTGTCTGTTTCACCTGCCTTCTTCAGTCTCATGCTGCCAACCTTCTGTATTCTGGCCATTACTGTCTTTATGATATGATGGAATCTTTTGTTCTGGGAGTTCTCTCCCTTCTTTTAGAGACAAGATGCTCACACACGGGGGCTGGAAATAAGCAAGTGGACTTGTCTATGGCCTCTCAGAATGCTGCACCTCCTGCTGGCTCCCTCCAGTGTGCTTGTCTGTGCATTCCCACCCGCCCCACTTGTCCACTGTTACATTGAGGCCTACACATCTCCCTTTCTTTCCCCTTCAGTAGGGAAGCCCTGTAGCTCTCACTTGCCACATCACACTATCCAACCCTTTTATCTCCTCACAGCTCTGGCCATGACTGGAGATGTCTGAGTCCAGGCAGCCATAGGCACAAAGTGCTGACCTTCTCTCTGGGTGTTTTTGGTTCCCAGACCAGCAGTGGCTACTCAGAGGAGAGTCCTGGCTAGCCAGCTTACAGGAGATACAGCAAGGAGACAACAGTGGAGAAGAGAAAGAACTTGAGGCCTTTGTGGCACCTGATGCTTGGCTTCCAACAGTTCCTCAGATTCTACCATCCCCACTGGTCCAAAGCCATAAGAGGGTGATACAGCTGCAGCGCTTACGGAGACGCATTTCTCGGGCTACAGTGTGGAACATCAGGCAGAAAAAGATCTCATTACAGCTGGAGAGAATTATTAAGAAGCGGAGGCTCCCGGAGACCCAGAGGAGACTGGAGCAGCTCAGGGCACTCTACTGGCTCCAGGATGATGGTGCCTCCAAGGGCCCAAGTTGGGTCTCCAGCTCTAACACTACAGGACCAGGTTCTCAGCGTAGAAGCAGATGGACAACTTGTAGCTCTCTGAGCCTCCAAAGGCTCTGCAGCCAACGTTTGTCCCAGCTACACAGGTACCAGTGATGTGTACCAGGAGCAGTGTCTGGAGTTACCCAGGCAGTGTTCTTTACTTCTAAGGGCTTCTTCAGCTGTGAGGTGGAGACCTGTTTATTCCTCTGGTCCTTCAGGCTTCTCTCCTTGTCTACATATGTTTACACAATCAGACTGTTCTTATCCTTATGGAGCTGCTCTTGCTCCCAGATAATTTCTTCTTTTGAAGGGACTTGCCTCATTTTCATGTGTGTTTTAGACCTAGACTGTCCAGATGTAGTTCTCTTTATGTCCTATCCCACAGGCTTCTTTGATCCCACAGGTTGCCTCCTCCCTGAACTCACACATGACTCCCAGGTTCATGTTTGGATCTGCCTCCTCAGCTCCTCACTCCCTCTCTGCTGTCACAGGATGGGAAGCAAATTATCTCCTAGATCCCTTAGAGTAGAGGCTCATGTCTTGTTCTGTGTGTCCTTGGCCTTGCTCAGAAGAATCACACAGTGTCTGTTGCTGTTCTGCTTGCTCACCTCTCTGTTCTTTAAATAACTGGGCAGAAAACAACTTTTTATTATGGAAAAACTTTAAACTGCAAAAAATTGAGTGACTTATGCAGCACCTATTTTCAGCAGTTATAAATATGTACCACATTCATTTCTAGTCCTACCATCTTCCAAAGTATTTAAAGCAACATCATGTCGTTTTAACACCATATCTTCAAGTATGTACCTATGAAAATGTATTCTGTTATACTTACCAAATCACATCTACAAAGGTCAAGGTTGATAGCTTGATAGATTCTAAAACCTGGGACACACTCTATTTTCCCAAGTGGCTTCAAGTGTGTCTTGGTTTTTCAAATCAAGATCTAGGTGTATTTCTATACTGTCTGCCACTATTAAATCTGAAGTTCCCATAGTCATTCTTTCCTATTTCTTATCAGTGTGCGAAATGGGTCAATTCTGTAGGTGGTCCCGTTTCATAGATTTATCTGCTTGGGTCTTTATAGCTTTAAAGTTGTTCCTGCTTTCCTCACATAGCCAATTTCTTGAAATATAATTCAGTTAAACTTTTTCCTATGATAAAGCAGTTGAGGGTGGGGGTTGGGTAACAGTATGCATCTGAGACTTCTGAAAGCCAGGGCTTTGTTGTCAAAAGTCTGTTTTTGTATGTATTGAGCTGAGGACTGTAATGACATTGGCCTGCTTTCCACCTTCTTTCAAGCCATCTAAGTGGCATGCCACATTCCTTCTGTTGATAGGCCATAGGGGATATTACTTCTCTGAGATGGCTTTCCTTATCTTCACAGTGCTTTCATGAACTGGAACCCTTCCACCATGTCACCACCTCTGCCTGACCTGACTCACCAAATACCAGAGAAAACCCTATCAGCAGATTCCATTCCCCAAGCTGCTGCTTACCCTCCAAGGACAGGATACTTGGGGAGGAACAGCCTCCATCCATCAAGCTGGAGAAAGCTCTGTCCAGCCAGGGGAGCCTCAGCCAGAGGGGGAGTCTCTGCCCAAGGCACCTGTCTCACTGTGAGCCACGAGTCTGTCAATAGCCAGGAAACTGAGACATTGGGTAAGCAGCCCTGTCAGATGACCTCCCAGGGCTTAGTGACTAAGAAGCTAAAGCCAAGGGATGGTTCAAGGACCACTGCTACACAGACCAGAAGGGCTAAGGGACTAGTAGTCTCTGGCAACACAAAAACTGGATGGCAAAAAGAAGGGAGCTGTGGGACCTACAAGGCTCCTAAGGAAACCACTTCCCACTCTACTTATCTCAATGGGTCCAAGCTAGCAGCTGGGCATGGGAAAGCAGTCAAGACTTTCCAGGCAGAATCCAAACCATTTCCTCCAAGCAGGGCTTCAAAAAAACACCAGAGGGTGCTGCCAGCAGCTAGGGGCAGAGATGTTGCAAAAAAGTGCTCTCGTTTGCCTCATGGCAGTCCTTTAAAAAGACAACCTAACACAGGGAATTCAGACATTCTGGCCTCCTTCACAGATTCCAGACCTATAATGGATCGTGCAAGAGAAAAGGACAATGATTTATCTGACACTGGTAGCAGTTACTCAGTGGATTCTCTCTCTTACATCTATGCCAAAGTCCCAGAGGAGCTGTTGAAGCCAGCAGGCCTTCAGGAAAAATGGGATCTTCCAGATCAAGAGAACTCTGAAAGTGACAGCAGTCAAATATCTGAGGATTCACTTGCTGAGAAAGGGTACCAAAGCCCCCTAGAAAACTCAGGGGGTGAATGTTCTACCATGAACCATGGGCAGTCAAGGGCCAGAATTTCATGCTGTCTAAGTCGCCTCCCCAAGGCCTCTGACAGTAGTGTGTGTGCTCGAGCACATAGGAGCTTTTCTTTGGACAGCCTGATTGACACCGAAGAACTAGAAGAAGAGAGGCAAGAGGAGTCTTTTGCTGATGAGATGCCTACAGAGACTTTTTGGCACCTGCAGAAGGCCACCCTAGCTGCAGTAGACCAGGAGGCAACATGCGGGCCTAGCCCTGTCAACCACAGAACAGTAGTCAGGCTAAATGCCCTCCAGCCAAAGAACAATTCATTTTACCTTGATCCTCAGTTCCAGCTCCACTGTGAGCAGCCTGAGTCAGAACAAGCCAACTCCCTCCAAAGCATGCAGCTTTCAAGAGGGAGCCCCCTGGTATCTGTGGATTCATGGTTTTCTTGTGATTCTAAGGTCAATCTCAGCAGCCCCTCAGCAACTGTACAGTCTTTATGTCCAAGTCCTGATGTACATGGAATTCAGCCCCATGATGAGATGCCTGGACACTGGCTAAACATCGAAGAAGTAAAGCCACCAGGTACAGTCCTGCCATATAACTGCAAACTGCACCAAGACAGTGCTGAGCCAACCTGCAGTTCAGATTTGTACACAACCTCTGCTTCTCATACAGCCAAGCCCTCAGTTTGTGGAAGTCAAAGGCTCCTTCGGCCGGGAGTTGATGGTGTCTTTCAGGACAAAGAAATCCCTGACATGATCTATCAGGGCATCTCTGAAGAGTTACACAATTCTGACATGTCAAGTGTGCTGGCTCCCTCTGCCACATCATTGACTCATGTAGGCACCATTCATGAGAAGGACTGGGCTGCCCTTCAGCAAAAGTATCTCCTTGAAATCTCTAATTCTGTTTTGGAAGCTGTGAGAGAGCCCAGGCCAGTTTTCTCCTTCCTGGAGGAAGACTCAAGCTCCCTGGCTGAAGCTTCTGAAAAAGTAGATACTCACTTGCCAGTTGGCCCTGGGTTGTCTAAAAATTTAGATTTCAGCTACTTTCCAGCCCACCTGTCAAAAACCAGGCACCTAAAAGCAGAGAAAGACCATGACAGTTTGAGTGCCAACTTAGAAAGTGCTTCTGATCTCTTCAGTACCACAGAGAAGGTGAGTTATAATAGGGCATACTCAGTAGACCTAGAATCACTGACTTCTGGTTCTATAAACACACAGAGCTGTAAAGCAGGAAACAAGATACCAAATTATGTGACAGAAGCATGGGAAGTCAAACAGGCCAGCTTGGAAAGATGCCTTCAAGATAGCAGGAACCCTGGGCTGATAACTTCCTCTGGGCAATATTTCTCCCAGAAGAAGGCTTATCATAATCATGATACATTAGCCACCAAAGCAGACCAATGGCCTCAAGATGGGGCTCTTCTCAGGAAAAACACTGCTGTCCCTTCAAGACTGTTAAGTCACCACAGCCGCCCGCACCCACTGCTGGAAGAGAAGGCAGATTCTCAGCAGCAAGCCAAGGAAGCAGCTGGAACACATACAGACACTTCTTGCGCTTCCACTTCAAGTCAAGAGCTATCCCTGCACTCTGCTCCCTGGAGTCCTTTCCCATCTTCTCTACAGCCACCTCCCTTGGAAACATTCTATGTAACCAAAAGCAGGGATGCCCTGACAGAAACCGCCTTAGAGATTCCAGCCTGCAGGGAAGCCTGGGTGCCATCCCCACCCCCTAGGGAAGCCTGGGGCTTTGGTCATAGCTATCAAGTCCTCCAGAAAGCTCACTGGAAGAATAATGTACCCAAGTTGTCACATAGCCAGAATTCTAAGATTGACCCATCTCAGCAGATGACAACAAAGAGGCCAACTAACCTGAACACAGGAGAAGTTACTGAGGAACTGGAGACATGCTCTAGAAATATGAGTGAGGAAGGGAACCATGATTCTACTTACTGTTTTGTAGCTCAGAATACACATCATTTCCCTTCTGGCAGCCTCAAAGTTTGTCAATGTGGAAATCAATTTGGAATTTTAAATAAAAAGTACAGCCTCGCAGTCCACAAGGAAGGAGAAGGGGCCTCTGCATGGCACCGCTGCAGTGTTGCCTTTGATGGCAGTGAGTCAAAGACTTTGCTTTTCATTTGTGATTCCAATGCAAGTGGGGAAGAGCAGAACCCACTCCCACCACAGGTCCAGGCCTGTGGTGTACACAGCCAGTCCTCTGGAGCCAGGTCTGATTTCATTGGTAAAATCACCAGTTTAGACCTAGAGAAGGTCATACCAGAGGAAACTGATGTTTCTTTGAAATCCAGATCATTTCACTGTCGAGTAAGCAGCCCCATGATCATGGCAGGAGGTGGGAATCCAACTCACAGATGGGAGGAAAGAAATGAAACTGTGCTTCTCAGGGAAGTGATTTCCAAAGACATCCAAGAAGAGTTCAGTCTCCCAGGAACCCAGTATATCTGTGAAAGATGCCATCTAGTTATGTGTTCTCAGGAAAGAAAGCCTATTGAATGCAAGGTCCGTGGGCAGTCACAAGAAATAAAGTTCAAAGAAGAACCGTTGGGAAAGAAACAGAACAAGAGAGTTAACAATGCAGATGAAATGGCTAGGCTGATCAGGAGTATAATGCAGCTGGAAACTGGCATTTTAGAAATTGAATCCAAGCAGAACAAGCAGCTTCATGCTTCCCAAATGCCAAGAACAGAGTTTATGTTCCAGGCCCTACAGGACCAGGAGAGGGCTGACCATGTCCTGATTCCAGGAAGTTCTGGAAAACATTTATTTGTTGAGAATCAGCCATCTTTTCCAATACAGATAGAGAATGGTATCTTTGGAGACAGTGAGGCTAGGGAAATGGAGGGTAACAATGCTGTCAGTAATAATGCCCAGACCCAGAAAATCATAGGAAGCCTGTTCAGATCAGGGGGCTATGCACAGAAGAGGCAGTCTGAGAGTGAACACTCACACCCACCACCTGGAATAGAGGGACTTGCCAAGGATACGTGTGATTCTTTGGGGAAGGGCATAGCTCTCAGAGAGCCTAGCAGCATTTCCCTTCACTCAAGGAGAAAGACAGTGTTAGCTAGAGCCCTGCCATCACAGCCCAGTGTAGAAAGCTCTCCTCAAAAGGACAAACTTCTAAAAGCATCAGCTGACTTCCAAGACCAGCCTTGGACCTTGGGAAATCTTGAGGAATCAGAGACTGTGAAAAGTTTTCAAGAAAGCCGAATTGGTGAACTCCCAAGTGATTCAGGGTTGCAGGACACAAACACTCATGGGAGAGTTAACGAAATGACAGTGGAAAGGGGAGGAGATCTACAAGAAAATATGTTTTCATCCACCCAGAAACTTCCCACTTCAAGCCATCAGTGTAAGGGCACATTTTCCAGCCAGAAGACTGTCTCCCCATTCCATAACCAGACAGACTTCTCTGCAGCTCTTCCTTATGGAGAACCAAGTGGTAATCAATCCTTGCATTCTCCAAGCTCACCAAGAAGCTGTTTGCATGCCTCTGACACCAAAGGCATTTCTTTATTTGAGTACATGTTAGAGCCTACAATGCTGAAAATTAATAGAAGTTCCTTGGCAACTGGAGTAGGGCATCAGGATTATAGTGAGGCCAGAAGCAGTAGCCCACAGGGAAGTGTTACAACGGATGCTTCCACTGCACACTCTGACTGTTGTGGATCTGTGACACCCATGGTCATGAGAACTAATGATCAGTCTGTTACACCACAGAGCATTCTACTAGAGACAGAGGACTGGATAACAGTAAGCACTAGCCCCCAAGAAGACCAGAGAGGGGACTTCAGAGTCATGTCAACGGGCTTGGCTACTCAGGAAGAGCTGGGTACTGAATATGAGGCCGCTATACAAAAAGAAATAAAAACCAGTTCCTTGGATGGGGTTTCAAGGCAGACTGAAAAGAGGGTCAGTTTCCTCTTACAAGAAGACAGTAACCATGGTGAGGAGGAAAGGCAGAAGGCAGAGAAGTCCGAAGACCAACAGCCTGCTAGCAGTGCCTGCTTAACATCTTCGTCTCTACTGAGGGCACCTGATCTGGAGCCTCTGCCACTACTCGACTCCTCTATCCATGCATCCATATGCCTGGCTATCTTGGCAGAGATTAGACAGGCAAAAGCCCAGAGGAAGAAGCTTAATGACTTTGCAGCTGAGGGGACAGTCCTTCCTTATGAGACTTCACAAGAAGAATGTTTTTCAGAGGCTGCTGGTAGGCCTGGGGAGCAAATGGTTAAGCTCGGGTGGGACAGCACCAGGACTGAGGACGAAGCCCAAGGACTGCAAGTGGCATCTCCATCTGCCGTGTCAGCAGACCTCTTGGCTGCGGAGAGGAAAGCCCAAACCATGCCTCCCAGTGCAGAGGGCTTTCAGCATCTTCTCAGTCCTGAAACTGACAGAGGACCAGGGCATCATTTGCTGGCTTCCCCTCACATTGTCCCAGATCTAGAGAAAAGACATTGTACTGGAGAACCAAGGGGAGCAAGTGGATTGTCTGATTCTTCTGAAATCATGGAGAAAAAGAAAAAGAAAGAAACATCCAGCACACTGTCCTGTGTTGATCCTTTGGCCCCAGACAGGCTTCTTTCTACACCAGCTGCAGAGCAGGATGGAAGGGTAGGATCAGAGAAAGTGTCTGTCTTACCTTCTCAAACTTCTTGTGATGATCCTGGCAGGATTATGCATGGGCAGAGTCAGTTAGCTGCATGGAAAACTGCAGCTAGTATGTCCGTTGGTAGTCAGGACAGCTTCCCAGAGCATCAGGAACCTACAAGTCCAGATGGTACATGTGGAGGAGGCTCAGGTAAAATCTTAGTGACCACACAGGAAAGAAAAGCAGTCCATTCTGAATGTCAGTCTGTGATCTGTAGTGTTAGTAATTCTGCAGGCCTCTCAGGGCCTAAGCAAGACCATGTCCAGTGTTTGGATGCTTCTACTGGCTTAGAAGAAATGAAGGCAAGTCCAAAGTTATATGCTGTTCATGTAGGAGCTCCTAGAAAGGCTGAAGCAGATGCTCACGTCAAGTGGAAAAATGTTGACTCTGGCCTAGCAGAAGGCCATGGAGCTGACAGCAAAAATCCAAGGTCATTGCTAGATCAAAGACCTAGCCTGCATCTTAGAGAAGATGCTCCAGGTCTGTGCCCAGAAGAGTGCCTTGTCTCCGAAGGGAGCACTGGAGGCAGCAAGCCACTTGGCTTATCTTACAAGGAGGAAGAGAACAGAACTATTCCTTGCCCTCAGCTAACTGGTTCTCAACCTACTGATGCTCATGCCTGCTGTTCCCATTCCTCTACTCTGCCATGTTATAGAGATGGTTTCCTTAGGAAGGAAACTCTACATCCCGTCCACTTACATTTCATAGTACCATCTAGGGCTTGTGAAGTGGATGGAACAATAGAGAGCTTTTCCAAAGACTCTCTGGTGTTTTGGGCACATGACCTTGAGCACAAACATGTTAATGTAGAATATGTGCCTGTAGACAGCAGCATTCCCAACCCATCCACTGTAGCTGTTGTCTCCTCTCCAGCTCAAAGCTGTTATTCCCTTTCCACCTCGGAAGTTGAGGCAAATTGCTTCACCCATGCAGTTGCTAGTAGAAAGTCAGTTGAAGGTTCTGAGAAAAAGACCTCAAGGAAGAAGGCTAGCACTACTCCTCAGGATGCTTATTCAACTGGTCCTGCAGGCTCGCACTCTGAGCCACATACGACTTTGAAGGATAACTCTGTAGGGGAGAATATACAGGCATCTCAAGCCAAGCCAGAACCTCCTGTGGTGATTCAGGCACCACATACCCTAAATTTAAATGAAGAATCTGTTGACAGTGAGCTGGTGATGCCAGCTCAGTATGGACATTTAGGAAACATCACCAGATGCTGTTCAAAAAAGATACAACTTTCCACTGAGGTCAGGGGTCACAGTTGCTTGTGTTCCCAAGCCAATTTTATAGACAGGTTAAAACACACCTGCCACCCTCAGATTGAGACTTCGTGGGAGGAAGAAGAGCAACAGCAAGACCAGGCTTCAGGAGATGGCAAAGACCATGCCCAGGTTGGAAATCCAGCATCTTCAAATGAGGGTGGCTTTGATGGCTTTCATACTAGAGATAGTAAAAAAGAGGAGATAGTTGCAGCCAAGTCTCCTGTGTCCCAAACTTTCTTTTCAGACCCTGAAGACTCAGCTTCTCTGCCCTTCGGGCAAACTGAAACATCCCAGTTTATTACCCAGACTACTGGTCAACTCTACTCTGGAAGGGAGCAGCTGGCTCTCCGCCACAGGCACTCACTTCCTGTGATTGCGGTCTTCTCTGGCCCTAAACATGCCAGGTACTCTCCTAGACCTCATTTCTCTGTGATCAGCTCATCTCAATCTCTTCATGAATTAAATTTGAGTGTGGAGTCTCCTTCCTCAGCTGGTGAAGATGCACAGGCGCCAAAAAGATTGTGGAGTCCACATTTCAGGGGCCATTCCTCAGAAAAACCAATGTCAACATCTCCAAAGATTCAGGATTGCATTCAGAAAGCTCCATGTAATGTGAACAATAGCCCCACTGATCACAGGCCCCTGAAACCTGTCATTCCTCCTTATCCAACATCATCTACTATATCATGCATGCCAACACCTGATTTCATGACTGACTGGACGCCTGGTACTTTGGAACAGGCCCATCAAGAAAAGACAGATACACTGAATGTTCAGGATGTGCCAGAGAATTGGCACACTCAGGTAGACAAAGACATGCTGCACTTTGGTTCTAGTGACATAAATCCCTATGTCCTGCCCTGGTGTCCACAGGAACCTGTGCATATTGGCTGGAAGCAATATGTGTTTGGAAGTGTAGTTGATGTGTCTTGTAGCCAGAAATCCAAGAGCCTAATACCATCAAATATGGCTCGGTGCTCTAGCATGAATTATGCCCAGGATGACAAGAAATTCCCATTTTACTCCCATCTCAGGACTTATGCCCAAACCCGGGACCTGTCAAACATGTGCAACAGTATTGAGAATGACCAAAGTTCAAACAAAGGCTGGGAAATACCGAGTTCCTCACTTGCCATGGAGAAGCCCCATAAGTTGATTGGCTCTGAAGAAGTTGCTCCCACTCGGGATTCTGACAAGAGACCCCCGTTCAGGGGCTCTTCTGAGGAAATAGGCTGTCTGAGGAGTGAGCTGCCTGTGGCTGGAGGGAGCGCCACAGCTCCAGTAGATGAGATTGTACTGCTCTGCCCATCTGAGGCAGCCTGTGCTGTGGCACAGGCCAGGATGAATACCCTTGAGCAGGGAACACAGACCCTGAGCAGCAGGCTCCACTGGAGTTGCACTGACATATCTGCTAAGCCTGATACCAGGACAATGTCAGACTCTGAACTGGCCTCCTGGACCAGCATGCACAACCTTTCTCTTCACCTCTCACAGCTTCTGCACAGCACTTCTGAGCTACTTGGGAGTCTCTCCCAGCCAAGTGTGGTCCCAAAGGAGCAGGACATCAAGAATGATTCCCCAGATGAGGCCTCACAGGCCCTCATTGTGGACGGGTGCACTCAGACCACTGTGGATGAGGGAATCCAGACGGACCTGGCCTTACCTCCTCTGTTCTTCCAGGCCCCAGAGGCCAAGCCTCAGGAAGTCACTGTCATCCTTGAAGTAATGGACTCAGGTATCACCACCATGTTTCAAGAAAAGGGAGATGTCCCAGGAGTGTTTCACAAGAGAGGGGCAGAGGAAGCAGCAGAACCCCCAGATCTCCATGAAAGAAGCACCCACTATAAACTACAGAGCCCTCCCATACCCTCACCATGCTTGAGGTTTCAGAAAGCTCATCTTGGGCAGGACCTTACTTTCATGAGCCCCCCACCTTCTACTGATAGTTCCCCACCTCCCAGCCTGCAGCCAGAGGAATCTCCCATGGTGGTCAACAGTCCCAGCATCCCCCACCATTCAGGGCTCTTCCTTGGTGCTCCAGAATTAACCCAGGAGCCTGATACCCAGAAGCCGGGCCTCTCGAGTGCTCTGCTGGTGGACAGGGCTTCCTCTCCAATCCTTACATTTAGTGCCAGCACCCATGAGTTGAACAACACCTTAGCCTGTTTGACTTCATCAGCTCCTTCAGCTCATCCTCTTGAAGACTTCCAGGAGATTGCCATCAGTCCTGACCTTGCTGTTTGTAATCCAAGACCACTAATGGATAATTCTCAAGCTACTAATGAGTTGGGTGTCTCTCAGAGAGTTGAGTCTCTGGAAAGAGAAGGCAAGAGCCCCTTAGGAAAGAGTTCTGAGGGTTTAGTTCTTGATTCTAGCTCCCCATGCAGCCCACAGCAGAGCTCCAGTTTCCAGGTTAGTTTCTTAGGGCAGGCCCCTCAGCAGCTTCAGCCCACGAGCACCACTGGAGACCAAAGCAGACTGCCATCTCCTCCACCAAGGCACAGGAGCCTGAAGCTAAATGACAGCTTTGTGCCTGAGAAGGTGGCTTCCATAGAGCATGGTCCACAGAGAAGTAGGCAGCCAAGTCAGTGGCAGGGCCCGGTAGCAAATGAGGGTGAGAGCTCGGTGTTTATGGTGAAGCCACAGCCCAGTCCAGATCTGTCATCTTCATGGAGAGAACTTCAGCCCCTTAGTCCTTGTCCTATCTCCGATGCTGCAGGACTTCGAAGTCCTGCTGTAGAGCCACCTCAGGCCTGCCAATCTGTGGGACTGTTCTGCCCTGGTTCACATGGGTTTGTGGCCCCTGATCTCCAGCATCACAGCCTGAGGGACCTCCCAGTTCATAACAAATTTGATAACTGGTATGGAGTTCAGGATGGATCTTGTGGAGAGCTGCATGTCAGTGAGAATCTAGGGGTTGGGTGTGATTCCAGTTCTGTAGACCAAACACAAAGTTCCCCCCAACCTTCTGACAATTACAACCAGCATCCTGAGTGGCCCCGGTTGGAGCATGTCCCTTTACAAGTAGGGGTCCAGAAACCCTCACTCAGTGTGGAACTCACAGAAGCAAAATTAAACCGTGGCTTTGGGGAGGCAGATGCTCTGCTGAAGGTGCTGCAGAATGGGACAGGAGAGGTGTTTGCTCCTCAAGAACCTGCTATGTCCTCTTTGGGGGAACTCTACACCAGGTAAGGGTCCTGGGCCTGGAGGGTAAGGGAAGGCAAATTAAGATAGGACCCAAGGAAACTTAACTGTAAGCTATTCACTCTGTCCTTGCTCCCCTCAGGGTTCTTCCATGGGGTCAGAGAACTTGAGGGTTAAGACCATGTAGGACCAGCTTTAGTGAATCAATCACATTTTGTTTCAGGCAGAAAAGGACTATAGAGACCCTCAAAAGAGAGAGGGCTGAACGACTTCATAACTTTCGTCGAACACGAAGCCTCAGTCCCCAGAAACAACTCAGCTTCCTGCCCAACAAGGATCTCCCTGCCTGGGAACTTGACTTGCCCAGCCGACGCCGAGAATATCTGCAGCAGCTGAGGAAGACTGTTGTGGAGACCACTAGGTAAGAGTGAGTATGGAGCCTGCAGGAAACAGGCTGTGTGGGAGTTGGGCTGGGGTTTGAGCATTCCAGAGCCTTTTTCTCTGGATAAACTGAGGTAGATGTTGGGGTAGGGGGCAAATGGAAATAGGTTGTATAGGAGAGAATGGTGCAGAGAGGTGGAGATGGGCAGAAAGTCATGGGAAAGCATTAGACAGAGGGACTCACATGTGCAAATCTGTGTGCCTGGGTCTTAGAATGGCTTGTTCCTCTTTCTAGAAACCTCTCCTAAGAACATAAAATGATGATTTTGTAGACAGCAGGAGGTTGTGCTGAGTCTGCTGGGGTGGATAGGACTATACTTTATGCACTCATCATGTTAGAAGGTGTCTTTCCACCCCGTGAACTTCCCTAGGATCCCAGAACCAGCATCAAGGTCAGCCCACCCACCCTCTGACATTGAGCTGATGCTTCGAGACTATCATCAGGCCCGTGAGGAGGCCAAGGTGGAGATTGCCCAGGCTCGGGATCGGCTCAGGCAGAGGACTGAACAAGAAAAGCTGAGAATTCGTCAGCAGATCATCTCCCAGCTACTGAAGGTGAGGAATGAGGTGATCCTCTACTTTAGGACAGGCCTGGAACCTGGGCCAGATCTTAGTCTCTGGCAGCCTGTGGGTCTGAATACACTTGGAGGTGTAGGACTCGGCTTTCAGCCCAAAGCTGGGCTCATATTCCCTTTACACCTTCATAGACCACTCTAGTTGCAGACTAGAGTGTGGAGGAAGAGGCTTCTCTGTGGAGTCAGGAATGTGGGAAGCATGGAGAATGGTGGCTTCTGGGAAGTAGGTGGGAGGACCAGGAAAGTGAGTGGCAGCAGCTGTGGAGGTGAGAGGGAAGGTTGGGAGAGAGAATGTGGTAGAGAGGGAGTATCAGTAGCTGCTTTTATCTGTCTTCTTCCCAGGAAGAGGAGAAACTACAAAGTCTAGCCAACTCCAGCTCCCTGTGTACCAGCTCCAATGGAAGCCTGTATTCTGGTATTACATCTGGTTACAACAGCAGCCCAGCCTTCTCAGGCAACCTCCAGTCCCTAGAGGTTAAGGTGAGTGGACAGACATCAGGAAGTTTCTGAGATGAAAGTATGTGTAGGACCTGTGCCTTTTCAAGTTCTCTGCTGATCCCTTCCCATGTGCTTTTAGTTTAGGGCTGCCTTCCTCTCCCTTTAATCTTGCATCTCTCTCTCTCTTTCTCTCTCTCTCTCTCTCTCTCTCTCTCTGTGTGTGTGTGTGTTTAAGTTTTGTTTTATTTTTAATTATATGTATGTATGTGTTTCTGTTTGTAGGTACATGCATGTGAGTACTGGTGTTCATAGAGGCCAAAGGCTGATATCAGATCCCCATACAGCTGAAGTTACAGGTGGTTGGTTGTGAGCTGTGTAACATGCGTGCCAGAAATGTAGCCTGGGTAGTACACAGCAGGGCATGGTGGTGCGGGCTTTTAATCTTAGTACTCAGTAGGCAGAGGCAGTTGGATCTCTGTAAGTTTAAGGCCAGATGGGTCTATATTGTAAGATCCAGGATAGACAGAACTACATCGTGAACCTTGTCTCAAAACAAAACAAAAACAAAACCCAGCAAATAAACAATACACATTAAATTTTATTGATTTATATACTTTTGATGATGATGTTTGCCCTTTTAAAAAGATTCATTACTGAGCTGGAGAGATTGTTCAGTGGTTAAGAGCACTGGTTGCTTTTCCAGAAGTCCTGAGTTTGATTCCCCACAACCACATGGTGACTCACAACTGTCTGTAATGAGATCTGGTGCCCTCTTCTGGCCTGCAGGGATACATGTAGGCAGGACGCTGTATATATAGTAAATAAATAATAAATTTTTAAAAAAGATTTATTTATTTTTGAGACAGGTGCTCACTGTATATAGCCCTACCTGGCCTGGAACTCATTATGCAATCCAGGTTGTCTTTGAACTCACAGAAACCCACCTGCCTCTACCTTTGGCTCCTGAGTGCTGGTATTAAGGGCACATGTACCATCATACCTAGCAAGGTATGCATGTGTACCACATGAGTACCCATGGAGATTAGATGAGCGCATCAGATTCTGAGACTAGAATTACAGACAGTTGTGAGCCACCATGTGGGTGCTCGGAATCAAATCCAGGTCCTCCGGAAGAGCAGCCAGTGCTCTTAACACTGAGACATCCCTTCAGCTCCAAACTTAAGTTTTTATTTTATCCTAAATAGTAGATACTATTTTAGGATAAGATCGTAAGTAAAATGGTATTGTCTTTAGACTTTTAAAGACTTAAGACTATTAGAGATAGAAATATTAAGCAGCTTGTTTTATGTTTGTTGTTGTAGCACTGAGCTAACTGAAGGAATGCTAAGCTAGCATAATAGGTGGTTTGTCCAAATCTACAAGGTCAATGAAGATACTCTGAAGAGACTGTTTGAACTGAGATTAGAATGGCAATGAGATTCAGAAGAACTGAGTGGTACTAGTGTTGGTAGAGAGGCAGTCTAGGAAGGGAGGCCTTGGAGTGTGAAGAACCTAGCAGGGGCCTGTGTGGATGGAATATAGAGCAAGATGGCTGAATGGCAAAATAATGTATTGAGAATTCTGTCTCCTTTCTAGTCTGATGTTATGTCACAGAAAGGATCTTTTTAAATGATAGAACACACACACACACACACACATATTAGAATAATTGGATTGCAAGAGGAAGGGACAAGAGCAGCCATGGGAAGACTGTTAGATGACCATGACAGAATTGAGCAAGATGGTGAATGCTTGGTTTTAGTGTTTCCAGTGAAGATCACCAGATACAGGTGCAAGGAGAAGAGAAGTTTCTTGGTGACTGGTTGGATGTGGGAGATGAAGCATGGAGTTGGAAACAGCATGCACTCCTTTGTTAATTCCCATGGTGTGTGCTATGTATGTTTGGGTGCACATGCCACAGTGTGTGTGTGGAGAGCAGAGGGTAACTTTATGGAGTTTGTTCTCTTCTTCCATCTTTATGTGTACCCTGGGGATTGAACTCAGGTTGCCAGGCTCATATGGCAAGTGCCTTTACCTGCTCATCTCTGAAATCACAATTGACCTGAGGTAATGACCATGGCAACAACAATGAAGGATGCTGGAGAAGGACTAGGTTGTTGGGGGGAAAGTTGGGAGTTTGATATTTACTTACTATGTTGAAGGTGCTTCTGAAGATTTCAACTTAGAATCAAGAAGAAGCTAGTTAGAATCAAGAAGGCAGCTGGAAACATGAAGTGCTCAAAGTAAGGCCTGTCTGGAGAGAAATATTTAAAATTCATATTATAAATTAAAATGGACATAGTAAAACAAATATCTAAATAGTGGCATACACCATGTGACATGAAGGGATGTTTCCCTCCCCAGAAGTATTCATCTTAGTCACATGGATAGTATAAACACATATGAATATGCACATGGACAGTGTATATACCCATATTAATATGCACATGAATAGTGTGTACACCCATATGAACATGCATATGGATAGTGTATATACACATGTGAACATATGCATAGATAGTGCATATACCCATATGAACATGCACATGGACAGTGTATATACCCATATGAATATGCATGTGGATAGTGTGTACACCCATATGAATATGTACATAGATAGTGTGTACACCCACATGAACATGCACATGGATAGTGTGTACACCTGTATGAATATGCACTTGCTGGACCTGGGATTCAGTGGGAAAAGTGCTTGTTGCTAAGACATGAGTTCAGATCCCAGATCCACATAGTGGAAGGAGAGAACCAATTCCTGCAAATTGTCCTCTGACTTCCATATGCACTTTTTAAACACTTTTTTAAAAAAGATTTTCTTATTTATTATGTATACAGTGTCTGTCTGAATGCATGCCTACAGGCCAGAAGAGGGTGCCAGATCTCACTACAGTTGGTTGTGAGCTACTGTGTGATTGCTGGGAATTCAACTGATGACTTTTGGTAGAGCAGCCAATGCTCTTAACCACCAAGCCATCTCTTCAGGCACCCCCCTGCCCCTTTCAAAATGCAATTAAACCAAGGAATATGTCAGGATTTTTTTCTCCTTAAAAATACCTTTGGATTAGCCTGTCAGTAGGTTTATTACCAACTCACTCTTTTTCATAGCTAGTGTTTCATTTTTCTCTTTTATTGTTTTTAATAGGACTCTTTGTATAGATAATACATTCATGTAGTGGAAGAGCCAAAAAATAGGAATGTATCTTCCATTTTATTTATTTTTGACACAGCGTCTCACTATAGATACCTGGCTGGCCTACATCTAGCTATGTAAGCCAGGCTGGCCTCAAACTCAAGAGATCTGCCTCTGCCTCCCTAGTGCTGGGTAGGATTAAAGATGTGTGTCACTGTCCAGAGCAGATCTTTCTTAATTCTTCATGCTGTCTGTTTGTTAGCATTTTTTCTTTGCTGTGCAGAAGCTTTTGCATGTGATATAATCTCAACTG
Source organism: Phodopus roborovskii (assembly GCF_943737965.1). Taxonomy (NCBI): domain Eukaryota; kingdom Metazoa; phylum Chordata; class Mammalia; order Rodentia; family Cricetidae; genus Phodopus; species Phodopus roborovskii. Next base: position 32,527,755 of record NW_026126416.1, on the reverse strand, counting down.
TCAATTTTATTTATTTAATTAATTTTTTGAGACAAGTTTATTTGTATAATCCTGGCTATCCTAGAACTCAATCTGTAGATCAGGCTGGCCTAGACCTCAGATATCCACCTACCTCTCAGGCCTTCTGAGTGCTGGGATTAAAGGTGTGTGCCTAACTCAACTGTCAATTTTAAAATTTTGTAGCCTGGCTCAGTAAATCATCGTGCCAGTTTTGAAGTATTTCCTCTGTTTTCCTATAGTAATTTTAGAGCTTCATGTCAAACACTAAGATTTCTGATCCAGACCCTGGGATGGTGGTACACACCTGTCATCCAAGCTTTTGGTATGTTGAAGACAGATCATGATTTCAGTCAAGATCATCTGTGGTGTATAGAAAAGAAAATCTTTCTATCCATTTTGAGTTGATTTAATTATGGTGAGAGATGAGGGTCCAGACCCAATATTGTGCATGTACTACTCATTCTAGTGACATTTGTTAGGCTGTTTATTCTCTAATGTTTGTTTGGGAACCTTTGTTAATTAAGAATCAATTGGCTGTGGATGTAAGATTTATTTCTAGATTTTCCGTGGTCTGTGTATTTTTATGTCAATACCACATTGTTTTTGTTACCATGGTTCTGTAGTCTGCCTTGAAATCAAGTATTGTGAACCATCCAGCTTTGCTCTTTTTACTTAAGTTTTCTCTGTTTAGGAATACATTTTCATGTAAAGTTAGGATTAGCTTTTATATTTCCATGAAGAATAGCATTGACATTTTTATGAGGATTATGATGAATCTGTCAGTTGCTTTGAGTGTTGTGGACATGTAATTGTATAATTCTTCCAAATAGTGAACTTTGGGGAGGAGGTATTTCCATATTTGAATTTAAAGATTTTAAAACTTTAACTTAAATATAAATGTGTGTTGAGGAAAGTTTCAGCTCTGCCAGCCTGGTTCCACAACTGCTTCAGCCCCAAATAAACACATGGAAGCGATATTGGTTATAAAACTGTTGGCTGGTGGCTAGGGCTTCTTATTGGCTAGCTCTGTCTTAATTATTAACCCATTACTATTAATCTATATATTTCCACACGGTCTTGTCTTACCATAGAATACCTTACTTATCCTCTCTTCCCAGGATCATATCTCTACTGCTGTTCACCTATACTTCCCAGAATTCTCTTCCTCTGGTAGCCCACCCTATTCTTCCTGCCTGGCCACTAGCCACACAGTGTTTTATTCATCAACCAATAAGAGAAACATAATCACAGGACAGCCCCATCATGTGTGTGTTTGTTTAATGTGTGCACCGGATTCCCTGGAATAGAGTTACAAGCAGATGTGGATGCTGGAAACTGAAGTGTGGTGCTTTGGAAGAGCAGGAAATACTCTTAACCTCTGAGCCTCTCAGTGCCTGTCTTCAATTTCTTTCTACAGTGTTTTGCAATTTTCACTGTGTAGGTCTTTTTCTTTGTTAATTTTATTCTTAGCCATAAAATAAACAAAACACCTATTATGGGTGGGATTATTTTTATGATTTGTTTTTTAATGGTATTTTGAATTTCTTAAAAATTTTATGCATAAGTATGTGTGCTTGAATATGTATATGTGTATCATGTGTGTGTCTGGTACCCGTAGATATCAGGAGGGCATCAGATCCCTGATGGTGTTAGAGACAGTTATGAACTACCACATGGGTACTGGGAACTGAACTAGGTCCTCTAGAAAAGCAGCTCTTTTTTGTTTGTTTTGTTTTCTTGAGACATGGTCTCGATTGTGTAGCTCTGGCTGTGTAGATCAGGTTGTCCTTGAATTCAGAGATCTGCCTGCCTTTTCCTCCCAAGTACTGGGATTAAGGTTGTGTGTCAGTATGCCTGGCTGCAGCATGTGCTCTTAACTACTGAGCTATCTTTCCAGTTCATCAATGTATTCTTGAATTCTGTTGAGAAGTTTTTTTGTTGAGAAGTTTTGCATCTGTATTCATCAGAGAATTTGGCCTACAGCTTTGTTGTTATATAGTTATTGTTATAGACTTTGGCAACAGGATAGTACTGGCTTCCTAGAATAGGTTTGGTTGTGTTCCTTTCTTTTCTATTTTATTGAACAGTTTGAAGAGCATTGGCATTAATATCTAAGGTTTGGTAGAATTTGGTAATGAAGTCACCCAGTATTGGACTTTTATTGTGGTTTTAGTCTTGCTTCTTGTTATAGATCTATTTTTTCATGTCCACTTGATTTTATTTTAGTTGGCCCCTATCTAGGAATTTATCCAGAGCTAGATTTTTCCAGCTTTTAGGAATCTAGATTGTCAAATCATTATCCTCTGGATTTCACTGGTACCTGTCATACTCTGCCCCCTTTTCATCATTTTAGTAATTTGGGGGCAGTTGACTCAACTAGAGTATCCCTTGTTTCCCTTCTGTGTCACATTTGTTCCCTGCATGCTCTCTGCAGGTTTGAGTCAGTCACTCTACTAGGCCAGGTCTTGTTCATGAGGTGGCTTCCCTACTGCAAGTAGAGTGGAATTTCTTTTGGTTTTTTTCAAGACAGGATTTTTCTGTGTAGCCTTGGCTGTCCTGGAACTCACTGAGACCCACCTGCCTCTGCCTCCCAAGTGCTGGGATCAAAGTGTTTGCCACCATGCCCAGCTATAAAGTAGAATTTCTATGGGACTTCAGAGATGGCGACAGGGATTTCTGATGCCCAGAGCCATCCAAATTCAAACAGTAGGTCCATTGTCAAAATGCTTCTGTCTACAGCACCCTAGGGGATGGCTGGGAGTTAAAGTGAACCCTCTCCCAAAGCCAGGCTGTGAAGATTCCAGACTCCTTATCTAGCTAGGCTGTAAGCCTGTGAGGTTTGTGTGGGTGTCATCCCAGTATCCAGGCTGGCCCAATTTGTGCTAATGAGTTTTCTTGAACTCTGTTTATCTTTCACCCCCCCCCCCCCAAGAAGGGAGTCTTTTGGGCAATGAAGCTTGGGCAAGTGCAGGGATATTTTGTTTTTCCTGCTGTGTTCCTTTCTCAGTTCTTTGGAAGCCACAGGTTTTAGTTTGCCATTGTGTGGAATCAATCTCATTGCTCTTTGGTTGTTGTTCCTGGAAATGTGACATTACAATAGTCTGCTTTTGTATTTGTGGAGGAATAAGTGACTGGCACCAGGCCCAGAATGTTTGTTCTCAGGTCACATGTGTCACATTGCACACACTCAGAAATGAGGCTATCATATTGGACAGTCCCCTTTCTCTAGATTTCTTTAGGACTGTAGAGGTATCATGTCAAATCCTAGACATCTCACCATGTCCTTACAGTGTTACTTTGTGCTTCTGTCCTGTAGCTGCATTAGCTAGATCCTGAGTAGGGGATAACTAATGTCCTCATCTTTTTCTAGATGTTAATTAGCAGGATGCTTCTATTATTTCATACTAGATTTTAAACAGATATAATTTACCATTAAAGGAGCATGTATGATTTTCTAGGGCATCACATTTCATATTTTGGAGATTGTCATTTTATGTATTTGTTCATATTGGCTAATATGAAACTATTTTTGCATTCTTGGAATTTTCTAAATACACACCAAATATTTACAAGTGATGCATTATTCTTTTTATACTTTATTTTATGTCCATTGATATTTTGCCTACATTGATATTTTGTCTGGGTGAGGATGTCAGATCCCTGCAACTGAAGTCACAGTTTAGAATTGCAACGAGGGCGCTGGGAATTGAACCTGGGTCTTCTGGAAGAGCAGCCAGTGCTTATAAGCACGGAACCACCTTTCTAGCTGCCCTCCTTTTTAAATTTGTTCTTTCAAGACAAGGTTTCTCCATGTAGTAGCCCTGGATATCCTGAAATTCACCAGGAGTATTATTCTTTTAATGTGCTATTGCAGTCTGATAATTTTTAAGGGTTTCTATATATTTTTTCTATAGTACTTATCTATTTGTTATGTATACAGTATTCTGCCTGCATGTATGTCTGCACCAGAAGAGGGCACCAGATCTCTTTACTGATGGTTGTGAGCCACCATGTGGTTGATGGGCATTGAACTGAAGGACCTCTGGAAGACTAGCTAGTGCTTTTAACCACTGAGCCATCTCCCCAGCCCCAATTTTTCTATAGTTTTTATATTCCAATTTTTGATATCAGTGTTACATATGAAATAATTAATGTACTAACTAGTGTTTTTCTGCTTTTGATCTTTTAAATTTTTTAATGCTATATTTTTCTTGATCCCAATATTCTTTGACCCATAGAGCATAAGAGATATATTTTGGCCTGATCTATAAAATGGGTCTCTGCCCCCAATGCCAATCTAGTTGTCATAGCAATATTAATTCATTATTATAGCTAGAAATTACTAGTGCAGTACTGTCAACATATGACAAACTGAACACTGGCTTCAGGAAGCTCAATGCTGGGAAACACATCTCTTTATGTTTAAATACTTACACTTGTGAAAAGGGAGAGGTGGAGTCAAGTGGAGAAAGATGATGATTAGGGAAAGGGATTCTGACAGTTACAGATGTAAAGCTGACTCAAGACTGTTGTAGCAGGACAGAAAGTAAGGAAGGGGTAGAACTGATTGTCATTTAAATTTTTTTTTTTTTATATTTCTCTAGTGTGTACATATGATGCATGTACCATGTCACACATGTGGAGGTCAGAAGACAGTTTTCACTATCAGTTCTGTCCCAGGTACTGTCATCCTCAGGATTGGTGGCAGGTGCCTTTACCTGGTGAATGTTTTTGTTCCACCGAGGAGCTGGCTTAGGTAGTTTACTAACCAAAGACAGAAGAGATCCAGAGGTCCTACAATGGGACTTGTGGCTCAGTATTGCACTTGGCCAGGGCAAAGGTCCACTGTCCAGAGCTCATTGCTTCTCCCTCAGCTCCCCTTCACTATGACTTCATTACCCACACGAAACCCCTCCAGTGATGGCCTGCTTCCTGCTGCCACCATGATACAGGTGGCTTCTTAACATAATTCAGCAGAGGGCCCCATGGTCAGGTACTGGTTATCCCAACTGCCATGGCCCCTGATCCACAAGCAACCCTTTAAGCCTGTGGCCTAGATAATGAAGCAGTCTTGGCTGGTACCTATTGCTCTTGAGGGCATCTGTCTTAGTTATTTTTCTGTTGCTGTAAAGAGACACCACGACTAAGGCAACTCTTAGAAAAGACAGCATTTAATTGGGGGCTGGCTTACAGTTTCAGGGCTTAGTACATTATCGTGGCAGAAAGCATGGATGGCAGCAGGCAGGCATGTGCTGAAGAAGTAGCTGAGAGCCATATTCTGATCCAGAGAGTGACACTAGACCTGGCATGGGCTTCTGAAACCTCAAAGCCCACCCCAGTGACATACTTCTGCAACAAGGCCACACCTCCCTTAATCCTCTCAAATAGTGCCACTCCCTGTTAACCAACAGTGTCAGCCTAGGTGAGTCCAAGGGCTTGAAGGCTTCCAAAGCATTTAAATATATGAGCCTTTGGGGGCCATTACTTATTCAAACCACCACAGCATCCAATATCCTGAAATCCCATTGTAATTGCTAGTGGAAGACATTTCTGGATCTCCCATTCTAAGCATCCTCTGTTCTACAGGAGGACTCTCGAGTACCAGATGTCCGAGACACTTGGATAGGGGACTGGTGGGGCAGGTCCACAGTGAGGAACAGTCAGCTGTATCTGACCGGGTCTTCCTGGAAGAGCTTAGCTCACAGTGAGTAGCAAGCTTGGGGAATGACAGCCATGAGATTAACTGGCCCAAGACTTGGTCCCATACCACTGTCCCACCACCTTGGTGTTCAGGTCATTACAGAGCCTTCATCTCTTTATTGTAGGCTGCAGAGCCTCCCTGGGCAGTGGCTCTCCTTCCAGTCTATCCAGTTTAGGAACCTGCTTCTCCTCCCACTACCAGGATTTGGCCAAACACATTGTCAACACCTCAATGGCTGATGTGAGTCTGTGCCTATTCCTTTGCCCCTTCTGTTGGCTATAGCCAAACTTATGCTGGATGGGGAGGAGCCAGGCAGATTAGGGTCACCAAGGCATTGGGAGCTTCAAGTACTCTTCATCTTGACACATGATGGGCACTTAGTAAATGTTAGCCAGAACTGGTGAACCCTCTATCTACCCTCTATCCCCAGGTAATGGCTGCTTGTTCAGATAATCTCTACAACCTCTTCTGCCGCCAGGCAACAGCTGGCTGGAAGTAAGTTATCCTGCAGTGCTTGGTCTCTCTGCTATCATTCCCTTCCTTCTCTGCTTTGGTGTCCTGGCACACCTCATGCTGGTGGCCTCTTTTCTATTCCTTGCCTCCTGTGTCCCCCAGCTACCAGGGTGAGGAACAGAAGGTACAGCTTTACTACAAAGAATTCTCTTCTACTCGACACGGCTTCTTGGGTGCAGGTGTGGTACCCCAACCGCTCTCTCATGTGTGGGCAGCTGTGAGTGATCCCACTCTGTGGCCTCTGTACCACAAGCCCATCCAGACAGCAAGGCTGCATCAGCGAGTGTCCAACAGTATCAGCCTTGGTAAGTTCAAGGGCCTGAAGGCTTCCAAAGGCCTAGACAGGGGGTGGAGGTAGAAGTTTGGAGCAGCACTGTTGGGAGCTCCAGATTGCTAGGCAAGATTGTGCTAGAGATCTAGTAATGGAGTAAAGTGGGGCTTCTAAACATGGAATCTATCTGTCCTTCTAGTGTACTTGGTGTGTGACACCACACTCTGTGCGCTGAAGCAGCTGCGGGATTTCTGCTGTGTCTGCGTGGAAGCCAAAGAGGTGCCTATATTGCTAGTGGTAAAATGTTTTGGGATAAACTTGGGCTGAGGTACAAATTAGTGGGTACTAGGGCAGGGTGGTTTAAGGGCCAACTAGTCATCATCCTGACTATACTTAAACATGTCCCTGTTTTGTCATTACACAGGCAGGACTCACATGTATCTCTGTCCCTAGGGGCACCTGTCAATCATGGCAGCTCAGTCTGTGTATGACACATCCATGCCAAGACCCAGCAGAAAAATGGTTCGAGGAGAGATCCTGCCCAGTGCCTGGGTCCTGCAGCCTGTCATCATGGAAGGGAAGGAAATAACCAGAGTCATCTTCCTTGCCCAGGTGACACAGCACTGCATCCTGTCTCATGGCATACCTTGGGGTATTTCTCTCCAGCTGCATAGAATCCCCAAGTTGCTAAGACATCTGGCTAGAGTAGGCTCACAGCAAGGGGAATCAAAGAGGGGGAGGGGGGATGAGCAAATTTATAGTCTTCATGAAGCTCCCAGCACCAGAGATTGGCTTCATATCTTATGGATTGTTGAGTTGAAAGCAGTAGCAGAGCAGAATCCTAATTCACCACTCTCAGGCCAACTCCATCATTGGGGAAGGGAAGGCTGGTACTTAGATCCAAACTCAGGAGCCCAAGTGCATCTTCAGTCACCACTGCCAGAGTGGCTGACCCTGGTCTGTCTGCACCTTCACTTCTTCCTTCTCCTTCCAGGTGGAGCTGGGTGCACCAGGCTTCCCTCCTCATCTTCTGAATTCCTTTATCAAACAGCAGCCATTGGTTGTGGCCAAGCTGGCATCCTTCCTTGGTAGTTAGTATTGGGCCATGGAGCAGCATTGCTGAGATGTAAGCCCAGGACTCCTGGGAACTCTATAGCTGCTTCTATACTCTGAGGCAAGAAGAGCCCAGGCTGCCTATGGTAGCCAACTATGCGATGACACCAGCCCACTAAGGCCACCAAAACCAGTACTTAGTACTTGGTTACCTCTGAAGAGTGAGCAACCTGAATCTCCTGGCCCTGGCTGTCCAATGAACTCAACTCACCTTTAAAATTTCTTTATTTTCTGCCTCCGGGACTCAACGACACACCAAGTGTTCAAAGGCTGGAAAAAGCACAGCCTGCAGAGCTGGGGACTGCAGTGCCTTGGCAAGGTGACTCCTTGGCAGACAAGCACTAGCCAAGGGTGTTCTGAATCTGCCTCCAATATTCAGCTCCATTTTGTGATGGAGTAACAAAAAGGACCAAACCAGTTTAAAGAATCAACTGCACAAACCAGACTCTTGATTTAGAATTGTTTTCTCTCACTGAATGTTTATGAACACTTTACCATTCATATTTACAGACACACACACACACACACACACACACACACACACAAACACACCATTTACTGGGCCACTGTGTGTTACTGGTACAGTCAGTCTACCTTGAACTAAGTACAATGGGAGACCACTACAGAAACAGACAAGATATGGGACCTGAAGACACTGCAGTAATGGCTAGGAGCTGCTCCATGCTGCTTGCTGACATGGTAAGAGGATTTCAACCAGATTGTCAAGGTCTGGTAGGCCTTGACCTTGTCCAAAACTTATGCCTCAACCTCCCAAATGCTGGGATTATGAGCCACCACACCTGGACCTACTTCTTTTTATATAAATCTATTGACTGAGTAGGCTATGGTGGCCATATGCCTATAGCACTCTGGTAGTAGAAGCAGGAGGACCAGAAGTTCAAGATCACCCTCAGGTAAACAGCCTGGGATACATGAGAGCCTGTCTCTATTGACCATCTTTTTAAGTACTGAGCTTAACTGTTCTAATATGATAGAATGGAAAAATGATTGTTTACTTGTATCTTGGCCTGGTGGAACACTCTGAAGATTTTTCCATGTTAATCCAGAAATGGTAGGGAGAAGAAATTCCCTTTAATCCCAGCAGAGGCAGGTAAATCTGTCTAAAGAGCTAGTTTCAGGACAGCCAGGAGTACACAAAGAAACACTGTGTCGGGGAAAAAAAAAAAATCTATTTCTGCCACTCCAACTTTTTGGTGGAAAAAGATACTCTTATGGAGATAGAAGAAAGGTTAAGGGGTAAATTTCTTTGCAAGATTTTTCTAATTTCTTAGAGTATTCCCATATTGCCAATTGAATGTTTGAAATTTTGCTTTAGAATTTATCATATGGTTAATATTTGGCAATACTTGATAATATCCTGTTATATAATTGCCTACTGATTTCCTTTCCCTTCCCCCTTGCTTTTATTTTCCCCCCAGTCAGGATTTCACTGTATATGTAGCTCCACCCTCCCAAGTCCTAAAGACAACGAGCCAAACCACCGTGCTCAGTTTCCGCCTCTTTTCATATAAGTGCCTTACTGAGACTTGGCCAAAAACAGTCAAAAATACTTGTTTAAAAAAAAAAAAATAATAATCCAGGTGCTGGTGGCACACACCTTTAATCCCACCACTCAGGAGGCAGAGAGGCGTGGATCTGTGAGTTCGAAGCCAGCCTAGTCTACAGAGTGTGAACTCTAGGACAGCTAGGGCTACACAGAGAAAGCCTACCTCAAAAAACTGAAAGAACCCTGAGTATCATGATGGCAGTATCTACTCATGGTCCAGAGTTGAGATTTTGTTTACATGCAAATGCTAGTATTTCCTAAGAGCTCAGCAGGTGGGCTAGCTAGCATAAGATGATAAGCCTCACCTAAGACCTGAATCAGCAATCTGAAGCACATAGTCAACCTCTGTAGCTTCACATCCCACTATACATTTAACTATAGATCAAAAGACATTAAAGAAAAGTTTCTTGTAGTTGTTTACATATAGTTAAATCATCTCTAGATAACTTAAAGGATACAGGAGGGGGAAAAAGAAAAACCCAAGAATGTATTTAAGAAGATAGATGTAGTTGTAATACTATGCTAGTATGTACTAGGCAATGGTTGACCACTGTGTATTTCTATATTTGTGGGCCTGCACTGATCCTATTGCAAAAGACAAAAGGTAAGTCAGGCTTTGGAGAGCGTGGGCTCGCTCCTGGCCAGAATGGGGAGCTGAATATTTTTCCCTGTATAAAGTCACAGGTGCCTTGAAGCTAGTGGTCCATGGAACACATAATACAAATATCACCAACTATAACTCAGAAGTTCTGAGGTAAATCAGACATCTCTGCAAGGGAGTACTTGTAAACAGAAAAGAGACTGACTAGACCCTGTTTCTCTTAAGTGTGCACTTTAAGGCTTGCTTCATGGCTGAGTCTTTCAATCAGAACAGTTTGGGGGCTTCAGGCTTCCCCACACAATGTGAGAATTGGCCATTAGTTTACTATTCACCTTTACCAGGGCTCACAGCTTTCTGAGGCAGGGCTGTGGTTCAATCACACCATTATAACGAAAACCATTTATGACTGACTGTCTACTGGGGCTTGAGTACTTCCCTAGGCCTGATAACCAGTACTGATAGAATTAAACAATCTAGCTTATGATTAACATGAGTGAGGCAAGGCCCCTGGGCCCAATCCTAGACCTGGAGAAAACACTGATGTTCAGGCATTTTAAAGGAGTCAAGAGAAGGAGAGGTGTGTACCAATTGATAAGTTGCTCAAGTTTAAAGAAGCTTAACTTTCCTTAGGCCAGAAGCCTTTTTGACAGCAGTAAACTTTTCCCCTAAGATACGCTGTGTGCAAATATTTCACATGTGACTTCGAGTTATTTATCACTGAGCACCTTCTAATACTTCCATTAGAGCCCCAGACTTACTCTCAAAACAAAAAGCCCCACAGTTTTCATAGGGATGGATAAAGCACATTATCAAAATAATGTCATGTTTCTTAAAATCACTGGTTCCAGGGACTGTGAAATGGCAAGCCTAATGACCTGAACTTAAGCCCTGGGAGCCACATGGTAGAAGGAGAACTGACTCCAAGTAGTCCTGTGACCTCCAGACGTGTGCCATAGCATGTACGTGCAGACATGCTAAATGCAATAAAATTTTAAAAAATCACCTGCCCACTTACAGAAATTAGAAGACAGCTTCTGATTAGAAGTTCTGAGATAAATCATACATGCCAGTGCCAACAATAGATACCACCAAACCATGTGGGTCAGCCTAGACATCAGGGAGCATGGTGAGAGTAGATGGCAATAGTTCACTGCAGATTGTGCCTCTAAGACTGGGTCTTAACACAAAAGAATGCAGGCATCAGAAAGGGGATAAAAAGCAGGGGAAAATAGCCAACAAGACCTTGTTAAAAGTTTTATTTAAAAAAGGCCCCAAACCCCCTAATTTTCTACACCATGCTTGGTCTGATGACTAACTCCCTGCAAAGTCCATGTAAGACCGAGTTTCACATAGGCGTGTCCTACCTTATTGGCTGTCAGTATTTGGGGGTGGGGTTAACAGTCCAGCTTCTGCAGGTGAGAAAATGTAGACTTCCAAATCCATGTTTTGTTAACTTTCTCATGTTAAACATTCCTTTGACTATCAAGAATCTCAGAAATGCTGGGATAGCAGCAACTTGAGGCTTGAAATGCACTGACCGGCACACACGTATTTCATTTAGCATCCAAATGAGAAACGCCAGCCCTTCTGCTCCAAGATTGGAGTCTCTAGGCTTTTCCACTGTGACTCTGAATCAGGTTCTCCTTCCTCTAGACTGCAGGTGTTGAGGCCTGTGTCTGTGGATGCTCTGCAACAACACACTTCCTTCACTTAGGAGCAGCAGCAAGCCTGACTACAGACATGGCCACTCTTGCTCCAGCAAGGTGTGCAGTGGGCTCTTGAGCCTCCTTCTGAGGCACAGGAGGCAGATTCGGGTGTCATGCCCAAGAGGGCAGCTTCCCAGCCCTAGCTTTGGGCCAGCACTGTCCCTCGGTTTGTTTGCATAAGTTCACAAGCTCTCAGCTGGGGTTCTAGCTGATGGGGCTCAGCTAGGAACAAGCGAAATAGTGTTGATAATTCTTCTGAGAAGTCCTGAAGTAGAAAGGTTAAGAGAAAAGTAATTCTAGATAGTTTGCCTGTTTTTTTTTTATTTTGGGGGGGGGAGGGTAGGCGGGCAGGTTCTCTATAGCTTTGGAGCCTGTCCTGGACCTTGTTCTGTAGACAAGGCTGGCTGGCCTTGAACTCACAGAGATCTACCTGCCTCTGCCTTCGGAGTGCTGGAATTAAAGGTGTGTGACACTATTGCACAGCAGATGGTCTGCCTTTTCTAAGGTCAGTCCCAAACAAGTTCTCACAGCCAGTGGAGAGCTTGACAATCCAGGTGTCAACCCAGTTATTTCACCCAATACTTTCTATGCAAAAATAGATACAAGCCTTATAACTAGCAAGCTAAGGTTTAAGTTCCAACAGGGAAAATGGACTGACAGGAAACTGAGACACAAAATATTATTAATCTTATTTTATGGATATTGTTTTGCTCTGAATCACAAGAACATTTTAAACATAAGCTGAAATTCACTTTGAGTTTCAAATCCCCAATATTCACTGTCCTCCTTTCCCTTTGGTCTTCTGAGAGTCTTGAAAAGTAGCCACACAGATCAAACCCACTACTCACTCTCATGGTAGTCCTGAAAACACTTTGCAAAAAAAATGCCAGCTATAATGGGCCTAAAACTGGAATCTCAGCACTCAGCAAGCAGAAGGAATTCAAGTTTGTGGCTAGCCTAGGCTACATAGGCACTCTTTAGGACAAATGATACATTTCCATTTTCACTTCATGTAAGAGAAAGGGATTAAGACTCCTTACCTCTGGCCACTGGGCCTCATTAAGGCTGCCCAAGCAAGCTTCTATCTCCAGCTGTCCCATGAGATCCTTTTCTACCAGCTCCCGGAGTAAGAATAGTAGCAGGTCCCACTGCAAAATACCAAAGGTCAGAAGTTGTCAAGACCACACAGCAGTCTTAACAGTAGGGACTGAGGACTGAACAGCAGTCCCAAGAGTAAAGATAGTTATGGCTAGAGAGATGGCTCTGTTAAGAACACTTGCTGCAGCTGGGCAGTGGTGTTGTACACCTTCAATCCCAGCATGTAGGAGGCAGAGGCAGGCAAAGTTCGCCTACAGAAAGGGACAGCCAGGGTTACACAGAGAAGCCCTATCTCAAAAAAACAAAACAAAAAACATTGGGTGGGGGCACTGGGTAATGTTAAGAACATGACTTGCAGGGACAAAGAGATGGCTCAGGAAAGTGCCTGATGTTCAAACATGATGACCTGTGTTTGGATCCCTGTTTGTGAATGTCTATCTGTAACCCTAGTGCTGGTGGAGCTAAAGATAAGGAAATCCTGGAAACTCAATAGCCAGCTAGTTTAGCCAATCAATGAGCTTCAGGTTCAGCAAGAATAGTGCTCACAAGTGTACATGCTAATCCTCCCCACAACACACACAAATAACAGAATCTCATTGACATGAGTGCAGAGGAGCTGGACATGGTAGCTCACATCTGTGATCAGCACATAGGAGGAATAATGCAGATTTAAGGCCAGCATGGACTACATTGTGAGAGCCTAGAGAGAGTACTTGTTGCTCATCAAGTTCAGTTCTCAGTACTGACATGGTGGCTCATAGCCATCCTAGTTCCAGGGGATCCAAAATGCTGGCAAAAAAACCCTTCATACACATAAAATATATCTAACCCTCCACCCCCAAAGAAACCAAAATCTACAGACAGAGGCCCCGTGCTTCTGACTCACCTCCCTCGGCCGAGTATCCGCTAGAAGCCCCACATTTCTTGGGCTGAGTAGAAGCTGTAGTGGAACTGGCCCCTGGAAGTCATCCTTCCATAAGGAAAGCAGCATGTGCAGAAGCCTTCGAGCCTGTCCTCTCTCTAGCCTGTGCTGTGTTGGGGGCCCTAAGATTGGGATCTGGTCTGCTACTACAGGAAGAGAAAGAAGGTAAATTTAAATGGAGGCAGAAGAGCATGACCTGTGCTCCTAACTTGTATGTACCCAACCTTGGGGTTTGAGGAATGTAGCACGTGGGATTTGATGGAAGAGAAACCATACCCAGAAGGGAAGCTAACTCCACAGAGCACTTGGCCAGATGCTGCTCAGCAGTTGGGCACAGGAACTACAGTGGGGAAAAGGGGAGACATTAACATCATTCTTACTAGCCTGAGGATTGGCCCTGAGCCAGTGTGGCTCATGCCACATCTCACCTGGCGGCACCGAAGTGACTGGCCCAGCTGGTTTAGAAGCTGTTCTAGATGCTCTGGGGAAACTCCCTCCTCAGGGTCCCGAGGCCCCGCAGCCAGGGAGAGTACATCCTGTAGAGAGCAGTGTTGAGACCTTATGCCAGGCTGACAAACTTGGATTGGGATGGGAACCAGCCAGTGGAGAGAGGCAGAAGGAAAATAGAGCCCAGGGGAGTGAAGCAACTGGGCCAACGTGTTATTAGGGCTGAGGCTCAGGCAGTATAGCACAGCTAGGATAAACAATTATGTAGACAACCCAGAGGGAAGTAGACAGAGCCATAAGCCTACAGATTGTGTGCTGCCAGAGAGTTCCAAAGATGTCATTCATCTTGTGACAAAACTACCTAACCAATTCCTAGAGGGAGTCTTAAAATATTCTAGGAAACTGTCTTATCTAGAGTCTGAACATCTCTTTCATGCTCCTCTATCTTCTCAGACATTGCAATAGAAATCCTCTGCATAAGTGGTACCCAGTCTGATACCCTTCACTCTCCTTTCTACTGTCCTCACCGATCAGCACTGCTTTCTAGTCTCTATTCTACAACTTCATTCAGAACAGGGCCAGGGCTGGAGAGAGGGCTCAGCCGTTAAAGGCTAGGCGCACAACCAAAAATATAAGAACGGCCTGATAGTATTTTAGGCCTTGGGAGTCAATAAGGCCTAAATATTGCTCCAACTGTTCATCTCTGCTTTGGTAACACAAAGGCAACCACAGATGTTTTATAAACAAATGGATATGGTTGCATTCAATAAAACTTTATTTACAAAAACAAATAATTTTGGACCATAGTTGTTTGCCAACTCTTGCTTTATGTTAGCCCCCAACCCCTATATCAAGGGATAATATGTATGACCTATACTATCTACTAGTTTTACACATTTTTAAGGCAGTCTCATTTTAAGTTGTGTAGACTCTGATCTTCCTGCCCCAGCCTCCGGAATAGCTGGGAATCCAGCTCTGTACCACAAGGCCCAGATCTTTCCCTCTCCCCCCCCCCCCAAAATTACATTAGGATAGTTTATATTTAGTGACTAACATTATCTCCCACATAGACTAGTACAGAAACTATATCCAAAAACTAGAATGCCCCTCAGAAATTTCTCCACTATACTTTATAGCCATTCACTATGTATATAAGATGCATTTAGATCTGGCCTGTTGTTGTGACATACACCTTTAATCCCAATACTGGGGAGGCAGACCCAGGTGGATCTGAGGTTAGCCTGGTCTACATAGTTGAGTTCTAGGCCAGCCAGAGCCCATCTCAAAAAACAACCCTTTAGATCTAACTTTTTGGTTGATTCTAGAACAAAAGTCTTAGGATTTGTTCTGTGTAATCCCATTCAATAAGGAAAAACCAGCCAGACAACACACAAAGCTGCTATACAAATCCTGAAGCCAATGTGAAAAAAGGAACAAGCAGCAGGGAGAGGGAGTGGGAAAGCCAAAGGGAGTAGGGTAGCTGTGTACTTTTATCTCGGAGATGAGGTGGGAGGGGAGGGGAGCATGGTGCTCACAGGCTTGGGAGCAGCCCCTCCGCTCCACCCGGGCAGTTGGCTCAGGACCCTGGGCTCGTAGCATGCGACTCACGGCTGCTTTCACCTCCCTTCTAATCAGCGCTGTCAGGCAGAGGGAGAATAAGAAGTCACTGGGAGTCCCCTTGCATGAGCTTGTCATGACAACCCACACCTTCCATTGGTTCTAACTGGCTTGCCCGATTTCCACAAACTGCTCAATACCCTGCCCATTCACCTTTAAAAACTTGCTTTAGCCACTCCTTTCCTGAACCTCACCTGTAATGTTGGCTGACAACCAAGAACAGGCTTTCTCTGTTGCAAGCCCCACAGCAATGTTCTCTGCACTGCTCAGAACCTGTGGCACAGAAGGACTGCTGAGTCAGGGACTTGGGAAAGTGAGAAGTAAACATTGGATGCTACAATCCAAGGCCCACCCTACCGAAGCCTCACACAGGTGTGTGTGTGCCAAATGTACATATGCATGCATGCCTACTGGCCTGCTAGCTGCAGGCTTCCTTCCTACGTACAGCAGCTGGGGTCTCTTCTGGCAGAAGTGCTCGCACAGCGGTGGGGCTCTTCCTTTGGCAAAACCTGAAAAGATAGGAGGAAGGAAGTCAATGAAAGTCTAGATATTGTAGACTGACTCACAAAAGCAAATGCCCAAGTCCTATGGCCTGGAAACACTACCTCACAAGGAAGTGTTGTCCATTCTCCTGCCCCACCAGATGCTGGAGGAAGGAGAAACCCACCCATTAGCCCTACATCACACACACTCTTCCAACCCAATAGCTGGACTTTGTGCCCAAAGACACACTCTTTCAGAAAAGGGGATCAGAGCAAAGAAGGGGAGGAAGAAAAAGAGATGGAAGAAGAGGGATGTGAAAGGACAGGAAAAAAAAATCTAAAGGAAGCTGGGTGTGGTGGCTCATGTGTATAATCTCAGCACTTGGGACTTTAGGGTCAGGTCAGCCTAGACTAGAGTGAGACCTGTCTTGAGAAACAAGAGGAGACTTCAGGAGATGAGAAGGGACAAATAGATCAACAGTTCTTACTCCCGCCCCTGGGTCAATGCTTGGGCCCCATGGGGGCACACTCGAGAACACAAGAATTCCAACAGCTGGGCTGGGTCTCTCCCTCGTTGTCCCTGTGTCACCAGCTGCTCCTGAAGAAGTGACTCGGCTTGATGCACCAGATCTGCCACCAGCGTTGCCCTTTATCAGGGAGAACAAGGTTTTGGGGGCAGTTAGCAGGGTTCAGAGGAAAGGGGCTACAACAGGGAAATCTGGTCACAATGTCCTTAAAAAGATGTAAGAAATTTCAGCCTCCTTGTTTCCCCAGGTGACTATGCTCAGTTTGACAACTAGGTGCTAAGAATTTAAAGAAAGAAAACACTAAGGGACTGAGATTAGGACTCTCATGCCACTCTTACTTGATGTGTTTGACACAGTTTGATCCAATTCTTTCTGCCACAAATTCTACAGTCCTGCGCAGGGAGGGTGGCTGGTTGTGGAAAAAGGCCTGGGCAAGCTGAGCCTGGCAGGAGGTAGAGGAAGGGGTGATAGAACCATGAAGGCTTCCTTCTGCCCCCCACCTCCCACCCACCAACTGCCTCCCCATTTCCCTACCCTTTGCCCTTACCTGCAACCCCTGGCTGGTCTTGGGAGGCAGGGTTCCCAGGCTGGTGGTGGTGGTGGTGGGAGTGATTTTCCTCACAAAGCCCCCACTCCGCCCACTGCTGCCCGAAACCCAGGAAGCAAGCAGTTTCCGGAGCTCTCCTGTAGAGAAGTCAAAGTCCTTACTTCTATAACCAGCTCCCCCTCCTCCCCCAAACATCATGGTCTTTGTGGAGCAAGGAGGATGAAGCACCCAGAGAGCCTAAGGACACAACAATATGCTGAGGAGTCAGGTCTTCTTGGGTATCCATGAAAGGACAGGCCATGGACCATAGGGGGGAGACAAGGATGCTCACCAATATAGGGGCAGCAGGTATATAGCAGCTGTTGGTCCACAACAGGCACACTGTCCTGGGGAAGAATAGGCCAGGATTGGAAGGGGAAGGCAGGCTATCTCCCTTTCCTTGCAAATGCACGGAAAAGGAAGTCAAGAACCATCTTACAAGACTTTCCTAGCTTGTCTCCTCCTGGGCCTTTATCTATTAAATAATTCCTAGGATTTACATGGCCCCGGTTGACCCCAACACTCACTAAGCCATGCTCTGAAGTAGCTTTGTCCACCTCAAAGGCATCGACCTGACCATCTTCTAGAAAGAATAAATCCTCAGGAACTGTAGGTATCTGGTAAGAGAGGAAGGCAGTTAGAGCTCCACTGTCACTCCAAGATTTGCCACACTTTCTAATAATCTATTGGGGCCTCAGGTCAAGCAAGTTGTCTTCTGAAGCCACAGCAATACACATTCCTCAGAACTAACTTTCCTCTTCTATTCGGTACTTTGCTCAAACTCTGAAACTGCTCTGCCTCTGGCACAGCAGTCACCCACTACTCTACCTATCCAACTCATCCTGCCTACCTGGAAAAGCCAGCCTAGGACAGCAAGCAGCAGCAGCTTGTTCAGGAAGCACATCTCCCCTTCATTCTCCCTTGATAAGACCAAACTCCTAAAAGTTAAACAGAGGATATAAACAGACTTGTGCCAAGGCAAAAAGGGAGAAGTAAACAAAACTAATACTGGGAAGGGAGTTCTCAAAAGCAAACCTAAATCACACTACTATTGGGAAGACAAACAGGATCAAAGTGAGACTTGCACCTCACATCCTTCTTTGCTAGGCCATAAGATAGATGAAAGGACCAAGGGAATGAAAAACAGTTGCCACAGTCCTGCCTCTTCTGAGGCTGTTACAGCTGTGGAACCACAAAGATGTACAGACATCTAGGTTCTCTTTATAAATGGCAGGGCTATGCTATTTATAAAGTAAGTCAGTCTTGTTCTACTCACCGATGCAAACGCAGCAGGAGAGTAAAGACACTCCGGTAGTAGTCCAGCAAGGGGACGATGTGATCAGCAAAGGAGAGGAACTCCACCAGCCAGGGCACAGTGAGTACTGCCCGGCGGGCCCACAGCCCCTGCTGCAGCAGAGCCCGTACATCTAGGACAGGAGGGACCTGAGAAAGCCAGGGTTCTGTCAATGAGTAGGCCCTTGAAAGGGGCTGGCTGACACCGTCTAACCAACCAGGCTTCTACACTAGCCAAGGAACTAGTCAGCTTCCACACTTTGCTGGTCTAACCTAGTTCCTCCTTACCCAGATCTCCCACACACTCACCTGACTCCTGAGGGCCAGAATAGAGTCCTGAAGCTCCCGAGTTGGGGGTGGTTCAGGTCCTCGATATGGCAGGAAAGCCACGAAGCCCAGAAATTTAGCCAACAGTCTAAGACTAAGAAGCACTACAGCAAATTGCCTCCGTTCACCCTACACAAGGAGGAATCAAGTGAAACAATGTCCTTTGCATGACCTGTTAAGTTTTCTTTGAACAGATATCCTTTCCCTCACAGATCAGACCCCAGTATCTCCCTTATTCAGTTTTCTAACCTGCCAATCCACATCTGACTCCCCATCTTCATCACCAGGCTCATGCTGAGGCAGGGGAAGGCCATTGAGTTCCCGAATCTTCAAGCTCAAACTATCCATAAGATGCTGATTGAAATGGAAGCTAGGGTGGGGGAAGAATAAAAGATAGAAAAAGGCACTGATGTTGGTTAAAAAAACAAAACAAAACAAAACAAAAAAACAGCATTTAGAAGAGGTACCTGAGACAGAAAGGAAATCACAAAGAAGATGGGAAGGCTAAAGGATGACAACATTACCTATGTGGGTGCAAGAAGGAGAAGAAAGATGGGAGCCAGGAAATAGACATGGGAGAGCCCAGAAACCACTTCCAGATATGTCCAACTTGAGGCTTAGGCAAAGGATGATGTGCTGTCTGAGAAAACCAAACCTTTCCTGGCCCCAGTCTCTCTCCCTGAGACATACAGGAGCTCCTTACCTGCTGGCACTCATGATGAAATCCCTGAAGAAGCCTTGACAACCTGGGAAGGTGGGGGGTGGGCAGGGCCCTCCACTGCTCTGAGGGGCTATAAGCCGTTCTTGGAGCTGCCGCAACCGTCCCAATTTGTCAGCTCCTAGCATATTCAACACATCTGGAGCTTCCCCCAAGACGGATCCCCCAGTACTGCCAGGGCTCTGACACATCTAAGATGTCCAAAGGGAGGAGAGAGATATGGAAAAAAAAAAAAAAAAAAACATGAGAAATACTGAACAAAGTAAGGAGAATGTGGGCTTGGAATATAGCTCAGTGGAAACCACTACCTAGCATGAGCAAGACCCTGGGTTTGAAAGAAAGTAATGAGCACTATGAAGGTCTGAACTTAATTGAAAGGTGAAGCCACAAGGTAAGCATTTGCCTCAGGTCACTATATCTAGGATTTATTTGAAAAGATTCTGACTATTGAGCTCTCTTTGTACCATAGCACAAGTCAAGAAAGGGATGGTGGCTGAGAAGCTAGGTAAGAGCATGAGGTCCAAGACAGGTCAGAGAAGTTAGAGAACACTTGTCCACCAAGTTTGAACTACCAAGAATAGAAATCCTTTTAAATTTGCAGCCAGAATCTACTAGGTTGTCTACCTGGTGCAAAGTGGCAGCCTTGATTTAGCTGCCCACATCTTTTGGCTACCACTGCAGCTATTACCTGGAGAAGCTGTTTTTGGAAAAGCCGGACAAAGTGACTGTGGCTGCAGGCTGCTGAAAGCTGATCCATCATGGCTCTGAGGAGTAAGAGGCAGATATACAGTGTATGGGAAAGAGGTAAATGACATATTTCAGCTATTTACTGAAGACTTGAATAGTCCTTTGCCAGGAGGTCCAAACAGAAGGTAAGAGGTATTTCCTTCACCATCAAGAAGATTCCTCCAGGCTAGCAGACCTAACCCACCAAAAACTGACATCTCAGATCCTCAAGCCATGCTTAGTGCCAGTGACATTGGGATCAATGTGAGAGGGAGTTAAGGACAGAGGATGTTTGGTCAACAGCCTGGTCATCTGCCTATGCAGTTTGGATCCTTTCCCAAGCATTTGCCATTACAGAAAAAAATACAGGGCATTCCTGGGTATGAGAAGCTAGAGAGATAAATCCTTTTTGACCTAGGTAGAGTTAGAAATAACTAGAGACAGAGGAAGACAGAGGAGAGGGCTGGAAGGAGAGCAAACCTTCCCAACAAACACCCTAAACATCGCTGGGTTGCTGCTCACTGTCGGAGCAAGAAGACAAATTGAGCAAGGTCAGAACACCTACCTGACCCTGCTACCCAAGCCCTTCTCAAAATCCCAGCTGGGTTCCTCGTGGTGGTCTTCCCACTCTCGAAGCACCTCATAGAACACATCCCTGAAGGGAGGCAAGCTTGATCAGATGAGTCCCAGCCGCCTTTCACCCACGTCCCGTAGCACTTTCCCTTGCTTGGAAGGTTTAAGATAGGCCTACCCACAGCCAATCCTTAACCTCCACAGTTCTCTACATGGTGGTATGTTACAGACCCAGCAGCAGCACATCATAGGCATCTGTGGACAGGGAAAGTTGACCCTAAGATGGTTGGCTAAGCTCAGGGATTCAGGTCTGTGGACATGAAACAGAATGAAGCCAACAGGCTTTATGATGACTGTCAGCAAAGGCCTGACAGTACTAACCCACCACTTTCAGTACCTAAGCCCTGATTCTATGACAGTAAAAGACTGTCTATTCCCTCCTCAACAGGGCCCCTTTCTTTTCACCTCTGTTTTTTAAAAGTATGAAAGGCTCGATCACTGGAGAAGTTGGCACGATTGTCAGTTTCTGGCTGGAAGGAGACAGCCTGAGTAGAGGGTGGTATCACCAGAGAGACCTAAAACATGGCAACAACATTAAGAAATAAGACCTATTGGAATCCTGTAAGAAGACTTTACTCCTTATTCTTGTGCAGAGTTAGCCCATCTGACAGCACCATGAAGATTGCCTAAATTTACAAAATGTCTAGGATACTAGGTCCCTAAGTGGGGGTGACTACCTTGGCAACACTGCCTTCATAAGCCGCTCGAAGGCGGCCTTGCAGAGCTGGTGAGAAGCACAGCAGCCGTTCATTCTCAGCCAGCAGCTTCAAGGTCCCTTTGTCCAGATAGGAAAGAACCCTGCAAAGACAGGAGCACATGTGACTGAGACTGGGACACAGGCTGCAAGCACAGAGCACATCTGAAGCACAAAGCTGTGTTTAAACCTAAGTATGTAAGGCAAGGCCATGGGCTAAGGATCAAGATGATGGAGGTAGAGTGAAGAGATGAAGAACATCATAGGCATCAGACAGGGAAAGTTGACCTCATGGAGCTAAGGTCAAGTCAACAAGCTAGGAACATCAACCAAAAACACAAGTCAGCTACCATTAGTATTATTCTTTTTTTGTGATATACAGGGCTCTCCACATGTCCGGAAAGCACTCCACTGATCTACATACTTAGGCCCTTTTTTATTTATTGTTGGGACTGTATCTCACTAAATTTCACAGGCTGGCTTTGAACTTTCTGCAGCCTGGGCAGGCCTTTAAATTTGTAATTCATGCTTGGCACCAGACACAGCTATTCAATTTCTTTGAGAAACACAAAATTAAATGTTATAGGCGCCTTTAGTTCCAGCACTTGAGAGGCAGAGGCTGGCCAATCTATACAAGTTCAAGGCCAGCTTGGTCTACATAGGAAGTTCAAGGCCAGTCAAAAGAACCAATTAACCGAACAACTGAAGCAACTAAATAACTGATCAATCAATCAATCAAACAAACAAACAAAAAATAAGGTGAAAAAGGTCTAGGGCCATTGTATCTATGTTAAGCATAATCATGCATCCCAACTCTAGAACAAGACACATAATGAGACTAAAACCCATAGTGCCTCAGCAAGGAAAACTCACTGAAACTGATGCTCCAAAACTTGCACTGCAAAGAAGACACAATCATGGATGCTCTGAAACAGGGGGGCTTCCAGGGGATCTAGGACAACAACAAATGGTTAGTTAAGAACTATCCTACCTGCAAACTTCATTTCTCAATATTTGACTTGCTTACTAACCTAGGGCTCCCTGACTTGATTCAAGGTCACTATCCTTGGCGGCCACCATTCTGCGGGCAGTAAGGAGCTGAAGGACGAAGAAAAGCTCCAAGAAAAGGTTTGGTACCAGATTCTCTGAAGAGGAAAAAAAAAAAAAAAAAAGCCATAACATTGGGCACCACTGTCAACCAAGGCTCTATGTGCCTCAACCATCCTCTTACCCTGCAGTTTGCAAGCATATCTACTGCAGCTCCCTTTGCTCTTACTCACCAGCAATGCACGAGGAGTAGATAAAGGCTATCAGCTCCAGGCGCTGTCGAGAAGACACTCTGGCTGGGTCAGCAGGTTCTGCTGTGAGGCTTCCTGTCCGACTGGGGATGGGAGACCCCAATTCTGGGATGGGACAGGCTGGGGTAGGTGACTGCTGCAACTGCTTGGAGCTAAGCGAACAGAGAGATGTCATGATTACTCAGCCTGGCTGTCCAGCGCCATTCACACTCAGGTTCTGCCAAGAAGACATCAAGAGCCCAGGAAGCAAACCCAGAATCCCCAAGGAAGAAAGCTGGTTCAGGAAAAAATCCCTGCAAGTCCCGCACAAGGAGGAAGCTGACATCCCAGGTGGCGGCAAAGCCATACCGCGCCTTCCTGAGCATCTCCCGCTCCTCTTGCAGACTTCTGCACCCTGGGGGAAGGCCAAGGCCCCAAGGGCTAGTGTCCAGGGCTGAGGGTTGGGAACTGGGGACACAGCTGATTGGGGGTGAGGTGAAGCAGGTCTTGGGCTTGGAAAGTGACCGCTCTTCGCTCACCGGAGTTGGGTTGATCCTTCGAGAAGGCTTCGTCCTGCTGAGAGTAGTCACAGGTTTTTCTCAAATTTCTATCTTCAAGCATCACTCCAAACCCTTTCAAACCCCACGCCCAGCATTGTGGTTTCTTCACCACCAGCCTTCCAACCATCGCGCTCTCTACTGTGGAGCGCCCAGCCCTGCTTTGGTGAATGTCTTGCAATAGGGGAGATTCTCACCCTGCAGGGCCGGGAGGCACGGTGCCTACGGGAGGGAACTCCTCCAAGTTGCTGAGGTTTGGCGGATCCGAGAGCGATTGCCTGGGGCTGCCGGGGCTGCCTGAGCCCCTAGGCTTCCGGCCCCCGGCCCAGGGCGGGCTCTCGCCGCTGGCTCCTCGTTCGCGGGACGGCCCCGGTCCCGGTCCCCGCCTGCGGCCCGCGCGGCGGGTCAGAGGTGCCTCGGCAGCGGTGCTGAGGGGCTCAGCGGCAGGGAAAAGCTGGCTGCGCGCCCCACGGCCACTCCGGGGCGGGGCCCCCGACCTCGCTGGCAAGGCGGCCGAGGCGCCCGGGGTCTTGGCGGGGGTTGAGGGCCCCTGCGGGAGAACGCGACTGCTTTGCTCCCTCAGGAAGTTCAGCAGGAACGGCACGAATTCCTTCCGCAGAGGCCGAAGTGCGCTCAGAGCGGCCACCTCGGAGCTATCCTGAGGAAGAAGCAGAGGTCGCGAGGCGAGAGGGTCAGCTGACAGCCCCGGACACCAGCGGCTGAGGCCGCAGGGAGGGTGGGCGGGCGGGCGGCCCGGCGGTGGCGCCCAGCGAAGCGCCCTTGGCGCGGGGCCGTCAGCCAGGGCAGGCTGGGCGCAGGGTCTGAGGCATCAGCCCCCGCGGGAAGCACATGCCCGGCAGGCCTGAGGGCGTGTCGGCAGTGTTACCTCCGAACTCGGGGTGCTGCGCGCGATCCAACGCACGGCGGCTGCAACCGGCACCTCTTCGCGTAGCAGCGACTCCAAAACGGCCGCCATCCCGGTCCTGGCGCTCTGAGGCGACTGCGCAGGCGCAGATGCGCCGCGGATGGCCGGGAGGGGCGGGGCCGGCGGCTCGGAGCGACCGTTGGGCGGCGGGGCGGGGCTTGTGGGGTGGGGCCTGGCTCTGGCCCTCGGGGAAGATTCTCGGCGCTCTTCCCGCTAGCCTACCAGCGCCGCCAGCGCCAGCGTAGGCCTGCAAGGCGCCTAGGCTTTTCCCTGACTGCCTGGGCCAGGAGCAATGTGAGCTAGGACAGGACTGCTAGGAGACAGCTGCAGCTCTGTGGACACCCCGGGTCCGAAAGAGAGGCCTGGCAGAAAAAGTGAACAACTCAAGAAGACAGCAGCCTATTGGACCTCACATCTGCCATAAGCACAGCCTCCGACCACCAACACTAGAGCTTTTTGATTCACTCCCTCCCCAACTTAAAAAAAGTTACGTGAGTAACCTCCAATTTTGACCTCCCCTCCCCTCCTTCTCAAAGACTGACTTTTCACCGCTGCTCAAGCTTTCCAGAGGTCTCCTGCTGAGAAACATCTTATAAAAAACGTTAGATCACAACCCTTAAAGGTCCTCCGGACACTACACACATAATTGTCCATCAGCCTTGTCTTTACAAATTGTATGAAATTGTTTACATCAGGCGAATATTGCAACTTCTTGTATTTGAGAGGTAAAGCATTTTCAAGACTAGCTTCTGGAAGAGTAAGGCATTTCTGCAGATGTTTAATTCCCTGGACACACACCCATGCACCACCCCCACTTGCTGGTTAACCCTTGGGCTACATCACCCGTCAATCTTTATTTTGAAAAATATGAGAGATTTGTGGATGTTGATCCTTAGTGAAAAAAAAAAATTAAGGCCAGGCGATGGTGGCACACGCCTTTAAACCCAGCTCTTGGGAGGAGGCAGAGGCAGGCGGATCTCTGTGAGTTTGAGGCCAGCCTGGTCTACAGAGTTCCAAGACAGGCTCCAAAGCAATACAGAGAAATCCTGTTTCAGAAAAACAACAACAACAACAAAAAAAAAAGATAGGGATCTAGTTGAGAAAAACAAAGGCCTTCAAAGGAAGACAACTTGGTAACAAAGAGTAGAGAGCAGTAATCCCTCTGTTTGCTAGGGAGGAGAGCTTTCAAGGCTTAATTCTGTGCTGGGTTTAGTGAATGCCTGCAATCCCAGCATTTGGCAGACAGAGGCAGGAGCGTTTTAATTTCAAAGCCACGTATCCCCTCAAACCCCTGAACCCTGGTTTTTCACCGAGTTTCTATTCAGTTAGTCCCAAAAGTGATAACTTCTGGTTTACTGAATCTGTAACTCTGTAGATTAGGAACTATATTCCACTTTTTGAAATCCAAAACAATAACACAAACAACAATAAAGTTTGCATGCGTACTGAATGTTTTATTACTAGATATAAAAATAAAATACAAAATAATTTTAAAACAGAACTTAAAACACTGTACAAAGCTTTAATATGATACAAATGAGAAAATTAAATAAATAATTACACTTTTATGTACAGATGGCCTATACAAAAACACTCCATATTTTTCTTTCAATACTCTACGACCTTGGTTGCCTGAGCAAAAAAAAAAAAAATGTATAAAAGGAAGATGCAGGGAGGGGAAAGGGATACAGTGCAATACACTTAAAACAACTTTAAAGAGCAACTTCTCATTAAGAGGAGGACAGAAAAATAGATTTAAAAATGGATTAAAGTAATCTCATTTGTCTTGTTCAACAAGAGAATTCAGGTTGTGACTAAATCTGATAACATTTGCCAATAATAATAGCTTATATCTAACACAAAATCAGACATGCCTCCTTTTGCTTAGAGTTTGTAAATAAATGATCTGATGAAATAGTGCTATTTCAAGAAAGGTGTCAAAGGGAAATGAGAACAGCAAGGTGACTCAGGCCTGGATCATCAGATCTGTTCTTTGTACTCAACACATCCAACCCAATCTCTCTGATCTAAGTGTTTGCTTTTTTCTTTCTTTTCTTTTTTTCAAGACATGGTCTCAGGGACCCCAAGTTGGCTTCAAACTCCTTGTAACGCACATTAAGACCTTCACTCCTGTTCCTGCCTTCACCTCCTAAATGCTGGGATTATAGACAGACACCAAGTTTAGGCAATCCAATCCAATTTCAAAGTCCCGAGTGGCCCAGTGCTACATTTTCTTTGTCTTAAAAGACATATTTCTTTTATTTTCCTATACCTTAATTTCTGAAATCTTTAACTTAGATAACTAATTACACTAACTGATGAATAGTTCAATGAAACTGTTTTAGCCAGGTGTGGTAGTGGTGGTGGTAGTGCACACAGCATTCCAAGAGGCAGAGGCAGAGGCAGGCAGATCTCTGAGTTCAAGGCCAGCCTGGTCTCAAAGCTAGTTTCAAGACAGTCAGGGAGGGCTACACAGAGAAGCCTTGTCTTGAAAAGCCAAACCAAAGAAACAAAAAACCTGTCTTTTAATAAAGTATCAAAGCTTTCTTGTCATCAAACTCCCTAAAGTAAATCACAGTCAAATTCTGTAGCCTTGTTTACTGCTGTAGATGAGCAAAAAACACCTGGCATAGTCTAAATTTGCTCATGATACAAGTGAATTTTTGAGGATTTAAATCATGTTTTATAAGAGTTTTAAAAAGCATCATATGGTAAAGATAGTCTACATAAAAACTTGGTTTACTAATGTCTTTAGTTGAACAATCGTGTGTACAATATAAAACTATTTTAAATTGTAGAGAAATCAATCTATCCACTGTTTGTGTAAAATTATATTATCGGCAAACTCTAATTCTATAGTCTCAAAGATCTGCCTCATTCATCCTGTTGTTGGTCTAGAAAATCTGGTTGAAGGTACCAGAAGTGGTCAGCATCATCAGTCTATAGTTGTAGATACTATCACCCCCACTTAGAGAAGCTTGTTACATTGTAAGGGCAATGGAAGAAATGCCACTTTACTTTTACTACAGGGTTTCTTCAAATCAAGATTTGGGTGAAGTATAGGAAAATAATCCTTGTACATGCCTCGGCCAGCCTGATTATCAGTCCTTGTTTGAGAGAGCAAATACTGAAGTCAGGAAACCGTGAGATGATCTTTTCACTAATTTTCTGACACAAATCCTCTTATAAGAAGAACTTAACTGAAAGCCTACGTATTTTACTCAGTTTCCGCTATAAGTGAATAGTAGGTGTTCTTGTTCCACATTTGGGAGTTTCCTAGGAACTATAGTATTCTCCTCTTCCTGCAGTTCTGGCAAGCATTGTTGGGTAACAAAATTCTGAAGGCTCAGAAACTGTGTTAAATTTCTGGAGAAAGCCAAAATATGGCAAATACCCAATGATATGTGTTTCCACTTTACTTACATATGCTCACAGTGCACACTAGAGTTTTGTAAAGTTTTGGTGAGGACAGGAAGTGGGGTCTGTTAATAACCACTTGGTGCTTACCAGGCATCACAACTCCCATACTGTCCAAGTTGTGGTACTACCTAAGTTTCCTTCCATAATAAACTGAGGTGTAAATATGTACCACAGTGGCTTCTGAACTTGGGTATATGTTGACATATAAGGACTACCATAGTAGTTACATGCTGTAATCCTATAATGCATTTGGATTAAATCCTAAATAGCTATTTTGCAAATATATTGTCTATGGAACCAAGTTCAAGGAAGTTTAATAGTACAATTGGTTGCAACTATCCTATTGCCTCAGTAAAAGAGACGCTAAATGAACTATCCCCAGAAACAATATCCCAACACAAAACAGAAATAGGCACATTTTAAAATATAGAATGCAAACAATCCTTACCTGAATAAGACAGAAGAAATAATTCTTTAAAATGTGCCATGTTTGATAGATACAAAAGAATGAGAGGGAGTATAACGTACAATATACATAAATGTATGAAAACAAAATATAATTTAAAAAAGAATGTAGTTTTGTTTTGTTTTTTGACATCACTATGAAGGTGGCTGGAGAAATGGCTCAAAGGTTAACAGCACTGACTTAGTTCAATTCCCAGCAACCACATGGTGGCTCACAAGCATCAATCATGAGATCTGGTGCCCTGTTCTGGCATGCAAGCAAATATGCAGACAGAGCACTGTATATGTAATAAAAATAAGTAAATAAATTAAAAAAAAAATCACTATGAAGCTGAGGCTGGCTTCAGAGTCTCTTCCATCTTCCCACATCCCTCAAGTATTGGGTTAGAAACATGAGCTACCACACCTAGCTAACAAGTTTTTAAAAGATGAACAACTTTGCTCTTCAAGGCTAAATCTTGATTATCTACAAATATATTTTAAGATAGCATTTTCAAGATGCATTTTTTTCCCTTAAGCCACTAAGTTTTCTGCCCTTGAAGAAAGGCACCTGTTTGTCATCAAAGACTTAGCTAGCTATCTGGTCTAGGTTTATAAAACATGCAGCAATGTACCTTTTTCTTTGTACAATGGATGCAATCATAGAAACAGCCTAGGAATCGCAGCTGGGAGGAAATCTCCGGTGCCTGCTGAATCCCCTCAAGTTTCCACAGTGGCCAGGAGTAAAATAGACAGACATACTGTATATGTAGAACACAAAATCAGCATACAGTGGCTTAGTATGCTAGAGCAAATAATGTAAAGTGGATAATGATGACAATGGGCCTTTAACCATTTTGCTACTTTTTTTTAGGCCTTGATTAACTTGTTAGGCAACTTTTACCAAAAACATTCATTGCAAAGCATGCAGCTAAAAAACTAAAGGTAACTGTGCTCCTGTCTGCAAGGCCAGCACAGGATGGAGATTAATGTCTGGCTGCTGACAGCTTCATTGCAAGGGGACTTAAGAATCTATATCTTAATGTTGAATTGGATACGATCCAATTTCCTCCTGTGTACACTATCCATTGAAGTCAAACATGTTTAGGCTGTACAAGATTCCTAGGTATGATTTTAATATTTCAAAAGCAATTAAGAAAGCTTGAAGGTCAGTAGTATAATTTTGGGGCAACATTACCTAAAATTAAGAACTAAACTATTGGTATATCTATTTTTTGCTCCAATGAAATAATCGCAGAGATGAAACAAGGCAAGGGTGGGCATGAGTCAGTAACCTGTGCAGATGGAAACCAGGAGGTATTTGTTTTCCAAAAGGTAACTTAAGTTTGGTTTCACATTACTTTTGCTATACCTTCAGTCATGTTTCTCACCTTAAGTAAAATAGCTAAACCATTTATATTTATTTGGATGATCTATATGCTATCAATAAAAACCTCAAAATAAGGAACTGAAAAGGCCAAATGGAAACAAAAGTTTTATTCTCTGGATCATACTCCTGATCCAAAAGTGTTGCTTAAGGTTGCCAACTTCCATTTTTAACCTGAAAGAAATGTAACATCTAAAAGCACAAACTATGCTTTTTAATCTCTCTCTCTCTTTTTTTGAGGGGGTGAGGGATGGAGGTAGAGTTTCTATGTGTAGCCCTGGCTATCCTGAGATTCACTCTGTAGACCAGGCTGCCTCTGCCTCCAGAGTGTTGGGATTAAAGGTATGTACCACCACCTTGGTTCAGCTTTTTAATCTCTATATCAGAACAGCACTTAATAAATGGACCTACTGATACATAAAATAATTAGTCCATTTTCTTTTCTTCAGAGCAAAAACATCTTTGGTTGGCTATTTTCTCTACATGCAAAATAAAACATTCTCAGGTAATGAGGCCATTTGTCTCTGGATTTTGATGGGTTTGTTAATGACATGTAGAAAAGGAAGCAACACATTAAAAGGTGGGAGGAAACAAAGAAACTGAGACGGAAAACATCCTGTGTCATGCTGCCCATCACCTTGGGATTTGACTATCAGTAGAGAAATTTAGGAAGAAAAAGGCTGGGCTGTTTTAGCTTTCCCAGTGGTTACTATTAGCACATTTCTGACTAGAAAGGTCAGTATGAAAGCTGGCTACTTTTAGCATCAGTTAGCTAATGTAACAGAAGAAAGATAATTTCTTAATTATCTTACATCCTATCCCCACTCCTATTCAAAAGAGCAACATGAAAGAGGCAACTTTCAGGAAATGTTTTAAAAATCAGCTGATGCCAGATCCATAATTATAATGCCCATTGATCCACTCTAGCCATAATGACAGAACTATGTGGCTAACATAAGTAATCTTTGAGCCTGTATTACAAGCATATCCTTTTAAAATTTTCACCTATTAAAATACTTTTTAAATGAAAATTAAGTATCTTATACCTTGGCTTGTTAAAGGCTGCCAACTGTTGCACTATGTTCCTGGAAGGCAAGAGGAATCTTAGGTGTCACATGCCCAGAACATATTTTCAGAAAATGAAGATGGGCAATGCCCAAGTGTACAGGAGGCACATAATAGAAAAGGAATTTTATCATCTAAGGATTTTGAAATTACAAATGCAGAATGAGAAAGAATGGATTTATATAAGCATATGTCTCTATATTTATAAATATTTATATAATTTACCATGAAAGACATGCAAGTAGTATTGCAGCAACTGTTCTACAATATAATACACAAGGGTCAGTCTCCAGTATTACAATTGTAATAGACAAACAGTAAATTTGCCTTATCTGCTGCACTGCTCTGGAATGCTTGAACCTGGAAAGGAATTGGATTCCACACTACGCCACATTTCTCATGGAGACCTTATGTCTCAGTATAGTGTCCCAATTTTGAAAAAGCTCAGCACAGAAAACAAGTATAGCATCAGGGCAGCTAGAAGCAGCACTGGAACATGCTCACTTGGTGCATTTCCTTCTCCCCCACCCCTACCTCAAATTCATCTGTTTTAGGTTTGGCAGCAACACAAGGTCAAAGAGAAAGTAGATGTTTGTTAGAAGGCAGAGATTTCAACAGCAGGCAGATCAATTTCTCTGACCTCAATAAGGTTTTTTATCATACTAAACATTCATAGGGCGTCAAATAGCCCACTTAAAAAGTCTGGTATTCTTTAATTTGCCTGATTTTTGCTAGAAAGAGAGTGAGGATAAAACAAATATGATCATCCTTACAACTTTATAAATTGAGATTATATGGAGATTGGGCCAAGAATGAGAAGCCCAAGCATTAAACAACACAAGAACCAAGTAATAAAAACATTGAAAGAAAACTATTTAGCCTAATTTATTTCCCCAGATATTCATTCCTTATTGGCTTAATGTATAAAATACAAAATCTGAAGATTATAAGCCTCCATAACATAGTTAATTTCTTTCTAAATTTCTAAAAAACATATGCCATATTCCGAAGTGTTTTGCTTTCCTAGTGCCATCTTGAAGGCTAGCACTAGAGAGCGCGGGGAGGACATAAAGGAAGCTTTCTCCTCTGGTCAGTCTCCTTCTACAAGGAGATGTAATCAGGTCAAGGGATGCTTCTACCTTTAAAGACATTGTCCCACTCTCTCTCCATCTCCAAACATGCCTGCCCAAAACAGCTCTAGCTGGACATTGTTTTCCTTTCTGAGATAAAAATATATGAGTTAAAAACTGCGGCTCAAAGGAAAATAGCAAGGTTTGACTAAATAAGGGCGACTAGATTTTAAAGTGTTAGTGTGTGCTGCTGAAACCCTTATTAGGGTGCATTGTTAAAATAAGAGGTAAGAAACAATTTTAAATGAGTGGAATGAGTGGAAAGAAAGGTGTGGATTCACTAAATAAGCACACAAACCAAATATACCCAAGTACTAGTTTCCTGGCAACAGGCTTCTTATATATTTGAATGTCTGCACAATGACTTTCCAAGGTTAGGAAGTTGAAAATAAAAATATCAAACACTTTTGCTATACTCTTTGAGTAGAGGATTAACAAATTAGGCAAAATCACTTAAAATCCCATTCTATTTCCTATCGTCAACTTCCTATTTCAAAGGCAGCTACAAAACAAGAGCTCATTTAATGAGTTTCTTCCCCTTGGATTTTGCTGGACTGAAGCATTTGACTCCTGGTCCGCTTCCTACCTGCCCTATTCCTTAGTATGTAGATAGTTATGTCTTCTTATAAATAACTGATCATGTTACTTTCTTTTGCAAAAGAAGATCAACACTGATTGTTTGAAACAGACAGTACAGGGAGACACATGCATCAGGTCTAGGAGGAAGATCTCACACCTTTCCCAGAGATACAACCCACTACTTCCTATCTGCTGAGTTTACTGGCTGGCTTACTCTTCCCTGGGGGAATTTTAGAGCTGGCTGAGTGGTGGTGGAGGCTACCAGATCCTTTTGGGCCATTCTTGCTGGGTTTGCAATGCTCTTGTTGGCAGGACCTCCTGGAGGATGATGATCCTGAGTGGCTTGGGGGTGACTTGCTTCTCCCCAGATGTGGGGACGAACTCCTCTGGTCATGGTGGGGCCGTCCAGCCCTAGATGGTGAGGAACTAGATGTTCGAGGCAAGGATGAGCTTCGAGGAGAGGCACTGGGACTCCTGCGAGGCACGACTGGACTCTTGGGTGGTGTTTTTGGATTGTGAGGAGATCCTGGGCTCTTGGATTGAGTAGTACTCCGGGGTTTCTGAGATCCATTTTGAAGAATTTGGGCCAGACGAGAGAAAAGGTCTGAGTCAGAGTTACTACTCCCTAGAACTTTATATCTGCGTAGCCTTAAAAGAATAGAGAAGAATTATTTTTTTTTTTGAGGCAGGACCCCAAAATTCATTATAAGTGTGTCTAAAAATTACAGTATCTCAAAGCATAATGTTTATGAAGTATGTCAAAATACAAAATGGACACTGAGTTTTTCTTTCACATATATGGTGTATGTGACACTGGACAGATTAACATCTGCTGTGTCTCTTTTTCCTTTTGATTAATGTTTGTTTCCTTTGACAAGGTCTTCCTATGTAGCACACACTCGTCAGGAGCTCAGTATGTATCCCAGGCCAAGCTGGCCTTAGCTTGACATTTTCTGCCTCAGCTTTCCAGGTATTAGGATTATAGGTATCCATCATCTCTTAGTTTCCATCATTCCTGGACAAATCTACCTTGGTTTGTGTATTTTTAAAAATCCCAAGAGGGGTCAAGGGATGATTTGGTGGGTAAAGGCTCTTGCCATGAAGCCTGGTGATTGAGTTGATCCCTGAAACCCATGGAAAGATGGAAAGGTAGACAGAGAACCAGTTCCACAAGGTTGTCCTGTCATCTCCACACATGCATGGTGGCACACTGCCCATCAGTCATCCAACACACACACACCTCATCACTCTTCCAACACACACATTGCCCATCACTCATCCAACATGCACTGCCCATCACTCATCCAACACGCACTGCCCATCACTCATCCAACATACACACTCACTGCCCATCACTCATCCAACACACACACTGCCCATCAGTCATTCAACACACACACACCTCATCACTCTTCCAACACACACACTGCCCATCACTCATCCAACACACACACTGCCCATCACTCATCGAACACACACACCCCATCACTCATCCAACACACACACCTCATCACTCATCCAACACACACACTGCCCATCACTCATCCAACACACACACTGCCCATCACTCATCCAACACGCACTGCCCATCACTCATCCAACACACACTGCCCTTCACTCATCCAACACACACACTGCCCATCACTCATCCAACACACACACTGTCCATCACTCATCCAACACACACACTGTCCATCACTCATCCAACACACACACTGTCCATCACTCATCCAACACACACTGCCCATCACTCATCCAACACACACACTGCCCATCAGTCATCCAACACGCACACTCAACATCACTCTTCCAACACACACATTGCCCATCACTCATCCAACACACACTGCCCATCACTCATCCAACACGCACACACAACATCACTCTTCCAACACACACTGCCCATCACTCATCCAACACACACACTGACCATCACTCATCCAACACACACTGCCCATCACTCATCCAACACGCACTGCCCATCACACTCATCCAACACACACTGCCCTTCACTCATCCAACACACACACTGCCCATCACTCATCCAACACACACACTGCCCATCACTCATCCAACACACACACACATAAGTAAAGACTTCAATCTTTAAAGGGTTCTGTTATGTAGTCAGGTTAACTAGAATTTCTCTTACTTCAGAGCTTCCCAAATGCCATCATTGCCACATCTAGCAGTAATCAAGGTTTTGTTTGTTCTTAATGGTTTTCAGATACAGACTCTCTAAGTAGCCTGGCCAGGCTGGAACTTACTATGTAGGTCATTCTTGCCTTGAACTTGTGATTGTCCTGCCTCAGTCTTCCAAGTGTTGGCATCTGTATGTACTATCACACTCGGTTTTATAACCACTTATGGGTTGTCTCTCTGTACCATCTTTATTAGTTTAACCCTTAAAGTCTTAAGCTACTATTAATAACATGGTGGAACTTTAAGTCTGACTGGCATTCAAAGGTAGGGCCTTTAAGAAGCGAGATTACATGAGATCATTAGGGTAGAGCTTCTATATTAAATCCTGGTGGTTTTATGAGTAAAAGGATACTGACATATGTAGAGATACGCAAGTGTTCATGCCACCATGTGTTGTGACTAAGGGGGTGGGGGATACTTGCCATGACACTGTGCTGTGCTACTTGGAATTACAGTGAACTTCTTTGGAATCTCATTCTCCTGCTAAGTTAGCCTGTCTCTGATAAATGATTATAGGAACAATAAGCTGACCAATATTTAAGGTTTTAAGTAGAGAATATGTATTATTAGGGACATTTTTTGATACCAGGAACCTTTCCCACCTCGAAAATAGCTGCAGTGAAGAGTCTGTTTAGTGTAATTATTTTAGGAATCTGAAGTGCATTAAAAGCTTGCAATGCACAGGGAAAACTTGGACTATAAACTGCAGTTAATTTTGGTCAGTTTCAGATTTTGGCAAGGTAATAGCTACCCATCCCACCTTCAGCCCTGAGGCAGTCAACTGTGTAGTAGTTTCTAAAGCAGTCTGCACACAACTTTTAGGAATCTGGGTAGGTAAAACAAAACACCAAATGAAAAAAAAAGTTCTTATACTATAGATACAGCTCAGACAGTGCTTCCAAAGGACCAGAGTTTAGTTATCAGCACCCACATTGGGCAATTCAAAACCAGCTACAGGGGATCCAACATCTTCTTCTGACCTCTGAGGCAACCTGCACACATACTCCTCCCCCAGTTAAAAATAAAAATAAAATCTTTGGAAGAAAGATTTGTTTGGAAGCTCTGTGTTCTAATTGCTTTTTGTCCCTACCTCCCATCCCAGGGTCTCATGCATCCCAGGACAGCTATGAATGAGGCCAACATATTTGTTGAGGACAACAATAGGTTGATAGCCATGTGCATAACACCAACATGAGCTTGAAATTTTATCAGTTCAAACTAGGAAATATAATTTTCTCAGATGCCTTGGGAGTTCAACATTTGTTACATTTTTTTCTTTTTATGAGAAAAAGACATAAGCTAACCTGAATATAATGCTGAACACAATAACAAAAGCTACAAATTAATTTTCATTCTGCTCCAGTTGGTACTGTTCCTCTAAATTTCACGATTAATGTGTAATTTCCTCATTTTGCAAGTTCCAATGGTGCTATGCAAACTTTTTCTTGCTACAGCTGAGAACTCTACAAGGTCTTGATCCCTTATGCATACTAACCAGATCAACTATCAAGAAATTGTCTAATGATACAAATGACTTATGCTACATCATTCAAAGTGATAGATAGGATGGGACATTTCAGAGACTGGTATATTTTTATTTTTATAGTTTTAATCTTAGGAGTTCAATCATATGGTGGTAACTTCAAAGACAATGGTCCCACTGGCTGAAATAATTCCTTTTATTCTGCTGGCTTAAGTCTGAAAAAAAAATAACATTAAACTTTATTTTACTGTGCTCTAATTTTTCGTTGCTGTTCTCATGATTTGTAAGAGTGGCCACCCACCACATGTGCTTGTATGCATTACTGCAAGCCCTCTTTTTTGTGACTGATATGACTTTCAGTGTTACAAAGTATTAGTATCTTCTCACTCTGCCTCTACTTTTCCTCTTTTCCCTTTAGGAAGCTAAATATTAAAGTTAGGACAGGCCGGAGAGATGACTCAGTGGGGAAAGGTGATTTACCTCCAAGTTTGCTAACCTAAGGTCATCCCACAGGACCTACTTGTGGAAGAAAAAGAATCAACTCCCTCAAGTTGACCTACAGTGCATGTGGGCACCTGCGCGCGCGAGCACACACACACACACACACACACACACACACACACACACACACACACACACACAATTTTTTAAAAGCATATTTGAACAGTGAGAAGAAGCAGAAAACAGTAAGATAGGAAAACTGATATTGAACCTAAATAATAGAAAGACAAAAGATTAAAGAGAGTAAGGGACTAGCAAGCAGACTGATGTGGCACCACAGGAATTGGAGAAGGACAAGAGAAAAAAAGTGACTACCCGAAGAACAGCTGAAAACTCCCCAAGTTCAATTAAAGACAAGATATAACATCCAGTGAGCTCAATGACTCCAAAGCTACCTAATCACAGACCATCAAACCGAGACACAATCAAACTGTCAAAGGATTCTTAGGAGAACCAAGAAATAATACAGGGAGTCCTCAAAAACTTTTCTGAAACATCAGAACTTCTGGAGCTCAAAGGGCAGTGGTCTGAGGACCAAGATATTTAAAGCTCTAAGAGAACTGCCAACCAATAATCTTGTGTTAAGAAAGTATCCTTCAAAGATGAGGGAGAAATGAAGATTCTGTGAGTTAAAAAGCTGAGGTAGGGGCTTGGCAATATAAATGAGAGGTTTGTACTTAGCATGAATGAGGCTCTGGGCTCAATACCCACCATACTACATATCTACTTATGTTACTACCAGACCTGCCATAGCAATGCTGGCTGAAGTTACTGCAGGTTGAAATGAGAGGATACTAGACAATAACTTGAAGCCATATAGAGAAATGATCGAGATCTGAATAAAGATAAATGATTTAAGTCAATTATAAAAGTGATTATTATTCTCACAGCTATTTATAACTTTTTGTTTTCTGAAGGATTTAGGAGACTAATACATTTATAAAACATCTAGTTCTTAAAGTACAATGTGACTATTGCACATCTATAATCCCAGCAGGAGAATCAGGAGTTCAGGAGAATCAGGAGTTCAAGGCCAATTTGATCTATATAAGCGCTTATCTCAAAAGCAAAACTAAACAATTACAAGCTTATGTTTGGGGACATAAAATGAAGATGTAATCTTATGATTTGACCAAGTAAAAGGAATGGGAATGGAAACTTAAAGGGGCACAGTGGAATATTTTGGTATTACACTGCCAAAAACTCAATTACAATGCTGGAACTACAAGACAGTCTGTGTACTTCAAGTTGACCACAATGAAAATGAGCATAATAAACACAATTGGAAAAATAAAGGAATTTACTGTCTTAACACACACACCAGATAGACAGGAAAGAAGGCATACAATAAAGAAGGAACAATATGCTTTAAGACAGGGCTAGCAAGGTGGTACAGCAGGAAAGGTGCTTGTCAACCTGACAGCCTGAGTGGATCCCTGAGACCCACAAGGTGGAAAGAGAGGACCAATCCAACAAGCTGTCCACTGATCTCTGCATCTGCAAAGGCATGCTCAGATACATACACACAAATGTAAATAAATAGATTGTTATAAGACCACTGTAAAATAAACTCCAAAAGTCCCCTTCTATCTTTAAAAGGAAGAAAATTCTGCTTGATGCTAACATGAATGATCTTAATGACTTTGTGCTAAGTCAAATGAGTCAGCTACAACTGAACAAATACTATATATAGATTCTATTACTTCTCAAAGTGTTTATAACGACCAAAACCATAAAGAAAATCAACAAGTGATGGTCGCATGGCAAAATTAACAAGAGTTAATGCCACTGAAAATACACTTCAAATGAGTAAGATGGTAAATTTTATGTTGCCACAGTGGAGAAAAAGTGCTTTAGTCTGGGTCAATCTGTACTTGCCCTAATGCTTGTGGAAGGGAGAAAAGAAAACACGCTCAGAAGAAATGCTACTACTGATGTCTACCACACAGTAAAGCACACTTGAAAACATTAGTACACACTATACACATAGAAAACATGAAGCATTACCTGGCTTCTACTCCAGGCCTGATTGGTGGCTTTCCTGGTGGTGGCCGAGGCAAGAACTGAGGTGAAGCTGAGCTATTAACTTGATCTGTGCTGACCCAGGAAACTGGCCTTGGAATCTTGCTCTTTCTAGACTGGGAGATGATGGGTGACAGACAGCCATCTTCAGCTGATCTACTCAGGTGGGAATCTACTGCCAATCTGGAAAAGGGAGTGAAGACTTCCTCCTCAGAAAAGGGAACAGGGGCAGCAGCTAATTTCTCCTCTATTAGCTTATCAGAGGCACTTGAGAGGTCCCCTAGGAAAGACTTGAACTGCCTTTTTTCTACCAGAAGTTTGACTAGTTCTGGCTGGTAGGCTTTCTTCTGTAGAAGCTTTTCTTTTGCAGAGACTGCAGAGGATGACTCAAAAGTTGAGTCTATTTCTTGTGCTAAAACAGGGATCCGGCTGTGTCTGGTTACAAAGGATGACCGAAGCATGTCCTTCCGGGTGGGAGGACCATGCTCATTCTCTGGGACACAATGATATAGCTCTCCATTTCTAGGGACAACCTTTTCTCTCTTTCCCTCTTGGTGCAAAAAAGTAGAGAGGTCTCCCTGATGTCCTGGCAAGTCTTCACTCTTAATGTCAGCATCCTTAAACAGTTTGTTTTTTTGCATTACTGCCACCTGGCCTATCTGCCCTTCAGCATGTGGGTCAATGACTTGAGAAATTTCTGAAGTTCCAACTGCCAAAAGCTTCATTATCTCATGGTTTTTGTCTTGATTTGGCACCACACTAAAATTCTGTGTCTTTGATACATCAACAGGTTCTGTGGTAGCTGACTGATCCCTTTCTGTAGTTACTAAATCTCCTGGGAGAGAGATTTCAACACAATGCTGCCCTTTACTTAACTTCTCATCTTCATTATCTGAACCCAGAAGAATGCTTTTTTCCTCTGTTTCTCCAGGGAGATTTTCAAATTCTTTCACAACTAATCTATTATGGTCAGGAAGGTCTTTTGGTCCCAAGTCTTGAGATGTGTCACTGTCTCTCATGTTGGGTAACATGTCATGACCAATGTGATCTATCTGAAGTCCCAAATCCATTCTGCTTCCTCCACTAGGAAGTTCACCCTCTGTTACAACTAAGCCTGAGAAGTTTTCCCTTGGAGAATAAAGTTCCACAGTGGGCTCCAAGGGTTGAAGATCTTTCTTCTCTGGTTGTGGACCATAGTGAAAGCTCCCTGAAGTTGACTGTGTTGATGCCACAGAAGGTCTAGGAATTGTAATCTGGAGAAGCGGAGAGAAAAATATAAAACATCTAATTATATGAGATATCAATCAGATGTATAATTTGAGATGTAATACTTCAGATGAAGATGTTTACCCGATCTTCTCAACTCATACTAAATAAGCAACTGTGAATAAAAATGAAGGCTTCTGAGTTCTCCTCAAAGGAGCTGCACAGAAGGAAAAACTCCCTAGAGCTTCTCTGTGCTTGGCCCAGACTCTCTTGTAAATGGGTGGTCTGTGGTAAGTTAAATTCTATTATCCTTACACTAAAGTCAGTTTTATGTGAATGCATAAACTCTGATCACTTAATGAAGACCATGAAGTCCTAGGAAAACAAAACACTTTGTATCAGGAACATAATTAGATTTACACGCATGTAAATCCTGCAGACCAACCTAGGCAGAAATCATCTGACATATGAAGTAATTCTTAAATAGGACAGGCATGGTGATATATATCTGTAATTCCAGCTCTTGGGTGGTTGAGGCTTGAGGAATCTGAGCTCCAGGTCATCCTGATCTGTAAGATTTTGTTAAAATATGGCTAGGCTTTTAATCCTAGCACTCGAGAGGCGGAGGCTGACAGATCTCTGTGAGTTTGAGGCTAGCCTGGTCTACAGAGCGAGTTCTAAGATAAGCTCCAAAACTACAGAGAAACCCTATCTATGAAGGGAGGGGGAGGCAGACTTTGTTAAAATAAAAATAAAGAACTATAGACTCCTGAGGTATTTATTTATTTATTTATTTGTTTGTTTGTTTAGATTTTTGAGACAGGGTTTCTCTGGGTGTGTACCACTACCGCCCAGCTAGGGCAGGAGGATTTGAAAGTCATGCACACCACAGCCCGGGTCTGGGAAAGTGAGTCTGCCAAACACTGACAGGATGAAAAGAGAAAACCCAGGATCGAGAAGAGAAAACTAATTCAAAGTGTAGCTGTAAACACCTTAACCTTGAAGTTCAAAGACAAAACATGTTACCTATAGACTAAACAATGACTTCTCCATCTTTCATACCTTGAACTTCCATAATTGATAACTGTTAGTGCATAGTATCTTCATGCTTCAGTCTCTGGGATTAGAGGCAAGAGCAGAACCGCCATGCCCAGCGAAGGCACATTGCTTCTATATCTCCGCTTCCTGTTATTTACTTGTGTCGCCCATGCCTTTCTGAGTGATTTGTTTCCTTCAGTTCTCATAATTTTATTAATGCCCAATATTAAAGCCTACATACTGATGAGTATAGAAGTTTTATTTATTTATTTATTATAATCAAGGAAACTACCAAATGGAATTAATTCATATAGTTCAGGAAGAACAACATTAATTTTTAGTTACATCATGTTAAGAATTGGCTCAACAGTCTAAGAGACCTCAGACAGTGGAGCCAGGATGTATCCCTGGTGCACAAAAGGACTTTGCAAACATATCCCCCATGGAGGGATAACTGCCTTATTCTAGAGATAGGAGAGAAGCCCTAGTCCCTACTTCACAGGACCTGTCAGATCTACATGACCCCAACTGGATGGCATTCCCCTACATATTGTATTGTGGTGGGGGGTTGGGAGGGGAGGGTGTTTAGAGTGCATGGGAGAGGGTAGAGAGGGCAAAAGGGAGGGAAGGAGGGAGGGAGGGCTTGGGGGGAGGGAGGGAGGGAGGGAGGGGGAACTGGGATCGACATGTAAAATAATTAAAAAAAAAAAAAACGCTTTGACTCCAAAATTTAAGTTGAAGAACAAGTTACTGGGGAAAAGTATTTCTATTTTTGTTTCCACAGAAAATGAAAAGATGTGGATTCCTTCCAGACTAATGTGGTTTGATCACACCAGACCGCCT
The DNA here is from genome assembly GCF_943737965.1 of Phodopus roborovskii. Taxonomy (NCBI): domain Eukaryota; kingdom Metazoa; phylum Chordata; class Mammalia; order Rodentia; family Cricetidae; genus Phodopus; species Phodopus roborovskii. The sequence goes on along the minus strand of NW_026126416.1, from coordinate 32,486,134 downwards.
GAAACAGAGTACAAGCTGATCCTACATTCCAAACAGCTGGACAAAACAGCCCTACAGACTACAGCTAGGATATCTGAATCTTCTTCGAATCCCCCAAGACAGCGCCCCTTACCAGCAGGAAGTAGTTTGGAAAGAACGACGCCCAAATTCCCAAATATTGTGTATAAATGTTTGTTTTCACTTAATTAGACTTTGTTATATAAAATTAAATAAAAAATACTCTATATGCAAAAAAAAAAAAAAAAAAAAAAAAAAAAAAAAAAAAAAAAAAAAAAAAAAAAAAAAAAGAATTGGCTCAAGTATAATAAAAACCTTCAGAAATTAAATACTTGTACCAAATAGTCTGGTTTTTTGTTTTATTTTGTTAATAATATGGAAGCTATATAACATCTATATCTCATATTGACCCATGAACAAGGACAATTTAGAATTGATACAAGTAGTAGAATAATGTATTGATTGTTACACTGCCCAAAATTAATTAAGCTACAAATACCTGTTAAAAATTTACATTTTGGCAGGTGGTAGCAACACACACCTTTAACGCCAGCACAGAGATAAGTGTATCTCTATCTCTTGAGTTTGAGACCAGCCTGATCTATAGAACAAGTTCTAGGACTGCCAAGACAGTCAGGGTTACACACAAAAACCCTGTCACAAAAAAAAAATTACATTTTGGGGGCTAGTGAGATGGTTTGGAGGTCAAAAGTGCTTGCTGCTCTTATATTCAGTTCCCAGTGCCCACATGGCAGCTCACAGCTGTCTGTAACTCTACACCAGGGGACCTGGCACCCTGTTCTGATCTCTTGGGTACCAGGCATGCACATGAGACACAGACATATATGTAGACAAAACACTCATACACATAGATTTAAACAAAACAAAAAACAGTATAGGCTGAGGAGGGGGCAGTGCACATGCCTCTAATCCCAGTACTTGGGAAGAGGCAGATCAAGTCCAAGACCAAGCCTGGTCTACATAGTGAGTTTCTCTGTAGCTTGGCCAGCTTGGAATATGCAGCAATACTCCTTCCTGTGTTTCCTGAGTACTGGGATTTACAAGCATGAGCTAAAATCCTAAACAATTCAGGGGAATAGGGGGAAATCCTTAACAAAACAGAACTCAGGTTGGACTAGATATTAGCCCTAGCTTATTTTACCCTTGGGCTAGTCTTCTCTATGCCACAAACAACCTATAAAATTGTACAAGGCAGTCCTGGAAGGGATGGGAGGGAAGATCAATTAACTAAATTCTGATTGGAAAAGAAGTAAAAAGTAATCTATTTCTCTATTTTGTAGCATTGACATTGCTCATAAAGTGAAATTTCACCAGTATAGAGACAGGGTTTCTCAGTGGCTTTGGAGGCTATCCTGCAACAAGCTCTTGTAGATCAGGCTAACCTCAAACTCATAGAGATCTACCTGCCTCTGCCTCCTGAGTGCTGGGGTTAAAGGCGTGCACCACCACTGCCTGGCTTTTTTCCAAGTGTTTTAAACACAATGTGTTTAAAATTTTTTTTTTTTTTAATTTGGGGAACAATGCTGAGGCTATTATATTAGAAAGGAAAGCTTCCTAATGACTATAAAAATGTAAGGAAGCCTGGTATCTGTCATCTGTGTCAGAGCGAGTGTGCTTGCAGGTGCCTGACACTGCTGCATTCCTTACTGCCTGAGGCTGGCTTTTCTGGGGCACCGTCTGCTCACCAAGCCACTGTCTGCCTTGAAGAGGCAACTGTTCTCAACAGTGGCATGCTCAGGGTGAGAGCTGGTTCTCAACAGTGGCATGCTCAGGGTGAGAGCTGGTTCTCAACAGTGGCTTGCCCAGGGGTGAGAGCTGGCAGTACTGTTCCTCCAAAAGGGTCCTTTTCAGAGAACTTGGTCACAACTGCCTTCAAACACTTAAAAATGATGTTCATTCTATCCCAGACTTAGAAAAGTAGAAGCTCTGAAAGCCAGGCTCGAGATTCTACATCTTCTATAGTGGGCATCTCACAAATAAGAGAAACGTAAAACATGAGAAATTTCTGGGTAGAGATTTCAAAAAAAGGCTCAGACCTGTTAACAGTATATTCAGAACAAACTACTACAAATAGTTTAACACAGGTCTTTCTTAGCAGATGCATAATGAAATTCTTCAAGATGATAAAAAATTTTATAATAATTTGTATACACATGAATAGGCAGAACTTGTAGTCTAATCATAAATGTCATTGCAAAATTAGGTTATAGTGATACTTCATGTATTAAGCTTGCCAGAACAAAGAAAAGCTCACTTAAATTACTATTTTCTTCTTTTTTTTCCAAGACAGGGTAGCCCTGGCTACCCTGGAGCTTACTTATGTAGCCCTGGCTGTCCTGGAGCTTACTCTGTGGACCAGGCTGGCCTTGAACTCACAGAGACTCAGCTGCCTCTGCCTTCTGAGTGCTGGGATTAAAGTTAAGTGCCATCACTCCTGGCTTTATTTTTTCCTTATTGCAGGCTGACTATAGAATTTAGTATAAATACTAATTGTTTACATGTATCCATTTGCTAAACTTAAGCCTCTAATTATTGTACAATCTTAACTGATCAACTAACCCACCTTCTCTTTTCTGCTTTTGTTTATTCATTTATTTATACACAGGGCTGCATTCTGTAGCCCAGGTTGGCTAAGTACCCAAGACTAGGCTTGAATTTACAGTGGTCCTCTTTATACAGCGTCCTAAATTCTGACATTATAGTTGTGACCAATCATGCTGGATAGCCTTTTCTTTTTTATCAGTGTATGTGTGTATAGAGTTGTGGGAATGTGCTTGCATGTGGGGACACACCTTATTTTTTGAGACAGGATCTCTCGCTAGATCTGGAACTCAGTGATTTGACTAGACTGAGATCCAGGGATCCATTTGTCCCTGACCCCTCAGTGCTGGAGTCACAGATGTATACTGCCATGACTGGGTTTTATGTGGTCCCGAGTATCTGAACTCAGGTCCTCATGTATGTATAGCGAATAATTTACTTATTGAGTCATCTCTCTAGCTTCAGTCTTCTCTCTTATTAGTAGCATGTTCGTTGAGCAGACAACACAAAATAATAACAGAAGCAGTTTCTTACCGCAGTCAGGGGTCCTTCTGCTTGTGCCTCCATTGGACTTGTGGGAGTCACTGTGATGAACTGACTAGCAGCTCCAGCCTGGAGGTCTAGCCTGTCTGTGTACTGTTCTGAAGCAGCTGTTGCAGGACATTCCGCAGAAAGTGCTAAGACCACACCTGAGCTTTCCTTTAAGTGGTGGTTGTCAGTCCAAGGACCTACTTGGATCTTTTCATCTTGAGGTGATCCTTCAAGGACCTGAAGTACTTCAGGCTCCTCATCTGAAGGGCTTCCAGTTGTTTTATGGCCTAACACCTCATTTGTCCTAAAATCCTGAAGGTCTTGCTCCTTGTCCACAATCACCCATTCTTTGGAATCAACCTCCTGCTTGCAAGAGCTTAAGTTAACAGCTATAAATCCATTGCTGCCGCCACCATCTGCCTGCTCTGGAGTGTTGGCAGAGGCAGGCTTGGAAGCCTCAGGGAGGTATTCTTCATCATAATGCCAGATGTGGTCAGTGCGGGACACAACAGGAACACAAGGCTTATGAGGAAGAGCAGGGAGAACAGATTCCTTTCCTGCACTGGAATCTTTCTGCATTTTCTCCATGCTTGAGGAAACAGAAAGAAGTTAATTGTCCTTAGAGAAACTTTATTATATATTGATAAACTCCACCATTCTTACAAAAGAGTGATGAGAGCGTATGAAAAACTCAGAATTTCACAGGGTTGAGGATGTTCTCTATTTGCTATTCCTGCTCTTTCCCATGTTAGCTGTAGTTCAAATGGTTAAAGCAGTGTTCAAGTCTTATCCATCCTTTTGATCATATCTGTATATGTAATAACATATACATTGCATTTCTGATCCTCCTGCCTCTACCTTCCTAGAATTGAGACTTACAGGCATCTACTACAACACAAAGTTTTATGTCTTTCTGGGGACTGAACACAGGGCCTCTTATATGCTAGGCAGGCACTCTACCCCCAACCCAAATCCATGGCTTCTCTTAAATGAACATTTCATTGCTAACAGTTCCAAGTTGGAACCATAGTGTGCATCATCACATACATTGTAATTTTTTAAAAGCCTTTTATTAATTGTAAATACACCTCAAATCTTACATTTTCATTTCCATCTTATTACCAAAATTTGTTATAGAGAAAATGTACCTAATTGATGAAAAGCAACAATCATTATGGTATGTATATACAGATCTCTAAACTTTCTCTTTTCTTCTTTCTTGGGAGATGTGAGTGCTATAGGGCACAGTGATAAACTTATTACTACGTATTTTCCCACTGAATCTTTTTTTTGTGAGTTCCCCTCATTCCTGTCTAATGTTGCCTTTATTGTGCCCGTTCTACCTCTACACTGTTGCCTCAAAGAGTTCACTTTCTAACAAAGTCACAGAAAATACAGTTCAGCTAGGACCACACAGAGAAACTCTGTCTCAAAGAAACCAAAAAAAAAACAGATGATATATAACTATGATATGAACAAATGGAAGCTTAATGGAGTTAGCATTATAGAAATACAAGAATTTCTTAATATGATAGAAAAATGATACATTACATACCAGGTCTCAAGAAACTTGTCAGTATCTGGCTTTGGCTCTAGTGTCAAACGTTTTTCTAGCTCAAAGCTGTGAATGGAGCGTAACTTCCTTACTAATGGAACATCCCTGTCTGGCTGAGTAGTCTCTGATCGGACACGAATTGGTGAGCCAAGGCTTGGAGCATTGTGAACACCGTTGACTTGACCATGACTATTTTCTTCTTCAGTAGCAGCCTAGAAAAAAAAAAACATAAAAATGAAACATGAAAAATATTTAAAATATTATACATGGAAGAAATCACTGAAGCCTCTAAAATACTAACAAATGATTACATGTGTTTTTAGAAAATTAAAAAAAAAATGTTTTATTTGTTTTTCCAACCAACCTGCTCAGTCCATATGAAGTTACTTGTATGTATACAATTTCAGGGTTGAGTACCTAGTATTGGATAACCAGTCTGGGGGCTCTTCCCTGGTGTAATTACGGAAAGCTGAAATGGAGATGACCAGGGTTTGATCTCTAGGACTACCATGATAGAGAGAAGAATTCCTGCAGGTTGTCCTCTGACCTTTGCATACACACACACTCTAAACTGTATAGCAGTAAGAGAAAAGTAGTAAATATAGGAAGAGATCACTTCCTGCGCAAGAAATGCAAGAAATACGTGCCTTACAAATTCCAAGCTTTATCTTGTTCTTGTTGATATCCATCTCTTCCCAGACATCCTTTTCCTGAGGGCGAGCATGCCCCAGAGATCCAGGCAATTTATCTGGTGATACACCAACAGGGATACCATTCTCCCCATCACTAAGCTGTTCATCTGGAAATACTTCATCTGTATTTTCTCGGAGCAAGTCTCCTGGGATGGGAGTGGCATTTGCAATTCTGAAACACGAGGGAAGGAAAACAGACAATTTCAAAAGACCAGAATCAAAAAGTAACCATGAGACAGACGATATAATTAAGAGTTAAAACATAAAACTTGTTTTTTTAAGGGGGGGGGTGTTTGTTTCTGTTTTGTTTTTCAAGACAGGGTTTTACCTTGCAGCCTTGGCTGTCCTGGAACTCAATCTGTAGACCAGGCTGGCCTGAACTCAGAGATCCATCTGCCTCTGCTCCCAAAGTGCTAGAGTAAAGGCATGTCCCACCACTGCCCTTGCTGACGTCTTTAAAAGTCAGAAACATTGCTCTACTTTCCATGAAGCTTTCTTCAATAAAATAAAATTTTCTATTCCTTAACATTTTTGTAACTAAAACACAATTATACATAGGAAGTATAAGGAATATAAGGAAATAAATAGGGGTTAGATGATTTTTTTTATATAAAATGTGTACTATGGTTTCATTTATTAAAATTTTTCATTCAATATATTTTTGATCATGTTTTTCACCTCCTAGAACTCCTTCCTATCCATCTAATTTTATGTCCTTTCTCTTACTCTTTAAAACAAATGAACAAGGGGTGGTGGTGGTACATGTCTTTAATCGAAGCACTTGGAAGACAGAGGCAGGCAGATCTCTGTAATTTTGAGGCCAGCCTGGTCTACAAAGGGAATTCCAGGACAGCTAGGGCTGTTACACAGAGAAACCCTGTCAAAGAAAGAACAACAACAACAACAAAAAGAACAAACAACAACAAAATGAAAATCCCTAAACCAAACCAAACAAAAAACACAGAAACAGAAATCAAAACCAACTGGCAAAAGAGTCTAAGATGCCCCCCCCCAAAAAAAAAAAACCCAAAAGTGAAACAAACTATGTATGCTGTTTTTCATTATAAAGTTCACTAAGGCCCTAAGGAAAACAAAGGAGAAAGTCAGAAATTCTGAAATTACAGACTTCATACATATCTACATGAGAAGAACAGAAAATATAGGTCTTACTTTTATCCTAAATCCTGGGATTACAGGAGTACTCCATCATGCTTGGCTACATAGATTTCTTTTGAATGAATTCCAGGTCCTATTTATATAATTATCATCACTCAGCCTACTGGTCCATGAGAGGCTAACTCAAAAGTCCTTTGATAACTCTATGCTCCATAAATACTAATGCTGTTTTTACATGATTTATTTTTATTTTTTCCTGTACCTTTTTGCCTGCATATATATCTGTGTGAGGGTGTCAGATCCCTTGGAACTGGAGTTACAGACAGTTGTGAGCTGCCATGTGGATGCTGGGAATTGAATCCAGGTCCTTTGGAAAAGCAGCCAGTGCTCTTAACTGCTGAGCTATCTTTCCAACCCCAATACTAGTATTTTAAAAAATATTTCTGGCTGAGTACAATATTTAGCATACAAAGAAATTTCTAACAAGTAACCTGAACTATCTAAACACAGGAAAAGAAAAAAAAAAAAAAAAAAAACCCTCAATGCCATTACTGTGAGCAGCAAAAACAGACACCCTTGCCAGGCATGGTGGTGCACACCTTTAGTCCCTGCATTTGAAAGGCAGAGGCAGGTAGATCACTGGGAGTTCAAGGACAGCCTGGTCTACAGAGCAAGTTCCAAGACAGCCAGGGCTGTAATTACAGGAACCTATACAGTTTCTCTTCCACATGACTCAGACTTCTCCTTTGTATTTATCCCTGATTTTTTATTCTTTCCCTATTTCTCTTTTTCCTTTTCCTAAACTCTCTTAATCGAGAGTTTGACAAAAGGAGAGAAATAATTCCTCACTAAGAAAATCATGGCATGTTCAGGGATATGAAGACAAAAGGGGAGGGGAGGAATTAGCTTAGTTAGTAGATCATTAGGCAGCACACACATGTTGGGGGGGGAAATGGAAGGGAGGGAGGGAAAGATGAAAATAAAAAAGAGAAAGTAGGGCCCGGGGAGATGGCTTAAAGGTTAAGAGCACTTGATGATCATGCTGAAGACCCAGGGTTAGTTCCTAGCATCCACATGTTGGCCTGCACTCATCTGTAACTCTAGTTCCAAGGGATATGCCATCCTCTTCTAAACTCTGTGGACACCAGGCTATGGGGTCTAGAACATGTAAGGAAAACACTCATAAAATAGTAATAAGTCTAAAAAAAGAGAGAGAGAGAGAGAGAGAGAGAGAGAGAAAGAGAGAGAAAAGAAAAGGAAAGGAAGAAGGAAGGTGGTAAGGAATGTAGCCTGACCAGTCAGTATGAGGTTATCATCAGCTCATGGTCTGACAACAAAAAGAAGCATGATGCCACACACTTAGGACCCCAGAGTCAAGAGGCTGAAGCAGGAAGATCCACAGATTCAAACCCTGTACGCTACACAATGAATTCAAAGCCAGATGGAATGCATTGTGAAACCCTGCCTGAAAAAAAAAAAAAACTCAGCGGCGGTGGGGGGGGGGGGTGCACGCGCACGTGCACACTCATCTTTAGTCCCAGCGCTAGGGAAGCAGAGGCAGGCAGATCTCTGAGGTTGAGGCCAGTCTGATCTACATAGTGAATTCCAGGACAGGCAAGGCTACAGATAAACCCTGTCTTGAAAAACCAAAACCCAAAACAAACAAATAACTCAAAAGGAAAGTTATCTAATATAATTAAAAGAGAAAAACATTAAATAAAACATGGCTGGAGAGATGACTCAGCAGTTAAGAGCATTTATCCTTGCAGAGGATCTGGGTTTAGCTCCTGGCTCCCAATGGTGGCTTATAATTCTAGTTTCAGGGAATCTGACACCCTCTCCTAACTTCTATGGACACCCAGCATTCATATAGTACATATACATACATGGAGACAAAACACCCATATACATAAACATAAAAAACCCCTCCACACATGGAAATAGCTGGGCATAGTGGGGTACACTAGAGTAATTTTGGATTCAGAAGGGTGAGGACAGAAGGATTACAAGTTCAGTTTACCTTAGTTATAGAGCAAAACTTCTGTCTCAAACAAATAAACCCAGAAAATAAGAAAAAGAATATAGATGGAAGCATATCATAACAATTCCTAATATTCTACATAAGTCTACACATTTTGTTCCCATGAAATTTAAACACAGTACAGTTAGAAATAATTATGATTATTCTGTGTGGTAGTTTTTTTTTTTTTTTTTACAAGCCTTGAATCCCAGCTTTTGAGGAGAGGTAGGTAGATCTCTGAGTTCCAGGCCAACCTGGTCTACAGAGTAAGTTCTATACTGCCAGGGCTATACAGAGAAAGCTGTCTCAAAACCAAAAACAAATAAACAAACAAAGAATAATTATAACTCATTCTTTGAGGTTCCCATATATATATATATATATATATATATATATATATATATATATATATATTCTTTTTTTTTTTTTTTTTTTAAAGATTTATGTAAGTGCTTTATCTGCATGTATGACCTTAAGCCAGAAGAGGGCATCAGATCCCAAGGTTTTGAGTACCATGTGGTTGCTGGGACTTGAACTCAGGACCTCTGGAAAAGCAGTCAGTGCTCTTAACCACTGAGCCATCTCTCCAGCCACACACACCCCCATCTATATCCTTTAGAAATACAAATAATGCTCTCTCTGTTTTGAGGAAAACCCACTGTACCTTTGATATCAACATGTTCTAAGCTTCCATTTCACAGAATGAACCATTAGCATTTTCTGAATTAAGTAATTACAAAAGCCTAAGTAAGAAAAAGATTAACTTAAGGGAATGCTCAAGGTTTTCCTACATGTCTTAGCATTTCACATCTTGAGGGGCTTGGGATGGACTAGCGGGAATTCCTGCATTCAGAACAGGCAGAACTCATTGAGCTGTGCAGGACATACCCGATTGCAGCAGGGGTCAGGCGGGTGTGCAGCTGAGGGGTGGCAGAGGTGGTGGTGGTAGTTAGGGAGCCATCAGTTCCACTCTTCTCCCAGTCAAAAGGGTCACTTTCAATCACTCCAAAAGTCTTGATGCTGTTGTCAAACACGGAGGTAAGAAGCTAAACAACAAAGAAACAAGCTAGAGTGAGCCAACAGTAATAAACTTAACATCTTCTACAGCAGAAAGCATACCAGACCCACAAAGAGGGTTTATAAGATGATTTCCTTCAAAATTCACAGTTCAAAGAAGGGAAACAAGCTGGGATTATGTGGATGACAATTAACTAATGTTGATTGTGGTACCGGTGTATAGTTGTATGAAATATTTTGTTTACAGAAGATCTATAATATTGTCTCTGCAAGTATCTTGACCTCTGTAATTCATTTTTACAGTTCCTGCCCAGGCTTGAACCCAGCACTTCTCACTGGAGCATTTGCCCACATCTTTGAGGTTTAAAAAAATGACTCTGGCTATTAAACAGACAACAGATGCCAGAGACAGGGATGGTAAAGGTGCTAAGAACCAGCTAGGAGGCTACTTGTTAGCTAAATCATCATGGTTACAGTAGTGATTTGGATATGACTTCAAAGAGATGAAAGACCCTGCCAACAAAGCCAATGAAAACTGTGAGAATAAGGCTAAGTTAGACTTCTGTCCTGAGCCATTGGGTAAATTGTAGTGAAATGGAAAGTGGTGAGCTGGTGACTGGGATATTCTGCTGATGAGCCATTAGCATATAAATACCAATATTTACAGTCATAGGGCCAGGTAATTTCACTTAATGACCTTAGCAAAGAGGTCTGAGAACAAAGACCTGCGGTAACCTAGTAAGTGGGTGTAAAGAATATGACTATACCAAGGAAACAAAGGTTAGGAGTAGCCAGTGAAACCCAAACCCTAGAATATATGTAGTGTTCTAAAAAATAACCTAAGAGAGCATGCTTTCACCAGGAGTATCAACGCTATCACATAAGTCTACATCATTCTGATGTACTTAATTTTTCTTTGTCTTTTAACCTACTGTAAACCCCAAGAAGCCAGTGCATATCTGATCTCATTCATCACTGCTTCTTCAGGAACTAAAACACTGCCTTACAGATAACAGTAACTTTAAAAATATTTCAAGAAGAAATACTTTAACTTTCACTTAATTAAATAAAGGAAAATTATATAGAAAAGGAAACAGAGAGGAGAGGAATTAGAAAAGGTATGATTATAAAATCTTGGAAATTATTTTGATCCTAATTTTGTTTATGTAGGTTACCTATGTTATAGCCCAGCATACCCCAGAAAATATAGCCCAGAAGTACAGGGTTACAGAAAACAAGAATGGCTGGGCATGTTACTCAGCTGCATAGTACTTTTCTCCAATATGTTAGGGCCCTGAATCTGATTCTTCAGACCACACTGCAGAAGGGGGGAAAAAAGGAAAAGGAAGGAGGCAGAAAGAAAGGGCTGGAAGGAGGAAGGGAAACTTGGAGAGGAAAGCAAGGGGACTGGGATCCAGGATTTTCTAAATCAAGGTTCTCTTGAGTTCTTTCTAAGCTTTTTATTAATATTATTATTATCATACATGTGTATAGGCATCTGGTCTGTGGACCTCAAACGGTGGCCACAACCCTTTGGGTGTGGCTTCAGGTGGACCTAAGAGGAAAGAGAGGAGCTTGAGGCTTGGCTTTCCTTTGTGTTCTCTTTCTGCTGGGTCAGCAGATCTGGTAGGAAGAGCAGGAAAACACTCTGTATTTTTCGGTGCAATTGTCCCCAGTAAACACCCATTTATCATTTACCTTGGCTCTAGTGATACAATTGCATCCTCACCTTCACATGTGTGCTATAATGTATATGTGGTATAAGTCATTATACCACGGTTTAAAGCAGTTCATTTTTGTTAAACTGGGACATACAATAAAATGAATTTTTAAAGCACATTATTCAAGGCACAGAAAGGGCAATCAAAATGAGATTCTGATGAATTTTCTATTTCTCTGTAATTTCTAAATGTTTATGTATGATTTTTTGAGAAAGGGTTATATATGATTTTTAATAACAAATTTAACTAAAATGTATTTTCTAAAGTATTTTGGTTCAATACCTACTCACATACAACCCACAAAGATGTTTAATGCTAGTTTTCAGCCATCATCAAACACAGACTCAATGGATTAATCCTCTTATTCTTAGCACAAAATACAATCGCTTTCAGTGTTTTATTTCCATATTAAATTTTAACTTGCCATTTGAAGAAAATGAACAGGAATTATTTGTAGCAGGTACTGAACTTCACTGAGGATCTTGATTTCTGAATTCTAACTGAATAAGTGCAGACCAATAAAGCACTTACCCCACAGAGTATAATGTTGGCTTGGCTAACTCAAAGGTCACTCAATGCAAAGGAAAGTGCTGCACTTTCTTTTGTGATACATAAGTAGATGAAATGGGTAAAGAAATGCACTTAGTTTTTGCTCCTCTGCTCTTTGGGGTAATTCAGCCATATGTTTTCCATATGTACTGAAAATACATTGTATTGCACTCACCCTCTGGAGAATAGACCTAGCAAGACAGAGGACAATTAAAAGATACACAGTATCACCTGTTTCCAAGATTTCTGTTTTTAATTTTAAAAAGTTTTTCTCTAATTTAAATTTTATGTGTATGAGCAATTGCCTGCATTTATGTATGTGTGCCTGGTACCCAAGGAGGCCAGAAAAGAGCATGAGATGCCCTGGAACTGGATTACAGATGGTTACAAAGGAGCTGAAGCACAATCCTCACCACAGGGCTTTGTAGCCTAGATGTGGCTTTTATCATAGTGCACAGCACACAGCTTGGGTATGGCTTTCTTTTATTAAGGTGGTATTCCACAGCACTAACCTCTAAGCCACAGAGCCAAGAGCAGCAATGCCTGTTTCGAGATGCTCATAGCTGGCTTGTTGATACTCCTTCACAGAAGACTAATATACTTCTGGAGAATATCCAGCACTCCTCCCAGCTAGATGTATGTAAATCTGTCTTAACTGCACTGGCCTTGAAGAGAAGAGGTAGGATATATATGCTGAGGAAGACTAGGGAGAAGGAGGAAGCCATCATCCACACAGTGAAGACTTGCTTTCCAGTTTAGCTGCTCTCAAGCCACCCACACACTTCTGTCAGTAACTCCACATTCATGTGCTATAAGTAAGCCCAGTAAAATAAATTCACTAGTCCTTCCAGGTAAACCCTGTGAGAGTGAATGAATTCTGGACTGATTGGCATTGCTCAGTCTTCTCCCATGATGAAAATTCTCACAACAGATGGGATTTTTTTTAGTTTTTATGCTTCATGGTATGAAGAAAGAAAACTGGTAAAGAGAAGAAAATGTTAGAAGAATGAAAATATGGAAATATTTTTAGTAAAGAAGAACTTATTTATGAAGATTAAGATGGTTGAGTGTTTCTCCAGAAGGGAAAAGAAAGCTGAAAGAAAGCTCACCCACATGATCTTAATAACCAAGATGAAAATGTAACTAAAGGCTAAATGATTGTTATGTTTATCACTAGTGATTTTCTCCTTGACATAAAAAAAAAAAAAAAAAAAAAAAAAAAACTGTTGCTCAGATGGAACATTTCAGACCCTGGCTCACTGCTGCCTGTTCTTACAGCCTGGAGAGACAGGCCCACTATCATTTTAGTCAGAAAAATCACTATTATTTTAATCAGAAAATTAGACAATGACTAAATTTCTTTTCCTCTTCCTTGAAGCAACTTGGAAGGCACTTAACAATGATTCTGGCTACGCCAACAGCTATCAAAATGCCTGAAAGCAGATCCTGGGTTTAGTGTTATAGAGACTATCCTTGGAGTCCCAAGGAAAAAAGAGGAGACATCAATCAACAAGTCACTTTATAAGCCCATCATGAGATTCTAATGAACTCTGATTTGTTCGTTTAAAAATATCCTTTGTTCTGGATTATTCTGCTTGCCTCTACCACTTTCTCACATCTCTCTTCAGGCATCAGTCAAGGACTTCCTTTCTCCCTTACACATGACTGTTACATGAAAGTAAGTACCAATGTGATGCACCTCTGGGGTCTTTTAGACTGACCTAGTGGAGGAGTAACCTGAATGCTATGTTCAAACCCCATTCAGCTGGAAGAAGACAAATCAAACACTGCCCCAATTGTATAGCTGCAACGGTTTGGGGTGGATAAAAATAGAAGGTAACATTTGGTTAGTTAGTTTAGGGTAAAAAGACCATAAAGAAAAGTAACCAGCATGCCTTTAATCCTAGCACTTGGGAGGCAGAGACAGGCAGATCTCTGTGAGTTTGAGACTAGCCTGGTATACAGAGTGAGTTCCAGGGCAGGCTCCAAAGGTACACAGAGAAACACTGTCTCAAAAACAAAACAAACAAAAAGTTAAATCCTTGTGTCAGAGGCCTCCTTCAGAGGCTCATAGAGACCACATTTACCAAACACTCTCTGGTCACTTTCTGTCTCTAGAGACTTTAGAAAGTCAGCATGTGCTGGCAGAGTTTTAAGGGAAAAATAGAAAATGTATAATAAAAAGGAGGAATAGTAAGAAAAAAAAATTCCCTATCAAAGGAGGCTAGCCTGCCAGGACCAATAATAATCTCTCACCACCCTGTAAAACTTTAAAAGAAATTCAATTTTTTTGCTGTTGTTTTATTTTTGTTTGTTGAGAAATTTCTCACTGTGTAACCCTGGTTTGCCTAGAACTTGCTATGTAGGCAATTGGGGCCCTCAATTCACAAAGATCCAACTGCCTCTGCCTCCTAAATGCTGGGATTAAAGGCATGAATTCAAATATTTTAATCTCCCCTACTGGTAAAACTTTTGCTTACCCAAAGACCCTGCTGTATTCCCACAACATAATGGCCATTTACCCCTTTCCTGTATGACTTCTGGGATGCCTTCCAAACTAGCCAATCAGGAGTAGATTGTGATGTCAAACCTCAGCCAATGAGAAACAGCTAACAATCATCCCCTTACATTAGGAATTATAGATTGAGGCCATCTTAGTTACATGAGCTACTTTGCTAGCCTGGCCTGGGTCATGGCATACCATGTTTACAAAAAGAAACTGCTGGTTACTTTCATTTGGTTCACATGTTTCTTTGTTCAACACCAAGAATATTTTTCTATCATTACACGCTCCCATTCAGGAAAGACGACATTTCAAATCATTTATGAGAAGCGGTCTTGATGCAAATAGCATGAGGAGTTTTTATTCCAAGTGCACTGGGGTCCACAGTCATATGCCACACAGAAGTAAAGGACTGAGGACCTCGAGGGCAGAATTGAGATAGCTTTTATAGGATTTACATCAAAGCTAACAAGGCCAGTTTCAAAGCTAGCCTGTTATTTTCACTAGGCCTAAAAGCAAGGTCATGGGATAGTTCAAAACTTGGAATGGTTAGTAAGGTTTCCTAGGTTACAGAGATTTAGCACACCTGCAAGGTTAGGGAATGGTTTTCTTTCTCAAGAACCAGCGGGCTCAGTAGCCTTGTCCTTGAGCGGCTGGGAGAATGTACTTTCCAGTCAGGGAGTTATCTATTAGCAGAGGCTCTTGTTTTCTCTGTCTTTCCCTTTTTGCTATGAGTTCCATCTTTTAGTTATTAATTTTCTTTGTGGACAGGATGACCCACAACAGTTCCCAGACTGTTGTTGTGGATAACAACATTCTTCAGAAACTAGGTGACTAATAATAATAATAATAATAATAATAATAATAATAATATCCAGAAACCAGTCATTGTGATCAAGCTATTTCATGTGTTTTTCTTTTTTCCTGAGCTTTGCATGCAGCTAGGGTGATTTTTAAATACATGCTATGGACTTTTTTCTAAATTTCTAACTTTTAATGGTCATTAGAGAGTTAAGCTATATTTTCATCCTTTCATGTTAACTTCTTGCATGAACTGAGAAACACGCCCATGACTCTCAAGGGCGCATTTGTTAACATAATAAAGTATGGCTTTTCACAGTTGAATTCAAGCTGGGAACAATGGTTCATACTAGCACTTGGGAGAGGCAGAGGCAGGGAGGAATCTGTGAGTTCCAGGTCATCTCGGTCTTTATAGAGTTCCTGGATATTCAGGACTACATTGAAAGACCTTGTCTCAAAAAAAATAAATAAAAAGTTCATCTCAAGAAATTCATCCTAAATAGTAGGGAATGGAACAGACTGGAGAAGTAAACATCTTGGCTGAATTTTCAATTGAGCATGATAAGCAAAGTTAAGACAGGCTTGGATAAGGGCGGGGACCAAACAGCCCAATCATACAAGTACAATGAGAATGAAAGGAGGAAAGGTTAAAGGAGTAGAGAGACAAGAAATGACCCAGTTCTCTCCATTTCTACTACTTATATCCGAGTCAAGGCCATCATTATCCCTATCCTCTTAGGCACAGAAGACCATCCTTCTACTCCACTACAAGTAGAACGTGACCAGTGTGATTGAGTTCTGGCTAGTAAGCCAAAGTGTAGCAGATCATTCCCAGACCTGGACAAACATCCACACTCGTTCTTCCCCTGACTACAAAAACCCTGTATGCACAAAAGACCACTTGAGAGTTGCCTAGCAAAGCCACAACAAACTGACTAGTGAGGTACATGATCAAGAAATTTACATGACATTTAGACAACCTATTCCTTCTCTTCTTTCCAAGGCACTGCCTCAATACTTTTCCAACTCAACTTTTAAGTCTCCTTTGCCTTCCTGGAATGCACGCAACTGAAAAAGCTTTTCTCTTAAAACACAAACAGGGAATTTGTAAAACTGGCTCAGCTGGTAAAGATACTTGTTGCCAAACCCAACAAGACTCCACATGGTACAAGGAGAGAACTGACTTCTATACTTTGTCCTTTGATCTGTATATGCACCCTGGTATATACAACTCCTTACATAAAAATGTGAATGTAAATTTCAAAAGAAACACAAATAGGCTCTGTTGCAGGATATCTGTTTACATTGTGTGAAGATATATCTATTTTGCTTTACCTCTTAAGGCACCTGATTAGTTTAATAAAGAGCTGAATGGTCAATAGCTAGTCAGGAAAACATAGGTGGGACTTCCAGACAAAGTCTGGAAGTCTCCCTCTCCCTCTCCCTGGCGTGGCCAACAAGACACAGAGGAAGTCTAGCATACAGAATGGAGGAGAGGTAAAAAGCAACATGTCAGAACATAGATTAACAGAAACAGGTTAAGTTTTAAGAGGTAGTTGGAAACAAACTAAGCTAAGGCCAAGTTTTAATAATTAATAACAAGTCTCTGTGTCATTATTTGGAGGCTGGTGATCCAAAGAAGTCCTACGACAAGGATCACCATGTCCCTGGTTTTGTTTTGTTTGTTTGTTTTCAAGGCTTTCTGCTCACTTATAATAAAATCCAAACTTCTTTAAAAGCTATAAAGCCCTGCAGCATCCGTCCTCCTGTTTCTCCAACTCACTTCAAACCATTTACTCCTTTTGTGATATTAAGCTCCCTTGTCTTATTTCAATTCCTCTCTTACTTAAGGATGTAGTAGGCAAACACTCTTGCATCTGCTTATAACATTCTTCCTCTTAATTTTCTTCTTCATTTGGCCACCACCGCCTGGCAAGCTCAAACCTTCTTGAACACTGATGCCACACTGAGTCACCAAAATACTCCAATGAATTGTACCAACATTTCGCTAAGTTACCCTTTCCTGTCACCTGTTCTCTCCCACTCGTTTGTGAAAGACCAGAAAGCAGGAAAGAATCTGATTGTTTATGGTGTATAAAACACAGAAAGTATCATACCTACTCCATGATTCCCCCGAAAGAAAATAACCATACTTTGTTCTGTTACTAAGTGATAGACCTGACTCTTAGTATCAAAATGAAAAACTTGTAACAGCAATTTAACTAGACTCTTCAAATATTAGCTGGTGATTATAAAAATAAGTAAGAGGCAAATGTGATTCATTTAGGATTTTGTGAATTAATAAATAAAAATTTATCAGTACTCAGCCAGGCTGTGATGACAAAATGTCTTTAATCCTAACTAAAATATAGGGAATCCAACACCCTTTTCTGACCTCTACAGATACCAGGCAGAGACACAGACAAACATGCAGGCAAAACATCCATTATATATAAAATAAATAAATATGATTTTTTTTTTTTAAAGAAGGACATTTTTGCTGGGCATAGTGGCAACAGTCTATTCCCAGCACTTTTGGGGGCTAAGGAAAGGAAACTGTAAGTCTGAAGCCAACCTGAGCTACATAGTTAAGATTCTGTCTTAAACACACACACACACACACACACACACACACAACACACACACAAGAACAACTCTAATACAATGTATTGCCTCAATCTGGTAGACAAAGCTGTGTGCAGTTTATTATATCAATAGTCATATGGGAAAGAAGACAAGTTCACTCACTTAAGTCTTAGACCCAAGGTTTGTTGATTCTGCTTTATAGCCTGTCCATACCTTAAATAACAGCTGTAATTTCACTATATATGAAAATGAAATCACTTTGGGATAGGTATGGACACTGGCAACACTTTAGAATTTAAAACTTCAATTAGTTGCCGGTGTTGGTGGCACACACCTTTAATCCCAGCACTCGGGAGGCAGAGGCAGAGGCAGAGGCAGATGGATCTCTGTGAGTTTGAGGCCAGCCTGGTCTACAAGGGTTAGTTCCAGAAGAGACAAGGCTGTGACACAGTGAAACCCTGTCTCAAAAACAAAACAAAATGTTTCCATTAGCAAGCATCGAAGTCCAATGAAGATAAAATTATATGCTAACAGGGGCTTCATTTGTGTTTTCAATAGAACAACTGCTTTGGCATTAAGCTTTGACCAGGTTCTCTCCGTGAGCATTTCAATTTAAAGTAAACCTAGCTGATCATTAAAAGGCTTGTTAACTGCTATACTACATAATTAATTCAGTGGCCCCAGACAGAGCTAGTAGCATTTATTGACTGCCAGCCAACAGCATGGACAGCCCTCAACAGATATATTATCTAGCTGTATAGTTCCTTCTGGTCAAGAAATTACTAAAAAATGTATGTCATTAATAAGAATTACCATCATGCTCTATATCAGTGGTTCTCAACCTTCCTAATGCTGTGACACTTTTAATATAGTTCCTTACGTTGTGCTGACCCCCAAACATAAAATTATTTTCATTACTACTTTGTAACTATAATTTTGCTACGATTATGAAAGGATCATTTGACTTGACCCCCAGGTTGAGAACCACTACTCTATATATTAAGTAAATCACATCAAGAACAGAAAAATTTGCTACATAATAAATCTAATCATGAAGTAAGTTCACCCAAAAGACTCTCTGACTCTCATTCTCTCTCACATACATATTCATATATACCCCACATCATCATCATGTTAACTTTACTTTTCTCGGGCTGTATTAAATAATGTTACTATAGGCACCTTCCATACTTAATTCTGACATTCTTAAATCTACAATGAGTAAAAACAAAGACTAAAAGAAAAATCAACATACAGAACTCACAAAGATGGTTACCTGGTAGTCTGGTTTTGTAAAATAATCCAAAGAGGAAATATGGTCAAGAAAGGTGCTGAATTCGGGAGGGAGGTGTTTCAACATGAGCCTGTGGTCATACCGCTCCTTAATGGAACCTACTTGCTCCTGGAAAGTAAAGAGAACAGGAACCAAATCAGCTGCTTTTGGAAGCTATGATTACAAGCCCACAGCTAACAATCTCAAGAGGATGTACCAGGCTATGGGGTGAAAGTGGTTAAGTACAAAGCAAGAGAAGCACTCACTAATGGCTTTACACAGTCCTTAAAAGTGGGAAGGGAAGATAGTAAAATGCAAAGCTAACAGAGTGATATGGAGTCTGTAACAGTGAATTAACTGATGGCCCCCAAGAGTTCTTTAAACTGGGTTACTTTCCTTTACCAAGGTAGTATTAATAGCTTTTCAAACAAAATAACCTGACAATTAAGAATTAAAACCTATAATTCATATCAGAAATTATATTCTTATAAGATTTATCTATTCTTACTATACATAGAAAAATCATAATATTCTCTACTACATACTATAATGCAGTGAAGCTGCTTATAGATTTTAAGTTTCATATGTAAGTGGATTTTTTTTCAAAGTTGGAAATACAGTTTACAACTAAACTGATACTCAAATATAAAAATTATATACCTATAAGAGGGATTATGTGAATTTAAAAATTTTTTTTTTTCACTTACTATTTTTTGTAGTGCTAGAAATTGAGTCCAGGGACTTAAACATGCTAGGGGTGCACTGAATGATATGTCCATCTGTTCTACATGATATCTCAATATATGAAGACTAAATTATACTAAGTATATTTTCAACAAAAATACTGAGGAGAATTTCTTTCTTTTAATATTTCAAGACAGAGTTCCTCTGAGTAGCCCTAGCTATTCTGGAACTCACTCTGTAGACCAGGCTAGTCTAGAACTCACAGAGATCTGCTTACCTCTGTCTCCCAAATCTTGGGATTAAAGTGTATGCCACCACCACCCAGCTTGAAGAGAAAATTTTATTCTTTCCCCTACCAAAACTGATATTACAATTCAAAATTACCTTGTCTTTGATTTTCCTCCAAGGCAGCTGACCAACCACAAACTCTACCAACATGTAGAATAAGGACCAAAGGTCATCGTGTCTTCCCATTTCCTTGATATATAAGAGAATTCAGTCATATTACATTACAAAATTTTTTTAGCACATCACATTGTTTAAAGCCCACCCATAAATTGTCCATAAATCATCTGGTGGTAAACAACTGTATGCCACATTGTTATGTGTCAATCCATATGCAGAATATATATACTGAGAAATGTTTTTATATAAATGTCCTACCTGGAGATGTAGTTCAGCAATAAAGTAGTTCACTGAGTATAAGACCCTGAGTTATATTCTCAACACCACAAAAAAAAAAAAAAAAAAAAAAAAAAAAAAAAAGCAAAACCAACATACAGAGTAACTGCCCAGCATACATAAGGCCCTGGGTTGGATACCCAGTACCATATAAAACTTAGTGTGGCAGTGCATGCCAGTAATTCCAGCACATGGCAGGGAAAAGCAGAGACCAGAACAGAAGTCTAAGGCCATCCTTGTTAAAAATAAAAGAATTCACACCCAAATTAACCTAACCCAAAGAAAATTCTTAAAATTAAAAATAAGTGATGGGGATATCTTCTGTACATGTTTCTCATATTGGTTGATGAAAAAAGCACTGGGGCCAATGAGGCAGGATGATAGGTGGGACTAGCAGACAAGGATTCTGGGAAGTGTAGGCACAAAAGAGTCATCATGTGAGGCCAGGGAAGAGAGAACTCGAGTGAGGTATTGTCCAGTAAGAAGAATGGAAATACTTAGGTTAATAAAAATGGGTTAGTAATTAAGACAGGGCTAGCCAATAAGAAGCCCAAGCCAATGGCCAACAGTATTATAACTAATATAGCGTCTGCATGTTCATTTGGGGCTGACTCAGCTTTGGGATCAAGGTGGCTGCAGAACTGGGTAGGAAACACCGCTATAATAAGAGTAATCCTAAATGTCTTCTTTTTTCTTTCAGTTAGAAACAGGAAAATTGATGCGTTGGCTTATTGCTTTTGTTGCAGTGTGGGGCTTAAACCAGGTCTTCCCATGTTAGTCAAGAGCTTTAAGGCTGACTTACATCTCCATGCCCCTTGTTACAAGAACAAAGGGCTTGATGTAAAAAAGTTAGTACATATTATAAAGAAAAACAACCTGTATTCCATCAGATATCAACAGTATTATATCCACTATTAATTGTTTTTATTATACTGTTTGGGGTGCATGTGTGTATGTACATGTGTGGGTCCTAATGTGCCATAGTAAGTGTGTAGAGATTAAAGGACAACTTGCCAGAGTTAGTTCTCTTCTTCTACTATGTGGCTTGCAAGGATCAAATTCAAGATTGTCAGGCTAGGTGATTAGGTACCTTTACCTGCTGAGCTATTACCCTGGATCCACCCTTCAAATAATTTTTTAGAATAGAATCCACGTATTTTATTTCTTTAAGCTAATACATAATTAAACAGATATATTCCCAACAGATGTATTTAGCTGTGGCCTTTTCTGGCAAATACAACTTCATTTTTAATGCAGCTGTCCATATCTATTATCCACTACACATCCTACCATGAATTAGTGCCATGAATTCTTTTACCATCAGCCTAAAAGAGCAAATTAAAACAACTATCCAGGTAAATGTGTAACTATGAAAGGGACCCTCAGCTCCTAAGCACTTTTTATACCTCTGAACTGAGGTATGAAGGTATCAGGGTGATACAAGTCATGAACATGCAGTTGTGACAACCGTGGATCAGATACATACCCTGTTACGATGGGCATTGATTGATGCATAACGAACTGTTCCTCGAAAGCCTGCCACAGCACGAGGCTACAATAAACCACATCATAAGAAATGAAATAGCAAAAAATATAATGCAGTTGAACGCATGAAGCAAATGGTAGAGCATTGCTTCAAAATAAAACACTATTGTAATTTTATAGTGAGATTACAAAAAACTAGAGAACAAATTATCTCTAAATGACAACTTAAAACACTGATGTTTTAGTTATTTTGGTCATTTTTTCTTCTATCTGCATCCTTAATTTCTATTAATTTATTAGTTTGTTTTGTGTGTGTGTGTGTGTGTGTGTGTGTGTGTGTGTGATGTCACAGCGAGGGAAGATGAATGCTACAGTGTGCATGTGGATGTCAGAGGATAAACTTTAAGAACTGATTCTTTTCTTCTACCACATTGGTACTGAGGATTAAACTCAAGTCCTCAAGCTTAGTGACAAGTGCCTTTTTCTACTGAGCTATTTCACAGGCTCATCTACCTACATTTAAAATAATGGTATTGGGCTTGGGAGATGTAGCTCAGTGATAGCACAATTGCCTATTATGTGCAAGGCTTTGGGTTTGATACCAAGGAGAACACCCACACATACCCCAAATGTCTTTATGAAATACAGTCTGTACATTAGAAAAATCAATTGTTTTTATTGACCCAGAATCATCAGGTACCAAAGCATCATGGCATACACAAACATTAATGCCTAGACTCTGGTTACAAATACATATAACATGAAGAACCACTATATAATGTTAAGATGCCAATCTCACCATATTTTGCCTATTTTATTGAAATTTAATTTAAAATAGGTTATGTCTATACTTACCTGCATAAGCAATTTATGTTAAAATATAAGTTGTAGGATACTTAGTTATGCCAAGTAATAGAGATGAAGCCAAACATTATCATAGCCCCAGACAATATAACACCAAATAAAGTCCACATGCTACTTGGCTTAAAAGACTTTCTATATCTTGCCTTCTCATAATGAGTCTCCTATTGTTTGTTCTATCACCAGTTTTTTTTTCTCTAGCTCAAAACTTTACACTTGCTATTCTTTAGGCTATTACCTCACTGCATCCTTCCTGGAGCTAACTTTTGTAACGAAAACCTCTGCTTAGAGCACCTACAGCACCAATCATCTGAATATAGAACACCTCTTCTTGCTTGCAATGCACTGTGTTCTTCCACAGATGCCATGTTTTTAGAATTCCTTTTACAAGCCCATCAGTTTTTTTATTATTATTATTTTATTTAATTTTATATAACAAAGTCCAATTAAATGAAAATAAACATTTATACACAATATTTGGGAATTTGGGTGTCGTTCTTTCCAAACTACTTCCTGCTGGTAAGGGGCACTGTCATGGGGGATTCTAAGAAGATTCAGATATCCTGGCTGTAGTCTGTAGGGCTGTTTTGTCTAGCTGTTTTGAATGTAGGATCACCTTGTACTATGTTTCAGGCGGTAAGCCCAAGTCAGTTTTATTTGTATGTTTCCTTTTTATTTACTGGCTATCTTCATTCCACTGGATATATTCTGGGAGAGCAAGGTCTTGCTTGTTTTATAAACAGAAAAATAATCAATTAAACATAAAATACAGAAGAAAACAACACCAATAGAAAAGACCAGGCAAAAGAACATCTACCACTCAAGAGCCATCAGAGAAATTAAAATTAAAAAGACTCTGAAAGCCAGGCGATGGTGGCACATGCCATTAATCTCAGCATTTGGGAGGCAGAGGGAGGTGGATCTTTGTGAGTTTGAGGCCAGACTGGTCTACAAAGTGAGTTCCAGGACAGGCTCAAAAACTACAGAGAAACCTTGCCTCAAAAAAACCCTTTAAAAAAAAAAAAAAAAAAAAAAAAGATTTTGAGATTCTATTCTCACCTCATTAAGAATGACCACCATCAAGAAAACAAACAACAACAAATGCTGGTGTGTAGGGAAAGAGGAATCCTTATTTACTCGTAATAGGAATATAAACTATTATAATCACTATAGAAATCAGTGTACAAGCATTCCAAAAAAAAAAAAAATATTAGAATTACCATATGACTCAGCTAATTCACTGCTAGGCATATAGCCAAAGGACTCTAATCATGTGCTTCAGTCTGGCCTTGAATTCACCTTGTAGCTGAGGATGACCTTGAACTTCTGAGCCACCTCCCAAATGCTAGATCACAACCATATACTACCATGCTGGGTTACATGATGGTTGGAATCAAAATCTGGTTTTCATTAATACTAAATTCTCATATGCAGTGCACACCTTTGATCCCAGCACTTGGGATGCAGAGGCAGGCAGATCTGTAAGTTTGAGGCCAGCCTGATCTACATAAGTGAGTTCCAGGACAGCCAGAGTTACACAAATGAGACCCTGACACAAAAAAAAATTCCAAAAGAACAAAAAAAAAGATTCTCATATGCCTAGACTTTAATAATAATTTGCATAGCTGTATGTATAACTAGTATACAGTTGGCTCAATCAAAATAAAAATTTTAACTTTTATACCACTGGTTAACCTGATAGAAATGAAAATCATAGTTAAAAAAAAAACAAGTTTAAACAAATTAAAAATTTAGAATAAACAACAGAAAAGTTATAATGGGAGATGAAGTGCCAGCGAAACAATATAGAGAGGGTTCCTGGCTCACTTCCCAGGAAACTTGATAAACATTAGTTAAAAACAAAATACATAAGCCTCTAGAAATATCTTTAAAGGCAAACAAATAAAATATTTTCAAGAGAACTTGTGAACATCCTGTAAGAAAGGTAAGGGTCTGTGGTATCCAAACCAAGACTGCTCTCTCCTGTCACCCAGCTTGACTAAAGTGACTCAATTCCAAACTGCTGCAGTCAGGAACACATGGCTAGCCTCCCCCCCATCAGGGTCCACCAAGGGCTCTCTTTCTAGAAGGAGCAAGACTGGTGCATTTCCACCTTGCCTTAGCAGCCTGCTGGTAAAGAGAATGAGATATGCTTGGTGTACTCTCTGACATTCTTTCTCCTGACATGCCTAGCTACAGACTCCCTCGAGTCTTTTCTAAACTTGGCCTTGGTTGGGGGCATCTTTGTTTGTTTTTGCAAGACCAGTTTTGGCAAAAATCTTTGTTTTTAAAAATTATTTCTCTTTAGTTTATGTGCACTGGTATTTTGTCTGCATGTATGTCTGTGTGAGGGTGTCAGAACCTCTGGAACTGAGTTACAGACAGTTTAGAGCTGTCATGTGAGTGCTGGGAATTGAAACAATGGAAGAAAAGCCAATTATCTTAACCCCTAAGCCATCTCTCCAGCCCCAGCAAAAATCTTAAGAGGTAAGTTTACTAAAAGTCCTCTGGACATTTGATCAAATTCCTTATGCCCCTACCTCCCTAGCTCACCAATCTGCTGTGCCTTCAGCATAACTGCCTTTATATACAAATTCACCAGAGAAGACTAACTTTCCATATACCACAGAAAGTTGTGCTAATATATCACAAAGTTAATACTCATGTCATGGCAGGCCTTACCCTTTTTGTCCATTCCCTCTGCCTTGCTAAAACACCATAAGATTACATTCCTAAAGCTAGTCACCAAGGTCCATCCTCTTATTCCTCCTCCTAAGGCTAACTACCAAGGTCTAGCTATCAAAGTATTTTAGTACAGCAATCAAAAGCTCCCTTTTGGCTGCCATAAATTAACATGCCCAATTAAAATTAAACACCTCATCCTAATACAGGTGTAAAGGGAGGTGGAGTTCTCTTTTGTCCTGACCACCCACTCCCCAAATAATCACACAAAAGCTTACATTAATTACAGAATGCTCAGCCTATATAGCTCAGGATTATTACTAAGTAGCTCTTACAACTTAAATTAATCCATTTCTAATCATCTACATTTTGCCATATGGCTCACTGCTTTACCTATTGTCTAGCATCTTGCTTCCTCAGCAGTTAACTAACATCTCTCTCCCTGATTCTACCCTTCTTCCTTTCTGTATTTTCAGTTTGGCTTTCCTACCTAGCCTTATTCTGCCTTGTTACAGGCCAAGTCAGCTTATTAAACAATAAGAGCCATGCATATACACACAGTATACAGAAGGATTATTCCATAGCATTTCCCTCTTTCTGTCTAATCAAAAAGGAAGGTTTTAACTTTAACATAGTAAAATTATATACAGCAAAACAGTTATTACAATATCCAGTCCATTCGTATTTGGCAAAATTAGAGAAAATACCTAATTATCTATCTTATCTTGGTGAGTCTAAAATTTTATAACTAATTTACCATTTTTTAATCATAACTGAGAAAAAAACTATAATTATAACTATCTAGTCTTCAACTCCATCAAAGACCTGAGAAGGAAATAATGTTACTTGAGTAAGCAGGAAGTGCAGAGCAAGCAACTTCTAAAAAAATGTGAGAAATAATAGAAACATCTGGCTGCCTGGACAGCCACCCAAGGTTCCTCTGTTGAGACATCCATCTTTGGCTTACAGGCCTAGCATATCTGACAGACTTTCCTGTAGAGCAGGAAATTTAGAAGGACTGTCCTACCTGGTCTTAGCAAAGCTCAACAGTCACTTTTCTTGTGTCCTGCTGGTCCAGTTTGGACAATAACTGTCAGCAATTGAGGAAGGGCAGTTTCTTTGCCCACATGGCTAGCTTTTGCCATAAAGAGAACAAACTCCAAATGGAGTTTCTTGATGCCTGCCATCATCTTTTTTGGAGTACATTGGTTCTGCCAAGAACAGATGTATCTCACTGTGTAAGTTATTAAAAACATTTTAAAGGGCATATGTTGTAGGTCTTTGAAATATTTGAATAATACCTATCTATCTAAAATATCTAGAAAACCTTACTAATATGACTATAAGTTTGACTATTATAGATGACTAACAGTATTTTTGTAATTCTGTACTTCTTAATTATATATTACATTTTTAAATGAGTTGCAGAAATATATCTTAAACAAGAGTAGGAATATACATACATCAAAACTAACTTTAAATTTGTATCAATAAACCAAAATCCATACCAATGTAAAATATTTTGAGATTAACAATTGCTTTTTAAAATATTTATTTTATGTATATGAGTGATCTGTCTTCATTCACACAAGAGAAAATCAGATCCCATTACAAATGGTTATGACCCACTATGTGTTTTCTGGGAGTTGAACTCAGGACCTCTGTAAGAGGAGCCAGTGCTCTTAACCTCTGAGCCATCTCTCCAGCCCAAACAATTGGTTTTTAGATTAAAGTAGATTAAATAATCTACCCTTTTTTCCCCATCATTTCTGTATCACACAGGTTTTCCCCTTGTACTTTTATAAACTGTAATTTTCCTATCCAGAGGAGTCCTTTGTGCCCCCACCACCTGACAGCTACCCCTCCCCCTCCCCTTCGCCTTTGCCCTCCATGTGCTCTCTTTGCCTCTTACCCACTTCCCTTTGTCCCTGTGGAGTAAATACATCTCCTTTGTGCTGATAACTTGGTCTTGGGGAATCCTGAGCCAATACTGATCCCTTTAATGTCTCCTACTGATTATATGCAGCTCACTCTAGACACTAGTTTCTTAATCTGGTAATCTAACAATCTGGTTTCAATAGAAACAAACATTTTTTTTTTATTCACTGAGCTTCATACCTTCCTCCAAATATTCATTCTCATACATAATTAGCATCTCTTTAAAGTGATACTAGAAATAGTTTAATTATCAAATATTAAATAGTAATGAAAAAGCTTACTGGTCTGACGTCCCCACAGGAATTGGTAAACTGTCGGGCCAAGCCAAAATCAAGCATGAAACATTTCCTACATGTACTGGGAAAGCGTCCCATTGCGAAGTTTGACTAGAAAAAAAATAGAAGGAAAATACATATTCTTATACTACTCAGTCCTGCTTACATTTCACATTACATGAATTTTTCTAGTCTATATAGCATGTTCCAGATACACTACTGTAAGTCTATGTTTTTACTGTGCATTAATATATGGTATAATTTAGTTGCTGGACCATAGTGGAGTGTGCTTGTAAATACAATTAGGGACTTGACAAAGAGTTATTAATGGTTTGTCTACCCCCAGGAAAACTGAACAAAAATAAATTTAAATGTTTGTATAGTTTCATATAATAATATAGTAACAGTTACATATACAATTCCTTGAAATTCTTGTCCAAGTTACTGCTTAAATGACAACCCAACATCCTAAAAATGAGGGAAGCTAGGGATAGAAGAAATACATATAACATAAAAGAATTTTTATTATTTCTCAACCTTTTTGTTAGTATAAAGGCTGGCTGTGATGTAGTGGCGCATGCCTTTAATTCCAGTACTAAAGGCAGAGGCAGGCTCATCTCTTTAAGCTCAAGATAAGACTAGTCTATATGATAAGTTATAGATTAACCCTGTCATAATAAATAAATTAAACCAGGCGGTGGTGGCGCTTGCCATTATTCCCAGTGCTCGGGAGGCAGAGGCAGGTAGATCTCTGTGAATTCAAGGTCGCCAGCCCAGTCTACAGAGCCAGTTCCAGGACAGGATCCAAAGCTACAGAAAAACCCTGTCTTGAAAAAAAAAAAAAAAAAATCAGTACATTCAGATGTGATAGCATATACTTTTAATTCCAGCATTTAGGAAACAGAAAAGAGAATCTCAGTTTAAGGTCACCCTGACCTTAAGGTCTGCCTTAGCTACATGGAGACTCTGTAGCAAAACAAAACAAAAAGCCTCCAAACCTAAAATCTATGTAATTTGTGTTAAATGACTACAAATTTGTAAAGATACATATGCAAATAAGGAAATCTGTAATGGTAAAATTCAAGGTATGACATCAACTTTTACTTTTTTAAAAAGTATGATTTTACTGGGGGGCTGGAGAGATGGCTCAATAGTTAAGAACACTGATTGCTCTTCCAAAGGACCGGGGTTCAATTCCCAGCACCCACATGGCAACTCACAGCTGCTTGTAACTCTTTTTCCAGGGGATCTGATACCCTCATACAGATATGCATGAAGGAAAAACACTAATGTACATAAAACAAAAATAAATTATTTTTTAAAGAGACAGAGAAAGGCACAAAACAGCAAAAACACACTCTGTAGTTGTAACTCTGATTCTACCTCACAAAGCTGTGAACCTTTTTAAATTCAATCTCCCCAATGCAATAACTGACTTAAAACAAATCACTTAATCATACTGTTTTATTTAAATGGAATATTAACTGGTAACCAGTTTCTAGTTTCAGAATGGTTCTAACTCTAAAAGAACCCACTTTGAAGAAATTTAGTTGCCATTTTCATGTAAACTAATTTTAGAAATGATGTAATAATAATAATAGATGGCCTTACTTTTCAAATGCACCAATATCAATAAATTTATAAATATGCGATATCAGAAATGGGTCATTTTCCCTTATGAAGAATAAAATATTAGAAAAGCACATTTCAGTAATGGCAACAATGATTTATATGAAAAATAAAACTGAACAAAAACAAAAGGGAAAACAAATTTTATTTCCACAGTAGCTCTCAGGAGAAGATTAAGGCCTTTCATAGTTGATTATCCTAATGAATATATCAGGTGACTTGAGAAAATGAACAACTGGTATCAAGAAACACACAACTCAAACTAATGATCTACATGTGAGGCTGAATAATTTGCAATGCCAAAATATTCTAATCAAAAACTGGTAAGCACAGAACTTTTATGTGAAGGCAAATGTAAAGCTACATGTGGAGAACAGAGGACAGCCTTCGGTGTTGTTCCTCAAGCTGGCTAGGGTTGGCAAGCGCCAGACCAGAGATCCTCCTATCTCACCTGTCCAGCCTTTGGATTACAAGTGTGTACCACCATAGCCATTTTTTTTTTTTTTTTTTTTTTTTCCCCCTTGAGACCAAGTTTCTCTATGTAACAATCCTGGCTGTTCTGGAACTCACTTTGTAGACCAGGCTGGCCTCCTACTCACTGAGATTTGCCTGCCTCTGCCTCCCAAGTGGTAGTTTGATTAAAGGCATGTGCCACCACTGCCAGGCCTGTTTTATTTATTTTTTTGTTTGTTTGTTTTACATGGGTTCCAGGGATCTGACTCAAGACTCAAGTCTTCAAGTACTTTACCAAGTGAATCATCTCCCAGCCCCAAACATAGAAATTTTAATTTAGCTGGCAAGCAACATTTCATGATATGAGAAAGACTATTAAAAATAAGCTGTAGTTTCTAATTATCACTTTAAAAACAAAACTAAGTAAACTAAAAGTTAAATTATTTTTGCTTTTAGGGCATTACAGAAATAAAAAATTCCTTTGTATTTAACACAACAAATACAAAAAACTACACGTTCTGTCTTCTAACATTAGAAGTACCAAACCATAGCCTTCTGTGCTTGAAAAAGACAAGGCTCCTACCGGTTTAATGTCTCTGTGAAGGAATCCCACAGAATGGATGCTTTCAATAGACTCCAGAATCTGTCTCCCAAGCCGAAGAGTAGTGCTAATGGTGAATGTGCCCCGGGACTGGCTACGTCGAAGATCTGCCAGATTCCGACCCTATGGAGTTGGACAATCACTTTAAAATACAGTCCTAATGTAGTAATAAGACTCAAAATTCACTATATTACCGCATTATAAAATGCTGTGATGGAAACAGTAAGGCTCCTGCCTAAACTGGGATCTTTTAACTCAAAGAATTATGTGTATGTACCCCTCTGTGTGTATATGACTGTGGGTGCTCTCAGAAACCAGACAGGACATCTGACAACCTAGAGCTGGAGTTAGAGATAGCTGTGAGCTGCTCAACGTTGGGTCTAGAAACTGAACTGGAGTCCTCTAGGAAAGTAGTAAGAGCTCTTAACCACTGAGTCATCTCTCTCTCTCTCTCCATCTCTCTCTCTCTCCCTAAGAATAAGCATGCTAACCATGTTTCTAAGTCATCATGTTTTGATTTATCCTTGTTATTCTAAAAAATGTAGACTTGATTCTTTCCTTCCTTCCTTTCCATTCTCTTCTTTTCTTTTCTTTTCTTTCTTTCTGAGGGGGTCTCATGTACTCCAGGCTAACCTTGAACTTCCTGTACAACCAAGGATGACATTGAACTGATCTTGCCTCCAAATCCCAATTTCTGGAATTACCAGTGTGTATCACCATGCCAAGTTTATGAAATAATAGGGATTGAACCCAGAGCCAGAGCGTCATGCATGTTAATCAAACTACACCAACTTAGCTACATCATCAGCTTCTTAGATGTGACTACTTTAAAAAAATATAAAATATAGTCATCTGTTCTAGTTTCATTTCTGTTACTATGGTAAACACCTTAACAAAAAGCAACATAAAGAAAGAAATGGGTTTATATGGCTTACAATGTCAAGTTACACTCCATCATGTTTTGGGAAAGTCAAGACAGCAACTCAAGCAGTTAGTCACATTACATCTGGAGTCAACAGCAAAGAGAAAATAAACACATCCTTGCTAGCCCTCAGCTAGCTTTCCTCTCTTTTTCAGTGTTCAGGAGCTTCTGCCTAGGAATGGTGCTACCCACAAAGGGCAGGATCTTCCTACATCAACTAAAAACCAAGACACCCCCACAGCTGTACCTACCAGCTAACCAGACCTAGACAATTCCTCACAGAGACTCCCCTTCCCAGGTGGTTCTGGGTTAACACTAACCAGCACAATATCCACAGCTGTATTCCTCATTACTACCCAACACACTCCCTACAGGTTACTTAATTTTCAAACATCAGTTTTTTAAATAAAAAAATTAATTTTTCACATAATTTTACGAGGATTAAATACAAACCACATGAAGTTTCTGGAATACTGCCTTGTATTCAACAAATCCTAAGGACTGTTACTATTAGCAAATATTATAGGAAACAGAAGGCCATAAAGGCCAACAAAAGTTTAAAACAACTAGATGATGGTATGGCTATCTGGCATGAGTCAGCTAAAACATGAATTAGACATCTGGGGAGCTATCTGGTACAAGATATCCAAGGAACTCAGAGTAAGCAGTGATGTGATTTCTTCTTTAACAATTTCTGGCAAAATGCCATTTTCTTTTCCTCCTTTTTAAAGAGACAGGGTCTCTTTGTTTAACCACCTGACTGTCCTGGAACTCGCTTTGTAGACCAGGCTGGTCTCAAGCTCACAGAGACTTGCCTGCCTCTGCCTCCAAGATCTGGGACTAAAGGCTTGTGCTGCCAACATCAGGTAAAATGCCATTTTTTGGTGTGGGGTTTTTTTTTTTCCCCTATCAATATGGCCTTGAGGTTGGAGGAGGCAAGCATCCTTGCCCATCCTTGCCTTAGCCCTTGCCTGTGCAGCCTATTTGTCTGTGAGTGCCTGCCTGCCGTTAGTCTGTGTACTAGTGAATAAAGTATGTTATCCATGCTTAAAACTTCTCATATTCTCTTCAACTGCTAGCTTCCTTCCAACCCTGGAATCAAAGCTCAGGCCTCACAAATATGATACAGTAAATATTCAGCTCTCAAAAGTGGCCAGCCTGGTCTACAAAGTGAGTTCCAAGACAGCTGGGGCTGTTATATAAACCCTGACTTGAAAAAAAAAAAAAAAAAACAAACAAACAAATAACCAAAAGTACATCTCAGATAATACCAAGATTTAATTTAAAAACAACTATTACTGGGCAGTGGTGGTGCACACCTTTAATCCCAGCACTTGGGAGATAGAGGCAGGCGTATCTCTGTGAGTCTGGTCTACAGAGTGAGTTCCAGGACAGCCACCACTGTTTCACAGAGAAACTGTCTCAAAAAGCAAAACAAAACCACAGAACAAAAACAAACAAACAAACAAAAAAAAAAAAAAATCAACTACTATCATAAGAACTCAATGGAATCAACATGATTAATGATATCAGGAATTATTTAAATGTCATAAAATGCAATTTTAATGTATGAACTGGTGATTGGGGCATGATGTCTCATGCCTATATTTCTAGTAGTTTTTGTTATTGTTGTTAATGAGCCAAGTCTATAGCCCAGGCTAGACTAGATCTTGCTATGTAGCAGAGGGCTGACTTTAAATTCTTTGTTTTTGTTTTTGAGACAGGGTCTATGTAGCTCATGTCTGTCCTGGAGCGTGCCATGTTGACTTTGAATTCTTACCCTCCTGAGTCTACCTCAAGTTTGGGAATTACAGGAGTGTGCCATCACACAGAGCTAATCTTAACATTAGGGAGACAAAAGTTAAGGCACTGCAAAATGAGCTAGCTCCATGCTAGCCCATGCTATAGAATAAGATCCCAATTCAAAACAGCAACAACACACACACACACACACACACACACACACACACACACACACACACACACACCAGAAAAAAAAAAACCTAACAAAATCTGGGAGGATAAATGCAAGGCTGACACAAGAACTGTGTTTTTCTTTTAAAGGGGGAATCTTTTCATAAAGTAATCACAAGAAATTGTCTAGAGCTTATTTTTCCCAAGTAATTCTATAAATTTAACAAGAAAAAACTATATTTTGTTGTTGTTTGAATAATGAAAGTGCATAAGGCCAGGAATGGTCCCACATACCTATAGTATGGTACTAGGGAGACAGAGACTATTACCAAAATTTTGAGGCTAACCTAGTCTACAGAGGAACTTCTAGGCCAAATGTGGCTACACAGCAAGATCCTCTCTCTCTCTCTCTCTCTCTCTCTCTCTCTCTCTCTCTCTCTCTCTCTCTCTCTCTCTCTCTCTCTCACACACACACAAAATTAAATAAATAACAAAATAGAAAAGAGAAAAAAGACAGAGATATAGACATAGACAGAGACAGATGTTGGGGAAGGAAGAGGATGAGATTCAAAGGGACGGGAAAGAGACTAGATAACATAGTTAACGGAGAGAATAATACAGTGAACTCCCAAAATAAGAGATCAGTAACCAGGCATAGTAGCTAGTAATGATAACCCCAAATGTGCTTGCTCAAACCTGTAAACTTAGCACCTGACAGGTGGAGGCCTAGAAATAGGATGTCAAGGCAGTTCTAGGGTACATACTAAATGCAAGACCAGTCTAAGCCACATGAAATCCTGTCCTTAAAAAACCAAAAACCCAGCTGGGCAGTGGTGGTGCACACCTTCAGTTCCAGCACTTGGGAGGGAGAGGCAGGCAGATCTTTGTGAGTTTGAGACCAGCCTGGTCTACAGAGCGAATTCTAGGACAAGCTCCAAAGCTACAGAGAAATCCTGTCTCTTAAAACCAAAAACCAAGGAGGAGCTAACGGGCCCCCAGACTGATAGCTGGGAATCCAGCATGGGACTGACTCAGGCCCCCCTGAATATGGGTCTCAGCTAGAAGGCCTGAGCAGTCTAAGGGACCTCAGACAGTGAAACCAGGATGTATTCCTGGCGCACAAAAGGACCTTGTGAACACATCCCCCATGGAGGGATACTGCCTTAACCTAGAGACAGGAGAGAAGTCCTAGTCCCTACTTCAAATGACCTGTCAGATCTACATGACCCCACCTGAATGGCATTGCCCTACATGTGGAATTGGGGTGGGGTGATGGGAGGGGAGGGTGGTCAGGGTGCGTGTGAGGGGGGAGAGAGGGTAAGAGGGAGGGAGTGGGAACTGGGATCGACATGTAAAAAAAAAAAAAAAAAAAAAAAAAAAAAAAAAAAACAAAAAACAAAACAACAAAAAACAAAACCCCAGGAAACAAAAACTCACACAAAAATAAAACAAATATAAAAACAGAAAAGCAACTATCACTTCACTGCCAATATATTTTCAAAGATAATATGCTTCACCAAACATAACTCTCTGCCATTCTAAACATACTAGTTCATCTTCATATAAATTCCAATGATATATCATCTATGTATTAAGAAGTACATATGACCAAAAAATTATAATATATAAAGAAGTAATCAGCATGTCTGCTATTACAAATTTGACTTAGAAATGTCAATTCTTTCTTCAAATTGGACTTTTTGTTTGTTTTGTTTTTCAAGATAGGGTTTCTCTGTGTAGCCCTGAATATCCTGGAACTCACTTTGTAGACTAGGCTGGCCTTGAACTCAAAGATCAACGTGCATACCCAAGGCTACATAGGGAGACCCAGTCTCAAGAGAGAGAGAAAGAGAGAGGAGGAAGAGAGAGAGGAGGGAGAGAGAGAGGAGGGAGAGAGAGGAGGAAGAGAGAGAGAGAGAGAGAGAGAGAGAGAGAGAAAAGAAAAGAGAAAAAAATCTGAAAATTAATGTTTGGTATCACCTTTTTTCCAGGGAACACATTAATGAAATGAAAAATATAAAAGGTAACCAATTCAATAAATTAAAATGTGCTAACTTGAAATGGGGAATTGTGTAATTCCAAAAGACTTTAAGGGTCAGTGAGATGGCCTAGCAGGCAAAGGCACTCGCTGTCTATTCAGACATCCAAGTTCAAACCCAGGGACCTACATGGTAGAAGGGGAGACCCAACTCCTACAAGTTGTCCTCTGACCACACACAGCAAGACAAACTCCTCCCACCCCTAATTAATTAACTTTAAAGAAGACTAAGCCAACCATGTAATCTTCAAAATCAGGAGGCTAAGGTAGAGGATCCTGAGGTTAAAGTCAGGCTTGGCTATATAGTTAACTCAAAATCATCTTATGCTAGTCTGTGAGACAATATTTTAAAAAGATCAACAACTACATAGTTTGCGGAAAGGGTAATATCTTTAGGACAAAGTTAAATATTGAAGAATACTTGAAAAAAAAGAAAAGCCTTCTGAAAAGAAAAAAAAATTAGGTGAGAGTTATGAATTTAACTCACTGCCATGAAAATAACATGAAAGAAAACAAGGAAACCAAATGCCTAAAATAAAGTCTGCTAAAGATGAAAGGAAACTGTGCATACTGAAAATCAGGCAGTGAACCATAGTTGCCTGTGTTTGCCAAGGAAATGGATGGTTTCCTGATTCTCCCTATTGCAACTGTTACTCTTGCATTTTCTTTATGAACTGCCAACTCTACTCCCATCTAAAAGGACAGGAACAGTGCTATGCTGACAGAAAGAGAGAGGAGCAGCATTTATCCTTTGCTCCAGCTAATGCTTACAAACTGTACTGAAGAGGCTGGTACTTGAGAAGAGCATGAGTGGAGATCTGAAATGCCTGAGGTAAGAAAGATGAAAAGGAAGGAACAATGGAAGAAAAGGTTCACAATACAGCCCACAACCCATTTTAAGATTAAACACTATGAAAAAATGACAACCAATAAAGGCACAGAAAATTTTTCGAAAATCTATACCAAGTCTAAATAAATCTCCATGTACACAGTGTACAGCATTTGGACATAATAATAAGAATGCTGTCATTTTTATGTATATTCACTGTAACTGGGTATTTTGATCAAAACTAAAAAATTTTAAGACACATTTTTCAAGGTAACATACCTGCAATTGCATGACCACATAGTTGAAACGATCATTTCTCCCACAGCCAATAAATCTACAAACATGGTCTTTCCCTGGATGAAAAAAGAAAGAAAACAGTGGAAAAGGATGTACTATGGTTTCTCTTTTAAAAAGTTAACAAATTGGATTTCTGTATAGTACTTTATATTTACTTTTTATTTATTTATATTTATTTGGTTTTTCGAGACAGGGTTTCTCTGTAGCTTTGGAGCCTGTCTTGGAACTCACTCTGTAGACCAGAGATCCACCTGCCTCTGTCTCTCAAGTGCTGGGATTGAAGGTGTGCACCACTACCACCCAGCTTTGTATAGTACTTTACAACAATGTAAATTATATAAAATGCATTTTGAGACCACAAGGAATAGGAAATTAATATTATTTATTTTTATCCACCCATTGCTAGGTCCTGCTCTGGTCCTTACATACTCAAATAAATGCTAAATAAGTAAAGAAGTAAACTAAAGGGAGTAACTAAAGGCCATTTATTTAGAAAGAAGAATATTTAAAAAGTCACTTAAGATTACCTAAGCAGACACAGTAAGAACTATGTTAGACATACAAACCCTGAATTTTACACACATTCTGATATATACTCTTTACATTACCCCAGCAACAAATTATATGATCTTTCTTGGTCTTACTGATCTTGATCAGCCTTGTGCTTTCAACCCTAGTTTAACACATGAAATCCAAGATTAGTTGAGGTAAATAGTAGGAATGAGAAAAACAGTAAGAAATCTGGAACCATCTCTTGATTTTAAAAAGTATACTATCATCCCCAAAACAACACAGAAAATAGGGAGGGGAGCACACAGACATGGTGCTGGAGAGGCAGTCAAGAACCAGATGAAGAATTTGAACTTTAGGTCAGTGGCTTCCAAATGTGTCTATCATCACAAGCACCTGGAAAACTTAAAGATTTTAAATGCCACAATCTATACAGGAAAGATACAACTTTTCAAAGTTCTATAAATGAGCTGCGGACTGAGAGGGCAGAGAAACGCAGTAAAGTTTAAGACCAGCTTCCATACCATGAATTCAAGGCCAGCCTGGGCAAAATAGTGAGACTATCTCAGAAGACAAAAACAAAAGCCCTGTGAAAACAAAGAAGAAACTCTAAAGTACAAATCTGCAACTTAAAATATAAAACAGCATGAACAAAAATAAAGCATCCTTCAAAACAAACAAAAACAAAAACAAACAAAAAAATACACAATACCCAGACAGGAAGAAAATTTTGAGACCAGGTTATTACAGAAATGACAAATTCCATAGCAAATCTCAGGCATCTCACGCGTGGGCTCAGGGTCAGCTGGTAAGAGACCTTGCTGTGCATCCATGAGACAGACAGGACGATTGCTAAGACTTTCAGAGTCAGTGAGAGATCCTGTCTAAAGGGAAGGAGGCAGAGCAATAGAGGAGGATAGGAGGATGTACAATATCTTCTGTTGGTCACTTCACAGGTATGCATTGTGGGCATACACACACACACACACCACAAAAAGTGAAGGTTACTCATACAGTATTAGAGATTGGAAGGGATAGAAGCCAATTTATAGAGGTTGAATGAAATATGAGACAATGAGAGTAAACAATCTTTGAAGCTAACTTGTAAAAATAAAACAATGATACACCAGAGGCTATAAAGCTGTTAGACTTAAGAAAAAGATTAAAACAAGTTGCAAAAGCAATTTGTCCACTTAAAATAAAAATGCAGTCAAGACTCACTTTGGCTAATAATTTAACATCTGATGGGGGATGTCCTATATATATGTTCCTCTTATCGGTTGATGAATAAAACACTGGCCAATAGAGGCAGAAAGATGGGTGGGACAAGGAGATGAGGAGAACTCTGGGGAAGGTAGGCAGAGGGAGACCTTGAGAGGACACCAGGTAGGGACCAGGAGGATAGGACACACCAGGCATTCTCTGGTAAGATAAGGCCATGTAGAAATACATAGATGAGTAGTTATATGGGTTAATAATTAAGACAGAGCTAGCCAATAAGAAGCCCTAGCCATCGGCCAATAGGTTTATAATTAATATACTATCCATGTGTTTTTTGGGGACTCAAGGGCGGCAGGACCTGGCAGGACAAAAGAAAACTCCAGCAACAAACATCTTTGGTTTGGTTTGGTTTATAGAAATAAGGTGATGTTAGCCCTGGATGGCCTTGAAATCTTCATTCTCCTGCCTCAGATTCCTGATTGCTGGGATTACAGGCCTGTAATTTATTTGTTTGTTTGTTTTCAATCTGAGTTATCAGTTACCACAATGATGATCAATTAGCAACCTTTCACTCAGCTTCAGCCATGGAAAAATGTACAAAGCTTTAATTAATCAATTTGCTGTCAATACTTTGAGACCTCATTTTCACTGCTGGAAATACACTAAAGTGGGTACAGCACTTGCTAGCATGCATGAAACTTGAGGTTCTATCCCTAACACTACAAAAGAATAAAACAAAACAAGAAAAAGATTTGCCAACTATCACATTTTTAAGACAAGGTGTCAATCCTGCCTCAGCTCTAAATTGTGGGATTACAGGTACAGACTACTGTGCCCAGCTTCTTGCAACATTTGCATCACATCCAAGACATTTCATTCATATAAAAACAAAAGACAGTACTAGATTTAATTCCTTTTAGAATGTTTCTCTAAAATATCTATAACACTTTGTTCCTTGCTATCAAAATCAACCGGCTTTTTGTTGTTTTGTTTTATGCTTGTTTGCATGGATTTTGTTTTGTTTTGTTTTTAAAGATTTCTCTGTTTAGCCCTGGCTGTCCTTGAACTCTAGATATGCCTGCCTCTGCCTCCTGAGCGCCGGGATCAAAGGTGTGTGCCACCACTACCCAGGCTTCCCCCAATGTTTTCTGTTTGTTTGTATATAGTACTGGGGACTGAACCGACTATCCTATAAGTGCTAGTCAAGTACTCTACCACTTAAGATAAATCCTCCCCAGCCTTTTATTTTATTTTTCAACTAAGCTAGCCCTGAACTTCTGTTCCTCTTAATCTGCCTCCAGAGTGCCAGGATTATAGGCTTGTACTACACACTTAGCTTGAATTACTCTGCTTTAAAAAAGAAAAACAAATACAGATTTGAATAAACTTGTTTATTGAGCAATCAAAACATGGTCAGTGGCAAATTTTCTAGGATTTATCAGTTCATTTCTATCACCAGGTGATAATTTAATGCATTCATTTCTCACACTTTATAGTAAATACATTTTCTCTTTTATATTTATGCAATTAATAAAACTATTTGATAAAGCTAACTCAATAAAAACATATATGTTTGGAGCAGTTTCAATTTAATGACAAGAGTAATTCTTCACTACCACTAGAACAACTGCTCATATGACTTCTGTGTACCCAGTAAATGCCAAGGCTCACTGAGGAGTACAGGGAGCACATATTGCCCCAGTACCTAATGCAATACCTAATAAAGTGAGAAATATTTGCCAGAGAACAAATTAAGAGAAATAATAGTTAATAAATAAATATATATAATATGCAAGTATTACTCTATTTTATGTATTTTTATGCATTTGATTCTCACAATACTGTAAGTATTAGCATTTCCTCTTTTTCAAATACAGAAGTAGAGAATTGGTGAGGTCAGTTTCTTAGTTCAAGATCATATAGCTAGAAAATGATTGTGCAATTTGATCCCCAAGCTTTTACTTTTTCTAAAATAATATTTATTTACTTATTTATTAGGAGTATGTATGCGTATGTTAGACACTCACGTGGAGGTCAAAAGACAACTTGTGGCAGCTCTCTCTCAATCTTCTGGGTCCCAGAGATGAAACTCAAGGTTGTAAGGCTTGGTGGCAAGTATCTTTATCAGCTAAGCCACCTTTCTGACCCTGGAAAAGCCTTTATTCTTAATCATTACATCAGAAACAACTAAAAACAGATTTAAACTCAGGTAATATCTTGTTAATAAATATGAAAACAAACCTGGGTCTGGCTGTGCAGCTACCTGTGAGGCTAAGGAGAAGGATGACAAATTCAAGACCTACTTTGGTATTTGAGTGAGTTAGAAAGACCCTGCCTCAAAACACACCATACAGAGGTCTGTGAGATACAGCTCAGTGATGAAGCATTTGCTTAGTGTACAAGGCTGTAGGTTCAACTCCCAGGACTCCCCTACAAATTACTATTAAAACTAAAAGGGCACACAAAGACAACAAGATCTCTCTATATATACCCAATTAACTAAA
Organism: Phodopus roborovskii; assembly: GCF_943737965.1. NCBI lineage: Eukaryota > Metazoa > Chordata > Mammalia > Rodentia > Cricetidae > Phodopus > Phodopus roborovskii. Next base: position 32,445,687 of record NW_026126416.1, on the reverse strand, counting down.
AATAAGTATTAAAAACCAAGGTCAATTAAGTTATCTACCTTAAGCTCACAGTCCACATATGAACACAAAGAATTAACAGAATATGAGGTCTATAACATTATAAGGTACAGTAAATACACAGAAGTGGGTAGTGGTGGTTGCACAACTAATCCCAGCACTTGGCAGCTAGATCTCTGTGAGTTCTCTACGGAGTGAGTTCCAGGATAGCCAAGGCTACAGAGAAACCCTGTCTCAGAAAAAAAGAAAAAGAAAAAAATTTTTATTCAAGAAGCTCACATGTAAGTTAAATTAATACATTTTAAATGTATAAGGATATTTTAAGATAAAAGTGTGGAAAGTTAAAATTGTACATGTAAAGCGTTTCAATCAGCCATAAAAAGGAAATACATGTGTCACAGTTGCTGGAAAATGTAGTTAGAGATTGTCATATTAAGTGAAATAAGCAAGACTCAGAAAAACAATGTTTTCTCTTAGTAAGGAAAGTATATGTGTGTGTATTGATGTGTGCATGTGTGTTACTCCACTTCATGCTGTGACACAGTACCAGACAAAAGCAGCTTAAGGAAGAACAAGTCTCTTCAACTTACTTTTGTATTTTGGAGTTTTTGTTTGTTTTGTTGTTGTGGTTTCTTGTTGTTGTTGTTTTGTTTTTTTGAGACAGGGTTTCTCTATGGCTTTGGAGCCTGTTCTGGAACTAGCTCTTGTAGACCATGCTGGCCTCAAACTCACAGAGATCCTCCTGCCTCTGACTCCCTGAGTGCTAGGATTGAAGGTATGCACCACCACCACCACACCACACTTTTGTATTTTTTTTACAATGCCCTTATAAGGAAAAAATAAAACAGGAAACGTGAGTGATCCTCCAAGTTATACATACCATCCTAGCAAATTAATTGAACCCAAAGAAGGGGTCATGAAAGCCCTGGTTTGTAGCCAGTCCATAAAGATATGACATCCTATTACTTGAAATACTGTGTGTGAAGAAGAGCAATCTTGTACAGCTGAAAACTCAACTGTGGGAACTGATGCTATCTAACAAAACTGAGAGAAAGTATATCCACTTTGGATCTTCTAGAGAATTATTTGGTACATACGGAAAAATTACCACAAACCTGGTGTCAGAGTAAGTGTCTTAGGCTGAAGGCGACAACATAAGAAATGCACACTCCATTTTTCCTCTTACAGCCTCATTATGAAATTCAGATTTGACTCATTAAAAGATAATGGATTTGGTAAAGAGTCATCCAGTATTTTCAAGCATAAAGCTACATGATCCAGACTGTGTTTTGGAAACGTAATGGATGCTATGATGGGAGCCAAGGAAGTCAATTAACCAGGGATCTAAGGATAACGCAGTTCTAAGTCAATCACTGGAAGTAAGGTTTCTTTGAAAAGTTTTCACATTAGGGAGGGAGTTGTAACTGGGATTGGTATGTAAAATGAGGAGATTGTTTTAAAATTAAGTAAACTGAGAAAACGACAATAGTTACAGCTCAATGATAGAGCACCTGCCTAGCAAGTGTTAGGTCCTGGGCTAGATCCATTAAACAAACTGTTAGGATAATCTCTGTTTTTATTTATTTACTATTTTATTTAACATTTTTTCTTATTTTACATATAAATCCCACTTCCCTCTCCCATCCTCCCCTGACCCCCCCGCCCCCCCAATCACATCCCCCATCCACTCTCCAGGGAGGGTGAGGCTTTCCATGAGAGATCATCAAAGTCTGTCAAGTCATTTGGGGTAGGGCCTAGGTGTTCCCCTGTGTCTCTAGGCTAAGGGAGTGGGATAATCTTTTGTACAATGTGTGAAGATGTGTCTTTGCTTAGCCTCACCTCCCTAAGGCACCTTCTGCTTGGCTGCTTCTGAACAGCCAACAGCTAGGCAGGAGAGGATAAGTGGGATTTCCAGGCAGAGACAGGAACTCTGAGAAAGAATGGGAGGAGATTCAAAACTAGACTCAGAAAAAGTAAGACATACATTACTGAGGAGAGGTATAACAAGCCACGTGGCATAACCCAGATTAATTTGAGTTTTAAGAGCTAGTTGGGAACAAGCCTAAGCTAAGGCCAAAATTTCATAATTATTGAAAAGTGTCTGTGTCATCTGGGCAGTGGTGGCGCACACCTTCAATCCCAGCACTTGGGAGGCAGAGAGAGGCAAGCAGATCTCTGTGAGTTCGAGACAGCCTGATCTACAAGAGCTAGTTCCAGAACAGCCTCCAAAGCCACAGAGAAACCTTGTCTCACAAAACAAAAGGTCTCTGTGTCATTATTAGAGAGCTGGTGACACAAAGAAAGACCCATAACAACAAACAAGCAGAACAGATAGGCAGAGGAGTAGGACAGGGAGTAAACTAAGACATTTAGCTGTCCAAAGAAAGTGGATAGTTTAAAAGAACTAGGCTAACTAGGCATGGTGGCTCACACCTTTAATCCCAGCACTCAGGAAGCAGAGGTAGAGGAAGAGAGTTTGAGGTCAGGTTGGTCTACAAGGCATGTTCCAAGACAACTAGAGTGTTGCACAGAGAAACCTTGTCTCCAAAAAAAGAACTACACTAATTGTTAAAATATCAACACAACACAAACAAAAAAGGAATCCTTTAGACAAAAATATGAAGTTGACAGGCTTTATACCTTATAATTCCACATTAAGATTTAAGCAAAGGGCCAATAAAGATGGGGGCTGGAGAGATGGCTTAGAGGTTAAGACTGATCTTTGAGAGGTCCCGAGTTCAATTCCCAGCAACCACATAGTGGTTCACAACCATCTTTGAGATCTGATGCCCACTTCTGGCCTACAGGCAAACATGTAGATAGAATACTGTATATATAATATATAAAATAAATCTTAAAAGGGGGGGCAATAAGATGGGAAAGGCACTTGCTGCATTAGGCTGGAGACCAAAGTTTGATCTTGTGTACTCATAAAAGTGAAATGAGAGATCCAACTCCACAAAGTGACCATCACTCATCAACACTCATCATGTGAATGTACACACACACACATCATGGGAATGTACACACACACACACACACACACACACACACACACACACACACACACACACACAAACGTTGTTGGTTAGTTTGGTTAGTCTTATGTCAATTTGACATAAGCTAGAGAAGAGGGAATCACACTGAGAAAATGCCTCCAAAACATTGCCTAGTAGGCAAGTCTACATACAGGATATTTTTTTGCTTGATGATTGATGTGGGAGGGCCAAGCTCACAATGGGTGGTGCCATCCCTGGGCAGGTGGTCCTGGGTGCTAGAAAAAGGCAGGCTGAGTAAACTATAGGGAGCAAGCCAGTAAGAAGCTCCCCTCCATTGCCTGTGTGAGCTCTTGTCTGCCCTGGCTTCCCTCAAAGATGTAGTGTGATCTGAGAGTTATGAGATGAAACAAACCCTTTCCTCCACTAATTACTTTTGTTCATGGTATTTACCACAGCAACAGAATCCTAAAACAAATATTTTATATACATATATGTATGCATATATAACAGATATATATATAATTTAAAAACAAAACTAACAATAAATATAGATTAACAAAAATAATGAAAAAAATACATGATATAATCCCTATTAAAATACTACCTGCCTTCTTTGCAGAAATAAGCAAGACGATTCTTAAAGTCATGAAATCAGAAGGGATACAAATGGTCAAAATAATATTGAAAAAGAAAAAGTTAAAGAACTCACACATCTTCACTTCAGATTTTACTAAACAACATAACATGAATCAAGACAGTGTAGTCAGTACCAGCATAAGGATAAATGTAGATGAATGAAATAAAATCCAAACTTCAAAAACTGTCAACCCGCCTCCCACTGCAAACATTACAGGCTACTGCCATTGCTCTTGACTATCCTTACTTGACAGTAAGACCCTGTTGCTGAAGACACCACATACCTGAGTATGGACATGAAGAAATCAAGCTGGTACCAACCTGGAAGCTTCATTCCTACTGGCTAGCTTTCATAGTGCTGGAAGATTCTATGCACACTACTGGGGGAGAAAAGTCATCATCAGTCTTACCCAGCTGTGAACCCTGTAAACTACAACAATGATTGGCCTGGCAAAGTATGCCCCCACTGCTGCAATGGTAGCAGGAATGTTGTAGGAGTGACCAATCACTTTTTGACTGGACTTAAAATCTGTTACATAAGATAGACCCTATGTCTGGTACCATTAACCAGGCTTAAAATCTGTTACTGGCTGGGCTATAGGCCCTAGGCAAGAACCTATTACTATTATTCAGCTAAATGGACATTGTATTAAACTTTTCTAATGACAATATACCAAGATTAGTGCATCTCTTAACCCTCAACAGAGAAGCTTTTTATAGCAGATGAATATTAATACAGAGACCAACAACTGGTCAACATGCAGAGAATAAAAGAACAACCATATCACACATACTCATTCTCTCTCTTCTCCCTCCTTCCCTTCTTCCCTCCCCTCCCCCCTCAGATTACCATGGGAAGAGGATTATAAGAGCCAGAGAGAGTAGATATGTAGTGAACTGGTAGTATTTGCTACACATGACAGCACAGTTGCACATATGAACTTAAAATAGCTAGCATTACATGTACAAGGTTTGCAGAACATCAAGCCAGCCAAATTCTCAGCATGGATGAGGGAGAAGCTCAAGAAGTCCCACTTCTATCTGAAGAACTACTGGTGGTTGATGGCTACTAGGAGTGGGAGAGTCACTTTACTTCAGGGATGTGGGCTCACAGAGGCTAACTTTGCTCCAACTGATGGCCACATATCCATATATTATATGCAGAACCAAACTGACTTCATGGGTATTACAATGCATTCTGACTACAGCACCACCACCACCCCCCAACTCCTTCTAGATCCTCCCCACTTCCCTACCCTTAATTTTTTTGTTTTTTTGAGACAGGGTTTCTCCATGTGACTGAGGCCTGCCTGTATTGGAACCATCTGTAACTCCACTCCCAAGGAATCCTATAACCTTTTCTGGCCTCTGCAGGCACTGCACACATGTGGTACACAGACATACATAAGGCAAAATACAAATAAAATAAAAATAAATCTAAAAAGAGAGAGAGAATACATGAAGTTGGGAGGAAGTAGAGGAGGGAATCTGGGTATTAATTAGATATAAACTCATCATGATGTTTTGTCATGGCAATAGAAAAGTAACTAAGACGTGGATATTAAGTATATTAAGTAATGATATGGATATTAAATAACAGTATTTAATAAAAAATATGGGAAAAATTTTAAATTTTAGTCAATTTACTTTTGTCAAGGGTATCTAATTGGTGCCAGAAATAATGGACTAGATATACACATGAAAAAGAGTTTGGACTTTTCATTCACATAAAATAAAAGTTTACTGAAATGGATTGGTACAAAATATAAGTCTCTTAAAAGTTTGTAAAAAATTTTGTGGTTGCTGGGTGGTGGTGGGACACTCCTTTAATCCCAGTACTCAGGAGGCAGAGCCAGGTGGATCTCTGTGAGTTTGAGGCCAGCCTGGTCTAGAGTCAGTGCCAGGACAGCCAGAGACACACAGAGAAACCCTGTCTCGAAAAACAAAGATAGACAAAACAAACAAAAAACTGTGGTCTTCAGTTAGGCAATGGTTTTGACATCACTGCTAAGAAAATTTTTAAAAATAGATAAATAAGACCTTATCAGAATTAAAAACATTGTTATATTTGGTCTTACGATGTTGGCCTAACTAACCCAAGACTCATGTAGAGATGTCCAAGCTGGCTCCAATTCACCCTGTAGCAAAGGCTGATGTTCAATTCTTGATCTTCCTGCTTACATCTCATGAGTGCTGAGATTACTAGCATGTACTTAACAGTAATTTTTCGACAATGCCTTGTACTTGTATTACAAGGGATTTTTAAAAAATTAATTATTATACTTGTATGTGTATGTGTGTGGGTATGAAGGCCAAAGTACAATCTGCAGGAGTGGATTCATTCCTTGTGCCATTCGGTCCCAGGGATGGAGTGCAATCATCAGCTTGGCAGCAGGTGCCTTTACACACTGAGCCATCACTGGTCCCATATTACAAATCTGTAGACTTTTTATTTGTTAGGTCTGAAACCAGGGGCAAACTGCTGATGTACCTATTTTTAACATATTAAAGTGGACCTGGCTGCCAGGTTCTGCCTGCATCCCTCAGTCCCTACCTGTTACAGGGTATGGCTGGAATACCCAACTCTCCCTACTCTGAACTTCTCCAGCCCAGGAGCTGGGTTGCCCATCACCCAGCTGCCTATCCTTCCCTAAATAATCCAGCCCTTTTGGTTACATGCTCTGTTTTTCATCTACCCTTTAACCTCTGCCAGGTCTGGCTGTCCCCGGCCCCTCTTCACGCTTCTCACATGGCTCAGCTCAGTCTGGTCATGTGAGAGTCTCCCAGATGTCCCTGCCTCTGATTATGCTCTCCCTTTTATCTTCCATTAGCTATCTCCTCCAACATACCTAGTAGTTCTTTCCCATTTTTTCCCATTCAATGCTGAAATCAAATACCAACCCTAATTCTTTTTTTTCCTGCAAATTTCAAAATTTTATTTTTAAAATTAAATTTTATTTAAATTAAAAACAATATTATTTTACATACCAATCCCAGTTCCTTCTCCCTCCCATGCCCTTCCCCTATAATGAGACTGATGACTACCTTATATGCCATTATAGAGCCTTCACCCAGTAGCTGATGGAAACAAAAGCAGAGATCCACAGCTAAGCACTGAGCCAAACTCCAGGAATCCAATTGTAGAGAGGGAGGAGTGATGAGCAAAGGGGTCAAGGCCAGGCTGGGGAAACCCACAGAAACAGCTGACCTGAACAAGGGGAGCTCATGAACCCCAGTCTGATGCTGGTGAACAAGGCCCCCTGAATGTGGGGTCAGTTGGGAGGCCTGGGCAGTGGCTGGCAGTGGAACCAGTATTTATCCCTAGTGCACAAATGAGCTTTGGGAGCCCATTTCCCTATGGAGGGATACTCTCTCAGCCTAGATACACAGGAGAGGGCTGAGACCTTGCCCCAAATGATGTGACAGACTCTGATGATCCCCATGGGAGGCCTCACCCTCTCTGAGGAGTGGATGGGGGTGGGATGGGGAATTGGTGGGGGAAATGGGACAACCCTAACACTTAACATTTTAGCTTTTCATCACACTAACCCAATAGGAAATATTTGAGAGAAAAGAACACTGATATGTCAAACAGAAATAAAATAAGCACCCTTAATTCAGACAGCTACAATATAGACTTTAGATAAGACAGCAACTTCCAGTTATGTAGACTTCAGCTATGACATGAAAAAATAATACCTAAACTATATCACTGAAGGCAAGTAATAGTAATAAAATCCTCCTCACTGTTCTAAGTCTTCATTTTTTTGGTTGTTGTTTTACACTTATTTATTTATTTTGCTTTTTCAAGACAGAGTTTCTCTGTGAAACAGTCTTGGCTGTCCTGGGACTCACTCTGTATACCAGGCTGGCCTCAATCTCACACAGATCTGCCTGCCTCTGCCTCCTAAGTGCTGAGATTAAAGGTGTGTGTCACCACCGACCAATGTTTTATTTAATTTTAAAATGTTTTTATTCTTTATTTTATGAGTATGGGTGTTTTCCCTACATGTCTGTCTCTGCACCATGTGCATGCCTGGGGCCCATGGGGGCCAGAAGAGTGCTCGGATTCCCTGGGACTAGAGTCACATAGTTGTGAGCCACCATGTGGGTGACTAGAATGAACCCAGGATCTCTCTGTATTTTTCTCCTGAAGCCCCAGTATTTTTCTCCTGAAGACAGAGTAAAGGCCAGCCTGGACAACATGAGACCTTGTCTCAAAACAACAGCAATGTGAGTTCTTGTGTGATGCCTTGCTCAGCCTTGATGTGTGGCGGGGGGGGGGGGGAGCGCTTGTTACTCTTTCTGAGGAGTGAATGGGAGTAGGGGGGCAGGTAGGGGCGGTGGAGGAGGGGAGGGAGGGTGAACTGTGGTTAGTAAGAAAAGAGACTATTGTAGAAGTGGGGAAGAATGCTTGCTCTGCATGTAGTAAGACTCAAAGTCAAATCCTAGTGCTCATAAAAAATCAGGCACTAGGGAGCAGAGATAGGAGCCTCGCTAAAGCAGTGAACTCCAAGTTCACTGAACCTGGAGTTCAAGTAAATAAAGAAGAGAGTTAAGGAGGAAGACATCCAGTGCCCTCCTTTGTTCTTCATATGGGCTCACACAGGCTTGCATGCTCACACACACACATCACAGACACACACACACAAAATGAAGAAAAAATTCTGAAATCCAGCATTGGGAAAGCTCTGAGACTTAAGAAATAAATTCCAACTAAAAGGCAGCAAATACTATAATTCTGTAAAACTGTTCTGCTAGAATGCCACAGGAATAGCAAAAACCAGCTCTAGTTTTCTTCTCAATCTAGCATCTGCTCCCAACAAAAGAAGATAAACCAAACCAAAGACCTACTACCCAAGTAAAGCCTCTTCAAGTATCTCTGCCACAGGAGAAACAACTAAGGGTCCTATTTTAAAAGAATTCTTTTAACTTAAGCCATTCTAATGGTATGCTATAATGTTACACTTTCTTCTAATGTTTGTTAATTAAACATCTTTTTCTGAGCCAATTTTCTACTCTGTATCTTTAAATGTACCTAACATCTATAAATTTTTTTTCATTAAAATACTTTTCTTACTGTTGCATTTTCATAACACTTTATATATTCAATCAGTCCTTTACAAATATATGATTTTTAGTTAGGCGGTGGTGGCACATGCCTTTAATCCTAGCACTTGGGAGGCAGAGGCAGGCGAATCTCTGTGAGTTCCAAGACAGCCTGATCTACAGACTGAGTTTCAGGACAGCCAAGGCTACACAGAGAAACCCCATCTTGAAAAATATACAAACAAACAAACAAAACCAACCAAACAACCAAATACATGATTTTCAAACATTTGTTCCCTGTATTTTCTTTCCCTTTTAACTTGCTTGAGACAGTTTCAGAGTCTCGTTGTGCAGCCCAGGTTGACCTCTTCAAACATATTACATAGCCCAAGTTTGCCTTGGAGTTTTGTTCCTCTTGCCTCAGCATCCAAAGTGCAGGGATAACAGGTTTGTTTGTGCTCTAACATGCCACACCCTGGCTTCGTCTTTAATGGTATCTTGCAAGCAAACCTTTTAATTTAACAAAGTATAATTATTTTTCCTCCTTTTCTGAGTCATGATTTTGGTGTCATCCAATGAACTTTTTGGTAAAATCAGATCATAAAGTATGTCTCTTATTTTCTATAAAACATTGTATAGCTTAAAAAAACTATTTAGATGATCCATCTTATTCTTATATAAGGGGGGATTATGTTGAAGTTTATTACTTTGTATTTGATTGGCTACAATAATGACTTGGTCTTGGGGCTTTGCAATTCCTGGACAAGCTCTCCAACCCTAAGTTCTACCACAACTCTTGTGTGGGTCTACTTCTAAAATCCCTTTTCTCTTCCATCAACTGTAATACAATCTTTTGCCAATACAATCTTGATTATGCTTTGCATTGTTTTAAAACATTTTCTTCTGTTTTTATGCTTACATATCTTAATTGCCAAATATCTTTTGTAAATACAATACTTCCAAATACATATACATTGCAAATTACTTCAAACAAGCTAATATGCTGGGTATTACTGCACAAACTCAGTTTTGTTGTGATAGCAATTAAAATCTTATCTGTAGTTTGGCAATTCTATGTCTTTGCCTTTCTACTAAAAATGCTTCTGGGAGGCCAATGCAGTGGTTGTATATATAATTAGAGCACGTGAGAGACGGGCAGGTGGATCATGAATTTGAGGCCAGCACAGGCTACACAATGAGTTCAAAGGCATTCTGAGTTCCAAAACAAGACCTGAAAAGAGAAAAAGGGTGGAAGGGAGGTTATTTATCCTTTGACTTATTATTTTTGCTTCATTTTGTTTTGAGAAGCAGGATCTTAGCTCAGACTGGCTTTAGACCTGACATATAGACAAAGATGAGTCCAAATGCCTGACCCTCCACCTGCCTCTCAAGCCCTGGGACTACAGGCAAACATGGTAGCCTTTCCAGCCTTCTCTGACACCTATAACAGTACTTTAAACATCATACCTCAGATCAGAGATGATATTTCATCATATATTTCATCATATATATATATATATGTGTGTATATATATATATATATACACATACACTTTTTAGAATTGTGTTTTAATTCAGTTTTTGATTGTCCATTGCTACAGAAACACATTCTGTTTGCTCTCTGTGGTCTGACTCAGGCATTATGCTAAGTTATGTACTTATTTTTTTTTTTCTTTTTTTGGTGTGGGTGGCAGTAGTGCATGTCTTTAATCCCAGAACTCAGGCAGCAGAAACAAGTGGATCTCTGTGAGTTCTAAGTGTGTGGTTTTTTGAGATACAATGGAATTTTTTTTTTTCTTTCATTTTGTTTCTAGGTTTTGCTTTCTCTTGAAACAGTATCTCTCCTTGGCTCATTCAAGATCAGCTCCTCACTGTTTCCTAAATACTGGGAATTGAAGCACACACCATTCTTTTTTTCAGGACCATCATTTCTTCAAAAAAAAAAAAAATGTTTTTTTTTTTGTTTTTTTTTTTGAGGCAGGTCTCACTGTGTACTTTGGCTGGCCTGGAACTTGCTATGTAGATCAGGCTGGTTTTTAAACTCTCAGAAATCTGCCTGTCTCTGCTTCCTGAGTGCTGGGTTTAAAGGTATGCACTACCATGCCCAATTATTTTTTCATGTTTTGGTTCTCCAAACTCATTATGTTCTTATCCCAAGTCTCTGGTGGTACAAATGCTAGACCCTCTGGTACTATTATATACATCAAAGAGACTTTTTTTTCTTTTTAAGGTTTTTAAGACAGGGTTTCTCTGTGTATTCCTGGCTGTCCTAGAACTCTATAGATCAGGCTGGCCTTGAACTCAAGAGATCTTCCTGCCTCTGTCTCCTGAGTGCTGGGTTATAGGTATGGGCCACCACTATCTGGCAAGAGTGTTCATCTTTTAAGCTCTTTTTCTACCGATAGATTTTCAAATTTGCTGGCTTTCACTTGTCATGTCCAATCTGTTACTGATCCCACCCCCACTCCCATAGTGTATTTCTCAATGTTACATATCTTACTTTGATCTTCTTTAGGTCTTCTGTCTCTTTGTGAAGACTTTCTACCGAGGCCAATGAGCATGCAAAGACAGCATTCATTCTACTGCAATACAACCCAGCCCTCCCTACTTGTAAATGGTTCTTGAATTTCTACTGTGAGCATGATACATTCAGTCCATGAAGAGGGTGCCGATTTTATGAAACTAACCAGTTCTGAGTCTGATTCACAGTGGGGAAAAATAAAATAAAATAAAACCAAATGGCAATATAAAAGCTATAGTATTGGCCAGCCCAATCTATTTGTCAGATACTGCTTCCAAAGTTCTCAGCACCCCAGCTCCCCTCATTTTCCACTTTCACTTACTCATTCTTTCTCTGAGAGCTTTGCTGTTTGGTATTAGAAGACCCTTTGAGCACAGACACTTCCTTCACTCTGGTCCTGGCAAGCATGCATGATGCTGAAGAACACACTTTCTGCTGGGCTGCTGTGTGTGGCTACTCAGCCTGGAAGTCCTCATTAAGAGAGGAGTGAGCAGCTAGCCTCAGGATGATTTATTAAAATTAGTCCTGAATAAGTAATTTTCATTTCTCTTTGTCTAATTTGGCCAAGATTGCAAGTCTGCTTTATTTTGAAAATCCAGACACTAGGGACCCAGAATCCGAGAAGCCACACTGTTACTCTTGAGTCATGGCTATCCACTCCCCTGTGCAATCGCACAGAGTCAGGCAAGAGCTAGGCAATGCACAGCCCTATAATATACTAATATGTCAATATTAACATTTAATTTTAACATTAAATGTTTTTACTATTTAATATTAGCATATTATATTAACATTTAAAACTTAAAGAGAAGACAAAGAGTAAGGATGTAAATGATTTGTAATTACCACTTCATTCTTGTTAAGTCTCTATGTCCGTGTGTGTGTGTGTGTGTGTGTGTGTGTGTGTGTGTGTGTGTGTGTATGTGTGTGTGTGTCTTCCTGGGAAGTAATCTCAGGGCATTATATGTGGGCAAGTACTTTTACCACTGAGCTGTACTTACAACTCCTTATGAAAGAAACATGCTTTCATGATTCTTTTCAATTTCTTAAGCACAAAAAGGTATAAAGGAAAAAAGTAAATAATAATCTATTTCCCCAAGCCCTCTATCTATTTCAAATACTTTCTTTATGCACAGAGCATGTGTAAATATAAATGAACATATACATGATATTCCATTAGAGGAAAGGAATCTGTTCTTTAAAATAATCTAGATTTTCCAAATATCCTATATGCCATTTTTCTAAATAAATAAGAAAAAGAAAAAGGTCAAAACAAAAGAATGGAGGAATAAAAAAACACAAGCCCATAATTTCAGCCTCATAATTTCAGAGCCAGCTTCACCAATTTAGCAACACTGTCTCAAAGTTAAAAAAAAAAAAATCACAAGAAAGACTTGGGACAAGGTACACAGTTCAATAGTAGATTGTTTACCTAGCATGTGGTACCTAGTATTAGAAAAAAACAAAAAATAACCACCACTAAAAGGGTGCAACTGGTAATGTGCAAACAAACAGGGAGATCAGTTCAAAGCAAATCTCAGACACATAATGAGTTGGAAACCAGCCTGAGCATCAGGAAACCCTATTACAAAAAGAAAAGAAGGGAAGGGGACCTATGAGATGGCTCCGTTTGTGGAAGCACTTGCTGCTCAAGCCTGACTACCTGAGATCAATCCCTGGAACACATGTAAGGGTAGAAGGTAGATAAGGAGAACTGGATCCACAAAAGTTGTCCTCTTGACATCACACTCTACCCTCATGAGTGTGCAGGCACACACAATTATTAAAAAGCAATACAAAATAAAACAAAAAAAAACAATGTTTATAAGACTCAACTGAACAAATAAAGATCTCAGAGATCTGCTACTACCCTTTGACAGAATGAAGGTCATCAACAAGAGCATGTACAAATAACTTTAAGAGGAAAACAATGTACATCAAAAGAGCAGATTATAGACTTATAAAAGAATAAAGGCTACAATGAGGTATAAGGTCCTTGGGAACTTTCCTAGGCAATCAATCTTCTATACTTATTAGACCAATGGTTTAATCCAGCTACTCCATATTTTATATTCTTTTATTCATTTTAAATGCTTACTTTATTTTATGTATATGGGCATGTATGCCTGTGTATCATACCCATGTAGTACCCACAGGAATCAAAAAGGACCTTGAATTTCCTGGAACTGAGCTTACAGATGGTTGAACCACTATGTAGATGCTGTGTCCTCTGGAAGAGCAGCAAGTACTTCTAATCTACTGAGCCATCTCTCCAGCTCTATTTTTTTATTCTTAAGACTAGGTAGGGTAAGGGAGTAGTCATGCTCTGCAGCAGTAGCAGAGTAATAAAATTTTATAACAAACAGAAACAAATGAAGAATGTATAAGCTTTTAAAGATCTTAAGAAAAAAAAAAGATATCAAGTAATTTTACAACATTCTAAATTCCCCAAATATTGGACCCTTTTATAGCAAAAATAGAAAAGCTCAAGTCAGGTGGTGGTGGAGCAAGCCTATAATCCCAGCACTCAGGGTCTCTGTGAGTTCAAGGAAAGCCTCATCTACAGAGCAAATTCCAGGACAGCCAGGACCACACAGAGAAACCCTGTCTCAAAAAAACCAAAAAAAGTTATTTTCTGGAAGATCCAAGTGCCTGCTTCCACTGTAATAAAATATTAACTGTCAGGCATAGTGGCCCACACTTTTAACCCCATCACTTGAGAGCCAGAGTCAGAGAGGCAGAGGCAGAAGCAGGTAGATCTCGGAGAGTTCAAGACCTGTTTTGTTCCAAGCCACCCAGGGCTACACAGAGAAACCTTGTCTCAAAAGAGAGAGAGACAGACAGAAACAGGGAGAGACACTTGCAATTTAGAAGAGCATACAGATTTATTTTCAAAACAATCCCAGAACTCAGGAGACAGAGACAGGCAGATCTCTGTGAGTTCAAGGGCAGCCTGGTCTGCAAGGAGAGTTCCTAGTCAACATAATGAAATCATTTTGCAAACAAAACAAAAGAACCACAAATTGAAAAGTGCCCACTGTATCCATCAAGAGACAAATTCTGCAAATGAACTTAGTGAGCAGGGGGGAGATTCTCACTAGAGAAGCAGGCAGGAGAACTGAGAATCCTAGCAGCATGCTCACTGCTGGCAGAAATCAAGTTGCCTATGAGAGCAGCAGACAGTAAGGAAAGAACTGCTCCTCACACACCTGGCCTGAGAGGTTCAGAACAGCCACAGAGCAGCTCAGGGGTAAGAGGGCACTACTAGTCTCTCCTTTCATTATGTGACTCTGGTATTGATCTCGGGTCATCAAGCTTGGTGGTAAAAGCCTTTATCCACTGAGCTATTTCATTGGCCCTATTTTCAGTTTCTGACAAACTACTGTCAATTCAGGCTACTACAACTAATAAAGACATTTGTTGTAAGTGACAGAGAAATAAAGTTCCCATGAAAAGAGCAGACAAAAGTAATTTATGACCCTAAGCCAGATCTACAGAAAATACTGAAAGGATTTTTCAAACTGAAAAGAAAAAATCCATCTATGAAATAAAAGACACTAGAATAGCAGTTATGCAAGAAAAGATCACTGCAGAAATAAACAAAATGACAGCAATCAATACACACCTTTCAACAATAACTCTGAGTATTACTGGTCATCATTCCCCAATCAAGATACAGACAAGTGAACTGGATCAAATGCAGGAACCATATATTTGCTGCCTCTAAGAAACACGCAACAGACAGATATTACCTTAGGGCAAAAAAGTATTTCACTTAAATGGAAACAAGCAGATGTTACTCTTCTAATATCTAACAAAAATGGACTTCAAAGATAAAGATGCTCATTAGGGAGCAACATAACACTCCTGACATATATGCCCTGAACACAGTTGGATTCAATTTCACAAAACAAAATTATTTGATGCAAAGCCACAGATTAACCCTAGCACAACAGCAGTGGTTGACCTGAATACTCTACTCTCACCAACTGACATGTCTTCCCCACAAAGACTAGCAGAGAAATACATTAATTAAATGACATTAGAGATTAAATGGGCTTAACAGACCTCTATAGAACTCTCTATTTACATTCTACAGAATACATGGTCTCAGCAGCCCATGATATGTTCTCTAAGCTGGATCACACATTAGGACAAAAAGCAATTCTCAACAATACAAAATACAGCAACAATGACAACAACAAAAACCAAAACCTGAAATAATTCTTTGCTTTGTACACAATAGAGTAAAACCTCTAAAACACAAACTCATGGAGATTAAACAACACACTACAGAATGATGAATGGGCCCTTGAAAAAATGAAAAAGGAATTAAAAATTCCTGAAATCAAATAAAAATGAAAACACCACAAAACTGTGGGATACAATGAAAGCAATCCTAAAAGGACTACTTTATAAAATCAAAGGGCTTTCAAATAAGTAATGATATACCTAAGGAGCCTGGAAATTCAAGAACAAGTCAAATCTTAAAGTAGAAAGACATCACTATAATCCGGGAAGAAATTAATGAACTTGAAACTAACAGAATACAAAAACTCAATCATAGAGTTGGTTCATTAAAAAAAATAAACAAGATTATAAAAGTCTTAGCCAAACTAACCAAATAAAGGTGTAAATTAATACAACTGGAGATGAAAAGTGAGCAATTGCAAGAGAAATCAATGAAATTCAGGAAAAAAAAAAAATCACTAAATCTTCCCTTGAAAGCATAATGCCAATAAACTGGAAAATCTAAAAGGAATGAATTTCTAGATGCACATGACATACCAAATTAAATCAAAATTAGACAGTTTAAACAGATCTATAACAATAGCCGAGTAGTGGGAGTGCACACCTTTAATCCCAGAACTTTGGAGGCAGAGGTGGGCAGATCTCTGGGAGCTTAAGACCAGCCTGGTCTACAAGAGCTAGTTCCAGGACAGCCTCCAAAGCCACAGAGAACCCCTGTCTCGAACAAACAAAAAACAAAATAAAATCAAACAAACAAACAAAAAAAAAACCCACAAAATACGATCTATAACAGTGAGCTGAAATGATAATTTTAAACCTCCCAACTAAAAAAAGACAAGGTCCAGATGGTTTTACTGGTAAATTTTATCAGACCTTCAAAAAACACTAATGCTTCTTGCCAGGTGGTGATGCTACACAACTTCAATCCCAGCCCTCAGGAGGCAGAGGCAGGTGGATTTCTATGAATTCAAGGCCAGCCTAGTCTATAGAGCTAGTTCTCTTAAAATTTTTAAAATTTTAAGAAACTTCAATGGAGGAAACTCCATTGTGGAAAGTAAGGAGTTCTGAGGAATGGGGTTTATATAGGTAGAGCAGACAAGAAAAACATTTAGACAGTAACTTTTAAATAATAAACTGACAAGAGCACAAATGCCCAACAGTTTCTCATAAAATGAACTCAGCAAGTTTTACCCACAAAAGAAGTAAACATCTTTAAGCTTTATCATATGGAATCCTAAGCAAATCAAGGCCAAAGTAGCCAGGAGAACTCCTGCAAGAGCTGCAGCAGTATCTCCTGTCTCCCAGGACCACGTCCGGGGTCAGGGAGAGACTAGTGAAGTGGCACTGGTCAGGCCAAGCTCTGCTGATCATCTCTGCCCCTATGGGCTCAGCCAGTATTAGAGGACATCACCCAGGCTCTGCACAGCCTTGGAGGAGGCAGCCCCAGCAATAGTTATCTGTGGCTTCTACACTGAGTTGAGAAAAACCAGAAGAGAAAAGGGGGGAAGGGGTGTGAAAGAGCCATCCTTTTCTTTGTTTTTATTTTTTTGATTCTTTGTTTTTTTATAGCAGTGAAATGGGGGCTGAGTGATCTACTATCTTCCTAATGTACTATGCCATAAGAAAGCTAAATTTGAGCTAAAATTAACTTTGAAATGTATACTTTTATTAGCATTACATTATAATCCAATTAAACAACTGGTAGAGAAACTTGAACAACTGGAAATCTTAGAACAAAGAACAATGGTCATCAACCTTATGTATCATTGATATTAGTAATACAGTAATACCAGTGTACCACATTAAACACAGAGATGATAAGACACTATCAACATATTCAGAGTTTTACATGACAATCAGATTGACATCAGAAAAAAATGATTTGTCCTTATAGTAAAAATATAGGTACCTGAGTAGTAGTAAGAAGAACTTCAGAAACTATGAGCTATATGCTCTGAAACTAAAGTTAATGAGAACACACAAAACACAAAACCTTACCTACCATTTTTAACCCATCCTGCAGTATGATTTGAAAATAGCTTCCATGATGTGAATCAAGAATGCTTAACAAAGGCAAGTGCAAAAATATCTCAGAGGTATTTTATGATTAGTTCAAAGGAAGATTCAAATGTTGCCATAGCAGATTTAGGACAACACTTTCTAAAGCAGTAAGGTGATTCTAATTATCTCCCATCCTCACCGTGAAAAGGAATTCCCAAAGCCCAATTACTCTAGCAATCTCATATTTCTATTATATAATAAAGTGCTCACCACAAACATACTCAGCATGTTTACACCTAGCTGAGACCAGAGTGGTCCATTTGTGTAGAGAACTTAACCAGGGAAGATTAAAGCAATTACAAACTATCATTCAAAACTGCACTATATGTCATTCAAAGAAGCTTACCTTGCAGTTTCTTCAACACGGCGACCTCCATCTTCAGAACTTGCTTTGGCTGCTGAGCTGACTCTGCCTTCAGTGCCACATTTTCCCTGGTGAGCATGTCCAAGGCATCGTAAATTTCTCCAAAGCCCCCACCCCCAATCTTTCTTAACTGCACAGAAAACAAAACAAGAACACACTCAAAATTATGCAAAGATTCTAACTGGAAGCCAATTCATCTTTTACACTTAGAAAACATGTAATTTTACTATTCCTACTTTATGATAAATGATTTCAATATTGTTAAATCATCTATTCAGCAAGAAGAAAACAGTTGCCGGGAGATAATATCAACACCATTTCCTACATATTTGTCTGCAGAAAGTAATGAAATTATTTCAGTTGTAAACAATTATTAAAGGTCTACAACTAGTATCAAAATTAACATAGAAAAACTGTCTGAAAAATCAATTCCTACAAATGCCATTCAACAGCCAGATTAGTTTTAATCTAACTTCATTTGAAGACTTTTTAATTAATGAAATCTTTCTGCCATTTAAAGTCTTATAAAGAACCAATCTGGTCTACAGGTAAAGAGGGAGGCTGAAGACTGGGATAAGGAGCTGGCATCCAACCTTTCACTCTCCTCCCTGAGGCAGGACTAGAGGAATCCATACAACATGCAAAGAAGGGTTCTAAGGGTTCTACACTGCAAATAGTAAGCTGTAATCACCTTAAGTGCTTTCATCCATCAAACACCTTAACTGCTAAATTAATTGGAGAACATCAGAGTATTTTATTTGAATATCACAAACAGGTTCTGAAATCTAGTCACAATTAGACCTCTAAAGGGTTCTTTATATAAGATGCATCTAGGAATCAGTCTTCCACTTCCTGAAGCCATGTCTTTGTTTGTTTTTCCGAGACAGGGTTTTTCTGTGTAGCTTTGGTGCCTATCCTGGAGCTCTATAGACCAGGCTGGCCTTGAACTCACAAGGATCTGCCTGTCTCTGCCTCCCAAGTGCTGGGATTAAAGGCGTGCCCCCCACCCCACCCCCATACACATTTGGTTTTATTTTGTTTGGCCTCAGGGTTTCATCTAGGTTTGGCCTCAAACAGGAACCTTGAATTCTTGCTATTCTTGCCTGCATCTCCTCAGTGCTAGAATTATAAAAGTGCACACCACATCCAGATTCCTGTTGCTTAACTTCCCAGTGCTGAGATCCTGGGTCTCTACACAGAAGTAGGCTTCTTCAAAGAGAGGTTACTTAACCTATTCCTTTACATAGTACTTAACAAAGGCTTAACTATATAACTGCAGCTTAATTATGATGTTTGTTTTGCATGTTTAAGCCATAGTCATTTTAAATTTGTTTGGTCAATGAGAAAGCAGTTAAGATAGATAGTGGGTTGAAACCAAGTTCCAGAACTATACAGTGAAGTGTGCTGCTCTTTGTAGGGCTCTACCTGGTACTTGTTAAATAAATCTAATGTAAAAACTAAAAGCCAGGCGGTAGTGGTGCATGCCTTTGATCCCAGCACTCCTGAGATAGAGGCAGGCAGATCATTGTGAGTTTGAGTCCAGCCTGGTCTACAGAACAAGTTCCAGGACAGCCAGCCTTACACAGAAAAACCCTGTCTCAAAACATCAAAAATTAAGCTGCCCTGAAAGAGGGAGCTAGGAGGACTCCTAAGCCCAGGTACCCAGGGACAAACTGGACAACACAGACTGCTTCAAAGCAAACAGACAAAAAAATCATAGTGAGTACTGAAAGTACTCAAGGTATGTATTATTTTGATTGATGGTTTATTTGATGTCACAAAAGAATAAATGACAGACTTTTTCAAATAAATGATTCTTTTTTTTTTTTTTTAATCTATGTTGGGTCCTTAGTCTATTCCTTTTGGGGGGGGGTGTTTTTTGTTTTTTTGAGACAGGATTTCTCTGTAGCTTTGGAGCCTGTCCTGGAACTCACTCTAGACCAGATTGACCTCAAACGCACAGAGATCCGACTGCCTCTGCCTCCCAAGTACAGCCTTGGTCTATTCCTATTAATATCATTTGAAGAGTATAACAGTGACTTGCTTAACCTTGGCAAAGCCCTACGATATCTTCATTAGTTCTGAGGTGAAAACAAACTCCCAATACAATATGCTGAGGACATATACATTAAAGATATCTCTCATCCTCCTCTTCTTTAATGTAGCCTTGACACTTCTGTCAAGAGGTAAGGTCTGGGGATGTAATTCAGTGGTTGAGGACTTGTTGTCTAGGACATATATACAAAGCACTGGGTTCAATCTCCAGCACTGGCAAAAAAATTAAAATAAAAATAAAGATATAGGGTCTGTTTACCCACAGAGTGGCTCTCATGACTGATTAAACAACAGAACAGGACCATGCCCTATGCATGCTCTGAAGAGAGATCTTAAGCAGCCTGGTAGATTCTATGTCCTGTCTCTAAAAAAGTAAACAAATACAGGAAGTGTAGTTATCTTCAGAAGTCATAGGACAGGAGATTCCCTAGAAAATGAACTACCAAAGTTGGAGATTGAGAGCAATAAGAAGCCCAAGGCGTCAGGTCAGACAGTAAAGCAGCCTTACAGAAATAGATTTTCTAACACAACCAATCCCACCAGAACTGTCAAGACGTGGGGGGGGGGGGGGCGGTGCTCACTGATTAGGGGCTAGCCCCAGGCAGCCTTTGTCTCTGCATCTCCACACCCAGCAGCTTCTCATTTGTGAGACAAGTGTGTAACAACTATGCTATCTTCCCAGCCCAGCATTTTTATGCTGAAGGTCACTCAGGGTCCTCTGGCTTGTGTGGTAAGCATTTATTGAAAGAGCTTTCTCTCAAACCCTCATCCCTAATTAGTAATCTATAAAACTGTAGGCAAGATTATCTTATCATTGTTTTAATATAGTTTGTTATTAAATTATGGTTTATTAAAACACCGTGTGTGTGTGTGTGTGTGTGTGTGTGTGTGTGTGTGTGTGTATGTGTGTGTGTGTGTTGGGGGGGGCTGTATGTATGTGTGGATGTATGCACATAAGATGCCATCCTTAACAATTGTGAATTCTAGCAAGGGAGTGATTCCAACACTCAGGAGGCAGAGGCCAGCAGATCTCTGAGACAGCCTGGTCTACAGAGTGAGTTCCAGGACAGCCAGGACTACTTACAGAAACCTGTCTCAAAAAAACAATCAAGAATTCTTCCAAAAAATACCACCCTCCTCCTAAATGTAGGGGACAGTTTCATGAATATATTAACTGTAATTGCCAGAACAAGGAAACCATGTAAGGCAGATGTTGTTTACCATCCCTTACCACTTTTCCCCCATTTTCATGCTGTAGATGGTTGGACCTAAAATCTTACAAATACCAGCACTCTACCATTGACCTACATTTCTTTCTTTAAAAAAAAAAAAAAAACAAAACAAAAACAAAAAAAACCTATTTATTTTGTGTGTATGTATGCATGCATGCAGAGGCCATGAAATACACAGAGGTAAAAGGACATCCTGGAGAAGTTGTCTCTGTTCCGTTCTGTCTCTTTCTTTTCTTTCTACTATTTGGGCATCAGGAATAGAACTCAGGTCATCAGGCTTGATGGCAAGTACCCTTATCTACTGAACTATCTCTCAGTCCCCTGAGCTACATTTATAATCATTGTGTTTGCTTGTTTTTATTTTTTTATTCATTCATTCATTTATTTTTGAGACAGGGTGTCTCTGTGTAGCTTTAGAGCCTGTCCTAGATATCCCTCTATAGACCAAGCTGGCCTCGAACTCACATTTCCTTATTCAATATGAAAAAACCTCTGCCTCTCAAGTATTGGGACTAAAGGTGTGCATCACCACCATCTGGCTGTTTTTTTTTTTTTTTTTTTTTTTTTTTTTTTTAAAGAACGGATCTCACTACGTAGCTCAGGCTGGTCTTTTGTTTGTTTGTTTTCTGAGACAGGGTCTCTCTACATAGTCTTGGCCATCCTGGAGTTCCCTGTATAGCCCAGTCTGGACTCTAACTCACTGAGATCCACCTGCCCCTCTGCCTCTTGAGTGCTGGGATTAAAAGTGTGCTTCACCACCGCCACCTGGCCTCTGGAAGGTTCTTAATGGTGTCCTCTTAATCAGATGAAGACAATCTGAAAATCTATAAGGATAATAACAACAATGGACTAAAACACATCAAATGTTTACTTTTTCTTTATTATTAGTTTGTCTTTGTGTGTTCATACATGCATGCCAAGGTGCACTGGTAGAAGTCAAAAGACAACTTCTGGGAGTCAGTTTTTTCTTTCCACCAAGTGGGATCCTGGGATGGAGCTAAGTCATCAGGCTAGGAGGCAAGTGCCTTTATCGGCTGACTCATTTTGCGTTATTTACTTTTAGATGTGTATATTTTATGCGTGTGGTATTTTGCCTCCATAAATCTATATATACCATGTGAGCATCTGATGCTATAAAGATCAGAAGACAGCAAATAGCATCAGATCCTCCAGAACTGGTGTTATAGACAGCTGTGAACTGCCATATGGGTACTGGGAACTGAACCTGGGTCCTCTGTAAGAGCAACAAGAGCTGTTATCCACTGAACCATCTTTCCAGCACCTGCTCCCTTCTTTTGTGAGGCAGTTTCACACTGTAGCCCAGGCTGACCTGGGACATACAAAGAGTTAAGGCTAGCCTCAAACTTATGAATAACCCTCTTACCTCAGTCTCCTTAGTACAGGGACTACAGGCATAAGATACTACTTTGGACCAAATTCACATTTTTTTCTTCTTTCTTTCTACCATTCTCTCTCTCTCTTTCCAATGTTGTGATAGTCTGTTTGTGTTCTGACAAATAAGGCTTGCCTGAAGATCAGAGGGTGGAGCTAACTAATTAACCATAGAGATCTGGAGGTCTGTACAGACAGGAGACAGGAAGTGATATGGCTGGGTAGACAGCAGATGTGAAAAGGCAGGGCATAACAGGAACTCGGCCCCTTTTGGCCTGAGGAATTAACTGGAGAAGTAAGAGGTGACTGTGGCTGTTACTTTGTTTCTCTGATCATTCAGCTTTTACTTGGATATTTGACTCGAGGTTTTTATTATTAAGAGTAATTAGGATCGAGAATCACTCTCCCTGTCTCTTCCGTTCCCCACCTCTTCCCTCTACCCTTTCCCCTTCCAAATGATGCCTAGCCCAAGCTGGCCTCTAACTCAAACTCTATGTAACAGAATTGGTCACCTTGAATTTGACCCTGCCATGGCACCCAATTATGCCACTCAGTTATGTGGTGCTGGGATCTAATCCACAGCCTTGCTGCTATGTAAGCATTCTACCAACTACACTAACCCCGAAGTCCTCAAAAGTCAGTGCAAACACTAAAAAAAAAAAAAAAACTCACTAGTCTTGGAGGATGTTAGGAAACTAAGGGGAAAAATCATTTATTTTGATTTCTTAATTAAACTATCAAAAAAAAAATCAAATAGTGAATGACAGTCTTTATAGATATACTTGTTAATAAATGAAAGAAAACAGAATGTAATCAATTTGCAAATTCTAATGAAATAACAGACTTGGGCAATGCTCATCAATATCTACTTACATCACAAAAAGATATATAACATATTATAGGTCTATTAGTGAAAGTTCACAAAAGCATTCATTAAAATTTTTTTTCTTGTATTTTGGTTGTGAGCCTAGATCAGCCATTGAAGTCTAGGCTCACAACCAATAAAATAAATAAAATTCTAGAGGTATGACTCTAGAATATGCCAAGCCCGGGTTCAATTGCTAGTATCATAAAAAAAAAAAAAAAAAAAAAAAAAAAAAAAAAGTTTTTGTAGGTGATTACATTTTTTAAAATAATTCTGTATCTTTTACAGACACATTCTGATATAAGGACTATTCAAATACTCTAGGAGGAGAAACAAGATTAAACATCCTAACCAGAAACTGTTGGCTGAGTCTAAGTAGATGGTCATTTATTATACCTGTCTGATTTTTATGTACACTTAGTTTTCTTTTCTTTTTTAGACAGGGTTTCTCTGTGTAGTCCTGACTGTCCTAGAACTCTGTAGACCAGGCTAGACTTGAACTCACAAAGATCCATGTACCTGACTCTGCCTCCTGAGTGCTGAGATTAAAGACATATGCCACCACAACCCAGCTAGAAGTTTTCTTAATAGTGTTATAGAAGAAAAAAGAAAAGGCGGTCACTATACTTCCAAATTCTTTTTAATGTGTTCTCCCCTCAAACACTTTTATTTATAATATTAGCTATAAAAAGTCAGGAAAATTTGGAAGTTATGAAAGCAAGCCTAAGAATTAAAACATAAACAAAACAATCATAGGTGGGGGAAAGTCAAAATATCTGCTTTAGGCAAATAGAAATATAGGTGTTATTCCTTTAAAAATGATACTTTTATCAGAATACCAAACTTATTACCCTATATGCTTGTCTCCCTCCCTCCCTCCCCCACCTCTTCCCTGTCTCCATTTTGTACTCACCACTTTCCATCTTTCTTTGACCAAGATTCCAACACTGAGGATATCTGGCTGCTCTCCTCCCCCACTCATTGCAAAACACTGATGTGGTAAAACAGCTACACAGGCATCTAGCTCCCGAGGGTGGTTTCCATTTAATCTAAAACAAAAGAAAAAAGCAAATAGCAGAGCTAATTAACACAAATAATAGTCTAGCCTCAAGAAGCCTACTGATTCTATACATTATGTTGCTTCCTTAGAAGGGTAGGGAACCCCTACAACTACATTCCAAAAACTGTGTATCATACATGATCTCTAGTACAGAGGACCAGCCTCCACAAAGACACAGTGCACATATTTACAATAACTGCAATAGCACAGAGTAAGCGTGAGCATCAATGGCAGGTGACCCAAATATACCAATAAGTACCCTGAGTACACACACTGCCAGGGAAAAAGATATGGTAGCCAATTTACAACACTCTACAGTTTTGAACCAGGGCCCTGTGCACATTATGCAAGGCCTTAGCCTTTTTTTTTTTTTGAGACAGGGTCTCGAATTGTTCAGACTCGTCTTGAACTTGCTCTGTAATCCAAGATGGATTTGAACTTGTAGTTAGTTCTCCTGCTCAGTCTCCCAATTAACTGTATCACAAGCATGAGCTACCAGACCTGGCAACAGCTTACAGTTTAATAGGTTTAGAATACAATTTAATATCATCAGAACTAATAACATTTAATATTGTATTATATTCATTTATTTACTTTACATGTTTGTGTGTTTTCATTTCCTAGCACCAAAATGGCAGCTAACAATTATCTGTAATTCCAGCTCCAGGGGGATCTGATGCCCTCTTCTGGCCTCAAAAAGGAAAGTAAAAAGAACTTGGAGGTAATGAAGAGCATATAGATTTCCAAAAGACATCTCCTCTGGTCAAGACAATAGACTTGACCTTTAAGCCAGCAAGAAGTTCTGTAGTTATAGCCAGGTTTGATGACTTGAGTTTGATTCCCAGGCTCCATGTGGTAGAAAGAGAAAACTGACTCCTGCAAGCTGTCCTGACAGCCAAATATAGACAGTGGCGACACACACACACACACACACACACACACACACACACACACACACCACACACCACACACCACACACACACACACACACAAATAAATACATGTAACTTAAAAAAATTAATATCCATTTCTAGCAATCTCCTCTCATTCCTAAGTATAAAGGTAATACCAACCTAGTTCCTACTTCTCTTCTTAGCCAAAAGTGAGTCTCTTTCAATAGGCACTTGATCTTACCGGTTTTACAATTCTGAGAGGAGGGAAAAAGATCCAGTTTGAGATAAAAGTTAATTAACAAACAAACGTTAACAACACTGAACTGTTTGCTTCAATGCTTAAGAAGGCAAATATGTATACTGTAACCACAACAGAAAATAAAGTTTCACTAAGGACTAGTGGTACATACCCATAATCCCTGAACTTGGAAGGCAGAGGCAGAGAATCAGGATAAGGACATCCACATTTATGTAGTGATTTCAAGGCCAGCCTATAAAAACAACAACAACAAAAAATCCATAAATTTACATTTTAAATGAGATTATTAGATAATACTATAGAGAACAATTTCCATTACCTCACTCTAAATTTAAGAGAAGATCATGGAATAAAATGGTATTGACAGTAGAGTCCTTCTGAAATTAATTTAAGAATACACATCTCACTAACAAAAGTGGAAAACCTAGAATCCCTAAATGATAACCAAACAAAATGGAGCAGCTTTTTCTGGTTTGGTATTTTGAGAAAGGGATTCTCTGTGTATTCCTCAAACTCTCATAGAGATCTGTCTGCCTCTGCCTCCATGTGCAGGGATTAAAGGCCTGTACCACTACTGCTGGCAATGAAGATACTTCTAAATTAACTCCTAATTATCTCTAACTCCTGCTATTGATTATTTACCTCCCTTGAGGATTTAGCTGGATCTAGTTTCTTGCCTCTAATAAAAAGAACACAGCAAAAGTGACGAAAGCTATTTCCTCTCTGTCTCCCTGTTTGCTTGGAACCATGAAGCATCCACCCTATCACCCCATGGAAAGGACCACCTGGCACGCAATTAAAGCAGCTTCTGTAAAAAAACAGTTGTCAATATTAGCAAAGAACTGTCCTGTGTACAGACCCTTCCATCAGCCATCTGAACATATTTGGATCCAGCCCCGGTGATGGCTGCAGCCTACCTCTGACTTCCACCCATAATCTATCCTGATAGCATTCCCACTTGGATTATATTCAAAATGCTGACTGATAGACACTGTGAGATAAGTGTTTTAAACACCAAGTCTTGAAATGGGCACTGTGGCACACATCTAAGGCTGAGACAAAAGGGTCTTGAAGGTCAACTAGGAGTACAAAGTCAGACTATCTCCAGCAATACATAACAATATTCCAGGCTTCAATTAAAAGAGTCAATAGTTTCTCAGTGTATGATTGCAGGTTCCCTTTCAATTCTACATCATAGATAGCTGAAAAACTATATAGCATGGCTATTAAACCATTGTTGTTAACTAACACCATGAAGACAAGTCAGAGCAATAGCATTGTTTTCAAGAAAATTAGTGAGTAAATTCCTTCCTGGAAATATACTTTTGGTTGGTTTTTGAAACAAAGTCTCTTTACTACCCTTGCTATCCTGAAACTGACAGACAGCCTCCTAAGTGCTGAGATCAAAGGTGTGCACCACCACCTCCAGCTCTGGCAACAGTCTTAATGATCTACAACAGGGAGTAAATCTCATGGTAACAAATTCTGACACTTACGTTAAATCTGGATGTGTTGACAAAACAGACCAAAAGAGGATCAAAATATGGACAGAACATGCTAAATGAATATCAACTTGTAAATGTAAGAGAGTACATTTGAAACATTTGTTTCAATAGCTATCAATAGATAGCAAATGACTGAGGAAAACAAGGCAAATTAATTAGTAAACACTAACAGTATCTGAGCTAGACTAAAACCTGAAGGCCAGGCCATATCACAGCCCTGTCACCTTCTGAATAACCAAGTCATGAACCCGCAGTGAATTAATAGGTACTTAGAGCCCAGAGTAAGACCTGCATGTGATTTTAGTCACAGGTTCACCTATGTTACCTAAGGATAGACACAAGTAGAACAAAGAAAGAGGTGCAAAGGGGGCACTTAGAAAAGCTGTAAGAATATAAATATCCATGTTAATCCCAGGGTTGGGTGCAATAATTTTACCACTAGCTGGCCAGACTGCTACACCAATGAGTATCAGGCTCAGTGAGAGATACCATTGCAAAACCTAAAGTGGAAACCAGTCAACATGCAGGGGGTGAGACTTAGGAGTCTTCAGCACTAAATGGCCTATTAGTATTATATACCGCTCCCCTCATGAGGCAGGGAACTTCATGAATGAGGGGCAAAACCTGTAAGAGCCGGAGGTGTGATAGCTTCAAGGAAACTTTTTTTAGATAAAACAGGGAAGACACAAGTATGAACTCATAGACCACACATACATAGACATACCAAAAAGGAAGAGAAGGAGGAGGAAGAGAGAGAGAGAGAGAGAGAGAGAGAGAGAGAGAGAGAGAGAGAGAGAGGAGAGGGAGAGGGAAGAAGGGAGGAGGAGGAAGAAACAAAGGTTAATAAACCAAGGTTAGGGATACAGTTCAGCTCATTTTCCCTCAGACTGATCCCACAGCTGATACGAGATGTCCTTCTGTATATATATTTCTTTTATTGGTTAATGAATAAAGCACTGTTTGCCAATAGAGGCAGGAAGATAGATAGGGCTAGGAGAAGAGAATTCTGGGAAAGGTAGGCGGAAAGACCAGAAACAGTTGCCATGTAGGGACTGGGAAGAAAGGATTTGCCAGGTGTTCTTGGTAAATACATGGGGGTTTTTTTGCTGTTATTTTTGGTTTTGTTTGTTTTTCGAGACAGGGTTTCTCTGTGGTTTTGGAGGCTATCCTGGAACTAGCTCTTGTAGACCAGGCTGGGCTCGAACTCACAGAGATCCACCTGCCTCTACCTCCCGAGTGGGATTGAAGGTGTGTGACACCACCACCCCACTGGAAATACGTAGCTTAATAGAAATAAGCTAATAATTAAGACAGAGCTAGCCAATAAGAAGCCCTAACCATCAACCAACAGGTTAATAATTAATATAGTATCTGTGTATTTATTTGGGACTGAGCATGGCTGTGGGTCCTAGTAGGACAAGAACCCTCCACAACACACAGCAGTACAAAAACACAAACTAAACCAAATAAAGTGATGAAGAGGGTCATGGTTTGAATATGAAATGTTACCCATAGACTCGTGTCTCTTGGTCCCCAGATGGTGCCATTTTGAGAGGTTGTAGAACCCAAAGGGAATGGCTCTCTTTGGGGATGGTCCTTAAGGTTTATGGCCTAGTGCAGCTTCTTATCTCTCAGGATTCTAAGATGTAGGAAAGCAGATGTTCCATAACCCAGTGCCACAAAGCCACCCCTCCAGGTTTTTCCCATCCTGGTGGACTGTATCCCTTCAAATCGTAAGCTAAAATAAAACTCTTTCTTCAATTGCTTCTCATCAGGTGGTCACAGAACAAGAAAATGAACTAATAAAGTTTCATCTAAAGAATGAACACAACATTGCAGTGAATCTACTGTCTTCTAATGCCACACATCAGAGGCTAAAGCCAAACTACCTAGACTGTTGCATCCATTACTTCTCCATGCCTTATTTTCTTCATCTGGGTTATTTTCCCATTACTGTCTAGACCATTGTACTTTTAGAGTGTATTCTACAAATTTGCCTTTAAAAAAGCTAACAAAGGCTGGATGGTGGTGGCTCATGCCTTTAATCCCAGCACTTGGGAGGCAAAGACAGGTGAATCTCTCTGAATTTGAGGCCAGCCTCACCTACAGAGCAAGTTGCAGGACAGCCTCCAAAGCTAAAGAAACCCTGTCTCAAGTATTAATAAATGATGATATAACATGTTTACCTCTCTCAATAAATATTACAGTAACATGTAATACCTCATTTTGCAAGTTCCTTAACTTACAGGAACACTCACAATCCCACTCACAAGTATAGTATCTACAAAACAGTCTGTATTGTTTGACTACTAATAAAAAGAACCAATTGGGTTTGCATGGAGGACCAAAAACTGAAAACTACTATATAACTAGTACTTACCAAATTCCTATGAAAATGTTTTTAACAGAAGAAAACTATTGTTTCATTCTATGCTTACAACCTGAATTACAGTAAAAATTTGTAGAAAATTAGAATTTATCAAAAGAAAATAAAGCCAGGCATGATAGCACACACCTATAATCCCAGCACTCAAGAGGCAGAGGCAGGTGGATCTCAGTGAGTTCCAAGCCAACCAATGATATACATTGAGACCCTGTCTAAAAACAAAACAAAACAAACAACAAAAGGAAAACAGAGAGAGAAAGGAAACAAACAAATGCCATCTACTGTGGAAAGAAGTAAAATTACTTTTATGCTTTTAACCAAAAGAAATTTTGAGTACCCCATCATAAAATAAAGGACAGAAGCATTTCAGCTGGCATCAAACTTAATTTTGGAGACTGTTTCCTTCTATTAGCATGTTTTAATTAGACAAAATAACCAGTTTCATTTTGACATTTTCATACATATTTAATGTACTTCTCTTTCCTCCCTCCAAAGATGATCTCTACTGAAGTTACCTCACTATAGCTGAGGCTGGCCTCGAAATCACAATGAATAATCCTCCTTCCTCAGCCTCCTAAATGTTGGGATTATAGGTATACACCACCATGTCCAGCTCCAAAAAGACTCATCAGTAAAGTGTGTGCTCTTGTACACTGCTGAGGGCACACTTGAGATACAGCTCTTGGTCCAGATGACTAAAGACATGTTTCTCTGTGACATCCAAACTCCTTTCTTAGGTAAGTATCCCAGAAAAACACTTGGTCACCAGGATAGATATGGAAGTGCTCACAGTCATGCTATCTACAACCTAAATGCCCAACACAGGTAGAATAGATAAATTCTAACATACTCATGTGGTAAACAGTCTTTTACTAGCTTTCTACTGGCACACCCAAATTTGTGATCTTACAGGTCAGGGTGTAAGAAATCTACAGTTTCACCATGGAAGCAAGGCTATGTCCTCCAGAAGCTCTTTCCCTTTCCATCATCTAGACGGAGCCTGAACTCTGTGGCTCATGACTTCATTCCATCTTCAAAGCCAGTAATGTAGCAGTACCTTTATAACTCAATCTCATATTCGCAAACTTCCCCACCTCTTGTTTTTCTCTGACAAAATATACATGCTTTCCATTTATGAGTATCCATTGATGTGATTATACTGGACTCAAGGGATAGTCAAGGCCAATCCTCCCTTGTCAAAGGCTCTAAAGGTTTATTAAATTTAATCATACCTGCAAAATCCCTTTTGTTACCTACGGTAACTTATTTATAAGATTTATGGATCAGAATGTGAATATCTTAGGAAGGGGAATTATTTTATTGCCACAAAGACTAAGCTAAAATATAAATTTAAAAAACACTACTAGCTGGGTGGTGGTGGCACACACCTTTAATCCCACCATTCAGGAAACAGAGGCAGGTGGCTCTCTGTGAGTCTGAGGCCAGTCTGGTCTACAGAGTGAGTTCTAGGACAAACTCCAAAACTACAGAAAACGCTGTCTGGAAGAAACAAAACAAAACACTGCTATCTAGAACAATATGAGTAAGTCTCATAAATGCTTGAAAACAAAGCAAAAAAAAAAAAAATCATGAGTCCTTTTAATAGAAAGTTCACGAAGAAACAAACCTAACTTATGTTAAAGAAGTCACAAATATAGGTAGTAACTTTAAAAAGAAAAGGCATGATTATCACAAAAATTGGACAGCTTCAGAATAAAAAAGATGCATAAGATGAGGAACAGGCTTCTGATATGCAACATATTCTTAAACACTTTGGTATGCAATTATCTTACAACTATGTATATGCTAGGTGGTGGTGGCACCTTTAATCCTAGCACTTGGGAGACAGAGGCAGGTGGATCTCTATGGAAATCAGAGTAGAGGTTTTACAAAAATCTAAAAGCAGAACTTCCATACCACCACTCCAGGACATATACTCTACTTGCATTGCATATTCATGTTTATTGCTGCTCTAGTTACAATAGCAAAAAAAATGGAAGCAGCCTAGATACACACCAACAGATGAATGAATTATAAAAACATGGTACATACACACAATGAAATTTTATTCATTCATAAAGAAAAATAAATTATTAAATGTGTAGGAAAATAGATGGATCTGGAAAATATTATACTGAGGTAATCTGTCAGAAAGACCTTATGTTATCTCTTACATGTGGATCCTGGACTTAAATGTTTATCTGCAGGGCTAAAGAGATGGCTCAGCAGTTAAGCACAACACTGGCTGCTCTTCCAGAGGTCCTTCCAGAGTTCAATTCCCAGCAAGCACATGGTAGCTCACAACCATCTTCTGGCCTGTAGGCATACATGCAGGAAGAACACTGTATACATAATGAATAAATCTTAAAAAAAAGAAAGAAAAAAAAGAAAAATGTTTATCTGCATGTTTATGTAAGATTGAGTGTGTGTACAGGCCAGGAAACTAGAAGCGAGCCCGTGAACATTGAAAATGGAGGCTTTAAGGGAGTAGGTGGGAAAGGCACTGGGACACATGGTAGGAAGGTAGAAGGAAGGATACAGGGTGGGGGTGGGGAGATAGGAGGGTAGAAATGGACACAGGGGATGGGGAGATGGAGCGTGAGTATACATGTGGAACAGATCAACTAAGTATACATGAAGATGCCACTTTAACAAAAGTATCACTTTAGAGATGAATTAAAACAATAAAACTAAAACTGAACATGGTGATTTGTCTGTAACCCAGCACTCAAGAGTCTAAGGCATAGCCAGGTGTTGGTGGCACACACCTTTAATCCCAGCACTAGGAAGACAGAGGCAGGCGGATCTCTGTGAGTTTGAGGCCAGCCTCGTCTACAGAGGTAGTTCCAGGACAGCTTCCAAAACCACAGAGAATCCCTGTCTTGAAAAACCAAAAGAAAAAAAGGACTCTAAGGCATAAGGCAAGAGGATTACCATGAGTCTGGGCTATAGAGAATAAAAAGTCCCCTCTCCCATCAAAAGAAAATGGGCTAATTACATGAACTTCACTATTTTGAAAAGGCTAGGGAGTATCTATCTGTGAATGCCTTCAGAGCAAGAATTCAGTTAGACTACTATTATTTAGGCAGGCTAAAGTGAGAGCAAGATAATTCACTAAATATATAGCATGATTTTTAAGTATCATATGTAATTTATATATAAGACTCTATTCTTCAGCATAAGAAAATTATTTTTAACTATGATTTTAATGTCAATGAATACAATGTTAAAATGATTCATTAGGAAAAGTCTATGATGTATTTAAAGATAAGAGAACATACTTAAAGCTATATTTGGATAGATACATAATTTATTTCTAGTGAGATATGTGAGTGGGAACCATGACTCCTCTTTGAGATTTAAATACACCCACCTTACCACTTCAAATCCTGGCCACAACAAAGTAAAAGGAACCAGATTTACCTTACTAACCAACTGGAAAAGCAGACAAAACATATAAATGGTGGGTTTCAGCAATCAGACAACAGGCGGCACAACGAAGAGATGCATGTGAAAAGGCAGGTAAGTGAGTGAGCTCTGCCCAGACCATGCCCAGGAAAGCATTCCAGAGTGAGCATAGGGATGCAGAGCAGAACGGAGTACAGCAGTCTGTCTCAGTAACTGTAGAGTTAAGAGTTATGCAAAGGTCAAGGAAGCTAAGGCTTGCTGGGAGAGCTGCACAGACAGCAACCTCTGAAGCTCTAAGGATCCTCCATGAAGCTTTGGCTGAACATGTTACAATGTGAGTTTTAAGGCCAAAACCTACTGGAAAGAGGGAAGCACAAATCTCTACTCTCGTACAGGGCAATGAATAAGGGTCTTGGAGATATGAAACTATTTACAAACAACTAACTATATCTCAAAATAATGTTCAAAACTACTTAAAGAAAATTTTGAAAAGAAAAATAAAAGAAAACAATATAACAACATAAAAAAAAAATCATGTCTGGTATCCACTTAAACGCTGCCAGTGATGTAAACAAAAAGAAATAGCAACCAGATGGAACAAGTACACATAAAACTTGTGGATAACAATTTTAAAAGTTATTATAGATGCATTCAATGTTTTACAAAATAGAGAAAAGCACAGGCATAAAAGAAAAGACATGTAATGTAAAGCCAATGAATAAATAAATGTCTAGGGATAAAAGTATATATTTGATACAATAAACAGCAGAAAGGCATCATCCCCATACTCATAAGCCTACAATTCCTGTACTAGTGCAGCCTGAGGTAGACAGAATCTCAATCTCACATCAGACACACAAACAAGGGGAGTCCACATGCCAGGATCACACTGGAAAAATAAACCAGGCAGTGATGGCGCATGCCTTTAATCCCAGAACTCAGGAGGTAGAGGCAGCCAGATCACTATGAGTTCAAGCCAGCCTAGTTTATGGAGTGAGTTGCAGGACAGACTTCAAAGCTACATAGAGAAACCATGTCTCTAAATAAGAAAATAAAGGGGGGGAGGGCCAAGACAGTATGTCTCCCCCCAAACCCACTAATCTACAAAATGTTCTCTAACAAGAATCACCTAGATGAACCCAAAAACACAAAATTAAAAAGAAAATCATAGACTTGAAAATAAAGTACCACACTCATGCATAGAATTAAAAAAAAAAATCCTCACATGAAAGGAACAAAGTAACATAAGGAACTTTGGGACACCATGAAAAAACCAAATCTTACAGGCACAGAATGAGAAGAACCTTGGGTAAATGGCACAGACAAGATCATCAACAGGATCACAGGAGAAAATGTCTCCAAATTAAGGAAAGACATCCCCATACAGACACAATTCCCATACAGACACAAGGAGCACACAGAACAACAGACAGAACCAAAAAAAAAAACTCCCGACAGCATATTATAGCTAAAACACTATAGCTAAAACACTAACTATGCAGAAAAAAAAACCCCACAAACTTCAAGTCATATATAAAGAGAAACCTGTCAGAATAACAGTTGGTTTCTCAATGGAAACTTTAAAAGCCAGGAAATTCTGGAAAAATGTACTTGAAGTTCTATAAAACAATGAATGCTAACCTAAATTACAGTTCACAACAAAACTATTTGCTATTGTTGGAGGAGAAGTAAAAACTTTTCATGGTATCAACAGGCTACAAGAATTCATGTCTACCAAAGCAACCCTACAGAGAATACTAAAAGCAGTACTTCAGACTGAAGAGAGAAGCATACTCGAGCTGTAGAAAGGAAACAAATGAAGCTCTAGTCACTGAAACACAAATAGGACTAAGACCACAATAGAAAAAGAAAGAGAGAGAGAGAAAGACAACAACAAATTGACAGCAATCAGCACACAGATTTCATAATTAATTAGAGGCCTCAACTCCCCTTGCCCAATGAAGACATAGGTTAGGTGAAGGAATTAAAGAACAAAATTAATCTTTGTGTTGTCTACAAGAAACTCATCCTACCTTGAAAGATAGGTACCACCTTAAAGAGAAAGGATAGAAAATATATTCTACGCAAATGCGACCAGAAAGCGAGCAGGTGTCATCATACTAAGATCCAATAAAATAGACTTCAAACTAAAACTAATCAGAAGAAATAAAGGACAGTTCATTCTAGTCAAGGAAATAATTAACCAAGAAGATATTGCACTCCAAACATACATGCATCAAAATCTGCCTCACTCATTTCCCCTGAAAGCAAACCACTGGACTTAAAGGTACAAACTGACTCCAAACCAACAGTAATAGGTAACTGCAATGCCTTACTTTCTCCAAGACAGGTCAAATGAAAAAACAAACAAAATATAATAGAGAAGAATCAGAATTGCATAATATTACACATCAAATGTACCTAACAAGTATGAAATAGCCCACCCTAAACCCAAAGAATATTAAATATTAAAAAAAAAAAAATATATATATATATATATATATATTTTTTTTCTATTCAGCAACCCATGAAAGTATCTCTAAAATAGACCAAGAGTGGGACACAAAACAAATCTTAACTCAGAAAATGGAAATGACTGTGTCATGACCATAATGTAATAAAGATAAAATCAACAGTAAACCAGCAGTAAACAAAACAGTAAACTAATCACACAAACTCATGGAAATTAAGCAATGCATTACCGAATGATGAATGAGTCAAAGAAGAAATTAAGAAGCCAATCAAATTCCTGGAATTAACTGAAAATGAAACCACAAAACAAAGTCTAAGAGACAGACTAAAACAGTTCTAAGAAGGAAATTTATAGCTTTAATTTCTTACATTAAAAAATAAGAGAGTAGAACTGGGATAGATATGTAAAATAAGAAAAAATATTAAATTAAAAAGTAAGAGTACAATAAACAACTTGATGAAACAAAACTCAAGAACTTACAAAAACCCAAACCAAACCCAAATCCAGTAGTTGGCAAGAAATAATCAAAACTAGAGCCAAAATTAATGAAATAGAAAAAAAGAAAACAATATTATGAATCAACAAATCTCAGAGATGATTTTCTATAGTTGGTTTTAATGTTAACTTAGCAGGATTTAGAAATACCTGAGTATGAAGTCTCACCTGAGCTTCAAGCCTATGAAGAATGTTTTTAAGTAGAACTTGACTGGTGGGTTTGATAGCTCATATCAGAATGCTAATAGGAATGAAGACAAAACAGAGTATGGCAGTGACCTGTGGGTCATAACCCCTTTGGGGGATAGGGTCACATATCAGATTTTGTTGTTTTGTTTTTCTGTTTTTTGTTTTTCAAGACAGATTTTCTCTGTGTAGCCCTGGCTGTCCTGAACTTGCTCTGTTCAAGACCAGGCTGGCCTTGAACTCAGAGAATCACTTGCCTCAGCCTCCTGATTGCTGGGATTAAAGGCTTGTGCCCCCATCACCCTGCAGACATCAGACATTTACATTACATTATGATTCATAGCAGTAGCAAAATTACAGTATGAAGTAGCAAAGAATCTTAGTTAGGGCTTCTATTGCTGAGATGAAACAAAACACAATGACCAAAAAGCAAGTTGAGGAGGAAAGGGTTTATTTGGCTTACATTTCAGCATTGCTGTTAATCACTGAAGGAAGTCAGAACAGGAACTCACACAGGGCAGGATCCTGGAGGCAGAAGCTAATGCAGAGGATATGGAGGGGTGCTGCTTACTGGATTGCTTTCAATTTCAGAAATTCAATCTATTATCATCATGAGAGGAGCATGATGATATGCAGGCAGACATGGTGTTGGTAGCTGAGAGTCCTACATCTTGCAGACAACAGTCAACTGGCACAATGGGCGGTGTCCTGAGCATAGGAAACCTCAAAACCCACCCCCATAGTAACTACTTCCTCCAACAAGGCCATACCCACTCTAACAAAGCCACGCCTCCTAATAGTGCCACTCCCTATGGGGGCTAATTACATTCAGACTATCACAATCTACTTGCTGGCCCCCATAAACTTGTAGCCATATCATAATGCAAAATGCATAGACTCCAAACTTCAAAAGTTCTCTTAATCTACCACAGTCTCAACAACGTTTAAAAGTCCAAAGTTCAAAGTCTCTTCTGAGATTCATACAACTTTTAACTGTAACCCCCTATAAAATTAAAAAAAAAAAAAAATCACATACTTCCAACATATCATATTACCATTCCAAAACATAGGGAAGGGAGCATAATGAGGAAATACTGGACCAAAGCAAGACTGAAAACCAGCTGGACAAACTCCAAACAGTGCATCTTCATGTCTTCAAATCTCCAACTTCTTTCAGCTTGATTGACTATAACACATTTCTTTCTCTGGGACTGGTTTCACTCCTTGTTAGCAGCTCTCCTCAGCAGGTATCCCACAACTCTGGTCTATCTCTAAGGCAATCCAGGCTTCAACTTCACAGCTTCACACAATGGCCTCTCTAGTATACCTCCATTTAATGACACCCCTGGCACATGCCTGGCCTCAGAGGCTTTCTTTAGGCAAGGTGGCAAATTCTATAACCCATGTCTTCTATCCTTAACTTTAAAGCCAGAGCTATATGGCCTAAGCTGCCAAGTTCTGCTGCTTGCTAGGGCTGGAACATAGCCCTATTGTTCAATTACATCTTCACCAGCTTTGTGTTTTTCACTGCCTAAGCCTGGCTGTCCTGAAACTTGCTCTATAGACCAGGCTGGCTCTAAACTCAGAAATGTACCAGCTTCTGCCTTCCCAGTGCTGGGATTACAGGTGTGCCCCACCACACATGGCTCTAAGCTTTTCTTTAGTTCCTTTTCACTGAATGGAAATTAGCTGGGTGGGATCTTACCCTGAAGCTTTATTCCATTTCTTAATCTCCTTGAACACAGAATTTAACACTAGCCTACTTCCTAGTGCTCTTTTTCTCCTCAAAGTTTTGGTTTTGTAATTTACCTTGCTCAGCTTGCTCCTTTTCATTTTAAATCTTCATTAGAATTACCACTAGTAACCACACAACAGTCTATACTAGGCTGTTTTGAGATTTCCTCTCAAAATTCTTCAATTTACCCTCAGGCAGACTCTTCAGACAAGGGCAAAAGGCAGCCACTGTCTTCAACAAAATATCACAAGAATGATCTCTAGGCAACGTACTAAAGTCTCCTCTGAAACCTCTTGAGCAAGCACCCAACAGTGCATCAAACCACACTCAGCACCACAGTCTTCCATGCTCCTATTTGCATGGCCCATTAAGCAGCATTTAAAACATTCATATGTTTTTCTAATACCCAGTCCTAAAGTCCATATTCCTCCAAACAAAATCATGGTCATGCTATCACAGCAATATCCCAGTCCCTAGTACCAACTTCTGTCTTAATTAAGGTTTTTATTGCTGTGAAGAGACACCATGGCCATGGAAACTCTTATAAAGAAAACATTTAATTGGGATGACTTGCTTACAGTTTCAGAAGTTTAGTCCATTATCATCATGACAGGGAGTATGGCAGCATGCAGGCAGACATGGTGTTGGTAGCTGAGAGTACTACTTCTTGCAGACAACAGGAAGTCAACTGACACATTGGGCATTGTCCTAAACATAGGAAATCCCAAAGCCTTCCCCCATAGTGACCACTTCCCCCTACAAGGCCATACCCACTCTAACAATAACTAACTTCTAATAGTGCCACTCCCTGAGACTATGAGGGCCAATTACATTCAAATTACCCCAAAATTTTATGTTTGTGGGGGAGGGGGGTCACTACAACATGAGGAACTATATTAAAGGGTTGCAGCATTAGGAAGGTTGAGAACCACTGTACTTCTGGTCATGAAGTTTCAGACAGAAACAGGACTATACTGCTGAGGCTCTGCATCAAGAGTGGCTTATGTGGTCTGAACTAGTGCTGGAAATGAAATGGCAAAGGTATCTTGACTCTTGGCAGAATGTGCCTGCTGTTGAGTAATAGGCATTTCTGCTATAGATCAAGGAGCAGTGAAAGAAACTCCAGTCTTTTGGAGATTTGTTGTGGAGGCCAATCTGAGTGTTCCCAACTTGGTTATCAGAAGAAGAAGAAAAAAGAAGGAGGAGGAGGAAGAATATTACTCTGCTGACAGATTACTATGCCTCATGGGTTGGAGTCTAAAAGAGCTAGCAAACTATGAAAACGTTTCAATCTCTCTAAAGATGATGTCTGCCAATATAGTGTCAGAAAGTCATTAAACAAAGAAGATAGAAGCCCAGGACCAAAGTCCCTAAGATTCAGCATCTTCTTGTTATTCCATATGCCCTGCAAGACAAATGCCAACATACTGTTCTAAAAAACAATACCAAGAAAAATGAAGAGGAGGCTTCAGAATATGCTAAACTTTTGGGCAAGAGAATAAAAGAAGCCAGAGAAATATTCCAGAAACAGATTGCCAGGAGATGTACACTGTCCTCGCTGGAGGTTTCTACTTGTGAGTCTAGCAAAATTAAAGAATGTTTAAGAATAACCAATATAAATAAGTAGTCAGACCGGGGAGGGGGGACTTCAGAGCATATCTTACCCATTGCAGACTAAGTTTGTATAAAAGTTTTAATTCATTTGAAAGAACTTGCTTTGGCTCCTGAGTGCCTTGCTAGTGCAGGGTTGGTTTGACAACAGCTTCTTCCTTGCATCTAGCCATACATGACACTTAAGAGACCATTGTCTATGCAGACATTACTATCGCTGGAACTGGCAGCAGACCCTGGCACTGTCCATATTATACATATATTTGCAAGCATGCAGAATAAAAGGGCAGTAGAATAGAGGCTTCCACTTAAAGCGAGGTCAGTATCCCTGCAGACAGCCCCTAAAGAGCAACGTGTAACACCATGAGAACAAAGTCACAGATGAAATAGAGACCTCTCGGGAAGTTGGACATGTCAGGAACTTTGAATATGCAAAACAGAAAAACACAGGCTGCTACCAAATAAAAGAAACCAAAGAAAAAGGCTATGTGAACTGCAAATGACAAGGTCTTAGAGGTAGTGCTGATCTGGAGAATTCATCACATTACTATTCCAGGCACGGAAATATGGGATTTGTTTCCTCTGTTGAGCTTCTGTCTTGCTTTGGTCCTAACACCACCTTGCTACTTTTCTATTTCTTCCTTTGGGAATGAAATTGTTTACTCTGTACCATTATACTTTCTAAGTATATAATTTTCCTTCTGATTTTACAAGGACTCACAGCTGAGTTTGCCTCCATCTCAAATATTTTAAACTTGGACTTATGAACAATGTTAGAACTGTAAAGACGGGGAATTCTGGAGGTGAAGTATATAATTGTACTTTCAGATGGACATAGCCTTTTAAAGGCCAGGGATGGAATTTTAAGGTGTTTGATTTCATTTCTTTATGAGTCAGGGTGGGAGGGCGGGGGTGGGGGGCATGCCACAGCATGCATGTAAAGGTTTGAAACAGGGTCTGTCTTTTGCTGCTCCCCCTAGATATGCCAGATGTGAGCTTCCCAGGATTCTCATCTCCACCTACCATCTCAGCACATAAGATAAGAGCTTCCACATCTGGCTTCATGTGGGTTCTAGGAGTTTGAATTCAGCTTCTCAGGCTTGTGTGACAAGCACTTTTACCCACTGAGCCATCTTCCCAGACCAAACATTATGATTCAAAGAGAGATGTTTGGGTGTCAAATTAATAAGACATGGACTTCTATGGGTTAATCTTGACTGTCAACTTAACTGAACTGAGAAGTGCTAAGGAGATTAGTAAATTACACCTCTGGATTTATCTGTGAGGCCAGGAGCCACTAGCATGGGTATGTTCTGTGCTTCCTCAATGCAATGAAATGAGCTGACCTGTTCCACCATCCCTCCCTGCCACATCGGGTGAAAACCCCCAAACTGTAAAGTGAAGTGTTTCCTTGTTTGTTTTTCTACTTTTATCACAGATACACAATGTCTGAATAACACACACGGATTTTCATTTAAGTATATTTATTTTTAGTTAATTAGAGTGAAAATATTCCCACTGACCTCTGATGCCAATAGAGAACACAAAATAAGTTAGGGTTAATAAAATAGAAACTTTTCTTGAACCTACCTGCTCATATCTACAATTTCTCTTCATAATACTTGAAACTACAGGTTTCTGCTTCTACTATATGGTAAACTCAAAAGTAAAGAGATATGAGCTGGAGAAATGGCTCACCAATTAAGAGCACTGATTGCTCTTCCAGAGGACCCAGGTTCAATTCCCAACCCCCACAAGGCAGTTTACAACTCTCTGTAACTCCAGTTTAGGGGATCTGATACCGTCACCCAAATATATATAAAATAAAGGTTAAATAAATTATTTTTTAAAAGTGAAGAGATATCTTTTGCCTACTGCTGATTTTTTCTTTGTGTAGCCTTAGCCTTCCTAGAGCCAGCTCTGTAGACCAGGCTAGCCTCAAACTCTGACTGCCTCTGCCTCCCGAGTGCTGGGAGTAAAGGTGTACAAAATCATAAATGTGTACAAAACCATAAAGGTATACAAAAGCACTGCCCAGCACTACCACTAAATCTTTAACCCATGGTAGTAAAACATGGGAAATGCTTAGCAAGTATTTAAAGAATGGATGTATGCAACTGTTACAATAACTTACTATTCAAAGAGACTGCTTTGAATAATTTATTTAATGTAAATTAAATAAATTAAAAGCATATATATCTGTGCATCATGTGTGAGTCTGGTGCCCTTGGAGGTCAAAAGGCACTGAATCCCCTGGAGCTGAAGCTATGAAAGGTGGTGAGCCACCATGTAGGTGCTGAGAACTGAACATAGGTCCTCTGCAAGAATAGCAAGTGCTGTTAAACACTGAGCCATCTCTCCATCACTCCAGCCCTGAATATGCTGAATTTATTAAATGCCATGAAAGTTCAAACAAAGGAAGTCCTAACCCAGTTTACCAAGTAATTTTGCATCCAGATAATCTTTTAAATCAACACCATTAACAGTATATAATCATACTTTTCTCTTTGGCTTTTCTTTTTCTTACCTTTCTTCCTTCATCTCTGCCTTACTAGTCATTGAAAAATGTTGATAAGACCATTTTTAGATACTGTATAAGCTGAAGTACTTAGTGAACCAAGAAAAAAGATACTGAACAAATATACTCCATAACATAAAACACATGCAGAAAGCTACAGACAAATATTAACAAAAATGTAGTATTGCAATGATTATATGACTTAAATAAGGGAAACAAGACTACCTTAATTTTTATGGTAAGTATCATGAAATGAGAGAAAGTGAACTTAAAACAAAGGAAGTATAACAAGGTAAATGAGGGCTAGAGATGGCGCTGTCTGCTCTTCCAAAGGACCCAGATTCAGTTCCCATCGCCCACATGGCAGTTTACAATCATCAGTAACTCAAGTTCCGGAGTATCTAGCACCTTCTGACTGCCATGGGCACCAGGCATTTACACCGTGCAATTACACACATGCAGGCAAAACAAACATACACACAAAATTTTTTAAAACAATATTTAAAAGATTAATGCGCTAGCTGGGTGTGGTTGTGCATACTTGCAATCCTAGTTATTCCGTTGACAAACACAGTCAG
The DNA here is from genome assembly GCF_943737965.1 of Phodopus roborovskii. Lineage (NCBI taxonomy): Eukaryota > Metazoa > Chordata > Mammalia > Rodentia > Cricetidae > Phodopus > Phodopus roborovskii. The sequence goes on along the minus strand of NW_026126416.1, from coordinate 32,403,159 downwards.
ATCATAAAACCCAGGCCAGCCTGAGCAATCTAGGAAAATCCTCTTTCAAAACAAAATAAAGAGTTGGGGATATAGGTCAGTTGGTAGAGTACTTGCCTAGAATGCATGAAGCCCTGAATTTGAACCTCAGCCCAGCATAAAAATTGTAGTTAACTCCTCCCAAGCACTTGGGAGGCCGAGGAAGGATTACTAGGACTTCAAGAGCAGACTGAACTACATAGTCTGCCTCTAAATAACAAAGCAGTATCATCAATAGGTATTACTTGATAAAGTTCTGTAGCTCACAAAGAACTTCCTGCTCAGCACCAAAATGAAACTTAAATTCCATGATCAGAACTAACTCATCAGTGTAACTCTTAAATACTTAAGACAAACCAATATCTTACCACTGAGCACACATTTAGGCAAAAGACTCTACACACAAAAAAATAAATGTATCTTAAAAATTTTTAAATAACCCATGTCTGTCACATTTTTTTGCAGCTTTATGTATAAAATGCTCCCTAAAATTGTCTAAATTATATAAACTTCACTTCTAACACGGCATTTAAAGATATAAGTCCTAAGTAACTGAGTTCAATTTGCTCAGCTTTCCTGAGGTATGAAAATAGCCACTACTTAACAATAAAAATCTAAAGTTATATATAATTCTGAATTCACTCAATGATATGTATATGTATATATATTCTCTAAGCCAGGTCAAATTGTTTCAGTTTGAAATTATAACTAAAATTAATGAAGTTATGTATAAGCTTCAATGTCTTTTATGTGTCCAAAACTTAAAGTGAAAAATCAAATTTCTAATATTCCATTATAAAGTTAAACTATTAAACTTTCCTTTGTAATCATGCTTCAAGCATCCCTTTTGTTGTCTTCATAAAGAAAATGTAAGCCTTTGCATTAAAGATTTCTTTCATTATGTTTTAATTTTTAATAGACCACAATCCATATCAGGATAGATTTCCCCAAGATGTCATATTGTCCTATCTGGCATCATTACAGCTTCTTTCAAGTGGCAAGACAAAAAGTATTAAACCCACTCAATACTTTTAAAATCCTCATTTTTTAAAACCCTCAAATGAATGTTATTCTAGTCCACTTAGCCAAAAGAAAACAGATACATCTTTGCAGTCTATTCTGGCAAGTCCATGTTTAATGTCAATGCAACTGTCAATGACTCAAAACCAAACACTGTAATGATACACAGTCTGAATACTCCTTGTAATTGAGAGTCTAAGTACAAACATATGTCCATTCATAATACACTCTGTCACACAAATTCAATTCCACTAAATAACAACTCCCCATCATATATAGGTTAAAATAAAATTGTCTTCTTTAATGTTCAAAGGACAGCTTCCAAAGCTGGAGGAGAAAAGCCTATCAACTTTAATACAAAGCAAAGTACAACTCAATGTCATTTTTACCTCTAAGGCAGCGCCACAACAGAAACAAAATGAACTTCATTGAAAGATCAAGTATCCTAGCATCCCCATGATTTACTTCTCTGACTCGTCAGTATGCATACGCGGGCTCTTTTGTCCCCTTTTCGGCATCCCAGCGTATCAACAGCATCGTCTTTGTCAAAGCAAATCTCTCTGGTCATTACTTCAGTACTACAAAGTCCTGGCCTTCCTTGTTACCACAGAGAAGAGATTCCGTAGTTCCGTCCCTCTTCCATTACAGCGAGAAAAGCAAGGTAAAATGAAACGCTCACAATTTTAGAGAATCCTCTCTGTTCGGTCCTGGTAATCAGAAGAGTCATGAGTACAAGTGATATATGGGTCACCCACAGAACAGATGAAGCAGCTTCATGACCCTCCAAGTTCAGGGAAGGCACCCAAAGCCTCCGGGGAAATGGAGCAGAACCAGAACGGTCTCTGGGATGAAGACCAGTTTGGGTCTGGCACCGGCCCAGGGCGTGGGCAGAGACCCAGGGGTCTCGGGCAGCCTCCCCTCCATGCCTCGGTAGGGCTGGGCAAGGGGTGCGGCGGGCGCAGAGCGGCTACTTGGAGACGCCCTGGGGCTCGGGGGTGTGTCCTACCTGGGCCGCGGCGGACGCAGGATCTCCGGCGGAGGACTGGGGTCCAGCTCAAGGTCCGCACAGGTAGGAGTCACCGCTCAGCAGGCTGGCCCGCCGCCGCCTGCCCATCCCCCGCCGCCCACTGCGGCGGGACCCGAGCGCGGCTTAGACGGCCGGCGGTCCCCTCGGGTGCCGTCCGCGTCTAAAGGCGGCGGCGACGGCTGCGGGTGTTGCTGCGGGCCTCCCCAGGCCGCTGCTCTCGTGCCAGCCCCTGCACCTCCTCCTGCCGCCGCCGCCGCCGCCTCGTCCCCACCGCTCCCATAGCCGCTGCGGCGACTACTGCAGCGCCCGCTGACCCGGCCCGACGTTACTCTCCCCCCCGCAAGCCGCACAGCCTAGCCCACCTGCCCTGCCAACGCGCACCGCCCACCTCTCCGCCGCGGGTGCTGATTGGAGAGCACTTTCCCAGCCCGTGGCGTCGGTTGGCTAGTCCCATTGCCTATCAGGGAGGGGGCGGAGAATTGGGCCGAGAGCGTCTCCGCCCCCCACCGGAGAATTGCCGCTATCTTCAGGTTTGCCTGAGAGGGCGAGTTACCGGGAAAGGAGCATCACAATGACAGTGCGCGTGCGCGCGAGGATTCTGGGACTTGTAGTTCCAGCCTCCACCGCAACGGCTGGCCGGCCTGTCCTGAGATGCAGGGCGCAGTGCTTCTGAGAGCAGACTTTAGTAGGTGTTCTCCTAGCTCAGCGTGCTTGTTGCCACAGAGTTGAGGCCTTTTGGAGAAAATTGGAAATACTTTGTCACTGGGGCAGCCGGGTCTACTCGCCTGCTCAGACCCAAAGCCGCCAGGATCTGAGGAATGGGCGCTGTCCTCAGAACCTTAACCTAAGCTCCTGACTAGGGCCAGGAACCCCGAAGGTGTGAAGAGGAAAGAAAAGAGTTACAAAGATGTCAGCCTGGAGAAGGGAGTGCCCCTTCACAACCTACGAAAAAGGATAAGCACAATGAACAACCTTGGTGTGGACCAGTCTGGGACTCTAAGCTGGAGTTTGCAGGAGTGGCTCAGTGACATACAAAGACTGAGTGCGAAGCGTGGAGATGGAGACATTTGTATTTCGTGTTGAATGAGTGCCAAGCTCTTTGGCGAAAAGCAAAACAAAAAAAACTAAGAGTAAGTCCCCCTCCTATCTTTACTGGCTGTGATACAGACATTAAAAATTAAGAATTCACTTTACCAGGAACATAAAACTAGTGTCAAAACCAAACCTCAGGTCCGTTTAAATATCACATGTCCAATGCTCTTTCTCCTTAACAGTGAAAATGACTGTCACATGTTTGCCATGGACAGAAAGGATACGATGAATTTTAATGCTTCACTGTTAATTATTTTCCTAAGTGACAGAAATGTTCATACTGTTGAGGAAATGCCAGCCTCTTTAAGTTTTTTTTACGAACAGGAGACATCTTTACTGCCGGTCATGTTCAGATTCTTGGACAAAAAGCAGAACAAAATGTACATTCAAAGGCAACTGATGAAGTCATCTTGTTCTATTCAACATAAAGAAGTTGCCAAATTTTTTAACTGATGAAAGCCCCAAAAAAAAAAAAAAAAAAAAAAGCTTTTTTTCCCCATTATTATAAACATTATAAACGTGCTACCACACCAGGTAGAATTTTTTGTTTTTTTTTTTAAAGAAAAATCAGGTAAACTTAAGAATGGGTTTCATTGTGGGATCTTCATTGTTTTGGTCTTAAGATAGAATATAACCCCTATGTAGCCCAGGATAACATCAACTTCTGATTTCCCTGCCTCAGCCTTGGGCATGCTGGAATTACAGCTTCCAGCTAGCATCTCGACAACCAACTTTGTAAAATAAGCAAAGCCAGAATCAGCTAGGTAAGCCACTCCCTAAATCAGCCCCACAAAAAAAAAAAAAAAAAAAAGTGGTACAATAAATGTTTAAGGTTCAATCCCAGCATCAAAAATAAATGTTTATTATTACCTTTAACACTGACTGACTGTGTGGTGATAGATAACCAATAGAGATTGGGAAAATAAAGATGAATGACTCAAGTCTGTGTGTACCCTGGGATATTAAAGGAATAAAACTTAGATTTATGAAGAATCTTACAAACTAGGATACTAAAATTCGGTTTTATGCTGGGAAGTCTTCATACAAGACATAATGTACCTTACAATAGTTTTTTTTTCCCTTTGTTTTAGCATGAAATAAACAACACTGAATAACCTTTCCTTTTCCTGTTCTTCAATGTGCATGCTACTCTACCACATTTAGGTACCATTTTGTAATGTTCCCCTGATCTCAACAGGAAATGAGCTAGGTGGCTCTTTTACAGCATGTGGTTACCAGGACAGCATCACAGAATGTTTTGTTTCTTTGTTGTGTCCTAGCAAAGCAAACACACTACTCCAGAACCCCAGCCCTAGCACTACGGTATTAATCAGTATGACAATAGAGGAGAGCTGATGCTTGCTATTCTTAACCCCCTTCTCTTTAAAACGGACTGTAGCCTTGGACCCAAGGGAATGTTAAAGTTGCCCCCACCCTGAGTCTGCCTGCAAATGCTGACTTCGTGTGCAGAAAAGCAAGAAAACACCAGCATTCATGTCTCTCTGCTTCCCTGAGTACAGTTGCAAGGTGACCAGACATCTCAAGCTCCACAGCTTGTCCCTCCATAATGGACTGGACCTTTGAACCATGAACCAAAATAAACCCTTCCTTAAACTGCTTTTGTCAAGTATTTTGTCAACACAATAAGAGAAATAACTAAATGAAGCACCCAAAAAGCAAAAACTAAATCCCCAGGGGCTAAGACTCTGTAGTAGAGCAGAAGTTTATTACATACAATGTTTTGAATCCAATCTCTGGGGTCAATAAAAGAGCAAAAACAAAACCTCTCAGACCTCAGAACTGCACACTAATAATTGTGCATTAATTGTATCTCATTACAGCTGTCAAGCTGTTTTGCAAACTGGATACACAGTGCTTTGAAACATGAAACTCAACAGTGGGGTGCACAAATGCTTCCGCAAACTACCATTCTTTGCCTTTAAATTTTTCATCAGACTAGTTTCTATTTGAACATTACTCAATCCACAGGATCTCTACAAACAAATTTTCATAGGGTGGACTACTTTGCTAAGTACCGGAAAAACAAATACAAAACTTAGTTCAGAGTTTTGCATTGTACTTAGCAAATATGCAAATCCTATAGATGAAATTGTAGTAACTGTCACTTTGGGGGTTTATAGCTCATTTAGACTCTATGACAAGGGTCACTAAACAATACAGTGAGCCAGATACTTGGGATCCTCTGAGCATGTCTGCTACATTTATTTTTTTAAACAAAAAATGCATTCACATCAGTTCTATGAATCACCCTAAATATTTGTGTTCTGATTTAATTTCTGTTAATTTTTGAAACTTCATCATTTAGTGGTGATAAGCTTTATCTCAAAAATTTAAAACTCCAAATAAAAAGAATAAGTCAGAGAAAAAATGTTGGACAGCTAGACAAGGTAACCATAATTTGGGGAGTACAAGTTTGTTGAATATCAATTTGGGCTTGATAACAACTCAAATCAACTAAAGTTAAACTAAATAGTTTGATTTATAAAGTAATTCTAGGGTATGGTCAGTGATGGGCATTTGGCTAACATGCCTGTATGCCTATGTGCCTGGGTTTGATCGATAGCATTGCAGAAGAAAAGGAGGGAATGGCTCTTTTGTTTGTTTTTTGTTTTTTGAGACAGGGTTTCTCTGTATTGCTTTGGAGCCTATTCTGGAACAAGCTCTGTAGACCAGCCTGGCCTCGAACTCACAGAGATTCACTTGCCTCTGCCTCCCGAGTGCTGGGATTAAAGGTGTGCTCCACCAACACCCGACAGGAATGGCTCTTTTCTAATTACATTTCTTTCTTAATCCACTTGCCATTTTTCCTTAACTTTTTTGAGACTTGGATTAATATTACTAAGTTAATATACACATACATTATATATGCACAATAGGCAAGTATTGTATCCCTGAGCTGTAGCCCCAGCAATAGGTAAGTGTTTTAGAATAATTAATTCTACATTTTCTCAGTTTGTTGTTTATTTGGGTACTGGAAATGGTATGCTCAGGGTTTTGTTTTTGAACTTTGTTTTGTGTTACAGGAACGTCATCCAATAATACATCATTGTATTCCTATGGGCCTGGTTGGTTCATTGGTTTGCTTTGGAGTTTTGTTTTTTGTTGTTTTGTTTTTGAGACAAAGTGCCAGCACTACTACAGGTTAACCTCAAGCATCCCCATCTTACTCTTGCCTCCATATCCCAAGTGCTGGGGTCACAGGCTTGTGCTCTGCCAGGCTTTATACTCACAGTCTCAAATTGGGAACAGTGATATTGTGCTGCGCTTCCTGATGATGTGTGCATCTGACAGTCAAGAAATGCTCTGTGACTTCTAAGGTAGTTTGGGATTAGCTTTCCTCTCCAAAGTTGAACAACTCACCATAACTGCTGTGATTCGGGCAGGCACTGCTAATAGCACTCCCTAGTGATCAAAGTTTGCCACTGCAACCATCACTCAATTACCTCCTAGTTAGAGGGTTTTATTATTATTGAAAATTTTGAGATAGGACAATAATAATCTTGATAAATATTATTGTAATATATTTTCTAGTAGTGTAATCTTGACATGGTATGTTCTACATGATAGAAATATTTGTAGATGACAGATCAAATTTCCAGAAATGTATTATATACTTATATCAAGGTTGCTGTAGAACATCATACAAAGAATTAAATGAATATAAAATGTAGAACTGATATGTTCAATTGTTCTATTTTGAATTTAAGTTTTGTATACATATTGTGTTATTATGAGCTGTGTGTAATCCTTTAAACTTCCTACTCCCTTTTAATGCTTAAGACAATTGTTAAAACAAAACAACAAAAACAAACAAAAACCCCAAATACAGCAACAACAGAACCCATAAACCTATTTATGCAGACATTAATGCTTGGAGTGGAGCTTGAACCCTTGCCTGGCATGCTCAAAGTCCTGGCTTTGATCCCCAGCACTGCAAATTGAATAATGAAAAAAGTACTCGTAAGTACAAATTATACACATGCTCTCATACTTTGTATCAACTTCCAAACACATGCTGTAAATACCTCTAGCTTTGCTTTAAAAACATTTTACTGTGTGTGTGTGGGGGGGCATATGCATGCCAGTGCAGAAATACCTGATGTGGGTGCTGAGAATCAAATTCCCATCCTCTGGAAGAACAATACAAGCTCCTAATTACTGAGTCATCTTTCTTTCCACCTTGGGTTTGCTTTTTTTTTTTTTAATCTTCTACTAGTTATAGATTGCTTTATTGACTTCTTGAAGGCCTACCCAGAAACATGACTAGGATTAATTGTTTAAAAACAAAGTGTCAAGCCAAGCAGTGGTGGTGCAAGCCTTTAATCCCAGCACTTGTGAGGCAGAGGCAAGAGGATCTCTGTGAGTTTAAAACCAGCCTGGTCTACAGAGTGAGTTCCAGGGCATCCAGGACTGTTACTCAGAGAAACCCTGTCTTGAAATCGTCCCCCACCCCACCCCCAAGAAAATAAAACAACAACAAAAAAACAAAGTGTCAAGATCTCAGAAAAGAGAGCACATCATTTATTTATTTACCTATTTGCTTGTTTGCTTATTATTATTTTGTCCTGGTATTCTAAATGTAGACCAGAGTGGCATCTACTTCACAGATATCTAGTAGCTCTGCTTCTAAGGCTAAAGGTGTGTTCTATCTCTCCTGGCTTGAGAGCACAATCTTAGTAAATTTACTTTAGCACTGGTAAAAGCAGAAAAGTGGAATTTAGCTTCCTGGTTCCAGGGTCAACACATTATTTTGTATGAGCTGTTACACTTGCTTTTTATAAATAAAATTGCTGATATATAGAATATCCAATTGGAGATGGGTGCTTGGTCCAGTGAGTTCTGAGCCAGCTAGAGCTACAATTCAGAACCCTGCCTCAATCCCCTCCAAGTCCCTTGTAACTATTGTCCATCTGCTCTAGGTATATGAATGCTATGCTTTGTATATGTAGGTATTCTAATAATAGTGCATATTTATAATTGTTAATTCTTCCTTCTGAGTTAACTCCTATGTTCCCTTTCCTCACTCAAGCCAGGGTCACACCGTGTTGTTCAGGATGTGCTCAAATTTATTGGCCTAAACGACCTTGCTTCCCAGCCTACTGAGTAACTGGCCAATTACCTTTTCTCTCTTCTTTTGTAGCTTTTGATTTAGTATGTATTTCATCTCATATAACTACTCTTGATTTGGGGGACAGGATTCCATTTGCATGGAGCATCTTATTCCATTTTTTGTTTGTTTGTTTTGTTTTTCGAGGCAAGGTTTCTCTGTATTGCTTCGGAGCCTATCCTGGACCTAGCTCGGTAGACCAGGCTGGCCTTGAACTCACAGAGATTCACCTGCCTCTGCCTCCCAAGTGCTGAAATTAAAAGGGTGTGCTACCACTACCAGGCGCCGTTTCTTCACACTCGGTGCCTGCATATAGTCTTGTTTTGGGCACTACTGTGTGTGTGTGTGTGTGTGCATATAGGTACGTGTGTGCTCTGGTGTGCATATGAAGATTAGAGGGCAGTGGGTGTAGTCAGTTCTCTCCTCCTACTGTTGTGGTAATCTTTTTTGGAATAAACATTCCAACATCAGTGGAAGAGTGATGTCACCAGAGGACCAAAGCCAGAACAGCTCTTGAAAGGCTTCAATCCTGGGTCCAGTTTTCATTTTATATTCTAAAACCACAAGATGGGGTGGGCAAGCAAGCAAGAGTTTTACAGAAATGTATGTAGCAGTCAGCAGGTTAAGGGCAATGACCCATTGTTTCAGCTATTTCTCCAGGTCATTCTTTCAGATAACAAGTGAAGTCATGCTTGGCAAGCAGGCAGTATGAGAAGTGCTTTGAGTGATTTAGTGATTACTAAATTAGCAACAATTGGTCTTTTCTACCTTCTACTTTGCTATCCTGTAGGTTCTTGGGATGGAACTCAGATTTTCAGGCTTGGTGGCAAGTACCTTTACTGGCTGAGCCATTGCCCTAGTGTCCATGCAAGATACCAGCCTGACCAGTATAAAAATGACAAAGCTGAGCACACAAAGTGGTTGTTCCCATGCTTCCTGAAGATACAATGTGACCAACTACTTAAGTTCCTGCGGCCATAACTGTGAGCCAAAATAAACCATTTAGAAATAAACCATTTCTAAAGTTGCTTTTGTCGGCGTGTTTTATCAGCAACAGAAAAACAAGACACTATCTCTTAATACATTAATGTTCTTTTCACAAATATGGCTACGTTGTTCAGGCTGGTCCCCAAACAGGAAGATCAAACAATCCTCCTGTCTCAGACTCCTGAGTAGTTGGGACTGCCAGACATGAACCACCAACTGTCCTTGGTTTGTAGATTATTTTTAGTCTTTATACTGGTTAATCCTACTATGTTTTATACTACTAGAACATTCTGATTTACCTGTACAGTCACTCTTACCTGAGTTAGTACCTTTTTTTCTTTTTTGTGGTGCTGAGAATCAAATCCAGGATCTTGCACATACTAGGCAAGTTGTTTACCTGAGTTACTCTCATCCCCAAAGTTTTTCTGTCCCTTTAGCATTTCTTGTAGGACAGCTCTGGTAGAGATATATTCTCTTGGCTTTTCTTTGGAAATGTCTTTTTCTCTCTTTCAATCCTGAAGGATAGTTTTGCTGGGTATAGTATTCTTGGCTGATTCTTTTTTTTTTTTTTTTTTCTATCAGTACTGTGTACATCTTATACCACTTTCTCTTTGAAAGACTTCTGCTGAGAAGTTTGCCATAGGTAAACAGAGACACTCTTATGCTTGTTTCTTTTCTCTTGAAGCTTTGAAAATCTCTATATTTATGGCTTGGAGAGTTTGATTATGATAATGGGGTAAACTTGATTGAATTAAAACCTGATGACTTCTGTTTTTATACTACTATGTCATAAATTGCGGTTAACATATGCAAGGGACATTACAAGAAAATAATTATTAAGGCCAGGCAGTGGTGGTACTTGGGAAGCAGAGACAGGTAGACCTCTGAGTTTGAGGTCAGCCTGGTCTACAGAGAGAGTTCCAAGGCAGTCAGGGCTGCAAAAAGAAACCCTGTCTCAAAAAAACAAAGACAAAACAAAACAAAATAAATCTATATGTGGTAATGGAATATACAGTCAAAAAGTTTGAAGATCCAAAGCCCTAAAAATCTTGAAAAAAATTTAACCTGGATATGGTGGCATATGCCTATAATTCCAGTACTTGAGAGACAGGAAGATTAGGAGTTTAAGGCCAGCCTCAGCTACATCTAGAGTTTGAGCCAAGCTTGAAACTACCTAAAACAAACAAACATGCTAGGCTGACATACTGTTAAATAGACTCCTTTGTAGAAGAATTTTATACTTCAAACCCAAATCCCCAAACATGAGAAGTCCCCCCCTTTTTTTTTAAATATACACATATAAGATATTTTATTTCAAAAAGCACAAGAACATTATACAAGTTTTTAATTTACATCTTTGCAATAAAAGATATCAATATATGCATCATTTGTATAACTTCATCATGAATGGAATTTGAATCAGTGGTATAAACATGTTGTAATCACTAAATATAGATCATCATCACAGTGAACCAAAATGCATAGTTGTTATGAAATGACAAATGACCACTAAAAGTGAACTCACAGCCCATACATACACTAACATAATAAATTAATTATACAGATATGTTTTTCTTTACTGTATCATTAAAATCCTTGCCAGCCCCTCACCAATATTAGAAACACAGAGTCGGAGCCAACCTACTGAACCAATCTTTTCACATATTACACTAAATAAAGTGACTTGGTTGCTTAAGTAAACTTCATAAGCAGACATAAATCATTTGTCATGATAATACCATTAGAACTCCCTTGGGCTGGGGCAGCACTGTGGCACTCATTCACCGCCAGTGCAGAAACTTCACTCTCGACAAGCAGAACTCAGTGATGAATTGGGTTCTTCGGTGGTAAACGTCGGCTGGCCAGAGCCAGCTAGTCCTCCTGAAGCTTGTTAGCTTAGCTCCGGGGCTTACAAACTGAATCTAAGAAGGCTAAAAATAAAGTCTTTATCCTTGCCAAATGAGGACCAGAAAACGAAGGCAAAAATGAGCATCTTCTGTTGTCTGTTCTAGCCCAGATTTCAGAGCTAAACAATTGCTTCAAAAAAAAAAAAAATTATATAAAAAAACAAAGAGCAATGTTCAAATCACTTAATCATATTGGCAAATCGCACAAGCCAAATACTGAATTTTCTCATAATCATCTCTCATAATTGCTGTGAACTGTTCATTCTAGTTGAATCTAGTTCCTGACTTCTTCTGTATAGTAACTGTCCAAGTAAGAAATCATTATTGTGATTCTGGTGCCAACCTCTTACTGCTAAATACACTTTTCCATAAGAATGCAACAAATCTGGCCCCAAATGTGCGTCACTGATCACTCAGCAAAATTCTCTTGCCTTCACTGAACAGAGAAGGTAGGAAAACACTTGTATACATACATGGCTACAGCAGCTAAGGACAAAAGAAGACATAATCTTCAAACATACCTTTCAACTGCTAACATTACCCAATTTCACCGAAACTAAAATAAAAATCAACTGATCTCTCTGCAGTTAATTCACATGTTCTTGATATAAAAGGTTAAAACCAAGAACCAAGAAGTCTATGCACAGACTCAAGAGAGCTGCATTATTTATTTATAAGCAAGATGGCTCAACCATAGCAGGTTATAATAGGACACAGACCTGATTACAAGGCTTTTTTTTTTTTTTTTTTTTTGCCTGTTTATATGGGTCATAAATCATAGTTTATGAAAGGTTTCACATAGAAATCAAATCTAGATTCTGTATCTTAGAAGCTGTACAGGGCTGCAGAACTGGCTTAAATATGACTGTTCTAATTTCGGCTTAAATGAGTATTCACTGAGGCAATTTTCTGATTCTTAATCTACAAAGAGTTTGCTTCAGAACATCAAGTTTCTGAAGAGTCAAATTGGATGGGGCCCACAAGAGACTAGAGATCTCTTTGCAGAAACCTGCCTTTGGAAAATGGAACGGACAACTTGTGACTCCTCAAGCTATCTGGACTCAGGTGAGGAGAGCAGGCTTTTGTATAAGGAATGCATAATGAGCACATCCTCCTAATCCTTGAGGTCTACGTTGGAAGATGCTCTCTAGCCTTGCACAACTCATACTTGTCCACACAAAGACTTAGATCTGCTTCTGGCTGAAGCCCTAGGTGGTACGGTAAGGATATTTCCTTAAGAAAATGGTTCACACTTTTAAAACTTTTTTCAGTTGAAAGATACTGCATAGTTCTGTAGTTGCTCTTTAGACCATCACAGTTGATCAGCATTTGTCAAAGATCTAATGCAAGCTGAATTATACTCAGGAGAGACATTAACCAGACGTATAAAATGTCCACAAGTGCTTGATGTGACTTCATTTACCAGGTGGATGATAAGAAATGAAACAAGACAGTTATGAAAGGGAATGAGTTTTCTGGAAATATTAGCAGAAATAGACACTTGGGTGAACAAGCATTTCTTTAGTGTTCTAGAACACAAAACAGATTAATCTACATTCTGTTTTTTCCTTGAAGCTTATGTTTGCTAATTGAAAGCAATATTCCATTAAGGAATATTGTATTAATGTATGTGAATCTGGTCATGGATCAAAAGACCCTCCAATACTTCCCCGTTCTCAGAAAGTTCTCTGGAATTTTCAATCAGACTTTATTATTGATGTCACTCATGATTGTCTTGAGGCAGAGTAACTCAGAGTAACTGCCAGTTGAATCCAAATAGCATCTGATTAGTCTCCTGGCTCCGAGCAATCTCTTCAATAATGCAGTGCTGTTGCCAGACCAAATGCAGCTTCCGATATCGCTCCCGAGATAAATGAAGTGGGTTTCCCCTCCTTCAAGAAAAAAAATAATAACATCTAAGCTTGAATCAAATAACAGTGATATCTCCCAAGATATTCCTGCAGCTGTAGGGAACCAGGACAGGGCTTAGTAATGGGGAACTCTTCACAACCGAAAGACCACTTAGTTAAGGAAGCAGAAATGTACTCCTTGACTATTTGGGAAATTAGGTCATGTATATGATGAACAAAATGAGACCTCATTTAAACAAGTCTCTAACTTGGTGTCTTTGGAGGTATCTAACTTGAAGCAGCTCTAGTCTTGACTGATGGTTAGCTTGAATGAGGTTCTAGTGGCTTTTTGTCCTTGAAGTTTACCCACCTTCAGTTTTGCATAGGAGGTTAGGTATAAGGCATAACAGGAAGCCCTTAAAGTAAAAAAAAGCTGCTCAGAAATATTTTGTTTTATAACAATCCCTATGATTCATCTTACTGACGCTTAGCAAACATTTTCTTCTTTGCTTATTTTTTTTTACTTGGGGAAGAGGTGTCTTGTTACAGTGTCCAGGCTGGGTTTGAACTATTATAATACTCCAACAACCTCCCACCTTCATCGTCCCAAGTAGTTGGGACTATATATAGGTGTCCATCATTACACCTGGCTTAGCAAATATTTAAGGAAGTACATTTTTATTCTAGGATTACACAGTTTGCATCACTGTGCCAACTTCCAAAAAGCCTGAAGTCTGTTGAGTGCTGTGATCTCAGCCTCGGAAACACCAAGTTTCTCAGCTCCTTGTCAATTTTCACACTGTTTATTAGTAATTTAAAAATTCTGTATTTTTTCTACTTTTCTAGAACAACTCAAGATTATCCTTGATTATTAACTATTTGGTTGTTGTTGCTATTGGTTTTGCTTTTTGAGATAGGCTCTCACTTTGTAGCCCTGGCTGGCCTGGAACTCACAATTCAGATCCAACTAACCTTAAATTCACCTAAATCCACCTGCCCTTGCCTCCTGTATACTGGGACTAAAGGAGACCTCCATCCTGATCAGCATTAACTACTTTTAGCACTCAGTATCTTCTCCTTTAAACTTAAAAGACAGGTCAAATGCTGTTTCAATAAAAATAAATCTCCATTTCTATGCAATGAATCTACTAATTTTGAATGATATTTTAAAAGAACAAATAATAAAAAGGTTTGGGAGTTAGCTCAGTCAGTAAAGTGCTTGCTGTACAAATGTGAGAACCTGAGTTCAAGGCCCAGCAACCTACATAAAAAGCTAAGCGTAATAATGTGACCACAATCTCAGTGTTGAGAAGATGAACACAGGCAGATCCCTAGTACTGACCAGCTAGTCAGCATCCTATAATCAGTGGGCCTGTCTCAAACAACAGGGACAATCAGGGTCTGAAGAGCTGTCTCAGTGGTTAAGAGTACTCATTGCTATTGCAGGGGACCTGGGTTCAGTTCCCAGCACCCACATGGAGGCTCATAATCATCAGTAACTCCCGGTCCAGGTTTTTATGATTAAAGAACTATTTTTGTACACATACTATAAAGTGAATAAAATATAAGACAAATGATTAAAATCTTTCATTAAAGAAAATCTTACTTTAGCCCAGGGTCAGTTTCTCCATATTCATCTAGGTAAGGGGCTGGGTAAGCACAGCCTCTGGCTTTTCCTTCCACCAGGACCACTCTGCACTCTCTGATTCTGAAGAACAAAAAAAAAAAAAAAAAAAAAAAAAAAAAAGGGCAGGAAGCACAGTTAGACACATATGTGCAGATGATAGACACAGAATTAAAGTTAAGCTAAAGTAAAGACATGGCTAATATCTATTAACAGTTCAATTAAGGGGCTAGAGGGATGACTCAAAGGTTAAGAGCACTGACTACTCTTCCAGAGGTCCTGAGTTCAATTCCCAGCAATCATATGGTGGCTCACAACCATCTATAATGAAATTTGGTGCCTTTTTCTGGCCTGTAGACATACATGCCAGAACATTGTATACATAATAAAAAATAAATCTTCAGAAAAAAATTCAATTAAAAGGCAATACAGCCATGCATGGATGAATACACTAAACTGTGAGGTTTTGTTTTTTGTTTTTGTTTCTCTGTGTTGCCCTGGCTGTCCTGGAACTCACTCTATAGACCAGGCTGGCCTCAAACTCAGAGATCCATTGCTTCTGCCTCCCAAGTGCTGAGATTAAAGGTATAGGCCACTACCTTCAACTAAACTGTGTTTTGTCTGAGTAAAGGGAACAAATACTACTGTTTTTCTTGATGCTATAGGAAAGGATCCCCAGACATAGAGAAACAGGAAATCAATAATTCTGGCTGGATATATTAAAAAAGTAGGCCGTCCTACATGAGCCACAGGGCCCTGGAGAACTGTAGCTGAGGCTGAAGCCACCTAGGCAGAAGAGGGCTTCAAAGGAAGGATGGAGCAACTTCCAGCCTAGGACCATCAACCAGGGAAGTGTTACAAGCTTTGCTGGTTCAAGACAGCCTCCAATAGTACTTTGAGGGCATTTGAGAAGCTTACTGTAGAGAAATGCTTAAGTATTACAATAAAAAATTATAAAAGAAACAGAAAGTATAAAGTACACATTTGGGATAGGTAGACTTATTCCTGTGGGTTCTATAGGGACAAACAGGTGTTTGAGTTTGCCATTCTTTTCTCGTTTGAAAGGTTGCCTTTAAGCAATGATAGTATATCTCACAGTTACTAGGATTTTGGGGGTTTATATAAACAAAAATTGAATTTTACCCAGGGAATAGAAAGAAAAGGCACAGAAACTAACTTTGAATTTATTTTTCTCCAGCAATCTATATTCTTTCATAAACATTTATCACTACTGTCCTACTCTGAATCTTCTGTTTAAAGAAAATAAAAACATCTAAAAGATAACCTTGTAGCTGGGCGTTAATGATGCTCACCTTTAATCCCAGCACTTAGGAGGCAGAGGCAGGTGGATCTCTGTGAGTTCGAGTCCAGCCTAGTCTACAGAGCAAGTTTCAGGACAAGATCCATAGAGAAACCCTGCCTCCAAAAAAACCAAAAACAAACAAAAAACAACAAAACAAACAAACAAACAAAAATCTTGTGCCAGGAGCACTCCGGAGACAGTTTGTCTGGGTGTTCAAGGCCAGCCTAGTCGTCTATATATGGAGAACCTGTCACAAGAATAAATAGCCAGACATCCTGGAACATGCCTTTAGTCCCAGAACTTGGGAGAAAGGCAGGCAAATCTATGGGAGTTGAGGCCAGCCTAGTCTACAAAGTGAATTCTAGACTAGCTAGAGCTACACAAAGAAACCATATTTTGTAAAACCTAAATAAATAAATAAATAAATAAATAAATAAATACACACACAATACTAGAATCATTAAGATTTTTCTAATAATGAGGGAAATGTAATCAGAATTTTTTTTCTTTCTCTCTTTTTTATTTTCCTTTTTTGTTTTTCGAGAAAGGGTTTCTCTGTAGCTTTTGGACCCTGTCCTAGAACTCTCTCTCTGCAGACCAGACTGGCCTTGAACTCAGGGAGATCTGCCTGCCTCTGCTGGGACTAAAGGCATGTGCCACCACCACCCAGCCAGAATCCTGTTTAAAGAACTACTTATTCTACTGGCATATTTACGGGATACACATTTTCAACTAAGATCCCTAGCAGGTTTCCAAATGACTCCATCCATACTCACTTCAGGAAAATGCAAACTCCAGCGCCACAATGAAGTGCATGAAAAACACAAGCTCCAACCTCTTCCCCATTCACTATTTCTTGGCAACAAATGTTCTGAGAACATAGGATGGCTCCACAAAAAAGACAGAGGACAGGATGCTTTCGCTCATCATCTGCAGACCGTGGACACCTTAAAGGGGAGGGCACATTCAGTGTGTTGGATAAACAAGAACCAGATCATATACGTACTTGACAGTTAAGCATGTTTCCATCACTCACCCTACTCAGCAAAGAAAGCTACTAAAAGACAAAGGATATTTAGTTAGATGACTGCAAATCTGTATTACTTGAAGGGGACTTAAGAGGCTGGGGAGATGGCTCCAGAGAACCTGAGTTCATTCTAACCTCACAACTGCCTGTAATTACAACTCCAGAGGATCTGATGCCCTCTTCTGGCCTCCATTGACATTCACATATATGTGGTAAAACACACACACACACACACACACACACACACACACACACACTCTCTCTCTCTCTCTCTCTCTCTCTCTCTCTCTCTCTCTCTCTCTCTCTCTCTCTCTCTCTCTCAAAGAAAAAAGATTTATCCCCACTTACAGCAGGCTCATGCTACCAGGGACTCCTGTTCCAGGTGACCAGTCATCAGCACACTTCCCTGAACCAGGCTCACCTATACTACAAACTGCCTGGGAATTTTGCTCTAGAAGCTCAACCTGTAGGGCCTCCTACACCAAATGATGGACCCCAGTATGCCTGAGAACCTCCCATGTCAGACTTGTACTGGTCCTTATCTTAGTTAGAGAAGTTTCTTATTGAAGTGGGTAGCTGTTACTATACAGACTCTTAATTAACTGTTCAATGTGGTGAGAATAAGCAGCTGAGACTGCCCTGTCACAGTTGGGACATGTCTATTAATCTTTCCCCAACAAGGTCTTTGAAATGCTGTCTTCTCATCTTGGCATTGCTGTTATACACATAAACTCAGTAGCTGTCATTACCTGCACAGGATGAAGCCAGTTAAATATCCCGCATGGGGCTATAGAGTTGGCTCAGGGTTAAAAGCACTTGTTGCTCTTGCAGAAAGGACCCAGATTCAATTCCCAGAACACACAGGGTGGCTCACAATCATCTGAATCCCAGTTCCAGGGATCCAATGCACTTTTTTTGGTATTTGTAGATACCACACATTTATGGCATACATATATACATGCAGGCAATAAATAATAAAAAAAATCACAAAAGAATATCAAAGCCAGCATGGAGTAAGGAGAGGCTACTTAGCTCCCAGCTCAGGAGCTATTGGAAGCTGGTGGTTACTAGGAGTGAGGAATCATTTTTCTTGGCAGGGGGAAGAGTAGGGGCCATCCCCACCTCCATGTCCCTATGGACAGCATTAATAGGACTCTGTGGGTAAAAAATGAGAGAGAATGCCAAGTTTAGAGGGATATGTGTTCAGAGAGACCTGGAGGGAATTGGAGGAGGGCTGTGGAGCGTTGATATGATAAAAACACATTGTATAGATGCATGAAATTTTCTGTTTATTGTTGGTTTTGTTTTTTGAGACAGGGTTTCTCTGTGTAGCTTTTGGAGCTGTCCTGGAACTCTCCCTGTAGACTTGGCTGGCCTCAAACTCAGGGAAATCAGCCTGCCTCTGTCTCCCGAGTGATGGGATTAAAAGCACGAGCTACCATCACCACCACCCCACTGCATGAAATTTTCAAAGAATAAATAATAGCAGGATATAGTGATTAAGATATAAACATTAAAAAAAAAAAAAGCTTGATTGAGCTTGGATACAGCTTAATGTCAAGTGTATGTTTAGTATGTGCAAGGCCTTGGGCTTAAGCTCCAGTATCACAAAACAAATGGGGGAAAAAAATTCACTGATTTTGGGATGTCCCTCTGTATGCTATAAATATGATTTATTATCATTGGTTAATAAAGAAGCTGATCTGGCCAACAGTCAGGCAGAATAGAGCCAGGCAGGAAATCCAAGCAGCAATACAGGGAAAAAAAGTGTTGAGTCAGAAGACACCTGCAGCTGCTTGAGAAGCAAGATACAAGGTAACAAGCCACGAGCCTTGTGGAAAATATAGACTATTAGAAATGGGTTAATTTAAGTTGTAAGAGCTAGTTAATAAGAAGACTGAGCTAAAAGGCCAAACAGTTTGTAACTATTATTAAGCCTATGAGTGATTATTTTATAAGTGGCTGTGTGGACCAGCAGGTGGGAGAAAAACTAGTCCAGCAGGAGCGAGCAAGACGGAGGAAGCAAGACGGAGAAAAGCTTCCAGTGGCAACACATTATTAAATATACAGTCTTGTGGAAATTTGCTAAAAGTCTCACATTTATACTGAGATTCATTTATAGAATCCATCCTCATCTAACATGACCAATTAACAACTGCTGCTGCTATAAGGGTTTAGTCAAGCATGTTTACAATGTTGTGGAAATAAGGTTTTGGAAATGTGCAATATTTTAAAAAACTGCATTATGTAATAAGGATTCAACCACAATCTCTATGATATTTCTTTTTTTTTTTTTTTAAGACTTATTTATTTATTATGCAGTGTCCTGCCTGCATGTATCCCTGCAGGCCAGAAGAGGGCACCAGATCTCACTATAGATGGTTGTAAGCCAACATGTGGTTGCTGGGAATTGAACTCAGGACCTCTAGAAGAGCCTCTGGAAAAGCACTCAGTGCTTTTAACCTCTGAGCCATCTCTCCAGCCCGATATTTCTCTTTTTTTTAAAAAAAGTTTGTTTAGTATATGTATAGCCTTCTGTCTGCATGTATGCTTGCCTGCCAGAAGAGGGCACTAGATCCCATTATAGATGGTTGTGAGCCACCATGTAGTTGCTGGGAATTGAACTCAGGACCTCTAGAAGAGCAGCCAGTGCTCTTAACCTCTGAGCCATCTCTCCAGCCCCAACTCTATGATATTTCTTCAAGGTCAAAACAAGAGTCTAATATCCCAGGCTGGATTTAAACTCAAACTGATCTGCTTTCCTTCACCTGAGTGCTGGGATTAAAGGAGTGAACCACCACACTCAGTTAATGTTGGCATTCTTTCTAGTTGGCTATCATTCCACTCCTTATTCTCTAACTCAACACAGGAAGATATGGGGATGCAGCTCATATTTCTGGTGTGGCTTATTTGTGCCAGGAGAGGATGTAGCCTCCAAAACCTTGGATTTTGTGTACAGATTTATGGAAGTTTACTGAGGGAATGCTAAGGATATGAAGAAATAATATGGCCCATACATTGCTGGTGGGATTATAAAAGTATGCAGTGTATATAAAAGGGTTTGACATTGAAAAAAAAATCAAACATATGGCCTAGCTATATACCCGCATAAAATGAAATATGTATGTTCAACTTGAACATGAATGTTTACAATAACGCTATTCACAATAGTTAAAAAGAACTTAAATAGTTAAATCGTTAAAAAGAAGAAACAACTCCATCATAAATATGTAGCCATCAATGGAAGGAGACACAAAGAAAGACCAAACATGAGTCAATAGGCTTGGTGGGAAGCACCCTTACCAGCTGAACCATCTCACTAGCCCCTCAATGGTCATTTTTCACAAGTTAAGTTCACTGGTTATAGAGTAGACCAGACGAAAGCTCAGAAAAAGATATTGCGCATCTCCCCACCCCCAACATTTTTTTTCTTACCTAAAATGAGAGGCTTGATTTAGAAGACAGCTGTAGTCATCAGGAAGTTCTATCAAACTATTTCTTTTTCTAGGGTACCTAGAAGCATGGTTTAAAAGGCAGTTTTAGATATGAGTGTACAGATTAAAGCTGAAGAATGCTTCTGGCATGTTGTAGCTTCTTATCTAAAAACTAGGGTTGAATATATTCCAACCACAAACATATCATCAATTTAATGTTTGCAGGAAAAATAAAGAAGAGAAACATTAAATGAACTCTTAATACTCAACAGTTTTAAGCTGAGCAGTGGTGGTGCACGCCTTTAATCCCAGCACTTGGGAGGCAGAGGCAGGCAGGTCTCTGTAGTTCAAAGCCAGCTTGGTCTACAGAGTGAGTTCTAGGACAGGCTCCAAAGCAATACAGAGAAACCTTGTCTCAAAACAAAATAGAGAGAGAGAGAGAGAGAGAGAGAGAGAGAGAGAGAGAGAGAGAGAGAGAGAGAGAGAGAGAGGGAAGGAGGGAGGGAGGGAGGGAGGGAGGGAAGGAGAGAGAGAGAGAGGTTGAGGGAGGGAGAGAGAGGAGGAGGGAGAAGAGGGCTGACAAACTTCTTGTTTACCTCATTACGAAGCCCAGTCTGGCCCGCAACTCATAACCCTCCTGCCTCAACCTCTACAGTACTTGTGCCATAGGTGTGTGCTATCATGTCCAGCTGGAGAGATGGCTTAGAGGTTAAGAGCGAGCTGCTCTTCCAGAGGACCCAGGTCAATTCCCAGCAACCACAAGGTGATTCATAGCCATGTCTAACTCTAATTGCAGGAGATATAACACCCTCTTCTGGTCTCCACAGGCACCAGGCATGTACATGATTCACAACATACATAGAGACAAAACATACATATAAAACACAGTAATAAAGTATACTTTAAAAAGTTTCTCTCAGGGCAATGGTGGTCCACACCTTAAATCACTCAGGAGGCAAAAGCAGATTTATGTGAGTTCAAGGGCAGATTGGTCTACAGAGTAAGTTTCAGGATAGCCATGGCTACACAGAAAAGCCCTGTCTCTTTTTTTTGAGGTATTGTGGGGCTAGTTTCTAAGAAGGAGAGAAGACTAGTTAGTTCTATTTACACCTTTATCCTCAAAGGGGGAGGGGGACTAGTTTATATGAACAGTGTAAACCACCATCTTTAGCATACTGGCAGCTACCAGAAACAGGCCCCTATGACTTGACGGGCAGGTACAGGTTTAAGGAAGAGTCTGCTAGTGGAACTGGTGGCTCCTGACAATTTAAGACAGAAAGGTTGGGAAGAACCTGACATCTGGCAAAGATCCAGAGACACACAGGAAACAATGAATAAGAATAAGGGCACAGACCAGGAACCAAGGCAAACCAACTAAGAGAGACTTAAATAGTAAAACCAACCTGACCACAGCACTTTTCTGGTTCACAATGTTGAGTAAGGCAGGATCTGCACACCACCTGTAAGTGAAGCCAAGAGTGAAAGAGGGTCATCACAGGATCACCACAAGAGCGTCTGTCACAGACTCCCCATGACATGCATCCACCATCCTTCCAATTCTGTCTTTTCATGTCCCCTTTCTGTCTTTAAGTTTACATCTTACCCCCCCCACACACACACACCCTCAATCCCCTTTTTGAATTCCTTTTCAAGGGTTTGGTCAATTACAGTCTTTAGAACAGAAACCATCTACAATTTAAATGAGAGAATTTAATACCAGGAAGTAGCAATACACGTGACAGGGACCCAGTGCATAGCTTGTCGTGGTGTACTTGCCTAGTTCAAGGTCCTAGATTCAACCCACAGAATAGAGATGAGGTGAGAGGATAAGTCGTATAAGGGCTAAGAAGGTATCTTGAGACAAAAAGTAAGGAAACCTTAAATCCTGGCCCAGTACTGGAAGACTGAGGTGCTGGGGGGTGGGGGTGGGGGTGGGGATGGGGATCCCTGCTGCCCTGGGTAGGGTCACCAGTAGATAATAGGATCATAGCAGGATTTTCTGGAGGCAACTGGAGCCACAGAAGATTACCAACACTGAAGATGCCCCCGAGAGGTAGGGAGGTAGTAGCAGGGCTGCCCTCTCCTTCCTTATTTCCAGCACCCTGCCAGTGCTTTCCATTGGCTAAACCTACACTGAAGCAAACTGACAATGAACACTGGGAGATACGGCCTGCAGAGCTCTAAGGAGAAGAGCAGGCATGAGTTAAAATTTGTAAGATCTTGTGGGATTGTACTAAAAAAAGTGATATTAATCCTAGAAACATTTATTTTTGATTGTGTAAGAGGTCACAACACTCATGAGAAATTAGGAACCTACGGCATGAGACTAATAGTAGGAAACACATTAGGATTCACCCAGTTCTGACCTGGGCATGACAAAGAAAAAGAGAGCTAAGAGTAACATGGTGAAACTGGTTCTAAAAATATACAGGCAGAAAGAAGGTAGGGAGAGTGGAGGAGGGAGATGACAGTAAGCAGGGGGTCCAGGGACGGTGTGGCACAGTCTGTCTAGGACAGCTCGGTGTTGGTCTCTGCTCTGCACATGCCTTTGCATCTCTCAGCTTCTCTGCTGATGTGCTCTACCACATTCTCTGTGGTTTCGTGTACAGTTTTAGTTTAGCCTCTTTTTATTTTGGACGAGGTCTCATGTGCTAAGAACTAGATTCAAACTTGCTACATGGTCAAAGATGACCTTGAACTTCTAACTCTTATGCCTCCATTTCTAAAGTTTTGGGATAACAGGCATGTGCTGTGCCAACATGTCTGATTTACACAGTGCCTGGCACTGAACAGAGGACTTTGGGCATGCTAACCCAGAACTCAGAACTCTACAAAGTGGGAAATACCACAAGCTCAAGTTTGAGCTCCTTTGATTTTCTTTTCTTACTTTTTCTTTTTGAAATGGGGCCTCATTGTGTAGCCTTGGATGGCCAGGAACTCAGAGATCCGCCTGCCTTTGCCTCTCAATTGTGACATACCCAGCATTTTGTGATTCTTAATTATGATTCTATCTACTAGCACATCACATTCCCTATCATGTCTTAAGATGGGAATGAAACACCAACTGTGCAGAAAACAAACAAAATGAATGGGACACAGCCACAGAAGAGCAAGCAGGATTCCCACCTGCTCAGAGGCCAGCCTTAACCTACTCCTGAAGCATGTGGATTAAGAATTTCTCCACTTTCCTACCTCTGTAGTCAATGCTAATCAATTGAAAAGCATAGTAAATAATTGTAATTTAAAACTTTTTCAAATTAAAAGAAAGGCATTGAGGTCTCCATTTGTAATTCCAGCATTTGGAAGACAGATGCAAGAGAATCAGGAGTTCTAGGTTGTTCTCGGCTATATAGTGACTCTTGGACCAACCTGGGCTATATTAGACCCAGTTTCAAAAACAAAAGACTAACATTTCAAATTGAGCCCTGAAGAACAGAGCTTGAGGTCAACACAGCAAAATCTTGTTTCAAAAACCAATCAAAAACAAAAATAAACTAGACAGAAACACATCAATTACATTTACCCCCATAGTACCTCTGCAGTAAGGGCCTTATGGTATCCCAATATTCCTGGAAAAGCAGGAATAAATTTGTGGGTAAAGATAGATAGCTACAGAGTGCACTGTACTCTCCTTCAGCAGAGCCTACAAGAGAATAACAAGACATATTTAATAAGCACATTACTCTGATCTACTCAGTGTTACAGTAGCCCCCTCATGCTGACACTTATTTCTATCATCTGTTCTATAAAACCATGGATGAATAAGCCACAGTGATTCTTTTACTGCACAATGTGAGTCACCCAATCAGATGGTACCTATGACTAACCACTACACCTAATATACAATGCAGAGTCTTTTCTTTTTCTGGGGGTGGAGAGGGGAGATAGGCAGTACATTGTTGAACATAGAACTCAGGACTGGTAACATGCTATACCACAGAGCTACATCCTAGCTCACAACGCCTTTATTGTGGTAAAGACCCAGGTGAAATGCATACATCTGGCTGCCTCCTGGACCTCCCAGCCCACTAGACTTTCAGCCAGAATTGTTTCTTCACTATTCTCTTACTCTGCCAAGGAATATTTTTACATTGATTTTTCTCTTAAGTAGAAACATTCTAACTATCTGTCCAGCTTAATCCCATATATGCAGCTCTTTGTTTAATGTCTCCTCAGAGAAAAGTCTTTGAATGACTACCTATGTCCAAGAGTTCTGACCCTGGTCATGATCAACATGGGTATTGTATCATGCATATTTATACTTCTTTATGTATGGGCCTATCCCTAATGAAAGAAAATACTTTATTTTCTATGGCAGCTATTGGATAAGTATATGAACTTTTTGTGTATGCACTAATGTCCTATTTTATTGGGAACCTTAACAAAGCTTGATCACATCTTATCACAAAGAGCTCAAGATAAAGAGGCTAACAACTAGTAAAGGAAACCTCATCAATGTATTCTCTAAGGACAAAATGATTCTATGCACAATTTTGGTCACTGTCAAAATCAAACAAATATTCTGACTTTCACCAATAGAATATAGTAAGGAAGCCTTCTCTAGTTCATCTATATTTAGAAATTAGTAAATGGTTTTCATTGTTCAGAAGGCCTTTTTGATCACTATTTTAATTCTTAAAAATAGCTATATGTTCAAAATCCAAATAAAAGTATACAATAAAGTCATCTTCCTGCCTGGAAAAACAGTTCTTTTCCATAAAAGTAACAAACA
Organism: Phodopus roborovskii; assembly: GCF_943737965.1. Taxonomy (NCBI): domain Eukaryota; kingdom Metazoa; phylum Chordata; class Mammalia; order Rodentia; family Cricetidae; genus Phodopus; species Phodopus roborovskii. The sequence continues at coordinate 32,378,010 of NW_026126416.1, read as the reverse complement.
TCTCTAATTTCCTGCATATCCTATCAGTTATACTCTTCATATAGGTAGGTATCTTATTTTATTTTTTGAGACACCGTCTTGCTATATAGCCTGGAACCAGGCTGCCTTCGAACTAAGAGAACTCTGCCTGCCTCTGCCTTTCCAGTGGTGTGATTAAAGTGTATGCCACCACATCTGGCTTGCACATAGGTATTTTTTGAAAAGTTCTGTGCATGCCTGCGTATGTTCACAAGCCTTGCTTTCATGTGGAGGCCAGTGGACAACTTTTAAGATTCAGGTTCTTTTTACCTTGTTAAAAGCAGCTCTGTCTTGTTCCTACTCTATACTGGGAACTCTAGGCCAGGTAGCCCATAAGATTCAGGGTGACTCTCCTGTCTCTGCTTCCATTTTTTCATAGAAGTGTTGGGATTACAACTGCTTGCCACTGCTTCTGGTTTTTAATTTTTATTTACTTTTTACATTTGTTTACTGGGGCGGGGGGCATGACTATATCACATTGTGCATGTTGGGGGTCTGGGACAACTTGTAGGAGTTAGTGTCTGCTTCCACTATGTGGGATTCTGGGATTGAATTTATGCTGTCAGGCTTGGTTTAAAAAAAAAAAAAAAAAAAAAAAAGTCCCTTTACCTGCTGATCAGTCGTGCAGTCCAGCATTCAGCTTTTTATGTGGGGTGTGAGGACTGAACTCAGGTTATCAGGCTTGCACAGCTGTCAGTGTTACCTGTTGCGCTCTCTCCCTCTCTCCCTCCCTCTCTCTCTCTCTCTCTCTCTCTCTCTCTCTCTCTCTCTCTCTCTCTCTCCATCTCCTTGCATGCAAGTTATTTGTTTTTATTTTTCAAGACCTGGCTGTCCTGGAACTTACTCTGGGCCAGGCTGGTCTGGAATTCACAGAGATCATCCTGCCTCTGCCTCCCGAGTGGTGGGATTAAAAGCATGCACCACCACCACCTGACACATGTGGGTGCTTTAATAATTCAAGAACTTTAACTACACATACACAAGGACTAAGAGCAGGATCTGCAGGACTCTGGCCTCACTTTTGACCACCTGGGCAGGGGCAGAAGTCTGTCTGTCTTATGTTGAAGACAAGACAGTTCAGACGAGCCTCATTCCCTGCTGAGTTCAGTCTCCTACTTACTGGCAAACAGTTCTTCAGGTGGAGTCACCCCAAGTAAGTAGTGGAAAAACAATGCAGCACAACGAAGATAAGGGGTGATGCCATTCTTCAGTGAGACCCACAGGTACCAGCCAGGAACGCCACAGCCAACCAAGCTAGGATATAAGAAATCCACCACAGAATATTTACCAGATTTTAAACACAACCCCTGTTTAAACCACATTTAGTCAGTGACTAAATGTGGTTTCTAAGCATTTCTTAAAAAGTATTTAGGTAGCTAATAACTTTAGTATATACATTTTCTAAAGGAAACAACAACTTTTATAATCTTCCCCCCCCCCCTTTTTTTTTTCTTTTCTTTCCTGTTTTGGCAGTGCTAGGCATTGAAACTAGAGCTCTATGAAACACTCTGTCAAGGGCTAAGCATCCAACTCTACCAGGAGACTCTTAAAAAAGTGTATCAGTACTCTCTTTTTTCTTGGGTGAAGATAAAAAACAAAGCAGAACAAAAAACAAAAGTCAGTTTTTAAAAAGGCATTAAAAAGTATATTGACTCTCACAAGGTTCTCCCTGCAATGTAAAGTTTTCATTTTCCCCCATTGTTACTGAGATTAAACAAACAAACAGAATTTCATCCTTGCAATGAAATAAGGAGAAGACAAACTTAGTAATATGTTATTAATAAAAGCATCAACTGCTTTACAAGTACATTTGCTGTATAATTACTGTAACAAGGCAACTTGTTTCTTTTATTTAAATTTTCAATATTGCCAATTGTTACACTGTTGTCATTCTTGCCATATTCCAAGAACATCTTAAGTGAAAATGTTGTCAACCTCACTGAATCTCAAGTACAACAAACAGTTCTAATCTACTACCTTTTACTTCAAGGTAAAAATTGAAGTAAATTTTCTTTACTATAAGCCTATCCTACAAACAAAACTCACAAGCTAAAAGGCCTTATCTGATTTTAAAACAAGAAAATGGCTGAAAGGTATACTGCCAAACTCCTGCACAAACACCTGGACTTCCTGGAGGGACACCTAGGCAGAACACTGCTGGACTGCTACTCACCCGTCTGTGTGCTGTGAAACTTCAGAAAAGAAAGCAGATGCACATCGAGCCTCTTCACTGTCCTCCTCACTTGGAGCAAGGGGGAGCCCTGAGAGAGATGTGCAGGATGGATTTGAGAATCTGCTCTCTAATCAACATATTTGACCTCAGGTTCATGATTCCAGAATATCCTGTAACTGCTCTATCCTATTAAACCCTTCAGCTTCGGTTTTACTGATTAGAAGTTTCTTATGACAGATTGTTAAGGCACGTTTGAAAGGTGCTATTGTTTTCAAATTGCTTGTATATTAATGCATTTGAAAGGTCATAAAGTTACTCTGAGAGAATGACATCATCTTGCTAGTTCTTTTCATTTTCCAAGTAAATTCAAAGTTGCCCAAGAGGGTTGGTGAGATGACTCAGTAGGCAAAGGTAACTGCTGCCAAGTCTGACAACCTAAGTTCATTTCCCAGGACCCACACAGTAGAAGGAGAGAACTGATTCCTGACCTCCAAAGTCAGCCTGACCTCCAAATGTGTAATGGCACACAGGCACCCTCCTTCCATAAATAAATAAATAAGTATAATCTATTTAAGTTGGAAACATATATTAAGTTTTATACTTTTTTCCCATTCAAGTTAAGAGATGAAAGTGAACGTTTACACATCCTGGACCCTTAGGTTCAATTCCCATCAGCACACTACACACAAAGACCAGAATAATTTTTAAATTATATACATGTATGTCTGTATATGGGTTTGTGTACATGAATATGTGGGGAAGGTAGAGTGAATTTTCAATGAAATGAGTTCTAGCAAGCCATTTGGTGAGTTTGACAAATGCATGCATGAAATGAGATTACTGATTTGTTTGTTTCTTTATCAATGAACTGAGCTGAAGAGATAAAACACCTGTCATCCAAGCATGAAAACCTGTGTTCTGATCCCCAGCACCCATCTAAAATCTGGGGCGTGGCAACACATGTTTATTATCCTAGTGATGCGGTTAAATAGGAACAGGCAAATGCTCCAAGCTCAGACTAATTGATGAGCTCCCAGTTCATGGAGAGAAACCCTGCCTCAAAAACTAAGATAGAGTGATGGAGATACCTAACATTGACTGCTAGCTTCCACAGGCAGGCACACACACACAAATGTAAATACAACACACACATACACACATACACACACACACACACAAACACACACCAATGAACTTAATTGTTCTGGGGCAGTTTTAGATTCATAGCAAAACTGAGCAAAAAATACAGAATTCTATATATTTCTGATACCATACATAGAGAACTTCTATTACCAATAGCTAGTACTGTTCATTATATTTGTATTATTGACAATTATTTTGACTAAAGTCCATACTTATAAACTGATTCTAAAGTTTAAGCCCAATGTCATGCTCCATGCCTGTAGCCCTATCACTTAGAGGTAAAATAGGAGGACTGCAAAGAATCCAAGGCCAGCCTCAGGCTACATAGTGAGTTCCAGGATAGCCTGACCTAGAGAGCTCACCAACCTTCTAGAAGACCTGAATTCAGTTTCCAGCAGCCAATTCAGATGACCCACGACTTCCTGTACTATGATGGGGGTTGTTCTTTTATATATAAGTTTTCTTATTGGTTAATGAAGACAACACTGTTGGCTAATAAGGAAGGAAGATAGGCAGACTAGGATGAGGAGAATTCTGGGAAAGGTAGGCAGGAGAGCCCATCAGAGTCAGTTGCCATGTGGAGCCCAGGAGGGTAGTATGTGCCAGGCGTTCTCTGGTAAGATAAGGCTATGTAGATACACACAGATTAATAATTAAAACAGAGCTAGCCAATAAGAAGCCCTAGCCAACAGCCAACAGCTTATAACTAACAGTGTTTATGGGTTCCTTTTGGGCTGAAGGGCAGGGGGGACCTGCCGGGACAAAAAAACCTCCACAAGAGTACTATAGCCAGAGGATCTGATGCCAGTTCAGTTTAGAAAGAGAACAGGGCTGGATGGCTGACCTCACCTGACTTAAGACTATATTCAGAGTTCACATTAAGGCTCACTCATGATGCTCTACATCCCATGAGTTTAGAGAAGTATACACACACATTACACAGACTGGCTTCACTGCATACACACATTACACAGACTGGCTTCACTGTCTGTGTGCTTTTCCTCACTCATGGATTATTTCCTCACACATTATCTCCAGTTTTGCTTTCTCTAGAATGTCCTGTAGTATTTTTCACACTGGCTTCTTTCATTTAGTATATGCATATATGCATTTTCAGGATTGGATAGTTCATTTCTTTATAGAACTGAATAATATTCCACTGTCTGTATGTACCACAAATAATTTATCAATCATGTAATGGCTACCCTGATTACTTCCAAGTTTTCCCTATCAGCATTGGGTTTTTGTTGATTCATTTGCTGTCTCCCCTATCTAAAAGTGAGCCACATGCAGTGCCCACAGTGGTCAGAAGAGGGAGTTAAATCCCCTAGAACTGGAGTTACAGGCAGTTGTGCCTACTACATAGGTGCTGGGTCTTCTGGAAAAGCAACCAATGCTGTTGACCACTGAGTATCTTTCCAGTTCCCTCTAACATGATTTTTAAAAAAGAAAAAAAAATGCATTTTTTAAAAAATTTATCTCAATTTCAATAGGTCTTAAGTCTTATTGGTCACTGTTATCCAGAACAGTTTATTTATTGTTTGTTGGTTTTGTTGTTGTTTCTTTTTGTTTTTGGGACAGGTTTCTTTGTGTAACAGTTCTGGCTGCCCTGAAACTAGCTTCATAGACCAGACGAGCCTCAAACTCACAGAGATCCACCTGCCTATTACTCCCCAGTGCTGGGGCTAAAGGCATGCGCTACCACCACCCAGCTTGTTTTTACATGTACACTTGATACATGTCATGCATGTGTGTGTTTACAAATCACATGAATGTATGAATTCATCACGAAGCTCAAAAATTATATTGAATATCTTCTTCGATCACTTTCCACTTTATGTATTTATTGAGGCAGGGTTTCTCACCAAAGCTGGAGCTTGCCAATTCTAGCTAGTCTAACTAGTTTGTTGGTTTCATGGGTCTATTGTCTCTTCCTCCTGAGTTTGGTACCATCACACCTGCCTCGCTTCTGGGTGGGTTCTGGTCCTCATGCTTGTATAGCAAGTATTTTATCCACTGAGATATCACCCAGAACTTCATTTGCTATTAATGACTTGACTCTTAAAAGACATTTATAATTTGATAATGTTATATTATATTCATGCAACACAAGTCATAATTCACAAAGCATTTAATGAGTACTCATCAGGGAGAACAAAGGTTGCCAGATATTTGAGGCTAAGAGGAATGGTTTTAAAATATGATTTTTCTCTGTAATCAAGAAACACATGTGAGGAAGGAGGAATGGAAAGAAAGGAGAAGTGGAGTAAGGAGTGAAATTAGCTATATATAAAAATAACTACGAAATAAAGTAACCTGTGGCAATGCTACAAGGTAAGCAACACATTATCACTGCAGGTAAAAGAATGGATTCCCAGACACCTTGGTGAAGGGCAGAAGCAATGTGGGTAGGAACAGACTTGGAGAGACTTTGACAGTGAGGGATTTGGAAGAAAAGGATAAAAACAGGTTCTAAGAGCCCCTTCACCCATTGGAGAGCAGCTGGAAATGAGACAATCAAGAATTTTAAACCAACTGTAATTAATCTTTTCACATCTTATTCTGCCTTTACCTGTTTAAGTAACATTTGATAAGAAATACATGAATAAATAACACGACAAAACATGGGACTTAGAAATACATGCTATGATTAACACAAGCATAGTTCATTCTGCAATAAAGCATGGGCAAATGTTACTTACAGTCAACACTGAGATGGGAGCTTTACCTGTGTCTACTGTAAGAAGTATCTGAAGAATATGTGCCATGGTGATCAAATGGAAGAGATAAAGGTGGTTATACGAGGAACTAACTGATGAAGGCTGCAGGTCAACGGCGTCATCCCAATACAAGGACGGGAATGCTAACACAGCACCTACCTATGAAAGGAAAAAGGACATCAACAGGATAACAATGAAAGACCAAGACAAACTGATCTCCTAACTAAATGTAAAAGGTATCAAATGATGCAGGTTTTTAAAAAAATAACCATTATATTTCCTAGATATATTCAACAGAATATCTTACATTATAATTATAATGTACCCCGAACAGTAGGCAAAGGCCGTCACAAAACCGGTTATCCCTTTGCTGAGTTTATAGGCCTAGATAGTCATTTTCTCCTTGTGGTTCTGAAGCTCCTTTCTTACAAACACTGACACACAGGCTTCATCCCAATCCAACAAAATCAGACTGTGAGGCAAGATCCAATAGTTAGGATTCTTTTTAAGACTTCCCAGGGAATCCCAAAAGAGTCAGGGTGGACAGCTACTGAAAACAGGGTTAGATTATGAAGGATAAATGGGGGGTGGGGATTGATTACCCCACAAAATCCAAGTTTGTTTCAATCTTACTACTATTTTCTTCACTGGGCCAGGTTTAAAAGAATAAGATTATTGCAAGGATAAAAAAGTTCTGCATAAAACTCACAAGAGTTGCTACCTGTCCACAGGTGTTTTAAGAAAGTCTCTATGCATGTAGAGCCTGGTTTCAATCACTAAATAATTAATAGTTATATATATTTCATTTATAGCTTATTTGGTAATACATTGCATATGATAAAAGCAAGTTAGAAAAAGGGAGAGGTGAGGAGCCATAACAGAATTAGAAAAACTTCTTTGTACGCATATTAACAAATATAACCAACTGCAAGACCAATTACAAATTAAAAAAGAAATGTGTTTTAAAACATAATTTTGATGCCTTGGTGAAATCTCTATGTATTTGTAAGAAGAAAGGATAAGACACTAAAAACAGCTTTAACATCAAAATTTTCTCATTGTGAACAGAAAGTATGAATTTAAATAAGAAAAAAACATAAAACTATAAACTTGATGACTTCAAAATCATTTTACTGATGACTTCAAAATCATTTTAATGAACACTTACCAAAACATGAAATAGATCCACAGATAGAAGGCATGGTGTATCTTCTGATTGTAGGTTAGGAAGAACAACTAAAACAAAAGTTAATATAATTCAGTTAATAAGGCAGCAACAACCTTGAATTGAGAGCATTAAATGAAAATACAATGGGGCTAGAGAACAAAGAAACTAGAATATCACACTTTGAAGATATGGCTGTCATGCCGGGCATTGGTGGCGCATGCCTTTAATCCCAGCACTTGGGAGGTGGATCTCTGTAAGTTTGAGGCAAGCCTGGTCTACAGCGCAAGTTCCAGGACAGGCTCCAAAGCAATACAGAGAAACCCTGTCTCCAAAAACCAAAAGCTAAAACCAAAAAAACAAAACAAAATCCATTAACAAAAAAAGAAAAGAAAACCTTCCTGTACAGAATCAGATAACAGACTATATGGACTGTTGATTAGGAAGAAGTATAGACAGCTTGGATATACAGATTATACAGACTATTGATTGGGAGGAGGTATAGACAGCCTGAATGTGATACATTTTTATGAAAATAACTCTTACTGAAACTTTAGCTAGACCTCACAACCAACTTAATAATATACCTGGATTCACTTAGGACTTGGCTCAATAGCTAGCCTGTTTATTTAGCCTACCTTTAAGAGAACAATGTATAAGTGCCTTACATTCCCTCAGTACTCAGCTTTTACAACCAAAACTAACACATTATGTAACTTCTATGCCTCTATTCCAGAGAGCAATGCAAGTGTGTAAATATCTATATTTTAGTGATCATTTGAAAACAGCAAACAGATTGAAAGTGACCTTAAACAACAAGAATCTTCCACATATGTTGGAAATGGCACATGGATATTGCTTAATAACACTACGTCTGCAGTACTGGAATCAGATGGGATAAATATCCCTTGTAAGACTTTGTTAAAGATGTAATGTATCCCTTATTCCTTCCCCATGCAATATTTTCTGTGCTGTTCAACAAATACAGAACAAAGCCCTTTATTAGGAACAAGAGACACAGCAAGAAAGACAGGCATTAGGTAGGTAAAGACAGACAACTTAAGAGCTATAAGCTACAGACAGATGGACACAGGGAGAGAAGTGGAGAATTCAAACATAGACTCACTTCTGAGTAAATTAATCCAAGGGGAACTGCTGAGTTTCCTTTGTGTCACAATGGCACATTTTGGTGCCTCTGGGGTTATCTTAAAATGTGTTTAATGTACACACATTCCAAAGTATTATCTTTTCAATTTGATTAGTCTCTAATGAAAACTAATAAATCCACAGGAAAGAAAAACAATGGCAAGGAAATTAGATCAAAAAGTCAAGACAACAGGATTTTCATTTTTGTTTTGTTGAGTTAGCCTTGCGCTGCATCATAGGCTGGCCTGGAAGCTAAAAATGTTCCTGCTTTAACTTCTTGGGTGTTAGGGTTACAGGTATGCGCCATCATGCCTTGCTAGAAATAGTTCTGTATATATAAAAACAAGAAGACAAGTTGCATATCAGTATAGTTGTTACTTCTATGTATGTGTGTAGATGTGTGTGCAGAGGTAATAGGAAGGCCAGAGGTTACCTTGGATGTCCTAAGGTGTTGCTGTCTACTTTGTTTTTTGAAATAGGATGTCTCATCTGGACTATGGTTCTCCAATTAGGGTAGGCCTGCTGGCCAACCAGCACCTTGGATCCACCTGTGTCTGCCTTGTTAGTGCTGGTACTAAAAGTGTATACTACCATGCCTGGTTTTCATGTAGGTGTTGGAGATACAACTCAGGTCCTCATATTTGTTTGTCAAGTGTTTTACTAACTGAACCACCACCATAGACCCAATATAACTATTGCTTAAAATTTTTTAATTTACTTCGTGTGTGTGTGTGTGTGTGTGTGTGTGTGTGTGTGTGTGTGTGTGTACATGTGTGCAAAGATAGAAGCCAGAAAAGGATGTTGGGCTTCTTCTATCAATGTCTGCCTACTCCTTTGAGGCAGAGTCTCTCCCTCAATCTGGGGCTTATATTTTCTAGGCTCGCCTGGAAACCAGCTACCCCCACCAATCCTCTTGTCTCCACTCTTATCCCATCCTTCCAGAACTGGAGATACAGGTATTTGTGGGATGCCTGGCTTGTTACTTGGGTTCTAGGATGTCAGCTCCACTCTTCATGACAGCAGAACAAGCAGTCTTAACCATTGAGCCATCTCTCCAGGCCCAATACAACTATTACATTTAAAACTAAGGGAAAGAAGATTCTCCTGAGATTAGGTTAATTTCTTAACTTCAATTACAATATTCTAAGTAAGCAGCATTAAGTATTAAGATCATGATTTTTAGATACAAGACTGAAATGGGTTCCAGTACTGTTTGTCATAGGGAAGCAAGTTATCTTTTCTAATTACAGAATGCTGAGGGATTCATTAACAGACACCTTTAAAGGACTTATCCTAGGCATGTATACAATAATCACTAAGTGTTATTACTATTATCTTTCTTAAACTAAAATGATCACAAGGTTTTACCACTAACAGACTGAGTGCCTTGACAAGCCATTTGCTATTTCTAGGTCTCATTTCTTTGTATTAAAAATTTTCATCAACATTTCTATTAACTCAGTCAGTATATCTGTCTTATTGTCTTTTCTGGATTACAAACTGCTTCACTGTCAGGACATTTAAATGACATCCTAATCCCTTCCCTTGGAATTTGTTCCTTTTTGTGATTGGAATATTCTATCATTAATTTTTTCTTTTCTTCCTCTTTATTTTTAAGATTTATTTATTTATTATGTATATAATGTTTGTCTGCTTGTAAATCTGCAGGCCACCATAAGAGAGCACAAGATCTCATTAAGGATGGTTGTGAGCCACCATGTGGCTCCCAGCTCTTTTAACTGCTGAGCCATCTCTCCCATTTAAATTTTTCTTACAGGTAGTTCTAACCCCCCCATTACTATACATATTTATTTAAAAATTCCTCTGAGGAGTGGGTGGTGGTAGCACAAGCTTGTCATCTCAGTCCTTATGAGGCTATGACACAAGATGACATTTAAGTTCCAGGCTAACCAAAGCTACATATTAAGATCCTGTCTCAAAAATTAGGCTATTCCTTTAGAGTGACAGTTAACTTTAGCATGCATACTCTTCATTTTATTGATTGTTCATTACCCTCTTCCCCATTCTGAGGTGCTGTGGACCAAGCCCAGTTCTTATGTATGCTGAGCTAACATTTTACCAGTGAGTTACACCCTCGCTTCTTGCCTCTTACTGGTTTATAATTGTGAACACACTATTTTTATCACTGCAAATAAAGATGATAATTTTCTCAAAGACAGTGATTATTTATTTACTTATGTGTATAAATGTGCATTTATTTATGGTGTGCATGTGAACATTTATGCAGGTATCTGCTGAGGTCAGAAAAGATCACTGGATGCCTTAGAGATGAAATTACAAGGAACTGTGAGCCACCTGATACTGGTACATGCTGGGAATAAACACCAGTTCTCCAATACAAGTGAGGGAGAAGTGATAATATGAACAAAGGAGTCAAGACCATAAAGGGGAAACCCACAGAATCGCTGACTCAGGTCTGACAAACGGGGAACCCACAAGACAAACTAAACTCCCTTAATATAGGTGACAATGATGAGACTGGGACAATATATGAGGCCACTGGCGGTAGGTCCAATGCAGAAACTGAGTTAGTGGAGTCCATTCTATATGGAGAGATACCTTGCCCAGCCTAGACACAGGGGTGTGTTGGTCCTGCCTCAACAAAATGATGGGACAGACTTAATAGACTTCCTAGGGGAGGCCTTACCCTCTCTGAAGAGCAGATGGAAGGTGGGGGGGGGCAGTAGGAGGAACAGGAGGAAAGGTGGGAGGAGGAACTGGGTTTGGAATGTAAAAAAATATATTAATTAAAAAACAAAACAACAACAACAACAACAACAAACTCCAGTACTCTGAAAGAGCAGGGAAGTGACCTTAAAAGTTGTCTCTCCCAAAGATGGTGACCAGAAAAAATAAAATGATATAGTAAGATCATAGCACAATATCAACCTTAGTTAGCCATGAATGTTGTCTTATGGCTACTGCAGATTTAATCCATTAAAATAATATTCATGCTGGGGTGGTGGCTCAGTCAGTACAGCCTTGCCTCACAAGCATGAGGGCTTATGCTTGATCATCAGAGCCTATGTGAGAAGAGTGCTGGGCTTGTTGACATGCACTATAACCCTGGAACAGGAGGAGGAGAGGACCCTTGGGGTTCACTGGCCAGTCAGTCTAGTTTAACTGAAGAGATTCAGACAGATGAGAGACCCTGTGTTAAAGGGCATGCATCACCTTCCTAAGGATGACATTCTAAGGTTGCTGTGTGATACCTGCACACACTTCAACACAGACACATTCACACATGTACACACACACACACACACACACACACACACACACACACGCACAGACATTTAAAAAATGATATTCATCACTTTACACCAATACAGGTCTCTATTATAGAATTCCACATTTCTCTCAATTTTCTGTCAGTTATTTCAGTTCAAACCTTTGGCTCTTGCCCAATACAGCCAAATTCCTTCCTTAATTCTGCTGTTGCGTCCAGATGTATGTATGTATGGGCTTCCTCTAATTTTAACTTCTTCCCATTTAAACCTCTTCAGTTAGTTCCAGAACACTATTACCCAAAACTTTTCAAACATTCCCAATTACCTAAAAAATAAAAGATCCTATATTTTGGGGCCTTGGGAGATGGCTCAGTCCAACCATGCACTTGCCACACTTGCAGTTTCAGTCCCAGGATTCACATTCAAAAGCCAGGTGGGGCAGGAATGTAGTTCTCCTTCCAGTGCTGCGAAGGTGCAGACAGGTGGCTCACTGGGGCTTGCTGCGCAGCCAGCCTAACCTATGTGGCAAGTTCCAGCTACCAGGACTTGACTTAAGAAGAAATAAAACAGAGCCCGAGGAAGGACATCCCCTAAGCGCGCCCTCTAGCCTCCACTCTTCTGTGCACATGTACCCCACCCCCTTACAAGCACCAGCACACATACGGACACACAGGTGCACATAAAACAAAACAAACACAACACATAGCAATAAGACATGGGAGCACACGCCTGTAATCCCAGCACTAGGAAATCAGAGGCAGAGGACCAGGAGTTCAAGACAAAAACATCAGAATAGTATTACATCTTTTATCAGCACACCTAAAACCCAGGAAAGAAAGGAATGATGCATTTCAACCAAACATTGCTATTCTTTCAGCAGAGACATCTCTTTAAATTGATGAAGAAATTAAAACATTTCAAAAACCAAATTTAAACAATTCATGACACTGCAGGAATTGCTAAAGGGATACTATATATGTGAAAAGAAGAGTTTCAACCAAAAGAACACATCCTCCTCTATAGGAGGAAAATAAATCAACAGCCAAGGGAAATCAAGGAGGGCAAACACAGGAAATCAGTGAGCCCCAAGTACTAACAGGTGAGGAGAAGAGAACTATCAGTAATTCAGACAACCAGACCATTACTAAAAAAATTACAGAACATACTAAATTTCTCAAAATTTCATCAAAATCCCTCTCAAAACAACCTTAAGTAAAAAGGTCTCCATTAGCCAATTAAAAGACACAAACTGACTAGCTTGTAAAACCAAGGTCCAATTATCTATTGTCTCCAAGAAACACACATAAACAGGAAAGACATTATGAAAATCGAGCCAAATGGTAGAGTGAATATACTAATGGAAGCCATAAACAAGTTGCCTAGCAACTCTTACATCTGATAAAGCAGATGCCACACCACAACCAGACAGAAGGGACAACAGGACCACCACATTGTTGGAGAATATTATTTTAAGGTGTGTTACTTTTTTTAATGTTGCATTTGTTTAACTCTGTGAAGCTGTGTTACAGTGCCTGTCTGAAACACCCGATGGTGTAATAAAGATCTGAATGGTCATAGCAAGACAGGAGAAAGAAACAGGCAGACAGGATAACAGTATAAATATGATAAAAAAAAAAAAAATAAGGAGAAATCTGGAAAAGGAGACACATGAGAACAAGAGAGGAAGGAGGGGGGTTTCAGGGACCAGCTACCCAGCCACCCAGCTACACAGCCAGACATGGAGTAAGAAGGAAAGGAAAGGTAGGTATACAGGGTTAGAGAAAGAAAAAAGCCCATAAGGCCAAATCTAGACGGGATAATCTAAGTTAAGAAAAGCTGGCAAAACTGGCAGTGATACAGTGATAGTGCACACCTGTAACCCCAGCACTAGGGAAGACAGGTAGATCTCTGTGAGTTCAAAGCCAGCCTGGCCTACATAATGAGTTCCAAGACAGCTAGGGTTACACAGAGAAACCCTGTCTCAAAAAAGTCAAAAATAAAATAAAAATAAAAATAAAATCACAATCATTACAGAGTAGTTGTTCATCAACTCATTTGGGCAAGTCTGTTGCAGGCAGCTGGATTTCATCAGTGAGTGTTCAAAATCAGTACAGTATGTCATTTCCTAACAGATATACTGCATAAAGGCAGAAGAAAATATATGTAAATGCTAACATAATAAATAAGAGAAGTCTCTACCTGACAGGAGACGAACCAGATGTTTCTGTATCAGGACCTGAGGACAGGTTATCCTCTGTGCAATTGCAAACTGCATTAATGCTTTCAGTCCATTATGCTAGAGTATGAGAAAGGAAAGATAAAATGATAGGGAAGAGTGAGATCAGGACAATCAATAACCAATCCTAGCCTACTATACACTGACACATTACATACTATACAGTATTTACAATACCCTCTCTTTGTATTTCTGGCTGGCCTTCAACTCAGAGATCTTTCTGTCTCTGCCTCCCAAGTGCTGGAGTTAAAGGTGGGCACTATCATGCCTGGCCACAGTATTCTAAACTACAGAATCCCCTTTCTAAAAAAATATCCCAGAAACCACTGAAATCTATTGGAATATACATACCTGCCTATTTTGAAGTGCTCCAAATAGAGGTTTTCCTTCATCTCCCAATAGGTTTTCTTAAAAAAGAAAATCATAAAAAGTCCAGAAATATTACAAAATTAAATGTTTTTTTTTTTTTTTTTGTGGGTTTGCTTTTAAGACAGGGTTTCACTATGTAGCCCACGCTGGCCTCATCCTGAGTAAATATACATCAGTACATTATTCTATAAGCATGATTTAAGTCTGATAGATTTGTGCAAGACTCCTAAAATTTATCCTGAGAACGAAGCACTTAAGTTTTGGAGAAGAAAGTGTGTGCATGTTACTCAAACTAATTTATGACATAGTGTATTGGTACAAAAAAGGAATATAGTGGTGAAAATGTAGGAGACTTCATTAACAACTATGGGTGAGGGGAGGTGAGAAGAGGGAGGGGGAACTGTGGTCAGGGTGTAAAAACACAAAAATCTGTGACCAAAAAAATGTACCGAAGAAGAGAAATGTAACCTGGCTTGCATAAATAAGATGTTAAAGAGACACTACGTTCTACGTAACACCACACTCACTTACAAGCCTCAGGGCTTGCCTCCTTTGCCTCTCCCTGGGAAACTTGCAGTATGGCAAAGCATTTGACCTAGTTTTAATGATCTATCTGTCCTGACCACCTCACCTTCCTCTTCCGGTAATTTTTTGTGTTAGCGACTCTGGTCCTATTTTCTTCTTCATTTCTGTCAAGTCTTGAGTTGATTTCTTTTCATTTGCATTTGCTCTTTAGTGTTGTTACATCCACCACTGTTTGACTAGAATGCTTAATGTTATCCTTCAAAATACTAACCAGTCACACAAAGATACTATGGTAACTGATAAAGATAAAAGTATTAAAAGTTCTCAGGCCACACTAATACACTGAAATACTAGCAGTCCTCAAATACAGCAACCTCTTCCAAGTCATCACCAGCAGAGCAAACTGTGTGCCATTTTTAAAACAGGGTTACCAATTGCCTGAATGGTGAAAGCACAGGTGCTCCAGGTCATTATGGGCACTCGTGGATCAAGCTCATCAGGAGGCAATTTCAGTCCAATTCTGAAAATGGTTGTGGCAAAGAGAATGACCATTTCCTTGATACTGTTAGAATATTTCACCCTAAAAAAAATAATAAAAAATTTCAGTGTTTTAGAAAAAAGGGCTGCTTCCTGAGAAACTCATTAAATCTGAAAGCAACAGAAACAATTCCTTTTGACATTGTGTACATTAGTTACTTTTGTCAGTGATGTAAGCAAACAGCAGACAAAAAGCAGCTTAAGGAAGGAAGGACTTTTTCCATCTGGCTCACAATGCCAGACATACAGTTCTTCATGGTGGGAAGGCATGCTAGAGGAAGCAACCTATGGCGTCAGCAGCAGAGTAAAGCTACCTGTTTACACATGGGTGGACCAGGACACAGAACGGGGGATGCCAGCAGGTGGCTAGTTTTTTCCTTTTTCCCTTGTTATTCAGCTGTCACCCAGTCATGGGTTACTGATGTTCATATTCAACGCGTCTCCTGCCTCAATTAATCCTCTTAAGAGAAGTCCTCACGGGAGTGGGAAAAATGGCTCTGAGGTTAAGCACACTGGCTGTTCTCACAGAGGATCCAAATTTGAATCTCAGCACCCACTGTAACAACCCTCTGTAACTCCAGGTCAGGGATCTGACACCTTCTTCTGGCCTCCACAGGCACCAGGCACACAGTCATACATGAAGACAAAACACTCATATACACAAAATAAAAATAAATCTCAAAGAAAAGTTCACAGACGGATTCAAAAGTGTGTTTCAATGTCATAGGTGTTTCTTAATCCAGCTTAATTGACTATAAAATTAAATATCAAAATAAAGTGTTCTTTGTCAAACTAGGTATTAAAACTTCTGAAGGTAGAAAAATCTCTTACAAAATGGCAATAGTCCAAATACCTGTACAACAAGCAATGCAGCAAATGAACACTGCTAGGAAGGTCCAGACCACACCCAGGGGCAGACCAGTGCTAATGCAGATACTCAAGCTACATACAATGAACATTTCTTGTCCCTATGTCACACAGCAGCCTTGAATGCTTGGGACAAGATTCAAGAACTAGGGAAATGAACCGAGTCACATACTAAGGTTATAGAAGGCCCAAAAGAACCCTTTAGTGACTTTTTTGCAAAGATTATCTAAAGCTGTACAAATAGCAGGTCCAGAAGCTAGATGAGTACTCACTGAATCTCTAGCTTTTGAAAATGCTAATTTAGAACGCAAAAAGGTGTTTGGGCCCTTAAAGATCAGATCAGCACCAATGGATGAATGGATTCCACACACAGCAAATGTAGTCTTTTGACTATACACTGAGGTTTGGGTAGGAGAAGCAATCTCCAAAGGTTTGAGGGGACATCAAAACACCAAATGCCTCAAATGTGGTAGAATAGGCCATCTGAGAAGAAATTGTAGGCAAGACATTCCTAGAAATAATGCTTCTTCTGGGAATAACCCAAGTAGAAGGCTCCAACCTTCTGAATTATGTAGAAGATATGGCAAAGTCCGATATTGAACCAATGAATGTAGATCAACAAGAGACAGACAAGGAAACACTGTAACATCAGGGAAACTCCTTGGGGGGGGGGCTCTCGAAGGCCCCCAGGTTGAAATTGGTACAGTCATTCCCAGTCAATATGGAGGACAATCTTCCCCAGAGCAATTAGGAAGTCCAGTGCCTACTGTAAAATATAATACTGCTGTGGATGGTAGAATAGCTTTGGAGGATGAATCAAAAATTCAAGGAGGAAACAGAAAATGTGTATTTTGGCAGATTTCTATAAATGACCAAAGACCAAAACTAAGAGAACAAGAGAAGGATTATTGGATACAAGTGCAGATGTCACCATTATTACTCCAGAATCTTGGCATCCAAGTTGGCCTCTTCAGGAGGTAGATGTTCAATTCTTAGGGATTGGGACCCTACCTCAGGTAAAACAAAGCACAAGATGGGTTGAATGTATGTATAGGTCCAGAAGGACAAAGGGGAAGGCTGAGGCTGTATGTGGCTAATACAGCAGTAAATCTATGGGGTCGTGATCTGTTACAGCAATGAAATACCCAATTAACATTCCTCAAGTATCAAAACTGAACCATAAACCAACTCACGTTTACAGAAAAAAATGTTATAAAGGACTATATGAAACAGATACCAAACATCCAAGCTGTACAAAAACAGGATAAAACAAGTGCCAAACTCATAGAGGGACCAAAAGCCCTACCCTAAAAGTAGTTAACTGACAATCTTGTCTGGGTGGGTCAATGGCCTATGACTTCAGAGAAGCTAGAGGCTCTATAACAGCTAAATACTGGACATATTGAAGAATCTACCAGCTTTTGGAATTTTCCTGTATTTGCTATTAAAAAAAAAAAAATTGGGAAACTAGAGAATGCTTACAGACCTAAGAGTCATTAATAAAATAATTCAACCGATGGGCTCTCTACAGCTTGGAATGCTGTTGCCTTCTCTATTACCTAAAGAATGGCCTGTTATAGTTATTGACTTAAAAGACTGTTTCTTTTACACCTTTACAAAAAAAAGTTAGGAAAAAAATTGCCTTTATGGTGCCTACTTATAATAATTCTCAACCTGCTAAAAGATATCAGTGGAAGGTTTTCCCACAGGGAATGTTAAATAGCCCCACCCTGTGCCAATATTTTATATAGCACTGTTGGAAATAATATGTAAGCAATTTCCTCAATCTATAATTTACCATTACATGGATGACATTTTGTTAAGGAATGAAGAGAATGAGTCTCAGGGAACACGCCATGTAGCTTCTTAGAAAACAAGAGGTCTGGGCATCACTGGGTAAGCCAAGAGCTCATAGAGATACAGAGATTAATAGAAGTGGGTTAATAATTAAGAAAGCTAGACAATAAGAAGCCTGAGCCATTGGCCAAACATTTTATAATTAATATAAGCTTCTTGTGTTTATTTGGGTCTAAATGGCCATGGGACCAGGTGGGATTAAAAAAAAAAAACTTCATTTACAGACAAGAGAAAAAATAAAGTTCTGAGGAAGCAGGTCTTATCTGACATGCTTTGGTGTTCTGAAAAGGTATAAAAAGTATTTCTGCTATGATGGATTTTGTGTGCATCTGTGTACACATTCTTGCTGTGGTTATGCATGGCAGGTAATGCCAAGCACTTGTAGTGATAATTTATGATTTTCTTTTCTTTTTTGAGACAGAGTTTCTCTGTGATGCCCTGGTTGTCCTGGAACTAGCTCTGTAGACCAGGCTGACCTTGAATTCACAGAGATCTATCTGCCTGTCTCTGCCTCCTGAGTGCTGGGGAAAAGGTGTGTGCCCCCATCACCTGGCAATTTATGGTTTTCTAAATGTTCATTTTTAACAAGTATTTGAATAGCAACAAGACAGTCATTATGAAAAAGGATTATAAGTAGAAAAAGTATAAGGAAGGTTAGTTCCAATTTTTATTTTATAAACAGTCTCCTGAGTGTGTGCTATGAAACCCCACTTTACAAACTCTTTAGATACTTACGGAGATTGAACGCCAAAACTCAGGATGGAATGAAACTCAAAAGTTGAATCCCCCATTCCTTGATTAAACAAGACAGGAACTGCTGGAATCTCTCCTTACAAATTAAGTGGAAAAGAAAAAGAAATATAAATCACAACTAAGGTTAGCCAGACAATCAATTATCTAGCTGTTTAAGCCATACATGATTCCCTTAGAAATGTTAGTAAGCAGTAAATAATCTCACCAAATTTCTCGACCTATATAACACTGAGGTGATGTTCTTTCTACATATAAATGTCACATGCGATGCTGGGTGGCTCACACCTTTAATCCCAGCATTTGAGAGGCAGAGGCAGGCAGATCTCTGAGTGTTAGACCAACCTGGTCTACAGAGCGAGTTCCAGAAAAGGCTCCAAAGCTACAGAGAAATCCTGTCTCGAAGCACCCCCCAAAATAAATAAACAAACAAACAAACAAATTCACCTTTAAAGACATCATATAGTGCTGCTCTCTGCATTTTGTTCTTTCACCCAATAGGTAATGAGTATTTTGCCTCATCAGTAACTTTTCTTGTTTCTTTTTCTTTTTCTTAATTTTAAATACTGATTGGTAGGCAGATCTCTGGCAGGTGAGGCCAGTTTGGTCCACAAAGAGAGCTAGTTCTAGGACAGCCATGGCTACACAGAGAAATCCTGTCTCAAAAAACCAAACCAAAGCAAATCAAGACTGCATTTGTATTTGATTTGGTGTGTAGTATATGTAAGTATGTTTCTATTCATTTGCACATGTCACATATGTCACGTATGTGGCACATGTGCAGTCCAGAAGTCAACTTGTGGGACTTGGTTCTCTTCTGCCACCAAGAAAGGTCCTCAAATAAAATTTTAAAGCAGGGTGTGGTGGTGCCTATGTATAGTCCCAGCCATGAAGAAGATGAGGCAGGAGAGCTGCTTAAGCCTAGCAGCCTGGACAAGATTGCAAGAACCCTTCTTAAACATACAAAAGCAAACAATACAAACTGATTTATAACCCATAAAGACATTTCTTCATGAAATGCTTGTATGTACATGACAGGGTATATATGCACATGTGTACATGTGTTTATACAGGCTCATGAGCCCACATGTCTCACTCCAGACCAAAGGAGAACATAAAGCATGTGGCTATACTATGTTCCTCCTTATTTTAGAAACAGGATCTCTCACCAAACCTGGAGATCACCATTTTGGCCACCAGCCTCCTAGGATCCAACTATTCCTCTCTGTGCAGCCAGCATCCAGCTTTTACTTAAATGCAAATCCCTGCATTCACAGTTCTTTACACACTGAGTCATCTCCCCAACCCTCTTCACCAAACATTTTCAGTGATCTTTAATTTTTTCTAAGCATATCTCTATAGCAACACCTGTCACTCAGCTGTAAAAAAAAAAAAAAAAAAAAAAAAAAAATGTACATAAGGTAAGAGCTTTACTATATTTTTGTTATTAATATTAAGGCAAAATATTATATAATATTATTTCCCAGTATGAAAAATGATTAAACTGAGTAAACTGATAACAAAAAGGTCTTGTACTCAAAAATCTCTATTTTCTGATATTCAACAAATCTGTACTTTCAAAACATATTTTAGCACAATAAAGGGAGCTCAGAGGTTAAGAACACTGGCTGCTCTTCCAGAGGACCCAGCTCACAACTGCTGTATTTTCAGTTCCTGAGATCAATGTTCTCTTCTGGCCTCTAAGAGCACCAGACTCACAAGTGGTGCATAGACAGACATGTAGACAAAACACTCATAAATATAAAATCTAAAAAATTACACATTTAGAAACAAGTTTCACACATCCAGTACAAATAGACTTCTACAAACCTTTAGCATGCTTCATCTTATAACCTGATATTCTGGCAAGAACAGTCTGAATCCACCGTGCCAAGGTCAATAGCTGAGCAAGTGCCTCTGCATTCTCACTGCAAAATAACATTTTAGAAACAATCGGTTCAAATGGTACAGAGTCAGCCTGCAGATCTAAATTTGAGGAGTTTTTCCTTGAATAAGTGGATATATTAAAAACATCAAATTCTGTGGGTCATGGTACCATAACTTTCAATCCTAGCACCCGGGAGACAGAAGCAGACAGATTTCTATGAGTTCAAATCCAGCTTGGTCTATATAGTGAGTTCCAGGCCAGCAAGAGATATACAGTGAGACCTCGTCTCAAAAAATAAATAAGTAAAATTAAAACATCAAGTTCCTTTAGGTCATTAACAATGTAGAAATATGATTAAAAAAATGGAGCTGACACTCTAAGACATAACTATACATCTATGATTGAGAAGTAATAAAATACCAGTAAATGGAAAATACCACTTCAGTTACTCATTAGCTATTAGGTGATATCATTGACAACATGATCACTCCACATTCAATCTACAGGTTTCAGGTTTTAATATAATCCCAAGTTGGCTACTTCTTTCTATCTGTATCTGCTACCCTCCTGGAAAGTCCTTCTGTCCCTCACATGAACACATCGATGGCCTCTTAAGAGGCCATCTTTACTTTTTAAATTTAATGAATTGGGGTTTTTGGTTTGATTTTTCAAGTTAGGATTTCTCTGTGTAGTCCTGGCTGTCCTAGAAACTCACTTTGTAGACTAGGCTGGCCTTTGAACTCAGAGATATGGCTGCCTCTGCCTCTGCCTCCTGAGTGCCATGATTAAAGGTGTGTACCACCACTGACAAAGTTTTGTCTTATTTTTTCCCACCAGAACTGAGGACCAAACCTAGGGCTAAATTTCCAACCCACTAAGGGCCTATGCCCTTGCTGTGAACCATTGTAAACCCATCTTCCTCTGGAGAAAAACAACTGTTTATCCCTCACTTGGATCTCAAAGACCAAGCTGCCTGAAAATTCTGTGTACAGTGTCAGGCCTGGCCAGACCCTAGGATTTCCTTGTTATTTCTCATAGCTAAGCAACCCATACTAGATTATTGTAAGCTTCTCCTGCATGAAATACATGATGCATAAAATATGACTATAAAATTATTTATTTATTTATGTATATGGGTGTTTTGTGTACATGTACAGCTAGCTGCACAACAGAAAAAGAAATCGGATCTTCAGGGACTACAGTTATAGCTGATTGTGAGCCGACATGTAGATGCTGGGAAGTGAACACAGGACCAAGTCAGTGTTCCTAATCAGTGAGCTTTAATCTCCTCAGCCTCTGAAAGGGTAGTCTTGAAGGAATATATAAAAAAAAATGTGCCAAATCTGACCTAAGAAATCTTTTGAGATCTCAAAAGTGAAAGTGCACTATGACTAGTCATGACTTTTAAAAGAAAAACTAACATGAGTTTTAGAAGAAAAAAAAAAAACGTGTGGACATGATGTGTATGTATATGTAAGTTTTCATGCGTGTAAATGTAGGTGTGTACATGCCACAGTACACATAAAGACATTAGAAGACAACCTTCACTATTGGTTCTTGCTACTAATTTGTTTGGGATAATCTCTTTGTTGCTTGCTGGTGCACACACTGGACTTGCTTAGCTGGCCCATAGACTTCCAAAGTTTCTCCTACACCAGCCCCCGTCTCCTCATAGAAGGCTGGGGTGACAGACAAGTGCTAAAAAAGACTAGCTTTTAACATGAGTTCTAGAGATTTTGAACTCACATCCTGCTACTTGCACAGTAAGCAACTGAAGCATCTTCCCAGACCAGTTTTACAGTTTTTGATAAATTTATTGTATAATGTTTTATATCAAAACATTAGTTTGGGGGCTAGAGAGATGGTTCATCAGTTAAGAGCACATACTGTTCTTACAGAGGACCTAAGTGTAGTTCTTGGTATCCACAGTTCACAACTGCCTGTAACACCAGTTCCAGGTGATTGAGATGTATGTATGTATGTATGTATGTACGTATGTACGTATGTACGTATGCACATACATACATATATATATATATTCTGAAAATAGAAACAAATCATATATATAAAGCTTAGTTAAGAAAGTGGAGGAAGTCAGTTGCTGAGCATTCCTTTAAAAATTTAGAGAGCAATTAGGTATGTATTTACTTGGAGGAATTACCCTGATATAAAGCTTATGTAAGTGAACAAGAAGCTGAAAGAGGCTGGATGTGGTGATATATGCCTTTAATCTCAGCACTCAGGAAGCTGAGGTAAGAGATTCATGAGCTCAAGATAGCCTAGACTGCACAGCAAAGCCTTGTTTCAATGAATCTCTTTTGGAATCAGCAAAAGCCACTCATAGTCTCTACCCAATTCTACATGTTTGAATGGAAATGACAGCATCTACTTCAGCACATTACTGGGAGACTTAAAATAAGGCATGGCAACTGCAGGGTACATTGTCTAAAGTGTATCAATTATTCAATAAATGAAGTGCAAATCTTTCTGACACTTCCTTGTTCCCATAGGGTGACATTACATGTCCAAATATGATGAATAAGAAAAATTCCAAGCTGGGTTTTCCAATGACTTAGAATAGTAGATAGAGGTAAAGAGATTACTTGTTGACTCTGTTTGCTAAACATACCACTCTCATATACCTTTGCTGTGAAAGACATAATAAACTCATGCTGCTGTTCTGTGGTGCCTCACACATGCTAGGGAGGTACCCAACACTGAATGGTAATACAACCATTTCACTGGAGGAACAGAATTATCATTACAAATTTACTGATTTTGAAATAATTTAAGAATAACTTGGTTTGTTCTGAGACAGGGTCTCACTATCTATCTAGCCTTTGTTAGGCTGTAACTTGTTAGGCTACATACACTAGGCTGGCCTCAAACTCAAGAGATCTTCTTGCCTCAGTATCCTGGCATTAAAGGTGAATACCACCACACCTACCTAAGACAATAATTTTGTTATCATCAGTAGAACAGTACAAATTTGGAAATATATAATGACATGTTCTAATAATTATTAAAAACTAGTTTGTCTGATAAATTGTGTTTACGACTGTAAGAATATAAACTTTCAAATTTTAAATGCTCACACATTATTTAAAGATATGATCAATGTACTACTTTTATTTATTTTTATCATTAACTTTTTGTTCAGATCTCAAATAGAACTTGTATCTTTGGAGTTTCACTGCTTTAATGGTGGGTAGAAGACAAATGAATAACACGCTACTTTAAGTAAATGAACATCCTAGTTCTCTTCGACATCTTTTAATCTCATTTGAAAGCACAATGCAAGCTATGGAATGAGAATCATATTAATCACTGTAAGACAAAGGAAGCCAGTAATCTGGCAAAAAAGCAAGTTAAAAGTTAAGGACAAAAGCTGGTCGGTGGTGGTGCATGCCTTTAATCCCAGCACTAGGGAGGCAGAGGCAGGAGGATCTCTGTGAATTTGAGGCCATCCTGGTTTACAAGAGCTAGAGCTCCAGGACAGCTAGGGCTACTCTGTCTCAAAAAGACAAAAAAAAAAAAAAAAAAAAAAAAAAAAAGTTAAGGACAATGTGAGACAAGTACCTGAAATAAGGTTAAACTGCACGCACCTGTTGATCTTCTGAGGCTGCACAGGAATGATGGGGATGACAGTGTTGCACAGAGACTTGCAGAGTGGGCACAGGTACTCTCCGCTTTCCAAGTCAAACAAGTCAACATGAATGCGCTGCTGAGAGCTTAGCTGTACAGCTTCAAAATACCTACAAAATTTGAGATGCAGGTAGGTCCATTTAGAACAACTCACGTGGCTTTGTGTACCCTAAATACAAAGGGCTAGAATTTCGGACTTAATAAGTATCTTTAGAATTTATATGCAAAAATATGTACTATAATTCTAGAAGAAACAGAATTCCACTTGGGGTATGGATAAACTAGAAAACGCATTACAGCAGATACAAATTTGAATACTTTGCTGAATTTAACTTGACCCCTGCCTTAACATCCAGTGGAGGCTTCCAATGGTCACCTATGGCACTGAGGGCTTTCAATGGAAAATTATGTTTTTAATCAGATGACAAATGAGTAAACTACACACACACACACACACACACACACACACACACACACACACACACACACAAATCAGAAATTACATTTTTAAATTTTTATCTTTTCTCAAGATAAAACCAGAATTTGTCATATTGCAAAGATACATGGCTTCTCTTTGTAGCTCTGGCTGCCCTAAAACTGGCTCTGTAGGTCAGGCTGACCTTGAACTCAAGAGTTCATTGCTTCTGCCTCCCCAGTGCTGGGACTGAAGGCGTGCACACCACCTTAACCTAAATTTTGGTAATTTTAAAATAAATATTACTGCTTCTCTTGCATGACTAGTGGCAAACAGTGTTAATAATATTTAATTCATGGGAAGCAAATGCATTTTCAATGCTAGAAACTGAGCCAGTGCCACACACTGTGCATGTTAAGTGCATGCTATTACCACGCTATACTCCTAACCCCTGAAAATACTAAACTGTGAACTATATACATCAATTTCTAAGGCTTACAATAAATAAAAATATAATTAGTACCATGCAAAAAGGATTAGTAATTAAAACTGCTTTAATTATTCCAGTAAGAAAAACAGAAAGAAGACATGATAAAACATGCCTGTTTGTGGCTTGTAGTGAATATCAATGTTCCTAGTGTCTTTCAAGAACATGTCAGAGGGACACTTACTTCTGCCAGCACACTGCATGCATTACATGACCACAGCTTCCTGTGTAAGTTCCATGTGCCAGGTCTGGATCCATGAAAAGAGGGTCCAGGGTTTCTGGTTCAAAAAGACATGAATGAGAGGCATGTACTTATGCTTTCTAGAGTGTTAAGGAGGTAGGAGTGAAGAAAAGAGTGATCAAATCTAAAATTCTAATCATAAAGTTTATTTCTTAAGAATGCCCAAGTATAACAATGACAGCAGAATACATCTTCCTAATACTAAGAAAAAAGGTGGAAAGCAGTATGGAATTTGTATGGACTAAATGACTCTATGTTCATTTACACTGTAATTCTGAACAGTAGTATCAAGCTGCATTATATTGGTGGTTGAAGTACTTTTCTATGGCTCAAGAAGAAATTTACATTTGTAATTTGAAATAATAATTTGAATAAATAACAACTTATAAAGAAGATTTATTTTTTTAGAGTGTTTGCCTATGTGTGTGTGTGTGTGTGTGTGTGTGTGCGCGCCATGAGTATGCCTGCTTCCTAAGGAGGCCAGAAGAGGGTATTAGATCCTTGGAAACTAAAGCTGTAGACAGTTGTGAGTCACCATGGAGAACCCAGGTCTTTTGTAAGAGCAGCCAAGTGCTCTTAACTGCTGAGCCATCTCTCTAGCTAATATAAATGACAATATTAAGAGGAGAAAGAAAACAGAGCATGGACTTCAAATTATGATATCATTGCATCATGGCCTGAGACCAGCTAACACCTTTGTGCCTAAGTTCCCTCATTTATAAATAAAACAGTATCTAATGCACAAGGTTGCTGAGAGGATTGAATTAGCAAATATACACATGATTTAATCAGTGACTGGAACATGTTAAATATTAACAAATGTTAGTTTATTATCATTATCATTACTTCAAGGGAATTTAAAAAATAAAGCAAATAACTTATGATAAACTTGACGTGTTACCTAATTAAAATGTTATGAAGTAAATGTTTTTTTGTTTATTTTTGTTTTTTCTTTTTTGAGTCACGGTGTCTCTGTGTAGCTTTGTAGAAGGCTGGCCTCAAACTCACAGAGATCCATCTGCCTCTGCCTCCTGAGTGCTGGGGAAGTTCAGGAGTGAGCCACCAAATGCCCAGCATTCTAATCATGAGGCAAAGAGATAAATTCACAATGTGAGACATTGGATAAGCCTGCTTTCAACAAAAGCTATTATTATGAAAAAGGGGACAAGGAAATAGTTTACATTAAAACTAAAATAAACTTTTATTTTGCTTTGTTTTTGAGACACTGTCTCACGTGTAGCTTAGACTGGCCTTGAACGCACTATGAAGGCCAGGCTTAACCTACATCTAATAATGGCAATCTTCCTGCCTTAGTTTCCCAGGTGCTAGGATTACGAGCATGAGCCACCATGCCCAACTAAAAGGAACTTCATCAAATATGGTTAGAGAGAAATATGTTTAGATCTCTGGTTAAAAAAATATGCCTTCCCAGCCAGGTGGTGGCGAATGCCTTTAATCCCACCATTCAGGAGGCAGACAAGGGATCTCTGTGAGTTTGAAACCAGCCTGGTATAAGCAACAGAGAAACCCTATCTCAAGAAGGAAAACAAAACAAAAAACAAAACAAAAAAATGCTTCCCAACTGAAGACATTGAGAACATATATAGAAATAAAGATTTTAAATATATGATATCCCTCCCTTAAATACAATAATGGTATGATAAGTATATAAGACTCTCAGTTTGGGAAATGGATTCAGAAATACCTAGAGATAAAGTGTTATGAGGCCTGCAATCTACTTTCAAATGGTTCAGCCGAAAATAAATGGATCGAGCAATGTGACCAAGAACTAACAAAACTCAAAACTAATAAAAACGCCAAGTAGCCAACATGGCAAGTTAATAACCTAATCTATTTCACATATGAATAACCAAACAGGACTTATATATATCCTCACTGCTAAAACTCTTTCAGCATTTATTGTAATTCTAATTACATAGAATTAGGCAGGAAAGGAAATCGATGAAAGTAGATTAAGTAAGCAATACATACCCCCTGAGAGGTCTATGGGTTTGCCCCTGTGCTGGGTTAAGGCAGTGGATTTCTGGACGCAGGCTGACAATACCATGGCATTGTTCTCTAGCTTCACCTCTTGTTCTTCTTGGCAGAGGATGCATGTCAGCACCTCCTTTTCAGTAAGAGCTGGGCCCCGTTTAGGACCCAGAGCAATTCTAGAGGAGTCACTGACTGCTGGAGTGCTACCAAAAGAAACAACCAGAAATGAGGACATATGTTTTGGCTATTGTCTTCACACTATGGTAGATTTTAAGTAAACAAATAAAAATTATATTTAGCAATATTACTTTTAAAAATCCACCCTGAATTTTCTGGCTTTAAGCAGTTAATTTTGTAACTAGAAAATTCAGTTTGTTCTAAAGTAAACAAAGAAATACATCACAGAGTAGTATGTATGTCATGATTCTATTTTATTTACTATATCAACAAAATTGGGGCCATTTATTTTCTTAATAATAAATATATATAGTGTGCATATTAAAGAAATTCTGTAAAATATAGAAAAGTATTAAGAAGAAATAAAAAGCATTGTATTGACAATGTAACCACTATTAATCCTGTTTATTTCTTCCTAGTTTGTTTTCTATTTATTTAGTTTTTTATTTTTAAGGGTTTACTATGTATGCTCATACTATTCCTCCTGCAGGCCAGAAGAAGGCACCAGATCTCATTATAGATGGTTGTGAGCCTCTACCATTTGATTTTCAAAATGAAAACATAGTCTATATTATATTACTATAATTAAAATAGTAAATAGAGAAAGGAATTAAGACAAAAAATTAAAAATTAAGAGATTGAGAAATCTGCCTTCATCAACACTGAAAATGTCTTTTGCTTTTGAAGTTGTTTGTTTGTTGAGAGAATTTCATAGGGTTTCACAATGTAGTCCATACTGATATGAAACTCACTCTGACGGGCCTTACATGTGTGGCAGCCCTGCCTCTGCCTTCCAAACGTTGATTATAGGCATGCACCAGCTTCACTGAGAACTGCTTTATAGCAAACCTTTATAAGGTTAAAGAAAGAAGGACACAATGTGGGAAATGATGTTAAAGATTATAATCAGGAGGACAAGGAGTAAAGGCCTCCACAGAAACAGGCAAAGGATAATAGGCATGTGGCAGAAGGCAAAAGGTAAAAAGTCAGTAAACAACTTTATGAGACTTCATCCTTGCACTAACAACCAGCAAATGTTTACTTTTCAGTTTACAGTCCTAGGGGTTGAACCTCGGGTATGCTAAGCCAGCACTCTGCTACGTTTTAATTTGGTGAGAATGGAACATGTTCATACCCTAGTAGGAGTAGAAACTGACACTTGGAAAGACAATGTGACGTATCTGCTAAAATTTTAACCTAGTGTGGTAAAATTTCAACCTAACCAGGCGTAGTGGTTTAGTTTCAGGGCTCAAGAGGCAGAAGCAGGTGGATCTCTGTGAGTGAGAGATCTGTCTGCTCTACAGAATAAGTTCTAGGACAGCCAAGACTACATAGTGAGACCCTATCTCAAAAATAAGTACGTTAATTAAGTTAAAACTTAAAATTAGTTAAATTCTGCCTTGGGAGAACTACTGGCACAACTATGGAAGGAGAATTCTCTGACAAACTAGTAAGGGGAAATAGGAAGCTTCTTAAACCCCACCAATCAGATAAAACACTATAAATCCAAACCATAGTAGACTGTACATTCAGGAAGAGTAAAAGAAGAATAAAGGAGGCAGGAAGGACACATATGATCAGGATGAATGACATGTATGTATGAAATTGTCAATGATTGGTTAAGAAAAGGAATGAGGGATGTAAGTAAAAGGGCACGTATTCACAGGTGTGCAGAAGAAACAAACCTACAGATTTTATGGAGAATATAAGGACTACAGCTGTTTTAGGTCCTCCTACCAAAAACAATAACTAACAAAGTTTTTGTGGAATATTCCTTTACATCATGAAGATGTGTCACTGTGACAAGTTTAATGAAGAGCCAAATGGCCAATAGCTAGGCAGACAAGGTTAGGCGGGACTTCTGGGGACAGAGGTCTCAAGGAAGAAAAAAGGAGGAATCGCCAGCCAGACATGGAGGAAGCAGAATAGGCAGTATAGAGTAAAGGCAACTGAGACCATTAAAAAAACACAGATTTTAAAATATGGGTTAATTTAAATTATGAGAGCTAGTGGAACAAGCCTAAGCTAAGGCCAAACTCTCATAATTAATAAGTTTCCATATCCTTATTTGTGAGCTCACAACCCAAAGAAAAAGCTTGCTGCTACACAAAGCAGATGCTTGATGAACTAATTATTTCAGTATTTATACGTATATGAAAACATCATGGCTAGCAAGATGGCTAGGAAGGAAAAGCGCTTGCCACCAAGCCTGATGACCTGAGTTCATCTTTGGGACCCAATAATTCAAGAAGTAAAATGGCTCCTACAAGTTGTTCTCTGACCTCTAAATGCACACACAATAAAAAACAAAACAAAGCAAACAAACAAAAACATGTTGTGCACCTTAAATATGCAGTAAAAATGAATATATTTAAAAACTTGAAATTCAAAGAAAAAGAATGATGTAAAATCTACATGTACTAACATTAAAAAAAATATATATATATACATACACACACACACACACACACACACACACAACTATAGAACTAAATATATGGGGGCTGGAGAGACGGCTCAGCAGTAAAAAACCACTGGCTGCTCTTTCAGAGGACCCTGGTTCAATTCCCAGCCCCAATATGACAATTTACAACCATCTACAATTCTAGTTACAGAGAAGCTGGGCCCCTCTCTGGCTTCTGTTGATATCAGGCACACACATGGTACACAGACATACATGCAAACAAAACACCCATACACATAAAATAAAAACAAATCTCAAAAAAAAGTTTATAAAAACAATGTGGAGTATATGAAGTGATACATAAATGTGTACCTAATAATGCCAATATGTAGAAAATAATGGATTTGTTTCTATTTTCACTGTTCCCACTTTAATACCTTTGGGAAACATGATTTCAGAAAAGGTTTGTTTTGTTTTACCTTTCTTCCTCCATAGTGGAGTCCTCTTTCCCTGGCATCTCTGATGCATTGTCATACATGAGTTTGTGAGTTTCAATGAAGTTTTTCTGTAAGGCAGACATCTGGGCCATGATCTTCTGGCGATGTAGCCTAGCAGCTTCAGCTTTTCTCTTCCTTTCTGCTTTTTCTTTATCATGAGTAGTCTGAATATTAAGTGACACCGAAATTAGATAAGGGCTCCGGTTAAAAATTCATATCCAGATTGAATAGCTCCTATATGATGCAGCAGTTACCATATCTGATAAGGCAGACTTCAAATAAAAAGTAATTAGAAGAGATAAAGGGGGTTTCTACATATTAATAAAATATTTGAAAATTATAAACACTTATGAACCAAATATCAGAGCCCCTAATTTCGTAAAACAAACACTAGATGGCATAAAAGAATGTATGGGTCCTAATACAGCAATAGTAAGGGACTTTAATATTCAACTCTCACAGAGTCTTCCAGACTAAAAATGACTAAAGAAACCCTCAGAGCTACAACATTCCATCAACCAATGGAAACAGATACACCTGACAGACAGGGACTATTTACTCTTCTTTCTAAGTGGCATATAGAACTGTCTCCAAAACTGATCACACTATGGGCCACAAATCAGTACTTAACAAATATTAAAAATTAAAAATATTAATTCTTTTTTTGGTTTGTTTTGTTGTTGTTGCTTTGTTTTGAGATAGGGCTTCACTGTGTATCCCTCCCTGGCTGTCTTGTACCTCTCTCTGTAGATCAGGCTGGCCTTAAACTCACAGTGATCTGCCTGCCTCTGCTTCCCAAGTGCTGGGATTAAAAGGCATGTGTCACCAATGCTCAGCAGAATAACTTCTTTATTGTATCAGACCACAATGGAATAGAAGTAGAAAGGAATAAGAAAAATTACAAAAACTACAAAAATACTTGAAAACTAAACAATACATTTTTTAATTAACAATGGGTCATTGAAAAAAACCAGAGAAGAAAAATCAAACTTCCTAGAGTTAAATGAAAACGAGAATATAAACTCCCAGAACCTTTGGGGCATGGTCAAGGCAGTCTTAAGAAAAAAGTCTATTGCTATAAATTATTATATTAAAAAACAAAACGAAATAAAATAAAAAAACCTGCGAGATCTTAAATAAATAAACTGATGATGTATTTCAAGGCTCTAGAAAAACAATACTAAGTCAATCCCAAACCCATGAGATAGGAAGATATTTAAAAATTAGGGAAGAAATTAATGAGATATAACAATACATAAGATCAACTAAAAAATAGTTCTTTGAAAAAAAGTAAGTAACACTGAAAAGTCCTTAGCCAATGTGTCATAAACAACACACAGACAAAATAGAATGAAAGGGTATTATACAACAGACTACAATAAAATCTAGAACATTATTACAGCATAATTTGAAAATAGTATACCAAAAAGCTGGAAAACCTAGAAGAAATGGATAAATTTCTATGTGTATATGACCTACCAAAATCAAAACCAGAAGATGAAAATAGTAGTAGAGACCTACTACAAGTCCTGAAGATTTAACCCGGGCTTTTTCCCATGTTAGACACATGCTCTACCATACACTAACTGAAGTACAGTGCATTTTCTTTTAGAAAAATAGTTAATAACCTCAAGTAAGAATATTCTAATAATTAAGATGGATGTGGTGGTGCATACCTTTAATTCCAGCACTTGGAAGGCAGAGGAAGGTGGATCTCTATGAGTTTGAAGCCAGCCTGGTTTACACAGAGAATTCCAGAACAGCCAGGGATAAATAGAGAGATACTGTCTCAAAATTTTTTTAAAAATAATAAATTAATTAAAAACCAAAAATAATTGTTAGCTAATTAATTCAATATTAACAAAGTATGAATCAAAATTATGGAAAATCATGACCTACACATTATCTAATTTCACTTAATCTAAGATGTACTTTATACTTCCTAATAGATGAATACTGCTGACTAAATTATGACATGCAATTGGCTGAGACATATCCTAATTAGACATGAAAGTATTTTAAAATTAATATACTAGAGTATTTCTAACAGAGTTCCACTGGGCATCAAGTTCTCTCTAATTTTGTAAAATATATACATCCTACCAAGTATATGTTAAAGTTCAGTACAGAAGCATAGGAATACAAGAGCTCATATACTTTACACCAACAGTTAGTTCCTCCTAAAGAAGAAAAGAGACTCCTTACTCAAAGACAGAGATGAACGTAACACTGTTATAGTGCTGTTACCTCATCATTCTTAATGGACTCCAAACCTGAAGTGGTTGCCACTACTAAACAAGATTTTTCTCTTAATCGCTTTACTGTGTCGAACATCTGTGAAAAAGAGATGAAATATTAAGTTTGGTTAGACTGACCTGGAAGACAAAAATCACTAACCTGATTCAGTCATCTTGTCTCTAAGTGTCTTTTAGGTAAGCTACTTAGAAATGTATTATAAAAACAAAATTTACAAAGTGACCCTAACTGACAACAATAGTGCTGGTTAATAAGCCATCAGCTGAGTTAAACAAGTCTGCTGGCTGTTTGTCTGGGGCAGGGTGGGGGTGCAACACAGACTTGTTTGTAAATTTTTATGGGAACTCTTAACTCTGACTTAGCCTTTTCTAAATAACAAGAATTAGACAACAGCATACCACCAATCCAGTTTAAACATTTTTATTCATGTCCTCAGAATGAAAATATACCACCAGTCTCTGGTAATCCCTCTGACATTACCACCTGCCTCTGCCTCCCGAGTGCTGGGACTAAAGGCATGCGCCACCACTGCCCGGCGTTGTTTTTTGTTTTTTAAGTCAGGGTTTCTCTGTATAACATCCCTGGCTGTCCTGGAATTAGCTCTTGTACACCAGGCTAGTGTACACAGATTCTCCTGCCTCTGCCTCCTGAGTGCTGGGGTCAAAGGTGTGTACCACCACTGCCTGGCACATCTTGTATTTTTTTAGTGAGTATATTGACTGTATCAAGGCCACATCAAGTAGCAAACTATTTAAGTGTACATAAGTGGTACTCAAGTAAGGATGAATAACTTAATGATGCATTTATCAAAATGTGTTCTTGTCATTAAACAACACGTAACTGTATTAAAGCAGTTTACTTTCATAATATACCTGGAGTATCCATGTTATCATGTCCTTCTGGCCTTCTAATTGGGGGATTCCTTTGAGTTTTTCCAAAAGCATTTGTATATTCTGAGCATTCATGGCTGAACTTCCCAATCCTTTTTTAAAATACAAAAGTATATTAAAAGAAAATTATCTTCATAACCTTGTCCTAATTATATTTTTTAGTGCCTATCAGTCACATAATTGAAGTTTGTCAGCCAGTCTCCTACTACCTTAATATTTACTCATTTGTATATTTGTTTATTTATGTTTCTTCAGGCAGGGTTTTTCTGTGTAACTCTGGCTGTCCTGGAACTCCCTTTGTAGATCAGGCTGGCCTGAAACTCAATGATTCACCTGCCTCTGCCTCCCAAGTACTGGGATTAAAGGCGTGCACCAACACTGCCTGGTGTTTAATTTTTTAAAGGAAGAATCACATGAAAAATTAAGTACTAAATTAAACAACAGTATGAGAAAAATCACACATTTTAAGACTCTCTCTGCATCTCCCATTTGTAGTGCTAAGAGCTACCCTTTCTTTGTAGCCCTGGCTGTCTTGGAGCTTGGTCTGTCGAGGCTGGCCTAGAACTCAAAGAGATCCACCTGCCTCTACCTCCCGAGTGCTGGGACCAAAGGTGTGTGACTTTAAGAACTACTCTTAAAAATCTGCTCTTGCATTTCCTTTCTTTGCTCATTGTCTACACAAAGTACATGATGAGAACAACTGCAGAAATACTGAGTGAGAGATGTTATACTTGTATACAAAGAAGGTTAGTGGTATTTTCATTAATCTACAAAAATAATGTAAATAAAAATTGTGATTACTTTGCTTTCAAGTGTTGGTTTTTCAATTAATGTTTCAGGAATGCACTTTGAACAAAACTACCTTAGTGTGATAGCATTTTAATCTAAACATATCCTAGTCTTCAGGATTAAAAAGGAAATATTTTTGGTCAGACATACTTCACTCCTGACATACTACAACCACACATGCAGTAAAAACAACTGCAGTAGGCAATTTTTAGAATCAGTATACTGGAAAATACTAATTAAAAAATAAATATGCTAGGCAAATAAATCATTTAAGGGCTTTCTAAATTTTAAGGACCAGCAGATTTAAAAAAGTTCAAGGTCCAAACTTTTAATTACAAGCTGGCAATTAGCTAGAAGTTCGTTGGGAAATGATGCTTTAGCATACTTGAAGCCTTATGGTAGAAATCGAACGTCACTTCTTCTTCAGGAGCTTTCTGAAGCTGCTGCTTCTCTTCCAGCAAGCCCAGTGCCAGTATGTGGAATGCCTGAAGGAAGAAACAAGGGTCTCTAAAGGGCTTCTTTAACTGGAGGTACTAATATAAATAACCCAAAGAGAAAGACAACAATAAACAAAAATGGACAAAACTTACAAATAGCCAACAGAAAGAAAATTCATGAATATTATTAAAAATTCCCCAAATTAAGGAGATATGGCTTAAAGTATCACTTAAAAAGTGATTAAAGATTTGAAGTATAGTATAAACCACACTGCCAAAAGTGTTAGAAAACAGTCACCGGTATATTGCACTGGTGACAGAGAGAAAATAAACTAGTTTTACATTTTAAAAAAAAAAAATCTCTGTGATAACATCAGTCAAAAATGTAAATAAACAGACTATGTGCTCAGAATTGGTATAGCAAATACACTCATTTATGATCACAAAGATATTTGTACAGGATGTTCACTATAAACTGTGTGTAGTGCACACCTGTAATCTCATGCACTTAGAAGGCTCAGGTAGAAGCATCACCAGAGTCCACAAAATCAAGAGCAGCCTGAGCAACATAAACAGAACCTATCACAAGCAAGGAAACAAACAATCCATAAACAACGTTCATCTTAGTGTTCTTTGTTATAACAAAACTCACATCTAACTCCAATGTCTATTAATAAGAGAAAAGTTAAATGCATGATAGTATACCTACATAATGAGATATACATGCAATCAAGAATGACAAAGACCTTTATGTACTTATGTTGGTATAGTTTCCAGGATATGAAAACATTAATAGTTCTTATCTCCTAAGTAGGACACTGAGAGATCTGAGGAAAATTTTAACTGGAGTTCAAATAAAGATCTCCAATACTGAATATAGTACTGCAAATATTTATCGGTGTTACAAGTATTGAGATACAAACAGAGCATGAGCCTACAGACCAATAATAACCAACAGGGAATGTGAGGGTGGAGAAAAATGAATAGGTATTTAACAAATATATAGTTACAGTTACCACAAAGGAGCAAGATTAAGTAATTTATTAATTAGTGGTTCCAAGAAGCCAGGTATGATGGCTCATAAGTATAATTTCAGCCCTAAGGATGCTGAGGCAGGAGGACTGCCACAAGTTTAAGGCTAGCCTAGGCATAAGGAGTTTGAGTCTATCCTGTGCTACAGTATGTGACCCTGTTTCAAAAACCAATAAACAAAAAGAAAGAGTCGAAAGTGTAGCTTAGTGTTAGAGGTCTTGTCTAGCATATTCACGGACCTGGGTTCATTCCCCAGCACCAACCATAACCAAACCAAACAAAATAAATATATGTCTGTAAAAAGCATTATGTACCAGGCATTTGGTGATGCATGCCTTTCCCAGCACTCGGGAGGCAGACACAGAAGCAGAAGCAGGCAGATCACTGAGTTTGAGGCCAGCCTGGTCTACAAAGTGAGTTTCAGGACAGCCAGGGTGACACAGGAAAACACTGTCTAGAAATAAAATCAATCAATCAATCAATATATTTTAAAAAGAAAAAGAAAAGAAAAAAATGCATGATGCAATGGGATATGGACTTATCACTAACATGAGCATACTTCTTTTTTCCTTAACTCAGGAGAAGGAAGAAAGAGCCTTATTTGAATACAGTTGGAGAATAGAACCTAAGACAGCATAGGAATAGCTTATGTTCCAGAAGAACTCATCAACCAATGGATTCTGCTTCCCAGCAGCTTTGCAGGGAAGAGCACAGCAAAGGGCAGGGAGTGGAAGGTTAATTTCCCCTAGCACAACACAGCTATTGACTCATGAAAAGAGAAGGGTCCAGGCCCTGCCTTCCATGCTTGTGCTGTTTATGCATCTTTTTATGAGCTTTCATTTCCTTCTACATTTCCGTGTCCATCACCTGTTGTGGGATATTCTGTGAGCACCAAGTTTGCATTTGTTAATTAAATAAAATTAACTTTGGGTCAGAAGGCTGCATTGGCAA
The DNA here is from genome assembly GCF_943737965.1 of Phodopus roborovskii. Lineage (NCBI taxonomy): Eukaryota > Metazoa > Chordata > Mammalia > Rodentia > Cricetidae > Phodopus > Phodopus roborovskii. The sequence continues at coordinate 32,341,149 of NW_026126416.1, read as the reverse complement.
CTAACTGACAGAAAGTAATCATAGACTATCAGAGGACATCTGGGAGAGCTAGAGAGATGCAGGAAGTAGTAAGGTGGGGTTTGCAGTGGGATAATTTTTTCTGGTTTGGGAAGTGGAAGCACTGATCTTTCAGAAATGCCAGAAAGCTGATTGTGGCCCAGCCCCTTGGAGCTAGCAGGTTTTTACACCAGCCTTTTTTATCTTGAGTCTTATTTATAAAGAGAAAGATAGAGATTTGGTTAAAGCTACCTTTAGTGACAATGACAGAGCTGATGCCTGTGGGAACAGGATTCCAGTCAGGCTTTGACCTGGCCAGCTACTCGAGAAGCAGGCCAGTAACTGTGGAGTTGCAATTGCTGGCTGCAATAGCAGTAGATTAAGGCACAGCCACTGTTAAAACTGTAGTTTCATTTCTAGGCCTACCATGACAGAAGCCAGAGACTTCACAGGAGCAGGGGAAGGACAGGATAAGAAGGCCCACCTGGAGAGAAAGCTGGGGAATACCTGGAGAAGGATCCAAGGGCCAGAAGGAAAGAAAAGATTAGACAGGTGGTGAGCAGGCAAAATTGGACCCTCCAGGGCACATACAAATTTGGCCCTGGCTGCCCAGCAATGGGATTGTACATGTTCAGATGTCCCAGTCCTGACTCTCACTTCCTGGCTATCCCTAGCCTATCCTTTTTTTTTTTTTTTTTTTTTTTTGGAGTGTTTAAAACATAAATAGTTCCCAAGGATAAGGATACTAAAAACATGAGAATCTTGGGCCACAGTTAAACTATTTTAATGATTCCTAAGTATCATGTGTTTCTGATATGGTTCTGATTGACATTAACCTGGGGATTATTTTTCAGAGTTCACAAGAACTCAAAAAAAGCACTGCAGGTAAACATACCATTTGGAGCATTCCTTCTGTCCACAAATTAGAATCTGTGTCTACTGCCCGCTCAAATATGGTTCTGAGAATGTACATCATAATGTCACAGTCGAGAAGGTTGATTACTTTGCTAAAAGCAGGACAGAACTCAGGAGGAGGTGGCGGTGGCAGTGCTGTTAGGGAAGCAGAATGAATGGGGAAAAGAGACAAATGGGTACATTTTTATTTGAACTACCTTAGCATACATAATTGCAAACATGAAAATTAATAGTTTAAATGCAAAATAACATGTGATTTCTTTTGCTTTAAAAACATCAATGTCAAAGGAAATATAAATTGCTATACTAGTCTCTCAAAATAAATTCTACTTGCAAACAATTTAAAACATTGTCATTCATGTTGGCCACATCTTAATATGTAAACACAAAGAAGTTCTTTGTGTTTCCTTTAGTTGCCCCCCTCAAATTAACAAAGCAAAATAAAACAACCCACAGAAAAGTCAAAATATGTCAGTTCAGAATATCAATGTTACCTTCATCTTTATTTTCTTGTTTCCTCCTTTTCTTCTGCATATGTTCAGCCTATTAAAGAAAAAGTAACAACTATCATTACACCATGGAGAGGAAGCCTGGGTAGACTAGAGCCATATCCCATAATGGCAGCAAATAAAAGCAAGACAATGCTGGTAGTAACCAGCTTTCTCCTTCTCCTGTTTTTGTAAATTATTCAACTTCAGTAAAGATGAACAAAACCACCCATCACCTAAACCAAGTGGTCACGTATCCTTCTAGGACCAACAGAAACTATGAACTGATATTCTGCAGAATAGTCACTGTTGTAAAAAGCAAATAAAAGAGAGAGAGAAAAAGAAAGGGAGGGAGAGAGGGAGGGAGGGAGGGAGGGAGAGGATGAAGGGAGGGAGGGAAGGAGTAAGGAAGGAAGGATCCTAAAGAAACAAGTGAAGCATGCGACTGAAATGGAAGACTCGTCCTTGAACCATCTTCTCCTGTAACAACTATAAAGGACATTTTTGGTATAGTCAAGGAAACCTAACTATTGTCTACACATTAGATTACTGAATTCTTGGATAAGTTAACACCTCTATTAATGAGAGCCACCATGAAACTACTTTTCTGTATATTCAGAAAAACATACAGGACTTCAGGTATATTTACTGAAAAGGATATTTTTCCTACCTTGCTATGCTGTGTTTTAGAATAATGGTAAAAGTATGTATTGAAGTCTTTCAGTGATTCATCTTTCAGTTCATAAACTCCATGGCCTGATACACCTGGTTTCCTAAAGCAACAGAAAATAGAGATAAACAGCAGGTTTTGCTTTTCTTTTGTTTTGACAATATTGAAAACAAAGTAAAAATCTAAAATCTAATCTAAAATTCAAGATCCCTAAAAAAATGTAACTCAGAAATGATCAATTTAGTTGTTATTGTAATACAAAAAACATACACTGACTACAAAGTCCAGACAACAGTAACATTGTACTCTATCGTTACAAAATTCAAACAAATCATGGAAATTTGTTTTCTGCTAGCTATACCTGATAGTGTGTCCTACTCAGACTCCCATACTTCTCTTATAGCCTCTGGGTGCCTATTAACTATGGCACAAGACTTACAGTCAAATCTCAAGTGTTAGAGAGACACATCATTAATAACAAACTGTTATAACAATAGTGTGGAATCTTCTATCTAGTAGGAAAAGCACTAAGGCTAAAAGAGTATACCCTATTTGCTATGAACATTTGGCATCTTTGAGTTTCTGTCCAATTCTTAAGTTAAAAAATATCATTTCCCACTGCTATTGGAGAAAAAAGCCACATGCTATTTTATAAGTTATTTAAAACTAGTAGCATCATTCTAAACATAATACCATCACAACTCAAAACATACTATTAATATCAATTTTCCAAATGTCAAGAATTAATCCAATTAACATTTTCACTTTACAAACCACAAAGAGTGAAAGGATTATAAAATATGGTTAACTCCAGAGAAAAATCTAAGATTAGCTGTAAAATAAAAATTTATAAAGCAATAAATTAACAGCTTCAAATTATTGGGAAAGAGTTATCCGATAGTCTTAGTTTACTGTCTAAATTACCTAGACAAATTTCTCATTTACTTACCAAAGAACCTCATTTTATCAACAAACACATTTAATTATTTCATTATTAAACACAATCAGTTAGTCTAGTGCATCCTTCATTGGCATCCCTCTATGCTGCATTGTATTCTCGCTCCTCTAAGGTCTACAGAAAAGTTCAGATGTTCTACAAAGTATCAGACTATAAAAACAAGGAGCAGCCTATCTCTCAGACTAAACATAAATATTAAAAACACTTACTTAAATGTGGCCACTTTGTTTATGACATTCTCTAAGCCAGTTTCATTATTTTCCTGTTGGAACAACATTTTTGTCATTGTTACCTTCAGGTAATGAATTTTCCTTTCTTACTGTGAACTGAAACACATTTTAAATGTCATCTCTGAAGTATTACACACACAGTAAATTAAAAGATTAATTGCAATATTTATTAAAACTACATATGGTGCCAATATGTTGTAGGTAACTGATTTCTGCTTTTGCAAGTTAGCTCATGTAGGCAGCATGACATCCACATGCATGTCATGGCATGTGCACATATCTACTTCCACTCCCACATACACACACAAAAACTTAGATAAAATAATCATTGTTCTAGTTCATACTCAATTCTCAGAAGAGGAAAAAATAGTAAGACTCATAGCTCTGTTAAGAGAGCAGAATGACATGCTTCAGCTGCTGTCCTCCAGGCTTCAGAAGCTTGTTCTGAGACACACGGCAAGACAGCACAGCCAGACTTGTGCTTTTCGTGCTCTGTCTCTTTCTCTTTCTTCTGTCTCCATCGCTACTCACTTTCCTCACAGGGTCTTGCTCTATAGCTCCAGATGGTCTGGAACTCCAGAATTCTGGGATTACAGGCATGTACCACGGTGTGTAGCCTGCCCACTTGCTTAATTTGTTTCCCTTTCCTTCTTTGTTTTCACGTAATACTTGTTCATTTTTATGAAACATATCACAACGATTTCATATATGTATACAGTGTATAACTATCAAATCAGGGTAACTGGAATTACCTAGTCTTCAAATATTTTTCAGTTCTCTGTGTTAGAAAACTTTAGACTCTCTCTCTTTTTCTTTTTAGTTATTTTGAAATATATCACTTGGTTGTCAAGTACAGAACAGTAGAACTAATTACTCTTCCTACCTAACTACACTTTGCTACCCACTATTTAATCTCTATCTGATCTCCCTGACACCCTTAGTTTCTAGTGACCAATATTCTGCTTGCTTCTTCTATGAGATCAGATTTTTTTTTTTTTGGTAGGATGCTTCCACTCATCTTCCTTTGCTTTTTCTTTCACAGAAAGCAGGCTTGCAGAATACTCCAATTGCTCCCCTGGTGTTTCCTAGTCCCCATACCATTTTCTGTAATAAAATCTTTATGTTTTGTTTTCTGACCTGCTTCCCAGGAGATCCACATTAACACATGGCTCCAACAGTCTCAGGTTTTCAGATTGCTTTGACTTCCTCTGCCAAAATCTTATTTTAAAGTAAACAAAAATTTAAGAGCATTTCCCTAAAACTAAAAACTACAAACTGAAAGGTAATTTGACTTGCAACTGTAAGATAAAAACTTCCAATTAAAAAAAGAAAAACAGAAAACAAACCAAATCAAACCAAATGACAATAAAAATCCAAACTCCTCCAATCTTGAGAAGAGGAACTGAAAAGTAAATTTAGGGGCTAGAGAGATGGCTCAGTCCTTACAGGGGTCCCGGGTTCAATTCCCAGTGCCCATATGTTGGTTCACAATTGTCCATGGCTCTGGTTCCAGGGGCTCCAACACCCTCTAGGAACACCAGGTATGCATGCAGTACACTTGGAAACATACAGGCAAAACACCCTTACACATAAAATAAAAAATTTAAATAAAAATTTCTTTAAAAGAAAAGTAGACTTACATTCTCAGGTAGGTTTCTGGCAATGGCACTGTGTGGCATAGGCTCAATGCAAAGCAAGTGAGTAATCTCTCTCATTATGACTTCCTCTTTGGTAACATTTCCCACTCCTGGTACATAACGTTCTCCTAACACAATAAAAAACAAAAACAGAAAATTTCATTCATTTCTATTTAAATTTTGTTCTAACAGATATACCTAAGCACTGCATTAAATTAAGTTTACAACAAAAATTATTTCAATATTTTCCCCAAATCAAACAATAAACTATTTATTGAAAGAGAGAAATCATTCAGAATCCAGCCCTTATTTTAACTTACTGTAAGCCAAAACTGGGAAGCTGAGAAGGAGAATCACAAACTGAAAGGGTTAGTCTGGGTCACATAACAAGGCCAGGTTTCTAAAATCAAGCCAATAGGTTGGAGAGGTGGCTCAGTAGGCACCAGTGTGTTTTTCTCTTGCAGAGGATCCAAGTTCTATTCCTAGAGGCTCTATCAGGACATTCACAACTGCCTCCTGACCCAGTTCCATGGGACCTAGTGCCTCTGGACTAAAAGAGCACCTACACTCACATGCACATACACATATCCACTCCTACATTAAAATTAAGTAAAAAAAAAAAAATTGTTAAGGTCAGGCATGTCGGCACACATCTTTAACACAAGCATGCAGGAGGCAGAGCCAGGCAGATCTCTTGGAGCCAAGCCTGGTCTACAAAATGAGTTCCACATAAACCAGAGCTACATAGTTAAGACCTTGTCTCAAAAGGAAAAAGAAAACAACAACAACAAATCCAAAAGGCTTTTATACATAGTAAAGCACAAACATAAAGACTAGAGTTTGGAGTAACAAGCCAGGTGGCTCACAAACATTTCAGCTCTAAGGGACGATGTCATCTGTCTTCCACAAGCATACGTAAAAATACACGCAGACACACGTGCCTGTGCACTCAGACACACAGATAAGCACACATAAACACAGGCAGAGAGACAGAGAAAAGATAAATGCATAAAAAAGAATGAAATGAAAACCGAAAAATAAAATGAATGGTTTATACGATATAACAACATTATATATCAAGCCCAGGGGTCACATATACTAGGCACATACATACTCTACCACTGAGTTACATCCCCAGGTTACAAATACATAAACAAAATCTCCCTCACAAATAGAGATTAGAAATTGCTAAATTAACTATAGTAAAGTCGCTAGTGTCAAAAATATCTAATTCCCACTGTTTCAAGACTTAAAAAACATTTGAACATATGCACCCCTATTTTTTATTATGTAAATATATATATATTATATAAATGTTTAAGTATGTGAGCATGTGATATGCAATTGTGTGTGTGCACATGTGCAGACCAGAAATCAATGTCAGGGGTCTTCATTGGGGGCCGTGCTCTTCACCTTATTTCTAAGATAGGGTGTCTCACTGAATCTGGAGCTCACTGGTACAGTCAAACCTGCTGGCAAACCTGTTCTTTAGGGATCCTCCTGTTCTGCTCTCCTCAGTGCTGGGATTACAGGTGTGTGCTGCCTCCCTCCCTAGCTTTTACATGCATATTGGAGAATTCAGGCCTTCACGCCTGCACAGTAGGCATTTTACCAATGTGAGCCACTTCTCTGGTCCTACTGAAATTTTCATTGACATACATTCATTAACATAGTAGTGGGCTTCATAAGGACAATTTCTTTTCACTGTATTATGTGGTCTGACCTTATCCATCTCCCATCCTATCCCATTTCCTTCCCACTAGTCTCCTTTCTTCATCCCCCTCCACTTTGCCTTCATGTCCTGTATGTTCACCACTAGTTTTCAACACTGTAACATACAAAGACCTATGACATCTGTAAGAGATACTTTTAGATATTCTATAAATCATACACATTCCACAAAGAATGTTAAGTGATTTACTTCTAATAACTTATTTTCACATTAGTAAATTTTATAATTTAATTTATAATTTTCATATACATATGTATTTTACCAAAAGGGTATCCCACAGGATCATAGAAGCAACGTTAGAGTAGGTTCATTTCACACTGTATGGAATAGGAATATGAAACTCAAAGATTATATAGCATTTTCTTAATATCTGAAAGCAAGGCCAAGATTTCATCCAACTTCTAATCCAAATATTTTCTGCTTATTTATATTTTTCCCATTATAAGCTGGAAAAAGGCCTTGAAAGATGGCTCACTAGTTAAAAGCCTTTACTGTTCTTGCAGAGGAGCCAAGTTTTGTTCCCAGCACCCCCCACATGGTGGCTCACAAACATCTTTCTCTCTCTATTTACAGAGTAATTTGCAAGAATGACATGATAAAAAAAAATTTAACTTAGACCCAGGATACATTAAAATTTCATGTATACATGTAAACATTGTCAATAAATAAGTAGATTAATAACCTAGACTGATATGAGTTAACAAAGACTTAAATGGCAACCAGGGAACTGCATGGGACTGACCTATGGCAGTTGTATAGCTTGGTCTTCTTGAGGGAATCCTAACAATGGGAGCAGGGACTGTCTTTGACTCTTCTTTTGGCTTTTGGGACCCTATTCCTCATACTGGGCTGCCTTGTCCAGCCTTAATACAAGGGGACGTCCTTAGTCTTACTGCCACTTGACATGCCATGTTTGTTGATGTCCATGCAAGGCCTGCTCTTTTCTGAACAGAAATGAAGGAGGAGAGAATTGAGGGTGGGGTGACTTAGAGGAGAGGAGGGAGGGAAACTGCAGTCAGAATGTAAAATAAATCAGTTAAAAAATATTATCTGTGTTTCTAGTCAGTTCACATACCTCTACCTTTCAAAGTCCGACAATTAAAAATCAGGCATAAAAATTAAGAGGTTACTAGGCATGTAGTTTGGGGGCTAGAGCACTTGACTAACATGTGAAAGTCCTTGGGTTTGATCTCTTAATACTGAGGAAAAAAATATGCAAGGTTCATTTTTTTTTTTTTAAGAGAACTTTCTAAATCTATTCATCACACTGGTACATTAATCTCTGACATTTTATGTAGCATTTGGAACAGAAGACAATTATCAATTATATTTTGTTAACATTCTCTAAAAAGTAATTTCATTTTAAAACATTGTGTGGGCTGGGGAGATGGCTCAGCAGTTGGGAGCACTAGCTTCTCATCCAGAGGACCCAGGTTCAATTCCCAGCACTCACATGGCATCTCACAACTGTCTGTAACTCCAAGATCTGACACCCTCACACAGACATATATTCAGGCAAAACACCAATTCACATAAAATAAAAATTGATATAAAAATTTTTTGTTTTAATCTTACCCACAATATAGATGAGGACCTGAAGCATTTCTTCTATTAATGTATTATACTGTTTAATCAAATCCTATAGAATTAAAACAAATAGTTACATAAGAACACAAAACTCCATCAATTCTGCATTTCTTGATTTGACTCATGGCCATCCAGTCTAGAATTTTCTTTAGAACACAGCAATAACTAGGTGCCAAAGCTCCCACTTGACATACACTCAATAGCAGCTGTTAGAAAATGTCATTCTTTATTGTCATGATCTCTACCTTATTTGTCCTAAATCAACAAATTCTAATGTTTTCCTTTCTCTATTATTAGCTTACTTCTAACAGTAAGAGAGAGTAAGAAAGTGGCTTAAAGCAGATGCCCTAAGTGCTGTAATTTTAAAAGCAGTTTGAGAGAGAAAGACGCTACGTGACAATAGTTCAAGTGGAGGGGTTTTTTATTAAGGGAAAAGGATCGTAAGAAAGGGAAAGGGGAGGGGGGAGACAAGTGGGAGAGAGAAGAGAGGAAAGAGAAGCAGAGAGAGAGAGGAACAGACAGAGAGGGGAAGAGAAAGAGCGAGGAGAGGATGGGAGGTGGTCAGGGCCCTTTTAAAAGAGAACACAGTGAATAGGTACAGGTGGTGCTCATAGTGACAGCAGCTGAGGGCATATCCTATCATACATAACTCCAAAGGCAGGCCAGTACAAATGCCTAGATACTAACACTAGGTATGGTAAGACATAAGCTCTACTGACAAAATCAGTTATTTTCACTAAGTGTAAATGACTAAAAATTAATTTTTTCTATAGCTTATTCTTTGGGCCTTTGTAGGTGACTTCTAAGTTAGAAGAATAAAGTAATGGAATTTAATAAATTTAAAATAGTCAGTGTTGCTGGGTGATAGTGGTATGCTTTAATCTTAGCACTCAGGAGGCAGAGGCAGATCTCTAAGTTCAAGGCTAGCCTGGTCTTAGAGCAAATTCCAGGACAGCCAGGGTACACAGAGAAACCTGTCTTGAAAAAACAAAAAACAAAAAACAAAAACGCCAGGGTTATTTTATGAACTAGTACTTCAAAGATTAAAATAATACCGAGGTGATATTAAAAACCCCATGCTAGCCAAGCAGTGGTGGTGTACTCCTTTAATTCCAGCACTTGGAAGGCAGAAACAGGTGGATCTCTGTAATTTCAAGGCCAGCCTGGTCTACAGACCAAGTTCCAGGACAAGCTCCAAAGTTACAGAGAAACCCTGTCTCGAAAAGACAAAAAACAAAAACATGTTATCAGAGATGTGAATGCACCGATCTGTTAATACTTATTAAAAGCCTTAAGGAAAAAAAAGTGGCTTTATTAATCAAATTTACATATAAAATTTACCTTAAATAATTAGACAGTATTTAATACTTGTGTTACAGACGTTTGCAATATCAAAACTAGGAAAAATTTAGTAATGAGACAAAAGATAATGCTTTCTGCATGCAATGCAACTGCTATATAGCCATTAAAAGTTATATAGGTCTGGAATTTATTCAGTTACAACAAAACAATCCTATCTAATATTGTGTTAAATGCAGGCTACAAATTATAAAATGGCACTAGCACAATAAAGCTTTTGCTTTAAAAACAAACAAGCCAGTTGTGATGGCACATGCCAGTAGGAATTTGGTGGAGGAGGAAGAGGCAGGAGAATCGCAAGTTTGAGGCCAGCCTGGGGTACACATTACAATAAATAAATAAATACAAAATACCTGGCACTTTATTTCCTGAAGGCAGTATGTTAAATGACATTTCTTTTCTTTCTTGATCTATATAGAGCCTAAGTTTTCTAGAGTGAAAAGGAAGTATGTATGTTTGTGTATCTGTGCATTCAATGAGCACACGTTTGGAGACATAGTTGTTCCAGAGTATGGGATGCACCATAGTCCCTAGACATCTAGGACATCCCAACCAGGGCACTAAAACCCAAGGATTTTCAAGTCCCTTATAAAATGATATAGTACCCATCCATGTATGACCTATACACATCATGTCACATACTTTAAAAGCACTTCTAGATTACTTATAATACCTAATACAAATGTAAATGTTATCTAATTAGTGGTTGTATATCACTGTTTGAGGGAAAAGTTTACACACTAGTATAGACACAATTCTAAAAAATCTGATCCCTAGTATGAGATTATCTGTAGATGCAGAATCCAGATAGGAAAAGCAAACTGTGTACACAAAAAATATGCTTTTAAAATATAAGTAAAACAGTGACAATGATATTTCCTTTGGAATTAATTCACACTAATCTCCATTTCTTACCTGGTCTTTTGTGGATACGGTCTTGTTAAAAGCATCAGCAAGTTCATACCTCTGAAGTACCAGTAACAAGAACTTGTTAGGATCCATCATAGATGCTCCAATCTGTGAAAGCAACTGAGTGTCACATTTTTGTGTATTAAATGGAGGAATACATGTCTCTAATAGACCCTTCAGAAAATTACAAAATAATTTGCTGTTCTATGCTGTCATGTTCAGTTAATGGTGAGACAAACTCAAGTTAAAGACAGTAATTCCTCTTATTTAAAAAATAAAAAATAAAAAAGGAAAAGAAAATCTAATGGAGAGAAATGTAAACAGGTACCTGAAGCATGATGATATCTTTATCATACATCTCTTCCCTGCACTTAACATCCTGGTAATAAAAAACCTGTAAGAGAAATGGTAGACAGACTCTAAAGGAATTTATTTGAAACAAAAATCTCCTTTTGTCATGTATTGCATCTGTTTACATGGCAATGGGCCAGTGTGTGTGTGTGTGTGTGTGTGTGTGTGTGTGTGTGCTGCCATTTGTGGTCATTTTGGTGTTCAAGGGCCATGCTGCCACCTGGGGTCATGGTAACATTTGGGCCTCAGCTACTAGAGGGAAGGAGTGGCCATGTCTGGGTCTGTGGCCCAGCAACAGCCAAGATCTGAGTTATGTCTGTGACTCCTGTTACCACCGAGGGCTGTGAGGATGCCCAGGGTATAGATAGCTACTTGAGACTATGTTGGTGTCCGAGAGCCTTGCCAGTGATCCGGGTGGCCTGTGCTGTTACCAGGGACACGGTGATGTATGGGCCTGAGCTGCTGCCAAGGGCCATGTCTGGGTCCATGGTCCTGCTGCAGCTGGGGTCTGTTGCTGAGAGCCTTTATCGTTCATTACAGAAGTAGCAATTAATATTCAAGGTGTCAACCCACCAGAATTAACTTCTGATGGAGGAAACTTGCCTTGCAAAACCTAAAAGAAATATAGACTCAAGAATATCTGTTTTTTCTGCCAGTAATTTTAAATGTGCTAGTTGCATTCTTTCCCTAACTTGTAAATATGTGTTTGTCTCATAAATACATCACAACCTACTGGGCATTTTTATCTATGGATTGTTAAGAAGGTGGCTCTTCCTTAGCTATAATGTCTAGTTGGTATTAATAATGCTAGCCTATACAGAACTTTGAAGAATAAAACAAATACAAAGAAATGCTGCCCAAGTCAGGAGTTATAAGTTTCCACTAAGAGCAGTCCTAGAGCACAGCTTATGAAACAGCTCTAATTTTCACAGCTGCCAAGATAGCTGTATACTATCAACTGATATAAAAATTTAAAGTAGCTTTTACATCAGTGTAGGTGATTTGCTAATTGGATTTTAAGATAAACTATTACCAAAAGAATACAATCTTATTGGAACACTCCTCCACTGCTGGTGGGAGTGCAAACTCATACAGCCACTTTGGAGATCAGTATGGCGGTTCCTCAGGAAAATGGGAATTAGTTTACCACAGGACCCGGCAATCCCCCTCTTAGGCATATACCCAAAGGATTCACATCAATGCAACAAAGACATCTGTTCAACTATGTTCATAGCAGCACTATTTGTAATAGCAAGAACCTGGAAGCAACCTAGATGCCCTTCAATTGAAGAATGGTTAATGAAGATGTGGCACATCTACACAATGGAATACTACTCTGCAGAAAAAAACAATGGTATCTTGAAATTCGCAGGCAAGTGGATGGCACTTGAAGAAACCATCCTGAATGAGGTAACCCAGTCACAAAAAGAGGAACACAGTATGTACTCACTCATATATGGATTTTAGACCTAGATCAAATGATCACCAGCCTATAATTCACATCACCAGAGGAACTAGGATACAAGTTGTATTCTAAGAGATTCATATAAAGTCCCTCACAGAACTGGGAAGGGACAAGTCCCCCAGACCTCAGGTATAGTGGGGGAGGACAGCTAATGGAGAGAGAAGTAGGAGAAAATGAGAGGGAGGAGAGGAAGGCATGTGCGACCAGGAGGATTGAGCCTGGTTAGGAATGGAAAATAGGAAAGAGAGAGAGAGACAGAGACAGAGAGAGAGAACATAAAAGAGGGAGCCAATATTGGTTTGAAGATAAAGTTGAACACAAAGAAAGGTCGAGGGAACTACAAGACTGCTCCCAACTAACAATCTCAGCTTCCGTGGAAAGGCTATTATAAATGCCCTTCCCGGAGAGTGAGATCAACAACTAACTTCTCCATGGAGTCCTCAACTAATGCCTGTTGAAAACAGGAGCAAACACCCATACATAAACACTGAGTCAAACTAGAACCCAGAAGCAGATGGAGAGGACAAGACCATGCGGTAGAAGTACATAGAGACAGCTTACCTGAACAAGGAGGAGCTAAGGGCCACTAGACTGATAGCTGGGAAGCCAACAGGGGTCTGACTCGGACCCCCCCTGAATATGGGTCTCAGCCAGAAGGTCTGAGCAGTCTAAGAGACCTCAGACAGTGGAGCCAGGATGTATCCCTGGTGCACAAAAGGACTTTGCAAACATATCCCCCATGGAGGGATAACTGCCTTATTCTAGAGATAGGAGAGAAGCCCTAGTCCCTACTTCACAGGACCTGTCAGATCTACATGACCCCAACTGGATGGCATTCCCCTACATATTGTATTGTGGTGGGGGGTTGGGAGGGGAGGGTGTTTAGAGTGCATGGGAGAGGGTAGAGAGGGCAAAAGGGAGGGAAGGAGGGAGGGAGGGCTTGGGGGGAGGGAGGGAGGGAGAGGGAACTGGGATTGACATGTAAAATAAAAAAAAAAAAAAAAAAAAAAAAACGCTTTGACTCCAAAATTTAAGTTGAAGAACAAGTTACTGGGGAAAAGTATTTCTATTTTTGTTTCCACAGAAAATGAAAAGATGTGGATTCCTTCCAGACTAATGTGGTTTGATCACACCAGACCGCCTGAAACAGAGTACAAGCTGATCCTACATTCCAAACAGCTGGACAAAACAGCCCTACAGACTACAGCTAGGATATCTGAATCTTCTTCGAATCCCCCAAGACAGCGCCCCTTACCAGCAGGAAGTAGTTTGGAAAGAACGACGCCCAAATTCCCAAATATTGTGTATAAATGTTTGTTTTCATTTAATTGGACTTTGTTATATAAAATTAAATAAAAAATACTCTATATGCATAAAAAAAAAAAAAGAATACAATCTTATTTACTAGGACACGTAGCCAGCTGTGTGATTTGTTGAGCCAAGGTAAATAGTGCAAAGTAACTTAATTGTAGTGCCAGGGACAGTAATTAACTCCTTGCATGAATTTCTAGCCTCAGTTTTATGGCCTTTGTTCAGACACCACAAGGCAAGATTCCCTTACTGGCCAGGGCTAGCTACAAAATATAAACTTCATAGCCCCAAGAAAGAGGTCTATGGTGAAAGGTTATACTCAATATAGAGAAATATATTTTAAGAGTAAAATGCTTTTAATGTCACTGTGCCTTACAGAGTGCTGAATGGGCCCCTCTGCCATCCCTTCCCATTCTCCCCACCTACCCCCTCCATGCCCTCATCCCTGTTCTGTCACTGCATTCTCTCTGAGGACATATTTATTTGTTTGTTTTTTAAATATTTATTGATTTACTGTACTTTGGGGTTTGCCTGCATGTATGTCTGTATGAAGGTGTCAGATCTCCTGGAACTATAGTTACAGACAGTTGTGAACTGCCATGTGGGTACTGGAAATTGAATCTTGTTCCTTTGGAAGAGCAGTCAGTGTTCTTAATTACCGAGCTATTTCTCCTACCCTGAGGACACATTTGTAAAAGTCTCCAGTCTGAAAAAGCCTGGCCTTATTGACCACTAACCACAAGGCTACCTCTATAGATAAGATAGCAAAAAAAAAAAAAAAAGACTTCTTTTGCAGCTGCAATTTGCAGCCCAGTAGTTAGGGAGTTGACTGAAAGAAAGTGCTCTTTTCTTACTATCTGGATTTATTGCATTGTGAATTGTTGGAATGACTCTGTTTTTTATCATTTACTTAAGAAATGGTATTTGAGCCAGGCAACGGTAGTGCACACCTTTAATCCCAGCACCAAAAACAAACAAACAAAAATGGTGAATGTCTACAAGATTGTGTGGGTCTTTATAAACTGGGTAGAAAAAAGGGAGTGAGCAGAAGCTGGAAGAGAAGCTGGCATAAATTAGCAGAAATGTAAAAGGAGGGCCGTAGAGATGGCTCAGCAGTTAAGAGCACTGACTGCTCTTCCAGAGGTCCTGAGTTCAATTCCCAGCAACCACATGATGGCTCACAACCATCTATAATGAGATCTGGTGCCCTCTTCTGGCCTGCAGGAACACATGCAGGTGGAACACTATACATAATAAATAATCTTAAAAAAAATGTAAAAGGGCCTCTCGGAGCAACTCCGAACAAAGGAGACTTGACTATCCACGTGGGACCACCTGTAATTTCCACCGGCTTGGTCCCTGACCCCGCCTCCAGTCCTCTGCTGGAGTCCCAGGCCCCTCCCAGAGATCCGCCTATCTCAGCGGGTCCACTTGGAGTTCCTGCAGGCAAGATCCTTGACCCCCAAATCCGGGCCCCTGCAAAAGAACGAGGTCTCAGCTGGAGAGCGCCAGTTTCCAGTGAGATCCCACTACCCTGCAAAACCTTCTCAAGTTCCAGCCCAGCCCTCGTCCTCTTCTGCCGGCTATTGGCCAGAGAAAATGAAAAGATGTGGATTCCTTCCAGACTAATGTGGTTTGATCACACCAGACCGCCTGAAACAGAGTACAAGCTGATCCTACATTCCAAACAGCTGGACAAAACAGCCCTACAGACTACAGCTAGGATATCTGAATCTTCTTCGAATCCCCCAAGACAGCGCCCCTTACCAGCAGGAAGTAGTTTGGAAAGAACGACGCCCAAATTCCCAAATATTGTGTATAAATGTTTGTTTTCATTTAATTGGACTTTGTTATATAAAATTAAATAAAAAATACTCTATATGCAAAAAAAAAAAAAAAAATGTAAAAGGATAAAGAATGTAGGAAAAATATGAATGTAGGAAAATGAGGAAGAAAAGGAATATAAAAGAGAATTGGAATTAGAATTGAGACAATTAAATCTAAGAAATGATAGACAATTCGGACAGAAGAATTAGAATAGAGACAGAAGACACAATAAAGAGACATGGATAGAAATAAAGTATTGTGAGCAGATTCTTTTTCCTTAGTTCTCAGATCCTGGTTTCTTCACTTACTGTAGGTCTCATTTTGAACCCTGAGGTTTTTAAGGCTGGCCCTTAAAAGCCCCCATTAGTCTGTGATGATGTTCATGGCCTCATTTGCCACAGGGGGGTCTCAGGAACCATGCCCATTGAAATCTGAGGGCTGTGCTGAGTCAACCCTGCCCCTCACTGGCCCTGGGATAGGTGGCCCTGCCCCTCACTGGTCACTGCATCAAGAAAGTTGTGCCCCCCTCTTACTCAGGAGACATGTCTTTACCCCTCACCACAGTTGTGGGAGAGCTGGCCCCTTAAGCATGGGCCTAAGAGAGCTGACTTGCCTGAGTGAGGCAGTGCCAGTGGCCAGGAAAGACCCACATCCTAGGCCTTGGGGTTACTCCACCCTAACACCTACCCCATCTATGATCTGCTGGAGTTTATGGGACTGGTCCTGCGGAATGGTAACTGCAGGAGCCCCATGACTCAGGGCAATAGCAGGACATCCAAGATGCACTTTGGTGAGGATCTAGTGATGATAGTGTGCCAGAGCCCTTGAACCAGCCCAACAGTTCACTGCAATGACTATTGTAGGTGGAGCTAATTGGACCAAAAGGGTAAATAGTGTGACATACTGAAGCACCCAATGCCACCAGGATAAATGAAGAAATGTTGGAACGATGAAGGAGCAAGATAGATTCCTTTGTTGTTGTTTGTTTTGTTTTTAATTGATTTGGGGGATGATGCAGGGGTGAAGGAAGAATATGGAAAAATTGGGAGATATGCAGGATTGAGGTGCATGATATGAAATTCCCAAAGAATCAATAAAGAATTATGTTATTAAAAAAAAAGTCTGGCTAGGCAGTGGTGACACATGCATTTGATCTTAGCACTTGGGAGGCAGAGGCAGGTGGATCTCTGTGAGTTTGAGGACAATCAGAACTATTATAAAGAGAAACCTTGTTTCAAAAAACAAAAAACAAAAACAAACAACACGACAAAAAAAATGTCTGTTCCCTCATCTTTTGGGAAAAGCACTTCTCCCTATTTCCCTAAAATAAAAGGAGAAATAATGAAGGTAGTCATTGTTGTTGTTTTTAAATGGTGCTGGGGACTGAACCCAGAATTGTACACAACGATTTTAGCACTGAGTTATGGTCTCAGGATATAGGGTAGTCTTAGATTAGGGCAGATGGTGAGAACTTACCTCTAATATTCCATGACTACCATAGAAACAACAAAAACAACAGAAAGAAAAAAAAAAAAAAAAAAGAGGCAAATGGGGAACTGGAGAGATAGCTCAGAGACTAAAAGCAAAATAGCTACCCTTCCAGAGGACCTGGGTTTGATCTCCAACACCCACATGGAGGTTCACAACCATCTTTAACTCTAGTCCCAGGATATATGATGCCCTATTCTGATCTCCTATAGGCATTGCATGACATAATATGGTGCTCAGACAAGCAGAGAAAACACCCATACGCACATACAAATATAAAATGAAAATAGGACAGAGGTGGAAAGACTCAATATCTCAAACTGAGATAAACCTTAGAAAAAGGATAAGCTAATGGGAGACCCCTTTGCTACTATTGGCTCTCACCTACCTACTCAATCATCCTAGCGTCTTATAATTCAGATGGGATAAATGGTAAACAGAAAAAAAGAGAAACACTTAGATCCCCAGAACTTTCATACCTAAGAGCTTACACAAGAGAATAAAAAACAAATATTTGCCAAACTCTGGGGGGCGGGGGGGGGGAATGAACTAATTCATAGATGTGTAGAACAGACTGTGTGCCATACCTGGCTAATGAGAGAGAGCCCATTTCTTCGCCACATCTCAGCAACAACCTGGGCCACCAACACCAGACAGCGCAGAGGGTACTCCACTAGGACCTCTACTTGAAAGCCCTCCTGAAACACAGTGAGGTCAGCTTCATCATTTCTCACACTACACATGCCTTGACAAACGCAAGAGGTCGGTAAAATGGAAGAGCTTGCCCTCCGTGCCTTTCCGCATGATACATTCAGCTGTGAAGTGACTAAATGTGACTACTCAGAGGGTTAAAAACACGATTTCTTTCCCACCCACCAATGGAGATAAAGAGGACATTAACAACTCAATACTTAAGAGTCACTTACAAAAGGCACAAATTCATGCAGTCTTGAAACAGCACCTAGTCTGCTCAAACGTACATGAAGACCTAAATCATTTTTAAAAGAAGAAAAAAGAAAACAGGAAAGCAATTAGTTGGATTATTTAAATGTATTTTCACTAGAATTGAGAATGTATGTGAGAGTGCATGCCTAGCATGGAGGAACCCTTAAATTCAATCTCCAACCCCCACATGACACACACACACACACACACACACACACACACACACACACACACACTCTTACTAAGATCATAAATGATAATCCAAAATGAAAACATTTAACTTCTAATTCTGAAATACAGTATTAAAAACACAATCTTATATTGTGCAACATCTTACATTGTATATACATCACATAGTACTAAAAGTCTGCTTCTCCAGATGTTTATTTCACTCTTAAGAAATATCAAAAGGGTCATCAAGATGGCTCAGTGAGTAAAGGTGCTTGCTGTCAAGTCCAGTGACCTGAGTTCAATTCCCAGAACTCACATGGTGGCAGGAGAAAACGAACACCCATAAGCTGTCTTCTGAACACCATATACCCACCATAGCACATTGCTCCCCTCTCACACATAATAGAAATAAATACACAAATGTAATTTAAAAGATAAAAAAAATCAAAACCATTGAAATCTCATCTGAATGTTGGCATAAAGTGATATAAATGAACACTGATAGAAAAGTACCAAGTTGGTCCTTATGTAAGTATAAAACATAAGTAAGCCTCCTTGGATAAATATTATGGTGACAGCTCTCAAAGCACAGACATAATGACAGTCCTTAACTCCAGTATCTAATGGGATCATATGGAACAAAAAAAAAAGAGAGAGAGAGAGAAATACTACTACTTAAGAGTATCTAGAAAATTATCAGAAATACATACATAGAAAATCACTCACCAGCAAGAGTTCTAGAGAGTGGAAGGTGTATGCTTACAAGGTCCTCTGATACTTTGTAGGACTTAGTTTCCAAAATATGACCACACAATTGTACTACTGTCTTGGTACTAGACATGAAATTTGTACTGCATCTCATTACAGCTTTGTGACATTCTTTATAAGCCACTAGTAACAGATCTTCCTATGGGAAAAGAAAAATACAAATATGTTGACAAGTTAGCCACTTTGTCACCTACTACTTAATAAATATTAAATACAAGTACCAAAAAAAAAATTGTTCTATGTAGTTCCAGGCTACCTCCATAGGATGTAAAACCAGAGGAAATATAAACATTTAAAATCAGAGCAAAATTTGTAAGCATCACTTCAAATGATATAAATTAATATGTAAAAAAGGAGAAGAAAAAGTACATTTGGGAAGACATACTTTTTCAGTCGGCCCTAAAAGAAACCACAGAATTTGTCTAGGGATGTAACTCAGTGGTAGAGCTTTGACATAGCCTGTGTGAGGCCTCTGGAACGCTGACGGGACAGAAAGACACACACATGCACGTGCAAGCACATGGGTGTGGGGGCTATTTTCTACAGCTATGGAAAGGTAACTCGCAGAGCGCAAGTTTCTTTTCTTTCTTTCTGTTCCTCCCCCCCCCCCTTTCTAGTTTTCTTTTTTTGTTTTGTTTTTCGAGACAGGGTTTCTCTGTGTAGCTTTGGAGCCTATCCTGGAACTATCCTGTCCTGGAACTATCCTGACCAGGCTAGCCTTGAACTCACCTGCCTCTGCCTCCCATGTGCAGGGATTAAAGGTGTGTGCCACCATGCATGGCCCAGCATTTTTTTTTTAAAGATTTATTTATTTATTATGTATATAGTATTCTGTCTGCATGTATGCCTGCAGGCCAGAAGAGGGCACCAGATCCCATTACAGATAGTTGTGAGCCATGTTGTGGTTGCTGGGAATTTGAACTCAACATCTTTGGAACACCAGCTAGTGTTCTTAACCACTGAGCCATCTCTCCACCCAACCCCACCCCACTGCCCTTTTTGGTTTTCAAGACAGGGTTTTTCTTTTTTTTGTTTAACAGAGAAGCTGTCCTGGAACTTACTCTGTGGACCAGAATGGCCTTAACTCACAGAGATCCACCTGCCTCTGCCTCCTGAGTGCTGGGACTATGTGTGCACCACCACACCCAGTAGATGTTTCTAATACATGTATCTTTAGGTTTGATCCCTCATACCACATACACAAAAAAATTTAAGAATTGGGGAAAATGAGGAGATATTCTAAGAAAAAGAGCTTAAAAAAATAGAAAGAAAAGAAAGAAAAATAAGGGAATCAAAGGTTTTATGAATGGAGTAACTGAACATTAAACTGGAAATACTGCAGTATGTAAATATATTGACAGTGTCTGAAGAGTAATAGAGTCAATATATTTTTTAAGAATTAATGTGGGTCACCAATGGTGAAGAAAGAAAAGGGCAGTCAGGCGGTGGTGGCGTATGCCTTTAATCCCAGCGCTCAGGATACAGAGGCAGGCTGATATTGTGGTTTGGTAAGGATCAGAAAAAACAGATAGGCTGAATAGATGTTTATTTAGGGAGAAATAACTTACAACAGAGACAGATAAACACCAGCAGGTTCCTGGTCTCAAGGATGCCCAGACCTAGTTTCCCCACGTTACATCTGCCCCTGTCCCCACCCCCAGTGGACGTGGTCAATGCCACAGATGCAGACAAAGTGAATATTACTACAGGCAGATCTCTGTGAGTTCGAGGTCTACAGAGTGAGTTCCAGAACAGCCAGGGCTGTTTCACAGAGAAACCCTGTCTCAAAAAAAAAGTAAAGTCATATTCTCACAGGGAGGTTCTATGGGTGTGTGTGTGTGTTATTCATATGTGCATGTACTTATGGAGACAAGGATAATGGAGGGTGTTTCCCCTCAGGAGCATCCACCTTGTTTTCTGAGATAGTGTTTTTCACTGGAAAACCCGGGACTCACCTATTACTCAGTGTGGTTGGTCAGAGTGCCCCAGGGAACCTCATGTCTCTATCCCTCTGCCAGTGCTGAAATTACAAGCACACACCACAATGGCTGTCTTTTTATGTGGATGCTGGAGCTCAACAGAACTCGGGTCCTAGCCGGGCAGTGGTGGTGCTCGCCTTTAACCTTGGCACTTGGGAGGCAGAGAGGCAGGTGGATCTCTGTGAGTTTAAGACCAGCCTGGTTTACAAGAGCTAGTTCCAGGGTAGCCTCCAAAGCCACAGAGAAACCCTATCTAGAAAAACAAAAGCAAACAAACCAAAAAAACCTCAGGTCCTCATCCTCATGCTGTGTGGCAAACATTTTACTAAGCCACCTCCCCAGCAAAGGATTGGGTCTTTACAGAAAAGGGGTTATGATCTAAAATTGTTGCTTAAGCAATATGTTTATTTCAGATTTTGAAATTAATTTTAAGTGGCTTAATATATGTAAGAAACTTCTTGATTAAATAAATTTATAAATAGGGATAATTTGGGATGGATAGGTTTCGAACGGGTCTTGATATAGTTTTGGCTGGCTTGACACTATGTAACCCTGGCCAGACTTGAATTCAGAGCAATCCTCCTGCCTTAGCCTCCCAAGTGTTGGGATTCCATGTATATACCACTACACCTAAGACATACATTTTTTTTACAGATTTATTTTTACTTTAATTATGCATGTATTTGTGTGTGTTTGTGTATATCTGCACACATGTATAGTTGCCCTAGAAGGCCACAGGTTCAGACTCCCCTGAAAATGTAGTTATAGGTAGTTGTAAGCTGTCCAATGTGTGTGCTGGGAACTAAATTTGGGTCCTATGCAAGAAAACTGAACCATCTTTCTAGTAGTCCCAGTATACATAAAAATAAATAAATAAATAAAAAATGACTTTATTATTTTATGTGCATGGGTGTTTCACCTGCATGTATATCATGTATCTGTGTATCATGTATGCACACTACCTGTGGAGGGCAGAAGAAGGTGTCAGATCCCTTGGAACTGGAGTTACAGGTGACTATAAGCCACCATGTAAATGTTGAAAATTGAACCCAGGTTCTCTGGAAAGTCATCAAGTACTCTTTAACAGCTGATACATTTCTCTTGCCCCCAAGGCACATATTTTTTAAACCTTGTAATTCTCCTAAATAAGCAAACTACACTGGGATACAGTTTTTATCAAATATAAAAGAATGAATTTTCTTCCTATATTTAATAATATAATTTTAAGTATAATTTTAAGACTATCACATTATAAGATTTTATATAAAGAAAGCAACAGAACAAAACTATGGTAATAATAACTATTAGAGCACTTTACAAAGGCACTAATCCTACTACCAAATCTTTAACTTACTTCACAAGCACACCACTCTTGGAACATGAGCAAAATATTCTTCAGTTGCATCTGTATAGCAATGGCAGCCTCCCAGTCAGGGTCTACTTCAATATGTTGTCCAACTTGTCTCCTGATTTCTTCCATTCCCTGAAAGGAAAGATTAGTCAACCCATGGCCTTTCTTATTGTTGTTCTTCTGTGGCAAAATATAAATATACCCAGGATTTATATTAATAAATGCACAGTATTTTAACGTGGCTGTTAAACTTCAGAGTATATGAATGAGTTAGAACACTACCTTTTGGGAGTAAACAGTTCATGGGTATCTGACTGCAAATACCAGCAATTAGAAGTTCCCATTCCCTCATATGTAAAACAAGAATCATAACAACAAAATAAACCTATAAACTGAAGAAAATTTATGTAGTCTTACCATATATTTATCATGTGATAAACACTGAATGAGCATTAATAGTAGCAGCAGTAACTAATCACACAAACACACACACACACCTATTAAAGCAAGGACAAGTTAGTGTTTATATCTTATTTCTACTACATTAGAGAAATTTTCTTCTATGAAAACCACAATTAATGTCTTTTTAACAATGAGGAGAGGGGCTGGAGAGACTGCTCAGAGGTTAAGTGAACAGACTGTTCTTCTAGAGGACTCAGGTTTGATTCCCAGCACTCTCATGGTAGCTCACAACAGCTGAAATTCCAGCGAGTTCCAGGGGACTCAATGCTCTCTTCTGATGTACATGGACAGCAGGTATGCATGTGGTACACAGATATATATTCAGTCAAGACACCCATACAAATCAAATAACAATACATCTCAAAATATAAATAAAATGGAGGTGGATTTTTTTTTTTTTTTACAGCTAATTTTATTTTATTGGTATACCAAAGAATTAGACTTTTATCATACCTGCATACAGGTAAGAATCTTCAGAAAAGACCGGAAACCTTCAAGGAACTGCATTCTTAACCTTTCTGTCCATATTAGAGGCTTGCTAATCAGTATATACCTGTCATTTCAGGAGAAAAAGAAATAGTTCACTTCTTTATTCTGAGATGGTTTTAAGGTTCTTGGGGTTATAACAATTTTGACTCATCAAAATTATAAATTATAATTTCTTACAGTAATTGTAACTATTAGGCAGAACTAAAATTATTTATTTTGCTTTATTTATATAGAACTAGCAAAATAAGGGAATCATCTTCAAAAGACAGCCTTCAAAGCTAGCCTGGCTTCCTAAGTTCTCTTTCAGAATGATTAATGAGCAACCTAGCTCATCACAGAACAGGCCTGTTACAGACACCTGTAGACAAAACAGTACACAGAACAGTCACATCACAGACACCTATAGATACAGTACAAGACTTCCTTAGACTTTTTATAACCATCACCCAAAAGGCCAAGTCAAATCCTTTCAGGCACAGGTGACTTCAAGAAGACTTCCTACCTCCCGGGTTTAAGAACTCAGAACCTGAAAGAAGGGTGTAAACCCCTGTGTCACCATGCCTTGACCATTAGGATGGACAAATTTAGAGATGAGCAGGCCTAAAATTATGCAATTATGTTAGCCTACAATTCACCGAGTCAGCATTTCTTTGTTTTGTTTTTCGAGACAGGGTTTCTCTGTGGCTTTGGAGCCTGTCCTGGAACTAGCTCTTGTAGACCAGGCTGACCTTGAACTCAGAGATCCGCCTGCCTCTGTCGTCCCTGTCGTCCCCCCCCCCACCCCCAACCCCAGTGCTGGGATTAAAGGTGTGTGCCACCAATGCCCAGCATCACCAAGTCAGTATTTCTTTTGGCTGACAATAACTGGTTTCAATGGAAACAAAATTTATCATGAGTAAGTTCTCAGGATATGATAAACTATTATTTTGCACACACACACACACACACACACACACACACACACACACATATGCTGGGAGCACAATATGACTAAGATGTACTCTTGCCATCACGGAAAAGAGAGTCCTAGATAACCAAGATGAACAAATGTTTGTTTATATGTCAGAGCAAGTCAGCACAGTGTTTAACAGATGCCCTCACCTTTTAACTCCAACCACTTACTTTAGGTCACATATTACTGCATATACTCTTCCCAGTTTGTCCTGGCTATAACCCTGGAAGTTGAATTTATTGTTCCTGTCCAAGTATTCAGGTAAAACTTCGAGCAGAGTTTCAGTAATAACAGAAATAACATTCTGTTCTTCAATAAGATGCCGGGCCTGCAGAATATTTCAAGAATATTAATGTCTTAGCATTAATTCATCATAATAATGGTCTTAATTCATTTGGTTGACCAGTATTTCATTTTATTTTTGAAACAGCATCTCACAATGCACCTAGACTGGCTTCAGACTTAAAATTTCCTGCCTCTGTTAAAGGACACACACAAACAAGAAAATTTGCTTATTTTGGAGTCAGGGTCTCTCTATTTTAGTCCTGAATATCCTAAAATTATCTATGTAGACCAGGCTAGCCTTGAATGCACAGAGATCCTCCTGCTTCTGCCTTCCTCCCAAGTGCTGGGATTAAAGGTGTGTGCCACCATGCCAGGTCAGAAATAATAAGTAGTTTTAAACAAATGCTTGTTTATCCTTTCCTTCTTCCTTTCCTTTCCTTTCTTCCTTTCTTTATCTCTTTTCTTTTCTTCTTTCTTCTTTTTGTTGACAGGGTCTAACTATGCAGCCCTGGCTGGCCTGGAGCTCACTAATGTAAACCAGGCTGACCTTGAAACCATATTATCTGCCATCCTCTACATCCTGAGTGCTGAAACTAAAGGATTTGTTACCATGCTCAGCTTAATAAATATTTATTGAAAATTAAAACCAATCTCTACTTCAGGAGTTAAATTTTAGAGTTTGGGTTTTGTTTTTATTTTCAGTTTTGGAGATCAAACCCTAGGCTTTATGCTAGGCAAGTTATACTCGTAGCATAAAAGTTTGTTTCTAGAAGTAAAACTCTTTTCCTCAGTAGCTAGAAAATACCCATGTGGATATGCCAAGTCCACTACACAGATTATCTAACATATAAAGACACCTTTTACAACTCCTGCCATGTTGCTATCTATTATGGTATTTCTCCCTTTCCCTAATTCAATTCTCTTCCCTATCCTTTCCCCTGGGCCTTTGAAATGGGGACACAGGAATAGTTAATCAGACTTCCAAGAAGAAACAGGAAAAGAAATAGTATAGAAAGGAAGCAGAATCCTCTTTGCTGCTAGGCATACGCAGCACCATCTCACAGGACTGCTGGGCACATGCTCCCTTCCTCAGCTCTTATCTTACTGCATTTATCCACCAGAAACAATAACTAAAGAACAGAAGAAAGGCAAAATTTAAAAATGCAAAGTTTTAGTGTTAAAAAGACAACACTGCAGAGAGTTATCACACAGATATATCACAGAAGTATTACTAAAATTTCCAAAAGAAAGTGGCCCAAATTTGTGATTACCACATGGTTTTAATTTGATACCACATAAAGTGACAGTCTTAAAAAGCAGAGCAAGTTTTACTCGGAAACCCTCATACATACCAGGGTCGGGACAGTAAATATCTGAACGGACAATGCAGTTATTGAGATGCTCCTATCATGATCATCGCTGATGTATTCTTTCTGTAGTTGTTTATAATACTGAAAGTGATGTAAATGGAGAATATTATATATTTTTGAATAAGGCAAAGTAAAAAATTTCAAAGTCCCTGCTCTGTGTAACCTTGCAATCTTAACATGGATGATAAGCAAGACGATAATAATGTAAGACACATGGAAAAAATGAATAAAGCAACTATTTCCTCTAAAATAGTTCTTTCCATTCTACCAACTACCATTTGTGAAAATACCTATATAATATAAAATAATACACTTTAATGAAGAAAAGAACTAAATGAGCTCCACATGTATCCCTTTGCTTTCATTCCTTCATTTGCAAAAATTATGTTATATTTACTGATTATTTATAAACAGCAATTACCTTCACAAATTCCATAGCAAAGAGTTTTTTGTATTCCATCTCCATAAAAAAACTACTAAAGATCAATTCATGAAGGATCTTACGAGCACCTGTAGATCATTAGGGAACAGAGGGTGAGGGCATCACCAAGACAAATTATTCCAGGCATTAGAAATAGCAGAGGTGGTTTGTTTTCATTACCATGCTAATTGTTTCAAACATGCAGCAATATTTAATGCCATGAATTAAAAACACAATTTTAAGTTCTAAATTTAATTTAAAAACTACCAATCTATACTCCTCCCATCAGTTCACCTTACCTTTTATCCTTTTTCGTCACATTTTTTTAAGATTAATTTTACTATTTAATTATGTTCAGGTGTGTGAGTGTGTGTGTGTGTGTGTGTGTGTGTGTGTGTGTAAGTGCAAATGTTCACAGAGGCTAGAAAGGGAAGTCAGACATCCTGGGGCTGGAGTTACAGGCAGCTGAGCCACCTAAGCTTGGTACTAAGCACTTGGGTCCTCTGCAAGAGCAGTGGACCTCTTACCCTCTGAGCCCCTTCTCCAGCCTGTGTTTCAATGGCTCTTACTGGTCCACTCAAAACTACTCTGTACTGTTCCTTTTCCATACCTTTTAGACTCTCGTCTTTTACTATCTACTTCTCATTTAGTTTTTTTTTTTTAAATATAGCTTTAATAAAAATCATTGTTACATAAATCTGATTAAACACTCTTTAACTGGCTCTGTCTAAATGAAATATACTATTGTTAAAAGACAGTATTCTTCGATTTTAACCAAGAAAAATGAAATTGGTTAACCTTGCATTCACATATAACATCAATCAGTATCATGTTCAATAACTGATTTTACACAAGGAAGACCTAGGTTCTATGATGAAGCCATAATCTTCCCTTGATTTCTGAACTATCATAAGCAGAGTTCTACTTACCTTTATAAAGTTTTGCATCCCAAAGCATTAGTCTGCTTATAAAACAGGGATTTTCAGAGCCAGGTTCTTCTATGAGGCAGGCCTCGCAGAAGATCTGCCTAAAGTCACCTATGAATAAAGGAAAACAAAGATTTTTTTTTTTTTTGTCATATAGAGTTCTCCTAAAAGTGTTCTTTTAATTATATAAAAAGATTAAAATTAACATTGCTATGTTTGATACCAAGAATAATCATGCCACCAAAGACTCAAGAGCCAATAAAAGATGTTATTTGATACTATACATTTGAAAACAAACTTGTATTATATACTTGAAATGTAATCCTGGAAAGATCAATCAAAATGGATATTTGACCAAGAAAGAAGAAATCTCAATGATATTTAAACATTTCTGTAAAACACAACAGTTAATTAAAAATCGGATAAGTTGGGTGTATGCTTACTTGAATAGCTCATAATTTTGTTCATCCAGGAGCCAAGGCGCAAAGCAAATTTCTGGTGAGCCATGACCACGGAGTGTAGTACTTCTACATGAAGTGGGTGCTGAGAGACATTTTCTGAATGACTCTGTAATAACAAGGAGTGAAAAAAAGCATCTAAACTGTGCTTTAGTAACCGATACTTTATAAAAGGAGCCATATAGCACAAGTTCCAAGTTCCCAGACCTATTTTTATTCAAGACACCAACCACTTTAACAATAAAATCACTTGGCTTCTCTATGTAGGCTCCTAGAAATAAGCCTACATTTCCTTTTGAAATCCTCTTTGTAGATAATTCAGAAAGTTACCTTTATATCCTCCTTTGCCTCCTGGCAAGTAGCATAAACACCTTCTTTGACAGCCCGGCGACCCTAATTATACGTGAAAATGAGAATGGGTAGTCAGTTATAAATCATTTATTGTCTAGAAGTTTTCAGATGCTAGAATAAAATCCAAGTATGATACCATAAGCATGTAACTCCAACAACTAGGAGGCAGGAAGACCTCAAATTAAAGGAGAGCCCGCATCTGCACTACATAATGAGAATGGGTCTCTTAAAAAGGGATAAACAAGGTGGACATGGTGTTGCACTCCTTTAATCCCAGCACTTGGGAGGCAGAGGCAAGCAGATGACTGTGATTTTGAGGCTAAATGATCTACACAGTGAGGTACAGGATAGCCAGAGCTACATAGTGAGACCCTTGTCTCAAAAAGGAAAAAAAAAAAAAAAAAAAAAAGGTGGGGTCGGTGGGTGGCAAAACCAGTAAGGCTGGCACACTCCTCTTAATCCCAGAACTCAGGAAATGGAAGCAAGAGGATCAGAAGTTCAAGATCACCCTCATACATAATCAAGTTTGAGGCCAACTGGGCTATACGTAACTCTGTCTCAAAACAAAACACCTCCAAAGGTTAAGGATGTAGTTCAATGGAAAAACATTTATCTAGCACAGGCAAAAAGTGCAAGATCTTATGCACAGACAAATTTTAAAAATTTGACAATTTCATGTATATAATAAATTTGGGTCATTTCAACCCTCATTATCTTCCCTCATCCCCCTCCCTCTCATGCTAAAACCCTTCTTCCAAACAAATCCTTTCTACTTTTGTGACTTTTTATTTGGTAACTCACTGAGTTTAATTATAGCTGCTTTAATGATCATAGTTAAGGAGTTATTTACTGGAGTATGGACAACTTATTAGTGACAGTATCACTGAAGAAATTGATAGCCCTTCCCTCAGCAACCATCAACCACCAATAGTCCTCAGGGAGGAATGAGGCTCACACTCTCCTCCCCTATCCCTGATGCTATACTGACATCTAGTCCTGTTCAGTTACTGTGAGTTCAAGAGTGTAATGGTTACCTCATGCTGTCTTAATTCTTAATGAACCATCTTTTTAAAAAACACAGTTAAGACCTGAATGCCAGGAATGGATATAAGACAGCAACATAATCCACACAGTGATCACGAACCTCTTTGTCTATGGCAGTGGTGTGCAACTGTGCCTCTGCAAGCTCACAGTCAAGAGCTCTCTGTAGACTGTATATCACATGATCGTATGAATGGTGTTCATCATTGAAAAGGACACAATAGTATCTTTCATTTTTCTCCCTATTAAAAAAAAAAACAGATACATATTCAAATAGTAAAGCAAAACAACAACAACAAAAAGCATTTACTCTAAAGCAGCACCATGTAATTTCCTATCTGTAGAAAATTAACACTGTAATATGGACACATGACATGATTTTAAATAGCATTGTGCTATGGAATTAAAAAAGGATCTCAGCAAGGAATGCTGGTACAAAGGCACTTGAGAGATTGAGGCAAAAAGATTACTTATGTCCTCAAGCTTGAGACCTGGTTAGATAACACTATGATCCTTTGTCTTCAAAACCAAAACAGAATCACTAAATATTACTTCCTTGTTTTTTTGTTTTTTTTTTTTTCTCTTTCTCTTATTGGCACTTTGTCTTAAATACCACTCTAAACTTTTGCTTGACTCACACACTAACAAAGGGAGAAACAGGCTTAGAACCTTTAAGCAGGCAGTAAGAGATAACCAGATTTTATTTTTGTATTTGTCTTCTATTTACATGATACTGGGCTGGATGTTGGTAGTGCATGCCTTTAATCCCAGCACTCAGGAGGCAGAGGCAGAGGCAGGTGGATCTCTGTGAGTTGAAGGCCAACTTGGTCTACAGAGCAAGTTCCAGGACAGGCTCCGAAACAATACAGAGAAACCCTGTCTCGAAAAACCACTGGACCTGATGCTCTGGGCTGGAGAAATGGCTCAGTGGCTAAGAACAAACACTGCTCTTATAGGGACCCAGATTAGTTTCTAGCACCTACAGAAACAATTTAAAATCTCCTAAAACCCCTGCTTTCTGTGAGCACCAGCCCAGCACAAGGTATGCACAAGGTGCACATAAACTCACACAAGCATACACCCATTACAAAGCAAATCTTCAAGTGATGCTGGTATTATAGTTATATGAGGGGAAAAGTGGGTTTGGTTTTTGTTGTTGTTGTTTGTTTGCTTGTTTCAATGTATAAAGTTCTAGCACTCTCACTTTGGCTATCGGATCTCAGAAAGGCCACTGACTTTAGATGTGCTGAGAGGATAGTGCCTTTTCTTCCTCTAGGGAGAGAATGTCTACATTCCAGAGTCTTGTGAAGATCTCATGCACTATGTGGAACAATGGTTAAGATTATATATCATCAGCTTTACATGTCTATAAAATGCCTTTCAAAAAGCCTACTGACCTTCTAAGGGGGAAACAGAGGTTCAGGTGGGCTAAAGGAGGTCCATGGTCAATACAAGTAAGCAGTGAGAGGGACTAAAAGGCAAATCTGTGACTCCCAAGTCCAGTGTTTCCTACCCACAAGTGACATTCCAGCACTGCTGTTTGTACCAGAAGGTACTCATATTTATTCATACAAAATTTCTTTAAAGGTTTCAAATACCATTATCATTTATTTGAAATTCAAGTACCTACAGATAAAATTTTTCAATACTTTTATTTGCTCAAGAAGTTTTTGGACCAACATTGAGTAAAAAGACGTACATTTCTTATCAGTAAAATTCTTTTTTTTTGTCTCTAAAATTCTTAATTATTTATCTCTTCTTACATAATATACTCCCTAGAAAACAAACAATCCCCCCACAAAATCTATATATGGATTTGTGCTGTAGTTCTGTGAAACTCTAAGTACTATACAAGTAGAAATAGTCCCACAACGCCTGAACTATATTTTCATATCCAGAATTCCCTTTTTATTGCTTTGTGACAAGGTCTCACCATGTAACTGCATGTCTAGATCTTGCTATGTAGAGCAGGCTGGCCTTGACATCCATCCGACTCTGCCTTTTCCTTTTTTCATTAAGTTAAAAGCAACTATGTCAATGCAAGAGTTATAGCTGTTAGAGATTGCTGAGATTTTATCTAAATAAAAGTTAAATCTTGATGCCTGCAATGATCCTAGCACACTGTTTCTAAAGCGTAAGGAAAAAGGCTATTTTCTCATCTCTCATTAAACTTGTCTCGATCACAGAAAGAGTTAAATATCTGGGCTAAACAGAGTTCATCCTGAGGTTCTGCTGTTCACAAACATCTTTGGAAACCCAGACCTTGATGCAGGCCAAAATAAAAATGAGTAGCTTACTTATCCACTAGTGCGAGCAGCTACAAATAATAGAACAAGCCCCTGAAAATGTTGGTCTTTTTCTCCTTATAGATTTGAAGTTTCTTTACTGGCTCAACTTCTGCATAGTATCTAACAAGCTACTTCAAGTAAAGATACTTTGAAAATATTCCCAAGAGAAATAATCTCTATAAATTTTTCAAGGTAATAATAAATTTAGGTGATTCTTTCCCTGTTGAGGAGCCTATACCCACTCTAGCCTTGGACATATAAAACTATTGTCCAAAATGTTTGTGTTTATATCTATTCCAAAATCATAATAAATTTCAACATGGAGGGGGGAGGAAGGAAGGAAGGAAGGAAGGAAGGAAGGAAGGAAGGAAGGAAGGAAGGAATCATCTTGGATATGACTTAACAGTAGAGCACTTGTCTTTTATGTGCAAGCCCTAGCACAGGAAGAAAGGACCACAAACATAGATAGCCAACACTATTTTTGGCCACTTTAATTAAAAAGCCTGTGGTTTTTGACAGCACCCACCTTATCTGCAGTTCGGGAGGCAGCTCCTTTTCTTCTTCCCATATAGTCATTTCTACAATATATTTTATCACTGAGGGGAATATTTTCCTGGCTTGAGCAATTACTTCTTCATTCAATGGGCAATGCAAGGTCTGCGAGGAAATGAAAAATAAATAAATAAATATAGGTAGATAGATAGATATAGATATATATATACTGAGATTGTGTCCAAATAAATGGATAAGGAAGATAATGTTAAGTATTTAAAATAATAATTTAATGAGTTCATTATGATATCCACTTGGAATCAATTCGAGTTCATAAGCTCTTGGTAGCAAATTAGAGTTACAGATGACAAAATTTCAACCAATTCTCATATAAGAGCCGTGACTGTTCTTCCAGAGGTCCTGAGTTCAATTCCCAGCAACCACATGGTGGCTCACAACAATCTATAATGAGATCTGGTGCCCTCTTCTATCCTGCAGGGATACATGCAGACAGAACACATTTATTATGAATATTCATAATAAATAAATAAATCTTAATAAAAAAGATTAAGAAATGGGGCTGGAGTTCAGTGGTAATTTCTTGGCTATCATGAGTGAAGTTTGATCCTCAACACCATAAAACAAGACAAGGAAAGAAATGACAACTTAGCCAACCAAAAAAAAAAAAAAATTATTTCTGATTTGCACAGTATGTCCAATAGCACAATCACAGAAGCAGAAAGTAGGAAGTCGACTGCTCAGGCCAGAAAAAGTAGAACTTAAGTGTTTACTGGGTACAGAGATTCATTATTGTAAGACACACACAAAAAAAGCTTGAATTTTACTATATATAACAATGTGAACATAATTAATACAGCTAAAGTATATTATTGAGTATTAAGATGGCAAATTGACCTACTCTCTTCTCTTTATTCCTTCCTGCAAATGCTTTATTTTAGTCTTAATCCCTCTTCAACATGGCATCCTATCTGAATAGTGTGTTCACATGTCTTTGTTAAAGAGACAAAGTCAATGGTACTAATATCAACATTAGAAGACAATATTCCTGTTCATTTTTTCTCCCCCTCAACATTTTCTTTCAACCATTCATAAAGGTGTTCTCAAATGAAGAGTTGAAATAAGCTCCTCTGCCACCATGCATCAGAAGCTGAGTTCATAGATGATAAGCATTTGCATTTGCATCTTAGAAATAAACTCAACTGGAACAAGAGAATCAGAAGCTAATTAAAACAATTAAAAAACTAAAACAAGCAAATTAACCATTAACCAGAACTACTAGAGAAAATGCTTTTACATGCATAATAAAGAGTCTCAGGCCTGGTTAAGCTTGGTGATTCTCCAATAAGCTTGGCGAAATTCCATGTACCTGACAGAGTATGGATATCACATTCACCAAAGCAGAGAGAATAAAATTCTGAATACACAGTGCTACCTAGAGCATCCTTCTCTCACCTCCAGATAAACACTTTCAGAATGTCTATTATTTTCTCAATCTAATTTTAAATCAAAAAAATGTTCGAGATCAGATTATTTGGGACTAAATTTGGTTTTCAAAAATAAAGCTAGGTTGCTGGACATGGTGAGGCACATCTTTAATCCTAGCACTTGGAAGGCAGAGTCAGGCTCATCTCTGTGAGTTCAAGGCCAGGCTGATCTACATAGTGAGTTCCAGGCTAGGCAGGAATACATAGAGAGGCCCTGTCTCATAAACAAACAAATGAATGAATATATCTAGCATAATTATTTCCTAGTCTCCTCCTATGAACAAATTTTATTGTTTTCTATCATAATGAATTGATATTACATTTCCTAATTGCTGATTTGGCCATTCAAAAATATTTGTCAAATATTCTAAATAGAAAAGTGGGCATTTTGTTGTAGCTTGTTTACTTCAGTGTTCATGGTAGTGAACAGCTGTAATTCCAGCAACTGGAAGGCTATGCTTGGGAAGGACCTAAGTAAGTTCTAGGTCAGCTTGTGCTATACAATGAAACTCTGTTTAAAAAAAAAAAAAAAAAAAAAAAAAAAGAAAACAAGAGGCAAGCAAACAAATAAACAAAAAACTGTAATTTCCCATTCATTTTTGGTTAATTTTCTTGAGGTTTTTTGTATGTTTTTCAGTTTACAATCATAACTACTTGATTTGTCCTCTGCAATATTTATATATCTTAGCTCAGTCTAGCTTTGATCTGATTTGTTAGTTCTTCCAGTATTGCTAGCACTACCAGCTCCCAGTCCCAAATGAACACACAGAGACGTTATATTAATTATTAAACAGTTGGCCGATGGCTAGGGCTTCTTACTGACTAGCTCTCTCTTAATTATTAACCCATAATTACTAATCTATGTATTTCTACTTGGCCTTATCTTACCAGAGAACGCCAACACATCCTATCTTCCCCATAGCTACATGGCATCCCTTTCTGGTCTCCCTCTGCCTACCTTCTCCAGAATTCTCCTTGTCTTCCTGCCTCTACTGGCTATTGGCCAAACAATGTTTTATTCATCAACCAATAAGAGAAACATATATACAGAAGGATATCCCCCATCACTTTGAGAACAGGGTCAATAGGAGCAACAAAGGGTTCTCTTGTCTTTTATTTCTGAAACACTGATGCTCCAACATGAAATGTGCTTTGTATGGCTTTTGATTTGAGGACAGTGTCTCCGAAAGAAACTGAAGATGCTTTCCAAGAGAACACTCTCCAATGTGCTAAGACATAAGAGCCTTCACAGGTGAGTTCCAAGAGGGGATTTCTTTAGCAATGTAAGAATGGTTATGTTGCACACCCAGAGAGACTAAGTAACAAGAAGTGTCCTTAGAGGGCCACCCAGATCTCCCTGGGAAGGGGAAATAGAAGAGAGTTTGTGAGTGGGGATGGGAATAAAAGTGATCATGTTGGGGTAGGCACAGAGGGAGAGAGTGCTGAGGGGCACTGTTGGGGGGGGCAGTGAACATTTTGGGGTTGGGTGGGAGCCTGGCCCAGAGGAATCTCCCGATTCTACAGGGAGAACCCAACCTTACTTAGGTTTCCAGCAATAGCAGATAAGTAGCCTGAACTGGCTTTCTCCTGTGACCAGATTGGTGCCTGGCCCAACTGTCATCAGAGATGTATGATCCAGCAACTGATGGAAGCAGATGGAGAAACCCACAGTCAAACATTAGGTGTAGTTCAGAATCCTGTGGAGGAGGAGGGGAAAGGAGTATAGGAGCCAAAGGGGTCAAGAACACCACGGAAAGGCTTACACAATCAACTAACCTGGGCTCCTAGGGGTTTGTAAAGACTAAACAGATAACCAGGGAGCCAGCATCAGACTGACCTAGGCACTCTGAGTGTATGTTACAGTTGTGTAGCTTGGTTCTCTTTGGGACTCCTAACAGTGGGAACAGGGGCTGTTAAGTCTTACTGGTTTTTGGGACACTATTCCTCATACTGGGCTGCCTTGCACAGACTTAATATATAGGGAGGTGCTTAGTCTTACTGTAACTTGATATGTCATGTTTTATCGATACTCATAGGAGACCTGCCCTTTCCTAGCTGGAAACACAGGAGGAGGGGATTGGGAAAGTAGGCGGGGAGGAGGTGGGAGGGAGGCTGCAGCTGGGATGTAAAATAAATAGATTAATAATAATAATAATAAAAGAATGGTTGTGTTGTATCCTAACATTCATGAATTCACCTGCTAATGCTATACTAGGGTTTCAGCATGAAACTGTTAATAAGACTAATCTAGAACATCTACATCCTGTTGAATCTGATATTAGTGTTTTCTGGCTTCCTGGAATGAATGTACAAAACTCCCCTTCCTTTCTTCCATGTTCTGGAGCAACTTCTTTAGTGTTACTTCTTTAGTGTTAATCAATTCTGCTATTATTTTTTACATTTTTATCAGTAAAAAGCAGAAAAATAGACCCTTTCACTACACCTTTATTTAAACATAATAGTGCAACATTTTTCCATATATGCTTTATTTATTCTTGTTCAAATATTTTAATGTAGAACACAGATGTCATGACTTTTTTACCCTTGAGTACTTTTTTTATTTTTTGGTTTGTTTCAGTGTTTTTCTGCACAGTCCTAGCTGTCCTGAACTTACTGTTTAGACCAGGCTAATCTTGAACTCAGAGATCCACCTGCCTCTGCCTTCTGGGTGCTGGGATGAAAGATATGTGCCACTATGCCTGGCTCAGTACTTTGATATGTATCCTTTCTTTAAATTAAAATTTTCATTTATTTTACATACCGACCACAGTTTCCCCTCCCTCCTCTCCTCCCATTCCTTCTCCTACCTCCCTTCTACAGTCCCTACTCCACCCCATCCACTCCTCCTTCATCTTTATTCCAAAAGGCTCAGGCCTCCCACAGGCTTGAACAAAGCATACCACATCAAGTTAAGCCAGGACCAAGCTCTTCCTCCTGCATCAATGACAGGCAAGGCAACCCAGCATGTGATATGGGTTCCCAAAAGCCAGCTAAGCACCAGGAGCAGGTCCTGATCCCACTACTAGGAGCCACACAAACAGACTAAGCTACACAACTTACACAGAAGCAGAGAGCCTAGGTCAGTCCCATTGATATGTATCTTTTAATTAGAAAGACTATCATAACACAATTATTTCATCTAAAAACACTAATGACTAAATATTATCTACATAAGTTGTTCAATTTTCCTAATCATTCTTCCTATCTTTTAAAAGGAATTTAATTTTTATTTTCTTTTCAATTTATCAGCAATGGTAATGCACGCCTTTAGTCCCAGCACTAGGGAGGCAGAAGCAGGCAGATCTCTGTGAGTTCCAGGCCAGCCTGGTTTACAGAGCGAGTTCCATGACAGCCAGGGTCATACAGAGAAACTCAGTCTCGGAAAACCAGAAAAAAAATATTATTTATTTTTATGTGTAAGAGTATTTTGAGCCAGGCAGTGGTGTTTGCACGCCTTTAGTCCCAGCACTCGGGAGGCAGAGGCAGAGGCAGAGGCAGAGGCAGAGGCAGAGGCAGAGGCAGAGGCAGGCAGATCTCTGTGAGTTTAAGACCAGCCTGGTCTACAAAGCCACAGAGAAACCCTGTCTCAAAAAAAAAAAAAAAAAAGTGTTTTGCCTGTGTGTGTATCACACGTGTGCCCTTGTTGGCCAGAAGAGGGTGTCAGATCTCCTGAAATTGGGAGGATGCCATTTGAGTACTGGGTCCTCTATAAGAGCAGTAAATGCCTTAATGGCTGAGCCATCTCTCCAGCCCCTAAAGGAGATATGTAAGGCTCAAGAACATGGCTGAAGGGGGAGCAAGAATGCAAGAGCAAGAGAATACGGTGCTGTGTGTAAGAACAGGGTATGGTAAAAAGATGTCCCAGAACATGACATGGCCACTGCCTCATGAATTCATAGCAGCTGTGGTTACATACACAAGATTGGGCTTCTCAACATTTTATCATGGGAGAGGGGCACCTGAGGCCCCACCCCATCCTGACTGACAGCTGACAGTTAATGGTTACTGTGGATGGGAGTATAATTTTAAGGAGTATACCTACTAAAAAGCAGCTCATACTCTAGTAAATAACTTCCCTGCTGTCTGGCATGTCCCCCAGTTACAACATTCTCACTGAATTGAAACCTTTGCCCTAATAAAGAGAGAAAAATTCTTGAGTTTCAGGTGGAAAACAGAGAACCATTAAATGGTACACTCCTGCAATCGCAACACTTGGTAAGCTGAGGCAGGATGATCAGTAGAATTAGGGGCCAGCCTAGGCTACTTAGGAAGTTTCAGTCCAGCTTAGGCCACACAGCTTGATTCAGACAAACAAACAAACAAACAAACAAACACAAAAGGAAACAGCAGACAAAGAAAGGCCTAAACATTCACAGATATGTACAAATGCAGTCAGTAACAGAACATTTTCTCTAAATCTAATATACAATCTTTATTGCGTCTCAACCTCTAACCCATATACCTTGTTTATTCTTACTTCCTCTCCTCTTGCCCTTTTCCCTAATCCCTCCTCACTTCCTGACTTACTGCTACTCTTAGCCCCCAAACCAAAAAACAACTAAGTAGTGTGTTTCTCCAACCAGCACCTTAGTGCTACTGTCTCCAAGCCCTAGCAGGGATATCAGTGAAGCACAAAAGTGTTTCCTGTTGCTCACACTGTGACTTGTCAAGCCATTCCTCCAGTCTGTCCCCAAATGCACATAAAAACAAAGCACCAAGAGGACTCACATCAAATGACACAGATCAACAAAACAGTGAGAAAAGGGGGAAGAAAAACCAGAGATCACTTACCTAATGCATGCACAAAGCACACAATAAACACAAAACATAGAGCTTTACACTACACTTCCACAAACTCAACTTCTGAATACCAGAACAAAGGTAATGAGATAGCTAAAATGCTTAGAGAGTTCAGAGTCTGTTTTTTTTTTAAAAAGAGTCCATGGTCACATAGAGGACTTCCATAAACAGTTAAGAAGTCAATTAGAATCCACACAAGAAAGATACAGACGGATGAAAGAATCGGTAATTTTGAGGAAATGAAAGAAAGGTCACAGCAGATCAAGACCAAGGATTAAGGCCAAATTTCAGAGATAGAGCATGAGTCGAGACAATAATACATACAGGCATACATAAAGAAAAGAAAAAAAAAATGAAGATAACCAAAACTTGCAAGAAGTCTCAGATACATTCAAGAGACCTATCCTGTATCCATGGCATAGGAGGAGTTAATGGCAAATTATGTATAGAGGCTTAGACAATCTATTTTTTTAAAATTGTAATCAAGAATTTCCTAAATATGACCAGAGAAGAACCTCTCCATGGCATACATCTAAATTTAACAAAGGATACTAATATCTGGGAAAAAAAACAAAACAAAACACCAACTCACAGCAAAGGCAGAAAGATCAAAACATTAATCTTTCCTTAGCAACACTCAAAGCCAGGAAAAGTGTGGAGTAATATCGAAAGCCCTGAAACTGTCAACCAAAACTGCTTCCCCTGAAAAATTATCCAGTAAAGGAACAGAGAAATACAAGTATTCAAGATAAAAGCAATTCATGACAACTAGGTCAACACTTTAGAAAGTTTTTCAAGGGAGAAGAAAGCATACATTGCATGAAAGGACAGACAACTGGGAGGGACCAGTCCTATCCAATATAAACCTAGGACAACTATCATGAGAGCCAGAAACGAACTCCCAATGACTAGAAACAAACAAAGCCATCAGTAATAGTATACCTTGAAAATTAACCTCAATAATAACCCTGAATGCAAATTGCCTTGGCCTTTCTTTTTTTTTTTTTTTTTAAGACTTATTTATTATGTATACAACATTCTGCCTCCATGTATGCCTGCAAACCAAAAGAGGGCATCAGATCTCATTATAGAGATGGTTGTGAGCCATCATGTGGTTGCTGGGAATTGAACTTGGGACCTCTGGAAGAGCAGTCAATCCTCTTAATCTCTGAGCCATCTCTCCAACCCCTGCCTGGGCCTTTCAATTTATAGACTAAGTTGAACTAAAAAACAAGATCCAACTATCACCAAGAAATTCAGCTAGCAAAGACATCCAAAAACTGGGAGTCAATGGTCAGAAACAAGCCTACCAAACAGAGGGAAGCTGTGAACAGATTTCAAACCAAACATAGTCAGAAGAGATGAAAGGATTCCCTACATATTAATACAAGAAACAATCAAGAGAATATAGCTATTGTAAATATCTATGTGTCAAATCTTGGGGCCAGCAATTCCATAAAACAAATGTTAAAAGGCTTAGCAGGCCACATAGGTCCATCCACAATAATAGCAAAAGACTTCAACACCCAACTCTAATATCTAGAGAGGTCTTCAAACAAAAAGTCAACGAAGAACATCATCTGTCCCTAAGATGTGTTCACTGCTTATATGGAGATCTAAAATAGTTCAAAGGGCATAAATCCTTGGAACTTTCAAAGATTTGT
The DNA here is from genome assembly GCF_943737965.1 of Phodopus roborovskii. Classification (NCBI taxonomy): domain Eukaryota; kingdom Metazoa; phylum Chordata; class Mammalia; order Rodentia; family Cricetidae; genus Phodopus; species Phodopus roborovskii. Next base: position 32,301,507 of record NW_026126416.1, on the reverse strand, counting down.
CTATGAAACCTTATGAACATGGTGTTTGGGGGAAAATGCTACACTGTGGCTGGCAATTTTGCCAAATTTGTCAATGTTACCTACCAAGTATTCCCTAGGCTTCTGAATGGTACTTTGCACTGTCTTAAAACAATTCATTTTTACAGCAGACTGTAGTGTTCCCAGTACTGGGAGGCAGAGGCAGAAGGATCTCTGTGAGTTTGAGGTCATCTTAGTTTACAAAGCAAGTTCCAGGACAGCCAGACCCTGTCTCAACAAAACAAAACAAAACAAAAAAACCAATAATTCATTTTTAGGCATATTAGCTGAGAATCCTTCAGCAGTCTTTTGTGGTTCCCATACCTCATCTGTATCTACAGTCCTATAGTTCCCTCCTGCATCTAACTGTCTATATCTGGACTTGCTCAGGTTTCTTTCTTGACTAAGATGTATCCACTGAGTCTATTTGTCATTTTTCTGTTCCTTTAAGAAAAGACATTACTGAATTCATGTGTTCATTCTGTTTTCAAATTCATTACATTCTGTTCTTATCTATTAACAACTTCTTTTTGTTCTTTTGATGCCATACATTATTATCCTTGTTGTCCAAGTTGACTATTTAACAAAGCATATTTTGAATTCATTTTGGTTATGTGGGAATTGATTCCCTCCAGAGAAATGTTTATTCTCATCAAATTTTAGAAAATTTAAAACAGCAATTAAGCTTCTTACCTCTTTTGTAGTACCTGCTCTTCCAGGTTCATGATCCAGACAAAAGGGGCCCGTTTTCCACGCTTCTGTGTCTCCACAGTCACAGAACCCGCCTCCAGTAGAAGTATGCATCTAAAAAATGAAAAATGATTTTTTCAATGTGCCAAATTTTATTATAGAGCAATGAAAAGTAAGAAGTTTGATTCAAATAGTAAATATATATTAACACTTCAATTTTAGTTGCATTGAATGTAACAGAATTGTTTTAGTAAGTTACCTGAGAAATGCCAACTACCTGAATATTTCAGCATAACAATAATGCACCTTCTAAATGGATAAACCTTTGAAATATAACTTCACATTTTAAAAATAAGTTTTTTTTTTTAATTAAGTATAAACTAGTGGAGAATGAAAGTAAAAGAAAAGTCTTTAGAATCTAGAATTCTGATGTATGAATTTTCTTGTTTTATTACACAGAGCTTTTAAAATCAATATAATAGCCAGGCGTTGGTGGCACATGTCTTTAATTCCAGCACTCGGGAAGCAGAAGCAGCCAGATCATTGTGAGTTCAAGGACAGCCTGATCTACAGAGTGAGTTCCAGGACAGCCTCCAAAGCTACAGAGAAACTCTGTCTCAAAGAAAAACCCATTAGATAGATAGATGGATAAATAGATAGATAGACAGATAGATAGAATCAATATGATACATAGGAATTAAGAAACATTTAATACAGTATCTTCATTTATATTAATTTTCTACAGCAACTATAATCTTTTCCCTTTCAGTGTTCCTAGGGGAAAAAAAAAAAACCTAAAATATACTAACTCAGGTAGAGGATAATGATAACAACGTGATCTAGACTCTTTCTTAGAACTTGCCCTTCAAACATTTGATAAGGAAGCACAGACCACCCTTGAGGCACGCTTTCATCAGCTACAATCACAGAAGCATATTTTAGCTTGCAATCCACACAAACACCACAAGCAAGATTTTAGTCAAGCTGCAGTTTACTGACCCTCTAAGAGAATAAGCTTCATTCATCTGAGAGGCCATTTGAGAAACAAACAAATCAAAACACTTGAGCTAGATAAAATGCCAAGGAAGAGAAAAGTAAGATAGAGGCCTTAAAAGCAACCAATGGGGGAATAAAGAAACAAGAAAAAAGACACACTCCATTTGTAAGGAGTATGGTTTTCCGCCCACTGTCTGGTCTTGTCCCGCCGCCGTGCCAGCCCCAAATAACGCACAGAGACTCTGTATTTGATACAATGCTATTGGCCAGGTACTTGTTTCTTATCGGCTAGCTCTGTCTTAAGTATTAACCCATTTCTGCTGATCTATGTATTTCTCTTACCGGGGAGCCGGCCGGCATACTGTTTTCTCCCAACTCTCCATCTTGGCTCCTCCTTACTACTTCCTATTTCCTCCTTGTCTCCTAGTCCCTCCTATCTTGCTTTCCTATTGGCCAACAGTGCTTTATTCATTAACCAGTATGAGAAGCATATATACATAATGGCATCTCCCATCATCTCCTCTTTTCTGTCTAAATAAAAAGAAGGGTTTTAACCTTAACATAGCAAAATATATAACACAACAGTTATCAAATAAGAATCAGAGTTAACAATATTTAGTCCATTAACATTTAGCAAGATTAAAAGAAACTATTCTATCATCTATCCTATATTTGTGAGTCTAAAGTCCTATATGTAACTTATCTTTAATCCTAACTAAGGGAAACTATAACCATAACTATATATTTTCAAAAAGTGTATTTTCAAAAGAAAAAAAAAATGTGTCAGCTGGGTGGTAGTGGCACACGCCTTTAATCCCAGCACTCAGGAGACAGAGCCAGGCAGATAGATCTATGTGAGTTCGAGACCAGCCTGGTCTACAGAGTGAGTGCCAGAGATACACAGAGAAACCCTGTCTAGGAACAAAAATTTAGTAAATCTGCCAGGCATAGTGGCTATAAACCTTTAATCCCAGCACTCTGGAGACAGGTGGATCTCTAAGGCCAGAATGGATTCCATAATAAGCTCCATGCCAACTAAGGATATATAGTGAGACAATGTCTCAAAAAAATAAATAAAATCAAGAATAAAGTTTTTAAAAGTCAATAAAATAAATGACATAAATCAAGTTTAAAAGACAGAAAATTCTGCCAACCTGTTCTATACAGCAAGTTCCAGGATGCCAAGGCTACACAGAGGGAAAAAAAAAAAAGAAAAGAAAGAGAAAAATCTTTAGCTATTCATTATGATCCAAAATCCACTCTTTCCAGTGAGAAAGGAAAACTTTTATCTATATAAAGCCTTGCATCTTCCTATATATAAATGATAAACGGGCTGAGAGAAACAATACCCTTTACAATAGCCACAAATAATATAAAATAACTTGAGGTAACTCTAACCTAACAAGTGAAAGAGCTGTATAACAAGACCTTTATTTAAGCCTTTGAAGAAGATATCAGAAAATGGAAAGATCTCCCATGTTCATGGATGGATGGATAGATATAGATAGATAGATAGATAGATAGATAGAATTACCATAGTAAAAAAAGGCAATTTTACCAAAAGTAACCTACAGATTCAATGCAATCCCCATCAAAATCCCAATACAACAATATTCAACTTCATATGGAAAAAAAAAAGATCTGGGATAGCCAAACCAATCCTGTACAATAAAGGATCTTCTAGAGGTATCACTATCCCCGACTTCAAGCTCTACTATAGAGCTACAGTAATGAAAACAGCTTGGTAATGGCACAAAAACAGACAGGTAGACCGATGGGATCAAATTGAAGACCCTGACATAAATTCACATATCTATGGACACCTGATTTTTGACAAAGAAGCCAAAATTATATAATGAAAAAAAGAAAGCACCTTCAGCAATTGTGCTGGCATAACTGGGTGCCAGCATGTAGAAGAATGCAAAAGATCCATATCTATTGATTGCCCTGAACAAAACTCAATCCAAGTGGCTCAAACACCTCAACAGAAATCCAGGTACACTGAACCTGCTAGAAGAGAAAGTGGGAAGTAGCCTTCACATGGGCACAGGAGACCACTTCCTAAAAATAACAACAGTAGCACAGACACTAAGATTGACAATAAATTGGACCTCCCAAAACTAAAATGCTTCTGTAAGGCAAAGGATACAGTCAATAAGACAAAATAACAGCCTACAGAATGGGAAAAGAACTTCACCAACCCTACATCTGACAATGGGCTGATTTCCAAAATATATAAAGAACTCAAGAAACTAGACATCAAAATACCAAATAGTTCAATTTAAAAATGAAGTACAGATCTAAACAAAGAACTCTCAACAGAAAAATCTCAAATGGCCAAAATACACTTAAAGAATTGTTCAACATCCTTAGTCATCAGGAAAATACAAATCAAAATGACTCTGAGAAACTATCTTATACCTGTCAGAATGGCAAAGATCAAAAACACTGATGACAGCTTATACTGGAGAGGATGTGGAGAAAGGGGAACACTCCTCCATGGCTGGTGGGAGTGCAAACCTGTACAGCCGCTTTGGAAATCAATATGGCAGTTTCTCAGAAAAACAGAAATCAATCTACTTCAAGACCCAGCTATACCAATCTTGGGCATATACCCAAAAGATGCTCAATCATACCAAAGACACTTGCTCAACTAAGTTCATAGCAGCATTATTCATAACACCCAGAACCTGGGAAACACCTAGATGCCCCTTAACCAAAGAATGGATATGGAAAACATAGTACATTTACACAATGAAGTACTACTCAGCTGTTAAAAACAATGACCTCATGTAATTTGCAGGCAAATGGATGGACTAGGGAAAAAAAAAAAAAAAAAAAAAAATCACTCTGAGTGAGGTAACCCAGACTCAGAAAAACATCGTATGTACTCACTCGTAAGTGGAGTATAGTACAGGAGTAAAGTATAGGATAACCAACCTACAATCCACAGCCCCAGAGAGGCTAGATAACAAAGAAGGCCCAAAGAAGGACACATGAACTTTCCTGAAAGTAAAAATAGAAGAGATCTCCTGGGTAAACTGGGGTTGGGATGGGGGTGGGATGGGGAGTTGAATATTTGAGGAAGCAGGTTGGGTGGTCCGGATACAGTATTGGGCCTGCTTGAGTTGACACATCTCAAAGCCAATTAGAACATATCCAAAGAAGAATTCAAAACCATCCGCAATCTCCTTTTTCTGTCCCTTTCTATCCATATCTCTATCTGATTTGTGTATCCTGTATCCCCACTTGAATATAAACATTCTGTGGATGAAGTTCAGACCTTGTGTACTTTGTACCTTCTATGTCTCTCATAACATTTGTTAAAAGTGAACTGGAGGACAGGTGGTGGGGGTGCGTGCCTTTAAACCCAGCACTCGAGTTGGAGGCCAGCCTGGTCTACAGAGCAAGTGCCAGGATAGGCTCCAAAGCTACAGAGAAACCCTGGCTCAAAATACTGAAAAAAAAAAAAAAAAAAAAAAAAAAAGGCTATGGTCAGGTGTGGTAGCATAGCATACATCTCTAAATCCTAGCACTTCAGAGGCAAAAGCAAGTAGATCTCTAAGTTCATGACCAGCCTGGACTATACAGTGAAACTCTGCCTATAAAACAAAAACAAGACAAAATAATTATTAGGGTGTATCTTAGCATCAGCCTGCTTTATATATCTAGAATTCTGTTCTTCAGGATGAGTATATATTTGCATATTGTCTTTCAAATATAACAGCATTCAGAACTTATGTATGAAATCTCAAAATCTGAGGATTATTGCCAGGTCAAGGTTGCCTGTACTAAATAGTGGGTTCAAGGACAATCTGTGCTAAAATGTGAGTTCTAGGCTAGCCAAGACTACAGAGTGACAGCCTGTCTTAGAAATACACAAATATTATAGCATTAGAAAATTATTAGAGCTGGGAATATAGCTCAGTGGTAGAGCACTTGCCTAACACATAGGAAGTTAAGTTCAATTCTCATTACTTTTTCCTTGTTGGATTGGGTTATAGCTCCATGATAGAGCTCTTGCCTGGCATGTTTGTACAAAGCAAACTGGATTCAATTTCCAGCACCACAAAGATCAACAAGTAAGGACTGGGAGACTAGCTCCATGACACAGTGCTCATCTACCTTGTGTAACTAAGTTAAACCTCAAGCACACAAAAACCCAAACTCAAACAAAATTATGTATTTATCTAGGCAATATGCTGAAAATTACTGAGGAAAACTTTCATAATGCAGAAGAATATAAATAAAAATTACAGGTGCCTTTTGTTCCATCCTCTGGAGATGGAATATGCCCTTGCCCTTACATATACCTTCATATTCCTTTCCATTTTTTGTTTTTTGGCATTTTGTCGCTTTTATTTTGTTTTGTTTTCAAGACAGGTTTTCTCTGTGTCATCTTGGCTGTAGACCAGGCTGGCCTCAAACTCAGAGATTTGCCTGACTCTGACTCTCCAGTGCTGGGGTTAAAGGTGTACAGTATTATCACCCAACCATGCTTCTTTCTTTTACAAAGTATTTCTTGTCAAAATAATCTACACAAGGTACAATATACAAAGTTTAACAACGAAACAAACACTACTAACTTCTCTGTCCTTGAATTCACTCGGTGCAGCAGGCTGGACTCAAACTCACAGAGATCCACCTGCTTCTGCCTCCTGTCCTGGGATCAAAGGCGTGCACCACCACTGTCTAGGGGTTTTTATTTATTCTTTAAGTGATTCACATGCTTTATACTGTCTTATTAATGTCACAACACAATGTTGTAAGGAGACCCTTCTTGAAGTAGTAGATGCCTTGTCATCAGGCAGATTTAACTACACATCAGAGCTACACAGCAGGAAATGAAACACTGCTCAAAATTTGGACTAGGTCATCAGATTCCTACTATATAAGTGCTTTTATATATAATTTTTTTCATACCTTATAACGGTGGTTTTTATGAACACTACTCTGGAAGCAGTCCATACAGAGAACACATGTTGGATCAATTGCACAATCCCTGAAAAAGATAAAGAATTAGATTCCAAAAGCCAATTTACATTGATACTTAAGGTATAACTATGAGTAAGCTTCCTGTGTGTTGACAAAATGAATACAAAAGTGCCCCAAAAGTGGAGTTCTAAGAACACTTGGACCCAGCATTTGGGAAGCAGAGGCAGGTGGATCTCTGTGAGTTAGAGGCCAGCCTGATCTACAGAGCTAGTTGCAAGGTAGCCAGGGCTACACAGAGAAGCCCTAACTCAAAAAACAGAACAAAACAAAAGAGCACTTTGAAAAAGGGACAACACTGCTGCCACAATTTCAGCCTTATTCTTAGCACATGTGAGTGTTACCTGGCTTTGAACTGTTAATTATGTGAAATATTATATAAAAATTGCATAAAAAATTATGTTTCTCCTAAGATTATCTGCCCTGAAGAAAACCACATTATTTTATAAACACTGTGCATTATAACTGAGGTTTCAATGTAGACAAAATTCATTGGAATACAAGCACTGCAGGGAAAAGATCTTTCTCTAATATGTTGATGGATCCCAAACACTTAGAACAAACAGTACCTGGCACATAAGAAGTAACCACTGAGTCAACAAAATTATTTTTTATAGTACATAATTCTATTTCATATTTTCAGAGTAATATATGAACATGAGTTACTACAAGGTACAGAATTAAACTTTTTAAATAAGTGACTAGATAAAATTATAAAGTTAAAAAATAAATTTTAGGAGGCTAGAGAGATGGCTCTGAGATTGACAGCACTGGCTGCTCTTCCAGAGGACCTGAGTTCAATTCCCAGCAACCACATGATGGTTCACAACCATCTGTAATGAGATCTCATGTCCTCTTCTAGTATGCAAGCATGCATGCAGATAACTGTATACATAATAAATAAATAAAAACAAAAACAATAGAGTTGATGTAGTGACACACATCTGTACTCTCTGCACTCTTAAGGCTAAGGCAGGAGAATTGCTGAGAGCTGAAAGACAGGCTGAGCCACAAAGTGAGTTTAAGGCTAGCTTGGGCTACATAATAAGACCCTGTCTTAAAAATACACACACAACAGGATTTTAGGACTAGAAGGAGAGAAAAAGGATGAGGGAAAAGTGGATGAATTTTAAACAGCTGATAGGACATAAAGGTTGCATGAAATTCTTTAAATTCTCTGTAAAAATCTAATCTGTCCAAAGAAGTTTCTAGTTCAAATTTTATTTTTGAGAATTCCATATGAGCATTGTATTTTACATAATCTCTATGCTCCCCTCTTCCCCTGCAACTTGCTCTGTGTCCTTCTTCACTCCCTCTCACATTCATGACCTCTTCTTTATTACACACCACACACACACACACACACACACACTCCCTACAGAGTCCATTTAGTGTTGCTCATATGTATATGTGTTTAAGGCTGACCGTTGTGATTGGACAACCTACCAAGGAGTTCGTCCCGGGAGAAAACAGACTCTTCCTCTCTCCACAGTCACTGATTGCCAGCAGCTCTTGATCTAGAGGTAAGACCTTGTAAAATCTTCCTGCCCGTGCTGGCAAGTCAATGGGTGTCACCACTATGCAGATCTTATTTAATGGGTGTAGCTTCCCTGTCATGTTTGAAAGACACTATCTAGTAACAGGTACCCTAGTCTTCTGGCTCTTAAACTCCTCCTGGCCCCCTAATCCCTGAACTCCCCAACCCTCCCACCCTCACCCCTGCTTCTTTGAGACTATTCCCTAAGTATAAGGGTTACATTATACATGTATCACGCTGGGTACCCCACAGTTAGGTATTCATTTTGGTAATTTGTAATTCTCTGTAATAATCTCCCTTAGCACTACTGACACTTTTGAATTAACTAGTAATTTTTTTGTTGGGGTAGAGGGAACTATCCTATACATTCTGGATGTTTAACAGCAATCATAGTTTCTACACACTAACAACCCTTAATTGTCACAATGTTTTCAAGAAATTTTGGAAAGATAAAAACACAGCAAAATAGAATACAAATACAAAAGCTAACTTTTTTTTTTTTCTGGAGAAAGTAACAGGATAAAGAAACTGTTTTTGAAAACTGTTAACTAAAGGCTGAAGTGATGGTTCAGTGGTTAAGAGCACTGGCAGCTCACAATTACCTGTAACTCCAGGTAGTTACAGGTAACACATGCAGCCAAAACACACAGAATAAAATAAAAACATTGTAGGAAACAGGGAAAACAGAAACAACCCATAAAACTATACATACTCAGTGAGGCCTAAAATGACAGCCAAACATAAACAATGAAACTGCTGACAAAAGTCTAAAAAGGCACAGTTATAATATAAAAAGAACAAAACAAAAGTGGTGCTAATATCCAAGTCAAAAATTTCTACTGGACATGGAGGTGCACACCTTTAAGTAAGTCCCAAATGTGTTTGAGTACAGCCTGGTCTACAGAGTGAGTTCCAGGACAGAGAAACCCAAGTCTCAAAAAAAAAAAAAAATTCAAGCAGTAAAACACTTCTCTGATCTACAATGACATTTAAGACAATTTGTTTACCCCAAACAATAGGTCTACACCTGCCTTCAATTTACACACAACTGACCTCTTACATTCTTCAACTGCATTCCAGCTGTTCCCACATAACCCTTTACCTACATTTCTAAAAACCAAAACTTCTGAAAAGTTTTGTTACTTTGTGGGTTTATACAAAATTTCAGTTAGTAGTGAAAAGCAAAACAAAGCAAGCAAAGAAATACACACAAAATAAATATATTTATTAAAATGTAAATTTTAATATATGTATAAAACCTGGATACTGGGGCTCATGCCTGTGACTACAGACTCTATATTATCTGTGAGTATATCTTTGTGAATACTTATAGATCTCTTACAGAAATCTTGCTGTTTGATTACAAGGTTCTATTAAGATGCTGTTGAGGAAGTATTCAGAACTCTGAAATATATCTCATCTCAAAAGTTTCAGATAGAGTATGCTGACTATATTACATGTACACAATGCAAAGATCTATTTCTTGGATACTTTTGAAGAACAGAAAAAAAAAGAGAGAGTGAGAGAGAGAGAATTGCTTAAAAGGAAGTCATGAGCCAGGCAGTGGTGGCACACGCCTTTGATCCCAGCACTAAAGAGGCAGAAGCAGTGAGATCTCTGAGAGTTTGAGGCCAGACTAGTTTCCAGAATGAGTTCAGAACAGATAGGGCTGTTACACAGAGAAATCTTGTCTTGAAAACCAAAACAAAACAAAAAAAGGAAAAAAAAAAAGTCATATATTAAAAAGCAAGTTCAATGAGCAAAAATGGATTTAAAGCATAAGGTGAAAGGAACTTTAGACTAAATGTACTACAGACAGTGATAAACTGGGAAAAAGACATCGTGAAACAGGCATGATGCAAACTATAATCTGTAAATTATAGTCAACCCTATAAATGTCTGAGGCTTACCTGCAAGAATATGTTGTTTCTCCACTTTTGAAAACCTTCCCACACAACTGAAATGCTCCACTGTGCTTTAATTTCTCTAAGCAAATATCCGGATCCTCTCCAAATAAGTACCATTCCAGTGGAGTGAATATTGACATTTGTACATTCTCTTCTTGCTTTTCCAAATCTGGATCCATCTCGGCAAAATAAATTTCTGGTACTAATTGTGCCAAATGATGTAAGAAAGCAGTATAAAAATCACCTTGTTGATCCCACCACTGAAAGGAAAAAAAAGATGACAATCAGACTTTTTATTTTTACAAGTTCCTTTTTTAGTTAAGAAAAAAAGTACAGTATCTTATTCTTTGAGAATTTCATACACATTCTTATTGATCATATATTCACTACCACCTTCCCCTACCTCTACCCCCTACTTCCCTAACCCCTCCCAACTTTGTTCCCCTTTCCTTTATGTATGTGTATCTAACCCATTAAATCCAATTTGTGCTACCCATACACTGAAGTAAGACAGGCCTGCCAGGGACCATACCCTTAAAGCCAACTTCTTTTTTCTTTCTTTCTTTCTTTCTTTCTTTCTTTTTTTTTTTTTTTTTTTTTTTTTTTTCCCCGAGACAGGGTTTCTCTGTGTAACAATCCTGGCTGTCCTGGAACTTGCTCTGTAGACCAGGCTGACTATGAACTCAGAGATTCATCTGCCTCTGTCTACCAAGTGCTGGGATTAAAGGTGTACCCCACTATGCCCAGATACCAAGTTATTTCTTAATGATCAAGGAGTACAAATAACAGTATAATTCTTCACTTTCAAAGCAATTTGCAAAATCTTTATCCTTCATCAATACAAAATAAGAGGAGAATCAACCGGACCAGCAAGATGGCTCACAGCTATAGTATGAGGAGATATATGTCCTGATATATTCTTCAAGTTATACTGTTGAGTAAAAGACAAAAGGCCAGGCAACTACACAGAGAAACCCTGTATTAAAGAAAAAACCTAACTTAAAAAAAAAAAAATGGCAAAAGGCACAGGACAGTGAGTCCATATGCTACTGTTTATATAGAGGAGGAGAGAAGACATGCTGTATATACTTATATTTAAATAGAAGATCTCTGTGGAAAGGGTGGGTATGGCTAAGGTAGTAGAGTGCTTATCTAGCTTACAGGAAGTCCTGGGTTCCACCCACAGTACTACATTAAAATGGCATGATGATACACACCTATAACACAGCACTCTGGAGACAGAAACAAAAGATCAGAAGTTTAAGATCATCCTCAACTACACATAAGTTCAAAGCCTGGGTTATATGAGACCAGCCTTTTAAAATAAAATAAGAAAAAAAAATCTCCGAAAAAAAAATCAAAATAAACTACCAATGATAAGAGCTCTGGAACAGATTTAGTTTTCACTGCCTGTCTTTACTGTGGTTTGAATATGCAATGTTTTTAAACAGTTGGGAGGCTGTGGAGCCTGAAGAGGTAGAACCTCTCTTGGCAGTAGGTAGCCAAGGAACTGACTCTGGCAGTTATAGCCAGCCTTTCAGTACCCTCTGCCCCAGCCTCTGTTTCCTAGTCAGTCACAGAAGTATGACCCAGCCACCTCAGCTCCCACCACCAGGTAGCCATGCCTTCCTGGCCATGGAACTAGGAGCCAAAATCAACCAACCTTCCCAGATGTTTTGTCCCATCAAAGAGAAAAAACTAATTTAAACACTTTGTAAACTTTTATTTGCGTGTGTGTGTGTGTGTGTGTGTGTGTGTGTGTGTGTGTGTGTGTGTGTGTGTGCGCGCGCGCGCGTACTCATGTATCTACAGAAATCATTCTGAAGCTTAGTTAATCTTAGATATCTCGGGTACAAAATTATTCATAAAAGCAAACCACTAAAAACCTCAATGTTAATGAGAGAAAAAAAAAATCACAGAACCTTCCTTTTAACCATATTACTTAAGTGTGCAAAAATACCAGTTATGTTCACTGTAACTAAAAAAGCTGAAGTCTGCCTAAACATCTACAGATAAAAATACATCCATTAAGGCAGATCATATCACTCCTTACCCCTTCAGTTTTTTAGGAGACAGGGTTTCACTACGTAACTCTGGCCGGCCTGTAACACCACCATGTAGACCAGGGTGGCCTAGAACTTGCAGAGATAGTATGACTCTGCTTCTGAGTGCCAGGTGAAAGGGATACATTGCCATGCCCAGCAGAACATACCATTCTACTTATATAGAATGCCATAAAATACCGTTAAGTAGAAAAGACAAATTTTGATTAGCATAATCATGTTTATAAAAAAAATGTAATCATGTATACCTTAAAATTGTCTACAGATGCTGCTGGGGGTCTATCTATCTACATGGTAGAACATTTGTAACTAAAATTGCATTTAGTGACACAACCCGTGAGCATCACAGGTTAGCCACACAGTACTTCATTCACTGTCAGTGGTTTTCATTTTTGTTTGTTTGTTTGTTTTTTGTTTTTCAAGACAAGCTTTCTCTGTATTGCTTTGGAGGCTGTCCTGGAACTAGTTAGATAGACCAGGCTGGCCACGAACTCACAGAGCTTCACCTGCCTCTGCCTCCCAAGTGCTGGGATTAAAGGCATGCGCCACCAACACCCAGCTCATAGTAAAACATTTGTATAACATATATAAGGCATTGGGTTTGATATGCACCCCCCCAAAAAAAAAAGTTCCAACTTCTGGTGTCAATGCTTATTCTGCTAAAGCAAATATAAGTACACAGGTCTTTTAACTTTACCCTTCTTGATTTGCATGATTTTGCATTAAACTACAACAAAAACAATAAAGGGAGAGTTCCAGCACAGCCAAGGCTACACAAGAAATCCTGTCTTTAATCTTCCCTTTAATCTTTCTCTGGTCTAATGAAGACTCTGAGCTAACAACTGTCTAAAGTCTTGGATACTACTAAATATTCTTATGCCTTAACACAAACTATCCATGTTTTTAAACCATGTATTTATACTGCTTGTTGATTGGTTCAGAACACCTGAATGTGGATGCCAGCAGTGCCCTTTCTATAGGTCTAATTACTAGCTCTCACTCCTCTATCTTCTCCCTTACCTCTTCTTCAAGGCTCAGCTCAGTAATAATCCTTCACCGATAAAGCCAGAAAATCTCTCCTGTTAATTCCAATACAGCACTTCTAAAGAAGACATTCATTCTGTACCCATATCTAATATAATCATTTACAAATATTCACTCATTCACTTTGCAGTTCTGGGAGATGAACCCATGGCCTGGTGCGTGCTAGAAAATATATTTGGGTTTTTGTTTGTGTGTTTGTTTGTTTCTGTTGAAGACAAGGTCTCATTCACTATGTAGCCCTGTCTGTCCTGAACTTATTTTTGTAGATCAGGCTAGGCTCAAATTTATAGGGATCTATCTGCCTGCCTCCACCTCTGGAGTGCTGGGATTAAAGGCATGTGCTACCACATCTAGCCATCAAGTTGGTAAACTTAACTTTTTACAACTAGCCCTTTCTCGAGTAGATTGAAAGTTCCTGAGGAAAGGAGCTGCCTTTCAAAACCCTTTATACTAACAGGAACAGTACAAATACACAATAGAAGTTCTCACTACATTAAGTACTCATTGCTAGAAATAACAAGGCAAATTTTGACATCAAGCCTTTGTAACTTTGTCTATAGAACCATTACAGTAGATGCAGTACAATTATACTCTTTTACAAAAAGTTTCTACTATTATCATAGCTATGGAATTTGTTTTTTTTTAATTTTTTAAAAAATGATTTGTTTTTATTTTTATCTTTTCTGTGCATTGTTGTGTCTGTGTGAGGATGATGGATCCAATGGAACTGGAGTTACAGACAGTTGTGAGCCAACATGTGGTTGCTGGGAATTGAACTCAGGACTTCAAGAGGAGCAGCCAATGCTCTTAACCTCTGAGCCATCTCTCCAGCCCCTTTTTAATTTTTTAGTTCTTTGAGAGTTTCATACAACATTTTGATCATATTCAGTTTCCTTTCCCAAACTCTTCCCAGATCTACCTCTCCCTATTTCCCACCAACCCGTCTTTGTGTCTTTATGTTGTTGTTGTTGTCTTTTTAACCCATAAAGACCAATTTGTGCTGCCCAAATGTTCTTCCTCTAGAGTGTGGCTGACTTATCAGGAACACTCTTAAGAAAAAACTGTCATAGCCAGGCAGTGGCGGTGCATGCCTTTAATCCCATTGCTCAGGAGGCAGAGGCAGGAGGATCTCTCCTGTCTCCAATTGCCACTCCATTGATAGGGGTTTCATGCCCACCTCCCATCTCCATGCTGTGATTTAGTCTGGCTTGGGTTTGCACAGGTTTCATGCATGTTATCAAAATCCCTGTAAATTCATATGTGTAGCTTTCCTGCTCTGTCCAAAAGACACTGTTTCTTTATAATTATCCACTATGCATTGCCTCTAGCTCTTATACCCTTTCCAGCCCCCTTTCCATAAGAATCCCTGAGCCTTAGGAAAAGAGGTGGTCTATTGTTACTATTATTATCACTGAAATAAGATTTTTCTTGGTAGCCCAGGCTGACCTGAAACTCACTATACAGCTCTGGATGGCTATGAACTCATAATTCTCCTGCTTTGCCCTCCCTAACTGGAGGAATGTAAATATGAGCTACTATACCCAATTCTCAATTAAAATTTCTGTAATCTCTTTTGAGATTTACACACACACACACACACACACACACACACACACACACACACAGAGGCCAGTAAGATGTTGAAGCTATAAAGACCTAAGTTTAATCCTGGAAACCACAAGGTAGCAGGAGAAAACTGACTCCTGAGGTGTCCTTTGAACTCTACACATATACAATAAGGTCATACATATATATATATATACGTACATACATACATACATACACACACACACACACACACACACACACACACACACACAAAGTAAAAAATTTTAAATTATACAATATGTTTTTACTGAGTAAATGAAGTTATTCAGACATTATTATTGGTGAATGTTCTCTTTCTTTCCCCCCTTTGGTTGTTTTCTAAGTCTTTTCCTCCATTTGCAACGGGAATTAAATGTTTACATTGAAAGACCAGAAAAACAAATATTTTCTCCACAACATTTGGGATTAAGGGAAAGCTAGCTTTCCTAATTAACTGTCCCATAAAAACGAGTTCTCACAACATTTTAAATTCCCAGACATTCCGAACATTTTCCTAATCCCCATGGAGACTAAAAGATAAAGTTTGCAACTCTAAAATGTGCAGCTACAGATGCCCCTCTGGGAGCATCATTCTGAAAATGGAACTTTGGTGGACTCTTGTTTAAACCACAATGTAGCCTTCAGTAAGACAACTATTAAACATCTGCAGTCTTCAGAGACCTGTCACTCTTTAATTTTCTTTTTTAATTTTTACTTGTTTTTTGTCTTGTTTTGTTATTTCGTTTTTTTGTTTTTTGTTTTTGAGACAGTCTCATCATATTGCCCTAGCTGACCTGGAAGTTGCTCTGTAGACCAGGCTTGTCTTAAACTCAGAGATCTGCCTGCCCCAGTCTCCCGAATGCTGGGATTAAAGGTGTGAGTCACCATAGGTTTAGCTGCTGCTTCTTTCTTTTTTCCTATTCTTCTCTCTCTCTCTCTCTCTCTCTCTCTCTCTCTCTCTCTCTCTCTCTCTCTTAAGGGGGGTAACAAAATCTAGAGGCTTTGGATTTTTCATAGGTAGGTAGTACTAATCAGCAATTAGAAAACATTTTGAGGCATCAAGAAATTCTTAGGTATACAAAGTTTTCTTGTACTACTACTATTTGACAAGTTAACCTTCCTCCTTCCTCCCTCTCTCTCTCCTTTCTTTTTCTTTCCTTCTTTTTTCCCCAAGACAGGGAATTTTGCCTGCCTCTGCTAAAGGCATGATAGTGACAAGTTCTACTCCCCCCCAAAAAAAATAGGTTATCTCTATGTAACAGCTCTGGCTATCCTGGAACTCACTCTATAGACCAAGCTGGCATTGAACTCATGTAGATCCACCTGCCGCTCTGCCTCCTGACCTCTGGGATTAAAGGTGTTCATCACCACCACCCAGGAGACAAATTCATATTTTTAAAAACAATCAACAATCACATGGTGTGATCTGAGTTACTGGTGCAAACAGTGGATTCTCAATAAAGACATGGAATATCAAGAAAAAAACCAACAACAACGGGCTGAAATTCAAGCATGAGATCCCAGGCAATCCCTGCTTTCAAAGAGCACATTCTCTTCTTGACAGCTATACCACACTTACAACTTGGAGAATGTGTGCAACTAACACCCTAGGTCAGTTACATGGAGACACCTATGGACGTAAACCTAGTTTATAAGGTTCCATTTCATTTCTATTAAGTTTCATATTGTCAGTCTTAATCTGATGTTTAGCCACTTTTTCATACTACATTTCATTATTTCTGCTAGCCTTGTCCTGTCTGTAAACAGGTTTCCCATGTATTTATGGCATTAATAACATAAGTCGGGGCAATACATCAAGGAGGCCTGTGACAAGCAAGGTCTCTCTCACTCTTTCTCTCTGCTCTTTCATCTTTCAATAAAGGGTAAGTATGCTGCCAGACTCTCATTTTTATAAGCACCCTGTCTTTTGAACCACTGTCTTCCTTTTTCTTCTCTGACTACACTTTTCTTTGAAGTCTTTGGATGAATGCAATGTTGTCCTACAGCTCTTTCTGCTGTATGGACTATACATTTCCAAAACAACAAATATTTTCTTAGATTTCAAAGTAAAGCATGTGTATTTAAAGAGGAATAAATGAAAAGGTATACCTTCCTTGTAGCTAACGTCATTTCTTAGCTTACTCATAAAAACAAAAAGCTGAAAGGCTTTTTTAAAAGTCTGCCCATAAAAACATATTAAGTGGATAGAGTCTCACCCTACTAAGTCAAGTAGACTTTGTTTTGAAGAACAGCATTAAGGCAAATACTAGAAGGAATACTTAAGAGAATAACTATGGACTTGGCTCTGGTCAGGGCAATTGCTTCTGGGTAACAAGTGGTATTTCAGGAAGCACAGTAACTCTTCTGCAGCCTTTCAGTGGTATTTGTTTAGTATAATCTATTTCCACAAGCACTTCACTTGTTATAGGGACCTAAGACTTTTTAAAGGATGTATAATGCTATGTGTGTTGGTACACACATTCTAGAAGACAATATTGTAAGTTATAGGCCAGGCTGAACTATATAACAAGATCCCATCTCAAGAAAGAAAATAAAAAGGACCAAAGTTGTCAACCAAAATGAAAATAGCTATTGTGTTTTCCATGTTGACTCATGTACAGGAATTCATAGTAAGTCACCAGGAAGTAGTAAGGTCTTAATATTTTGTCTTAGGCCACCTGAGACAATGGAAATTCTTTCATAGAATACAGCATAGGAATGACATCTTTAGAGAAACTGGATAATGGGATGGCAAGGGAAATTTGAAACGACCTTCAAAGGCAGCATGTAAAGAATGGGCAGGGACCCTCTCCATGGTTCATCCTGCATCACTGATTTACACACCTGTCTTTCCAAGCAGAGTCTCTATGAAGCACTGAAGAGACTGATACAGAACTGATTTACTCTTAAAGATTACACTGGTTGCTTTGTAGAGAAAGGACTGAAATGTCTCATCCAGCATGGCTACAGGAACTTGTTCTGACTAGGGGCAGCAAAGAAATTAAGAAATAGCACATCCACAGAGATGAAAAGCTGGGATCAGATAGTCTAGATTCTCAGATGGAGAAACCTCAACACTGCAGAAACTCAGTGTGTTCATTATATACATCACAGACAGGCAGGGTTATTGCATACAGCTGAATAAGAAGGCAGTGTCATGCCATGTGGTGGTAGTGCATGCCTTTACTCCCAGAACTAGGGAGGCAGAGGTAGACGGATCTCTGTGAGTTCCAGGCCAGCTTGGTCTACAGAGCAAGTACCAGGACAGCCAGAGCTACAAAGAGAGATCCTGTCTGGAAAACTCAAATGTGAAAAAAAGAAAAAAAAAAAAAGAAGAAGAAGAAGAAGAAGAAGAAGAAGAAGAAGAAGAAGAAGAAGAAGAAGGAGGAGGCAAGGCTATAACATACAGATAAACAAGGGTTTATGGTGTGCAGCTAGCCTCAATAGAGGCATTCTCTGTAGGAAGCACTCTTCAGGACATAAAAGTCTTGGGGGAGGGGAAAGGACATTTTCTGTACTAACTATCAATATATGCACATGGGTCAAAAGAAGGCTTTGCCATCCCTCTGAGCCTCACTTTGGGAGCAGAGATGGAAAAGGAAGGCTTTCCCATTTCCCATGAGTCTGAGGCCATGTTCCTTGACAAGCCTTTGTCTATGTCAACATTCAATCAGGACTTCACTCAGCTAGGGCCTCTTCCAATTCCCATACTGGAAGAGGGCAAAAGTACTAGGAAAGTCAGCCTGACATTGATGGCGCATGCTTTTAAATCCCAGCACTCAGGAGGCAGAGGCAGGAGAATCTCTGTTAGTTAGAGGCAAGCCTGGTCTACAGAGTGAGTTCCAGGACAGCCAAGGCTGTTACACAGAAAAACAGAGTCTTGAAAAAAAAAAAAAAAACAAACAAACAAACAAAAGGAAAGAAACCAGTTAAGAAGCTACAGCTGTCTAGGCAACAAGGGTGGCTTAGATTACAAAAATGAGTATAAAGACAGAGAGATGTTTGTATTTATGAGCTAATGTGGAAGTATCCTGTACTGACACAAAGATTAAAAAAAACTCTTGATTTGCCTTCCTGTTGTCTGTTCCTAAAAATCTACCATGAATGCTTAGACCAAAAACTAGAGGAACAGATGTCATGTTTCTTTCATTTCCCTTCAACTTAATAAGCAAGTCATCTTTGCTTCCATCACATTTTCAAAATCCTCCTCAAACTGATATATTCTGTCTTCCTGTAATCATTTCTCAAGTGCAAACTATATTGCAGGTTACTACAGCTGCTCTCTCTCTCTCTCTCTCTCTCTCTCTCTCTCTCTCTCTCTCTCTATCTCCTTTTCTCTTGATTTTTTTGACAGAGGGTTTCTCTGTGTAGCTTTGTAGAGGAGGCTCTCTCTCTGCTCTGTGTGTGTGTGTGTGTCTGTCTGTCTGTTTGTCTGTCTCTTTCTTTCGCTTGATTTTTTGTCACAGGGTTTCTCTGTGTAGCTTTGTAGAGGAGACTGGCCTCGAACTCACAGAGATCTGCCTGCCTCTGCCTCACAAGTGCTGAGATTAAAGGCATGCACACTGCCAAGCTTGCTCTCTCTTTTTGAAACATCAGTCAGATATTTTAGTGGAGACAGGCAAACAACTGAGTTTATGATTCTGAAGTTCAGAAGAGAGATGACCTAGAGCTATGAACTGGGAAATGAACATATATCATTTGTAAAGCTGTAGGGACATCACCTATGCAATGTGAGGACACAGAAAAATAGATCACAGTACCACACATCTTTTAAGATGGAATTTAGGGGGGAAACCCAGTAAAAGAAATTAGGTACTCTGGCAGACCACCCCTAAACCCTCTGGATTTCCAATTTTCTCAGTCCTTGTCATGGATCCAATAAACTACCGTTTCTAAAAACTACATTGTCATACTCCTATTTCCTAGGCTGTTTGGTTCCTGGGTATATGTATGTGAATATGCACCCAGCTGGACCTTAAAGATATTGTTCCTTCCTATAGCCTCAACCATCAATCCTAAACTAGTTAACTTCCAAATAGCTAGCTTACTAGGGCATGCTTGTGATATGTAGCTTCTTAGACCTTTTAAGATCCTAGAATTGTCTTGGTGAATATTTTTTAATTCAAATTATTTTTTTATTTTTATCTCTTAGTGAATATTAAACAATGGCTTTTATAAATGTTGGATAACGATCAACTATTATTTCATTATAATTTTTAAAAAATATTATTGTGTGTGGGCAGGTGGCTGCATGTGCCACAGCATGAAGGTCAGAGGGCAACTTTGTAGAGTTCGTTCTCTCCTCCCACATTTACATTGGTTCTAATGATCAAATTAAGGTCACCAGACTTGTGCACTAAGCACCTCTCAGCCATCTTGCCAGCAGTATCATTTCCTTCTCCTTACACATTAAGTGATGACAATGTGGGTAGAAATGTTAATAAAAATGATCCTGTATCTAAAAAGGAAATTTAGATTAAGGGAATCAGCAACTGTAACTAGAAAAGCACTCTAGCAAGAATGGAAATCTTTACTAAAGCTCTGTAGCTATCCTGTATTTGTTATTTTGTTTCTACAGCCCAGACTGTGATTTGAGATACAAATTGATCAAAAGGGGTTGCTGAGGACACAGGCTGAGCAACTTTGGCTTAACAACAAGGGTAGTTAAGTAGGGAGGACAAAATGGAAAACAGCAGCTTTTAAAAAGTACAGGAAGTAGGATGATCTCTGGGGACAATCAGAAAGTTTAAAGCCAAAAAAAAAAAAAAAAAAAAAAAAAAAAAAAAACCCAAAGGGGCTATTAGGCTTCACAGTCATAGGTCTGTATCCACTTATAGCACCCTATCTTGAACCTAAATTCTTTGATCATTATATTATTTATAACACTAGGCTGAGTTCTGTGAGGCTACATGACACCTCTCCTTGTTACTTTGTCCAAAGAAATATATTATTCTTTGAATGAGTATTTGCTACAGATTCCTGTTCAATTCGTTTTTTTTTTGTTTGTTTGTTTGTTTTGTTTTGTTTTGTTTTGTTTTGTTGTTTGGGGGGGAGGTGGCAGTCAAGACAGGGTTTCTCTGTGTAGCCCTGGCTGTCCTAGAACTCACTCTGTAAACCAGGCTGACCTCAAACTCACAAAGATCCACCTGCAATTGCTTCCCAAGTGCTGGGATTAAAGGCATGCGCCAAAGCCTGGCTCCCGTTCAATTTCTATACCATTATCTCCAATTCCAAATTAATGGATGTTTTATGGTTTTATTAATGGGGTTTTACATTGCTACTGGGAAAGAATCAATATGACAAAACTTTAAATAAACATTACTCATCGTTGGCAATAGGAAACTACAACATAGTTACAATAGATTACAAGAAAAAAAGCACATGATTCTATTTATGAACCATTCCTATTTATGTATTTAAATGGAGTTTCATGTGTGGCCCAGGGCTTGCCTGGAATTCCTGAAGTTAAATGATCTTCAGCCTTAGCCTAAGATGTTGCAGAGATGGCATTATAGCTCACAAGAAGTGCCCTTCTCTAGCACACATAAAACCTTGAGTTTGCTCTTCAGCACTAAAAGAAATTTCGCTACTTGGAAACATGTTGCAGCTTCTCATCCCTTGTCATCTCTATAATTGTTTTCATCTGAACTTCACTACCAGGGTGAAGAAATGAGTTTCAACTACTTTTTGAGATGTTGGGGGAAGACTGCCACGTGCTGACCTAGCACATATCCTTATTCCAACTCTGTCCTTACGTTTTTTGTTGGTGCTGTTTTGTTTTATTTTTTTTTTTTTTATCTTACAGACATTCTCTCCATTCCCTGTGGTTGACTCATTTCTGAGTCATTCTCTTGTCTCATAAAACAATGTTCAAGTGTCTGATGGGGTAAAGAAAGTCAAGAATGAGTTAATTAAAAGTACAAAACAACTGCACTAACAAATGTGTGTATGTGTCTATATCCACACTTTTCCAAATGCAGCTAAAGACAAACTGATTAAAACATGTCATTATCAGTATTGAGTACTTATCAATATTGAGTATCTCCCTCCCCACTAGTTAGTTGTCTGAAGGGACCACATCAACATTTGCTAACATTATCCCACCTTTTAGACTACACTGTTAGTATTCTCCCTGCAGCAGCCAGACGATGAATGACATCAAATGTGTTCACTACCTCTGCTTTCCCATTCTTTCAAAATCCAAGAGCCAAGTATATATCCCATTATTTGTTAAGGGTATTTCCCTCACTTCTTCACATTTAAAAGGCAAAGACAAGCGACAGATGTCCCTCATTGGGGGCCAGACCTGGGGTTCTCAAGACGCTACTGTAATGGACATCTGGACATGACTTGACAGTTGCAACACTCACTGTCACTATCAAGTCCAACCACCTATGCGACATCACACCAGGTGCTGCATCCCAGATTCCTATCAACAAGAGGGGTCAGCAATGCGTCTACCGAAAAATGGCCTTCTCCAACCTCACCTCAGCTCCTACAGCAAACCACCTAATACAGCACGAGTTCTTTCCACTTGAAAATAGAGACATGCGTGCCTAAGCACGTAGAGACTAAATAGATGACAGTCCTCATACGCCGTGGACTTGGCTGGCAGGAACCTATGTAGGTGGCCCCTAACTTTAAGGGGGGGAGGGGCCCTTCAATCCTAGGACTCCCCTTCCCCAGCAACGCCATGGAAAGCAGAGCCCCACACCCTCCGAGGCGGCGGGAGACTCTCTGCGGGAGAGGACAAAAGGCGCTAGCGGGTGAAGACTCACCGAGGTCGGCCGCTGAGGGGCCCGGGGAGGCTCGGGGCTGACGTCCATCCTCTCGGCGCCCTCCGTCTCGTCGTCCGCCATCTTAAGGGAAACGAACGCCCGCAGTTCCCGACCCCCGGCCTGGCGAGCGGAAACCTGTGGCCAGCCCGACGCGCCGGAGACGACACTTTTACGACGGCCCCTCAAGTCAGGTTTGTCGCAGCACCCGGAGCGGCTTCCGGTCGGCTTCCCGGAAGCAGGCTCCCGACCTGCGAGGCGTAGGTTTCCACCCCCGTGCTTAGCCCTGCTCCCCACCCCCAGGCTGAGCCCCCAGGGAAGTCCGCACTGCTGTCTTCAGCCCTTCACCCAGGGTAGGCGTGGTGAGGTGACAAAGCCGGGAAACCTAGTCCTTTTCTCGTTAGAAGAAGACAAACTGGATACAACGCCCTTAGGAAAACAGTGTGAAAAGAACAAGATAGATGTACGGAAACATCTAGAAACACTGAACGGAAAAAAGTTGACACAAACTATATATTTATGCATTCGTGCTTCTAGATGCAAAGGATAGTTCTGATCCGGGAGGAAGCACCCAAAGGCCAAGGCTAGGGTTGGAGGACAAAGGTGATCAAAAGTTAATTTAACGTCATCTGTCGTTTTTGGTTTTTTTTTTGTGGGGGGGTTGTTTGTTTGGTTTTGTTTTTTGGTTTTTGTTTTTTGTTTTTTGTTTTTTTTTTTTACAAAAGAAATGTCCTAGCTTGGTCTCAAATTCCACGCATTCGTCCCACCTCGGCATTCCAAGTGTGTGTGTGTGTGTGTGTGTGTGTGTGTGTGTGTGTGTGTGTGTGTGTGTGGTGTGTGTGTGAGAGAGAGAGAGAGGGAGGGAGGGAGAACATAAAAGAGGGAGCCAATATTGGTTTGAAGAGAAAATTGAACCCAAAGAAAGGTCTAGAGAACTACAAGACTGCCGCCAACTAACAATTTGAGCATTTGAGCATCAGTGGAAAGGCTACCATAAATGCCCTTCCCGGATATCGACATCAACAACTAACTTATCCATGGAGCCCTCATCTAATGTCTGTTGGAAACAGGATCAAACACCCATACATAAACACTGAGTCGAACTAGAACCCAGATGCAGATGGAGAGGACAAGACCAGGCTGCAGAAACACATACAGACAGCTTACCTGAACAAGGTGGAGCTAATGGGCCCCCCAGACTGATAGCTGGGAAGCCAGCATGGAACTGACTCAGGCCCTCCTGAATATGGGTCTCAGCTAGAAGAACTGAGCAGTCTAAGAGACCTCAGACAGTGGAGCCAGGATGTATCCCTGGTGCACAAAAGGACCTTGAGAACACATCCCCCATGGAGGGATAACTGCCTTAACCTAGAGACAGGAGAGAAGCCCTAGTCCCCCATGGAGGGATAACTGCCTTAACCTAGAGACAGGAGAGAAGCCCTAGTCCCTACTTCAAATGACCTGTCAGATCTACATGACCCCAACTGGATGGCATTCCCCTACATATGGAATTGGGGTGGGGGGATGGGAGGGGAGGGTGGTTAGGGTGCCTGTGAGAGGGCAGAGAGGGTAAAAGTGAGGGAGGGAAGAAGGGAGGGAGAGAGAACTGGGATCAACATGTAAAATAATAAATTTTAAAAAAAGTCAGCCACCTGGCCCCCTTTTAAGTTAAAGAAAAAAGAAAGAAAAAAAAATTTTAAAGTGTGTGTATGTGTGTTGTGTGGACGTGCCACGATGCATGTTTGGAGATCAGAGGAAATTTAAGGGTATTTGGTTCTCTGCCATCTCGACTGCCATAAAAGTTTAAAAACATTTTTTTTTTTTTAAGCGCAGGGTCTGTAAAGGTCAAATTTTCTTAAAGTACTCCAACCAAAGCAACATGTTACAATAGATAGAGGCAAAACTAAATCACAGCTACAGTCTGTTAAACTAGAACTTAAGAAATTTGCAAAAAACTTAATCATTCCCATATTTGGGAGTAATTTTTTTGTTTACGGAGTTTATTTTCATTTTAAATGCTGTTTACACCTGGTGTAATGGCACACACCCTAAAGCACTCCAGAGGCAAAAACTAGCAGATCTCTGAATTCAAGGCCATCCTTGTCTACTTGGAGAGTTCTAGTACAGTTGGAACTACAAAGTGAGACACTGTTTCAAATAAAAAAAGGGGGGGTGGGGGAGAAAAAAGGAAAGAAAAATGTTTATTTTAGTAATAATATTGGCTATTACGTTATATGTTATAATTGGTTATAAACTGGGTATGTGTAGTTTACAACTATAATGCTAGCTGGCATTTGAGAAGCTAAGAAGACCGTTACAAGTTGGAGGCGAGCAGAACTACATAGTTCAAGTCAGTCTAGCTGCAGAGTGAGGCCCTACACCCAAAAAAGTAAAAAGCAGAATGTTTTCTCTGTCTTAAACTGCAATTAGTAAATATTGATACAGACCACATATGTAGAAGATCTTGGGGGAGGTGTTCCAATAATTTTAAGGATTTAATTGATCTTGAGAAAATAAACTTAGAGAAACACTGTTGTAGAATCATTCTTTGTATCTTAAGATACTTTGTTGGGTGAAAAATCAAGTGACTTAAACAGTGTTTTATAAGGCCAGGTGGTAGTGGCACTTGCCTTTAATCCCAGCACTTGAGAGGCAAAGGCAGGTGGATCTCAGTAAGTTGGAAGTCAGACTGGTCTACTGAGTGAGTTGAGTTCCAGGACAGACTCCAAAGGTACATAGAGAAACCAGGTCTTGAAAAACAAAACAAACAAAAAACAAATGTTTTATAAGACCAAAAAGGGAGACCAGCTAAGGCTAGGCTTGGGATTTATTGTAAAGCACTTATCTAATTAACATTCGAAAGCTCCTGTTACCCCTAGCACCACACACATACATCATAGACACACACAGACAAACCAACAATAATAAATACACCTTAGACTGGGGTTATAGTTCACAGGTAGAGTGTTTACCTAGCATGCACTTTATCCTGGACTTAATCCTTAGTGCCTAAAAAAAAAAAAAAAAAACACATCTATTTTTATGTTAAACTTTTATTTTTTTTCCAAACAGGGTTTCTCTATGTAACAGTCCTAGCTGTAGATCCTCCTGGCTCTGTCCCCCAAGTGCTGGGATTAAAGGTGTGTGCCACCACCGATTGGCTATATTAAACATTAAACATGTTTAATGATGAATTCTAATTTTTATGCCCAGATGATAGAGTCCCCAAAAACCATTAAAGAAACCAAAGCAAAGAGTCTTTATTCAAGTTTGAACTTGGACTTTCTGGGTGTCCAATGGATTGGCACAACCAAAGAGCCTGGAGCTCAGTTGGGGTGAAGCTTTTATCATAGCAGAGGTTGAGGTGAGGAATTTCTGAGGTTCAGGACCCCTGATTAGCTAATATTTGTCTAGAGATATCTGGTGGAAGGAAATGGGTGTGTGCTAGCTGTCTTGTGATCCTATCTAAAATAGTTGGAATTTTAGGTATTTTCCCATTGGATGGTCCATTCTTGGGCTGTGCCTGTGTGGTCTCAGTTTGTGGTCTTTCCTGGAGTCAGGTGTTAAACTGAAACTTCAGGCCTACTTTTTGGTTGGTCTCTATTGAGCCTGCCATGGCAGGTGTGTACCAAGTTGCCCTGGGCCCTACAATCACCAAAGTATTATTTTTCTGTTAATGAAAAAAAATTAATGAAGAATGCTAGTCATTGTCTCATGGTTACTTTGCTATGATGAAATACCATGATCAAAAGCAATTTGGGGAGAAAAGGATTTATTTGGTTTGTACTTCCATGACATTGTTCATTAGCCAAGGAAGTCAAGACAGGAACTCAAACAGGGCATGAACCTAGAGGCAGGAGCTGATGCAGCTGCCAGAGAGGGATGCTGCTTACTGACTGCTCATTATAGCATGCTCAATCTGCTTTCTTATAGAACCAGAATCATCAACCCAAGGGTGAGCTTACCCACAATGGGCTTCACTAATTAAAGAAAATGCCCTGTGTGATTGCCTACAGCCTGATCTTGTGGAAATATTTTCTCAACTAAGGTTCCCTCCTCTCTGATGAGTATGGGTTGTGTCAAGTTGTCAAAACTAGTCAGCACAGTCACCATGATATTTTTAATTTTGTCTCCAGTCTCATACAGAAATGAGTCATTGGGAGCCAGGCGCTGGTGGCGATAGCATTTAATCCCAGCACTCGGGAGGCAGAGGCATGTGGAGCTTTGTGAGTTCTAGGCCAGCCTGTTCTACAGAGCTAGTTCCAGGACAGATTCCAAAGCAGTACAGAGAATCCCTGTCTTGAAAAAAAGAAGAAAAGAGTCATTGGTGTCCCTATAAAACATCTTTTTGTTTCAGATAAGTGTAGGTGGCTTTTATCAGAAGTTAAGTATCCCTTATCCAAAACACTTGGACGTGTTTTAGATTTGGTTTTTGTTTTTGATATTGGAATGTTTTCACATCCATACTGAGATGTCTACATAAGACCCAAACCTAAGCACAAAATTATCCTCTAGGTTTCAAAACTGGCAATCATTTTTTACTTTGTACTTTCTAGTTTTTCTTACAAGATGTGCTAATGTGAAAGTCTAATTTTAATTTTTTAAAATTTATTTTATGTATATGGGTGTTTTGCCTCCATGTATGTGTATGTACCACCTGTGTGCAGAGCCCAAAGAGCCCAGATGAGTGAAGTGGATCCACCAAAACTGGAGTTACAGATGGTTGTAAGCCACCACATGGGTGCTTGGAATTGAACCAGCTCCTCTGGAAAAAGTAGCTAGTGTCCTTAACTGCTGAGCCATCTCTCTAGCCCCCCCAAAAAATATTTTTTAAAAAATCCGCCCATCTTTTAAGAAAAGCATTTTCATTGTCTTCCTGCTTTCCCAACCAGATGTGATTGGGCTTTTTCTTCCTGTGTGAGGGATAATTAGCTATGTACTAAGCCTTTAGGTGCAAATCCATTGGGATTCAGTATATTTTATTTTTACTACTGGCTGGTTTTTAGATTTAGGAGAATTAGCTGTTTTGAGACTTGGTTTCCTCATCTACAAAATAGATGCCTAAATGATGATTATGAAGGTTAATGAGATACTACCTAAAGCCCAGAATGCCTGGCTTCCTATAGTACAGTGTTTGGTAATAGCTAAGTGTACTTACTTATTTGTTTACTTATTTGTGGTTATCTTGTATACTAAAGCACTTTCACTTGTGAGGGAAGGAGTCAGGGATTAGTTATAATAAGGTACAAGGCAGCCTTAGTGAATTTCATGGCAGTAAAGGTACAAACATGCCAGGCAGACAGAGCTTAAGTGAGAAGTTTTATTAGAAAGGGAAAGGAAGGGGGAAAGAAAGAGAAAAGAGGTAAAAAGACACACAGAGAGAACAGAAGAGCAAAAGGAGACAGGAAAAGTCCTATCTGCCCCAGGAGAACAGGGGTGGGGATAGGGCATGGACAGAAGTGGGTGGACTTTTTCTTTTAAAGAGCCAGAGTACATACACCTGCCATGCACAGGTGAGTGAGAGGCAGGTCCAGGTTTGCCTGGATTGCAACAATCAGCACACAGTATTTCCATTGTGGAAGTCTTGTTAGGCAATAGGGTTCCCAACCAACTGTCTAGAGTTTATTACTGCTTGGTATCCTTATGCAATGTCCATCAAGACTTGCCAAAAGACTGTTTGCTCTCTGCAGGTCTTTCTAAACTTGTTCCCAGTCCCATTTAGAATATGAGAGTTCCTGTTATCCCTACAAAAGACAACCTTTCTGCTTAAGATAGTTAGAGTTCATTTAAAGATGGATTTTATGTGTGTGAGCATGCATGTGAGCTTGCCTGAGCTCTTGTGCAGCCAGTGCTCTTTGCTGCTGAGCCGTCTCTCCAGCCCCTAGTAGAGTTTTGTTGTTGTTGTTGTTGTTTTGTTTTGATCAAAGGTTGGTATTTTTATCTAAAATATCAGAGATCAGAAGTGTTTTAAGTTTTATTGTTTTGGTTTAAGTTTTTTTTTCTTCTGGATCTTGGAATGTTTAAATACATACTGAATATTTGGATAAGACAAAATGTAACCACGAAATTAATTTATCTTGAGCTCAAAGCATCAGACAAGTTATAATTTTGGGTTTTTGTTTTTAGACTGGATCTCTATATAGCCCTGGCTGTCCCAAAAGCTGAGTTTGAACTCATAGAGACCCACCTGCCTTTATTCTAACGCAGGGAATAAAGGTGTTCAACACCATGCCCAGCTTTTTAAAAATAACTGCTGAATTTTAATTGAGATTGTTGTGGTAATATTATATGTAAAAAGTGGGGTGTTCTTTTGTTGACTTTTGTTTGTTTGTTTGTTTAGAGAGGATCTCACTTTGTCTCCCTCACTGGCCTAGAATTTGCTATCTGTCTTCCCCACAGCTGTGACTAAAGGCGTGCCACCACACCCAGCTGAGTGTTTGTGCTTTCTGTATATGTCATGTTGGGTAAATTATTCATCACTGGCATAAGTTCTTCCTAGCTACTATGATGTGATTTTTCTTTCACAGTAATTTTTAAAAACTTGTCTGACCTTTGGGGTTTTTTTTTGTTTTGTTTTGGTTTTTGGTTTTTGAAGACCCGGGTTTCTCTGTATTGCTTTGGCACCTGTCCTGGATCTTTCTTTGCAGACCATGTTGGCCTCCAACTCACAGAGATCCATCTGCCTCTGTCTCCCAAGTGCTGGCATTAAAGGGGTGTGCCACCATGCCCCGCCTAAAAATATTTTATTTTTGCTTTTAATTATATTATGTTTGTCTCTGAGAATGAGTTTGTGCAATTCTGTGCATTGTCTACAGAAATCAGAAGAGGACGATGTGTCCTTTGGAGCTGGTGGTCAGGAGACCACTAATGTAGGTTCTGGGAACCAAACTCTTAAGCTCCCTTATGTTTCCTGTTTACATCAATGGCTTATATTCCAGAGATGCTGAACAAATTGAAATTGGTATAAATTACAACACTGACAATATATCCCAAGGAAATAATTCTTTTTTCTTATGAAGGAAACATTTAATTGAGGCTGGCTCATTTATAATTTCAGAGGTTCATTTCATATCACCATGAAGGGGATCATGGCAGCCTGCAGGCAGATGTGGTGCTGGAGCTGTGAGTGCTACATCTTGCAGGCAACAGGAAGTGGACTGGCTGTCACACTGAGGGAAGCTTGAGAAAAAGAGCTCAAAGCCCGCCCCCACACTGACACACAGGAAATAAAAATTTTAAAAGCACTATTTGTGTACTTTTTTTTTCTTCTGAATAGCAAAACATAATAAAGAGTTGAAAGCCAACATTAAGTGAGTAGCCAGGACCAGAATCTAATTCCCCTGCTCTCGGCCTATAGGAAATCCTGACAGGCATACTACAGTGCCACAATACCATATAAATGAGTACATCTAAAATCGGGTTAAGGAAAAAGATATTTTCCACAAGATAAGAAATCCTGTGGGGTTATGTTATTTGAGACGGGGCCCGAGTGAGCCTCCTGTCGCATTTGTACTTTAAGAGGCGTCCTCGTACATGCTTTGACTCTCACAAGCATCCTGCACGCACGGAAGGTGTCATTAACTTCGCTTTACAGGTGCAGAGGCTACATCACGGAGGTCAGGGATGCCTGGCCCTGGAGGAGCCAGGTGACGTGCTGCCACCAGGCCACCCCCTCGCTTTGCTCTTCCTGATCCTCACTACTTTGGCTAACGCTGGAGAGCCGGGCGGCGGGGCGGCGGAGACCGGGGCTGAGGTGACGTGCGGCGGCGGCCCTAGAGGCCGGAAGTGCTAGCCGGAGCGCACCGGGGCTGCGCCGTGATGGCGGGCGTGCTGGCCCTCCGGGTGGTGGCCGGACTGGCGGCGGCGGCGCTGGCAGCCCTGCTGTTGGAGCACTATGGCCTGGCTGGGCCTCCCTCACCCCTGCCGAAGCCCCGAGACTCCCAGAGGCCGCACCCCGCCCCTGGATCAGGAGCCCACAACGTCTTCTGGGGTCTGCAGGTAACGCGGCGGGAGGCAAGGGAGGGCGCTGGGGTGGGCAGCTCAGCCCGACAGGGGGCCTCCGGCTCGTCACACTGCGGGGTCAGCGCCCCGCTCGCTCCTTCCCCGGGGTTTCGTGGAGCCTCTTTTTCTCTCCCTTCCGCGTCCGAGAGCTTGCTGGGACACCCCTGTCGGTGCGGCTCTTCCTGACTCAGATAAAGTGTGTGTCTCTGTCCAATGCCTGCTTTTGACAGATATCCGACATTCACCTGAGCAAGTTTCAAGATCCAGGCCGAGCGTTGGACCTAGAGAAGTTCTGTTCGGAAACTATTGACATCATTCAACCAGCTCTTGTTCTGGCCACTGGTAGGGGGGCATTCCTGTGCTGTGCTGGTGGTGTTCTGTGGTCCTTGGTGGTTAGAATGGGCAGCAGGTGTTCGCTTGTGGGTTTGGGAACGCTGTGGACGCAGCCAACAGGAAGTCCTTTGAATTACAGGCGATGGGACTTTGTAATTGCCTTTAACAGTTGATAATGGAGTCAGGATACAGGCTAAATGCTTTGCCATCTCAAGGTCTTCTCAAAGCAGTAGGTGTAAGGCTTGTGACGCGCTTTTGACCAGGTGTTTTCTGCCGTGTGTGTGTGTGTGTGTGTGTGTGTGTGTGTGTGTGTGTGTGTTGAGGGTGTGTTGATGGCGATGATGATAGTAGCTGATGTCCTGCTGAATTTGAGAATTAGGGAGAGCCCTTTAACTGGGAATTAAAAGTTCTCCTTTGCTGATTTAACATTTCCCCTACAAAGAGGTTAACCTTATGTTTTCAGTTGCTTTGAGGATTCAAATGACTTCATCCCTTAGTAGTTTTCTGATTGCATTAACTATACTCTTCCAACCTGTGCATATATGCCCCCAAAGTTTGGGGCAGAGAAAAAACTCAAGGTGTGTCTGTTCTTTTTATGGGTGGTTTCAGCTGCCACTTACTCTACTGAAACTCACTCCTCTGTTAAGATGAAGTATCAGTCCTCAGGTAATAAATAAGCCTGTTTCAGGTGTTCTGAATGCTTTCTTAGAAATTTTGGCATTGCATTCTTCAAACCACACCTTCCAGATTGGTTTTTGCTCTGAAAATAATGCTGCTTGTTCATAGCGTAAATCTTGCTTTGGGGTTTGGAAAACAACTGTTGCAATAGGTAATAGTCACTTGCCAGAATGTTGCAACATCTCATAAAGGAGTTTCATTTAGTCTATTGATGAATTTTGTGCTATTCTCTTTAAGATTTTTTTTCACAACTCGTTCCTAATATCACAATAGACTACCTAAACACTGTTAATCTATAATAATAGAGCCCTTGCTGAGACAATCTTGTTAATTTAAATTAAAAAGTTAATTTAAATTAAATGGCACACTTTGGGCATATGTGGACTCGTAATTGATATTGTGTGTGTGTACTGAGTAGTTGAAGAATTTGTGTTCCTTCAGGATGCTTGTTTGTTTGAGCCCCCTGGAGTTTATTTTACATTGCAGGTCAATTCTATATAAACAGGAGACCTGACAGATGCCAAAACAAAGGAACACTTGGGATCCAAACAACATGAGGTAGAATGGCAAACTTACCAGAGAATTCTGAAGAAGACAAGAGTCATGGAAAAAACCAAGTGGCTGGATATCAAAGGAAATCATGGTAAAAGCCAAGAGCCAAAGATAATTAAGTATATACGTGTGTGTGTGTGTGTGTGTGTGTGTGTGTGTGTGTATACATATATGCTTCAGGAACATAGATTTTTCTAGTTTAGATTCTAAAGTAATAAAAATGGAAATTGTTACATAAACTTAGATATAGTGAAGGCCACATCTCTTATACATGGTTACAACATATGGCATACTAAATATAGCATATTAAAACTTCAGAGACAGGTAGATCTTTGTAAGTTTGAGGCCAGTATAGTTTATATAGTGAGTTCTCAGTCAGCCAGGCTAAATAGTAAGACCCTGTCTCAAAAAAGGAAAAAAAAATAATCTTTCAGGTGAAAGTTGGTATGATGTGTTCTTCTTTACACGGGAAACAGTTTTTCCAGAAATTCTTGTAGGTAGATGTTTTAAAAACAAAAAACAACCCTATATTTTGTTAAGTGAAAGAAACTAAATCTACATCTTCATTCCATTTATATGACATTCAGAAAAAGATAAAACTATAGGCAGAAGGTAGACTGTGGCTACCAGAGGTAGGGATAGAAGGAGAAACTGATTTTAAAGGATTAAGAAAAAATTTGGTGTAACTAAACCTTATTTTGATTGTGGTTTTAGATATACCACAGTGCATTTGTCGAAATCTGTAGAACTGAGACTGGGAAGATAGCTCAGTTAGTTGATAGAGTACTTGCCTAGTTTATATGAGGTGCTTGGTTTGATCTCCCAAACTGGGTGTGGCAGCATTCCTGAGGTAGAAGGGAGAGCATCATAGACCAATTCAAGGTCATTGTCTAGAACAGAGTTCTGGGCCAGCCTAGACTAGAGACTCTGTTTAGAAGCACTTGTTATGGATGTATCGACCAGGCATTAATTCATTTCTTTCTGCCTCTGTAATTCCATGATTGAAACAGCAGCAACAAAATGGGTATGGTAGCACATGCTGAAGTAGGTTGAATGAGAGTTTGAGGCCAACATGAGCTACCTAGCATGTTTCAGGCAAGCAACAACAACAGTCTAGTCATAGAACTTTCAAATTGACTTGTTCTGAACAAAATTACAATGTACCTGCTATTCTTCAGCAAATTTGGTGATTTAAAGCTTCTAGATAATCTGAGTTTGGTGAAGTTACTGTTTTTTAAATATTCAGCTGAGTGGCTCTCTGCCATTTTAATGTGTTATAGACAGTACTATATTCTTATGTCATTGACATGCTTGCATTTTTTTTGTATAGATGAATGCTTGCTTTTTTTCTTTTAGATGCATATAACATTCCAAGTCTGGAGAGCATCACGAATTATTACAGGTACCTGAATGAACACAATACACACTACCAAGTAGAGTCTGTCAAAAGGAGGGGACAGTCCATTTGATGAATGAATGAAATCATTTTTAACAGATGAAGTTTTTGTTTAAAGAACTTTGGATAGTCGGACTGTGGTGGTTCACGCCTTTAATCCTAGCACTTGAAAGGCAGAGACAGGCAAATCTCTGTGAGTTTGAGGCCAGTCTGGTCTACAGAGGTAGTTCTAGGGCAGCCAGGATTGTTACACAGAAAAACCTTGTCTTGAAAAAAAACAAAACAAAGCAACAACAACAAAAAATAAAAACAAAACAAAACCCCAAACTTGGATAATTTAGAAAATAAGTTTTGTGTGTATGTGTGTGTGTGTGTGTGCATGTGTGCGTGTGCACACCTATATGTGTGTTACAAAAAGCACTTTTTAAAAAGTATTTTTATCTGCTACAATACTTTTTAGATTTTGCTGTTCCCCAGGTTGGTCTGAAACTTCTAGTTCTCCTTCCAGCCTCAGCCTCTCTTGTCCTAAGAGAATAGGTATGAGCCATCATACATGGCTCTCCTTCCTTCCTTTTCTTTCTTTCTTTTCTTTTCTGTTTTTTTTTTTTAAATAGAGTCTCAATATGTAGACCAGGCTGGCCTGGAACTCACAGAGATCTGCCTGCCTCTACCTCAGGAATACTGGGAATAGGGGCGTGAGTTTCCTTTAATTCCTTTGCTTGTAATTGGTACAAAGCAGAGCTTGTAG
This sequence comes from Phodopus roborovskii, assembly GCF_943737965.1. Lineage (NCBI taxonomy): Eukaryota > Metazoa > Chordata > Mammalia > Rodentia > Cricetidae > Phodopus > Phodopus roborovskii. The sequence continues at coordinate 32,267,190 of NW_026126416.1, read as the reverse complement.
CTGGACTACTGTAGTCAGTGGGTTTTCAGAATACTGAGACATTGATTCTGTTAGCCTCTAGAGTGGCCACAGAGATTAATGGTTACTCATGGCTGTTTTGTCCTTTCATCTGATTAATAATGTAAACATTACATTTTTCTTCATATATCACGAATGTGATTTTGCCTGGGAACCTCTGTGTTAGAAGCAATCTGTAGTTTTAGTGTGTTAGGATACTTCTTTTGGTTGCAATTTCACTTTCAGCTCCAGGCTATCGAGGAGTTTTATTGTGCTTTGTCATTTAATGTAATACTAGGTGTTCATTAAGAGCTCTTCCCTAGTTGTATGGTTTCAGGAATCAAACAGCTAGTGCTAACAAATGGTTCCTGCCTTCAAGGAATGTATGTTCTATTAATACTTAAGGGAGAGAAGATGTGTAAGGAAAGCATTAGGGAAGATAGTTAAAGAAACGGCTGATGAAGTGTTTCATTGCTTGGTTCACATGAGAATCATTACAAGAGGTCAGGAAAGGTAGAGACTGTCACGTAGTGGACGCAGAGAAGGCCTATACAAGGAACGTTGTGCTCTTAAAAGATGGGCTGTGTGTGGAAGTGTTGCCAGGGATGGATTTTTAATAAAAAGTTCCCAGGCTTTTTTCCTGGGTTTTGTTGTGTTGGGTATTGACCCCAGGGCCTTGTGCCAACTAGGCATGGTGGCACAGGTCTTTAATCCCAATCCTTAGGAGGCAGAGGCAGGCAGATCTCCGTGAGTTTGAGGCCAGCCTGCTCTACACAGTGAGTTCCAGGACAGCTAGGGCTACACAGTAAAAACCTGTCTCAAAACAAATAAAAACCCAATAATTAAATTAATTAATGAAAAAAGTTGCATGTCCCTAAGCCTGGCTTAGAGTGATTCTGCCTTCCTGGGGGCGGTCTCTTGGCTGGGTGCTTGACCTGGTCCAGTTGGAATGTTAGGTCTCTGTCCAGCCCAAGGTTCTTTTCTCTTGACTAGAAAGGATTTTCTCTTGATGAGTTTTTATTACTGTTCACTCTTTTTATAATTGCACTAAAGCCTTCCTGTCTGTATCTTTTAGGAAATATTCTGCTGTGCGTAAGGACGGCTCTTTCCATTATGTCCACAGTACCCCCTTTGGCAACTATTCTTTCATCTCTGTGGATGCCACCCAAAGGCCAGGGCCTAAGAGACCCTATAATTTCTTTGGAATTTTAGATGAGGTATGAGTTGAAACAATTCACTTCCCTTTGTAGCTTGTTTTTATTTTTTTCTTGAATATATTTGGACCTTTTGGTTACCTCGAGTAAACATGTTCTTATCTAGATATGCTCAAGAAAAACTTCACTGTGGTTACAAATATGACTAGAAGCTACTACCTACTTCAGACTTGTTACTACTGTCCCTATTCTTACCCCAAATGTTGGGAAGGAAGCACCTCACTTCCTATATTTATTTAGCAAATGTTTGTTAAATATGTATTAAGAATAGGCTGCTGGGTGGTGATGGTGCATGCCTTTAATACCAGCATTTGGGAGGCAGCTTTGTGATTTGAGGCCAGCCTGGTCTACAGAATGAGTTCCAGAACAGGCTCTAAAGCTACAGAGAAACCCTGTCTTGAAAAACCAAAAAAAAAAAAAAAAAAAAAAAAAAGTATAGGCTGTATTCAGCAAGCCTATACAGAGCATATAGCTTGGTATCTTATATCACATATTGTTAAATACCCACAATTGCCAATACTAATTAATGATCTACATTTTTTCCTGATAAGAGAACAACTTAAGCATTTTGGCAAGACTAAGTGAAAATTGTCGTTCATAAAGGCACATCTAAGAAGCTCTCCTATGTCTCAATACAGCAGATGCCAGTTCCTAATATGATGAGCACATGCTCTTACATGAGATACATGTGCCTGTTTATGAGTAAGAGGAGCTAAGATCAAGTAAGTTCCTAAGTGTTCCATCTGGTATTAGAGCATATGACCAGCCCAGAAAAAAACAAACAAACAAAACAACAACAACAAAAAACTATAGTAAATGCAGGAGTTGCCAAGCACTGAAAGAAGCTCAGAGTTATGTGAAGGCTCTAGAAGTAAAGTTAAATTTTGTTTCCTAGTTACCAGGTGCCTTTAGTGAGCTGGAAAACTTATTTTAGAGTTTTAAATATACAATGCACAGATCAAGTACATTATAACCTAATGCAGAACCCCTGGTCTTTTGTTATTATTATTTTAGATTTATTTATTTTGTCGTATGTGTTTGAGTGTTTTTGCTTGCATGTATGTATGTGTACCATGTGCATGCAGGGCCCATAGGAGCCAGAAGAGGGCACCAGATCTTCTGGACCAGGAGTTACAAATGGCTGTGAACCACCGTGTGGGTGCTGGGAACTGAACTCAGGTCCTCTGCAACAGCAACAGGTGCTCTTAACCACTGAGCCATCTCTCCAGCCTGAGTCTCCGTAGTCTTACCCCAGTTTTACCAAATTAGAATGGGTAATGCCAGAAATTCATTATACTTATAGATAAGTGCATATTCTGTATGTGCAAATTATGTTTTGAAATCAGTGTCATGAGATGTTTTAAATATGGTAAAATACACCCATTTTAAGTGTTTGAAGAATTTACAAATGTATATGCTCACATGGGCAGTGGTGGCATATGCCTTTAATCCCAGCACTCCGGAGGCAGAGGCAGGCAGATCTCTGTGAGTTCAAGGCCAGCCTGGTCTATAAGAGCTAGTTCCAGAACAGCTAGGGCTACACAGAAAAACTGGGTCTCAAAAAGCCAAAAAATAAAAAATAAAATAACTTTCTCATAGTCAATACTTGGGACATGTCTATCACCCTAGAAAGTTTTCTTGTAGAATCTGTCTTTACTCCCATGGCACACGTGATTGATTTTCTATTAGCATGGTTTTATTTATTCTAAGATTTTAAGTAGTGTGGTCCTACAGTATGTATTCTTGGGTTTGGCTTCTTATTCTCAGTGTCATGCTTCTGAGATGTGTATATGTGGTTGTGCCCATCCTTAGTTTTTCCCTTTTTACTGATGGGTAGTATTCCATTGTGTGGGTATATAGTACATTGTTGGGGTTTCTAATATTTGACTATATTGAATAGAGATGTTAAAAACATTTAGATTTATCTGTGGACATCATAATATATGAGTATGTTTTAGAATTCTGGCTTAGTATCTCTTTTAAGAATTGTGATATAGTAGTATACAAAACTAAAAAGATTAGTTGTTTCATTAAGGGGATAATTATTCTCCCTATTCCTATTACTGGAGATTGAACCCAGAGTCTCATGAATGCTGCTAGGCAAAAACTCTGTCCCTGAGCCACATTCCTAGCCCTGAAAAGAGTAACTTATTCTTCAGTTTCATATACATCAAATGCAGGTAGTGCATACAACAGTCATCTTAGAATCAAATGGATTATAATGTAAATGAAAATCATTTGAAACTGACAGATATCCATTTAGGTAATTACCTAGTAGAATTAGGGCCACAGAGACAATGTGATTATTGTTATAAACTTTAGGGGAAATGTTTAACCAGTTGGCATTGGATTTTAGTCCAAACCCCAATTAAAGATCCTTCCATTTCTCTCCCATTCCAGAAACAGATGGAGGAACTCTTATCATTCTCCAAGAAAAGTAGTCAGAGCAACCAGACAATTTGGTTTGGACATTTTACAACATCTACTATCCTTTCTCCATCCCCAGGGATCCGAACCATAATGAGGTGAGGCAGGCCTCTAGAACCTGAACTGGCTATTTCTGGTTATTTCCCATTGCTGAGACCACTTGGTTTTCTGAAGAGACTTGCTTATTAATTTGGCATGTAAGTTGCTTTTGTTCATTTATTCTGTTTGTTTTTCGTTTTTTAGCTCAGCCACAGCTTATTTGTGTGGGCACCTCCACACGCTTGGTGGACTGATGCCTATTTTACACACTCGTCACTTTACAGGCACTTTGGAACTTGAGGTGGGAGACTGGAAAGACAATAGAAGGTAAGGAAACTTCCCTACAAATCAAGTTTACACACAGTTTGCTAAAACAGTGACATTTTCTTATTAACATAAAGGTGATCCCAGGAAAAAATAATTCTGTTGTTTTGGTTTGTTATTTTGGAGGATAGTTCTCACTATGTAGCTTAGGCTAACCTTTAATCCTTCTGCCTCAACCTCCCAAGTGCTAGAATTACAAGTGTATATCAGCCCTAATTCAATATTTGGTCATTTGTTTTGTTTTGTTTTCTGAGGCATGGTTTCTCTGTGTAACAGTTCTTGCTGTCCTGGAACACTCTTCATAGCACAGGCTGGCCTCAAACTCTCAGAGATCTGCCTGCCTCTGCCTCCTGAGTGCTGGCATTAAAATTTTACACCATCACCACCCGGCAATATTTGTTCTTTTAAAGTAACACGTATGCCTCAATTTCTTTGCTTGTTGCTGTGGTAAAATACTCTGATGAAGCTACTTAGGAAAGAAACTTTATTCTGGCTCAGAGCTCAAGGTGACAGCTTGCTGAACAGCTTGCTGAGAAAGTCAAAGCAGCATGAGTCAGAAGCAGGTGATCACAGCATGGCCACTATCAGGAAGAGTACAACATGCTCAGCTCCATTCACTTATGTCATCCTTGATCCCAGCCAGGACACCACAGTGAGGTGTGGGGGTGGGAGTTTTCCCACTTCACCTAACCACAGATGCCCAGAAACCCATCTCAGATGACTCTAGGTTCTGTCAAGTTGTCAGTTGATATGCATCTGGCAGTCTTTTCCATTATGTAAAACCTTGTTGTAACAGTGCTTTTTAAAAATTAACCTCTTTATTTTTTTATTAGGTGTATTCATTTTATTTTATGTGAGTGTTTTGCCTGCATGCATATATGTGTACCATGTGCAAGCACAGTGCCTGTGGAGGTCAGAAGGGAAACAGATCTCTTAGAACTGGAGTTAGGGATGGTTGTAAACCACCATACAGCCAGTGCACTTAACCACTGAGACATTTTTTCAGCCCTATAGCCTGATGTTTACCATCATTATGCCATGCAAATTTTAAGACATGTCCATTATAGTAGGGGTCTTTCTTTCTTGCATTTATTTATTTATTGATTGATTGATTGATTGATTGAGGCACACTCTCAATATATAGCCCCTAATTAGCCTGATGCTGGCTATGTATGTAGACTTGGCTGATCTAGAAACTGTAGTAATCCACTTGCCTGTGCCTCCCAAGTACTAGGACCAGAGACATACACCACCATTTCTGGCCTTTTTTTAAAAAAATAATTTATTTAAGTTTATTTTATGTGCATTGGTGTGAAGGTGTCATATCCTTAGAAACTCTAGTTACAGACAATTGTGAGCTGCCATGTGGATGCTGGGAATTGAACCTGGGTCCTCTGGAAGAGAAACTAATGCTCTTAACTGGTTGAGCCATCTCTCTAGTCCCCCCCCCCTTTTTTTTTAATAATGGTCCACTATGCAGCCCAGGCTAGCCTAAAACTTACTCTTTAGCTGAGGCAAGCCTCAAACTCAACATCTTGACTTGTCCTTTCAAGGGCTGGGCTTACAGATAGGAGCCACTACAACTGGGTTGCTATGTAGTTTTAAACTCTAGTGTTTATAAGACTTGTGAAAGAGTTTAACAACATCCAAATCTTACCATTAAAAGCATTGTATTAGGGCTGGGCCTATGGCTCAGTGGTTAAGAGCACTGCTGCTTTTCTAGAGGACTTGGGTTCAATTCCTAGAACCCACATGGCAGCTCACAACGGTCTGTAACTCCAGTTCCTGGGAATCTTGACTCCCTCACACAGACAAAACAACAATGCACATAAAAAATAATAAAAAAAAAATTAAAGAAAGCACATCTTCCATTGGGTTGGGAAGGACCTGAGTTTGGATTCCCAGTGCCCAAGTTAAAAATCATAAAAGCAAAAACATATTGGTGTGGGCTGGTCTGGACCAAACTCTCAGGTGCACTGGGACTAGAAATTTTTCCCCTTGAACTTTGTGCCTGACATTCTAGTTATTTCTGTCATAGTAATTTAAATTCTTCAGATAAATGAGAGTTCATATTTGATGTAGCATTATTGGTGGAATAAAGAATGCCTAACCTTAGGCTTATGATGTACACCTCAGGTTCAAAATAGTCTTAAAAGTACTGTCTACCTGTGTGATGGTGGTGGTGCATGCCTTTAATCCCAGCACTTGGAAGGCAGAGGTAGGTGGATCTCTGTGAATTCAAAACTAGCCTGGTCTTCAGAGCAAGTTCCAGGACAGCCAGAGCTGTACTGAGAGACCCTGTCTCGAAAACCCAAAACCAAACAAAAGTACTGTCTAAAATAAAATAAACTAATTTAAAAGGCACTTATTTTAAAAATCAAAGCATGCAGGCATTGTTCTGGGGCACTGTTAGATTCCTTACTTCAACCAGAGTTGAGCTCTGTGAAGGACAAAGATGTAGAAAAAAGGGAGGAAGCCAGGAGTAACGTCAGCCAGTATTAATTCATTGTATAAAAAGTTTTGTGGTTTTTACATTTGTTCTGTGTTTACCTTCAAGCTCCTCCCCCTCTTTCTGAGACAGGCTCTTGTGTAGCCCAGGCTAGCCACTATCTAGCCACTCACTAGCCAAGGATGACCACAAACTTCTGATCCTCCTGCCTCTACCTCCTGAGTGTCAGAATTCCGGGTGTGTACCTCACACCTGACTTGTGTAGTTCAGAGCTCCCTGCATGCTAGGCAAGCACTCCACCAGCTGAGCTACAAGCTTAGTCCACCTTCAAGCTTAGAATAAGAAGTAACTAAATCCCTTACCTTCCTGTGGCCTCCAGGTACCGGATCTTTGCCTTTGATCACGACCTCTTTAGCTTTGCGGATATAACCTTTGATAAGTGGCCGGTGGTTCTTATCACCAATCCTAAGTCACTCCTCTATAGTTGTGCTAAACATGAGCCACTAGAGAGGCTGTTCCATTCAACACACATCAGGTATGTTTCAGTATTTCAGAATTTATTTTCAGTTTGAAATGGATGAAAATAAGTCATTGTGATTGTATTCTCACTTTTGTTTTTTGCAACAGCCTAAACATGTAGACTGTTCACTGTTTTGTCCATATATATACACAAATATGTGTATAGGTACATATTGTATACATAACATAATATCCACAATATATAAGCATATATGTATATATAGACTTTGTGAGTTGGGGCTTAAACCCAGGGCCTCATGCATATCAGGCAGGTGTTCTACCACCATTTCTAGTCTCCTAAATTGTAATTTTTTGAAAAGCTGATAAAATCCAGAAACTCATAAGCCAATCATTATTTTTGTGTATTTTATTCCAGTCTTTCTAGTCACATATGTTTACATTGCTATAACCATATTACCTTATAATCTATATTTATTTATTCATATTTATTATTTGTAGGGCTGGGGATCAAATTAGGGTCTTATATGTCATAGTCCACACCAGAAAGTTGCAGACCACCACAAGCATAAGGACAAATGTGAGCCCTTCCTTTAAGCCTGAGGTGAGCAGGCACTGCTGTGAAGAACTCTAGGAAGAGTAGGATCTATAAAGTCAGACCCACAATTACACCCTAGGGAGGCAAGCAGGGGGCCAGATGTCCCAAAGCTTTCAGTCCAGTTCATTAAAACAATGGTGTGGCTGCCTGGGATTTGCCTGCTCAGCAGGATGTGCTTGGTGTGGGCAGGGTCAGTGGGGTGAAGCTCAGGAGGGAGTTGGCTGAAAATAGGACAGAAGTTGCTCTGCCACAGAGCTATACCTCAGTCCCGCATATCCTACTCTTAGAAATTTGTATTATACATTAGGGACTTCCCCCCTCCCCCATTTTGCAGAATGACCTGCCAAAAAAGCAAAAGTTGTGTAACACTGATGAAATTCAAAATATAGTTATGTATGAATTTGGTGGTGTTTGTTAATGGAATTATAATGAGGCCACATTTTTGGAAACCATCTTTCAAATGTAAGATCACTTTTAAAAATATATTCTCTTGAATTTTATCTTGAAAAGTAGTCTAAGCCAGGTGTGGTGACAGCATCTGAGAGGCTGAGGCAGAGACCAGCGATCCAAAATCCAGCTCTGTGGGAGCTTGGGGATGGGATGAGAAGTGCGCTTGCCCATTTCTAAAGAGCTACTGTTAGCGCCTCTGAGTGTTCCTTCACACTTGGTCTCCAAATAGACAGGTTTTAGTATTCTCATCATAAGGCACAGACTAAGCAAATTACTGTCTTTGTGCAGAGAACAGGCCACAGCCCTTTTATTTAAGAATTGTTAGGATTGTTGTTACTGAGGATGAACATCTGGTAAAAGTATGCTCCTCCTGGCCAGGTGAGGGTGATGCACACCTTTAATCCCAGGGAGGCAGAGGCAGGTGGATCTCTGTGAATTCTAGGTCAACTTGGTCTACACAATGAATGCCAGGACAGGCTCCAAAACTACCCAGAGAATCCCTGTCTCAAACCGCCCCCTCAAAAAAAAAAAAAAAAAAAAAAAAAAAAAAAGAAAGAAAGAAAGAAAAAAAAAAGAAAAAATATATATATATGTTCTTCTCACGTTTGAATAATAATGTTGTAGAAGTGGGTGAAAATTCTTTAGAATTCAAATTTTTATTTGTTATTTTTTATTGGGGGAGGAGCATGCAACTGTCTTGGTGTGCCTGTGGCGATCAGAGGACAACTTTTAGGAGTTGGTTCTCTCCTTCCACCATGTGGATTCAGAGAATTAAACTCAGGTCATCAGGCTTGGTGAGAAGCCGCTTCATCCACTGAGCTGTCTCAGTAGCCTTCTCATATGAATGTTGATGTAGCTTGCCTGATTACTTCTCTCCTTCCCTGGCCCTCCAGCCAGGGTTTCCTTATATAGCCCTGGCTATCCTGAAACTCACTATATAAACCAGGTTGGACTTTGTCTCTGCATTGCTAGGATAAAAATCATACACCACCACATCTGTCCAATCAATTATATTTTTAATGGCATCTGGATATCAATGCTAGGTGTTATCTGAAAGCCCTGGTAGCTTAGCTCTAGTTACAGCCTTGCTTTTTCTGGGCACTACGTCAGAAATTAAATGCATGAATTATAGGCCTGACATTAGATTAACAGGGTGTAAAATCTACTTGGTAATCTCTTCCTAAAAGTAAAACCAGGAATTCAGGAATTTCTTCAGAAAGATTTTTTAGTCTATTACAAGTAGATTTGTCAAAAAAAAAAAAAACTGATTTTGCTTTCTGAAAATTAAAAGCATAGTTTCTGGGGCTTGGGGTGTAAGTCTGTGGTAGAACACTTGCCTCGCATGTCCTTAACACTATAAAAGAATAGTTTCCAAGTTCTTAGCAGTTCATGCTGACTTACAAGGTCTTTGCAGTTGTACAGTGTGGTTCTGCCTGCACTCATATGTCCTCAGTACCATTGTTCTCCATAAAAACAATGCCCTATACCTAAAATCATGCATTTCCACATGCTCTCATTTTAGAGTTCTGGCCTTTTCCTTATCTCCCATCACTTCTGTCACCGTTAAGATCGATGGAGTTAATGTAGGCCAGGCTGCTCATTTGTCTGGTCCTATCTTCATACTGAAGTGGAACCCTAAAAACTACAGTAATGGAACACACACCATAGAAGTATCTGTCCAGGTAAATTAGTCATGCTTAGTTTGTTGTGTCATTGATTGAGCTCTTGCCACAGTGAACTCTGATTTGGGTTTTATTACTAGTCAGCTGGTAATAAACAAATTTGATAAATAGTAAACAAAGTTTGAATACAGAATTTTTAACATGTTCTTTTTGAAGTTACATTTTATTTTATATATCTAGGCAGAGAGAACTACAGGCACCATGATGCAAGGGTGGAGGCTAAAGGACAATTGGTTCTCATTTAAATACACCATGTGGGTAATGAGAATCTAACTCAGGTTTAGACTTGGTGGTAAGCACCTTTACCCACTGAGCCAGTTCACTGGCCCCAAAGTTTTCTTTTCCCTTGTGATCTGCCTCCTTCTATCTTTATTCCCAGGCACTCACTGATCTGTTTTCAGTTTTACATGTATAACTTAAAAAAATTAATCTGCTAAAGCCTGATTAGGTGGTACATACATATAATTGTAACTAACTAAGGGGAGAGGACCATGAGTGTGAGGTTAGCCCAGGTAATATGGTAAGATACTATCTCAAAATAATTCATCCTACCGAATATTAAATAGGTAACTTGGTTCTTTCAGTTATTAATGGCAAAATTCTGTTTTTTAATATATCACACTAGCTAAGTGTGTGTGTGTGTGTGCATGTGCATGCACACATATATATGCATTTAGTTGATTCAAATCAGAATCCAAACAAAGCTCACACAATTGCAACTAGCTTCCCTAGCTTCCTTCCTTTCTTTCTTTTGCTTTTTTTTTCTTTGCTTTTCTTTCTTTTTTTTTTCTTTTCTTTCTTTCTTTCTTTCTTTTTTTTTTTTTTTTTTTTTTTTTTTTTTTTGTGGTTCTTGAAGACAGGGCTTCTCTGTGTAACCCAGACTGTTGTAGAGCTTTATCTGTAGGCTATACTGGCCTCAAATTCAGAGATCTGCCTCCCCTGTCCTGAGCACACTGCCCAGCTGTTTCTTCCCTTTCTTTTACCATGTAGACCTTCTCCTCACCCCTGCTTTATTATCCTCCTCCTTCTTATCTTATTTTGTAAAAAGTGTTTCCCATTTTCATGCATGTAATCTATATGTGTGTGTATGCATGTTTGTGAATGTGGTTGCAGGGACACTCGCATATGGGCATGCATGCATGGGAGGCTCTTGGTTGATGTTGGGAATCATCCCTAGTTGCTCTTCCATCGTATTCATTGAGGCAGGGTCTCAGTGTCAAAGCCAGAGCTTTCATATATGGCTGGTTTCCCTAGCCAGCTTGAGGATCCCACTTCCAAGTTCTGAGGTTGGAATTACAGGCAGGCAGGCCACCATGCCCACTCAATTTATGTGAGTTTTTAGTATCAGTTCAGATACCTTGTGCACAAGGACTTCAATCACTGAAGTACACTTCCTCAACTCCTTATTTTTTGAGGCAGGATCTCTCACTGAGCTGATATGACTAAAGTAGTCAGCAAGTGAATCCTGGGGCTCAGCCTCTCCTCCTTCCCCTAGTACTGGGATATGCATGTACTTGTTTGTTTTTATGGCTATTTACATATTTATGTTTGTTTGTATGTGTTTATGTCTGTGTAACTATATGTCAGCATGTATACCTGCACATGCACAGAGGCTTGAAGAAGGTGTGTCCATTCCCTCAGGGCTGGAGTTGAAAGGCATTTATAGGATGCCAAGCTTGTTATGTGAGTGGTAGTATCCAAACCCTATTTTTCATGGCCTTATCATATCTATAGCCCATTTCTAGCTTTTTGTATGGATTCTAGGGATTGAATTTGGGGATTGCTTCAGGGATTGCTTCAGCAGTAGCGCTTTGCCAACTGAGTCATTTCTGTGGCCCTTCCCTTATTTTCCTCCTCCTCCTTCTTTTTTAACTCAGGGTCTTACTATATATAGTTCTGGCTGGAACTCTCTGTAGTCCAGGCTGGCCTCGAACTCAGATATCCACCTGTCTCTGACTTCCAGGTGCTGGGATTAAAGGCGTGCACCACCCTCCTGCTCTTTATTTTTTATTTTCTGTTCTCCATACTGTCGGGGCCCTGCCACTGCTTCTCCTCTGTGCAACCTCAATCCCATCTACTTCAGATTCAGCGTGGGAAGACAAGGCGGGTCCTCAAGCCCAGGGCACCGTAAATAGATGTAAAATCAGAGCCTACACATATTTAAGTATGCCTGTAAGTTGCTTCTCGGTTGTGTTTCTAACTAGGATTCTGCTGGAAGAAGTAGGAGTGCTCACCACATATTTTCTGCTCAAGAGAACACTCATCTCACATTTGATCCTTTGGCGTCATTTATTCTCCTTACTGACCACTACGTTGTGGTAAGTTGATTCAATGAAATGTTACTTGTGTTTCCTGAACTTGGTGAATGCAGAGTTCTAAGTAATGTAGTTATGTTTCAAGAAAACCAAACCTTATAAAGCAAAGCTTACTGTTTATCTGTGAGAATGAACTGTTTTGGTGTATGTTGGCTCTCTCCATTCACCATATGCTCATCAAGCTTGTTGGCAAGTGCCTGTACTGCTAAGCCATCTCACCAACCGAGGCATTTCTTTTTATAAAGACTTACTTATTTTTTATGTGTATTAGTGTTTTGTCTGCATGTATGCATGTGTACTGTATGCATGCCTGGTTCCCTTGGGAGTCAGAAGAGGGCATTTTGGATGGTAATGCTAGGAATCAAACCTCGGTCCTAGGACAGCTAGTGCTTTTCACCGTGAGTCATCTCTCCAGCTCCCATGAACTTCTGACTTACATTAGTTGTGTGTGCATGCATTTTTAATGTTTATTTATTTTTTTAAAATAATCCACTTATTTTTATTTGCATTGGCGTTTTGCAGGCATGTTGTTTGTATGAGGGTTAGACTTGGAGTTACAGACAGTGGAGTTACAGCCATGTAGGCGCTGGGTTGAACTTTGGAAGAGCGGTCAGTGCTCTTAATGCTGAGCCATCTCTCCAGACCTGTTTATTGATTTTTGAGGCAAAATTTTACTGTGTTTTTCAGGGTAGCTTTGGACATTTGAGGCCAAGCAATCCTCCTGCCTCAGCCTCCTGAGTATATGGATTATACTAGTGCATACCACTGTGTCTGACTATATTATTTTATAATTTGACATTAGCTGTGTTATATTCAGGTGTGAGAGGCTAGGTCACAGGTGTGGGTGGGGTGGATATATCACTACATTAAGGTATATATGAATATATCAATACATACTTTACTTAAATATGTAACTCAATAGTTAAGATTTACTTAGAAAATAATTAAATAAATATATATACATATGTATATGTATATATATTTAATTTATTACTTTTTGGGGGGTTCAATATAGGGTTTCTCTGTGTAGCAGCAGCTCTGGCTGTCCTGGAACTTACTTTGTAGACCAGGCTGGCTTTGAACTCACTGAGATGCACCTGCCTCTACCTACCCAGTGCTGGGACTAAAGGCATGAGCCACCACAGCCTGGCTATGAATGTATATTTTATTTAACCAATTCCTTATTTTAAATTATCTCTAATTTTTCTCTACTATATAAGTAATTTATTTCAACTAAGTTTTCCCATTATTTCTAATGTAAGTTTCTGAAGATAAATTCCTACAACTGACTTGCTAAATCAAGGGAAGGCACACTACTTTTAATATAATCACATAATTTACTTAGTATATCCCACCCCCATCTTCCTCATTAAACTCTAAGCTCCATGAGTATAATGAATCTTTGGTATGCCCATCACATATCACCTTCAACAAATGTTCTGTAAATTAGTCAGTGATCAAGGATTTTTGGTTTTGTCTGGTTCTTTTTTGTTTTGTTTTATTTTACCATACACAATTAAATGGTCTGGAGTGAGGCTGTAGCAATTTATACTCTAGATCCATGAGACTTTCCCTATCATGAACATGAACACAAAATACAATATATATATATATATATATATATATATATATATATATATAGAGAGAGAGAGAGAGAGAGAGAGAGAGAGAGAGAGAGAGTAAAATGCTGAGGAGAACGGAAACCTTCCTTAATTTTGCTTCCCCCAGACAGCTTTAGGGTGAATACTTACATTTATTTAAATAATTGTTATTTCAATTCACTTTTATTAAATGTATGATTGTGCTTTTTGAAAAAAAATGAGTAATGCATATTTACATTTCATCATTACAATTTTGGGGTGTTTTTTTTCGTTAATTTAAATTTTTTTGTTTGTTTTTTTCGAAATAGGGTTTCTCTGTGTAGTTCTGGTAGTCCTGAAACTGTTCTGTATTGTCAAACTGGCCTGAACTCAGAAATCCTTGGCCTCTGCCTCTCTAGTGCTGGGATCAAAGGCACCATCACCACCCCAGCTAATATTAAATTTGGGGAGATTCTTAAACTGATAAGAATAGACATTTATCTTAGCCAAAGGCTTAATCAAAGTGATCTTTAGGAGATTTTTAGTAGTCACTTAGATGAAGCTTTGGCACTCCGAATATTACCAAATGCAGATGCTGATTCTGTGGGTCTCAGACCCTGCATTCCATGTCGGCTCAAGATGATTCCAGTGATGGTCTGGAATGGGGCCACACTGTGAAAGACAAATGACTTAATTATATGTCTTTTCTCAAGGACTGCTCTAAGTCAGTGACTTCTTTTTTGAAATCAGAAAATGCATTCTCTGTTTATTTAGCCTGTTTATACAATTTACCCCTGCCCCATATCCAACTTTGAATAAAACAGATTACCCTTCAGGTATAATGAAACTCTAATATTGGTTCAAGTAAATTCAGAAAAAGCAATACTAAGCTGTGCATGATATTATCAGTGAATCAGACATTTGGTTCTCTTTGACCACATTTCCTTTCTTTTCTTTTTGTTCTTTTTCCTTTCTCCTTTCTTCCTTCCTTCCTTCCTTCCTTTTTTTTCTTTATATTTTGAGACAGGGTTTCTCTGTGTAACAGTCCTAGCTGTCCTGGAACTCAAATTTGTAGGCTGGCCTCAAACTCATAGAGATCCTCCTGCCTCTGCCTCCCCAAGTGCTGGGATTAAAGGAGTACACCATCACCACTGTCCAGCTTTGACCACAGTTTTTATTAAAGAATATTTTGTTGTTGATGAAGGTAAAAACAAAACTTGTTTCCTTTCTTCACATACTTCAAATACCAAAAGTGTTTGCCTTTCTAGGCTACTTAATTCTCTAGTTCTATGTGGGTACTGATTGGGGTGTTCTAGAATGTAACTCAGTTCTCATACTGACTGCATAGATCCCACAGGCTAGCTAAGGGCTCAACCCTCTCCCCTCCCTCCCTTGGTACAACAATCAGGTCCAGAATGCCAGCTATGCTTCAGATGAGATTTCCTTCCTTTCCTGGGTTTAGTAATTTTCTAGAATGGCTCACAGGACTCAGGAAGACAGTTTCCTTACTATTACTAGTTTATTATTTAAGGTTACAACTCAGGCCAGCCAGATACAAGAGAGGCAGGGGAGAAACTTGAATGTGAATGTCCATGTCCTCTGAGGCACATACCACTGTTCACTAGAGTAGTCTCTGAACCCCTTCAGCTAGGGTTTTTATGCAAGTTTCACTATGTAGGTAGGCATGGTTGGTTAAATTATTGGCCATTAGTGATGAATTCAACACTTTTCCCTGGAGAGCAATGGGGGATGGAATGAGAATTCAGGGCCAGCCCTCAGCACACAGCTGGTCTATCTAACAACCAGCCCTCAATCCTTTATGGCTTCTAAAGTTTGTTATTAATCACAGGTGACATTCCTTCCACTCATCACCCCAGAGTTGTTTCAGGAACCCAAGGCTATGACCAAGTATTTTTAACAGGAAGTGTTCTACTATTCCCTATTATCATTTGTAAAATTACAGAGGCCTTTGGAGTTATTGGCAAGAAGAGAGGATGAAGATTAAAATATGTATTCTTATTATGCCACTTACATTTTTGTTAATGAAGCCAGTTTAGACGCCTTGCCTGGAGTTGTGCCAGCATATCTGTTCACATTAATGTCTCTTTCTCTGCAGGCCCGGGTCCTGTTTGTGCTGGTTGTGCTGAGCCAGCTCACCATTCTGATTACATTTAGATATCTAGCATACCCAGAGCTTAAAGGTTAGTAGTCATGATTCCTTCTGTTCTCAGAAGAACACCCTCATTAATGAATATACAGATCAGTGTACATTGTCCTCACTGCACTCCGTGAGGCATTCTTCAGATGACCATTATTTTTATCTTGAAAAATAATTCTTTTCACACACCCCTGCCCCTCTGTATGGCAATAAATTGTGGTTTAATCAAAATAGGGGAAATTCACAATATAACACAAGATGGCCAAATTTTAATATAAGTAGCTGGGTTTGTTTGTTTGTTTGTTGTTTGTTTGGTTGGTTTTTTGAGACGGGGTTTCTCTGTGTAGCCTTGGCTGTCCTGGACTCAGTCTGGCCTCGAACTCACAGAGGACCGCCTGCCTCTGCCTCTCGATGCTGGGATTAAAAGTGTGCACCAACACCTAGCTGAGGATCCAGAGTTAGAAGCCAGTGTGAGCACATAGTGAAGCCCTGTTGTAGGGAGATAATTCTGTGGCACTGACCACGCCCATTGGGGGTGGAGCCATGGGCGGAGTGACCTGTGGAAGGAGATCGGAGGGCCAAGAAAGGCGCTCTCTTTCTGGCGTGACTCGGACAGGAGAGGATCGGGTTGAATTTCCTGGTGTTCATCTGTCTAGGTTGTAAATTATTTCTCCCTGAATAAACATCTATTCGGCCTATTTGTTTATCCTGATCCTTATTTACCGAGATACCCTGTCTCAAGAACAGGAAAAAGACTTTGTGTGCCACCTTGATAACTGCTGCAAATGTTGCTTATTTCTCCCCAGATACTATTCTGTCAGTAGAGCTGGGCAACAGCACTGGAGAGTGTGCTTTATAGCAAAACATGTATTTATAAACATGTTGATATAAAAGCCCTGACATTGATTGTGGGTTTACAGAGCTGGAGCATGTAGCTGCAACTACTTAACCTTTCTCCGATTTTCAACTGTTTGCGTCTTTTGCTGCAGTTTTACAATCTTTCTTGGTTCTGTCACCTGCTGCTGCTTAGGCTGTAGTAAGTGGGTGGAGAACAGCAGCCCTTTGTCCTCCTTGCATTCTCCATGGCTTAGCTTAGTCTGTGATGTGGCTGCAGCCCATAATCCCACCACTCCAGAGGCTGAGGCTGAGGATTGTCATGAGCAGGATAGCCTGGGCTGCATAATGAGCTTCAGGACACACTGGGATACAGAGTAAGAATCTCAAAAAAAAAAAAAAAAGTTTTCATTCTTTGTATTTTGTTGTGGTGATTCTCAGATAAATAAATAAAATTAGAAACACCTAAGAACAGTTTTAAAAACACAGATTCCTAGGCCGACTTAGCCTAACTGGATTGGAATATATGAGCAGCAACATAGAAAGCTATCTTTAAGTGTTTAGGAGGTGATTCTGAAAAGCAGCCAGGCTTTGGGTGCACTATTTTATAGTCCAAGTCCAAAAGAGAGAAGCAAGAGCTTCTTTGTGCTGTTATTGATAGAGCTTTTCCGTTAACTTCGAAGTCTTTGAGGGTTAAGGTTGCATTACTAATTTTAAATTACATGTCAGCACGTCCTTCCTGGCTGATTGCCTTAATAGCTACAATATGTAGCTTCACCTTCTCAGTTACCTGGCTTGAAAGGAATATGTCCCTTTTAAGACACAAGGAATCTATGAATACAGCAGAATATCATTAGGAATCATTTCATTAACTTTTTTTTTTCCTACCATGACGTGTTTTGTTCTATCTTAGTTCTCAGGAAGTGATATCCAACTCCTGGTTCCTGGCCATCCAGGGAAGGGAGCTGGCAGTGAGGGGTGACTGGGAGGAGTGGGGGGAAGGGAAACTGCTGTCAGGATGTAACGTATGGATAATATATGATATATGAATAATGATTTGAATAAAAAGTCACAAAGAATCTAGTTTCAAAGTATTTGATTAGAATTATGAACATATTTTAAAGTAAAGCTACATATTAATTTGTTAAGCCTGAAATAACAGCATACCATAGTTGGCCCAAACCACAACAAAATCATTTTCTCAAAATTCTATAGCTAAAAGTCCAAGATCAAGACTCCCCTCCCCTGGCAAGGAGAAGGGGTGCTTTTCTCCTTGCCTTACAGATGGCTGCCTTTTCCCCTGGGTCCTCCATGGCTCATCCCTAGGTCTGTGTTGTTTGTCCATTTGGTAGGTAGAGCTGCATGGTGAGGGCTGCTGTGAAGTAAGAAGTGGTCATATATGGGCAAGGGCTACTTAGACATAAGATAAAAATGTAAGCTATACATAAGATAAACTGGAAAATATTTATACATTTGATATAGCCTATGGAATGGAGTCATGACTTGATGGATCATCCTTTGGGCATGGCACAGTCTTTCAAATCTGGATGAAATAGCATAGTATAGACCTCTAGCAGGTGTTTCTGTCATTTAAATTCATAATCTATATGAGAATTCAATATACTATAGTACATGTAATTATGTATTCCCTTCTACATTTTTTGTCTATAGAATGTCTTACAACAAAACCACATTTTGAGCTTTCTACTGTCTGTGATTCTGTGTATATTGGCTCCCTAGGATTCTGAGTTTTATAGCAGCGTCTGTGTAGTTACCATGTAACAGAAGATTTGCTGAGGATAGCCAAGGAACTCTTCTAGAAAATGCTTAGAGAAATTAACTTTGCATGTGTTTACCAGGTTTTTAAATTTTTTTCTTCTGTTTAGGACCTCTGGGATTTGCAAATATGACCACATTTTCCCTTCACATCTTGAGTAAAATAAACATATTCTACTATTCTGTGTTGTTGCTGACCTTGTACACAGTGCTTGGTAAGTAAAGGATAAACTCTGAGATTGGAGATAATCCTGCTAAAGAATATATTGAGAATTTTGATAACAAAATAATTTATATTCCAAGTATAAAAAATGGCATATGAGGCCTTCATAAATCATTTCTTGGGGCCTGGTTTTAGAAAATAAAGTTATTTCTTAATATGTTTAAATTCATGAAGTCAACATCAAGTTTAAGTAAGGCTGTTAAAAACACTAAAAGTAAGGGTTTGTTTCAAGATGATGTTCCTCTTTGTAGCTTTGGAGCCTGTCCTGGAACTAGCTCTCTAGACCAGGCTGGCCTCAAACTCACAGAAATCCACCTGCCTCTGCCTCCCTAGTGCCGGGATTAAAGGGGTGTGGCACTGCAGTCTGACTATAAGGGTTTTAAAAGCACTAAAGAATCGGGATTTATATAAAAAACATAGAAAGAAAAAAATCTGTGTTGTAAATGCTACTCTTTATAGTGTCCTTATCAGACTTATATTAGCTTCTATTTATTGTCTGCTTTCTTATCAGAATTCTCGTGGGTATCTTGTGTATCTTGTTTATTTGTACGTCAGGCAATAAGCTCGATGAGTATGTAGTTCTGGGAATATTTATCAGTGTGTGGTTGTTTTCTGTTTGAGATGGGGGATCTCACTGTATAGCTTTGGGTGGCCTGGAGCTCACTATTTGGACAAGACTGCCTTTGTACTCAGAGTTCTTCCTGTTTCTGTCTGTCTCCTCAGTGCTAGGCTTAAAGATGTGTATCACCATAACCAGAGAGAAGAGATTTTAAGGACAATGAGAAAAGGCAGGAGGCAGGGAGATCTCTGTGAGTTCCAAGCCAGCTTGGTCTACACAGTACATTTGAGACCAACCAGATTAACACAGTGAGAGTGTGTCACAACAAAAAAGCAACAAAATTCACCTTAAAAGTAAAAATACTGAATTGAGGGAGAGGTTCAGTCATGTTTAAGGTAGTCTATTTTACTGATTATTAAATCTAATGCTTCCTTTAGCCACTTATAGAAGCAGAAAGTCAAATATGATAGCAAACACCTGTAATGTCAGCACCTGCGAGGCAGAGGCAGGTGGCTCTCTGTGAGTCTACAGAGTGCCTATGATTTTTAAAGATAGATAACATGATAGTATTTGTATTTTGAGATGGGAAGTTTGCCTGTTCCTTGTCACTCTTTTTTTTTTAAGATTTTTTATTGTATATATTCTGTCTGCATGTATGCTTGCATACCTGAAAAGGACACCAGATCTCATTACAGGTGGTTGTGACCACCATGTGGTCGCTGGGAATTGAACTCAGGAACTCTTAACCACTGAGCCATCTCTCCAGCCCTCTTACCACTCTTGACAGAAACCCACATATAGGAAGGAACAGTGGATAATAATAGAGATGAGAGGCTGTCAGCGTGGCGTTCGGGGTGAAAAGCTATAGAGCAAGTTAAAAGGAGTATTAAATCTGATCATGTACAGTTGATGGATAACAATGACAGCCTGGACAAGAAAAGTTCATTAGTAGTAATAAGAAAGAGGAATATATGAATGTATTTTTTAATTTTTATTAAAAATAGTCGAGGATGGACTGAAGAAAAGGCTCAGCAGTTAAGAGTCTGTACTGCCCTTGCTGAGGTCCTGAGTTTGGATCTCAGCATGTATTCATCACTCCACAGAGACTCTGGCCCCACAGGCACTCATGCACATACCCGCAAACTAGCATGTACACATAATCTTTAAAAACAGAAACAATAAATCTTTAGAATATGCTTAACATTTTATTGCTTTAAAGAGTAAATCTCAGTTATTTAAGAATTATCTTCAGTAATATATCTTTGCTTCTTGAAAATATTAATGTGCCTGGGTAGTGGTGGCACCTACCTTTAATCCCAGCACTCAGGAGGCAGAGGCAGGTGGATTTCTGCAAGTTCAAAGCCAGCCTGGTCTACAGAACTAGTTCCAGGGCTATTATACAGAGAAACCCTGTCTGGAAAAAAAACACCACAACACCCACATGGTGGTTCACAACTAGCTATAATTGAATCCCAGGGGATCTGATGTCATCTTTTGGATTCTGAGGGTACAACATGCATGTAGCACAAAGACATATGTGCAGACACATAAAAGTAAATAAAATCTGGGCCGGGCAGTGGTGGTGCACACCTTTAATCCCAGCACTTGAGAGGCAGAGGCAGGCAGATTTCTGTGAGTTTGAGGCCAGCCTGGTCTACAGAGCTAGTGCCAGGACAGCCTCCCAAGCTACACAGAGAAACCCTGTCTCAAATAAATAAATAAATAAATAAATAAATAAATAAATAAATAAAACCTGAAAGGAAATTTAAAAAGAAGAAAATATCAATGCATTACATTAAAGTTAATACAACAGAATGTTAAAAATCTTAAGAGCATAATGGTGCTTTCAGCATTTACAAGCCACATACCTATTTCAAATATGTCATAGACTGAAATGATTTCATAATCCAGAAAAATGTAGAGAAATAGCTGGGTTTTATTTTCTGGCTTTAAATTTTATTTTTATTTCTTTATGTCTTAGTTGCGGTTTCTATTGCTGTGAAGAGACACCATGACCATAGCAACTCTTATAAGAGAAAACATTGAATTGGGGTGTCTTACAGTTTCAGACGTTTAGTCCATTGTCATCATGGTGGGACATGGTGGTGAGCAGGCAGACATGGTGATGGAGCTGAGAGTCCTACATCTTGATCTGCAGGCAACAGGAAGTGGTCTGTCTCACTGGGTGTGGCTTAATGAGACCTCAAAGCCTGCCTCCTCAGTGACACACTTCCTCCAACAAAGCTGTACTTATACTTCCTAATGATACCATTCCCTTTGGGAGCCATTTTCTTTCAAATTACATTCCACTCTCTGGCCCCCAAAGGCTTGTAGTCATATCATAATGCAAAAATGCATTCAGTCAAACTTCAAAAGTCCTCATAGTCTATAATAGTCCCAAACTTATTTAAAAGTCTAAAGTTCAAAGTCTCTTCTGAGATTCATGTAATCTCTTAACTGTAATCCCCTATAAAATCAAAATAAAAAAGCAGATTCAACTTATAATAGCACAGGATATACAAATCGTAGGGAAGGGAGCATAGTGAGGAAATACTGGACCAAAGCAAGACTGAAAACCAGCTGGGCAAACTCCACACTCTGTACATCCATGTCTGATGTGAAAGCACTCTTCAGATCTTCACCAGCTTTCTGTTTCTAATAGTCACTGTCACTGCCTAAGCTTGGCTGTCCTTGTACTTGCTTTGTAGACCAGGCTGGCCTTAAACTCAGAGAACCGTCATCCTCTGCCTCCCAAGTGCTGGGATTAAAGCCATGCACCACCATACCAGGTTCTAAATTTTTCTTTAATTCCTTTCACAAGTTGGAAACTTAGCTGGGTGGGATCTTGCCATGAGATTACAATTCCCTTTATTCCATTTCTTATTCTATTTATCTCCTTGATCACAGGATTTAACTCTATTCCACTTCTTGGTGCCCCTTTTCTCAATCTCATTTTGTATTTTTATTTGATCATCTTGCTCCTTTTCATGATAAATCTTCATCAAAGTTAACACTAATAACCACACAACAGAGTGTATACTAGGCTGTTTTAAGATTTCCTCTGCCAATGAAATTAATACAGGACTCTTCACTTTATAGCCTCAGACAGATTTTCCAGACATAGGCAAATAGCAGCCAATTTCTTCACCAAAATATCACAGGTGTGGTCTCTAGGATGCATAATAACATTCTTCTCATCACACTCAGCACCATGGTATTCCATATTCCTACTAGGAGAGCCCATTAAGCAGCACTTAAAGCTTTAACACTTTCCTAACTCAAATTCCCAAAGTCTTTTTTTTATTTTTGTTTTTTCATGACAGGGTTTCTATGTGTAACAGAACAGCTCTGGCTGTTCTGGAACTAACTCAGTAAACCAGGCTGGCCTTGAACTCACAAAGATCCACCTGTCTCTGCTTCTTAAGTGCTGGGATGAAAAACATGGGCCACCACTGCCTGACCTCATAGTCCATATTACTCTAAAAACAAAAACATGGTCAGGCCTATCACAGAAATACCCTACTCCTGGTACCAATTTTTATCTTAGTTAGGATTTCTATTATTGTGAGGAGATACCATGACCACAGCAGCTCTTATAAAGAAAAACATTTAATGGGGTGGCTTACACTTTTACATGTTTAGTCCATTATCATCATGGTGGGACATAGCAGCGTGCAGGCAGACATGGTGATTAGCAGATAACAGGAAGTGGTTTGTCTTACTGGTGTAGCTTGAACATATATGAGACTTCAAAGCCCACCTCCACAATGACACACTTCGTCCAACAAGATCACACCTAAGGGTGCCATTCCCTTGGGGACCATTTTCTTTCAAACCACTACAGTTTATATCTTATGTGTGTTTACATGTGTGGGCACATGTGCCACAGTGTGTAGTTGGTAGTCAGAGAACAACTTGCAAGAGTCAGTTCTCTCCTTCCACTATGTGGGTCACAGGAACTGAACTCAGGTGGTCAGGCCTATTAGTGCCCTGGCCCACTGAAGTGACCATACTGGCCAAGTCTCACAGGTTTTTTGTTTGTTTCTTTCCTTTTTTTTTTTTTTTTTTTTTTCTTATTTCTTTTTGGTTTTTTGAGGCAGGGTTTCTCAGTGGCTTTGGAAGCTGTCCTGGAACTAGCTCTGCCTGCCTCTTCCTCCTGAGTGCTGGGATTAAAGGTGTGAGCCACCACTGCCCAGCTTGTTTTTTTCTTTGTTCTCTGTGTAGCCCTGGTTGTCCTGGAACTCACTCTGTAGACCAGGGTGTCCTCAAACTCATAGAGATCCACCTCCTGAGTACTGGTATTAAAGGCATACACCATCATGCCTGGTAAGACTCAGTTTTTTAATATTCTGCTTTTCTGTCCATTACTCTCTCAGGACCGTGGTTTGTTGGAGAAATAATTGATGGCAAATTGGGTTGCTGCTTTTCCTTTGGGATATTTGTTGATGGACATTTCCTGCAAGGTGGTCTAACATTTATAAGTGGAATTATGCAGGTAAGAAGTCACTAGAAACCTTCCTGACTTTGTTGAACTAACTATATGACAGGGATCTCCAATTACTACCATGCATCATCTTTCCTACTTTACTTGCAGGCAATGTCTAATTGCTGATGTTTTATTCACTTCCTATTTTCTTCCTTTACTCTTTTGTAACATCTATTTTGCTTTTAGCCAAAAGGCCAAGGTATAACTGTAGACATCTAAAATACATTCTGGCCATATAGGGTTCTTGTTATTTGTTTCATTGTGCTTTCTTTGGGGGAGGGGTGAGACAAGGTATCTCTGTAGTCTTCCTGGCTGTCCTGGAACTTGCTCTGTGGACCTGGCTGGCTTTGAACTCACAGAAACCCACTTGCCTCTGCCTCCTGAATGAATGCTAAGATGAAAGGTGTATGTCACTATGCCCAGTTTTCATTACACTTTTTTATTGATGAAAAGAAATGAGATTTATAGCAAAACAAATTTTATGTTTCCGAGTTTAAAAAACTGATTATGGTAAGGAAAAATATTTCAGAGGGATGAAAAGAAAATAGACACATAAGGAAAGTGGGTGTCACTTAAGGAAACCTTCACTATACAAAAAGCATCACTGGTCTTCCATGTAGTGTCTTACAGAGAACACATTAGAAAGGCAGCACACGTTTCCATGTAACACACAATGGGACATCCTTTCCAGTGTTCTTGCTTGGAAAACACTGATTAAGCAGTTTATTTTACTTTTTATTTTTATTTTTTTGAGACAGGGTTTCTCTGTAGCTATAGAGCCTGTCCTGGAACTCACTCTGTAGACCAGGCTGGCTTGAACTCCCAGAGCCTGCCTCTGCCTCCTGAGTCCTGGGATTAAAGGCATGTACCACTACCGCCCGGCATGATAAAGCAGTTTATATTTAATTCCTTGAAAGTAAACACAACTTTAATTTCCATCCTGATCCTGTTCTACCTGGTCCGGTGATCAGATTCTCAGAATCTACTTCCCTTAGCTGTTTCGTTGCTGCCCTTCATGCTCCAAGGAGTCTGTCTCCTAGTTATCCTTTCATGATCTAATTATCTCCTTCATTTATCACAACCTGTAATTATCTTCCTTGTAAATATACATGTTTGTCTATATGTATCTATGTACATACATAGATATTTGTCTTGAATGAATCCTTTTAAAATTTTGTATTTTATGTGCATGAATGTTTTGCCTGTATGTCTATCATGTGACTGCAGTGTCCTGGCAGGCCAGAAGAGGGCTTCACATACCCTGTTATGAAGTTTACAGACATTCGTGAGTGTTCATGTTAGTGCTGGGACTTAAACTTGGGTCCTCTGTAAGAGCAGCAAATGTTCTTAGTCACCTCTCTCTCTCTCTCTCTCTCTCTCTCTCTCTCTCTCTCTCTCTCTCTCTCTCTCTCTCTCTCTCTCTCTCTCTCTCTCTCTCTCTCTCGGATTTATTTATTTATTTATTTATTTATTTGATGTGCTCTGTCTGGTATGCAGACATCAGATCCCACTATAGATGGTTGTGAGCCACCATGTGGTTGCTGGGAATTGAACTCAGCTCCTCTGGAAAAACAGTCAGTGCTCTTAACCACTGAGCCATCTCTCCACCCCCAGTCACTCTTTAACCTGCCACCCACTCCTCCCCCCCCCCCCCCCGTTTAACTTGTTTACCGGTATGCCTCTAACCTAGAGCCTAACAAAGTGCCTGCTGTTTAATGAGTATTGTATGAATATTTGTTGAATGAGCCACATAGCAACTACACCTGGATTATAACCTAGATCTAATTTGTATTTCATTACTCAGAATACAACCTCAATACTGATACCTAAGTCCTCCTTTCACTCTGCCAACATAGAGTATATTCTCTGTTGTGTGCCTGTGCATATTACTCAGTTCATTTCCAATATAAACACTCTTGTGTACCTACTCTTGGTATATATCTGTATTACAATAGGACCTTCAA
The DNA here is from genome assembly GCF_943737965.1 of Phodopus roborovskii. Lineage (NCBI taxonomy): Eukaryota > Metazoa > Chordata > Mammalia > Rodentia > Cricetidae > Phodopus > Phodopus roborovskii. The sequence continues at coordinate 32,241,638 of NW_026126416.1, read as the reverse complement.
CATAAATGATACGTATCTTTAAGAGGACAGGCAAATATACATACAGTTAACTACAGGCAAACTGTCCTCTTATAAACAGGAATGATCATTACATTAAAAATCAGACACGTAAGAGCTGGGACATAGCTCAGGAGTAGAGTGCTTGCCTAGTATATGAAAATCTCTGAGTTCCATCCCCATCTCCTCATCCTCTGAGAAAAAGTAATCAGACACCCAAACTGAAGACATTAGTAGAAACCATTATTATAATGGGACCAGACCCCTCCTGGGGCTTGGTGGTAAGTTAATGGTTCTGTCTCTTTTTTTCTAGCTGGTGTTTTTTAACATCCCCTTGATGGCTTACCTATGTTGGAGCTTGCTGCAGCGGTGCTTTGGTCATAGCTTCAGGTCTCATCTCTACCGAGGAAAACACTTGAAGATTATACCTGTTTACCTGCTTGTGCTTCCCCTCTACATATGGCAGGTTTATTCTTGCTACTTTCTTCATGTGACTTACGGCACTCTAGCCTTTTTATTCTCCCCATTGCGGACCTGGTTGACATTGCTGACACCTGTACTAATTCGCTGTGTGTGGACATTGAACTCCACTGAACTTGGAACATTCATGGTGCAGCTCAAAAGCCATCTGAGCGCCTGAAATCTATGGCTCACAGCTGGCAGTGTGGCAGAAGTCCAGCCTATCTCTGTGCCTGCAGCAGATGGAAAGCCAATGTCAGCGGGTGGGCTTCAGGACACTGTCACTCCGTGAACATCTGTATGTTGGAAGTGTTAACTACTGATTCCTGCAGTTGTGGACTGCAGAATCTAACAACTGATTCTTTCTTCCTCAGGAGGCAAAGAGCCCTGATCATGGAGATTCCCAAGGTGGAAGTCTCTGTTACTCGTACCTCAGCACTACTGTGTTTGTTAGGGTCATCCTGTGGAAAGCATCCAGCCCAAGCCTGGACTCCAGAAGGTGTCCAAGGTGCCATTTTATGCCTAGGGAACCCGTGGAGACTTGGGCTGGACTTTGACTACTCTTGAAACTTTACTTCCCAGCCTGTTTTCCCACAGATTATGGGCTTTCTGCTTCCTTAGTCGGGGCCGTTTGCAACTAATCAAATAAATGAATGAATGATAAATATCACAAAAGGTCGGATGGAAAAATAGCTTGGTGGTTGAGCGTGTACTTCACCTCTAGAGGACCTGAGTTCAATTCCCAGCAACTATGTCAGGTGGCTCCAGGCCACATATGTGCACAGACTTACACATAATTTAAACATAATAAAAGATAAATAGTAAATATTGTAAGAAAGAAACATCAGGGCTGGGGAGATGGCTCAGTGATTAACAGCATTGGCTGCTCTCCCAGAGCCGCCCTCCCCTTCCCCCCCCCCCCCGTTTGATTCCCATGCACATAGTAGCTCACAACTGTGTTGTAACTCCAGTTCTAGGGGATCTGACACCCTCACACAGACACACATTCAGACAAAACACCAGTGCACATAAAATTTTTAAAAACTTGAAAAGAAAGAAATATCACATGGATCTGCAATGGCTAAACATGGGAACCAGAAAGTGGGTCTGATGTCTGGGGCTCAGAGAAAGAGTCACCACGGGGCTGCCACAGACATACTTGCAGATACATAAAATGGCAAAAAAAAAAAAAAAAAAAGAGTGCCCAGGTCTCTAATAGGTTAGAAGATGCATGGCTGGGTCTTTACGAGGCGTGGCAGGTGTGGCAGGATGTCAAGGTGGGGTGGTGGAGAGGGGCAGGACCAGGACCTAGACTGGAGTGCTGGGTCTCTAGGCCGGGCTGCGGGGCCGTGGGCGGGCCTCTAGGAGAGCGGGAGGCGTGGCCTGACCTCTAAGTAGATCGGCAGGGGTAGGCGGGTCTCTAGGCGGGCGGAGGCGTGAACTGACCGCCTGCTGTCCGGGAAGGCGGGGTCGCCTCACTGAGGAGGAAGGGGCGGGGCGTGGTTGTGTTGCCGGAAGCGAGAGGCGTTCTCAGCACCGGAAATACAGCGCCAGGGCCCGAATGGCTTAAGCGTCCTGACTATAGAGTCCCCTGTGAGAGGCTGCGATGGCGAGCTCGGCAGCCGCAGCCCCCTTCCTTGTTCCGCCTCTGGAGCAGCTCCGGCACCTGGCAGCGGAGCTGCGGTCGCTTCTGCCTGGAGTGAGGGGTGAGTTGTGGGACTTGGAGCCCCGGGGCTCCGGGCAGGGCGTCGTGTCAGGGCTCCGCTCACCTGTCTTTTGCTTTCGGGGTGGTCCGGCCTCCCGCGCTACACCCTCAAGTCGGCGAAGCCCAGGAGACAGCCGAGGAATTCAATCGAGAGGTGTTTTGGAGAAGACTTAGTGAGTGTCTCTGCCCTTGCAGACTTTTCCCTCCTCCCTCCCTGCATCCTAACTTCTCTCCCCTCTGTTGTCCCAAGAGGTGACAATCCTGCCCGCTCCTCATCCCTTCTGCCACCTGTCCTCGACACTTGAGGCTGAAATATAAAACGATTTCTGGAGTTGTTTTGGAGATGTTTATGATGATAAGGGTGGAGAAGGGACGCGTTATCCTAAAAAAAAAAAAAAAAAAAAAAAAATCGTGTAGTGGTTGCAGCTTTAACCTTTTAACCCTCTGCCACCCCCAGATGAGGCCGCAGTGAACCTGTCAGGGGAAGCCACGATTCTGACTACACTTTTCTCCCGACTTCCACTGCCATCTCCACGGGTGAGCTTTCTTTTCTGGAATTTTTGTGCTGCCTCTGGTTTTCTGCTCACCTTTTACCCTCAAGCCACATTTTATTTTCTTCATTTATTAAATGGGATTATAGGTTTTACCGCATATGATTGTTGTGAGGACCAAATAGCCAAGTGCATACATAGGGTAGAAAGGTCTTCTAAATTCAGCCCAAAACTCAGTCAGGTTAGTTCCTCCTAATCTTAAAAGCTTTTTTTGATTTATAGCTGTTTCTCATACATATTCCCCATCTGACAGATGAGCAAGCAAGTTTAGAGACTTGGGTCAAGATTAATAAATTTTGGCGGTGGAGTTAAAAGACTACGAAGTATCTAAGCAACACCTATTACACAAAACCCTTTAGAATTAAACTGTTTACTTATACTAATATACGGGTAAAGTTCAAGAGATACCTGAGTACACTAAAATACATTTATCTTCTCACCCCAGTTTACCTTTCTATTTCATTCCATTTGCTTCTGTATTACTCCATAAATCTGTCCTATGCATATATACATATCTCTGTGTGTGTTTCTTCTCACACAGTGGTTAGATACTATAAGTAGTTGTGCTGTACTATAAGTAGTTTTTTTGCTTTGTTGAGACAGCCCTGGCTGTCCTGGAATGACCAGACTAGCCTTGAACTCACAGAGATCCACCTGCTTCTGCCTCATGAGTGCTGGGATGAAAGGCATGGGCTACCACCACCCAGCTAGAAGTTGATTCTTAATGTCACTCAAAAAGTTGCTTAGTTCTTTGTAATACTTGATAGAGTAACTATAGCTATAATTTAAACAGTATCCCAGGTGGATATTTTAAACTGTTTTCAACTTGAAACATTGTAAATGGCACTGTAGTGAATTGTCAGTTATAATCTTTGCATACATATGTGTGTTGATAGAAAAAAATTACAGAGGTGAACTTACAGGAACAAAGAATTAGTGCATTTTAAATAATTCTGTATTATGTAACTAAAAGTAAAGCTAGATATTGGCTGTGATCGACCAACATGTAAATGCCCTGTGCCACATTTTTCTAGAGCTACATTTACTTCAGAGTAGTTTATTTGTTAAGTGTTTATTTTATTTCATGTCTATGAGTATTTTGCCTGCATGTATGTGCACATGATTGTTTGCTTGGAGGCCAGTAGAGGGCATTGGATCTTCTTAACTAGAGTTAAGGATGGTTGTGAGCTCCCATGTGGATGCTGGGAACTGAACCTGAGTCCTCTACAAGAGCAGCTAATGCTCTTACCCTCTGAGCCACCTCTCCAGCCCAAAGAGTAGTTTACCTCACTTTTCATAGTAATCTCAATAACTATGTATCAAGATGTTGCATTTTTATTTATTTATTTATTCATTCATTCACTCACTCTGGGATTGAACCTAGGACTTCACATATAACAATACAAATACTGTACTACTGAGCTACACTCTCAGCCCTTTGTGAATGTCTTCTTTTGGTTCTGTTGGTTTTCTAGAGACAGGGTTTTTTCCGTGGAGCTCTAGCTGTTCTGGAACTCACTCTGTAGATCAGGCTGGCTTTGTACTTGGAGATCTGTCTGCCTCTTCCTCCTGAGTGCTGGAATTAAAAGTGTGCACCTCTACTGCTTAGCTGTGAATGTCTTAATGTGATAAAAATTTCCTTTTACAACATAAAACTATAAAAATATAAACCCTTTTCCTGATTTTGTGTGTGTAACTATAAAAATATAAACCCTTTTCCTGATTGTGTGTGTGTGTGTGTGTGTGTGTGTGTGTGTGTGTGTTGTTTTGAGACATGGTTTCTCTGTGAAGCTCTGGCCATCCTGGAACTAGCTGTGTAGACCAGGCTGGTCTAGAACTCAGAGATCCACCTACCTCTGCCTCCCGAGTGTTGGTATTGGGATTAAAGATGTGTGCCACTACTGCCTGTCTCCTGCATAGCTTAATACAATGGTTTTCAAACTGTGGGTCACCACCCCTTTATGGGGGGTGAGACAACCCTTTCACAGGCATCATATATCAAATATCTAGCATATCAGATATTTATATTATAATTTATAACAATGAAAGTATTTTTATGATTGGGGTTACCACAACATAAGAAACTGTATTAAAGGGTCACAGCATTAGGAAAATTGAGAACCACTGTCTTGAGCAATTTACTAATAAGAAAAAAGATAAATTGTATGACAGCAAAGGCATGGTAATGGCCTGATGCAGTAATTGGGCTGTATTTAACAAAAGACCAGGTGCTGAATAAATACTTTAGGCTTTGTAGGACAACTACTCAACTCTTTCCTTGTAATACAAATACAACTATTAGATGTTTGTAAATTAATGAGTATGACTGTGTCCTAGTAACACTCTATGTATAAAACCCAACAGTGAGCCTGGGGAAGCCTCTGGGCTATAATTTGCTTCCTACTGGACTAAGTGCAGAGATTATCTCATGGCACAACATGATTGCTTAGTATATTAAATAGCAGAAATAAGGTTTTCCTTCATATTGTAATGCTTTTTTGAACTGTCTGGTGTCTACCTAATTTCTTTCTAGTATGGGATGAATATATATCATAAGCCTGACCCCATAGACTTCCAGAAAACATTTGATCATGCTTTATAAATATTTGATCTCTTCCCCAGTAAATAGGCTGACAGCACTGATATTGAACATTTGTTCTATTAATTCTGAATTTGTCCATCACCTCATAGGAAACCCAGAGGATCTGTGAGCAAATTCATGTTGGCATCAAAGAAATTATTGCAGTATATTATTCACTTCCTAAAAATCAAGGTAAGTCACTGTGTATACACAGTTGTGTTGCATTTATAGGCTAGATCTTTGCTAAGGTAGTAGACTATATCCTGATGTTATATATTAGTATGTAAACATTATCAATATGTAAACAGTTTCTGTCGTTTAGTACCAGATAAACACACAGAAACTTATATTAATTATAAACTGTTTGGCCAATGGCTCAGGCTTCTTACTGGCTACCTCTCTTTTAGTTATTAACACATTTCTATTAATCTATGTATCTCCACGTAGTTTTGACTTACCAGAGAATGCCTGGGCATTTTTCCTTCCTAGTGGTTATGTGGCATCTCCCTTGCCATTCACTCTCTCCTTTCCTTTTCCCAGAATTCTCCTAGTCTGGTAGCCTTGCCTATACTTCCTGCCTGGCTATATGCTGCCTGTTCATTGACCAGAACAGCTTTGTTCATTAACCAATAAGAGGAACGTATTCACAGCATATAGAAGGACATCCCCCACCACATTATTATATGTGTTTGTCTTCAATGTAATATTATTATTTATATATAAACATATTATACATGTCTATTTTTCTTCACTTTTGAGCATGTGACTTTTCCCCATAAAATAGTCAAAGATAGTTTTGTAATGTGAGTGATCTCTGTAGCACTCTGTTTATGCTAAGGTACAGAGGCTATGCACCTTTGATTTCCTATTGTTACTACTTTACCTGATTCTTTAAAAAGTTTGTGTGTGTGTGTTTCTGTGTGTGCAGGTACGTACATGGGGAATAGGGTCTCTCATTCCATTGTGGGTTTCTGGGATTAAACTCAGATCATCAGGTTTGTGCAGCATGTTCTATTACCTGCTGAGCCATCTCAACTGGTTATTTTTAAAAGTTACTATTTATTTGATTGGTATGGGTGTTTGGCCTGCATGTGTGTCTGTGTACCACATGCATGTCTGGTCTCTGCTGAGGTCAGAAGTGGGTATTGGATCCCCTGGAACTGAAGTTATAGACATTGTGATCTGCCATGTGGGTTTGGGAATTGAATCTGGGTCCTCTGGAAGAGCAGTCTGTACTCTTAAGTGCTGACACATGTCTTCAGCCCTCAACTGATCCTTTATAAAAAAACATTCCATTATTTGTGTCTGTGTATGTATGTGCACACATAAGTGCATGTGTGTATTCAGATGCTCATGGATGTACATGTGAGTACATGCAGAGGTCAGTGCCTTGTGTTTTGAGAGAATCTTCCTTGGAGTTCACTGATTACCCAGGGAGCCTCCTGTTTCTGCTTCAGCAGCACTGGCATTATAGGAACACTTCATTGTGTCTGTCTTTCTCATGTAGGCTCTGGGAATTAAACTCAAGCTGTCACATTTGTGTAACTGGCACTTTATAAATAGGCTTCTTCTCAGCCCCTAATTCACTTTTCTTTCCAGTCCCTACCCTCCTCCACCTAGCATTACATCATACCCTGTTTGTAGACAAGTTAAGTGCCCACCAACCTGGTCTGTAGATTTCTACCTTCACTGAAGTTATGATGAGAAAATAAATGAAAATATGTTATAGTTCATCTGGGTTACTTACAAATGCTTTAAACTTACAGTGTTTTGTCCACAATTATCAAAGGACCAGTGTCCTTAATGATTGAATACACATGGAAAGACTCTAAAACTGTTGAACTCTAAAACTAAAGAATGGCAGGAGGGGAAATAAAATGGCATAAGAATTTAAGTAAGACTTGAGTCTTGCACTGGTATGTGATATAAAGCATGTGTGTATCTGTTACCTCATAGTTCTGTAACACTTACAAAAGCAAGTGGTGACATGTGAAATGACCAGGCTACTTACTGTTTGGGTTTGGCTACAGGGATCACCCTGAGAAAGCTGGTGCGGAATGCTACTCTGGACATTGTGGATGGCATGGCTCAGCTCCTGGAAGTGCTTATCTCTCCATCTCAGAGGTATCAGTGCCACAGTGTGGGATGACAGTTAATGGGCTTCCTTGACTCAGAGAGGAAAAATTGACCCTAACAGCCAAGTTATATATTGTCCCTCATGGCAGACAATTTTAGGTGACAGGAACCATGGTTATTGATATGTCCTTATTAATTCCTTTTTCCAGCACTGAGAACAGTGACCTTATTTCCTGCAATAGTGTCTCCGTAGCATGCCAACAGGTGCCTGAGATTCCAAAAGGTGGGTAGAAGTAAGCTTTTAGCTGCTGGCTGAAGCAAAAAGACCTCTCATATCCAGCTTCCAGCTTTGCCTTACATAACTAATTTAATTTCTATAAAGACTTTAAGTGAAATAACATGTAGTTTATTATCACCAATATTAATTGACTTTAGTACTTTTTGTCATTCCTCACACTGGATTTTGGTTTGGTTTTGTTTGGTTTTGGCAGTGCTGGGGATTGAGCCCAGGGTATGCCATCCAAGCACCCTACTACTAAGCACTGCTCTTTAAGTTCAGACTCCTCTTGCCATGGCTCTGTCTCTTGTGGAAAAGATAGAGTTTGCTCTCCTGTTGCTGTCCCAGGAGCAGCATCGGAGAGCACACTAAAAGAGTTATAAAGCAGAGCCAGGCAGATGACTAAGAGTGGTTATCAAACTAAGACTGGTGTGATAACAAACACCATGAGACAGTCTTGTTTCTTCTGGTGGTGAAATTAAAAAGCCTTTTAATCCTTTGTCCAGGCAGAGGGTGTAATAAGAAAAGTTTTACTTTAAAGCAGTGTTGGTTGCCCTTTGCAGTCTTAAGAGAAAGAGTTCTCTTCTAATTTTAGTGCTTTTGATTTTTCACTCATAGATAACAAGGCTGCAGCCCTTTTGATGCTGACAAAGAGTGTGGATTTTGTGAAAGATGCACATGAAGAAATGGAGCAGGTGAAGGCACTTTCCGATCTTCCTGGTCATTGGAAAGCAACTCTATGACCAGTAGATGAGAACTGACCATGGAGACAGGGAGCCCTGCAACTTGATTGAATGATCCCAGTCTCACTCCTTTCCTGCCTTCCATCTCCCAGTCTTCTGTCTTGTGTTTTAGTGCCACCTCTCTGTTCCTCTCTGGACAGGGAGGAGAATGTGGTTTATAAATTGATGCAGTTTTGTATCAGGTAGTAAAGCAGGTGACTAATGGTAGTGGTGGAATGTTTGCATTTACATATATGATGATATGTCATAGGCTGTAGAAGAATGTGACCCTTACTCTGGCCTCTTGAATGATTCTGAGGACAACTCTGACAGCCACAATGATGAAAATGGTGTATTAGGGCTTCCAAGCAATCGGGACTCATACTGGTCAGAAGAAGATCAAGAGCTCATAACCCCATGCCTTGCGTTGGTGAGAGCATCCAGAGCTTCCCTCAAGAAAATCCGGATCTTAGTGGCTGAGAATGGGAAGAAGGATCAAGTAGCCCAGCTGGATGACATTGTGGATATTTCTGATGAGATCAGCCCCAGGTAAGCATGTGCCACACTTAAAAACAGGAGCATTGTGATTCGAGCTGCTGTTGCTGCAGGCTTCCTTCAGCTTTTTATATTTTGAAAATTTTCAGGCCTAAAAGAAATTGAAAAAGCATTTCAGTAAATAGCTCTATATCCTTTATTTGGATTCTCATAATCACCTATTTCCTCTCTATATACGATATGTTTTTTTCTAGATCATTTAGGACATAAATAGCTTCTTACCATTAAATATTTTATTTGTAATCTCCTAAGAGATTAGTCACATTCAAGAAATTTAACATTTGATGTAATAATAATATCTAATACTTATTTTTTTCCCTTGCCTCCAAAATGTCTTACATAAATTCTGGGTTCCATTAAGGTCTCTTACTGCATTTGGTTGGCATCTATTTTGTTTCTTGGAATTTACAATAGTATTTGTCCCTTCTAGTCTGACTTGACATTGGTATTTCAGAATTACACATTGTAAATACACAACAATTTGGATTCATAAAATTATTTTCTCATAATAATAATAAAGTTAGATTATGAGAGTATTTTGTACTTCTCTCTGTATCCTTTTGGGGAAACACATGGTGTTGGTTTTTCTTGTGGTAATAAATTTGTTCACATGATTAAAGTAGTGGCCTCTTTAGAAGGGTACCTTTATCTAACCTGTTTAGCTTCCACTCATGAACTCTGCCTGTATCACTTACTATACTGATGGTTTCAAATCCTCTTGTGTTTGACTCAACTAATCATTCCTTATCCTGTGAATCATGGGCATTTTTACTCCAGCTTCCTAAATAGGAGGTATTCGATTCAGTGAACATTGACTAAATTGCTTCTGCATAGCATACCTGCTTACTCAAATTAAGGAACTGGGTTGATTGTGTACTAGAAACAACCACACTGAGCTCTGTGCCCCCTTTTTGGTTAATGGTTATATTTTTCTTCTCTTAGTGTGGATGATTTGGTTCTGAGCATTTATCCACCTGTGTGTCACCTCACTGTGCGGATCAATGTAAGTACTAGCTTTGAATTGGTAGAATTATATTAGTCTCTAGTATTTCCTATAAGCTACAGAGCATTTTTATCTTTGCCAAACCTGTGTACCATTAAGATAGTTTCATAGTTCTTACGTATCTTTGTGCTTGATAAATACAAGCTGAATTTGAGTTGGAATAGCTATGTACTTTGATACTTTTGTAGCCACTTGGATGACCATTTGAAAATAGAAAACAGTGCTTTAAGGAGTAGAATTCTTTTTGTTGTTGTTGTTGTTTTTTTTTTCATTTATGGGGGGCACAGGTAGGTGTGTACATATGCAGAGGCCAGAAGATGATGAGTGGGCTCTGTTACTCTCTACCTTATTACCTTGAGACAGGGTCTGTCACTGAACTTGGAGCCAGTCTGGCAGCCAGCAAGCCTCAATGATCTCATAATCTCTGTTCCCCATAGCTCTGTGGTAACATGGTCATATCCAGTTCTTCTTTTCTTTTTTGATTTTTTTTGAGACAGGATTTCTCTGTGGTTTTGGAGCCTGTCCTGGAACTCGATTTGTAGGTCAGTCTGGCCTCAAACTCAAAGAGATCCTCCCTACCTCTGCCTCCCAAGTGCTGGAATTAAAGGCATGCTCCACCGCCGCCCTGCCTTCCTTCCCCTTTATAAAATGAGTTCAAACTCAGGTCTTCAGGACTGCACAGCACTGAGCCACTTCTCCCGCCCCTTGAAAGCTCTTTTTAAATGATTGTCTTATTATTACGTGAATATTCAAGGTCTCGTTTTTTTTGGTGCCAGGGCTCAGGGTAAGTGACATCTCTCTCTCTCTCTTTTCTAGTCTGCAAAATTGGTATCTGTTTTAATAAAGGCGCTTGAAATTACAAAGTAAGTCTGAAGACTTCTCCCTACATGTGAGACTAAAATCATCTGCCCAGCTATTCTCAAGAACTGACACCATTTCAGAGCACTGGGGAGGGGAGCTGTGGATGTGGGTAGGGTGTGGAGTGGCCTGTCTGTGAAGAGGAATGCCTTCTTACTGTAGTTTCTTCTATGCTCCTCCTGGTAATGGCTTTTCCCTGCACATTAACAACTCTTTTTCTGTTTTATTCCCAGAGCAAGTCATGTGACCCCCCAGCCAGAAGATAGCTGGATCCCTTTACTCATTAATGCCATTGATCATTGTATGAACAGAGTTAAGGAGCTCACTCAGCATGCAGCCAACTCATGAGCTTTCTCTTCTCACTCTCACAGCCAAGCTCCAATGTTTGCTTTTATTTATTTATTATTTTTTCCCTGTGTCTGCTTTTAGAAGTGGAGCTTTGATAGGGTGCTTGCTGGATAGAAAGGAAGCTCTTGTCTGTATTTCATAAGAGATTGTTATCAAAATTGTAGGCTAAGACAGATTGTCAGCTATCTATAACACTTATGAGTGTGATATGCTTCTGTACTAGACACAAATTTTTGCTCTGAGCTGTTTCTTGGAGATTCTTAAGGAAGTTGTCCTATTCTCTATTTTACAGTAAAGTATATTGTTTTATTAAGATTTTGATGATCTCAATAAAGTGCTAAGCTATGTGATTAAATGTGTCATTTAATGTGTCTTCCAAAGTGTCATTTAAAATCTTTTATTGTGATCCAGGAATGTTGGCATACACCTTTAATCCTGACACTTGGGAGGCAGAGACAGGTGCATCTCTGAATTATATGCCAACCCTGTCTATATAGTATGTCCCAGAACAGCCAGAATGCTACAGAGAAACTTAGTCTAAAAAAGAATAAGAATAAAAGAAACAGGCTGGAGAGATTGCTCAGTGGTTGGTACCACATAAGCTAATTTGTTAGTGTCTTAGGGTTTCTGTTGCTGTAAAGAGACACCATTGAGATTTCTCTGTGTAATAGAGGACTTGCTCTGTAGACCAGGCTGCCCTTGAACGAGATCCACCTGCCTCTGCCTTCTGAGTGCTGGAATTGAAGGTGTGCACCACCACCACCAGGCCCAAGGCAGCTCTTATAAAGGAAAACACTTAATTTGGGTGGGAGAGATAGCTGAGAGCTGTTCATCGAGATCCACAGGCCACAGAAAGTGAATGTTACACTAGACGTTATACTACTGACTTGAACATTTGAGAACTCAAAGTCTATTCCCTTTTGCAACATTTCTTCTAACAAGGCCACACCTACTCCAACAAGGCCACACCTCCTAATAGTGCCACTCTCTATGAGCCTAAGGGGCCATTTTCATTCAAACCACTACAGTTAGTATTGGCAAATCAGTTCAATCTGCTTGTTGGGAGAGGAAAATAAAAAAGGAAACAGTAAGGAGGAGGGAAAAATAACCCAGAGCAATAACAGAATAGGAGCAAGTTGGCATGCTAAATTGATAGGCTATTAAATGGGAGGAGAGAGATCTGGTTGGGGATATAAGCTATGAAAACTGTCCGGCCTGATAACCAGACTCAGTTGCCCATGCAGTAGAATACCAAGCTTGGCAGAGGGTGTGCGGATTGAAACACTTAACAGACCACCATGAGTAGTGAAGAAGCTGCTGCCGTTTATTACAGAGGGTAAAGGGCTTAAATACCCAAGCCAGGGGATGGGCTAAGCATAGGAGGAAGTCATACACCACCCACACCTGGGGTCAAGGTATAGACACTGCACACCGGAAAGTTCTGAAAACAACCTTGTTTGCTCAATCTTGCTTGCACAGAAGTTCTACAGCTGGGTGGGGAGGAAGAGAGCTGTAAGGGACAAGTACTTAAATTTCCCAACACTCAGTCTCTCAATGTTTTTTCCTCGGTTACAAGAAGTCTGTCTAGCCCCTGGAAGTTCCTCCATTATATTCCTGTTCTCTCCCAGTGTGACTTTGAATAACTGAATTACAGATACTGGCCCTAGTCTGTGCTTTCTTCATAGGTGGACTCTCAGATCCTGGTACATCTCCGAGTCTTCCTTAAAAGGGGTCTGGTTGCAAAAGCCGGCCCTTCCCTCAGCTTCTCCATAGCCCATGTTGTTTGGAGTGTGTTGTTCAAATCTTGATGCCCCATCATGAGCCAGGTTTTGCCACACATATTTCCTAGGGGTTCAGTGGGTCCCAAGCTTTCTCAGATTTAGGGTCCCTTACGCCTTCTCCAGAGCTCTGTCATGGGTCGTGGTGCTGTTCTCTGCTGGTAGGTTCAGCCTCTTCCAAGCCTTTCTCATCACCCTGCATCTACCAGCTTGCTCCTCTGGGCAATGGGAGTGAATGGAGATTGTGGAAATCTTGGCTTCACACCCCAGTAACCATAATTCATATCTGACTTGCTGTAGTTAAATTTTTCTTTCAGTCTGAGTTCAGCCTCTGATTTGGGTTGCCAGCAGTGGGATCCCATGGGCCCAGAGACCCTCCAGGTGTTTTACTGGTGGGGTTCAGCTCTGTACTCATAAATAGGCTTCACAGAAAAAAAAATCCTAGGCTTGTTTCTGCATTTTTGTAGTCCTTTCTCTGTCTTGTTTTGTTTTGTTTGTTTGTTTGTTCTCTCTTTAGCTCTTTACTGTCTTGGGTTTCTTCTACCAACACTCATGGTCACCCATGATCTATTCCCAAGTTTTGTTGTACCAGAAATGCAATCTGTTAAGACTCAAATGTTGCTTTCATTTAGGCCTGTGAGCCTAAAGGTTTTTGAGTCTGCTCAGAAGTGCATGTAAAATGAAAATACTGATTCTTTTTTTTTTTACATACATAGAGATGACCACAAAGTCCCTCTGGTGCTCTGTTACCTGCAGCAGTAAATACTTCTGAATGTTATTCTGGTTTTTCTATGCCTCAAAAGATTTTGGTATTCAGCTCTGCCTTAGTTACTGTTCTATTGCTGTGAAGAGACACCAAGACCAAGACAACTTATAGAAGAGGGCTTGCTTACAGCTTCAAAGGGGTATTAGGGTTTCTACTGTGATGAAACACCATGGCCAAAAGAAGGTTGGGGAGGAAGAGGTTTATTTGGCTTATACTTCCACACTGTAGTCCATCAGTGAAGGAAGTCAGCACAGGAACTCACACAGGACAGAGTGCTGGAGGCAGGAGCTGATGCAGAGGCCATGGAGGGGTGCTGCTTACTGGTGTGTCCATCATGGTTTGCTCAACCTGCCTTTCTATAGAATCCAGCACCATGAGGTCAAGGATGGCACCACCCACAATGGGCTGAACACCCCCTACCATAAATCACTAATTAAGAATACCCTACAGTCAAATCTTATGAAAGTTTTTTTCTTAGTTGTGGTTACCTTCATTCAGATAACTCTAGCTTTTGTCAAGTTGACATGAAACTAGCTAGCACAATTGATCTCTTATCAACCTGACATACAAACAAATCACAGTTAAGCCATAGCCTCTCCATTTTTTGTTTCATTCCCAAGATCTCAGATTATTGAATATCACTGGGGTGGTTTGAATGGAAATGGCCCCCATAGGCCCATAGGGAGTCTCCTATTAGGAAGTATGGCCTTGTTGGAGGAAATGTGTCACTGGGAGTGGGCTTTGAGGTTTCAGATGCTCAAACCAGGCCAGTGTCACTCTCTCATCCTGCTGCCTGTGGATCCGGATGGAGACCTCTCAGCTACTTCTCCAGCACCATGTCTGCCTGCACAACACCATGCTTTCTCTGCATGATGATAATGACTAACCCTCTGAACCTGTGAGCCAGCCCCAATTAAATACTTTCCTTGTAAGAGTTGTCATGATCATGGTGTCTCTTTACAGCAATAGAACACTGACTAAGACAACCACAAATATAAAACATATTACAAGCTTAAAAGTCCCACAGTCATTACTAATTCAAACATTTTAAAAGTCCAATCTCTTTTAAAACCTAAAACCTCTTTAAAATTGCAGTTTCTAAACTGTGGGCTTTTGTAAAATAAAAAATGAGTTAAACACTTTCTTACTTCAAGAGGAAAGAACCAGGGCAAAGTCACAATCTGAACAAAGCAAAAGCACACTCCAACAGTGTAACCTAGTGTCCAATATCTGGAATTTACTCATGATTGGGGTTCTCTTCAGGGACTCCAACCCTGCCATGAAGCGGCTGCTCTTCATGGCCCCTTCACACCTTCAAAATCAGCACCATCTGGGTGACATTCACTAGCAAATTCAGCTACCAGCACCTTCAGTGTGCTGATCCTGAGTGAACACTTCCCTGTAGATGGTACCTCAATGATTGCTGAGTTCTTTTTTTTTTTTTTTTTTTTTTTTTTTCTTTTAAGATTTATTTATTTATTTAGTGTTCTGTCTGTCTGTGTACCAGCTGCCCAGAAGAGGGCACCAGATCTCATTACAGATAGTTGTAAGCCACCATGTGGTTGCTGGGTTGCTGGGAATTGAACTCAGGACATTTGGAAGGGCAGTCAGTGCTCTTAACCTCTGAGCCATCTCTCCAGCCCTGCTGGGCTCTTCTTAATCACAGCTAATTCTTCTACCCCAGCTGACCAACATCCCCTATCCCAACAAAACAAAGGTTTCACTTTAATGGTTCTGGTCTCTTGTTAATCACAGCCGATTCTTCAGCCCCAGCTGACCAGACACCACAGATTCGTCACAAAATGACCCGGTAGAGTATTTCCCTTTGAAACTTCATAAACCAGGCCTCTATCCTCTTCTTTGCTTTCAATACTCTTATCTTCCAAGTTCCTGCAGAGCAGTCCACTGAACTCTCAACACTCAATGACTTTTCTAGTCTAAAGTTTCAAAGTCCTTCCACAATCCTTTCCAAAACAACATGGTCTGGTCTATCACAGAACACCCCAACCTCCCCCACCCTTCATCCCCTACCCCCACCCCCTAGTACCAAACTTCTGCCTTTGTATTTTATTGCTTCAAGAATCTCAATTCTGTGTGGAATATTATTATTATTATTATTTTATTACTTTTTTGTTGTTTTGTTTTTCAAGACAGGGTTTCTCTGTGTAGCTTTGTAGACCAGGCTGGCCTTGAACTTGCAGAGATTCACCTGCCTCTGCCTCCCAAGTGCTGGGATTAATGGCATGCATCACCACGGCCCGGCATAGAATATTATTTTAACTGTGTAAGGGTGTGTTACATTTGTTTCTGCTGCTTTTGTTAAAGATGCAAAGACATGTTACATGTGCTTGATTGAATAAAATTAACATGAGGACAGGAGGTTGAGTCAGCAAATAGCTGACAGGAAATAGCAGGAAGAAACTAAGTGTAAGGAGGGTTCTTTAGTGGGGGCTGAGCAGAAGGACAGGCCCCTTTTTTTGGGAGACAGAGCAAGGAGACAAGATTAGCAACTTGCTATTTATCCTCTCTGAGCCACAAGGATTTCACCTCAACCTTTGAATCCTGAGTTCTATAGAAGGATAGAGATCTAGATAAAGTTTCCTTTAGCTGCCCACTATGATAGAGCCAGTTGCCTGAGGGAACAGAATTCTTGCCTGGCTGCAACCCCTGTGGCCTAACTGTGTCTATAGCTGCAGAGTTGCAAGTGCCGATTGGGACAGCAGTTGCTTACGGCAGCCATTTTATTGAATGAAAAACAACACAGTTCCAAGTTGAAATAGACCAAAAACTCAGTAACTGTCATTGCTGATTACCTCCTAAAACAATCTCAATGGCAGCCATGGTATAGGCACAGAAGGAGGAAGATTGGACTCAGAGGTAGTGGAGACCTGTGGTGTAAGTGGGGTCCGTAATTCAGGTTACACACCATACCTCACAGCAGCTTTACACTGCTTTTCAATATGTGTTCTTCTATATGAGTGGTTCTCAATCTTCCTGATGCTGAGACCCTTTGATACAGTTCCTCATGTTGGGGGGACCTTCAACTATAAAATTATTTTGTTGCTACTTCATAACTATATTTTGATGTGCACCACCACCCAGCTTATAGAGTGTATTTTTTTATGTACTGAATTTTCATACTCCTCTATTGGGCCAAATCCATATTATTTCCATCAGACTTGAGCTGTGGGATATTCAATGAGTATAGAACTCATAAAGACTTCATTATAGCTAAATTTATATTATCCTTTGGGGTCTTATGCTATGTGTTTTAATAGTTTTATTCGTTTATCTTTGGATCTTTTACAATAATGGCTAGGGAGAGTACTAATCAATGTAATTTTAATATTACCTAAAAATTCTATTTTTAGTCAATATTATCCTAGGTCATCAGAAATAGTGATTTAAACATTTCCTGTAAGTTAATGGATATATTAAGGAGCAATAAAATGGTATGAAACATCTGAACCCTCCAAAATTTGAATATACTCCAAAAAAGGTGGTCAAAACATCTAATTGTACTTTGAAAAGGTTGAGTGTTTTTTCAAAGCCTTGTTTTGTCACTAATGCACAGCAGTTTATTCTAAGACAAATAGTGTTTCTGGCTGCTCCAGGTTGACGTAACAAAAACAGATTTTGGTTTCTGTGAGTCTAGCTTGGTTTTCGGTCACTATTCTGCTCAGCCCATTTGTCTGATGGGCAGAATGTCACTCCGGCGTATGTCTGGCTTCAGAAGAAAGTTTGAGAGTTGTTTGGGGTTTAAACAGTCACTTAGGGGCCACCACAAGGACACTTCTGTAGCCTGTCAGGTTCTGGAATACATCACAGTCTACTTCCACAGTGAGTCTTTGGAGCCCGAGATGTGTTGGTGTGAACTGGAACTGAGTACCCAGGCAGCTTCCTGGCCACACAGAACCCAACCTGAAACAAAAGGTAGAGACAGGTGTCAATTCTCTCCTAGGGTCATTGCCCTGCTGGCCTCCATGAGTTATCCTTCCTGACTTGAAGATATGGGTCATGAGGATTTAGAAATCTAAGTACATTGCTGGGAAGCCGGAAGTGATCATAAGAGATAGAAGACAGGCGCTTCTCTATACAGAGCAACTAAATGCCTCAAGCCAGAAGTGTGCAGAGGCCTTTCATCTGCATCTGTTGCTCCTCTCAGCATCTGTGATTTAGCCTGGTTCAATTTTTTATAATAGTATGGTAAAGGCTGTAGTTTTATTTCTTCCTGCTGAATGAAGGAAGGCTACAGACATAGTGAGAGGGTGCCAATGTGTCAGCAAGCTGGTGTCTGACCTTCCTTCCTGAGCTACTGTAGACCTTTCAGTAACTAAGGGAATGTTTGGAATTTACTTATTTATTTATTTTGAGAAATTTTGCTCCACAATTTGTCTGGGAGATTATAAAGTCTAGTTAAATGTTGATGAGTCTTTCTCTCTATTTAATGGCAGGAATGACTAAATTTCATGATGCTGCATCAGTGACTCAATAGTTGGAGCACCTGCTGGGAACCTCAGTGTTGCCTTTAAACTATGTGCAATTAGGAGTGCAGTAGGCAAATGAAAGTGGATGCTTGCAACGTCTAAAATGACCTAGAGACCCAGAATACACAGGGACCCCTAAAAACCAGCAAGAATGATGGCAAGAACTACAGAATAAAATTAGGTCAAGACAGAGTCAACTACATAAGAGGAAATGAAAAAGGATAACCAGTTCAAAGAAGGGCAAATCAGAAAAGTAAGACTTGGCTGTCTGTTAGATATTTTTTTTTCCTACTGAAAAGAAGAAAATAGATATTGCCAGACAGATGTGGAGAGAGACTATCTTATAATGATGGAGGGAATATGGACACCTGTAACTATCCAGCTAAGTTTCCAGTTTGTGAAAAAGAATTAAAGGAAAGCTTAAAGCAGGATGTGGTGGTGCACACCTTTATTTCCAGCACTTGCAAGGCAGAGGCTGGTGGATCTCTGAGTTTGAGACCAGCCTGGTCTACAGATCCAGTTTCAGCCAAGCCTAGATAGTTAAAGAAACCATTAAAAACAGAAAAGCTGGTGAAGATACAATTGAATGGAGGGGAAGGTGTGTTTCAGCCCCACTAAGCAGTGGAACTTGGCAGCTTTAGCCAAGTGGTTCCGGATTTACAGTCAAGGATCCTGTAAGGGGTTATGAAATCTCTCTCCACAATTGAGGAAAGCTGCTCAGGCCAAGTATCACAGGGCTCTCCTTGCATGGAGGCCTAGCAACACCGTTGTGTGAGGCTGTGAAACTGAAGTCTAAATTGCCTTGGAGACCCTGCCATAATACCTGCCAAGGAGAGCTGCTAAGAGGGAATGGAACCAGCCCAAGAGAGAGAAGTGTGTTCAGTCAACAAAGCTGGACAGAGTTGGAGATCTGAAGAGCGCTTTCAAATCAGACATGGAGATGTAGGATTTGCAGTTTGCCCAGCTGGTTTTTGGTCTCGCTCTGGTCCAGTATTTCCTCACTATGCTCTCTTCCCTATGTTTTGGAATGGTAATACATACTTGTGCCATTTTATGTTAGAAGAATATGATCTATTTTTTTTTTTGATTTTTATTTTACAGAGGATGATAGTTAAGAGATTTTGAACTATGGACTTTAAAACACTGTTGATACTTGATAGACTGTGGAGACTTTTGGACTAAATGAATTTTGCATTATGATATTGCTAGAAAGTTATGGGGGCCAGGGAATGAACTGTGGTAGTTTGAATGTAACTGATTTCCATAAGCTCATAGAGTGGGGCGTTATTGGGAAGTGTGTCCTTGTTGAAGTAAGTGCAGCCTTTTTGAAGTAGGTATGGCCTTGGAGGAAATGTATCACTATGGGGGTGGGTTTTGAGGTCACTTCCTGTTGTCTGGGTAAGATGTGGAACACTCAGCTGCTTCTCCATCATCATGTCTGCCTGCATGCTACCTTGCTTCCTGCCATGATAATGATGGACTGAACCTCTGAAACTGTAAGCCACCCCAAATAAATGTTTTGTTTTTTTTTAATGAGTTGTTGTGGTCATGGTGTCTCTTCACAGCAACAGAAACTCTAACTAAGACAGAGAATTAGAGGTATTTGCTGCCTATCATCATGGAGCAGTAGGAAGTGGTGGACGCACACAGTGGAATATTATGTATCTGAAGAAATGAACTTTACAAATAGATGAAAAGACCAATTAATTAGACATAATTGTTAATGTAAGTTAATAAAGCCACAGTAGACATTGTACATTGCTAAAGATCCACACACAAAAGGACTTGGAGGATGGTGAAGGGAATAGAAATGAAAGGAATTAAATTAATTTTATGTTGTGGTGGAGATTAGTAGAATTCTTTGTTACACTGAGAAACAGTATGTCCAGTCTGTGTGTTCTCCAGTACTAGATCTAACCTTCCTTCTTCACCAGTAATACCAAGGCTCTTCCTGAATGATCAGGCCAGGTGAGGTGAGAGTTGTGTGGTGCCCTCCCAATCTCCAATATCACCTCCTCTTATTGACTTGATGGTTCTAGAATGAGATAGGCTATTTGGTAGCTTTAATTCAACTTCTGGGGATATTTGCTCTGTCTTCAGAGATATGACCAAATGATGGATCATTGTCTTTAAGTCAGTGAGTACAAACCAGCTGAGATCTTTCAGTGGGATAAGAAGCTTACTGTTGTGGGATCTTTGTATACTCTGTAAAGATATATTGCCATGATTGGATATATTGCCATTTAATAAGGAGCTGAATGGCCAGTAGCTGTGGGACTTCTAGGAAGAGAGAGGAGGTAGAAAGAGATAATTGAGGTACAGAGCAGACTCCAATGAGACATGGAGGGAGCTGGACATACAGGATGAAAGAAAGGTTAAAAAGCTACATGTTAAAATATTAATAATAGCTCGAGTTATAAGAGCTAGTGGGACAAGTCTAAGCTAATTAATTAATTAGTTTTTATAATTAATAAGAACTCTTGGTGTCATTATTTGGGAGCTGGCTAGTGGGACAGAAAAAAACTTGTTGCAACTTAGTCTCTTACCTATATCTCTTCTCTCTATGAATGAGTCCCCTTCCAAAGATGGAGATGATGCAGTTCTGCATGGGGCAGTTTAAGGAGTTCTGCACACCAACTGAGACGGTGAGAGGCTGGTACTGTTCCGCTCTCTCCGGCATCTGTAGGAAGACACAACATGTGGAGAAAGACCAAGGGTGCAGAGCCATAGTCGTGCTTTCCTCTGCTGGGCATGCCCTTGTCAAACACTTCTCATCTCTGCCACCTGACCCAGACTTCTCAGGTGACTTCCTGGCCTTTCCCCCAGTCTTTCTGCATGTACACTCTCCATTGCCACACCACACTTGGCTTCTGTGGTTCTTTCTTTGTTTAGGAGTCATGGGGACATTTGCACTCTCTTTGGAATTCAGCTCAGGCTGATTCCTGTACCAGATGCCCTCTACCCACTTCTCCAACCTCATCCATCCTTGACTAAATGACACCCCTCAGACTCTTTTTCCTTCACACTTCTCTGACCAGTCTTCAGTCTTTAATGGCCTTCCCCAATATATAACTAATAGTGAGATAGATTCTGCAGAAGGGACAGTCATTGTTTTCAGTTGTCTATTTAATGATGCCAATGGATAGTTTGAAATGCATGGCCATAAAATGGCCCAGTTAAAAATCAATGGGTCACAAAACAATATAGTGAGAGTAGGACTCACCCACTCCTAGGGACGAACCTTCTCTAACAAGGCCACACCTCCTAACCCTTCCCCAAGATCTCGCACCCAACAGCCCTGCACGGTAGCAGCTAAGAGTAATTCAGTAAAGGAGTGCCCACCTTGATGATAAGATTCGGCTTATCAATGGCTATGTCTTCCTGAGCAAAGCAGCTGAGGCTGATGTGGGAATGTTTTGCCATTGCTGTGACTCTGAGGAAGCTGTTCTCAGGCGGGTCTTGCTCAAAATGGGAGGAGGAGAGGCTGGTGGATATTTTCAGAACTGTAACATACAGCAGGCAAGTCAGTACAAAGCATGGAGTACATGCATGCCAGAATCAAATCATAGCTCCACCCATGACAGAGGACAGAAAGACGCTGCATTCCCTATGGTTACTCTGCACTTATCCAAGACACCTACCCTATTACCATCTCTGCCAACACTCTTTCACTCTTCGAAGACTGCCTCATTGGGGTTGTAGAAAAGCTCGTGTGAACTAGAACAAGCCATGGCATCTTGACTAAAAATGGTGGGATGACTTATGTTGTGTGACACGCTTTGAAGGAAGTGCTCATCTGAAAACTCACCACATACTAGTTGCTGAATTCATGCTAACACAGTCCCTGCCCCTTCTCCCACTCTCCAGCCCTTTTCATAGAAAATGTTAACTATCAAGTGGGACTTTCTCAAGCTCAAGTTCCCATTATCAACCTGCAAAATAAACATTACCCCTGCTGTGACCTCCCTGTAGGGGTGTGCTATTCCCTTGTCTACACTGAGTCCTGTGCTTTTTAAATATGTGTCCCATTATTACTCACTGCTGATGAACTGTGTAATCTCAGGCAAATTATTCAACCTCTGTGTCTCAGTTTCCTCTACTGACTAAGAATGATACTGGCCCTTATTGTTAACTGTGATTCTTACTTGATAACTGTTGTATAATATATTTTACTATGTTAAGATTAAAATGCTTCTTTTATTTAGACAGAAAAGAGGAGATGATGGGAGATGCCATTATGTATATATGTTTCTCATAGTGGTTAATAATAAAGCACTGTTGGCCAATAAAAAAAAAATAAGAGAAACTAAGAGACAAAAAAAAAAAAAAAAAAAAAAAAAAAAATAGGAGGTAATAAAAAAGAGCCAAGATAGAGAGTCAAAAAAAAAAAAAAAAAAAAAAAAAAAAAAAAAACCAGTATACGACAGCTGACTCCGGGTAAAAAGACCACGTAAAAATACATAGATTAACACAAATGGGTTAATACTTAAAACAGAGCTAACCAATAAAAAAATAATAACCAGGCCAACAGATTATATCAAATACAAAGTCTCTATGTGTTATTTGGGGCTGGCGCGGCTGCCGGACAAGAGTGGCGGCGGATGGAAAAACCAAACTCCTTACAGGCCCTGTTGTGATAATAATGAGATGAAGCATATAATGCATTCATCATCAGTTCTAGCAAATATTAAGTGCTCAGTAAATACGAGTTATAGTTATTCGGATTGGTTATTTGCCTAGAGATGATGCTGTCATTTATAACCCATCTCTCCCAAGTTTCTGTTTTTGTACAGGTTTTTTACCTCAGCGTATGAGCAGATTCACCTTCAAAACAAACAAAGAATCACAGCACCCTCTCTCTACCAACTGTTCCTGTGTGACTGACTACCCACTTAGCCTCTCCTTTTCCCCATCATGCTCCAGGAAGAACTGCACTGAGTTACTTCCTGAATCCAATTAGTTTAAACCCCTAGAAGCCAGACATCTTCTTTAGCCTAGACATCCCATGACCTCTCTGCCAACCTTGCTGGGTGTTCCTGTCCCCTCAGACTCTCCATTCTTCCCCTAGGTGTTCCCTAAACCCCTAAGTGCTGGTGTGCCTACAGCTCTGACCTTTCTTACAGGCTGTCCTCCAGCCCTGTAAGTCCATCTGTGCCTTGAGTTTTGGGTCACTCTCTCTGTACTTACTAGGGTTTCTTTCTTTTTCTTTTCATTTTTTTCTTTCTTTCTTTTTCTTCCTTTCCTTTTTTTTTTTTTTTTTTTTTTTTTTTTTGGTTTTTCAACAGAGGGTTTCTCTGTAGCTTTGCTTTGGAGCCTGCCCTAAAACTCGCTTTGTAGACCATGCTGGCCTTGAACTCATAGAAATCTGCCTGCCTTTGCCTCCCGAGTGCTGGGATTAAAGGTGTGTACCACCAATGCCCAGCTGTACTGGGATTTCTGTACCTGCTCTTCTGCATGGATTAGATCTTGAACTCTGTGGTTAAGTTCTCCAGCGGCTGTCTGGATACTTGAATGTCTCAGGCTTTTAACATGCTATAACTAGATTCATCTTTGTCCCCAAAGTTGCATTCCCCTCTAGTGACTCACCCAAACCATAAGCAGACATCTACAGGTTAGCCTGGCTTTAGTTTCTGGACTTCAACAGTTACTAAATCCCCCACCTCCACTTTAACCTACTTGTTCTCTATATTGGCTTTGTGTAAGAATCCTTTTAATACAGTCCCAACCCCAGGCCACATCCTAAGTCAGTTAACTCAGATACTGGCAGCAAGGCTCCACATTAGGATTATCCCCCAGGTGCTTCAGTGTGCGGTCAAGGTTAAGAACTACTGCTCGGCAGTGACCCCCCTCCATTCCATTTTGCCAAAAAGGTCTTTCTTTTTAAAATAGATATCTGATCACATTGCCACCACTAATGAGAACTTTTTATTAGCTCACCATTTCCTAGACAACAAAACTCAGGCTCCTGAGCATGACGTACAAGACTGTTCATAGCCCGAGTCATGACTAGCTCTCATGATAACTCATGCTATGCTTAGGCAAGGCACAGTGATGGAAAGAATAGAGACCCAGGACAGGCAGAAGGCTGCCACAGACATGTAGATGAGCTCTATCCTTGCTCCTGAAGCTTGCCTGTGCAGTGAGATTTCCTGAGGAGCTTTGTAAATCCTGATTGTGTCTACTGTGGGGTCATTGTTGGGTTGTTTTTTCATAAATGCCTAGGGTATAGCCCAGGCATAGATCTTCACCAGGCGTCTCCAGTGTATGACCTAGCTCAAGAATGACTTTAGGGAATCTTAACCCTAAAATACATAGCATTTCTGACAACTCAGACCAATTAAACAAATATCTAAGGAAGAGAAGGGACATCTTCCCTCTGTCTGGAATGCCTGGTGCATGTTTCTGTCCATCTTGTCCTTCTTCATTCTTCAAAATAGCCTGCTATGGATCGTCTGGGTGCAGCCTGCCCCAGCCTGGGCAGTGTCTTTCCTGGCCTGAGCTCTGTTGGCCTCCTCAAGTGCTTTCTCCCTGCCAGGATGGGTTGCTTTACTTATCCAAGTGCAGTTGGAATTGTGGTCCTCTCACCTGTGCCAGGCCAAACGTATGTGTGTTTAATGAATGAGTGGGAGTGTGAGCACCAGGGGCCTAAAGGCCATCTCTAGAGACCTGTGGGAGGAGCCCAACATAGAACCAAGTGTACATGGTGTCTGCTGGAGTCCCAGAGAGTTACCTTGGTTGGTCTCAAGCCTGAAGGACTGCTTCTGCCTCCAGAGATCAGTAGCAAAGATTCCATTGTAGTACACGGCCTGGGCCCCAATCACTAGATGCACCTCCTTCTCCTGGTCTGTGGGGTTGATCAGGGTCACTGAGATGTGACCTTTCCCTCTCAAGGGAAACGAGCTAGGTGTGTCCAAGAACAGGTGCATAGGATCAACAGGCTCAGGACTCTGAGGACACATGTCTTTCCAGTATTTCCTTCTTTCTTTCTGGACTCTCTCCAGTACCTCTTTCTCTTGAGGAGATCCTGCAGAATAGAAGAGACAAAACAGACCTCTGACCCAGCAGGTACAGGGCCTTCTGGTAAAAGTGCAGAATTAAAATTTATTTACCACTTCTGCCCAGATACCAAATGTCTCAGGCTTTGGATTTGCCTTTGCATAAGGAAAACAAGTTTTTCAACAAGTTCATGATATTGCTGGAGACATTTTTGCAACTCATTGACTCTTCATGTGTGAAGGGATTGAACTTACTCTAAAGGCAAAGGGGGCCACAGAATATTCTTGAATGAGGAGACAACAAGGGCATTCATGTCTTAGAACATTCATTCTCAAAACTAAAATAGGAAAGTTGTGATAGAGAGACCAGAGCAGGAGGTTGCCATCCTACAGGCAAGAGATAAGGAAGCCCCTAGAGTAACTAGGTCATGGGAAAGAGTGAAGAAGACAGTCAGGCAAGGACATGCTGTGAAGGGGAAGGCTTCAGGGAATGACAAAATGCTAACAGAGAGAAATAGCTGGAGATCTTGGAAGGGAGGGAGAGAAGGGTAACATTGGATAGAGATTGGTTTCTGGTTTGGTATTTAGTGTTTTGTTTTATAACAACAGTTCTCAACTAGGGGTAATTTTGACACCCCCAACCCAGAGGACATTCAGAAAAATATGAAGACACTTTTTTTTTTTTTGTTATGAGGACTGGCTGGGGTTAGGGATTGACATCCCATGGACAGAAGCCAGGAGCACTGTAGTGCATCCTACACCTCAGCCTCCTATAGTGCAGAACTGGCTTATCCAAACTGGCATTCATGTCAACCAGGGTTGAGAAACCTACTTGTGTTTGATAGGGAAAAGACCGGAACTCTTTCTGGCCTGCATCTGTCTGGCCCATCCCCTTCCCCTCATTGGCTATCTCAGGTGAATAGACTGATTCCCTTTGCTGGTCAGTACCTTCAGGATACTTGTAGTTCTGGGTGATATCTTCGCAGCGGTCACAGCCCACGACCTTGGTGCTGATGCTGTTGCCAACATTCTTTTTGTTAGAGTCAGTTAGCTCCAATGACCCATCCTCACAGCACTTCCAGACCATGCACGTGGCATTCACTGCAGCAAAAAGGTCTGGCACTGCTGGGTCCAGCTGCAGGTCCCCCTCCTTGACTGCTCTGACCGGGACCAGACTGCAGGGTCCCAGGACTGAGGGAGAGAAAGACAGATGAGCAGGAGCACCCAGACCTCTGCCCTGTTTAGAGCTCATTGTGTCAGCCCTTTCCTGGACACTATTGTTTCTTCTCCAGAATCAAGGCCAGAGGTAGGAAGTAGACGGGCTTTCTGAGAAAGGATCAAAGATGAAACTCACAATTACACAGTGAAAATACGTTTAGGTCCTCAGAGGAACGTCATTGGTGCACAGCCTTAATACTAATAGGCTATCAACAGGCCACCTTCTTGCTTGCTTTCTACGTGCCAGGCTCTCTGACCATTTTGTTCCAGGGCAAGGACACACCATTTTTTTGCGTGTTTCTCTCCCTAGGCTTGTGTTTACTACATGGCCCCTTTCAGCCACACACAGCCAGGTTCCACCCCACCAGGCCCTACTCCAGAATACCCATAGCCATCTTAAGACCCTTTGTCCTTCATTGAGATGGTATTTCCTGTCCATGGCTTGAAGTGGGCCTAGTGTTCGTGCAATCTGTGATGGGGTAGTGGGCATCTTTACCCCCTTAAGCCTGTTGGCATCATGCCTTCTGCTTCTCCTGTTTTAGAGGATGAAGACCCTCTTTGGACCACATGCTGTTCCTAGATCCTCAGCTCTTGTAGCCCTGGTTGGTCCTTAGGCTTTACCTCCTACTCCATTAAGATCTCTTGGGTGCAGAATCTGCCATCCGTCATAATCCAGGGACAAATCAGGTCGGTCCATCCAGCACTCTACAGAAGTTTGGAAGATCCTAAAAGTAGCAAAGGCAAAAAAAAAAAGCTTCAAGTGGGGAAAAAGGGGCGTGTGGAAGAGAGTCTAGAGGTGTGGCTTAGACAGTTGTTGCCATGGGGATAGGAGGGCACTGCATAAAAAGAGAATGACACTTGTAGAGAGGCACACCCCCTCCATCACTGACCACCACCACCTCCTATAAAAGTCCTGAAGGTCTGCTCTTAGCCCACAGCTCTCAAAGGAAGGGGGTTACATGGAACTTGGCACTATGGGGCCCTTTCTCTTTAGGCTTCTCACCAGATACGGCCCCTCTGTCCTTCTCCATTCTGGAGTCCCTCCTCATTGTAGTACTCATCCACCAGCAGGCTCCCATTGGTACCCTGGGCTGAAGGAAATGTGGTAACGACACGTGCTGGAATGCCCAGGCAACGTAGCACTGCGTGGAAGAGGCACAGAATGTCAGCGGGGGCAGAAAAGCCCAAGACGGGACAAGATCTGTCTTAAATGTCAGGTGACACAGGGGGATGAGGAGGAGTCTGAACTGAACAGATGGAGGCTGGAAAATGACACACAAATTATACAAGCACAAGAGTATAGAGCAAGGGGGGGATTTAGGAGCACTGAGGCTTGCCCTGGGGACAGGTGGGGGTGTTTTGGGGAGAAGGTAAGTCTGGGAGCAGAGTTTGTAAATGAGCTCCGATTTCCTGAGGGAAAAGAGAAGGAGCAGGTGGTAAGGAAATCGGGTGGGGGAAGGCTGTGGAGATGTCTTGGCCACATGGAGGCCAAGGAGCAACTCAAGATGCAGGCCAGACACTACAGCAGCCCAGAAGACTGACCTGCGTGTTGCCTGCCCTGTACCTGTGCAAGCAACAGCAGCGAACACCCAGGCCTGGCTCTCACACACGGGTCGTCCTTGGCCAGTGAGCCACTGGCGCAGTATGGGCACGCTACCCCGTTGCTTGTACAGTAAGGTCCCTTCCTGGGTCTGTGAAATTGGCAGGACACTCTTCTTCTTGAGAGCATGCAGCTGTTGGGGTAGATATGTGGTTGTCAGTGGGAGTCCTGTGGCTGGATAACCCCCAGGGGACACAAAGAGTTCATTGCAGCTTGCCAAGCATGTGACTCACTTCCTGGAACTTGTCAAACCAATCAGCATGGTGCAGACTCCCGCCTATACACTTGCTGTTTTATAGTATGAGCCAAACCCAGACTCTTCATCTAAATCATCCTCCAGCTCCAGCCACAGGGTGGCGCTGGAGAGCTGGGTCTACCGGTCCTCTGCTTCCTCTGCCGACTCCTTTAGTGTTGTACGCCCTAGGTCCTGGAGGCTATTTATCTCAAGCCCCTTCCTTCTTACAGAATAGACTTGACCCCACATCCTGCCTTTCAGAGGAGACTGAGAGGTATGAGAGGAAGCGGAGAATGTATTACTTCTCTGAGAGGACTTTATGGACATGGTGTACTGGATAGTTTTATGTTAACTTGACATTAGCTAGAGTCATCTGAGAGAAGGGAACCCCAATTGAGAAAATGTCTCCATAAGATTTGGCTACAGGCAACCCTGGAGGCATGTTCTTAATCAGTGATTGATTGATGTGGGAGGGCCCAGCCCATGGTGGGTGGTGCCATCCCTGGGCTGGTGGTCCAGGGTTCTGTAAGAAAGCAGACCACACAAGCCATGAGGAGCAACCCAGAAAATAGAACCCTTCCATGGCCTCTGCATCAGTTCCTGCCCCCAGGTTCCTGCTCTTTTTGAGTTTCTGCCTTGGCTCCCCTTAGTGCTCTGTGACTTGGGGTATGTAAGCCATAATAAACCCTTTCTTCCCCAGCTCTTTTAGTCATGATGTTTCATGACAGAAATATTAACCCTAAGACATATGAGAAACACTAAGCCACCTTTATGATCTGCATATTCTTAGGAACATTTAGAAATTAAAAAAGAAAGACCCTTGGATCACCACAATAGCAAGCACCAAGAAAGCTAGGGTACATCTTCTCTCCGAGGACTCTGTCTAGGGTAGAGCTAAGAGTAAGAGTACTCTGAGGAAATCAAGGCCGGGTTCCTTCCTCTCCTGGCTTTTCTCTTAGACAAACCTATGTCTCTTTCTCTTGCCTTGTTCTTCTTCCCATGATGGTCTTCTCTGAGGACTGTCTTCCACACTCTGGGAGAAGGTAACTATTTGTGCTCTGAGAGCTTCCAGCACCATGAAGGTGGGGCTCCTCCATCCAAGTGTTCTTGTCCCGTCTCCTCTCCCTCTGGCCCCCAGCCTCCTGCTCACCAAGGTGCCCACCACACAGGCCACATGTGCAGGCTGATTCCACTTTTCCACTTGCTTGTCCACACTCAGTAAGCTCAGGCTGAGGTCCATGACATCTCTCTCAAACTGTAAGGACAATACAGGATGAGATGAAGGGTTCCCAGGCCAGGCGCTCTCTCATAGGACAGTTCCGTTATTGCATCGCTCTCCCAAACTTGGGTCCTGTCTTCCTCACCTGCCTCTGCATCCATCATGGGTGCTCTGACTCTGGCTCTCCCCTCCTCTCCCTGAACCACCCGGCAGTGTACCCAGCACCCAGTCTTTTATTCCATGGCCTTACTTACCTGATAGGGTGTGATCTCATGGAGAGTGGTATTGGGCCATTTAATTTATTTATTTTTATTGAGATAGGGTCTAACTGTGTAGACCAAGATGACTTTGAACTCACAGACGTCTGCTTGCCTATGCTTCCCAAGTGCTGGGATTTAAGGCATGTGCCATTATTACTAGTGCCATTTCAATTCATTTAATTTCATTAATTTCTGCTTAGTGAATATCTAATGTGTGTATATGTAATGTTTGAGCCAGATATGGAAACTGGAGGAACTCCTGCTTGGGATATGGCCCCTCAGGTAACCATAGCAACGTAGCTCAGTCTATAGGAGAGGCAGCAGATGACACAGTGGATCTCCTCTGTTTTTAAGGACTGAGAGAATCTTCCAGAAGGTCCTAACACTGGAAACGAGTATTCTAAGGGGGAAAGAAAAGGAAGCTAGTCCAAATAGAGGAATTCCTCAGCCTACATGTCCTTGGAGCCAGAACGTGGGGTGGCTGCTGGGAAGGAAAGCAGCGGGCTGGCTGCTCGGTTGTCAGGCCAGGGCATGCGTGGGTCTCTATTCTGTGTACAGAGGGGGTTTAACAGAAGCTGGATTCCATGGCATCTATGAAGATAACTAGCAGCTTTGGAAAGTGGTGCAATGTGGTCCAAGAGAAGCAGAGGTACCACAAGGCTGAAATGGGCTAAAGAAATGGTTCTTGTGAAGGCCTTTGGACCTGTTAGCCTCTTTGGCCTGAGTGCTGAAGGTGTGGGACAGTGTTCCTTTCATCCTCTAGAGGCCCCGATTACCTGACCAAAGTCCCAGGGTTCCTCCTGAATGCAGTCCGCGGTGCCCAGGTAGATGAGGCCATTTTGGTTCAGTAAATATTCTGTGCGTTGAGCCTCATTCTGAAGAAACACTGTGTCATCTGGCAAGAAGCAGCAGAGGATGAGGGCCCAAGGGTGCCGGGTCTGTCCTCCGTGCCTAGGTTTCTGCCCTCCCAGCTCATATTGGGTTTGGTTTCGGCATTTTATTGTGTGCCCGGGCCTCATGAAGACTCGGGAGGGTCCTTCTCACTGCTTCCTCAGGAACTGGCCCAGACACCCTTCCTCAGTCAAGGTGTGGCCAGGAACAAGCCAATCTCAAAAAGCCTAGTGGTTTCCACAAGTTTGCAAACAAGAGCCCTACACGCTCAAGTCAAGAACATCCTAGGGAGTTTCCCAGGGGCCTGTTAAGTCTCTCCTAGAAGATCAACTTGTGACGACAAGAAGGTGTAACAGGGGAAAGGGCAAAATAAAAACAGCAATTAAACACAAGTTAAGCAGAGGGAAGGAGCATTGGACTCCTGTGGGTCCAGGGCGGCCACAGTTCCTGCCTAGCGCCTTTCCCAGTTCCCTTATCCAAGGGAGAGGCTAAGTGTCACCAGACTGTCAGCCCCAGTCACCCACCTTGTTTGACACGGGGTCTCCTCCCCACTGTGTAAGGCACGCTAACTGACCTACAAGCTTCTGGAAATTCTCCCATCTTGTCTCTGCCTCTAGTCTTCCTATGAAAACTTTTGTGTTGGGTTTTCCCTTGGATTCTGGGGATGGAAACTCAAATCATCAGGCTTGCCCAGCAATCGCTTTTACTCACTGAGCCTTCGCCTCAATCCCAGGTTGTTCACTTTAGGAAGCTGGAAGCAGTGTGGGGTTCAGCTTTTCTTACCAAATTTTCTCTCTTGGCTTTGGGGAGCCAGGCAGTGTGTGTGTGTGTGTGTGTGGGGTGGTTAGACTAGTTTCTGAGAACATTAAAAGGCCATCAAGAGAGCTTCTAGGCTACAGAAACATTAAGCAATAGCGAGTTGCTTAGGCTCCTAGTTCTGTCTTTGCTTCCTATGTTCTGGGATTAAAGGCATGTGCTACTACACCTGGTCCATCTGAACCTCTCTCAATCATCTCTCAGAGGAGCAGAGCCAATGGCTCTCCCATAAGTGTATCAGAGTTTATGTACCCGTGGGTGCTCTGGTGTACACCTGTGTGTTCAGAGGCCAGAAGAGCACATTGTGTCTCTTAGATCTGTTTTCAGGGCACTTGTTGGACACATGGCTTGTTATGTATGATCTGGGATCTAAGCCTTTATTCTCATGATTGTGCAGCAAGCCCTGTTAATGGCTGAGCTATCTCTCCAGTCTCTTATTTCTATACTGCTACAGTAAAGGGCAGACTTTGGAGCTCATCATAATGAATCCAAAATAGCCTGAACTGGCACCTGAGTTTGATAGTAAGACAAGTGTGTGCTTTCAATATGAAGTCCTGGCCCCTAAGAAGGACTGTGCTGGAATTTGATGCTGCCTAAGGCAGGCGCTCCCTGTTGGAGCTATATCCTAGTTCTGCTTCCCTTCATCCTTGTGCAGCTCAGTCTAGCTTAGGTCCAAATTTACCTTTATTCCAGGGATTAAAGAGCAGCGTGACTTGGCCCAGGGGGTATTGTTTCCTGCCTAAAACCTGAAGCAGGAGTGAGTAGTGGCCAATGACAGCATCCACAGGTGTGGTCACAGAGATGGTCCAGTTCTGGGCATCTCTTTCTTTCACTGCTGCACTCCATCCTTTTTGGTCACCCAGAGAGGAAATCGGGAATATGGCTTGAGTCTTGTTGTCCTTGGAAGGCTGCTCTCCTGAAATTGCACAGTAATAAATTGGTCGTTTGGACTTCCAAGTTAGCTCAGAGTAATACATAAATGAAGGTATTACAAAGATGGAGGAGGTGCCAATTAATTTTGGAGGAGAAGGAAAGAAGTTCTCCTATAATGAGGAGCTGTAGAGGACGGTGGGGCAACCCAGGCTTTCAGTGCTTCTAGACCTACATCAATGGAAGGGTCACAGTTTACAAAATAGATGTAATAATGATGCAACCATCCCTTCCATCCAGGGGTGTTGGTTCCAGGACCTCTTACAATACCAAAATCTAAGGTTGTCTATGTCTCTTTACAAAATACCATAGCTTTACATTTTCTTGTATACTTTAAATATTATGAATCCTTATACAACATGAATGTTGTGTAAATAGTCACTGTGATGTATGTTTACAGAATTGATGATAATGAGGGAAAAACTACTTGACAATCTTTTCCCAGGTATGTTCCATCATGGTTGGCTGATTCTGAGGAAGCAGGACCATGGACATGGAGGGCCTGTGAAGGGACTAAATTAGGTATTGCACGTGATATACTCGATTCAATGATTATCACAGACTAGATGCTATATGTCGCCAGAGTTAGACCCCACTCAACCTTTCCTACAAAGTTGCAGCCAAAATGCAGCTCTCAGTGGTGCTGCTGCTGGGCCCTTAGGAATCATAATAAACAGAATTCCTTATGCACATTATCACGCACATTCTCACAATAACCCCTTTGTGGAGCAGGACAGCTTAAGGCCAGCTACAGCTTGGACCATCTGCACCTTGGTCTTTTGAGAGGATGCTAGAGAAAGAATTCCTCCAGATCCCCAAGTCTCCACAGTGGTCTAGGCCTGCTCCACATACCAGTTTGTGCAATGAGAGCCACTTTCTTCAGGGCAGTCAGAAATTTGTGGACCGGGGCACGAAAGTTCAGGATGATAGTGAACGACTGTCCCCTCCTCAAAACGAGGTGCCGGGAGCTGATGGCTTTGGTGTGGTGCTCCTCATTGTTTTCTGCTGCTTTTAAGTCACATCTCTTGATACCCAGAGCTGTTGTGGGAAAAAGGAAAGTCATGGATGTGAGGTAAATGCAACTACATGAGTAAAAGGCACCTTCAAGAATGGGGTTCAAATTCCTTGTCAGCTGTGCACCTCAAGCAAGCAACTCTTCTGATTTTCAGTTTTCTTCTCAGACCAATCCTCCCTCTTTACAGAGTGATAGGAGGTGAATGGAGTTATACATGTACATATCTATGTGTTGGCATTCATTTTAATTAGCATAATGTCAAACATTTATTAAGGCCCATTAAATGTTAACATTAGTTTCCTGTTCCAAGTTCAAACAATGAATAAAATCCAGAAATCTTGCACACTCCTCAGACCCCCTCTCTTTGTAAGACAGGGCCTGGTGTACCCCAGCTGATGCGCAGCTGAGGCTGACCTTGAACCCCTGATCCTCCTGCATCCACCTTCCAAGTGCTGGATTATAGGTGTGGTTCTATGCAATGCTTGGACTGAACATGGAGCTCATGCCTTCTAGGCCAGCACTCTACTAACTGAGCTCCATTCCCAGTCCCACATTCTTCTTATTCTTTTCTTTTTTTAAGGAAACAATCAGACAATATTAGAATTGGTTTGGAGATCAGTGAGTCAAATTCTCTTGTCTTAAAGATGACAAGAGTGGGCTGAGACTAGAACCAGCTTGCCTGAGATAATGTGTGTTTTGATCTGGAGGCTCACCATCTCATGGTACTTGAAAGGAGGTGGCCCCAGTGTCTTATGGCACATTCTCAATCTTTATTTTAGAGAGAGAGGAAAAATTAGGAACAAATAATTTTTTTTTTAATGCTCGGCAGGAGCTGGAGAGCTGTATCAATGGTTAAGACACTGATTGTACTTCCAGAGGACCTTGTGGTGATATACTATTTGTGATTTAATAAAGCTTGCTTGAGGGTTCAGGATGCAAAGTTAGCCACAAGCTATAGAGGTCAGACAATGGTGATACACTTTTATTCCCAGCAGCCACATTAGCCATCCATAGAGTCAGGCAGTGGTGGCACACACCCTTAATCCTAGGATTCAGAAGACAGGCAGATGGATCTCTGTGAGTTCAAGGCCACTCTGGCCTACACAAGATTGAATCAGTTTAAAAGAGAATTAGAACTCACAGCTTTCATCCTAGCCATAGAGAGGTATATAAAAGACAGGAGTCCAGTGTCTCAAGCTGCATTCTGAGATTTAGTCTCTAGACATGTTGAGGAGAGGCAGGAATCTGGCTTAGTGGAGAGCTTGTGAAGACAGGACTGAGTAGAGGTAAGAGCTACTGGCTGGCTGCTTTGCTTTTCTGATCTTTCAGTTTGAACACCAATATCTGTCTCTGGATCTTTATTAATCATGCTACAGGACCTGGGTTTGATTTATAGCATTCTCATGGCAACTTATAACTGTGTATAACTCCAGGTCCAGAATAGTCAATGCTCTGCTTCTGGTCTTCAGAAGTACCAGGCACATGCATGGTACACATACAGGCAAAACTTCCATACACATAAAATAAAAATCAATAAAACTTTTTTTAAAAATCAAAAAATGCTTAGCAATCCTAAAATAAGGAGCAAGAACAAAAAAATAAAAGTTTAATTCTTCATGTATTGAAGGAATGATATATGTTTCATTTTGTTGACAGAGAGGCTCTCCATTGAGAGCCTCCTCAGCAAAAAATAGCCTGTAGTGTTTGCATAGGCTCAGCTGCTGGGAGGGAGAAGCTGTGGTTTTTGCTTGCTTAGCGTGGACTAAGATTTGATCTGCTTCAGATCTGATCCTGACACAAATCCTTTGGGTTCCAGGACAAAGTACAAGTACAGGGGACTCCCACTTCAGCCACCAAACTTCTTGCATGAGTGCTCAAGAGTAGAGGGAAGTAGTGGAAAAATAGCTTGTGTTCCCTACTTTTCCTGTCGTAGTGACATAGTATATATATATATATGAGGCTGATTTCACAGCTCAGGTTTCACCTATTCCGATGCTCCCAGATGCATCCGATGCAGAGGCCCCCGGACTTTCTACCTCCCCTTCATCTCTTTTATTGTTTCATGACTTGTCTCTGCCCATTGTGCTGTTCACTGACTCCTACCATCCCTTCTCGCCTATTAGACTGTGAGGATGTGACAGCTCAAGATTTCCCAGGCATTTTTATTTACTTTTCTATTGCTGTGATGGAGAAGTAAAGTATTCCATCTTACAAAGTGTTGTCCATCATCTATCTGTTTACTGGCTCGCTCAGCCTACCTTCTTATAACATCCAGGAGCACCTGCCTAGGTGCCACAGTGGGCTGAAGCCTTCCACATCAATCATCAGTTGAGAAAATGGACCATAGGCTTGCCCACCAGCCAATCTTGTGGGGGATATTTTCTCAATTGAAGTTCCCTCTTCCAAAATAACTCTAGCCCGTGTGGAGCTGACATGACAAACTGGCCAGCACACCAGGTGTATCTCATTTGTACCACAGCCTAGAGAGTTGTAACCATTAACATTATGTTGATCTTGGGCTATGAATATAAATCCATGGTAATCACCATCACCATTCCACCATCATCATTGCAATTAAAATCACCATACAACCACCTGCCCTATATTCACACCACCACCTCCTTCCCCCTCCAAACACTTCCCTCCCCATTCCTCACACCTCACACCTCCATCACCAAACCTATTTCCTTTAATAAAAATGTGTCCCGGCGACAGCCCTAACAGCCAGTAACTGGCTTAGCTTACCTTGTCCCATGGCTGCAGGCTACTCAGATCCAGTTGAACACTGGAAATGTTTGCCTTGAACTGTTGCCTCTGGGCTCTCTCTCCAAATCTCTCCCCACATGAAAAAGGCGGAAGACTTCTGTTGGTTTAAAGGTTTGTAGAAAGCAAAATTCTGTGGCTCCTATGAGCCTCCTGACAGGTTTCTTGTCTCCCACTCCCTCCCTGCTGCTATCTCCCAGGCCAGCTGCTGGGAGTGACTCCCTTTCCCCCACGATCTCTCTCAGCCAGAAGGCCTAGGCAGGGCTCTGTCTGTTAGGTTGGAGTGAGAACTCCAGGGGAAGACTGGTAGTTGGAAAAAAACTAAACGTCTCGCTCTTCAATGACCTCAAGACCCCTCCTGGAAATGTGACCCGGGCAACTATAGACGCAGCTACAGTGGAATCTGCATTCAACTCTGAGTCTTTGGCCCTAAGTAAATTCTGAGGTCACTTACCATATGTATGCCTATACGGCATCTGTTTGAAAGAGATAAGGACATATAATGTGTTGAAAAGGAAAATGCAGAAGCAAGGGCCCTGGTTCTTCCAAGATGACCTGGTCTGGGACAGCCGACCAGAGAAGGTTTAGAATTGTTGAACCTCAGCTCTAGCCTTTCCATTTCCTCCTTGTTTAGTCATTAAGGGTAAAGGCACAGGAGAGGATGGCCTGTCCACCCCCTGGACTTTGTGACTCTTTGCCCGGGCTTCCCAGTGTGTGTTCAGGGCACACTCAGGGGCAGCTGGTGTGTGAGATGCTCATGGAAGGATGCAGAAAAGACCACACAAGCTCTGGTTCCTGTGGACAAGGAAGCCGGGGTGGGGCAGAAAGGTGCTTCTGCTGTTCACACTTTAAAACGTTTAACTATTACCTACTTGAAGAATATTAGGATGCAAAATAGATAAATAAATAAATAAAAGGGGAAGAAGAAACTGCTGCCGCCTACCTCCCAAATATGACTTTCCCCCTAACAATTGAAGTGAATTTGTCATTATTTCATTTTTAACCTAGAAAACACAAATCTAAAAATGATGATAAAAAGTGGTGAGTGTCTGGCTAGCAGCAGCATTATTGAAGCCAGGCTAGTAATTTCCATACCTGTGGTCAGTAAGCAGTTGGAAATGTAATTAAAACCCTAACTTACAGTACTTAACAACAGTGAAAGACAAAATATTCAGACATAAAGCTGAGGGATGTGTAAGGGCTGTAAGAGAAACTACTGAGAAATAAAACGAAATTAGCAGATAAAAGTGTAGGTCACATGGTTGGATACAATGTCTAAGCATTATTAAGATGCCAGACTTCAAAGGCCAATCTTAAGGTTAATGCAGTCCCAGCAAGAACATCAAAACAATGTTTCTTTGAAACTAGCTAAACTGATTCCAAGTTTCAAAAGGAAACTTCTAAAGCAGCAATGACACATGATCAGGCTTCCTAGCTATTAAGACATGATAATCCTTTAACTTAGAAATGTACTCATTAAATGTACTAAATGTACTTTGAACCAGTGAAGGAAAAAAAAAAAAAAAAAAAAAAGACTCATTAACAAGTAGTTTGGGGATAATTAGCTTGCCATAAGCTTGACTTCCTATTAGACCACATAAATTCCTGATGAATCCAAACTATACCTGTAGGGGCTAGAGAGATGGCTCTGTTTTTTTTAGAGCATTGAACACTCTTCCAGAGGACTCAGATTCAATTCCCAACACTTGTGGTGGCTCACAGCTGTCTATACTTCTAATCCCAGGGATTCTATGCTCTTTACTGGCCTCTGCAGGCACCAGACATACCCACAGCACACAGACATATAAGCACGCAAAATACCCATACACATAAAAATGTATTCTTTTAAAATGATTTTGTGTGTGTGTGTGTGTGTGTGTGTGTGTGTGTGTATTCCTGAGTGCATGTATGTATACCACATGCATGCAAGAGCCTGAGAGGACCTTGGATGTCCTGAAACTAGGTTATAAGTTTTAGACACCATGTAGGTGCTGGGAACTGAACCTGGGTCCTCTGTAAGGGCAGTAAGTGCATTTAACCTCTGAGCCATCTCTCTGGTCCCATTAGAGTTAATTCTTTTGATTTAGCTGCTCTAACTGAACAAAACGAAGTTTATATGAGTATAGTCAATGCATTGATACTTAAAAAAGCAATAAATGGAAAATAACCTAAACAGACACAAGTAAGATATCATCAGATAAGCAACAATGCATAAATTTAGTAGAATACAAGGATGACTGGAAAGAAATTGCAGTCTATAAACAGACATAAAAATAATCAAGCAATATTATTAATTTTAAAAAATGAGACACAGAACAATGAGCAGTATAAATTGCTTTTGTGTAAAGGGTTTATGTGGGGAAAATATGTGCGAGTTTGTTTGTATTTACACAGAGCACTTCAGGAAAATTCCTGTATTTGGACAAAGACATTCAGTGACCAGCAGTAAGGCTTTCTTAATTCTTTTATATCCTTGTAGCATGAGCATGTATATTAGTATTAAAAATAAGGAAAATGTGCAAGGGAAAGGAAGGTTTTACTAAAGAGCCATGTGCACCGAGGCATTCTACTTGGGTGGGCAATGGACAGAGTTGTGGGCTTGTTCCACTTGGGGGGGGTGGTCTACATTTCAAACCATCTAGCAAAGATGCCCTCCTCTGTCTTGGTGGAGTTCCCATGAGATCTTCACCATATCCAGTCTCTGGCAGTTTCCATGGGGACATTAGTGGATCCTGTGATAAGACAGACAACACTGTGGTTTGGCTTAGTCAGGGACAGGGAAGTGGAGGATGAGAAGGAGGAGGAGGGTGACCCCAAGTGGCAATCATCCTGCTTCCTGCAACACTCACACCTTTCCACTCCCCATCCCTCTGCAGAAAGCCAGCCACTCACTGGTGTGTCTCAAAGAAAGATTTGTTTATTCAACTATGGAAAAAAAGTAGTTTGACCACTCCTGTACACCAAAAATTATATTAGTTCTGCTAATAAAGTAGTAATAAATTAGATCAATGTTTTTCTGTCTCTGAGAGACCTGTGTTCCAGCAGGGGGCGACATACACTTCTGGGTACCTAAAATGACTTGGCAGTCCAATTGCCTTTCAGATAGATGCTATAAAAGTGCTGAGCTCTTAGATCTAGAGTGTCAGTCAGGATAGAGTGACTGAAGCTGAATAGGCCCTGGCTAGCTGGGGTGTTGTGGGAGGCTAACCAATACATGCAGAATCGCTAATGCAGGGGACAGGAGAAAGAACACCAAGTCTAGGGTGCAGTTGAGGATTTGGGGTTCTTTTCTGAGAGCAGTGGGAGACTGTTGAACCATATTTGAAGCAAGCATCACCATGTCAGGTTTGCATTTTAAAATACCATACACTGTCTAAAATAAAGAAAATGGCTTAGAGGGCTAAGAAGGGAAGGAAGTTGACCAATATGTGATGTCTAGTAATGGTTCAGGTGAAAGACAACAAGGACTTGGTCAGGGAGCATAGATGTGAGCAGACTTGAGAGAAAAGGAAATGGGGATAGAAAGGGCAAAGAATTCTTCCAGCATGGCACCCAGGTTCATGTAAGTTATACTGATACTTGCTCTACAAAGTGCTTTCACATACATTATCTCCTATGATTTCATCCTCAGCCTTGTAAGGCAAGTAAGGGACACGTATCTGAATTTTGTTAGTGCAGGAAGTACACACTATGAATGAATGCATTCATGAAGCAGTCAATGAATATGCTACTTCATTCCAGAATTTAAGAAGACTAAAAATAAAGTATAACATGACAGAAGGACACACAGAGTAATGACAGAAGTGAAGAAGTAGAGGTGGACCCAAAACAGACATGGACACGTTTAAATGTGGCATGACATAACCTACTGTCCACATGCTGTCCACAGCTGTCCACAGGCTGTCTACATGCTGTCCACAAGCTGTTCACAGGCTGTTCACATGTTGTCCACATGCTGTCCACAGGCTGTTCATATTCTGTCCACAGGCTGTTCACATGCTGTTCAAATTCTGTCCACATGCTGTCCACAGGCTGTCCACAGTCTGAGTGTTGAGGTTTCTCAGCAGCTTAGAGCTTATGGTGAAACCTAAATTCAAACTGAGGTCAAGTCCCACACATTGCAGAACATATTAATTTGAATTCAACCCACTACAGAGAAGTTCTCTATTCAGTATTTTTTAAAAACATTTCTTACTGATTTCTGATTCAGGAATAAGAAGACTAAGCTTGTTATAATTTGTTTTATTGAGAGCAACCAGCAAAGCTAAATAAAAGGTTGAAAATACCTGTTTGAAGGCATCATGACAGCAAGGTTTGGCAGGGTCAAGATTTTGGAAGGACAGTGCAAAGAAGTGATCTTGTCCCCAACTATTACTCCGTAGACATTTGCTGATTCATAGTTGGCAGATGAGAGTGTATGAATCCGAGATCTC
Organism: Phodopus roborovskii; assembly: GCF_943737965.1. Lineage (NCBI taxonomy): Eukaryota > Metazoa > Chordata > Mammalia > Rodentia > Cricetidae > Phodopus > Phodopus roborovskii. Next base: position 32,201,100 of record NW_026126416.1, on the reverse strand, counting down.
TGGCAGCCTCATAAAATTAGAGTTCCAGGATCTCCAAGGATGAAGGGTCCCAGTAAATCATTCAGGTTTTTGACTGGAACCACAAAGGGGACTCCAGGAGAACACAAAGTAAATAGGAAATAGAAGCCCATTTTTTTTATTATTTTAAAAATTTATTTCACTTTAATTAATTTGTTTATGCATGGGTGTTTTGCCTGCATGTATAGTCTATGCACTGTGTGTGTGTGTGTGTGTGTGTGTGTGTGTGTGTGTGTGTGTGTGTGTGTGTGCAGTGTCCATGGAGGTCAGAAGAGGGAGTCAGATCCCTGGAGTTATAGGTAGTTGTAAGCTGCCTTTTAGGTCCTGGGAACTGAACTAAGGTCCTCTCCATGAGCGGTCAGTGCCCTTAACCACTGAGCCATCTCTCCAGGCCCAGAAACCAGTTTTAAATCAGCCTCGATTACAATGCTTTACCCCCATCTAAACTGGCAAAGAAAATATTCTCCAAAGGAAGTTAGCATGATCCAGAGTCTGATGTTGAATACAGAACTCTCTCTCACACATACTTCCACAGATTCACTCATAGATACCAGCTCTCATAGTTCCTGGACACCTGCCTCCCTTCAGGAGCTCCTGCTCTCAGTCAAAGCCACACCTCATCCTAGGGGAAGCAGAGGAACTCTCGCTCCCTGATGTCAATACTCTGCAGTTGAGTTCTTTTCATCTGCGCTGAGGGAAAAGCAGCCAATCCCAAGCTGGCACTGGTGCCTCCCAGTTGCTAGAAAGTGAGGCTTCGGGGTAGGTACAGAGGAGTTACATATTGCACGTGTGTGCATGCTTGCCTGCTGGTCAGTGGGAAGATGTTGCTAGAGAAAGGCTGTGCAAGGGGCTTTATGAGACCAGAGATCAGAGAGCAGCGGAGCCCAGGCCACGGGGTCCAGTTCTTGCCACTGCCTGCTCTTTCTGTATAGCCAGGCCCAGATTCTCTCCAAGCTATTCATGAGGTGTGGGAGGATGAGGGTCTGTACTTCTTCCTTGACCTTTAGATTGGCTCATGGCACCTTAGGACCAAAGGGTGCACTCTAGCAACACTGGGCAGGATGGCACAGTAGGCACCCAGAGCCAGACTTTTCTGAGTGAATTAAAGGAGTCACCTGGCCAATCTTTCAGCTGCAAGCAACTGAAACCATTCTCTGTCAACTTAGCCTAAAATGACAGAGACTGAGGGATATCCATGAGTGTGAGGTTAAAGGAGAATCAGGCTGAGACCAGGAGAAGGCAGAAGCCAGGGTGGCTGAGGGGTCCTGGCAGCAGCGAGCCATGACACTCACTCTTTCCTCTGCTGTTGGGAAGCATGGGCTGTGAGTAGGTCCTTTCTTCTCTGACTTAACTATTCTGTATCGAAGCCCTCAGAGAAGAGTCTGATTTGTTCAGTATAGTCACATGCCCACTTGGGCTTGGAGATGCAGAGTATGTCAGCTGAGGGGGCCAGCAACACAGAGCCACTCCCTCCAGCAAGAGAAATTCCCAACAATCCCTTCACACCTGAAGCACACAATCATGGGCGCCGGCAGGAGTACGTTGTATTGAGTTCCTTTGGGATTAGAGGACTGAGCGGCTAGGGATGTGTGGAGAGACCTCATTTGCTTTCTCGGTGCTTTATTCCCAGGTCTAGAACATTTGACACATAGAGACTCAATAAATGCTAAGTGAACCAACGAACAAACAGCCTTCGTTGTTAGAGGAGGCCTTGACTCGAATGGACAACTCTGTTGGGGACAGCAAGCTACTACGGCTGACCAGGGTGGTTCATATGGAGTCTTCTCAGTGCTGCAAAATAGCATTTGCTCTGAGCCCTGATACGGCAGGCAGGGACTGAGCTCCGGGACGGAGGAGGAACAGGCCTAAAATAGTGACCCTGTCCTTAGAGAAGAGCTTCATCAATTGCCTCATGCTTTTGCATCTACTTGCTCCCTCCTATTCTGACCCTTAACCATCCAAATGGTTCGCAGTTCCTGGATGCCTCACTCAACCTCCTTGCTTTCCAATCCTGAGTCAGCTCACTAGGTAATGCCACCACACCCCTTCCTTCCTTCTGATTAACGACATTGACCCTTTTGTTTACATGCAATGGAAGTCGTTAACTTCTTTCTTTAATGTCTATACATTTACTAGTATTTTAGTTCCTAATAAGTGTTACTTCCTCCAGGAAGTTTGTCTTAACCCATAGTTTGAACTGAACTGGCTCAATCTCGTTGTGCTCCAAAACACTCTGGTTACCTCAATAATGGTTCTCATCACTCTGTCAAAAATCTCCTTGGTAGGTGAGAAGGCTCAGCAGGTAAGGGCACTTGGGGCTAAGCCTGATGACCTGAGCTCTAGTCCCTTGTGGTAGAAGTAGAAAACCAACATCCTCAAGTTGTCTTTTGACACCACAAACATACTATGACATTCATGTGCCCACATGTGCATTCTTGCACTCACACACAAACACACATATGAAATGTCAAAATTAATTCATTAAGTAATTATAAGTCTTTTAGAATCTCTCATGTAGTTTAGGTTCTCCAAATACCTCCTCTTGAACTCCTTGAGTGCTGGCTCTGGTCCTCTTTATATACTCAGTGCCAGCCTGCCTGAGGGCCTTGTGCCTAGAAGAAACTCAGGAACTATTTGTTGAGTGAGTTGAGGGATGAGGTGTTAACAATAGGACTCATGAACAAGTTCGAGGACATGGCAGCTAAAACCTCCCAAGTACTTCAGAGGTCACCCATTCTGCCAGATGTGCCTCTCCATGGCGTTTTCCTTAAATGATTTCTTGTTGTCGTCATGCAGTAATTATAGGGTAAAACACTTCTAGCTGTGCCACTGTGTTCTCAGATGACTCTCACAGGACAGTCAGCTCACAAGGTAATGCCACCACACCCCATCTCTCCCTCTTATTAACGACATTGACCCTTTTGTTTACATGTAATGGGAGTCGTTAACTTCTTCATTTAATGTCTGCACATTTACTGGGACATCTGTCTTAGTCACAGTTGCCGGTGCCTGGAGGGCAGGAGCATCATGCCTGTCTTTGGCAGTATCTGGGGAAAGCAGGTACAAAGCTGCTTTGTGTTCAATAGCACAGACAGGTCAAGGTTTGAGTGACCGTAAACATAAGCTGCAACAGGTAGGAAACTCGGAGACATCTTCAGTCCCCACCAAATACCTACCTCATTGCATCATTCACTTGGCTTTTACTTCCTGACTGCCAGCCAACAGCAGGCCTCTGAGGACACAAATGCATTGGTGGCATTGGTTGGAGCTAAAACTGTGGGACCTAAAGAATGGCTTCAATGTCACATGGAGAGTATATTTAAGGGGAGGGCCAAGCAACAGATAGCCTGGGATTTTTTTTTTTTTTTTTTGGTCTGTCTCCTTTTTCCAAGAAACTTGGGGATTTTTGCTGTTTGACCTGGATTGAAATAGGCATCTGTTGAGATGTTTAGCATCTGTCTTTCATGTTCCTGTTTCTTCAGCCTCCAAGGAAATGACTCCCGACTGCAAAAGCAAAAGGTTTTTATTGCTAAGCTGGGACCTCACTCTATCGGAAGAGGAAGGTGCCTGCTTACAATTGTGAAGCGTTTTTAAAAAGAGAAAAGGCAAAGGGAGGCTTGAGATGGCTAGTCTCAGTTCACAAGGTTTCCAAAGTTACGGACATTTCATAGAGCACAAAGTTTCTCTATAAGGTCGTCATGGATAGGCAAGATTGATTAGCACACCTGCTTTATCTCCTGAGAACAGCATGTGGGCTCTGTACTCTGTAGTCAGGGAGTTATCTATCTACTGGCAGAAATTCTTGTTTTCTCTAGTTTTCCCTTCTTGCCATATGCCCTAATTTTTAATTTTTCCATCACAGTTTCCACTAGAAATGTGGTCTCCACACTGCCAGGGTCTTTGCTTTATTTACTATCTCGTTTCTTTCTCTCTTTCTTTCTTTTTCTTTAAGTTTTATTTTATATGCATTGGTGTTTTGCCATGGCTGTCATGTTCTCCTGTAACTGGAATTACAGTGTCATGTGGGTGCTGGGAATTGAACCCAGGTCCTCTGGAAGAGCAGTCAGTGCTCTTAACCACTTAGCCACCTCTCCACGCCCCTACTGTCTTGTTTCTTACACTCAGACTGGTGTTTGCTGTACTCTGGACATTGAATACGCTTCTTGAATGAGTGAATGGGCTCAGACCCTGAAACAACAGGAAGCTCCTAGCACCTGAAGGGCACGTAGGAGCTCCGAAGGGAAAGTGATTACTTGAGGTGAAGGAGATGAGAACAAGGAATGAAGTTTGTTGATACTGCTTAGTCATCACAACAAAGCAACAGTGAGCTGCTAAAGCCTGTCTTCCCTTGACCTCTCTGGCAAATCACACTGCCTATGGATACCACACAATCCCTGGGTGCTAGAGTCCTGGCAAGCTTGTAAACAGACCAGTACCCAGCTACCTCCAGCATCTCCATAGCTGCTGATGTCAGAGTCTGTGAAGCCTTTAATTTAAAAATTTACATAACTGTGAGGGAAAATTAATAACTAAAAGATATGGGACTCATGGCAAGAAGGGAAATCTAGAAAGAACAAGTGCTTCTGCCAATAGATATAGATAACTCCCTGACTGGAGAGTACATTCTCCCTGAACCCCCCCCCCCCGTTATCTTAAGGACAAGGCCACTGAGCCCACTAGTCCTAGAGAAAGAAAACCCCCTAATCTTGCAGATGCACTAAACAATCCCGCCTTATAAAATCTTTGTACTCTATGAAATCTCTGTAACCTCGGGAACCTTATGGGCTTAGACTAGCGGTCTCAAGCCTCCCTTTCCCTTTAAAAACGCTTCACAATTGTAAGCAGGCACCTTCCTCTTCTGATAGAGTGAGGTCCCAGCTGGTTTGGTTTTAGCAATAAAAACCTTTTGCTTTTGCAGTCGGGAGTCACTTCCTTGGAGGCTGAGGAAACCCAGTAGGCACAACAATAACCAGCATATCTCAGAGTTTATTTTATTTTTCTTTAAAAAATTTTTAAATTTATTTACTTTACTGTATGAATGCTTTTACCCGCATGCATGTTGATTGGATCTCTTGGAACTGGGATTACAGATGGCCATGAGCCACCATGTGAGTGCTGGGAAATCTAACCCAAGTGCTTTGCAAAAGCAACCCATGCTGTCAGCTACTGAGCCATCTCTCCAGCCACATTTATAAGCCAAAGTCAACATACACATTCTTGTAACCCTTGATGTCTTTAAACTTATTGCTCCTCAGATTGGCTTGGATCTGCCTTTGGCCACTCTTGAAAGGGACAGTCTTCAGAGTGATGCTGGCTCTGTGATGGGGTTTGAGGACTCCAATGCTGCAACAGAGAATGGAGAATGTCAGAAAACCCTTTCCTTCTTGCTTCCTGCACTCTGCTCTCCCATGTTCCGGGTCCTCCTGGGGCCTGATAATGCTGAAGGCAGGATACAATGGCAGGGAAGCCTTGGTGTTCCCCACACTTACAGAACTCTCTGTTGCTTCTTAAAGAGGCCACTTCCTTCCAAGGTCAGCACACAGTCCTCAACTGGCTCTGAGAGTGGGTTTGAAAAGATCACCTGGACAGTGAGTGGCTGATTCACAAAGGCTGCTCCTAGAACCTAAACAGAGACCCAGGACAGGGAAAGAAGCAAGAGATTCATCATCATCCCCATATCCCCAGTTTACTGGATATTAGCACACAGTGCTATTTTGCTTTGTAGGGTGTCAGAATATACCACCCTGAAAAATGACAATTTGGCCTCAGAATTATTTTTGGGTTGAAACAATAAGAAGAAACAGACACAAGAAATGCTCTCTGGCCTCCATCCACTTACTTAAAGGCATACATTTACAAAGGTGTCTCCCTTCCCCTTCCTTTTATCTAGAAGGTCATCACTGAGACATTGGTCCTTGTGTTGGCTTTTATTTTTTTTTTTTTCAAACTTGAGGGAACATGAATTGAGGAGTTGCTTTTATCATATTGGCCTGTGGGCAAGTCTGTAGTGGCATCTTCTTGGCTGATGTGGGAGGGCTTAGCTCCCTGTGAGAGGTACCACCCCTAGGGAGGTGCTCCTAAGGTTGTATAAGAAAGCAAGATGAGCAAGCCACAGGAGGCAAGCCAGTAAGTAGCATCCTTTCTTGGGTCCTGATTCTATGTGAGTTCCTTCCCTGGGTTCCCTCAATGATCAATACACCCATCCCTGCCCAGGTTGGTTTTGGCCAGTGTTTTATTATAGCAACAGAAGCACTCTAGAAGAGTGCACCATTAGCTTGGAGAGGGCACTGAGGAATGTACATGACACGCTTTCTCCCGGGCCCTTACCTCCCTTGGGTTCCCATATATTTATTTGCCTTCTCATAATTTGCTACCCCTTCCCATCTCTTCTCACTTCTCTCATAATGTATTGCTCATTTGCTAGGTTCCATCTAAGTCTACTTGAGACTTAGTGTGGTCAAGAGGGCCTCCTAGCATCACTTGGTGGGGATCCAGGAGATGGTTAAATCCTGGAGACAGCACTGCAGAAAGAACCCTGAACACTTCCTCCTCAGAAAGGCCAAGGAACTTTAGAGGTTCTGTCATCCCTTCTCTTTCAACATTTCAAGAAGCAGAGGCCCAGGGGCTTTTCTGAAGGACACCCAGCCAGAAAATGGCAAATCAAACTCAATCTGGTCTTGATGTGGACTCTTTCCTCCACTGAGCCACTGTTATCTGGACTGTTCCTCATGTTTGCCCCTGGAAGGTCAACACAGGAAGCAGTTCAACAATGCACCTCTGAGTCTATGGCCTGAGCTCAAGGATGCACACTGTAGTAGTTGAATGTAATTGGCCCCTATAAGCTCATAGGGAGTGGCAAGTGTGGCTTTGTTGGAGTAAGTGTGGCCTTGTTGGAGGAAGTGTGTCACTGTGGAAGCAGGCTCTGAGGTCACACACACACACACACACACACACACACACACACACACACACACACACTCCATGCCACTTCTTGTTGCCTTCACAAAATGTAGAAATCTCAGGTAACTCTCCAGCACCATGTCTGCCTGCATGCTGCCCTGTCCCATCATGATGATAATGGACTGAACCTCTGAACTGTAAGCCACCCCATTAAATGTTGTCCTTTATAAGAGCTGCCATGGTCATGGTGTCTCTTCACAACATAGAAATCCTGACTAACACACACACACACACACACACACACACACACAAGGCCTCTAATAGTACCAGGCGATAAAGACCTCTTAATACGCCACTCCCCTCTGGGGTACCAGAATAAGCAAAAAAGGGATGTCCTCCTTAACAGGCCTGGCTGCCTCCCATCCAGAGCTCAGGGCTCCAAGACCATTTTTAAAGGCTTATTATTATTATTATTATTATTATTATTATTATTATTTTGCCTACATTAATTACGATGCCTGGGAAAGTCAGGGTGATGATCTTGTTCACTAGGATTTTCTCAGGACTGCTCTTCTCTTCACCCAGGGCACTGATGCGGATTAGCTTGTCTGTTGACAGATACTGGCTGTACTGGGAGTAGAGGATTTTGCAAGGGTAGGTCTTTTCTAGAGAGAGAAGGCAAGAAAGAAGTGAGAATGGCAGAGAAAGCCAGCTGGGCCTGAGCTCTCCTGCTGCTGCTTCTATGGAGAAGAGGGAGCCAATGTTCACAAACAGAAACTAACCTTTCAGATGGGAAAACTGCAGTTAAGAAAAGCAATACAAGCTGGGTGGTGGTGGTGGTGCACACCATTAATCCCAGCACTTGGAAGGCAGAGGCAGAGGCAGAGGCAGAGGCAGAGGCAGAGGCAGGCAGATCTCTGAGAGTTAGAGGCCAGCATGGTCTACAGAGTGAGTTCCAGGATAACCAGGCTACACAGAGAAACCCTGTCTCAAAAATACAAATAAATAAATAAGCAAAGAAAGAAAGGAATGAAGGAAGGAAAGGAAGGAAGGAAGGATGGAGGGAAGAAAGGAGGAAGGAAGAAGGAAGGAAAGAAGGAAGGAAGAAAGAAAGGAAGGAAGGAAGGAAGGGAAGGGAAGGAAGAAAGGAAGGAAGGGGAGGAAGGAAGAAGGAAGGAAATAAGGAAGGAAAGAAAGAAGGAAGGAAGGAAGAAGGAAGGAAGAAAGGAAGGAAGGGGAGGAAGGAAGAAGGAAGGAAATAAGGAAGGAAAGAAAGACGGAAGGAAGGGGAGGAAGGAAAGGAAGGGAAGGAAAGAAGGAAGGAAGGAAGAAAAAAAAGGAAGGAAAGGCAGGCAGGAAGGAAGGAAGGAAAGAAGGAAGGAAGGAAGAAAAAGGCAACTTAGGTTTCCCAGAATCATTCCTAGGTCCAAAGTCTAGATGACTCCAAAGTTCAGGCTTTTTACCAATAACTGGGCTACTTTCCTCAGGGGTCAGCAGAAGGAAGAAAGGAGAAAGAGAGAGAAGAAAAGGAGGAGGGAAGAGGGAAGGGCTGTAGGAGAACTATGTATGTACCTTCTTGAGGGAACAGTGTGATGAATGCTACATCCTGCCAGAATGGGGCCAGGGGGCTACCATCGTGCAACAGAGACTGGGCACTCAAATTGAGTTTGAGATCCTTGAACTGAGGCGACAAGTTGACAGCCAACAGGACAAAGTTTATGTCTTGGCCCATGTTGGGTGGGTCAAGCAGCTCAAACTTCAGAGAGACCTGGACAACATCACTGGGTTGAAGGGAAGGTGTATCCAGGCTCCTAGGACTGTCTTGCGTTGGTGGCGCGGAGTTGAAGGGATTCGAGTCTCCTCGGTGGGGCCCTTGAGACCTTACAGACTTTAGCTTCTGTAGAGCCTTTAGAAACACCTGTCTCTCTTGAAGGGAACCTGGAAGGATAGATAGGATGCAGTATAAAACAGGGCCATGCTGACCCTGGTTTCAAAAATATATACAGGGGATGTATCAGTGACTCAGCAGTGAAGACCCTGATTCTGGTCCTTAAGGCTGGATATCTTTGCTTGACTTCCTAGAAGTTAATCTAGCAGACAGATGTTCCAGAAGTTCATATACACTTGACAACATGGTTTCTCCTTTGACCTTGCTGGTTGGATAAGAAGCCCCTGACAGAACTGTCACCTCAACATCACCCTCAGGTCCTGCTGGCCCCATGGGTGAGTATGAGGGTGAACATTGTGAGGGCTGGCTGGCCTGTCTCCTAAACACTCAACCAAAAACAACTAACTAAATGAAATCAACCAATAAAAGAGTTTACTAAGTTGACTGCCATCTTCCGTCGAAGGCTGAATTTGAGGGAAGCTGGGCGAACTCATGCTCTGTTGGCAGGGTGTCTATAAATGACTGGCCAGTAGATACAAACGTATGGAGGGAGGTCTCTGGCCTGTGGGACATGAGGTGATGGTGGGTAGGGGAAGTAAGGCAGTGGGGACACCCTGACTGGATTCTTGCGACTGGATAGCTGAGGACACGGTGGACCTAGGTCCTGCCCTGCATGGGCCCTCTGACTCCCCAGGCTAAGGCAGGAGGGCGTACCCTGAACTTGGGCTCTCAGGAAGGTTGCTTGGATGTACCTTCTTCATACTTGTAGCTCTCTGTGACGTCATCCCGCTCATCACTCTGGATGCTCTTAGTGCTGATAAAATTCCCGACAGTAGCTGTGTCCCGGTGAAGTTTCTGCTCCTTGCCTCCATAGACAAGCCAGGACACACAGTCAGCATTCACCATAGAAAACGCAAAGCGTGTGTCGTAGTTTAGATCCACTTCTCCCTCCTTGATGGCTTTGACAGAAGCAGGGCCGCAGCAGTAGAGACCTGAAGGGAAATGAAGGAAAGCCCTGGTGGGTAGTGTGTGGTGGACAAGACAGGGGCTGGGGCAGGCCTGTGGAGTGGGTCCTCACTCCTCTCTAGGGAGCCTCACCGTTGCTGGTTTCCTGGGGTGTAGCATCCAGCACTTGCCAACCTCCATATCCAGGAGGGAGGTCCTTGCGTGCCATCCAGCACTCATTCCACACATGGAAATTCCTGAGAAAGAAGCCAGGTGAGTCAGTGCTAAACACACCTCAGGCAGGGGCTATCCTGCTTGATTCCTTTCTACACCAACAAGGATAAGCAAGTGAACTGGCTGCAGAAAGACAGACTCACAGGGCTTAAGTATCTTTTGGGGAGGAGTGACAGGTCTTCCTCCTGTGAGCCTCTTTGTCTGCAGACAAGAGAATCCCTCTGCTGACTCTGTGGACAGAGTGAAGGCTTCCAATTTACTAAAGCTAAAATTCCTTCAGGCTCTCTCAAAGGGGGCCTCATGGCTCCTTTTCTCTGTCTGTCTGCCTGTCTGTCTCTGTGTGTGTCCCTTTCTCTCTCTCTCTCTTTCTCTCTCTCTCTGCCTGCCTCTCTCTCTCTCTCTCTCTCTCTCTCTCTCTCTCTCTCTCTGTGTGTGTGTGTGTGTGTGTGTGTGTGTGTGTGTCCTGCACAGGCAGCCCTGTTCTTTGCCATGTCCCCCAAGTGAGATGTCAGGCCTCTGTGGACAAATCCTTGGGCTATTAGAAGAAAGAGGTGACGAAGGGGTACTTTAACCCCAGTACAATAGCTTTGATGATGTGAGGATTCTAAACCCACATCTGTTTTCTGTTCTTCTGTTTCTGAGCCCCAGGATAGGAAGCAGGAGGATGTGGAGGCGAAGGCTCAGAGCACAATCCTGCCCTACTTCCTGCTTGTGGTTTTGGCTCAGATCTGTGGTTGTCCCTCACCAGACAGTATCCTTCTTCATATTCTCCAGAATCCTGCCCGTGTTGTCATAATACTCGTCTATGATCAGGTTCCCATCTGTGTCGTGGCCGGAGTCAAAGTTGGTGATCACACGGGTGGGGATCCCCAGGCACCTCATCACTGCAGGAAGACAGAGAAACCACCCAGTGGGCTTCCAGGATCTAGTGAAAGCATACATTTGGGAACTTCAGGACCAGACAGGGTCTGTTTGGGACACTAGGCTGATAGCAACTCCATCCCTCTTCCCATGTCCTGAGCTCATGGAACAACTGTTGCAAAGGTTAGGTTAGGCTGACCTGGCAGATTTTGCTGTAGCTGAGTCTAGCAAGTTGTCATAGCTGCTGTTATGCCAGCAAGGTGGGGCAGGCACGCCTCTCTATTGGCAAGACTCGGAGACCTGAATCAGCCTCACTCCTGTCCTGGCCTCAAGTTTCCCATCTTCAAACAAAAGCCTGGGATTCTGTTTCTTCCATCATTAGGATTATTGCTGAGACCATCGGATTATCAGGCAAAGGTTTCTGCGGCTTGGAGTTCCCTTTTATTCTTGGCAATATTATGTCAGAAGCCTCTCTAGGAAAAGGAACACAACTATGCAACACAAGCTTAGATAAAGGGAGTGTGTACCTGCTTTAAAAAATTCCTGGAAAGAGGTGGAATGTTGTCTTTATTCCCCAGGGGTGTCCATTTCCTTGGCCAGCTAGCTTCTTTTCTCCTTTTCTGCTGCAACCCCATCCATTCTGTGCTCTTTCAAATGGGTGAACCCCCATCCCAGCTCACCACTAATTACTCTGAGGATGCCTGTCCCCTGGTGCCCAGTGGTGCTGATCTTCCTAGCTCAAGACTAATAATAATTGCTAGTATCCAGCAGCAAGGCTCCAGGCTGCCTGTTTCACCTTACTGTTCTCAAGAGAGCTCTGGGTAGTATATGCTATTATTATTTCCATTCTGATGATAGATGCTAAGAAGGATGAGCTATCTTGACCTGAAGTCACACAGCTAGCAAGACACAGGGCTGTCACTCAAGCTGCCATTTCATTGCCAAGCTTGTGCTTTGTGCCAAGCCCTCCCATCATAGGGCTCACAGGGCAAGCAATCAATGTCCTACACATCTCACACATCTTCTCATGTTATGTTATATTTGTTATATTTCTATATTATATTTCTAGTAGTGCTTATTCTTAGAAATTTGGTGGGCTTCCAGTATTTTTCCTATAATAAATAATGGTAATGATATTTTTGCACATCAATCCCTTTTTATTCCTTGGGATTAACTCTGAAAGGCCAGATGACCTTGTGAAACAAACAAACAAACAAATATCTGTAAAGTTTGAATTTTAACTTTTCAATAGCATTTTGTTTAGGCTTTCTCTCTTTAGACATACTCCAGGCTAGTCTTGAGTTTATGGATATGTGCCACCAAGCCCAACCTTCCTAATGGTTTTGTGGTGCCGGGGACTGAACTCAGGGTCTTGTACACACTAGGCAAGTACAGTCAGGTGTCTTCTGTTTTAAATCTTGAGTCAGTGTCTTGTTAAGTTACTCAAGTGGGACACTAGGCTGATAGCAACTCCATCCCTCTTCCCATGTCCTGAGCTCATGGAATGACTGTTGCAAAGGTTAGGTTAGGCTGACCTGGCAGATTTTGCTGCAGCTGAGAGCTACTCACTCTGTAGCCCAGGCAAGCCTTGAACTTGTGATCCTGCTTCACAAGTAGCTGAGATGTACAGGTCTGAGCTAGCAGTCTTGGCTAAGCTCCTTCTTAGTAGTTTGACATGCGCCCCTCTAGGTCAGGGAAGGGGGACACCCCTGGATGTGATCTTGTTTGGGGAAGAGAGAAGGCCAAAAGGAATTCTCTCTGGAGAGGCATATCTGAACACAGCCAAAATAAACTAGGGCGACAGTGGGCAGTCCTGATAAGTGGGTAGAATGTGGGGTTGCACAGGACACCCTCAGGAAACATGAGATAGAAATGTGGCAAGAATGGAGCACTGTGTGGGCACAATATGCTAAAAGTGTGGTCAGGAAGGCGGATGCCACTCACAGCAGCAAGAGAGCATGCCAAGGCAGGGCAGCAGGCAGAGAGCAAAAAGCCTCCACCCTTTCCCACTCTGACTGATGAGTCCAGAATGGCCACTCAAAGTGTCAGTGCTGGTGTCAACTCCTGATAGCTGATGGACCCTTTTCTACCCTAACACATGGTCTGTAATGATTTGGTTATGAATCTGCCTTCCTAAGGACAAAGATTAGGCTACTCATCTTAACCATTGCATAGCCATTAACTATATAGGGCAAAGCCTAACATGCGGATACTTGCTGCATGGATGGATGATACCCACTCTAATGATTAATGACTTCAACACACACTGTAATAATGGCTATGTGTATACCCTGGGCACCAAACTTGCCTGTGTATAGAGCACAGTGATATATTTGCACTGATCCATTCTTGCTTGAACTTAGGGCCTATGAGGAGTTTGAGAAGGGGGCTAGGTTACGGCAGTGGGACAGAATGAGGACAGAGAGGGGCAAGAATAGTTTCTCCTCCTCCTCTCCCTCCTCCTCTCCCTCTCCCTGGTTTATCACACATGCTGCTGTCATCTTAGAAAGGTTCACACTTTCAGTTTGGATCTTTTCTTGCCTACAGATTTTAGTTTGTGCTCTTTAGGCTGAGTTTACAGGCATCTGTCACCAAATCTAGTGGTGCCAGAGACAAACCTAGGGCTGTTGTCCTCCTCTTTTTGTAGGGCTAGGGACTTCAGGGCTTCGAGCATGCTGGACAAGTGCTCTGCTACTGAGCTGTAGACACGGCTCCTCCTTTTATGGGCCCGAGTTCTGGCCTGTCTTTCCTCTCCTTGCCATGTGACCTCACCTCCCTAAGCATAAGGTGTGTGGCCTTTAAAGTGGAGAAAAGCATAGGGTCCTGGAGAGGATTAAGGGAGATGCTGCTTACACTGTTTTTGACCTCATGGCCAACACCGACAGTGAGGATGCTTACTACACAGGTATACAGGGAAGACTTACAGACAGCTCAACTATAGATGTGTTTAGTGACAGCAAGGTCTCCATATAGGCACAAGAGTCAAATCAGGAGGCCTTCTCTTCTTGTGGTTTTAGGGGTTGCAAGTGGGGCCTGACTCCTTGTTTTATTTTTATTGGGGTAGAGAAGTTGGTTTTTGTGGCAGAATCTCACTTTATAGCCCAGACTGACCTTAAGCCTCTAGCTATCCTCCTGCCTCAGTCTCCTGAGTACTGGGATTATAAATGGGAGCCACCCTGCTGGTAAGAAGGGCTGCTTATATAGAGCATGAAACACCGGATGACACACCTGAAGCTTGGAGAGGTGAAGTCATAGGGAGAGGAGTTGGGCCAGGACTTGGGCCAGGACTTGGGCTCATATTTCCCTAATCCCTCCCTTGCTCTAACTACAAGTTCTGCTCTTGCCACTTCACCGGTTATCCCAGCCACCTGTGATCTCTTTGAAGTCTCTCTGACTGCTCTAGGTCACCTTAGCCTCCTACTTATGCTGCCAACATAATTCCAATCACCTACATGTTTTAGCACTAGATTAAGCGCTCTGTAATTTACCATCTCTATCTTATCTTGTTGGCCAGATTACAAATAACCTCAAAGTGGGGCTTCCAACAGCTACCTCACTTGTATTTCTTCATTCCTAGCACAGCGCAGGGACAAAGCATGCTCATTCACTTTCTGTTAAACACATTGCTCTCAGCTTGTGAACAAGGTTGTCTATACACTGTCAGTTCTGGCGACTCACAATCTGACATGACATTTGGGTGACTCTTCAGTGACAGATTTGTGGGATTTGAATCTTATAAAAGAGAGACCTGTGTGGGCATTTTGTGTGCATATGCACACATGTCTGCACACTCAGGCAATGACAACTGGACAAAGGGAGGTAAGAGTTTCATTTAGGAAGGGGCTTCAGAGTTCCCAAGGTATATTAAAGCACACTCCAAGCCTGTTACTGAGAGCTCTGATCAAAGCTTTCATGCAGTCAAAGTGATTACATTTAAATGTTCTGACCTCTGTCACCTTTTCGTTTCTGTTTGGATGCTTTCAGTTTCCAAATGATAAAAATATCACTCCCAACTCCTCCCCTCATATAGTCAACTGTCCTTCATAACCACAATGATTGCATAGCTTTGGCCTTTTAGACAACACTATCATATGGTCATTCGACTATTCTCTTCCACTGACAATGGTAATAGAAGACAATCATGTTTGTTTCCTTATTTATATTGGAATTTGGAGTACATTTTTTTTTGTTACTGTTGCTTTTTTTGGGGTTGTTTGTTTCATTATTAGCTTGTTGTCACAGTCTGTGGTCTGACTGGCTGGTAACTACTGGGCTCAGGTGAGCCTCCTGTGTTACCCAGACTGTAGTGTGCTTAACTCTTCCTTGTATCTGTTACATGTAGAGGCATGTAATCCATTTTTATGTTAATAATGCATCCTTCTAGCCTTGCATTGGAGCCATATCCTACCAAATGACTATTTTTTAAATTTTCTTGTTTACTTATTTGTGTGTGTGGTATATATCTGAATGCGTGTAGGTTCATGTGCACATGTGGTAACATATGCATGCCTCTACACGTGTGTGGAGGCTAGCAAGGGTATCAGGTGTCCTCTTCTATCACCCTCTGCCTATTCTTTTGAGGCAGGTTCTCTCCCTGAACCCTGGAATCACATTTTCTCATCGAGGCTGGAAGCTAGCAAGCCCTATGACCTTCCTTTCTTAATCTGGCTTAAATCATGGATTCCAGGCATGCACAGGACACATCTGGGTTCTAATGTGGGCATTGGGGGGCTCTAACCTCAGGGTTGCACAGGAATCATTGTTAACTGCAACACCATCTCTCTAGCTTCCCAAATATTTTTTTCAATTTCAAGAACTTAATTTTTAAAACATTTGTGTGTATCATTGTTTACATGCATGTATGTAAGTGTATCATGTGTGTGCCTGGTACCTGAGGAGGCCAGAAGAATACTCTGGATCCCCCTGGAATCGGAGTTACAGATGGTTATGGCTCAACATGTGGGGCTGAGATTCAAACTTTGCAAGAGTAGCAAATGCTCTTAAACCCTGAGCCATCTCTCCATCCTCCACTTTTATTTTTTGATAGAAGGATGGGCAATTTCAAACTAAATCATGGTCATTCAGATCCACCTGCTATTTGAGAAACACAGGTGAACACTTTTTATGGGAAAACAGCATGGACTCAAGGGTGTCTCCTTCTGAGAGGCAGAGAACAGAGTATAGGACCATGTAAAAGGATGGTGTTGAGTAGTTCCCATAGGGCTAAGGCTTCTCCATGGGGTTCCTTAGGGGAAATCTTAAATGGATAAAACAATATTCAGTTTCACGATATAGACCAATAACCAGGGTCCATTAAAAAAAAAATGAAGCAAACAGAAAGATACAACCTATAACAAGGAAGAATATTGAGACAGACCCAGAAACAACAGATGGTGGAATTAACAGCCAAGGATCTAAAAATAATCAATTTAAAATATTATTAAAAATATGCTCAAGAGACTATAGAGAAAACATGAACATAATGAAGGGAAACAGAAGTAGAAGAATAGGCCCACTAGCATTTCTAAAGAAAAACACAATATGTAACACAAAAACCATATTAAATAAAAGTTGTGCCTGGATAGGGGGCTGGAAAGACAGCCGTGGTTAAGAACCCTTGCTGGTCTTGCAGAGCATCTGGGGTCAGCTCCCAGAACCTGCATGGTGGCTCACAACCATCATAACTCCAGTTCCCAGGAATTGAACACCCTTTCACTTCTGTGCCACCTGGCAGGCACATGGCGCTCAAGCATGCATGCAAAACACTCATGCACCTAAGATAACATCTTAAAAATTTCAAGAGAAAATGCACATTGCTAATAATAGTGTGTGTGTGTGTGTGTGTGTGTGTGTGTGTGTACATTTCCTGCTACAGTGCTACATGTCAAAGTGTTTTGTGGGTAGGTACTCCATAAAAGTGAGTTACTGGATAAAAGGAGAAAAGTAACTGGTGGGTTCTAGGGTAGAAGCAGATTGATTATGATAATACTGTAAAGTAAGGAATGTGGTCAATGGGACCCCTAAATATTTCAAGAAAGGCAGGAAGAAAATAAGGTGGGAGAGTGATGGACAGGATATGGAACTGGAGTTTAGAAATGGATGGAAAGTTCTTTAAACAAGACCCAGCCAAACCACTGAAGTCCAAGAAGGAAGCTTAAATCAGTATCCCAATGAAGACAGCTAATGCTTGTGTAAAGCTATGTGCCAGGTTTCTTTCCAAATAAGTGTTATCTGTAAACCAACAATCCTATGAGGGAACATTCCATACAATCTCCATGCTCGTAAATCAATGGAAAATAATGGTAAATAAGTGTTCCAGCCAGGGCATTGTGCAAGTTTACACTGAGATCCAAAGAAAGGTTGGGGAAAAACTAATGCATCAGGCCCTTGGATGAGGCTCCCACATGGAGACTCAGAGCTCAGTGGAAAGAATGGGAACAAGAGTTGTATTGAAATTATGGTGAGATACCTTGTAGAGATCCATAGGCAGTTAAGTTAGAACACATCTTAAAAAACATTGACACTATTGCAAGTCTTCTCAAGGCAGAATCCAATCAATTAAAGGCATACACGTGGGGTTGCTGTGGTTGAAGAGAGGAGGATCCAGCCCCCAGCCCACATCAGCTCCTGCCTTGTCTTCTCAATTAGGCTCCCAAGGCTTTTTTTATAGGAAGGGATAAGCTCCACAGACCAGTTCCATTTTAGTGCCTTTCTGCCGGTGCCAATGCTGCCCCACACACCCCAAACTCACATGCATATGGAAAAAAAAAAGAGGGCAGGGCTATTTCCAGGATGCTTGGATTTTTCTCAAGCAGCTTTCTTAATGTAAAACTCATTTATATACTTATATACTTAAGGTATAACTCATATCCTACAGTTCACCTTTGTCAAGTGTATAGTTCACTAGTTTGTGTTATTTGGACAAGTCATGCAACAATCTAAGCTCTTTAATTCTAGAACATTTCATCATCACCTCAGAAAGAAAGCCTGCTGAAGCTTAGCACAGGGGCTACAGAGTTAAGTCTCAAAAACAACAATAACAGCACAAAACAAAACACATCTACCCACTAGCAGGCATGGTATAAAACCACATAACCACCTGGCTTCTGGGGAGCATTTCCAGATAGCAGAACCCCACTGTCCCTTCTGGTCCCCTACTATAGTGCAAGGCATCCAGGCTACTACTCAGATCCCACTCAAGGGCTGAGGGGTTTAATCTTTTCTAGAATAGAGGCCTAAAGAGGAAGAGCCCAATGCCCTAGAGCTCTCTGGAGGCTGGTCCTGGGCTCAGTAGTGTGGGCCAGGAATTTCTCTCTTTTTTTCATCTTCAGGAATTTTTCTTTAATTACCAAGTAACCACCTACAAATGGATGCCAAAGAAAACTCTATGATGTATGTATACCTTTGATGAAAACAAAGCCTCCTTTTGTAATATTTCTACAGGCAATTAAACTCATTATGTTTGACAGTCAAAAGGACAACCTTGGGCCAGCGAGCTGTAGAGGGGAGAGTGTACTCTTCTTTGGCTGTACTGTCAACCAAGCCAGGACTTCAAACATGCTAAACTAAGATTCGGTCAAGGAGCTACACCCCCAGTTTAAGAATGAATTTTTAGGCCTGGCATGGTGGTGTACACCTTTAATCTCAGCATTTGAGACAGGCATATCCCCTTGAGTTCAAGGCCAGCCCGGTGTACATAACAAGTTTCAAGATAGCTTGCACTACATAAAGACACATTGTCTCAAGCAAAACAAAAGGAAGTATTTCTGACTCATTCACGGGTCACATGGTCACAAGCTATAATGATATCTCCTTCTCTGCTGGTGGAGAGGATAGGAAACATTGAAAGATGTCCAGGGTGCTGAGCAAACGGCAGCTGCTAGCCATACTCCTGGGCAGCTCAGCCTGGAGTTAGATCATGGCCTACAGTGCCAGCAGACTGAGCACTCCACTTCATTTGGCAGAGAAGATGGAAAAAAACATAAGGCTTTTGGGGGATCAACCAAGACACCTCTAGCTAATACTGAACACTCACGATAGCCAGTCACTGTTTAAGGGTAAACTTACACAGTCCTTTCAGGAACTCTTGGCAGATAAGGAAATCGGTATTTTGGGGCAAATGGACAGAATTGGAAATAAACTAGCCCCAGAAAGACAAATACTGTATGCTTTCTCTTATATGTGGAGCTTAACACAGACATATGTGGGAGCATGCACGCGCGCGCGCGCGCGCGCGCACACACACACACGAACCCATAGGCACACAACAGGAAAACAGCTTGGTGACTATTTACAAAGAGGAAGGGGACAGCAGGAAGGACAGGAGAGGTAAGGACAGTGAATACAGTTAAGTACCTGATATACTTCACACATCAAATATACACAAATAAAAAAGTTGAATGAATAAAAAATAGCATCAGTCAATGGTGCAAAGAGTAGGATCAATGGATGAAGAATAAAGCCTTTCTGGGACTCTCATGTGATAATTTCCTCACCACATATCTGAGTAAACTGAGACATAAGTGACTTGCCTGAGGTTACTCAGATAGTTGATAGCAGTGCTAGTATTTATACTCGTGGATCAAACAAATATATATATATATATATTTCTGTGGCCTCAGAATGGAGTTGCATAAATAAATATTTCTTTAGTTTTAAATCCTGTATTGTTTTGAGCACATGATGGACTCATGTGCTGTCCTGCCCACCATATGAATCATCCCTCTGTCCAGAGTGTCCATGTTATATGTACTCCCTGCCTGTTAGTTACTTCTAGGTCATAAGATTACCTGCAGTGCTATTGTAGTGCTAGGTTCAAATAGCCCACATTTTATTTAATAATTGCCCAAAGTTCAAGAGTCATAGTGCTGGCAATTTTATTATAGTATAATGTTCTAACAAGTTATTTTAGTTATTGTTACCAATTTCTTGCTGGGCCTAGTTAATAAACTAAATTTTACCATAGGTAAATATTTATATAAAAAACCCACACAGTATATATAGGCAGGTTTTGGTACCAGCAGAGTTTCAGGCACCTTTCGGGGTCTTGAACTGTAATCTCTATGGAGAAAGGGACTGCAGAAATCCCAAGGAGTCTGCTTCCAGAGTTCACATGTTTCTCTTTTACCCTCCTTTGCCAAGTTTAACACAGTGCCTGGCACAAAGGAAATGCCCATTATCACTACAACAGCCATGGGATAATAATGAGATAATTGTTTAAGATGTGAGTGGCAGCTGTATTGGCATCATTACTTTATCTTTCACCTTGGTAAGGATCCAAAATGGCTGGGTCTTTTCCTTCTTTGTATCCAAGAATAGTTAGAACATGGCACCTAGCACAGAGGATTCCACTGTGTATTGTTGGGTGAATAGATAGGCTTTTCCGACTGGATATGTACCAACATGTGACATAGTGACCCTTTCAGGGACAGCTGATTGGGATAAAGCTAGAGTGGGACACATTTGATTATTGCTTCTTTGTTTGCGAGGTCACTGAAGGGCCACAATTCTCATAAACATTTTAATTGCCCTGCTGCCATTACATAACCCCCATCCACTGTCTCCACCTCTTTCATCATCCATTCCAGACAGCCACTCCCAAACCCAGCTCTCTCCCTCTACACACAAACTCAGTTTTTCCACACTGGAAGTTTCCTCCTTTATCTTACTCAAGATCCATTCTGCACTTCCATCTAGTGTGTGAGTGTGTGTGGGGGGGGTCACTCTGCCTGTAGTCCAGGCTGGCCTAGAATTCCTTCTATAGCCCAGGCTGGACTTGAATGCCCAGTGATCCTCCTGCCTCATCCTGAGTGCTGGAATTGGAGTTTTAAGTCACCCAGCCCGGTTTTCTGCCCAGCAGTCTTGCATCTGGCGCCTGGATGATTCAGATCCCCCATGTCACCCTTATCACCTCATCTTTTGGCATCAACACTACTGAATTATTTATGACTTGTCACTGGGCCATCAAAGCATCCAACTCAAGATCAGGATCTGCCCCAGCAGAAGAGGCAGGCACTAAGTAAGGGCTGCAGTAGCATCCTACACTAAAGATGCTGTCACACTGTCAGTGTTGACAGAGAGATCCTCCTGCCCTTAGACCCAGGCCTGCCAAATTCATCAGCCTCCCTGGCCTTCACATTCTGGCCCAGCATACATGTCTGCCACAGGGAATTTCTACATAGAAGGCCTGAACCTTCAATAAACCCCAAGTTACTAGCAGCTCTGGCATTCCTGCATCCTACTAGAATCCTGTGAGTGAAAGCCTGATGTGGCCTGTCTCCCTAGCTGGCAGGAATGATGACTAATGATTGAGACCAACTCAGGGACATGGGCATGCATAACAAGAGGCTAAGAGTGGGCAGAGTGAGGGTGGGGATCAAGAGGAGGAGATGGCACCGAGGAAGGAAAGGCCTCGCCTCACCACCTCCAACCTTCCTTCCTTCCTTCCTTTCTTTCTTTCTTTCCTTCCTTCCTTCCTTCCTTTCTTCCTTCCTTCTTTCTTTCTTTCCTTCCTTCCTTCTTTTCGTCCTTCCTTCTTTCCTTCCTTCTTTTCTTCCTTCCTTTCTTCCTTCCTTCCTTCTTTCCTTTTTTCTTTCTTTCCTTCCTTCCTTCCTTTTTTCTTTTTTTCATTCTCTCTCTTTTTGTCTTTTTGAGACAGGGTTCCTTTGTATAATAGGGTTTCTTTGTGTAACAGCCCTGGCTGATCTGGAACTTGCTTTATAGATCAGGATGGCCTCAAATTCACAGAGATCTGCCTGCCTCTGTCTCTGGGATTAAAGGCATATACCACCACCACCCAGCCCAGATACTACTTCTTTTAAAATTTCCTTCCCATCTATTTCTACTTTGCTCCCTTGCCATATACAAACAAATACCCTTCTATCTTCCTTTTTCACATTATTCATTTAGGTTCTCTTCTGTTGATGTGATTGATGTGATCACTAGTTCCTATCTAAAAACTGATCTCCTATTTCTTCCCCAGTCCTTAACTCTCTGTCCCAAGTCAGATCTCTAATTCCCTCTGTGCCTGTGGCAACACCAAAATCAAGGCCACTCTACTTGGGTTGCCTTGTTGCCTATAGCCCTAAAGATCAGATGCTCATTTCCCTTTTTTATGCATATGTTCATTAAGCTAGAAATGGTCCAATCTGTTTTTTGTTCTATTTAATCATTTGGTATTTCATCTCAAGTCTCTCTTGGACCTGGACCATTTTCATTGTTGTTAGAACATTCTATGAGGTTGCATGAGCTCAGAGGGCAGGTGCCACTTTCTGATATAAGCCCAAACTGGTGAGGTTGGTGATGACATCTCTTTGCAGGGAACAGCTGCCTTCCAAATGTTCCTTGGTGTGAACTGTGTGAGGCTGAGACAAAAATGGCTCCAAGAGCTCGTACACAATTGCTCTAGTGTCCCCTGGGGCCCGTGTCATCTCCTACCTGTGCACATGACAGCAGCAAAGACCCAGCATTGCCCATATCGCACTGGTTGGCATCCTGTGGCATGCCACTGTTTTAGGATGGCCACACTGCCAGTCCACTCTGCAGGGTTGGCACCGTCCAAGTAATTCTCACTCCAGTTGCCATTGAGCACCCCGTTGTCATCATTGCTGTTTATCTAAAGAGAAGCCATGTATAGAAGTGTTAGAACACCTGTTGCATCCACAGGATGCGATGTGTGGGGGTGCTGATGGGAGAACCAGCAGCCTGAGATGCAGAGGAGACCTTTGACCTCACATCATCTGGGACCTTCCAGACCTGCTGGGGAGAGTTGAGGGTGGGAGACCAGCTATTCTGACTCTATTTCAATCTCCTGTGAAGCAGGAGCTTGGCTCTGAGAAGAGTAAAAGTACATTCAAACCTAGGAAATCTAGAAGCGAATAGATCATTCTCAAACTCGGTGACATTTGGCTTTCCTCCCAAAACATGTAATTTGGATTAATAGAGGCAACGATACACACCAGCTATTTTAGGGTTTAATTGAGATAACTCATTTCCCACAATCTGCTGTCAGTCTCATTTAAAATGGTTTTGCTCTCAGGCAGTCCCTGTCTGTTGACTCTTCATTCTCCCATTGCAGGGAACAGCTGTGAGAAAGCGGGGTGTATCCCCTTACACAGCTTCCTTCCTCCCTGTGAAGGACACACCAGGAACCTCACCATGGCACACACAACTCTGCTGGTGTAGACGGGGCTCCCCCGCAGGGCACAGTCTGTGGATGGGTCAACCTGGAAGTTCAGACTCTTCTCTAGCAGCTCCAAGCAGATGTCTATGATATTCTCTTCAAACTGCAGGGTATGGAGAGAAAGGAGTCACCGCATACTTGGTTGTGTGGACAAGTAAATACACAACCTATACCACTCAGCTCCCCAAGAGAGTGTGTCTGTAGAATACAACCAGTTTGCAAGGTAGTTGTCAATAAAAACAGCCATAAGCAGCCTCCTAGGAAGGTGCATGTTTTCAAAACTATGGTATCACAACCCTTGGCTCATATGTCCTAAAAGTCAAATACCTCACCATTCATTTGAAGTAACTGTTGCTACTGAGGTCCCCCTCCCCCACCCCATGAATTTGCCTCAGTGGAAAGTCTATTTCTGCCTCTTCCCTTTCCATCTCCACAATCCTGGGGCCTCTAAGATGTTCTTAATTAATAAAGCCATGCTTCCTTTGCTTTCACACTTGCAGAATGACCCAACTTATCACTGGCAGCATATTGAAGGGACAGCACCAACCTGCCTTGAAACTTACAACTCTGGACCACTGCCCTATGCATGTGTCCCCTCTGGTTATCAAACTTGGTTATACAATGTACCTGAGGCCCATCTTTCCTGCCTGAGTGTATGCTCTGTCAATCCAGTTCTCCTTATAACACTCAGACCTGGACCTGGCATGAAGCTTGGTACACAGAAGAAACTCCACATATCTTTGTCAAATGAATATAAACAAACACGCTTATTCTCATGGCATGAGAATAATGTTCAAAGGGCCCTATAACTTTAAAAAATTAAGGCCAAAGCCTCCTTGAGGCACCCTTCAAATCTGTCTCAGATCTGGCTCTGTTGTATAGCTGTTTCCCCTGAGATTAAAACCTTAACCTTTCCTCATAAAGGGAAGCTTGTTATGACACAGGATGTTAAATGTGAGATGAAGCATTAGATCCCACAAGGAACTTAGGAAGTAAACAACTCAAAGGTTTCAGAAGTCCCTGAAACTGACCAGAGCCACAAATCCCTCTTTTCCAGAGCCTATATAAGCAGCAAGGACAACTGATAGACTTGGACCAGCTGAACTGCTTAGAAAGAGGCAGATCAGCCAAACTGCCTGGAAGAGGCTCAGATCAGCAAAGCTACCTGGAAAGCCACTCTCTGACCTGTCCAGGTGTCTGCAGCTGTCCAGCAAGCTCCAGGTTTCCAGCTCTCACAAGCTGTTACCCATGCTGGAGGGGACTTTTGTTGACACGATAGTCTTTTAGTCATTTTGCTCCTATAAGTAAGTCATCACTCATAAGTAACACCAATAAAATTATTTGGTTACTGAGTTAGACTTCATGGGTTCCCCAACTATGATGAACAGAAGTTTGTTCACATCTCCCCAGCAATAGTGCCATACAACAGAACCCCTTCTGCTTCTCCAGCCTCTTACCCTGACAAACTCCCATTCCTGGAAATTTTTGCTCTAACTATACAGAATTCCTTGTAATAGCTGCAATGATGAAAACTTTCCGGCCCATTCACCTTTACATACACCTGCCCTGGCCTTCACTTGACTAATGCAGCTCAAGCATAGCACTTTCTCTTCCAGGAAGCTTCCTCAGGATTTCTTGTCAAACTAAGAGCCTTCCTCCTGGTGCTCCTGTCTCTCAGTCTCATGATCCTACTATATGATAAGCAACTGTTTATGTGTCCTTCGGGGATAGTGCTCCCTGTATTTCCACACTTCTAACGCTCACCTCTGTCTGGTACTGAACAGATACACAGTATGTGCTTACTGAAGAAGAGAAATAGAAACAGTGGGAGTCAGAGCCCCCCACAAACAGCAACACCTCATTTCTGCATCTCGCTGATGACAACACCCCTATATGCCTACAATGAGTCAGGAGTCGGGACCAATTCAGACTGGTAATTTTCTCTGGGCTACAGCTACCTTGACCATGAGTGAACCTGAAAGGTCATGAATATTTGGAGTCCGATTTGGGTAGGACCTGGTGAGGAAGTTTTATCCGAGTGATCCAGGGCTCCATGAGCCTCCATATTACTCTTGCTGTCACCTCTTCTGAGTGGCCCAAGGCTGACCCTCTCCCTCCCTCAGTGCTCCTAGCATTGGGCTCAACTTAGAGAAGCTCTCCCCTTCCTGATCTTGAACTTCCTGAAGCACCTGCTGGGCCAAACTTTAACCAAGAGGCAGGTTTCAGAGGGACAAGGGTTGTCAAGCATTTAATGAGTATAGATGTTTTATGTATAAAGTCATTAGACGATGTGTAGAAGACAAAGTCAAGGGGAACCCAACTGGTGGCAGTGGGTATGATAACCTTCATGTTCTGGCTGTCCATTTTTGTAATGTTTCTTTACAAAGGTTTTGTAATTTTTTAAAAATGTATTTGGTTGGTTTTGCTTTGTTTTCCAGACATATCTCCTGTGGCCTAGTGTATGTAGCGAAGGATGACCCTGAACTTCTGATCCTCCTACCTCTACCTCCTGAGTTCTGGGATTACAGGGGTTTACCACAACACCTTGTTTATATGGTGCTGGGGAATCAAACCCAGGGTTTTGTACATGTCAAGTAAGTATTCTCCCAACATAGATGCATCCTCAGCTCTGTTTCTTGAAAGGGTTTTTCTATGCATCCCAGGCTGACCACAAACTTCAAATCTTGCCTCTGGTCTTCAATGACTGGTATTATAGGCATGCACCATCATACCCACTTTTGCAATTTTTTTCTTTTTTTGCAATTATATATATATATATATATATATATATATATATATATATATATATGCTTGCAATGAAAAAGTCTATTGAACAAACAAACAAATCAAAAAGCATTGGTATAGGGTCAGGGAAGACACATCATTGTTGATCAGTCATTTTCTGGGAGAGATATTCAGGGGCACATGCATGCTGTATGGCAGATCTGATGTCAGGGTTTAGCATCAGGGGTTGTCAGGAGAAAGTGAGAGAGCGAGGCAAGACCTCCCTGAAAACTCAGTTTGAAGCACAATATGTCAGGTGCAAAAATTTCCATTGTGATTGTGCCCTACTCCATCCTCAGTCAAATCTATGGCTGGGCTGCCTTTAGCTGCCCGTTCTCTTAAGCCCTATTCAAGTCACATGTGACCAGCAAATAACACTCCCTCCTCCTTTCCATGGCGGTTTCCCTAGCAACCCAAGATGCTTCTCACACATGCTCTTCAGCTAGCATCAGCAGTTTGCCCCATTCTGGCTCCTCTTTCCCCTATGAGTTTGGGGCTTGTTTGGTCTGGGACTCACCTGCCCATAGTTCCAGGGACATGGGAGGATCCAGCTCTTGCTTCCTTGGTAGATGAAGCCATAATCATTCATAACATACTCCTGCCTCTGGGGCTCACTGTCCAAGTAGACTGCATCTCCTGGGAATCAAAGTGGGAGGGCACAAAGCAGAAAAGTCACTTGTCCATTCCTGTCCCCACAGTTCTATAGAATCTGAGATCTGGAGAGGGCACCTAGACAGGTTCTGAAGGGCAGACAGTGAGTCTTGGGACACCAGATTCTCAACACAGCTCAATATGAACATGAGATAAAATAGTATTTTACCTTTGGTGAGTATATATTATTATAAAGTTGCCCAGGGTTCTTAGTCCCATGTTAACTCAAAGAAATGATCTCAGAGTGAAAGCAGTTTTCCAAGCCAAGTTTAATTACAGATCTGAAATTTGCACACAGAGCTAAGCAACTCAATAATCTGAGCTTTCTGCTTCACCCAACTATTCTAGTTGCAAAAGAGCAAATCAGACTATGAGGGTTGGCATTGACCTCATCATTCTTACTGTCAGGATTTCATCTAAGCATTTCAGTTATGCACAAAGTTCCAGACTCTAAGCTGCTGAGCACCATGTTTGTGGTGGAAATAACCACCATGCTGCTTGAGAGATTGGCTTACCAGCTTCAGGGTGTCTCCAGCACAGAATTCTGTACAGTATTAATGTAAGGTGGAAAATTGTATTGATGTCTATGGATCCCTATGTGTGATATAATAAGTTCAAACACACTGTAAAATGTGTATAGCATGAGTTAACTTCATTAATAATATATGTGTATACAAGTAGAGGATTCTGAAGCTTATCATATAGTGCTTATGTTTTTTGTCTTGCTGATTGATAATTGGACACTTGTCACTTCTATGACCTAAAAGCATTAATCTTTAAAATAAACTTAAGCAAATCAAAGACTCTGGAGCAGGCATCCTGGACCTGTCTGGAAGGCCCAGAAGATCCTGAGGTGAGGTACAGGAAGGATCCCATCCTCACGTAGGTTATATCCCAGGGTTTGGACCAGTTGAGGTCACAAACATTCCCAGCCAAATATCCCTGGCCCAGTGATATGGCAGCTGTTGATCTTGATGGTAACTGATACCATAATGTTTGTCTTCTCTGGGATGTGGGTTCAAGCTCAGGACAGAAGCCATGTGGTCCTCCTGCCACTCAGACAGACTCTGCGTTCCCATGTTCAAGTCTGAAGCCCAGTCTTGGAGGCCAAAAGTGTGTGTGTGTGTGTGTGTGTGTGTGTGTATGTGTGGTGAGTATGTGGTTTGTGTGTATGTATGGTGTGTGGGTGAGTGGTATGGGTGGTTTGTGTGGGTGGTATCTATATGTGTGTGTGTGTATGTGTGGTGTGTAACAGAGAAAGAAAGTTGTAGAAATACAAAGATAAACATGCATGGATGTCAGACAGCTTGCCCTCCTTGGTCCAGGGCAGGCAACTTCACCCAGCAGGTGGATGACAATCCTGAGAAATCAATGACAAGGAAGGAGGGGTTGGTGCAGTGCCACATTCTGGGATCAGAGTGCTGACACGCACAGCCCAGCATTCTCACCAGGATCAAACTCGGCAGGGCTCACTGTCCAGGCCAGAGGCGAGGCTTGGCTGACGTGGCCTCCGCCTGAGCACCCTAGCTTCTTCCTGGTTGCTCTGTCTAGCCTGTGCTGCGTTCTTTCTCATAGCTGCCTATGTATCCACCTTGTTTAGAGTAAATTTGGAGAGAAGACAGGGTGGGAATATTCTCTATGGCTTTATTCAAGAGAAAAACCAGAAATAGCCAAAACTAGCCTTCAGCAATGGGAACTAGTTAAAAATGCTTGGAATGACATAACAACTGTTAAGAAAGATGTTCTAGTAGGAAACTGTGTCTAAAGTCGGTATATATGTTTTGACAGGGTTTCATTCAGTAGCCAAGTCTGGTATGGAAGTCACTATGTGGTCCGGGCTGGTCTCAGACTCACAGTGACCCTCTGGCTTCAGCCTCCCAAGTACTGGCACAGGTGTGTATTTCAAAGAGAAATGCAAATTGGAGACTGGTATGTATAATCACACTCAGATGCATATCATAGAATCAACAACATAGATATGTACCAACATGTGCATATTTAAACACAAGATAGTTCTGTAAGGCTACACAGAGAACAATAACAAGGCTTCCACAGAGAAAATGGAACTTGGAAATTGGCAGGTCTCATACCATCCAGTTCTTCCTTCCCTTCCCTTCCCTTCCCTTCCCTTCCCTTCCCTTCCCTTCCCTTCCCTTCCCTTTCCCCTTTCTCTCCCTCCTTTGTCCCTCTCCTTTCTTCTTTTCTCCTTTTACCCTCTCACTTTCTTTCACTTTTATCATTTGCTTCTTTCCTCAAATATTCAAAATAGTGTGTATTTACTACTTTTTAAATGGAGAGGTCCAAAATCACTTAAAAGCAGATCATGAAGGAAGATGTTAATGATGGTTAAACTTAATAATAGCTTTCTATTTAAGTTCAGACATAATTTTAAAATTTCAAATAAGTAAATAAACATCAAGGTCTCTCCATCCTGGTTGTGGGAGGTCAAGGGTTTGGGTGGCTTGAGATGGCCGAATGTCAGGGGCTGGAAAGCTTTGAGCTGGGAACTTCAGTAGCGCTGATAGAAGTGAAAGAGCCCAAGTGGGTGCCTGCCTCACCTGGACACCAGGGATTGAAGAGCAAGATGAACTCCCCGAGCTGGTAGGCCGTCACAGAACCCTGGTAGGAGTCGATGCGAATTTTCAGGAGGTATCGACCCACCGCTGCCATGGGAGGGGCACACAGGCTCACTTCCAGGGAGGTGGCCCTGTTGTCCTCCAGGGAAGCAATCCAGGGGCTTGGGCCACCACTGCCTGTGAGGCTAAACACTGCCCGTGTCCCTTTGGCCAGGTCTGGCAAAGGTCCTAGGAGAGAAGAATAACTAAGGATCTTTAAGGTGGCCTTCCATTCCTCTAGGATCCTGCTCAATGAGCATGCTTGTACACATACATGTTCCACTTCACACACACATAATGTAATGCACATACACGTACCACACACACACATGCTCCACTTCACACATACATACATACATACTCTACTTCACATGTACATATACATACACACATGCTCTACTTTACACAAACATGCTCCACTTTACACACACATGTTCCACTTCACACATAACACACACACACATATACCACAAACATACCACACCCTACACATACACATATATATCACATCACACATGTTCTACTTCATGTGTACACACGTACATATATACTCTACTTTATATACACATACACACACATATGCTTCACTTCATATGTACATACATACACACAGTTATACCACACTCATACATACATATGCTCCACTTCACACATAACACACACACACACACACACCACTATCATACCCTACACATACACACCTATACACTACACATACACACATTACATACACACACACATCTGTGGGCCAATTCCTCACCAGTCTCAGCCACAAAGATGATACTGTCCATGCCTGGCTGGAAGCCCCGGTTCTTAAAGTAGAGGGTGATGCTGAAGGCCTGGCCACGGCGGACAACAAGGCGGTCAACACTGATCTCCTCTGTGCGATGCCGCACATTGTTCCGGGAGCTCTGAAGGTCTGTGAGGGCCACCTCTAGCCCTGTGATGGGGCAGCCTGGGACAGACAAAAATCAGCGTTGTGAAGCCTAGTCCAGTTTTGTTTATTGCTTAACAGTTGTGTAAACTCAAGTCAAGGAAGTAATTTGGTAATTGCACTTGAGTTTCCATGTTGGTCGAATGGAGTCTATAACACTACAGAAATACGTGTGGTTTATGAGATGTGATGCATGAGCATTCCTCTTTCCCTCCACTTCCTCCCCTACTTCCTCCACCCTCTGTCACCTCCTTCCCTGAACACTTATAGAGACATGTGGTTTTTCCTCTAGACCTGCCCGGGTTTGATGCTTTCTTCAACCCAGCATGCCTTCAGAGACATCCTGATTCCCACTTTTTTTTTTTTTTTTTTTTTTTTTTTTTTGGTTTTGTTGTTTGGTCTTTTGACACAGGGTTTATTTCTGTAGCCCTGGTTGTCCTACAACTCTGTAGACCAGGCTGGCCTCGTACTCACCGAGACCCACCTGCCTGTGCCCCGAGTTCTGGGATTAAAGGCGTGCGCCACTGCCCAGCTTGACCCCCACTTTCTGGGATTCAGGTGAACAGTCTCACTTGTCTCTGTACCAAGCTGCAAACTGAGAGCGAGCTTCTGGTTGCCTGCCCCTAGCACAGCTGACCCACTTTCAACAGTTTGCTGGCTCTCTACCACCACCAATTTGGACACTCAAAGTCAGAAAGGACATCCCCGGCCTTCAGGCTCTTCTGCTAAAACACAGATTAAACACATTGCTGTCTAGTATGTCCCTCCCAGAAGCACTGTATCTGGATTCTTGTTTGACCGTGGTCTTTGACCCAGTCACCTGAGGGTGGCTTACAACACTTAAATTACAACAGGCTCACCCACCTCCTCAACCTGTGTCAATTCATATGTGACCAAGCCCTTCCAGTCATTCCTTTACAGTTTCACTGAGGTTGGTTGTCCCTTTCCAAGTGCCTATGATTTTCTACTGTCCTTGTCTCACCCTTAGTGACTATAATAGGCTCCGATAATTCTCCTGCTTCTACCATCTTTTCCCTTAACACACCATCCACCTTCCCTCAAAACAGTTTGATCACACCATCTCATTTTGCTTTAAATGTCCTGTGGCACGTAGAACACTCATTTACGGGGCACATGGCCCTCAGTGTCCAGTGTTGACTCCGATATCCGATAGCATTCTTATTTCTCACCATGCCCAGCATCATCCTTTACTCCAGGCAGTCTGCATGTTTTGTTCCTGCTAAAGCTTCAGTTCAGAACACGCCTGTCACACACTTAGTTTTGTTTTGTTTTGGTTTTTTTTTTTTTTTTTTTTTTTTTTTTTGTCAACTTGACACAAGCCTAGATGTGCCTAGGAAGAGTGAATCTTAGTTGAGGACTTGCTTCCATCACATTGGCCTGTGGACATGTCTGTGGGGCATTTTCCTTATTGCTGACTGAGGGGTAAGGTCCCAGGCCACCATGGGTGGTACCAGCTCTGGGCAGATGGTCCCAGGTGGTATAAGAAAAGTAGGCTGAGCAAGCCAGGGGAAGCAAAGCAGTAAGCAGGCTCCTCTGTGGCCTCTGTTCAGCTCCGGACCCCAGGCTCCTGCCCTGACCTCCCTCAGTGATGGAGTATAATCTGTTAAGTCTGTTAAGTCAAATAAACCCTGTCCTCCCCTAAATTGCTTTTGGTCAGTGATGTATTAGAGCAACAGAGAACAAAGCAGATTATCCCTCACTACGTAGCCAAATCCTACCTGTTGTGGGGTATTTGTACACTGTGTGAAAATGTGTTTCTGCCATTGGTGTAATAAATGCTGAATGGCTAACAGCTAGGCTGGAGTTATAGATATAGCCAGGACTTCTGGGCAGAAAGACAGAGAGAGAGAGAGAGACAGAGACAGAGAGAGAGAGAGAAAGAGAGAGAGAGAGCGCGCTCTGGGAAGAAGAAGGAAGGTGGGGTGGCCAGCCAGATGCAGAGAAAGCATGAGCAGTATGGAGAGATGAGGTAACGAACCACTGGATAAAAATGTAGATTAAAATAAATGGGTTAATTTAAGTTATAAGAGCTAGTGAACAAGCCTAATCTAAGGTCAAGCTTTCATAATTAATAACAAGTTTCCGTGTCATTATTTGGGAGCTGGTGGTACAAAGACCTACTTGCCCCCCGAGACCTCCCTCCCCCATGAAACCTGCCCCAGGTGGCCACTCTTCTTCCCATTCTGTAATGCTCTACAGCATTGAAATGAATTACTCTTAATATTAACTGCTCACGCTGACCAGGTAACGCATGTGTCCTGCTCATATGCTCATCTACATCGATACATTTTTCCTGGGGTCCAACTCGTCTCAGCCTCAGCATAGAACTCAGATATTCTTTGTTCTTTCTTGTCGTATCTACTTCTGTAGCTCAGGCTCCTTGCTCCGTCCCTAGAGCTCTGGGACAGCAGGTTTGTGCCACCACACCCAGCTCTTAGCTACTTTTTTGTCTATATTCCAACACTAGATGTAAGCTGAGAAGGACAGAAACCTACCTGCTTTATCTTGGCTGTGCTTTGATTAAAAAAATTAACCAAATCATTTGCCAAAGTCTAACACCCTTTCATGTTTAAAAAAATTCAGCAACTAAGGACGGAGTCCCTTATCATGATAATGGTCTCTATAAAAACCCACAGCTAAGCCTATTTAATAGTGAAATGCTGGCTGCTTTCCTGCTAAGATAAGGAATAAAGACATGCGTTCTTGCCTTCCCTTGTCTCCTTAAAGACAAAGTGTACTGGAGTTTCCAGCCAGGACCAAAAGGCAAGGAAAAGAGATCAAAGACATTCAGATTGAAAATAAGCAAAATCACCTCTATTCGCACATGGCATAAGAATATTAATGCTCTCTATTTAGAAATAACAATTACAGAAAGACTTCAGGATGGATGCAATTCCAATATGCATATTCAACTGTATTTTCTTACACCACAATGAATAATCTGAGAAAAAAATGTTAAAAGTCATTCCACTTAATATAGCAAGACTGATTTAATTAGTAATACATTCACAACAGAATGCAAAACTTTTACCACAAAATGTTGTTTAAAGAAATTCACTTAAATAATGGAAAAATATCCCATTTGTGGGTTAAAAGATTGTATCATTCAAGTGACAGTTAACAATAGTATTCTAATGGCTCTACATTCAACACAATACTGACCAAACACCCAACTGCTCACATCATTTGAAACATCTACAATGCAACTCCTACCTAACTCTCAGGGAAAATCATGAGAGGAGACATTGTAAGAGCCAGAGGCCCAGGATGTCTGCTGCTATATAGTGTCTTGTAGATATGACAGGGAAGCTGCACCCATGAAGCCTCAACATTCCTTTGCCTAAACAAGACCTGTGTAATGAATCACTGTAGACATGACAGTGTGGATGGGGGAAATTTCACAAGGTTTTATCCTAAGATGAACATGTACAGGTAATCAATGGCTGCAAAGAGAGAGAGAATGTAAATTTTCATAGATGAGCTCCCTGATTGCTTAGTCAATCCCAAGTGGTCAACCCTAAACACATGTATATACAAGCAACACTAAATGGATTCAGAAGGATTTATACATATGTTTATGTGTGCATGACAATAACAGTTAAAGAAGAGGTCGTGGATTTGAGAGGGGTAAGTGGCATGGGAGAAGTTGGAGGGGGATAAAATTCTCAGACTGGGAGAGGGTAGAAGAGAAGATATGGGGATGGGAACATGAGGGATCACGAAGACAGAGTTGGAGAATGGATGGAGGGCAAGACCAATGAAAGATATCTTGATAAAGGGGGCCATTATGGGGTTAGGGAGAAATCTGGTACTAGAGAAATTCTCAGGAATCCAGAAGGATGACACCGACGAAAACATCTAGCAATAACGGAGAAGGTGTCTGAACGGGCCTCCCTCTTTAATCAGATTAGTGAGTGCCCTAATTGTCATCATAGAACCTACATCCAGTAACAGATAGCAGATGCCGTGGCCCACAGCCAAGCACTGGACTGAGCTCCTGGAGTAGTAGAGAGGGAGGAGGGATCTTATGAATAAAGGGGTCAAGACCATGATAGGGAAAACCACTGACCCGAGCTAGTGTGAGCTCACAGACTGTGGACTGACAGCTGGGAAACCCGCATGAGAGCAAACCAGACTCTCTGAATGTGGGTGACAGTTAAGTGACTTAGTGGGAGGGGGCGCTGGCAATGACACCAGGCCCTAACCCAGGGGCATGAATGGGCTTTTTAGAGCCCATTCCCTATGGAGGGATACTGTGTTCAGCCTTGATACAGCGTGAAGGGCTTTGGTCCTGCCTCAACTTGGTATGCTAGACTTTGAACTCCCCAAGAAAGGCCTTATCTCCTATGAGGAATGGGAGGGGAGGGAGAAGGAAGGGGGATGGGAGGAGGGAAGCTGGGGTTGGTATGTAAATTGAAAATAAATACAATTTTAATCAAAAATTTTAAGCACAACTGCCCTTTTGCAGAAACTGAGAAGTGGATCATAAAATAAATAGGGAAGGAAAAAAGGATCTATAGTAATCAAAACTATCTTTTTATTTCTTTTTTGAGGGGAAAGATAACACAGTATCTTGCTATGTAGGAGGAACTCATGGCAGTCCTCCTGCCTCAGCCTCCAGTGTGTTGGGAGCACAGGCATGGCCCATGTCCAGCTCTAAGACAATTTTAAAGCAGAGGGCTTGCACTTCTATACTTTTAAGTTTGCTATAAAGCCAGTAATCCAGGCAATTTGGGGTGGCATCATCACAGACACAAATCAGTGGGCTAGACCTGAGAGTCTTAGAAAAAGAGGCCTCACATTGTACAACAGGCAATGCCAAATTCACTCAGAGGTTTTTATAATTGTGTGTTTAACAGCAATAATGTAAGAAGAGACCATGAATTTGAGAGATGTAACAACACTAGATGTAAGCTAAGGATAGAGACCTACCTACTTTATCTTGGCTGTGTTTTGAAGAAGGAGAAAGGAGGAGGAGGAAGAAGAAGATACTCATTTGTGAAAAATGAAGTGGTCTGGGCTGGAGGAACAGCTCAGCAGAGAACACAGGTTGCTCTTGCAGAGGACCCGGGTTCAATTCCCAGCACCTGCATGGCTGTCTGTAACTCCAGGTCTCAGAGATCTGACACCTTCTTCTGACTTCCGTGGGCACCTAGCACACACAGTGCACATACAAATATGCAGACAATGCAACTAATATATGTAAATAGACACTAAAAAATTAGTGGGAAAGAGTGAAATTGGTTGCCTACTTCACATGATATGCAAAAATTAACTCAAAATGGATCAAACATCTAAACATGAGAGCTAAAACTATAAAACTCAGAAGAAAACAGGTACGTTTTGAAGTAGGCAATGGTTTCTTAGATATGAAAGGAGAAGCAGAATCAGTGGGAAATCCCAAGTAAATTGGGCCTCATCAAAACTAATGGTATTTCTTCTTCAAGGACATAAAAAAGTGTAAAAATATAATCCACAGAATGTGAGGATGTATTTGCAAATCATATATCTAATTAGGTATTTGTAACCAGATGGATGGATGGATGATTAACCCTACAATACCAAAAAAAAACAAAAAACAAAAAACAAAAAACAGTAGGTAAAGTACTTGTTGCATAGGCCTGACAACCTAAATTCAGCTCCTGTGGCCCACGTGATAGAAGGCAAAAACCAACCCCACAAGATTGTCCTATGACCCCCTACATACTCATATGGCATGTCTCCCACCCAATATGGGTAACTGATTTGAACAGATCTTACTCTAAACAAAATAAGAAAAAGACAATAAGCACATGGAAGAATGCTCAGGTCATTAGGTAAACACACAGGAACTGTTCACACCCATGAGGATGCAGCACTATAGGATACTCAGACCTTGCTACTGGGTTTATAAAATGGTACAGCACTTTGGAGAACACTAGAAAACACAGAGTTATCATGTGATTCAACCCTTTATTGTATACCACCAAACAGCAAATGCATATACTCATGGCAAGCCCACATGTGGATGCTGATAGATTGTAACACTATACAGAAATAGCTGAAAAGTTATAAAGGCACAAGTATCTACCGACTGATAAATAGAGAAAACGTAGCATGTCAAAAGAATGGGCTTATTTAACTGAGCACATTACAACATGAATGGACCTTGGAAAATTAGTGAAAGGAGTCAGATGCAAGAGAACACATTTTGTGTGATGCCATTTCTATGAAATGTCTGAACAATCAAGTCCATAGAGATTGAAGGTAGATTAGGGATTGTCAGGGACCAGAGAAGGGTGGAATAGGAACTGAATGCTGCTGCTTTTTTCTGCTTCTTCCCTCCTTCTCCTTTCCTCTCCCTCCTCCTCTCCCTCCTCCTCTCCGTCCTTTTCCCCCTCCTCTTCTTCTCTTTCTCATCCTCTCCTTCTTCTTCCTCCTCCTTCCTCGTCCTCCTCCTCAACATAGCTGCATAGTCCTGGCTGTCCTGCAACTCACTCTACAGACCAGGCAGGCTTCAAACTCACAGTTTGCCTCTGCTTCCTGAGTGCTGGGATTAAAAGTGTGCACCACCACACCGGCTCTGATTGCTTTTTTTTTTTTTTTTTTTTTTTTTTTTTTTTTTGAGGTGATGAGCATGTTTTGGAGGTAGATAGTAGTGTCACTTTCAGAACTGTATAAATACACTTAACTGTACTTCAAATGGATGGTCTTTATTATGTTTCAACAAAGCTGTTAGAAACAAATGTGACTTAAATCAGCCATATAAAGGTATCTCAATAAACATCAATCTTTATTTTCTGTTTTAAAGAGTGGGACCACAGTCACACAGGTTCACACTCATGCAGATTAGTCTGAAACCTGCCAGGCTAGCCTGAAACTCAACCATCCCGCCTCAGCCTCCCAAGTTGCTAGTATTACAGGCATGTACCGCCACACACCCCACCCCACCCCACCCCCACTTTATCTTCTAACCCTCTCTGTGTTATTTTTGTTTACTGCTAACATGCATCTTTTTCTTTTCTTTGTTGTTGAGCAATTTTTCAAAATTTAAATTAGAAACAATCGTATTTTGCATATCAACCCCAGTTCCCTCTCCCTCCCATCCTCCCATGCTCCCAAACATGCATCTTTTTTAATTAGCTAGTTGTTTATTATTGTTGTTGTTAACGAATCAT
Source organism: Phodopus roborovskii (assembly GCF_943737965.1). Classification (NCBI taxonomy): domain Eukaryota; kingdom Metazoa; phylum Chordata; class Mammalia; order Rodentia; family Cricetidae; genus Phodopus; species Phodopus roborovskii. Next base: position 32,163,911 of record NW_026126416.1, on the reverse strand, counting down.
CAGAGTAGTCATCAGCACATAAAGATTCACGGACATGGTTGATATTTGAAGAGTTCTCTATCTTATGAAAAACCACTTGCACATATTTCAAGTTTTAGATTCTCTCAGCACTTTATCTGGGTTATGTTTACTATTTAACTTTTACCACAACCTTGGATAGATGAAATATCATGTCATCTACACCTAGGGGGCGAAATAGGGCTTCTGGTAGATGGAGGTTTTTGTCTCATGTTAAACTCCAATTTGTGACTTGTCAGGAGTCTTTGCCCAACAGCTACTGTCCATTGCTGGCTTTCACTCATGTTCAGAAAGAACACTCCAACCCTGCCTCTTGGGGAAAAAAATTGACTTTTTCCTAATGATAAAAAAAAAAAAAAAAAAAGGAGGCAGTAGTGGCACACGCCTTTAATCTCAGCACTCAGGAGGCAGAGGCAGGCAGATCTCTGTGAGTTCAAGGTCAGCCTAGTCTACAGAGTGGGTTCCAGGACAGCCTGTCTCAAACAACAAACAAACTAACCTTTGGAGAGCAGTTGACTGGGCAGAGAACACTAACTGGCTCAGGTCTGTGCGTGACTAAGGCTACCCAACAGGCCAGGCAACACCTGCCTGACTGGAAGCACTTCAGATATGGCCTATCCTCCAGACACACTATGGGCCATGTCAACCCCCTCCCATGACACATACAAGCTTCCTTTTCATGACCAAACAATAGTCTGTTGTTTTGATATACTATATTTAATCTATCTATATTCAAACAGGATGTTCATTTTCAGAGTATGTCTTCTCTTCCTGAAGTAAGGAGAGAATGAGGGAACTAGCGAGGGGGTGGTAGGAAGAACTTAGAAAGTAAGTGACCTCAATGTCTGTCCTAGAGAGACATGCCTTCATGAGTAGCCAGAAGCATGCGTAAGAATGCCGACTGTAAGATTGCTTGTCTATCTTTAAAAAGGGAATGACTTAAGTGTCCATTAGAAGAGGGTGAGATGAATAAATCATACACTGTAGAAAACCATACACAATGAAAAATATTAAGTTGATATTTATAGAATGATAGTATCTGAATTTATAGCAACACATGCTGATCCAATCAGTTACATTCAGAATATATATGAATACTAATGTCTAGACCAAAGACTGAAAACAATGGTTACTCAAGATGAGGTTGGTGTACTTAGAGTTTTATCTGCAATTATTGCTGTATTCTACTCCAAATGGATTTTTCATATACTTCCTCTGTAATTAAAATTATATACGTTTTACATAAAAATTAAGGAAATAGTAAAATATTTATTATTTTACTTATGGTAAAGAAGGTGATGATGTCACATGTGTAGAGTAAGTTAAAAGCCCTTCCCCATAGATGGTGTCATCTAACTATTTCATCTTCAGAGTGACTCTTTATCTAGAGAAGAGAGGATGATGTCTACAGAAGATGATGAAGATGACTTCCGAAGTTAAGGCAGAAGATAGGAAGATTCAGAGAACTTCAACGCTGTAAGGAACCTTCAAGAAGGGTTCAAACCCTTCTGATTTCCAGGCATGAGAGACAGAAACTAGAGAAGTGAGTTGGCCAATGTGAAAAAGTTAGCTGGTGTCAGAGGACAGGAATCCCAGTGCCCCTAATCCCTTGCCCTGCCCATCTCACCTTTTTGTGGAGGCAGTCATGGTAGCCTGTTTATTTCCACCCTGCCTCCTGGTTCTCAGGGGATCAGTGAATTCTGAGAGTTCTTGGCTTCCTTCCTAGACCAACTCTGTACTTACTCCTTTCTCCCTCTGAACCACCCTCCTGCCCTTGATGACTCTGGGTCTTCGTTGTCCCCATTTTCTAGCCACCCCATGTGACTTCCCTACCTTGGGCCATGGTGGCTGTTTCTGGCTCCAGGGCTGCTTCACCACAGACAGCTGGATGGACTGGAGCTTTAGGGAACTGGTCCAGGGGTGTCTGCTTCCCCTTCCATCCCGAGGCTCCAGGAGACACTGGAGGTGGGGCCAGCTGCTGCAATGCCACCTCTGACGGGCAGATCACAACTGGTTTTCTCACTTGCCCTCTGGTTTTTCTTGGCAGTGTTGCTCAGCTGAGAGAGGCGTGGAGGCTGTGGAACCATCAGGGCCTTTGTGCTATTGGGCCTTTGATAGCTCTTAGGCAATAGGGCTATGGTAAGGGAGCCAGGAAAAACTGGAGAGAATCGACAGGGTCTCAGAGGGATGGAGGGAACTGTGCTCCTTCGGGAAAGAGTATCAGGTCCTAGACTATGGCTCACAACTAAGAGGGCCTCAGTGAGCCCTTAAATGGGAGACCTTTCTTTCTGGAGCTTAAGTGCTAACAGAACACACTAGGGACCATCCTTAATATGACTTTTTCTCCTCCCCCCCACCCCCCGGCAGGGATACTGTTTTGAGTGAGACCATCCAGACCCTCAGTGAATCACAAATAAAATTAGCAGAGGTAGGACTGGATAGACAGTCCAGAGTTGTGAGCATGGGCTACCCTTCCAAAGGACCTGAGTTTGAGTCCCAGCAGCTACATGGGGACTCACAACTGTCTTTAAGGCCAGTTTCAGGGATCTGATGCCCTCTTCTGGCCTCCCGCAGGCACCAGGCATGCACATGGTGCACAGACAAGCAGGCAAGCACTCATACACACATAACAAGAGAAAGGCATGATGATAGCATAGCTTCACGGTAGAGCAATTGCCCAGCAATACCCAAGTTTCTCCAGAGGAGAAAGACAGAGGGGGGTGTTGTGTTAAGGGGCAGGGCAGAGAGGGAGAAGACCGGAGAAGGATCCCGTGTGAATAGTGTCTGGGAAAACCCACTCTGCCTTCCCTGCTGTGAGTTACTTCTTCCTGCATCCCCTAATTTCTAGGTCCCCTGAGGAGCCCACCCACTCATGTCATCTTCTCCCTTGTGTTTTCAGTTCTCTGGTAGCTTTCACAGATGCACAAATACGGTTCTCTAAGGTTATTGGTTTGTTGCTGTGCTGAGGAGTGAACCCAGGGCCTCAAGCATGCTAAGTGAACACCCTACCACTGAGGCACACCTATAGCCCCAACTCACTAACACATCAACACTTAACCTTTGATCCTCAACCTCCTTAACCCATTGGACCCTACACCTCCGACCGTTTCTCCCAATTCCTCTGTTCAATCCTCTAGTCTACTGCTTTGTTTCTCACCTGCTCTTCAACTCCATTCCATCTACCTTCCCTCCCCAGGCTCCCTGACACCATTCTCATCTACTCCCTCCGAAGGCCAGGAACCCTTTCTTGCCCTTGATGGACCTTCTACAACTCAATACACATGCAGGCCCTTATCTCTTGTTTAAGAAATTCTCCTCTCCTCTTCCATCTCTCTTCTCATCCTCCTACTTTCCCATCCAGTCTGTTGTTTTCTTCTCAGACCCCACTTGCAGAGTCCCTTCACTCCCATGCTGGTGCTTTCCGGGGTGTCCTGGGAGCTCACCTTTTCCCATTCCAGTCACCCCGTCATGAACTTAGTTGGTCCCCAGAGCTGTGGCCTGCAGACCCCTCTTCTTTGCCTGCTTTTGACACCTCACACTCATTGTGCCCCAATGATTGCCTCTCCCCTCCCTCTGAACATACTTGCCTTTCCTCTGGTGCTTCTGGTCTTGGTGAGTGAGGATACGGCACCCAGGCAATGAAGGTGGAATCTGGACCATTTCTCCTCTTCTTACCTCCCTCTACTTAATCAGTCCAGGTCAACCCTTTATTAGCACCCAAAACTGCCCCTTCCTCTCTGTGTCCCTCAGCTCTACCCTCACTGAAACTCCAGCTTGTCTACATAACATCTCCTAACCAACTTCCCACCCTCCTTCTCCAAATTTAGCACTATTGATTTTTCAACATTTTTTTAAATTATAATTAATTTATTTTCTCTCTTCTCTTTCCTTTCTCCAACCCTTCCTATATACTCTCAACTTGCTCTGTCCCGAATCCAGGACCATCCAGGGCCTTTATGTCTTACCAATGATTTTTCTGATGTGATGAGCCAATTCAAACAAATAGTTCTCCTGTGTGTGAAGTCTAAATTTCTCAACATACCCTAAAAGCCCTTGAGGGTCACCTTTCTCTCCCCACCTGGAGCCCAGGTATGCCAAACCCCTTCAGTTCTCTGATGGAGACCTCTCCTTCTCATCTGTGTGTGGGCTCTCTCTCTGTCTCTCTGTCTCTCTGTCTCTCTCTCTCTTTCTCCTCTCAATGATCTCTTTTTTCTGAATTTTCTCTGTCTACTTGTCTCCAGGTTAGAACATCATCCAGCCAGGAAGCCTTCTCAACACTCTCCACCAACCAAAACATTTCTCCAATATTAACATCATTGCCAGTGATTAAAGGTAGTAGACAATAGTAGGACTACTACCACTAATACAATAATTTTGGGTGCTAGATACTATTTTAAATTCTTGTGTGTGTTATCCCTCTTAGTCTCTCATCTCTATGAATCAGGAGGGTATATATATATATATATATATATATATATATATATATATATATATCGGTTGGTTAATTGATTGACTTGAGGCAAGGTCCCACTATGTAGCATTGGCTGATCCCTTACTATGTAGACCAGGCTGACTCTCAGGCTGGAATTAAAGATTGGACATATGCCACTATGTCCAGTCCAAAGATTTATCTATTTTAATGTGCATGAATGTTTTGCCTATATGTATACCTGTGTATCACATGTATGAAGTGATATGCAGGCCAAGAGAAGGTTTCAGATCCCCTGGACTGGATCTGGAGTTACAGCTGGTTGTGAGACACCAGATAGGTGCTGGGAACTAAACCTGGGTCCTCTTGGATATCAGCAAGTGATCTTAAGTATTGAGCTATCTCTTAGTCCCCTGTGAATTAGGAGTTCTTTCTGGTCTTATATGACAGATGAGGAAATCAAGACATTCGTTTTCCTGAAACCCCCTGCAAAGAACTACTAGGCTAGCCTTGGAATGCAGCAGAACTCCAGAGCTCTGTAACTCTAAATATTTGATGCAGCATCTAAACTCCTATGTATGCTTGCAGAACTCACCATTCGGTGTTAGATAAGCAATTGCTGTGCTCTTCCCTGGGGAAGACTATTCCCACTCTCAGCATGTCTTAGTTGCCTGGAGCTCTTTGAGTAGGGCTGAGCGCTGTGGGCGTTTGGTCTATCTCCTCACTTTGTCATGCCCCCTCTCCATTTTGGCTGTCTCTCATTGCTGCCCTTGCTCAGCTGATGTTTTAAAGTAAGGATGTATGCATAGCTAAGCAGTCCCAGGCAAGGTGTGGTCCCATTGTCTCCGTTCCAAGTCTCTCCAGCAAGTTGTCAGAACTGTGTGAAATCTCTTTCTGCACTGGCTGGTGCCGGGATTCAACCTTTTCTTTCTCCAAGCATAAGATTCCTGGAGAAAGTCCAATTCCTTGGATTCGTTGCTTCAGAGATCTGATAACCAAAGGGAGGGGCACAAGTGTCTTTTAGAATATCTTCATTCCTGCTAGGACAGTTATAATCCCCGGAGTAGAGGGCAGGGCATCCACATCCGTCCTCCCCAGAGGACCTGCCATGGTCAGGGGCACTCTAGACTGGTGTGTGGTAGCCCCTGGAAGGAGAGAGAGGCAAGAGTACCACAGTGGAGAAACATTTTCAAGACTCATCCCTGCTGCAAAGCTGTTCCTTTGCTTCTCAATAAATTTTTGCCATGTGTCCTTCTAAAAAAAGAAGAAAACCAACAAAAGATAAAAAGGGGGTATTGTTTCTTGCCTCAGCTTCGGGTGATGAAACACGATCCACCAAACTCAACAAACCCACACAGAGTTTATTGGGAAAGGGAGCAAAGAAAGGGGTAGGTGTTAGGAGCAGAAATGGAAAGAGAGAGAACAGGCAGGAGGCGCTTGCTTATTTTATAGGGAAGGAAGCAGTTGAGAACGAGTCTCAGCAGTGGGGTCTATTGAAACTGGAGTCATGGAGCTGCTGTTGGCCAATCTCTGTGTGGCCTCAGTTCCACATGGTTTCTGCATGCAGAGTCCTTATGCAGCCACCTAATGCATGCACAAGGTAGCCATGCTACCTTTGACAGCCTTTGAGCTGTCAGTGAGGAAGGATCACCTGTCAAAGATGGATCCCAGGGAGAGGGAAGGTCCCAGGGCAGGGACCAGGAAAGGTTCCCTAAGGAGAAGGCATATGTCCGGGGGGGGGGGGGGTGCAGGATGCTAGTTATAGGCTGGTGGAGAGAGAATCCAGTGGAGAGAGAATCCACGGGGCAGGAGAAGGAGAGGAGTCAGGAGCAGAACCAGGGCCAGGTTGCCCAGGACCCAGGGAGAGGGAGAAGCCAGGATATTAAATTAACGGGGAGGTGGGGGGGGGGGGATGGAGAGGTAGGCAGTTAAAGAGCAATGGCTGCTCTTCCAGAGGACTCAGGTTTGGTTCCCAGCACTCAGGTGGTATCTCACAACCATCTGTAACTCCAGTCCCAAGAATCTGATGTCCTCTTCTGGACTTTGCAGGCACCAGAAATGCATGTAATGCACAGACATACATGCAGGCAACACATCCGCATACCTACAATTAAAAATAAATAAATAAAAGAAAGAAGGAGGAAAGAAGGAGAAAAGGAAGGAGGAAGGTAGGGTGGGAGGGAGGGAGGGAGGGAGGGTTGGAGGGAAGAAGGGACAGTAGGAGGGAGGGAGGGTGGGGGGAGGTAGGAAGGGAAGGAGGGAGGGTGGGAGGGAGAGTGGAAGGGAGAATGGAAGGGAGGGAGGGGGTGGGAGGGAGGGAGGGTGGGAGGGAGGAAGAAAAGAAGGAACAGAACCACAAGGGCACAAAGTTCATTTGGGACCAGGAAACCAAAGGTGACTCTTTTGCCTGGACCTTGGTATCTGAATAAGATCTGGGCTCTGAGCCTGAGGAGGTGACTTGCAGGTTTGGCCTTCCACTGGGTTCCAGCAGACCATTAGTCACAGGGTGTGGGAGAAGTATGGGGAGACAGGGAGGTAGCCCTGATCACAACAGGATCCCCTTGTTCAGAGAAGCTGGGCAAGATCACTGAGCATCATCTTACTTTCCTATCTGTGCAGAAGCAGGCTGTGACCTCAGGAGAAGAGCACAAGATTACTCACCTGTTGTCCCCAAGGAACAGGCCAACTCAAGCCGGGTGGCACCAGGGAAGCTCCAGACCTTTCTAAGACCCACTGAGGCTGGGGAGCTGACTCCAGCCCTGCCACCCTGCCAGAAATTTCTGGTATGCCCCTGAGACAATTCTGGTCTCCTTGTCTGTAGCTCCTTGTGTAACACCCTTGTCCCCAATCTAGGGAGATGGTGCTGAGGGTCCTACAAATAACCACAAAGATCAGCCAGAACCAGAAGATCCAAGCGGAGCTTTCTGCCACCCCTCAGAAATGGAGGCACCAAGAAAATAAAGGGATTAGGGTGCCTAACACTTTAGGAAATACAATTGAATCCACTTTTCCATTTGACCTTCACAGCAACTTATGGCTGTCACTGTCATTTCACATCCAGGGTTCCTAAGGTCTATCCATGGGATCAAGAGCAAGTACTTTGGTTTGTTTGACACATTGCTGCTAGGTATCATGGACCCTAAACCTCTCAGCCCAAATGTCTTGAGTGTGACACTCTATGCACCACGTAGGAACAGAAAGAGCAGAGTCTGGAGCTATGCTGCTGGCCTGACTTGTGACAACTCCTTGTTCCATTGTCTGGGCATTTCTTTTGTCACCTTTGCCCACAGGAGTCCCAAGACTCTGATCTCTGAGTACACAACACAGTGAGATGAACCTCCTACTCTGGGGCTAGGGGATGACACACCAGAAATGAGCTTTGAGATGACCTAGCCCACAGGACCAAGGAGAGGAAACAAGACCAGAGGGGCTGCAAACAAACAAACAAACAAGCAAACCCAAAAAACAAACAAACAAAAAAATCCTTCAAAACACAACACTGAGTATGGCTCTGAAAGCCACTTTCTAGGTGAGACGGAAGTCACCTGAGACGCAGCTTGGGAAGACAGAAATGACTAGGATACACACACACACACACACACCCCTTGGAAGCACAGCAAGAAGGAAGCCTGACTATACCAGTGATGCAGCCAGGAGAGGAGTGACCAAACCAAGAAGGACATTCAGAAGAGAAGCAAAGTATTGTATTTCTGAACGAGTCAGGACAGGTGACCCTGTCCAGAGGGTAGGAGCCACCCAGAACTCAGCAGTCATGATGTAGTGACAGAAATGCTCCAGGATGCTCATGGGGACATGCACAGCTGGCACACTGGGTGGAGTAGGGCATGCAGGCTCCTACTCTTGCACCAAGCAGCTGGGTGTGGGCAGGGCTGGGGGCCATCCTGAGATTTAAAAAACAAAACAAAACAAAACAACAATGACTAAGGAGAGCAAATAAGCAAAAGATGTGGATGTGGATGTTGGTGATAGGAGCCAAATGAGGGCAGGACCCAGATTCCTGGATTAAAAAAAAAAAAAAAAAAAAAAAAAACTATTAAGGAGATAATAGCATGTAAAGGTGGGAGAGTGGGAGAGAAAAGGGGAAGGGAGGGAGGAAGGGAAGGAGGGGAAGAGGGTAGAAGAGAGAGGATTAGAGAGAGCCAGAAAGCTATATTGTAAAATGTTAGCAGAGATCTTCCCCTGAGTGGGAGAAGCTGTTTCTTTAGTTTCATTTCTACTTTTCTGTTCTTTCCGCATTATCAAGGATAAACATGGGTGATCTTAATAACTACAGTGGGGAATGCAAAATGCTGGCTCCCTCTGCCCTAAAAATAAGGAAGCGGCTGTGAGGAGTTAGGGTAGCAAGCAAGGATGGAATATGGCCATGTTTGTGGAGTGCCTGCCGGCTCAGAAGGGGCTCCCTGCCCTGCTGGGAGCTCTCAGAATGACAACAGGGAAATTCCTGTTGGCCCTGCATTTGCTACCTTCTCAGGCTCCCCCTCACCTCTGTCTCTAGGCTTACTTAAGGGCATATAAGGAGAGACCTGGCATTAGAAAGGGTCCTGGTAGGCTTAGCTTGTGGATGAGACCCTTAACAAAAGAAAGAGAAGACAGGGAGGGCAGAGAGGGCCTGCCCAATCACATGGTGGGCAGCAACAGGAAGTGCTTCTTAGCACAGGAGAGAGCTAATGCATCTTTATTGTTTCTTCCCATGATGCACAGCAGTCCTACAGAGTTTCATTTGTCCCCACTATAGATGTTGAACAAAGACAACACTTGAGAAGTAGAAAGCAGGCTGTACTGGAGGTAGGAAGGAGGGCTTAGGAGGGGACTCAGGAGGGCATCAGGAGGCTGGAGCTGCAGCAATGAAGATGTCCTTGTAGCCTTTGATCTCCTTGACCTCACTACTGCTGATGAGGACTTGCAGCTGGTGGGGCCCAGCTTTGATGGGGTAGAGTTCCAGCTGAATTTGGATGGTGTGTCCGGTCATCAGAGTCCCAAGGCTGAAAGTCAAAAGCAGCCTGTTGGAGCCTGGAGGATTGGCTGCTTGGATGGGCAATGGGGCAGGGAGACCTGCTTAGTGAGTAGCAGTCCCTTGTACCACAACCCCCAAGCTTTCCTGAGGTTAGGAAATTGGAGTCCAGAAGTTGACATCTGGAGACTGAGAAGGATCCAATGGTACCGTGAGACACAGCTCCTCAGAGACCAGTACCAGAGGAAGATTGATAGGAGGCCAGTGGAAGCGTTACTTACTTTTCTATTATCTGCCCATTGATGAGGCCGCTTCCCTCCAGAACCATGGTGCAGTTATTCAGAGCCACCATTAGGGTGTTGGTGAGGGTGATGTAGATGTTCAGGGCCTTGCCCACCTCAGCCCTTTCAAACACCTGTGTGGGGAGAAGACAAAGGCACCCTAGGCCCCTGGCCTCACTGCCACTCCCCACTCAGTAAACTTCTTCTATGACCACCAGGGACTGCTTAGAACTTAGGTGCCACCAGGGGTGGAGACAATTTTAAACTGAGGCTAGCTCAAACTAGCACATATGTTGACCTGTTTTAGAAGTTCAGGACACTCTAGCAAGCTGCCACCTGTCAAGAATAGGCATAAGAGTTTCCCTTCCTATCATCTATTTGAAGATGCCCACTGGATTTAATTTAAGTAATGGTCTCAAAAGGTTAGCAGTGTCTAGCATGTGTTAAGTGGGATCCTGAGTAAGTCCAGTCACTTATAATTGATTAGTAGTATCTAACCCATGCGGAGGACTAGGAAAGAGTGTCATGTGTGCCATCAATATGCCATCAGTGATATCATTCTGTAGTGATATCTTTCTTGCACAAATAAAGCCTGCTGGGGGTCAGAGAATGGAGCTTGCCACTAGCTAACCATAGAGGTCTGGAGGTCTGTGCAGACAGACAGACAGGAAGTGACTTAGCTGGGCAGAAAGAGGATATAAACAGGGAGAAACAGGCAATCACTCTCTTCTCTGCTTAGATACTTATGAGGTAAGGTGTCCTGTGGCTTGCTCCTTCTCTCTGATCTCTCAGCATTTTCCTCTATATCTGACTCCTGCTTTTTATTACCTAGACCAATTAAGAACTCCTTCTACACACTACACACACACACACACACACACACACACACACACACACACACACACACACAAATGATAAAGCCAAAATCCCACGGTGGCTTAATGACAGCTATGACCTAACCAAGGGGCCTTTCTCCCATCCTGTTGTATCTTCTCAGATGTCAGCAGGACATACTCATCCCCCACCCCCATCTGTGTTCAGTGCTTTACTCTTGAGGTCTGTGTCATAAGGCAGCATGGCCTTGGCCTGGAATGGGAGGCAGGGATCCTGTCCTCACTCCTGAATCATAGGATATTACCATATGGATGATGGGCATCAGTAAATGAGTATTGACCCTAAATGAGCTCTGTCCACACAGACCACAACTGGGGGCATGTTCTAGCTTGGCCAGCAAATTGAAGAGGAAGAACACACCCTAACTTACCTGGAACTCAAACAAAAGAACCAAGTTTCCAAAGAGGGTGTCAAAGTCAAGTGGGTGAAAATAACTCTGGAACCCAGCACAGTGATACCAATCACCCATAGGACTTACAGCCACAGGGAACATGCATAGCCTCCTGACACATGCTCTGTTGTTTTGGGAACCCGTTACAACCAGGCCTCTGCTCTGGGTGACAAGCAGGGCCCTGGCTCAGCACCAAGCTTGTATCTGCACTTGCAGCTCTGCCCCACTGTTTGCCCACACAGAAGGCATCCAGTATCACCTGGCTTGAGAACCTGAGAGTATGCCCAGGTGAAAACCACAAATGTGCCAGCTGACTTGCAATCCAATATGGGACCATCCAACCATTGTTCTGCTGGCTAGTGCCAGGCATGCTGTTAACCAGGCTTCCAGGTGCAGAGCTGGTCTTGGGGTAGCAAGTGGAAAAGTCTTTGGAGAGGAAGGGAAAGGTGGTGAAGAAGCCTTTGGGGAAGGACAACTCAGGTGACAGGACATGCTCTCTGGGAGCTTTCTTAATGCCTTTCTTCTGTAGAGTCACCAAGCCACTCTGGCACTGGGTCTTAGTGTCTGAAGGTCATTTCTTGTTCTTATTTTCTGTGGCACCCCACATCTTATCAGTGGGAACCTTTTGGATTTGACTGTATGGTCTGTCTTAAATCTGTCTCCTCTACTCAAGAGCCCAAATCATGGCCTCTTTGTGAAAGGATCTGCTACACCTTCACAATAACATGCCTTCATCTGTCCTCCACAGAGCACTTCCTCAGCATCCTCTGCAAAATGTGACCTCCAGGAGATGCCTTCATGCCCCACCCCTTGTTTTACTCAGAGCACCAGAACACACCTCTTCTCAGCCTGTTGATAATGGTTGAGTAAAGCCTCAGAGACTATACTATACTGTACTGTCATCATGTATGGCAGGGCATGGTACCACCCCCCCCCCCAGGCCTATGAGGAGAATGTCTTAGAGCCTGTGGGTCCCCGTCTCTGTCTAGAGACCTCACCTCAATAGATAATTGGGGAGGCTCCAGAGAGAAATCTTTTAGGACCAGAATGAACTGCCCTGTCTCTTCAACCTCAGCGATGCCAGACACATGGATCAGCTTTTCATCTGTCAGCTTGTTCCTGTAATTGCTGTAGGGCAGCAGGAGTGGCCACTGTAGCTCTAAACATAGGCAAAAACATCATCTTGAGTCCAAGGAAAGGGTTAGAAAGGAATACTGCACTTAGAGGTCATTGATGTCTGATGTGTCAGGATGGCGTCACAAGTCCTGCACTAGCATCCAACTGCCCAGCAACACCATCTTCCCAGACCAGGATGTAAGAGTTCCCTGTGATTTGGCTAGAGCAGGCCAGCCTGATTCACAGACCTAAAGCTCCATTCTCTACCGGTGCCTTCTCATGCCAGCTACATACTCACCCTTCTCAAAATCCATATTCAAGTGTACCACATGTCTCCAGAAGGGTTTCCGAGTGCTGCCCCCATGCAGCAGGGCCTGTGCACAAAAGCGTACCATCAGTCCAATGGGGTCCTGACTATGGGCTCTGTCTGGCACCCTCTGGACATGTAGTGTGAGCATCAGGTCCTGGCCCCACATGGGTGCCCTAGCCAGGCGAAGTTGCAGCTGCACAGGCTTATCCTTAAATCCCTCAGACCTTAGGAGATCCAGGAGGGTTGAGGAGTCCCTTCTTGGTTCCAGCAACTTCCGGGAAGCCTTAATGAATACAGACCGCTCCTCAGAGGATCCTGGCAGAACAGATCCACACAGAACAAAGACATCAGAGGGGCAGGGCAGAGAGGACCAATGGCTTTCTTGGGAAAATGAGTGACTGAACTCTCAGCTGCCAACCAGAAGCCCTGACTATGTGCTGTACAGTGGATAGCCACAAAGAGAAACATGAAGTATCGCGGCTCGGATGAGGATGGTGTTGCTCAGTGCACAGTCTCTTTGGCTCTCAGTGTTCAGTTCTGTCTTATGAAACCCAAAGACTTATACTGGGCTGCCAAGAGTTGCTGAAAAGTTAGGTCATGTAATTGCTGAGTGTAAGATTCAGTGTAGTCCTTTGCCATCAGTACTGTTACCATCATGACTGTCACCATCATAACCACCACCACCATCATCATCACCATCACCATTATCATCACCATCATCATCAAACCCAGAGGCTTCTTCCCTTCCCTGCTTGCATTCTCTCTCCTAAAGTACATATTCAAGTTTTTGTTTTGTTTGGTTTGGTTTGGTTTTGATAGAACTTCATCTCTTTCCTTAGGAATAATTCAACATCTGGGCTCAAAACTCAACCTTGCTCCAGACTATGGACTCCTCCAGAGCACTTAGTGCACACTAGCTCATTTAGCCCTTTGAGGAGAGCTATCTCATTTCACTGATAAGAAAGTAGAGGCAAGGGAAGAAGGTTTATACCCACCTACAGTACATCCGAGCCTTGCTTAGTTTTTTGGTGGCCAGAGTCCACCAGATCTCTCCACAGGACTAGGACTGCCTACTCCCTTCCACTGGCTCAGAGCCCTCTCCCAGGTGTCCATCCCTCCCCTCGATGCTACCACTACTATGATGGACATAGACAGATGTGTAACCCTGATAGAGTTACAGATAAAATTCAGGACCTCCAATTAAATTTGAACTTAAGATAAGCAAATAATCTTTATTGTTAGTTACATGCAATATTTGGAACACATTTACACTAAAAACTGTACCCAGTTAATTAGAATTTCAGATAAATAGTGAATTATTTGGAACACATACTAAAAGTTACACCCAATTAATTTGAATTTCAGATGAATACTGAATTATTTTTAACAGAAAGATGTCACACACAGGTCTGGCATGATGGCTTAATGAAAAAGACATCTGTTGTCAATGTCCTTGTGATGGAAAGAGAAAACCATCTCCTATAAGTTGTCTCTCTCTCTCTCTCTCTCTCTCTCTCTCACACACACACACACACACACACACACACTATGGTACATGTTCTTATACACATACATGCATATGCATATATACATACACACAATAAATGTAATAGAAAAATTAAAGAGGGGACATATTTTAAATAATGTATTTGTCTTAATTTATCTGGAATTCAAATTTAATTGAGCATCCTATACTCTTATTTGCTAAATCTAAGCAAATCTATTCCAGGATCAAATACCCAGGACCTAAAATAGTCCCCTGGGAGTTTGTCATAAGGGGAAAGTAGTATTGCTTTGACATGGGCCATCCAATGCTTACACCCACTCCCTCCCAAATCCACTGCCCAGGCACCTTCTGGGTACTTGTAGGAACTGGTGATGTCCATGCGCTGATCTGACCCTACCATCTTGGTGCTGATCGCCTTCCCGATGTAACTGGTATTATGGGCCAGGATTTCCTGGACCTGGCCACCCTCAAAAAGCCAAATGACCTCATCAGCATTCACCTCTGCAAACACAAAAGGGGTATCATAGGGCAGGTGGACATCACCTTCCTTGATGGCTGTCACAGAGGCTGGACCACAGCAGAACAACCCTGTAGAGGAAAACAGGAATTATGGGATGTGGATACAGATATGTGGGCCCAAGGCAGCTGTCTGCAGCCATGGGAGGTGATGAAAAATGATGGGCAGTGGCAATAATGCCCCTCATACCTGGGCTTTCTCCAGTTTACCAAGTGCACTGGTGTGTGCAATTTGTCTGATCCCCACAGTCACCCCATTGGTGAGGCTGTTGTCAACACTGTCTTCCTTACTTTATGGGAAAGGACAAAGAGACTAGCTGTTTTCCCAGGTGATCCCATTGTCAGTGGCAAAGTTATGCCTGAGATCTAACACCGTCTATACTACAACCCTGGAAAGGGGTGAAGTGGGAGACTTCTCTAGCTATGTGGGTGCTCATGCTCATGGGCCTACCAGACAGCCTGGCCCCTGCCACATATCCCCACGCACCACTGCTGGTTTGCTGGGGGGTGGGGTCCAGAACCTGCCAGCCATTGTACCCTGGTGGAAGGTCTTTCCGGATCATCCAGCACTCATTCCAGACATGGAAGTTCCTGCAGAATGGAGGAAGAAGCCAGGGATCATATTTCCTGATGGTTTTTCAGGTACCAGACATTATGCAGAGTGTTTAATGACTTTGTTTATAATTCTATTTTTCTCTAATTTGTATTTGAAAGTAATTATAATAGAGAAAGCTATCAAGGAGCCAGCCATGGTGGCCATACATTTAATCCCAGCACTTTGGAGGCAGAGGCAGGCAGATCTCTGTGAGTTAGAGGCCAGCTTGGTCTACATAGAGAGTTCCAGGACAGCCAGGACTGCAATAGAGAGACCTTATCTGATCCAATCTTGACTATCATGACTTGTACCCTACCTGTAATGGTGCTGAGTTTTTATGGACAAAAATACCTCTTACCAGATTTTGTCTGGCTTCTGAGTTGGCAGCATCTCTGCGGTTCGGTCATAGTAGGTGTCAATGGTCAAGTTCCCATCTGTGTTGTGTGCGGAATGGAAATTGGAAACAACTCGTGTTGGAATGCCTAAGCATCTCATTACTACAGAGAAGGAGAGACGACTAAGATCATTTCAATCAGAATTATTACTTTTTCATGCATAGTTTCTGACCTTCAAACTTGCAGTAAATCTTTATTCCCAAAGGATGGCACCCAGAGAAACTTCTGCCTGCCTGCCCATCAGTGGTACCCATTCACAAAGTGGAAGGCATCATTTGTGAGCCACTTAAAACAATAATAAACTTGTCATTTCTGGCTCTTTTCTTTTTTCCCAGCAGCTTGTCAAGTTAAAAGCAAAAAGACTAAAATGCATGAGAATTCAAATGGGGGGAAATAGATGGCCAGTTCCAACGAGAACTGTGTGACCTGAGGTAAGTGGCTTAACTTCTCTGGGTTAGCTTTCTTGTGAGTAAGAAAGTGAAGAGTTAAATTGGATGGCTTTCAGTTCTAAAAATTCTGATTCTGCCATTCCACTTAAAGACACAAGTTGAGAGAAAGAAGAAAATTAGAGGGCTGGGGATGTAGCTCAGTGGTAGAGTGCTTGCCCTGGACATACAAGGTTCTGAGTTCATTCCTCAGCACTGCAACATATATTAATAACCAAAGAAACAAATAAGAGAAAGGCTATGGATAGAACACTCTTTCCGCTGTAGAGATAGCGGGTAACTTACTGCCTTTGAAAAGCCAGCAGCTCCCTCTTGTGGTTCCTCCTCATGGTAAAGCTAAGATTTCACAGGTATATTCATTCAAAGCAGACATTATCCCATGCTTACACACATACACACATACAGAAACTAACTGCCTACAACCAGGTATAATAAATACCAGGAGTGTCTTAGGACTAGGTCCTCACCTCTATCAGTGAGTTCAGAAGAGGTCTCTCCCACCCACCCTTCCACCATAGGCAGGCAGAGTCTACAGAGGCTGCTGGAAGGACTCTGTTTTTAAACATAAAACGAGTAAGAGTCCTTCTGTCTCAATGCACTGAAGAGGCTCCAGCAGGGCCCTATGTGGGTAGTTAGCACTGCACTGGGCTTTCTACACATCTGCAGAGGGCATGGGACTAAGACCTGGGCTGCAGCTGGCCAAAGGCAGCTTAGTGGTCACAGTTCTCTTCACTCAACATGCCCGACATCCTGTGAAGTGTGAAGATGGAAGGGCTTGGAGAGGGGGCCAAGCCATGGATCTAGTCCTTTTCCTGTTCATCCTAGAATCTGAAGGTTCAAGGTGATCTCCATACTGTCCACCTGGCTACCACTGGAGACTTTCCAGGCCAAGGCAGAACAGGACTACAGGAGGCCAGAATAGCCACAGCCCCACCTCATAAGTAAGCTGATGAGTTCACTTTATGTGTACTTAAATTTAAATCTCTGTACCTGAGGCCCCTGGATATAACTATAAGACTATGCTTTCCCTCAGAGTCATAAACCGAAGCCTGTTCTCATCTTTTGTCCCACCCCCCTTTTCTATTGGAATCCACCTATTACTTCAGCAAACACCTAGCAAACAATGTGACCAGTCAGGTATTCTTGGCATGGGGGAGGCAGGTAACACCTCAGGACCCTAGGCTCTTCAGCTTCCCAGATACTTGGGCCAAGAATTTGGCACTGAATTGTAAACAGTTGAGTATGAACTCAATGGAGTCAAGTGTCCATTCTCCTCAAGGGTAGTTGGCAAGGTAGCAAAGCTCTAATTGTAAGTGAAGTCTCTCAAGGAAGTCTATGTGTGAGGTCAGGCTGTCTGAGAGTGCCTACTTAGTCCTCCAGCTTCTACCTCTGGCCCATGGCACCAGGTGGGAAGAAGTGTTCTGCCTTTTGCAGGGACTATCCAAATGGCCACCTTCTCTTTGTCTGCCTATCTCTTAAAACAAGATCTCATCTAGTGCAGGTTAGTCTAACACCCCATGTAGCCAAGGAAACTCACGATCCAACTGCCTCCACCTCTCAAATGCTAGGACTAGAGGCATGCCCCACTGTGCCCAGCTCAGGTGCCCACTATTAACATTCTTCATCAAAGAGACTGAGGAGAGATTGCAAAGCTCATCTCCTGGAGACTAAATAGTGTGCAGGTTAAGAACTCATGTGCACACTGCTTCTAGCCATGGGCCATTGCAAGCTCTGGGCCCTTCATGAGCTGCAGTGGATCCTGAGAGTAAGGATTATCATGGTCTGACATGAAGAGGAAACCAGAAAGAGTCGATGAGTAAGACTTCACTCACCCGTGCACATGACAGAGGCAAAGACCCAGCACTGTCCATATTTCACAGGCTGCCCACCCCTGGCCGACCACTGCCGCAAGATGGCCACACTGCCATTCCATTCCAGAGGGCTGATACCCTGAGAGTAGTCCTCTCCCCAGTTCCCCTGAAGCACACCGCTGTCATCATTGCTGTTGATCTGCAAAGAGCAGACAGGTGGGTTTCCACAGCATTCTGGAGACGCTCAGGCCGCCCCCAGGCAGCAGCAAGCTTTTGCTCTTACCATGGCACTCACCACCCTGCAGACATACACCACGTTGCTCCTCTGAGAATGGTCTCTGGATGGGTTCCTTAGAAAATAGAGGCTCTTGTTCAGGATCTCAAAGCAGATATCGACGATGCCCTCTTCGAACTTACAAGGTATTTGAAGGAAGAAATCAGAGAAAAGCAAAAATGTGTAGAGTCCAGAAACTTGGGCATTAACAAGTTTTTTTTTTAAGGGGTGATGTGTTTGTAAAGGGAGGGCAGCAGTGTTTAGCCATATGGCAAGATCCTACATTGGATGTAAATCAAGTTCGAAATGTATTAGAATCAGAGCTGTTTAAAAATCTAAGCTGTGTGGCTCTTGACAGAAATTTCGAAGATTTGTGAGAATGGGAGAGAAGGTTTTTGAAACCCCAGATTTAAAATGATAGAACAAACCAGAAGAGGAGCATGGAGATATTTCCCTGAGGAATTTTAGTATTGTGGGTCCCCAGGGCCTATGTCATCTATCTGCAGGACTTGTGGAAACAGGGGAAGACCACCTGAATGAGCATTTGCTTGATCTCATATTTACGTATGAAATCAGCATTTCAGAAGAGGGAGAAGCTTGAGGAGAATACGTGAGTTGGGGTAATGTGCATGCACTGGAAAAGCCAGAGTAGACTCATAAGATACGCGTACAACATGTGTCTGTGACAAATGTTGACCCTTTGGTTGTCAAATGCACCACTTTCCATCTCCGTTTCAAAACACTTCACAAGTTGCAGCAGTTGGGGGATGGGAGAGTTTGATCTTCCTCAGCAAAGCTCCCAGCATCTCCCTCCCCTTAGAATAACAGGAAGGGAAAAGTCCTCCACAGCCAAAGTTCCTACCTGCCCCCCATCCTGCACACAGTAAAGGGTGGGGCTGTGCTGTAACTGGATATTTGATTTGAGTTATGATAATGATTCTCCCTAAGAATCATTATTCTCTGTGACTGTATTGTGACATGTTACTGGATCAAATGATACACTATCTGTAGTTTCCTCCCAAAAGTCCTGAGGGGCTGAGAAGGGGGATGGAGGCACCTAGAGCAAGGCTGGTTACACCTTCCTGTAAAGAGCCTGTAGCAAGTATCTCACTCACCCTGGCAGCCCATAGACTCTGTCTGTACTCACTTTTGCCATGAAACGTAAAAGCATTAGACACCAGCTATGTGAAGGAACTTGCCTGAGTCCAGTGAGATGCTATCCATGGATACTGAAGTCTAAACTTCATGTACTGTCTCAAGTCTCAAAATAGTATTCCTTTAAAATTCTTCCCAACAGTTTTAAAGCACGAAAATATCTTTGATGGCAAGTCATACAAAAGTGGTAGTGTTGCAGCACAGAGGCAGGGGGATTTCAAGTTTAAGGCAGTGTGAACTACATAGGTTATTAAAGGCTAACCTGCCTTTAAAAGCTTAAACAAAAGCTGGGATGGGTAGCGGCGTGATGGCATGGTGACTCACAATCTTCTGTAAATCTAGTCACAGGGAATTTATCACCCTCTTCTGGTCTCCTGGGGACTAGTCACACACAGTGCACAGACATACACACAGGTAAAATGTTTATATACACAATTTTTTTTTCAAATAAAATGATAGACATTGGTCCATGGGCTGTTGCTTTCAAATTATAACAGAATGAAAGGTTTGGCATAAATTTGTCCCGAGTGGGGTTGGTAACTAGACATAGAAGCTTATTACAGTTGTTGGTAATGCTCTACTCTTTCCTTTCTTCCTTCCTTTCTTTCTTTTCCTATTATTATTATTATTATTGGTTTTTCGATGCAGAGTTTCTCTGCATTGCTTTGGAGCCTGTCCTGGAACTTGTTCTGTAGACCAGGCTGGCCTCAAACTCACAGAGATCCGCCTGCCTCTGCCTCCCAAGTGCTGGGATTAAAAGCGAGTACCACCAATGCCCGGTTCTACTCTTAATACAGCATAAAAACCTTGAAAGGAAAGTAATTTTTACTTTGCTTGCCCCTCTCAAGCCAGCACCTCACACAGCCCTCAAAAAGCCCAACCCAGGCCCACATCCAGGCAGCAGTGTTACCTGCCCATAGTTCCAAGGCCTGGAGGTAATGGAATTTTCTTGACCCTTGAACACAAAGCCATAATCGCTCATGATATACTCCTGCAGCAGTGTTTCACTCGGCAGGTAGACATCGTCCTCTGAGCAGTAAAGAGAGATAAAGAAAATCACAAGGCCAGCAACAAGCATGGAATTAAAAAAAGCAGGAAAAAAAACATCATTCTGGAAAAAGGAAGAACAGTCAATGGATGACAGAAGGCAACAGAAATTAAGACAGGGCCCTGATAAAAGCTAGGCATGGCTTCTCCAGAGGCCAGCAACAAAATCTATGCTATAAAGATTATAGATTATGGAAATTATAACTTTTTTTTTAGAGTTTTGGAAAATACAGGGAGAAATTCACTCATTCTCACTATTCAGAAATACCCACTGTAACATTATCTTCTTGTCCTATGCATATGAATAATTAGTTAGAATCAATTTGAATTCTCTTGATAAATTATCTCACTTAATGTCATAGTATGGATTTTTTTTTCATCATGTTATTAGGGGCTGGAGAGATGGCTCAGTGGTTAAGAGCACTGGCTGCTCTTCCAGAGGACCTGGGTTCAATTCCCAGTACCCACATCACAGCTCACATCTGTAATCCAATTCTAGGGGGATCTGATACAGTCACACATACAGGCAAAACACCAAGCCACATAAAATGTAAATAAATAAATCATTTAAAAACATTTTTTGTGGGTCCAGGTATGGTGTCGAATACTTCATCCTAGCATTCTGGAGGCAGAGGCAGATGGATCTCTGTGAGTTTGAAATCAACCTGGTCTACATAGTGAGTTCCAGGCCAGTAAGGCTACATAATCAGAGTACATCTCAAAACAACTACAAAACAAAAAAGTGAATTTTGCAGCTGGGTATAGTGATACATGCCTATAATCCCAACACTCAAAAGGCTGAGAATGAGGATCATGAATTCAAGACCAGCCTAAACAACACAGGAATACCCACCTCACAAAAGGAAAAAATTAAATAAATATGTTTAAGGCTGGTGAGAGGATTAGGCAGGTAATGGTGCTTACGGCTAAGCCTGGTAACCTGAGCTTGATCTCTGGGATCCACATGCTAGAAGGAGAGAACCAAGCCCCACAAGATGACCTTCACACATGTAGGTAAACATACACAAATGAAAAGTTAACTTTTTTGTTTGTTTCAGCACAAGGTAATAAGTTGCATGGATATGGATATGCAATGGTTATCTGCCAGGCTTTGCAAAAAGAACCTAAAAGAAGCAGTGCATCAAATTAACACTACAATCTGGGAGCAAGTCCTACCTGTACTCCATGGGTTAAAAAGCAAGATGAAATTCCCCAGTGGGTAAGTCACACCAGGACCCTGGTCCTGAGAAATCTCTATCTTCAGTGTGTAATGGCCAATGACTGCACTGGCTGGTATGAAAATCGAGACTTGGAGAGAGTTGCTGTCAATAATGAAGTCAGAAGCTCTCCAGACATTCCCAGGCTGGGTCTGGATGAGCAAGAAAGTGGCTCGGGTCCCCAGAAGCTCTGTGGGCTCTGGTCCTGAGAAAGAGGAAAAGAAGATCCCAGAGGAGGGCTCAAAATTCTGTGTGAGGGAAGCTGGAGGCATGATGGCCCAGTGGCTGAACATGTATACTGCCCTTACAGAGAGAGGACTGGAGTTTGGTTCCCAGAATTCAGGTGACTCAAAATTACATGAAACTTCAGCTCCAGGGGATGATCTGATGCCCATGTCTAGCCTCTCAGTATGTGTGCGCACGCGCACACACACTTAAAAGTAAAATAAAAGTGGTATATGAACCCCTATGGCCTGACAGAGTCCCCACCATCTCCCAACATTGCTAAAGCCTTTTGCTTCAAGGCTTTTACTAACATTTAAGCTCTTTGGGCCTCTGGTTTTTTTTTTTTTTTTACCATTTCCAGTCTGTAAAACAAGAGCCTGGTGGGACCAACCACCTTAGAGTCTTCCATGAGAATTAAAAGAAGGTCATGTCTGAGGGGTTTTACAACTGTGTCTGTGCACTTATAGGTTGGCTGTTGTGACTAAACATCAGTTTAATAGAACCAACAGTACTGGTGTAAGGATCCTGGGGGTTCCCAGAAGAGGGAGGACAGCTCAGAGACAGGTAACAAGAGCCTGTCCCCCAGGTGAACTTTCCTAACTTTCTGTTTTGGGGGAACCAGAGGAATCTGAGGGCAGAGCAAGCTCACCTGTCTCAGCCACAAAGGTGAGGTGGTCATTCCGGGGCTGGTAGGGTCGATTGAAGGTCAATGTCAAGCTGAAGTTCTGGCCACGGCGCAGGATGAGCTTTGTCGAGCCCATCTCCTGAGTGTGGTGGTCTTCATTATTCCTGGGGATCTGCAGTTCCACAGACCTGAGCTTCAAGGCTGCCACTTGAGGAGGGAGGACAGGTCACTGCCCCACTGAGACTTGGAATAATTTCTATGCACCTGACTGATGTTAGACTTTCTGTCTGCCCTCTCCCCTCACCCCCAAGCCTCCTGATTTCATGATTACCTCAAAGGGCAATGCATCAGATCCTATCCAGGAATGGAGAGGGCTATAAGTCCTTGAGGCATCAGAGCTGGAGGATTGGTGTCCCAGAGGGCAAAACAAATTCCAGATAATGGAAAGTCACTCTATCATCTTGCTGGTTTAAGAATAGACACATTGGAATTTTGTATGAATGAAGTCAAGCTGTCTGGAGGCTGGACAACTGCTATAAGGCAAGTCCCTGATTTCAGGTAGCAGGACGGGGCTCGGGGTTATTTTGGCTTACTTTCTGGTTCTTCGTTTTGTTTCAAGTCTGTGGAAGGTATTCTGGCCATACACCTAGTATGGTTTTAAGATTCTCCTAGCACAGTGAAGTGTGTAAAGCTTCTAGAGTGACTCCGCCCTAGGTCATCCTCACCTTGGCAAGTTGCTTAGGAGACTTTAAACAAGTCACCTAATAGTCCTAGACGTTAGTGTGTTCATCTAAAAAGATGATCATGTTCCTACTTCATAGGGTTTACATGGGCCTTCGGGAAGGAGGTGTGCATGAGAACCTCTGCACCAGGTGACACACAGAGAAAGTGCCTGGTAATTCTTAGATGCTCAGAATAGCAGCAATCATGCAGCTAACTCTGAACTTGCTTTGCTGACAATGTTCATACTGCATTTATCATCAACAAAAATTCACTAGATCTTTCCTCTCACAAGTCCAAACTATTAGTAGGTCGTGAACGACTACCCTCCAGCCCATCCTAGGGCAGCTGTACCTGCTAACAAAAGGGCTACACCAGCTGGGCTTTGTTGACTGTTTACACTGATGTGGAAAACTGAGGCAGTCTCCAGCCACTCGTTTCCACCTGTTGTACGCAGATCTACCTTACTTGCATGTGGCCTCCTGGAAAGGTTACAGTATATAAGTGAAAGAGAGTGGCAGCAAGGCTCCATCTATGCAGTCAAGGGGAAGGCCCAGCTTTCCCAGGTTCAAGGACGAGCACCCACACCCTGCAAGAATCCCTGTGCTCTGTAAGGAAGCCCGACAAACTCATTGGTCCCAGGGTAAACTTTATCAGAATCCTTCCTCTGTTGGTCATTGGAACTTTAGTTTTATGAGAAGAGTGGATATTGCTTATGTCTTCCCCTGGGAAGGCATTTTAGCAGCATAGGTTATGGAACCAACTGTAAGGAAGGAAAAAGACTCAAGAGACTTCTGCCCATCCAGGTAAGATCCCAGGAACCCACATGCTGGAGGGGGAGGTCTGACTTCCTAAAAGCTGACCTCTGACCCTAACACACACACACACACACACACACACACACACACACACACACACGCTACATACAATATAATTTTAAAAGGTGACCAATAAAAGAAACAGGATAGACAATGTCACAAAGCATGGAACACTGGAAAAGCAAGGGCAATTTTATTTGTAAATGAGTCATAGTATGAATTATGGGTCATCGTGAAAAGTTTGAAAGCAGTTGGCCTAGATCCTGTTGGAAGCTGACTACTTCTCATATTCTCGAGGGGCCTGAGATGTTCATACCAAGACCACTGAGTTTCCTGGGAAGGTGCTCCGCCCTAAACATGCCTTCTAGAGGCCCAGCCACCTTGAAAGCTCCTGTACCCTGAAGAGGAGTGAAGGGCACTGGGAACCCTCATGTGTGCTGCACAGGAGAGAAGAGAGGCAAGGCAGGCTTTCCTGGATGCTGTTCACTGCTAGAGAACAGCTGGCTCCCTTTCCCCAGGCTTCTTCCTCCAGTGTAGGAAGCAAAGCACAGAGAGAGATGTTGCCGTCTCTCAAGCCCAAGGCTGCGTGCCTGACAAGATACAGTCATCACCAGACACCCAGGCTTTCTTTTTATTCCTCTTAATATAATGATGTGTTGGCTCACCCAAGGCCTTTCCGTGTCAAGGAGACGTGACTTAGAATAAAAGAAAAGGCTTCCAATGAAGCCAGAAAGGGAAGCTGAGGGAACCAGGAAGACGCTCAACAATGCAGGAAATCCAGTAGAATCAATTAGGAAAACACGTCAGCACCCGCAAAGCCTGACTTGGATGTGGTCCCACTGGAGGTAATGATGTGAGTAAGGGAGAGGCGAGCCTCAGACACAAGACTCCTGGCGCTTACTTGATTAACACAATGACAAGGGTATAAAAAAACAGGATGAAATTATATCCAGGTATATTATCAGCCTTTAAAAAGGTGTGGGAGGAGATGTTAAAACACTTGTCTGCCTAGGAGGGATCCTCTGAGAAACCAAACCTGAGATAGCCTTGCTCTCAGGCAGGGTTCCATCCCTCCACTTGGGTCTTGGTTCTGAGGGGAACACAATCATGCATGGGGCTTTCTTTAGCCACCGAAGATGCCCTACCCTGTGATTGTTTGCTTTCACAACACCTTTATTTTCTACAGAGTATTGAATAGCACCTAGAGTTAGCCCCACAAAAGCAGAGACCTTGGTCATTTTGAACCTGTATTCCCCTATGTCTGTAACCAAGCACTTTAGAAAATCATGCTTGTGTTCGGAGAATTCCTGCTACAAGCCAGTCTATTATTCATGTCTGAAATCATTTATTTTCTCACAAGTACTCTGTAATAGAGTGTTAATGAAGGAAGGCTCTGGTCAGAACTGGGATTCAAGCAGGTTGGTTCTAGAGTCTGTCCCTAATCTTCACCATATCCTGCCTTCCCCAGTAGGCAGGTGCTAAATAATGTTCACTAAATGAATAGGTGCATGTGTGCAAAACTTCAAGGAATGGGGCATTAGGACAGTCAAGGGGGCCACAGGAGTTCAAAACATATAAAAATGTCTATAAAAATTAGACTAGGAGCCGGCCAGTGGTGGCCCATGCCTTTAATACCAGCACTCAGGAGGCAGAGATAGGCAGATCTCTATGAGTTTGATGCCAGAGCAAGTTTCAGAACGGGGTGGGGGGTGGGTGGGTGGGGAGCTAGACATAGAAACCCAATCTCAAAAACCAAAAAGAAAAAGACTAGAACCTTACTGAGATCACAATTAAATACAAACAAAACAACAATGAGATCTTTATTTGAGCTATTAAAATATTGAAAATAATGGCAATACCGTATTTGCTGAAGGCATGTGGAAATAGATTGCCTCATATGCAACAATGGAAGTATAGGATTCATACAGATACAGACCTTGCAGAGACAGGATCCTTGGAACAAGCTGGCTAGCCAGTCTAGCTGAATCAGCAAGTTCTTGGTTCAGTGAGAGAGACCCTGCCTTAATATACGAGGCAGAGAATGATCAACAAAAACACCCAATATCACAGTCTAGCCTTTTCCTGTACATGCACAGACATGAGTGCAAACTCATGTACACACACACACACAAAAAAAAAAAATCAAAGAATAAGGAGAAATCATCCCCTAGATGCCAAAAGTAAAATAGAAGGAACTGAAAATTATAGGAAAGGTTTCATCAAGTTTTCCAGTTTATCAAGTCTTTGAACAGACATTTCTTTGCTGGGGAAGTGTTACTTTGATTAAGGACTGGTTTTTGAACAGGAGTGGCTCACCAAAGCTGTACTTTGAGATTAATTTAGCTGTGGTGTTTAGCCCAGACCAGAGGGGGAGAAAGCCAAGGATGGAGACGGAGGTGACACTTCTGTTGCAAATCAAAGGCTATTGGGAACTTAATACAGGCGATGGTAAGAGCCTGAGAGGGGCCACCCATGTGCACCAGGGACCAGCCTCTGTGGGCATGCAGCAGCCAATGAATATGTGTTGTAATAATGTGATTTACAGAGCTCCCTAAGTTCCCAGCAAAGGACACCTCATGTAGAGACACCAAAGGCGAGTTACATGTGGTACAACCAGCTAGACAATTGGCCTCTGCCATCCAATTTCTGCTGAATTCAGTGCCTCCCTTCTGCCTTATGCTACTTTGTGCTAGATTTCTCTTCCCTCACCTACTATACCACCACCATCATCATTATTTGAGGACTTTGATACATACTTCACTCCTTCTCATTTCTTCAGTTTAAAAAAGTGAGAAGGAATACATTCTGTGCAAAAGTTCATGGAATGATTCCTATGTGGTGGGATTACCAGAATGTTCTGTGGGTATTTAAGTGTAAGAAAATAAAATTTTCTCATTACCCAAAAGCTTAAATCCAAACTCCTCCAAAGTGGGAGTCCAACATATTCCCATCTTATCTCCTGGGTACTCTTAAAATAACTCTGACTCTCTTACACTGTCCTTCAAATGGACCATGCCCGTGTCTAGACAGCCCCAACCCTCCCTTAAGCCTCATTGTCTTCACAATACCAGCTTTCTAAGCAAAATTCAGCACCCACCTTCCTGAAATTCTTTCAAAGCACTTCGGTTGAGAACATGGGACCTCCCACAATATTTGTGTCTGTAGCTCTATAGCTGATATTTGGTGAGTGAGTGGTAAGAAGCCCCAGGCTTTCTGTACATTACCTCCTTTTATCCCTACAACTATCCCATGAGCTATTATCAACTCCATGTGACAGATAAGTAGAAAGATGATTAGTAAGTAAGGGGAAATTACTTGCCCGGTGTTACCTACTTATTGCCATTTAAATTTAGTTTGACTCATACACCTTGTTCTTCACCTGGAAGGTGGTCTTAGAGCAACAATTCCTGACCTTCCAGACAACCATCTACATGTTTTGTGCTTTTTGGAGTAAAGAAATAGATAGACCTAAGAGGAGCTGCTGTACTAAAAGAACTGGGAGCCATTCTCCAGTCTAGGCTTCTCTATAGGACCCAAGGAGCTAGGGGCAAATCACAATGAAAAAACCACAGCTCTATTTCCACTGCATCATTCAAAAGTACCAAAGAGTGCAGAAGCCAGGGCATAAGACGTGGCTCAGGTGCTAGAGCATCTGCCTTAGTGTGCACAAGACCCTAGGTTCAATTCCCAGCACCACTAGGGTATGGTGGTATCAACCTGTAATCATAGAACTTCAGAGGTGTAGACAGTAAGATCAGTAGTTCTAGGTCATCCTCATATACACAGTAAGTTTGAGGCCAGCCTGGGCTACCTAAGACCCTGTCTCGAATGACCATAAGACAAAAACAAACAACAACAACAAAACACAAAAAGTACAGAAGCCCTTGGTAGCTAGTAGGTTGGAACAAAACCAGCCCTAGGACCCACCTGATCTCTTTCCATATTCTGTAATTCCTTAGGCTCATAACCACCTATTTTTCAATTAATCACTTGCTGACAACTATACTACTTCCTTGAAATGTTTTTGCTTATTGGTGTCTATGTGACTAATAATTGTTTACACCCCAAGTCCAGTAATTTTAATAGCTGCCATCGAGCAGAAAGTAGTTCCTGGGTTGGCTGCACAGGTTAAATCATTAAGTCTTTTGGCTCATGTATAAAAGTAGCTATAAATATTAGTTATAATCATAAAATGCAAGCTAAGACCATAATGAGATCCATCTTTGATTATTGAAAATGCTTTAAATAACAACAAGCTGTTTTGTTCATAGCATATGGAAACTCAATGCCTCGTATAGTGAGAGTGGGATTATATACTCATACGGACTTAAAGTCAGCTGATGTCCATCAAAACTTAAAGTGGATATTGCCCTTTCTCCAA
The DNA here is from genome assembly GCF_943737965.1 of Phodopus roborovskii. NCBI lineage: Eukaryota > Metazoa > Chordata > Mammalia > Rodentia > Cricetidae > Phodopus > Phodopus roborovskii. Next base: position 32,135,768 of record NW_026126416.1, on the reverse strand, counting down.
CATTTGTTCTTTTAGAAATTTTGCATGTAAAAATACTTCTGTACATCTCTACAAAGTTCTACCAACAGGGGCATCCATTGCAGCATAATTTGTAAGTGTGAATACTAAGAGATAAATGCCCACCAGTAAGAGACAGTAACCAATTAACAGGTGTATTAAATAAACTGTGCTCACATGTCCTATTTGGACTTCCTAAGACCATTCCAGCTTCAGATTTTAAAGGCAAGATGATCTGCAGCTTCAGGAAAGAAAATGGATGACTGTATGATATGTGCTCCAAGATCCAAATGAAGGTGGAGAAACAGGAGGAAGGAGATAGATTACACAGTGAACCATCCATTGCCGGGGTAGCCTTTCTGGTCTTCTCTGCACTCCTCCCCTCCCAGGCTTACTCCCTCTCTTGACTTAACACCCCATAAAGTTAAAGATATTGCCAGTACTCACCCAGATCCATCTCCCTCAGGTCAGCCAAGGCCCTTCAAGTGGCCAGCATTAGGATTCTGGTCCCGATGCCTCCCGGAGTGCTCGAGTCCTCTTTCCATCATAGAGTCGGGTGGGGCTGCCACTTCCTCCTCCTCCCATCCCTTCCCTGAAATTTCCCGTTGTTCCAGGTGCCTTCTAGCTTAAGGAAAGAAACCCTGCCTTAAGCCTTTCAAATGCTGTTAAGGGGTTTGCCTCGTGACTTTTTGTTATGCTGTGAAGTGCCCAAGTGACATGGAAGGCAAGGCTGCAATCTGTCCATGAGCTCATCCGTCACACCAGGACTCGGGATCACATTCATTCTAAACCCTCTAGACTGGCATCACCCAACAGTGTCAGTGTTGAGACAGGAATAAGCAAGGACATCATGGCTCAAGTAATATAACAGACATAGTCACAGAACGGGATGGTGCAGCCCACTAGGACTCATACTGAACTTCGTCATATACTGAAGAAAAAAAGGCATAGGGAAACAGTGAATTGTCCAGTAGATAAAGTGAAACTAGTGACTTTTAAAGTGGCAGGGAGAAATGTCTGGCAAGTTGTTAACTAATAGGAGTAGAATATAAAAATGATGCCATTTAAATGTTTATACAGATATGCCCATTTTTAAAAACATGAAATATAAGAAACAGACTACCTAAGAATAATTATGAGCTTCATACACACACACATACATATGTATATATATATATGTATACACACACACACACACACACATATATATATATATATATATATATATATATGAGTAAAAGCTAAATCTACAGTCAGTACCTAAGATACTGTAATAAGAAGCACTAGATCAATGAGATGGCTCAGTAGGTAAGAGCTGAGTTTACTCTCCAGGACCCACATGACAAAAGGATAGAACTGACTCCCATAGGTCACCCCGTATCCCCATGCACACCAAATAAATGAATCTAAGAAAACTTAAAAATAAATAAGGGGTCATCAAGAAAGCTTAGCAGGAAAAAGCATGTGTGGTCAAGCCTTGCAACCCGAGTCATATCCCAAGACCCATACGGTGTGAAGAGAATGGACTCTCACAAGCTGTCCTCTGACCTCCAAAGTCACCCACAGGCCTCCATTCACATGTTCACGCATCAGATGAATGAATATATAAGGAAAGAAGAAGGAACAAATAATTTAAGAGAAAGGAAGAAATAGGTAAGAAGGCCATGGCAGGAGGTCCAGGTGGGCATGCATTCGTGTGCCAGACTAAGTTTTTTAAAACGCAAACTCCATTCAACACTCCGGGGGGAGGGATTTAAATTGGTCAAAGAATAAGCATTGTAAGAAAACAAAGACTTCACACATTTACTCACTATTGTCAAAGGTGTGTAAGAGGTTAATTTGTGTGACTCATTGAAAAGTCCTACACCTATGGTAATCACAGCTTTCTGGCATGTTCCCTGCCTGTTTTAATATGTAAAGTGTATTGAGAAAATAGTCCCCAATCAGACTTGTTAAAATCACTCACTACCAAGTATTTTTTGAGCATCCATAGGCTTTATTTTATTAAAATTGCTCTACTTTGACTCAAAAGAATAGTTACTGGAGTCAAGAATATCTTTTTCTCCCCCCTCCCTTGGAGAAGGGGTATGGATGGTTTCTGAAACTCATTATGTAGCCCAGGCTAGCCTCAAACTGACACTCCCTGTGTCTCAATCTCCAAGTCTTGGGATTACATGGATTTCTATTGCTCCCAGCTTTAAGAATATTTTCAACCAGGTGGTGGTGGCCCATGCCTTAATCTCAGCACTTGGAAGGCAGAAGCAGGTGGATCTCTGTGAGTGAGTTCAGGGCCAGCCTGACCTACAGAGTGAATTCCTGGACAATCAATGCTATACAGAGGAGCCCTGTTTCAACAAAACAAAGAGTGTTTTCTAGTAGAAACATGGATTTTGAGGAAGACAGACTTCTTATACATAATTTTGTAATAAAATCCTCAATCCATAGTAAAGATATTTTTTGAATGTGTTTGCATGTACATGCTGGGTGTGTGCACACGGTGTGAGTATGTGGAAGGCCAGAGGTCAACTTTGGGGATGTGGGCATGAAGGTTCTGACTTCATGAATACATTAATCTGCTAAGAAACAAATGGGCAGATGCACTCATGGATTATCTCTGAGTGGGTCACAGTCTTTTGGATGTGTCTCTTTCAACATTTGAGGCTCTGCAGCACCTTGGGACTCTGCACAATGCTCACCAGCAGGAAGACCCTCACTAGGCACAGACCTCAATTCTGCATCACCCACCCTGGAAATGAAAGCTGAATAAATCTCCAGGCTTCCAACAACAAAAAATGGACTGAGGCAGAGAGGGAAAGAGGTTTCTCTATGTCTAAATTATCTGAATTAGTTGGAGAATTTCCTAAAGGCCCTATAATAAGACCAAGTATCTCAGTTTCCACTACTGTAGTGCCCACAGGTTCTACAACCTTGGATCAGCTAGATAGAGATGGGAGACTTGCTGGAGTGCTGGGAGGAGCTCCTGGAAGGTGCTGCTGTGTGTAGTATACCACTGGAAGAAGGATTGGGAGAATTTTAGAGAGTGAGAAAGGTCTTCCAAGCCAGAGGTGTAGTGGAAGCAAGGTCAGGAAAGTGCTAATAGCTGGGGATACTTTTGAACCCAGCATAGGTGATGCCACAGCAACCAACACTCACTCCATACAGCCAGTGTTTCCATAGAAAAAGAAAGAGCTGCAGACTGCAAAGTCAGCACTATCTCTCTTTCTCCAGGCCTCAGACTTCTATAGCTGCAGATGACAAAACAAGCTTTACCTGGGGAAGGTGCCTCCAGCCCACACTAGTGTCTTACGTGCCAGTCTTCTCTACCAGGCACTTTAGCTAGTCAGTTACATAGGAGAACTACTTTTAAATTAAGTCGGGATCAACTAATTAAATTATGCTCAAAACTAATGTCAGTAAAAATGTTTTCTATTTTCAGTGCTAAAGATTGAACCCTTATGCATACTAGGCCAATGTTCTACCACAGAGCTACACCTAAAATCCTGTTCTTTAACAGATCATGTCATAAGCAGTTTGCTCTATACATTTTCCCCCTAAGACAACACATGCCATGGGGCTGGAGAGATGGCTCAGTGGTTAAGAGCTCTTGCTCATCTTGCTAGGGTTGTTCCCAGCACCCACATGGTGGCCCACAGTCCTCTGTAATTCCAGGCTGATCTGACACCCTCTTCTGGCCTCTTTGGGCACTGCATGTACATGGTTCATTTACATACACGCCTGCAAAATACATACACACAAAAGTAAATAACTCTTTTTTTAATGCCCCGCTCGATAACATTTTAAATTAATTTCTAGATAAAAAAGGGCCATCTACTATAGAATCATCACTGTGTTGATAGTGTCCATCTCTGCTAAGTAAACTAAGCCACTAGGCTTTCAACAAAACAAGACAGCATGCTCTGTCTTGTGTAGCTACACTGAAATCCTTCTCTAGCTCCACACCCTTATACCTATGCCGTGTCCCTCCACCTGAAGATCCCACAGTCACTTCCAATCCAGAAAGTTCAGAATCAGACTCATTAGTTCTACTCACTAACCCAAATACATTTATTCCTTACTGCTGTAAATGTTATAAAAGTCCACTAGTTGAGTGGAATTTACTCTTTGATGGTAATGTGGCCAGGGATCAGAGGAGAAGTTTGTGAGTTAGAGAGCCTCTTTCAGGATCTTTCTCTGGCTTCTCTGAACTAACATACTTAATTGATCTTAAGCATGTTAGTCTCACCAAGCCCCACTCTCCCATACAAAATGAAGCAATACCAATGCCTTGTTTATGTGGTTGTTTTCAACATCAAATATTATCAGAGCCCTGAAGTGTTATCTGACACTAAGCACTGGATTTGGGACTGGAGAAATGGCTCCGTGATCAAAAGAACTGGCAGAGGACCCCAGTTAGCTTCCCAGTATCCACATCAGATAGTTCACAGCTGTCTGTAACCCCAGCTCCAGCTCTGATGCCTCTGGCCTCCTCAGGCACCTGAACTCATTGCACATACCTCCTTCATCATACAATTAAAAATTAAAAATAAATAATAAAGGTAAGATGTATGATCCTCTGCATTGTGAGGTTCATATTGTGTTGCAGAATACTTCAAAAGTTGCTGCTAGCTGTCCCCAAAGACGTTCATATCCAAGGAAAATTTGATGTCATCCAGAGCCCAGCCTCCTCATTTGTTATTGTTCTCAGGAAATTGAAACTATCATATTCAACCTAAATGTATGAGCTAGCACTGCATTGCTCCAGTATCCAAACTTAACTCAGCCCACAGGTTCTGCAACCTTCCCTAATCCTGACCACATCTCTAGCCACATTGCCCTTAATTTTATCTCTCATTAGCTTACAGATCTCTGTTAAACTTCAAAACTGAAGTCTGTCCCAAGCCATTCCCTTCCCTGTAACTCTCATCTTCTCCCTGCTGGTCCGCAGTGTCTTATCATTACAGAAGCTTTCTCTGGATAGCCCAAGGCTAGCCCAGGTGCCCATATTGCCTTTTCTGGAGCACCGACGTCCTTCCTGTCAGGCTCTGAAGAGCCTCCATCCATATAGCTTGTCTTCCCCTCCGACAGCTGATCTCACCCAACAAGCTGAGCTGTCTACAAAACAAAGCCAGCTTTTTATGGCATCTTTATTATAACACTACCAATCTCCCTCCTGTAGAATTAGCAAGAAGTCAGTTATTCCCCAGGGCCCCTTCTTGGAAGTTCCAGAGAACCCCATCGTTGCTTACTATTGTTTGCTGCCCAGTCTTGTTTTCACAACAGCTGATTGGAGAACAAAACGTCAACCCCACTCTTCAAGGATGAGTTAGCTGGCTCCAGTAGGTTGGTCCTCGGCCAAGTCCATGAACCTGGGAGGTTTACAGTTATATAGACAGGAGAGCAAGCAGGAGGAGCGTTCAGATGAAACCAGCCACACCCTTTACCTAAGATGAGTGTGTGTGCCTCTATAGTTGACTCTTGGGTTCTACTCCAGAGGTTCTTTCCTCATACCAGCCTGTACCTATCCTGTCTTTGCCTCACTGATGTCAGATTGGACCATTTGTCTTCAAGTTTGTTGTAATAGTCAGTACCCAAGAACAATAGCTGTGTTTCATCTCCATTATCCTCTTTGCTGTTGTCTTTTCTACTGGAAATTTTTAAAGGCATGTTCTCTCTTTGTAGCCAGGCTGGCCTCATACTCATAAATTCTCCTGAGTTATTCTTTTGAATGCTGAGATTATAGATGTTCACCCTGCCAAGAGTGTTTATTGTTTTGCCTTTGAAAGTGATGGAGGAAGAATAGTGAAATTTTTCCCAGTTTTTGCATCTAAATCCTAGGGTAGAACTCAGTTCCTAATTTTTGCTACCAATGACCCCATGAGCTTGTCTTGACAAGTATTCTAATACTTTCCATGCATTTCATTCATTAATTCCACAAATACTTAGTGCATACTTGTCATTCACCAAGTATAATGGGAAATGTAGCTTACATTTTGTCTTTGGGAATGCCCTTGGAGAACATCTCAAAGAGAGAGACAGACATAGTCAGAACATTGAAGATGACAGGTACAGCAAGCAGCTGTGAGGCCTCAGGAAAAAAGAGATATGACTTATGAGCTTCAATGGACTAGAGTGAAGTCCACCTTCAAATTGGGAGCTCACACTTATGAGTCCTTATTTGAGACCTCTCTGCTTATATCCCCAGAACTAAATATACTAATGTTTATTCAGTAGCAGTAGTGATGTCGCTGTTCTCAAAGGTTAAACTCTGCCACACTTGGAAGTTCCTGGAGCAACCTAATTACTAATAAGGCCCCAGAAAGCCTTTCATGTATGCATTCAACAACTATTTTTATCAACTGCCCAGGGGCTGGGCTCTGAAGGTATAGTAGTAAATAACAGGTGGGATCCCTCTGCTTAGGGAACTGGCATTCTATCAAGGGAGATGGATATCTCACAGTTAATTCCCTTCCAACTGAGTAAGTACAGGGTGATTTGAAACTATGTGTTTCAAGGTCCAGTGAATTCTGGGGGTGGAGGATGGCGATAAGATGCCCCTTGGAGCAAATGTTTTGAAAGATGATTGGGGATTCTGAGAATGGGAAATTAATGTTGAGTGGTGAGGATCTCTTGTAGCCAAGCAAACAGCAACACAAACAAACCAGGGTAGAAAGACATAACCCTGTTAGGACCCGGGAGAGAAAGATAGATGGAGTGACTTAAGGCACACCTCAGATTTCATTTTGGGTAATTTTTCTAAGAGCAATGGGAAACTCCTACTGGTTTTTAAATAATTAGAAAGATTTATTTATATTATTTTATGTGTGTATGTTTCCCACTTGTATGAATGAACACCATATACATGCCTGCCCACAGAGGCCAGATGAGGGTGTCTGATGTCCTGGAAATGGAGTTATAGATGTTTGTAAGCCATCATGTGGACACGGGAACTGAACCAGGGTCTTCCGCAAAAGCAGCTTGTGCTTTTAACCTCCAAGCCAACTCTCTAGTCCCAGTAAGTATTTAGAGAAGGATCATAAAGTGAGATTTGTTTTGAAAAGATGGTCCTGGCATTAATGTGGAAGATGGATGAGGAGGCAGCCAAGGTGGGGAATAGATCCGCTGGAGATGCCGAAGTAATCCAGGGTGACATGAGGGAGACTCAGACCAGGGCAGCAGCTTTAGAGACATTCTCAGTGAAGGATTTGAGAAGCATTTGTAAGTAAAATTGGCAAGCCATGGCGAGGCAGTCAGTTGGAGTTTGGAGCCCATGGATGAATTTCTTCTGTGGGTGAATTTCCATCTTCTCTTTCCCATTGTAGGCATTTTTATATCATGGGACAAACAATAGTCATCTCTCCTGGACAGTGTACTCTCTAGCTGTTCTTAAGGACATGATTTTTTTATTCTTGGCCTTTATGTTTTTTTTTTTTCTTCCCTCACTGTCACAGAGTTAGGGGTCTATCCCATCCCAAGAAAAGGGACCTTGGAGACAGTACGCTTAGGTCTAAATGTTGAGAAACCCTGGTTCTAGAGCCAGCTTCTTGGTGAGCTCAAACAATACATGGATGGCAATTTACCAAAAATACTAGATATTACAAAAGGATTTTCTTATTGTTCCTTTATTTTCTACTAAAAACAAACATGCAGTACTGGGTGTGTAGTTTAGTAATAGAACAATTGCCTAGCATATTTCAGTCCCTGGGTTCAATCCCCAGGACTACAAAACTAACACAAGTGACCACATGCCTTTGTTTCAACCTTCTCTGAATGAAGTCTTCCTGCCTGCCTGCCTGCCCTTCCTTCCTTGCTTCTTTCCTTCCTCATTCTTTATTTCTCATTCTCTCTTTTACTCCAGAAAATATCGCAAAAAGTTCCTCTGGGAAAGAGCACCTGTGTTCCAGCCAGCATCACTGCCATTTCTTGGTAAGAGATACCCCGCTACTACATTGATCACTGGACCCTCAGCCCCACCTACACCTCCACTAGAAGGAGTATCCACCGGAGCTGTAACCCACCTGCACCTCAAGGGGTGACCACTTCTACCAGGAGGAGCATTCTCCGGGAGCTCTGCTCTACTTCTGCCTGAAGGAGCAGTCAACCGAGCCACAGCCCACAACTATACCAACTGGAGACAGGACTAGCTTAATCAGATTTAAAATGAGCCAGTTCTAAACTGGGAGAAAAGTGGGGGCAGCAGAAAATTGCTAGATAGAGACAACACAGGGCCATTGATTATCCAGACATCTTGATGCAGCAGAAGAAATTTTCCTGTAGAGGAAACTGAGTGGGTTTTTTTTTTTTTTTTTTTTTACAGTGGAGACAACAATTTCTAATGACCATACTTTCGGTTTTGAATGGGTGAATAAAAGAACAAATAGCAAGTAGTAGGTAGAGACAGCAATGGTCAGTAAAATTGTCATCACATCTGGAGTTTACAACACCTAGCAGAGATTACTGGAGTGCCCTGGTTGGGAGAGATAACAAAGGTGACATCTTGGGATATCAAATAGAAAGCAAATGAACTTTATCTCCATGGGTGAGCTTCTCATGGCTGAACATCTGTCTGGCTTGTCTTTCCCATTGCAGACACTTTTAGGTCATGGGTAAACAGTAATAACCTCTGTTGAAAATGCTTCACAAGCTAGATGTTTTAAAGAACCGAGTCTTAGGGCTTCTGTTACTGTGAAGAGACGCCATAGCCACAGCAAATCTTTTTTTTTTTTTTGGTTTGGTTTGGTTTTTCAAGACAGGGTTTCTTTGTGTAGCTTTGGAGCCTGTCCTGGAACTCGCTTTGTAGACCAAGCTGGCCTCGAACTCACAGAGATCCACCTGCCTCAGCCTCCTAAATGCTGGCAGCTCTTATAAAGAAAGCATTTCATTGGAGTGGCTTGATTACAGTTCCAGAGGTTTAGTCCCTACCACCTGGTGACCACGGCAACACATATAAGGATAACATTTAATTGGATGGCTTACATTTTCAGAGATTCAGCCCATTATCATCATGCTGGGACATGGTGGCATGCAGTCAGACATGGTGCTGGAGAAGGAGCTGCTACATGTCTACTTTCAGGCAACAGGAAATGGTCTGAGACACTGGGCATGACTTGAACATAAAGGAGACCTTAAAACTCACCTGCACTGTACACACTTCTTCAAACAAAGCCACACCTACTCAAATAAAGTTACACCTCTTACTAATGCCACTCCCTTTGGGGGACATTTTTTTCCAAACCACCATATGTATGTTGCAGGTAAGGAAATGTAAGCAACTTGATATCATGATAAAGAGCAAGAGAACAGATTTCAAACAAACCTGCTTTAAAAGACACAAGGCCAGAGAGACATACATGGTCTCCCGGAGAAGGGGAAGGGGAAATGATCTCCTAAGCAAATTGGGATCATTGGCAGGGGGTGGGGAGTGTTAGGGAAAAGAGGAGGGCAGAGATGCTGAGTCAGTGAAAGAATAGAGGAAAGAAAGAAAAGAGAGACCATAATAGAGGGAGCCAGTATAGGTTTTAAGAGAAATCTGGCACTAGGGAAATGTCTAGAGATCTACAAGGTGACTCCAACTAACAATCTACGCAATAGTGGAGAGACTACCTTAAATGCCCTTCCCCGATAATGAGATTGATGACTACCTTATATTGACGACTTCCATCTAGTAGCTGATGGAAGCAGAAGCAGACACCCACAGCTAAACACTGAGCCAAACTCCTGGAATCCAGTTGCAGAGAGGGAGAAGTGATGAGCAAAAGGGTCAAGCCAGGCTGGAGAAATCCATACAAACTGCTGACCTGAACAAGGGGAAGCTCATGGACTCCAGTCTGATAGCTGGGAAGCAAACCAGCATAAGACCAACTCAGATTCCCTGAATGTGGTGTTAGTTGGGAGGACTGGGCAGTCTACGGGGCCTCTGGTAGTGGATCAGTATTTATCCCTAGTATATGAATGAACTTTGGGAGCCCATCCACATAGAGGAATACTCTTTCAGCCTGGACTCATGAGGGAGGGCCTGGGCCCTGCTCCAAATGATATGGCAGACTTTGAAGACTCCCCATGGAAGGCCTCACCTTCCCTGGGGAGCAGAAAGAGGGTGGGATAAGGAGGGGGAACAGGGGAGGACAGGATGGTGTGGGAACTGGGAATGACATGTAAAACAAGCTTGTTTCTAATTTAAATAATTTAAAAAAAAAGACATAAGGCAATAGCCCTTGAACCCAAATGAACATCAGGGAGTAACAACCACTTCCTAGTCTATGTATCTGTGCCTGTAGGATTTGGAAAAGAGGATGTTTTGTGTCTGACCTTTGTCCTACCTTAACTATAGCAGTGACCTGAAAGCACACTTTCATCAGAAATATCTCATGTTCTTTTACAGAACTCTAACCTTCTAGGTATTTGCACATGTTCAGTCTTAGAAAGGAGATGCTATTGGTGGAGCATAAGAGCCTATTCCTGAGCTCCCTGCTGTAGGGAGATAAAGGCAGGAGGATTAAGAATTCAAGGCCAGGCTGAGTCTACAGGAAGATGATTCAAGAACCCAGGGAAGTATAATAACCAATTTATTAAAAGGTGCCATGAAAAGACAGATTCACAGATATAAAACGAAGCAGATACCACCGCTGACCCTGCTGTCTTCGTCCAGACATTCGGCCCAGGGGTGAAGGGCACCATCCACCCTGCCTCTCCTCTGCTTGGTCTCCCACCACTCCAAACGCTATTGAAAGCAAGAGTTCCTTCCCCCTCAGCTTATCAGTTGTCTCATAGAAGACAAGACAACACCCTAGGGCTGGCACCCCAAGGCTATGGGCTAAATGAGTTCCTACAACAGGAAGATCCGGTTCCCTCCCTAAAAAAGTCCCCCACAAAAAAGTAAAGGCAATCGACACACACACTTATGAGCAAACCTTAGCCACTGGCATCCAAGATTTGTTGGTAAATATTTTCCTGGTCTCCTTTTGGGAAGCCATTCTCAAATTTGTTTACCTGACTCCTCAAAGATCCTCAGGGGACTGGACTCCACCTGCCCATAGCAGTGACCAGCTTGAGGACACATTTATTGTGCTAACACAAAACATAAAATTTATCTTAATAAGCATTAATCTGTTGTCTAGATCTATGAATTTACCATTTTGATACAATAAACAAATGGAATCACACAATATATGCCTTAGACAAGGGAAGCCAAATCAAGCCTCAAGGCAGGGACCTGGAGGCAGAATCTGAAGCAGAGGCTGTGAAGGAATGCCGCTTATTAGCTTGCTTCCCGTGGCTCAATCAACATCCTTTCTCATATATTTGTGGACCACTTACCCAGGGACGACACTGTCCACATTGGACTGAACTCTCCTGTATCAAGAAAATACCCTACTCACTCCTGATGGAGACATTTTCTCAAATGAAGATACCTCTTCCTACATGAACCTAGCTTGTGCCGAGTTGACAAAAAACTGTCATACCCCTTTTTCAGATTTAAAAAAAAAAAAAATCCAGGGATTGTGTGAGTTATCTCCAGTCACACAGGTGGGTCCAGGTTCTTGAATATATAGTTTTTTAATCTTCCATGTGACTGCCTTGAACAGTCTTACCCATTCTTCACAGAAGATGGACTTCCTGTTTGGCATTACTAAAGCAATAGTTTCCAGTTGCCTTCAAAGTATTCATACTTATACCCATAGATAAGTGCAGCTCTCACCCCTCAAAAGAGAAGCTTCTTTTGGCAGCTGAAAGAGACAAGAGCAATTCACAACTGGTTAAAACGGCAGAGGAACAAAGGATGGGTAACCACGGGATCCCCAGTCCCACATGGGACATCTATAACACATCTAAGGCTCAGGGCAATCATGCAACTGGGGTGTATAAAAACCTGAGGACCAGGACTGCTGAATGGTAGTATCTTCTGGACAAGGAGGCTGTTCTCATGAACTTGCAACAACATGGCTGCCTGTGTAAGACCTGCAAAGGACCCATCAGCCAACCTGCCAACATGGATGGAGGAAAATCCCACAAGGCCCTAGCCCCAAAGGAAGAGCTACAGGCAGTCAGTAGCTGCTGAGAGAGGGAGAACCAGCTTTTTGTTTGTCTGTTGTTTTCTGTGCTGAGATCTCAATGCTAAATGGTTATCTCTAAATACATACACATAAGAATGACACTAATTAGATTCAGTGAGTTGTGCATATAAGACAAAAATAAATAAGAAGATAAGGTCATAAAGTCAGAAGGGGTGGTTAGGGGAGGGACAGAGGAAGAATTGAACAGTGGAGGGGAGGGTTAAACATTCAAATATGGTATAATCATGTATGAAATCCTCAAATTATAAAAAGGAAAATTAATAAAACAAAATGTATAGGAAAAAGAGAAACACAGCTCTCTGGTTGTCTTGCTAGTTGCCAAATATATCCTCTAACTAAAGAACAGTATACAAGGTATTTTTGTGATTAGATTTTGTCTGGACCAAAGGCCCCTCTGATTCCTTGACAGACAAATGGAGTTTCCTTCCTTGATTCCTATCCCTCTGCTTCAGGCTTCCTAAGTCCTGTCACAGACCTGAGACTCTGCCAGCATCTGACAATCCCCAGCCTATTATTTGGAGATGGTTCGGCTCACCTTCGGAATGAACCCTAGCAACTCCCAGGACAACTTTTAAGCTAGAAGAAAAGCATTCAGACTCTAGGTGATGGAAAGTTTATTTAGAGCCTGACAGGAAATCAGGTTGAGATCGTTGTGAGTCAGCTTTCAGCATCGTTAATGATTATTCTGGCTGGGAATTTTATTGGTCGGAAGAGAGTGTGCAAAAATCATTAAGGTAAGGTGTGGTTGCTTGTTAACCTAGGCTAACAAAACCCCTGTCCCAGGCAAGAGGCCAGGGCAGCATTTAAAGATGGCTACATGGCTGTGCCACTGTTTCAATATTTACCAGAGGCTCCAAGTGAGCGACGGTTTTGTCCCTGTTGTCTGGAGTGCAGAAAAGGAACTTCACAACTTCAACAAACAGCTTTGTCTGGCTTTGAGCCTCCATCTTTCCCACTGACCACTCATGACTCTATAAATCATTACAAATGAAGTAGCTAAGTAGAACCTCCATAGAGGAAGAAAGTCAAGGCATTTAAAACACCTTACTGCCATTATTTTTAATTATATGTAGATGTGTGTGGGCCTGTGAGGCAGGTAACCTCCCTGGAGCTGAAGTTTTGGACAGTTATGAGCCACACACCATGAGTATTAGGAACCAAACTCTGAAAGAGCAGCAAGTGCTGAACCACTGAGCCATCTCTCCAGGCCAAAAGAGGGAGGGGAATGAGACATCTCATTTTTTTGTAAACAGTATCCTGAAAAGAAACTGGGAAGTTGGGGCTGGAGAGATGGCTCAGAGGTTAAGAGGACTGGCTGCTCTTCCAGAGGTCCTGAGTTCAATTCCCAGCAACCACATGATGGCTCACAGCCATCTATATCGAGATCTGGTGACTTCTTCTGACGTGTAGGCAGAACATTATACATAATAAGTAAATCTTAAAAGTTAATAAATAAATTTCCTGAAGTTAGGCTCCAAAATAAAACAATTTAAAAAAAAAAAAAGAAACTGGGAAGTTGTGGCGGTTGGTGTTCTAGAATAAGCTAAAGTGCTGAAGTCCCATGACAGTTTCAGTAATGCTTCCAGGCTAGGCGATAGCCAGGTGCTGGATCCTAGTAGCATCATTAAGCAAACTTCCAAGCTTCAAAACAGAAGCTGCTTCTACTTCATCACAGCCTGGAGATTCACTCAGCTCCTCTGAAAGTGATACTGTTGTCTTGAGTGGTTAAAAAAAAAAGCCTCTCAGAGTTAGTTTCACCACTGAGACAGATGTCACTTCTTCCAGGTGGATGCTCACCTCAGGATCTGAAAGTCAGGGACTGTTCTTCAATTCTGACCTACAGCAAGTGAAATTGTCAATGTAAGACAGAAGCTTTAAGAAATCCGGTTCCTAAGTCACTTGGTAAGATAATAGTGGCATGTCCAGATGAGATTAATGTGGTGATATTATATTTATACTGTAACAAGTAAAGCTTGCACGAAGATCAGAAGGTAGAGCTAGCCACTAGTTAGCCATAGGGGTTTGGAGGTCTGTACAGACAGACAGGAAGTGATATGGCTGGGCAGAGAGAGAAAGTGATAAGGCAAGAGAAGACAGAAACTCACTCTCTTTTTTGGCTGGGAAATTGAGTAGGTGAGGTGGCTGTGGTTTTACTCCTTCATCTCTCTGATCTCTCAGCATTTCCCCCTATATCTGACTCCGGGCTTTTATTAGTAAGACCTATTAGAACTACATATTGGCATCCCACTTTGGGTACCACACATAGTTGAATGTTTTTCTCTGTCCTTTTGGTCCCCCTGGACCAGTTTCTCTCCAGCTTGTAGGTTCCCACAGCTGTTTATGAAATAATCAGTCAGAGGCTAATATTAAATATAATTTCTTGGCCAATGGCTCAGGCTTATTACTGGCTAGCTCTCTTTTTAAAATTAACTTATTTTTAATAATCTGTGTATCAGTATGTGCCAGTGGCTTATCAGTAATGTTCTGATATCTTCCTCCTTCAGTGATGGCTACATGACATATCTCCAACTCTAACTTCTTCCTCTCCATAACTCTGTTTGGATTTCCCACCTAGCTATATTCTGCCTGGCCATCATCCAAAACAGCTTTATTAATTAACCAGTAAAAGCAACACATATTCACAGAATACAGAAGGACATCCCATATCAGAATAACTCTCAGGCTAATTCATTTCTCAGTACAAACACTCAAACTCTGTTAGTCCACTTCTCTCTCTCTCTCTCTCTCTCTCTCTCTCTCTCTCTCTCTCTCTCTCTTTCTCTCCTCTCTTCCTTAGTCTCCATCTCCCTCCCTCTCCCTCCCTCCATCCATCTATCTATCTACCTATCTATCTCTATTTCTGTATATGTGTGAAGATGTATGTGAGTGTGTGTGTGTGTGTGTGTACATGTGGAGGGGAGAGACTGGGGTCAGGAATCATCCTTGATGGCTTTCAACCTTATATCTTGAGGCATGGTCCCTGTCTGCCCACAGAGAATTGGATTTGTGAATCATGTTCATATAGCATTACCTAGATCTGGAGATCTGAACTCTACAGACACATATATCTAAAGAACCATCTATCTACCCTACTCCATCATTTTTTAAAGTTAAGATGCAGGCAGAGCACCCAGGGAGACACAAACCCCAAGAAATACTACAAATTTTTACCACAGTCCCATACTTAGATGGTTGTTCTGAACAAAAGAAAAGAACAATGGTTCTCTCTGATGGTCATGACAGAAACTGCTGACAGAAACCAGTGCCTTGATTATTTGACTTTAGTGTAGCATGGCATTATAGCTCTCTAAAGCTGTAGTCAACAGAAGTGAGTTTCAGGTTGCTGGATTGACAATGTGAAGAAAGGAGTTTGGGCTTTTCAAGGGCAGGGTTGATGCTGCCTGTATGGCAAGTCTGACCAGCAGCACATTCCAGAGGTTATTTTCTTCAAGTGCCGGCTTGACTCTTCCAGCCTGTGAAATGAAGCAGGGGCTGCTCTTTCAGAAAATGTAAATATAATGTGTTTGGACTGAATCCACAACTCAGAGCTGGTATGGAATATTACTTTAACTATGTAAAGGTGTGTTACATTCGTTAATGCTGCAGAATATTACTTTAACTAACCATGTAAAGGTGTGTTACATTCGTTTATGCTGCATTTGTTTAACGATGTAAAGACATGTTATTTTTCAGCCTAAGGCACCTGTTTGGTCTAATAAAATGTGAATGGCCAATAACTAGGCAGAAGAGGGATAGGAAAGGCTGACAGGCAAAGAGAATAAGTAGGAGGAGGAATCCAGGCTTGAGAGAGAAGAGAATGAGGGAGGAAAAGAGGGTGATGCCCAGGGCCAGACAGAGAGACTCAGAGAAAGCTGTGAAAGTAGGATATGAATGAAAGAAAGGTAAAAAGCCCAGAAGCAAAACATAGATGAAGCAAAACAGGTTAAATTAAGTTGTAAGAGTTAGTGGGACAAACATCAGGCGGAGCATTCATAACTGATAATAAGTTTCCTCGTCATGATTTGGAGCTGGTCGGTGGCTCAAAGAAAGCCTGCTGCACAGAGCTGCCTTGACGTTGGATGATGGCAGCATTCTCAAAAATGCCTCTGCAATTGACTTGTGTTCACAAACAGATGGCCTCATGCAAACATTACCCCTCACCCTTCTTTTTCAAGAAAGGGTTTCTCTCTGTGTAGAAGCTGTTTTGGAACTCACACTGTAGACCGGGGTGACCTTGAATTCAGATCCACTTGTTGTTGCCTCCCAAGTGCTGGGATTAAAGGTGTGTACCACCACTACCTGGCACTTTTCTCTTTTTTAAAGAGACTATGATAACAGTGTCTCTTTGCAGTGTTGTGAGGTTTACAGTAAATGGCATACATACAAAAGCACTCAGACAACTTCTAGGTCCAGAGTCAATAAATACAAGAGAATGAGGCAACCATGTAGAAGAAATAAATCTTAAAAACCACACTGCCTTGGTTTTGCTCTCTCCTCCTTATTTCTGCAGAATGAGCCCCTGGTGAGGCCCCCAGAGACTGCTCCTTGGGCCTGTACTTTCTTACCATTGCCCCATTCCATTGCCAGGTAGTTCCCCTTCTGTCCTGAGGCAGTTAGGATCAGTGACGCTCCCAGCAAACAACTCAAGTTTATTTTGTAGTAGTGAAGAAGCAGACTACGGATTGTTGACACTATATTTGATATGAAGACTGAGAGTGGGGATGGCTCCCATGTCCCATTAAGTTCAATCCTAGCTCTTGGGAAATTAATTTATATATGCTGTGTTGATATACTCAGATATCCCAAGCTAAATTCATTTCTACAAGGTCATTTTCTCTTATACTGCCTCTTTTCTGACTTTCCATTAATAATAGTCTCCGCCTCTGCCTCTCCATCTCTCTCTCTTTCTCGAGTGTGTGTGTGTGTGTGTGTGTGTGTGTGTGTGTGTGTGTGTGTGTGTGTGATTATGGGGGTAAAGTGGGTGGTAAAAGAACAACCTTGGTGTCATTCTTCATGTGTCAGCCACATTTTTGTTTTTTGAGGCAACTTTTCTCACTGGCCTTTTCAAGTAGGCCCGGATGTCTGGCCAGTGAACCCTGCCTCCCCAGTGCTGGGATGACAAGGGCACACTCTATACCCAGCTTTTTAGACGTGACTTCTAGAGCTCAAACTCAGATCTTAGTGCTTAAAAGGCAAGCTCTTTACCAGCTGAGCTATCTGCAGAACCAGCATTACTGTTTCCTAACCCCACATGTTTGATATAGTCTCTGAGCCTTCCATCTTCCTTCCCCGGTGGTGAGGCATCACCCTCTCCTGTTAATGCACCATGGCCATGGAGACTAGTTAAAACCTTGGATTCCATTATCAAACTGCCTGAGTTTGATGTGTTGCTTCTCCATTTGCAGCCATGTGGCCATACTTAACCTACCTGTAAGTTCATTTCCTCATGTAGAATAGGGAAAATATCAGAATTAATAAACAAAGAACAATGGCCAGAAAATCAAGTTAGGTGGTGTTCAGTGTGGGGCTGGCACATACTTAAAATAAAATCTGTTGATGATTTTATTATTACAAATGCCTGGAATGAGTTCCTTCTTTTTTATTGCCACAGCTCTTTCAGCTGTTACTTTTAGTCTGGTTTATGTACACTGCTGCTAATTGTTCTGTTCTGTTCTGTTCTGTTCTGTTCTGTTTTTCGACTCTCCTCATCCCATCCTGTACTGTACTTCCTAAAACACCATGGAAGTCTCCAAATCAGAGTCCACAATGGTTCCCTCCTTACATCTGTGACTTCCATTCTGCATTTTTCCAAGCTTTTGAGAATTCACCCTGCCCAGAATCTGTCTGAATGTAGTGTGGTGATGGAGGACCCAGGCTCTGGAACTCTGTTTGCTAACTAAGTAACCTATGTGTCTGTCACTGTCACTTTGGTTAGTTCAGAAACTCTATCCAGAGTACTTTTATAATTCAAAGACATTTCCCACTCATTGCTGTCTTCCTAAGATGGGTTTTAAGCATAGAGGGAGCTTACATACCCTCATATGCACAGGAGCACAGTTCTCTGACTCCCCTTTGGTCTTGGATATCATGTGTCTGGTTTGATCCTGACATGTCCTGTGTTAGTTTCTGCTGAGACTTGGGCATCCCATTTTGTTCTGTGATTGTTGTATTGGATCCATCTTTCTTCCACCAAAGCCTATGATCCCCCTTTGCATCTTCCCTTGGCCTGACTCCAGGCTTCTGCTGGTCCACATATCTCAATACTTTCGTGATGCTCTCCTTTATTAAGGAACTTCTATTTCCTGTCACAGACCAGCTATGAAGTTCATGTCTTTATGTCCTTAGCAACTTCTAGTAGACTCTATCTTGGGCAGGCAAGATGATTCGACGGGCAAAAGGGTTTGCTGTGCACGCCTGATGACCTGAGTTCAATCCCTACAACTAATTCTGGAAGTTGAGAACCAAAGTTGTTTTCTGACATCCACATACTTGTGGCACACACACACACACACACACACACACACACACACACACACACACTCGCACCAAACTCATACATGCACACATAGACATCAAGCACATTGATGCAATAATAATTTTTTAAACCTCTGATTTCTTCTAGCTCTTAGACCATCTTTCCATACCAGCTTGTGTTCTTGTGGTTAGAGACCATACTTCCCCCCACAGACCCAACACAATATTAAATAGTCATTGAGTGCTGTATTGACTAAACTTTGGGGATAAAGCATTTGAGAGAGGCTGTATAGACTATCCCTCACATTGTGTTAAATATTATATTCACATTATCTTTTATAGTTCTCTCATCAGTTTATAATCATTGTTATTATTGTGTCCCTTTGGCAGATTTAGGAACTGTGAATTAAAGAGATTAAGTCATTTCCCCAAGAATCAAGTAGGAATCCAACCTAGGTCTATCTGACTCCAAGTCCCATGATTCAAACTATTCCTTTCACAGCTATCATTGTCTCAGCTATGCAGTGGGCATTTTTCAGTTCATTCTAGTTAGATCTTCAAGATGCACAAACATTGGTTGAGGCTGTAAGTAACTACACCTCACCCATGCTTCTTAAGTTTATATATTCACTTCTTTTTCTACCCAGGATAGCTGTACTTTCACTCATCACACATGAATATGTACAAACACACAGCTCACATGTGGAGGCCAGAGGACAATCTGTGAGAGTTGGTTCTCTCCCTCTACCATGTGAATGCTGGGGGTCATACAGCATAATCCAAGCTGGTTTTGAAATCTCTATTCTCCTTCTTTGGGCTGCTAAGGGCTAGGATTACAAATATGTGCTGGTATGCCTAGATCCACACTTAATTTCAGGGATTAAATTAAAAAGGAGCAGGGCATGGTGGTGCACACCTTTAATCCCAGCACTCAGAAGGCAGAGGCAAGCAGATCTCTGAATCTGAGGTTGACCTGAGTTCCAGGACTGCCAGGACTACACAAGAAAATCCTGTCTCAACAAACAAACAATCAAAACCCAATAACAACAACAAAAAAGAGCCATTTCTCCAAGAAAGAGGCAAATCAAAATTTAAATGATCAGGGCCTTCAAGACAACTATGAATAAAAGTGCTTGCCACCAGCCTGAGGACCCAAGTTTGATCCCCAGGGCCCACTCAATGGAAGCAAAGAACTGACACCCACAAGTTGTCCCCTGATTTCCACACATGTGCTGTGTCCTATGTACAAACTTGTACACACATACACACACACGCGTACACACACGTACACACACACACACGTACACACACAGGCACACACTTGCTGTGGAATAATCCCTTTGTACACTGTGAAAATGTGTTGCTGTGATTGGTTTAATAAACAAGCTTACTGGCCAATAGTTGAACAGAATATGGTTAGTCGAGAAAGCCAAACTGAGAATGCTGGGAAGGAGAGGATGACAGAGTCAGGACTTCGCCAGTCATATACAGAGCGAACAGGAGATAAATGTGTCATACTAATAAAGGTACTGCCACATGGCAGAGCGTAAATAAGGGATAGGGGTTAATTTGAAATATAAGAGCTATTAGTAATAACTATTACTATAAGAGCTATTGGCTGAGCATTTACAATTAATATAAGCCTGAATGACTATTTGAGAGCGGCTTCAGGACAGGAAAACTCCACCTATACACACTATCTTAAAATGAAATGTTGGGAAATGAGAGATCACCACCTGAAAACAAAAATATAGTGACCATGTTGGCCTCAAATTCACTCTGTAGCAGAGGTTAACTTTTAACTTCCAATCTTCCTGTCTCTATCTTCACTGCCTACATGCTGGAATGACAGATGTGTGCCACCACTCCAAGGTCTTATATGGTGCAGAAAATAGAATTTATGCTTTGTACATACTAGGCAAGCAATCTACCAACTGATCTGCATGCCCAGCCCAACAGTCTTTTCTTGTTATTATTTTGTTTTGAAACAGTCTTGCAAAGTTCCCCAGACTAATCTCAAATGTATAATCATTCTGCCTCAGTCTAGAGGTATAGCATGTACAATCATGCCAAAATATAATCTCTGCTTTAAACATTATAATTTACTATTAATTCATTACTGATTTTAGCTTAACTAAACCACATAACCATTCCTGCAATTAAAATTTTAGCACACTTATTGTACTATGCTCTAGTAATAAAAATATTGTATTTGTAAATTTGATAAATTGAGCTATGGACTCTACTTTGTTTGTTTGGTTTTTCAAGACAGAGTTTCTTTGTGTATCCTTGGCTGTCCTGGAACTCTTTCTGTAGTCCAGGCTGGCCTTGAACTCACAGAGATCTGCCTGCCTCTGCCTCCTGAGTGCTGGGATTAAAGGCATGTGCCACCATTGTCTAGCTGGATTCTCTGGATTCTACTTTTTTAATTGTGTATTTGGGGTAAGGACGAAAGGAGTTGGCTCATTTTTTCCTTACATATAAGTTAAGGCTCTAATTTACTCATAAATAAGAAAGATCATCTTGGCTAGTAGAGGTAGTAGATATAAATCTTAGATTGGAACTCTGATTAAAGCCTGAAAGTGTGAATAAACTAAGAAACGAGAAAGGCAGAGGGTTGTGCAATATCTTAAAACCATTATTACTACAATTTAGTAGCTTTGATCTTCTGGTTAGGTAGCAAATGACTTTGCACAGAAAAATGAGGACAAGTCTTTCTTCTGTTAAACTCATGTTGAGAGTTACATACCAGGTCATGCCCAGTGAAGCACCACAGCATTCTGGAAGCTCCTGCAAGTGCTCACAGGCATCTTTAATTGCATGTTCCTGGTCTTTCAGATTAGTTTTGTGGCCAAGTTAATTCATCTTATCTCAAAAGGATCTGGGGTAACCATAGACCAATTGTTAAGCAAAGAAGGCTGAGGATCAGCTGCAAATTGCAATCCAGGAGGTTTGGATCCAATCCATAAAGCTAGGAGTGGGCTGGTGAGATGGCTCAGAGGGTAAAGGCATTTGTTGCCAAGGGCTGATGACCTATCCAGCCCTTGGAACCCATATGGCAGAAGAAGAACCAACTGTTACAAGTTATACCCTGGCCTCCACACCATCTTATTCCTATGCGTGGGTGCACACCTCCATCCCCACCCACCCACACAAACAAATTAATAAATAAAGCTAGGAGTGACACCAGAAAGTCTAGCCCCCTTATTCAGGCTAAGAAAGTTGAATTTGAAAGAATTGGGCTTGGGACTTGAGGAGATGGTAAAGTACACGAAAAACCTAAGAAAGCCTGACCCTACTGTGCATATCTCTAACCCCAGTGCTCTTACAGTAAGGTGGTGGGGGGGGGGTGAAGGCAGAAGACTGAAAAAGATCATCAAAGAGATACCTGTGGGACAGATGCATGGGAACATATCTGATCCATCTTCCTAACCACTCGGAAGGATTAAAGCTGCAGAAAGATGACAGGTGGACTGACCTGGACCAGTAGGTCATTCCTCAGTGACAGAGTATTGAGTGATGGTCAGGAGGTGAGAAGTTAAACATAGGAAAGTTCGGCAGCAGGAAGTATTGGATAAGCTGACTACTTGCATGCCTTAGTACAGCACCTCATGTACTATTTCCAGGGGAGAAATAGGACAGAGCAGCGGAAAATGTCATACAATGGGACACAGTCAGCAGGGATAACCAAACAATGTTGCACAAAGGAAAAACAAGGTATTTCAAGAGCATTACAGGCCTAGCACACAGCAGCCTTGAGACTGACCGACAGATAAGTCTAGTCTCTTCTGGGGGAAAAGCCAAGTTCTCGAGGCCCTGGCCACCAGCCCCAGACTGGCCTTGCCAAGTCTGCTCTTGGGCAAGGACACAGAACTAGGTTCCTTTGGTTATTTCATTAGGGCCTCTACAAAAGTGTTGGTTTGCCCTGGCTTTCAACAGTGGACAAGTTGAAAACCTCAGAGGGAAGCTTAACCTCTGAAGAACATACCTAGGAACACGTGTGGGTCCTATCGTTTGTTTTCAAAGCTTCACAAATTTTGTCATCCTTGCACGGGACCCATCCCTCTCTTCTCTGTATCATTCCAATTTTAGCGCACGCGCTGCCAAAGCCAGCACTGAAGCAGTTGTTCTTAGACTTCTTAGGGGAAAAAAATATATTTGAGGCTTTGCCCGCTTGTGTGTCTGTGCCTAATGCCTTTGGAGGCCAGAGGAGGGTGTGGGGGAGGTCCCCTGGAACTGGTTGTGGGCCTCCATATGGATACTTCTACTTAAACCTGGGTCCTCAGTCCTCTTAACTGCTGAGCCACTTCTCCAGCCTCAAACCTTGTTTTCTTATTCTAATAGAGTATGCTGTTTTTTTTCCTTACTACTTTTATTCTGGTATGGAAGGAAAAATCATGAAAAGAGGAAAGACAATCACTAAAATTAATTCTCAAAATTATCCCAAAGCCTAATGGTAGAATTTTAAAACAAAATTACAAAAGAGAGGGAAAGAGAGAGAGAGAAGCAGAAGCTATCATCCAATTCTATTTCTCAGTGTGACCCTTCTCACCAACTGCTAGAGACGGCCATCTGTGGAACTAGCCCAGCACCTATGCTTAGCCAGTACATGCAGAGTGCTGCTCCAAAGTCATGAGGCAAATGCTCTGGTAAAACTGCTAAGTGTTCTAATTAAGAAGAGTTTATCTAAGCATGTTGCAAAAACACGGTTGAAGTTGGAAGGCATGCTAAATCTTATAATTACTTCCAGAAAACACAGGTTAGTTCTGTTGAAGGAACAAGCCTAAACCTAATTACTCATAATGAGCTTCCCAGCACTGTTCAAGAGAGTAGGCCCTGCTGCACTGCTTTGGCTCTGGTGCATGCCAGCCTTCTTGTGATGACCTCCCTGCACCTTCTTATGTGCACAGTAATGAAATTATAATGACTGATGACATACTAGCCCAATGGAATGGGCTTGTAGTCAGGACTCTGGTACTTACTATCTGCTCCACAGTTGAGAACACTAATTTCACAACATTCTCCTTTGACTTGCTCCTGAAAGCTGGAAGTAGACAGTGGTAAACTTACTTACAAACAAGAAACACACCAATCATGCTGCTGTCAATCATCTAGCACTTGACACACTGAGAGTCTTGCCAGATGTGGGCGGTCCTGTATTCCAAGACTCATGCCTGGCCATAATCAATGACTTTTCTAGAAAGGTTCATTATAAAGTCTCATGTTAGTTTAACATAAAGTTTGTGTTAAATTACAGGCCTACTTAGTTTTAATACTAACTACCCTTCACATCCATTTTCTGTGCCATCAACAAAAAACCTTTAGAGAAAAAGGACTCCATGTCATGAAGTTCATTAAGAAGTTGGTATTAGGGGGCTGGAGAAATGGCACAGAGGTTAAAAGCACTGGCTGTTCTTCCAAAGATCCTGAGTTCATTTCCCAGCAACCACATGGTGGCTCACAACCACCTGTAATGAGATCTTCTGCCCTCTTCTGGCCTGCAAGGATACATGCAGGCAGAATACTGTATACATACTAAATACATTTTTAAAAAAAAGTTGGTATTAATGGTTAATAAAAGACACTACCACAATCAGAATCACACTGGTCTAACAGTTCTATGAAGGCACCACCTCCTCGTTATGAAGATCATGTTATATACAACATACTTGACAGATTGTCTCACAATTTCAGAAATGCCATTAATTTATCCAAAACCCAGTAGAAACAGATGGATTATCACATCATTTTAGGGATAACTGAGAGGAATTTAATGCCTATAGATTATAAAGTACATTACAATCATAATATTTAATGTTTTTAAATTGTTACAAATTGCTAATTGCTACCTGTGGTGATTTGAATGAGAATAGGATCATGGATTTGAACCCTTGGTCCCCAGATGGTGGTGCTGTTTGGGGAAGTTTAGGAGGTGTGTCTTTGCTAAAGGAAATACAGCACAGGTGGGAATGGGTACAGTGGCTCGCAGTGGGGTGGGGTGGGGGTGGTGCTGTGCTTTGAGACCTTAAGGCCTCTCCTGTTTGCAGGTTGCTCTCTGCTTTGTGCTTATGGGAAAGGATATGAGTTCTTAACATTCTTGCTTCCAGCCACCATGCCATGACGAACTATTGTCTCTGAGACCAAAAACCCAAATAAACCCATCCTTCTGTAAGTTGCCTTGGTCATGGTGTTTCTTCACAGCAAAAGAAAGAAAAGTAACCAATATAGTAGTGGGGAATGCAGGTCAGCTCCAGCAAGGAGTCAGCACAACTCCTAGGTCTGAACAGGTTAGGGGAAAGAAACAATTCCTAAAGCCAGAAGCAATGCAGTATTAGCGCTCTGCCTAATCAGTTAAGGCCTGGGTAACATGACAGCAGCTATGGCCTTGACAGAAGGTACCATGTCAACCTGCAGACTGGCAGGGGAAGGGCCACAACTGCTGAGGCTCCACCCCTGCTCCTCCTCCTTCTTATAGTTCCTCTGACCTGTGGAACTCAACTGCAAACTAGGAGAGCTGTGACAACACTGCCTGGGGCTCAGAACAGTGATGGCTGACCATGAGAGAAACAGAAATTCTGGCAGGTACAAAATTAAGGCATTAAATGTCTGGCTTATTAACACTTACAAAACATTAGCAAAAAGGTGATCAAATGTGCAACTTTCGTTGTACTTTTTCTCATTGTTAAGCTAGTCCTGTGTTCAAACTGAAAGTTTAAGTCTTTAAACTGCAGTGTTCATTTCAGATTTACATACAGGTCAATGCTATATTCCTGATCTATATTCAACCTCGTATTCTTACCAAGGATCTGTGAGAAACTTTTTCAAAAATATAATCTAGGCCACAGACCAAGGTTTGGAAATTTTTTTACTTAGGTCTCAGGTTGTTGTGACTCAATAAATAGCTAAGGTCTGAAAATTGACAGAAACCCAATAAACTGGACACATGACGCTGAGGCTCCTAGGAAGTGGGAATATTCCTTGACTGTTTTATTTTTGTACCATCTCATTGTGGGTATTCATTTTAGTTACCTTTTTCGTGTTCTGTACTCAATAGTGTAGTAAGAAAGGATGTGTGTTGTGGGGGGGTGGCAATAGCTACAACCAAATTCATTCTTATACCAAGAGTCCAGTCTTTATTGCCCTGTACTTAAGGATGAAAGCTCTACTGCCACTATGTGGGGGTTGAAGTAAGTACCGAAGGAAAAGCAGTTCCCTCCACCTCCAGTGAGCAGGACCCGCTGCTCTTCAGGAAGCAGGACACTGCTGTGGTTGTGCAACATTAGCGGCCATGGCACCGATTTTGTGTCAAGCTGGCACTCAGAGCTCAACCCTGTTGTCAAATTGATAACAGTCACTCCGGGAACTGAAGAGGAATGAATCCAGACCCCTCCAACCAGAAGTAGCTTTCCATTAAATACATGCGCGGTGTGAGAGTACCTTGGGGTAATGGGGGGCTGGATAGCTATTGATTCCCAGAGGAATCCAGAGGGCATTGGTCTGAGAAAGAGTACAGAGCTCAATGGTTCTTCAGAAGCCCCAAGCCCTCCAGCGATAAGTGCTCCTCCTTGCCAACTGCAGGCACTATGGGAATGCCGACCCTCCGGGGCTGCCCCTTCTACTGGGATTCTGACCCAAGACATTGTCTCTACGTGAAGAAAATGACAGTCACTTAGTACAGGTTCTACCACACTTCGGCCACCATACACAAATAAGTATCTTTGATTCTGATAGTACACTTCCGTTGTTGAATGCCGCCAACGTGACATGGGACCTTCCTCCAAGGCAGCCTTTGTTACTGTTACATTCTGACTCTCAGGACAATTATCCTCACTTCCGTTTAAATTAAGTTGGAGAGCCCTGGAAGCTGGCCTTACTGGGGACAGTCTCCCTCCGAGAACCAGAATCTGAGTATCTGAAAGCTTTGTCATGGTGTGATAAAGGCGTCCATCCCACTGGCCTCCAGTCCCCAAAACACTTATTTGGCTGCCTTTCCATTCAGAGTCACAGGATCTCGAAAGCAAGTGAAACGTGCTCACTCGGCAGTGTCGCCCCTCTTGTTCTCCAAAGCCTCCTGCACTGAAAATGATGCCAGGGTTCAAGAGGACAGAAGTGTGGCCGTATCTCTTCAGGCTTGAGTGCTGGTTGTCACTAGAGACTACTCTGGCAGAAAAAAACCCTGAAGGTGAAGCAGGATCTATCCGAAAAGGTGCCTCTGGGGGTGGAAACACCAGAGTTTCCGACAGAATGTCTCCCCTAGATGCTGCCAGGATGAAATAGTGGGCACACTTCAGATGCCACTCCTCAAACTCATCAAAGGGCTCGAGGGTCTCGACCCGCCGACGCTCCTCGGCGGGGAGAAAGCGGCGATAGAACTCGTTCAGGTCCAGGGCGCTGCAGGCAGTCCAGCCAGCTTGAAGGAAGCGCTGCACCTGGGCCTCCACGTCGGGAAAGACCTCCAGGCCGTGCAGGGGAGAGTGCAGCCGCCGAAAGTGCTGCAACATGATTTGCCCGAAGGCGTCTCGCGGCTTCATCTGCTCATAGATTACGAAAAGGGCGTCGGGAAAACGCTGGGCGGCCCAGGCGATGAGGGCCGCGGCACCGGCGGGCTCCAGGTAGGTCAGCACCGCTTCGGCCAGGAGCAGCGTGGGTGAGGTGGCGTCCAGGCCCGCGCAGTCCAGGGCCTCGCCTAATCGCGGGAGCTCACGCAGGTCCGCGCCCAGGATGCGGTAGTCCGAGCTCTCAAAGCACAGAGGGGACGCTGAGTCCCCGATGTGGAAAGGGCCTGTGAGCGAGCACAGCTCCGGGATCTCCCTGATCCTCTCCGCCTTGCGCCGAGACACGTCCGGGAAGTCCACGTCCCAGACGGCAGCCCGGGCCAGGAGGCCCGCAGCCTTCAGTCGAAAGTACAGCGAGTCGGAGCCTGCACCCAAAGAGAGGATCTGTGCCCGGGTCGGGGCCGGGAGCGCGCCAGTGCGATGGAGGAAGGCGCGCACGCAGTGACGCACGGCGCGCGCGCGCACGTAATAGCCGCGGTGGATGAGCGGCGTGCGCCGTACGGGTCCCGGAGCCAGCAACGCCGCGAAGGCGTCGCGCACGTATCCGTGTGCAGCCAGCGATCGCTTGCTGAGGGCGCTGCTGTCGTTGGTGCTCTGGACCGATCCCGCCCGGCGCTCGCGGCTTCGCGAGCCCATGACCACTCCGCGAACCTCCACACAAAATACTCACTGGGCCGGTGCTCGTCCGCTTCCGGGTGCTGGTTGCGTCACTTCCGAGCAGAGCGCGCTTTACCAAAACCCGCGAGAGGCATTTTGATTTTTTTTTTTTTTTTCCGAATCACGTTTTCCCGCGAACACGCGCTCTGCTTAGGTGACAGCTAGAGTGTGAGGAGCTCGTGCCAGCTTTTCTATAGACATTTCGGCATGAGGGGAAAAGTCCTGTAGATTCTCGTATTTGAGAACATTTTTAGGCGAATCGGGTCCTGACAACCCGACTTCCTGCAAAGGACGAGCACCGCGGATCTTTAGCAGGCAAGAATAGATTGTTGTTTGCGCGAAAGTAATAGTTTCTTTCCGGGCGGTGGTGGCGCACGCCTTCAATGGGAGGCAGAGGGAAGCTAATCTTTGTGAATTCGAGGCCACCCTGGTCTACAGAGTTCCCGGACTGCCAGGGCTACACAGAAAAACCCTGTTTAGAAAAGAAAACAAACATAACAATATCTTCTTTATTGAATGTTCTCATTGCGAAGGAGAATTCATTTAAATCTTAAATTGGGTCATATGGAAAGTGACGAATGAGACCTTTACAGATATTTACTTGGAATTTAGACTCCTGCACCCATTCAAGTATTCACAGTTCTATGCTAGGTCTGCGGTGAGTTAAGTATTCACTCTGTCCAGCTATAAAATGACTTTCTCCTCCACTTCCAAAATTCTGCGATTCTTATGCGGTGTTGAGTATGTCTGCTGAAAATAGCTATTGAAAGAGATGCAATTATTCCCTGTGGCATGTTGAGTCCTCCCCCCCCCCCTTTCTAAAGAGAGTAACTCAGGTTGGAGTTTAAAATGAAGTTTCTAGATTGGGTGCCTGGGAGTTATCAGTAAGAAAGCACTCCGAGAGGCATGTAGAAACATTATCACTAATTAATTTTGTGTCTGGGCTGAATTAGGAACGGAAATTAGGATGATTTTAAGAATCCTTAACTCAGAGCAGTAGTACAAAACAACTAAGTGTGAGTTTTGGATTTTAGCTGATTGAAAAATGTTTTGGTGTTCAGAAGCTCATTAGTGATCTTAGGGGAGCAGTTTCTGTAGCAGGAGTGCAGGCTATATCGATGGAAGCATTAGTACCCAGAGGAGAGGAGACAGTAAGTTCAAGCCTCCACCCAGACACAGGATCTGGGCCCAAATCAGGTCCTGGACAGACCTAGCCCATTTAAGGAAGGTGTTGTTGCAGCATGAATGTGAAATAAAAAGTATTTTCTTGTGAAAGCAAATACATGCTACATGTGCACATTAACCTGACATTACCCAGTAGATAAGAAATGAAAGGAACAAATGGATAAGAAGTGGGATCCTGAGCTTTGACTAACTCTGAATTTTAATATACCTCTTACTAGCTTCAATACTTCTTATTTCTTGTTCATACTCTTAACTAGTCATTCCCCACTTCAGAAACACCTAAGATTAACTGGGGAAAGGGTGGGAAAACGTAGCAGTGCTGTTTCTTTGTTAGCATCTGAAAATATTTACATCCATTAATATAGGTGAATTTTGATCCCCAAACTACACATAAAGCAAGTCTTATTAAAACATGTGTGAGTAAAACAATCTGAAGAAAGTCCAGGACCTCAGAAGCTCTGATTAAGTATTGTCCAAGCCAAGAGTAAGAGTGAAGAGGAATCTTTGCCTCCTACTGAAAGGATGGAGGCAGAAGGACAGAAGTGGCCGCAGAAGACAGACTTTTACATGGAATTGCCAAAAGTGGTAAGAACTTCAGAATTCTTGTTACATAATAACTTTTACATTGTTTTCCACAAAAGAAAAGTAAATTTTATGGGTAAATACTAAATCAAGTAGCTTGCCTAGTACAAACTACAAACAACCAACGCCTGGTGTAGGACTGTGAATCTAATAGATACTTGGTTTTTTTTTTTTTTTTTTTTTTTTTTTACTAATAATATATTCTCTTGTTTTAGGAGCTTCATGCCCACCTGAATGGCTCCATTAGTTCCAATACCATGAAGAAATTAATAGCCAAGAAGCCACATCTTAAAGTTCATGATCACATGACCATGATTGACAAGGGAAAGAAAAGGACTTTAGAAGAGTGAGTTTGGGGAGGTCATGAGAATTTTTTGTGTGTCAGTATTTTAAAATTGTAATATGTAGGAATCAGATTTTAATACTTAAATAAGATAGACATCTGGCATGGAAAACACAGCCTAACATACAGCATTTTCCCAGCTGTCAGCATACTGATAGTATTTGTTAGGTTATACTATATTGAGCTGCTTCTTAAATTAGAAAATAATGGCATATAGATATATCCCTATTTGCTATTGCTGGAGGATTAGAGAATGGGAATTATTATTTCATACTTTGAAATATAAACAAATAATCTTATTTTTAGCTCTTAAATTGGCTTCCTAGATCAATGTAATTTTTAAAAAGAATCTATCCTGTAGTTCTTTGTAAGTCTAAATATGTACCTTAAATTAACCTAACATTTACTCATTAGTTCCTTGTAGGGAGTTGTTCTTGAGTAACAAGTTTTTGTTGGTTAAAGTGTATTTAAATGTTTTGTTCATTTGTAGATGTTTCCAGATGTTCCAAGTTATTCACCAGCTTACTACTAGTGCTGAAGATATTCTAATGGTGAGACATGGAAGGAATTTTAGAATAGTGAATTTTGAAGTAATGTACATCTCTCATTGCATAGGATCTTTTGGTTTCATTAGGATTCTGATGAAAATGTTTTTTTTTTTTTTTTTCCCTCCAAGTTTCTTTCCATTAATTTTTAAATTTTTGTAATGACAGTATAAGACATTGGCCTACAAGCTATTGTTAGGTCTGTTATTGTTTAAGAAGTGAGGAAGGGAGTAGAAGGGAAAAGGAGGGAATGAGTAAAGAACCAAGGTCAAACTTCTTTCATTGGATACGGAATCACATAGGCAGGAAAGCCTGGTCCTAGTTTTGAAATATTTGGGAGATGGCTCAGTGGTTAAGAGTACTGGCTGCTCTTCCAGAGGACACAGTTTTGATTCCCAGCACCTATGATGTGGTTCACAACTCTCTGTAACTTCAGTCCAGGGGATCTGACATCCTGAGGCCATTGCACACACATGGTGCACAGGCACGCAAGCAGGAAAAACATTTGTACACATAAAATAAAAATAAACCTTCAGAAAAGAAATATTTGACCTCAGATGGGCATTACGTTATTTTTCATTCCTTCCTCCCTCGCTTTTCCCCCTCTTCCTCTCTTTACTCTCCCTCCCTCTCTCCCCCTCTCCTTCCCTCTTCCCCTCCTCCTCTCCCCCTCCCCCTTTTCATATAGTTCAGACAGGTCCCATGCTTGGCTGTCCTCATACTCCCAGTCTTCCTGTCTTCACTTTTCAAGTGCTAGGATTACAGGTGTTCACCAGGCCATTAAGGAAAAATGTGACACATGCTTATAATTCAGCTTTCAAGGAGATCACAAATTCAAGGCCAGCCTGGACTGCCTAGCAAGACTGACACCCCACCCCCACCCTCCCCACCCCCATCCCTCTCTCTCTCTTTCTCTCTCCTCTCTCTCTCACACACACACCTGTCTCAAAAATTTAAAAAAATCAAAACAGAAATAAAAAAACAAAACAGAAAGTATGGTTAATATGCAGACTTAGTTTTTACATGGGAGTGAAGTCATGGGAACTGTTGCTGAACTACCATGGTTTACATTGGGGATGACATCCTACATCCTTTGCCAGTCAAGTTTAATAAGTGAAATCAAACTGTAGCTCTTGGCCGTTTTCACTGGAATTGTCAACATCGTGTACATTGCCTTTATTATCAGGTCACAAAAGATGTCATTAAAGAATTTGCAGATGACGGTGTCAAATACCTGGAGCTGAGGAGCACACCCAGAGGAGAACATGCTACTGGTAGAATTTAATTACTTCTCAGTGAATGTATTGTCCTGTTGCTGTATGTTCTGATCACTCAGCTGTTGCTGATTACTCAGCAACAACAACAAAATAATAATAATCTTACGATGTAGATTAGCTGAAAATGGCTTTTAAACAATGTATATGATGCTGCTAAATAAGTCCAGGGCCTTAATATATTGTAGGCAAGTGATGTACTTCTGAGCCACAGTGATGCTCATTGTGAAGTTAATCTTAAATCAGACATAGAAAGCCCATGTGGGCACTCTTTGATAAAGAAGGGGAAATACCACCTCTTTAATCTTCTAATCCTCCTCGTTTAGGGTTTTGTTTTGTTTTCTTCAAGAAAAGAACAACATGAGGAGATGCTCAGTTGGTAAAATACTTGTCTTGTAAGCATAAGGGTCAGAGTTCAAGACCCAGAAGCCATATAAAAAGACTGGGCACAGCGCTCTTACAATCTTAGCACTAGGGAGGTGTAGACTGGCAAATTCCTGGGGCTTGATAGGCAGGCAGCCAGTTAGCAGGTAGGTCCTTTGCTAGTGAGAATCTGTCTCAGAAAGCAAGGTGAAACACCTGAGGAGGAATAGCTAGGGTTGTCCTCCGGCCTCATCACAGATTTGCACATACACACAAAGGACATCACTTTTGCGTTGTCTCCAGTAAAGGCTGTTCTTGTTCCTGCACTTGTGAAATGATGTCACTTAAGTGGCTATACAGTACTATAATATTGCAGTCACTGAAATGTCAGGTATTCAGTGACTAATAGTATTAGGTTGGAAACAAGTTGTAAAGTGTTAAGCCCTTTGGGGACAGAGTTGAACTGGATATGGTTTGCATGAATTTCATAGAACCTTCCATAAGAGCTTTATCAGGCCAGGCATAGTGTCTCACACCTATAACACTCTGAAGGCAGAAATGAGAGAATAGTTTCTGCCTGTCCTTGGCTACATGGTCAGGATCTCAGGAGCAGGGGGATTTGTTTTGTTTTGTAATCTTGAGATGTTATATGTTACTATTGAGTTCCTCTTGACCTGAAGAGCCCTAGGTTATCTTACACTAAAACATGTATAGCCAGTTAAGAAGTATTTGAAACTATTAAAGTAAATGTTAAAATGGGAAAAGGAGATTCTTATCTCACAGTTTTAAACTAGAATCACTTTCAAGTTATAAAATATAGCATGTGCATACCTATGTGTGGGAACATATAACATAAAACACAAACAAACTAAGAAAAAAATATTCACAGCCAGATGTAGTGCACATACCTTTAATTCCAGCACTTGGGATGTGGAGGCAGGCATATCTCTCTGAGTTTGAGGCCAGCCCAGTCTGTATAGTGAGTTCTAGGCCAACCAGAACAACAAAAATCCTATCTCCCAAAAAAATGTCTGTTTGCAAAGACACTTCCAGGTGGAATTACCTAATGCAGTGTTAAATTACTGAACATATAAAGCTAGTGGCATTTCATCTGCTAAACATATATACAGTAGTAAATATACTGAAAGTTCTCAAAAGAGAGAGAGAGAGGGAGAGAGAGAGAGAGCATGACAAGTAAAAGGCAGTTTTAGAGTCTTTTCTGGAAGTCTTACAAGGCACCCCAGGGAAGACTTGAGCACTCTAAACTTGGAATGCCATTTCTGAGGCCATGGATGAGAGGCACATCCTAAGCAGAGTTCCTAGAAGAGGAGAAAAACATCCTGCTAAAGGAAAAATATTTTTATTTGCTTATTTGGCTGTTTTGAAACCAGGGACTGTGTAGCCTGTATTGACCTAAAACTTCAGATCTTCCTGCCTCAGCCCTCCAAATGCCAAGATTAAGGTAGCACCACCATGACTGGATCTTACTTATTTTTTAAGTTAAAAAGTTATTACTTTTGTATGAGGAATATGTCATAGCACACATGTGGAAGTCAGAGGACAAAGATTAATTTTCATTTGGGCTTCTATTGCTTGTCATTTTGGTCTTTTTATTTTCTGTCTTTTGTTACTTTTACCTTTGTTTATGAACATTTTTATAAAGCATTTATTATTCCTAAAGTTGCTTTTGTTTTTTTTTTCCCCCCTCAACTTTTTTTAAACTCTCTTTTTGGTTTTCCTGAAGTCCAGTCATTAACTGAAATAGCCTGTTGTGATAGCACATAATGGTAGGATATTCTGAAGAGGTCAGGAGGATGGTGAGTTTGAGGCTAGCCTGGGCCACATTTTTTGGGAATAAGAATGTGACTCGGTGGTAGAGCATTTGCCTAGCA
This sequence comes from Phodopus roborovskii, assembly GCF_943737965.1. Lineage (NCBI taxonomy): Eukaryota > Metazoa > Chordata > Mammalia > Rodentia > Cricetidae > Phodopus > Phodopus roborovskii. Next base: position 32,101,830 of record NW_026126416.1, on the reverse strand, counting down.
AACATGATGGCTTAAGTTCAGTCTCCAGGTCCACAGACAGCCAAAGAATACTAAACTTAAACATTTTGCCTTGGGGCCAGAGTGATGACTCAACACTTAAGAGCCCCTCTGTTCTTTAAAAGGACCAGTTTGGGACTCAGCACCCATATCAGGTGGCTCACCACAACCTGTAACTCCAGCTCCAGATCTGATGCCCTTTTCTGGCCTCTATAGGTACTCATACACATGTGAATATGTGTGCATATGTGCGTACACACACAGATAAAATATTGAAAAAAAGTTTCACTAAAGGCTACACTTCACTCACCTTTAACCAGGCCCTAGCACAGCATAGAGTGGTGCTGTTTGAAGGATGAAATAGATGATAATGTCTTTACATATGTTCCTCTGCACTCTTTCCAGGAATGACGAAGAAGATTTACGTGGAATCCATACTTGAAGGCATAAAACAATGCAAGCAAGAAAACTTAGATATTGATGTTAGGTAAGAAGATGGTGCATTAGTAATAGTTACCCTTTCAAAAAGCAGAATGTGAAGTTTTACTGTCTTGTAAAGGTGATGGATTTTGTAAAAATCAACTATTATCTGATTTTTACCTACAATAGAAAAAAAAAATAGAATCAAGAACCATATTGTTTAAGGTAAGAATACAATTCTGAATTTAGTCACCTCGAAGTAAAATTCTACTATTTTTGCTTAAGTTGAGTATGGTTTCTTGTTGCTATTAAGCTGAAGGGGACTTCTAATAGCTATCCACATAGTCCCACATGATGAGGCTGCTTGCTCTCTCTCCTACAGGCTAAGGCTGTCCATCTCAATGCCTTGCACTTACTGTCACTTACGCCTTCCACCATGTCCTTACACATCTACCTTCTTATTATTGAGGTCTCAACTTGGCTGTTATTTCCTTAGAGAGACCAGTCTGTCAGCATGTTCCTGGCACTCAAATCCCCTCCTTACCCGTGTTCCTCCATGTCATTAGTTTGTATTGTCATGAAGCATGCACATCTTTGACTGGAGTGTGTGTTCAGAGAGGCCAGAGTCTTGTCTTTGAGTCAACACTACATCTTCAATACTTTAAACAAAGCCAGCTTTTGTAGACAGAGTCAAGTAGCCCAGGCTGGCCTGGAACTTGCTATATAGACAAGGTTGTCCTTGAACTTCTGATCCTCCTGCCTTTACCTTTCAAATGCTTTGACTATGGGCATGTGTGTAATGAGTAGGGTTTTTCTGCCCGCCGCCTGGTCTTGTCCTGCTGCCGTGCCAGCCCCAAATAACACACAGAGACTCTGTATTTAATATTATGCTGTTGGCCAGGTGCTAGTTTCTTATCGGCTAGCTCTGTCTTAATTATTAACCCATTTCTATGTATTTCCACGTGGTCTTACCGAGAGCGGAGGAATGGCGGTTCTGTTCTCTCCAGACTCTCCATCTTGACTCCTCCTTCCTACTTCTTATTTCCTCCTTGTCTCCTAGTCCCTCCTATCTTCCTTTCCTATTGGCCAACAGTGCTTTATTCATTAACCAGTATGAGAAACATATACAGAATGACATCTCCCATCATCTCCTCTTTTCTGTCTAAATAAAAAGAAGGGTTTTAAGCTTAACATAGCAAAATATATAACACAACAGTTAGCAAATAAGAATCACAGTTAACAATATTTAGTCCATTAACATTTAGTAAGATTTGAAGAAAATGTTTCATCATCTATCTTTGTGAGTCTAAAGCCCTATATGTAACTTATCTTTAATCCTAACTAAGGAAAACTATAACCATAACTATCTGTCTTCAACTCCATCAAAGACCACAGAAGGATAATATATAAGCTCTAGAAATAACAGAGACATCTTGCCTTTTCAGTAACCTGAAGTTCTTCTGTAATCTTCTGTAATCTTCAGCCCATAGGCCATAGTGTGTCTGGCAGACTCTTCAGCAAAGTAGGAAACTTTAAACTGTCTTTTTTTATTGGCAGCTTGTCAGTCATTTTTCTCTGTGCCATGCAGACTGTCTGGCAGACTCTTCCATGAAGCAGGAACTCTGTAGCAATGTCCATCTTAAATCACCAGTCACTTTTCTGTGGGTCCTGCATGTCCAGTTTATACAGTATAAAGTTAAACAGTCCAGACAAGAGCAGTATCTTGTCCAAATGGCTAGTCTTGAAATATTGGAAACTCCATAACGAGTTTCTTCAATGTCCATCTTCCTTTCTGGTGTAGGTGGTATTGCCAAGAGCAATTATGTCTCACTGTCACGAAAACCCTAAACCATTTTAAATGCCATAGTCTGTAGGTCTTTGAAAGGTTTGAAGAATGCCTATCTATCTCAAATACATCTTCGTGTAACTTGAAAACCTAGCTAACTTAACTCTAAGTTTTGACTATCATAGGTAATTATCTATAATCTGTACTACATTATACATTTCTGAATGAACTATATAAACACAATACCTAAACAAAAGGAGAAATATACACATCACAAAATTGACCTTAAATTGTATCAATAAATGAAAATCCATTCCAAAACGAAGTATTTAATAAATGAAATCCATTCCAAAACAAAATATTCATATCTAAACATGTGCCATGATGCCTGGCTTTATCACCTATTTATTCTTGCCAAAAAATTAAATCTGATCTAATTAAGCTTCTAGACTAGATCCAATTAATCAGTTTATCAAAAATACAAGAGGAGGCTGGGTGGAGGTGGTGCACACCTTTAGTCCCAGTACTGGGGAGATAGAGACAAGTGAATCTCTGAGTTTTAGGCTACCCTGGTCTATAGAGTGAGTTCCAGGACAGGCTCCAAAGCTACACAGAGAAACCCCGTCTTGGAAGGAAGGAAGGAAGGGAGGAAGGAAGGAAGGAAGACAGGAAGACAGACAAGGGACATGTTCACATAAGGATGCAATCAACAGAATCCAGACTGTGGGATTCTTTGTAGGACAAACAAATAAATTACAAGGAAAGAGGTTGGATAGAAATGAGAACGGGAGAGAAGTGAATAGAAATAGATTAAAAGAGACTTAAGGGGTTTGGAAGGTAGCTCAGTTGGTAAAGCACTTGCCTAGCAAGTGTGAGGACATGAGTTCAAACTCCTAGAACCCCTATAAAAAGCCAGGTGTCCATGCTATAATCCTAGAGTTAGGAGGTGAAGACAAGCAGATCCCTGGAGCTTCACAGGCCGGCTAGCTTGGCCTACATGAGGAAGTGCAGGCCAATGGGAGACTGTCTCAGACAAAAGTTGGAAGATGCTTGAGGACTCCCACACCTGATTGTCCTCTGACCGTCACATGCTCAACACCCTGCCTGTACTTGCATTGCTTACCCATTCTCAGGTATTTTTGTAGTTCTAAGTTGCTCTTATTTTCTGGTAGCTTTGTGCTTAGAAGCATCAATGATAGTGGTTAAGTTCATGAGAAACTTCATGAGATAACATGTAGCCCTTTCTAAGATTAGTTGATTTTAAATTAGTGGAGGTTGTTTGGTTTGGTTTTTTTTTTTTTTTTTCCTGAGACAGGTCTCATGCATCCCAAACTGGCCTTAAACGCAGTTTGTAGCCCAGGATGACCTTCCTGCCTCCACCTTCCAGATAATCTGATTATAGGCACTTATGTTCCCATTCATGGCTTCAACTATGATCAGAGTATCTTCCTGCCAGGTTAGTATCAACTGTGTTTTATTTTTTGTTTTGTATTAAAGGTATTTGATGGCAATTGACAGAAGAGGTGGCCTGACAGTAGCCAGGGAGACTGTTGAACTGGCTAAAGAGTTCTTCCTCTCGACTGAGGATACGGTTCTTGGCCTTGACCTTAGTGGAGATCCTACTGTAAGTTACTGTATTTTATTTCTTAGTGGCAGAATCAGTCAGTGGGGTGAGGATTAGTCTGGAGCATCACGCATTAGGTCCAGCAGATACCTAATGAAGTCCTATTCTGCCCTAGATCACCAGAATATGTAGCATACTGCTTCTTAAGGGTTCTTGAACAAATACTGTAAAAATAAATTATAGATATTATTAGAAATGACCACTCTCTCCATTCTTCTAAAGATATTATACAACTAGTAACAGTCTCTGTACCTAGAAGTTAATTCCATTATGTATGATGGATAGATAGATAAGGGTGTTAAGATTGTAATTATACCCTAAAAGCCCCCCAGAAAGAAAGATTGCATCAGCTTACTGAGTGAAACATTCAAATAAGTCTTGATATTTGGGACCAAATAATTCTTTGCTGTGGATTATCTTGTGATTTTTGTCTATTTTTGTGAAGTTTGTTTTGTATGTGTTTGTGTGCGTGTGTGCTTATGTGCTTGTATTGTTGTTGCTTCCTAAATTAAATGAGTTCTCCATAATACTAAACATCAGTGTGAAATAAAAAATTTTGGCCTGTAATACTCAACTTGCTTATTGACCTGAGCTCACTGGTACTGGGCTTAAGATTCAAGGTCAGGGATTTTCATGGTGTAATCCTTAAAGTGTCCAGCACATTAAAGGCCCTCTATAAGCAAGAGGTTCAAATGAAACCAGTCTGCCACTATTTTATCTCTGATTGGGCAGAACACCAGATCCCTCATTTGCTCAGTATTATCATGCATGCTCATTTTATTTTCAAGATAGGACAAGCAAAAGACTTCTTGGAACCTCTTTTAGAAGCTAAAAAAGCAGGCTTGAAGTTGGCGTTGCATCTTGCAGAGGTAAATAATATTGTCATAGAGTGGAGAGGGCAGGTTATAATTTAAAAAAATAAAGTTGTTTGCAAATAACTAATAGAAATTGGCTGATCTTGGGGAAACATTTTTCTTTTCTTTCTTTCTTTCTTTTTTTCTTTTTTTTTTTTTTTTTTTTTTTGAGGCAGGGTCTCATGTAACCCAGGCTGGCCTGGCATTCACCTTGTAGCCAAGGATGTCCGTGAACTTCTGATCCTTCTGCACCTACCTCCCAAGTACTGGGGGGTTGGAGTCTGAAGAAGTTAATTTTTCACCCTTACCCCCACCATCTCAGATTGTGAACAGTGTTTTCAAAAATATTTATGTTTTTTGGCTAAAAATTTTATATACCTGAAGAAATTTCAAGTGTAAGGGATTATAGCACCAAAAGAAAGGATGTAAAGTCCTGCCAAGAGGTGATATTAAATTTGGTATATATACTTCTCTACTTGTTTTCTAATATGTGTGAACACATGTACACACACACATACACATATAGAATTAATGGGGTTTGTTTTATTGTGGAATTAAATTTTTCTTAGTGTTTACTTTTTATTTCTTTTGTTTTTCAAGACAGGTTTTTTTCTGTGTAGTTCCAGCTGTCCTGGAACTCACTCTGTAGACCAGGCAAGACTTGCACTCACAGAGATCTGCCTGCCTCTGCCCCCTGAGTGCTAGGATTTAAGTGGTGTGCCACCACCACCCGTCTAGCTTTTACTTCTTTATGTTCGTACTTCATGAGATTATTATTGGGCCATAAAGTATTGATAGATCTGAGGAGGTTTGAGAAGGTGTAAGTAATTTTGTTTTCTAAAAATGTTAGCATTCACTACTCAGGACAGATTACAATACCTCAGTTGCTGGCAGAGGCCAGTGATTCCCTCTTCTCACTTTTCTGAAGGTTCCAGATAAGAAAAAAGAAACACAAACCCTGCTAGACCTGCTTCCTGACAGGATTGGACACGGGACATTCCTCAACTCCCCCGAGGGAGGATCCCTGGGTCAGGTGGATTTTGTGAGGCAACACCGGATACCTCTAGGTAAGACTTAGAATTTCATATGGCCCAGACAACCCTCTTGCCCTTCTTCCTCCAGGACCCAGCTGCAAAATTTATGTGGAAAAGTACTGTTCTAAAATTCAGATATTTACAAATTAAGACACAGGGTGTGTGTGTGCTTTCTGGGTCTCATTTAAGTGCTGAAAGTTTTAGCTTCTATTAGAAGGTAAGTTTTACGGTGGCAGGGCTCTCTGTCTCTTATTCTGACTGTGTCCATCTTCTTTACTGACTGCTACAGCCCCTAGTGCTGGGAACTCAGTCTGTTGTTGTTTGTTTGCATGAAAAATAAAAGTCATGTAGAATTTTGAAGATGACTATAATAAAATTAACGCACGGGTTCCCAGGTAGAGATGTATACTGCCAGCCATAATGACCTGAGTTATATTTGGGTGACTCACAGAGTCCTCTCTCTCTCTCTCTCTCTCTCTCTCTCTCTCTCTCTCTCTCTCTCTCTCTCCCTCCCTCCCTCCCTCTCTCCCTCCCTCCTTCCTTCCTTCCCTCCCTCCCTCCCTCAACATGTAAATGTATAACATTTACTTAAAAACTAAGAATTAGAGCCAGGCATGGTCTATATTCCTACCTTGTGGGAGACAGGAGGGTTACTAGTTTTAAGACTAGCTTAGGTTATTCAGAGAAACCTGTCTTAAAAAATTAGGAAAATTGGGGTAGAGGGATGATTCAGCAGTTAAGAGCAATGGGTGTTCTTCTAGAAGACTGGGGTTCAATACCTAGAACTCGCATGGATGCTCACAACTGTGCCTAACTTCAGTTCCAGTGGATTTGACATTGCCTTCTGTCTTCTGGCCTTCTTCCTCGGGCATAGGTAAACTGTAAAATGTAGTTGGTTTTTTTGTTTTTGTTTTTGTTTTTTTACTCTTTGGAGGCCTACCGCACAGCTCCCAAATAAATGAACAGAGACTTGTCCTTGCTTCTGAATGTTGGACCTTAGCTTGGCTTTTTTCTAGCCAGCTTTTCTAACTTAAATAATTCTGTTTCTCTTTTTAATTATGTTTTGCCTTTGGGCTTTTTAACCTGTCTTTAATCTGTCTTTCTTTCCTTCTTACTCCGTGCCTGGCTGTGTGGCTGGGTGGCTGTGTGGCTGGGTGGATAGCCCCTGGTGTCTTTCCCTCTTCTCCTTTCTCACTCCTCCTCACTCTCTTCCCTAGATTTCACCTCCTGTTTATTCTCTCTGCCTTCCAGCCCCGCCTGTTTCTCTCTGCTGCCTAGATATTGGTCATTCAGCTCTTTATTAGACCATTCAGGTGTTTCAGGCAGGCAAAGTAACACAGAGTTATTAAACAAATGCAACATAAAAGAATGTAACATAACTTTGCTTCATTAAACAAATATTCCACAGTATAAATGAATGTAACACATCTTTAATATTTTACAACAGTATAAAAGTAGCACATAGACATACACAGGCAAAATATCCATACACATAAAATAAAAATTAAGAAACGTGTTTAAAAATTAGGGAAATTGTAAATCCATTTTACATCCTGACTGACCATTGCACACTTGATTGTGACTATGCTTATGAGTTGTCGTTACACCATTTGCTGAGAATGGAGCAGTAAACTAAGTAGACAGTTTCTTCCTTAAGGAGCTCATCAGAAGGCAACAAATACATCCCAAAAAACCAATATTAGGCCAGGCATGATAGTGCACACGTTTAATCTCAGCACTGCAGAGGCAGAGGAAAGGAAGGTGGATCTCTGAGTTCAAGGCCAGCCTAGTATACATAGTAAGTTCCAGGCCAGTCAGGGCTAGTGTGACCTTGTCTTAAAGCAACATCAATGGGTGTGATGATCTGTGAAGAAATGTACAGGCTCATTATATTCCAGGCCTGTAGTCTTTCATCTTGGTAAAGCAGGGGAAGCCCATCATTGTGAAGAAAGCAGTAGCTCCTTGCCTGGTACAGCTGCTATCACAGCACTGACAGGTGTATGTACAAATACATCTGAATTGCAGTTTGTGTGTAGTGGTGGAAGTGAGTGCGGAGCCTGGCACCTGCAGACAGGCACTCTTCTGCTAAGCCAGATGGGACTCATCTCCCATGACACATAGTGAGCAGTACATTCTGTGGAACAATGAAACTGCTTACATCACGAGTCTGGAGAGTATTCTTGTTAGTCTGCTTGGTACTCAATGAAGAAATTCACTTACTTGCTTTTAATAGAAGGATTTTCCCCTTTCATTTAGAACTTTGTTTGACCTCGAACATCAAAAGCCAGACAGTTCCCTCTTACGACCAGCATCACTTTGGATTCTGGTACAGCATTGCTCATCCTTCTGTGATCTGTGTAAGAAGTATTCTATTCCTGCTCTTTTTTAGTTGCTACATTGAACTAAGTCATATGTTTATTATCTTGCCTACTACCTTGAGTTCCTGAAGAAAATGCCCAGAAGGAGATGGGGAAGCTACAAAGGCTTCAGGTGATGACTGCTTTGGTTATGAGAAGCAGTAAGCCAGTGTCTGGGAGAAAATGTTGGTGCCCAGTACCCCTTCCAGTAGGACCCTGCTTTATTTGATTTGAAATGAGTCCTGGGCATGGATATGCTTTAAAGCTCTTTATGTGCTTGTAATGTGCGCCAGGGTTAAAGTACTGTTTTCTTTTCCTTTTTTTTTTTTTTTTTAAGTATAAACAAATTTGTTACAGATGTGCATTTGCAAGTTCCTTTTCACTGTTTAAAAAAGCATGGGAAAATAGGTTCTGAACAAAAAAAGTTAATTTTTGGCAGAGCGGTAGTGTTGCACCCCCTTAATCCCAGTGTGTCAAGGCATAACTAGGTGGATCTCTGAGTTCTAGGACAGGCTACAAAGCTACACAGAGAAACTCTGTCTCAAAAAAGTTAATTTTTACAAAGCACTTGTTTATTTTGAACTGTTCTTGTTTACATTGGCAGACTGATGATAAGGGTGTTTTTGCGACATACCTTTCTCAAGAATATCAGCTGGCAGCGGAAACATTTAATTTGACCCCATCTCAGGTGTGGGATCTGTCTTACGAATCCATCAGTTACATCTTCGCTTCTGACAATACCATATCTGAACTGAGAAAGAGATGGAATCACCTGAAGCCCAAAGTGTTACACTTTTGAGCTGTGATGAGGTGATTGTATGTTATAGCCAAGACCTCCTGCCACTTCCCACTCAGTGGACTGTCCACTACTTCCTTTGAAGCTCAGTACCAAGTGTATGTGGGGTCTTAACACCAGCACCTTACATATGGCAAGTTCTCAGTGATATCTCAGACTGAGAGCCTTGGGGCCTTGCGTGTTTTACCTCCATGATATTTGCTGGAGGACTGGAGGGCCACAAAACTAAATTCATCACTCCACTATTGACTTTCTTTTTAAATTAGCACTCCCTCTCCATTAGTGATCATAAGACTTCTGAGAAGTTGAAGGTGTTTGTTTTCAGGAAGACCTCTATGTTTTGTTAGCTTTAATTAGAATCCCTCCATTTCCTTTAACCCTTTCAAGTATTATTTCCCAAGACTATTGATGCCAGGCCACATTGCACACTGAAACCATTTGTGTGGGTGCCTAGTTGTCAGGTGACTCTAGTGACAATGCTAGAACCTGACTTTCCCTTCTCATAATATCTTTAGAAATACATAAAGGGAATTACAGTAATTACTTCAGTTTAACAGAAAGGAAAGAATTGCTGGTTAGAATTGAGAAAGACATAAAGCTGGAACTTTGGTTTTAAAATTAGCTTCTATTTAGCTTTCTTTGTGGAAGCTGCCAGGACTTCCACATTACCAGGACAGAGTTAAAAGATGTTTCTAGTAATGGTGACATTGTGGCTTCTAGGACTCTTATATCTCCTATAATCTCATACCCACATGATGGTCCATAGGCACAGGCTTACATAAACACACATACCATGGCCACTTTCACTAAAGACAAGGGACAGCTGAGATTGGCTCTGCATAGTAAGAAAAAGATTTTTAACAGATGACAAATGTCCTGGTTAGTATTTTCAACTTGACACAAGCTAGAGCCATTTGGGAAGAAGGACACTCAACTGAGAAAATGTTCCCACCAGATTGGCCTAATCAGTGCTTAATCAGTTGGTTTGCACATCCCCGAAAGTAATGCCACCCCAGGCAGGTGGCTCTGGGTGGAATAAGAAAGGAAATTGAGCAAGCCACAAGGGTCAAGCCAGTAGGTAGCATTCCTCCATTGCTCAGCTCCAGTTTCTGCCTCAACTTTCTAGGATGATGGATACAAATTATAAGAGAAAATAAAACCCTTTCTTCCTCACTTCACTTTTGGTTATGGTGTTTTATCACAGCATTAAAAACCCTAAAACAGTAATGATGGGAGATGTCATTCTGTATATGTTTCTCATACTGGTTAATGACTAAAGCACTGTTGGCCAATAGGAAAGGAAGATAGGAGGGACTAGGAGACAAGGAGGAAATAGGAAGTAGGAAGGAGGAGTCAAGATGGAGAATCTGGAGAGAATAGGACCGCCAGCCGCCTCTCACTGTTAAGACCACATGGAAATACATAGAAATGGGTTAATACTTAAGACAGAGCTAGCCTATAAGAAACAAGTAACTGGCCAACAGAATTATATCTAATACAGAGTCTCAGTGTGTTATTTGGGGCTGCAGCGGGAGGGAAAACCCATACTCATTACACAGTAATGTATGCTTGAATTGCTGCTTTCCTTCTTATCACACGTTTTCCCTGATCTCAGAGAAGAAACCTGATGACACCCTTAATTCAATTACTAAGGTTGAGATTTCTGTGTGTCTTTCTTTTAGGATACACAATAGAGGGAAATACTTAAACTTTTAAAGTTCTTAGATATGTGTTTTATAACCTCACATTTCTAACTATCCAGTTATACAGATTTTTTTAAAATCCATAAAATGTAATATTTTCCCCCAACATATTTTTATTGATTATTTGGGAGTTTCACATAACATACCTGTCTCCTAGATCCACCCCAGCTCCCTTTTGACCTCCCCCAAAGAAAAGGAAAATTAAATATCAAGTCCGATTTGTGTTGCCCATATACTACTCACTGAAACATGGTCAAACTCCCAGTGGCCAACCTTTTAAAGAAAACTAAGTCCTTCCCTACCCCACCTCTGTCAGAAGCCATCAGCTGTGAAAAGCTGTATGTACTTCAGAATCTCTATCACAGTTTTTAAGAGTTCTTTTCAGTGCTTCCTGTCTAGACTGGGGTGTGGGGAGGAAAAGGTCACAGAAACCTTCTGTGTCTCATTCTCAACTGAACCTGTAGTCATCGATTCCACTACAAAAGAAGCTTCCTTGTGGAAGCTTCACCCCAGCCCCTGGCATCCATACCCAAAGAGTCTGGGATGTTACCGTGGAGGTTCCACCCAAGTCCCATCTCCTATCTCTCCAAACCCTGCTGCATCTCAGAAAGCCTGCCAAATGATGACCCCTCCCCGAGAGATGCTCAAAACCATTCCTGTAGTGAGAACAGGAGAGCATCTGGTAAAACTTGCTGGTGTTCATCTGTCTAGGTTTTAAGTTATTTCTCCCTAAATAAACAGGTAAATCTGTCTCCCTTTCCTGTATCCCATCTGGGAGCGTTAAATATGTGCTTTTTCTAATTCAGTTGGGTCTGATTTGGATTGCTGCATTGGTAGAGAGGCTTATCAGGGTGTAGAAACTTTTCACCTTGCCCATTAGTCTGCAAGGACTCCTGTAGTAACACACATGACAGACACCATTATAGACCTTGGTAGCAATATAGGCTTAGGACATCAACACGGACTCATGGTAATCTCTTCTTTACTGTGCTGCGGAATTGAATACAGGGCCTTACACATGCTAGGCAAGCACTTTCCCACCAAGCTTCATCTTCACCCTCAATGTAGGTGTTGTATACCCTTTAAAAGTGTTATAGAATAAAAATTGACATAAAATTAACTATGTTTAATGTTCAATGGGAAAGTAGTTGATAGTGCTAAGGAAACATGATGAGTAGACATGTCACTATCATGTCTACTAAAGGCTGTAGTCATTAAAGGGTTAGAGGCCCAAATGTCTTGTTTTCCATAGTGCTTTCTCTTAGGCTTACTTTTGTTTCTGTCCACCCTTGGCAATGGCAGACTAGGAAGTATTTGTGAGATAGTTTGAGATGAACTGGGTCTTCCTCTAGTAATAAGAGTTCACCTTGTTCCTTTTATAATGTCTCCACATTTGGAAGTTAAAGGGTCCTGTGTAATTTAAAACCTGACTCATTTTTCTTGCCCAGTCATCTTGATGTGATTGTAATTTGTTCCTTTGCCTACAGTGTAAAAATTCAGGCAGGTAACATAACAAGAAGGGGGGAAAATCAGGGAATTTATTTTCCGACCATCTACAATTTGATCATAAGAACTTATGACCAAGGTAATACTTTTACATAATTTTCTTATATAAAATTCACACCGAAACACCTGATGAAACAGAGAGCTTTATAGACATAACTTTTATTAACATGATCCCTGAGAGGCAGACTTGGATGTAAACATTATTCTGCTTTACAGGAAGAGAAACAGCAGTTTAACATGCAAGACATTTGGAGCCATGTTTGTTAACACCCTAATGCCTTTTCCACAGTTCTATACACAGATTAATACTAATGCCAATAATCCCCACTTTCCTTGATATTGCAGCTCACTTCCAAAGCCATCTCAGATCCGAAGGCCCTGATTTAGACAGGGGTTTCTTGTACCTTCCTGCTTGCTTAGGCAGCATAATTGAGATACCATTTTCCCTTAATTGTTAATGTTAGTTCTTTTAGGATTCCTTAATACCAGAACCTTAGTTAATTATCCATCCTAATAAATTTTTGAAGTCTTATCTCCTTACTACTACCTCAGATCTTAATCTAGCCATGGATATCTAATAAAAGTAAAATGTGAAAGTTAAATATTCCAGGTCTTGGCCATCTGACCATGGCCATCTTTTCTCTGACCTGCTCATCAAAAGTATCTTCAATGGATACTAATTTCTGGTGTTCGTTCCTGAGCCAAGCTGCTACCCTGTCCTCAGTAAGCATGGCACAGTATACTTCAGGGTCTCCCTGTAATACTCCATCTCTGCTGTCCTTTGCTTTCATGTTTTCCCACATCTTACCCACCTAGAACAACTAGTTTTGCAAAGTATCTCACTATAATTTATCTAGTTACTTTTTTCCTTTGAATGTTACTGTTTCCTGAGCAAGTTATGTTAAAACTAACATCTAGTGTAGTAACACTATTTAACTAAATTTCTTTAAAACAGTTAGAGCCTGTCATGGTAGGGTGATAAAACTTTGAAGATTGAGGCAGTCAAATCTCTTAAGTTCAGGGCCAGTGTAATCTCCATAGTGAGTTCCAGGTCAGCCAGTAGTACATAGTGAGACCCTATCTTTAAAAAGTAAATTTGTGGTTATCTGTCCATGTACTATCTGTTTTCCAGTATAAGAACATGGGTAAGACTGTTTTACTTGTGTTGTACAGTGCTTACCATAAGTCTATGAATATGTGGAAATTGATTCAAACCACCTAATTTTGAAAACCCATCATCAGCCTTGGGGTTGGGGCGCACGCCTCTAATCCCAGCACTCAGAGGCAGAGGCAGGTGGATCTCTGAGTTCAAGGCTAGCCTGGTCTACAGAGTGAGTTCCAGGACAGCTAGGACTGTTTCACAGAGAAACCCTGTCTTTAAAAAAACAAAACAAGCAAACAAAAAAGAAGACCATAATTACTTTTGTATTTAAATAGATACTTTTATTTGTATAGTTGAGTGAGTTTGTGTGTGTGCTAGCTCCACCATCCTCCATGTCATTTAGGGTAAACCTATATATGGGAATGTGGCAGTGGTTCTGCTCCTTGCAATTAGTATTGAGCACCCATAGGCTACTATATATGTACACACACACACACACACACACACACACACACACACACACACACATGTATATGGAGTGTAAGAAAAATAGACAGTTCCTGTTGGTAGCTTTAAGTGCTTTTTCGGTCACCGCATCCATCTAATTTGCTCTTTTGACTTCTAGTTCATAAGGGACAGATGAAATTTAGATGAAGAGGAGGAAAGGAGAAAAAAGAAAAGAAAAATCAAACAAGTGCTATAAATGCAGTATATTCTATTACGACCCTTATACAATCTAGAAGAAACTAAGAAATCCAGTGTTTATAGAAGGCTTACAGTGTTTCCTTGATTCACCCACTTTCTCTCTTTGTGTGTTACTCAGGATTGAACCCAGGGCCTTGTGCATACTAGGCAAGTGCTCTACCACTGAGCTACATCCTAGCCCCATATTCTTGGAAAAAGATAGAACCAAGATGGACTTTAAACTCTCCTTAAAGATAAATGAAGAGTATCCACAAGTGTAAGTGAGCAGGATGGCCCAGTTAGTGAGCATTCCACAACTTGTTTAGCAAAGTGCTGAGATGAGTTTTCCCATTGAAGTGCTCTGTATGACAGGAGGAGTGGAAGATGTGAGCCACAGGATATACTATGTCCCCTCAAAGGGAACAACACAGGCACCGAGAGGGAAAGACGTTATTACCATCAGTTTAGACACAAATCTACTTTTCATCTTAAAACCACTGACATTTGACTCAGCTACATTTGGGAAGCATAGGAACAAACAATGGCAAAAATCCTGAGAAGTGCCTCCTAAGCCAGCTGAGCACAGAACAGGAGAGGACTTTCACACAATGCATTTACTGAGGCCTTTCCTCAGGAGCTTACTTAGACATTGACTGTGACAGCAGCTTTCCTCGTGTATGGATCTCTCGGTGTTTATTAAGGGCAGAGCTCTTACTGAAGCACTTGCCACAGTCATGGCACTCATATGGTTTCTCTCCTGTGTGGGTTCTGTGATGTGCACGCAAGTCAGAACTCTTACTAAAACTCTTACCACAGTCAGGACACACATGGGGTCTCTCTCCTGTGTGTATCCTCCTATGTGCATTGAAATGAGAACTGTTATTGAAGCTTTTTCCACACTCTGCACACTGGTAAGGCTTTTCTCCTGTGTGGGTTCTCTGGTGAATTATAAGGCTTGAGCTCTGATTGAAGCGTTTCCCACATTCACCACACTGATAAGGCTTTTCACCCGTGTGGATTCTCCGATGGGTAATGAAATTGGAACTGTCACGGAAACCCTTTCCACAGTCAAGACACTTATAAGGTTTTTCTCCAGTATGGATTCTTTGGTGTCTGATGAGGCGTGCACTCCGACTGAAGCTTTTCCCACAGTCAGCACATTTATATGGACTCTCTGCCTGATGGGATACCTGATACAGGAGATGGGAGTTTGGGCCAAAGCTTTTGCCATATCTGAGATATTTATAGGGTCTGTCTCCCATGCCTGGTCTCTGATAAGTCAGGACTGTACCTATACTCTTCTCTGGAAGGGCCAGTTTTCTTTTCTTTTCTCTTCGAGTCTTTTCCCACTGGCTTGCTGATAAACATTCATCCTTACTAGCTTTACCTTGATTAACATGACGGGAGATTTTCCTTTCAGATCTTGCAAGTAATGTCCTATGCAGCTGTACTTCCTCAGAAATATCTCGTTTTAGATTCTCTTCATTATCAAATCCAGCCTCAAAACCTAATACAAGAACACAATTCCTTAATTATATGACCACAACAAAGCAAACCTGCGAGGAACAATTATTACATTAGATGATTACAAATAGTGAGTTCTGCATTTTGAATTTATAAGTTCAATCTATTAAAAAAAAAAAAAAAGGTGTGGTATGGGGGCAAAATGGTTTAGCAGGTAAAGGTACAAGCTGCTCAGCCTGATGACCTGAGTTCAATTCCTGGAACCCACACAGAAGAGTAGGAGAGCCAACTCTAAACAGGTACCATGGTATATGTAACCCTAAATAAAGAAATACAAGTAAAAAACATGGGAGGTGCTAGAGTAATGGTTCTGAGGTCAAGGGCATGTACTGCTATAGAGGACCTGAGTTCAGTTCCCAGCACCAACCTCAGGCGGGCTCACATGTGCATAGCCCACACATGCACATACATAACTTTTAAAGTATTTTAAAATATTTTTAAACTGGGTATGGTAGTGTACACTTTCAATCCTAGCACTTGGGAGGAAGAGGAGGAAAATATGTAGCAGTTTTTAAAGAACAAAGGCCCACAAAAAAGGAAAGTTTCACTAGAAATTCTCCAAAACCCAAATGTTGCAAAAACACTGTAATTTAGCTCAACTAGGCAACTTTTTAACATCCTAAAAAGCAAATGTCAGCCTTTCAACCTAGGCTATGGGAGTTTGCACTTAATTTGATTCTGGATCCTGAATTCTGTGGAATACTGAGTGAGTTGGTATGTATTCCCTTAAAGCTTACACTTGTAAGATGGTCCATAAAATAAGAGATTTGCTAGATTGACTGAGATCTTAGAACCTTTAATATGAGGGAGGGCCTAGTCCTTCCTCCAAATGACTTGACAGATTTTGATTCCTCCTGGAAGGCATCACCCTCCCTGTGGAGTTGGGGGGCGGGGGGAGATGGGATGGGAGGGAGGGAAGGAGAGGGAACTGGGATATATATATATAAAAAATGTGAACATGTATTGTGCATCTCCAAGAATATTATGTAATATTTCCCAAACTCAGAAGTCAACTTTTTTTTTTTTTTTTTGTAAAATACTGATGTTCAATGCAAAATCAGAATGCTGATCTAAAAGACTTTTTGAAGTGAAAACTATTTATTAAATACCTACTATGTGCCTTGCACTGTGGTGGGTACTTCATATAGTACCTCAGTTATATCAGCTTTGTAATGTAGTTTTCCTTTCACTTGCAATGTAAATGATTAACCCAGAGCCTGGAGTATGTTCAAGCAAGTACTCTACCACTAAACTACACCCTCAGCCCAAGGTCTTAAGTAACTTACACTAAGTCACTTGGCTAATATTGGAGATTGGCATACACATAACTAAACATGTATGACTCCAAAATTACAATTCTTCCTACAAGGAAGAAACCATATTGGATTTTTTTTCTTTTTTTCCCCTTATATAGCAGCTGAGATCCAGTCATTTCCCACAGAAACCAGCAGATAAAAGTTTATCTGAAATGGCAGGAGACAGACACATCTCAGTGGTGTTCTTACAGAGAACCTGGTTTGGTTCCCAGCATCTACATTGCTGGGATCACAATTGCCTGTATCTCCCGTTCCAGTAAATACAACACACTCCTCTGGCCTTGAAGGACACATGCTGCATATATATCCACTCAGGTCCACATACACACACATAAAATAAAAATATCTTTTAAAAAATATATCTGGGGCTGGAAAGATGGCTCAGAGGTTAAGAATACTGGCTGCTCTTCCAGAGGACTCAATTCCCAGCACCTACATGGCAGTTCACAACTGTCTGTAATTCTGGTTTCAGGGGATCTGACACCTTCATACCAATAAATAAAATAAAGTAAATTAATTAATATTTATTAATATTTCTTCATATATGTGAAGAAAAGGGTTATCAGGTTTCTACATAGCCCTATAGTTGACGGACAAGCTAGAACTATAAGAAAAACATAAGCAGGAACAGTAAAAATCAACTTCATTCTCTAGAATATGTGACATACTACTTGGAAAATGTTCCCATTTAGATTAGCTGCTGTGAAAACTGACTAGAGACCTAGCAGCACATGAAAGTGATAGCAAATCTACAATATTTGCAACCAAATGATGCTGTAGTGTGCTGAAGGATGCCACATTAATAATTTGCAGCTTTTAACTGAGCTGTTTTAATAGATAGGAAACATGGAGAAGAAAGATAAGAACTCAGGAAAGCTGGGTATATAGGTCAGCTTTCAATTGCATGGTTTTTCTCCTAAATCTGATAGCCCCCTTCCCTCTTTGCTATTTACACAAAAAAACTGAATCTTAGCTGGGCATGGAGACGAGGTCCACACCTGCAGTACAACCACTTAGGAGGTAGAAACAGGATGATCCAGAGTTTAAGGCCATCCTTGGCTATGCAGGGAGTTCAAGGTCAATCTTAGCTACATGAACCCTCCCTCAAAAAGTAAAAATAAAGAACCTTACCACTGCGGCTCTGGAATAAGACTGGGGCACGGGTTGTAACAGCCCCGGGGGGTATCTCAGTATCATCTTCATCATCTGAATCTTCTTCTGTGTCCTCGGTTTGCTTCTCAGCTTCAGCTTTACTGGTTCCCTGGGGGTAGCAAGAAGCTGTTCCTTTTTTCTGCTCATCACTAGGTGGGACAGCAACTCGGGCACTAACCAGAGCATCCATTTCTTCAAAGAAGGGGCAGGTTTCTGGTGCTTGACCATTCTTGACTTTCCGATAGCTGGTTTGTAAGCTTTTAAATTTGGTCCGACATTGCTCTGGGGTTCTAAGGAAGCCATATTCCCATAATCTCTCAGCAACTGCTCCATATAACTGGCTATTGCGATGACAGTTCTGGAGGGCTTCATAGAACTGAGTCTCACTAAGGACTGCAAGGTAAGTCTTGGTTTCTTCATAGCCCCAGTGTACACCTGCACCGGAAGAGAAATTTCAGGATTACTTAACCCAGAGCTTTAGAGCCTCAACTCTTCAGTCTTACTACATGATTCAAAGAAAACCACTTAAGCTGGAGACATTAGCACTTAGTGTACCTTAAACATGCATGAAGCCTGGGGTTCAGTTTATAGGAGAAAAAGAAAGGGAGAGAGGGAGGGAGGCCTAAGCTCAGGTTCATAGATTTAAAATGTTCATGTTCCCTAAACCTATACATGCATTATACATTGTTTTGTTTCTGTATTTTTTATTTATTGATTTATTTGTTGTAGTTTATTGAGACAGGGTTTCTCTGTGGCTTTGGAGGCTGTCCTGGAACTTCTCTTGTAAACCAGGCTGGTCTCAAACTCACAGAGATCTGCCTGCCTCTGCCTCCCAAGTGCCAGGATTAAAGGCGTGTGCCACCACAACCTAGCTTGTTTCTGTATCCTTTAGTAATTTCAGAGAACTTTATTAGTAGCATTTAGCCATTTAAAAGAAGCCTTTCTACATGACTACTGGGACAGTTATTATGCACTGTGATGGTTAATCTTCATTATCAACTGGGCATGTCTGTGAGGTTGTTTCCAGAAAGGTTTAACTAAGGAAAGACCTACCCTGAATGTGGGTAACATCATCCCATGGGCTGCGGTCCCACATGGAATTAAAAGGTAGAAAGGAGAAAACAAACTGAACACCAGCATGCATCACTCTTTCTGCTCCCTGACTACAGATGCAGCATAACCAGCTACTTCCTGCTCCCACTGGCGCACTGAGAGCAGCTCTCACCACCACATCCTCCCCAGCATGGTAGACATACTCCAACTGTGAACCAAAACAATGCCTTCCTTCCTTAAGTTGCCATTGTCTGGTATTTTGTCACAGTAACAACAACTAAGTATAGATAAAGTATATGTATAAAGTGCATTTCTCTTCCCATCTACTAATTTCTCTGGAATTTTGATCCCAACTAGAAAAATCACTAGGCAGAAAAAAAGACACACAATTGTTGTCAGCCACAACTTACCATCCCAAACTTCTCTGATAAACTTTCTACTTCTATTTTCTTTCTATAGAATGATTTAATATTTGATAGGCAAAGAGTAAAATCCAATGTGAAGCTTCATGACTTCAGAATCAATACTCAAACTAATCTGATTAATTTTGGTGGGTTTTGTTTTAAATTTACAAGTTTTTAAAATAACATTTGTAAAATTTTAGTTAATTAAAAAAAAAAAAAAAAAAGGCTTAAAACTCCAAGGAGCTGCTTCTTTCAGAATCATACTGTTGGCCTATCTTCACCTGTTGCTATCTCCATTAAGCAACCCCAGCGAGAGCAAAGACCTGCAGGGTCCTATAGTTGTGCACTTTGTCTTTGGGTGGAGGACTTGGGAGGCCAGAATGAGTAACAAAGCAAGAACACATGCTACACTGCAGGTCTCTTTCATGCTTTTAGGAAAGAACAGAGCTGAAGGAAGATTCACACAGTTCTCACCCAACCAAGAACACTTCCTTCTGTCATTTCCCACTTACTGGGAGTAAAAGAGAACAGAAAAGAACCAAAAGGTGGGAGGAAAAGTAGAGCGGCAGGAAAAGATGAGAAGAATAAAGATAATAAAAAGCATTTTGCTTCAGTCATGATTCATTCCACATTTTTAAAACATCACTATTTAAAAAGGAATAAAACAACAAAGTATCATTTTCCCCCCCAGTGAACCTGCTTTATTAGCAGGCAAAGTATTTTTTTAAAATAATTACCCCTTTGAAGACATCTGAACTATTTGGGTGTATTTCTTTGAAAAAAATCTTAAGTCTGAGGTTTGAGATGTAACTTAATGGTATAGTGTATAAGGCCCCAGGCATTAAAAAAAGAAAAAGAAAAAAAAAATCTATCCTTTACTATTATCTCATTTGTTCCCAGAAGAGAATAAAATATACAGAGTTAAGAAGTACCTCTGCTCCCTATTAAAATGGCCAAACTGGCAGGTAACTGGCTGGCTCCACACCCAGTTTCATCGCTCCTCATACCTAAAACAAAAAGCCCAAAAAAGGCTCCTTACCACTTGGGCTTCTGAAGAGGACAGATGCAGGTGGGTTGTCAGGGTCCTGGGGGATTGCCTCCAGGTCATCGCTGTCAGACCCTTCAGCCATAGTCTCTTCTCCATCCTCGGGCTGCCAGGCCCTCTGCCTTGGCTCCTCAGTCTCAGTGTCTGCCTGGCCAGAAAGGGAAGTAGACTCTTCCATGCTACTAATGGGCAATGCAATGACCTGGGCACTCATCAAGGCTTCCATCTCCTCGAGGAAGGGGCAGGTTTCAGGTGGATGACCATTCTTGACCTTCCTGTAGCTCTTCTGAAGGCCTTTGAACTTGGTCCGACACTGTTCCAGGGTCCGGAGGAAGCCATACTCACGAAGCTTCTCAGCTACAGCCCCATACACTTGGCTGTTCCTATGGCAATTTCGGAGAGCTTCATAAAATTCAGTCTGACTGAGAATTGCAAGGAGTGTTCTAGTCTCTTCATAGCCCCAGTGCACACCCACCACCTTCTCATCATCAAAGCCCCAGTGATCCTGTTCTACCCTTTTATCTCTCTTGGACGGTAATGGATCAGTATAGACTTGTTTGTTTTCTGTGCTGTTGCCTTTTGGAACATCTTTCTCCTTGGAGCTGAGCAGATCTGGGATCCCTGGTGCTCCTTGATTCACATCAGGTTTAGGAAATGGAAATGCTATGTGTAGGGAAGAAACCGAAGTATCACAGTTTGGACTGATCATAAAAACAACAAAAATACCTTTTAAATCAGCCCTGCTTGTTTATTTATTATGTACTTACTTATTTAGTATATATACAGTGCTCTGCCTGCATGCCAGAAGAGGGCACCAGATCCTATTACAGATGGTTGTGAGTTACCATGTGGGTGCTAGGGGTTGAACTTGGGACCTCTGGCAGAGCGGCCAGTGCTTTTAACCTCTGAGTTATTTCTTCAGCCCCCAGCCCTGTCTCTTTCATCCAAAAGATTTTGTCTCCTTTGAAATGGGGTCTTTTATAACCCAGGCTAGCCTGAATAAGGCTATATAATGGAGGATGACCTTGAACTTCTGATCTTCCTGCTACCACCTAAGAGCTGGGATTACAAGTGTGCAATACCATGCTGAGTTGTATGGAGTGCTGGGATCAAACGAGGCCTTGTGCACACTGTACTCTACCAACTGAGCTACAGTCACAGCCTCTATCTAAAGATTATAAAGGAAGTGTTTTCAGAACCTCAAAGGATGAGAAAGAATTTGATTTCTGTTCTAGAGCAGAACAAGAAGGGAAGAAAATATTCTATTGTGTTTAGAGCAAGTGTCTCAATCCCAGCTTCTCCCTAGCCTCCACGCTGCTTGTGTGCAGGTGGCAGCACTTTTCCATTCGTCACTCCTGTCTCTATTTTTTTTTTTTCACTTGAGTCCTGAGAATTAAATTCAGTGATTTCAAAAGGCTGTATTGGGGGGGAAGGGGGGGGGAGATCTGTCTTCAACTTGACTCTGCTTCACTTAGTCACCAAATTCTAAGTGTTTCCTATAACACGTCCTCCTCTCCACCCAAGTCCTCCCATAGCTGGCACCACAGTGGTCACAGTCTTACTAGCTCTCAGCTTGCGTCTATGCTGCTGAATCTTAACTGTGGTGTTTAGCAAGTTCCATCCACTCCTCTTTTCTTCAGAACACAGTGCACTTTTATTCACCTCTGTGTCTCTCTTCCTCCTGACCATACTCACCCATCCTTTGGGAAGCCCCTTGCCAATGCCCTCAGGTGTTCCCTACAGCTCCATCTCATGGCTGCATCACCAAACGCTTATAGAACAAGTTCTTAAGACTGTTTTCAGACAGCTGAGTTAATACATACTCATAATTCACTGCTATGTTCTTAAATTATAGTGAAGCTCTTTGGTAACAGGTACTTTAACAAAACTTTCATTGTGTGTGCAGGATATACGCGGGGGTGCATGAGCCACAGTCACTGGCAGTTGAGGACAACTTCATGGACTTGCTTTTACTCAGGTCACCAAGCTTGTACAGCAAGGAACATTATCAGCTGAGCCAGCTCACTGGCCAACAGTACCTTTTCTTACTGCAGTGTATGTACCCTGCAGCACATGGTAGGTGTTTAAAACTTAATTATCAAACCAACCAAGAATGCTATTACTGGTCATCTTGGATGGTAAGATCAGAATTCAAAACAACCTCAGTGAATTTTAATGAACACAAAATGTAGCTCAATAAATCACAAAGAAGAAAGACAAGTTCTAAAAAATCAAGTAGAAGTGACTGGACTCCAGTGGGTTACCACATGAACAAAGACTTATATAATCATATGCTGGGCTTTACTCTGGAAGATGTTGCAAAATTCTGAAGTAAAATGCTTGTTGTTTTTATTTAACAGAGTTCATAGGAACAATACAGATATAATTTCATCCCCTTCATATTTAGAGAAATTCCAAATTCCAATGTAGAGAATAATAAGGACTTAGATCTAAAGAATAGAGAAAATAAGCGTCTACCATCAAGAAGTAAGATTATTCTAATTATAATAAAAACTGGGCAGCTGTTCTCTGGCAGGTTTATCAAAAGAAGCTCTAAAGGGCTGAACTACCTGTCTTCAGAAGGTCCCAACAACCACATATTCAAGTTCCCACAATTTCTGAAATCCCTTTCCCACTCACTATCCCAACCCTACTTCCCAACTTATAATGGCTCTACCTTCCCACACGAATCTACTCCTCACCGCTCCTTTGAAAAGATCTGAGATTCTCCTTTGGGTTCATCTGCTCCTGTAGTCCCAGGGCTGGACTTCTTGCCCTCTCTTTCTTGGATACACCCCTAGGCTGGGGTTCCACTGACTCTTGAAGCACACTTAATAACTGCTGTGATGATTTCGGGGGTGTCATCTTCTTCGAGTGCATTTCCTGCCCCTTCACAGACACTGTGACCTAGAAATAACCCCCCCCCATTAATTTTCAAGGTCGTAACAAAGGGCATACCCAGGGGAGATTATTTAATATCCCCAGAGACCATCCATCCTTTTGAGGCAAGGACAGAGTGGTAGGGGTGGGGAGATAGAACAAACAAGTGTTTATTCCATTATCATGGGCTTACAATGGCTGGAAAGATCAAAATAGAAAACCAAATACCAGCTTGAAAAAAAACAAAACAAAACAAAAAACCCTTACCATTTCTTGTCTATTAAGAAACTGAAGTGAGCTGAGCAGTGGTGGCGCACACCTTTAATCCCAGCACTTGAGAGGCAGAGACCAGCGGATCTCTGTGTTCAAAGCCAGCCTGGTCTACAAAATGAGTTCCCCCGTTCCCCCCAAAACCAAAAAAAAAAAAAAAAAAAAAAAAAAAAAACAAAAAGAAAGAAAGAAATCGAAGAGAGGCACATAGTGTACTAATAGGGTAGGCAGAGGTACACTCACATGGCATCTCCAGACAGGCCCTCCTGGCTGATCTTAAACTGCTCCTCCCCCACACACGTGTGAACCCCCCTCCTTCTCACCGAATGTCCAGGCAGTCCAGGCTCTCTTTCTAAGCCTTCCACCAGTGTCACTGCCTCCTCTCCATTTTCTGGACATTGCTTTTGTACCCAATTCTGGATCTCTCCAGGCAGCACGGTCAGGAACTGCTCTAGCACCAACAATTCCACAATCTGCTCCTTGGAGCGCACCTCTGGCCTTAGCCACCGACAGCAAAGTTCCCACAGTTGGCTGAAAGCCTCTCGTGGCCCTGCCACCTCTTGGTAATGGAATCTCCTGAAGCGCTGTCGTAGGCACTCAGAATTAGTGCCATTTCCTCTCAGAGTGGGTTTGGCCATCCTTCACAGCTAAAGCAGTCTCTCCTCTTAGTGTCTGGGTTCCAGACTTAGTCCGCTATCTCCCCATGCCCTCGCAGAAACATCTGCAGACGAGTCTCTCTGAAAAAGAGGAGGTTCTTCCTAGAGAGAAATGGGAATATCTTCACATGTTGAAGGTCTTGCTAGAGCCGGCCTGACTTCCCATATGCTCCAAGTGGTCTTCTGAGGTAGTGCCGTTTCAGGATAGCAAATCAATGAGCAAAGAGAAAATGACCTTTCAAAAGCTCCATTTCTGGTGGCGACTACAGCATTCCCAGGAAGTCGTAGAGAATAGAAAATCCCATCTGCTTCACGCTCACCTAAATAAATCTGATCGCATTTAGCGCCCCAGATTAAAGTTGTAGAGTGAATTCGAACCGCACGAAAAGTCTGATGGGCTCTAAAGGTAAGTCAACATTTGGTTGAAGATCACAAAAGCCTGTCCAGCGGGCGGCCGCTAATCTTCCCCCGAGCCCCTGCTGGCAGCCCCGCCCCTTGAACGCCAAATTAAGATTTTCCAGCGGGAACCAAAATCAAGTGCTTAATGCTGTTGGATCTCCTGTTTACCCCTCCCAGACGAAGTAAGAACTCAGCAAGAGTTCGGGAGAGACAGATGGGAAATTCACCCACCGCGGGAGCTGACTCGGGCTTCTAATGTCAAGTGGGCTTCTGGAAGAGTCACAGGAGTTGGTGAAGCGAGGGAAGCCGAAAGGATGCCAGTGCTGGTCAGTGCTGCGAGCTCAAAATGGGCTCCTAGCGCCGCTCCATAGAGGCGGCTGCCAAGTTCCGGCCTCTTTGTCCCCTCTGGCCGGGTCACTCTGGGAGACGTCGTGCAGTCGGTCAAAATGCCACACACCCTGACAAGGCGTCCTGAGGATTCCCTCCGGCCCACCCCTGGCCGCGTCTCTCTCAACCTGCGGGTCAACTCACTGGAAACCCTGTCCCCGGGCCAGCCTCAACCACTCCGGTCTGGCTAAGACCAGTCTTGCCCCCCCTCCCCCTCTCAGCAGCCCCAGTCCGGCTCTGGAGCCGGAAGTCCGAGCGGGCCACTCCGGGCACCCAAGACGCATGCGCGACGGCGCGTCTGGCGCCTCTTCTGAGCTCCGCGGGAGCGAGCGGGTGGGCGCTTCTGAGCCGCGCGCACTTCCGGGACGCGGCACGCAGCCCCGTGACGGCTCCGCGCGCTCATCTGCTGGGTTTCTGGGCACGCGACTGAGTTGGGTGTGAGTGGGCGCCAAGGAGGCGCTGAAAGAGGAGGTGGTAGGTCTGGGGATTCCGAGGCCGCCCCAGAGATGATTCACGAACTGCTCTTGGCTCTGAGTGGGTACCCAGGGTCCATTTTCACCTGGAACAAGCGGAGTGGCCTGCAGGTACGGAGGGGCAGGGCACGGGGACGCCGACTGACTGAGCCTGCGAGCGGTCAGAAACCGAGGGCCAACCCGACATAGCTCCGCCTTTGGTCCCCGAATCCCGGGCCAGGGAACCACTGGGAGTGGGTAGAACTGTACTTCTTTTTACTGCATATAAAGTTACTGTTAAACTGTGAATCCCTAAATGTGTATCTGGAATTAAATGATAGTTTATTGTTAAAAGGGGAGTAAGGTATCCCTGTGTATTCACGCTTGCATTGTTTTCAAACTGACTTTTGAAAATAGTGGAAATATACACACGGAGCTCAAGACACTGTAAACACTCAGTGAATTGTGTTAGTTTAAAAACTGAATTTGTAAGCGTATGGCGTTTCCCTCCTTTCTTCGGAAATTTCTGTACCAGGTTAAGAACTTATTTGAAAGAGCTTTTTCTGTAATCAGAAAAGTATGAGAGGAATTTGTTGATTAGTTCTTCTCTCCTTCTCTTCTTTCTCTTCCCTCCATCCCTCCCTCCATTTCTAACTTGACAAGCTAGAGAAGAGGGAAACTTAATTAAGAAAATGCCGGTGATATTGGCCTGTGGGCAAGTCTGTATTGCATGTTCTTGATTCACGATTGCTGTGGAAGGACCCAGTGCAGGCTGAGTCCCCTCAGCCGGTGGTCTTGGTTTGTTGCAGAAAGCAGGTTCTGTCTGTCAGGTGGAGCTAGCCAATAAGCAGCATTCCTCTGCAGTCTCTTCTATGTCTGGAGAATGGCCTTTCCCCGGAACTGTAACTGTGGCACTTTATGCTTCTCTTTGATAAAACAGGAAAACAGCGATAATCGCTCCAATCTAAGGAAATTTGAATACCATTTTCTAATCAGACTGTTGAATAATTAGGCTTGGGGATTGGAGATTCAGCCTGTTTTCCCTTCATGAAGGATTGTAAACTGAAATAAACACTTTCCTCTTTTGTCACAGCAACAGAAACCTAACTAGGACAGGGATAGCGTGAGTATAGTGCAGTGTGCATTATATGTCATCGAATCATCACAACGATCTAGTTCAGAAAGTGAACTTCCAGTGTCGTATAACTGTTCATTAGTATAGCTTACTTTTTCGTGTTTGTTTTTGCTTTTCGAGACAGGGTTTCTCTGTAGCTTATGAGCCTGTCCAGGAACTTGCTCTATAGACCAGGCTGGCCTCAAACTCAGAGAGATCCACCTGCCTCTGCCTCCCAAGTGCTGGGATTTAAGGCGTGTGCCACCACCTCCCGGCTTATATAGCTTAGTCTTGAACACAGGTCTCTCTGGCTCTACTGTCGGAACTGCTAGCATATTCAGCTTTCAGTAATGATGCCTGGTGTTCTCGATAACCTAGTAACTTAAGTATTGATTGTCCCAGCTTATGAATGAATAAAACGGAAGCTTGGAGAACTTTGTGTTGACTTGTGGCAGTCCTAGGAATTAAGATCTGATCACATAGGACTGGCAGTATAGGCCTTGGAGGATCAGAAAGGTCCTTTCTTCACCCATAAAACACAAATTGAACAGATTTCTATTATTCCTTATGAATGTGAATTTAGGATTTAGAAGTGTGTGCTTCACAATTTTTGTATGTATACCTTTGAAGACTGACACAATTTGTGGGTGCTTGACTGACATTTGAAATAAAAGCAAATGATACCCAGAGTATGGCAAAGATGGCTGGGAAGGCTGCAGTGAGGGCCACGAGTATGTCTCTTTCCTTTGTTATAAAGGCTTGAAACAGACATTTTCATCCTTTCATTGGTAAGGCCTCAGCCTTACTCTTACTCTTGGGAAGAGTTTTGTGGCCATGTGTTTCAGTACTCTTGTGCCTTTCTTCTTTATAACCGACATTTGTTTGCTTTCTCAGACTTTGCACAGTTAGTTCATCACTTGTTATTGCTGCCACCTGGCTATACTGCTTCTTCTGCAGAGATTTCCATTTACCCAGAGCACTTAGCAGTGTCTGCCACATAGTAGATGGTCATATATTTGTGGGAAAAGACAAAAACAGCATATACTGTAAACTTTCCACAGGACAATATTTTCACATTTAATTAAAAAGAACTATTGTGACTACCCAAGGTTTATGAAAGTCATTTAACTGCTATTGAATATATGGCTGCATGGAACTACATATAAACACAAAGATTTTGGTTTTACAAAGCTGTAAAGCCAACGTACAGCTCAATGGTCAAACATTCCTGGATTATTCGTGAGGCCCTGGGTTGGACCTTCAGCCCTGGAGAATAACAAAATAAATGTAAACAAAACTACCATGTCAGTAGATTCAAGTACACATACTTTAATGCAGGATTGTTTTTTAAATTTAATGATTGTGGCATATTTTATCTGCGTGTGTGTCTGTGTGCCACATGCATGTCTGGTGCCTGTGAAGGCCAGAAGAGGGCATTGAATCTCTAGGAACTGGAACCACCATGTGGGTGCTGGGAGTCAAGCCAGGGTCCTCTGGAAGAGCAGCACATGCTTTAACTGCTGAGCCATCTCTCCAGCCCCATACTGCAGGATTTTTCATCTTACTGTACTGTACAGCAGACAATTTAAATGGGATAATTCTTCGTTGTGTGTGTGTGGGGGGGGTGACTATGTAAAGCATATAAATAGCATTTGTAGTGTCTCCTCCTAAGTGATTGTCCCTTCAATTGTGACAGCCAAAAGTAGTTTTAGACATTGACAAATACCCTCTAGAAATAAAATTGCCCCTGACTGAGAAGCCCTGATGTAACATGATAGTGTTTTGCTGAAACTAAATTGGCAACATTGATTTTAAAACACAGGTTCAGAGCCAAACATAATGGTTTGTGCCTGTAATCCCAGCTGTGATTCAAGGCCAACCTGGGCTACAGTGACATTCTTATTCTCTCTCCCTCTCTTTACCCCCCCCCCAAGAAGAGAGAAGGGAACATAGGGCACAGAAGGACAGAGGAAAAAAACTAAACTACAATTTTGGCTCTGTGTTATGAAATATATGAAAACTTCAAAGTGCAGTTTACTATTTCAGGATAATTAAGCCTAAGCTGGAATTTTAAAGATTTATTTACTATATATATAGTGTTCTCCTTACATGCCAGAAGAGAACACACTAACACATACACAAGAACACAAGAATTTTTTTATTTTATTTTTAATATTTATTATGTAGTCAGTGTTCTGTCTGCATGTATCCCTGCAGGCCAGAACAGGGCACCAGATCTCATTACAGATGGTTGTGAGCCACCATATGGTTGCTGGGAATTGAACTCAGAACCTCTGGAAAAGCAGCCAGTGCTCTTAACCTCTGAGCCATCTCTCCAGTATTGCGGTAAATAAGGATCAGGATAAACAAATAGGCCGAATAGATGTTTATTCAGGGAGAAATAACTTACAACCTAGACAGATGAACACCAGGAAATTCAACCCAATCCTCTCCTGTCTGAGTCACGCCAGAAAGAGAGAGCGCCTTCCTGGCCCCCTCCGACCTCCTTCCTCAGGTCACCTCCGCCCATCGCTCCACCCCCCAATGGGCATGGTCAGTGCTACAGAAGGACTACCTCACTACACTCCAGCCCTGGAATTTTTTTTTTAAGATAGTGTATGTGTATATGATATGTGAGTGTGGGCATATATGTCACGGAGCATATATAGAGGTCAACTTTGTAGAGTCAGTTCTCTGCTACCTTTATGTGGGTGGGTTCCAGGGATTGAACTCTCACTGGCTCTAAACCTAGAACTTTACTAAAACACTGCCAATGAGAAGTATTCAGAGATACCACTTGATAACTGTGTAGAAACATCTTGTTAGTAACAAAAGACACATATGTATTGAGCACTTACTGTGTGATTAACATAAGTGCTTTACATGATCTATCACAGTTATATCTACTTTTCACAACTGAAACCTAAGACATCTAGAGGTACTATAACTTGCCTAAGCTTTCAAACAAGGCATAGTTTAAGAATACAAATTAAGAGAGTCTCTGTCTTCCCCCCCCCTTCTCTCTCTTTCTGTCTGTCGGTCTCCCGATATGTATGTAGGTCAGAGGACAACCTGGAAGAATATCCTGCTATGTGAGTCCTAGAACTCAAGTTCAGGCTGTCAGGTAGCAAGCACCATTACACATTGAGCCATCTTTCCAGCCCTTATCATGTAAATTCTTTACTTTAGGTTATCTATTTTAAGAAGTAGTTACATCTGGATAAGGAACACTACCATGTAATGGTATAACTATATCATTACCAGAATTACCAACCCGGTAACAAGGGAAGTTAAAGCCAACTAAGACCATAACAACTTAAGGAAAGGAAATGGAAGAAAGGACATAAAGAACCTGGGCTGGTGACAAGTAGGCATCAGCTTTCTTTATGACTGTCTCTCTTCTTGCAGGTTTCCCAGGACTTCCCATTTCTTCACCCCAGTGAAACAAGTGTCCTGAATCGACTCTGCCGGCTTGGCACAGACTACATGCGATTCACTGAGTTCATTGAACAGTACACAGGCCATGTGCAGCAACAGGTGGGATGCTGTTCTCTGGATATGTGCTTGTACAGGGCAAAAGTCTTCTCAGGCTCTCAAGTGAATTCACTCGTAAAGTTAGGAATGTCTGAAATACTCTTGAATTTATGAGTGTTTCATAAATGCTCAAGAGAAGGTAAGATCTATTGCTTTTTCCTGGATAAGAACAACAAAATTCTGTCCTCTATTCATGAGTCTTACACAGATTTTATCTTACATGTCATAAGCATTCCCACGTCTCAACTTCTAAAGGAAGTCCTAATAGGGCTTTTTTTAAGAAGTAAAATAACAGCAGCACCAACCAAAACCCTTTCTTTACATTTTGTGGCTCATTCTAGTTTTCTTGCTTGCTTGCTTGCTTGTTTGCTTTCTTTCTTGCTTTCCTTTCTCTGCTTCCCCTCCCTCCCTCCCTTCTTTCCTTCCTTCCTTTCTTTCTTTTGAGATAGGATTTCTTTGTGTAACAGTCTTGGCTGTCCTGGAACTTGCTTTGTAGACCAGCCTGACCTCAAACTCATAGAGATGTGCCTGCTTCTGCCTCCCAAACACTGAGATTAAAGGTGTACACCACCACTGCCTGGCTCATTCTAGTTTTCTGTAATGCCGTAAGATCAGAACAAAATTGGCTGGTTTGTAAACCAGTCTAGTCTGTTCATATCCATGGTATAAATATTTCTCTTTAGGAACTCCAGGATCTTTCTGGTATTCTGTGTAGCGTCTTGTGGCTGGCTACACTGTACCTTCTAACCCATGAACCTTAGCACATCTGATGCTGAATTCTGTACTCCCGCTCTCAGTCTGGTTACCCAGATATCTGCCTAGCCAAAGGGGCTGAGCATCTGCCATAGCCTCTTGCTAACTTGCTATAGAATAATCCTTCTTCACACTGTTAATATATATTACTCTCATTGGTTAATAAAAAGCTGACAAGCCTGTAGGTGGGCAGGAAGTTGGGCAAGAAAGCCAAACTGAGAATGATGTGAAGGAGGAGTGTGGAGTCAAGAGAGATGCCAGCTAGCCACCCACCCAGGAAGCAAGACATGCTAGAGGACAGGTAAAGCCATGGGTCACGTGGCAATACATGGATTAATAGAAATGGATTAATTTAAATGTAAGAGTTAGCTACTAACAAGCCTGAGCTATTGGCCTAGGATTTATAATTCATAGTCAGACTCTGAGTCTCTTATTTGGGATTGGGCAATCAGGACAGGAAATATCTGTTTACACTTACTGTTAACCATTAATTTCTCATATAAAACTATATGAGAAGTTTTATATGAAACTGACCAGATTCACTAGGCCCCTTCCTCCAAAGAATAAGTAGTAAAAACTACTGAAAGTCACTTTCAGACAAGCCCAGCTGCCTGGAAAGCAGCAGGGACCAGCCATACAACTTGAGGTTCGTGAAGGGCAAGTCATATTTTATATTACCTTCAGTAAGAGTCTCACAACCCCCAGATTGGCTCTCAGAGTCACACTTTTCTTTGGATTTTTTTTTTTTTTTTAACTTTTAGCCAGCCTTTGTGGCAAATGCCTTTAATTCTAGCCCCTGGGAGGCAGAGGCAGGTGGATCTCTGTGAGTTAGAGGCCAGCCTGGTCTAGAATGAGTTTTAGGACGGCCAGGGCTATGTAGAGAAACAAAAGAACAAAAAAAGAGTATTTCATGTGTATGAATTTTGCTTGCTGCACATACGCGCACCATGTGCATGCCCAAACCAAGAGGAATTGGATATCTCAGGAGTAGGAATTACAGGTGGTTATGAGATACCAGGAAGGAAATACCTTAAGACAGAAAGTCAACAATTCAGAATAGTTTCGGGAAATCCCTGAACCAAATTCACTATGTCTTCCTCCAAAGCAGCCAGAAAGAAGCAGAAACAGCTGAGCTGCCTAAAGAGGTTCAAGGTTCAGACCAACTGAGCTGCCTGAATAGGACACTCCAATCTGTTGAGCTGCCAATAGGCTGTGGAGTGTGTTCTAGGTTCTGGGCTTTGTGTCACCTATGGTGGTGTGGGATTTGACATTTCTGCTCCGATAAGTAATCTCTCTCTCACATTTCTGTAAATAACCTCATGAAACTGATTGGTTCATCAAGGCTGACTTCCATGGTCTGTCATGGGTTCCCTGTCCAGGGTGAGTGTGTGTGTGTGTGTGTGTGTGTTTCATCCCCTAAGGAAGTCTTGTCACACACAGATGCTGGGAACCAAACCCTCCAGTAAGAACTTTGCCTGGACAGTTCCATGGTACAGTCATATCAGTGTTTCCTTACTGCACCCCCTTGCATACACTTTATCTTGTTGTCTTCCCATTTCCTCTTGCTAATGCTCTGCTTTGATACAGAATTGTTTAAGTAAATGTAAGTGCTACTAATACAAGACAGTGTCTTCCTCAGGTTCAGATTCTGAGCTGAGAAGTTGACTTTTCTTTGTTTGCAGGATCACCATCCATCCCAGCAAGGCCAGGGTGGGCTACATGGGATCTATCTGAGGGCCTTCTGCACAGGCCTGGATTCAGTTTTGCAGCCTTATCGCCAAGCACTGCTTGACCTGGAACAAGAGGTGAGAAGGAGGTAATATAGAAAAGTGTCTTTGGGGGATTGCGGATTAGAGCATGTTCTTGACTCCAAAGTAGCCTTTGATAGGTCAGGTAGTTAAAAATAAGCTATTTCCTGTGTGGCTGAAGGGTATAGTAGTTGAGTGGCTCCAGAGTGGGTTTTGTAAGAGCCCTGGTTTTGGTTTATTATCTAAAAAGTAAATCTATAATCTATTAGTTCTATAGAGCTCAAAGTGAACACTGAGCTGATTGCCATATTGTCTCCTAATTTATATAGAGCAAATTATTAATTCAAATTATTTTTGTGGAATTCTGATGAGTATGCTTTTATTACAGTTCCTGGCTGATCCACATCTTTCCATATCACATGTCAATTACTCCTTAGATCAGGTATGCATTGGAATGCTAAAATGCTTTAGAGTCTGTTGCTTTTTCAATTTGTAACACTATATAGCTTTTCACCCTAAGGTGTCATAGCCCCATAACTATGTTTTGCATGTTTTATTGCTAGATGAAAACTTTTAGGAGTGTGATATATACCAGCAGTGGTGGCACATGCCTTTAATACCAGCACTTTCGAGGCAGAGGCAGGTAGATCTCTGAGTTCAAGGTCAGCCTGGTCTACAAGAGCTAGTTCCAGGACAGCCAGGATTGTTACAGAGAGAAACTCTGTCTTACAAAACAAAAAGTGTGGTGTATGTGGCATCCCTGTCAATTCAGTGCTCAGGAGGAAGGAGCTAACCTGGTGTACAAGTTGTCTCCAGTGAGTTCTGGGCTGGCTAAAAACAAAACAAAACAAAACAAAACAAAACAAAAAACCCCAACAACAAAAGTTCCTCATTTAATTAGCTCTTAATGTAATGTGAATTTTCTCCATTGACATGAATATTGACAGTTTCACTAGACTCAAGGTAGAAATTGCTTCTGTCCTCCATTTTCCTGTTTGCAGCCAATCCTGATGTCAGATTGCCTTAGGGTACTATATCTTGATGTTGCCACTTTATCCCGGAAATAAGTGTTTCTTGAGTTGATCTTTATTTAACCATGTATTTGATTCATACCCTTTTCTCTACTTTTCAGTTCCAGCTCCTTTTTCCCTCTGTGATGGTTGTAGTGGAACAAATTAAAAGCCAAAAGGTAAGAACTTTCTGCTCTGATAAACATCAGAAAAAACTATCAATGCTTTCTTTGGAAGACACTTGGCTTTTAATAGTTTGGCTTTTGTTTTGTTTTGTTTATTCATTCAGAGGTATCCCTTTGCTTATCATATAAAATGTCAGAAATGCACAGACACGACATTATTTTTTATTTAGACAGCTTGTGATTAAGAAAGCAGAGTAGCCAAGTGGCAGTGGCTGCAGCACACACCTTTAGTCCCAGCACTTGGGAGGCAGAGGCAGGTGGATCTCTGTGAGTTTGAGGCCAGCCTGGTCTACACAGTGGGTTCCAGGACAATGGGGCTACAAAGAGAAACCCTGTCTCAAAACATCAGTTAAAAAAAAGCATAGTAGTGGATCTACTTAAAAATGTTGCTAAGGTTAGAGAAAATACTCTGGGTGTTTGGAGGTGAGAGCTGGCTGCACTGAGGGTTTGGAACCACTGGCTTTGGATATGGACTGGATTACTGGGCAAAACCCATCTTCTTGTACTCACTCAAGACACCAATGTCACAAGTTTCATCACACACTTGAATAGTTAAAAGAGTCCCCATTTCAGAAGATTATCTTTTCTGGGTGGAATTAATATCTACAAGAAAAAATGCTTAGAGATTTTATACTATAAGAATTATTTTCTTCTGTTTACTCATTATTGGACTAAGACAAATGAACTAAGCATGCTCAGCTTAGTTGTTTTGGGATATCGTATCTATGCCTCAGGTTATTATTTGGTGAGTGTAGTTAGCCAATTGACTTACCTTGTAGTCACCTTACTTTTTCAGTGAGTACAGAAATTTAAAGCTCTGCTACATTAATTCTCTGCTGCCAAAGCCAGTAGGAAAATGCCTCAGAGCTGGCCGTCCTAGCTAAAGCACAGTATATATTGCTTTGTACCCTGCACTGTGCTAAGGGTTTTACATATATGATTTCATATGCACAGGGTCACAGAGCAAGGTAAATGACAGAGTCTTTGTAACTCAAAGACCATCTCTTAACCGCTATATTAAATTCACAAAATGGGAGGGAACCTTCTACATGAATGGAATTAGTAGTGAGGGCACAGAATTCTACCCCTAGCTGCACAGCTCGGTTGACTTTTAGCTTCCATTGGCTACAGGAAGAATGGGGAACAAATAGAGAAACTTAGGTGAGAAAACTTTCCTTTGGCTAGGTAGTGATAGAGGAACTAGTGTGTTAGTACTCCACAGTTAAAAACTAAGGTGGCTGAGAGAATGGGCTGAGGGTGAGAATGGCCATGGATTGCAAATAGGCTCACCTAAGGGGGTTGGGTTTTTTTTTTTTTTTTTTTTTTTTTTGTTATTGTTTATTGAGACAGGGCTTCTCTTTGTAGTCCTAGTCATCCTGGAACTCGCTCTGTAGACCAGGCTGGCCTTGAACTCAGATCCACCTGCCTCTGCCTCCTGAGTGCTAGGATTAAAGGTGTGTAGCACCATCACCCAACCCAGCTTGGGGATTGTTTTAGAATGGAATATTGTAAAACTGGATTATAGAGATGGTTTCGTAACACTGTAAATTTACTAAAAGCAATTAAATAATACTTAAGATACACGTAAATTTAGGGCATACAAATTATACCTCTAAGTGATTTTTAAGAAAATCCTGAAGCATTCAGAGACCTCAAATTAGGGGCAGAGTCAGACTACTTATATAAGACTTGAGCTTATCATAAAGACAGACCTTTCCTTGGTTTTGAAATGCCAACTCCCCCATGAGTCTGGTTTCTTCAGTAAACTGGCTCTCAAACCAGTGTATATATTAGAATAACTGGAGTGCTTGTGAAACCATAGGTCTATAGGTATCTGGGCTTTACGCCCCAGCATTTGCATTTCTGTCACTTTCATTGGTGTCCTGATTATTTACTTGTTTATTTTTGCTTATTTGACATAAGCTAGAGTCATTTGGGAAAAGGAACCTTATCTCTAGTGCATTTTCTTGGTTAATGATTGATATCAGAGGGCCTAGCTCACTGCAGGCAGTGCCAACCTGGGCAGGTGGTCTGGATGATAAAGTAGGCTAAGCAAGCCATGGAAGGTGGGCAGTGAGCAACATTCCTCCATGGCCTTTGCTTCAATTCTGCCTTAAGTTCCTGCCCCTCCTTGCATTCATGATGACCTATAAACTATAAGCTGAAATAAATAAACCCTTTCCCCAACAAATTGCTTTTACTCGTGGTGTTTTATCACAGCATTAGAAACCTAACTAAGGGCCTGAAGAGATGGCTTAGCAGTCAAGAGCACTGACTGCTCTTCCAGATGTCCTAAGTTCAATTCCCAGCAACCAAATGGTGGTTCACAACCATCTGTAATGAGATCTGGTGCCCTCTTCTGGCATGCAGGCAGGACACTACATACATACAATAAATAAATAAATTTGGGTGAGTGAAAACACCTAGTGAAGACAACATCTAGCTAAGATGCTGAAGGGATCCTATCTTTGTGCTTAACTATATAGAAATCTTGTAAGAGACCATATCAGCCTTCTCTACTGGACTGTGTGTGCTTTCTTGGTTGGTATAGGATATGAGTTTATGTAACCTAGAGTGACAAGACTATATTTTCCACAGATTCATGGCTGTCAAATCCTGGAAACAGTTTACAAACATAGCTGTGGGGGTTTGCCTCCAGTTCGAAGTGCATTGGAAAAGTAAGTCATGGTTTCCACAATATTGGAGTAGAGGTGGGGGTTAAGATGTCTTCCTCTACCATATGGGTTCCAGGGACTTATGGTAGAGGAAGAGAACAGCTGCAAATTGTGTTCTGACCTTCTCATGGATACAAAGTAAAGGCATGCCAGCACACATGTACATACACATAAATAAATGTAACTAAAAAAAAATTTTTAAACTAAATATTCACTAAAGACTATGAAGCCATTAAAAAGTATAAATGCCACAATATGTAAAATATTCTATAATGATGAAAAGTGGTATAAAGTTATATTTGTCTTATGATGACCACTGTATTAAAATATAGAAGGAGTTCAGCATATGTAACTCAGTAGTAGAATATTTGTCTATCATGGGCCTTGGTTCCATTGTCATCCTGTCAAGAAAGGGGTAGAGTCTGATCAAAGGCTGCCCATATATTATTTTCTTCATAGTTAAAAAAGAAAGTATAGCATTGTGATGGTTTGAAAGAAAATGGCCCTCAAAGACAGTTGCACTATTAGGTGGTATGGCCTTGTTGGAATAGGTGTGGTCTTCTTGGAGGAAGTGTGTCACTGTGGAGGCGGACTCTGAGGTCTTATATATGCTCAAGCCATGCCCAGTGTCTCAGTTCACTTCCTGTTGCCTGTAAAATATAGGACTCAACTACTTCTCCAACACCATGTCTGCCTGCATGCTGCCATATTCATATCCTATCATGATGATAATGGACTGAACCTCTGAACTGTAAGCCACCCAATTAAGTGTTTTCCTTTATGAGGGTTGCCATGGTCATGGTGTGTCTTCACAGCAATAGAAACCCTAACTAGGACAGATATTCATTACAAAATTGTGGTAGATGGACTCTGAGGCTTTTCACACCCCTTTCATTTCTTCATGTAGGCATCAGATTGACTTCTTCATGTTCAGTGAGTTGTACAGGTGTTGTCTTCAGCAATGGAGCTTTGCTGTCAGTTTGTAGTGAGCAATCTATAGTCTTTGCAACAGCGTGGCTTGTTTGGGGATTCCCAATGGGATGCTGTTGGCCAACCATTCAATTAGATGTAACCCAGACCCAGTACTGAAAGCTTCATTTGTTGACCAGAGATAACTCCCAATATTTAGCCATTTCATTTAGATCACCTTCATATATGTATATTTTAGGAAGCTTCTACTGTATTAAATCTCCATACTACCCCTCAGCTGGCACTTAATTTTAGTTGTCTCTGCCTATATGCCTTCCTTTGTCCCCTTTTTCTCTCCCCCTCCTCACTTGCTCCTCTCATGCCAAGCCTCCCCATGCATCCGTAACTATCCTATTTCACTTTCCTAACAAGGTCTAGTTTTGATTTACATTTACCCGATGGCTAAGAATATTGAACATTTCTTTAGATGTTTCTCAGCCCTTTGAGTTTCCACTTTTGAGAATTCTCTATTTAGATCTGTACCCCATTTTATTGTTTTTTGTTTTCTTTCCAGAAGTTTTATTGTGAAGGGGTGTTGGATTTTGTCAAAGGCTTTTTCTGCACCTAATGAGATGCTTATGTGGTTTTGTTTTTCGGTTTATTTATATCATGGATTACATTTATCAATTTATGTATGTTGAACGATCCCTGCATCTCTGGGATGAGACCTACTTGATCATGGTAGATGATCTTTTTAATGTGTTCTTGGATTCTGTTTTCAAGTATTTTGTTGAGAATTTTTGAATCTATGCTTATAAGGAAAATTGATCTGTAATTCTTTCTTTGTTGGATCTTTGTGTGGTTTGGATATCAGTCAAATATGGCCTGCTATGACAGTGTTGGCAATGTTCCTTTGTTTCTATTTTGTAGAATAATTTAAAGAGTATTGACATGAACTCTTCTTTGAAAGTCTGCTAGAATTCATTGTTAAAATCATCTGTTCCTGGGCTTTTCTTGGTTGGGAGACTTTAAATAATTGTTTCTATTTCACTAGGCGTTATTGGTCTGTTTAAATTGCTTATCTGATCTTGATTTAACTTTAGTTAAATGTTTATATTGAGAAAATTATCCTTTTAGATTTCCCAATGTAGTGGAGCATGGATTTTTAAAATATAGCCTTAGGATTATCTGGATTTCCTTACCATCTGTTATTAAGTCCCACTTTTCATTTCTAATTTTGTTAATTTGAATGTCCTCTCTCTGCCTTTTAATTAATTTTGATAAAGGTTTGTAAATCTTAGATTTTTCTCAAATAACCAACTCTGTTTCATTGACTTTGTATTCT
Organism: Phodopus roborovskii; assembly: GCF_943737965.1. NCBI lineage: Eukaryota > Metazoa > Chordata > Mammalia > Rodentia > Cricetidae > Phodopus > Phodopus roborovskii. Next base: position 32,063,156 of record NW_026126416.1, on the reverse strand, counting down.
TTGTATTGTTTTTGTTTGTTTCTGTTTCATTGATTTCATCCTGGTATGATTATTTCTTGCTATCTACTTTTGAGTGTGATTTCCCAACCTGACAGTCACAACCCCTTTGGGGGTCAAACGACCCTTTCATAGTGGTTGCATATCAGATATTTACATTACTGTTCCTAACAGTAGCAAAATTAGTTATGCAGTAGAAATGAAAATAATAGTTAGGGGGCCACCACAACATGGGGAACTTTATTAAAGGGTCAGAGAGTTAGTAAGATTAAGAACCACTGTTCTAGAGCTTTTAGCTGTGTTGTTTTTAATGTAGCCACTCAGTGTTATGAACTTGCCTCTTGTGGGTATGTTGTTGTATTCATTTTCATTCTAGAAAACCTTTCTTGACCCATTTTTCATTCAGTAATGAGTTTAGTCTATGAGTTTGTAAGCTTTTTTGTTGTTTTGTTGTTGATATCCAGTTTTAATCTGTAGTGGTCAGATAGGTTGCAGGGTTTTATTTCAGTTTTATCTGTTGAGACTTGCTTTGTGTCCAAGTATGTGGTCAGTTTTAGGGAAAGTTCCATGAGATGCTCAAAAGAAAGTATATTCTTGTGCCTGGATGAAATATTATGTAAATATATGTTAAATCCTTTGGTTTATGAATAGACATCATTTAGCTCCAGTATTTTTGTTTAGTTTTTGTCTGGATGACCTGTCTATTTGTGAGAGTGAGGTATTGAAGATTTCCAAGTGAAGGTCAGTATGTGATTTAAGCTATAGTCATGTTTCTTTTATGAATTTGAGTGCCTTTGTGTTTGGTTCATAGATGTTAAAAATTGCAGTGTCTTCATGGTAGAATTACTCTTTGATGAGTACTTAGTGTCATTCCCTATGGATCTGATTAGTTTTAGTATCTATTTTTTGTCAGATATTAAAATGGTCACACCAGCTTGCTGCTTAGGTCCATTTACTTTTCCCATCCTTTTACCATGAGATGATGTCTACCCTTGATGTTAAGGTGTGTTTCTTGAGTATAGCAGAAGGATGGATCCTGTTTTCACATCTGTCCATTAATCTGCCCTTTTATTGAGGAATTGAGACAACTGATGTTGAGGGATTATCAATGAACAGTATTTTTGTTGATTCTTGTTATATGGTGGTCATTGGTGGTGGCGGTGTGTATGTGTGCTTCCCCCTTTTCAATTTGTTGTCTGGAATTTATTTATTCTTTATGATTTCTTGGGTGTAGTTAACCTCAAGGTTGGAATTTTTTCTCCTATCTCTATTAAGGCAGGATTTGTAGGTAGATGTTATTTAAATTTGGTTTAATCATAGAATGTCTATTTTCTCCATCTATGGTGATTGAAAGTTTTGCTGTGTATAGTAGTTTGGGCTGGCATCTGTGGTTTCTTTGAATCTGTAGCACATCTGCCCAGGACCTTCTAACTTTTAGAGTCTCCTTTGAGAAGTCAGGTATAATTCTAGCAGGTCTGCTTATATGTTGTTACTTGTTCTTTTCCTCTTGTAGCTTTTACTCTTCTTTCTTTGTTCTCTATCTTTAGTGCTTTGATTATTGTGTGCTGAGTGAACTTTATTTTCTGGTTCAGTCTGTTTGGTGTTCAATATACTTATTTTGTTGGTTTGGATATTTTTGTTGTTTGTTTGTTTTTGTTATTTGTTTTGTTGGTATTTGCTTCTCTGTGTAGACCTGGCTGTCCTGGAACTCACTCTGTAGACCAGGCTAGCCTCAACTCAGAGATCTGCCTGCCTCTGCCTCCTGAATGGTAGGATTAAAGCCATGAGCCAACATTGCCCTAACATCTGTATATTTCTTGTCTTGTACCTTGATAAGTATCTTATTTAGGTTAGGGAAATTTCTTTATAATTTTGTTGAAAATATTTTCTGTGTCTTTGATCTGGGTTACTTCCCCTTCCTCTATTCCTATTATTTTTAGATTTGAACTCTTCATGGTGTCTCAGATTCCTGGATATTTTGTGCCAGTTTTTTAGATTTAACATTTTCTTTGACCAAGGTATCTCTTTCTTCTATCATGTCTTCAGTGCCTTCCATCACTTAGTTACTAAATTTTTCATTTCTAGATTTACCTGTTTATTGTTTCCACTTTCATGTCTTGCATGGTTTTATTCATTTTACTGTTTATGTTTTCATAGATATCTTTAAAGGATTATTCATTTCCTCTTAAATAACCTCTGTCATATTCATAAAGGCTATTTTAAGGTCTTTTTCTTACGCTTCATATATATTGTAATACTCAGCGCCTGCTATGGTGGGCCCTAGTAGAAATATACTGTCCTGACTGTTACTGTGTTTTCATGCTGGCCTCTTGTCAAAACCATCTCAGTGTCTATTCTCCAGCTACCTTCCTGCATTTTATTTTGATTTCTGCATTCTATTGAGTTACAATACATTATTCTGTCAACTTGGTATTCACATATTGAATCTTATGCACTTCCAAAAAGAAAATAAATTCAAGGCTGTGTTAAGCAAAATTAAATCCACTTATGTAAGACACATCAGTTTTGAAATTTACAGAAAAAATACAAATTTTTGTCCTAAAGAACATTTTGTGAGCTTAAGCATATAGTATAGGTTGGACTTAATCAGTCTGTAAGCAGTTAAATTAGCAGTTATTTTTTTACCTTGTTTCCCCCATCACTCATTAAACTCTCAAGCTTCTGTCTGTCCTGTCGGAATTTCAAGCATAATCTCTGGCAGTGGTGAGTCTTGGTATTCTTTTAAGTAGATTGGTAAGGCTCTTGCTTCCTTCTCTCCTCAGAATCCTGGCTGTATGCCATGGAGTCATGTATAAACAGCTCTCAGCCTGGATGCTACACGGACTCCTCTTGGACCAGCATGAAGAGTTTTTTATAAAACAGGGTCCATCTTCTGGTAATACCAGTGCCCAGGCTGAAGAGGATGAAGAGGATCTGGGTATTGGAGGACTGACGGGAAAACAACTGAGAGAACTGCAGGACCTGGTGAGGGCACAGCAGGAAACCCAGGGCAGGCAGGCACTTAGAGACACCTGCCTGACTGCATTCCACGAATGGATTAGTCAGAAACACTGGCTTCCTCTTAATTAGAGACTACACAGTAGGAAGTGATTTTGAAATCTTTATTTCTCCTTTCAACATTACATGCATTTAGAAGTTCAGTGATAAGTTTTATCCCTGCAAATATGAGCTGCCCTGTACCTTTTCATGTAGTTTGGAGTAGACTCCTCAGACTTGTATTGTCCACATTCATTTGTTCATCTGGTGGCTCATTTACCTTGTTATAGTCATTGAATGTCTGTTATGTGCACGGCACGTTTATAGGTGCCCAACTACATTTAAAAAAATTAGTTCTTAATACTTAAGAAATGTATAATGATGGAAAATAGAGAATAGTAAGCAATTACATTATAGTTACCATATGCTCTACAAAGAGTGCAGCTGTTTTTGGAAGGTCTTGAAGTGGGGTTTTAAAACTAGAGAAGACTTTTCAGTGGGATGTATTTCTACATTGCAATTTGGTAAGATAGGTCACAGCTTGTCCAGCGATTGTTTATAATGGTATAGGCTCATTGGAAGAACCATTTGAATTTCAGCTGAAATGGTCAGGTAAAGGTGAACTTATTGTGTGTGTGGTAAAGGATTAATGGAGGTAGCAATAGATGAAGGTGCTGAGTGAATCAGCAGCAAATCCTGAGGGTCCTTGTGAACAAAAAGAAAGAATTTAGACTGAATGTAAAAAAAGCTAAGTAAGAATAATTGGATAATTCCAGGGAAGGAGTGACAGACTTTATGATGTCATTTTAGGGAATCATTTCTTAAAAAAACAAGATTAGGAGCTGAGCATGGTGGTACATATCTGTTATCTCAGTTCCTTATAGGACAGGCTAAAGGGGGTGGGGTGGGGAAGCACCATTAGTGTAGTTTAAGGCCAGTTTGGAAAACAGATGAGACCCTGACTCACCCTGCCCCAAGTAACAACAAAAACATATAATCTCAGCACCCAGGAATCAGGGACAGAAGAATTATCCAAAATTTGAAGCCACCCCAGTCCATATAGTTAGTTCTAAGCCAGCCTGAGCTATAGAGTGAGACCCTGTCTCCAAAACAAAAACAAAAATCATGAGTCTCAGAGGCAAATAGACTGGTTAAAAGAGGCTTAGGGATTCTTAGGTGAAAAAACAATTTCAAGCATGGTAACTGAATTTGGAGGCAGATAGAGAAATCTGAGAGGTCTTTCAAAAATGGAATCCGTAGTCCTTTAGGGGTTGGCTGTGAGTCAAGAGACAAGTTGTAGCCTTTAGCAATTAGTCACTAGGTGAGTAGTGATGTATTGTTGGTGTTCGCTTTTGTGGGCATCAAAACTGAGGTCAGGCAAGTGCTCTACCTTTGAGCTATATTACCAGCCCAAGGTCTAACATGGGATGTGTTAAGTTTAAGGAACCTGTGGAAAATGTCCATTGGGCTCAGCCTGGAAGAGTGGTGTCACTTTCTCTGAAGCTAATCATGGAGTAATCAGCAGCAACTTAGAAGTTTTTAATCTGTGGCCCATGGGGAGATGCAAGAGGTTCTCTGTCAATGTCTAGTAGAAGGCCCACAGCATTTGTATTTGCAGGCCTGTTAAAACAATCTGTTATGATGTCCAGTGAAGCCACATAAGATGTTATTTCTATAAAATGTAGAACAAGAGAGAAGAATCTAGGATAGGTCTTGACAGAGCAGACAGACAGACAGACAGATGAGATAAAAATATGTAGATATATAGACCTGAAGAATAACAACCAACTCTTGGAATTATGTAAACAAGAAAGCTGATTGTCTGCCCACCTGACACAGTAGTAAAGCTTTATATTTAAAAACTCAGTATTAGGCTGAGGGAATGACTTCATAAGTCAAAGTGATTGTGCAAGTGTGAGGACCTGGATTCAGATACCCAGAACCCATGTTAAAGCCAGATACTATAGTGTGAACATCTCCAATGTCAGTGCTCCTGGAGAGAGATAGGAGGCAGAAACACAGAAACCTGAAGGCCAGCTAGCTTGGCATATACAGTAGAACAAGGAGACCTTGTTGTCAAGGATCAATACCTACAGTTATCCGCTGACCTCCACATATACACTGTGGCCCATGTGTGCCCATACTGATGTGCATTGTGTACACACACACAAAAGTAAATTAAAAAATAAAAACAGTGCTTTTTGTCATGCAATTATTCTCCATGAAAATGGACTACATTTCCAGAGATGGTGATTTAAGAATTGTGCAACTTCAGATTTAGACCCTGCTTGCCAATATCATAGATCATGGATTGGGAGAGCTAAGACCTATCTTCATGCTTCATGTGACTGGTTATTTCCTTGACTAGCGCCTAATTGAGGAAGAGAACATGCTGGCCCCATCTCTGAAGCAGTTTTCCCTGCGGGTAGAAATTTTACCATCCTACATTCCAGTGAGGGTTGCTGAAAAAATCCTCTTTGTTGGAGAATCTGTTCAGATGTTTGAGAATCAAAATGTGAACCTGACGAGGAAAGGTAAGAATCCCCTTGTTGGGTCAGCCACACCCAACCTCAGAGGCTCTTCATCTGTGTCGCTGCCCAAAGCATCTGGGTTAGAGTGGCTGGTGACAGTGATGAACAGCTGCAGGAAAACAGCTCTGCTAGGTTTGCCTCCTGTCTGACAAGAGTGCCCCGTCCTCCACAGGGTCCATCCTGAAGAACCAGGAAGACACTTTTGCTGCAGAGCTGCATCGGCTCAAGCAGCAGCCACTCTTTAGCCTCGTGGATTTTGAGCAGGTGGTAGATCGAATCCGTAGCACTGTGGCTGAGGTATGTCTTCTATCTAACATTTTTCCAGAAGAAATGGGTTTGGAGAGGATTGAAGGGAAAGAAGGGGAGAGAAGGGGTGGGGGAGTGATCTATGGAACTGCAGAGATGGCTCGGTGATTGAGAGCACTGGATTCGACCCAGGTTTGATTCCCAGAACCTACATAGGGGCTCACGATCATCTGTAATTCCTGTTCCAGGGGGTCAAGTGTTCTCTTCTGACCCCCACAGGCCCTAAGCAGACATGTTGTATACAGACACTCATGTAAGCAAGCACTCTTACACAGAAAATAAGTAAAGAACTCCTGTTTTTAAAATAGAAGTAGAATTCACCCTTCTACAGGCTTGTTTTAATTAGTTTAGTTAACTAAAGGGGAAGTCTTAATTATAATTTCTAACAATCATGAGTTTGTGTGATGAAAAACTGTGTGTGTGTGTGTGTGTGTGTGGTGTTTTAGTATCAACCAGACATTTTTCACTTATTTAACTTGTACACAGGAATCTTAGGAGGAAAGCCAAGCAGACAGGATGGTAGTCCAGCCCTTGAGACGTGGGAAGGGATGAGTAGTGCTTCTGGGTACTAGTATTTCTTGAGCTAAGGATACTCATATTGGTATAGTACTTTTCTGTACATTTGTCACTATTTTGATAAGGGTTTTTAACTTTTTGTGTAAGAGTTTTGTTTTAATTATATTTCCAGTTTCTTGTTTATGTAGAGAAATAGTGTTAATTTATTGATGGCTAATCTTATAGATTCCCCTTAACTTTGCATATAGTTGGAATTTTCTTTGGGTTATCAACCAGCTCCCAAATAAAGACATGGAGACTTATTAATTATGAATTCTTGGCCTTAGCTTAGACTTGTCCCATTTGCTCTTTTAATTTAGCCTGTTTCTATTCATCTGCATTTTGCCTCTGGGGTTTTTACCTTTCTTTAATTCTGTATGTCCTACTTTGCTGCTTCCTCCATGTCTGGTTACCCCTGGGGTCTATTTTCTTCCCCCAGCCTAAATTTCTCCTCCTACTTACTCTCCCTGCTCAGAAGTTCTACCTATACTTCCTCCTCCCTTGCTATTGGCCATTCAGCTTATTAGACTAGTCAGGTGCCTTAGACAGGCAAGGTAAAACAGCAGCATATATTTATGTAATTGAACAAATGCAAGCATCTTTACATAGTTAAACAAATGCAATACACCTTTGTATAGTTAAACAAATATTCCAAGCCTAGCATTGGGTGGCGCATGCCTTTAATCCCAGCACTCAGGAGGCAGAGGCAGACAGATCTCTGTGAGTTCCAGGCCAGCCTGGTCTACAGAGCCAGTTCCAGGACAGGCTCCAAAGCAATTCAGAGAAATACTGTCTCAAACCAACCAAATACTCCAAAACATTTGGGGTGCTAATGGTTTGTTCCTTCTTTTCAGCTAGGATCTTTAATGAAGCATTAAACAGTTGGGCTTTGTTGGTTTAGTTTGTATCAAACAGTAGAGGACGTCTCTGATTTCTTGACTCTAGAGATTATACAGATAGCTCCTGCATTACTATGACATTTACTATAGGCTTCTAGAAAAGAAGTTTATTAAAGGATTCTCTTCCTACTTGACAGAGTTCTTATCTTAAGGGATAATCAATTTTACCAGCTGCCTCTTTGTTAGTATTCTTGCTGTGGATCTATTTCTCTTTTAGTTTTTATATCTACATTCATTAGCTAAGTAAGACTATTATCTGTCTTGTGCCTTGGTTGTTGATAAAAAGTTTATATTTATATTAGGAATTGAATCTAGTTAAAAAGATTTAAGCTAGGCTTTCTTCAGAAAGGCAAATTTTTACCAGTTAAGTATTTTTAAAACTAAATTTACCATAAAAAATTTTTTTTCCTGTAACTGTGGGGGCCCAGATGAGGGGACCAACAGGCAGCATTGGAACTCATGGAACGTGGCTGGGTGGTTGGCAAAGCCATGCCTGAGTGAGCCTTGGAGAGGTGAAGCCCGAGGACTGGACATCCTGAGACCTCATGCTGCTATTTTGAGCATAGCCTTCTCAGTCATCACATCCCTCATAATCTATGTGTTGTATGAAAACTCAGGGGTTTCTAGCTCCCCACTGGGCTGTGTCACTGGTACTTAAATAATAGTAATTGACTTTTTCCAAGCATTGCTGCTGGAGCAAATTAATGATTCAGCCACTACTCTTAGAAAGGATTGAGACACATAGAATTGTTAGTAAGGTTAACTTAAGGTAGTTTGTTAATGGCTTTGAGGTAGGAAAATCTTGAGGAACAATTTAAAGTTTAGGAAGGCACATAGTTGAGTGAGGGACTCTTTGAGGTCAGGGAACAAGAACAATGGCAGCCTGGCTACTGCTGGCTGATGTCTTGCTCGGATGGGTTGATGATCAAGAGTGTTTTAATTCCTTGTACTCATTTCTGCCCTCAGGTTCCTGATATTTAAAAAAAAACTGTTAGTGAGTGGGTATGAACCTTGAGGATTTAAAGTAGCACTGACTGTGTTTCATATATTAAAGTTTAGATTTGTGATTCTCTTAAGATTTCTTATAAGATTACCTTTTGGGATAAATAACAGCGATCGATCCTTTCTTTGTAACTGCATAATGCAGCCTGCCAGCAAAAGAACTGGCTGAGAAACTTGTAATACACAAAATGTTTGATCAGGTAAGGGATATAGAAAACATGCTGTTCTTTACTTGTATTCATTGTAATCGTTCACTTGAAAATAGAATAACAATGACATCATTTTTACATTGCGTGAAAGATTTTGCTGGGGTATATAAGCTGTAAGGAAAAAAATTAAGTTAGCTAGAAGGAAGACATCAAGAGAGCAGAAGGGATACATAAATGTAGAAGAACAGAACAGAAAAAGAGTAGTGTAGAACAAGCAACAACAAGAATACTAAGAACTAAGCCTTGGCCCTCAGGAAAAGTTCTCATATGTCTATCTGTCCAGTAGTTCACCTGCTCTGCATCTCCTCTTCAGTTTCTCTGACCTGCTGAGGGCTTGCCATTCATCAGCACCCTAGGTGAGATCCTGGCATGCTTTGTGTGTGTGTGTGTGTGTGTGTGTGTGTGTGTGTGCGCGCGCACGCGCTGCATGCGCGCATGCATGCACGCATGTGTGTACAAGTGAGTGTGTGTGTGTTTCCCATTTGATCCGGCCCCAGAGAACTGTTTAACTCCCTCATATAGAAAAATCAAGTTGAGTGATTAGTTTATTAGTTCGCCAACTCAGTGGATCCCCCTCAATCCCTGAGCTGCTGAAGGTCCTTATGGCAGCAATATGTAACAATTTTGATACTCTGCAGAACTTAACTATTTCAGGTATATTTAATTTTTTAAATACTTGTTTGAAATTATGTTTTGTTTACTTAAATTTTAATCTTTTAAACATTATTTTGTATTCGTGGTATATGTAGTTCTGTTACATGCACGTGTGTGTACACACATAAGCCCCAGAGCTTGTTAACTTGTTTTTACTCTTCAGCTTACTTTTTAGGACAGTGAGAACCAAACGTTCTCCGTTTGGCTAGACTAACTTGCCAGTGAGTCCCCAGGATCTACTTGTCCAGCTGTCTGCCAGCATTGGGCTATTGACACGAGCCGTTATACCCAGCTTTAGCATGTGTGCTAGAGATCTGAACTGGGGTCTTCATGCTTGCTTAGCAAACTTTTTTTCACTGAACCATCTCACTAGCCCCAGTTTTCCTCATTATTGTTGTCTTTTTAGGCTTTTATTAAGATTAATAAACTAATTAAGACTACTTTTGTTTCTTAATTTATAAATCCTTTAGGTAATTTTTACTTGTCTTTCTCTTTTTTCTTCCATCCTATTTTATTTAAATATTAAGACATGCTAACTTGTACCTAAAAACAAATTACAAATAGAAAATCATGTAGTATTTCAGGGTTTATTAAATTTTACTTTTATTATGTGCATTGATATTTTCCCATGGGTCCTGGAATTATAGTTTCATGTGGGTGCTAGGAATTGAACCTAGGTCCTCTGGAATAGCAGTCAGTGCTCTTAACCACTGAGCCATCTGTCCAGCCTCTCATGTAGTATTTCAATGCATGTGTAAATTGTATTTTTTTTTTACATGTATGGGTGTTACGCCTGCATGTATATCTTGTGCATCATATGCCTGCCTGGTGTCCTTGGAGGCCAGATGAGGGTGCCAGATTCACTGGAACTGGAGTTAACAGATGGTTGTGAGCCATCTTGTGGGTGCTGCAAATCAAACCATGTCCACTAGAAGGACAGCAGTGTTCTTAACTGCTAAGCCCTTTTAAAAAAAAAAAAAGACTTTGCTGCATAAGCAGACGTGGCCTGGAACTTGTTGGTCATCTCTTGCTATAGTCTCCTAGTACTGGGATGACAGGCATGTGCCACCAAGCCCAACTCCATTTTTACTTTTTATAAAGCAACAAGCCAAGTGAGAGGTGGTGGTGCACACCTTTGATCCCAGCACTCAGGAGGTAGGTGGATCTCTGTGAGTTCCATGCCAGCCGGATCTACAGAGTCTTGAAAAACCCAAAATAAAATAAAATATAAAAATAAAAATTGTATTCTATCCAGTGGTTTTTAATTTCACAGTTGTTTGTGCCGCTATTGCTGTTAATTTCAGGAAATTTTTATCCTTTGTTATATCTGTTCATTCCTAGGGCTAGATGAACTTGGGTTCACTGTAATGAATGAGGTTTTTTGTTTTTGTTTTTTTTACTCTTATCACAGCACCTCTGGAAGCTAATGGTAGAGGAGTCAGACTTACTGGGTCAGCTGAAGGTAATAACTGATATTCTTTTAAATCTTGAAATGATTGTAGAAAGCACTCTTGCCTAGACTTCCACAGTAGACTCATTGTTCTTAACTCATGTAAAGAAATTATATTTGATGCTGCAAATCTTCTGAACTCTTTATAAAAAGATTTAAGTTTACTTTCTTCTGTTGTGATCTAAATGCCATCAAACACAAAGAGTCCTCCTGTTTTGAAGGGCTGCTCTGTATGCATCTTTAAAATACTAAGCCATGTCCTTATTCTCTTGGGTAGTAAAGGCCTCCAGGCTCTGATTTACTGAATTGTACATTGAAATTCTGCACTGATTTACTGATCTGTACATTGAAATTCTTCCCTCAGATCATTAAAGACTTTTACCTTCTGGGACGAGGAGAACTGTTCCAGGCCTTCATTGACACAGCTCAACACATGTTAAAAACACCACCTACTGCAGTAACAGAGCATGGTAATTGTCCTACAGCCCTGAGAATAAACAGCTTGTTCAAGTTGGAGGGTGTTTCTTGGCTGATGTTGTGTGTTATATGTTTGCATGCACAAGCCAGGAGAATGAGAACTTGAGTCACAAGTGTTTATGAGCTGCCATGTGGGTGTGTGGAAGGGAACCTCAGTCCTCTGCAAGAGCAGCCAGTGCTCTTAACTATCAGTGCTCTAGCCACCACAACTTTTATCTTAAAAATAATGATGGAAGCCTGGAGGTGGTGGTGTGTGCCTTTAATCCCAGCCCTTGGGAGTACAGACCAAGTTCCAGGACAGGGTCCAAAGCTATAGAGAATTTTGTCTCAAATAAAAAAAAAAAAAAACAAAAATGGAAACCTGTCCTGGGAAAGCCTAGTTATAGCTAAAGCTCCCTTGTGCTTGGGGTATAACTGGGTGTCAGGACAAGTAAAGCAAAAGTCTAAAGTACTGTTTAGACTTTTTTCCATACCTTTGATGCTGTCCCCCTCCCAAAAAAGCCTAGCCTGGTTTCTAGCAGCAAAAGAGAAGTCTAGTGAAGTGCTTTGTTTTAATTGGCCCTCCCCAGGTCACATAGCTATCACTGTAACAATGAAGAAGTGAGGCATTAGGATGTGTCTTATTCAGCAAAGTGTTTTCCCCTTGGCCAGTTAAGAGAATGTAGTAAAGATCTAAGCCAAGAAAAAGAAAATGGGAGGGAAATGGAGAGGTTTGTTGTTATAGTTTAATGAGACAATAGATAACTACTGTGCTTTTTTTGGTACAGATATCAGAAAAGCCAGTTCAGACTCATTTAAGCAAATAAATAAAGAATTTATTGATTCTCATAATCTTAGATGTGATGGTTTTAGATAAAATTTAATTATCTTCATTTGTCTTCTTGGCCAGTAGGACAGGCTCTAGTCCAGTGGTTTTCAACCTTCCTAATGCTGTGACACCCAATCATAAAATTATTTTTGTTGCTACTTCATAAGTAATTATGGTTATGAATTACAATGTCAACATCTGATATGCAAGATATCTAATTTGCAGCCCCTGTGAAAGAAAGGGTTGTTCAGTCCCCAACCGCGGATCTTGCCAGATTTATTTCTAAAATTGATCTCAGAAAAACTACATTTTTTCAGAGTCTGAAGAGAGCCTCTGGGTTGGCCCAGATCAGATCAAGTCTATAAACAAAACAGCCAAAAAGGTCAGCTATCATGACCCATTGATCATGCTGCCCCCCCCCCCCAAGAATTGGGTGTTGCCAACCCTGCTGACACTGCAGGGAATGTACAGAGCAGGGTGACCCTCTCAGTATTGTTAAGAAGGACAAGGAGAGATCAGTGCTGGTCAGACAGAAGCCACATACATCCTGGTCTTAGCTGAGCCTTACTGTTGCTTTCCTGTGCTTCCTTGCAGATGTGAATGTGGCCTTTCAACAGTCAGCACACAAAGTGCTGCTGGATGATGACAACCTTCTCCCTCTGCTGCACTTGACAATTGAGTATCATGGAAAGGACCACAAAGGTTTATTTTCCGATTGCCTCCTCTCTGCATGTTCTGGTTTTCATTATCTCCCTCCACAGAAACTGTAGTTTGGGACCTTAGGGATCATCTAGGCTACTTCTCTAATTTTGTATAAGGTGCTCTGTCCATAGATTGTTTTTGAAATTGCATCTATATTTTTGCTTAAAACACCTCTCAGCAAAGCCCTCACAGGGGTACTGTTGCCTCGCAGTGCTACTATTTAGCACCACTGGTATCTCATTTGATATGTACAGTTCTTGCTCTCTCTGGCTCTAATTAACCAAGTTATTTTTCATTATCTTCTTATCCACAGCAGATGCCACCCAGCCAAGAGAAGGGCCTTCTCGGGAAACGTCCCCCCGGGAAGCCCCTGCTTCCGGCTGGGCTGCTCTAGGTCTCTCCTACAAAGTACAGTGGCCACTGCATATTCTCTTCACCCCAGCCGTCTTGGAAAAGTGAGTAGTTCTGAGTTTCTCCTAGTATTGCCCACCTTATAACCAAGGGAAGAAGTAAGTGAACAATAATAATATTGGTGAAAGCAACCAGTCATCCAGCTGGTCTCTGTACTAGTAAGTCGGAGGTTACAGACTCACCCGTCTTCAGGAGCTAGACAGGGGTTCTAGTTTGTTTTCTGTTGCTATGAAAAAAAAGATGATGAAAAAGCTTTCTGGGAAGAAAGGGCTTATTTGCTATATATTTCTAGATAGTAATTCTTCATTGAGGGAAGTCAGCATAGGAATTCATGCAGGAACAGAGACAGAAACCATAGAGGAATGCTTCTTACTCATTTTGCTCAGTTTTCTTTCTAGCACATCCCAGACCCACTTGTCCAGGTGTGGTATCACCCACATCAATCATCAATCAAGAGTATACTCCACAGATTTGCCCACAGGGAAATCCAATGAAGGCAGTTCCTTAATTGATGCTCCCTTTTCCTAGGTAACTCCAGCTTGTGTCAAGTTGACCAAAATTAAAACAAAAACAAACAAGCAGCTCACATTAGTAAGTGAGGGGATAACCATGAAACAATAGGGAATGGTAAGCGCTTGAATGAATGGAAAGGCATATAGCCTCTTAGAATCTTCAGACTAGGCTGGAGAAATGGCTGTGAGTAAAGGTGAGGACCAGAGTTCAAATCTCCAGAATGTATATGAAGCATGTGTCCATGCCTGTAGTCCCAGAATTTCTACTATGAGATAGGAGGAAGATACTGGAGAATATCAGTAAGTACACAAGCAAGCCAGTTTAGTATAAACAGGCAAGCAGCAAAAATACCCTGCCTCAAACAAGGTGTGTGGGGGGGGGGGGGCATTCATGTGATTGCCAGGGCATATGCCCACCTGCATTCACTCACTCACAAAATGACACTTATAAGATTTTTTTAATGTGCCTTTGTGTACATGTATGCTGGTTTCCATGGAGGCCAGGACTGGAGATGGTGCAATTGTGAGGCACCCAGTATCAGTGCTAGGAACTAAATTTTAGTCTCTGAAAGAGCCACAAGCGCTCTTAACCACTGAGCAATCTCTCACCCCAGAGTTTGAGACAGGGTTTCTGTATGTTACCCTGACTGTCCTTGAACTCACTATACAGACCAGGCTGGACTCAAACTCACAGAGGTCTGCTTGCCTCTGATTTCCAAACACTGAGATTAAAGCTATATACCACCATGCCTGACCCCGATTTCTCTTTTTAATTGACAACTAATAAGCAATTGTAGGCTTGTTGTTTGTGGTCTCAAATATGAAGTCTCCGGTAACAACACACTGAGTTCTGGCACTTGCCTATTCCATAAGTCCTTAGAAATTTCCCCCCTGATTTTTATGATTGTTGTTGATGATGTTAATTTACTTGGGACTTTTATATTAGTTAGATTTCTGTTGCCATGATGAAGACTATGACCAAAAGCAAAGGGTTTTAGGGTTTTATTTCAGCTTGTAGCATATAGCATCAGGAAGCAAAAGTCAGCAGGAACCTGGAGGCAGGAACTGAAGCAGGAATCATGTAGGAATGCTACTTACTGGCTTGCTGCTCGTGGTTCATTCAGCTTCCTTTTTGAGCCCTACCATGTCAGTCACTAATCAACAAAATACCCCCACAGACTTGCCTACACATCACTCCAATGACATTTTCTTGTAGGAGGCTTTTTCTTTCCTTCCTGCCAGCTCCCACTCACAACATGGAGACGTGTTATAAAAGCTCGGCCAGTAGCTTAGGCTTGTTTCTAACTAGGTCCCATAACTTAAATTAACCCATTTCTATTCATTTACTTTCTGCCTCTTGGTTTTAGTACCCTTACTCTGCCCATATTGCTTTCCTTCTTCTGTGTCTAGCTGGCAACTCCTCATGACTCTGCCCATCTTTTCAGTGTTTTGAAAATCCTGCCTGGCTATTGGCCTTTCAGCCTTTTATTAAACCAATCAGAATGGCAAATCTTCACAGTGTAAAAAGATTATTCCACAACATTCCTTTTCCCAGATGACCCTAGTTTGTGTCAGTTTAACTAAAAATGAACGATCCTCTTACTACATGGGGAAACAACCGAGCTAGAGAGGTGGGATAAGGGGGCTGGACCATGATGCGATGCATTGATTGCAGTCTTGTGGGACCCAGAAAGAAGATGAGAGAGGCACACTGCACCCTGAGAAGGTGTGAGGAAACCATTTACTGTGACTACAGGAGTGAGGAAAAGGCCATCTCTTTTCAGCCTTCCCCCACTCTAGCTACCTTGCTTCATAGTGTGCCTACTGTTTTAGAACATACAGAAGCTGGGCAGATTGGGTTCAAAGTAGGAAATGATGAGGCTGTTGCAGGGATATTTCTGCAACAAGTTCAGAGGCCACAGCATAACTAGATAAATTATACAGACCTTGTCTAGAGACTCCAACATATGACTACTCACAGATGCCCACAATCCCTTAAATACTGTTTTTAGATTAATGTTTTTAATATTTAATATTTTTAATGTTTAATTTTTTAAAATGTGTATGTGCATGCTTGTGTGATGTTTATGGGTTGTGTGTGATGTGAGTGGCTACAGGATCATAAGAGGACACTGGATATCCTCTCTTATGCTCCTTATACCTTGTGACAGGCTCTCTTACTGAGGCTTAGTTGTTTTGTTGTATAACTGAAATTCATTTCACTTTCTCTCATATGATTTGCTGTACAAATACGTTGTTCTCAGCACTCTTCTAACCTGCCTGCCTTTGGAGGGAGACAAGGGAATCCTTGTGTCTGTTGTGTGGAGGGGTGTTAGAATAAGGTCCATGTCTCAGTGATCTTCTGTCGTAGGTATAATGTTGTTTTCAAGTACTTACTGAGTGTGCGCCGTGTCCAGGCTGAACTGCAGCACTGCTGGGCCCTCCAGATGCAACGCAAGCACCTCAAATCTAACCACACCGATGCAGTCAAGTGGCGCCTAAGAAATCACATGGCCTTCTTAGTAGATAATCTTCAGTACTATCTCCAGGTATGTTCTGAGCAATGCCTGGAAGAGGAATGTGGGAAAAGGAGCCTAGAAAAACACCAAGAAGGGTCTGCAATTCTGTATTTGGTAAAATGCTGCAGTTGGAGAAAATTCGGGAATTATATCATCACTAGGTATGTTTTTCTTGAAATTTTAAAGGGAAGTGGAAATCCTTGGATAAAGGGATTTGGGCTTCAGGATACTTGTTTGTCAGACATTCTGGAATTCTCAGGCATGTCCAATCTTTTGACATTATGGCATAACATTATCATTTATAAAGTTCACACTCATTCATGAACTATGCAACAGTTACCACCTCTACCCCAAAGAATCTCATTTTAGAATTGTGTTGCTCCTTAACTACATGTAGCCCTTACCTATCCTTGGCTACATGTTGGACAAGCCAGCTATTGCTAATCAAGTCAGTCAGTGGAAGGGATGAGGCATGAATGGATTACGCTGGGGTAGGGGGAGAGTGGTTTGCAAAGACATTGAAGCTATTAAGAATTACACGCCCATGAAGCTGGAAAGATAGCTTAGCAGTTAAGAAAGCTGACTGCATTTTCAGAGGACCCAGGTTTTCTTAGCACCCACATGGTGGCTCACAACCATCAGTAACTCTAATCCAGTAATTCTAGTCCCAGAGGATCTGACACTTTCTTCTGACCTCTGTGGACACCAGGTATGCATGTGGTGCACATACACACATGAAAGCAAAATACACGTTTTTCTTTTAATTGCACAATCATGAATGGTAATGTAGCTCAATTGGTAGAGTACTTACATAGTATATGGCAAGGATTTGAGCCCCAACCACCAAAAAATGTCAGATGTGGTGGCACCAGTTTGTAATCCTAATTCTTGAGAGGAAGAAGCAAGAGGACCAGAAGTTCAAGGTCATCCTTGGCTATACATTAAGTTTGAGACCAGTCAGCTATATGAGACCAGTCAGCTATATAACAGAAATTATACAATCAAGATCTGTTGACACACAATTCCAAAATCTCACAGGGAAGTGCCAGGAAGGAGAATCGTAAAGTCTGGGCTACAGCAAGACCTTGCGTCAAAAGAAACAAATAACAGGGAATGTAGCTTAGTGCTATAGCCTCCTCTTGCATACACAAGGCCCCTACAACACACACACTTTACAAAGGGTCTGCCTAAAGTGGCTACAAGGAAGATGAGAGCTGGTAAGATGATTCAGTAGGTGAAGGCTAGAGCTACCGAGCCTGATGACCTGAGACTACATGGTAAAAGGAGACTCTGGAACAGACCCTGGAAAATTATCCTTTGTCCTCCACATGTATACTGCCAGCATGAACAATTCGCACAAACTCTAAGAGATGAGAAGAACCATAAAATAGAGCACTCAGAATGTGCCAGGTGCTAAAAATATTATCTATCTATCAGGTAGATGTGCTGGAGTCTCAGTTCTCACAGCTGCTTCTTCAGATCAATTCTACGAGGGACTTTGAAAGCATCCGATTGGCTCATGATCACTTCCTAAGCAATTTGCTGGCCCAGTCCTTTATTTTGCTGAAACCTGTAAGTAGGAGTGGTCTGTTTCCTTAGCCTGTTTCTAATAAGCCCCTTTAGGCTGCTGGAATTGATAAGACATGAAACTTACTGAACTCTTGTTATATTTCATTTTTACATTTTTGACAACTCAAAGCAAAATAAAAAGGCAGCGTTAAAAGGTAAGTGAAATGTTGTATCATAGAGTGTGGTGAACAAGTATAGTTAAAGAACTATGTATTTAACCTCCAGAAGAAATTACTTACTTGAAATTCAAAAATCTCTCTGACTCTGCAGGAAAACAGAGTGCACTTTCTAAGAAATCTGTTGAGCCAAGATTAACCATTAATTTGGGAATTGTTTTCATAGGCACATAGAGTCTGTCACTCTGGATATGTGTCCAACTGCAAGTACCTACATTTAGCGTCTTTGTGGAAGCTCTCCTCAACCCTGACTACATACTAGAGTCATCTGTGACATTGTAAAAATCTAAGGCCAGACACTCAAGTCAAATGCAGATTGGGGTCTAAGCACCAGTAATTTTTAAAGCACACAAGCTGGCTCCAATCCCAAAATGAAAAGTGAGAGACTAAAATAATAATACAGTGACCAAGCTGTACTGCTCAGGGTGCCAATCTGTGCTGTTACTTGGCAAATCATGGAAGAATTACTTAAGTATCCACCATCCTAAAGGGATCTGTGAATTGGGAAAACAAACAAACAAAAAACTGCAGTGGTGGGCACTGTTCTTTAAACAGCATGGGTGTATCCCTGAGGAAAAGCATTACATCAGAACAGGTCATCATAACTGAAGTCTTTATTGAGTGCTTACTGTATGCAAGGCACTGGGGATACAAAGAGGTATAAGTCATGGCTCTGCCCTTAAGGAGCTCACAATCTAGTTGGAAAAACAAGATGTACATACAGAAGCCAGCAACAGCACAGGTGGCCTGGACAGTTCCCAGTGAACAACACAGATACTACAGTAGAGAAAGGTGGAATTCACTAAAGGCTGCAGTGGGTAAGGAGTATTTCACAGACTGGGATTTGGATTGGTACTAAAGAGAAGAGAAATCCCAGGAAACAATACTCACATACCAAAGGCAAGAGCACACTCAGTGGGTCTAATAAAGGATGGTGAGCTAATAGCGACTGAAGTGGAGCTTTGTGTCGGGGGACAGAGAAGAATGCAGCTGTCCCAAGAAGGGATGTTCATCCTGCATATTCCTGGGGAGGGCCAGACAGCCTTGAAGGTGGTGATGTCTGTGCAGAGTTCAGACAGGGGAGGTCAGTTGTCAGACTATTTTCTCAAACCTTGCGTTTTCAGAAGTTTCTTCCTTCATTCCCTAACACCAACTGTATTTTTGGGTAGGTGTTTCACTGCCTGAATGAAATCCTAGATCTCTGTCACAGTTTTTGTTCACTGGTCAGTCAGAACCTGGGTCCACTGGATGAGCGAGGAGCTGCCCAGCTGAGCATTCTTGTGAAGGTGAGTCTGCCTGGCCACTGGAAATACATACCCCACGCCAGGGAGCAAACAGCCTTTGCTCTGAGTCAATAAAGTGTATCCCAGAACAGACAAATGACAAGATAAAAAGATAAAAGCATTGGTATCAGTGGATTTTGAAGATTAAAGTGCTGCCTCACAGTGTTCAGAAATAGTTCAGCCCTGAATAGTTTATTCAGCCCACCAAGTATACATTGGCTTTGTGCTCATTTTCTCACATCCCACTTCCTTCCCTGAACCAGCCTCCCATCTCACTTGTAATTATAATCTGAGACTATATTTATCTCCTTGTAACAAAGCAAGCTCACTGCAATCCCAGTATGTGATAGAATATATTAATCTGAAATGAGCTGTTGAATTCCTACTAATGAGAGAGTACTTTCATGGAAGTCATGCATTTCACAGACACAGTATTAAGAAGTCAAACTTGTTTTAGGAGCTGATAGTAATAGGAATGTGGTCCTGCAGAAATTTAAGCAAGGCTTTTCCAAAGACACCAGGTGTCATACTCTGCATGGTAGTGACAGCTCAGGTCTCTCAACAGGGTTTTAGTCGCCAGTCTTCACTCCTGTTCAAGATTCTTTCCAGTGTTCGAAATCACCAGATCAACTCAGATTTGGCTCAATTACTGCTCCGGCTAGATTATAATAAGTATTATACCCAGGCTGGTGGAACTCTGGGCAGGTAAGAGCAATCCTTGAGGAACTCATCAGATTTGTGGGAGGGGGTTAAAGAGTTGTAAAAGTCCAAAATGGAACTTCAGCCTTCATCAACAAATGCCCTCATTTTATAAGCTAGGCTCAGAGATGTGGGAAGGTGCTTTGTGGTGGGGGTGATCATGCTTCATAATTTTATTGGAGGCTGTGTTCTAGTAAAAATCATCAGCATGTTGAGATACTACAGCCGAGGGTGAGTTCTGTGCTAGGTTATGTGCTGTGCTCTAAGGGACAGCGGGCTTGCATAACCTGCTGACATGTACTAGCAGTGTAGCTGTGCCACCATGCTTCATTGGCTTTCTCAGGAAAGGGGGCACTGCCTCTTTTAAACGCTTTGAGTCTAATAATGAGATCCACTGGTAGTTGGCTTCTCAGGTCTGTGTCACTGCCATTTGGAAAAGCATTTCATTGCCCTTCTTCCTCTCTAAGATGTCCACGAACATTTTTTCTTTCTAACTAGTTTTACTGGAAGCCAAACATCTTTGAGTATATCTCAGATAGCCATGCTTCTTGGGAAAGCATGACATTTAATGAAACTTTTTCTTTTTATAGTTTTGGGATGTGAAAACTGGTTCATAAAATGAAGTAACAGTCTGCCTGCCACATTCTGATGTCTATAACACTCCTCCCCAATTATTAAACATCAGAGATGCCTACAAACTGGTGAAAGGATGCTACCTTCTCTTCTAGAAGAGGTATAAACCCTTCCTAAAATTCCTGTGGGGAATGTCTCTGCTGACCACTCAAAGGCTAAAAGTGTTGGGTAGGTTCATTTGTACAACAGTGGTGTATTGAGCATTTACTATGTCCCTATGGACTCATCAAGGTATGGGAGATACCGCAGAAAACAATAGGGATCAATAAAACATGTTTAGGTTTGGTTCATATAGAAAGGAATCATGCATCTAGATGTTACCACCAAATTAGAAAAGTAAAAAAGACTTAAGCCAGGACAGACTCCAAAACAATACAGAGAAACCCTGTCTCAAAAAACCAAAAAGAAAAGACGTAATTTAGCCAGGCTGTGGGCTTTCCCTTCCCCTCTCCTCTGCACCATGTAATTTATTATCTTTATCCTCAAAAATTTAAGTTTTGAGAGCCTCCCTCCGTTAAGGGTACTCAAAACCTGATCTCAAGAGTTCTAGCTAAAGATGATACAGGTTAAATTGTTCAGATTTTACTTAAAATTGCAAACTTAATTAAGACAAACCATGAGTTAAGGTTATACTCAGATGGTGCAGTCACAAATGTTCATATCAGTGTAAACAAGGGAAATATTCCATTAACATACCTTCCCTCCAAGCTGGACAAGAATGCAGTGTTTAGGCCTGTTGGTAGTCACTGAATGTTCTGTTCATCTACATTTTCTACCACCCACTATGAAAGTCTGTACCTGTCAACTACAGAAGATCCTTTCCATTGTTACCTCTAGAAGCAAAGTGTGGCAAATAGTGGCCTACTGCTTCTTTTGTAAATAAAGTGTTATTCAAATAGCCACACATACTCATTTACCTAATGTCTATGATTGCTTTCATCTCACGGCAAAAGACAAGAAACTAACAAACGAAATGACTACAAAGCTTGAAGTGTTTACTGTTTGGATCTTTATTAAAAAACTAAAGGCTAAGAGGCTGTGTGTATTAATGGGGATGATGTTGAATGCGAGGAAGGAATAACATCCAGCAGGTGTGGCAGTTAACTTATTTTTCAGAAAATTGTCTGTCCTATCAAGTTTATAGTCAGTCCACTGTTCATTCATACCCTTTCTGCTTTGAGTACCATAGATCAGCTATTATAGGCTCAGGTAGGTCTTAATATCCAGAGCTGTCCCCAATCCCATTCAAGTTTGGCAGGACTATTTATCTAGGCCCTCACGTACTTGAAGCTGTAAGCTGAGTTTTTAAAAGCATAATTTTAGATAGCCTTGGATAACTTTTTGACAATGGTGCCACAGAATAAATTTCATCCCCACGTTTTTAATCTTCCTTTGTTTGATGTGCTGCTAAAGTGACAAGACTGCTGAAAACTTCAGAGATCCTATGTTCTGAGATGAAGCTCAAAGAAACAGATAAAGAAATCTCAGTTACTACAACCAAAGAGTCAACATTTATTTTATCATAAAAGTCCAGCAAATAAAACTATGTACAAGATCCATGCAAAGAATACAATTACACACAAGACACACGTAAAACCTGATTAAAACACTTAAAACACAATCTCCACAATAGCAGGAATAAAATCAGTAAGACCAGGTATCTTTAGTGAGAAACATAATCATGTTTATATTTTGGATGCTGCTTGAATCCAATTCTCTCCCCAACAATGAGGCACTGGATCACCCACTCTTGTGACACCACAGGCAGCTGCAAGGCTTCAGCACACTTGAGCACCGAGGCTGGGCATGAGGGGTCTGTCACCACCACATCAAATACCCCTAAAGCAATGTCTGCAAGAAGTAGGGAGAAGTGAACGAGGAAAGAACACTCAGTTTAGCTCTTGTTTAAAAAAACAGGTGTGCCTTCTAGCCAGTATTCCCTACTAACGCCCTCTTTTACAGATACTGTACGTTCATAACCTAAAATAAAAGTGCAATCACTACTTACTGACCTTGTAGAACTACTGAATAGAAATGCCACTGGAGACTATAGAAGCAGGGACAGCTTTGTCCTTTACTTACACCAACCCATCCTTTTTGAAGGTGGCACTTGGAACACACAGGCTAATAGCTGTTGAGTCTAAGGACATCCCTGGAATGACAATGAACACACGCTTTCCAGGTACCTTTGTTATGGGCACTTGAATGGTGCTGCTTCACGGAGGCTGCCCCTCCAGTCATAAGGATCTCAGACCAGAGCTCCAGGAAGTTCTGTTGTTGATCTGACACCAAGAGTACCTTCAGATTCTGGAAAGGGTTTTCACGAGGTTGCCTACAAAGGAGTTGGAGACAGTGTTTGGGAACTGGGAAGAACCTCAGTAGGACCCATCATATCTAACCATCTAGATCATCTGCAAAGAATGCCTGCACATCTCACATCTGAATGCTTTCCTAACTAGGCCATGTACTGGAACAAGCCCTGCCTCTCTTCTGATGAGGTATGTACTCTGTAAGTTTAATGGTTGAAAGTTATTTTGAATTGCAATGCTTCCCCTAATAGGGGATACTGACCCTAATTTCCACGTCTTCAGAAGGTTCCTAGCCAATGTAGAAGCACTTGACTACCACTATTATTTCAAATTCTTAGTAGAAACTGAAATGTCTGTAGACTAACACTTCTTCCCAACTAGATTATCTTCTCAGCTCTAGATGGGCTATCAAACACTCACCAATCCAGAATTCTCTGCTCCTCAAGACTATACCCAGCAGGCAGCAGGTAATTACGGTAGTTTTGGAGCTGGTTGGCATGGCAACTGTCATGGACCCAGACATGAGACACACAAGGAATTCCACTGGCAAGGCACAGGAAGTACTTCCGAGTTCGACAATGCTGATCAGCAATTAGGAGACACTGGTAGGCTGTGTTACACTAGAAGAAAAGGAGCCCAGCTGACAGGTCTGGTGGTGTCTAGGGAAACCATTCCTTATTAGCTACACCTGATAAGCCCTCTAGAGCAGATGTGCAGACTTCCTATATGGAAATTAAAAATACCATCTAATCTGTTTTTGTACCTAAGGCTGTGTTGCTCACTGAGAAGCCCAAAACTGCTTTCTGAGACATTTTCCCTACCTCACCTACAGCCTAAATCTCAAGGTACACCAGGTACCCAACCTTCCAGGCCAAGGAATCAGCATCAATAGGCTTTCTATTATATAAGTTCAATCTGTTGCTCTCTCAACAGAGCCACTACCACCTAACCCCAGGTTTTGCTTCTCTTCCTTGTGTACAACAAAAATTCTGTACTGAGGTGGCATAGTGGGACAGTACCCCAGAATTGAGCCAACCTCTGCCACCCCTCTTGGACCTTTTCTCAATATAGAAAGTGTACAGCAAAAAAAAAAAAAAAAAATATTCTTACCTGGGCTTCATTGAAGTCTTCAAGGATATACCCAGCTCCTGCTCGAAGCTGGCATTCTGTATACTGCTTGTTGAAAGGAGGAATTTCTAAAAATTCTATATATAAAAGAAACAACCAAGATTATTCAAGAATTATTTAAGAACAATAGTTGGTTTCTTAGTGCTACTTTAATACTTATTTATAACTGCTTCCCTTTCTTTTCTGCAGCTATCTATTAGGGTTTAGACAGGCACACAGATTAACTTGAGGAACTGAACAGCCTGTATCCCCCATTGTTCATAGTCAGCTTTCTGAGCTATATAGCACCAAGTAACAAAGGCCTATATGGAACTGCCTTGTGAAGTCTAGGTTGTTAAAGCAAAAATAAGGCAAAGAAAGAATCATCTTTAACATAATGACAGACTGCTGCAGGGAATTCTCAAGGGACTGCTAATACTGACATCAGGCTAGGTCACTGCTTGCATACTTTTTCTTCTATGGCACCTGTCTGGGTTTTATGTGATTCGAACTTCAGCCATTCTCATAGCCTAGCTAACCGCCACCAGAGCAGCTCAGATTTTGCATATGCAGCTTCCAAATCATAATCTTAAATGTAGCTCCCTGGTCATGCTTCCCAAGTCCTATACATATGTACATATGGCTATAACTGGTGAGTAGTTAGTCATCACACATCTTCAGTTGTACCATTTTATGACAATCATATTCCCTTATTTTGGTTCCTTCCTGTAAGACTCAACATTAGTCAAAACTTTAACTTTCAATACAACATTCCATCTAGTTCTTAGCTTGGACAGGCATTTGGAGACAGACTACTGTCACTCATTGTATACATTTGATCTACACAGTGTCTCCTATACCACTTATTTGTCGGACCTTTGAAATACATTTTACCCCACCCAACTACAGACACCTAAACACAGAGTAATAGATGCCACATACATGTGGCATAAGAACTTATTTTAGAGCCAGGTGTGGTAGTGCATGCCTTTAGTTCCAGCACTGGGGAGGCAGAGGCAGGTGGACCTTCTCTGAGTTCCAGGTCAACCTGGTCTACAAAGCTACAGAGAGAGACCCTGTCTCGAACCCCCCCCCCCAAAAAAAAAATCGAAAGGACCTAGAAGCTAATTTTTCCCCAACTATATATATATATACAGTGTGTGTGTGTGTGTGTGTGTGTGTGTGCGCGCGCGCGCGCCTGTGTCTATATAGTATGTAAAATCTACCAGCTGCTTATCAAGACTATGTTGAGAACCACTCACTAAGAATTTTGTGAAGATCTACAGACCGGAAGTAGGGGACAAGTGAATTTTACTTCCTTGACCAGAATCACAGTTAACACTGGTTCACTACCCCACAAAGTGTGCATGGATCAGTGCCCCCCGGGAACTTACCCTCCTCTTCCTCACTGCTTCCTGTAGGACCATCTATTAGTTTAGAGCGGCTGGCCAGCTTATCGTTGGTTGTGGCCATGGTGAGGAGAAAGGCATAGCCCAGAAACAAGGTCTTATTGAGGGGCAAAGGCCCTCTTGGCTCTTCCAGGACAGAAGGTTCAGCTGTGTTGTCTCCACTCTCACAAGGGCTCACAAATTCTGCCCCCACTGTACCTAGGAAGACAAAGCACTAAAATGACATACACTGACCACTGCCTGGACAAAAGGCCCAGCACCAAGGATGACTTGATAGGCCATGACTGATGAGCTATGACCAAAAGATCATTAATACAGCCAATCATTCTAAATGGCCGACAACCTAAGACCAAATTTACAATTAAGACAAAATAACATTTAAATCTAACTTGACCATTACATTGAGCAGTCTGCTATTTTCATATATGGAAATCAACTGGTACTACTTCTATAACACCAAATACTTCCAAGGCTCCAGAACAGGAAAGTATAGTATTTGGAAGTCTTCAACCCACTTTCACCACCCAGGTCTCTGATTTCCCCAGAATGTGACATTTTGATGCAACTTTTAAAGGACAGACAAAACTGTCCCATTCTATCTTGGACTCTCACCAGGATAGTGAAGTGACTTCTGAGTGAAAAGGTGTCTTTACACAGAGTCCACATCAAAATGCCCTTCAATACCTGGGAAGGTAAGTGAGCCACCATTCCAAAACACCCATGCTAAGATGTGCCCAGTAAGTCCTCCAGAAGGAAATGGGTACCTACTGAAGAAGCCGAGTCAGGTTCATTAGGAGGCTAAGATGACAGCAGGTCATGCATGCCTCCCTGAAATAAAACCAACATCAAGAACAGTCTCAGATGAAGGGATGCTGTGTGTATGACACTGGACTTTGGGGTCAAGCTTGCCCAAATCTTATTCTGTCACATTGAGAAAGTTGCCTAACTTTTTTTAGATTCTTCAAAAATATGGAAAATTAATTCTAGCACATATACCTTAAGGGATTATATATGAGGGAATATGAGTAAGCACGTGGGCCGCATACCACACTCAAAATATTTAATAAGGGTTAGCTATACACAACAGTGGTATTTGGGTGGGTAAGCAGATAACACAACTCAAAAAAAAAAAAAAAAAAAAAAAGGATCTGGTGCCAAGGCAATGAAATGTGGATTGTCACCAACAAGCTAGCCTGTGAGAGCCCTACCCAACAGTGACAGGACTTTACTTCTATCTACAGAAGCTACCACAACCAGGTCTAGGTCACAGCAGATAATGAACAAATGGCTGAATTTTCTTCACACTGAATAGAGGTGATTGGAAAAGAGTGGGTCTGGGAGAATAGAGATTCAGGCTGAAGCACAACCTTTCACTAGGAAATGGCAAAGCCCAAGCACAAGAAGCAGATGGATGACACAGGCAGAGGACAAGATCTAAGGACAGGAGGAATTTCACCATTTTGAGTCTGCTGAAACTTCCATACTTATATTCCCCCAAAGAACCCACATAGGAACCTGTGATAGTCTTGCCCTTCTGTCTACACTGCTGGGCAGATTAGGAACAGAGCTTCTAGCTGTATCACCTGTAGGCTTGTGGATTCCAGTCTGACCAACACACAAAGAACACCCATGTACTGTGCTCCCATCTTACCAGGTTTCACGGTGGCAGACTTGCGGCCTCGCTTAGCAGGGGACCGTTCCTCTTCAGAAGTAATGAGTTTCCTTTTGCCTGATGGAACTCCTGTGGATGCACGGGGACTCTCTGTGGTTTTACGGGTGGGTGTTGTGCTGCTGCTGCTGCTGGAGGCAGTAGGAGTGGCTGGGGAGCTGATGTTACTGCGACGTTTCCGTTTTCCTTCCACCAAATTATCTGATGGGTAAGCCAAAGGTTGTTAAGATCCCATGGTCTTAACTTAAATCTGACACAGATATCAAGCACTGTACTCCCACAATCAAGGAACCTCTTTTAAGCCATACATTGTATGTTCTAATCACTGCCATGAGTGAGACATTTTGCTCCCCCCTGTAGAACTAAGAAGACCAAAAAAACTAGACACTTCTCATTTGCTACTTGGAAGAAAACAAGTATAGCTGTAGTTCTGGGAAACTACATCATCATCTAATAAATCACAAGACAAGTCAGGTAACCTGGATGCTCTAGAAACTGTCCTCCCTTCTCTAAGCAAAGTACAGATCTGCAGGCAGTTGTCCAGAAAGGTCTTACCTAGGCTGATATCTGCTGCCTTTGTGAGGGGTGTGACAGCTTCATATGGGCCAAGCCCATATTGCTCTCTTAGTCTGTTTCCTTGCTCCAAGGACAGGATGACTGCCATCCGCTTATACCACTTCCTTTGGCCTTCCTTTTCAATGCTATAGTACAGCTCCCCAGACTCCTTCCTGTGTCCTTTGACCACTCCTGGGGATGACATCATAAAAGATACCATAATTGTAGGCTGCTTAGCACCCTCAAAAGGGCTACAAAAGCAGGCCTGCAACAGGCAGGGAACAGAATCAACAACAGTAGAATGAATCAGGCCTTTACAGAATTCTAGCTGTCCATTCCAAATGGTTTACAACACTTGGGACATACAGCTACTACACTGGGATTAGACGAGGCTTTATGAGAGAAAGCAACCTTTAGTTATACAATAAAGTTAACAGCTCAAATGGGACCCCTGAAGTGAATGTTATGGTTTCTTAGCAATCCTTGTAGCAATTTCCTATTGTAGTTTCTTTGAAGAATGACATATAGTCCTAAATTACAGGTGAAAATGACAGTTCTAGGAGAACATATATGTACATGCTTGTCTATTGTGTAACAGAGCCAGGATGGAGACAGCAAAGAAAGTAGAAAAAACCCTGCTCCTTCTATCTGACCTCCTCCTCCTGCACTGAGGCATAACCATGGATGGCTATTAGGTTAGGAGCACAGTGCAGGGCAAACAAGGAAACTGGGGTAGAACTCAACTGACCTGAGCTTAGGCCTAGTTCTGTTTTGGAACAATTGTACAAGATCTATTTCTAATTCTGTGGGGAAAAAAATGAAAACAAAAAAACACTCCTTCCTCTCTATCAACCAATAAACAGCATATATCTCACACAGGACATAAAAAGGCACATCACTGCTGAAATTTTTCATTCCTATGAACAGAAGGGAACATTTCAGTCACCATTAGCTCATTTTTAATGAAGAGCTAAGGAACCCAGCTTCCTACCAGGGAAAATCAAGGAGGGGAAAGCAGATCCTAGTCCTCCTACTCTGCCATAGAATCACTTTCTTTACTCATCTCCTAAGTTAAATCTATCACCAAATAAATCAGGAAGACCACCTCAAATTTACAAGCCCAAGGCCAAAAAGACTCATCACTAAGGAAGAGCCACTATAACTAGAAGCAGTGAGGTATGACATTGGTAAATAGCCTTAGGAAATAGAAGGCTGAATCCCCATCCTTTAATGTACATTTACACATGATAGGAAAATACCTTCAAAGGGCCAAATGTGAACCTCTAAAATGGCTTTATACTCAAAAGAAAACCACATGCAGATTATGCATACAAACCATGAGCTACCAGTCCATGTACTACTACTAACTGTGCCACACAGCCAACAGTGTTACCTATTAGTTCCACAAACACCGAAAACAAGGGTGCAAACAGCAATTGAGAATCCCTGAACAAGAAAGCCTGGAAGATCTGAACAGAAAAGCATGTTCAACACAGTATCCAGAAAGAATGTTTCTAAATAACAGTCGACACAAAAGGTACCCTAAAGATTAGCTAAGAAGGGACTATATATATTCTCAGAATTAGAATGTAAAACAGTAAGAGTACACACAAATCCCTCATGTTACCAACACTGGCTACTACAAAAAGAAAGGCAGTGACATGAAAAAAACAAAGCAGGGTACCATTCTTTAAACCAGAAAGCAACCAACATGCAGCGTGCTCTGAGCTAACGCTTCTTCCTGTTAAACCACCCAGTCTTCAGCTGAGTTCTTAGCAACGTAGGCAGCGAGTCTGAAAGTCAGAAGTGAAAGAAGACAATACAGAAGGGGAAACACTAATGCTGAAGTGGGGAGGCCTGGGAAGGACCACCTTACCTAGTGACAAACTCACATCACCAGTGATGCCACGTACCTCCCTCAACCCCACAGATGATAGGAAGGGCACTTCATCTCTATGACATTCTTTACAGTGAATTCCAGTCTAGTTAGAAAACATCAGACCTGATTGGAGAGACATTTTATAAAATACCTATCATTCATCAAAACTGTCAAGGTCATAGAAAAACAAAAGATAGAAATTGCCACAAACCAGAGGAGACCAAACAAAACATGGTAACTAAATGTAATGTGGTATCCTCAACTGGATTCTGAAACAGAAAAAGGACATTATAGAAAAGATAGTAAAATCCAAATGAAGTTTGGAGCTAATAGTAAGGGATCAAGATTGGCTTCTTGGTTTGGATAAACATATCAGACTAATTTAGAATGCTACACATAAGGTATGCTAAGTGAGGAACACACAGGAATCCTCTACCCTAACACCATTTTGTACCTGGCAAAATTTAATTCCATAATTATTCCTAAATATGTTTACTGAAAACCAAGCCATAAACAAAAAAGTCAATGGCAAAGGCAGCCAGTGGAATCTGTGACTTGAGAGATCCAGTAAGGGGAGGAATGTCTTGGTGATTACTGACAGGATGGACCAATAGGGACAGTGTATCTATCAGTAGGGACTCTGCTTGCTTTATTACCTGCACTGAAATACTCATCTTCTGAGAGGGCTGTCACTTCAGTGTCCAGAGGTATGGGGTCACAAAGGAGAATGTCTTTGCCCAGCACATCACATTCATACCCATCATCGAAGAGCAGCTTATATTTCCCAGCTCCAACATCCCGTGTGATTTTCCCAGAGTAAAAGTAGCCATTGGATGACCACTTGGCTACAACACGGAGCCCCACAAAGCTATTTCCTGGAGATGAGGCATCTAAGCCATCAGAAGACCCAGTAGCAACTTGAAAAGGAATCTCTGGGGAATCACTCCGCTTCAAAACAGTAGAACTGGCATCCATTCGTTTGGTAGAGTCTGGCACACGGGGCATAATTCGGGTGAAGGACTTGTCATCTGGTGACATGCTAGGTGAAATGTCTTCTATGCCCAACGGACCAGATACAACTGCTTCTCTAATGAGAGATAAGAGAAGGAAGTGAGAACAAGAAAGGACCTATCTACCAAACCCACTGTTTTACATATAGATCTCGTCAACCCATTCTTTAGCAATCCCACCAAAGGCATTAGCCCAATCTCATTGGCCTTAGTCAGTATGGGCCCATCCTCTCCCTCTGATACTCTATGTACTCTATAATCTCTTCTCTCTACTCCCCCTTATTTTCAACATTACCCAGGTACCTTGTTCCAGTGGTTCGAGAAGGTGGACGGCCCCTTCGACCACGCCCACGAGGTGTGACTGGAGCCTTCCCTCCCTGTCTGATGCCAAGGCCTGCATCACCATCTTCTTCACACACTGGTGCCCCTGTCTGATTGATCCCTTTTCTAGGACTAGAGGATGAACACAGGTTAGTTTGACAGCAGATGCTAATGAATGAATCCTTTAACATCTTCCCAGGACCTTCTAACTATATGCCAAGCAATTTGTGCTACTCCACCAGGGCAAAAGAAAGCTGGTTCACAATACCAGTCAATAAGACCTCAGCAAGGGAGCAAGGGGGAAATGGGATAAAAGGACCTTTTCCTGTGTGAAAGTCTATTCTCCCCTGACATAGTTTCTGCTGCTATTTAAGATGCCACACCCATTTCTGTCCTGCCTTCTCTTCTACTTCAGGCTCTGGATACCCATTGAGTAGATCAAAGACCAAGTAGATACAGCACAATGGGGCCCCATTTCAACCTCCTGTATTCCCAACCAAAATATAGATAAGCTGAAGAATATAGGGACAGCAGAAACATGTATAGAGCACCTCCAACATTGCCTAAGGAGCTCCTTTGCCCACAGGGTTCTCCCCCAGCAGCCCCAAACAGAGGGGAAGAAGCACTGATTTATCCTGGCTTGAGGTGGGACATCCCCCATTACTCCTTCCCCAAACTCTGCAGGGTCTACTAGAAACCATGTCTGCACCTCAGTTTTCCTGGGCCTCCTCGGGAACTGGGTAAAACAAAATCTGCAGGCTCTGTCCCGCTAGTTTTCCCTTTGAGTGGCCCAGCTCCTCGCCCTGAGCTGCCACTGCTGTGCATAGCTGAGAGACTTGTCCCACTTGATGTGTGATGTGAGCTGGATGCTTTGGAAGAGAAGGAGCTGATGTCCCCCAGGTCTCCAGAGGAGCCTCCAGTCTGGGAAGGGGAAACCTCTGTTTCACATTCCTGACATTCTACGATTGGTTCTTCAGTCTCCTGTAGAGAAGAAACAGACAAGAAGCTATAAGAAACCACGCTAACATAAAACTAAGTGATGGCAGGCAAATCCTAGAAACTGCAGGAAACATCACTGGAATCAGGAGGGAATGTGCTAAAGCAATGCAAATAGTCCATCTGTCTGAGCCATGGTTACATAAAAACTTTCAAAGCATAGCCAGGTATGATGGCACACACCTTTAATCCTAGCACTTGGAAGCAAAGGCAGGTGGACTGCACATTTGAGACCAGCTGGTCTACATCTCAAGTGTCAGGCCAGCCAGGGACACACACAGTAAGACCCTTTCTCAAAATCAATTAAGTAAATAAGTAATTTTTTAAAAAATAAACTTGTTCAAAGCTACTGAACCAAACATTTAACATGTGTTACATGTAGCAAAAAAATTAAGAGGACAGAAAACTTTCTATGGTTTATGATGGTAAACTGTCTTTTTACTGAGCAAGCTCACAAGTGTTGACTACTAGCAATGATTTTAACCCAGAAGGCAGAAGCCATTTCCCAGTAAAAGAGAAGAGAGCTAAGGAGGATGGTGAAAAGCAGTGGTCAGGAGCCATTCTGGAGAACTCATTAACACTAGTTCTTTTATACTACCTTTAATAAGTGACTAAGAAGCCAGGCGGTGATGGTGCACACCTCTAATCCCAGCATTTGGGAGGCAGAAGATCTCTGAGTTCAAGGCTAACCTGTTCTACAGAGTGAGTTCCAAGCAGCCAGGGCTATACAAAGAAATCCTGTCTTGGGGGGGGGGGGGGAAGGTGATCAAGAAAATAGAAAATTTGTGTTTGTTAAAATGAAGACAAAAAAAATTATTGGAGCTGAGGATGTAGCTCAGTGGTAAAGCCTGAGTTTACAAACTGCCCTTCTTCCCCATTCTCTCTAAAGGTAGTACCAAAGTCTATTCTCCTTTTTTGCCACTTCTTTCTCCTGAGGCTGACTACCAAGATCCAGCTACCAAAGTATTAAAATCCAGCAATCAAAAGCCTCCTTTGGCTGTCCTAATTCACATTTGCAATCAGAAGTAAACACCCCATTCTAACACAGGGTTTCTTTCTCTCTATCCAGAGGCAGTCCTTTGTCCTCCAGGATAAATACCCCTTCCCCTTCGTCCTCTGTCTCCTGTCTTTGACTCTTATTCCCTGCCCTTTGTCCCTCTGAACAAATAAATCTCCTTTGTGGTGAGAACTTGGTCTTGGGGGTCCTGAACTGATACTGGTCCCTTCACAATTAGTTCCAAGCTCCATCCAGCATGGGTAGAGGAGGCACATATTCTAGTGAAAGTGGCGGCACACACCTTTAATCCCAGGTGAATCTCTCTTTTAGTTCAAGGTCAGCTGATCTACATGCCAAGTACCAGGGAGAGGGAGGGAAAGAGGGAGGAAGAGATGGGGGGAGGGGAGAGAGATCACCAAGGCTATATAATGAGACCCTATCTCAAAAGAAATTAATAATAACAAAGAATTTCTGATAGGTACAAACCAAAAAATGTCAACCTGGCTTCCCCTTATATGCACACTCGGCTGCTAGCTAGAGCTCAGCTATGTGGCAGCTAGTGCAACTGACCCGAGGCATGGTAGGGAAAGGGTATGGGACTAAGCTATCACATCCTCAACAGGTACAACAGAGGGAAATGGGCTACACAATAGTTGTCTTCCTCATCTAGAATGTTTACAGACCTTTGTGCTAACTGACATGGTGTGGAAAAGGATGACTCCTCTCAGCGAGTCCAGTCTCTCGACAAAGACAACCACCACACACATTTATGCAATACTATAAGGTAAGCAAATAGCAGGCTTTTATTTATTCCTTCTGGAAGATTACTCCTCTAATAATCCAGGGTTGGGGGAAGCACAACAGCAAGATGGCTCATCATATGTCTAGTGACCCAAGTCTGATAACCCAGGACCACATGAAGCAAGGAGAAAGCCGATAAAGCCGTCTCTGACCACCACACATGGGCCACTGTACACCCAGCACACCCACACAAAATGAATAAATGTCAAAATGAAAACAATCCACAGGGTTGGGGTGTAGCTCCAGTTGGTAGAGTGCTCCCCTCACACACATGTGGCCCCAGGTTTGTCATAACACAAACTAAGGTGGAGACAGAAAGATCCAAATGAAGTTCAAAACCAGCTGCATCGTAAGTTAAGAGGCTTGAGTCTCCTCACAAGCAAAACCTTGTCTAAAGAAACAAACCAGCTGGGCAGTGGTGGCACATGCCTTTAATCCCAGCACTCAGGCAGAGGCAGGTGCATCTCTGTGAGTTCAAGGTCAGCCTGGTCTACAGAGTGAGTTCCAGGACAGCCAGCCAGGGATATACATACAGAGGAACAGAACCCTGTCTCAAACAACAGAGAAAGACCAGAGAGGAGAGAGAGAGAAAGAGCCTCAGGAAGGTAGGACACGCCTTTAATCCCAGCACTGGGGAGGCAGAGGCAGGTGGATCTCAGGCACAGGAAAGGGGTGAAGGCTGAAAAGGGGAAGAGAAGAGGCAGGAAGAAGGAAAAGATGGAGGGGAGGGGAAGGGACTGGAGGAGGAAAGGGGAAGTGTAGGGAGGGAAGGGAAGGGGGAGGAAGGACGTAGGTGGACCCAGGTGTTACCTCAGTTACTTTCCTTTCCACTTCTGTCCCATCCACGTAATAAACATCTGTGATGACACGGGTGACAAGTGTGCGGACTTCACGAATCGTTCTCATGTGACGATGCAACACATGGCCATGTGGAGGCTGGGGCATTTCAAATTCTTCTTCTCCCTACAACAAAAGGTAGACCACGGTAAGAAGAGAACCAACAGAGACAAGGCCGTCATAGCTCTCATGTAAACTGTCAGATGAATGCACTTCCGAGAACTCATGGGTCTGCCATAATTATTATTCCATTTATTTACAGATAACAGTGGGGACCAGCCAGGAGAAGGCTCAATCACAGTATCTAACACACTATTTTTAGATTATAATCACTCTAATTTTCCTTTTTTGTTTCTTTCTTTGTATAGCTCAGACTTATCTTCAACTCACTATGTACCCCAAGCTGCTCTCTCCAACTCATGATCCCCCTGCCTCAGCTTCTGGTAAGTATTTGTCAGCCCACTCAGCCACTCCTCCTAATTCTCATGACAACAGTGCTTTACCTAAAAAGTAGGTGCTCTTTGATCCTTAGAGGAGACCAGAATCAAAACCCATTAATCAATCAGTGAAAACCAGTTCATTAACAAAAAAAAAAAAAAAAAAAAAAAAAAAATCATTGCTTTCTCTGGAGTTTAAATGGGAAACTCTTCATCTGTTCCAAGAAATAGACTTGGGGATTTTGTTAATTTGTTTAGACACGGGGTTGCCCTACAGGCTGGCCTCAAATTCAAAGATCCACCTCAAATTCAGAAATCCACTTGCCTCTGCCTACTCACCAATGTGTACTGCCCAGTTTTATGTCAACTTGATACAATCTAGAATCATCTGGCAGGAAAGATCCTCAATTAAGAAAACACCAGGGCTGGAGAGATGGCTAAAAGGTTAAGAACACTGGCTGCTTTTCCAGAAATCCTAAGTTCAACTCCCAGCAACCACATGGTGGCTCACAGCCATCTATAATGTGATATCTTGTTCTGATAAGCAGGCAGAGCACTGTATGCATAATAAATAAATAAATAACCTTCCATAAGTAAGATCTGGCTGTTGGGCATTTTCTTACTTAGTGATTGACATGGGAGGGTCCAGCCCATTATGGGTGATGATACCCCTGGGCTGATAATCCTGGTTCTATAAGCAAGCAGACTGAGCAAACCATGAGGAGCAAGCCAGTAAGCAGCACTCCTCCATGCCCTCGCATCAGCTCCTATCTCTAGGTTCCTTCCCAGTTTGAGCTCCTGCTTTAGCTGCCCTGAATGACTATGACTTAGAATATGTAGGTAAAGATAAACCTTTTGTCCCCAAGTTGCTTTTTGTCATGGTGTTTTGTCACAGTAATAGAAATCCCACTGAAGACATAATGGATTTTTAACTGAAGGGTTAAATTACAATGCTGAGCATGGTGGTGTACACCTATAATCCCAGAATGTGTACATGAAGGGAAGAGATCAGTTCAAGGCCATTCTTAACTACATAAGCAAGTTTGAGGATAGTCCCTAGGCTCCCTGAAACACTATTGGAAAAAGAAAAAAAAAAAAAAAAAAAACTACAATAGTATCCAAAATAACAAATTAAGATTTTTATATCTAGAGCTAGAGAGATGCTCAGTGGTTAAGAGCTCTTACTGCTATTGCAGAGGGCCCTGGAGTTAAAGTCCCAGCACTCAAATGGCAGCTCACAACTGTCTATAGCCCCAGTGCCAGGGAATCTAGCACCCTTTTCTGGCCTCCATGGGTACCAGGAATGCACTCCACTCAGGGCAGGACACTTACATATATATGCAGGCAAAACATTCAGACACATAAAATAAAAAGAGACTTTATATCTAGTTTGCCATAAAAATAATTTGAACAAAACCCTGTATTTTGTGACAACTGTTCATATTATTATTTCAAGAAAAATAAGCTTTCATTCAAAAATCACTAAGCAAACATTTGGTAAACAGCTTATGGATACCATGCGCTACATTATACATGTAATTCATTCAAGATGACAAATTTAAATGCATTATTATCGATTAATATAAATACAACAAATTAAGAATTCTTAAATCACTATTCAGACAACCAGATAACAAGAATCAGGTTGTTTCATGATCATAATTTCTTCTATGTATGTACATGTCTGTCTATGTATGTGTGTGTGCGCATGTATCTATGGGTGTCTACAATTACTCTCTCCCTTGAATCTAGAATTTGCCAAATTGACTAGACTAGAAGCCAAGCAAGCCCCAGATCTTGCCTTTGCTTCCCCAGTGCTAGGGTGGCGGGGTACACACTGCTCCATCGGGCTACTTTACATGGGTTCTGGGGAGATGGAACTGCAGCACTCATGTTTCAACAG
This sequence comes from Phodopus roborovskii, assembly GCF_943737965.1. Classification (NCBI taxonomy): domain Eukaryota; kingdom Metazoa; phylum Chordata; class Mammalia; order Rodentia; family Cricetidae; genus Phodopus; species Phodopus roborovskii. Next base: position 32,026,537 of record NW_026126416.1, on the reverse strand, counting down.
TGAGCACTTTACCAATCAAGCTATCTCCCCAACCCTCATGTTAATAATTTCTATTGCCCAAATGGGGCCCAAGACTATGCTTTCGTAGGCTGTGAATTACAAACGAACTGCTTGCACTCTAGATCTTACAGTCCTGCACACTTATCCTAACTCCTTAGAGCCTCCAATATTCACTACATAGGACCTGCTGGTAGCTGAAATTTGTCAGCATTGTGTGTTTTCTCCAACACCTCTACCACACCTCTCAACACTCTCCCCACCCTCACCCCGACTGGCTCTGCAATTCTAAGAAAGAAATGCACTGCTCACACCTCACTTCCCACATGGTAGGACAATTTTACTTTCAACATCAATATTGAGTCTTTCTCACCACAATAAAGGTAATTCTTTGTTTTTCTTGGCAATGGGTAGTAATTTATGTGAAGCTTTCAATAATATAACTGAATAATCCTAAGTCCAACTTTACCTATGGAGTGAAATTTCTACTAAAATGAAGCTGTAAATAACATTTTAAAACATGCATCCTAGCAGGCATTGGTGGCGCATGCCTTTAATCCCAGCACTCTGGAGGCAGAGGCAGGTGATCTCTGTGAGTTCAAGGCCAGCATGACCTACAGAGCAAGTTCCAGGACAGCTAGAGCTACTACACAGAGAAACCCTGTCTTGAAAAACCAAAAACCAAAATAAAAGCCCCCAAAAAAACCATGGATCCTAAACCAATTCTTTAAACTACTTCTATATATGCAACTTCGTTGAATGAGATTGGAGCACAGCTGTTGCATGTCAACAATGGGGCACACAATGCACCTGAAGTGCCTTCTGCAAACTGACTGTTCCCCACTAGCTGGTTCATCCTGCCCCTTGGGATCTCAAATGGTTTCTACCTATACAAATAAACACTTCAAAGGCCAGACTTAACCCCATCCGATAAAATAAGAGTCAGGAGAAGGAAGGAAGACAACCCGTGCTAACTTCTGAAAAGAGGTCTCTAAAGTTTAATGACTTGAGAACTATGCCATTGTTAATGGGTGGGGGGAAGTCATTTTCCTATCACAGAAAACATAGCTCCATATATAATTCCCACACACAGGGTTAGGGAGTGACAAGTGGCAGCCTGTGCTTTCTCCTGGCACTGTCCAAGTCCTAGCTACTTCAGAGATGTTTTTTTTTTTTTTAATGTCTGACACTCAGATAAACTCAATCTACCCTTTAACAGTCCTTCACAGGACAGCACACCAGTTCCAAGTTCCCCACATTCCACTTTCCAGAACTTTCCCTCCAATTAAGACTTTACCCATCCATCAACTACATTTTTCTAGCATCTTTTAAAAAAGGTTTATTTTTGTATGTGTGTGTGTTTTGAGCATATGCCACGTGTGTGAGCTGCCCAGCTCCGCCTCTGGAAGAGCAACAAGTGGCTCTTGATCCACTGAGCCATCTCTCCAGTCCCTGATACCTTTCTTAGCAGGAGAAACTAACTCTTAAACGCACTCTTTCATTCTGTGTTACATTGTAATAATATCTATCAAAAGTGGTTGCTGAAATAACATCCATAATTTATAGGTAGGAGCTGGAGAGATGGCTCAGCGGTTAAGAGTGCACACTACTCTTGCAGAGAACCCAAGTTCAGCTCCCAACACCCACACTGGGTAACTCAGAAATGCTGTAAGTCTACCCGTCATGGATACAATACCCTCTTCTGGATTCCCGTCACTTACACTACTGTGCACATTCTCACACACACATACACACACACACACACACACACTTTAAAATAAATCTTAAATTGGGGGGGTGGGAGTTGCTGGAGAGATAAGTTGTCAGTTCTCTTGCAGAGAACCTAGGTTTGACTCCCAGCACCCACATGGCAGCTCATAATTGTCTGTAACTCCAGTTACATGGATCTGACACTCTCTTCTGGTCTTTATGGGCACTTGCACTCACATGGCACACAACCCAGCAACACACACACATACACACACACACACACACACACACACACACACACACACACACAAAGTAAAATGAATGAATCTTTAAAAGAAAATCAATAGGAGACAGCGCCCACTGGTGTATTCAGATATGCCAGATGCAGCAGTGAGTGCTTTACCCCTCAGCCCTCAAAGCACCTCCATGCAGCAGCTAACCCTAGTCCTTACTGATCCTGAGAATCAGGGTAATTCCCATCTACAGAACATCAACCCCTCTAGGACAATCCTACCAATACGTGTGACCCCTACAACAAAAGCAATCCTACACAACATGCCTTATCCCTACTCAACTCCTCTGTCAATCTTTTTAATTAAAAAAAAATTATTAGCTGAGCATGGTGACACACACCTTTAATCTCAGCACTTGGGAGGTAGAGGCAGGAGGATCTTGAATCCAAGGCAAGCCTGGTCTACAGTGTTCCAGGCTAGCCAAGACTACACAGTGAAACTGACCCTGCCTCAGAAACAACAAACAAGACAAAAAAAATCAACAAAAAGAAAAAGAAATGTCATTGGAGCTGGGAAGAGATGGCTTAGTCAGTCAAGTGTCTGCCACACAGCAGTAAATGAGTTTAGATCGCCAGAACCAACGCTAAGGACAGTGGAGCACGTCTGCAGTTCCCTGCAGTGGTGAGATGGGGAGAGACATGACTTCTGACTCAGAGGTCAGCTAGCCTGGCTTATGTGGGGAAGTTTAGAACCAACGAGAGACTCTGTCTCAAACAAAAAGACAGAAGACCCCGAGGACCAACACCTGAGATTGTCTTCTGACTTTCACACATACCCGTGTGTACTCATACACACCCATGAGATTGTTACTGGAAGAACTAAACTGAGACCCTCAGGGGATGGAGTCTGTAGCTGGGCCCCTGGTACACCCAATGTGTACACACCTGGCTGTGGAGGGACTCTGTATCATCCGCGGGGGCCTGTTTCTCACCACTCCCCGTCTCGGTCTGCACAGTGGCATCTTGTTTCCCAGAGCTCTGGTCCACTGTACTGGTCCCCTGCTCACATACACTCTTCACGGTCTGGGTTGCCGCTGAAACAGTTTCTGGGGCACACAGGGAATGGTCCATGGTCTGGATTCCTATGTTACTCTGGGTGGGCCTTTCCATCAAGACCTCACACGGTTTTTCCTGGTTAGCACTCAGTCCTTCTGGCAGATCTGTTTCCATCGCTTCTCCTTGAGGGCTGAATGACCCCTGTGTGGCTCTCTGCTGGGAAACAGAAGAAGCAGAGTCCTCAGAAGCAGCAGCATCTCTGACAGGCCCAACGGGCCTCACAGGCTGTTCACTCTGCCTGAGCTTTGTGGCACCATCCAGCTTTTCTTTATCGTCATCTTCAACACTTGGAAAATGGAGCAAGTTTGCCCTGAAAATGAAACAAAGACAACATGTATCATGGTTTGAATACAGCTTATTCCTCTGAGCCAGTACAGGGGCACACATCTATAATCCCAGCACACAGGAGGCTGAGGATCATAGGACAACTAGAGCTATAATGCAATACTGCCTTAAGCATAAAACAATAAAAATAAAATACAGTAATTCCCATCATGATGACAGTATTAAAAGAATAAAAGCTAAATCCAACTGTGTACAGTACTTTAGAGTTGGACCTCTGAGAAGTAATTAAAATCTGACAAGATCACCAGGGGAAGGCATTCATGAATGAATACCGGTAGCTTCGTAAAACAAACATCTGCAGGGTATCTTGGCAACATGCCTTTAATCCCAGCAGTCAGGAGGCAAAAGCAGGTAGCTCTCTATGGTTCCCAGGCCAGTAAGGGCTACATAGTGAGACCCTGTCTCAAAAGAAAAGACATACATGTCCTCTCTTACTACATGACGCCCCACACTGTCTTAGAAGTCCACCATTGAGAAAGTCATCACCAGATGCAGCCCCTTAATCTTTAAGCACAACTGTGGGTCAAAATGAACCTCCTTTCCTCATGGTTTCCCCCAGCTGTGTGTGGTACTATCATTAGTGACAGAAAAAAAAACACACACACACAAGAAAACAAGGTCAGTAACAATATACAAAACCCTTAAAGCCCCATGCAATCCAAGGAACTTCACAATACACTTCAAAAAACCGTAAGCAGGACATTGAATCACTGCATGAAGGACACAGGGGCAGGAGGATCACTGTGAGTTTCAGCCCAGCCTGGTCTATATCAGAGTTCCAGCCAGGGATACATAATGAGACTATGTCTCAAAAAGAAAACGATCACTTAGTCCTGAAGCCTCATTGGTTTTAATGAATGGCTCTAACATTCTTTACTGACTCCTACACTATGCTGAGGTCTGCTCTCTCCTTAACAGTAATTTGAGAGGAAAACAATCTTCAAAGAAGACAGTTGCAGGCAGGAGTCTGGTCTTCCTGGGTCACGTGGTGATGACAGCATGTGTCCAGCTTCAGGGCTGAGCTCCCAGGACATAACTTTACCTAACCACTTCAAAACACCTGTAAGATATGGGCCCAGCTCTTCATTAGTCCTTCCATTTGGGAGCCAATGTGTCTTAATTATGTTTCTATTGCTGTGACAAAAACCATGGCCAAACAACTTGGGGAGGAAAGGGTTTATCTGGCCTATAATTTACAGTCTATGGTCAAGGGAAGCCAGGGCAGGAACTCCCAGCAGAAACCTGAACACAGGAACTGGAGCCAAGACCAAAGCAAAAGCGCGGCTTACTTGGCTAGCTCTCCAAGACTTGCCCAGCCTGGTTTCTTGTAGAACCCAAGACCACTTGTTGAGGAGTAGCCCCGCCCTCAGTGAGTGGGCCTTTCCACATAAATCACTAATTAAGAAAATGCTGACACAGACAAGCCTACAGGCTACCAGAGGCAATCGGTCGGTTTAGATTCTTTCTTCAGATATGCCTAGATTTATGTAAAATTGACAACAACAAAAAACCAATCAGCACACAGTGACTGACTTATCTACCCTTTAAGCATTGCCTGAATGTTGCCTAGAAGCCAAATACCACAGTTTCCAAAGTGACTGCAGATTCTAAAAGTTGAAGTTCTCTAGAATAAGAAACCTAGGCTAAAGCTGGTGGTGGCACACACCTTTAATCCTAGCACTCAGGAGGTAGAGGCAGAAGGATCTCTGAGTTCCACACCAGCCTGGTCTACAGAGTGAGTTCCAGTACTGCTAGTCTGTCCTAGAAACAGTCTCAAAAAAAGAAACCTGTTTCAAAGAATAACAAACAAACCCAGGCTAGCTCTAAGCAGGTTACACATAAATGTGTCTTTATATCTAAAATGCTAACCACAAAGCTGACAGAATACAGGTTATCTTAGCTTGGTTTCTATTGCTGTGATAAAACACTGACCAAAAGCACCTTGGGGGTAGAAAAAGATTTATTTGGCTTACAGATTTCAGTCTATCATCAAAGGAAGCCAAGGCAGGGACTCACAGAAGGACCAGGAGGCAGGAACGGAAGCAGAGACCATGGAGGAATGCTGCTTACTGGCTAGGCTTCCTCTGGGTTGCTTGGCTACCTTTCTTATACAACCCAGGCACACCTGCCTAAAAATGGTACCACCCACAGTGAACTGGGTCCTCCAATTACTATTAAAATGCCTCATAGACATGGTCACAGGTCAATCTAATCTGGAAAATTCTTCAGTTGAGGTGTGATGGCTCACACCTGTAATCCCAGCCCTCAGGAAGCTCGAGGCTAGAAGATGGCTGCAACTTTAAGGCCTGCCTGGGCTATGCAGATGAGTTCTAGGTCTGCCTGAGACCTTCTAAAGTCTAAAGACTTTCTTTAAAATAAATAAATCCATTCTGAACCGATAGTGTCCCAGCCTTTGAAAATTGTATATGGTTATAAGGGGCCTGGAAACAACACTATATTGTTACCATGTGTCTGACCAGAGAAAAACAAAGCTTGGAGCTCTCATTCATAGCAGCTAAGCCTGCCAGGTGGATATAAAGAGCTTGTTAGAGCTCTCCTTGCTCGAGTCACGAGTAAAGAAGAGAACGTAGGTTTCACGGGGTTCTGTCACTCAGCACTAATAGGCGATGGACTTTCAATAGCCTTCAACCTAAAAGGAGCATCTTTGGTTATTGGAGTCTGTGCCCGATTTGTCAGGAACACTGGCTGAATGAGGGTCCACTGAGGACAAGGACAGAATGCACTACTAGGAAACACATGAGTAGCAATTAAGCTCTTCTTGAGATTTATGAATGATCATAAAATGTGAAAGAGCTGAGCACAGCAGATACAGCCAGATGCATAAAACAAAGCAGTGAAACAATTCACCTTCACATTCAAGTGTAACCTTTAAGACCACTAACACACAAGTAAACAGGCTGCCATGAAGGCCAACAGGCCTCAACTGCTACCACTGTTTCCCATCCTTAAACAAGCTTGCATATTTTACCTCACACCACAGAATGAATCCCTGAGGCTGCAAAACTCATAAACCCTAATACGCCCGGAGACAGCATAGAGAGGTACGGCCTTTGGGAAACTATCACATCACGAAGGTAGAACTGCCCTGAAAGTGTGGGTGCAGGCACTTGTAAACATAATCCCAAGGACTGCCTTGCAGGAAATGACCCTCTTTCAAACAGGTCTACCAGAATTAATCTAAGATAGTGGGGACTGTCCTGACCCCACAAATGTTAAGAAAGAAATTTCTGTGGTTCCCAAGCTCCCCAGAGTACAACAGTCATGGCCAAGGAAACTAAGACACCTCAGAAACTATGTATTGAGGGCAGAGCCTCTGAACAGAATTTTCATTAAAGCTGTTTTGTTTGGAAACCTTTTTTCTGCCTCCTGAGTGCTGAGACTAAATGTGTGCACCACTTTGCCCAGCTGGAACTATTGAATCTTTAAAGACAAGTGATGGGCCAGGCATGGTGGGACATACCTTCAGTCCCAGCAGGGACAGTGAAAAGTTGGAGACTAGCATGGTTTATAGAGTCTACATAGTGAGCTCCAGGGTAGCCAGGGCTACAAAGTCAGACCCTCTCTCAAAAAAAGGTCGGGGGTGAGGGAATGACTCTTTACAATATTAGCAGTATTAGCAGATTCCTACCAAACATCAGAAATTTGCTATTTCTCATTCTCCTATGAGCACTGGAAAAATGATTAATGCTAAAATTGTAGTCATAAACACTTAATTTTGGTTGACATACCTGTGTCAATCATTCCTGTACTCATGGTAGGGAAATGATGGAAATATAAGAATCTCTGAGCTCTTGAGTCATCAAATCTAGCTAATGTGTGAGGCTCCAGATTCAATGAGACACTGTCTCAAAAGAATAGGGAGGAGGGCTAGAGTGATGTCACAAGGGTCCATGGTGAATACGGACACTGAAGAGGATCCAAGCAGCACCCTCCAGTCAGCTCACAACCCACCACCTGTAACTCTAGCTCCAGAGCATTCAACACCATGAGTACTGCACCCATGTACACATCCACATAATTAAAAGAAAGAGGACAGGCTTGGTGGTACACACCTTTAATTCCAGCACTGAGACAAAGGCAGGCAGATCTCTATTGGTTCAATGCCAGCCTGGTCTACATAGCGAGTTTCAGGCCAGTAAAAGCTACATATTGAAACCCAGTCTCAAAAAAACAAAACTAATTAAAAGTTAAAATAATAATAAAAGAAAGAATAAGAGGCTAAGGAAGACATGCATGTTCACACACATGTGCATGCAGACACACATAAATGAGTATCTAAAAATTAATAAATAATAAGCTTGATGTGAGGTGCAGTGTCATGCATCTATGGTTCCTACTACTCAGGAAGCTGAAGCAAGAGCAATGCTTAAACCAGCCTGGGCCAAACAACAAACAACAATATAATCTAGCCATAAATAAACAAACAAGCAAATAAACAGACAATATAACCTAGCCATGAATGAATAAAGAAATAGCCAACTTCACAGAACAGTAACAATCAGTACCATGAAACAGAATCAACGAACGAACGAACAAACGAACAAATGAATGAATGAATGCAGCTGGAAATAAGCCAGGAGTGTTGATGCATGCCTTTAAACCCATCAGCCAAGGCACAGAGGCAGGCAGATCTCTGTGAGTGCAAGCCCAGCCAGGACTACTAAATGAAACCTGGTCTCAAAAAGAAAATCAGAAAATGTTTACCTGATGGGTACAGAGGGAGGATCTTCACTCTGAGCCTCCTCTTGCCTGCAGCTAAACACAGGCACCATCTTCTGGGGACTAAAATAACAAATTAAAGCAATGCAGCTTGCTAGTTTCAAATGGAAAGCACCTCTGGAGGGCACCCTCTTGAGACACAGAATTCCTCTACATTCCAAACTCCAATCCAATATTACCCCCAGAAGCCAACTCCTAATATGTTTCAAGTTAACACAATAAAAAAAACTTTTAAGTATAGGGATTAAAGAAATGTCTCTGTAGTTAAGAGCACTGGCTGCTCTTCCAGAGGACCCTAGTTCTATTCCCAGCACCCATGTGGCAGCTCACAACAATCCATCTGTGACTCCAGTTCCAGGGGATCTGATGCCCTCTGCTGGCCTCCACGGCACCAGGCGCATATGCGGTGTATAGACATAGGTGCAGGCAAAACACCAATACACACACAAAACCTTCAGAGAGGTCACTGTGGGAAAGCAGACTTATTAAACTCTAAAATGACTGAAAGAGAAAAATCCAGGATGTAGAAATCAAAATAGGACAAACAATCTAGTATCTTTAGGAGATAATTTGGAAAAAAAAAAAAAAAGAGGAACAAATGCTATGATTTAAAAAACAAACAAAAAAGCTGGAAAGCTGGTTGGTGGTGGCAACTGCCTTTAATCCCAGGGGATGCAGAGACAGGTAGATCTCTGTGAGTTCAAGGCCAACCTGGTCTACAGAGAGAGTTCCAGGACAGGCTCCAAATCGACAGAGAAACCCTGTCTCAAAAAAAAAAAAATCTACTGGATGTGATTTGTCGATCGGGAATCTTTTTTTTTTTTTTTTTTTTTTTGGTTTTTCAAGACAGTGTTTCTCTGTATGACAGCCCTGCCTCTGCCTCCCAAGTGCTAGGGCTAAAGGCACGTGCCATCACTGCTTGGCTAAGGATCTTGATTCTAACCAGGAAATATTACAAAGCAGGGAAATGGAAATACCAAATACTTTATAGCATTAACAATATGGTCAATTGTAAATAAGAATCCTTATCTTTTAGAGTTAGCATCGAGATATTACATAAAATGATATGAAGCTGGAATTATCTTCAAAATAACCCACTGGCAGAAGGGAGTACTCCAAGATTTTATAATCAGACTGGCACTTACAGTGTCGTTGTCCATATTACACTACTCTCTTGTCTACACTCTAGTCTTCCCACAGGAAAATGATTAAAAACTAAGGTGCATCAAGCACTCTGAACACTGCCCAGCTGTCTTCACACTCAAATGCAGAGAATGTAACAATCATCTGACCTCTGGAACTGGAGTTACAAACAGTTATGAGCTGCCATGTGGACTGGGAATCGAACCCAAGTCGTCTCAAAGAGCATGCAATGCTCTTAACCACCGAGCCAACTTCATCCCTTTTAAATGATTTCTTAGGATGAACCCAAAGGTCAAAAATTTTAACATACAATTCTTAAGCATAGATATGCACAAAGAACAAGTGCTTCATGGCAACACCAACAATTTTTATCTTTTTCCACGACCCACAGCCTCTGCTAAGCTTGCTCCTCGCCTTCCCTCCCTATATTCTCCCCAAAACTTCAGAAATCCACCGGGCAGTAGTTCTGGCAGCACATATGCCTTTAACCCCAGGACTCAGGATGCAGAGGCAGATGGATCTCCGTGAGTTCAAGGCCAGCCTGGTCTACAGAGAGAGTTCCAGGACAGTCAGAGCTACACAGAGAAACCCTATCTTGAAAACCAAAATAAAAAGTTTAGAAACCCACAGACAGTCAAATTTAGTCAGCAGGAACGTTATCTTTTTTAAAACTTAAAACTCTTTTCAAAATTTTAAATACTTGGCAATAGTAAGCTCGAATCCTTTTTTAAAAATTGTCACTTACTTAATTTATAATAGTACAGGACTGAACAAAGCCTTCACACTCAGGCAAGCGCTTCAACTGGGCTCTAGCCCAGCAAGCTCACTCAAAACCAACAACCACTGGCACAGGCAGGGCCCTCTCCAATGGGGCACACATGCAGCTGTCACCCTTGTGCATCCAGTAGGCTGCACACAGTGCCTGCCTGTCTGCCCGTGCTGACTTCAGAGTTTGCACTTGGACCTCACCAACCGCTCGCTGGGCTTCTCATGCTGGAGTGACTCATGCACAGACAACCACCCAATCCTATTCTCACAGCCGCCAGATGTCAAAGCTTCGCCGCCAATACCTAAGTACCCTGGCACACGTCACTCACAGCAGCATTCATGACAAAGCAAACACAGCTCAATATAGTTCATTTCGCAAGGAGAGTCAAAATGTCCTGAGGCTGGAGCTGAGTACACAACACAGAAGGACAATGTGTCTACAGCCATCTCCTTTGGTCCTTTGTCTTCCTACCTCAGTCATCCAGAGAAAGAGAAGAGAAAATGGGCACTCACATGAATGGGGGTGGTAACTATCAAGTATTCTTAACATTAAGGATAGCAAGTTTTGTTAGACTTACAATTACTAAGAAGGCCCACAATTCAACACATTGCTGACTCATTTATGTTGGATTTTTAGAGTCTTCCTGTGCTGCTAAATCATCTTCCTCTCTCCAAGCAGTACCTTTGTATTAAACTCCTCTAAATAACAATGAGCCCTGGTTACCTGGCAACAGGCTCAGCAGCAGCAGTTGATCCATTTTTTCTCTCAGCAGTATCCGGCTCTGGACAAAAACAAAAGCAACAAGAGAAAGGAAAGAGAAGCAGAATTCAGTTAGCACCAAATCTAAAGCCTCTCTCACTGCACCAGGAACAAAAAGAAATAGATAAGGAAGTCAGCAATCAACAGCAAGGACATACTGCTGCAGCACAAGTCTTTCTCATCTCTACCATTGAATTTTATTTCAAATTTCCTATAGAGAACATGTCTGCTTAGCGAGAACTGCAATCTGTAATATCTGTAAGTGAAAATTAAACCACCTGAATCACAACGCACCTCCCCATACCAGAAATTTAAAATTCATATGAGAAAATACAAAAGAAAACCTAAAAACGTTTTTTAAAAAAAGTTAGAAAAGCCAGGCAGTTGTGGCGTACGCCTTTAATCCCAACACTCTGGATCTCTGTGAGTTCCAGGCCAGTCTAGTCTACAGAGTGAGTTCCAGGACAGGCTCCAAAGCAATACAGAGAAACCCTGTCTCAAAAAACAAACAAACAAACAAAATGTTAATGTTTTGAGACAGGGTCTCTCCTAATGTAGACCAAGTTGGCCTCAAATTCACAGAGACCCATCTCCTTCTGCTTCCCAAGAGCTGGGATTAAAGGTGTATGCCACCATGTTGTGCTAAAACTTTATTTATAAAAGAAAAAAAACAAAACAAAATATGAATAAACTATGTGACAAGTCAAGTGTAGCATGATACATCCTTGTAATCTCAACATTTGGGAGGCTCAAGCAAAAGGCTCTCAAGTTCAAGGCCAGCCTGGACTATACAGTACTTCTAGGACAGCCTAGGATACACAGTGAAACTCTATCTCAAAATAAATAAATAATGAAATGTATGGGGAATTATTTTAAGGCAATATATAAATTCAATGATTCATTTGATTAACACTCACATGTAAAAGGCACCTAAGACTTTGCCAAAAGCAGAACTGGTTGCTCTTGTAAACAACCTGGGTTCAGTTCCCAGTTCCCACATGGTGGCTCACAACCACCATGGAACTCCAGTTCCAGGGAATCTGATGCCCTCTTCTGACCATCACAGGTTCCAGGCAAATACATGGTACATATGCATACATGCAGGCAAAATACTCATGCACATAAAAATAAAATATAAAATAAGTTAAAAATGTTTTTAAGGACACAAAAGAGCCAGCAAGAGGAACATGGTGTTTTCTTATCAGTGTCACTGTCAAAGGGATTAAATTGTGCTTGTTTCATTTGCAATTTATTCCAGTCTCAGAAAAAAAATAGCTTTAAAAATTTTTTGGACATTCACTAAACACTCATGACTTAGTGTATGTTCTACAGTGTATCATGTTCAACAGTGAGAGCCTTGTTCAGGGAAAGGTCGCTAGAGGCAGGCTCCTGAGCTTAGGCAGCCTAGGGTAAAATGCTTTGTCATTCTGATTGCAGTTTCCTTGTTTGTAACAGAAAAAAAAACAAGACCAACTTCACAAGCTGCTTTGAGGATGAAATGATGTCAATGAATCTGTGACCTAGGACCTGATGCCGTGTTCCCTGTAGTAAAAAAAATAAGATGGGAGGTACTGTTTACCAGCGTGACTGATCACCCTTACTTTTAGCGCCAACCAGCTAGATCTTCCCAGTCAATTTGAATGTTAACACATTCCCGCCCATTTTTCTCTTCCTCTTTATCCCCCTCCCTCCCCTACCTTCTCAGCTCAAAATGGCTGAAATCCTCCAGTTCTATTATCCCAAATGCCACCATCAGTATCTATCTCTTGATAAGCCCCTATTTAATCTCAAAGACAACAATAAAGGTGAAGTCCTGGAATGCTTCAACTCCCATTGACAGTCTAAATTCTAATCCATAAACCCTGAGCTCAGTCTGGTCTGGAGGATGGTCTATGATGGTCATGTCTTCAGTTTCAAATGAGTGAGGTTATTAAATATACAGCAGGAAAAAGAAAAAGAAAAAAAAGTAACTAGAAGCAATAGAAAAACATCATGCAATCAGGTGCTGAAACCACCCAGCAGAAACCAACTGGGGCAGTCCTGTGGCGGCAGCTAGCAAGGGAGTGGACATTCTCTCCCAGGCGGAGCGCACCTATCCTCTCTCCCACTGAGGGAACTTTCATGGCCTGGGGTGAGCAACGGCACACACACCTTCTTGCTATCCCTAAGACTACAATGTTGTTAACACCCTTAGCTGCTTGCTGTATCCTTTCTCCCTGTTGCATTCCCCAGGACAGGGGTTTTGGAAGACACATAAGCATCCTTGGCTCTGCACTAGGGGAGGGATGACTCCGCCCCCAGAACCAGCTTCCCAGGGAGCTCAAACAGCTATGAGAACTTACTAATATAATGTACATTACACTCCGAGAAACAAAACAGAATTACAGTTTTGGAACCAGAATGGCAACATCTAATTCCGGGCTATGCTATCTGTGTAACTATGAAAATGTTTCCTCACCTGCAAAAGGAGGAGGGACAATAATAAATGGGACCTATTTCCTAAGCCATGAGGTTTAACAGGTGTACTTGTATGCCTGGTATATATACGAACTCAGAATCACCTAGCTAAAATTGGTCTTGTGAAGGCTCCCTTAAACAGTCCAAACCTACAAGGTTTTTAAACGGCCCCTCCCAACTCCTTCAGCACCTTCACCTTAATTAACCCATCCCTTCCCTTCATCTTTAACCTGTCCCTTGTTTCTTGTTGTTGTTGCTGCTGCTTTTCAAGACTGGGGTTCCCTGTGTAGTCTTGGCTGTCCTGTAACTCGCTCTGTAGACCAGGCTGGCCTCAAAGTCAGAGATCCACCTGCCTCTGCCTCCTGAGTGCTGGGATTAAAGGTATGCACCAACACTGCCTGGCTTCTATCCCTCGCTTTTTTTTTTTTTTTTTTTTTTTTAAGATTGTATTTATCTACTTATGTATTATGTATACAGTCTTCTGTCTGCATATGCCCTGTAGGCCAGCAGAGGGCACCAGATCTCATTAAAGGTGGTTGTGAGCCACCATGTAGTTACTAGGAATTTGTACTCACCTGGAAGAACAGGTCAGTGCTCTTAACCACTGAGCCATCTCTCCAGACCCTATCCCTTACTTTTAAAAAGCAGTTTAACTACATTTTTGTCTCCATGTCATAGTGTGTGTGGAAGTCAGAGAACAACTTTGGAGTCAGTTCGTTCCTCATGGGTCCCATGGAACTCAGGTTGTCAGGGGTGGTGACAGGTGCCTTCATCTGCAACCATCTCACTGTAGCTCCCCGTTTTTGAGCCTCTCTTTCAGTCTATAAACTTCCCCAGGCCTCTCCAGCATAAAAATAACAAATCTTTCTTTTATTAACCCTTCCCTTTCTCCTTCCCCATACAAACTTTTCATCAGCTCAATCTGTTGGTGTCTCCCCTTGGCCCCATTCCTCCTCAGTTACCTTCAGTATATCTCCCATCCCTTCACTACATGGACATGATTTTGCACAATCCAACTTGTCTGTTTTGTTTTTCTCTGATGATAATTTGTTAACTGTTAGCAGCCCACAGACCAAGCATTAAGTCACTATACTTTATAAAGCAGGCGATGGTCAGGGCCATCCCAGGGGGGATCGTTTAATCATCTGTGTTGTAGACAGCTCATCTCCCTACGCCACTCAACTCGTTTCTCCACAGGCTGGAGCTCTATCCTGTGTTTATTATTCTCATTCTTGTGCTGCTTTCCAGGCTGCCAGTTGTCTTTCCTGTCTCTGGTCCAAGTCGAAGCTTCATGCTTGCATGACTCCCACTCCCAGGCAACAACCCATATCCCTCTACCCCACTGGACCTCGGCTCCTGTCATCTGACACTGTCATTCTCTCCTCGGAGGCTTCCACAGCTTAATCCTACTTTCCAAGTTTCCCTCTCTGATTCTCTACAAACTCTTGTATAAGAATGCTTTCCAGGAGGGGAGGGGAGCTGAAGAGTTAGTAGTTAGGAGCACTTGTTCTTCCAGAGAACCCAGGTTTGATTCCCAGCACCCATGTGGCAGCTCACAACCATCTGTAATACCAGTCCCAGGGGATCTGACGCCCTTTTTCTTTATCCTAACCATACAAAACAACTTGCATGTCATCTGGAAAAGTGCTAACATAAATGTATAATGTAAATTCACAATCCTACACTTTGTACTCTCTTCTAGACTCTTTTATTTAAATTAAGTATTATACAGGTGCCGCAGAGGCCAGAGGTGTCATCTATTTGGAATCACAGGTGTTTGTGAACCTCTGATGTGGGTGCTGGGAACAGAACTTGGCTCCTGGAAAAGCAGTACAAGTTCTTAACCACTGAGCCATTTCTGAAGCCCTAAACTCTTCCTGAATGTTAAAAACAAGTACTCAATATGGGAGAGGTACAAGCAACAAACACTATAAAATAATAGAATGCCTCATTTTCAGATACATGACAGGGACTCGCCAAAAGCCAAAGTCAAAATCTGATAATAAACCTTTATATATACATTAACAATGATAGAGAAGTATCCATCATTAGAAATAGTACTTCCTAGAAAAACCTGGAGTAACTAATTATCTAGTACTAACAATAAAGTAAAACTTACTTTCCAGGCTAAACTGCAAAGATTCTTCACTGGCCTCTGTCTCGGGACTAACCAGTTTCATTTTCAGATACAGTTTTCCGTCCATTTCTGGGGCAGACTCAGAATCTCCTTTTTCACTCCCGAGTAGAGGATCATTGATCTCCACCATGCTTTCAGACATGACATCACTGGTTGCTATGGTGCTTTCTGGATAGTTGCCAATCCCTGAAAAGGGGGGAGGGAGGAAGAAAGAAAGAACACTAAAATACAAACATGAAAAACAGTAATTTGAAATGATCAATTTGCCTGTTTGGCTCCACCACTCTGCAGGATTAAAGAGGGTCCCTAGGATAGATCCTGTTACATTATCGACAACTACCAACTAGTGTTGACACCTGGTCTTAAGAGGAGCAACAGGATTCAGTTCCACTTCTGCATCTGGACAAAGGATGCTGCATGAGCCCTCAGCCAACCCACATCTGCCAGCATCGGGCATAGGTAGCAGGAGACTCCAGGCGGCATGACTGTTACCTCCCAGCACTGACTAGAGAAAACAAATAGGTTAATGTAGAAATCTACCTGCTGCTCCAAGGGTAGAGGATCTACATTTTCTTGCCCTGTCAAGTAGCAGACTGATCAGCCAGTGCACTGAGCACACACAGCACTTCTCCAAACTTCCTATCTCTCCATGCAAAACAGTTCCAAATCCCAGTCTATCTCTCCAGTTCTACCAGTGATGCAACAAAACTTTACACTCTGCCCTCCTTCCCTCGACCCTCTCTCTGTCCTCTTACCATCTCTCATCCCCAGCAGTAAAATCATACCCTGCTCCTCCAAACCCAACATCAGCCTTCTCAGTCAGACCAACTCCTCAGATCTAAAAGCATCACTTGCATAAAGAATGGCACCTTAGGAGGTCTTTAAGCTTTTATTTTAATGCCTTAAGTATCCTTTTTATAAATCACTCACCAATAGGTGTACTATGTCTGTTGCGATCCAATTTTAGGTGCCCAATATGAGGAGGGGTTGCACCAGTCAATGGTGGAATAATATCACCTTCTTTAGGCAAAGTGAAATGAAATGGGGTTTCTGAAATAAACAAAAATGAAAACACATAATGAAAAAAAAAAACACTGAAGTAATCATTACACAAAAATGAGAAAATACAAAAAAACAATACAAAACAAAAAACCTTCAGCTGTTCTTTTCCCAAATTCTTATTCCTATCACAATCACCAGCCATCCAAACCAATTCCCTGCTGGCTGCTAGAAAAATAGCAACTCTACAGCCATCATCAGCCTTGATCACAAGACTCCACCAGAAGACAGGCAAAAAAAAGAAACTGGCCTGAGCAACACTGGGTCATCTACAACTTAGAAACACAGATCTGGGTATGTTTGAGTCTAGAAGCATAACTTAGTTCAGGCAACCCAGAAAGTTCCTTTCTCAGCTCTGCATACTACAGGTCTTCTAAAGCAAAGTCTGATGTTACAGTCTGCTCTGAAAGGTGACAAAGATTTTCCAGGCCAAAAAAGACTTCAAAGCAGTCATTGGTTCTAACAATCAAATCTGAGGCTTTCCTTCAACTGTTCTGAACAGCACCCATTCTAGATGTAAAACCAGAGTGAAAATATTCAAACTCAATTTCTGCATCGTGGTAAATTCCCATAAGAGGCATGCCCCCAACACATGTTTAGTTGATTGCTATTAAATTATTACAAACTTCTGAAGACATAAAAGTACTTTTCAGCAAGGTGCGGCAGCACACACCTTCACTCCCAGCACTCAAAGGCAGAGGCAGGCAGGCAGGCAGATGGACACTCAAACTTAACAATAAGTGCCTTATTGTGGAAACTGTTCCTTGATGCAAAATTCCTTTGCACAATAGTGGGTACAACTTACTAAAAGTAATTTAACACCATCTCATTTCACCAGTATAATAGAGACTTGAAATGTTTTCAGGCCCCAGGGACAGCATGGCTGCTACCTTCATCTACTCTTGAAAGACCAAAAAAGTCATGTTAATGATGGACTGACCTGGAAACGAATATCTGTTCCTTGGAATTTGCTAACTTCCTCTCACAAGGCCCTGAGATAAGAAGAATTCACACTGCCCCTCCTTTCCTGTGAGTCAACAGGTGGTAAATAGGGTCCTTAGGAAACAAAGAGATAGCTACAACTCTGGTTTGCCCAGACAAAATTAATTAGCACACCCTGAGGCCCTAAGGTCTGTTGACCCTAATAGCAGACCATGCGGCCTCCAAGGGTCACTACTCAATGGACAGAGGGTCCCACCCCCTCCCTAAGCTTGTGGGTTTGCCCTTAAAAACACCTGGGCCCAGGGGAGGGGGCTTCTCTCTAGCCTGCGTGCTGGAGGAGCCCGTTTGCGCAAACATTTCCTGTTCATTAAAGCCTCTTGCGTTTTGCAGCAACTGGACTGGACATTGAGTTCTTGGGGTATCGACCGAACCTGGAAGACTCCTCATTCTGAGGGTCTTACAGTCTTCAATGCTTCAGTTCTGCATAACTCAGCCTACCAATCATTTTCTCTACCTAAAGTCGAGTTCTTTCAACAGTATAACCAGATATACAGCTGGATAACACAGCTTTCGACAAACTTGCTTTGAAATCCTTTGAGGTTTTCAATACAGGGTCAATTCCTAACCCTTTGGCCTAGAGAGACGGTTCAAGCAGTTAAGAACACTTTGCAGAGGACCCAAATTTGGTTCCCAGAGCCAACATGGTAGCACACAACCATCCATAACTCCAGCTGAAAGGGATCTGATGCCCTCTCTGGCTTCTGTGAGCACCAAGCATGCACACGGTCCACAAACATACATGTAGGCAAAACACTCATACATATAAAATTAGTCTAAAAATACTGTTAAATCCTTATTCTTTAGTCAGTGTGCAGTTAACTCCAATCTTTCTTAATTATTCATGTTCAATCCTCCAAATGCCTTTCCATTTTTCTGCACTTACCCAGCCATCTGAAAATCACCGTTAATAGATTATCGACAAGCAGTGGTGGTGCATGCCTTTAACCCCAGCACTCGGTAAGCAGAGGCAGGCAGATCTCTGTGAGTTCGAGGTGCCTCAAGTGTGTGATGGCACACAAATGGAGGGCAAGAACAACTTACAGAAAGTTTACCACGTGGGTCCCAGAATGGAACTCAGATCACCAGGCTTGGATGTAGGCACCTTTACCCAATGAACCATCTTGCCAGTCCATTATTTATTTAATTTTTGAGACAGTATCTCATGAAACTCAGGCTAGTCTCAAACTGCCTCTGTAGCCAAGAATGACCCTGGCCTTCTGATCTTCCTGCCTCCACCTCCACGGTGCTGGGATTACAGGTGGAACCATCACACCAAATTTATTCAGTGACGGAAATAGAACCCAGGCTTCATGTTGGGCAGACTACCAAATAAACTACATTCCATCTTTTGAAACTGAAAAATCATTAACTTTTCACATTCCTCTTTTTTCAATCCTCCTAAGTTTTAGCAACTAAATAACTGTATTCTATGTTTTTGTTTGTTTTGCAATGAGGGGATCAAACCTAGGGCCTTAGAAAATCAAGGCAAGCACTATACTAATGAGTTACACCTCCAACTCATCCATAAACTGTATTTTAAGCATGCAATAGTTTTTCTATTTCTTTTGCATCAGGAACTATTATTCTTCATGTTCTAATTTCTAAGTAAAGCTTTTGTTTTCTTTTTTTACATATCTATTTTTAACTCCTGTCCCCAGACACAGGTGGAGACTCCAGCTATTTGAGGATAGTGATGTCATTGTTTCTTTTGAGCTGAACACTAGGCCATCTTAGTCCCAGAGGCTTTCTCATACATGGCATAAACTAAATCAGGCCTATGCTTAACTAAATTCCTAAATCTTTTTTTTTAAAGGTATTTATTTTTATTTTTTGCATGGGTGTTGTGCCTCATACATGTCTGTCCCTCTAGTGTCTGCAAAGGCCAGAAAATGGCATCAGACTCTCTGAAGCTAGAGTTTATAGGCATTTGTAGGTGTAGAAACCAAATTCTGGTCCTCTGGAAGAGCAGTAAGCAGCCTCAACCACTGAGCCATCTCTCCAGTTACAACTTTTAATTTCTTAATCTTTCATAATCATTTCAAAAAAATGACTGTCCAACCATTATTTTCATTGCTTTTTTTTCTATTCAATAAATTGAGGAATAGGTGTGGGACATACATATATTCAGACAAAACACCCATACACATAAAACTTTTTTGTGGCGATGTCTTATTTGTAATCTAACAAAGTTTTCCTAAAGATCAGAGGGCTGAGCTAGCCACTAGTTAACCATAGAGGTCGGAGGTCTGTACAGACAGACAGGATTGATATGGCTGGGCGGAGAAAGGAATATAAGACAAGAGACGACAGGAGTTCAGCCTCCTTTTGGTCTGAGGATTTCATAGAGGTAAGAGCTCTAGTGGCTGCTCTGCTTCTCTGATCTTTCGGCTTTCACCTCCTAATATCTGACTCCAGGTTTTTATTATTAAAACCAATTAGAACTTTTGCTATATATATACATTTTATTTTAAGACAACTAAATTTTTTTTTTCCTTCCCTCCCAACTCCTTCCAGTGCTGGACACTGAATTCAAGGTTTTACATCCTAACCCTAAAGGAGAATCACTTCTTAAGAAGAAAAGGGAGGAACCACTTTAGGATACCTCCCCAATGTAGGGAACAGACACTGAACTTATCAACCAAATGAGAGAGGGAGGCAGGGAGGGAGGGAGGGAGGGAAGTCAAGAGATTGATGTGGGGAGGGAAAGAAGAAGTCTAAGGGAGGAGGAAGGGAAGATGAGGAAGGAGAAGAGGGAAGGAGAGGAGGGGGGTTAAGGGGAAAGGGAAGGGGGGAAGTAGAAGGATGTGAGGCTGGTTAGGAGAGGGAGGAGAGGGGGCAGAGGGGTGAAGGGAGAGGCAAGGAGTAGGAAACAAGTAATTTTCCAGCATTTTCGGTAATCCAGACTAATATTAGTAAAATACATTTTAATATGGCAGTGTCATGACAAAAAATAATTCATCCTGGCAACTAACTGCATAAGCTGTCATAGTACTCATGAAGAATAGCATTCATGAAGAATACTATTATCATAACAACTAATATTTCAGTGTCTTAGAATATTCTTCTGCATACAACTATGAAAAGCAATTAAAAGGTATTCCTGGCAGGCATGGTGGCAGCTGCAACCCCAGCACCTGAGACATGCATGGTACTACAAACCTTGTCAAAGGCCCATGACTAGGGAGCTCACAGCCACACCTACTATTATGTTAGACATCAAGCTGTCAAATGCCGTCTAAGTATTTACATTTCTACCTATAGGTGTATGTTGCTCTCAACTGTGGTCAGAAAAGCTTCTTTCTGCAGTGGGCAACAGTTAAGGCAACTCCTGTCTAGTCAAGTTACAGGTTCAAATGACCATGAGTGCTCCAAGCTGGGGTGAAGCATGTCCTTTAACCGCCCCAATCCATGGCTTTGCAGGAGAGGGGGAAAGAATGTAAGAGCTGGTGGATGAGGGAAGAGGTGCTGGCTCTAGACATGGCATGGCTGTTACATACATCAACTCTTGGCACCTACGGTTCCCTGCACTGGACCTGCACAAGATCAGCCAGTCAAAGTTCCACAGGGATGGAGAAGGCACTACTAGCAGCTGATGGTTGCTGAAAAAGGACTGTCCCTTATGGAAATAGCCACAGGTAGGTTACACATGCGCCAGTGGATGGCCTCAAAAACATGTATGTATGGGTAACACTGGCTGGACTCAGGGGGTGGAGGGTTAGTAACATACCAATAAAAGAAGGATGGGAGGGTAATGGGGACAGGGGCACCAGAAGTTTGGAGGAAGGTAATGGTGGATGGATATAATCAAAATACATTGTGTAAATCTATGAAATTTCCAAATAATAAATCTAAAATATTGTTTTAAAATAAAATTATTAAATATCAGGAAAAAAGAAAATGTGAGGCCAGTCTGAACTGTAAAAATGAAACCTTGAACCAAAAAAGACAAAGACAGATACATAGATAGACAAACAGAGAGAGAGGATAAGATATAAAAAGAAAGGAATCTCTGTACTTGTTAGGGATACAGGAATAGCTCACTCATGGTACCTGCAGAGCTCACAAGAGATTAACCATGGGGTGAGCAGGGGAGCCTCAAGGGCAGGACCTAAGTAGAAAAAAATAAACTGGTGCAATTCCTAATTACACATACTGACTACTACTAAATTATGGTGCTGATAAATCTCAAATGCTCTTTGGTCATACAAATAACTACAACTATGAAAGAAAACTACAAACACCAATCTCAGACTTCCCAAGTACCAAGTATTATTTCCTAAGGCTAACGTGAAGTTCTGACACAGTGTGAGAGCTCTTTTACCTTCCTTTCCAAGCCGGCACCTGGCTGGACAGCTCAAAATGAATCTACCATCACTCACCACTAGAACTTTCACAGAAACTTTGTGAGTCACGGGCAGGGGCCTTCAGAAGCTGCTGGGACGCGCCCTCTGACCCCAGCTGCTGGGCATCAGCCACTTTTGCGTCTATGGTCACTGGACTGTCTTTCTCTTGAAGCTCGAGCTGCTGCGTCTCCTGGTCAGGTCTGGGAGGTTCGTCAGTCACTGAAGGCAAAGGAGGCTGTGAACAGTCTTCCTCTACAGAGTCCTTTCCTGTGGTCTCTGCTTTCACATCTCCATCACACTCTACAATCTTTTCTTCCGTCTCTGGCGCCACATCCTCCCAGGAGTGGGAATCTGAGCATTTCTCCTCTCCCTCCAAAGGTTCGCAGGGAACAATTCTTGGTGAGGGCTCCTTCGTATCAACGATAACAACACTGGAGTCCTCAGAAGTGACTTCTTCCCAGGCCTCTGGCTCCTTATGCTCTGACTCCTGGTCCAGTACCGGCAGCTTCTGGGGGGAGTCTACACTAATTACAGCGGGTTCCACTTCCATGGCCTCTGGGCATTCTTCTTTGGGCAGCTCCTTCTGAAGACACAATGCCTGGGACTGAGTTTCAGTCAGAGAAAGGTGCAGTGGGATACTTTCCATCGTTTCTTCCTTGGGCTCCTCTCTGTGACTTTCACAGGGAGTCTCGGGGACTTCTTCTACCTCAGATCCTGAAAACCCCTCCTCTGGATGCTGTTCTTTAATTTCCATAGCTTCTTCCTGATCTAAGACACTGGAAAGTGTCTCAGACCGAGCAGCTGGAGATGGAACTGCCTGACTCCCAGAATCACAAGTGAGATCAATGCAAACATCTTCAGCAACAGTTTCTTCCCTGCCTTTATTACCAGCAGCTAAATCACCATGGTCACCTCTGTTCTCTGTGGTACTCCCGTTTGTTTTCTCGTCACTCTCGTTCATTTCCACGTGGTCATCTTGTGCTGGATTCATCAGGATATCATCATTTTCAGCAGGAAGTTTAGAATTGGTGACAGGAGACAACGGTTCAGTGTCCTCAATCGGTGTGTTCTCTGCATCACCCTCACTCCTGGGAGAAGCCAAGCTCTCCATCTTTGAGGACTGACTACACTCACTTGTAGAAAGCATCAGTTTGCAAGACTCCCCTGTCAAGGAGAGCCCAAGGTCAGCAGTGAAATTCTTTGGTTCACTCTCTGAAGTCTTAGAACACTCCACAGTCAAAGATGAGCTATGCAGATCGCCACCTTTCCTCCCATCACTTGACCCTTCTTCCAAACTTGGTGATGGAAGAAAAATATCCTAAGGAGGGATAAAAAAAAAGTCAAGCTATCAGTTGTCCAGTTCACGTTTCTTTTATATCTAACCTTTGAATTCACCTACATTTCTAAATCAATTTTACAAAAATTAAAGAACTATACCTAGGGCTATAATAATTCCAGAACTCCAAATCTTACAACCGGTCTTTCAACTACATCAGTCATTCTGTTTAGTGCTGTTCTTATAAAATCAGCGTAATCCAAAACAAAAACCTAAAGTACAAACTTATTAAACACAAGAATATTCAAACGTTTCGGGCAGAGAAACAAAGGCAAGAGAATCTCTGTGAGTTTTAAGATCTACAGAGGAAGTTCCAGAAGAGCCAGGATTACATAGAGAAGCCCTGTCTCAAAAAACAAAACAATAATAAAAACTCCAACCAGGCTGCAGTAGTGCTTGCTTTAATCCCAACATTCAAGAGGCAAAGGCAGATGGATCTCTATGAATTCGTTCTATGAATTCAAAGCCAGCCTGGTCTATAAAGTGAGTTCCAGGATAGCCTGAGCTGTTAGACAGAGAAACCCTGTCTCGAAAAAAGAAACAAAAAATTTAAAACGACAAAAAATTCAAAATTTATACAAAGCCCTGGGCATCATGGAACATGTCAATAATCTCAGAGCTTGAGAGGCAAACATGAATAGACCAATTAATTATTCATTCACTCATTCATTCATTCATTTGGGTTTTTGGGTTTTTTTTGGGATAAGATTTATCTGTATAATAGCCCTGGTTGTCCTGGAACTCATTCTGTAGACCAGGATAGCTCCAAACTCACAGAGATAAGCCTGCCTCTGCCTCCTGAGTGCTGGGATTAAAGGCATGAGCCACCACTGCCCAGCAGTTTTTTTTTAATTGGTTATTAGTATTGGTGGTGGTGGTGGTAGTGTATGTATGTGTATGTTTGTATATATATATATATGTGCATATGAGCATGGGTACCATACATAGCATATGTGTTGATCAGCAAAACTCTCATTAGTCAGCTCTGTCTTTCTACCTTTAAGTATAACATGGAAATTTGACACATAGTGAAAAAAATGAGGTAACATTCAAATTAAAATGGTAGATTCAATATCAACTTTATTATTGCTGAAACCATGCTAAGCAATGGTAAAAGTATTTTTATCTAACATGCATGTCTCAAGAAAAAAAGTGACAATCTACTTGGTAGACAAGTGAAAGGTAATTACAAGGCCAAATAAGAGAAGGTCAAGAAGTTACCAGAGTACCAGCATGCCCCATGCCACCTTCCCCCCAAAAGGACTTGTCAGCAGTATCAGCTAATTCTAAAAGTGATGGTAAGGGTGCTGCTAAAACAGGACAAGGGCTGCCTGGAAGTCTATTTAAGAAGCAGTTCAACGCCCATACCCTCGTTCCCTGCCCCCCTCTGCCCTGAGAAAATCAAACACAATGCCCTGGACTGGAGAACAGGAGGCCCAGGTATGAGTGTGCCATCCTAAAGTTAGAGGGATTAAAGACAATCTATCCCAAACCTTCTTCCTTTACAGGACTTCTATATAATGGCAACAAGCCCTGTACCCAGCAGGCAGGGGATTCGACTTTCCTGGGGAATATGACAAACCCAAGACAATCGGGATTCTGACACTAAGGCACACCTGACATGATGCACCAGCAGATCACACTAATGGGGACCAGAAGAAGTCCCAACTGTCACCTCAGAAGTATTAATCCAGAGTGCTGCTTTCTCACTCTTAAATATCAGCAAATAAGGAAGAGCTCTCATTTAAAAGACAGCAAGAGCCAGAGCTGGGTAGAAGGCTGGGTTCAATCTCCAGAACCCACACGACAGCTCACAACTGTCTCTAACTCCAGTTTCAAAGGATCTGACACCTTCATATAGACATACATGCAGTCAAAATTAACAATGCACATAAGATAAAAATAAATCATTAAAAAGAAAGGGGAGTTCTGGAGAGATGGCTTAAAGGTTAGGAGCACTGGCTGCTCTTTTAGAGGTCCTGAGTTCAATTCCTAGTAACCACATGGTGGATCACAGCCATCTGTAATGAGATCTGGTGCCCTCTTCTAGCATGCAGGCACACATAATATAAAAATAAATCTTTAAAAAAATAAATAAAAGACAGCAATGGCCAGCAAGATGGCTCAGTAGGCATGGTGGTCTAAATAGAAATGGCAGCCCCATAGGCTCTAAATTTAAATGCTTAGCTGCCAAGGAGTGGTACTATTTGAATGGATTAGAAGGACTAGGAATTTGAGGTTTTAAGGGGGTTTTAAAACACCACACCAAGCCCACCCTCCCTCTCTCTCCCTTCCTCTCTCCCTCAATCCCTCTCTCCCTCTCCCCCCATCCCCCCACCCCCGCCCTGCCTACTGATCGTGATGTAGCTCTGAGCTACTGCTCCAGTGCCTGCCTACATGCTGCCATGCTCCCCATCAAGGTAATAAAGGACTATACTTCTAAAACTGTAAGCAAAGCCCCAATTAAATGTTTTCTCTTATAATAGTATGATGGGAGATGTCATTTTATGAATATTTTTCTCTTAATGGTTAATGAATAAAGCACTGTTAGCCAATAGGAAAGCAAGAAAGGCGGGACTAGTAAACTAGGAAGAGAAAGGAAGGAGTAGGGAGGAGTTTCAACATGTAGGAAGAGAGCAGAACGCTGGACCCTCTCTCCAGTAAGATAAGACCACATGGAAATCTTAGATTAATAGAAATGGGTTAATATTTAAGACAGAGCTAGCCAATAAGAAATGCTAGTAACAGGCCAACAGAATTATATCTAATACAGCATCTCTGTGTGTTATTTGGGGCTGGTGTGGCTATGGGACCAGGCTAGTGGGAAAACTTACTCCTAACAGTAGTAGCCATGCTAAAATTAGAAACACCAATGACAGCTTATGATGGAGAGGATGTGGAGAAAGAGGAACACTCCTCCACTGCTGGTGGGAGTATAGACTTGTACAGCCATTTTGGAGATCAGTATGGCGGTTCCTCAGTCTACCACAGGACCCAGCAATCCCCCTCTTAGGCATATACCCAAATGATCCACATCCATGCAACAAAGACATGTGCTCAACTATGTTCATAGCAGCATTATTTGTAAAACTATGTTCATAGCAGCATTATTTGTAATAGTAAGAACCTGGAAGCAACCTAGATGTCCCTCAACTGAAGAATGGATAAAGAAAATGTGGCGCATTTACACAATGGAATACTACTCTGCGGAAAAAAACAATGGAATCTTGAAATTCGCAGGCAAGTGGATGGAACTTGAAGAAACCATCCTGAATGAGGTAACCCAGTCACAAAAAGAGGAGCATGGTATGTACTCACTCATATATGGATTTTAGACCTAGAACATAAGAATCACCAGCCTATAATTCACACCGCCAGAGGAACTAGGATACATGGTGGATTCTAAGAGATTCATATAAGGTCCCTCACAGAAGGGGGAAAAGACAAGTTCTCCAGAGCACATGGGGAGGGGGCGCAGTAAGTGGAGAGGGAACTAGGAGAAAGAGAAGGGGAGGAGAGGAAAGCACATGGGACTAGGAAGATTGAGTCAGGGGAGGAATAGAAGACAGAAAAGTGGGGGAGGGAGAGAGGGAGAGAGAGAGAGAGAGAGAGAGAGAGAGAGAGAGAGAGAGAGAGAGAGAGAGAGAGAGAAAACATAAAAGAGGGAGCCATAGATTTAAAAAGAAAATTGAACCTAAAGAAATGTCTAAAGACCTACAAGACTGACTCCAACTAACAATTTGAGCAACCGTGGAAAGGCTACCATAAATGCCCTTCCCTGATAATGAGATCAACGACTAACTTATCCACCATCACGGAGCCCTTATCTAGTACCTGTTGGAAACAGAAGCAAACACCCACAACTAAACATTGAGCCGAACTAGAATCCAGATGCAGAGAGGGAGGACAAGACCATGCTGCAGAAATACATAGAGACAGCTGACCTGAACAAGGAGGAGCTAACGGCCCCAAGACTGATAGCTGGGAAGCCAGCATGGTGACTCAGATCCCCTGAATATGGGTCTCAGCTAGAAGGACTGAGCAGTCTAAGGGACCTCAGACAGTGGAGCCAGGATGTATTCCTGGTGCACAAAAGGACTTTGCGAACATATCCCCCATGGAGACAGGAGAGAAGTCCTAGTCCCTACTTCAAATGACTTGACAGATTTAGATGACCCCTCTCCTGGATGGCATCACCCTACATGTGGAGTGGGGGAGATGGAAGGGGAGGGTGGTCAGGGTGCATGTGGGGGGGGGGAAGGAGGGAGGAAGGGAAGGAGGGAGAGGGAACTGGGATCGATATGTAAAAAAAAAAAAATAAAAAATAAAGAAAAAAAAAAAAAAAAAAAAAACAATAGTAGCCATGGTCATAGTGTCTCTTCACAGCAACAGAACAATGATTAAGATTAGAAGTAAAGGCACTTGCTCGTCAAGTCTGTTGACTGAGTTTGGTTCCCAGACCCACAAGAAAGACCTCCACACATTTACTAGGCCATACACACACACCAAATGAATTAAATGTAAAAGACATCGAAACAAGTTGGAGACATAGTTCAGTCGGAAGAGTTCGTGTCTAGCATGCACAAAGCCCTGAGTTCCAGCCCTAGTATTAATAAAATTAATAAATTAATAAACCAAGTTGGGCAGTGGTGGTGCACACCTTTAATCCCAGCATTCCGGAGGCATAAACAGGTGGACATCTAAGTTTGAGGCCAGTCCGGCCTTCATAGTGAGTTCCCTGTCTCAAAGCAAACAAAGTCAAAGAAAAAAAAAAAAAAAAACACTGCATAAAACCATATGGTAAAGCACTGCCTACAATTCCACCACCCAGAAGGCTGAGGATCAGAAGTTCCATGTCTTCCTCAGTCACACTGAGAGTAGCTTTCATTCACCAGGCCTACAGTATGGTTCCCAAACAGTAAACAAGAATGGCATGGTGCCACATGCCTATAATCCCAAAAGCTAGGAGGCCAAGGCTGGAGGACAACGAGTACAACACTAGCCTGGGTTACAAAGCAAGACTCTCAAAAGCAAATAAGCAAGAACTGACACTCGTGGCAGAGCATTCGTTTGCACAGCATGCTTGAGGCTGTGGGTTCAGTCCCTAGCACAACTTAAATACATTACAAAGCCTACTTAGAACAGTGATGCGTCTGGGGAAGAAAAAACTTTCAAAATAATTATTATCATTAATGAGAAATACACACATAAAACAAGAAAAAAATTATTCAGAGGAAAAAAGTCCACAAGAATTAAAAACAAAAGCACAGAAATTAGTAACTCCAAGGATTAAAATAGAAAATGCCCAGCAACTCCACCCCCAGTTTACATCAGAGAAATAAAACATCCTTACACAAGTCTGTGCATCAACCTTCATGGTAGCATGATTCACAGAGACAAAAAGAGAAACAGCCCCAACATGCATCAACTGAACTAAAGAGTCAATGTCTTATATCCACAACAGTATCAGTCACAATAAAACGGACCAAAACTGCTCCATGCAGTAACACAGATGTTGTCACAGTTAGCTTCAGCTGTCAACCTGACACAACCAGAGATGTCTAGGGGTGGGAAGTACAGACACTAGGACAAGAGAAAATCCTGCAGCATTACAATTAAAACAAACAAAAAAACAAACAAACAAAACTGGTCACAGGGCCCAAAGCAAGATCAGATTTGCCTTACAATACCTAATAGATGCACCAGAAACACAAAATCAAGAATTCAAGGCCTTGAAAATTGGTATCGCCAATTATCTATTATCTATAATTCCATACCATACAGACTATAAAATAAGAAGGTAGAAAAGGGCTCTAAGAAATGTCCTCAATAAGCATGAGGAACTAGATCAGAGGGTCTCAACCTGTGGGTCATGATCCCTTTCACGGGGGTCCCATATCAGATACCCTGTATAGCATATATTTACATGATGATTCATAACAGTAACAAAATTATACTTTATTTGTTTTGTTTTTCAAGACAGGATTTCTTTGTATAGCCTTGGTTGCCCTGGAACTCACTGTAGACCAGGCCAGCCTCCAACTCAGAGATCCACTGCCTCTGCCTCCTGAATGTTGGCATTAAAGGTGTGCGCCACAACCCACCCAGAACAAAATTACAATTATTAAATAGCAACAAAAATAATTTTATGGCTGGGGGAGGAGGATCACCACAACATGAGGTTGTATTAGGAAGGCTGAGAACCAGGGAACTTGACCAAACAAACCAGCAAGCAAAGGTGAGCGTGCAGAGAAGCTGCAGAAGCGATGCCCAGATTCACCCTCTGACCTCTACATGTGCATGCCATACACACATCCACACACAGTAAAATAAAAGAATTTTGTTTGTCTTTCAAAACAGAGTTCCTTTGTGTAGCTCTGGCAGTCCTGGAACTCACTCAGTAGACCAGGCTGGCCTCAAACTCACAGAGATGTGCCTGACTCTGCTTCCAGAAAAGCACCATCAGATGGCTCAGCCATCTGATTTACAACCAAAAACTAGCAAACTTAAGATTGGTCTAGATATGTAGCTCAGTGCAAAGCACTTGACTAAAACCTGTGTGTGGTGGTTTGAATAGGTAGGCTCCCGAGGACTCGTATGTTTAAATGTTTAGCCCATAGAGAGTGGCAATATTAAAGGGAATATTGATGCAATAGGTGTGACCTTGTTAGAGGAAGTGTGTCAATGTGAAGGCAGGCTTTGAGGTCTCATATATGCTCAAACTGGAGGGTAAAAGGGCCAGCCAAAGAAACCCACCGTGGCCCTGAGGCCAGAGCTAGTGAACTGAACATGAAACCAACGAATTCCTGAGCACAAAATCTAGCACGCAGAACCAAAGAAACACATCCTGACTCTGAAAAACCAGAACCAAACACTTTGGCCCAAGAACCAGAGCCAGTGAAAGAAATACACCTTAGCCCTGAAAATAGAACCAAAAGTCTAAAAAGGAACAGTGAAACACAGTTTGGCCCTAAACCCAGAGCCAACTCTAACCCTGACCAACTAAACTAACCAATCCTTAAGTGGGAAAATTAACCAACCCCTGAGCAGAAAATCCCTCTGGGAAAACTCCACCCCCAATAAGCCCTATATAAGCCCCTCTGCCTGTTCAGTTGCTGGCTGTCCTTTCCCACCCTAGCACAGGAAGACAATCTCTTAGACTCCTCCTTCCTTTCAAATAAATCTCTTAAAAGAGTTCCGGATGAAGAACTTCTTTTTCTGGTGCAGAAAAAAGAACCTTTGCTGAGAGGCTCCCTTGGAGGCCTGAGCAGAAAAAAAAAAAAAAAAAAAAAAAAAAAACAGAAGCACAGAAGAAGCAGTTACATCTGCTGGAAAACTCCCTTAGGAGAAGAGCAGTGAAAGCAATTTTTTGCTGGAGCAGGAGGAGAGTGCTATATTTCTGTAGGGTTTCCCCTTTAGCAGAGTAAAGCAGAAGTTACATGTCGGGACGAGCTGAGCAAAGCAGAAGAAATGGATAGCTCTGCTAGGACGTTCCCGAGAGGAGCAAGATTACTACATCCTGCAGGGAGATCATCCCCCACAGCACCCCAGCTTAGGTATAGCCTGACTTCCCGACAAGTCAAAATACCTTTCTCTCCAGAGCTGTACTATAGCAGCTCCAGCCTCCAAAGCTATCCCTCTGCAGCTCCAGGTATAGCCTGACTCCCCAAAAAGTTAGGATACCTTTACCTCTAGAGCCACAACACTCGCTGGCACAAGCCATGTCCAGTGTCACAGTCTCCTGCTTCCTGCAGATCAAGATGTAGAACTCTCAGCTCCTCCCTAGGCACCATGTCTGCCTGCACACCTCCAAGTCCCACTATGCAAATGGACTAACCCTCTGAAACTGTTAGCCACCCCATTAGATGTTTTCCATGGTCATGGTGTCTCTGCACAGCAATAGAAACTCTAAGACACTGTGCATCCTTAGGTTCAGATCCCCGAACCACAAAATAAGGAGGGAAGCTATGTGAGTTTGAGGCTAGCAGGTTCTACAAAACAAGTTCCAGGATAGTCAGGGCTATCACAGAGAAACCCTGTCTTGAAAACAAACAGCTACAATAACAATAACAACAACAACAACAATAATAATAATAATGAAGGAAGCAAAAGTGTCAAGAGAAGGAAACTCTCCCTTCAACACTCACATGAGAAAACTCAGGCTGGGACGGGATGGGAAGAGAGCCGGGAGTGAAGACAGGTGTGCTCTGAGACACTGGTGTTGACACTTGTGGTGATACAGCGGGCTGAGATGGGAGGAGGGGCTTTTCTGTCTCCACTGCCTCGTCATCCTGAAGCTTCTGGAAACTCTCCCCTCCTTCTTCAGGCATCACTGACATATCCAAGGGCTCATCTGATTCTACACCGGAAAAATGAATTAAGAAATTATCACTCACCAATATTAGTCATGCTCCAATACTAAACAGCAATTATGTTACAGAAATTTCCATTCCTAAAAGAGTGTCCTAATTTTCAAAACACTGACATGGTAGGTTGTGTCACACCTATCCTTCCCTAGTGCACTTGCAGGCGTGTGCTCACGTGTGGAACTCGGATGACACCTTTCAGGGGTCGGTTCTCTCCTTCCACTATGGGCTCCTGGGACAACACTCCTGATTGTCAGGCGTTCTAGTCAAGCATTTTTAATCACCTCACCAGGCCACACCTAGTTTTAGATATAGATTAAAATGGTGTTTCATCTGAGAATACCCACCCACCCATAATAAACAGATATTACATTGTCTCCTCTAAACCCTCCCAGATTATCATAGCTCATTCTCACAACTTCTGTAGGAATAGTCAGATTTTTTCATGTGTTCTGTATGTGGTATGCATGTGTATGAATGTCTATGTGTGTGGGTCCAAGTGTGTGTGTATATGTTGGGGGGTGTCTATGGAAGCCCTAGGTTGATGCCAAGAATCTTTCTTAACTCTTCCTAGTGTTGCTAACCAGCTTTGCTCCATGGACCCCATCTCTACCTTCTGAAGTTAGGTTAACCAGTGGGCCACACCATGCTCTCTTACATGGGTTCTAAGCATCCCAACAACTCCAGCAAGCACTGTGACTGCTGAGTCACCTCTCGAGCACTTGGTGCCACCTATTTTAACTATCACACGTTCTGTTCTGCCCCAGGCCTAGAAAGGCAATGAATTTGTCCATCACTCTGAGTCAGTTATCTAATACATGAACTTATTGCATAGGTGAAGTACATACTGCTCAGTGCAGAGACTGACACCAGAACAAGTACAGAGCTCCCAATGCCAATCAACCCTGATTTATCTCAGAAGCAAGACACTGATCCCAACACAATCTGCTCAGGGGAAACACACAGAGAGAACACAAAACACTGCTCTAGGGCTGGGGAGATGACTCAGAGGTTAAGAGCACAGGCTCCTATTCTTCCAAAGGACCCAGGTTCAGTTCTTAGCACTCACATGGTAGCTCACAGCCATCTTGTAACTCCAATTCCAGGGGATCCAATACCCCGTGTTCCAGCCTTAGAGGTGGTGAACACATACAGCTAAAACACCCATATACATAAAACCTAAAAACACTGTTTCTGCATAATATTCTACCCACCTGAGGGCTACCAAGCTCATTGCCAGAGTCAGCCTAGCTAGCTGTTTAATTCATCAGACTTTTAAGCCCTAACCTACAATCTGATCCCAAACCACACCAGTCATACTACTTACTCCATTTAGTTTTCCCCAGTTTACATTCACCTTACCTACTGCCTAAAATCCAAATTCAGTGCCTACCCTTGCTGCTTGCTTGGCCTCACCCTAACATGCCAGTCTGATGAGATTTTAGGGTCCAGTACTATAAACTTTGATTTAATAATCTAAGATAGATGACAAAACAAACAGATCTAAAAAGCATTTGAAACTTCACAAACATGATGCACATATTAAGCAAATGTGTTAAATACAGCTGATGCAATGTTACATGGAAAAAAGAAAACTGAATCAGTAATATAATGCCAAATGCATAAAAATACTTTTTCGTATCTGTAGAAAACACTGAAAAACACATCCAAATACTAACTATAATTAAATCTGGACTGCGGTCCCTCAGATGTTGTTTTTATTTTCTTCATATTACTCTCCTATTACTTTTTCAAATTTTCTACAGTGAGTACTGATTATAAACATGGAGAAGAAAAAGCATTTTTCATACAACCCTTTTTATATGTTTACATTACAGATAGTAGAAATTAAGAAATTAACTCAACAGGGCCAGAGAGATGACTCAGTGGTTGAAAGCACTGGCTGCTCTTCTAGAGGTCCTGAGTTCAATTCCCTGGAACCACATGGTGGCTCACAGTCACCTATAGTGGGACCTGATGCCCTCTTCTGGTCTAAAGGCATAGGGCACTCATATACATAAAATAAATATATTTAAAAAAAAGAAAAAGAAAAGAAATCAACTTAACAATCTGAATAGAATTTTATAGAATGAAATCTCATCATTTTACCTAAAGATGTCACCAATTAGACCAATGGTAAGAATGCTATTGGTCTACCCAGCTACCTACAACTGAGAAAACAAACAAGCAGAGAAGGAACTGAGGCTAAGCCTACCCATGCAGTACTTCTCAGTACTCACAGGACTCAGAAGTACAGACAGCGGGTTGTCACAGGAGAACATATATCAGATAAAACCAAAAGTTTCAGAGGCAAGTGCCTGAGTTCAGATCCTAACTATACTACTAGTTATGAAATCTGTGACTCCATTTTCTCATGTGCAACATGGGAGTAAAAGTAACTACTGAAGATTTTTGTGCAGATTCTCTGGGTGAGTGGGGGAGATAAAGAACTATCTGAGCAAATGAAAAGCAGCTATGATAGCACCTGCCATAAACCAAGCGTTTAATAATAATGTGAGTTATTACAGTCATCAGTGTATGAATAAAGAGTGCCAAGTATGGTGTGACAAAGCTGAAAGTCTAGCACCCAGGACAGGGAGGAAGAGGCTCTCTACTTGATCCTGGGCCACATAACAAGAACTCTGTCTCAAATACAAAACAAAACAGAAGGAAAAGAAGAAACTGATAGAATTTACAATGTTTAGAAATAAGGACTATGGGTAGAATGCTTGCCTACCATGTCTGAAGCCCAAGATCAGATTCCAACACCCCCTCAATGAAGGCACACATCCATAACTCCAACACTCAAGAGGTTAAGCGGGGAGTTCAAAGTTCAAGGGCATTCTCAGCTTAGAGGGAATTTGAGGAGAGTCTGGGATACGTGAGACCATCTCTGGGGGGGGGGGTCACTAAATCCTCAAAAGAGAAAGTAAGTTAAAATTATTATCACCTCCTTCAAGCCACCCTTTGATTATTTTAATAAAAGCAAAAATAAAGAGCACAAGAAACGACGGCTGGTTTTCTCTCACTAGAAACATGCCAGTATGTTACTGGAAGGTAATAGATAATTAATAACCAATCCAGTACTTCCCCACACTTACTTACTTGGGTTCAATTTTAGAAGCCTAAAAATTCTTACCAGAACATTTTTTGTCAAAATTAAAACAATGGGAAAATCTTTGAAGGATCTGTGCTTAAAAAGCAAAGAGCTGAGAGTGGTTTGTCCTAGGCCATGTCCCAGAAGATGAGGACACGGGTCTCAGGAGCAGGGTTGCAACTGGTGAGGCATGAGAGCACTACCCTCTCCTGGGCTGAGATGAACAGACACAATACGACAGCTCACCTTTTCTCCCTCCTTGCTCTGTGGGACTGCTAGGAACGATAAAAGGGGTAGGTCGGAAAGCATCAGGGGAAGGAGCAACAAGATCTGAGGAATTCCTTTATATAAAGAGAGAATTCACAGGTTATTTTACTGCAGCCAAGGGTTTGACATTTGCTTTGACTTAACAAAAATATCCAACTCACATACTTAACAGCATATATGCATGTAATAGCATTTCTCCTAAACAGCAACCTGAGACTCAGACAGTTCTCAAACACTGCGTTTTTTTTTCAAGAGTAAGGGCAAAGTGAATGACTAGACACAAGGACATTATGATTAAGAAACAGGACAACCAAAGGCTGAAAACTAATTCACAGATCTGAGACATAAAAATTGTTGCTTCAGTTTTACATAATATGAAGAATGTACACATTTTTATTTAAAAACAAAAACAAGCACAAAAACAAAAAGCAAACCTCTTTGCCCTAGCTACTGCAGCAACCTACTCTCTCCTATATACCGCTAAGGGACAGACACACTGGCAAATCGAGAAGCAAATGGTTGCTTCTGATGTACATTTTTAAATAACAAGGCATTTTGTTTCCTAGTGACACCTGTCGCTTCCACCATAAAGCCTGCAATGGGAGAATACATGCACACACTTCAGACAGTTCCTGAGTTCTTACCCCAAAACTCCCAAGGCCTGGATTCTAGCTTTTAGCTTTGAAAGGAATTCTGGTCTGAGAGGCACCCTGGCTCTCCAGGCCGTTTCAGGCTTACTTACGTGGAAAGACTGTCCTGGACAAGGGGCCTCTGACCAGACAGCTGCAGGAGCTGCAGGGTGGTGGCGGGTGTGGAAACCGGAGAACACCCACCTTCCTCCCTTGAAGGAGTAGAGCAACCATCAGAAGCTAGTGGGGGAAAGAAGTCAAAGAGTTGTATTTACTTCTCAGACTGACATCATTGAGTGGGGGACCTGCTGAGTGCTGCAAAAACAGTAATCCCCAGTCTGTTACACTTCAGAGGGCAGAAGTCCTTTCGGGTGTAGCACAACTCAATGTAGCACAACAGAATGCAAATTGTGAATCAACAGTAACCCCACTCTACATCCCGTTTCAGGTTTCTTCAATGAAGAACTGGTTAAAAGAGTTCCTTGGTCCTTTCTACCATAATCTAAGCTTAGAGACAATAATGTTTGGAAGCACACCTATGGGCATGTCTATGAAGTGCTCATTTGATAGCTTATCACAGTAATAAGAAAAATAATCCTGAAAACTGGTACCAAGAATTGGGGCCCAGCCTGTCATGAGCCTGACATGTGAATTCCAGGTCTATGAAGGTGGTTTATTGGGAAATGTAGAAGAATTTGCAGATGTAAACTGAGCTTAGTGGACTGTTCCAGGTGAGTCTAGAAGACCAAAATGCAGAAAAAAAAAAAAAAAGTGAAGACAAGAGAAGCATGGCTCTCAAAGTTGTGGAAGGGAACAAGAACTCTAATGGGAATTAAGCCACTAGGTAATATATTCTAGAATTCAACTATAAGGCACTGGAGATATATTCTAGGACTCAACTATAAGCCACCAGTGATATATTCTAGAACTCAACCTTATGAGCCACTGGTAATATGTTCTGCCAAAGATCTGGCTGCATTGTACCCATATCCTAAGAACTTGAGGCTGAATTCATAAGTAATAGACTGGCTGAGTGTGGTGGCACATGACTTTAATCTCAGCACTCGATAGACAGATGGATCTCTGTAAATTCATGGCCAGCCTGGTCTATAGAGCAAGTTCTAGAACAGCCAGCGCTACAAAGTGAAGAACCTGTCTCTAGGGAAATGAAAAAAATATGATAACTAATTGTAAATGAAAACAGGTGATGGACTAATGTCAGAAGAAATCACATACCAGGGCACTCTGCTCACTATGCCCTTTCATATCAACAGTAAGAGACAGATATGAAGACAGTGCAGTGAGTTTAAAGTTGGAGACAGAGTACGGGAAAAGAATATGTAACTCTTAAATCATGTTTTTCAATGGAGTGAGCAGGGAATTCCCCACTCACTCACTTGAAAGGAAAAGAGCCTAAACTGATAATGCCACCACAAGGGTCCCCCACTAAAAAATGGCTACGTAGGCAAGTACTTCTCCAAAGGCACTCTCAAAGACACAGAGGCCACTGCAACTGTAATCCAAGAGAGACAGGCTACATCTCAAGCTGGAAGAACTGGGAACATCATCCACATAGTACTGTTTTTCTGGCGCGAAAGATATAAAAGCAAGAGGGCCACTGAATCTGGCAGCAAAGTTTCAGAGAGCTGCCGAGTCCAGGCAATGTGTGGAGTCCCTGCAACAGGGTTCTCCAAGACCATGCATAAAGCTAGGAAGGTGATGCCCAAGCTGCAATAGAAAACCCAGGAATGTTCAGAGAAGCCACAGCCAAAGGACATCTGCCAAAGAAAACTACAGTAGAGCTAAGCTAACAGAAAGGTCACCTATATTGAAGGCATCAGAGTAGGAGGGAGTGCCCAAGGCTGTTGGAGCCCAGATGACAACATCACAACGCAATCACATGGAGCTATGGGTTTGTGCTTGCCCTGCTGGATCTCAGTCTTGTTTTGCCCCCATCCCTCCTTTTGGACTGGGAATACTGATATGATATATTTGAAGTCCATAACTTGTTTTTCTGTCTTGTTTTGTTTTGTTTTGTTGGGGGAGGGGCTTTATAGAAGTTTGTAGTTAGGAGTCTCAGAAGATAGTTTAGACTTTCAAACAATATTGGGGTTGCTATGGTCTATGGGGACTTTTGAAACAAATAAATGCAGCTGCATTATGAAATGAAAACTTTAGAGGCAAGGGTATAATGTTACAATCTTAAATGATGTGTTGGTGTCAAGCTGACAAAGGGAGGAGCTGTCATAATTAATTTTATCAGCTTGGCTGCATTTAGAATCACCATGGAAACACACCTCTGAATGTGTCTATTAGGGTATTTCCAGAAAGGCTTAGCTGAGCAATAGCACTCCCCACCACCACCAAATGTAGGCAGCTCAAATTCCAACCCCTTGGGCTAGAATCCCAGGCTGAATAAAAGGAAAGGGAGCTGGGCAGCAATGTCAGCTCTGCTTCCTAAGCATGGCCACTGGGACCAGTTTCTCTCTACCCTACGGCCACAGTCTCCCTGACATGGTGACCACAACTCTCAACCTGTAAGACCAAAAAACAAACAAAACAAAACAAAAACACCCCCCAAAAAACTTTGTTTTTAAAAAGTTACTTGTTTATTTATTGTATTTATGTCTATGTGTATGTGCCTACAAGAGTTTGTTTATATTACTACATGCCTGTGGAACCCATAAAGGCCAGAAGAAAGCATCAGATCCCTGGAGCTGGAGTTCCAGATGATTGTGAGGGGCCATGTGGATGCTGGGAACTGAACCTCTGCAGGAGCAGAAAGTGTTCTTACCCACTGAGCCGTCTTCCCAGCCCCCAAACCTTCCTTCTTTCAGCTGTTTTTATCAGATTTTTTTTTCTTTTTTTGGTTACAGAATGATAAAGTAACTACTATAGAGAGGAAAAGCCAGAATCCTTATACCTCTGCTTGGCTGCTCTTCTTTCTTGTGATGCTTCTATAATAAAACAGCAAACGAGCCTTTTATTCCAAGGTCTACCTAAGGTGAAGGAAAGCTCATGCCATGATGCAGATGGGAGAAGTCAAAACAATGCGCATGACACCTGATGGTATGAATGCAGCAATTTTCATGATTAGAACTTGTGCCTCCTCAGAGGAGACAGAAAACACTAAGTGCTAATTTTAAAGTATATGAGCAGCCATAGTGACTTACAAAGTCCTTTTTCCTTAGATGGAGAATAGCAACTTATACAGATTGAAATCAACTATATTATCCCTAAGCGAAAAGAAATGCCTTAAATACACCGACAGCTTTAGTGGGTGCCTGCTGGCGCCTTACACACCAAGTACGACACAGAACACAAAAGGACAGAGCCTGCCCTCCCTGCTTTCACTGGAGCACCCTTGCTTTCTGAGACTGTGGGACAGGGGCGAGGACTACAGGAGCGTGAAACAAACTCCTGTCTACACTCTAAGCTTGGTGTCCTTCCCTCTGGACCTTAATAAATAATTAAGTAAATGCTACCCAAATGAGTAAGAAAAAATGTCATAGTAAATGTGACAGAAGAAGAAATGGCAACTCCGTCCATAAAACCCAGTTTTGTTAGAGTCGATATTACTTTCAATACCTCAGATTCAGAAAGGGTGAAATTTACATAAAATATTGACTAAATAATATTCTCTGAAAGCCCTCTTCACTGACTAGCTAGGAATGTATTTTCCTTCCATATCATACCTACAAGAGTGCGTAATACTTCAAACAGCAGCCTCAGAACTAAAATAAACATTGACAATAGTGAGAAGAAAGAGTAGTGAAGAAAACAGTCAACCAGCCTACCTGTTTTACTGCTCTGCTCAAACAAGTCCTCCTGAGTGGACGAGACCTCAGGCTCCGAGGACATCTGAACCTGCAGCGCCCCTTCCGGAAGCTCTTGGGAAGGCACCTGTTCCTTTGTTTCCACAGCTGCAACAGAGGCTTGAGGACTGGAAGGCAGATCCTCTGACCTATCCATACCACCAAGGATAAAGATCGCTAAGTCCGGAATGTTTCCCTCTTGAAACAAAATGCTTCAATCTAACAATTTTAAAAAATTCTAACAGCCCTAAGTCT
This sequence comes from Phodopus roborovskii, assembly GCF_943737965.1. Taxonomy (NCBI): domain Eukaryota; kingdom Metazoa; phylum Chordata; class Mammalia; order Rodentia; family Cricetidae; genus Phodopus; species Phodopus roborovskii. The sequence continues at coordinate 31,986,963 of NW_026126416.1, read as the reverse complement.
ACATGACCTACTAAAAGTGAAATGCTACTGCAAAGTCCTCAGGCTTTTCAAAGCCTGTCTCCAGGCTTTGAACCTCTTTTCAGTTTTGTGTCTGTTCCAACACTCCGGGCAAGTGATTTGAGAATTGCTACAAATGTCTTCATACAGAACTGATGTGGCTTTTCTCTTCACTGGTGATACAAATAATTATCTATTGCCTGCTGACCTTTTCTAGAACTCTTTTATACATTCTGCCCAGTCAGGAAAGTTTTGGCCCTTTCCCAGACTTTTACTTATTCTACTATACCCAAGAAAAATGGAAAAGCAAGACTAACAGGAAAGCCAGGCCTGTGGGCCATATCTGTAATCAAAGTGTTTCCAAGGTTAAAGTGGAAGGATTGTGAGTTGAAGACCAACCTGAGCTACATAGTAAGTCTGAAGAGAGCCTGAACTACAGAGTAGTTCTTAAATAATAATAATAAGTTAACTGAAATAAGAACTTTCTAAACTAGGCGGCGGTGGCACACACCTTTAATCCCAGAACTCGGGAGGCAAAGGCAGGCGGATCTCTGTGAGTTCGAGGCCAGCCTGGTCTACAGAGCAAGTGCCAGGACAGACTCCATGCTATACAGAGAAATGCTGTCTCAAAAAAAAGTTGAGCTTGATGGGATACACACCTACAAGATGAGGCAGAAGGATTTTTTTCAAGTTCAAGGCTAGCCTGGGCCATACAGCAAAAATACTGTCGCAATAAAAAACAAAAGCCTTAAAACGCCATGATGCTGAGGGATCCCTACCCAACTTTCTATTGAAGGAAATTAGAAAAGGGTACTGAATGCTTGTTCATCTCCCTTCAAATCCAAAGCATCCCTGTTTTCCTCTGCTACGAGACAATCAAATAGCTTTGGATACAAGAATTACCACAAACTATGCACTGTACATCTCCATCACTATCAAACTAAAAGCCAGGAACACTTGGAAAAATTTCTACTTCTAGCTACACCATAAATTAACAGGATGATACGTAACAACCCAAAGCAATCTGGGTGCTCAAGAATTCTAACAGGTTGCTAATGTAACATTCACCTGTCTTTTCTGTCTTTTTCTTTCTTTTCTTTTTTTTTTTTTTTTTTTTTTTTTTTTTCATTTTTGTTTTTGTGACAGGGTTTCTCTGTATAGCCCTAGCTGTCCTAGAATTCCCTCTGTAGACCAGGTTGGCTTCAAACTCACAAAGATCAACTGCCTCCTGAGTGCTGGAATTAAAGGTGTGTGCCACCTCTGCCTGGTACATTTACATCTTTATAGGCCCCAAAGATGCAAAAAGGATCTCCTACAAATAGAAAGTACCTCTGATTACCCAGAAGAGTGTCAATCAAAGATCAAGGAGTATATTTACAGAATAATGCACCTTTATAATAGGCCTGAATTACAATGAAAGCACACACAGTAAGACTGCATAAGTAATACATATTTATAAATAACCAAAGTTTCTATTGGACAAAAACAAGATGGTAAATATCTACAAAATGTGATAAAGGGAATCTGCAATTTCTAATACTGTTTCTATAGCTAAAATGAAATTGCCACAGCCCCAAGTGAAACCCCACAGACACCTTTAGAGAGAGCATGGCTCACCTTGCAGGTTGTAGATTTTGCTCGTCTACCACAGGGATATCTTTATTGTGCTGAACTGTAACAGGGATATCTTTGTTGGGTTGTTCTACCATGGAGGTATCTTCAGAGGAGTGTTCTTCACATTTAATTGCTTAATACATAAGAAAAAAAAAGATACGAAAAAGATATTTAACTTGTCGAAGTATTTAAGGCAGCCACAAATGATTCTCAAAAGGTAAAAATCTTAATAGAACTGTCTAACTTTAAAATATCACAAGCAATATAATAGAGGGACAATACCCAACTAGACGCCACACACTACCAAATAAAACCCCAATACCAGAAATGGGTGACCACTTTTTGAATTGTTGGCTAATAGGGTTCCATAGATCTCCCAAACATTACAGTCTATTTGAGGATAAGATCCTACTGCTGAAGACACCACACACTTGAGTCATAATACATGGACTCAACTAGAACTCAACTAGAAACTCCATCTCTACTGGCTGGTATTCATAGTGTTAGAAGGTGCTATGGGTGTTACTGAAGAAAAAAAGTAGTCATCAATCTCACCCAATAATGACCCTCTGAGTTACAACAACTGGCCTGGAAAGTTATGACCAACAGTGCAATACTAGCATAAATGTTATGGGAGTAACCAACTTCTTTTTAAAAAACTGAATTTAAGGCCCATTACATGAGATGGAACCCATACTTAACACCATTAATGAGGCCAAGAACCTGAAGCTAGACAGGTCATGGGTCATAGGGGAAGATCTATTACTCTACTATATGAACACAGCAATAAAATTACTCCTAATACTAATAGATCAATGCATCACTCAATCCTCATCAAAGAAGCTTCTTCTAATAGTATATGGCAATTAACAGAGAAATCCACAACTGGTCAACATGCAGCAAATAAGAAGCTTGGAATTCTCAGTTCTAAACGGGATGTCTTTATCACACCTCTCCCCTCAAGACTCGGGGTCTATACAGAAGAGGGGGTAAAACTTGAAAGAGGCAGAGATGGTAGATGTCTTCAAGGAAACTGTTTTCCAAACACAACAGGGAAAACACATATACAGACTCAAAGGGACTGTGAGAACATACACAAGATCTGCACAAACCTAAACCAGATAAAATCTCAGCATGACATTCCACCCTTAGGTAAGGCGCTATAGGCATCTGATTGCTACCAGGAGAGGCAAAGCCCTTCTTTAGTGGCATAACACCTAGTATACAAACCATCCTCCAGAGCAGGCCACAGGCCCAGGAAGAGTCAGATAACTGAAACTGGACTGCATAGGTGTTTGGTTTGTTTTGTTTTGTTTAAAAAGAGGGAAAACAAAGTTGGATGGGTTTGGGCAGGTCCTAGAAGAAGCTGGGTAAATATAATCAAAGAATATTGTTGGGAAATCCCAAAGAATAAAAATGCAACATACAAATATAGATACAGACAGACAGACACACACACCTGCAGAAATGGTTCAGAATTTAGAGTACATGCTAGTCTTTCAGAGGATCAGAATTCAATTCCCAGCACCCATGTTGAGTAGCTGACAACCACATGTTAAGTCCAGCTCCAGGAGATCTGACACCATCTTGTGACCTCACAAACACCATACGCATACACATAAATTTAATTTTTAAAAAATATAAGTATCACCCCAAAAAAGAAAGTAACCAATGACCTACTTAGAGAAAATACCAATGTGCAAGTCATCACTTGACAAGACTTACTGCTTACTCTGCAAACTTGTATGAATCTGGATAGCTGTAAAAATTACTGAGAAGCTGGGTAGTGGTGGTACATACCTTTAATCCCAGCACTTGGGAAGCAGAGGCAAGTGGATCTCTGAGTACAAGGCTACCCTGGTATAAAAAGTGAGTTCCAGACAGCCAGGACTATAAAGAAAAATCCTGTCTTTAAAAAGCCAAAAACAAAACAAAACAAATAACAAAACCCACCTCATTGGAGGCGGTAATGCTGAAGACATAATTCAGCAATGAAGAGTAATTGTTGCTGTCACAGAGGACCCAGGTTTGGTTCCCAGCACCCATATAGTGGCTCACAACCATCTATACTACAGTTCAGGGAATCTGATGCCCTCTTCTGACCTCTGTGGGCACCAGGCAAACATATTGTAGGCATACATACATGAAAGCAACATTAGAAAGTAAAATTAGAAAGTGAACCTAAAATTATTTCTAAATTATTTTTTCTAAACTAAAGAGAAAGCTAGTGAATCTCTATGAGTTCAAGACGATCCTAGTCTACATAGCAAGATCCAGACCACCAGCAGAGTTACATGGTGAGACTCGAGCATCAAGCAAATCAAAAACAAAAAGAAAGAAAAAGAAAAAACACCTTGAAGGGGGGAAAAAAAACTGGTTCTAGATAAACAGGAAAAAAAACCTTATAATCAACACCACAGTACGAAAACACATTTCATACCAGTATTTTCATCCACATCAGACAACTGGGTAGAACCCAAGTTGGTGGTAACCAACTGCATATGCTCTTGGTTGGCATCATATGGTACTGTAGGTTCTTCAACATCCTGACTCTGGGAGAGTTCCAGAACCCCAAAGCCCAACTGTGATGAAGCAGAATCTAGAAACAAAACTCAAAAAAATTAGATACCATCCCACAACATTTTCAATGTGCAAGCCTGCTATCTTATAAAGAGGATCATGTTTAAAACATTTTTTTGCATTTATGTGTATATGTGTTCATACTCACCACACACACACACACACACACACAAACACACACAGCTCAAATGTGAAGGTCAGAGGTCAACTTGCAGGAGTCAGTTCTCTCCTTCCACAATGTGGATTTCAGAGACAGAACTCAAGCCATCAGGCTTGGCTGGCAAGTACTCTACCTAGCCATCTTACCAGCTCCAGGATTACACTAAATGTGTGATCACATCAAAGACTCACCATACATAATTTTTACAAAACAATACAAATGAGGGGATTGGGCATGGGCTCAATCCCAAGCACCACAAGAAAAGAGGGGGGCAAAGTCAAGAATAAAATTATTAGACTGGGTATGGTAGCACACACTTACAATGCCAGCACTGGGAAAGCAGAAGCAGTGGGATCAAAAATCTCAGGGCCATTCTTAGCTATACAGTGAATTTAAGGCCATCCTGGACTATGTAAGACCATACTGTAAAAATAAATTAGCTTTACCCAGAAGGTAAAGGCTCCTGATGCTAAACCTAATATGAACCTGAGTTTGATTCCCTCGGATCTATGTGATGGAAGGAGAGAACCAACTCCCAAAAGTTGGTCCTGACATCCACACGTGGTGCCATAGAATGTGCACTGCATGCCCACACACACATTATTAAATTAATAATAAAAGTAATTTTTAACGGGGGTATATAATAAAGCAAAAACAGGTACCATAAAGCCTTATAAGCATTTAAAATGATAAAAAATGTCAATAATCTGTAGATACAACCAAAACCACACCCAAAGGTACTTGAAAATAAGTGCAAAGGGAGAAAGAAACAAAATGCAAAAAGGGAGCTAGTCAATGAGTAATGATTCATTTGTTTGTTTCATTGTTTTGAGAGGTCATGCTATAAAGCCACACCCAGCCTTGAACTTCTAATGCTCCTGCCTCAGCCTCCCTGAGTGCTAGAATTCTAGGTGTGCATACATGCATCATCATGCCCAGCTTACTGTTACGTTGGGGTCTTTTAATGTTTCCCAGAGGCATGAATTAAAAGCTTAGTCACTGCATGGGGTGCCATTATGAGATGGTGGAACCTTTTTCTTCTTATTTTTGTCTTGATTTTAAAGCAGGGTCTTACTCTGTAGCCCAGGCTGGCTTCTATTGCAAGGCAATTCTTCTCTATTCCTAACTGCTAAGATCACAGTCAAGCACCACACCAGGTGCCGAAACCTTGAAGAAGAGGCCTAGGGAGGGATGGGTAGCCCCATCTTCCCTTCTCTCTCGCTTGTTTCCCAACTCCTGTGAGGTAAAACAGCTTTGCCCCATGTACACCCAACCATGGTATTCTGTATTGCCACACACCCAAAGTAATGGGGGAAATTTCCAAAACTGTTTATTTTCTGGGGTATCCTATCATGGTTTTGGAAGGCTGCTTAACAGAGAAAGTTACGTGAGACATCTGAAATTACTAGGCAAATCCTTAGTGATTCTTAGCTTAATCATGAGAAATCTATTACATGGTAAAGAGAAATTTAGCTACCTGTGTGTTCACAGTAAAGGGGCATGAGAAGAATCTATTATTCTGAAAGGGCACAGGCTACCTTCAGCACCAAGGGAGCACGGAGCAGCATCAGCAGCGTCTGCTCCCACCTCTTCATTCTCCTCTTCCAGCTCTTCCTCCTTCTCCTCCTCTGGAAGAGAAGCGGCTTCTACTGTCACTCCCAGAACACTGCAGTAAAAGAACACAAACATGTGATGCTCCCAGATAGAGGGAGGCTCTGTTCAAAGCACACTGACTTTCACTATGACTGCCCTCAAATGCCAATCATCTTTTAACCAGATCAGAAATGTAAACAAACTTCATGGCTGTAGTGCTACCTGTAGAAAGTACCTAAAAGCTTCATGATTCAAATACTGTACCAAGTTTAGTATCAAAACTAAGCAGGAGGAAAACATAAATATACTTAAATTTTATCTTATGATGGCTCTTGGGGTAATGGTGCTTGCCACCAAACCTAATTACTTGGATTAATTCTCTAAAACCAAATAGTGGAAGGAGCAACCTTAATTAGATCCACAGGCTTTATATGGTGAGAGGAAAAAAATCAGTTTCTACAAACACATGCCATGGCATGCACATGTGCACACACACACAAATAAAATATCATTTTTAAAATTAAATTTAAAGATAGAGACCACTGAAATCCACACACCTGGCCTTCTGTCTGTCTTTCTTATGTCCCTAACAGATATCTAAGTGGAGGTGTGCTCAATTAGTCCTTAGACCTTTTCTCTGGATGTATTCAACCTCTTACTCAGACTCAGCTTGGAATGGTTTTTTATTAAGTCTCAATCTGCATAGCTCAGGCTAGCCTAGAACTCAGTATGTATTTCTCAGGCTAACTCTGAACTCACCACGATCCTACTACCTCAGCCTCCAGAGTGCTGGAGTCATGGATGTGCACAACCACCTCCAGCTCCCAAAGTTTTGAATTCTGCACTATCCATGACTCTACAACATCTCTCTCCAGCCAGTATGTGAACCACCTGTTCACCACGTCCACTTCTAATGGATAGCTCGGTCTCAACCATCTATAGCTGAACTGTTTTTCCTCAGTCTTCTCCATTTCAAACAACCACTCTATTCTTCTAGCTGCTCAAACCAAACCTGGAATTGTTACTTCCTCCTTCCTGCTGACGCTCTACATGTGATCCATCTTCAAATCCTACTTTCTGATCTCAGAATCTCACCAAGTCATCCACTGCTACCCTGAACTTTTCTGATCTTCATTTTTCATGACAGTGTTTCTCTATGTAGCCCTGGCTGTCCTGGAACTCAATCTGTAGACCAGGCCAGCCTCAAACTCACAGAGACCCACCTGACTCTGCCTCCCAAGTGCTGGGATTTAAGGCATGTCATGTGCCACCAACGCCCAGCTTTATCTTGAACTTTTAAAAATAAACCAGGTATGTTATCCTACTGGAAAATACTTAACAATTTAAAACTTGCTCTGTGAAAAGACATGCTATGGGAGAGCAGGGAGAGCGGGGGGGGGGGGGGGCAGGAAAGATGGCTCATTGATTCAGAGCACTGTCTGCTCTTCCAGAGGGCCCCCACAAAGGTCAATTCCTAGCAAGCACATGGTGTCTCACAACCAGCATAAAGTTATCTAATGCCCTCTTCTGGTATAAATTCATACATGCAGATAGAGCACTCATATATGTTAAAAAAAAAAAAAAAAAAAGGCAAGCTACACAGTGAAAATATTTACAAACCAAACCACACCAATTCAAAGGCTCAGAGGACTACACCCAGAATTTACAAAGCACTCTCAAGAAACAATAGGGCTAGGGACATAGTCCAGCAGTAGAAAACTTGACTCTCATGTACAGGCCCCAAGTTCAACTCCAAGAACAAGAAAGGGGGTGGGGGGAAAGGCAAGTGAAAAATGAAATAAATAATCAATTTAAAAATGAGCAAAAGTAGTGCATATCTTTAATCCCAGCACTAGGGAGGCAGAGAAGTAGGTGGACCTCTGTGAGTTTGAGGCCAACCACATGTACAGAGTGAGTTCTAGGACATCCAGGTCTGTTACATAGAAAAACCCTGTCTTTAAATAGATAGATAGATAGATAGATAGATAGATAGATAGATAGATGGGCAAAAAGACACAAACAGACATTTCCCTGAAAAGGAAGGCAGATGATAAACAAGCACACAAGAGGTTCAACCTTATTTGCCATTAGGAAAATGAAAAAAAAAAAAAAAAATCAAACCACAATGAGATATTACTATACACTTATCAGAATGGCTCAAATAAAAACAGTGAATAGGGATAGTTCAATTGGGAAAGCGCTTACCTAGAGAGCATGAGGCTATGGATTCTATCCTCAGTACCACATAGCAGAGTCATGCCTTATTTCCAGTAATTGGAGGTAGAGAGGTAGGAGCATCAAAAGCTCAGTTACACAGTGAGCTTGAGGTTTGAGGCTGGCCTCTCGAAAATATTTTCTTAATTTGTGTATATTATGATTTATAAATAGTGAAGGGGCTGGTGGTATAACCAGGTCACAGAACATTGCTACTCTTAGCATGACTGAGGCCTCAAGTTCAACCCTGAGTATCCCCAAAGACAAAAACAGTGAAAAAACCAGCAGCTGGTGAGAACAGAAATTACAACACTTCCACACTGCCAGATGACAGAGAATAGAACCATCCGGCAGTTTCTCTAAAAAACTAAACATGCAACTACCACATAGCCAAGCAATTAAAAACCTGAATATTAAAGAAAGCAAAGTTTATTTTCACATAAACAATTTATACAAGGTGCCAGGCACAGCAGCATACCTAAATGCCAGGACTCAGGAGGCAAAAATAGGCAGATCTGTGAGTTTGAGGCCAGCCTTGCCTACATAGCAAGTTCAAGGCCAGCCAGAGCTACATTGTTAGCTGCTGACTCTCAAAAAATAAAAAAATGTTTAAAATTAAAAACAACAACAACAACAAACTATAGGAGCCTTTGTCTGCCGAGCAATCTCCCTGGTCTTTGTGTAAATACACAGACATATTTATGTACACACACTGAACCTAACAACCTGCATTCAATCCCAGGACCCACTTGGTAGAAGAAGAAAATCAAGCTGTCCCTGAACCCCACATGCACACCCACACACATACACAAGACATAAACAATTTTAATTTGCACAAATACTTGTAACCGTTTTATTCACAACAGTTAAAAACTTAAAAGAGAAAGATATGCTTCAACCTATGAACAATGGCATATCTGACATCCTCTGAAAAGACTAGTCAGATCAGAAGCAATGACTGATGCATGGAGACTCCTTGATGGATCTCCCAGGAGTTACGCTGATAGAAAAAAAGCCAATCCCACACACTTGCATATTTGTATAATATTCTGAAGTAAATTTTACAAATAGAACATAAGTTAATGATTGCTGAAGGCTCAGGCACATCAGACAAAGGGAGGTATGACCATAGAGTATCAGACATCCTTGTACACAACTGTTCAGTCCCTTGACTGTAGTGGTAGACACAGGAGTCCACACAAATTATACACTAGAAACATAATACCCACCCACAAACTAACAGGAAATCTAAGTGAATGCTGTGACTCTCACCAGTATCCTGGCTGTAATATTATAGTTTTGCACTGGGCAAAGTATACTCAGACTCTCCCTGTATTCTTTGTGTTTGTTTTTAGTTTTGTTTGTTTAGATAGTTTGACTATGTATCCCAGGTTATTCTTGAATTCACTATGTAGTCCAAGTTGGCCTCAACTCCAAAGTGGTCCCCCTGCCTCAGCCTCCAGAGTGCTAAAATTACAGGCATGTACCCCCACAATGAGCTCCACACTGTGTCTTACAATAGCATGTGAGGGTACAATTATCTCCACTTAAATAAGTATGTTCCACGGGGGCTTTTAGCTATAGCTCAGTGGTAGATAGCCTACCTAGAATACACAAAGCTCTAAGTAATATATGAAAATAAATATGTAAGACTGGGGAGATAGCTCTACATTTAAGAGCTCTGGATGCTCTTCCAGAAAGAAGACTGGGGTCAATTCCTAGCACCCATGTGACAGCTAATAACCATTTGTACATCCTGGCCTCATTACACTAGCTACACACATATGGTAGTGCACAGACATAAATACAGGCAAACTATGACATGTAAAACAAAAATAAAACCTTCAAAAAATATTTAAATAAATCTATAAAAAAATGATCTTTTCTGTTTTGTTTTGGTTTTATTTTTTGTTGTTCTTCAAGGCAGGGTTTCTCTATGTAGTCCTGGATGCCTGAACTCACAGAGATGCACCTGCCTCTGCCTACCAAGTGTTGGGATTAAAGGCATGCACTACCACCACCTGGTAGTAAAGATTCATAAAAATGAATCATTAAAATGACAATTTTGGGGGCCAGTAAGATGATTCAGTCAGTAAAGACACTTACCACCAAGCCTGTTTACCTGAGTTTGAGTCCCAAAATCCATATAGTGGAAGAAAAGAACTGACACCCCCCCCCTCCCCAAGCTGCTCTCTGGCCCCCACAATATATAAAAATAACTTAAATTTCTGATAGAAAAAAATATAACCATCCTTTCCATATTACATTGTTGGGAAGTCCCTACTTAGAAACATCAGTTTATAGCTGGGTGGTGGTGGCGCATACTTTAATCCCAGCACTTGGGAGGTAGAAGCAGGCAGATATCTGTGAGTTCAAGGCTAGCCTGGTCTACAGAGCAAGTTCCAGAACAGGCTCCAAAGCTACAGAGAAACCCTATCTCAAAAAACAAAACACAAACAAACAAAAAAAGAAACACCAGTTTATATCATCAGATCACAAGGAAAATGAAGTTTTTAGAATTATTTTTTAAGATATATTTCTTTATTTTATATGAGTGCTCTATTTATGCATGTATGCCTTTATGCCAGGAGAGGGCATCAGACCCCACTACAGATGGGTGTGAGCCACCATGTGGGTGCTGGGAACAGAACTCAGGACCTCTGAAAGAGTAGCCCAATGCTCTTAACCACTGAGCCATCTCTCCAGAGCATGTGTTCTGAAGAATTTCCATTCTTTTGGAATCAACCATAAATTCTCCCCACCTTTGAGGCCTTTGCACATGAAATTTACTATCTAGAAAGATCTCCCTCTCACAGGGCAGCTTCTCTTCAGGCCCTTAACTGTGACTAACACATTTGTATTTATTATTTAGACTGCATCTCTCAAAGATGTGTTCCTTTACTCTCGGCTAGAACTTGTATTTTGTTCTCTTTGTAATGATCATAATTGTAACTTAGGACTGAGATAAAAGACTAGGTCTCCATATTCAGTTATAAACCCCATAAAAACAAAGCCCCTTTAAAGTACCTGCCATGGGGACTGAACATTTATTGAACATGACCATCAGATCTGTATTTACATAAAGAGCAAGAGCAATACAATGACTCAACAAGGAAAAGCAGCATGGAATAGCCCGGACACTACTGTTGCTTTTACAACAGGGTATGCCCTCTTCTTGTCCCCACCATGCACCCCAGGTTACAAACCATAATAGCACACCTGAGCCAGGCACATATTCCTCAAAGACACTATAAACCAAAGCAAAAACAAATAACAGATGACCACACCAGGCATGGTGGCTCAGCCCTGTAGTCTCAGCAACTGAGAATCTGAGACAGGAGGCTCACCATGATTAGAGGTCAAATTAAACTACATGATGAGTTCTGGAACAGTTTGGGCTACAGAATGAGACCCTGTCTCAACAACTAAATAAACACAATCATAGATAAGTGAAGCAGCTGGAAATAGGAACAAGCACTGTGACAAATGGCAAGGTACACCCGGATGAGGTGGCCAACTGTCATAGTGAGTTCCAAGGACTTCGGAAACTGTAGTCATTGAGGACTAGCAATCCCAAAAACCAGAAGTTCAAGCTTTATAAGAAATTACCTCCTCCTTTTTTTATTAAATTTTTTTGGGGGGTAGGAATGGGAGACAGGGTCTCACTATTTAGCCCTGGCTGATCTCAAAGTCTACTTGTAGACCAAGCTGACCTTTAACTCATACAGATCCACCTGCCCCTGCCTCAGTAACACTGGAATTAAAGTTATGCAAGACCACACCAGGCTCCAATTTTTAAATTCAAACCCCTTCAAATATATTTTACCATTATGAGTCTAACAAAACTCATCCACTGGTCAAGATAAGCCCGATAGTTGTCACATTGTTTAAAAGTTTCCATTTCCACTTGAGAGAAAAACTTAAGTGCAAACACAATATAGAACACACCCCAGGAAAAGCACTTTGTTTTCAGATAAAGCCATGTCAAGCTAACATCCCTGTCTCTCAGCTATCTACGCTCTCAGCCTAACACCTGAAGTTGCCTTAGAAGAACCAGGACAGAAGCCTGAGAAACCCTGAACAGTAAGAAGTGGGGCCAGAAGGCATGGCTCTCCTGAACACAGCCAAGCAAGTCCTTTAACTTCTCTGCCCATCAGTTTCCCCATGGGGTGGAGACGCCGCATTTCCTGCACAGTTGCTTAAGAACAGAGTTAACTGGGATTCTGTCAGAAATCAATATGGAACACAGTATCTAACACAGAGGACACCATCACGACATACATAAGACACAGTAGAAACTCTTTAGGGTGTACATTACAATGTGAATACTGGAGTTACACAAACTATTACTTCACCAAAGAGACCCCAGATCTCTAAAACAACACCATCTAAGTAATCCCCAAATCCCATTCCCTAATTCACAGAAACATGACGAATCTCTTCGTCTTTCAATGGGTCTGCAGATACAGATAAGAGTTGATCGGATAATAAATTGAAATCAATTCCTTCAACAGTAGCTAGTATACCTGCTTGTCCTGTTTGGCTGAGGCAACTGTTCTATGACCTGACTGATGGAACCACACGTGCCCAAATGAGGAGAATCCACAGGGTCTGAAAAAAAATAGTAACAGTAACTGGACAGTACACAAAAGACATGTGCCACCAAACTTTAATGCAAAGTCAGAAATTTAGGCAACACATAAGACATCATGAGTTTCTAAAGGCTTACTGGACACTAAGTTACACACTAGGCTACCTTACACACATCATCCTGTATGTTGAAATCATTCTGCTCCAACCTGAAACACTGCAAGAGAGGTTGGAGCCTTAACAGCTCACCTGAAGCAGCTTTGTTTTCTTTTAGATGTTCACTGAAGGAGCTATTATTGTCTCCTTGCTCCTCAGCAGCTGCTTGTTCCGGATTCGACACAGTATCCTAGAAAATACACATGTTTAAGACACAGCATACAAAATGGACTTTTTGTGTGTGCATGACCGCGGGAACACTTTGGTTTTATTTTTTCCCACCAACTTTACCTAAAAGATAGTGATCTCCTACACACGAAGTTTTCTGGGTTTGGATTAGGGGGCAAAAAAATAAGACCTCAACTCTGTTCAACCATTTTCAAATACAGCACCACTCACCAACACGGGGTTCTCTTTGTGTATCTGCAGATTGGGAAGGTGTCGAGACAACATACTAAAGTGAGAGCCCGCATCTTCTTCCAGAACCTGGCTTTCAGGCTGAGAATCTTCAATTATCAGGCAAGGAGTATCTTGCTGAGAGAAATCTGAATCCAACTGACTTCCAGTAGGGTCCATCTGCTCCCCTGGAGTGGAATAACAAAAGATCAGTTCCGAGAGTAACACTGCGAGCCTTCCTCACACAATCCACGACTAAATAATAGGGCGGAAGTGTGAGCTAGGATAGGACCAGTCTAGATAGAGCTCCTCATAAGTAGCACGCATTTGCAATCCCTGGAAATACTGTCCCAGCTATCTCTTCACCCCTCGTTTCTCCGTTATTTACAACGAGTCTCTGGATCTTTCTGTCCCTCCCTCCCTCCCTCCCTCCCTCCTTTCTCTTCACCTTCCCGCAGACACCCTTCCCTCCTTCCTCACCTCTTCTCCCCGCCCCTTTCCATCCCCCCCACAACTCTCCCCGCGGCTTCCCTCCTCTGGGCCCCGGGAAGACCTCTTCGCAACCTCGGCCAGGCGGGAAGCCGCAGCCCTCACGCGGCCTCAGGACCACCGCGGCGGCCGCCTCCCCACCCCCTCCCCGGGTCCTCCAACCCGGTCCCCGTCACCGCCGCCATGCTTGCCACCCCGCCCCCTCCAGGCAGCCAGCCCTTCGTGCCCGCCACCTGGACCTCCGAGGCCAGCTCGCCCCGCTTCGCCCCCACCACTACCTGGCATCCCGGCGGGAGGTCCCTCACGCTGGATCTAGAGGTCTCTGCACGCTTCCCAGGCCCCTCCAGGTCGATCCCCAGGTCGCCACTGTCGCCACCGCCGCCACCAGCCGCGAGCTCCCCCTTTTCCCGTCACGTCACTCGGTACCGGACCGCCCATTCGCTGCTGCGGCCCGCCACTCAGGAAAGCCTGTGGATGATAGGTGACTGGAACGTAGTGCCCGCCCCTCGCGTAAGAAAAGGAACACGGCGGCGCGTTTCCATGGCAGCATGGACGTCGCAGGCCCTCCCCCTAATACAACCAGAATGACAGTATCCTTGAACCAAAGGGACATTGAGAAAGCATGAAACAGATAACCCTGTGTGCAGGACAGGGTTACTCGCGACTCACATTTGAAAGTATTAACCCCTCTGCTGACTTCCATGGAAAAGGAGAGTCTCGGGATTTTCAAAGAAAGGGCAAAAAGGAGGAGGACTGAGAACAGTATTTCAGAGGTGGTGAAATGGAAGAGGCGACACTTCATGGGGTTTGCCAGTGTCGATCAGGATCCTCTCTGGACCTCTGCCTGAATTCAAAGGGCCTCAATTTTCCCACTCTATGTCTCTTCCAATTTTGTTTTTGTTGTTATTTTCCGTTGTCTGAGGGCCCCAGTAAGTCTTCTTGTTCCCATTCCCTCTCAAGCTTCCTATTTGTGTCTCTCTGCCCTTTCTTTTATGGGATGGCAGCAGCCTCAGACGCTTTGCGCCTCTCCTTGAAAGACTTGAGCATTGTGATTCTCAAACTAGTAGCAAAGGGAACAGCTGTCGCCCCTACTAACGCAATGACCTAAAAGATCCAAGCCGGGAGATTTAATTATCCTAATTATGGTGTCAGGGTCTTATAAAGGGTGTGGCAGCTGTGACAACTATTAATGAACTGAGCCCAAGAGACATACGTGGTGTCGTTGCCATTTTAATTTAAATTGCCCTTGGATCTGGGCTAGAATTCTAACCAAGCAGCTGTCAAGCATCTAACACAATGCCAAGTATATACATAGTAGGTATTAAATAGGAGGTAGTTTTCTCTACTCCAGACTCAGAATTATTTAGGCACAGCCCATACATGATTCTCAACTTCTATAAATGCCCAGTTCAGCCCTTGAAATAAGCTAAGCTTAGAGAGGCGCTTTCAACCAGCCAATCTTCTCTCTGCTGCTATAAATAACAATGATCATCTTTTTCATAACCCAAAAAAATCAAAGCATGTTGTCTTCGTTACGTTACTTGGGGAAACAAAAGAATTGACTTAAATGAAATTGTTCTGAAAAATCTAGGATTGTTATAACTAGAATTCCTGTCCAAGTTGAGCAAAAAATGGTCCAAATCACAGACAAATCTCACTTCTCAATCCTAAAATCATTCATAATTGATTCCTGTGTTCCTCTGCTTCTGATGCTACTGAGTACTAGAAACCAAATCAATATAATCCTCAAAGAAAAATATCCACAGGGTTGGAGAGCTGGCTCAGTGGTTAAGAGCACTTACTGCTCTTCTGAAGGTTCTGAGTTCAATTCCCTGCATGCATGTGGCAGCTCACAATTGTCTGATGCCTTCTTCTGGTGGACAGATGTACATACAGACAAAGATAAAATACATGAATAAGCAGAGGTGAGGGTTTCTCGGTGTAGCCTTGGCTGTCTTGGAACTAACTCCCTTTATATATCAGGCTGGCCTCGAACTCACAGAGATTTGCCTGCCTCTGCCTCCCGACTGCTGGGATTAAAGACATGCACAACCACCACCCCTCTAAAAATGCTCTTTAAAGAAATTTCACATCAGGCCAACAGCAACTATACCAGAGCACTAAGAAAAATCCAACTGCTCAACTTGAGGGGGAAGAAACCAACTAGGTCTAGGAATAGGCAAACTGATGTTGGTTCCCACACAGCCCTCCCCAGGGCCGCCATGTTTTTCTCATCCAACTTTATATTGTATCTCTCCTTCACCTCCTGAGACATATATACCCAGGTCTTTCTGCTTACTTTAATGTTAAAAAAAAAATGCATTTGTCGAAACTCATAAAACTAGGAACTGGAGAGATGCTCAGCAGTTGTAGGCACTGATTACTTTTCCAGAGGAACTAGGTTCTATTCCCACCACCCACACAGTGGCTCACAACTCTAAGTCCAGGGAATCCAACACCCTCTTTTGGCGTCTGTGGATTGTGCATGTACATACATTCAAGCAAAAGCCCACATAAACCTAATGAAAATAGGCCTAAAAGAATTTCAACTCATAAAACTAAGAAGAGTACATTAAAATTCAATAAACATGATTGAGTAAATGAACTTGAGCCATTCGCACTACTAAATAAATCAAGAGGTTTAAAAAAAAAAGAAAGAAAGAAAAAACACTGGGAAGAAAAACTGTGGATTCCTTGTTAGGCAGTGTGGCAATTAAATCAATCATTAAGTTATCCCAGAGGATCAGAAAACACAGGCAGGATGGGTAGCCACTGGGGATATAACTGATTATACCTAGATGAGCTGGAGCTTTGATGGGCCCATGTGAAGACCATCAGCACTGCTATTTGCAAGGACCTGTTTACTTAGGTCACCTTGTACACAGAGAACGTTAATCTCTCAAGCTCCCCCTAAGAAGAAAATTTCACACCCTATGTCAACTTGCTTTAAAGTTTAAGAGGCCTCATTGTCAGAAAACGTTTCTTCTAATTAACTCACCTAAATCCAGTCTTCCAAAGTTTACAACCATTTCCTCTCATGCTGCCTTTAACTGATATCTTGAAAACCTACAGAAGATCTCATCAAGTCAGGACCATCCCATTGGGTCCTACAATCCCTTATAAATGTGGCCTGACTCAATTTGTCGAGTCTTTTTCTCATGTTTCCTCACAGATTTCTCCAAACAAAAGAACCCTACTGGTTTGAGCCTCACCGACCAGACTTTAGATGTGCTTCATGGTTGCCCAGGGGAAACACAGCTTTGGACCTCAGTGGCAGAGAATTCCATTGAGCATCTCAAAAGCACTTCATTTAACAATAGGGGCACAGTCGTACATCCCCTTTATGTTTCTAGAGTAAAGTATTCCAAGCTGACTTATAATTAATCTATCATTGGTTCTAATCCTTAGGCTGCCTTCTGTAATGTTTGAATCTACAAAAACATACCAGTGTTATAATTAATAGCATGTATTATTATATTTTCACCATGTGGCAAATGTTGGGCTGCTAAATATAATCTCACCTAATAGCATCATACTCTATGAGAGTACAGATGAACAGACCAAGCCTTGAAGAAATTTAAAAAAAAAAAAAAATGATACAAGTCTCTGAGTTAATAAGTGTTACCCTTTGAACCTACTTGTATAGTTACAGTAGTAAGCAGTGACAGATTGCTGAATAGATAACATAATAGCCTTTGTTTTGTTTCAGAATGTATTTTCACTCAAATACTGATTCTAGGTATCCCTGATCTTTCAGATACTCCTAGTTAAGCTAGAGTGAAGAAAGAAGGAAAAACAGAGACATTGTCAATACTGCATTACTATGGAGAAGTTAAGGCAACAAAAAAGTGAAGAGCAAGATGTGAAAGCCAACCAGCCTGACGTCATTTATGAACCTACCTCTAGGATAATTCTCCTACCAATACCTTCAACCCCTACAACAGAAGCAATCCTAGACAGCATGCCTTACTTCTACTCAGCTCCTTTGTCAATGCTTTTAATTAAAAATATTATTAGCCAAGTGTAGTAGCATGCACCTTTAATCCTAGCACTTGCAGGGCAGAGGCAGAAGGATCTTTCTGAATTTGAGACTAGTGTGGCCTTCAGAGTGAGTTTCAGGACAGCTACAGAGAGAGAGGCCTTGTCTTAAAAAAAAAAACAAACAAAAAGTTAATTTAAAAAATTACAAAATGAGGGAGACAGAGGCAGGTGGATCTCTGTGAATTTGAGGCCAGACCAGTCTACAGATTGAGTTCTAGGACAGGCTCCAAAGCTACAGAGAAACCCATCTCAGAAAACAAAAACAAAAAAAATTACAGAATGAAGCCTGGCAGTGGTAGCACACATCTTTAATCCCAGCACTCAGGGAGGCAGAGGCAGGTGAATCTCTGTGAGGCGAGCTTGGTCTACAGAGGGAGTTCCAGGAAAGGCTTGAAAGCTACACAGAGAAACCCTGTCTTGATTAGAAACAACAATACAAAATGTTAATGTGTTGATCTACACAGAGTGTACATGGCTACATGCAACATTTGTTTTTCTTTATCATCTATTTTAAGTACTTTTTATTTTTGTTTTTGCTTTTAGATAAGTCATCAAGTTGAGTAGTTGAGGCCACCATATCCAGTTTCTGATTATTTTTGAATCATGGGAAAATAAAGCTAAGTATGGAGGCTCATGCTGTTAATCTCAGACTTACAGGACTACAACAGGAGTTCAGAGTTCCAAGGCTAGCCTCAGCTACAGTATAAGACCTTGTACACACACACACACACACACACACAGAGAGAGAGAGAGAGAGAGAGAGAGAGAGAGAGAGAGAGAGAGAGAGTAAAAACATGAAAATTCACTATTTTAATCATTCTTGTTTGGTTTAGGATTTTGTTCATTCATTGGTCAGATTTCTTTTTCTTTCAAGACAGAGCACCACAATTTAGTCTAAGCTGGTCTGGGACTCTCTGTGTAAACCAGGCAAACCTCAAAGTTGTGGCAATCTTCTGAATGTTGCATTTAAGGTAATGTACTACCAGCACATCTAGACCCTCTTTAAGTATATAGCCTGTTAGCATTGGCTCACTCACACTGTATAGTACAATCATACCTTCATCTGTATACTTTTCATCCTTATAATTGTCCCATTAAGGGGCTGTAGAGATGGCTTAGCAGTTAGCAGCACTGGCACTGGCTGCTCTTACAAAGGACCAGGGTTCAGTTCCCAGTTCCCACCTAGCAGCTCACAACTATCTGTAACTCCAAGATCTGAAACCCTCATACAGACATACATATGCAGGTAAAACACCAATGCAAATAAAATAAA
The DNA here is from genome assembly GCF_943737965.1 of Phodopus roborovskii. Lineage (NCBI taxonomy): Eukaryota > Metazoa > Chordata > Mammalia > Rodentia > Cricetidae > Phodopus > Phodopus roborovskii. The sequence goes on along the minus strand of NW_026126416.1, from coordinate 31,967,860 downwards.
AATGAATATATTTTAAAAAATATTCCATAGTATTGCTTAAATTTATCTCTTAAAATCCTATAGAGTGTTTTGTTTGTTTGTTTGTTTTGGTTTTTCGTGACAGGGTTTCTCTGTGTAACAGCTCTGGCTCTCCTCAAACTCCCTCTGTAGACTAGACTGGCCTCAAACTCAGAGATCTGCCTGCCTCTGCCTCTCGAGTGCTGGGATTACAGGCATATGCCACCATCACCCGGATAGTCTTAAGGCCCTGTAGTTTTGATCTTTGAGTATGACTAAATTATAGAAATAATTTTAAGGCCATATAATATCTCTTTGATTCTGCATAAAGTAGGTCAAGTGTCTTATGACAAAACTATTTTAGTTAATAAATCCATCAATTGACATCTCTGGGCCTATTTTCCTGGTATGTCAATGGGCATTATAGGTAGGCACTTTGTCCCCTATGTAACGGAGCTTCCTTTTGACTCAGCATTTCAACCAGGGAGCATAGAATGATGTACTCTTTTCTGTAACTACTTGCAGCTGACTTTGGGGCATTGTTGACAGGATCCAAGAAGGCTGAAATGCTAGTCAAAAGCAAGGAGGTAACTCAGGCAATGGGGTGTTTATCAGAAGCACTTTGGCTGGACTGGTCCATTTCAGCTTTCAGCAAGTGCAAAGTTAGGTCATTCGGAGCAGGTTGTAGTTGTAGTCAGCAACTGATGCTTGGACGTGTCTGCCAGCCAAGAGGAGACCTGTTGAGACAAGTTCAAACTAGGGACAGAAGTTAAAATTTATGTACTTATTAGGAACTTTTAGGATCATAGTCTTAGTAACCAGGAAGGGCTGGAGTTCCAAGACCAAGAGAGAGAAATCCCAATCTCAGGTATAGACCAGTGAGGAAAACTTAGGCTGTACTTATCTGGAGTCCTTTTGACCTATGAGATGTAGGTTCAAGCTTTGTGACTTTTTGCTCCTCTGAAGCCTATATGAATTTTTATTTTAGAAAAGAACATTAAAGTTAAAAAAAAGAACATTAAAGTTTTAGATATATTAATGAAGGGACCAGGCAATCACCCAGCCCCCTGCTTTGGCAGCCAAGACAGGCTGCGGAAAAGACCCAGTAAGATGTAGGTCCATGACTCAGCAACATGTGCTGAGTTCCCAACCTTGCCTGACATTGCCCTCTATGTGGTGAGGAACCAATCAGAAGATAGCTGGCAGGCTCTGGATGTGCTTTACAGTAACAGGAATGCACCCTAAGAGGGCCCATAAACCATAGCAACATAGCTTACAGTAGACCAATCAACACAGGACAGGTCACCCAAGCCCAGAAATGTACTGAAATCTATACTGTAGAAAAAAAAGAGATAATGGGTATCTGTAAAACAGCAGGAATAGACTCATACCTACAGATTTGGGTTAGAAGCATGTACATTTTTCTTCTGTCCAGAGAGCCACACATATATTGGACAGAGATGTCTTTGACCTGATGAGAAGCACCTTTAAGCCTCTGATCAACGATCAACTTCTCCAGCACCTAAAGGGTTTTTTTTTATTATTTTTACAAACATGTATGGTATGTGAACAAAAGTCATGTCTGTTGTGGAGGCCAGGAGAAGACATCAGATCCCCTGAAGCTGAAGTTACAGGCAGTTATGAGCCCGACTTCCAGTCCTCTGGAAAAGCATCAAGCTCTCTTAACTACTGAGCCATTTTTCTAGGCCCCAAAGTCATTATTTTTCATAGAAAAAAATGTTAAAATAACTCCAGTTTTTACAACTATCAATAAATGCCCAATATGAATATTTTGCAGTCCTGGGAACCAAACCTAGGTCTGTGCCAAAACATTCTGCCACCGTGATATACCCATTCTTATCTCATCTACATCCTGACTAATTACTCCCCAGCTGATTATTCCTAAGCAAATTCCATACATCATATAATTTCATTTGTAAACATTGTATGTGTATCTAAAATACAGAAAAAAAATTAAAATTTATTTATTATGTATACAGTATACCTACTTGTATACCTGCACACCAGAAGAGGGCATCAGATCTCATCTGTGGTTGTGAGCCAGCATGTGGATGCTGGGAACTAAACTCAGGACAGCTAGTGCTCTTAATCTCTGAGCCATCTCTCCAGCACCCCTCCCCAAAGATGTTTCAAACATTGTATTTTTGCTGGGCAGTGATAGCACAGGCCTTTAATTCTAGCACTCAGGAGGCAGAGGCAGGCATAACTCTGTGAGTTCAAGGCCAACCTGGACTACAGAGTGAGTTCTAGACAGCCAGGGCTGTTACACAGAGAAACCCTGTCTTGAATAACAAAAAACAAAAACGAAAAATGTATTTTTAACTTTGGTCTTTGCTCATTCATAGAGGTTTGCCAGGTACAGTTTGCCTAACAGGCACAGCTATACTACAATTGCCTTAATTTTCCTACTGGCCACAGTTGCAAAGTTCCAAGCTGCAAGCAGGTCTTCTGCTCAAGGTGAGATGATTTGCTTGGGATGCAGGAAATTAAGGCAAAAAGGCTGCAGAAAGGTGTACCCACCCCCCTACCCAGACCGCAAAGTAGACAAATGCTGTGCCTGAATGGAAATGCTTTCACGTGTTTAGCAACGTCAGATGTCGGGTGCCTGCTGATTAATGTTTTCTTTACTGTTTACTAACAAACAAAATCCGTGCACAAATATGAAAGACCAAAAGGGAAACCTGATCCAAATCACAAGGCACACTGCTAACTCGCACCTTTGCGGGCTTCTTATTCCAAAAGGCTACTGAGCACTCCTCAGCTCTGCCTTTTCTCTTGGTCATGCTCGTGGACCAACACACTCCTCTCAGTTGTCTAGTGGCAGAATTCCTGTAACAACTTAGAGTTCAATTTTTGTCTTGTTTGTTTGTTTTTTCAAGACAGGGTTTCTCTTTAGAACTCATTCTGTAGACCAGGCTGACCTCCAGCTCACAGAGATCGCAGTGTCTGCCTCCCTAGTGCTGGGAATAAAAGTGTGAGCCACCACAGCCTGGCTAATTTTTTTCTTTCTAAATAGAGTTGGAGTTTATTAACAGCCATATTGGGAGCTAGAGACATTACTCAACAATTAAGGGCACTTGCTGAACTTACATAGAACCCAGATAGAAGGTGTTGGACAGCTATTCTAGCTAAACCATTGAGCGCCAGGTTCAGTGAGAGACCCTATCTCAAAAATAAGGTGGAGGGTGTTAGAAAGAGACATTCAGTGCTGACCTCCATATACCAAGTATGGGTAAGCCCCTACCTTATGTAACATGTCACACACACACACACACACACACACACACACACACACAGTAACTTAATTTTTAAAGGCCTAATAAAAAGACATTAAGAAAAAAATAAGGCATGCTGGACAGCATGGATGTAGGTTGCTCTATCTACCTACCTATCCATCCATCCATTTCTACCCCCAATACTCCTCTCTCTCTCTCTCTCTCTCTCTCTCTCTCTCTCTCTCTCTCTCCTCCCCTCTATCAAAAAGTCATTTTATGACTAGTGGTAGTGGAACATGCCTTTAACCCCAGCACTTGGGAGGCAGAGGGAGGCGAAGTCATTTTTTAATTTTATGTGTATGAGTGTTTTGCTTGCATGGATGTATGTTACCATATGCATGTCTAGCACCTGCTAAGGTCAAAAGAGGGTGTTAGTTGCCCTGAAACTGAAATTGCAGACAACTGTAGGCCACCATGTAAGTGCTGGGAATCAAACTGGTGGTCAACTTTGTAAGACCAACAGAAGCTCTCAACCACTGAGCCACCTCCTCAGCCCCAACTGTGGGCTTCTGAAGAGAAAGCAACCTATATTCGATTTTTTCCACTTCATAATTTTTTCCTAATTCCATATGAAGTATACCCTGAACTGGGTGATACTTATTTTTATCCTTTTAAATCTGTAAGTATTCTTTCTTATTTCTTTTTCTCCCCATAGGGTTAAAGCTCAAGCCTAGAGCTTTGCAAGCTATCTACCACTGAGCTACACTCTAGCCCATCACTTTCTTGTTATATTGTTGTCCTTTTAAATTTTTATTGCATTTGTTGAATTTATATGGGTGTGGGAACCCATGCATACCATTGTGCATGTGTAGAGGTCAGAGCACAACTTATGATGCCCCCTCCCAGTATGGGGCATCAGAGAGCAAACAAAAATCATCAGGCTTGGAGCCAGGTTCCTTTGTCTACTGAATCATTTCACCTGTCTTTTTTCTTTTTTAAAATTTCCTATAATAAAGTGGCTGGTGGTGACACATGCCTTTAATCCCAGCACATGGGAGGCAGAGGCAGGAGGATCTCTGTGAATTCAAGGCCACCTGATATATAAGGCTACACAAAGAAAATCTGTCTCAAACAAACAAAAATCCTATAATACATTATTTCTTGATATAATCATGTCTTTTATTCTGTAAAATTCTCCACATAGCAAATTACCACAAAATAATATATGTTTTGTTTGTTTGAAATAGTGTCTCAATTTATGTAGCTTAGCTGGTCTGGAACTTGCTAAAGGTATAAATTGGAGAACAATAAAAAAAAGACCTTTGGTAGGGGCTGGAGAGATAGCTCAGAGTTTAAGAGCACTGGCTGCTTACAGAGGTCCTGAGTTCAATTCCCAGAAACCACATGGTGGCTCATAACCATCTGTAAAGTGGTATGGTGCCCGCTTCTGAACTGCAGGCATACACGCAGACAGGATATTGTATATATAATAAACAAATAAAAAGCTTTAAAAAAAAAAAGGCCCTGCAGCCTGGCTGTGGTGGCACTTGCCTTTAATATAGCAGTTGATAGGCAGAGGCTGGTGGACCTCTGTGAGTTCAAGGCCAGCCTGGTTTACAGAGTGAGTTCAAGGCCAGCCTGGTTTACAGAGTGAGTTCCAGTTCAGCCAAGGCCACACAGAGAAACCCTGTCTTGAAATAATATATATAATATAATATATAATATAATATTTTATATATATATATATCTATATATATATATCCCTTGGTTAAGGGTGAGAGTCACCATCTAGGGAGGCTGAGTTCCTCTGCAGGTGGAAAGGCTAAAATGATCCTTGCAGTGTCCTGTGTCTTCTTCCCACAAGCCCACATGAACCCACACCCATTCAACATTAGTATGCATGTGTGCACATACATGCCATGGCATGCGTGTAGATGTCAGAAATTGGTTCTCTCCTTCAATCATGAGTTCCAGGGATCAAACTTGGGTTGTCAGGCTCACAAGGCAAGTACTTTAATCCCTGAACCACCTCACTGGGCCTTACAATTATAACTTTACAGATGATGAAGTTAAAACACAGAGAAGGTTCACAGCTGGCCCATGTTCACATAATTAACAAGGGAAATCACTTTCACGGGACCTGTGTTTAGATTATAACTCTAAGTCCTTTGTGGAAGGAGACAAAACCTTACTGCACAAATAAAGAGAGACATAAAGGAAAAAGGGACAGGCTGAACAGAAGTGGCAGAATGACTGGGGGAAAGCAAGTGGCGAAACTGAATGAAAGGGTTGAGCACAGGACAGCCACAAAAGGCGACCCTGCAGAGGGGAGTTAGTTAGGCACTATAAGCTCCTTGTGGGCATGTTAGCAATACGATCTTCCTGATTTCAAATCTGTGATGACTCCCATTTCTTATTTAAATCTACATGCATTATTTGTTTATCACTCTACTTTGGAAAAAAGGGGGGATTGCCATTAAAACAGATTATGAAAAGCTAGTATACGCTTGAATGAAGATATAAGTCTAAGTTTTAAATTGTCATTGTTAGAGTTTATAGCATCTTATTCTGCAGGCAGATAACTACTTAATAGTGGTAAGGCTAGTAATTGCTTTGGTGGAGGATCTTCAAAAGATAACTGATGAGAAAAAGTACTTGTGATTTTGTGATAAAGGAATGTTTGGTTTTTTTTTTCAACCCAAGCATTCTCTGAAAGAATAGAAATACATTTTATGAATACCCTGGAGAGCGTGGTATATGTGCAAACTTTGACTCACATAGTCATGGCCTCTGCCTCCTGAGTGCTGGGATTTAAGGCATGTGCCATCAACATCCAGCTCAGACACATCGTTTCTAATACCACAAAGACAGCCCCTAAGAGTGCCCTGTATAGCCGGATAGTGTGATGACACCTTTAATTCTGGAAGCAGGGGTAGGCTGATCTCTGTGAGTTTGACACCAGCCTGGTCTACAGAGTGAGTTTCAGCCAAGGCTGTTACATAGAGAGACCCTCTCTCAAAAAACAAACAAAAACAAACAAACAAAAAGAAGAGTGTCCTGAATAAGAAACAGTTGTTCTCAGACTAAAGGAAAAGATGGAGACAGGCATTTTGACTGAAGCCTACAATTTTAAGATTAGAAAAGTAGAGAGATAGATCGGGCTTTGGTGGCACATGCCTTCAATCCAGCACTGGGGAGGCAGAGGCAGAAGGATCTCTGTGAGTTCGAGACCAGCCTGGTCTACAAGAGCTAGTTCCAGGACAGGCTCCAAAACTACACAGAGAAACCCTGTCTCAAAACACAAAAAACAAAAAAACAAAACAAAAAGCAGAGAGGCAAGGGACTCATGAATTCAAAACTAGCCTGGGCTACATATGGCAAAATCCTGTCTCAACAGCAACAACACCAAAAAATAAACAAAAGTTGGGGTGGGGGTGGGGAGATGTTGCATTGGGTAAATTGATCACCATGAAAGCATGAGGACCTGAGTCTAGATACCCAGAACTCACACAAACCCAGACAGGGTAGAATGTCTCTTTAATTCCACAACACATAGGGAGAAGTAGATGTAGCAATAGGAGAGTCCCCAGAAAAGAAACTCACAGGCTAGCTAGCCTGGCATATGTAGCAGCAGCAGCAGCAGCAAGAATCCTGCTTCAAACAAGATGGAAGGTGAGAACACACACACACACACACACAAACACACACACACACACACACACAGAGTTATCCCGCCACCATCAGAATGGCTATCATGTGTTTGTGTCTGTTTAGAAGGGCTTATATATTGTTGATGGGAATGTAAATGAAACTCAGTATATAGATTCCCCCCCCAAAGATTATATGATCCTATAACACTCCTGTAGGGAAAGAGGAAAGAGAAATGTCTTCATTTGTTTTCTTCTTCACAATGCTCTGGAAGAGAAAGAGAAACTTCGTGCTCTACCCATACACTTATGTAAGGAAGTCATAATTGGAAGAATTATTCAATAAATATTTTTTATGGGTCTTGTTCTGGTGGAAGCTTCACCTCAGTCCCTGGCATCCATATACCCAAAGAGTCTGGGATGTTTTGGTGAAAGTTTTACCCCAAGCCTGCTCCCCTATCTCTGTCCAAACCCTGCAGCATCTCAGAAAGTCCACCAAATGATGACCTCTTCCCCAGAAATGTTCAAGACCACTCCCACAAGGCATTTAAAACTGCCCCCCAGAAAATGGTTTTCCCGTCTCTCTTTCCCATTTCCTCTCTGAGGGGCTGGAAAAAGCATCCCAGAGTGCTGTACCATTAAACATGGGTGTTTTTTTTTTTTTTTAATTTTCATTTCACATACCAACCCCAGTTCTCTCTCCCTCTGTCCCCTTCTCCTGTCCTGCTACTCCCAACCCCCCCACCCCCTCCCCCATCCACTCCTCAGAGGAGGAAAGGCCTTCCTTGGGGAGTCAACAAAGTTTGGCATACCAATTTGAGGCAGGACCAAGACCCTCCTCCATGTATCAATGCTGAGCAAGGTATCCCACTGTAGGGATGTGGGTTTTTTCTAATTCAGTTTGATTTGGTCTGATTTGGATTGCTGCTTTGGTGGAGAAGCTTATCAAATCAGGTGTAGAAATTTTTTCAGGTCTACTTTGCAGACCAGACATAGGAATAAATGCAAAATTCCTCTTTAATCATAGCACTCCGGAGGCAGAGGCAGGCAGATCTCTGTGCATTTGAGGCCAGCCTGGTCTACAGAGTGAGTTGCAGGAGTCAGGGCTAAACCCTGTTTCAAAAAAAACCAAAAACCAAAACCAACCAAAACAAACAAACAAAAGCAAAAACAAAGTTCCTTCTCACCTCAATGTGTCAGAGCTTAACTTGGGCCTTTCTAGGGTTTGACTTGAGGTTGTTAGGGATGAGCCATCTATTCATGCTAGAAGGTGACCCTGTGACTGCTGGCATGCATTATGATCATGGTATTTTTCCCCAGTGCCAAGGATAAGCCTCTGACACAGCAATCCTGTAATCTGACACTCCTCTCTTTGTAGAAAGAATGCTTCCCAGGCAGAACCAAACCCAGCATAGAGTGGGAATCTGAGCTCCCTTTGGATATTTTGATTATAAAACCATGCAACCTAGCAGAGCAAGCTAAAGTTCTGCCCCATGAGCTCAAACCCCAGAAAATCACCAGGCGGGAAGTCAGAGAGAAGCAGGCATCTGTCATGTGAGAAGTACCAGGCATCTGTCATGTGAGAATTACCAGACCAGTCTCATGGACACTTTAAGCTTGGACTTGTGTTTCCCCTTCCCAATTCAGAGTGGGTCTAATTAATTAGAATAAAGCTCTGATTTTCTCATGAGAGCAACTTCAATGCCTTACCTACCAAGCATGAGATTATTTTCAAGAAAACCTTAGCGAGATGCCCCTTCCACCTTGCTTGATTTACCCATCAATTAAGTCATCACTATGCATTGGCACATGGTGGAGCCTGAGCTGTGATTTCCCTAATAGGTTTGAACACACCCAAAGTAAAATAGCTTTCATAGCACTTGTTCTGTGTGGTTCATGTGTGTATGTCCTGGTGGATGTGAATATGTCCACATGTGTGAAGGCCAGAGGTTATCCTCAGGTGCTGTTCCTGACAGCTTTCTTAGTTAGGGTTACACCATGACTAAAAACAACTTGGGGAGAAGAGGCTTTTTTGTTGTTGTTCAGTTTACAGCCCATCATTGAGGAAAATCAGAGTTCTTGTCTGACTTCCCTCAAAGATGGGCTGTAAACTGAACAAAAAAACAAACAAACAAACAAACAAAAAAAGACAATGCGCCACAGACTTGCCTACAGGGAAATTTTATGAAGGCATTTTCTTAATTGAGAATCCTTCCCAAAACACTCTAGCTTATGTCAAGTTGACATAAAACTACTCAGGAAAGGACTCTTGTCTATCTGGTTTGTTTGTTTTTAATTTATCTATCTAGAATGTATGTCTGCATGTATGTCTGTACAGTATGTGCAAGTCTGGTGCCCACAGAGGTGCCCACAGCATTGGTACCCTAAAGTTACAGATAGAATCATTAGGTAGGAACCCTGGTTCTGTGGAAGATTATTCAGTCTGCTGACCCTTGGGTCATCTCTACAGATAGCCCCCCCCCCAACACTTTTTTTTTTTTTTTTGCTTTGTTTTTTTACAACAGTGTCTCTCACTGGGAGTTGGAGCTCACCAATTAAGTTAAGCTGGTTGGCCAGCAAAATCCAAGGATCTTTCATCTCTGCCTCCTCACGTTCTGGGATTACAAGCATACCCACCATGTTGGGCATTGTATGTGGGTTGTGGAGATTAAACTCTGATTCCAATGCTCACACAGAAAGAACTTCACAGACTCAGCTATCCCCCTGGTCCTCCAGTGTTGGCTTCATGCCTAGGCCAGTGCCAGTTAAGGAAAAGTCTCTTCTGGGACAGCTGGGATGGTAATGGCACATACCTTTGATCCCAGCATTCAGGAGGCAAGACAGGATCTCTGAGTTCGAGGCCAGCCTGATCTACAAAGCAAGTTCCAGGACAGCCAGAGCTGTTACACAGAGAAACCCTGCCTCAGATAATAAATAAACTAATTAATTCTGTGGTGTAGGGGTTAGAGAGATGACTCAGTGGTCAAGAATGATTGTTGCATCCGGGCGGTGGTGGCGCACACCTTCAGTCCCACCACTCGGAAGGCAGAGGCAGACAGATCTCTGTGAGTTCGAGACCAGCCTGGTCTACACGAGCTAGTTTCAGGACAGCTTCCAAAACCACAGAGAAACCCCATCTCGAAAAACCAAAATGATAATAATAAAAAAGAATGATTGTTGCTCTTGCAGAGAACCAAAGTTTGTTCCCAGCATCCACACTGCATGTTGAAGCATACCTTTAATCCCAGCACTCAGAAGGCAGAGAAAGGTAAATCTCTGAGTTTGAGGCTAGCCTTGTCTACATAGTGGGCTCATTCAAGCCAGAGCTATACAGAAAGACTGGTTTTTATTTAAAAAAAAAAATCTGGAGCATACATGCAAACACTCCAGCTTTCTTCACTGAGCATTTTGTGCAACTGTTATATATGTATAATTTAATACTTAAAAATATCTTTTTGTTGATGGAGTTTTGCTTGTGGCCTCACTATGTAGCCCAGTCTGGCCTTGACTTTAGCAATCTTCCTGCTTTGTCTTCCTGAAACAGGATTATCGGACCCAGGCCACCACTATACCCAGTTTTTAAAACATATTCTGGTATTCTAATGATGGAAACATCACCCAGATGTGGATGATGAAGAGATACATGGAGCCAATCTTTCTGTGACATTGTCTGCATTTGGCAAAAGGACCCACTGAACACTTACTTATCCAGAACACATGATTTTAGCACCATCACAGTTTGCAGTTGCAGCCACAATTACTAAGACTTGATTCTAGCAGGGTCTGAAATCAGAGTCCTAAGTGTCTTCCCCTACCATCTAATCTGTGTGATCCCTCCTGTACCATTTGCATCTATTGTCTAACCTCTGTTAGACTTAATGGAAGCCGACTCTGCACTTATATAGGGACCCTCTGCTAGTTAAAAGCCTCATTTCTACAGTTGCTATGGAAACCGTCCCCTTCCTCTCTCCACAATCCATTCTGGCTCCCTGCTCCAGGTGCTACTCTTTATGATTGTAGCAGAAAAGAACTGCACATTTTTCCATGCCAGGTCTGCAACCAGCAGTGTGCGTGTGTGTAAAAAGGCACCCTACCATCTGATACCCTGACAGGACTGTTTTCATGTCTCTGCTACCAAAAGGATTTTCACAGCAGTGTCTAAAGATTCACAGTATGGACTAGCTGGCTAGCTATAATGTTTCCTGATAGAGCCATGATTTTCTGTGAGGTAGTTCACAATCAGAGCATGGCTCACTGGCAGCCTTGTTGTATCAGGTATTATCATTCTTTTCAATTTTTGTGGGGAGTGGGATTTCATGTGTGTGAATGTCAGTGTGAGAGGACAGCTTGGTGTGTTGTTTCTCAGACACCCTCTACTTCGTTTACTCTAGCAAGGTATCTCATTGGCCTGCAACTTCACCAAGTACACTTGTCTAGCTGGCCAGCAAGCTTCCAGGGACCCATCTGTCTCTCCCTCCCACTTCACCATCTCTGGGATTATAAGCTCACACCACTGTGCTTGGCCCTTTAGGGTTCTGAGAATCTGAACTCAGTCCTCATGCTTGCAAGGGGAGGACTTTACCAACTGAACCATCTCACCAGCCCCTCTTTTCTTTTACCATTTCCAAAGTGCAAGGTAAATGGAAGAAAATAACAAGTATTGAGGGAGCCTAGAGACAGGCCTCCTGTCTGATACAACAGAATGAATGAGGAAAAGAGATGCTGTAGTGGTGGAAACATTTAGAAGAATGGGGGTGGTGATAAGGGGGCGGGGAGGGAGAGATGGAGAGGAAAAGAGAAAATATTAATTCAGTTCTGTACAGTAACTGCATCGCCTCCTAGGGGTTACATTGTGTCACATCACTAGAAATTGGGAAGTTCTTTCCTGGGTTTTACTCAAATCCTCCCTACTGCAGTCTGAGCTCATTGCACTCAACAGAGATGGAGACTAGCCAACTACTATCCTTGGAACAACAACTCACTAGGGACTCAGGGCAGGAAGGTCATCACGTCCCCTCCACTACAGAGCAGATTGCCTGACCACGCCCAGAGCTGGGGCAAGGACAGGAAACCCAGGTTGGGGACCTGGCAGGTGGCGGTGGGCGGGTGGTGGGGGTAGAGTGAGGACTGAAGTGCTGTTGAAATCCAGACAACGATAATACCCTGATAGAGACCACTATAGAAACCCCGAGACAGCAGTGCGCAAGATGGCTCCCCAGGTTTGGGGCGAGGCTACGGAACTGCCACACAGTGCTCATCGCAGACACAGCCTAACTAGAAGCTTTTCTGGCGCGGAGGCCGTGGACTCCGCCCTCTGCTGGGCCCCGCAGAGCCCCTACCCCAGCTCAAGTTGGAGGGAGAAACTTGGTCTGGAAAACTGCAGGTGGATGCCTGCGGCCGCCACCCCATCGCAGAGCGGTGCGCAGAGGAGACCACCACAGTATCCCGGCCCCGCCCTTGCGGTGCTTTGACTCCGCCCCCAGACAGACAGCGACCAATGAGCTGCTTCTGCAGCCGGCCTTTAAGAACCACGCGCACTCTCCCTGCAGCGGACGCAGCCAGCCTAGCACTCCGCGGGAGTTTCCATGGCGACCGAGGCCCGGACCGCGGGGCCTGGCAGTGTTGCCATGGAGACAACTCCGGAGCTGGGGCTCCGGAGCCCCGGCGCATCGCCGAGTCAGAACCCGGCGGAGCCACTGTGCGAGGCCGGTGCCGCGGTGGCGGCGGCGCGCTGGGATCTGCGGAAATACTCCTTGCTCATCGTGATCGGCGATATTGGTACAGAAAGTCAGCTGAGGGCCGTGCGGGCCCACCTTGAACAAGGTGAGCCGCTATCCTGACTGTCCCACAGCACTCCATCCGTACATTTCCGCCATCTGCATTCATCTCCCAGTGCATACTTCTATAGTCTCCATTTCTATGTGCACTTCCCGAGACCTGTGCCCCTGTCACCTGCATGATTTCCATGCGCCTGTGTTCTCTCGAGCTGCCAACATCTTGCTTGCCCATCCTTCCCTCATATCCCAAGCTGTTCCGCAGTCTCCCTGAGCAGGGGGAGCTCGGGGCAGACCCCAGAGTCCCTCTGGTCACACCCCTTTCCCGCAGTGTCTCGACCAGATGTCGGAAAGTCCTCACCAGACCCTGAAAAGTCCATGTCCCTACCTCACAGTTTCTTCTTAAGGGGAGCTTTCTGAACACAGGGCACACATCTCAAACCTCTGAACGCTGGCAGTCAAGTTGAGAGTGACCTTCGTGGCTCCTCAGTTCATCTCCTTCAGCTGTGCCTGTGGCGCAGTGCTGCGTGTGAAAGCAAGCCTCTTAGGAAGGGTGGAGGTAAGGGGGGGGGCATAGACGGAGAATATAGAATCTAATTTAGCGAAGGAATCCTTATGAAAAGTAACGGTATATGGGAATACACCCTTGGCTGTCACTTCTACCACAACTGGACAGCCTTGCAAAGCAAAATGAACACCACAAGCTCATTTGTTACTAAATTCAGTCTAAACTCTGCTCTTTGCCCTCTGGCTCCCATAGAGGGGAAACAGCAGTTGAGAGATGTGCACAGGTACTAGCTGTCCTCCTCAGAGGTACTACCTCCCTGGCCTTTCCTCTTCTAGAAGCTTGACAGTGCTCTCTGCAGTCCCACCAGATGACTTTGCCTAGGACCCTTCTCTCTTTTTTTCTCCCACAGGGATTCTCTCCTGGAACATTGATTTATCATCCTTTGACTTGAACCAACAATTGAGACTCTTCATTACCCGGCACCTAGCTCACTTCTCCTCAGAAGTCAAAGGTTAGGACTAGGGTCATTTGTCTCAGTCCTTTGGGTGTGGGCTGGAAGAGGAGAGGTCCAGGATCCAGGGCAGACCTGGCCTTGTGGGAGGTTTGGGCTGCGGAGAAGGGAGGGACTTTTCATGGCTCCACAGCTATCCCTACCTACCCAAACACACAATATGTCAGGACATAATTTTCCCAAGAAGACCATTGTTTGTACACAGCAGTTGACAAGTGCTGCTAAGAAAGTGATCAAATCACTTGCAGGCAAAAATCCAGGCTTTTCTTTTGTGTTCCCCTTTCTGCATACCTCAGCCCCCCCTGTCTCCCTTATACACATCCAGGAATGCCTCACTCACCTTCCCAGTCCCGTTTCTCACAGTCCACCCTGCAGGATTGTTTGTTTCCTCTTTACTTAGCCAGCAGATCTGCAGAGCAGGTCAGCACCATCAGATCAAGGCTGGAACAAAGGTCTCCAGGATTTCTTGGGGCTTGGTTCTGAGTTCAGTTCTGCTGGGTGGGAGAAATAGTCTAGAAGTGTGAGATAAGATTTTAGGAATTAGCATTCTACAACAGATGCCTACTGAGTACAGGAAGTCCTACATCCCTTGATAAAGGTGTTGGACATCTGGTCATATTATTGTAAATGTTGACATACCAATCCATACAACTTCCTTTTTTAAAAAACAGGGTCTCACTATATAGTCCAAGATGACCTTGAGCTTGACATATAGTCTCGGGTGGTATCAAACTTGTGTTGTCTCTACGTCCTGAGTGCTAGGATTGTAGGCATGCACCATGCCTGCTTCCATGTAGTTTTATAGTATGTGAATTCCCTTTATCTCAGTCATCATTGCCATCAAATAACAGAATTTGTACACCAATAATTCTCATCTGTCTAGTACAGCAGACAGTTACCTCTTTCTCCTCTAGTCTAGCAGATCCCTGGTCATTTCCTTTTTGATAATTTTTCAGGAGCTGCTGAGAAGTTGGAGAAAATTAGGGTAACATGACTAAAAACAAACCAAAAAACGTGAAGCTGGAATCTTCTGATGGGACTGGCTTCCTATCAAACTAGCCACTCGCTCTTTTGAGAACGCCTTCCATTGAGAATTGCCCATGTTGTGACATCCTCTACTATTCCTAGCGACTAAAGACAATTTACCCCTCAACACTCCTAGAAGCAAGACTGAATAAAGGGATGGCAGGGGATTAAACTAATTACCAATGCTTGGGGTTATTTCCTAGCCTTGTCTTTTTTGGCCATAGCGACTTGGAGTAATGTAAGAAATGCATACATAAGACAAAATTCTTAGCTGTTCTTCAGATTAAGGTGCAGGGAATGCTTGGGAAGTGGTTTGCAGGAAGATGCACCCTGAGGCACTTCTCTGAAAGAAGCATTGGTATAGAAATACCTACTAAACTCTTCAGAGTTTTGCTATGGTGTCCTCAAGAGGCTTGGGGCCATCCACCCAAGAATAGGGCTGACTTTTAGCATACAGATTTTGTTTTAGGTTTAGACATTTTCATGGTGGCTTCTGTCCCTGGAGAACAGTGGAGAATTTCCTGGAAAAAAAAAATAACAACCCACAGAACTTAAGGCAGCCACAGCCCCACCCTTGCTGGCTTCTCTTTCAGCTGTCCCTGCACTGTCTGCCCAAAGCAGCTGCAGACGCTGCCTCATCCTTCAGCCTCCCTTGGTAACCAGGAGCTGAGGTGAATTCAAGGAGATACATTAAATGCCTTATGACTTGACCTTTTTGGCCTACTCTATAGGGAAGACAACCATTATCTTTACACCCCAGGCCAAAATCATGAAGGAACAAACTATATCTTACAGTGATAGGAAGAGTGCAATTATTACCAGGGTTCACCCTCTCTACATTTACAACTCCCCCCTCCCACACACACACACCACACATCCAGTAAAAAAAGGAACCCTCAGATATTCAGTGGCCCAGCTCCTTCTAGTGGTCAAGTCTGGTAAAACGCTTTAAAGGGTAGTTTTCATAACATGTGGTCTTCAGCAGAGATTTTGGGGACCTTCCTTTTCAGTTCCTACTCCTTCCCCTAAAAATCCCTGAAGCTTCAAAGCATTTTTAACACTTAGAATAATTGAAAACTTAGCTTAAGGCCTGGGGTACATGTTGGCGGCAGAGTGCCCACCTAACATGCAGAAGGCCTGGATTCACAGGGGATAGAGATAAGGAATAGTGGGCCAATATACTGACACATCACTGTTGAGTTTCAATAAAACCCTGAATCGTCTACTGTTGAACTCCTATAAGAAAGGGAGGATTGATAATCTGAGACTTGAAGACTACAGGCTAGCCTGGTGTCCTGCAGTGCCAGCACTGGGGAGGTAGCCACAGAGGATCATCCTTGGCTACATAGCAAGTCCATGACCAGCCTGGGCTACCCGAGACTCTGGAGAGCTGGAAAGAGGTGAGAAGCTGGAGAGGGGAGGAAGGCTGAGGAACCCCTTTGAGTCCTTCTGACTCTGTTTCCATTTGTGTGCTCAGAAGATCCTGAAGTAGAAGTTTTCATTGTTAGCTGAAATGGGAAGGCAGAGAGAGAGGAGAGAGAGGAGAGAGAGAGAGAGAGAGAGAGAGAGAGAGAGAGAGAGAGAGAGAGAGAGAGAGAGATGAATAGAAGCCAAGTCTCATTCTGTAAGCATCTCCAGTTTGGGCTCTGCCTGAAATCTACCCCAGTTTACTGAGTTTATCCCAGTACAAGTCTGGTCTAGGATTCTGGTTTAGGGTCTGAAATCTACAAAGAGAAATATCCTGTCATGTTTGCAGATTGCAAGGTTAGGGAGGAAAGGAACTTTCTCAGGTGATATAGTCCTCACAGCATGGCTGAAGGGTGGTGCTAATATACTCATTTGCTAGTTCAGAAAGCAAACTCTGAGACGGTTTATCTGACTCCATTAGTGGTATGGTTCAGAGAGTGGCATCAGGTGTGAAATCAGGGACCACTCAAGCCTTCTCACCATTTCACTGCAGGAGAGAGGGTTAAGGGTTAAGGGTTCTCTGTCACAAGTGGCTGCTTAGAGATGGAGAGAAGGAAAACCAGCTATGACTTGGAACCTTGTCCAAGGTGTGGTGTAGGGGTATGTGGCTTAGAACAGACATGGACTCTGCTTTCAGTTAGGAGATGTCAATTTGGTCTCAAAGCCCAATGTCTACTAAAGCTCTCCCCCAACACCGAGAGAGCTCTAAAAGGCAGAGAGGGGACAGGAGGTTGAAGGCAGGATGAAATAAGAGCAATGAAGCTGCAGAAGGGGAGAGCACTTCTCCATGATGCCCGGGACTGAGCCTGGTTTATACAGTGTGTGTCTGTCTTTACAGATGGCCTCTCCTATCCAAATGGGGATATGGCCATGTTGCTGCTTTGCATTCCGGATCTGAGCAAGGGTTCTCTTCTCCTTCTGTTCCCGAGAGTACCAGTGACTCAGCTAATCCTCCCCTCTGGCTGTAGCTAAAGGGGGGTGAGGGGATGCTGAGAGCAGAAACTATTTTGGCTTTTCTGACCTTCAAAAGCAGTCCTTGGCAGCCTGGAGCAAGGGTGGGGCTGGGGCTGGCCAGTGAGTGGGCGGAAGGAGCTGACCACACCCAGGGAGGGTTAATGAGGAGAGGGCAGGGATGTAGGGGTAAGAACGTAGCAGTGATGGGCAAAATAAGTATTTGCTCCAGCCCTCCAGATCTTCCCTTTGAATCCTGGAGCACTTAGCTGAGTCTGAGGCAGAGGCTGAGACTAAGGGCACAAGGTCAACATAGGAAGATTCAAGATCAAGTAAGACAGACACAGTGAAGTGACAGAGAGAGGAACAGAGAGAGACAAGGAGGAATCCGGACCCAAACACCCTACAGATCGTTTTTTAACCCAAAGAGTAGTTTATTTTAGACTGGTCCATAGCAAGAAAGCTTTGGCTGAGTCTGGGTCGGGGGTGATGCTCCTTGGCCCTTTACTGAAAGGCAGAAGCCTCCCTTACCCTTCGGAGACTGCCCTACAGCCAGGACTCAGAAACCAGCTTGTGTGTGTGCTCAAAGCCTGGCTGTATTAGCAGGGACCTGCATGCAGCTCCCAGGGTCCCTGTGCCCCACCCCAGTGGGCTGGGGACTGTGTCTGCTCCAGACTTTCACACTAGCCTCCAATCTAAAATGAGATGCATTTTCGTCCTTCCCAGTTTTCTATTGATGTGGTCAGAACAGCATCCAGCTTACCCAGGGTTCAGCTTACCACATCACTTACCACCCCTACACTGCTCCCCTCCACTTATGGCCCCCCAGCCTTGTCTCCTGCTCTTGCAGTGACTGAAGGTTACTCTCTGGGTCCATCTGAGGGGAGAGGCAGCAGATGGTTTCTAAGAGGAAGGGGGAGGGCCCATGCGGCCCTCGCCTCTTATAGCTGGCTCTGTGCCCCAGTGTGTGAGGCTCTGGTCCTTTGGTTGATGCTGAGAGAGTATTTCTTAACTAAACAGGATTTGGGGAGAAGGTACTCAGAGCTACAGGAGAGATCCATCTGGCTCTTTGAACTGCTAGACAACACCTTAGATCCCTCCCCTTCCCCATAACCAAGCAGAAGCACCAGGATGCTGTCACTGTGAAGGCCAAGAAACAGTTAAATCTCCAGTGCCTCGTCACAGACCAGCCCCTCTTCCCCGCCCTGGCACCGCCCTCCCAGGCAAGCTGCCCCCCCTCACTCCCACCCCAAGTGCGGCAGACTCTTCCCTGAAGCCACCCGGCTAAGGCCGGAGCTGATTGCCTCCATGAGGGGCTCCCTCCCACACTCCAGGGTAAGAGCCTACGCGGTGTAGCAGAGGGATGGGGGGGGGTGCTGTGATAGGGACTTAGGATGGGGAGTAGCTGATACCTTGTAAATTTGATGCATCTGGACCTAGGTAGCCTGGTGGGAGGGCTGCCTGAGATGGAGAGAGGAGGTGAACATTACTGACTGGGGTTCAGCCTGGATCAGGAGCCGGTGGAACCGACAGAGGCTGTGACAGTTCACCGCTGTGCTAGCTGGGGGTGGGGGCCATCAGCGGAGAGGCAGCAATAGAGGGTGTTGCCATAGGCTTTGCCTGGCAGTCAGGGCACAAGAGGAATTTGGAGGCTATGTCTTTGAGGAAAAACAGAATCTGAGAGGAAGGGGGCTGTTATGGAATGTACCTCCTGGGAGGGTTCTTGGGTTATCAACTACTAGAATGTTCATATTCTGGGGTGAGTTTTTGCCAAGTAAGGGACGGTGGGTGACACTCTGGAAAAGAGGGAGGAATGGGTCACTAAGACGTGGCATGTGCCTCCTCACAGGCTAACTGGTTTGTTTTTGGCTCCCCTCACCTCGTTCCCCGTGGCCAGTGTGAGTGAGCCTGAGGCTTTAAGCCCTGCTTTGTGGCCGCTCCCAGGCCGCCCGGGAGCTTGAGAGAACCGGCTCTTTTGCAGCTGCCTTGCATTCCGGGTCCTGTCAACCCCGTGGGTTCCCTGTCTCCACCCTCACCTCATCTGTGCTTTTCTTACCAAGATGGGGGCTCTTCAACAGAGAAGCCAGTCTCTTCTCCCTCTCTGTATGCACCCCATCTCCACCCAACCCCCCCAAGCAGAGGCAGCCAAGAAAATGACTTGTCATGCTGGGGTGGGGGGTGGGGGCGGAGCTGGAGGCTGAGCTCAGTGCGCACACTCACACACACACACACTCACACACTGCGGCAAACTGCAGCTGCCTGAGCACCCCCCTTCTGCCTCACTGCAGAGACACCTGCCCTCCTGCCCACTGAGCTTCACGCTCGAAGCCCACCCCGACCCTAGCACTGTCACGGCGGCAAGCGCCCAGCCTCTTAACATGGTCCTCTGCAGCGATAAAGGAAGGAGAAACAAGGCAGTCCCCTTCGTCGGCAGAGCTGGGGAGCAGAAAAAAGAAACAGGGCTGTCCCCTGGGTCGGAGGGGATTCGGGACATAATGGACTTGCTCCCCAGGGCTAGGGTTGGGGTCTTGTGTCAGGACAGGAAGGGAAGTCAGAGGTCTTGTGAGGATACACTGGGGACCATGCAGCTGCTGGAGTGGAGATGTAGCTGGAGAGGAAATCTCTTTCTGTTCCATCTAGATTGAAAGTGTGACCTTGTTTGTGTGTGGGGGGGGAGGGGGAAGTTCTGGCTTTCCTAAATCTGAACTACTTAAGACTGGCAAAGGATGTTGACACCCCTAGCTGCTTAAGTCCTGTCCTGTCCCTGCCTGCCTCTGATGTGGTACTCATCTTTGGAAGTGACCTCAAAGTGTCCCCCCCAACTCCCAAGTTCATAGAAAAGGGCCTGTGAACTCCTAGAGGGTCCAACACACCTGACATAGGATTTGAGTCTCCAACACTCTCATCTCCCAACCCATGCACTGCAACCCTCTGCTGCCTAGGTCTGCCTGATCCTTGGCACCAGGCTCTTCCTCTAAAAAAAAAAAAAAAGAAAAAAGAAAAAGCCCTGGCCCCAGTCACCCTTGTCCCTACCTCAGAGAAGGGAGTTGGAGTCAGGGAAGAGGGCTCAGGGAACAGACTACGAGCCTCCCCTCTCTGCCATCCTCCAGCTGTTTGATTCTCAGCCTCTAAGGTGGCAGCAACTGAGACAGAGGTGGAGGAGGGCAGGAGCCTGGAAGGTTACCTCCTCCTTCCATGGGTCTCCCCCCCCCCCCACTTTCTTTACTTTCTCTTAGTGTTTTGTGTGAGTCTGGGGAAACCGTACTGGGAGAAGATCTGGGAATGCCATCGTTTTCCTATCCTGAGCAATACCATGACTCTCTCCTTGTTTCTTGGTTGTTGTTGTTGGTGGTGGTGTTTTTTGTTTGGTTTGGTTTTTTGGAACAGAATTCTCTTTGTAGCTCTGGCTGTCCTGGAACTTAGGCTGGCCTTGAATTCACAGAAATCCACCTGCCTTTGCCTTCCGATGAAATGTTTATTTTTGGGGTATATGTGTGCATGCATGCATGTATAGGTTGATTAAAGGACAGGTTACAGGAGTCGATTCTCTTCCCCACCTCCAGCCCTGGGGAAGCATCATTGGCCCTGTGTCTTGTTTTTTAATCAACCCAAGCACTTACTTCCAGTATCCACAGGATGAGACAAACAAGAGATAAGCTGGCTGTGAATTAAGCAGCTCTGAAGCCTGGGCACAGGAGGGTGTAGTGGGAAACTCTTGGGAATGGTATGTATGGGTCTGACTGAAGGTTTGGCAGTCAGAAAACAGACTCCTTAAGTTATAAAACTCCAAGAACCAAGTTGACACATGTCTTCCAAATCTTCTGGAACAGGAATTCTGGCCTTGGATGGGGCAGAGGGTGTGGAAAGGATGGGGAAATCTGCAGAGACGGAAGCTGCTACTGTCTCCTCACCAGTGGCCAAGGGCAGCAGCAAAGAAAGCTCTGTAAAGATGGTATCCCAAGAGCTCTCCCTCCAGCCCCGCCCTCCCCCCATTCCCCAGGCTGCACCAGGAACTTAGTGCTCCAGAGGGGACAAAAGCTTCTTGTCAACAGGGCAGTCTGGGGCTGAAGTTCTAGGCAGAGGGGCAGGGCCTGGGCAGTAGAGGGTGTGGCAGATGGAGGGGAGGGAGAAGTCAGCTAGTGTGGGGGAGGGGAGGGAGAAACCCTGAGAGGAAAGGCTGGAGGAGGCGGTTCCTAGACCTTAGTGGTCCTACAGGCAGGGTCTAAGGCTAACCAGGACTCGTTCCCCCCTGTATCCTATTTTCTGATCATTTGTTGTTTTCCTCCACTGCCTCCCCCCCCCACAGCACTCATCACTTTAAGTGAATGCCTACTCATTTCAATACAAATGCCAACATCTCTCCCTCAGGCCAGAGGACCCTCTGCCACCAGAGTGAGATCCTAGAGACCATCGTCCTAGTCAACCCCAATGCAGACAGCATCAGCTCAGAGGTAAGGCCAGGGCCGATGCCTTGCTCAAACCTATCCTTTGCGGTACCATGCCATCGCATGTGCTGTCTCAGCTGACCTGGTCCTCAGCCCCACTCTGGGGCACACCAGTAAGGAACAGGTCCTAGTATTACTGAAGCAGGGGCCAGGGATTTCAGTGCCTTCCCCTGGGTCCCCCATCTGTGACTGCCCTGCACTCCTCCCGTTGCAGGTCCACCATCTTCTTAGTGCCCCATCAGCTCGCAAACTACTAGTCCTGAGTGGACAGACTTTAGAGCCTGAGGGAGACCTTATCCTACAGAGCGGTACTTACTCCTATCAGAACTTTGCTCGGGTCCTTCACAGTCCTGAGGTAAGTCTCCTGCTGGGTGTCTGGGAAGAAGGGGACAAGGGGCAGGATTTAAACTGTGGTGAGAAAGACAAGGGGAACCCTGATAGGAAGTAGGCATTTGCCTCAGAAACAGGCAAAGATTAGGGGGCTGAATCACCTCAGTGATCACCTCAGTGATCTGATCAGCTTATATCTCCCATTCCTCTAGATTGCCCAGTTGCTCAGCAATAGAGACCCTGGGATCCAGGCCTTCCTCACTGTTTCCTGTTTAGGGGAGGGTGATTGGAGCCACCTGGGACTGTCCAGGTCCCAAGAGACCTTGCACCTCCAGCTAAATCCTGAGCCTGTGTTACCCACCATGGATGGTGTGGCTGAGTTCTCCGAGTATGTCTCTGAGACCGTGGATGTGCCATCCCCCTTTGACCTGCTTGAACCCCCCACCTCAGGAGGCTTTCTCAAGCTCTCCAAGCCTTGCTGCTACATCTTTCCCGGAGGCCGTGGGGACTCTGCCCTCTTTGCTGTCAATGGTTTTAACATCCTGGTGGACGGTGGTTCTGATCGAAAGTCCTGCTTCTGGAAGCTGGTGCGGCATCTGGACCGCATTGACTCAGTGCTGCTCACACACATTGGGGCTGACAATCTACCGGGCATCAATGGACTCCTGCAGCGCAAAGTGGCGGAGCTGGAGGAGGAGCAGTCCCAGGGCTCCAGCAGCTACAGCGACTGGGTGAAGAACCTCATCTCCCCTGAGCTTGGAGTTGTGTTCTTCAATGTGCCCGATAAACTTCGGCTGCCAGACGCCTCCCGGAAGGCCAAGCGCAGCATCGAGGAAGCCTGTCTCACTCTTCAGCACCTAAACCGCCTAGGCATCCAAGCTGAGCCTCTGTATCGTGTGGTCAGCAACACCATTGAGCCGCTGACCCTCTTCCACAAAATGGGTGTGGGTCGGCTGGACATGTATGTCCTCAACCCTGTCAAAGACAGTAAGGAGATGCAGTTCCTCATGCAGAAGTGGGCAGGTAATAGTAAAGCCAAGACAGGCATTGTGCTGGCCAATGGGAAGGAGGCAGAGATCTCTGTCCCCTACCTGACCTCCATCACCGCTCTGGTGGTCTGGCTCCCAGCCAACCCTACGGAGAAGATTGTGCGTGTGCTTTTCCCAGGAAATGCTCCCCAGAACAAGATCTTAGAGGGCTTGGAGAAGCTTCGGCACCTGGATTTCCTGCGCTACCCTGTGGCAACACAGAAGGACCTGGCTGCTGGGGCCGTGCCTGCCAACTTGAAACCCAGCAAAATCAAACATCGGGCTGATAGCAGGGAGAGCCTCAAAGCTGCTCCCAAGACAGCAGTGAGCAAACTGGCTAAACGTGAGGAAGTGCTAGAAGAGGGAGCCAAGGAGGCCCGCTCAGAGTTGGCCAAGGAGTTAGCCAAGACAGAAAAGAAAGCAAAAGAAGCATCTGAGAAGCCCCCAGAGAAGCCCTCGAAGCCTGAGAGGGTGAGGACGGAATCCAGTGAAGCACTGAAGGCTGAGAAGCGAAAGCTGATCAAGGACAAAGTAGGGAAGAAGTACCTGAAAGAAAAGATGTCAAAGCTGGAGGAGAAAAAAGACAAGGAGAAAAAGGAGATCAAGAAGGAAAGGAAGGAACTCAAGAAGGAGGAAGGAAGGAAGGAAGAGAAAAAGGACACCAAGAAGGATGAGAAGAGGAAAGATAACAAAACGGAAGTAAAGAAATTTTCCAAACCAGACCTGAAGCCTTTTACCCCTGAGGTCCGCAAGACCCTCTACAAAGCCAAGGCCCCCGGAAGAATCAAGACGGACAAAGGCCGAGTTGCCCGTGGGGAAAAAGAGTTGTCTTCTGAGCCCCGGACACCCCCAGCCCAGAGGGGCCCGGCACCACTCCCAGCTGTCAGTGGGCACAGAGAGGCCTTGTCCTCACCAGAGGACCTCACACAGGACTTCGAGGAGTTGAAGCGTGAGGAGAGAGAACAAAGGGACACAGGACTAGGTGAGAAATCACTCCCTGTAGATGCTACAGAGCAGGGACACCCAAGCACAGGCATCCAGGAAGGACATCCCTCTGTCCCAGGGCTGGACCAAGAGAAACATGAGATCACGGAGAAGGAGGTTGTCCCCGACGTTCTTGAGGACAAAGGGAGCAAGAACAGAGGCCTGGACTCAGGGGCTGAGACAGAGAAAGAGAAAGAAACTTGGGAGGAGAAGAAGCAGAGGGAAGCCGAGAAGATCCCAGACAATGCTGAGACCAGGGAGGAAAGTGAACCTGAGGTAAAGGAGGATGTGATAGAAAAGGCTGAGCTAGAAGACATGGAGGAGGCCCACCCTTCAGATGAGGAGGAAGAGACAAAAGCTGAGAGTTTTTATCAAAAACACATGCAGGAAGCCTTAAAGGTAATCCCAAAGAACAGAGAGGCTCTTGGGGTCCGGGAGCTGGGATTCCAGGGCAAGGCACCTGAGAAGGAGACCTCATCGCTCCTCAGCAGCTTAGCCACACCTGCAGGAGCCATTGAGCATGTCTCTTACATCCAGGATGAGACAATCCCTGGCTACTCAGAGACAGAGCAGACCATCTCAGATGAGGAGATCCACGATGAGCCAGAGGAACGCCCAGCCCCACCCAGATTTCCTACAAGTACCTATGACCTCTCTGGGCCTGAAGGTCCTGGCGCCTTTGAAGCCAGCCAGCCTACAGATAGCACTGTTCCTGCCACCTCGAGCAAAACTTATGGGGCATCTGAGCCTGAACTCACCTACCCTCCCAACATGGTGGCTGCCCCTTTGGCTGAAGAGGAACATGTATCTTCAGCTACATCAATCACCGAGTGTGACAAACTCTCTTCCTTTGCCACATCGGTGGCTGAGGACCAATCTGTGGCTTCACTCACAGCTCCCCAGACAGAGGAGACAGGCAAGAGCTCTTTGTTGCTTGACACAGTCACAAGTATCCCCTCCTCCCGCACTGAAGCTACTCAGGGCTTGGACTATGTGCCATCAGCTGGTACCATCTCACCCACCTCTTCACTGGAAGAAGATAAGGGCTTCAAGTCCCCCCCCTGTGAGGATTTCTCTGTAACTGGGGAATTGGAGAAGAAAGGAGAGGCTGTGGGGAGGGGCTTGACTGGCGGGAAAGCTGTGGAAAAGAAAGAGGAGAGAAATGTAACAGCATCTGAAAAACTTTCCGGTCAGTATGCTGCTGTGTTTGGTGCCCCTGGTCATGCCCTACATCCAGGAGAACCAGCCCTCGGAGAAGTGGAGGAACGGTGCCTCAGCCCAGATGACAGCACAGTGAAGATGGCATCTCCTCCACCATCTGGCCCACCCAGTGCCACCCACACACCCTTTCATCAGTCCCCAGTGGAAGAAAAGTCTGAGCCTCAAGACTTTCAAGAAGATTCCTGGGGAGACAAGTATACTCCAGATATGGGCAAGGCAGATGCTGAAAAGCAGACAGTCAAGCCAGGGCCTGAAGAGGGCATACTAGGAGAGGGGAGAGTACCTCTTCCCAGAAGCCCCCAAACCCAGGAAGCTCCTGTCAGCATTGTTGGAGGTCAGACTGGTTGCACCATTCAACTGTTTCCAGAAAAAGACAAAGCGATAGTGTTTGAGACTAGAGAGGCAGGTTCAACGCTAGGAGCAGAAGCCCTTCCTAGAGAGGTGAGGGAACCACAGAGCGATGAGGTACTTCGGTTTACTGACCAAAGCCTTTCCCCTGAAGATGCAGAGTCCCTGTCTGTCCTCAGCGTGGTCTCCCCAGACATTGCCAAACAAGAAGCCACCCCCAGGTCTCCCTGTAGCCCGAAAGAGCAGCACCTACACAAAGACCTTTGGCCAATGGTGTCTCCAGAGGACACCCAGTCACTGTCTTTCTCAGAAGAGAGTCCTAGCAAGGAGACTTCTCTGGATATCTCTTCTAAACAGCTCTCCCCAGAAAGCCTTGGCTCCCTCCAGTTTGGAGAACTAAGCCTAGGAAAGGAAGAAAGGGGGCCTCTCATGAAGGCTGAAGGCTCCTCTTGCCACATAACTCCTGTGTCTATTCCGGAGTCCCACATAGCCACAGGGTCACCTCCCACAGATGAGACTGCTGGAGAGACAGGAGTCACAGATGAGAGCCCTGCTGGAAAATTGCCTGGCAGTTCTTTCTCTCATTCTGCACTGTCCAGCGACAGGAAACACTCACCCGGGGAGGTCACAGGCCCTGGTGAACACATTCTGACATCTGACAGCTCCCTCACCAAGAGTCCTGAGTCTTTGTCAAGCCCTGCCATGGAGGACCTTGGCATGGAGTGGGAAGGTAAAGTTCCAGGGTTGAAAGACAGAGCTGCTGAGCAGAAGGAAGAGGAACTCAAGCTAAAGGGTGAAACCCTACAGCAGAAGGACAGAGTTCTACAGGAGAGGGTTGCTGTTGTTGAGCAGGATGTAGTCATGCATCAGATAGATAAGGCTCTAGATGAAAAGAACAAGCCTGGAGAACATCTGGATAAGACTTCAGAGCAGAAGGGCAGAGACTTGGACCAAAAGGATGCAGCTGTAGGGCTGGCCAAGGCTCCAGAACCCAAAGACAAAGACTCAGAGCAGAAGGACCAGGTCCCAGCAGAGAAGGACAAAGCCTCAGAACCCAAAGACAAAGACTCAGAGCAGAAGGACCAGGTCCTAGCAGAGAAGGACAAGGCCTCAGAACCAAAAGGCACCGCACTGCAACAGACCCAGGCCACTGAGTCAGAAGACAGAGAACAAGAGCACAGAGATTTAGAACAGAAAGACAAGGCCTTAGAGCCAAAAGACAAGACCCCAGAAGAGAAAGTCAGAACCTTAGGACAGGAAGACAGGGCTCCAGAGAGCAGTGTCCCTGAGCCAAGACAGACAGACAGTACCCCTGAGCAGAAAAGCAAGGCTAATAAAGAACAGAAGGATGAGGTCTCAGAAGAGAAAGACCTGGCCTTAGAACTGAAAGACTGGGCCTCAGAAAAGAAGAGTGGTACCCTGGCTGCTGAAGAGAAAAACTGGACCCTAAAAGAGGAGGACATAGCTCAGGGGCAAAAGAGCTCTTTCCTGGAAGATAAAACCACAACACAAAAAGAAACAATCCTTGGCCAAAAGTCCCCAGAAAAGGCCAAGACTGTGGAACAGAAGGATGATGCTGTTGTGGAGAAGACCAGAGCCCTGGGGGTGGAAGAGAGTGCGGTACAGGAGGGCAAGGCCCAAGAGCAGGAAGAGAAATACTGGAAGGAGCAGGGTGTGGTCCAGGGGTGGCGAGAAACATCTCCAACCAGAGGAGAGCCCCTTGGAGAACAGAAAGAGCCTGTCCCAGCCTGGGAAGGCAAGTCCCCTGAACAAGAAGTTAGGTCTTGGAGGGACAGAGACATGCCCCTGCAGCAGGATGCATACTGGAGGGAGCTAAGCTGCGAAAGGAAGGTCTGGTTCCCTCACGAGCTAGATGCCCAAGGAGACCATTCAAGGGTCTGCGAGGAACGTGAAAGCACTTTTCTTGATGAGAAGGCAGAACAAGAGGGGACCCTGCTGCAGCACCCTGCCCGGAGTCCCTGGGCCTCAGATTTCAAGGGTTTCCCGGAGCCCCTGGCACAGAAGGGGCTGGAGGTGGAGCGCTGGCTTGCAGAGTCACCAGTTGGCCTGCCACCAGAGGAAGAGGACAAGCTGACTCGCTCTCCCTTTGAGATCATCTCTCCTCCAGCCTCTCCACCTGAGATGACTGGACAGAGGGTTCCTCCAGCCCCAGGGCAAGAAAGCCCTGTCCTAGACACTAAGCCAACACCACCCTCGAGAAATGAACCTAGCACCCCTTCATGGCTAGCTGAGATCCCACCATGGGTACCCAAGGATAGACCTCTGCCCCCTGCACCGCTCTCTCCAGCTCCGGCTCCCCCCACACCTGCCCCAGAACCACAGACTCCTGTACCCTTCTCCTGGGGCATAGCCGAGTATGACAGTGTGGTGGCTGCAGTGCAGGAGGGGGCAGCTGAATTGGAAGGTGGGCCGTACTCCCCTCTAGGGAAGGACTATCGAAAAGCTGAAGGGGAAAGGGGAGGGGAGGGTGGGACAGGGGCTCTTGACTGCAGCCCCTGCAGTTCAAAGTTCCCAGAGGCTGGTGAGAGCCACATTGCCAGGGACACTGAGCAGACTGAGCCAGAGCAGAGAGAGCCCACACCCTATCCCGATGAGAGGAGCTTTCAGTATGCAGACATCTACGAGCAGATGATGCTTACCGGGCTGGGCCCCGCTTGCCCGACTAGGGAGCCTCCTCTGGGGTCCTCCGGGGATTGGCCTCCAAGCCTCTCAAGCAAGGAGGAGGCTGCTGGCCGCAATGCATCTGCGGAGAAGGAGCCTTCCTCTCCTGTCTCACCCCCGAACCTCCAGTCTGATACTTCAACTTTCAGCTATGCAGCTCTAGCAGGACCCGCTGTACCCCCCAGGCAAGAGCTCAGCCTCACCCCGCCGGCAGTGCCGCCCCGTGCTCCTATCTCCCTGAGCAAAGGCCCAAGCCCCCCTTTTAATGGAAGCACAGTGAGCTGTAGCCCAGACAGGAGGACCCCATCCCCAAAAGAATTGGGCCGAGGTCACTGGGATGACAGCACAAGTGACTCAGACCTGGAGAAGGGGGCTCGAGAAAAGCCGGAGAAAGAGGCGCAGTCCCCAAGTCCCCATCACCCCATGCCTGTGGGTCACCCCTCAATGTGGTCTGAAACTGAGGCACATACCAGCCTTTCCTCAGACTCACACCTAGGACCTGCCCGACCAAGTCTGGACTTCCCCGCTTCAGCCTTTGGCTTCTCCTCCTTGCAGCCTGCTCCCCCGCAGCTGCCCTCTCCAGCAGAACCCCGGTCTGCCCCCTGTGGCTCTCTGGCCTTCTCTGGGGACCGAGCACTGGCCTTGGTTCCAGGAACTCCAACCAGAACCCGACATGACGAGTACCTGGAAGTAACCAAGGCACCCAGCCTGGATTCCTCACTACCCCAACTTCCATCGCCCAGCTCTCCTGGAGCCCCTCTCCTCTCCAATCTGCCACGACCCGCCTCACCAGCCCTGTCTGAAGGGTCCTCTTCTGAGGCTACCACACCTGTAATTTCAAGTGTGGCTGAACGTTTCCCTCCTGGCTTAGCAGCTGCTGAACAAGGGGCTGGAGAATTGGGCCCAGGAATGGAGCCAGCTCCCCACAGCCTCTGGGACCTCGCTTCCCTGAGCCCAGCACCCTCACCGGACTTGGCTCCAGCTCCAGCTCCAGGCCTGCCTGGAGACATGGATGAAGGTACATTATCTTGCCGCCTGGAGTGCTCAGGGGAACTCACCAAGAAGCCAAGCCCCTTCCAGAGCACCTCTGGAGATCAAGCAGCCAATGGCCTAGCAGAAACCAGACCCAATCTGTCAGGGCTTGCCACAGCCAAGACCGAAAAAGAAGAGGCAGAGGCCTGTCCTGCTTGGGAGCGAGGGTCCTGGCCTGAGGGAGCTGAGAGGAGCTCCCGGCCAGACACACTTCTCTCATCTGAGCAGCTGCATCCTGGGAAGAGCCCCGGGGGCCCACCCTGCAGTCTTTCTCCTGAAGTTGAAGCTGGACCTCAGGGATGTGCTACAGAGCCCCGCCCTCATTGTGGGGAGCTTTCTCCCTCATTCCTGAACCCACCACTGCCCCCGTTCACAGATGACAGTGACCTTTCAGCTGAAGAGGCTCGGCTGGCAGGAAAAGCAGGGCGGCGCCGGGCAGGGAGACCAGGGGCCACAGGGGGCCCCTGCCCTATGGCTGATGAGACACCCCCTACATCAGCCAGTGATTCAGGCTCCTCACAGTCAGATTCTGATGTCCCACCAGAGACTGAGGAGTGTCCTTCCATCACAGCTGAGGTAGCGCTCGACTCAGATGAAGATGGGGACTTCTTACCTGTGGACAAAGCTGGGGGAGTTAGTGGAACTCACCACCCCAGGCCTGGCCATGACCCACCCCCAGTACCCCAGCCAGACCCCCGCCCATCACCTCCTCGACCAGATGTTTGCATGGCTGACCCTGAGGGGCTCAGCTCAGAGTCTGGGAGAGTTGAGAGACTACGAGAAAAGGAGAAGGCGCAGGGGCAGGGGAGACTAGGGCGTAGGGCCCCAAGCCGGGCCAAGCCAGCATCTCCTGCGAGGCGTCTGGATATTCGGGGAAAACGGTCACCTACCCCTGGCAAAGGGCCTGCAGATCGAACATCTCGGACCCTACCCCGACCTCGCAGCACTCCAAGCCAGGTCACCCCAGGAGAAGAAAAGGATGGACACAGCCCCATGTCCAAAGGCTTAGTCAATGGCCTCAAGGCAGGATCCAGTGAGTATATCAGGAGAGTGGGAATAAGAATACCATGGGTTGGAGAAGGTGTGGGCTAGCTAAAGGCTCCAGTGTTCAATCAAGTGGGGAGGTGGCCAAATAGTCTTTTTGTTTGCTTTTGCTTTTGTTTGTTTGTTTTTTGAGGCAGGGTTTCTGGCTGACCTGGAACTCACTTTGTAGACCAGGCTGGCCTTGAACTCACAGAGATCCACTGCCTCTGCCTCTGCACTAGGATTAAAGGTGTACACCACTGTTGCTGAGCTCTTTTTAAATAATGTATCCTGCTTGTCTCTACAGCAGCCTTGGGCTCCAAGGGTGGTTCTGGCCCTCCTGTGTATGTGGATCTTGCCTATATCCCAAATCACTGCAGCGGCAAGACTGCCGATCTGGACTTCTTCCGCCGAGTGCGTGCATCCTACTATGTGGTCAGTGGGAATGACCCTGCCAATGGCGAGCCAAGCCGGGCTGTGCTGGATGCCCTGCTGGAAGGCAAGGCACAGTGGGGGGAGAACCTTCAGGTAAGGAGCAAGAGACACAAAGGAAGGAGTGTGGCCACAGCTCTGTCAGAGGCAGCAGTAGGGTAGCCCTGTTCACAAAAGCTTCCTTTGGCAGCTGGTTCATTTCATTTATGAGGCCATCAGGTGTCCCTTCCCCTTCATCTGCCTTTCCTTCACAGTCTCACCTCGGGCATGTTTCCTTCCTCTCAGGTGACTCTGATCCCCACTCATGACACGGAAGTGACTCGTGAGTGGTACCAGCAGACGCATGAGCAACAGCAGCAACTGAATGTCCTGGTCCTGGCCAGCAGCAGCACCGTGGTGATGCAGGACGAGTCCTTTCCAGCCTGCAAGATCGAGTTCTGAATAGACCCACCCTCCCCCCCCCCCAAGGATCCACTCCTCCAGCTCATTTAGAGAGTGTCCACTGCTAAGTCCTTTGGGATTGAAGGAAATGGAGCTGGGTGGGGGTGGGGGGGGCGAGGTCATGTGTGAGGACTTGGGCTAAGTGGGAGGTGCTGTCCTTCCCCTCATCTGTTCTGGGGTCTCAAAACCAAAGGTAATGGGGAGATACAAAATTATGAAAATTCACGATGCCTGAAACCCTCTCAAATGTTGGTCTTGGATGAGGAGAATGGGTTTCGGAGAGCACACTCCTCCCTCCTGGAGGGAGATTAACACCCCCCACCTCGTTATTTATTTGGCATGCCAGAAAGGATTGCCAATAATTTATGTGATATAGGGAAGGCCACTGTTAGTAAGGTACCTAGAGCTGCGCCCTTTCCTCCATCTCCATGCCCTAGCCACCAGGGTCTGGGTTCCAGCAGGGACCTGGGGGCAGGTGGCTGCTATACTGTCTTATTGCTTCCTTCAATATCTGAATGTCTCAATCCAAAACTTGAAGCTCTTTAGAACAAGAACTAGGGAGAGGAAAAAGGATCTTATCTCCCAGCCCCAGCTTCATAACATTTACAACCTAGGGCTCTGCCCAGACCAGGCCACCTGGGCACACAAATGGCAAGAAGAGCCCCAACCCCAATTCCTCTAAGCTCTCTGATCATTTAGTCTTCACCTACCCCATTCCAACAGTCCAGATCCCTTCTCATCCCCTGCTTGGCTTCTCTGCATGTGGTCATCAGCTATGGCCTGGTGTGTTATGGGTTAAAAATAAGCCACTGCCTGACACCCTTACATCTGACAATTTAGCCGTGTGACTCCCCCAACATTCCAATCCTCTACCATCCTGCAGCTGAAATGGGAATGCTGGCTGCCTCTCTAAACCCAAACTCTTGGACAGAGGTTCTAGGAGGTGGAGGCTGGTCTAGAGAACGTGGGGAAAATGTGAGAGGAGGGGAAAGAAGAGACGGCGCAGAGCTATAGCTTAACTTCTCCAGAGTGAAGTAAAGACAGGCTGAGTATTCCACTACAGGACAGGACCTCGTCCCAAGCAAACCAGTGAGCAGCCCTGCGAAACCCTGCTGGACTGAGAAACCCAGATGCTGGTAGTACCTGAGGCTAGCTTTCTTTGCCAAGCCAATGGGAAGTCAACAGGAGCCTGCCCCATGTTCTTCCTAGCTCCCTTCTCTCCGTGGCTGTGCTCTGCTCCTTCCCACACTTCCCCGCTACAGTTCCCAGCTGCTGTAACAGAGCCACCTTCAAGTCTAACAATAAATCACGCTCATTGCAGTTGGTGTAGTGCTGCTTAGCCTTTTCCAGACTCCATGCATTTCTCAGCTGTCCTGGTTTCCATCTCTGCTTCAGTCAGCATTATCATTTATCTTGGAAGGCTTGGTTATTCAAACCCATTTCAGGACTCAGGGGAGCCAGAAAACACAGCATGGGTTAAGGGAGGAAGAGATGTGAGAACCAGTGAGTGCCATTTCTGCAAGGAAGCAGGGGGTGATGGGATTTGCCTGTGATCTTAACGTTCAGTTAACATTCAGGGTAGAGGTAGGAGAGTCAGGAGTTTGAGGGCAGCCTGAACTACCTAGATAGTTCTGGGCTAGCCTGAGCTACACAATGAGTCTCTCTTTTTAAAAGGACTTGTTTATTATGTATACAGTATTCTGCCTGCATATATGTCTGCATGCCAGAAGAGGGCACCACATCTCATTACAGATGGTTGTGAGCCACCATGTGGTTGCTGGGAATTGAACTCAGGACCTCTGGAAGAACAGTTAGTGCTCTTAACCTCTGAGCCATCTCTCTAGCTCAGCCCTTGTCTCAAGGCAAAGCAACAAAAGAAAACCCCAAAGGGCTGGAGAGGTTGCTCAGTGGTTAGAACACTGGCTGTTCTTCCAGAGGACTGAAGCATCTCCCAGCACCCACATGTCAGCTCACAATTCTCTAAAACTCCAGTTCCAGTGACTCCAATGCCCTTTCTGGCCTCTGTGGGTACCAGGCATGCATGCAAGCCAAACACCCATACATATAAAGCAAAAAACAAAAACAAAACCAACAACAACAAATAAGCACACAAAATAATCTGAAAATGGTTTTAAAATGTGGACATATACATTTGATTTAGGGAATGCGATCTGCATTCTATGGGGTAGAAAGCAGTCATTCACTATGTTCCTTAGAAAGTTCTGAGCCTTTCATTTACTGTCCAATGGGTAAAAGCTAGATTTACCCCCCACCCCAATAAAACCCTCTATAGTTTTAGGTGTGTCCTGAATGGACAGGTTATAAATGTATATATGGAAAAGGGACATTCCAGTCCTCCCAGTGTCCTGAGCTTTCCCATTGTAAAGATGTCCATGGAGCAGGGGCCAGGCATCACCTCTTCATGTTGACACTAGGGTGTGTTTCTCGGGAGCTAGTGAGAAGGCAGATGGCCTCTGCTGCTTCATGGAGCTCACATTTCTTTCTAATCACACTGCCCAACACTCTTCTCATTAAAGACATTTGGGATAGTAGACCGACCACTACAGGGAGATGACAGACTCTGTATATTTTTAAAGCCAATCCTTGCTCAACTACAATAGTTTTTTTAATGGATTCAGTCACAGACATGATTGGCTTACATATTCACTATTGTGTTCACAAAGGCAACAGCCATCAGCGTTCTCATTATTTCGTATTTATTGAGCACTCATCATGTTCCGGCCCCTGACTCCAATGACTGCATTACCCACGCCCACTCCCACCCCTATCTTTGGGAAAAGCTTCATAATCACACACGGTCCTAAAGACACATGATATAAGGACAAACCTCTTGGGGACCCTGGAGTGTTTGATCTTTGGCCAGTCTGTCCCTGGCAAACTACAGAAATATATATGTTTGTATATATATATATATATGTATATATATATATATATGTATATATGTATATATACATATATATATATTAAATCTTTGCTCATGTCTGTACAACATTGATCTCTGCTAACTGTTTAAAATAGAACTTGATTCTCTCTACTACAGCATCTTCTAAGTCCAATAGCCTCACAACAACCAGAGGCCTAGATTCATAGACTGATCCAAATCTCCAGAGTGTTCTACTCTGAAGGTACATGGCAATCTAATATCTGCTTTTCTCTGGAGTCATTGTCCAGAGGAGTAGGACTAGGGCAGAAGGAGCACTTGGCAATTATACAGAAACACCCATAAGCCCAGTCTAACGCAAGAGTGGCCACGCCAGGTGTTCGTGAGAAGAGAACTCTATTTTGCAGACATCTGAGGTGGCTACCCTGGGCCTGCCTGTGACAGCGAAGACAAGAGCCTCCTTGAATGCACATATGGTCTGAGGGTACCTTAAAAGGTTGTGAATATTTCTTTCAACAAATAGAGACCCTGCTGCTTTCCATTTTATATTTGTCGTCCTCTCAATGGTATCTACAACAGTTAAGTGGCATTTCAAATGAACAATCTATAATTTCTCACCCCATGGCTAAATGAAGAGCTAATAGCTGCTCTGAACATAAATTAACTCTTCCCTAGACACAAGCTTTGGCAGAAGCATATTTCCTGCCAGAAGGCCTACTTTCTCAGATACCCTGGTATGAGCCCAGGCCTTGCTCTGGCTCATGTTATTAGCCAACAGAAAGGCTACTGGTTCAAATGGCTGGTAGAGTGTGACACCAATGAGAAAGCAACTAATTATACATTGCTGGTGGAAGGGATGAGTGCTGGTCATGGGCCAGAGACTGGCTTTCAGTGTTTACATCACTAGAAAGACACTGGCCTTGGGGGATATCCTCACTAGGCAGCTCATCAGCCACCTCAGGGACCACCCTTGAGTCCTGATCAATCTCCTCACAGACCTCCTGAGCGTGAAGACCAGCCTCCTCAGTGAGCTCTTGGGATGGATTGTCAGCCTCAAGGATGTCTTGAGACAGCTCAATGATGGCAGGGACCTCCTGAGTCAGCATCCCAACCTTCACAGAGAACTCTTGGAATTGCAGGCCCATCTCCTCAGGAATCTCTTGGGTTGGCCTGCCAGTTTCTATAAAGGTTTCCTGGTCCATGCTATCAGTGTTTATAGGGAATCCATGGGTCATCCTGCCCAGCTCCACAGAAACCTCTTGGCACAGCTGGTTACTCTCCTCAGGGTTGTCTTGACAAAGTTGGTAAACTTCCTGAGACAGTTGACTAGCCTTCTGGCCTGGCTGACAAATGTTGGTAGCAGTATCATGGTTCTTCAGGAACAGCTGGCTGATGTCAGGGACTTCCTGGTTAGTCTGGCTGACCTCCTCAAGGATGTCATGGTGTGTCTGGGTGGTATCTGGGACCACTTGGCATGTTTGGCTGACCTCAGCGACATCCTGACCTAGAGGGCGGATTTCCACAGGTGGTTCTTGAGGGGACTGATTAGGCTCAATAAGCTCTTGCTGTCTTTCTATAGGGAACTCTTGTGTTCCATCTCCAGGAGTCTCCTGGAGCAACCCAATGTCTTGGTTTTCTTCAGTCATATGTGTATTTACAGAGGACTGATCACTGAAGCCAAAATGTGAGTTTCCATCCACTGCAGTAGGAGAGGAAGGGCCAGCACTGGACACGGTGCTAGAAGGGCCACTGCTATCTATAAAGCAAATTTAGGAGGTCAAGTCAAACAAGCTGGAGGAGAAGCCTCTGCCCGTATGTATACACCGAACACTAGAATACATCTGCTTTGTTGCTCATGGTTTGGAGAAAGAAGGTCTAAATTCTTCCTACGTGTGACAGACATATGAGCTTGTTCAGCTCAGAAACTGTCACACTAGCCTAGTGGAGGAGACTAAGAGAATGATTCCAAGGCTCATCTAAGAGTCAGGAGAATAAGGACTACTTCATCTAGTTTCTCACAAACACTCTCTGATCCCACCTTCGTATTTTGGATGCATGTGAACATTTTGCCCCAATGGCTCACAATTACTGTTACACATCAAAAGTGTGCGGATACTTAAATACTGATTATCAGGTTCCATCTCCATAGTTTTTCATTCTATAGGTGCAGTGTACAGATATGGACAGGAAGAAGGGAAGAAGATGAGGAGACTACTATTCTGTTGAAATAGTCCTAGTTGAGAGGACTCCAGGTATGTGGTTCAGCAGTAGTGCCAACCAGTTATGCACAAAGCTCTGGGTTCCATACGCAGCACTGAACACACTGGTGCGTATAGGAATGCAGCAGGGATGGTGCACATGGTAGGCAGAGGATCAGAAGCTCAAGGTCATCCTCAGCTATACATAGCAAGTCATGTTAAGATCAAGAGAAGAATCATTCTTTAAAGTAACCACTGTATTTCTGGAACAAGACATCTCCCAAGAAATAAGTGAGCAAGATAATGTAGAAAACCTTTATACATCAGGAGTGAGACATGGTAACTCACATCTGCAATTGTAGCACCCAAGAGCACTGAAAGTTCAGGTCAGCCTAGGCTGCCTGGCAAGTTCTGGTAAAGCTAGAAAATGATAAAGGAAGCCCATCCACGAGGACACCAGGAAAGGACAACAAACAGAAGAAAGCAACTAGAGCCTGCTGCTCCGGTGACCTCCCGGGTGTCTGCTCTCATCCCCTCATGGCAGGGTTGCTTCTCCTCTGTCTCTGCTATCTTTAGCCTGTCACTGTGCTTGGGAACAATATGAGCAGTGGACGGCAAGGCGTTCTTAGGGCTCGGGGGAGACACAGTGGCAGGCAGGCACCTGTGAGGAACAGACCCTCCCCTTATCACCCTGCCTGCAGGAGTGACTGACACCACACAGGCCCTTCATGGATAGTGAAGCAGAGCTTTGCATTTCAGTTTTGGGGTCAACAGTCACAGAACTGTGCCGCCTTCTGGCATTTTGTATGAGGAAAAAACTTTCTTTTTTGTTGGTTCGCCTAAAGATGAAAGACTCCCAACAGAATTCTCAAATGACAATTCTTATCTTTTTTTTTGGGGGGGGGGGTGGGGAGGAGTCAGACATCATTAGCTCTTGTAGAAATCATGGATTATCTTCCAGGGAAAAGGTACATGTACCACTGCCCACATTCATCTTTACATATGATTCATGGCATTCACAAAAAACATCCGTGGATCCAAGGTTAAGACCCTCTAGGTCCGGTATGGTGGCACACACCTTTAGTAGTAGTGCTAGGGAGGTAGAGGAGGCTGCTCTCTGAGTTCAAGACCAGCCTAGTCTATAGAGTGTCTCAAAACAGAATAAAATCTAGAAAAATATGAAATAGTAAAAACAAGGAGAACCTTAAAGTTTTTAATAAGTCTACAGGAGGATATGGCCTCTAGCAAGAGAAGTGTCATATTTATCGAAATTTCATCTATGCAGTAAATCACTATAGTATCAACAATGACTGATTCTGGAAACTGGAAGACACCTAAATACACTGTACTGGTAAAGTTGACAAGGATGACCCTGAAATGGTCAGCCAGCCACTGAGTTTAAGATATAGTTTGAGACCAGCACAGTCTACTGAGCTAGTTCCAGAACAGCCTCCAAAGCCACAAAGAAACCTGTCTCGAAAAAAAAAAAAAAAAAAAAAAGATATAGTACCTCCTCTACTCCATCTTGGCCTAAAGAAACAGAAAAGACATGTTTAAAATGGGGACAGAGTGGGAAATGGGCAGGAGGAAGGACATGGTTTGAACCCAAAACGGTTTTTAAAGACACAGAATGTGTTTCTGGTAATGGGCACCTCAGTGAGGATGGTTGCTAATGAAGGTCTGCTAGTAGGTGGAGATAGAAGAGAGAAAAAGGAAAGAAGCAAGCCAAGCTCTCCCCTGTTACTGAGGAAGCCTTAATATCCAGCTAGTGGTCTGACTGGCAAAGCAAGAAGGTGGCACACACCTTTAGCCCCAGCACTTGGGAGGCAGAGGCAGGTGGATCTCTGTGAGTTCAAGGCCAGCCTTTTCTATAGAGCTACACAGAGAAACCCTGTCTCGAAAAACAAAACAACAAAAATAATATAGGTATTTAGCCCATGCTGGTCTTGAGCTTAATATATAACCCAATCTGGTCTAAAACTCACAGTCCTACCTCTGCCTTCTTAACGAAACAACAGTACCCAGCCATTCATGGTCTTTTTTTTTTTTTTTTTTTTTTTTAATTTATTTTGGTTTTTCGAGACAGGGTTTCTCTGTGGTTTTAGAGGCTGTCTTGGAACTAGCTCTTGTATACCAGGCTGGTCTCTGCCTCCCGAGTGCTGGGATTAAAGGTATGCACCACCACAGCCCGGCCTATTTTTATTATTTTTAATCGTGTGTGTGTGTGTGTGTGTGTGTGTGTGTGTGTACACACATGTACAGGTGTCTGTAGAAGTCAGAGGTGTCATATTCCCTTCTATTTTTATTATTTTTAATCGTGTGTGTGTGTGTGTATACACATGTACAGGTGTCTGTAGAAGTCAGAGGTGTTATATTCCCTTGGAGCTGAAGTTATAGACAGTTGTGAGCCACATAATGTGGGTGCTGGGAATCAAACCTGTGTCCTCTGGAACAACACTGTTTGCTCATAACTGCTAAAACTACTGAGCCACCTCTCTAGCCCCAACCCTAGTCCCTTAAGCCTCAGCTTCCTGGCTCTCATGGGATAGGTCTCTTACACACCAACCCCTCCATCCCTCTAGGCTTTTGATTAGGCAACTAAAAAAGGTTTACTTACACCAAGGTGGCTTTTCAGAGCG
Source organism: Phodopus roborovskii (assembly GCF_943737965.1). Taxonomy (NCBI): domain Eukaryota; kingdom Metazoa; phylum Chordata; class Mammalia; order Rodentia; family Cricetidae; genus Phodopus; species Phodopus roborovskii. Next base: position 31,929,038 of record NW_026126416.1, on the reverse strand, counting down.
ATGCCGAAGTTGCAAGGGTGGCGAATGAAGAGCGCGGGGTGGGGAAAATGGGCTATCTGAGGCCTGGTTGCTGTGCATAGAGTCAAAGAGCGCTGTGTGGTGGAAGAGAGAAACAAGTGAATAAGAGTCACGTTACAAAGAATCCAGGCGTCAAAGGCTGTCAGCCTAAGTCAAGGCCACTTTACCTTCCCTCTGGCTGAGAAGAAACATACCCTAGAAGCCTTGACCCAAACCCTTGTCATGTTTTTGATTCTTCTCAAATATACAATTATTAATTTGTTTGCATACAAAATAACAGGTTTATGTCATTTCCATACACATTATTAAACTTTGTTCACATTTATCTGCTACCCCTATTACCCTGTTCCTCTCCCTCAGTCTCCTACTTTCCAACAAAAAGTCACCCTTCTGCATTCCTGTCACAAATACATTCACATTTTTCTATTCTACATGAAAGAAAATGTTATATCAAATCTATTTTCTAAAAAGTAGATGATGGCTCAGAGGGTAAAGGCGCCTGCTGCCAGGACTGATCACCAGAGTTTGATCCCCAGGAGCCAAACAGTGACAGAAAGATCTGAATCCTACAAGCTGTCCTCTGCCTTCTTAGGTGCATCACTGTGCCTCATACCACAAATAGATAAATGTAAAAACAAATTTTTGAAGTTGCTGTGCAAATGAAATCTTGATTTTTCTCTTGCTGCTTTCAAATTTTTCTGCCTTCTGCCAGATGTGGTGGCAAATGCCTTTATAGGAGGCAGAGACAAGAGGATCCTTGTGAGTCCCAGGACAGCCAGGACTACATAGAGAGTCCCTATCTCCAAACAAACAGACGTTTTCTGTCTGTCTTCCGACAATCTGAATATTATTGCCTTAGTATGGATCACTTTGCACAAATCCTGTAGGAACTAGCTGAACTATTTGAAAATAAAAATTTAAGTCTTTTATTAAATTTGAAAAGGTTTTGTCTGTTACTTTTCTAAGTATGTTTTATTCCTCTTTGTCTTTTCCTTTGGGACTAAGATCTGCTTGCTGTGCCTTTCTGGAATCAGAAACCATGGTCCCACAAGGACAGCACAGGCTGCCATCATTAAAATTACCACCAGGGGCTGAAGAGACAGACGGCTTGGCAATTAAGAGCTCTTGCTGCTCTTCCAGATGACAAAAGGTCTATTCCTAGCTCACAACCACTATACCTCCAGCTCCAGGGAACCTGATGCATATACCCCCCAACCCACATACAACTGAAACAACAGCAACAACAACAAACTACAACCAAACCAGGGAGTGGAGGGTGAGCAAGAACAGTAAAAGAGCTGCAACCCTTTTATCCATTTCAGGTCATCATTCATTTCTCTTAAATTAATAATTAATCAGTTCCGTATTGCTGCAAGGGACCCACATGTCAAACACAGGGTTTACCACTTAGCTACAGCCCGGTCTCCAGGTTACCTCTTATTTAACGTAGCACTTCCCTGCTGCCTGTGAGCCTTTGACTGTTTTCTGGAGTACTGAGATAAGTTCATTCTAAAAGTTTTTGCTGTGTGTGTGTGTGTGTGTGTGTGTGTTTGTGTGTGTGCGCGCGCGCACGCGCGCATGCACGCGCACACTCAAGTAAGTATGTATGTTTGTATGTATGCACTCATGTGGCGGTCAGAGGTTGATGTAAAGTGTGCTGTTAGATTGCTCTCCAATTTTAAATTAAATTTTATGTGTATTAGGGTTTTGCCTGCATGTATCTCTCTGTACCATGCACATGCTTAGTGCACCAAGAGACTTTTGAAGGGCTTCAGATACCCTGTAATCGGGAGTTAGACAGTTGTACTGTGGGTACTGGAAATCAAACCCAGGTCCTCTGAAAGAGCAACCAGTGTCCTTAACTGCTGAGGTATTTGTGTATGTATGTGTGTGCACATGTGTGCATATACAACCCGAAGCATGTGGGTGAAGATCAGGAAACAATTTAGGGGAGCTAGCTTTCTCATATCATATAGGTCTCAGGGATCACATTCACACCATCAGGCATGACAGCAAGTACTTTATCTGGTAAGTCATCTCATCAGCCTCAATTATATGTTGTTAAGAGTCATTTCTATGTCTCTGTGGTTACCTAATTGTTTTTCTTTTCTTTTCCTCACAAACTATTATTTACTTTCCTGTTCTTAAGTTTCATAGAAAAATAATAGCTAAGAACTTGTTGCCCTCTCCCATCAATATCAACTATGTGGCTGATGCATAGTAGGAAGAGTGACATCTTAGGGTCAAGACCCATGCTATGGTCCATGTCCAACAAGAATACGACATACCAGCCAGCACCAGCCTTCCGTCATGGAGCCTTTAAAGGGTTTAAAGCGAGGCCCAGATGATTTTGAAAACCCATCCTCTTGACCTATTCTCCACTAAAAAGTTATATAGAACACATTCTTCCACTGAAATGGTTGCAACTATTTCCTCATAAAGCTCACTGTGTAGCTGCATGAGGCTCTTCTGCCTCAAGATGTAAACAAAGGGGAGAAATTAGTGCCATCTGCATAATATGCTGCCTATAAACTGCTGCTGGATGGGACACACAAATTTTAAGAATAAAAGGAGGAGGGAAAGAGGGATAATTTAACTCTCACACTAAGCTTTATAAGCAGGTTTTCTTTTTTGTTTGTTTTCAGTGAAGAACTGGGAAAAGACTGGGTGGGCAAGGTGCTCAGTGAGTAAAGGAACTTGCTGCCAAGCCTGACAATCTGACAATCAGAGTTTGGTCTCTATGACCCACATGTTGGAACATTAGAACCAACCAAGGTCAAGTTATCCTCTGACCTTGACATGGGTACCATAGCACACACATAACCTTCCTCCAACTCATAAAATAATAATAAAAATATCAGATGGTATGTACTCTCAAAGCGCTCTCTCTCTCTCTCTCTCTCTCTCTCTCTCTCTCTCTCTCTCTCTCTCTCTCTCTCTCCAGGATCACACGGTCTCTCTTAAAACGCAGGCTGTTTTCAATGGCAAATTCATTGCTTCAAACTGAACCATGTGGCAGCCATGAGTCCAGCTGGATCGTGACTTCAATACACTGCAAGTTAACTGCTTGTTAATGAAAAGTGCTTCACAAGCGACACCAACAAAGTGAGGAGAGATGAGTCAGGATCTGTGTTGCTTAGGTTTCTGTAAGCTTGACTGAGCTGTGGTCACCTGGTAAGCGGGAACCTTAACTGAGAAAATGTCTCCATTAGATTGGCCTGTAGGAAAGTCTGTGGGGGGGGGGGTTTCCTTGATTCATGACTGATGTGGGAGGGCTCAGCTCACATGGGCAGTGCCACCTCAGGGGCAGTAGTCCTAGGAGGTATAAGGGTATCTAAGGGACGGGGAGACAGAGGGCTCAGTGGTTAAGAGCACTTGTTGCTCGTGCAGAGGACTTAGGTTCTGTTCTCACCTGGTGACTCACAACCATCTGTGACTCCAGTTCTAGAGATCTGACCCCCTTTTTCTGACCTCTACAAGCACTGGACACACATAAAGTACACCGACATATATGCAGGCAAGCACTCATAATATAAACAAATCTAAACAAATGAAAGAAAAGTAGCTGAATGTGGACCCAGAGGACAAGCCAATGATCAGCATCCTCCATGGTCTCTGCTTTGCTCCGGTTTCCAGGTTCCACCCTTGACTTCACGCCCTGATGCCCTTCATAATACAAGATGAAATAAACCCTTTCTCTTCAAGTTCCTTCTGGTCATGGTGTTTACTGAAATAGAAAGCAATCTAGGGGAGGATCATGTCACAGCTTAAACAAGAAAACAGATGGAGGCCTCCAATATGATCAAGAAAATCCTGCCTATTTTGCTAGCTGAAGTTTTTTTGTTCTTATATGATTTAATTTAATTTAATTTTAGGTGCATTGGTGTTTTGTCTGCATCCATGTCTGTGTGAGGGTGTTGGGTCCCCCGGAACTGTAGTTATAGACAGTTATGAGCTGTCATGTGGGTGCTGGGAATGGAAACTAGGTCCTCTGGAAGAACAGCCAGTGCTCTTACTGCCCCCTGCCCCACCCCACCAGCCATCACTCTAGCCCAATACTGAAGTCCTAAAAGCCAAGAGGCCATGTAACTTCTACTGCTGACAGCCATGTATTCTTCAGCTTGGGTCAATGTCCCTTGGCTTCTCAAGCCTCCATATTTAGTTCCTAACTAGCCATGTGTGTGGAGTGTGAGTGTGTGTACATACATGTTTTGATGTATGTTTGTGTGCATGTTGAGGCCAGAAGACAACCTTGGGTGTCCTTCTGTAGGTACCATTAGCACCTTCACTGTCTTTTTAAGATAGTTTCTTTCACTGACTTGGAACTAGCCAAGTAGGCTGGCTGGCTTAAAGACCCCAGGACATGTGTGTATCTGCCTACCTTGTGCTGGGTCTGTAGGTATGCCACCAGCACCCAGCATATTCTTAAGATTATTATTTTTTAATTAAAAAAATATCACTAGGAAGTAGTGATACATACCTTTAATCCCAGCACTCAGGAGGCAGTGGTGGTGGATCTCTGAGTTCAAGGCCGCCTAGGACTACTGAGTGAGTTTATGACAGCCAGATCTACAAAAAGAAACCCTATCTTGGAAAAAAAATTATGTGCATGTATGCCTGCTTATCTATATGTTCACCATGTGCATGAAATAGTCTAGGGAGGCCAGAAGAGGAGTCCATGGAACAGGAGTTACAGGAAGTTATAAGATGCCTGATGTGGGTGCTGGGAACTGAACAGAGGTCTTGTGCAAGAGCAGCAACTGTTTTTAACCATTAAGTCATTTCTCCAGCCCCTTATTTTTATTTTTATTATTATTATTATTATTTTGTTTTTTTTTTTTAGAGCCAGGGTTTCTCTGTGTAGCTTTGGTGCCTGTCCTCAAACTTGTTCTGTAGACTAGGCTGATCTCAAACTCAGAGATCCATCTGCCTCTACCTCCGAGTACTGGGATTAAAGGCATGCACCACCGCTGCCCAGCTCCTTATTTTACTTTTTAAAATTGTGTGTGTGTGTGTGTGTGTGTGTGTGTGTGTGTGTACTGGTTATATGCAGGTGCTGGTGCCTTTCCGAGGCCAAAGGAGAGTGTTAGATTCCAAGACGCTGGAATAACAGGTATTTATGAGCCATCCCACATGGATGCTGGCAGTTGACGGGCTCGCTCATCTGCAAACGCCATTGGTTTTTTGAGACAGGGTTTCTCTGTCCTTGGCTGTCCTTGAACTTGCTCTGTAGACCAGGCTGGGCTTGAACTCACAGAGATCTGCCTGCTTCTGACTCCCAAGTGCTGGGATTAAAGGTGTGCACCACCAGGCTGGCTCGGTGTTTTAAACTATGGGTTGCTCTGGGGATCAAACTCAGGTCCTTGTACTTACTACACAAGCTTTTTACTCACTCACATATCTTCCCAACTCTCCCTCTCTCTCTCTTTCCTCTCCAGTGTTAAGGAAAAATCATAGGGATTTGTGTTTGCTAGGCAAGCTCTATCATGCAAGTTAAACTCCCAACTTCCTAGCTTTTAAGTTTATTTTACTTTGTATTTATGCATGTGTGTATGTGCATCTGTGTTTATATGTGCAGATGTGTTTCAGTGACCATGGAGGCTGGAGTACATGTCAGATGCCCTGGAGCTGAAACTACAGGTGACTATGAATCACCTGATGTGGTTGCTGCAAAAAATTGTCTGGCCTTCTCCCAGAGCAGCAAACACTGTTTCCTCATATTCTGCAAATCACAAGTATGAAAGTAAAGCTAGAGACATAAACCGTACTTCCCCATACCTGCAGATGCCTGTGCATGGGCATCAGTGTGGCGCTGGCAGACTTTAGTCAAGAATTCACTCACTTGACGCAAGGAGAGAGCATTATGTAGTGTTTCCAGGGGGTAGATGGTAGGTACCATGGAGCACCCTTCAAATCCTGTTGGAAAAAGAGATGAACAAAGTCAATGTTATTCCCACCAGACGCACTCCAATCGAGTAAAGAAGGATGGAGAGTCCCTGAGAGCCATCGGGAGAGTCTATAGCTTTTGGAGTGTGGGGTATCCAAGGTTTCCAGGAGAAGGAACTCTTTAGAGCCCTTCAGGAAATCTATTTATCTCATCTCCAATTTTCCTAAAATGTCCACCTGCTAAGCCTCCAGGTAGTCAAATCACCTTCACCTATGGAGAGTACACAGTGTCCGTGGACAGACAAGAGCACTAACACTGCTCTTGTACTTTCTGGGGCAAATAAAACAGGGATCAAGAGGCAAGGGGTTGAAATTGTAGATCTAACATGAGGCAGCGGGTCATGGAGCTTGGAAGGAACAGCAGATTTCAGGTACCATGAAGAAAAGAAAAACAAAACAAAACAAAAAAAAAAAAAAACATATTAAGGAGAAGGATGTGGAATCCAAGCAGAGGTTCATGCAAATTTCAGGTGTGGGTAGAAGGGCTGGAGTACTTGGATGCAGACTGGAGAGCATGCAATACATGAAGCTCAGCTGAGGAAAACCACATGCATGAACAGGGTGGGGGATGGAAGTTCTTTCTTGGTCATTTCCATCACATCAAAGCTTTTTCCTTATGCTCTCTCTAGCTGTGACATCCTGGGCTTGCTAGGTTTTCTCTAAACCACCAAGAAAATGAGATACCCCCCCACCCTGAAAAAAATACCATATAATACAGGTCTACAAGTCTTGGTGGCGCCAAAGGTAAACATCAATGAATAACCCTACTCCTACGATTATTAATGGGAAAAACGGTTCCTATTGAAGGATCAAGAACACATCCTAAGCACTGTCTCAGTCCCCCATTGTTCCAATGCTGCTTCTCCTCAAAGGAACCAAGAACAGAGAAGGCAGCACCATCCACAAAAGACTGAGCCTCTTCTTTATCGATGAGTAAGAGTCCTAGCTCAAAATTACCATACCTGATCATCCTCTAACCTCCAGCTTTGTTTACCCTGATGTTTAGTTGATGGCCCTGTGGTTTCCCCTTATAATCTAGTGGAGGGGGGCAGAGGAGTCTCTAGCTCATCTGAGTGGTTAGAAAAATGTGTTGGGTTTGAAGACGATGGTAGTAGAAGATTAGAGAGGTAAGACCACATTAAAAAACAAAAAAACAAAAAACAAACAAAAATAAATAAATAAAAATAAAACACCAGATCCCAGGACAAGAGATTATGCCTATGCTGAACAGAATGGGGAACATTAGGGGGAAGTAAGAAAGGAGACTAGACGAGAGACGAGCAGCCAACGCTACAGCTACCAGGCAGCCTGGCCCCAATCCCAATCAAGCAACTAATGCAAGTCACATAACCTCAGGGGCTAGAGAGGCTCTCCAGACAGAAATGCAATAAGCAAAGCAGTCAGTCCCAGCCAGGGTAGTGGCAGCAGCCGGCCGGCCTGTGGCAGGGGGTACCGTAGAGGCACTCGGGGTCATCCTGGCCTGAGTGCAGCCAGTTCCGGAAGAGGCGCAGGTGGTAGGAGCACTGGTGCAGGTGGTGCGCCAGCGTGGCATCCAAGGAGACTGGCCAGCCCCTTGGGCAGTCAGAGGAAAAAGTGCGCAGCAACCGGACCACAGGGTGCTGGTCATCCAGCAGCTCTGCAGGGGGCAGAGGGACCACGATAGGAAGCACAGAGATAGAGAAAGAGAAGAGGGAGAGACAATGAGGGGGGCACTGACTGACAACATTCCTGGGAGTGGGGGCCACTTAGACCCAAGGTCAGCTAAGGAAGAAAGACGGTCAGAGTGACTGTTCATCCCCTACTTGGAAGAAGAGTATTGGCACCACATAGTGAGACTCAATGAAGCCATTAATGAGACCCCAGGCCCTCCCCTTCCTCAAGCACAATTTAGTTGGTGCTTGAGGAGCATTCTGGATAAGGGTGAGCTGCAAATTCTGCAGCTGGAGCCTTGACTAGAGCTCTGGTCTCTGATCTCTCTTAGATAAACCCTAGGGTCCACTTCTCAGACAAATGGATTTATGACACTGGGACTGAGATGAAGAGATTCAAAGTCACTCAGAGAAGAAGGTCAAAATGATATTAGATGTTAAGATAACTCCAAAGCTGAAAACATTCCAGGCTAAGGCCTGCTGCGATACAGATTCTAGGATAGCCACAGACAGGACTGGTGCCAGGTACAAAATGTTGGCAGGAAACCAGGAGTAGGACTCCTTTGAAACAGTGCAAGTAAAAAAAAAAAAAAAAAAAAAGCAGACTTGCTGCTCTTTATAAGACAAATATGATTAACTGCCCTTTATCTTACTCTTGTACAAATAAACACTTTAGTCTCAGAATATGGGTGGTGATGGTGGTGACATGTCCCTAACTCGAGCTAAAAGTTATATCATTTTATTTTCTCTTTCCACGGATGATCAGTCTAACTGCTTTTTGTCCAGCTGGTGTGTGGAAGAGCTTTAGGTCGGAATCCCTCATTGTTTTAGCCACTTGGTACATTCTGTGGATATCTGGGATTCAGCAGCAAACCAGCTGAAGGCGTCAAAAGGCATCGATGAGGGGTACAAGAGAACAGCAGTGGCAGGTCTTTGAAGGGATACATGGGGATGAAGACTGACGTGGGGATGAGCCAGGGCTTGATACAGGAAAGGCAGGAGATCAGTACCATTTCACCTGCTGGTCCCATGAGACCACAGCTTCCAAAGAGCTTGGTTTTTAGTTCCTCTTGGACTAGTATAGTGAGGCCTGATTGTAGCAATGGTCACACAGCTGTGTGGGGCGCAAGAACATAAAGAGCCTGACAAATCCATTGGTCACTCTGACACGCTGGATGAGGACGAACCACTGTCTCTTTCCCACTACATTAATTTGCTTTGGTGACTTCTGCATATATAGCGATATACCACACCCGTGTGCTGGTTGTAGTCACAGGATATGATAGCTCATCAGGAACAGGAACAGGAATATACAAGGGGCTGTTCTTCCATCAAAGTATGGAGACAGCATTGCCTTGTCTCTTTCTTTTCCAAAGCCAGGCCCAGTTTTAGGGGGCTTTGTTTGTTTGTTTGTTTGTTTGTTTTCAGCTGCTGTGTCAAAGCCAGTCATCATGCAAGGAGATGGTGATGTTGGAAAGTAGGCTTGGCACACTGTTATGAAGAATCCATCATAAGCAACTCTAGACAGAATGACTGCTCTGTGATTGCTGAGTCAGTAAAGCAGGACCTTGGCCATGGGGTAGAGCTCTCACATTGCCTTAAGGGTTAAATTCCATCAAGATGATCTTCTCTGTCAAATACAATAGTTCCAAATTTCTTGTTACAACAGCTGGATCCCAGGTCCTGGCTTTGCAAGAATATTAGCTTCCTAGCTCAAACACAAGAGAAGCAAGGAGACTAGAAGAACCCTGGGCAAGTGTACAAGATGTCAGAGACCTTGGGTTGTTCTCCTTCACTAACTATACCTGAATTGTGCAGGCCTTTCTTCCTTCCCTCCTTACAGCAAAATTAATTCTTGTTTCTTCAGCTGGTGAGTCTGCCAACCAAGGCTTCAGAGAACTGGAGATAAGTGTTTGAGGATTTGTTTTTATGGACCTGGGTCTTTCTCTTATGGCACCCACCAAGAAACTGGGGAGATATATGATTTATCTCTTATTTCAGGGGCCCAAGCTCCTGGTTCTATATTATAGACTACGTCCAAGTTCCAGGCTTGGGGTTTGGGCATCAAGTTCTCCTTTTTAACAACCGTGATATGTGAGACTATATGAGTTAGCACAAATAAGTCACTACAGCTAGGGACTTTGGCCACAAGCAGAAAAGAGAGCCTAGAGGCAGAGATGAACTGAATGAACACAGGGTCAACCTAGAGAGAGACCTTAGCAGTGTCGGGAGGATATGCATGGCCTGACCAGGCTAAAATCTAGTGAGACAACTGATGGAGGGGGGCAGGAAATCAGAATAATTTAATTTCCTCTGAGAGTCTCAGCTGTTGAATAGAAGAAAACCATATCTAACAAAAGTGGATTTACTTAAGGGACAAGATACAACACAGACGAAAAAAGAAAACCAAACCAAAATAAAAGTTCAACAGGGAATAGGTCTTAGATTCTCTTGTCATATGTTACAAAGACACTAAAACCTTTCAGGGTGCAATGTATACAGACTTAGTTCTTCTGTATTCTTAAAATATTGCTTATTCCTAAATTCTCCCAGGATTCCTATCTCATCCCTTCATTTCCAACCTCTCTGATTCGGTGTTTCCATAGGTATACCTGGCCTCACGGAAAGTCAAGACTCAAGATGTAGAGGCTGGAGCCTCGCTCAGAGGCAGAGCATATGGCAGGTACACACAAATACCAGGGTTCACTTTCGAGTACTGACCACTCAGTCAAAGAGTAAGATGGAAAAAGAAAGAAAGAAAGAACCCTGAAAGTACAGTCCTTTCTCCTTACCTAACACTTCCCATTCCTTTCTATTGTTTTCCTTTTATCCCAAAACAATCTGGGCTCCTGCTCTCTAGGCTCGGGCACTAGGTTAGTAAAACATAAAGCAGATGTCAGGAACACATGAGCCACACAAAGTACACAAAATGGCAGGAGAGAGGACTATGGAGATGGGAGGTCACATGTCCAAACCAAAGCCCTAATAAGTAACTGCAGCATTGGTCCAGAACAGAACACACTCTGCATCCACCCCATCAAGAGCTGGAGAGTAAATGAGGAGATCACAGCCACATAAACTAAGACAGCAGGGAGAGAGTGAGACCTATCTAGGTGATGCTATGCTCAGCTAAGAAGGAAAACCTAGTATGTCTGCACACAGCCTGGCAGTTATGTGATAGGAAAGGAGAGTTGTGACTGATGTTTTGGTGGTGGTGCTGACAAAAGTTATGGAATGGTAATGATGGTGATTATGGAAATCAGACCCTGAGTTGCCACAGGGATAGGTCAGCCTATCCAGGCTACAGCCACGGCTACGGCTGTCATAAGGGAAATGTCCCAGGAGGGACACTTAGTGAGGGGCTCATTCAGAGAAAGAGTATCAATATAGAGGAAGGAGAGGCAAAGTCAGTGTCAGAACTCAGGGTTCAGTGTCTGGAGGTGACATGAGGAGGAGGAATGACGCTGAGTCAGAAGCAAACGTACCGTTAGTCGGATGCTTTGCAAACGACACAGAAAATCGTTTTACGGCCGGGACAAACAAGAGCTCTGGGGAGAAAAGACATCACGGGGATTATACCCACCCCTGTGCCCGCCCTTGGCTTTGGAACCTGCCCACTATGTACCTGCTTCTTTACCTTGCCATGTAATCTGGTCCCATTCCCGACCCTTGGATCTCGGCTACAACATTCGATTTATTTCCTCTGCTGTAATCTCTCAGTAGTTGGTGTCACCGCTACTACAACATGGTCCCACAAAACAACCCTAATTTCACCACCGTGTTCTCTTAATAGCCACTTGGAAACAAAGTCTGTATAGAAACTTCTTTCCCTTCCCCCAGTCTCTTTCCATATCATCTTTTCACCTTAGCTGAGCAACCTTCACATCCCTAACACTAATTCCCTGGAAATCTAACCAAGACTCCACTGCATTCCTCCTGACCAAGGAGCATCCTCTCGGTCCTCACCCTACAGGCCAGAATCCAGGAAAGAGTACAAATCGATGCAGCCAGGCTGTGTGTGGGAGATTATGAAGGGATAAGCATAAATAAGTAGTATTTGTATGGTGAGAGGGAATGCAAATGGAGGAGTGGAAGGGGTCTTGGCTCCTTCTCCCATCTACTGTCCATGAAGAGAGCTTGTGTAAGGCCACTGCCAGTGCCATCTTAAGCATGAATAGTTCTGGAGCTGTATACTTGCTGGGAGATGAGTTTTTTTTTTTTTTTAAGAGCGAGAGAGAGCTGCCCCCCTAAACCCACCCACATACCATCTCGGTGCTTTAGACTGGCAGGCGGGATCTTTTTGCCATGGCTGCGGGCGTAGTCCTGAAGATTCGGAGCACTGGAGGAGCCACCCAGCACCGTGGTGCTGAATAGCCCCGTGCACTGTGAGCCTGCAAAGCCGGGAGCACATTAGTAGCCACACAAAGCTGCATACAGAACACCCAACTTCACGGTACAACATTAAGACACACACAGCCATTCAGCGCCACCACAATGCAGCTACTCCAAGTAACCACAGAGAGTGTTCACTACTGCCCATAGCCACACCAGGCCAGCAAAATAGCAACTTTCCAACTGATCTACATGGCACAGACAAAAGGCCACTACAGTAATGGTGTTAGTCTTATTAGGTTTTCAGTCGACTGAGGTGGATTGGGCTTCCCAAGGTTACTCTCAGAAGTACTAAAAGAATAGGTAAGTCTCCCTAAACTTTTAATGAACGGTATTACTTTGTGTGGGGGGGGGGGAGAATGCACGCCATGGCATGCACATGGAGGCCAGGGGACAACTTGCAGTACTCAGTCCTCTCCTTCCATCATGAAGGTCCCAGGGATTAAACTCCAGTCATCAAGTTTGGCAGCAAGTGAGTGCCTTTACTGCTGAACCACCTCACCGGCCTAAATCACTCAGGTGGCCTTTACTCTGGAGAGAGGAGCCGAGAAGCCTAGAAATCTAGCCCCTTAGAGGTCTGAAAGGGAAAAGCTTTCCCTGGAACTATAGAGTGGATTTGGGAACTTGGCTGACACACATTCCAACACCCAATCCTGCAGAGCTTCTTTTACTCACAGGTATGAGCCCTGTGCTTTTAAAGCCCAAAGGGACTCAGAGACCGTCTAGTTTAATGTTTTCATTTTACATAGTAAATGAAGAAACCGATCCAAAAGGGGTCTCCTTTTGCTTGAGGTCATAGTACAGGAGCCAAGGAGGACCAGAATCTAGGTCTCCTTCCTCCAAGGACAAACTGTGTTTGGTTAGAAAGGATGGGTTTTTGTCATAGAGCAACAGTGTTGTTGTAGATCCTGAAGTCAAGATGGACACAAACCAGAAGACATCTGAAAAGCCAGTTGCTTATAAAGTAGGGCACACCAATTATGTGCTAGGCACCCTACTAAGACAGAAAGCAGGAAACAACAACTTTTTTTTTTCCCTGTTCTGAAGAGTTTATTATCAAAGCCAGCTGCTCACACATATAAGTTCAAAGAAAGCAAAAAGAAGTGCCTGTTTGAGGAGTAAATGAAACTTGAAAAACCTCTGGAAAGGGTAAGTCAGGTCAGAAAACATCCCTGGGGTGGTCTAGGGTAGGGTTGGACTCCCCAGTCCTCCTTCTATAGCCCTGATGACAGAGTAACTGGGAAGTCATATGACTGACATTCTTGCCTTTAATCCCAGCAATCAGGAGGCAGAGGCATGAGGATCTCAATAAGTTTAAAGCCAGCCTGGTCTGTGTAGTGAGTTCCAGGACAGCCAGGGCTACATAGAGAGACCCTGTCTCAAAAAAACAAAACAAAACAAAACAAAACAAACAAAAAAGACTGAGATTCAGATTCTTGAGATTTGCCCTTCTACTTCCAAATCCATCATAACCATGATGCTGGGTTTGGATGGGGAGGTCATATTCATATTCAGACTAGAGAAGAGGGTAGTTTCCCTTGAACCTATAGGGAAGACCAGGATCCCAGTATTTCAGGGCTACTACAAAAATCAGAAAGCTCAGCTGGGTGTTGGTGGTGCACACCTTTAATCCCAACACTCAGGAGGCAGAGGCAGGGGGATCTCTCTGTGAGTTCGAGACCAGCCTGATCTACAGAGCTAGTTCCAGGACAGCCTCCAAAGCAATACAGAGAAACCCTGTCTTGAGAAAGAAAGAAAGAAACAAAGAAACAAAGAAACAAAGAAACAAAGGAAGAAAGAAAGAAAGACAAAAAAAAAAAAAAAAAAAAAAAAAAAAAAGAAAGAAAGAAAGAAAAAAAAATCAGAAAGCTCAGGTTTCTACCCTGGAATTCGGACCTCTCTGTGCAGCATCTTCTCCCAACTTCAATGCTCAAATCAGGCTTTAGGATGAAGTACCACAGAGTGACACACTGCAAAAGATGCCTGCTCTTCTTCAGAGAAAGCTGAAGGGAACTGGATCTATCCTAGACCACATCGGTTCTACATTTATTTCCTCTACTGAATACTTTCCTGGTACAATCATGCCAGCCCTACTCTGCCCAGCCCTCAGATAGCTCAGCAGGAGTCTCTGTCTTACCATAGGTCACTAGTTCTGTGTATCCCTCGCTCTGCTTTACTCCACTTGTTTGTTTTTTACATAGGAGCCACCCTATGTTGTCCATGCTAGCTAGTCTCGAACCCTTGGGTTTTAGGGGTCCTCCCAGCTCACCCTCCCCAAGTGCTTTGGTCTACAGGCACATTCGACTGCACTATAAACCCAGCCTCCTAGCCTCCTATGCCTTATTCCTTTTTCTCCTTTCTTCCTTCTTTTTTTGCTTTGGTTGGTTTTGGTTTTTGAGACATTGAGGTCCATTTGTGTAGCCCTGGCTGCCCCGCAACCCACTATGTAGACCGGGTTGGCCTCAAACTCAGAGATCCGCCTACCTCTGCTTCCTGGGTGCTGGGATTAAAGGTGTGCACTACCACTGCCTGACTGTTTTGTGTTTTGTTTTAGGTTTTTTTTTTTTTTTTTTTAAGTAGTCTCACTATGTAGGCTTGGATGGCCTGGAACTCACTTTGTAGACCAGGATGGTGTGGAACTCACAGAGCTCTACCTGCCTCTGAGTGCTAGGATTAAAAGTATAATACCATGTCTGGCTCCTGTGCCTCACTCTTTTTATTTTCCTTTTTTGTTTTTCGAGACAGGGTTTCTTGGTCTATGCCTTGCTCTTGAGAGGACTTCCACTCACACACTATCTATTTCTAACTTATCTAAAAATCTGTTCTTTACTGGGTCTTGTTTTTTCTTGGCCTTTTGTGGTTTCTGGGGCAAGCAGTCTATTTTGCTGACCTACACAGTTGTCATTTAGCTCCCATGTCCTAAACCAGTCAACTTATTTCAGGATTCTAGAAGGCAGTCTCCTTCCATAAAATTAGCTTGGAAAATTACCTAAACATTTATTCTCTTTACTAGTTCAAATATTAACCATTTTAGGGCCAAGAAATTAAGCAGCAAATGCAAAAGTAAAAGAAAAAAAAAGAGAGAGAGAGGATTTAAATTGAGAGAATAGGACAAAGTTTTTAAAAAATGAGCCAGAAGAACCATTTCAGACCCCACACAATAATCTCTGACTTCTAGTTAGTTACTTGGTTTACATGGCATTGTGTTCGGAGGCAGTCCATCTCAAGGACTGCCCCAAAGAATACCATACCCTCTGAGGCTTGGTGCTTCCTCAAGTCTGTGTCCTTAGAAAAGGTTGAAGATGTTCTCCATCCCTTTCCAGGGCTCAAAAACATCAAGAGATATCCCCTCAATGTCCTGAGGGAAGCCTCTGCCACCTCACCCGTGTCAGATTTGTGTCCCTCAAGCTTCCGGAAAGAAAGGAAAAAGTTACAGGATTAGGAAAGCAGGGCATGGAAACCAGATTTCAGAGGAAGATGCGGCACAAGATCGCATATGGAAATATGACGACTTTAGGTCACAAGTAACTCTCGTTTTACCTGCATAACTCAAGTACCTGTCCCTGATAACTCTGAAGGGTCAAAGCCTCCATGGTCCCTTAAAGTCTGGGCTAGACTGGAGGGACAGATAAGGAATGAAAAGGAAAGCCAGAAAAATACCCTTCAGCTAGGGAAATGGGGATTGCTGAGGAAAATCAAAAGGCAAACACTCTTCTGGGATGAAAACAATCACCTCGATCCATCCACACATAACTCCAGCCACCTCCACTTTATTTCCCCTTCCCACATCTGACAGTGACACTGACTGCATGGTCTCAGTTCCCGAGATGAACATTTCCCACAATAAAACTCTGGATAACAGACAGACAACCCGTTCCAACAACAGGTGAGAGATGCTGGAAAACTTACCGAGGCCGCTCTGCTTCATCTCCGTTGGTGGCCGTGAAGATGAAAATAGCCGGTAGCCACCAGGTCTTGAAGATGAAGTTTCAGACAGCACCTGCAGAAAAAGGACTCTATATTAATTCCCTTGTCTTCTCAAAGTATAAGACCCAGGTTCTGAATCTTGCCCCTACAAAGCCAAGCAGTATCAGAAAGATTAGATGAGCCTGAAGATGTTTATGGTGAAAGAGGAATAAGAAGGGAACAGAGTGCATGTTGCCGAGGTGAAGTGTCCAGGGAGTCCATCTATGTTAGAAGGCACTTCTACTGCCAAAACACTGGTCCCTGCAGCCTCCCCACTCCACCCAGATCTGCCGAACCATGGTCCAACTTATAGGTGCCAACAGAGTAGGCACCTTCAGTCTTACCTGTTCTTTCCTAGGACTCAAAAAGCCAATCACAGTGACTCAGCCACAAAGTATGGCCTGCCCTCTCTTTTCCAGGGACAGCTGAGGTGAATACAGCCATCCTCAGTTTCTTATTTAAGCCAAGAAGGCCCCCCCTCCAATTATAATATTACTGGAATCATGATACTGATTTTCCCCCCCAAAATACCCATAAGGAGCAATCACACAGTCCCCAACAAAGCATACATCCCACCTAGACAATGAACAGTTTCCCTAGATCCCAAAAGCAAAGACAAAAGGCAGGAAAGGATGGCAAGGCAGGAAGAGACACCTGTGTGCAGGAAGCCAGGTGAGTGGTGGACACAGCCCGGGGCTGTAGGCCGATGGCTGGGGAAAGCCGGGGGAGGTCTCCTGACCTCCTGCGGCGCCGTCCCCTCAAGGGGATCAGGTCCAGGTTCCCTGTGCACTGCATGTTCATGACCTGCAATCAGACCGGGTGGAAAGCCGGTCAAGGCTCCTTTAGTCCCCAAGCTCCCGAAGCCCCAGTGCCCATAGGGCAGAGCTAGTTAGAGAGCCAGAGAGGATGGCCAGCTACAGCACAGCTGCTATTAAGATCATACATTTAATAATCTAAGACAGTTCAAAAATATGAGATGACAAGAGAAGAAGGAGGGATGAGATGTCATTGATGATTATAAGATGCCCCATATTGACCTACAGAGCAAGGAGAGAAAGTATTAACACTCAAGGAGCTGGCTGAGGAACACATTCTGGGTAGTCATCACCCTGAATGAGCCAGGATCTACACAACTCAAAAGAAGTAATGTGATTGCAACAGGAATCGTAGATAGGTCCTGGTGGCTCAGGCCTGTGATCCCAGCTCCTCGGGAGGATAAGGCAAGAAGATCACCCATCAAAGTATGTGCGTGCTACAGAGTGAATTCAGAACCAGCCTTGGTAACTTAGCAAAACCCAATCCCAAAATAAAAAAAATAACAGAAAGGGATGGGGCTGTCACTTGGTGGTAGAACACTTGCCTGGCATGTATGAGGCTCTGGGTTCAATCCCCAATACCACAAAGAAGAAAAAAAAAAGATCATATTCAAGGAAGCTTCCATAAAGAAGACAATCTCAGCAAGCCTGAGAAAGGATATCACGGAGTTCTTCTTTGTTTATGTCCCCTGTGCTGACATAAGATGACAAAGGGATATCCCAGGACAAACAATTACATACCATCTCGTCCATCGTATGTATTGCACAAGGGTGAGAATTTGTGCAGAGTGCTGGCATCAAGCTCTACCTGCACCTCAAGAGAAACTAAGGCACGTCTCTCCTAAAGAAGCTGCATATTCAAAACAGCATCCCCCACCACCACCACCAAAAATAATCAAGAAGCAAGAGATAAGTCTGGATAGAGATTGTAGTTTATTTTCTTGGCCTTCTCCAGAATCTGAAATGTAAATCTCTGCATTAACCTATGAAAGATTATTGCAGATTCTTCTGACATATCCCTAAAACTGAAAAACCAAATCCCACAAGACAGAAGCCTGTAGAGAGCCAGCTGAATAGATCCATGAGTCCAGAGCAGCATCCAGAGCATGCGGTCTCTGGGACAGGGGTAAGTCACAGCACCGAAAGGAGTGTCATGGAGAAAATGAAAGAAAGTATTACTGGGCCAAACAAGAGAACTGGGTTACCAAGAAAGACAAAGCAAAACCTGGGGACAGTGAGGAGATGCAGTGACAAATCTAGATTGGAAAACCACAAGTAGGATTTGGGACAAAATCTAAAAATACCAAAACACAGACCCAAGTGGATAAACCATCTCAATAGGAGAGAGGCATAGAACTCTAGATGACCAATCATCCTTCCGGCATGACAGTACAGATAATGGCATTCAAGTGCCAGGAATCTGCTCATGTCTGAACAAAAAGAAGAGGGCCTGGCCTCTAACATCAACACTGTTACTGTAGTTACTTTTAATGTGTCTATAAGGTAAGGTAGGTATTACTCATATCGAACAGATGGAAAAAGAAGTGAGGCTTGAGAAGCTACCTGGACAAGGTCACACAGCTTCTGGGAATCAAACGGTGATGTCAGCCCAGAGTTCATGCTGTCTCTACTTTATCTTAAAATCCTTTTCTCTTAGGGTACCGCTCACTGGCAAGTCTTTACCATCACAAGTAGCAACCAGCTTAAAGAAGTTCTACTGGGGACCAGCTGTGAAAGGAATATTAGGTAACATAAAAACCACTGCATGGGGACTCTGCTTCAGGTCTCAAGAAGATTCAGAGGAAACATAGATATTTTCCTATGAGTACTTGTATGCCATCATTGTCTTGTATCAATCTCATTACCTCCATGGAGCCAGCTTTTCTATTCCGGATGAGAGGTGATCTCCTCGGGAGGCCAGTGCCCTCAATAGGTTGGGGTGAGGTCTGTAATGCTCGGTCTGGTTCATCTGATGCCTTCCCTGGGCATAGGTTTTCTATGCTGCCTTGATCTGGTTTCATCTCTTCATTCTGTAATAATCGATAAACGGAGAGACGTTAATGATTTCCATCTTCCTAATATCAAATTCTTCAACCTTCTGAACCAACCTGGATTACTTTCCAGTTTCCCACCACCTGGTCCCCTGGTCCCTAAGTCCTAGAGTCCCGAATCCCAGCCCTCGGACCCACCTCCGACGAGGCTGGACGGAACCCACAGCCAGCTGGGGCACTGCCTTCTTCAACACCTTTCACTCCAGGGCTGAAATGTAGCTCCACATGAAACCGTTCCTCCGACAACGGGTCCTATAGGGTATCCCCATATAAAGGGTAATTGGGAGAATCTAGATGTGGTGACAGAACACGCAAGAGCAGCAGGGAGGAAATCAAAAGGATATAACCACCCAGGAAAGCCAGGACTGAGGTTTCTGGGTCTGCATCAGTCTGGGGCTCAGCTATTATAGGAGCTCACACCTCACCTCCAGTTCTACAATCCTTCCCTGCCTATGGTACACACAGCAGAACTTTAGAAACGTCTTTGCTAAGGCTGATGCAGAAGGCATGCATATGTATACACACACACATACACACACACACAGAGAGAGAGAGATACAGATATTACCAAAAATAAGAATCATAACACATTGTCCCAATTCTACAGTTGTGTTCTAGGTTATCTCTCTGGTTCAACATCACCCCAGATGTTCTGTTTCAGCAGGAATCTTCTAGGTGCTTTGTGCCATGCTGTACCTATACACTGCATCTAGCCGGATTCTATAAATTTTTTTTTTTCCAAAGATGAAAACCAAACTTATTGAGTACACTGCAAAGAGAGCAACAGATATGGCAGTTGAAGAAAAACTACTGCCCAAAGTCTACACAAATCTAAGAATAAGAAAGTTTTTGTGCTGGGCAGTTGTGGTGCATGCCTTTAATCCCAGCACTTGGGAGGCACAGGCAGGTGAATCTCTGTGAGGTCAAGTCCAGCCTGGTCTATAGAGTGAGTTCCAGGACTTGGCCAGGACTGTTACACAGAGAAATTCTATCTCAACAAAACAAAACAAAAACAAAAACAAAAGAATTTTTGTGGGTCAGGTAGAGGTATCTGTCTGGCACTAACCACAGTGATCTGAGTTTGATCCCCAGGAACCATGAAGTGAAGAAGAGAGTCAACTCTGACAAGTTGTTCTCTGCATGCACACGCGCGCGTGCGAGTGCACACACACACACACACACACACACACACTTTAAAAATAAAAGGGAAGTTGCTTTTTTAATGGAGTAGGAAGAAGGGCCCTTCCCTCATCCCGCCCTGCCGCTCCTCACCCGAGTGTTGTCCTCATAAAGCATGATAACAATCTGGGTCATGTAGTTGAGCTCTGAGATGGCACTAAGATAAGCCAAAGCTCGCTGCCATTGTGCATCCTGGGTCTCCTACCAAACACAAACAAAGTTAAGCCAGCGCCCAAGGACAAGTAAGAGGAGTGGGCAGGGGACCGAGGAGAATGGCAAACATTCACAGGAGAAACAAGCACAGGAAGGACAGCTGATGACTGCTAGGAAATAAATGCTCAGAGGCCCAAGGAAGAAGGAGGGGAGGATGCTTACGTCAAGCAGTCCCCCATATCGGAAGACACTGAGTAGGGAGTGAACGTGACTCTCACTGGTGAAATAGAGACGAGTTCGAACATGGCGGCCTGGGGAAAGCACTCCCCGGGAGTACCTGACATCAAAGTTAAATCAGACACCAGTCAGATGACCCTTTCCCAGCCTCTGAAAACTCCTCCTCCCTCCCACCCAAAGACTGCTCTCTTTTCTGTCCAGATCCTTTCTCTTCTTGGCTGTCCAGCTGTCTCGACCTTGATTCTCCCAGGGTTCCCAATGTCCCTCCCTCCCTCCATCCAGTTTTCCTCCCAGCCCTCCCTCACAGGGGATGCAGCTTGTTGACAGACTCATCCTCGTGGGTTCTCTGCAGGTCAAGTAGGATCTTCCGCAGTAGTGGAAGACAGAAGCCCACAGCGATTTCCATTTTCTCCTCTCGACTGATCCCGTACTCCTAAGGGTCCCAGGCCGGAAGAAGAAGCTCAGTTAGTCTTGTCCTACTTTCCTGTCCATCACATCCCTTCCAAAAGTCTCCAGTCTGTCCTGATGCCAGACTAGTCCTGGGAACTGTAGAAACTCAATTCCTTCTCCAAGCTTCCTTTCTAGTTTCCTTTACTCTCTTCCCTCTCATCATCCCCACTCTACTGAATCCATTATATGAGACACACCTGGGGAATGACCACATCGGCCAGAGCTTTTGAGAGATGTAGCAACTCAGCTGTGCCTTGAAGTCCTAGACTCCCATTGTGTTGTACATCATACTTGACACAGTCGTAGATATCAGGGATCTTACTGATGTCATAGCGCCCACTCTTTTGTCGAAAGTCTCGCTCTAGTTTGCTCCAGCGCTGCAACATTAGCTCTAGTGTCTCACTGTGGTAGAGCTGAAGGTCTGAGAAGAAGGCAGACAGTCAAAAGAGGCCAGATTTGACTTGCACTGGAAGACTCTGACAACTGCAGTAGACCCAGAGGAGAAGGATCAGGAGTTCCTAAGGAACTGAGACCTTAGCTGGCAGACAGTAGTATTCACACCCACCTACAGAGCTGGGGTCCTGCATCCGCTCCCGAATCTGGTGGGTAAGGTTTTCAATCAGGGAAAACACCTGATCACAGACTTTCACGGGATTCTGGATTACAGACATGGAGTTGAGCAGAGAAGTGCTTCCAGTCGGAGCCAGCTGTGAAGAACAGAGTGCAGAAAAGCAGACTGGACTCAGGCCAATTTCCCAGACTCCGGTTTAATACAAAGAAACTGGCTACAATACAGGTCTGCCTGCTGGTTCACTTCAGGAGGTTCTCATGTTCCTGGGCATCCTGGCAGTTCTGGCCCTTCTGATGAGGACACTGCTCCAATAAATGATCATCTGTGAGGGGCCTACCTTAAAAGTTTCAAAGGCCAGAGAACTTCAAGTATACTTACACTTTACTTGGGAACTGTAAAATATACATGGAAAATGCTGGAGAATAAAGAATAAATTCTTTACAGTCTCTGGAATGTTCTGATGAGAGGCCTGTCTCACACTGACTTAGAGTACCAGTGTTACTTCTAACTAGGATTCAGCTCAAAGTTTTTGGGTATTTCATTTGTTTGGTTTGTTTTTGTAAAAAAAATTTTTTTTTGATAATTTTTTTTTTTTTTTTAAACTTGCAACAAGCTTGTTTTACTTGTCAATCCCAGTACCCTACCTCCCCTCCTCCCCTGTCCCTGTTTGGTTTGTTTTTGACCTTGGCTGGCCTGGAACTCACTCTGTAGACCAGGCTGGCCTCAAGCTCACAGAGATCCACCCGCCTCTGCCTCCTGAGTGCTGGGATTGAAGGTGTGCTCCATTACACCTGGCTTCCAATTCAAGCCTTTCAGACAGTTACCATCAACACAAAATGAGGAGGGCTGGAGAGAAGGCTCAGTGGTTAAGAGCACTGACTGCTTTTGCAGAGGGCCAGAGTCTGGTTCCCAGCGCCCACAATGGGTGGCCCACAGCGGCTTATACCTCCAGTCCCAGGAACCCTAATACCCTCTTCTGGGCTCCATAGGCACTGAGACTCGAGTCACAAGCCACACACAGGTACACATGGACACGTACACTCACAGATAAAATGTCAAAAGAAAAAAGAAACAGGGAGGAATAAATATAGGTGGAATAGAGTTCTAGCACAAGCCTCATACGTTTCGTTCTTACTAGCACAAGGAGGGGCGAAGAAAGGCAGACTACCCTGCGTTTTCTGTTTGGCAGTGAACACTAGGCGGGAAAATAAGGGAACAAGTGTGCCCCTTAATAAGACATTCAAGAACCTATCAGAGGCACCAGAGAGATGGCTCTGCTGTTAAGAGTAAGTCTGCTCTTCCAGAGGACCTGAGTTTGGTTCCCAGCACCCACATGGCAGCTCACAATTGCCTGTAACTCCAGTTTCAGGTGATCTGATGCTCTCTTTTGACCTCTAGAGGCATTGCACAAATGTGGTGTTCACACATACATGAAGGCAAAACAATCATTCACTTAAATTTTTTATAATACACATTTAAAAAAAAAAAAAAAAAAAGACCTGAGCTGGAGAGATGCCTCAGTGATTAAGAGTACTGGCTGCTCTTCCAGAGGATCTGGGTTCAACTCCTAGCACCCATATGATCAACTTTACTAGACAGCATGGACAAGCATTTAACAGCCAGGCCTTCAGAGTTAGACTCCTGAGATCCAGACTATCTTGAAAGGGTTGCTTAAGTTCTTTAGAACCTAGGCTTCCTCCTCTGTAATGGAAGAGGGGTAGGGCAGTTCTAACAGTTTCCCAGGCAGATTAAAGGTGACCGTTAATTCTTTGTCTCCCCCTTTTCTTGAAATCAGGGCTGGCTTTGTGAGTGTGTCACCAATATGAAATAACAACCATGAGTTGTGTTAATTGTGGGCCCCTGCTTCAAGACAGCTAAGAAGCCTCACAACCAGGAGGCAGAGTGGGGGTGGGGTGGGGTGGGGTGGGGGTGGGGGTAGGGAAGGGGTCACTGCAAGTTCAAGACCAATCTGAGCTCTATAGCAATACCCTGCTTCAAGAAGGAGAAGGAGGAGGAGAAGAGGACTTCTGCTTTGGATGGGTCCTAAGCTTCACCTGAGATGCTAGACCAACCAACCATAAGACAAGTTCTTGCGAAGGGAATAGGTCCTGCAGCTACAGGGAGAGGATGAAGCAAAGAGCCAGTCACCCCAGAATTCTAGTTAAATCTCTAGATTCAACTAGATCCCAGCCCCAGTCAACACTGCTAAGACCAGCTGAGGCTCTGTTATAACCCTGGAGGCAGTTCTTTCTCCTTTTTTATATTCCAATCCCAGTTCCCCCTGCCTCCTCTCCTCCACTCCTTTCACTACCTCCCCCTTCTCCCAACTGCAGCACAGAGAGGGTAAGGCCTCCCCTAGGAGGTCTGCTAAGTCTGACCTATTATCTAGTTGAGGCAGGACCAAGGCACCTCTCCACCCTCACACCCCTGTGTCTACGCTGAGCAAGGTATCTCTCCATATCGTCAGTTTGTGCATTAGAGTTAGATCTTGGACCCACTGCCAGTGGCCTCATATATCGTCCCAGTCACACCATTGTCACCTATACTAAGGGAGTCTAGTTCAGTCTTATGCAGGTTCCCCATTTGTCAGATCTGAGTCAGGGATCTCTCACTAGCTCAGATCAGCTGATTCTGTGGGTTTCCTCATCATGGTCTTGACTCCTTTGTTCATATTATGGCTCCCTGGACGTAGTTCTTACAGAGATCACTGAAATAGTCCTCTAACTCAAGACCCAAAGTCAGCTGAAACTTAGAACTAAGGGTTCTTTTGTTTGTTTTAGATTGCAGGTTTAAAACAGTGCATAAACCCCATGGCATATGATACCTCTAGCAGGGCCCAAGGCACAATCAAACACATTAATATTAATGCAGCAAAATATATGACATTTATACTGAATGAGATAAATACGGATTCTAAATAGTCTTATGATAAGTCTGCTAATGAACCCTGATGCCAAACTTATAAAAATATTTGTGGATAATGAAAACTGTGGATATGAATTTATCACAAAGGATTGCTGTAGGGATTAAACAAAATACTGTATGTAGCTAAATATCCTAACAGCGTGCCTGGCATACAGTGGGTTCTATTACTTAGAATTTTAGGAATCGGGTGCACAGTAGCTGGGGCAGAGAGGAGGGCGTTACCTGGTCATAGTCCTCGGGGCCAAAGGGTGCATCCTGCTGCAAAATGTGGTGCAGCCGTGCCTTCACACGGTGCTGGCAGCTGCTCAAGGAGTCACTGTCACTGTCCAGCAGCCCGTTCATGTTGGCACTCTTCACCATTTGCACCAAAATGGGTGTAAGCTCCCCTTCTAGAGCCAGGAGGCCCTGGAAGGAAAGCACAAGGTCTATTAGCTTCTCTTCCTGGTAGACATCCCCAGCCTACAAAGTCCCAGACATGAGATGGAGAGAGAGCCTCAAGAGGCTGATGCTGACCATTCCCAGCTCCTTTTCAGTACTACAGAATGGAGATGGACACAAATGTCTCTGAATTAGCATACCAGCACTTTCCACCTAGTCCTCCAAACTGCTTTTCTACCTAACAGAAGCTGGGGTACTGGAAGAAACAGAGGGATTACCTTCGCAAAGGCAGCGGCAGTCATCTGGACTCGGCCCTCATCAGATGCATAGATCTTGAGGTCATGACGGAAAGTGCTATGGAGACGCAGCAGCCCACAGCCGGGGAAGCCAGCATAGTCACCTGCAGCAAAAGGAAATTCCAGGCCTAGACTGCTACAAAGCTGTGTGGGGGGACAAATACTAACTGACCCTTTAGTATCATCACAGCATCTGCTCCTTCAATCCCCTCTCCCTTCCTAACTCTAATGATCTTATCCCAGTCTGTCGAGGTATTTACTCTCCAACACTCACTCACCCTGGCCCCCAGGGTACATGCAGCGAAAAGCTCGACCCAGCTCCTCAGCCTGAACTCGGCCATCAGGGGTCAGTTCTCCACCCCACTTCAGCACCAGCAAGAGAGATGGTGCCAGGGCTTCTCTCTGAGGATCTGAAGGAAGAAAGCACGGTGGACAGGCCTCATCCAAGGGTTACGATGGGAACACATAAACACCAGGGTAATTATAGGTTGAGACCATACAGAAGGTCTAGAGATCTGAAAGCCAGGTATGGTGTCACGTGCCTGTAATACTAGCTCTTGGAAAACTGAGGCAGAAGGATTGCGGGGAATTTGAGATCAGCCTGGGTTACATAGCAAGACTCTATCTTTAAAAAATAAAAAATAAAAAGGCCAGTAAGATGGCTCAGCATTTGCCACCAAGCCTAAGCACCCAAGCTCCCAGAACGAACTTGGTAGAAAGAAGGAAGGAACTGACCCCCACAGTTGTCCTCTGAGCTTCACAACTGCTCTGTGGCCTGCCCGCCCCACCCCACTAAATAAATAAATAAATAACTTTTAAGTGTTAAAGAGGAAAAGGAGGACGAGGAGGGAGAAAGCGCTGCTGCTCACCTTGGCCCTCATTCGAAGCTTTTACTCCGTGGGGGTAGTAAGTCAACTGCACCTTCCGATTGATACCTGAGAAGTGGCCATACCTGCGGGAACAGCCCCGGTTACTGCGGTTACTGCCAGCCCCCCTCATTAGGTTAGCGGCTCCCTGCTGCTGTCCCTCTCTCACATCTCCAACACCGACTTCAGCTGTTCCAGTTTCCCTGTCTTCTCCTCAATCTCAATGCCGGGCTCTTTCTCCACCTCAGCCAACAGCAGCCTCGTAATGTCCAGCACCTCCTAGAGAGACCACAAGGAACCATTCAGTCCCCCCTTCGGTCCATTTCACCCTCAGGCCCACCCCTTCGCAGCCCCACACTGGCTTCTTTCTGCTTGGACCAGGGCTCCCACTCGGACCCACCACCTTACCTGGAGCTGCTCAGGTCGCTTCAGTTTTAATTTCCCCGTCTTGTATCCACCATGTTTTTCAAATAGAGCAAAAAACCTGAGGAAGTAAAAGGTAAGAGAAAAGTCAGACCTCCAGGCACTGTGCTCTCCACCCATATCCCTCGCCTAAATTAGGACACTCCCCCTACCTCGGGTGCGTCACTTCCATCTTCATCTTCTGCTTCGGGGTTCGATCTCCGTGGCGGATAATGGCAATGACACAGCGGAGTTCCATCCTAAGATCGGGAGTGTCCTCAGAGCCATTCCCCCACCCCAGACCTCAACTCACCAGCTACCACCACATTCTACTTGAGACATCAAAGAACAAAGGGGTCTGAGAGTAGACACAGTGGGGGACTTACGGGGGCTGCTAACTAGTAAAGGTTAGGCACTACTCGTTAGACAGCACGGGGTCAGGAAAGGAATCCCAGATTTTATGCAGGTCCCTGTAGACTTTTAACTTCTGCTTACATGGTGCCAGAAGTGGTGGGGACAATGGGAATGTCCTCAGCTTCTGTGGGGATGGACCATGGTATCTGGAACTGTGGGGCAAGCTCCCGCATAATGGTGTTCCTAGGAGGCAAAATACAACGAAGCTGAATGAGAACAAGTGAACAACTGAATGACAGAAGGTCATAACATATACACAATCATGTAGCAAAAGACAGCATTAATATAAAGTCCAAAATGTCCAAACAACCCCTTTAAAAAAGAAAAGAAAAAGGAAGAGGCCAGTGAGATGCCTCAGCTGCTAAAGACATTTGCGACCAAGCCCAATCTGCTGGCAGAAACAAATGCAGGGCAGTGATAAACCAGTGAAGGCTAATGTCCCCTCTGGGTGCGGGGAAAGGGTTTAACCTCAGCACTATACAGGGGTTTCACTATACTCTGTTTCGTTTCTTTATTTTTGTTTTCAGACAGGATCTCATGTGGCCCAAGCTGGCCTGCAGACCACTAGGCTAGCCTTGAACTAATCTCCTAATCCTACTTCCCACAATCCCAATGTTGGGATTATAGACATACACGACCAGGCTAACTCATAAATATCCTTTCACTTCTTCTTTTTTTTTTTTTTTTTTTTTTTTTTAGTTCATTTTACTTTATGAGTGTTTAGCCTGCATGTATGTGCACATGTGTGTGTTTGGTGATCACTGAGATCTGGAGAAGGCAATGATCCCCTAGAATTGGAATGACAGATGGTTGAGAGCCACCATGTGGGTGCTGGGAACCTTAGCCAGGTCCTCTGCAAGAACAACAGTGATCCTGACTGCCCAGCCTTCTCTCTAGCCCTTCTTTTATTTTTCTAATACATGTGTGAAAAAATATTTTTTTGAGACAGAGTCTCACTATGTATCCCTAGCCGGGATGGAACTCATTATGTAGACTATGATGGCATGGAAGCCACAAACATACACCTGCCTCTGCCTCCTGAGTGCTGAGATTGAAGGAATGTGCCACCACACCCAGATTAACTCTTAATAGTGTGGTTTTGTTTTCTATTAGTTATTGTGTGCGTAAGTGTGCATGATGTGTTTATGGGTATGTATGCTATGGCATGTGTGTGGAGGTCAGAAGACAAATTTGTGGAGTTGGTTCTCTCTTCCCACCTTTACATAGGTTCCAGAAATCAAATTCATACAGCTTGATTTACACAGCATACACACACACACACACACACACACACACACACACACAATCCTCTGACCCATCTTGTTGTTCCTTAACAATGTTTTCATTTGTTTGTTTGAGATAGGTCTCTCACTATGTAGCTCTGACTGGCCTGGAATTCACAGAGATCCATTTGCCTCTGGCTCCTGAGTGCTGGGATTAAGGGTATGTACCAACACATCTGGCCTAATGGTGTATTTCTTAAGACAGATAGTCTTTGGCTAGAACTACTATACCCATGAATGCTCACTACATTAATCATTCTTTATGTTTTTTGAATGGTTTAGGTATTACATGCTATTTTAAAAGAAAATCATAGTATTATCACATTCAGCGAACTAAATATAGTTATTTACACATGGGAGAGAAAGACAATCTGTCTTAGCTAAAACTGTTAATAGCAATCATCACTTAGGAATGCAGCACTAAGGCAGAGGGGGCTGAGGAGTCCCTTCTCCTCTTTTGTTTTTGACTTTTGAAACATTTTTAAAATAAAGCAAAAGCTTTATTATTATTATTATTATTATTTTTACTGATATAGCCTCATGTATCCCATGATAGTTTCAAACTGCTTCCACCTCCCAAGTGCTGGGGTAACAGGCATAGACCATCACACCCAGTTTAGGAGGAGAAATCTCCTGTGCCTTCTTCCCCGTACCCTAGCCCACTATATCTCTTACCCGAGAATCTTGGCACAATCATCATAATATTTCATGGAGTTCTTGACAAAGCTAAAGCCATTGACGTCGCACACAAAGGAGTGACCATTGGCACGAAGAAGGTCAAATCCACAAACTGTTTGCTGCAAAACAAAAAGGCAAGATGAATCAGAGACAACTCTCAGACCCCGCCCACTTCTTTCCTTCACCCCACAGCCCCATATGAGCCCACTCTACCTTAAAAGCTACGCAGACCTTCCTGGCCACCAGCTTTTCCATGGCGGTTAACATGACTGGATATCGAACCTCTTTGCCCTCACTGTCTCGTTCAACCTTCCCATCCAAAGCTGGAGATTTTCTAGCTTCAGCATGGGCATAGTCTGGTCCCACTGTATACACCTGCAGGTACATAGCATCACTGAGTATGCCCACAGCTCACCCTGTATGTGAGAAGACAATATGAGCACTGGGTCTGTAGACTAGTTCAGAATAAGAAACCAAACTCTGCACAGCCAAGGGTGGTGGCACCCGCCTTTAATCCCGGCACTCAGGAGGCAGAGGCAGGACTTCATGAGTTCAATGACAACCTGGTCTAGACAGTAAGTCTCAGGTCATCCAGAGCTACATAGTAAGACCCTTTCTTAAAACAAAAACAAGACAAACAAAAACCCCTCCAAACATTAAGAAT
The DNA here is from genome assembly GCF_943737965.1 of Phodopus roborovskii. NCBI lineage: Eukaryota > Metazoa > Chordata > Mammalia > Rodentia > Cricetidae > Phodopus > Phodopus roborovskii. The sequence goes on along the minus strand of NW_026126416.1, from coordinate 31,899,705 downwards.
ACAAAGACTGGGGTCATGAGATGGCTCAGCAGGTAAAGATGTTGGCTCACAAGTCTGATCTCCAGGATTCAGATGGATGAGGGAGAGAAATGACTCCCCCAAGTTGTCTCTGATGCCACATGCATACTATGACACACACACACACACACACACACACACACACACACACACACACACACAAATGTAGTAAGACACTTTTCAAAAAAGAATACATAGACTGATATTATTGGTACGAGCCTTATTCCGGTGATATGACAAAAGTTTTTCCTTAGGAGTCTGGCACTATTGTCTAGTCCTTATTAATTAATAATTTACCAATGTTTTAAAATTTACTATGGCACCTTGTTCTTGCTCTGATAGTGAAAATGAGGACATCTAGATCTCATTTGTTATCTTCACTTGAATGTGAAAACCAATTGAAATCATGTTTTATTTTCTACCCATATATACTACCACTTGCTTCCCAAGCACCTCATCCCCACCCAGATGTTTATAACGTTTTAAATCTCTGTATCCACCATAACCTTAACATCTGTGCCATCTGTCGGCATAAACTCCTCATAGATGTATGATCCTGTCTTCCGGACGCTGCTCTCCGGAGAGTAAACGCTGCTCCGGCTGCCGATCTTTAGGAGGAAAGGAAAGGAAACAACATTGCCTCAATCTCCAGGCTTTGTCCTCACTCCCCTCTCCATTCCTGACAACCTCACAGCCCTTCTACTCTCTGACCTCCCAGATGCTCAGCTGTCTCCTGTACCTTACGGAAGAGGCGCTGGCTTCCTCCTCCTGCAGAGCTGGGGTAGTAGATGTAAACATTGTGGTCCTCTGCACTCACTGGCTTCTCCACAAAGGGCTTAGGAAAGACTGATCCATTGACCTCCACCTGGTCTTCACCTTCTATCAAGTTGCACTCTGAAAGATAGGTGTGTGATCATTCTTAGGGCCTAAGGTTGGAGAGTATTTCTAACTCCTATTTCCCTGGGGTGTTTTAATCTATACAACCTTTCAAATTTTATGACCATGTCCTATAACAGATATGGCAATTCTTATATATGGCATTTAGATATGATAATATCCATATAAAAGTTCAAAGGCAGTCTAAAGCCTGTAATTCTACCTATAATCCAATAGTCAAAGGCTCATACAGATATGTACAGAGGAAGTGTTTAAGGGACAAATATTGGGCCAAATCATATAGAAATCAAGGCAAGGAATGACCAGACACAGCCAGTTACTCACCCTCAGGACAAGCAGGGTCACGGTTGAGCACAGCATATCTCGGCAGATCAATACCCTCCTCCTGCAGGATCCGGTATACCTCCCTCCTGTCACCCCCAAATAAATTAGCCAGGTAGGAAAGGTGGGGATAACAAAGGGGTTAAGGATAGGAATTTTATTTGCATAAGGTACCATAACTCAATATAATATGGTACAAAAAAAATGAAGCCTGTTTGTTTGACTCTGCCCATCCCAGAACAGGCACCCTAAAATGAGCATTTCAGGATAACCCTCCCCTCTAGGCCATAGGAAGCTATACCTATCTTGGATGTAATACTGCATAGCCAGATCATTGATAAGGAAAGGGTTTCGAAGTTTGGAGTAAGCAACAGCTTTATCCAGAGGAAAGCCTGTGATGGAGAAAAACGGAGAGGCCAAAAAATTAAAGAGGCAGAGTGAGAAACAGCAGGACAGGCCGTGACCCGCTAGAGCTAGCGGCTGCCACAGAGCTCCTTGGCACATCTAGCCCAGCACTTATCTGCCCAGATCCTCAAGTTCAGGATATTCATCAGGAAAATAAACCCAATTACATGCAGGATCCTCCCAGAGATCCAACTCTATGGGAGAAGGTAAAGACCTTTGAGTTGTCTTGTGTGGCTAGGATATGGGCTTTAACCTACACCCAGCAAACCCTGAAACTCCCCTTCACTGCTCCCTTGTGTGTTGAGAAACTGACATCCTCTTATTAATGGGATAATAAGAATTCCATCCCCAAACCAGCATCCCCACCGCCATCCTTCCTTCCCAGGCCCTAACCTTTGGAGTGGAAAGAAATGAGGCAGTGGCAGGATGGCCAGTTCTCCACAGGTTCATTGAGGATTACATCTTCTCCCAGGATGACAACCGTCAGGTAGTCAAACCTGCAGAGTCGCTCTAGGATTTGGGTCATTGGCTTGGACTTGGATTTCTTGGTCATGGCACAGATGCCAACAATAATTTGAGGTTCTGGAGGCTACGGAAAAGAAGTGCTTTCAGGAACTCCAGGTTCCCACATGTATCACCTCCAACACTGCCACAGCTTTCTAAGGCACTTTCCTGACAGGACTTTGGACCTAAGGGATAAAGGATGCCTGCTACAGAAGAAACCCTGTAGGAAAAGTGCTTCTTCAAAAGAAGTAGTGACCATAAGACAACAGGAGGAGGACCTTTGACCAGGAGTTTCAGAGGCAGGCAACTGACAAATCTCTGTTGCCCCTCCCCTAGTCAGGATAGAGCCTGTTTACAAGTCTTTGCTTGCAAAGAACAGAAGTGTCTCCATCCAGTGGAGTCTCAATTCTCTAGGGCAGGGGCCCCAACACCAAACTATATCCCTTTCCCTAGACTTACCACTTCATCCTCCTCATCCTCAAGGAGTTCACTGTCACTCTCTTCCATCCTCATGCCTGTTTCACAGGTGCCCAACCCCTCATCTCCAGCTCCGAGGAAGAAGTGGGCTGTAGTGCTCTCGTCCTCATTGGCCGTCAATGACCACATCCCCGCCGGAACACCCACTCATCCCGCTCTGCAGAAATGGGTACCCTGTCAGCTTAGAATCCAGCACCCTTTAGAGGGTAGGGATGGGGTACAGGGAACTAGGCAATGAGAGGGGGAACTACAAGGGTACAAGAGGAAAGAGATACAAAACTATGGAAAGGACCAATAAGAAAGGAAACTGTACTGTAATTTGACATGACTACAGAGAAGTAAGAGCAAAGCAAGGACTCTCTTTCCTCCTCATTGACCCCACCCCAGCCAAGAACTGTAAGAGGATCAGGAGATTAAGCCTTACAGTGTTGGCATGTCCCTGATTCTGCCAGCAGGAAACAATGTTAACTCCAGGCAGGGAATAGATGAAGTAGTTCTTCAAGGAAGGCTACTGTTGATTCCTACCAAGAAAAGGTTAGAGTGACATTTATTTCAGACCCTGGATTCATTCCACAATGTTCCCAGCTCTCTCCACCTCCCCATGGCACTGCTAGAGTCAAGGAATTGACTCAAGGGCAGACGGATGCTGCAACTCCAAAGCTCTGCCTTTAAAGTCTATCCTCATCACTACCTGGAATCAGCTCAAGAAATCTTTATCGAGTACACCTCCACTCTAAGCACTGTCTTGGGACAATAACATCTCCTATGCTCTCCCTTTTCCTTCACCCATGCCACCTTAAAAAAACAGATGCCCAAATCCAGAGAATCAGTTCAAGGAAAGAAGTCTGTTGCTTGCTGGAGGTTGAGACTGTAAACATTCACACAGCAGTTTTCAATCCATCCCCTATTCTCTAGTACTACAAGACCAATGCTGGTCTAAGACAAGGCCCTTTATAGCAGCAGCTACACTGGAAAAAAAGTCTGAAGGAAGGCCATCTTGGTAAGAACATCTTACAAATTTGGATCAGAACCAGTTGGTGGTTCCAGTTCTGCGTGCCTATGCCTAGAGTTTTAGTGGAAACTCAATCTAGTGATTTTGCTGTACCAGAGAGACCTATCAGGGGGCATTCCTGGCTACTAGAAATGGAAAGGTGCTGTAGAAGTTTCTAGTAAGCAGATGACAGGAGTGCCATGAGAACTTGTGAAATGTATGTGCTATCTCAAGATCTACCCATCCCAAACTGTTAGCAGCACCAAGGTGGATATACAGCTACAGCAAGACTCTCCTGTACATGTGGGCACACACAAGACATCCTTCCCTTCTCTGTGTCATCGTTGCCTAGGGGAAAAACTAACAACAATCCAGATACCATAAGGAGAATGGTAAACTATGATACAGTATATAGGAAAAAAATGCCAGATTTTAAAAATGAATGAGGGCTAGGAAGATGGATCAGATGGATGCACTGCTGTCAAATCTAACAATCTCAGTTTGAACCCTAGGACCTATTTGGTGGAGGGAGAGGACTAACTTCCTCAGGTTGTCCTCTGACCTCCACATATGTGTTGTGGGTCCACATACATACACACTAAACATGGAAGTCATATACAACGTTTCCAACTACAAACTGCCAAGGTAAACACGAAGCACACCGATTCGCATAAACAAACATCACATGCTATTTATGACTGCATATGCAATTAGTACAAGTTTGTTGTTGTTGCCATCGTTAGGCATTTCTTTTTATATGTATGGGTGTTGTGCCTGCACGTACATCTGTACACATTTGTGCTGGTAATGGAGACCTAGGTCATTTGAAAGAATAACCAGGAATCATAATCACTAAGCCATCTTTCCAGCCCCCAGTCAGTAACCTTTTAGAAGTAGACTGAATCTGGGTGTGGTGGTGCCTGCCTCCAGTACCTGAACTGGGGAGGCAGAGGCAGGGAGATCCCTGTGAGTTCAGGGCTGTCCTGGTCTACATTGTGAGTCTGAGGCCAGCCAGGGCTACACAATGAGATCAGTCCCTCAAAAAAAGACTCAATACATAATTTAAAAAATGGAAGCTGGGCATTGGTAGTGCAGGCCTTTAGTCCCAGCACTTGGGAGACAGAGGCAGGAGAATTTCTGTGAGTTCCAGGCCAGCCTGGTCTACAGAGCTAGTTCCAGGACAGGCTCCAAAGCACTATAGAGAAACCCTGTCTTGAAAAACCAAAAAAAAGAAAAAAGGTACATAATTTTAAAAATGGATGAAAAGACACCAAATCAGTTACATCTGAAGAAAAAAGAGAATGGTGCTAAGAGTTTCCAATGATATCTATACAACCTTGCCTATACGTATATGTCTATTTTCAAAACCCAGAAAAGCAGAAGCTAATACACACAAGGCTAATATTTGCTAATCATGAATTGTAAGGGTCTGAACAACTATAATTATTTCTAAAAATAAAATGGAGTCACTCAACAGAAATTTTCCATGTTCCCTAGAAGTTATCAGAAACACTGCCAACCCTAATGAAGCCAAGAACTCTTTGAGTAAATTAGTTAACTTACCCTTACAGAGTTTTAAAGTCTCCAATAATTCTTCTCTCTATTTTAGTTTAAAATTTTTCCATTATAACTAGGGTTGCAGCTCTGACTAGAAAATTATAGATGACCTTTATATAGACCTTAGCTGTCTTAGTCTTAGTCTGATGCCTCTATTGCTCAACCACAAGACAGAACATTCTTCTACTTGACGTATCCAGTTATGCACTGCAGTTTGCACACAAGCTCCTCCTGACTGACAGAGTGAATTCCCTGTTAGTGACCTAACTGTGGCATTCCCAAAGATATCTCACAACTTCCCCAATTAGAATTTCATCATACTCGTTGTGCCTTTTCTGAAATAGATTTCCCTATGTCTAAGATTCCTTCACCAGTTGCCCTTTCCTCAAGCATTCCCTAATTTTTATTATTATTATTTTTTAAACAATAGCCAGCCATGTGCTTGGAATTCTACAACCCTGAGATGGGAGGTGAAGGTCCAAATTCACAGTTAACAAAGCTGGCAGGAATAGCTAGAACAAAGGCAGGGCTTATCTGGATGTGCTTCTGGGAGAAGCTGGGGTTTTAATGTGGTGTGCCCAAAACCACTTTGCAGTTTTCTGTGCTCTTTCCCCTTCATCTTCTCCCCAAACCTTGTTGCATAAGAAAATGGCAGCTTCTACACTGGGCTAAAGGGCAGGCTTGCTATAGAAGGAAGGGAGGGAAGGGGTTGGAGGAAACAGGGAGGCAATCTAGGGAGCACCTATGCTAAATTAAATCTGGGGAAGGGTTAGGGCAACAGTGAACTGTAACTTCTTTAGCTCCTGGAGATGTGGGTACTTTGCATGCACCTCTAAGTTCTTGACATTACCTTGCATTTGATAGAGGCTTCAACAGTAGTAAAGGAAATCAACACAGAAACTCCTCACACCACCACCAATATTGGATTTTACCACCTTCAAATTGAGTGCCCCCTGTATACCCTCCCCCATTGTTTTGAGGCAATGTCTCCTGTAGCACAGGCTGCCCTTAAACTCATGGAACCCTCCTCCCTCAATCTGCCAAGTGTTGGGATCACAGGCATGGGCCACTCTGCCTGCTTTCCACTTCCTTCTTAAGGCAAGTTTAATGTTTCCGACATATTCCTTATTCTGACACCTGTCAACCATCTGCTGTGCGATCTCAGTGTCAGCTCACTCATCATACCTTCTCTACCCGATTTGTGATAAGCGCTCTTCACGGATTTTCCTAATCTTACTCCCACACTGACTGCTACATCCCAACCACGGGTCAATTAATGCAACCAATCCAGCCAATTTTCCCACTCAGTGATTCCCAGAAGTAAACAACACTTCCAACCTGCACATGAGTCATCACACTTGCTAACACTTTTTTTTTTTTTTTTTTGAGACAGTCTCTAGGTAGACCAGGATAGCCTTGAACTGATCCGCCTGCCTCAGTCTCCAGGGTACCCTGAATAGCATCTTTCCGTTAATGATGAATACTTAATGACCCCCCTACAACAAGGATCCCCTATAACAAGAGCGTCCTTGCTCACACCTAGCTAGCCCTTCTGGAGGTTCACCTCTCCACGTAACGCATTTCTCAGCAGATCCTCTCCCCTGGCCAGGCAGTCCCTTCCCTCACTCCGCCAGCCAGCATCCAGCGCCGGCTGGTCCGCCCTTCCCTTGGCTTCTCGCGCACGACCCTCTACCTCGGTCCCCTCCCCTGCAACCCAGCCCCGCCCCTCCTCCCAGAGTCCCCAGCCCAGCCCCTGAAAGCCTTCCATCTTCCCGGGGGTCCTCTAATTCCTCCCGCAGACCCCTCCACACCAGTCTCTTCTACCACTGACCCGATCGGCCGTCCTCTCTCTCTCGGCGTCAGGTCACGAATCCCGCCCTCCCATCCTGACTGCACTCGCCTCTGCCCGCCCCCGCCGTCCCCGCCTCGCTCTCCCTTCGCTGACATTGAGGCCTCCCGGCTGCGCCTCCCTCCCAAGCTGTCCCCACCCGGGACTACCCAGGGCCCCGGGCGCAGGCTGAGCCCCTCGCCGAGCCCACCCTCCCCGATACCGCCCCCAGCCCCAGCCACTCCCCCACCGCCCCCGGCCCGCACTCACCCGCCTCCCTCCGCTCGCGCAGCCGAACCTGCAGGCAGCGACACCTGACAGCGGCCCAATCAAAGCGCGACTTCTTTGCGGTCCCACCAATCCGCAGAGGGCGCGCACCGGCAACAGTCAGGCTGAGTTGGCCGGAGCTTCAGTGTGGAGGAGGGTAGCTCCTAGTGGCTGCCTACGGGAATGCAACCTGATGCTCTTCTGCCTCTTGATTTCCTACTGCGTCGCCAGTCCCCATCCTAGACCAACAGGCTAACCAGTGATACCAATGGAAGGAAGAGATGCGATAAACGAAAAAAGAGGCAAAGTTTGTGACATTGCTGCTCCCTGAGGGCAAAGTCGAGTTGTTAGTTCTTTTCTGTAAAGCAAATCCAGGTGCGATTGATATAGGTAGACAGGGCGACAAGATGAAAGAGAAGAGGTATAGGGACATTGGAGACAAACAGAAGCTGATGGGGAAAGTTAATGGGAGGATCAAAGAGACTGATTTATGAAAGACAGAAGAAAACGGTGGGGGAAAAAAAAACTGAGCAAGCTGATATCTACCTCCACACTCTGGTTCTTCTCTGTTCTCCAGCCTTGGAATCTGAAAAGCTGAGTATGAATCCTGCCCTTAACTGTGTAACTTTGGAAAACTTACTTTACTTCCTGGAGCTTCCACCGTGTTTTTTGTAAGGATGGAACCAAACACCGAATTTGCACCGTGCTGCTACTTGTGACAAAATACTTGAGAAAAGCATTCTATGGGGAAAGAGATTTATTTTGGCTCAGGGTTTCAGAAGTTTTGATCCTTAGCTCCTTTGTTTTGGCCATGAGGAGAGCTAGAACATAATCGTGGCTGGGTAAAGGTATTTGCTTGTTGGCTAATAGAAAGCAGAGAGGCAGGAAGGGGCAGAGGACAAGATATCTTGTCCAAGGTGTCCACAGACACATACTCTCTCCAGCTAGGCCCCATATCCTCCCTTTCGCTATGTTCCAATAATGTCATCACTGTATGAATCCATCAAGGGATAAATCCATTGATTAGCTCAGAGCCTTCAGAATCCAATCACTTCACAAAAGTCCATCAGCTGGTAACCAAGCTCCAATACATGAGCCTGTAAAGGGCATTTCTTATCTAAACAGAACAGATGTGCTCATATGAAAGCATTTTCTTGTATGTATATTATTGTTGTCTTTGAATCTTCATTTAGGCTTCCCTGGTCAGGAGTTTGAAATTCCCCATTTGTTCTCTGTAACTTTGGGGACCTCACAGTTTTCCTAATATTAGTTGCCTTAGCTTTCTGACTACACCCCCACCCCCACCCTGCGGGGGGGGGGGAGGTCTCCTGAATGGAAAGAGCTGATTCTAAGGACAGGATTTACAAATAAACAATGATAGTTAATGGTTAGACACATACCTCCTCTAAAGCTCATTATAGCAACTATTTACAGCATTTCTCAAGTATAAGACTTCTCCAATGATTCCACAGAAAATAGACTCTGATCCTGGTCATGTGAAATAATACACACATAAAGGTTCCTTGCAATTGTAGGAGGGGTGTTTTTTTTGTTTGTTTGTTTGTTTGTTTTGTTTTGGTTTGGTTTTTTTTTTTTTTTTTTTTGGTTTTGTTTTGTTTTGAGACAGGATTTCACTATGTAGCCCTGGCTAACCTGGAACTCACTCTGTAGACCAGGCTGGCCTGAACTCACAGAGATCCACCTGCCTCTGATGCCCAAGTGCTAGGATTAAAGATGTGCCACATCCCATCAGGTTCCTTGTAATTGTAAAGTGCTTTAAAACATTAAGTATTAGTAATAATATGTATTAAAAATAAACTCCTATATATATATATAAAAACTTTCCATATGCAGGAGAATAATTTTTTGCATGTGTGTGGGTGTTTTGCCTGCATGTTTGTGCACCATGTGTGTACCTGGTGCCTGAAGAACAGAAGAGAACATCAGGTCCCCTAGAACTGGAGTTACAGACAGTTGTCAGCCACAATGTGGGTGTCAGGAATTGAACCCAAGTCCCCTGAAAGAGCAGTCACTGAGCCATCTCTTCAGTTCCATAAGGTAATTTTTAAAATGACTAACAACACATCGCATACCTGCCAGGGGCTCACAAAGAATAAGAAAAGTACACATAGCTATTATTTCACGAAGGAAGGCATTTTCCAAACTTGAATAACTTCTCTGCTCTAGCTGTCTTTACTCTCCTTCTGCTACTCCTCCTTCCCACTCCCTGTCTCCTGAACACCTTCTCAGCTAAATAACAGCCCCGTTGCTCTGGCAGATTATCTCCTTCTTTTATCTGGGTAAATATACGCCATCCCAGGTAATTAATTTACTTACTCATACCTACCCCTTCACTAGATAATGAACACCCACAGCTAGGTAACATTTCTTTTTTTTTTTTTTTTTTTTTTTTTGGTCTCTCTGAAAGTGAGCAAGCTCCAACAAGGGATCCAGCTTATTCCAGCCTATTCTCTGAGAAATGTATTTTATCAAGAGAAGGGATTTAAGTAATGAACCCCCAAAAAAGAAATGTATAGCTTCTAAGGATATCCTTACAGATACCCACAAATAAGGATGGTCAAAAAAGTAGAGATGGAGGGGGGCGCTGGAGGGTAATAAGGGAATGTGTATTAGTGGTTCCAGTGGGGATTGTGAAGGGTAACTCTTTTTTCCAAGTATTCTTAAGATTCCAAATAGCTTACTGTGCTCTGGAACATCAGGAAGCTTGAGGAAGATATATTAATATGTCTGCTCTGCCCAGGCTGGCTCTCCACACCAAAGCCTCAGGGCCCTATCTCAACTCCAGTTTTCATTCCCTGACTGCTATAATAAAAGTCAAGTCCCTAGTCCCACTTGTAGCTGTGGAAACAAACCCTCTTGAGTCTGAGTGTGCACTTCACAAGAGAGAGAGAGAGGACCAGGGAGGAGGCAGGGATTCCTTGATGACCTTATGCCCTTGGACACCACCAGCCTTTACACTCCAGATTAAACTGTGTTAGAGCGCCAAGAGAGGAAGCACATGTGGTTCAGGAGACCTGTGCCTGCCTGTTCCATTCCACACCCAGTCATCTCACCACACCCTCCTCCTCCCTTTAAATTCCCCTCCAGTCCAGGAACTGCCAGCTGCAGAGAAGGGAGAGAAGGAAGAAGAAACTCACCGTTCCCTGCCCAACCCCAGCCCCACGCCCAGAGCAATCAACAGGTAGGCAAGCTTCAGAGAGGCAGAGTCCTCACAGGACTCCTTAGAGGAGTCCTGTGAGCAGCAGGCAGCTTTGAGCCTGGAATGGAGGAAGAAAAATAAAAGATTAAAGGCGAAGTAGGGGATAGGGTAGAGGAGGGGAAAAAAAAGAGGGGGGTGGGGTGGGGTAGGGCCCCAAGAGAAATGGAGGCAGGAAATAGCCAAGCTGAAGACTTGGCGGCAGTGTGTGTGTGAGACAGCACAGATGGAGTAGGAGCTAATAGTTTCCCGATTCTTCTCAAGTAATCCTTTCCCAACCTTGTTAGGAAAGCAAAGGTGTAGCAGGGAGTTCCCTGGTCCTCTTCCTGTTTCTTGGGAAAAGGTGACCTTGAGGCAGGCAGCGGGTGTCTGTTCCCGTGTGCTCTCTCAGCCTTCCTCTGTATCTTATTCTGTGGTTTTCCTGTGGCTGCCTCTCCTGGGAAAAATGGAGAGATTGCGTGCAGATCGAATTCAGAGAAGAGGCTGGTCAATGTCACCCCCCTCCCCCCAATACCCACAAAATAGAGGGATTGGGTTTCAGATTAAACAGAGGGGTCATGGGAGAAGGGGGTTCCAGGTTCGGGAATCCCCGTGGTGCTGTCCTTTACTCGGTGCTGAAATCTGACTACCCTCGTTCTTGGTGGGCTTATGTCCCCCTCAGCGAGTGAGTCTCTGGCCTTCTTAATTACCTGGCTGGTGCTACCCAACCCCACCCCCGCACACCTAGCGCGGTGGCAGGCGGGAAGGCGGAGCCTGAGTGAGCCCCACCCCTGGAGACTGCGGCTGGGGCCTCCCTCTGCTCTAGCTGGCCGCTAGCTTGCTGCGCCTCTCCTGCAACCTGGTTGGCACCAGCTGCCACTTCAGCCTTCATCGTGACCCCTATTTTGGCTTCAGCTTCAGACCCAGCTCCGGCCCTCTCTCTACCCCGTTGCATCCTTCCTCCTAGTACCTGACTTGCTCCAAATCCTGCTGCGAATCCAATAGCCGCATCCCCAAGCCATGGCTGGTCCCTTTTCCCGTCTGCTGTCTGCTCGCCCCGGGCTCAGGTTCCTGGCTTTGGCTGGAGCTGGGTCCCTCGCCGCTGGGATTCTGCTGCGTCCAGATTCTGTACGAGCCGCCAGTGAACGGAGGAGACTGTATCCCCCGAGGTATCAGTGCCTGAGACGCACGAGGTGGTGGGGGGCCTCGGGGTGGTGGTGTTGATGGGAACTGAAGGGGTAGGAAGGATGACTTGAGCAATAGACAGGGCCTCCGGTATGGATTTCTGTACAGTCTAGAGATCCCAGCCATAAAGGAGGAGTAGGGCCAAATCAATAAGGCAAGAACACGTCCAAGGAGCTGTCACCCGATTTCACTGCCTCCAAGCCAGCTTTGGCCTGCGAAGTCTAGGTTCTCCCACTACCCAAATCCCTTATTGGATTACTAGAAACTACCTTTTCCCTATCCCGACCTATTCTCCTTGTTCTCCTTAATTCCCCTGAGCCTTTCCCCTCCCCCACCTCTAGAGAAAATGAACTGTGTAGATGTGGGGGAACTGAGGCAGCCACAGACAGATAAAACTACGGGAGGGTGGGGAAGACCCTGGAAATCCCTAAAGAGATTATCAAGATTTAGCCTACTTCTAATTCGCCCTCCTTTAAGGAGCAAAGCCAGACATGGCTCACTGGACAGCTCCCAGCTGACATCAGTAGGTCTAGTCTCCTGTGCCCTCCCTCCATGGTTACTGGGTACCCCCTTCCCAGCGCTGAGTACCCAGACCTCCGAAAGCACAACAACTGCATGGCTAGTCACCTGACCCCAGCAGTCTATGCACGGCTCTGCGACAAGACCACACCCACTGGTTGGACACTAGATCAGTGCATCCAGACTGGCGTGGACAACCCTGGCCACCCCTTCATCAAGACTGTGGGCATGGTGGCTGGAGATGAGGAGACCTATGAGGTAGGGGCCCCTCAGAGTCTCCCTGGTGACCCAAGTCACCTTCCCAGAAACCTCAGCTCCTTCTCCCTAAAGATCCCTCATGTCTGTTCCCTCAAGACTCTGGATTATCGATACTTAAAGTTTTTTAAATTGATCTACAGCTGAAGTGTAGGAGAGAGTTTCTTCTTTATATCCATCTCTCCCTCTTAACTCCCTTTCAGATATTTGCTGAACTGTTTGACCCTGTGATCCAAGAGCGACATAATGGATATGACCCCCGAACAATGAAGCACACCACTGACCTTGATGCCTCTAAAGTGAGCCAACTATGACACTTTCGATTTGTGTGGCCTTGTGGGGAGTGTTCTGTATCTCTAGTCATTACACCTATTTCCTGACTCATGGTTATACTGCTGAGCTTTTGATATTGATAAGAGCAAGAATTGTATATCTTCAAGAATAGCAGATATGAAGACACAGTGGATAAGAATGACTATTTCAGGGTACTGGTGTTGGGGAGAATATGACCAAAGTACACTACGTGTATGAAATTGTGAAATATTTTTTTTTATAAAAAGTGACTATGCCCTCGCTGGGTGAGGTGGCTCACACCTGTAGTCTCAGCTGACAGCCCCTCCCCCAAAAAGGCTATACCCAAAGTGGGAAGTTTAGAGAAATGACCACGATGTCCTCTCCAATTAGCATGCCTGTCCAATGTGTCCTTCCTTCCAGTGCATGCTTTATAATACTTAAGAGCTCCCACCTGTTGTGTCTGTGACTTACTCATTTCTCTTACTCCTCAGATACGTTCTGGCTACTTTGACGAAAGGTATGTATTGTCCTCAAGAGTCAGAACTGGCCGAAGCATCAGGGGACTCAGTCTACCTCCAGCCTGTACTCGGGCAGAGCGACGAGAGGTAGAGCGTGTGGTGGTGGACGCGCTGAGCGGCCTGAAGGGTGACCTGGCTGGACGATACTATAGGCTCAGTGAGATGACAGAAGCTGAACAGCAACAGCTTATTGATGTGAGGGGCCTTGAGTGGGAAATGGGTGGGATTGGTCAATGGAAAAGGATCACAGTGGAGGCTGGGCCAGATAAGATAAATGGACTTTGGGCGGCCCAGATGATACTGTGAGAATTCTGAAATCCTATCCCTTTATTCTCCTCAGGACCATTTTCTGTTTGATAAACCTGTGTCTCCATTGCTGACTGCAGCAGGGATGGCTCGAGACTGGCCAGATGCTCGAGGGATCTGGTATGAGACTGATCCACCTTTTCTGTTTCCCTTGTGTGTGTTTGTCACACACACACACACACACACACACACACTTTTCCTCCATCTTCCCCTGTTCTTGTCTTGCCTCTTGATCCCTTTATCTCCTGCCCTCAGGCACAACAATGAAAAGAGTTTCTTGATATGGGTGAATGAGGAGGACCACACACGGGTCATCTCTATGGAGAAAGGCGGCAACATGAAGAGAGTGTTTGAAAGATTCTGCCGGGGCCTCAAAGAGGTTGGAGAAGGGTGTACAAGGGAGCTAGGTGGGAGGAAATGAGAAAAGCCAAAGCGAAGCATCAGTTGTCAACCAACCGAGGGCATTTCTGATAGTAGAAAGGGTCATTATTAATCTTGGAAGGACAATAGTTACAAACCAGTGTCATCCGTGGAAAACCAGGGAATGTAATTATGCTTAAAATAGGAAGAATGTCAGTAACCTAAGGAAGGAAATAAAGCATAATCTTTGCCTAGTAATGCAAAGAAGGAGCCAATGAGATGCCAAGCCCATGCTGGGGTGGGTGGTGTGAGGTAGGATGTGCAGCTAAGAAGAACGGCTGAGCCTGGATTGATGTAGGGGGTGAGAGATTGGTATGCTTATGATACGTCACCCCGTATGAATGTTGTATCTAGGCTTTAAGCTGAGAATGGGAAAGAGCCTAGGGAAGATGGGGGCTGAGATGGCTTGAATTCTAGAACGTATGGTTCTAGACAAGAGGTGAATCTGTGGTCTTATATGGATTGGGTCTCTGTATTTAATTCTGTGTTAGAAAGTGCCATAGATCTAATCCTTATTGTATATTCTTGTATCTACAGTCTTATTTTTGGACTTGTAAAGAAAGAGAGCTTCCCTTTTAGATTCTAGCTGGGAAACTTACACTATTTTGGGCAAGGAATGGAATGTTTTATGAGTGGGTAGAGAAAAACTCCTTAATTATATATGACTCAATTTCCTCATCTATAAAGTTGAGATAATATGATTGCTTATATTTTAGTGAGGATTAAATTAAATAATGCAGGCCAAGTAACTGTTCTACAATAAGTGTCAGCTTCAGTGTGATTAGATTCAGACTTATGATTCCTTCTGAGCTACAGTGTCATCTTTACTTATTCTGGGTAGTGGCCTTTGTGTCTATTGCTCTGGCAGGCCCCAGTCTCTTCTGTTCTGATGGTGGTAAGGTTAAGGAAAATGGGGACACCTCTGTACTCCCCTCTTCTCATGCCCACACCTCTGGATTTGGCTTCTCTGCTCTACGTTCTCATTTCTCTCTATTACATGTGCTCCTTCTCCAGCTAAGAGCAGGTTCTTCTGCCACTTCCTGTGCCAAATCTTACTGCCCCATTTCTGTATGAAAGGACCCTCTGCTCTTCATTAAGGAGATAATTGATGCATGAAGAACTATCTGAACAGCCAACTGTTTCTCTGTTCTGCTTGCCACTGTGTCCATTTCGTAGGTCACCCTTAACGTTTCTTCCACAGTCTATTTGTCCACAATCTTATCAGTACACGTATAATGCAATTTCAAAGATACCCTTCGTGTGTGATGACAATAATTTCTAACAATGAAGAGCACGTCATTCACCCATCCTTAAGTTTCTTGTTGTAGAAATATTTCTAGAGTTTGTAGGGCTAGCTATGAGGAATATATCCATCCTGGATTTTCTCACAACAGAGTCTCTGTTGGCACAGGTGGAGAAACTGATCCAGGAACGAGGCTGGGAGTTCATGTGGAATGAGCGTTTGGGATACATCTTGACCTGTCCATCTAACCTGGGCACTGGACTTCGGGCAGGAGTGCACATCAAACTGCCCCTGCTAAGCAAAGTAAAGGAAATGTGGGGTTAGAGAGAGTTGAAAGTGAGGAGGGGTATTTGGATGGGGAGGGAGAAGTCACTCTGAAAGGAATCAGTCATATCATGGCTGAAGGGCAAGGCAGGAACAGCCCCTGCGTCTACTGACTGCCCCTCCTGATGTCTATCTTTCCTGTAGGACAGCCGTTTCCCGAAGATCCTGGAGAACTTAAGACTCCAAAAGCGTGGCACGGGAGGAGTGGACACCGCTGCCACAGGCAGTGTCTTTGACATCTCTAATTTGGATCGACTTGGCAAGTCAGAGGTGAGGCATTTGAGATAGGTTGAGGAACTGAGATAAGACAGTGAGTGAGCCTCAGGGACAGAACAGAATCTGAAGGAGGAAAGTTCAGGTTGAGTCGGGGAGGGAAGAGGAGGGAAGAGGAGGGAAGAGAAGGGGAGGGGAGGGGAGGGGAAAGGTGCTTTTAGAAATGGAAGATCAGTGCTAAGAAAGAAGCTCAGGCAGGGCAAGGTGGCTCATGCTTTTAAGACCTGCAGAGGCAGGGAGAGCTTTGAGTCCCAGGCCAGCCAGGGCTCCACAGCAAGTACCACGCCAGCCAGGACTACCTAGTACGATCCTGTCTAAATAAATGAACAAAGGAAAAGAAGCAGCAGCTCAGGTAGATTGTGGGGAGTAGAGATCAAGGATCAGTGTTCTTCAGGTGGAGCTGGTGCAGCTGGTCATCGATGGAGTAAACTATTTGATTGACTGTGAACGGCGTCTGGAGAGAGGACAGGATATTCGAATCCCTGCACCTCTCGTCCACGGCAAATATTAACACCCCATCCCCAGCAAATGCATCAAGATCCCCAGGACTTCTACATATTTAACGTTCTCCTCTCCCTGGACCTCCCCTTGCTCCCTGTCCTAGTAAAGACTCCACATTATATTCCAGCTGTCTGTGTTATTTCTATTGGTGTGGTGAGGAAGAAGTAGGAGATGAAAAGAAACAGTGGGGGTTATGCATGATGGCAAGAGACATAGATGCCAGGAGCACTGATTCTCAGGTGGGCGGTGGAATACATTCCCCATATTCCTCATCCGCTTACTGAATAATTAGAACGTACTCCCATTTATAATGTGTTCATTGTGAACTGAAGGAGCAGTATCATAATAGGTGGCCAACAAAGCTGATGATGGTCAATGCCAGAGCCCAGAAGGACTGGAAGCTGTCACAGAGGCCCCAGGCTGCACTTCGACCTATAATGAGACAAAGAATAGGAAGACTATCACAGTTCTGTTCCCCCAGAGCCTTCAGTGCTTCGAAACTAGCTCTCTGTGTATAGACCCCTCTACTCCAGAGACCTGTGTGGGTTCTGAGAGCCAGGCAGCACCAAGTTAGGATGTGGACTCTGGGTCAGATGGCAGTTTATCCAAGCTGTGCAATTGGTTACTTACCCCATGGTTCTGGGATCTCCTTCCCTTCGTGCTGGGCCCATGCAACTGCTTGTCGCTGCTCGGGACTCAGATAGGCCATTTGCTCAGGTGTAATCGCTACAGCCTGAACACTGGTGAGACTAGATAACTGGATGGGGTTGAATACCACCTAGAGGTGAGGACAGGAGTCAGTACATCCATGTAACCCCATGGGGCCCCTGCTCTCCCTGTGATAACTGTAGGTCCCAGTCTACCAGAACTTACTGCAAACTTGGGAGCAGGGATGACAGAAATGGCAAGAGGAGTCAGGCCCTGGATCTGTTCCCGTAGTAACGCTGAAAGAGCCAGGTCTGGGATGCCAGCTGTTGAAGGAAGCAGAACACATCTAACTATCACACTCCACCAATGATGTGGTAACAAAACCAGTGGCAAACAATAGCCCAGCTTCCCTACCGGCTATTGTGCCAATTTCAGTGAAGATCTCAGGCCCCCAGTTACTGACTGGGCCAAAGCCACCAGGCAGCACCAGGAGATAAGCCAGAACTTCCAGCTGTTCCTCAGAGCACGGGAGATGCAGGTTGCCCAGGAAAAGGGCTGCTTGGCTGTGGGAGAGAAGGGAAAAGAATTCAGCTCCAATGACACAGGCTGTGATCATAAGATGGAGGAAGAGATGGCTTCAAATGGACTCCCTTCGTGGGACAACCCCCTCACGAGCCCATCTCCACCACAGCACCACCACCCCAAGCCTTCCACAGGTAACCTGAACTCCCAACTGCTGATATGCTGCAACTCCTCTGGCCGAAGCCCACAGAGTGCGTGACCCAGTGCTGTGAGATAAATGAAATCCAAGTGGCTCACGTGCTGACCACTCTGCCGCAGGAAACTGGAGACCACAGCGCGGAGCTGGTAGAGCACAGGATAAAGAGATAAATCCTGGGGAATTAATGGATGGGAAAATGACTAGGGGAGTGGGAGATGCTACTAGACTGTATTGCCTTGTTCTAAACATCAGGAAATCCTACAGCCATGAGAAAAATCGAGGATACACCCTTGCTCTCACAAAGATAGGAGGAGGAGAAAGGGGGCTAGAGAATACTGTGTATCTAGGACTTCAGAGAATAAATCACAGTGCTCCTAAGGTCACTAGTACAGGGTATTAAGAAAAGACAGGCTGAGTGTGGTGACACACCTGCAATCCCAGATTTTGGGAGACAGAGGCAGAGGATCAGAAGCTAGAGGCTGTCTATCCTCAGCTAAGAATGAGGGTCAAGACCAGGGTGGGCTGTATATGACCCTGTCTACAAAAACAGAACACCCCAAATCAAGAAAAGATGGAAAGGATGGCCTGAAAGAATCACAAGAGGAAATCCGTTGGGCTTGGATAATTTAGAGGACTAGGTCCACAGGATGGATGTCCAGGGCAAGAAAGAAGATGTTACCTGGACAGTGCTCCAGCCATCTATTTGCCCCAGGCTGCTGAGCACACCCCAGTCCACCAGGGTAAGCTCTTGCAGCTCCCGCTCTCCTAGACCTCTCAGGAGCTGGCCCAGCTGCAAGATCTGCTCAGGACGGAATCCCCGGGGGGCACCCCACAACTAGGAAGAAGACAGGGACATGTGAGTGGGAAAAGCACCGGACTGGGAGTCAAATGCAGGATCTTGAACTTGCTGTGGGACACCAGCCAGATCTCACTCACCTTGTTTTCAGTTTCTCTGATTTAGGGATTACTGAAAGGCTGGAGTCTCAGTAGGAAAGGAGAGCAAACTCTAGTCCATGAACTTTAAACTCTGTATGCACCAGACCCCCTGAGATACCTAAGGTGCAGATGCCAGACCCAAACTCCAGAGACTCTTAGTCAGCCTGGCATAGCCTCAGCAACTGCCTTTTAAGAACCTGCTCCCTGGGCAGTTTTGATGGACATTCAAGTAGCCCCTCAGTCTATCGTACTACTCTTCCTTCAATAGTGATGCCCTCCAACCTTCTGCTTATAATCCAAACGTCCCACTTTCGTTTTCTGCTTCCCCACCTCTTACCCAAGTCTTCATTTCCTTATGTCCCATATCATCTTCTCTATCCCTAACCTGCTTGGCCTTGCCCATGGCTGCCCGCAGTTCCTCAGGACCAAGCCCTGGATCTCCAGCAAAGAGTGACAGACAGTCCTCAAAGTCTGAGAGCTCCATCTCTGCAATCTGTGTGGCAGACCAGGCTGCTGGGAAGGTCCCGCGTATGTCCGCGCAGTTTGGTATAGGCTCTGAAGACAAAAGGCAGAGACAAAGGATTGGTGTAATACTAAATTATGCCTCCAGTGATATTTGCAGATTATTTAACTTCTAGAGGACAAAACAGCGTGGGCAGCATGGGTTAAGGAAAGATGACAGCGAGAATTATGGAGCTCAAAGGGTATTTGAACAAAAGTGACTGAAGATGGCAAGATCATCCTTTGTAAAATGGAGGACAGAGGATATTGCTCAGGTATTTAATGAAATAGCTGAATTAGAACCCAGGCCTCTAGCCTCATGATGCTCCTCCTGTCTAGGGATTTCCCCAACAGAGAGCACTACACTTTGCTAGGCCAGAGAGAACAAGAAAATCTAATTCTGAGGTAAATTGTTGTTTTGTTTTGTTTTGAGACAAGGTCTCATGTAGTCCAGGTTGGCCTTAAATCTGCTATGTAGCTAAGGCTGACCTTGAATTCCTGATCATCCTTCTTCCACTCCTAAGTCTTTGGAACACAGGTGTGTGTTCCACCACACCTGACTTTAAACATTTAATGGGTTATAAACTCCCATTACAACTAGAAGAGACCTTGGATATCACCTTCTAACCCTTGTGCTTTACTGATGACCAAAGCCCAGACAGCAGGAAACCTGCTCAGAGGGCCCAGCACACCTAGAGCCCAGCCTCCCACACCACTGTGGTGTCAGTGATGGAACCCAGGGCCTTGTAAAAGCAGGGCAGTCAAAGCTCGGCCACCCACAGTCACCCGCCCAGGCTTCCAATTGCATTGTATGCCTTGATGCCTTCTTCCCCACACCCTGCTGGAGTATTTGGGGAGCTTCACCTTGGAGACCCTCAGCAGCTGGTTGCACAATTCCAGCTACTAGAGCTGCTTTCTTGTGGGCCAGCTGTGGCCCCCCACACAGGTGCCCCACTCTGCTCTCTTCCCAGCTCTGCTGCTTTTCTAGAAGCCTCTCCAGTGTCTCTGGGCCCAAAGCCTCCTGCAGGAGAGAGTACAGGGAAGGAAAGGCAATCTGGCAGTCAGGACCAGGAGCTCTATTTTCAAGACTCTATCATCTTATGCCTGGAAGCCCAGCACTTGAGATACTGAGGCAGGATTGCCATGAATTTTAAGCCCGCCTGGGCTACAGAATGAATTCAGGCCAACCTGGCTGTCTCAGACAAACAAAACTGAAAACAAAAACTATAAACCAGCCCTGCCTTTGTTTAGCAGTCTCCCCAGACACAGACTGCACTTCCTTTGCCCTCCATGACCTAGCCACCCCTCAGGCTCCTTGTTCCTTCACCTCACCCTGGGGATCAAGGAAATAGCCTCAGTAGACAGAGTGAACACCAGGCGACCAGCCTGCTCTACTTCATCCTGGCCCCACGACTCTGGTTTCCTGTGGGGACAGATGGGACAGCATGGAGTTGAGTGAACTGTGAGGAAAATAAGACATTCTGAGCCTGGGGACTCAGGGTTCCTTTAAACATATGGAAGGGACGTCACTGTAGCTGATGGCCAAGGACCTTGGCCTAGGCATAGGATGTTACCAAAGGGCCATACCCAAGAACAGGCTCCTGCAACAGCAACCTTCCCAGCTCTGTGGCAAATGTTTCTCCTAGGCAGAAGCCCTG
This sequence comes from Phodopus roborovskii, assembly GCF_943737965.1. Taxonomy (NCBI): domain Eukaryota; kingdom Metazoa; phylum Chordata; class Mammalia; order Rodentia; family Cricetidae; genus Phodopus; species Phodopus roborovskii. Next base: position 31,878,942 of record NW_026126416.1, on the reverse strand, counting down.
CAGCTGACTGAGATGGGACAGTAGAATTGGTAAAGGGATCCGTCGTGTACTCTCTATTCCCAGGAATCCAACCAAGGGGCCCAGTGTGTCCAGCACTTCTTCCGAGATTGGAGTCTCCTTTGGAGCCTGGAGAAAGGCATCAAGCCTTGGACAATGCACCTGACCCAGAGTACCAGACTCCTTGATCAAAACACCAAATCCCTTGACCCTCCCTCCCCTCCTGCTTCTAACTCAGCCCTATGAAGCCCATTTCTCTTAATCGCTGCTTTAAATAGTGAGTGAGCTCAGCCAGAAGCAGATAAAAAGACGAGAGGCACTATCCAAAGGGTTTCTTAGACTCCAAGGGACACGAGCATGAAACATGAAGCAGGTTGACTGAAAAAACGAGAGGCAGATCTAGAAGCCAGGGCCGGTAGGTAGGTTAGCAGTCTAGGGCTGGGGCCTAGAAGTGAAAGAACGCTATTTGAGGGGCAAGGATCACCAAGGCCAGAAGCTCTGAGTCTGATGGGGTGGGCTCTTACCAGGTTTTTTAGTGCCCGCTCTGCCAAGGCTGCCTGGTGGGGTGGGGTCAGTGTCAGCAGCTGCTCTGGGGCGCCTTGAACCAACTCTACCACCAACATAATGGAATCACTGGACAACCTGTCCATCAGCTGGGTCCTGTCATTGAAATTTGACAGCGGTGACATTCAAGTGGAACTGAGCTCAGCCGAGAAGGGACCATCACATCCCACCTGATGTGATGGACCCAAAAGCCCCAGATATCAAACACCGTTCAAATCTCTTAGTATTCTTTTACAAGTGAGGAACTCCAGTTTTCTGACTTAGGGTCCAAGGTCTTTTACCTCAGCTGGGTTCTTGGAGTTCTACATTTTCTTAGAGGACCAACATAGTTAAAGAGATTTAAACGGCCTTTAAAAGAAATAAGACAGGAACCAGAAGTGGTACCTATACTCTCTATATAGAAAAGGGTCAAGTGTATGAGAATCGAAGCATACAGGAAATCTTGCAAACATGTATGTAGGGGCACTAGCTGCTTTCAGCATCCACACATCTCCAGGGAGTCTTCAACTCCAGCCTTTCCCTGCTCTCACTTGCAGCTCAGATGGCTTGGAAAATGAGACAAGCAGCACATGGGTAAAGTACTCATAAACCAGAGGCCAGAGAGATGGCTCAGTGGCTTAGAGCACTGGCTGCTCTTCCAGGGGACCAGGGTCTGGTTCCCAGAACCCACATGGCAGGTCACAGCCATTTATAACTCCTGTTCCAGGGAATCCAACACCATCTTCTGGACTATGTGGGTACCAGAATGTACTTGTCGTATCGAAATACATGCAACAAAATTACCATACACATAAAATAAAATAATAAATTATTTAAAATCTAAAAAAAAAAAAACAAAAAAAAAAGTGTGGTGACACATGCCTTTAGTCCTGGCACTTTGGAGCCAGAGGCAAGTGGATCTGGTCTACACAGTGAGTTCTAGGCCAGTGAGAGCTGCACAGTGAGACCCTTTTTAAAAGATACTGATAAACTAGAATCTCTGGGCTGAGGGAATCTCTCACCTAGCCTTCTCTCTCCCAATTCATTGTTGAACCTGCTCTCTCATTCCTTCCATGGGGCCATCCAGCTTAGGTTTGGTGACACAAATGATCTACTTCAGTTGTATTAGATTATACAAAAAATATGATTTTTATCTTGTTAATCCTAGTCTTGCTCCACAGAATCACTCACAAATAGACCTATACACTTCCTAATTGATAGCTTCTTGGGGACTTGGAGGCTTTTTAACACACTTCATCCCCTACCCCCATCCACTCCTCTGAACATACTGAAAACACAGGGCATCAATCAGATTACAATTCTCTAGGACATGATAGACCATTTCCTTCTTCATTGTAGTTACTACACATCCATTAATGTAGCCTAAATTTGCCTGATGGCCATAACACAGTATTGCCAGCCTTAGCTATCCTGTGCCAGGGCCGTTCTTGGGAGCAGACGGATATTTGAAGCCACTTTGAAAGAGTCCTGTTTGGGATGGTAGATGCTGTCAGAAAACTACTAAACAAAGAGTTGCCTCTTCTGGGTATTTCCAAAGAGGGAGCTTCTACTCAAAGGTGAGCAACTTGAGGCCCCCATACCTCCAGGCATGTACTTACGGTAAGTCTAGGAGTAGCTTTGTGTCAAGCTCACTCAGTTCTTGCCCCAGGGTGGTTAGCTCTGGCTCTGGCATTACCATCCTCCGCTGTAGCTCTGCCCAGATACAGGCACGCTGGGAGGTATTGGGTAGGGAAGGCAGGGTCAAGACAGAACTGAGCACGAAGGCTGGGATTCTGAACCCAGGGTCTAAGCCTCCCGCTAATGCCTAAGCCTCCCTCTCACCAGGCTCCCTCGAACACCAGTGGGCAGTTGGTAGAGCATGTGTACCACAGCAATGAAGTCGACCATTGAGCTGATCTGCTGCAGAAATTCACAGGACATTCCTCCTGCCAGGTTGCCCAGAGCCCTGTGGGCATCCAGTGGGAAGATGCTCTTCAGCACATGTAAGAGCCTGCCTGATCCTTAATATCATCACTCTCAACACAAAGACCGATGTTCATTGATAGTCATCTACAGCTTGTGAAATGTTTGTACATAGATAACATCATTGGCTTCCCATAACATCATCACTGTTTAGCAGCAGTAAAATAAAGATCTACAAAGGTCAAGGAATACTCTTAACATCAGTCTACTAGAAGTTGAGACTAGAGCTATGTCTTCAAATTCCAAAGCCCCTGGTTCGTTTACTGTAGTAAACGTTTACTGTAAGTAAAACAATACCTACTTCTTTCTCTAGTGACTTTAAAGTCAGCTTGAATTAATTAGGAACAGCAAATGTCTATTAGGAGTTTTTACTGGGCCAGGTACATGCTTTAATCTCATTCAATCTTCACAGTAACTTTTAAATTTCTCATTACATAAAAGAAAAAAAATCTGATGCTTAGAGTGACTTAGACACTTGATTCTTGGCAACAAGGATATGACATGAGCCCACGTTTTTTGAATCCTATGGCAATAATTGGGATAGTTGTGGCACTGTGGAAGGGAAGGAGGAAAGCAAGGGAAGGGAAGAAAACCAGAATGCTGCTGAGGCTGAAATAATAGCCCATCCCTGTATCCCTGTGTCCCCATCACACAGTGCCAGGCATATAGTGAGCATGTCATATTAACAACAATAAAAATGCCAACTGAAATGAACCAAATGTCCAACCCCAGCCACTCACTGCAGATTCCTGAGGGTCAGGTTGGCAGGCACTTGCATCTTCTTCCAGAGAAATTGTGCCTATAGACAGACAAAGAGGGAACAGCTTCCCAGCAGAGGTGCTGTCCTGAGGCCCTCAGAGGGAAGCATGAGGCCATATTTCTTCATTCTATGATTCCTACCAGCTCCCCTTCCCCAAAGCCCTACCCCCTCAGAGAGAGAGAGAGAGAGAGAGAGAGACAGAGACAGAGACAGAGACAGAGAAGCCAGTGATAGGGGATAAAGTATCAGAGCTATGGAAGTAAAGGAAGTGGAGAAGACAGAGAGGGTGTACTCAGGGCAGAAGAGTTACCTGCTGCTCAGACCAAGGCAGTTGCCGATAACGCCTTCGGTTTGCCAGAAGAGCCGCAGTGTCCTGTTGTAGCAGCTTTAGTGGGAGCAGGGGAAGCAGGCAGTCTGGCCAAGTGGTGGGGAAGGGCTGCTGGCAGTGATGGGTACAGCAGTACAGTGATAGGTGAGAGGATCTGCACTAGCCCTCAGGAAAGAGCAGAAAGTGATCAAAGCCAGGATGGAGTGGACAGCATTTGCCGTTGCAGCAGTGAACACTTAGGTACCCTCATACTGCAGGCTATTGCGGCTGGGTTGCGCTAGTTAGACATCTGAAGAAGAGAGGTCCCCTAGCTTCTCTCAGCCTTAGTCATTTCATGTGAAAGCAGGAGACTGGCCTGGGGGATGTCAGGCCTTCTGGCTTTGACAGTGTAGGATGATAGGAATAGTAATGTTCTGCATTGGAATGTTGCTAATATCTAGGTGGGTACAGAGCTAAACTGAACTTTCAAAGCTATTGTAGGGGAGTGTATGAGGCAACACCAGCCAGATGAAACCACCCAGAGCACGGAGATGTGCTCAGTCTGGACGGCCCACACATACCTGACCAGGAATGCACACAGTTGTGCCGGCACCTGTTGCACCCACATTTTTAACGCCATCTTTTACCTGCACAAGAATTAGTAGTATTTGTGTGTGGGGGGGTATGTGTATGTGTGCATCTCTCTCTCTCTCTCTCTCTCTCTCTCTCTCTCTCTCTCTCTCTCTGGGTATGGGGGGGGTGTCTGGCCACAAGAAAGATTTTCACCCCCTATGTACCACTCATTTTCTACTTATCTCATTCTCCTATTCTCATACCCGAAAGGTCTGCAGCAGTGCAGCAGTCTGGCAAGCTGAAAGCCTTGACAGTTCAGGGCCCAGGCAGGAACAAGCCCCAATCAGAACTCGCTTAGGAATGGCCTGGAGTGTCTGGGGGCTAAGACCTGGCAGCAGAGGGTGCAAAGAGCAGAGTTCCTCCAGGGACAGCTAAGGAACAAGAGACAAGAGGTCTGAAGAGGGGGAATATTGGGGAATATAGCCCTGTACAGGGCAATAGGTAAGAGGGGAACTGAGAGGGAGGAGAGAGCCAATGCAAAAGGCTCTCTAGCAGACACCCAGAACTTGATGCTACTCACATCGTGCCTAGGGAGAAGCCTTCCAAACAACAGAACAGCCTGTAATGGGATGGAACAGGGATCAACAGCTCTCAGTTCCTGTCAGCTAAGTCCCAAACAGGTTCCTGGACCTGCCCTCCAAGGTTTCCAGTTCCCTCTCAGCCACCACGGGGACCAAGGTCTCTGAGGGCCCTTCTTGAGCTTTTACACCTTCAGAATTTACCCGAGGAAAGGAAGAGCTGATGATCTCTCTACATCTGATTCTCACGATTGGGGCTTCAGGGAGTAAGATAAGCCCACCTGGGCAGGCGTGACACTGGCTCCCTGTAGGGCAGGAAGCATGGCTCTAAGCTGGGGCTCTGACAGCTCCTGCAGGAAGCGGAGGCCCAGCTGGGGAAAGAGAGGTGCCCAGACCCGCAGCTCTCGGGGGCTTAAGACAGCTCCTCCAGATGAACGCAACACTCCCAGAAGTTCATATGCCACCTGTAACAAAGGAAGGTTTGGGGCAGAGGAGAAGACGCAGCTGTATCCAAACTCACATCTGGATTTACCAGAACTTGCACTAGTACTTGGAACCAGGGATGAGACCAGAGTAGAACTGGCTCAAGATCACAAAAGGAGTCATTGGGTAAGGCTAGGAAGAGGTACAAAGAGGCAAGAATGAGTAGATACTAGGGACAGAGATGGCAAGCAGTGGGATTGGGAATCCACACTACTGTGCTTAAGCTTGGTTGGAGCAACTGGGTAAGTCACTCATACAGTCTCTGTGAAGCCTGGAGTCTTTCAGATTTGCACCAAGGGGCTCACCCGTCCTTCTGGGCGGAGGGTCCCATTGGCCGCACATTCCAGCAGGCCCTGTTCTACAGGCCCCATGGGATCACTCAAGGGCACCAGACTCTGTAGCTCCTCAGGACTCAGGAAACATGCGAGGGACCCAAGCCTGAAGAGGACACGAAGTTGGCCTTGATGTGGTTACTGATTCTAGTACCCAGGCATGAACTATTTGGTACGTAGAGTAGGCATGTAAACTAAACTTGGAAATGTAAATACCATCTACCAGTTTCTCTCTCAGTGCCCCTAGACTGCCAGGAACATGTCCTCTCTGCCCCTTCCTGTCTAGGATACTATCCCTGCTTCTTTGCCACCTCTGTGCATGATCACAGATTCAACTACAACTCACCTGCGCACCTGCTCTTCACCATCCTCCATGCTCTGGTTTACCAAGCTACGGAGCACATGTCGGGCATGCCCTGGCCCAAGACCTGCCACTGGCCAGCTGTCCTCCAGGGCCTGGATCTGAGATTGGGAAGGAGGGGTGGGGTAATGGTGAGACATGCTCCTGACTCCCATTCCACCTTGAGGAGGATGGGGCAATCAAATAACAACGATCCTCATACCTGGTGAGGGCTGAGCTGTAGAAAGTTCTCCAGGGGGAGATAGGGAAGCAGAGGTAGCACCGCCCACAGCAGCTCCTGGGGCCAATCAGGCACTTCTCCAAACAGCTCAGGGGCCAACAGACGCTTAGCCAGGGCCTCCTTCTGTTCAGGCTTCATTCCTGAGCTGTGATCCCGGATGGCAGCCAGGCTAAGGAGAGTAACAGGTCTTAACATTTTTCTTACATCCTCTCTGATGTGGACAGGAAGGAGTTGCTCCTTGATTTAACAGAGGGAACTGTGGGTGGATAGAAGAAGGAGTGATGCTTACACACTATCATTGGCCAAAAGGGTTGGTGGGAAGCGCATCAGGTCAGGGACAGCCAAGAAAGGGATGAGCGGTGACAAGTCAATGAAGAGCTGGGAGGTGAGGCGTGGGTACCGCTGGAGCAGCAAGGTTGTCAGGCGACCCACGGCCTGCTCCTCGGATGCTGGAACCTGTAAGAACATAAGACACAGAGATGGATGCTGCCTCTGAGGGCATTCAGAATCTTCTGCCACCTCCTCTTAGGGGTTCCTCTTGTCACTCAAGCAATTCCCCAGAATACTAGGGTCTAATTACCTTTGACCACTTTATTCCTTCTATTCTTGTTCCCCTCCCCTCTCTGCTCACCTTCAGCTGAGCCCAGGAGCGATGCATGAGCGTCAGGAAGCCCTGTGCAGCCTCCATCTCGGCTGAGAGCACCAGATGCTGAAGGTCTTCTGGAGGCATGTGAAGGTAGGCCTGGCAACAGCAGGCAATGGTGGGTAAGACCTCAGTGGCCAGGGATCTCAAGCCGCGGCTGTCACTAAGCCCTCCATGTGCCCTTCCACCTACTACCTGCACTAGGATCTTCAGGGCCCAGACACTCTTCTCCCTCTGGAGTAGATCCCACAGTACAGGCTGGTGGGGAAAAAAATACAGGAAGAAAGCTAAGTCTTTGATCCTCCTAAAGCTTCCCCAGGGACTTTAGCACAACTTGCAGGGATGCTTGCATGTTCTTCTTCTGAAGTTAGTACGTGCGTGTGTCTCTTTAGATGCACATCCTAACTTCTCTTGTACAGTCTCCTAGGCCAGGCTTATAGTTGGCTCCACAAAGATCTGTAGGCTTGAACCAAACTACAATCTCTATCTAATTCCATTTCACTCAGCCTAGGGCTTGAAAAAGTGACCCTAACGTGAACTAACAAAAGCTCACAAAGTCCCTTTACATAACAGATATTCATTCGACAACTTGATGATGAAATTTAACACACTGTAAGCTCCTTTGTCATACAGAAAAGACTCCACAATAAGAAAACATCACTTGCCTAAGACCACAATAATGTATGTGCTACATGAACCTGAACAGAGTCTTCTGATTTGTTGCCCCTTAAAGCTTTCCTTTTCATTCTGACTTTGCAACCCACAATTCTTTCTCACTTGTTACAGAGAAAATTAAAATCCTTTCCTTCCTGCAGCAGAACATGGGAGAGTCACAGAGTTTGACAGAATAATGAGATGAAGTTTATTGCATGTTTATGAATCATGCACTAGGCTAAGTCCACAGCATGTAGCATTCCACCCTAAAAGTTAATAACTTGTTACGCTCAGTTTATAGATGAGAAGGCAGAATAATCTGCCTGAGGTTGGCAGCCCAAACCTGCCTGGCTGCTCTACAGCTGTGTGCTTAAATCCCTCTAGGCACGGCACTACCCCTCTGGTCTATATTACAGGAATTTCCTGGAATCCCCTCCTTGCTCCAGAGCTTTTACAGAGGCATCTCACTCACACTGAAGCAGGATAGAAGCTCCACCTTGCTCATAGAGCTGAGACTGACAGAGGACTCCAGGCCCGGTGGGGTTGGCTCTTCTCGTCGCAGGTACTCCCCGACAGTCCTCAGAACACTTCTCCGGCCTTCTGGGCGGAAGGTATCCCAGAAGGAACAGTTGTCTGGGAGACTAGAGAGCAGCAGAGCTTGACCCAACATCCCCTGAGTCTCAGCACCCCCAGCCCCAGGACCCAAAAGGAAGGTCAGGAGGCGCAGGAGATAATGCAGGCGTGTGGGGTGGGCAAGGGCTGGCACAGAGGACTGACAGCGTGGCAGCTGGGATAACATGCCAAGCAGAAAGGGACCAGGAGCCAGGCAGAGTGGGGATGGTCCCAGAGGTGGCAGAGAAGGCAGCAAAGGGCCTAGCATGCCTTCTAAAAAGCAAGTGTCATTGCCCCCACGACTTATTCTGCACTGGCCTGCTAGCCAAGCCCAGAAGGGAACCAAGGCCTCATACATGGTGTCATTGGCACAGACCATGAGCAGGAAGCTGCCCCCATCTGGGCAGCGTTCTCCACAGGGTCCAACGTGGCAAGGTGGGAAGTCAGTGGGATCCAAAGTGGGGCCCTGGCACACGTGCTGAACCCAAGCCTGGTTTCGGGGGGGCACAGCCTGCAGACTCTCCTCCACACACAACCGCTCAGCCCACAGGGTGTCGTTCTCCAGGAAGCAACCCCAGAATATGTCTGGGGTAAGGGGCACAGGGACCAAGCCTCTCGGGCAGCTGGTGGGGGGTGGGAGCAGACCGGCACAGAGTTGCTTTACCAAGCGACGATTGGGGCCAGACAGGGCAGAAAATGAGAGGTTGCCACAGATCATATCCAGAAATTGATCAGGAAACTGATCATGGCAGGCTTGGAGCCAACCTTTGGCACGTGGTGCCCATGAGACTGCATACCATACCGCTGTCTGGCAGATGACGGCAGTGCTAGGAGGGGGCTGTGGGGTGGTAGGAGGGGGCTGTGGGGTAGTAGGAGGGGGCTGTGGGGTGGTAGGAGGGGGCTGTGGGGTGGTAGGAGGGGGCTGTGGGGTGGTAGGAGGGGGCTGTGGGGTGGCAGGCTTGATGTGCTGGCAGAGCAAGTAGATAGAGAAGTTGGAAATGCTGTAGGGTGGTTCTGGGCCTGCATGGTTCTCGCAGAGGGCCTCCACAGAGATGGCGCGCTGCTGTCGAGGGCTGATGTGAGCTGCAGGCTGGGAAGCCCTGGGCAGAGGCACACCTGTGCTCAGGCAGTGCAGGAGGGCAGGGGGTGGAGGTGGCAATCCAGATAGAAAGCCCAGCGCTTGGGTGTCCCAGGAAAGGTTGTTTCTCATGCCCCTGGGTGCACAGGGAAGAGCAAGCAGGCTGTGATCAGCCCACATTTCCTCCAGTTGAGCCCTGCAGCAGAGTGGCAAGCGTAGGCTTTCCCTAAAGGAAGCTCCCTGAGAAGATAGGCATTACTGGCCTGGATACGAGGATGGAGGAAAGAACACACGTTTACGCTGCCAAGGCACACTCCTGCCCTGTCCTACCCTTTTCATGCCCTTTTCCCCTTCTTCACCTGGTTTAGGCAGCTTACACACAGCCCTTGTTTGACTTCATGTCAGGAAATGATCCTGACAACTGAATATGTCTAACTGTGCTCTGGCACTGTTGTCCTGAAATACAGGAATCCAGGGGTCTGTGCCCCCACCCAGCCCAATCTTTACAAGCTAACATGTATACGCACTACATGCCACACTATTCTAAGTGGTTTATACTTTACCAACTCTCTCTCTCTTTCTCGCTCTAGTTTTGGTTTTTTGAGACAGGGTTTCTCTTTGTAGCTTTGGAGCCTGTCCTGGAACTCCCTCTGTAGACCAGGCTGGCCTTGAACTTAGAGATCTGGGATTAAAAGTGTGCACTACCATGCCCAGCTTTTTTTTTTTTTTTTTATTCCTCACAACAACTCTGCAGGTGCAGGGTGACATGGCAACGAAGAAGGGTTGAAAACCAACCCAGGCGTTCACACTCCAAGACCACTAACCCACACTCCTCCTGCTGATCCCGTCTGAGTTCTGGGGCCTAAGGCCTTCAGTGTTCCACCTACAGATTGCTCAGCCCCAACTTCCCAGAACTGGAGGTCTGTTACTTACCATAAGAGCAGCTGTTGAAGGTTCCCTAGGAGGGAAAGAGCAAGGAAGAAAACAGCCGGAATTGCAGCTTCTTTCCCTGCTGCATGCCAGCCCTCACCATGGCAGCACTCACCTCCCTGGCACTTCCCCTGGGCATCAGGCTCTGGCTGGCCCATAATAGAAAAGACCTCATCTTGCAGAGAGTGAGTGACACGGAGCAGCCCCTCCTGGAAGGCAGCATAGAGGGGGGCCCCCACTGTGCGTAGCAGACCACCCCAAAGAGCCTCCTCAGAGCCCAGATCTCCTGTTGGGGTAAGCAAGCCCAACAGACCCTGTAAAAAGTGAGGCACTGGCTCTCTCCCATCAAGACCTGTGGCATTGGTTGGGTCCACACTAGGCTGCAATTGCACCAGGGCCTGCCAGCGTGTACCCTCTAATAACAACATCAGAGAAGGCAGCCAATCAGCAGCCAGAACACAGTCAGAGGGCCCATCACGGGTGCACGGGGGCCTCGTAGGAGCAGGAGGGCCTCCAGGAACCAAAGCTCCCAACAGCACCTCTACAAGTCCACCCAGGACACCTGCCTGGTGCACCAAAAAGTCCCGGGGAGTCTGCTCCTGTCCCAGGAGTGCCAGCACATCTCCCAGAAGCCCTAGCATTGGCTCCCAGTCTGGGCTACCTCTCAGTGTCAGGAGGAAATCATGGAGTCGAAGCGCAGGGGGCGGGAGAGGTGGGGGCTCTCCCACTGGTCCCTCCCCCATCCTCCCAAGCTCAAAAGAAGAAGAAATGTTGGCCAGGAATGCAGAAAATCGTGACTGGCTGAGGGAATGCTGAGGAGCTTGGTCCAGCGTGGAGATGAATGACTTCAGAAGGGAGAGACCAAAATCCGAAGACTGGGGCCCAGTGGGCACCAACTTCACTATAATAAGAGAGGAGAAATCACTAAAGGAGAAATGCCCAAAGCCCAAAGTAGCTTTCCCCTCTCTGCACTTCTCAAGATAAAGGGATTTGAGCCCTGGCATTAGGCTACAGCAGTGTTTCTCAACCTGTGGGTCACGACCCCTTTGGGGTAAAATGACCCTTTCACAGGTCACAGGGGTCACCTAAGACCATCAGAAAACACAGATATTTACATTATGACTTATAACAGTAGCAAAATAACACAATGAAAATAATTTAATCGTTGGGATCACCACAATGTGAGGAACTGTATTCAAGGGTGGCCAGGTTAGTAAGGTTGAGAACCACTGCTCTGTGGTAAGTCTTGGCTTGCTCTCTGGACCCTTAGTGCCACCTATAGCAACAATCTCTGCCTTCTTCCTCGTCCCTCTAGCTTTTATCTAACTGGCTAACTGCCACACTATTAAGTATAGACTTTTTGAGGCAAGGATTCTCTATGTATTGCAGACTGGACTCAGTTCTCAATCCTTTGCCTCAGGGTGCTGGGCTAACAGGCACAAGCTACCATACTTATCTAACTTGCACACTCCTGTCTTATTAAAGGGAAGATGGTGCCAATGAGATGAATCAGTAGGTAAAAAGCAAGCCTGAGTTCAAACCTCAGAACCTACCTGGTACAAGGAGAGACCCAAACCCTGTAGTTGTCCTTACCTCCACCAGTGTACCATAGTGGTGTGTGTGTGTGTGTGTGTGTGTGTGTGTGTGTGTGTGTGTGTGTGTATGAATGCATGTGTGTTTACAGAGTTTTAAAAAGGGAATAATCTCTCTCTCTCTCTCACACACGCATGCTCACACACACGCATGGTTTTAAAAGATGGGAAAGGTATTCTCCTCCCCCCCCCCAGCCTACTCCATGTTCTCACCTTTGTGTGAGAGCAGCAGGGGCAGCAGCAGCAGGGGCCAGCAGCTCAGAGCCATGTTTCCAGCTGCACACTAGTCCTAGAGGTAAGTGCTGGCTGTTGTCACCTTGAAGGAATAGCCAGGTGAGGACAGGGCAGTGTGGGCAGCCTGGGGCTCCTCTGACACTGTAGCATGGTCTCTGGGGAAACAATATCTGTAACCTGACATCAAGTTTGTCACCGGAGCCACTGAATACCTGATCCCTTGGCTTTGGGAGAAGGGTGTACTTCTGTTAGAAGGACCAATGACAGGGGAATTGCAGGGCCCTCAGAGTATTAGCCAAGAGACAGCATGAGTTAGGAACCAGAGAGAAATATGCATATATAGGAACAGGAGAAAAATGTAATCTGGGGGTCTGCAGAAAAATGCCAACAAAGAGGATACCAAAGGAATTTGAGAGGCAAAGAAGATTTGAGGAATTTGAGAAAGGAACTGGGTAGCCAGTGATGCCCAAAGAAAAGATATTAGTTAAGATAGATCTGTTTCAAGTGTGGAATGTTCAGGAAGGAGAGCTATTACTTTAAATTCACTATCTAGAATCCCACAATATTGGTGCTGATGAGATGGCTCAGCAATTAATGGTGTATACTGCTTTTGCAGAGGGCCTGACTTTGATTCCCAGCACCCATATTAGGTGGCTTACAACTGCTAATAATGCTAGGCCAGGGGAATTTGATGTCTCTGGCCTCTGGGGACAGCTATACTCATGTGCCCATACCTACAGGGAGACAACACACACATACACACTTAAAAACAAATCCTTAGAATCCTGCAATATTACGAGGTAGGTAGGACTTCACAAACCACATAAGTAATTAATATGTAAGGACATAGACCCAGAGACCTTGCTGATTAGACCATTCAAGTATTGCAGTTTCTCTTTCTCAGATTAAACTGTCTACACATGGCATCCTGTTCATGGATTAGAAAGACTTCGTTTGAAATAAGCTGGTCTGGCCAGGGTCTGATCACTTTTTCTTGTATAAAATTCCTGTGTTGCAGGGCTAGAAAGATGGCTCAGCAGTTCAGAGCATTCATTACTCTTCCAGAAGACCCAAGTTTGATTCCCAGCACTCATATAGCAGCTCACACCATCTCTGATTTTAGTTCCAGGGGATCTGGTCCCTTCTGAGAGCACCAGATATGTATATGGTGCATAGACATACATGCAGGCAAAACACACATACACATTATTGTTGTTACTTGGTTTTTTGAGACAGGGTTTTTCTGTTTAAAAACCCTGCCTATTCTGAAACTCACTTTGTAGACTAGGCTGCCCTTGAACTCAGAGATCTGGCTGCTTCTGCTTCCTGAGTGCTGTAATCAGAGAGGCATGCCACTACTCTTGGCCATACACTTTTTTAAAAAAAAAAATTTAAACAAAGCAAAATTAGGCTAAGATGTTATGATGTACATCCTTAATCCTAGCACTCAAAAGGCAGAGGCAGGTGGATCTCTGAGTTGGAGGCCAGCCTAGAGTGAGTTCTAGGACAGTCAGGGCTACTCATAGAAACCCTGTCTCAAAAAATAACCAACTCCAAAAGAATGTGTTGGGCTAGCATGGTGGTTTAAATGTAATTGACTCTCATAACCTCACAGGGAGTGGGTATGGCCTTGTTGGAGAAAGTGTGTTACTGTGGAGGAAGGCCTTGTGGTTTCCTATGCTCAGGATACTACCAGTGTCTCAGTCAACTTCCTGTTGACTGCAAGATATAGGACTCTCACTTACCAGATGCCACCATGCTCCCGGTCATGATGACAATGGACTGAACCTCTGAAACTGTAAGCCAGCCCAAATGACATGTTTTCATTTATAAGAGTTGCTGTGGTCATGGTGTTTCTTCATAGCAATAGAAGCCTTAACTAAGACAGCTGGGAATGTTGGCATTCCTTTAATCTCAGTGTTCAGGAGGCAGAGGCAGGATGATCTCTGTGAGTTTGAGTCCAGCCTGGTCTACATAGCAAGTTCTAGGACAGCCAGGGTTACATAGTGTGACCATCTCAAAAAACAAACACAAATATAAACATGCCCTATACTGTCCTTTATTTTTAAAATTTTAATAATTCACTTAATCATTTAACTTTATTTCATGTGCATTGGTGTGAAGGTACCAGATCCCCTGGAACTGGAGTTACAGACAGTTGTGAACTGCCATGTGGGTGCTGGGAATTAAACTTGGTCCTCTGGAAAAGCAGTCAGTGTTCTTAACTGCTGAACCATCTCTCCAGCCCCTGCATGCCCTGTATTGTAACCATAGCTGGGTTCTCCGCCTAGAAACTTTGGTGTAGGTTCTTACAAGATGATATGGAAACTTTGTGAACACAATTTATTTTTAGAAGTTGAGGATCAAGTAGCTATAGATCTTGGCAATAGCATAGAGGGGACTTGAAATTTCCCAGGATGGTAGTGCAGACCCTGGTCAAACATTACAGTAGATAATACTTACCAACTGCAGTTTCTTGGCAATGGGAACTGAGATACCCCTGTCTCTGGGAGCAAGGATAAGGTTTCCCTAGCTTCATTTCTGGGTTGCTACTTATACCTCAGCAAGAAAGAGCTGCTAGTTTTCTGTTTTGTTTTGTTTTTTGTTTTTCTCCATTTGGCACAAATGTAAATACACCTGGGAGGAAGGGATCTTAACTGAGGACTTGCCTCCATCACATTGCCCAGTGTGCGTATCTGTGGGGCATCTTTTTGACTATATGGGAGGGTCCAGCCCATTGTGGGTGGTGCTACTCCTGGGTGGTGGTCCAGGATAGTTTCTTATAAGCAATCTGAGCAAGCCATGGGGGAGCCAGTTAGCAAGGGGCATTCCCCTCTGTCTCTGTTTCTGTTCCTTCCACCAGGTCCTGCATTGAGTTCCTGCCCTGACTTCCTCTCAGTAAGGACTGGAAGCTGTAAGATGAAATAAACCATTTTCCCTCAAGTTCATTTTGGTCAGTGTTTTATGATAAACAGAAAATAAAATTAGGGCACCAGCATTGAACAGTAGTACCCTGTCACCTTGGTAAGAAAGGGTTGCTGATCTTGCTCCCTTAGTGACCTCTTCACACAGAGAAAATGGAGACTTTGGCCAAGGAGAAGGCCCTTTAGATGGTAAACTATTTCTCTGAAACATAAAACACCTGGGATTGTATAATTGTGGTAGAACCCAACAGCCACAAATGTCTTGAACCAGGTCTGCCTGCCTGTGTGAGTCAGCTTCTGCGCCATCATGATCCTCAAAGCTTCACATCTGGAAAACTCCCACAGGAAAGTTAATCATCTCAGACACCTTGCTAGAAGGAAAAAGACAAATCTTCTCCAGGAATCTGAAGCCAATTCTTCCTATAAATGACAGCTTAGTTAGAGAATCACTCCTTGTCTTCTGTTCTGCCGTTGTGAGCTCCAGAGATTGGAGCCAGCCCTGACCTCAACACCGTTTCTAGGCTACTGAACCTCAGCAGACACCTGGCATCCGTGACTGAACCCCTGGGGCCATCAGGCCTTTCTGCTCTCTAGTGTAATCTGCTCTTTGGTGTTTTACCAGACAAGCGGCTCCATCTTTCTTTTATATGTTCCTATGGGTCTTTACTTGACTTGAATTCTAAACAGCAATTTATAGTGAGGCTTTCAAACTTTTTCTGTTTTCTTTCCCAAACCCACAGGCTGGCAAGATGATTCAGTGGGTAAAATGTCTGCTGCCAAGACTAAAGACCTGAGTTCAATCCCCAGAATCTAACATGATGGGAAGAGAGAACTAACTTCCACTAGTGTCTTCGACCTCTCCTCATGCACACACACACACACACACACACACACACACACACACACACACACACACACACACACACACCAAAATAAAAAAGGGGGCTTTGTTCTTTTGTTCTAAGTCCCACAATTACGCACAAGACTGAACCTCTCAACACTCTGTCATGGAAAAGGGAGGATTCTTCCCCTCACTGAAAATGTATATACAGTTAATGGTTAATGAGGGAAGAAGAGCTATTTTCTACCTTGCATAAGGCCCTGTAAACAAACCTTTACCTATGATCCGATAAATGACACTGATGAAACTCAGCAACCACAAAATGTAACAACAGCCAGGTGGTGGCAGCAGCAGTGGCAGCACACACCTTTAATCCCAGCGCTTGGGAGGCAGAGGCAGGCAGATCTCTGTGAGTTCGAGGCCAGCCTGGTATACAAAGCGAGTTCCAGGGAAGGCTCCAAAGCTACACAGAAAAACCCTGTCTCAAAGATCCAAACCAAAGCAACAACAAAAAATGTAAAAACAACCACAAAATACATGAAGTAGGGGAACTATTTGGAAAAAAGAATGAGATAAATAGGTGTGTGTGTGTGTGTGTGTGTGTGTGTGTGTGTATCAGTGATAGTAACAGAAGGTATAACTGAAATACATTATGTCATAATGACACCCATTAATCACATATAATTGGCATGCTAATAAAAACAATTTATATATAAAACTTATAGACCAGGAAATTGAGGCCCAAAGAAATGAAATGAGCTAGCTCATGCCACCAAGGAGTTGTGCTCCTCTGCCCACCAAGGGTTCATCACCCAGTCTGAAGAGCAGAAAACAGCCAGAAGATGATTTGTGCTGCCCAACACAGCTGCTGGGTTCAACCCATCCTGCCTCCCAGATTTCTACCTTAGACGCTGCAACAAATTATAATAAATTCTCCTCTTTTTCTGTGTACAAGATAGCAAACATTATGGTGGTTTTTGCATATTTACTAGGTCTGTGTCCTGGGGAGTTTTAACCTGTGTCTATAACTACTCTTAAGATGAGTACTCTGCCAGGCACAGCTGTGTATGTCTGTAATCCCAGACTCAGAGGCTGAAGCAGGGCCTGAAGCAGTGTCTTGATTGAAAGACCTTTACAACAAATAGTCACCTCATGGTATTCCAGAATCCCCAAGGATTCCAAAATTTGTTTATGCTAAAGATCCTAATATACATATCATCCTGTATACTTTAAATCATGTCTAGATTATCTATAATACCCAAAGCAAAAGTAAATATTACAGTTTTTAGATTATCTGTTGTGGAATAATTACTCAAAAAAGTAAATATATGTTCAGTACAGATAGAATTAAAAGACTGTGGGAGGGGCTGGAAAGATAGCTTAGTGGTTAAGATAATACTTTGTCCTTCCAGAGGCCCTAAGTTTGCTCTGGAGAACCTGACACAACCATCTTCTGGCCCCTGAATGCATCCAGATATGTATGTATGTATATATAAACAATTTTAAAACTTTTTCATGGCTGAACATGTAGATATGAAATTCATGGATACAATGAGTTGGCTGTATAGAGTATGCAGTCAGAGATGGGAATGAAGCCTCATATACTGTGTGATAAGACTTGTCCTAGGGAGATGTGATACCCACATCTATTCACCCCCGACTGGTAACCCACAAAAGACCAAAGTACAGATACTGTAGGGTAAAAGGTCCAAGCCCACTTTCAGGTGAAAAAATTTAGCAAAATTCACAAATCCTTGAGCACTAAACCCCACCAATCCCTGGGCTCAGGACTTGAACTCTCACCAATCCTCACCCTGGAAATCAAGCTTCCCCATCCCCAAATCCTATGTGTGCCTGTCCCCCGCTCAGTACCCTCATGGTTCTCATCTGAGTGACTCTCTTGTGTTTCTCCCAATCAATCATGTGTGAGGTTTATTGTTTGGTGTGACTTTGTGGTATTCCTTGGCTCCCAGGTGTCAGGATACCTTTCCCTTCAGAGCTGTAACACCTGCATCAGGAATCCCTCTACCCCCACCACAGAGCTGTAAACACTTCCATTGGAGACATTTCCCCCTCAGAGCTATGACACCTCCATTGGGAAAGTCTTTCCCCTCAGAGTTGTAACATTTACAGATACCATCAAAGTCCTACTTGATGAACCAATGAGTTTTATTGGAGTTGCTTACAGGAGTATGGATGAGGGGTTACTTACAGGAGCAGAAATGACTCAGAGAGTTGCATCACCACAGCCTACCTCAGCATGGGTGACAGCTCACAAAGCTTGGAACCTGGAGCATACTGCACAGCCTGCAGGCAGCCTAACAGGCTAAAGAGTATACTTTCATGTGCCTCAGTTGGTGTAAACATCTTCCAGATAGCTGGTCTGATCTGAGGGTCTTCTTTCAGCTCAGCTTCCTGAATCTGGATGGTACTCTCATCTTTTATTGCTTACTCTGGGAAGGAGGGGCCTGGTGAATCTGGTCAGTTTAAGGGACTTCTTGAAGCTATGTTGAGCTGTTTGCCTTCCTGCTTAAGAAACTTCCTGCAGGATGGCATGTTTTAGACCATGGAGAAAACTGCTACACAACATCACCTAACTAATCGATATCAGAGTAATCAGGCAATCAGACTGAGGCACTGCTTGGCAGCCCACATGATGTAGTAAACATTTGGTAAGTAATCCTTCTGCTGAGGATTCAGGCTGAGCTAAGGGTTGGAGAAGTGTATAAGGCTGGGTGTGTTGATTACCACTGACAGGTTAGCAAGATCCACCAACAACAAGACAAATCTCAACCTACAAGTAATCAAAAATAAAAAACAGAACAAGAAAACTAAAATTAAGGTTCAGAGCAAAACCAGGATCATGTGTCCTGCTAAAATGAAATTAATAAGCCTGGGGGAGGGCTGAAATATTGTGATGTGGTTGGGATGGATAGTCAAAGGAGTTGAGAACTCTGAAACCTCACTGGACAAAACCTCCTACAAGGTGACCTCTGTCTGACAAGACCTAATGCCAACTTTTGTTAAGCTGCAATTGTTTCTTTCCCTCTTGCTTTGTCTTTTGTAACCAAATGATTTATCACTTAATGGATAACCAAGCATTCCTCACATTTTCCAGATCCTTTGTAGTCAGAAGAGCTCAGGTGATTCATTCTGTCCAGTGGATTGTGCCTACCCAATTAGTGTAAGAGTTAGTCAATGCCTTAACAAATTCTACCCTGCTGAGGCAAACAGAAACTGTGTCAGGAGACCAGAGCAACCTGAGGCTCAAAATTACCCCACAGCCTTTATGGTTGATCCTCATTAAGTGCAAGTCCTGCATTATTGTTACATTCACCTAGTCCTCTATTTTTTTAACTTAAAAAAAAATTACATTTTCATTGATTTTTGTGGGAGTTGGGCCCTTGGGCCATGGTGCACAAGTGGAGATTAGAAGGTGGCTTTTGGGAGTCAGTCTCCTTCTATCATGTGGGTCTCTGGGATCAAAATCAAGTTATTGGATTTAGCAGCAGGTATGTTTACCATTAAGCCATCTATCTCACTGGTCCCATTATTGTAGCACCCGCGCTACAATCTGTTTCATGAATCGGGCGAAGGCCTAGAGATTGAAATAAAGACAAGACAGCGGGTCATTTGTTTAATGGCAAAGTCAGAACGCTGAATGTTGAATGTTGTTTATTTAGGGGCAAGAACGGGCTTAAATACCGACTTATAGCACAGTGGAAAATTACAGGAATTTTTGGCTTAGCTCCTCCCTGTATTGTCATGAGGTATGCTTGTCACAGGGTGTGTGTCACGAGGTGTGTTGTCACAAGATGTGTTGTCACGAGGTGTGGTATCAAAACGGGAAGAGAACCAACAACAGCCTTGGGGCAAGGGGTTCCCGCCAACAGCTTTAGGCTAGCTCAAGGTGCCTTGGGGTCATTATATTTATTTGAACCCTGTGATGGTTAATTTGGTTGTTAACTTAACAGGTTCACTGATGACACAAGTCTGGGCACGTTATGATGTGGGGTCATCTAGATCAGATAACTGAGTAGGGGGAGACTCAGTGCAAACGTGGGTGGTACTCTTTCATGGACTAGGTTCCTGGATGTATAAAAAGGAGACAGCAAACTGAGCCTCAGGACACATTATTCTCTGCTTCCTGGATCACAGCAATCACAAAGGTAATACAAACTCTCAAATCCACGGTCAGCACTTTTGTGGACTGAGTCTCTCCCTTTTCCTTCATGTTGTGTAACATTGGCTTCAATGTCAAGTTGCCACACATTAGGATGACCTGAGTAAGCAGTTATACACGAGGAATTGACCTGATGGCCTTAAGTGATATGGGAAGGGGCACCCAGATCAAAAAGGGCATGGTGGTAGGAAGGCCACCGGCCTCCTGCTCACTTGGCCTTCACTCTTACGGCTGAGCTGACTTACCCTGTCTCTGCTGCCACCCATTCCCTTGCCCATATCAAACACATTTCAAGCTTCCAGTGTTGGCTGAGGACCAGCAGCACCCCAGGACTCCCCAGGTTTTCAGCGCCACACTGGGAGGGCTTAGGTGCCTAGCCTTGTGGACTAAGCTACTCCTGGTTCTGGGCCTCTCCAGTGAGACACCCACTGTGGGACTACTGAAACTTCTGGCCGTCCAGCCTCAGGGATCAAGCAACTGCCAAATGCTCAGCCTCTCAGGTGTGAGTCAGTGTCATATTTCAACATAAGCTGATTTAATAAATCTTTACACATATATGTACATACATTTTATATACCCATCCTTGAATTTTGATATTATACCTGTGAATTCTATGCCCCTTCCCATCACTTTTTAGCTTCATGACCATAAATATCTATAATTCACTTACCGATGAAGTATCTATAAAGCAGAGATAAGCCAGGCATAGTGGATTAGACATGTAATCCCAGTACTTAGGAGGTGAAGGCAGAAGGATCAAGAGTTCAAAGGCGCCAGGTGGTGATGTCACACACCTTTGATCCCAATGCTCAGGAGGCAGAGAATCTGATGCTCTCTTCTGACCCCAAGGGACACAAAACACATACATGGAAAAACACTCTAAACATAAGTAAATACAATTTTTAAAACTCCGTTATGGTTTTGAACTTGCTATTTCCACCTGGAAGAAGTCTTAAAATGATTGCCTTTGCTGGGTATGGTAGTGCACACCTTGTACCCCAGCATTCCAGAGTCAAAGGCAGGCAGATCTCTGTAAATTCCAGTCTAGCTAGGACTAAATTGTAATACTCTGCCCCTCACAAACAAACAAACAAACAAACCCAACTTATCTAAGGGCCATTTTTTACATTTTTTTTCTTTCCTTTAGACAGGTTCTCATGTATTTTAGCTGGCGTTGAACTTGACTTGTAGCCGAAGATAGAACTGACTTTCTGATTATTCTGCTCCAACTTCTGAGTGCTAGGACTATAGGTGTGTTTTACCATACAGGTTTTATATGGTGGTGGGGATCAAACCCAGTCTTTCCATGCTAGGCAAACACACTACCAATTGAACTATCCCCAAACTAAGAAAATATTTTACTTATTTATTTATATGTTTTGAGATGGGTTTTCTTTGTAGAAAACACATTTCTAAATAAATTGCTATCAAGGGACTAGAGAGATGGCTCAGCAGTTTAGAGCTCTTATGGCTCTTGTAGATGTCCCAAAATGAGTTCCCAGCACACACAGGAGACTCACAATCACTGTAACTCCAGTTCCAAGGATCCAACAACTCCTTGCTTCTGCACACACACGTCTCTGTATGCACACATGAACACATGAACTTATGCAGGCACACATCCAAACTCATATACACACAATCTCTTCTAAATAGGAATTCCAGTTACTAATTGTACAAGTAATAAACCATGACTGGCAGTCCTAGCTCTCAGATAGGGGTACCTCTGAGTTTAAAGTCAACCTGGTCAACATAGCAAATTCCATGTCAGCCATGGCTACATAGTGAGACCCTATCTCAAGACCTAGCTGGGTAGTGGTGGCTCACGCCTTTAATGGAAGCACTTGGAAGGCAACAGGATCTCTGTGAGTTTGAGGCCAGCCTGGTCTACTAAGTTCCAGGACAGTAAGAGCTACAAAGAGAAACCCTGTCTCAAAAAAAAAAAAAAAAAAAAAAAAAAAAAAAAAAACCCTTACTCAAACTGAGTATTTTGTTAGAATGATAGATAACAAAAGACAAGCAAAGAAGATCTCCTTAGTCCATACAAGTTCCCCAGTAACCCAAGCAGGAGAATTAAAATTCAGTGATCTCTGCCTAGCTCTCTCTAAAGAACAATAAAACACCAGAAATACAGGTAAGAGCTGGCTGCACCAGTGCCTGGCACAGCCTTTAGCTCTCAGTCCCCTGCCC
Organism: Phodopus roborovskii; assembly: GCF_943737965.1. Classification (NCBI taxonomy): domain Eukaryota; kingdom Metazoa; phylum Chordata; class Mammalia; order Rodentia; family Cricetidae; genus Phodopus; species Phodopus roborovskii. The sequence goes on along the minus strand of NW_026126416.1, from coordinate 31,856,924 downwards.
CTACCTCCAAAGTGCGGGATTACAAGGATGCACCGCCATTTCCAACTGTGTTCTTGATTTCAGGAACTCCTCATGGTAAGGTGGCTCAGCTGTGACTTCTAATAACCTGAGTTCAAGTCCCACCCCCACTCATGCTTTATGGCATTCACATACAAAGTAAACTAACAAACCTAATAAAAGAGAAAACCTTTGTACGCATCATTTGGACATATAAAATGTTTTAAAGTGTACACTTCAGCAGATGGACCTCAAGTATACAATTCAGTGTTTTATCTTATTTTTGGTATGTGTTTTATTTGGGGGGATGGGTAGAAGTGCTGTACGCATGAGTGTTCATATACCCACACATGTATGTGTGAGGCCAGAAGCCAGCATCAGATGCTTTCTTCTATCACTCTCCAGCTTTCTTTTTTCTTCTTTTCCCTTTCTTTCTTTTTTGTTTTGTTTTTGTTTGTTTGTTTGTTTGTTTGTTTCTGGTGAGACGGGCACTCTAATTGAACCTGGACCTCATTTTGGCTAGAGTGGCTGGCAGTGAGCCCTGGAATTTACCTGTCTCTGCTTCCCAGAGCTAAGGTAGTAGACATGCTGCCATGCCTGGATTCTGTGTGGGTGCCAGGACCTGAACTTACATCATTAAGCACTTTATCAACCAAGCCATCTCCCCAGCCTGCTTGTTTCTGGGACAAGCCTAACTATCATAGAGCTCATGTCAACCTGGGCTACATAGTAAGTTCTAGTCCAGCATGGACTACGGAGTGAAACTGTCTCAAAGAAAAAGATGTTTTCGCTGGGCAGTGGTAGGTAGTGGCACACGCCTTTAGTCCCAGCACTCTGGAGACAGAGGCAGGTAGATCTCTGTGAGTTTGAGTTCAGCCTGGTCTACAAGAGCTAGTTCCAGGACAGGCTCCAAAGCCACAGAGAAACCCTGTCTTGAAACACACACACACACACACACACACACACACACACACACACACGCACATGGAAGTTTTCAATTAAAAAAACTAAAATGGGAGGTTATTTTACATATCTGATTACTTTGTATGGCAACACACACACATATTCCAAATGTAGAGTACATTGTTTAGCATAATGTATGTATACACACACACACACACACACACACACATATATATATATATATATATGATAAAAATGTTTAGGGCTGGAGAGATGGCTCAGAGGTTAAGAGTACTGACTGCTCTTCCAGAGGTCCTGAGTTTAATTCCCAGCAACCACATGGTGGCTCACAGCCATCTACAATGAGATCTGGTGCCCTCTTCTGGCCTGTAGGCATACATACAGTCAGAACTCTGTATACATAATAAATAAATCTTAAAAAACATGTTTATACATATCAAGCACTCAACAGGTAATAGAATTTTTAAAAATGTTTATTGATTTTGATGTGCATGTGTTTTACCTGCATCTATGTCTGTGCACCACATGCATTCTCTGCCTGAAAAGAGCAGAAAAGAGCATCAGATCCCTGGACCAGGAGTTACAGGCAGTTGTGAGCCACCGTGGGGATGCTGGGAACTGAACCCTCCCAGGTCCTTTATAAGAGCAGCAAGTACTCTTTACCACTGAGCCATCTTCTCAGCCAAGACTGATAAAATTTTTAATAATAAGCATTTCCAAAGAAATAAATCACATACTGGGCATGTAACCCTATTACCCCGAGGCTGAAGCAGGAGTTCAAGGCCAGCCTGTACTGCATAGTAAGTCTGAGGCCAGCTTGAAGTGGAACCAGAGACCCTATATCCAAAAACAAACCAACCAAAAAGACTTAAGTCTTTCAATAATGGAATGGGATATCATCAGATAGTACATCACCAGCCATCAGCTTTGTAGGCACTCTTTCAGTGATGTTATAAAGGACTTCCTGCTGGGGTTTATAGAACAGTGGTAAGATGCATGAGGGTACAGGGTTGATCTCCAGTATCATGCACACAAAAAAAAAAAAAAAAAAAAAAAAAAAAGTCTCTGCCTTGACGGGAACTAAATCAATACATCAATTCTGAGGTCCTACAAACTGTGCAACATACACTGCCATGAAAACTTCCCTGATCTGTGACAAATGAGATGAAGAAATGCACTATCTTGTCTAGAAATGGGTATGAATGATGTGTGATTGAAATAATAGTGTGAGCCAGGAGGTGGTGTCACATGCCTTTAGTCCCAGCACTCGGGAGGATCTCTGTGAGTTCAAGACTAGCCTGGTCTACAAGAGCTAGTTCCAGGACAGCCTCCTAAGCTATACAGAGAAACTATGTCTTGAAAAACAAAACAAAAAAACAACAACAAAAAAAAAAAAAAGAAAAGAAATTAATAGTTCATGGGACCATTCCAAACCACTTGGTCTGGATTGCTGGCTAATTCTGGAACTGAAATCAAGTCAATTAAGATCAGTAAAAAGGGAAGCAGAGATGGAAGTGATTGGTAAAGCACAGGCCTGAAATGTCTGAAGCCCTCGGTTTGATTCCTAGCACTAAAAAGAAAGCTAATGGCACACAAGAGGAACACATTGGAAGCATTACTTCTCAAGTAGTTGCACTAATGTCTCCAGTACTTAATTATTCCACAGAGAAGCCTACACAGGCTGTAGCCAAAATCACGTGAGACTAGGGCTCTTACGAGGAGGTGGAATAATGCAGTCAGGAGACTGATTTTAGGGACTGGGGACAGACTAGTAGGCCAGGAAGACGGACAGGCTCCGATAGCCTCTGAAATAACTTTTTGCCTTTTTGTATCATCTACATCTCATAAAAATACTTAATGAACTTACCAGAAATATTCATTAGCAGTATTTATTAGATATTTATATTTTAAATTCTCTATTTCCAAGTATTCCCTTCATTGGCTTTTGGTAGGTTGAAAGACATGGCCGTCCATCCATTGTACCTTTACTTGTCTTCAAAACTCATCAGGGCCTGAACTGTAAAGAGACAGCAGCCAAGGATAAGTGACTACATGTATGTTTGCTAAAGGCCTTGCTTCCTGGGTTCTAGATTCCCACACAAATCTCGACTGTCATTTGCTCTACGCTACTTAAACCTACCTTCTCTTTACCATAAACGAGTTCATCAAGGTATGAGCTCTGCAGTCTTAGAAAAACAAATACCATTTATCTTCTCCATCTGCGGTTGCTAGATTTTATCTAGATATGTAAAATCATGCATGTATATGACATGAAAGGAAGTTGAGGGATAACCGCCTAGGGGACAATAGGAGCTAACAGAGACAGCAGGGCAGCTCAGCAGAGAAAGATGCCTGCTGCCCAGCCTGACTGTCCAAGTTCAGTTCTCAGAACCCATATAACAGAAGGGTAGAACCAACTCTCAAAAGTTGCCCTCTCACCTCTGCACACACACACTCCTCCACAATAAGTAAATAAGTGTTAAAGGGGGCATGGGGTAGCAGGAGGACTGAGAAAGGAAAGGTTAGAAATGTATGGGGGAAGCTGGGGGGAAGGACACATGCCTTAATTCCAGCACTTGGGGGCAGGGGCAAGTAAACCTCTCTGAGTTCAAGGTCAGCCTGGTCTACAGTGGGAGTTCCAGGATAGCCAAGACTGTTCCACAGAGAAACCCTATCTCATTAAAAAAAAAAAAAAAAAAAAAAAAAAACGAAAGAAAGAAAGGTATATGGATATGCTGAAGATCTAATGGACACTTGTGTTAAAGTGTCAATCATGATTTTTTGAAGATCTGGATTCTGAGCTGAGTGTGATAAAGCACACCTCCTTCAAGCACTAAGGGAAGAAGAGGCAGGGAGATCTCTGAGAATTCATGGTCAGCCTGGTCCACAGAATGAATTTCAGGCCAGTCACAGCTACGAGGTGAGAACCTCCTGTCTCAAAAAGAAGAAAGAAAAAAGAAGTGGAAAAGAGGGAGGAGAAGGAAAAAAGAAAGGAATGAAAGGAAAGAAAGGAAGGAAGGAAAGGGAAGAAAGGGCAGATGGACAGACAGACGGAAGGAAGGGGAAGAAAGGGAGGACAGATGGACAGACAGATGGAAGGAAGGAAGGAAGGAAGAGGAAGGAAGGAGAGATGGACAGACAGAAGGAAGGAAGGAAGGGGAAGAAAGGAAGGACAGATGGACAGACGGAAGGAAGGAAGGAAGGAGAAAGGAAGGACAGATGGACAGAAAGAAGGAAGGAAGGAAGGAAGGAAGGAAGGAAGGAAGATTGGAACAGATGTGTCAGTTGATTGCTGGGATTTGAGGTCACCCTGGGTTATATAGCAACATAGTGAAGACTAAGAGTGAGATCCTGATTCACAAAACAAAACCTATTTCTTCCTTCCTCCATCTTGTCTCTCTCTACCAAGATAGGGCCAAGAATGACTGAAAAGAAGAGAATTAACCTCAGATAACATTTTAAGATAGACAGAAACCATCTTTGATATCCTGCCCTGAATTCCATGGCACAGCATGGAAATCAATGACAACTTTCAGAAGTTGGTTCTTTCCAACCAGCTGTCAGGCTTTGGAAGCAAGTGCCTGCACCCACTGAGTAATTTTGCTGGCTCCTAAATGTTATACATTCCTATGGCTGTTCTGTGTCACAATGCACACATGTATATTCACATATAAATCTTGCTGCTTAATTTAATTCTTAGTTTCAACTAGGTCCATTTCAAAAGTATATGAGGCAAAAAAGAAAGAAAGAAAGAGAGAAGAAAAAGAAAAAACTCAGAGGACAACACTAACCAATATTTAAAATGTTAAAAAAAAAAAAAAAAAAAGAGGCTGGAGGGCTCAGTGGTTAAGAGCACTGCCTGTGTGCTCCTGGTTTTGATCTTCAGCACCAGGTGGCAGTTCACATAGACTGTAACTCCAGTCCTTTGGCCTCTGGACAAGCACACACGTCGTGCAGAGGCATACATGAAGACAGAACACTCACACACATAAAACTAAAGGAAACTAACTTTTAAATGCTATTTTAAAAGAAGGAGGAGAAAAGCTGTTCTTACTTAACTCACAGTTTAGGCTTTTTGTGTCTGTGTGAGCATCTTCCTTTCATCTCCTCCTCCTTTCTTAAAGGAATTTTATTAATTCAAATTAATAACCAAATGATGACATGAAGGAAAAATTATTTGGAGCAGTTCCACTGTTTAGGTCACATACTTCTCTCTCAGGAGGCTGATGCGAGTAAGAGCAGCCTGTTCTTGACATCTTCTGAGGATGGAGTAGTGGTTACGTGGGGGGTTTCTAGTTTAGCTCTCCAGTGTGGCCCTGGGCCCTACTGCTCAGGATGAAATGTGGCCTTCCAAGAGAAGGGGATCTGTTGCACAGCTCAGCAGGGACCCACCTTGGCCTGATTGTCAACAATACCAATTTAGTAATATCCTCTTGGGAATCAAGTTTCCAGACACTGTAAGAATTGAGTGCCCCCTAGTGGACATGCCAATTTTTAGCTCTTTTCTAAGTTACTGATTAGGAGTATCAAGAGTAATTGAGACTAAGGAGCTACTTCCATATACTTAAAACTCCTGGATACCAGGACTGGCCTTAAGTCCTCACCTGCAAATTCTTGCAACTTCTTGCGCTCCTCTAAGTTATACTGAAGCTTTTCCAGTAACTCAAAATATCGGAAAAGTGAATCTCTGGGCCAAACAACACGGTCATCCTGATCCATATCCATTAACCCAGGCAGGTTTTCATGCACAAGAGTCTCCCAGTCCAACTTATCTGTAAGGAAGAATAGTTCTTAAAAACATGTCCAGGCTGGGGAAGGGACTAGGTTCTGCCCCAAATGATATGACAGACTTTGAAAACTCCCCATGGAAGGAAGGCCTCACCCTCCCTGGAGAGCAGAAAGGGGATGGGCTGGAGTTTGGTGGAGGTGATAGGGGAGGATGGGAGGGTAAGGGAACTGGGATTGATGTAAAACAACCTTGTTTCAAATTCAAATAAAAATTTAAAAATTTAAGAAAAAAGAAAGTTCAAAACAAAACATATCTAGGCGAGGGAGGGAACTGGGATTGACATGTTAAAGAAAAAAAAAATATATCTAGGCCAGGCCAGATGTGGTGGTATGTACCTGCGATCCCAGAGCCTTGGAAGGCTGAGACACTAGGCTTGCTAGGGCTATATAGTGAATTCTAACATAGCTTAGGCTACAGTGTGAATGTAAAAGGGAAGGAAGGGAAATTAGAAAGAGGAGCAAGCAGTGACAATATGGATGTCTTATGCATCCCTACCCTCCCATCATCTAGAGCATAAGGCATGAGCACTGAGGGTTTTAAGTCATCGTGGGCAACAAAACAATGGCTGTGGTCCTCTTAAGCAAGATGAACAAATATGAATTCAAATGGAAGGAACCATTCTGCTTACCATCATAATCTAAGTCAACTAAAAAGGAACTGTAGGAGGTTGAAGAAGAGGAGGAGGAGGAAGAAGAAGAAGAGTAGACGTTGGTTTTTGATGATTTTTTTTGTCCTTTTTCAGCTTCATCCTTCTCAGCATCATCTACCTCAGCACCACTCCTCTCGGTATCACTCCTCTGGGCATCACTCCTCTGGGCATCACTCCTCTGGGCATCACTCCTCTGGGTATCACTCCTCTCAGCATCACTCCTCTGGGCATCACTCCTCTCGGCATCACTTGTGTCAGAATCACTTTTTTCGGCATCACTGAGTTCAGACCCTTTAGAAGGTTCTAATAAATCTTCAGAGGCCTTTCCTTGACTTGTTTCTCTGTATATAAAGAAATAAAATTTATTGCTTCAAATATACTTGCAAGATGTGATAGTCCATTTCTTATGCTAGTCCTGTGCCTAATCATCCCTAAAGCTTTGATTTACAACTTTAAGAGCCAAACTAGTCTCCGACTCTAGGCTTAGGTATTTCCAAGCTCAGCCATCTCCAATGTATCTTTCTTGATTGTTCTCTTCCTTCTCATAGCAGTCCAACAGAAAATCCTGTTTTTTAATGTAAATCGCTTCATGTCATTGTTCTGCTCTGCTTCCATTTGCTATAAGTACAATTCTACAAGCCTATAATAATCTCTGTAGCCCTACAGAATTATGCTCCCATGCTGGGCTGGTTTGAACGAGCAATGTCTCTTGCTCTGGAATAGTCCTTTTACATGCTGTGAAGAGGTATTGCTCTCATAGCTAGGCAGGAAAAGGTTAGGTGGGAGAGCCAAACTAAGGGAATGCTGGGACAAAGGAGAGCAGAGTTGCCAGACAGTCACACGGGAAGCAGGAGATGAACATGCTGTGCTAAAAAGAGGGCCACCACGTGGTAGTGTAGATAAGAAATATGAGTTACTTTAAGTAGAAAGAGCTAGTTAGTAGCAAGCCTAAGCTATGGGCTGAGCATTTATAGTTAATAATAAGCCTTTGTGTGGTCCTTCGGAGAGCTGGTGGTGCTGTTTGGGAAGGGTATGGAAACTTTTGAAAGTGGAGCTTTGCTGGAGGAAGTGTGTCCCCAGGGACAGATTTGAAGAGTTCACAGCCTTGCCCCACTTCCGCTTCATGCTCTGCTTCCTGTTTACAGTTAAGAAGGCGACCTCTCAGCTTCCTGCTCTGGCCACCGGCTGCCATGCCTCCTCTGTCATTTTCCACTCCCTCTGGAAACATAAGCCAAAATAAACTCTTCCTTTACTAAGTTACCTTGGCCATGGCATTTTATCACAGCTGCAGAAAAGTAGCTAATATATAATCCATTATTTCTCTGACCTCATCTCCTGTCACTCTTTTTCTGCTCCTGTTACTATGGTCATTATTGTTTCTCAAACACATTAGGTGTGCTTCCAATTTAGGGTCTTTGTAACAGCTTTTATCTTTGCTACTAGCACTCTCACATAGATAAACCCATGACAATCTTATCACTTTTGTCAAGTCTTTGCTCACTTTATTTCTTTCAATGGGGATGTCCTAGTTACCCTTTTAAAACTACAACCATAGTCGGTCATGATTGGTAAAGGCAGGTATTACTATGTTCAACTCCAAATTTTAAGAAAATTAAGAAAAAAAAATCTCCATGAAAACAAAATAAACAGCCAGCCTGGTCTACAGAGTGAGTTCCAGGACAGGGTCCAAAGCTACACAGAGAAACCCTGTCTCGAAAAACAAAACAAACGAACAAAAAATCAGCCAGGTATGGTGGCACATATGTTTAATTCCAGTACTTGGAGGCAGAAGCAGGGAGATCTTCATGAGCTTGAGGCCAGTCGTCGAGTTCCAGGACAGCCAGGACTACACAAAGAGACCCTGTCTCAACAAAACAAATGAAACCCCACACCTTCACCTGTTCTCTGCTACCATGTTGTCCCTTGGTTTCCTAGAGAATCTTTGTCAATAATTTAGAACCTACTCAGATAACCCAGGATGACCCATTTCAAGATCTTTAGATTAGCCACACCGGCAAAGACCTCTTTTCAAATAAAGTCATATTGACAGGTTTTAGGGAGTTAGGACATGGATAGATAATTTGGGGGTGCCATGGATTCCCTCTCAAAGCATATTTTCATCTTTGTTGATTTCTACCATCTACTTCTCATAGTTCCATTCCAATTCACATACTTGCTCCTAACCTGCCATCCACATTGCCATTACTTTACCTTGCTGCTTCAGGGGACAGGTTTTGTCTTCTATAAAACAAAACAAAAAACAAAGCATTAAAATGAGAAAAAAAAAGCTACAACTCAGAAGAAATATAATAAAGAAAACAATTCAGATCTAAGGAATGAAGGGGAGTAGAGAAACCCCATAGTATATAAAGGAAAACTAGAATGGAGGCTTTTTTTTTTTTTTTTTTTTTTTCCTGTGTAGTTTTGGAATCTGTCCTGGAACCAACTCTGTAGACCAGGCTGTTCTCAAACTCACAGAGATCCACCTGCCTCTGCCTCCCAAGTTCTGGGGTTAAAGTCATGAGCTGCCATCACCACCACCCAACTGAATAGGGACTTCTTAACTCTACGCAAAAATAGGATCAAGGAAAAGAAACGGGAAATGAGTTGAGAAATAACATTGGGTTTGAACACACAGAAGCTGACCTCTGGATAATCTGTCGCTTGAATATGTCAGCCTTATACTGAACCTCCAGGTGGGTCATCTCCTCACTCAGCTCATTTCTGATGTTCTGAAAGTTAGTAACTGCCCCAAAGGGCCATTAGAAGTTGGAGGGTGGCAGTGACTAGACCAAGAACATGCATTAAGTGGGGAGAAACAATATCCAAACCTCCCTGCTATATGGGGTTCTTTCCCAATAGTCTACCAACTCCAAATGGCCAGTTTCTTCCCACCATCCCTCTTGCCAAGTTGCACCTTCTCTGGACTTACCCATCATGGCTACTATGATATTTCGAAAGATAATGGAGCCAAGCAACAACCAAAGGACCACATAGATGCTGCTAAATACACGGCTAGCTTCTGGTACCTTCCAGACATCCTGAAGTACTGCATACCAATGATCCAAGGTGAAGAGGATGAACACTGTCACCAGGGAATTTAGTAGGTCCCTAAAAAAGCAGAGGGGACATACAGAAGCATTGATCTAAACCTTTCAGAAACTGGCTTTTGTTTTGAGTCTCATATGCAGCCAAGGCTAGACTGGAATATTGTGTAGACAAGGCTGGAATTGAATTCACAGAGCTGAACTCCTGCCTCTGCTCATGGTCTCATTCTTAAGCACACAAGGGCATTTCTTTGTAATATGCTCTGATTTTTGGATCCTTTTCTATCACATTCTCGACAACCGTTCCTTAGTCTGAAAACACTTTTATTATGCTCCCCTTTCTCATGAATAACCTATAAATACCTATCAATATTCCATTAGTCCTAGGGCTGCTATTTTACCAATAAATACATAATAATTTCTTTTGTGTGAGTCTGTTTTTAATTATCTATTTATTTGTTTCATATGCTATTTTGCCTGCAGGTATGGCTATGTGAAAGTGTCAGACACCTTGGAACTGGAGTTACAGACAGCTGTGAGCTACCATGTGGATGCTGGGAATTGAAGCTGGGTCTTCTGGAAGAGCAACCAGTGCTCTTAACCACTGAGCTATCTCTTCATCACCCCCCCACCCCCGTCCTTTGAGACATGGTTTTTCTGTATAACTGTCTCAAACTCACAGATAAATGCCTGCCTGTGCCTCCCAAGTGCTGGGATTAAAGGAGTGTGCCACCCTGGCTCCTTACCAAATTCTTTATTTAAATTTTTTGCACTATCTTGTGTTATGTATGTGTGCATATACATGCCACTGCCCAGATGTGGAGCTCAGAGGATGTCTTTCAAGAGTTGGTTCTCTCCTTCTACCATGTAGGATTGATCAGATTGTCTGGCTTGGTGGCAAGTACCCTTATTCATTGGGCTGTCCTGCTAGCCCTAACTGAACTCTTAAAAGACAAATAAATCACCAACTAAAACCTTTTTTTCTAAGCGCATGCTCTACAAGTCTATTAATTTGTTTGTATATGAGTATTTTACATGCGCATGTGTGTGTGTGTGTGTGTGTGTGTGTGTGTGTGTGTGTGTGTGTGTACAACATGTATGCTTGGTGCCTGAGAGGGCTGGAAGAGGGGACGTATTGTTTATGATCTAATAAAGCCACTGGAGATCAGTTTGCAAAGCCAGCCACAACAGTTAGCTATAGAAACTAGACAGTGGTGGTGCACACCTTTAATTCCAGGACTCGGGATTAAGAGGCAGACTGATCTCTGTTAGTTCAAGGCCTCCATGACCTACACAAGAGTGAAGAGTAACAGAGCTCAGGCCTTTGATCCCAGCACTAGGGAGGTGGAGACAGGAGGATATGGCTGGGAATAAAAGGAGGATGAGACAGGAATTCAGAGCCTTTTGCCTCTGAGAATTTGTGGAAACAGGGTTGCCATTTCAGCTTGGTAAAGGTAAGATCTACAGGCTTGGCTGCTTTACTTTTCTGATTTTCAGCTTGAAGCTTGAAGCCCATTATCTGTCTCTGAGTCTTTTATTTTTTCTGTTACAGTTATGAGCCACTATTCGGATGCTGGGAATCAAACCCAGGTCGTCGAGCAATCAATGCTCTTAACTGCTGAACCATCTCTCTAGTCTCTAGATCCTCTTGTTTTTTTTTTTTTTTTTTCCTTTTTGTTTTGTTTGTTTTGTTTTGTTTTTTCTGTTTTGTCATTCTACATGCATATCAAAAGAGAGTCCAATCTCCTGAGTTTCAGGATAGCCTGAACTACATAGTGAGACCCTGTTTCAAAAAAAATGATCTGAAGCCAAGTATGTTGGTGCATGCCTTTATTCCCAAAACTTAGGAAATAGAGAGGCAGGTAGATCTTTGCTAGTTCCAGGCCAGTCAGAGGTAAATAGTGAAACCCTGTCTTCCCCTATCACCACCCTGGGATTCAAGACCCTAGGGTCTATAATTAAATTTATTATTTATTTAACAAACAAACAAATAAATAAATAAAAGTTTAGAGGTGTGCTCATAGTGTATATTGTCATACAGCACTTAGAAAGTGGAAGCCGCAGAATCAAGGCCATCTTTTATTATATAGCTAGTTTAGAGACTAAACAAAAAAATTTTTTTAACTACACAAAGATGTGTTGCATTTGTTTAACTATGTAAAGATGTGTGGCATTATTTAACTATGTAAAGATGTATTGCATTTGTTTATGTTGCAGGATATTTGTTTAGCTATATAAAGATGTGTTACTGTTTTACCTTGCCTGTCTAAGGCACCTGAATGATCTAATAAAAAGCTGAATGGCCAAGATTGAGGAGGAAGTACAGCGGGAACTTTTAGATAGGGAGAGTAAGTGGGAGGAGGAATTTAGGCTTGGGGAAGGAAAAAAGGAAGAAAGGAAAAGAGATGCTATGGAGATGCAGGAATCAGCTAGCCAGACACAAGGGAAACAGGAAAATAGGACATACAGAATGAAAGAAAGGTAAAAAGCCCGAGGCAAAATGTAGATGAATAGAAACAGGTTAAATTAAGCTAAAAGAGCTAATGGGACAAGCCTAAGCTAAGGCCAAGCATTCATAGTTAATAATAAGTCTATGTGTCTTTATTTGGGAGCTAGTTGGCAGCCCAAAGAAAATTCCAACTCCACTTGCTTCAAAAATAAAACAAACAAAAACAGTCTGAGAAATACTGAATTATATAATAATCACAATATTTGGGAAGCTGAGGCAGGAGACATGCCATGGCCAACCTGGGTTATAAAGAAGAATGCTGTCTCAAAATAAAATAGAACACAAACACCTTTGAGATGTTACAAAGACTAGATTCTAGTTTGGTGTATTAGTACACACTTACAAGAGTTCAAAGGGCAGCCTATGCTATATAGCTGTGTTCCAGGTCAGATCAGTTTAGCAAGAACCCATCTTTACAAAAAAATGAAAAAAGGTTAAATGCTTGGGACGTAGCTCAGTGGTAGAGCACTTGTCTAGCATGCACATAACCCTATGTACAAGTTCCACTAATACAAGAAAAAGAAAAGGAAAAGGAAAAATGGCAGAAGCCATGCTGTCACCCGTGGGAATGGCACATAGGTGTGTTGCCTTAGATGGCAAGGCCCTTTGGAGAATCCCATCCATTTGGCAAGGACCTATGGATACAATACTGCAAATTCCTGCACTGACCTTGGGGACCACATGGGTTTCAGGTTTCACTAACTTTCGCTATGCTTATTCTTATGGAAACTCTTAGTTTTGCCTTGATAATCATGATTATGCCTGAGTGTATACTGGGAACAAAAAGCTTTCATAGAAAAACCAATTTCTCTGGATCTGTTACAGAAACCAGATTCTCCAGTTGTTCCTTTGCTGCCTTTACAGTCGTCCTGAATAAGCAGGCGGAACTTCCTAAGGTTAATGATGATTGCTTATTCTATACCAAAAAGAGATAAATATATTCCAAATAACATAAGAACCAAGAAGACGGTTTCTTAAAAGATGACATTAAAAACCTTATAGAAACAAAGAAGGAAAAAGGGATAGGACAAGAAAGGCCAGACATTTTTTCTGGCACTAGAATATGAACACTCAGTCTTCCAATATCAAAGGATCAATAAAGAAATCTAAAACTTCTAGTTTTAGGCATTTAGAAATTCCCAGAAAGAACAAAGAAACTTAGTCTCCATAGATAAAGAGTTAGCTGTTTGAGAACTTATAAAGAACAGGATTATAACTGTAATCCATATAATATAGTTGACATATAGATTACTCAGAAACTGATATACACCTGAAAATGATACTCTAGGCATCACAGTATATTTAGCTGATTTGATACAGTTAAGAATTAATCACTGGGCTCAAATTTCTTACTTTGGAACCACATGTTTGCAGTCAGCTAGGTTACAGCACGAATAAGATGTACCTAGCTAGAGATATTTGGCTTGCTATATATAATGATAAGGGGTAAAGGTCAATGACATCAAGGGAGAGGGAAAGAAGAGAAACTAAAGTGTTAATGATTCTTGGAAAATGATGAAAGAGAAATGCTTTGAAATTGCTCATGCTTGAATTCATTAGCACCTGTATAAATAAAGACGGCCTGAACTAGTCGGGGCCATCCGTTTGAAAGATAACTGGTCAGATTCCTCCTGTTTCACCAACCTCACACATCCTTCCTGCAGCACAAGAACCCTGCTGGAGCTGGACTCCAGAAGAAAAAAGAATGGGTCCAAGTCAATAAACTCAAATGGGCTTTCTTCTAGCAAGGAATGTTTTTGATATACATCTCTTATAAGGATTTTATTTATTTATTGGCTTTTTTGTCATGTTGCTGAGAGTGACTTTGAATTGATCCTCTATCTCCATTTCCTAAATGCTGAGATTTCAGGAATGTGCCATCACAACTGGTTAGGATTTTACTTTTGAATGAGAACAGATATATATCTGTGTAACACCCACACTTAAAGGCAATGGTCAAACTAGTGACTACAGCAACATTTAATCATTTGTTATGTGTTAAACACTATGCTAAATGTTTAGATGCAATGCCTCATTTGTCCCCATACTCTTTTGAGGTAGTACTGCTATTACTCCTATAGTGTGAGTGCTGTTGGGGGCATGTGTGCCACAGCACAGATATGGAGGCCTTTCTGGAGTGAGTTCTCTTCTTCTACCTTTATGTGGGTTCCAGGGATCTGACTTAGCTCACTAGACTTGCATCACAACTGCTTTTACTTTCTACACCACTTTGCCAACTCTATTCTCTTTCTCAATAACAAAAACAATCTTATAGCATTTGTATCACCTGATAATAACATAACAGCCACCAAAACAAAATGAATAAATGTTTCAGACTGTGGTCCTGTAACTCACACTGTAGACCAGGTTGGCCTTGGACTCCCTGAGATCCACCTGCCTCTACCTCCCAAGTGCTGGGTTTAAAGGCATGCAGCACCACCACCACCTGGCAAGGAGACCCCTTTTTAAAAAAGCAGAGTACAGTGTACAGAGTACACACCGTAATTCCGCACTTGGGGAAAAGGCAGGAAGATCTCTGTGAGTTCAACCTGGTCTCCATAGTAAGTTCCAGGATAGCCTGGGCTACATAGTGAGACCCAGTCTCAAGAAAACAAACAAAACCATTGTACTTCCTTCTCAACTTCTTGACCATTTCTAGTTGAAAACATTTTTTAGAAGAATGATATCACCTTCTTTTAACATAATCTGGCCCAGTTTTCTTGCTATTGTTTTAGAATGGATTTCCTCTGCATCACAAAACAATGATGTTTATGTACTCATCAAGGTCGATAACACAAACCTCTAGCCCCACATTCAGCTGCTCACACAGCCACACCTGAATCTGAAGATGAGGTTGGTGGGCTTCACCATCACCTTCAGCACCTTCTGTCCCTGGCCTTGGTACCCCATGGTGGAAGTCACAAAGATACCTTATAGTTTATATTCTTAAATTTATTTTCTAAGTTGTTGTTTATTTTATGAATCTAGGGAAAGAATTTAGGGCCTTGCATATGCTAGATAAGCACTCCACTACCACTGAGCTACATCTCCACGAAAAAAAAAAATTGGTTTTTTTTTTTTGTTGTTGTTGTTTTTCAAGACAGGGTTTGCTGTGTAGCTCTGGAACTCACTTTGTAGACCAGGCTGGCCTCAAACTCACAGAAATCTGATTGCCTTTAAATCCCAAATGCTTTGCCACAATGCAAGGACAGAATTTTTCTTTATTTCATGTGTGTGCACGTATGTATGCAGGTATCTGCTTGGGCCACAAGGAGCACTGGACCTCCTGAAGATTGTTGTAAGCCTGGTATCAGTGCTGGGAACCGAGCTGGAGTCCTCTGCAAAAACAGCAAAGATTTAAACCCTGAGCCATCACTCCAGCTCCTACACCTCTTTTTAAAAACAGGGTCTCCAGGATAGCCTGGAATTCACTTCGTAAACTGGACTGGCCTCGGACTTTTGGATAATTCTTCTGCTTTTGCTTTCCTGAACACATTACAAGTATATGTTACCATACCCAATCTGACACTGTTTTAGAGATAGGGTTAATTAGGGAGGCCTTGAACTTGTGATCCTCCTGCTTTAACACCCTGAGTAGCAGGGATTACACACATAGGCCATGAAATCTAGCTCCATTTTTCAGAAGAGGTAACTGAAGTCTGGGGATGTGGTTCAGTTGGCAGAGTGCTTGCCCAGTATGTACGAGATTAACCCTCCACACCCTGTAACAAGCATAGTGGTATACACCTGTAATCCCAGCACTGGAGAGGTGAAGGCAGGATGATCAGAAATACTGCATAGCAAATTTGAGGCCAACTTTGGAATTGAGAGACACTCTTTTGTCTCTCAAAAAAACAAAACAAGGTAACTGAATTGCAAACCCAGGCTACCTATTGGAGTATACTATACTGTATTTAAAGGTACTAGACGATAAAGTGTTTTATCTACTTTATTTGTCCAGAATGGAGAAGAAAGACCTTATCAAACTAAAAACCTTTTGTACAGCTAACAAGAAAATTAATCCACAGAATGGGTGTGGTTGGCTTGAATGAAAATGGCCCCCATAGGCTCATAGGGAATAACACTATGTGAAAGGATTAGGACACATGGCCTTGTTGGAATAGGTGTGGACTTATTGGACGAAGTGTGTCTTCCTCCTGCTGCCTGCTGGTCCAGGTGCAGGACTCTCAGCTACCTCTCCAGCAATATGTCTGCCTGCACGCCACCATGTTTCCAGCCATGATGATAATGGACTAAATGTCTGAAAGTGTAAACCAGTCCCAATTAAATGATTTCCTTTATAAGAATTGCCATAGTCATGATTTCTCTTCACACAGGCTAAGACAGTGGGAGAGAATCTTTGCTTACTATACTTCTGACAGAGGATTAATATACAGACTATATAAAGAACTAAAAAAAATAGAGAGGCAAGAAGACAAATGACTCAATTACAAACATGGGCTATGGGGCTGGAGAGATGGCTCAGAGGTTAAGAGCACTGGCTGCTCTTCCAGAGGTCCTGAGTTCAATCCCTAGCAACCACATTGTGGCTCACAACCATCTGTAATGAGATCTGGTGCCCTCTCTGGCCTGCAGGGATACATGCAGACAGAACATTGTATACATAATAAATAAATAAATAAAATCTTTTTAAAAATGGGCTATGGATCTGAACAGAGAGTTCTCAATAGAAGAAATAAAAAATAAAATAAAATAAAAATAAGAAATATCTCAAAAAGGCTTCATCATTCTTAGCAATCAGGACAATACAAATTAAAACAACTTTGAGATTTTATCTTACCCTAGTCAGAACAGCTAAGCTCAACAAACCAAACAGTAGATGTTAGCAAGGATGTGGGGAAAAGGGAACCCTAATTCACTGTTGGTGAGATTGCAAACTGGTACAGCCACAGTGGAAATTAATGTGGAGAACCCTCAAAAAGCTAAATATAAATCTACCATGTGACCCAGCTATACCACTCCTTGGCATATGCACAAAGGACTCAGTGCCTCCTTTATAGACACTTGCTCAGTCTATTCATTGCTGTTATATTCATAATAGCTAAGAAATGGAAACAACTCCAAAGTCCAGTAGATGAATGAATAGTGAAAATATGGTACATAAACACAATGGAATAATATTCAGTTGAAAAGAAAAATGAAATCATGGAATTTTCAGGTAAACGGATGGAACTAGAAAAAAAAATATATTGAATGTGGTAAAGGAAAAACAGGGGTGAGGGGGTAAATTAGGAAGAGGTAAGGAAGGCAATAAATACAGGAGGAGAGGGAGGGAAAAGGGACATGCTCTGGAACAATGTTTTTGTACACTATGAATATATGTTACTCTTATTGGCTAATAAAAATCTCATTGGCTGGTAGCTGGACAGGAAGATATTGAGTGCAAGAATCAGAGTAGAATTCTGAAAAGGACAGAGTCAGAGAGTCACCAGCAAATGCAGAGAAGCAAGATGAGAATGCGGGACTGAGAAAAGGTACCAAGCCACATGGCTAACCATAGATAAGAATAATGTGTTAATTTAAATGTGAGAGTTAGCTAGAAACAAGCCTGAGCTATCAGCCGAGCATTTGTAAATAATATTAAGTCTCTGTGTGGTGATTTGGAAGTAGATGGAGAGCAGGTGGTCAGGACTGGAACACTACACTTTACAGGAACAAATAACCCTGAGGATATTTGATAAAGCCTCAGGAATCATGTTATTTTATATTTACCTAAAATTATATAATATGCCTAAGCGTATATGTATACACAGCTTAAATGAAGTGATGCCACTTTGGCTGACAGTGTCCCCCACAAGAGCCATGGACAAAACCCAGGCATGAGAAATTTTCATCTGAGATGTTGGTCAGGGTAGTCCAAGTGACTCCCAAGATAGTATAAACTATTGTTGCTGTCCTTGGTTGCCTCTCAAAAGTGGAGAAGTCCTTATTGCTGAAGACATGATACACTTCAGTCACAGGACTGAGAAGATTTGAGCTGTATCTAATCTGAAAACTGTCTTCCTGCAGTCTAACTTCCATAATACCAAGGAAGGAAGGCTATTAGTAGTCTTATCCAACTGTGATACCCATGAGCCACAACCATGACCAACATGGTAAGATGTCCCTAAAGGTGTATAATGGCACTCAAATCTTGGAGGTAACCAACAACTGCCTAATTTGACTTAAGGCCTGCTCAATGGGAGGCAAATCATGTTTGGAACTAGAAACCTAGCCAATGACATTGGGCTGGTGAGGTCATGGATCTTAGGAGGAAAACCTATAACCACAACTTTACTAGAACAGCATAATTCCTAACTGCATTTTAAAACCTATCCTTGTCCTCACAGATAAGTGTATCTCTTACCCTGCATCAAAGAAGCTTTTCTTTGCAGCAGACAGACACCATCACAGAAAACCAATAAGGCAGAGATCAACTGATCATGGGGGCCCAGCCCTGATGGATTTCTATCTCTACAATACAGCTCCTGCACCTAAGGTTCAGGGAACATTGCACAAGAGGAGGCAGAAGGATTTTAAGAGCCAGAGGACAACAAAGTCTGCTTTGAAAGTGCATCTCCTAGAAGTGACAGGGAAGCTACCAGAATAGCTCAGCAATATGGCTGCCTAGGCAAGACCTAAACCAATAGACATGCTAATGTGGAAGATGGAAATCTCAGAGGTCCCACTCCTAGGCAAGTAACTGATTGATGACTGCTGAGAGAGGGAGAATTAGTCTCCCATGGATGATCACCAGTTTATCCAATACAAAGTGATTAGCCCTGAAATCATAAACATACAAGCAACACTAAACAGATGCAATAAGTTGTGTTTACATATTTGCACCATATATATAGCAATAATAATTTAAAAAGGGACAGTCAATTTGAGAGTGGAGGAGCAAGAGAGAAGTTGGGGAGAGGGGACATGGGAGAAGTTACTGAGAGGAAGGGAATAGGGAAAGTAACACAATTATACTTCAATTAAAATTTTCAAAACACTTAAAAAACAAACAAACCAGAACCAGTTGTCTAGGCCCAACATCACAGCTAGCTCTACCGACTATGCCTGTTTCTCCTTTCTGCTCTTTGTATTCTGTCCCACTGTCTTACAATAGACTCTAGTATTTGTATAGCTGTGCTTTGGCCGAGCATCTCAGTGTGACACAAACCTCTCCCCTCATGAAGGTTGCCCTCAGCAATGCTTACGAGAAGAACATGTTGTACTCCAGGTCCTCGATAGTTGAACGGGAATAGTCTTCAAAGAAGTAGACACCGGTTACAGCAAAAATGTAGAAGAAGATAAGCAGCAACATCAAGAGGAACGTCATGCTCTAGGGGCCATGATCCAAATCAGGTGTAGGTAAGGCAAGGCTGAGCCCCACAAGCAGCCCGGTCGAGCCCACCCAGCCAACTCCCACCAAATCCAGAGCAAGCATATCTCTAAACCACAACAGTTAATTTTTTTAGGTTCTGTATATTAACTTGTTCAAATATAAGAAAAAAAATGGGATAAAGTTAGTGCTTACCTCTTGAGTTGTTACAGAACATAAAGAAAATAACCCACATAAAATATTTAAAATAGCAGCTGGCCCTTTGTGCTCAGTAACTGGCAGATATTATTTTAGAAATTAATGCTCCTAATAACATACAAATGTTCTCATACAAGAACATTTCATAGAACCTCTCATGACCTTCTTTGACCATATTAAATATTAAACCCCTGTCTTTTTATCTAGTCCCCCATCCCACTTTAAGTTAATCAGTTTAAATCACCTTCAGGGCCCTGACCAGAGCCAATATAATAACTTTAATTTGACGAAATCGTGCAAACAGTTTGAGAGATCTCAGCACCCGGGAGATCCTCAGCAGCTGGAGCCATACAGACTTCCCCGAGACGCCCATCAACACCACAAACTCAGGAAGCACAGACTGCGGGAGACACGGGCAATAAGTAAAGGTACCCAAAGAACCCAGGCACAATCGCCCCTTTTCATCCCATCTTCTCCATACTTTTCTGGGTGTTATCTTTGAGTAGCATTCTCTGGGGACTGTTTACTATTTAGTCTTTTTATATTAACCTACTTAAGCTCTGCACTTCAACTTATTTAGATATTTAAGAAAATGGGATAAAATTTGTGCTTATCTCTTGAGTTGTTACAAAACATAAAGAAGATAATCCACATAAAATATTAAAATAGTGTCTGGCACTTTGTTTTCAGTAACTTGCAGATGTTATTTTAGGGATTTATGATCGTAATGACAACCATTTCTGCAGTTACTTTTAGTTTTAAGTGGAAAAAAAATCAAAGCAACAAATTCATTAAATTTCTATATATTCCTTCCTGGAGGTTTTAGATAACCTAATTTGCCAAGGCTGGTCCCATTAACTACTCCTAAGGATATTTATCCTTACCAACATGGTAACAGCAAAGTCAAAGACATTCCAGGCATTTTTCCAGAAGAGAGAAAAGCTGGACATCCACATTAGAATGATTTCTAAAATGAAACTAAATAAGATAAACCAATCTGCCACCTCCAAAGTCAGCTTCAATGGCCAAAGCTTAGTATTTGTGGATTCCATCAATTCTGTAAGGTAGAGCAAGGAAGAAACGAAAATTACGTGAGAAGCTGAATAATGAAGGATGATTACTCATAAACCAGAGTTGTGACCACTACTCCATTTCTCTTGGATGTCTCTGTCTTTTATAGTTTTTAAAAAAAGTATATGTATATTTTGCCTACATTTATGCATGTATGTATATGTACCACATGTGCTACTTCCCAAAGTCAGAAGAAGGTGTCAGATCCCCTGGAACTGGAGTTACAGATCATTGTAAGTTACTATGTGTAAGAATTGAACCTGTATGCTCTACAAGAGTAACAAGTGCTATTGCTTCAACCTATGTGATATATCACCCATAAAACAGCTATACTTTGCCTCTTGTTACTGGTATAAGTAACAGCTGCAAGTCACTTACAACCCATTCTACAGTTACGCAGCCCCTACAGAATGTCCCCTTTACTATTCTCCAACCATATTGTTTGTCCTAAAGTTTATAAGAAAGCAATAGGTTTTGTAAACAGAGTGAAAACATAGAAATATGATATAAAATCTTTTTTAAAAAATTAAGCTTCTACCTGAGCAGTGGTGGCCATGACTTTAATCTTAGCACTTGGTAGGCAGAGGCAGGTGGCTCTCTGTGAGTTTGGGGCTATCCTGGTCTACAGAGTGAGTTCTAGGACAGGCTCCAAAGCTACAGAGAAATCCTATCTCAAAAAAACAAAACAAAACAAAACAAAAAAGAAATAAAAATTAAACTTCTGAATAATTTCAAAGGCACCTTTTACACTGATGTGTCCTAGGATGACTTTTACTTCTTAGTGGTAAATAAGAAGTGTATTTCACCAATAATGACAGCTTAAATTCAAAATGATTGTTCTGGGCCAGCAAGGGGGCTCAGGGAGTGGAGTGCTTACTGCCAAGCCTGACAGCCTGAGTCTGATCCCCAGAGAAGAGAACACTGACTTCTGCAAGTTGTCCTCTGACCTCCACACTTAAGCCATGACACATGAACCTACACACACACACACACACAAGTAATTAAACAAGCAAACACACTCAATTCTGGCTCCCAGAAGCAGGGGGTCACAGTATTAGAAGGCACTGAGAACCACATTTAAGTCTGGAAAACAGAATGCAATGTTTATTCAGTTTTGCCTTCACAAACAGAATTTTTATAAAGAAGAGTGATGTAACTTGGGGGTGGAGAGACAGCTTATTGGTTAAAAACACACAGTTGTCTAAAACTCAGCTCTAAGGCCCACACACAAACTTCTTTTTAATATTTATGTATTATGTATACAGGGTTCTGCCTGAATGTATGCCTGCAGGCCAGAAGAGAGCACTAGATCTCATTACAGTGGCTGTGAGCCACCATGTGGTTGCTGGGAATTGAACCCAGGACCTCTGAGCCATCTTTCCAGACAGAGACTCTTCTTAAAAAAAAAAAAAAAAAAAAAAAAAAAAAAAAAATGGGAGGGGGTTTCAAGACAGCCTTGGTTGTCCTGAACTCATTCTGTAACTCACTCTGTAGACCAAGCTGGCCTCTGACTCACAGAGATCCACTTGCCTCTGCCTCACAAGTGCTGGGATTAAAGGTGTGTGCCACCACCAGCTGGCTAAAAAGTTTTTTTAAGAAGAACAATAAAATGGTTTGTGGTTTAAAGAGTTTTGGAAAGAGGAATCTGATTAAAAAGCAGCAAATCTCTTACATGCTGGAAAAAGAACTGAAGAAACGTCAGAAGAACAAACAGCAGAAATTGCCTCTGTGAGACAGAATGTGCAGGGTGACCATCACCAACGCTGCATCAGCTAATAAAATAAAAGTGTACTGTCTGGAGATGAAAATGTGACTCTTCTTTCATTCTACTGCTAGGAGAATGAGGCAGGAGGATGAAAAGTTCAAAGGCAGCTCAGATTACACAGAGAACAAAGGCCAGTTTAGACTCTTCAGTGAGACCTGGGGACAAAATAAACCAGATCTTATGCTGCACTCCTTTAAAGCCTGGTTTACATTAAAAAACAAAAACAACCAAACAAAAAACAAACTCAAGATGAGTGCTAAACACCTTGGGGGGTGGTGGGTGTTAAGAAGCAGGATTGAAAATGAGGACAACTGTGGCTACATAGGAAGTTCCGGGCTAGCCTGAGCTACATAGCGAGACCCATCTCTAAACAGTAACAAGTATCAGCAGTTAAGAGCACTTACTGCTGGACTGGAGAGATACCTCAGTGGTTAAGAGCACTGACTGTCGTGAGTTTAATTCCCAGCATGTACATGGTGGCTCAAAACCATCTGCCAAGATCTGGTGCCCTCTTCTGTCCTGCAGGCATACTTGCAGGCAGAACACTGTATACATTATAAATAATCTTAGAAAAAAAAAAAAAAAAAAAAAAAAAGAACCCCAGCACTGTCAATTCAGCAGATTTAACCACTGCAGTTAATTCTTGGTGGACATTCTTCCTCAGGAGTAGAAGGCAGGAATTTAGTCAGATAGGCCAGGCAAAGTAAGACAAGGTGGTTTTGATATATGCAGTCATCTGTTGCAATTCCATATTACACAACAGCACAACAGCAACATCAGTCACTTTACAGAATACCAGGTAAACTCACAGTGGTTGTAAGAAAAATCCAGCATTATGGAGCAGAATAGTACACTGTCATTTGATGTTTCACCAAAGTCAATTGCTGGGACTGGGGGAAAAAAAAAAAACCAACTAGTGATTCATGAATTCAAATAGTGCTTAGGATTGAAATAAATATGTTTTGCTTTTATTTTGTTCTGTTTTAATGTGCTGGGGACTAATCTTGGGGGTGTTCAAATGCTAGGCAAGCACTCTACCCTTGAACCAAACTACAAGCCCTAAGCATTTGGTTTTAAATAAGTAAGATTACAAGGGCCTGGAGAGATGGCTCAGCTATAAGAGCACCAGAGTACCAGGGATTTTATTCCCAGCAACCATTCAGAGGGCCACAACTATCTGTCACCTCAGGTCTAGGGACCCAGTGCCCTCTTCCGGCATCCATGGGCACTGCATGCACATGTATACATGCAGGCAAAACCACCTATACATACAAAATAAAATAAAAATAAATGTATAAAAGCAGATTGTAACAAAATAATTGATTTGGCCAAGTTACATAATATGAAAACAAGATAAGTAAAATCCTCAAAAATTAAGAAATACCATATGAAATATGAAATCAGAATAATAAATACTTATGGGGACTCACTTTTGGTTTTCTGTTTTTTTTTTTTTTTTTTTGAGACAGGGTCTCTTTGTGTAGCCCTGTCTATACTGGAACTCACTCTGTAGAGCAAGCGGGCCTTGAGCTCACAGAGATCTGCCTGCCTCTGCCTCCCAAGTGCTTGGATTAAGGGCATGTCCACCACTACCACCATGGAGAATTTCTATTGTTCTTTCATTCTAAGCAGACTTTACTAACTTTTCTTTTTTTTTTTTTTTTTTTTTTTTTTTTTTAGTTCTGCTGCACACTGCAGGCTGGCCTTAACTCATAACCTTGCTCAAGTGCTGGGTATAGTGGTGCACACCTGTAATCTCAGATGGAAAGTATAAGTAGGTCAGGTTCAAGGTCATCCTTACTACATATGAAGTTTGAGGCTAGTGTGGATTACATGAGACTCTGTCTCAAAAAAATTGAATAAATAAATCTGTCCCCATCACAATGAGATGATATCTGAAAATGATCAGGTTGTGAGAAAACTATCTTCCACACACTACCTTTTTCATTCAGTACCAGTTCTCACCTATTTCGACCATCAGTACAATTGTATTCAGAAAGATGAGGGAGATGATGAATTTCGAGAAGATAGAACCTGTTTTCTTTTAAGGAAACACACAGATAGAGTATTTTGTCATTTATGCAGCTCAAATAACAAGGACAACAGTATTAATATGAGAATTTGAAGAACAAATAACAAGGACAACAATGTCAATAAGAGAATTTTAAGAAAATAGTTTGAAAGAAGAGAAATGTCATTAACAGATAAGGGAAAGCCATGAATAGAAACAAGTGACACTAAAGGATACTCTCAAGAACCCATCCAGCCCATAGGGAAAGAGGTGGTCTCTGACTGCACCGCACACGAAGCCTGCTCAGCATTCGCTGGGAATGTGTGATGTGCCCCATGTGCCGGGGCTTTAGGGAGAAGCGCACTAGCTGGTGCTGATCTCCTGACATGAGTTTCTTCTGGCGAGAAGGATCTACAACAATGGAAAGGTAAATTGGGCATGTCTGTTGTTCAGCTTGAATCTACCGGTACTGGGCAAAACACGAGACTGCCTTCTCTCCCCAGTCTCCCCCAATAACCATGAGGACAGTACATAGATACACAGATGGGGGGCCTGTGGACAGCAAGTAGAGTTGGGGATAGGGATACTGGTTAAATAATAAGACTCTACATGCAGCAGCAGAGCTGCCCTTTTTCAAAGCAACTTGGAATTCTTTTTTTCTTTGGTTTTTCGAGACAGGGTTTCTCTGAATTGCTTTGGAGCTTGTCCTGACACTTGCTCTGTAGATCAGGCTGACCTCGAACTCACAGAGATCTGCCTGCCTCTGCCTCATGAGTGCTGGGACTAAAGGCTTGTGCCACTAATGTCCCACACAACTAAGCATTCTATTAGTATAAAGTGAAAATGTATAGTTCATGCCTCACACTGACAATACTCATGAAAGCAGCAGCTATAAACCTCAAGTTCCAGCTGGCTTAGAACCTGCTATGTAGATCAGGCTCTTTCCCACTCAAACATTCACCAGCTGTTGCCTTCCAAATACTGGGATTTAAGGCATGTGCCACCATAACCAGCCCAGAAACCTCCAAGTTTTAAGTACCTGTGATAGAAACTTTTCAAAGTCAGTATTACCTGACTAGGGCTTTGAAGAAGAGATAGAGGTCTAAAGTTCTGAATTTATCAAGTTTGTGTAGCTTCTCATTCCTAAATTTTCCTTTTATTTGTACTTTAAAAACATGGTGTGTGTTTGTACAACTGCAGGAGTATTTGTCGTCTTTGTATCACATAGGTCCTGAGTATGGAACTCAGGTTTTCAGACATGACAGCAAGTACATTTACTCTCTGAGTCATCTCATTGACCCCATTATTTGAGATAGTTTGATACAACTAATTTTGTCCTCAAACTATGTAACTAGGAATGACCTTGAACTCCTGGTGCCTTCTCCTCCAGAGTGCTGGAATTGTATGTAAGCATCACCCATACCTGTTTTGGTTTCTTTAAAAAAAGAAAAAAAATTGTCTGGCTGGGTGGTAGTCGTCCATACCTTTAATCCCTGTACATGGGAGGCAAGAGACAGGTGGATCTCCTATGAGTTCAAGGCCTGCCTGGTATACAGAGTGAGTTCCAGGACAGCTAGGGCTGTTAAACAGAAAAATCCTGTCTCAAAAAAAATATATATAAGTAAAATAAGTGCGGGGTGTGTGTGTGTGTGTGTGTGTGTGTGTGTGTGTGTGTGTGTGTGTGTGTGTGTGTGTGCCCCAGAGAACAACTTTTTGGGAACCAGTTCTCTCCTCTCAGGTTATCAGTATTGGCAGCAGGCATCTTCACTCACTAAGTCATCTTGCTAGCCCTATTTTTGGTTGTTTTTTAAAATCAGGATCTTGCTATGTAACCCAGGCTAGTATCAAACTTGTGATCACTCTGACTCAGTCTTATACCACTATTCCTGGCTCCACCCTTAAGTATGTTTCTGCTTCTTATCTTCAGAGGATGTGGGCAAGAATATTACATTTAGTGTGAACGAACAGAAGCTAACCAAGTATCTCCCGGAGAGTATGCCTTGGTACTGCTTGGCTCAAGCCTTGCAAATGCTCTATGAGGGAGAAAGTGTCAACAAGCCGTGAACGGATGGCATCAGCTCTGGGCAGCGGTATGTGTCCTCGTTCCTGTGCCATGTCTGTTAAGAAAATAGAACCAAGGGTCATTCCATTCTCAAGAGCTTCATTAGGATTAAGGGGTTTTCCCCCCGTTTTTCCCCCTCCTCCCCACCTTTGCTTTTCAGAGATTTAAGGAGCCCATACAAAGAAACCATGAGCACTTAAGAGCAAACAAACACATTGAAGGACTCAAAAATTTTGTTTTGATTTTTTGTTTATGCAAAAGTTAGAGGAACAATACGTGATATTTCCACGGTCAACTAAATATCCAGGTATTTCCATTTTCTGACAGCATTTGTGATTAATATTTCTTTTTAAAAAGCTGGCCATGAAGGAACATACTAGTAATCTCGAGAGGCTGGTGGATCTCTGTTGAGTTAGAGACCAGCCTGGTCTACATATCTATCTAGTTCCAGGCTAACAAGGGCCACACTGTGATAGTTTGTCTAAAAATAAAAAAAGAGCTGAGCCCGAGCCTGGTGGTGCAGACCATCGGGACCTAATACACAGGAGGCCGAGGCCAGCGGATGGGAAAGTTGTAGGCCGGCCAGAATTATAGAACAGTATTATAGGATGAACTCAAGGCCAATTGAGGAAACTTAGTGAGATCACCTTTTACAAAGTTAAACGAGGACTAAGTCTAGGGATATAATTCAGCGACGGATCACTTGCCCAGCACTGTGCAAGGTTCCCGGTTCAGTCCTCAATTACCCACCCTCTCGAACAAACGAATAAACAACAGCAATCAGTGAAAAAGCAGCAGGCAGGGCAGGACGGCAGAAGGCCTATTAGGGCTGGACAAAGAGCACAGACTTCACGTGGACTTGACAAAGCAGGATACGAGGTAGGGCAGCAGCAGGATGTAGGGTTACAACGCCCTATAATTGGACAAATCGAAAGCCTGGACTTTGGGAAACGTGTCGTATTGTGCTCAAGTGTGTGGGCACACCAACGCCGTGACGGGGGGAAGGGAGTGGGGCAGCTCAAGCTGCCCTCCCGGCGGCTTCTGGGCCTCCCTTCAGCCCCAGCGCACTTCCGCCCACTCAGCCCTGACTTCACCCCTCCGCCTCCCGCGCCGGCGCGCTGAGCTCCACTCCGCCTCCGCCGGCCAAGCTCAGGGCCGCGCCGGCGACGCAGAGCCCCACTTCCCGCCGACCCCCGCTGCGGCCTCCGCTACAGCCGGGCCCGCGGGCGTTCGCCACAGCGTCCGCTCCGCCCCGCCCCGCGCGCCCGCCAATCGGCAGTTACCAGCTGGTTCATCCCGCCCGACGCAGCGGGATGCAGCCAATCGGCGACTGCCACACTGCGGCCCGAGCCGGCCTAGGGGGTTGGGACCTCGGCAGCAGGTCTGCCCGGGCCAGACGCGCGAGCGCAGGCAGCGGCTGCAGGTGCGGGAGCTCCCTTCTCTGTCCCCCGGCCCCGACCCTCCGACCGCCCCGGCCGCGTCTCACCGCCATGCGCTTCAGCCGCCTAGCGCTGCTCCCGGGCGTGGCGCTGCTGCTCGCCTCGGCCCGCCTCGCCGCCGCCTCTGACGTACTGGAACTCACGGACGAAAACTTCGAGAGTCGCGTCTCCGACACGGGCTCAGCGGGCCTCATGCTAGTCGAGTTCTTCGCCCCTTGGTGAGGCCACTGTGCGGGATCAGGGCCGGAGGATGGGCTGGGCCCGGGAGCGGTTGAGCCTACGCAGCGCGGGCGCCCTCCACTATCCATCGGGCCTGGCTGCGGCTGCCTCCTTGTCAGTGGCAACCCGGAGGCGCTCCGGTGGGGGTGGGGGCAGATCCAGAAAGGAAGAAGCCTAGGTTCCCGCTTAGGGCCACGTCCCAACCTCCGTGTTGCTGCATTTCCTATGGAGAATTTATCCATCCCCTCCCCCTCCGATCTGTATCTTTCAGTAGCTAGGTGAGTCAGTGTAGACGTCCTCTAGTCTACAGGCCAGGCAGGCATCCCAGAGCCTTAGGGAGGAGCAGAGAGAGGTACAGGTCCTGGATCCCAAGGTATTTCCTTTCTCTTGTCCCCACTCCAGAGCCATTGGTTTCTAACCAAGGTCACTCACTGGCTGCAGAATGATCTTAAGTGCTTCCTTGAGACAGGCCGTTAATTTTGTCCATGCCATAGCAAACAATATTTTACATTAAGCTGCAGAGGCGTCCATCAAAAAGAGAGTAAATGAACATGAATAATTGCCCTAGGATCTATCATAATTGTCAGCTTTAGGTAATGATAGAAAATGGTAAGACTCACAATGAGAAAGTAACCACTGAGAAGTATACCATTCAGGGGCCACTTAACCTAACAAAAGCCTATGTAGTTAGAGTGTGACCCCCACATAAGAACTTGCTTGGGAAGGGAGAGTAAATAGGATGTCTGGTTTTGTCACTTATGTGGGGTGTGTTGGGTAATTTAAAAATTATTACCACAGAAAACTAATTAACACAGAAATAGCTTAATAGGTATTTTTTGCCCTCCTTGCACAATGACCCTTAATTCAAAACTATTCCAAAGTGGTAGTAAAACAGTGTCTTTAACAGTTACACTATAACTTGTCTTTGCTTCTGACCAGTGGAGTTGCTACATTCCAAGTTTATCAGACTGATTTAGATGGGGCACATTCAAAAGTCCTCCAGTGAAGATTGCCTGAATTAGAAGGCTATCCTAGAGGCAGGAAGCAAATTGTGCTTCAGCTTGGGATATTTTGTGTTTCAGGGCATTCTGTGGCTAATGTACTGATTACACATTATAGATAACATTTATAGTCCCCTAGAATTCATGTTCTCTGTTAGAAACAATTTATCATAGTTATATAATCATGCTGTTAACTTTGAGGGTGTCAATTGGGTCCTTGACTGAAGAGGTCATACATTTGGAGAATTGTGGGCTGTTACACATATAGTTTAATGCAATTTTTAGTTAAGCCTTTGGGATACAGCTCAGTGCTTGCCTAGCATGTTCAATTGCCATTGTTGAAATATATGTGTGTGTGTGTGTTATTATTTAAAGCTTTTTCCCCCCCTTCCGAGACAGGGTTTCTCTGTAGTCCTGGCTGTTCTGGAACTCACTCTGTAGTCCAGGCTGGTTCTTCTCTTTTTCTTAAATTAGTTCTTTATCGTCCAGGCTAACTTAAAACTCAGGATCTTCTTGCTTTGGCCTCCTTTTTTTCTTTGGAGAAAGGGTCTTGTGTAGCCTAGTTGGGCCTTAGTCTGATCCTCTTGCCTCTATCCTGAATTCGACACCACACCTGACTTCAGGTTTGTCTTTCTCCTAAAAATGGTTGCACCTGTTTTCCTCAAGACTACATATCCCATCATTCATTGAGCCATCAAGAGTTGGGTGGATTTCTGCTGTGGTGTCTGCTTTTAGTAGGCTTAGAAGATAAAACCATCTCCCCCATTGCAGGCAGGAGAGAATGGTTTTCTGAATGAGCAGTTGGAAGTGAAAGAAGTCTCCTGTTAGTACTAATCTATTTTAACAATTGGACTTTTTGTTTGTTTGCTTGCTTGCTTGTTTTTCTGAGACAGAGTCCTAAGTAGCTCAGGCTGGGCTTATATTCCTCATCCTGTGCCTCTGCCTCCCAAATGCTGGGATTATAAACCGCCCCACCAAGCTCTGAAGATTTAGTTTTATTTATTTACTTTTTCCTCTTGCACATAACAACAGGAGGGCTCTCGTCTGTTAGAGTGATCTGTTAATGAAGAATTTTGAGATAGAGTCTCACTGTATAGCTGTGGCTGACCTGAACCTGATCCACATGCCTCTGAGTTCTGAGACATCACCTTTAACAGTAAGATGGAGACTGGAAAGATGGCTCAGCAGTTAAGAGCACTGGTTCTTCCAGAGGACCTGGGTTCAAACCTCCCAACCCATATGATGGTTCACAACTGTTTGTAACTCCAGTTCCCTCTGGCTTCTGCAGTCATTGTACACACATGGTGCACAGACATACATGCAGGCAAAACACCTATACACATAAAAATAAAGAAAAAGTATGTTAGGGGGAGTCTGTGGGGAGATGGCACAACACTAAGGGTGTGTGTTGCTGTTGCAGTAGCACATCTGGCCTCCTTGGACTCTTTGGACATGCATTCATGTGAACATACCCATAATTGGGGAGGGGGACTTCAAAGTGGAGTCTGGGGCTGCGGTTTAGTGAGATAAAATTGCCTGCCAATCTCATGCAAAACCCTAGGTTCCATCTTCTTTTAGGTCTGCCCTTCTCCCTGCTCTTCCTGCTCTTTTAATTTTGTAAGTGAAAATGAAAGATTTCGACAGGAGGTGCTGGTGCATGCCTTTAATCCCAGCCTGGTCTACAGAGTGAGTGCCAGGACAGCCAGAAATAAACAGAAACCCTCCCTCAAATCAAGAGAGAGAGAGAGAATGAAAGATTTCTCTGCAGGCCACTGTTTCCATTATTAGATATGTTTTATTTGAAACAGTATTTCATGTAGTGGAGGCTGTCTTATCGCCACCTCCTAGATACTTAGATTACAGGTGGGAGTTACTTTGTTTGGCTGACGTGTACATTTGTAGGAATATGATTATCTGAAATTTTCTGTGAGAAATGACAGTGTTTTGTCTTAAACATGTACTGTGTTGTAGATTTCAGTGGTGTTCTCTGAACATTTACTTACCCACTGGTGCTAAGGGCCAAACCCATGACTTTCACCTGCACTTGGCACTCAGTACTATTACCCTCTACAACAAGAGCAATAAGTAATATTTGTTGTACAGTGTTTCTAAATGTGTAGAGAAATACAAGCAGGTATTATAATGGAAATTTATGTGTGTTTGCAGATATGTTTGTTTTGACATGCACATATGTGTGCACAATTTGGGGCTAAGGCTGACAGCATGTCTTCCTTGATTGTTCTCCACCTTATTCATTGAATCTCGGTTGAACCCTAGTCTTGCACATAAGACTAGTAATTCCTGCCTCCTTGGGGCTGGAATTACAGGCAGGTGACCATTATCACCTAGGATTCACTTTGGGTACAGGGGATCCAAACTCTGGCCCTTGTCTACAGTACAAGCACTTTACCCAGTAAGCTATGTCCCCAGCCTCCAAAATGTCTATTGTTCTTTTTTAACTTGCTTGAAGTAAGTTTCTCTGTGTGTACCTGACTGGCCTTGAACTCACAAGAGTCCATCTTCCTCTGCCAGTGCTGGGACTAAAGGTGTTCTCCATCACACCCAGCCTAATTTTTTTTTTTTTTTTTTTTTTTTTTGGTTGGTTTTGCTTCATGTGTATTCTTACCTATTCCTTTACTTGGATCTCCTTTCTTGTCCCCAAGTCATTTTTGTTTGTTTGTTTGTTTTTTAAGGCAGGATTTCTCTGTAACAGTTCTGGCTGTCCTGGAGACCAGACTGGCCTCCAGATATCCGTCTGCTTCTGCCTGGACTGGGCATGCACCACGCCCAGCCCAGGTCATCTTTTCAACATTGAGATTTCATTACATCCCCCCTCCCCCCCCCCAACAATTAACTCATTAATCCTCCAGATTTGGACTCCTTCCTATAGGGAAAGAACTGTTAGCTTTTTATCAAAGACTAAAATAATTATGAGTCAGTGGTGATGCCTTTAATCCCAGCACTCAGAAGGCAAAGACCAGCAGACCTTTATGAGTTCAAGGCCAGCTTGCTCTACAGGACAGCCAGGGCTACACAGAGAAACCCTGTCCCAAGAAACTATAAATAAACTAATACATAGAATGATTGCACCTAACACAATGCAGCATGAAGTTATTACTGAGTAAATGTATGTTGGAGTTATCTGCTGCTAAGTAGCATCTCGGAGAGTGGGTGAGTCCTCTGTTTTAATATTGGCAGAGGCAGGTAAAAGAGTTATTGGGTTCTGTAACAGAGTCTGATTTCCCTTAAAGTGCACCAGGTTTCTATTTCTGGTCGGTTGCTTGGGAAAGGTGATCTTTTCCATCCTGATAAGAGTCCACTGTGAATTTGTTTACCTTGTGGGTGGTGCTGCTGTTTAGAGCAATTGTTTTCAGTGTCTGCCTGTAGCACACTGATTTTCTTCCCAGATTCATTGTGTCTTAGTTACTTTTCTATCGCTGTGACAAAACACCATGACAAGGCAGTTTGTTAAAGAAAGGTTTTACTCAGGGGTTTACAGTTTCAGAGGATTAGAGCGACCATCATAGCAGGAGCTCTAGCTGAGAGCTTTGCTCACCGGTTGAGGGAACAGTCCCACCTTGTGTGACAACCTTCCAGTCCTTCCCAAACAGCTCTACCAAAGCAAAAAGAGACCAGAAATCCAAATATTCTCCTGTCGATGGTTGTGAGCCACAATGTGGGTGCTGGGAACTGAACTCAGGTCCTCTGCAAGAATAGCAAGTGCTCTTAACTCCAGCTCTGTCTCAAATGGATTCTGGGGATCTCCAGTTGTCAGCCCTGTGTGGCAAGTTAGTAGATGCTGTTACCTGCTGACCTATGTCATTGCCACTGCTGCCCCCACCCCAGAACTGGAATTTGAGGCCCAGGCCTCAGCTGAGCTTTGTCCCTAGCTTGAATTCATCCTCTTCCCTCACCCTTCTTTCTCTCCCTCTTCCTCCCTTCCCCTCTAACTCCCTTCCCCTCTTCCAGGAAGGGGGAGAGAGTTTATAAGCTTAGTTTGGTTTTGAACTTGCTGTATTGCTGATGGCCTCAGCTCCAAAACTGCTTGAATTACAGGCATTTCTCTTTGTGCTGGGTTTCTTGAGGATTCTCAGCATCCGCCATGCATACTCTTTTTAAATTTTATTTCTCTCTCTCTCCTCTCTCTCTCTCTCTCTCTCTCTCTCTCTGGAAACAGGATCTCATGATGTAGACCAGGCTGGCTTCAGAGTCAGATCCACCTGCCATCACACCTGACCTTCTGGATATTTTTATTTATATCTATTTGTACAGTTGACTTTTTTTAAAGGTTAGTTGAAGCAAAGATGTTAACTTTTGTTTTAATTTTGACAGTTACTACAATAGAAAGTCATCAGCAAGAGACAGGCATGAGTCTATATGTCTGTTAGCTCAGTTTTTCAGAAGCTGAGGCATGAGTGTTTGGAACTGCCTAGGCTACATAAAAAGATCTGCCCCCAAAGAGAAAAGGAAATGAACTCTCCTCATCTGTTGCTGCTCAACAAATCTTAGTAGATGACTCTTGCCTGTTTCCCATGCTATAGATTTACTGACTGTAGTCACAATACACAGACTTTTTGTACATTAGCCCTACTATTCAAGTACCCTACTCTTTACTCTCTGAAGCTTAAATACTTAAAGGCCCAAACCCAGATTGTATCCTTTCAAATTCATTCTTTTAAACCCTTGGAAATTGGATGTGGTGCTACATGCATGTAATCCCAACACTTAAGAGAGAGGCAGAAAGATTGTGCATACATAGCAAGTTACAGGCCAGACAGGACTGCCTAGTAAGATCGTGTCCTGAGACAGACACCATGAGTCAGCATCAGGTGTCTTTTTCCTCTTCTTTCAATGTAACTCTGGCAGAACCAGCTGGGGGGGCTGTATAGAATGAAATAATAAGTTAGTATTTAAGCACACTGAGCTGAAGGAGAAGTATTATTATGAGTAAGGTTTTCCCCTGCCTGTCTGGGCCCACTACTGTGCCAGCCCCAAATAACACACAGAGACACTGTATTAGATATAATTTTGTTGGCCAGTTACTATTTTCTTCTTGGCTAGCTCTGTCTTAAATATTAACCCATTTCTATTGATCTAAGTACTTGCATGTGGTCTTTATCTTACCAGAGAAAGGGGCTGGCATTCTTCTCCCCGTCCTCCATCTTGGATCTCCTCCCTACCACTTTCTCCTCCTTGTCTCCTAGTCCCACCTATCTTCCTTTCCTATTGGCCAACAGGGCTTTATTCATTAACCAATACGAGAAACATATTTACAGAATGACATCTCCCATCAGAGTATCATGCGTTTTTGAGGCTATGTTGGGCTGTATAGCCTAGAGCTACAGAGTGAGACCCTGTCTCTTAAAAAAAATAAATAAATAAATTAGGGCCAGGAAGTGATGATGTATGCCTTTAATCCCGGTATTTGGGAGTCAGAGGCAGGTGGGTCTCTGAGTTTGAGGCTAGCCTGTTCTACAGAGCAAGTTCTGGACAGCCAGGGCTATGTGGAGAAACCTTGTTGAAAAACTTTAAAAAAAATAAAAAAAGAAAAAGAAAAAAAAAAAAAAAAACTGGAAAAAGAATTCCACGTAAGCGTCAGCACATTAGAAAGCACTTTGAAGGTGGTAGCAGGCCTGGTTTTACAGTTGTGTGATTCACTTGACCATGAGAACCTGACAAAACATAAGCTGGTATACTTTTCCCAGAGGGCTACCTGAAGCACCTGCTCTTCCATCCAGCAAGTCCTAACAGTCCCACAGGTGTGCTTCCCAGGCATTTAGATGTGGTACATTTCTGCCATGTACAGCTAGCACCAGCTGTACATTATCTCTTCAGAAGCCCAGTGGGTTGCAGAGGGATTACTTTGAGAAAGTTGAAGAGTTCTGTAACCTCCCTACAGACAGCAAAAATAGAAAACAGAAGGAAAGAAGCCAGGCAAGGTGGTACATATCTATAATCCCCAGAATTTGGGAAATGGTGATGGATCGCAAGTTCGAGATCATCTTTGGCTGCTAGATACTTTGCCTCTGAAAAGTGTGTTTAGAAAAAGAATGTTAAGAGACTATCTCAAAAACAGGCTAAAGAGATGGCTCAGCGATTAGGAGTCAATGCTGCTTTTACAAAGAACCTAGATTCCATGTCCAGCATCTGTTTCTAGGGCCTTACAGTTGCTTGTAACTCTGGTTCCAAAGAATTTAATGCCTTTTTCTGGCTTCCATGGATACCTTTACACCTGTGGCATACTCATAAACATGCAGGCCTTTAATCCCAGCACTCGGGAGGCAGAGGCAGGTGGATCTCTCTGAGTTTGAGTTCAGCCTGGTCTACAGAGCTAGTTTCAAGACAGGCTCCAAAGCTATAGAGAAACCCTGTCTCAAGAAACAAAACAAACAAAAAATCTGGCTGTTTTGTTTATTAAGGCAGGATTTCTCTATGTAACAGCCTTGGCTGTCCTGCTGCCCTGGAACTCACTCTGTAGACTAGGCTGGCCTTGAACTCACAGAGATCTGCCTGCCTCTGCCTCCTACATGCTGGAGTTAAAGGCATGTACCAACCACCACCCAACTAACACATTTTTCTTAATGAAATATAAAGTAATGGTTCTTCATATAATAGTGACATCACTATTTTTGATGTGTTGCATTTTCTCTATTTTGTGTGCATGGCAGATGTGGGTTTGTATAAAATAATTGCCATGTGCACACTTTTTTTTTTTTTAAATAATATCCCAGCACTTATAATAATATCCCAGACAAATCACTGAGTCTGAGGTCTGAGGCCAGCCTGATCTGCATAGATAAACCTTGTCTCTTTTTTTTTTCCCCCAGGGTGTGTGTGTGTTTTATCCAGACAGTGTTTCTCTGTGACTTTGAAGACTGTCCTGGCACTAGCTCTTATAGACCAAGCTGGCCTTGAACTTACAGAGAGCCAGCCACCTGCCTCTGCCTCCCAAGTGCTAGGACTAAAGGTGTGCGACACCACCACCCAGTTGATAAACCTGTCTTAAAGCGAAAAGAAAAGAAAAAACATGGAACTGTACTTTGGTCACATAGATACAAATCTACAAGAAGGATGCTATTTATTGTAGACTTATCCAAATGCGTGTTGTTCAAAGAGGAATGACCTATAAATGTCACTCAGCATGCTGTTGGCGTTGTTGTAAACAAGCAAGTTAAGAACAATTCTTGTGAATAGAATTAATGTGTGGGTTGAGCATTCCCAAGGCTGAGGCGTCTAAAGGAAATCAAAGAGAAAGGTACTTTGGTCACCTGAAGCACCACCCTATTCCACCTGGAGAAGCACGCGTGTTAGATAGAACTCAGGAAGGAGCCTGAGCCGTGGGAGTCTGTTCCCTATGAATTAATTCATAGGTTAATATTTTTTTAAAAAGATACAGACTAAAAAATAACAGTCATTATTTAAAATATCAGAGGACTGGGTTATAGCCTGGTGTTGAATAATTGGTATAGCATTCCTAGAATCAGTGTAAGAGAGGCTGAAGGAAGGTCTCAGCTTGGGGATTATGTAGCAAGACCCTGTCTTCAAAAAGAAGCACAGTAGTATGATTTGAGATTCTTCCTAGTAGAAACATCAGTAAGTTTGTATTAAACTAAGAATCTTGACTTTTTTTTTTTTTTTTTTTAAATAGGTGTGGACATTGCAAGAGGCTTGCCCCTGAATATGAAGCTGCAGCAACTAGATTAAAAGGAATAGTCCCATTAGCAAAGGTGAGCATCAGTGAATTCACCAAAAAGGAAAATGAAAGATTTTTCATTGCATGTATGTATGGACATGTGTGCATATATCCATGTGAGTCCTTGGGATTGACAACAAGCCCCTTTACATGCTGAGCCTTTTTTTCACTTGCCCAAGTATATAACGCTAGTATTTTGGGTGGCTGGAGATATGGCTGACTGATCAAGAGTACTTGGCATCTCTTACAGAGGACATGGGTTTATTTATTTCCCAGTCCTCAGTGGCTTACAACCATTTGTTACTCCAGTCCCCAGGGATAATGGTGCCTTCTTCTGGCCTTTGAACTCGCTGCATACAAATGCAGGCAAAACATCATACACAAAATAAAACATTTAAGCCGGGCTTGGGGATCTTGTCATGGAAGCTATAGTGTGGCCCATTGAGTCACACGTTTTACCCTTTAGTTCATTCATCTTTACTTGAAAGTATTCATTGATCTGGCTCAAGGCCTCTGACTTCTGCTACACCACTGATAGTGGGCTCTCATTGGGCCTCCTCTTGGCTATCCTGTTGTTCTGTGATCTGTAGGTTTGTCCCATTCACATGCTCCAACAGTCCATAGATAATGGTGGGTGTTGGGGTGGAACAACTCACAGCCTTGGTTCTGGACCTGGTCAGTGGTATGTTTTGGTCAGCCCACCAATTTTCTTGTGTTACTACCTAGGTGAGCTCTCCAGCTCTGCCTCGGCTAGATTACCCAATGCAGCCTACAGCCAGGAGTGGGCCACTTCTTCTCCTGCTTTCAGGTTCTCAGATCCGGCACATTCACACCACCAGATTTTTTTTGTTTGTTTAGTTTTGTTTTTGGTTTTTCTTCTACATATTTTGGGGGGTGGGGTGGGGGAGGATGGTTGCAAGGACCAAGGGTGGGTGCAAGAAGATGAGTGGAATTAGAATATACAATGTGAAATTTACGACGAATCAAAAAAAGGTTAAAAGAATTTAAAAAGAACATGGTAAATAAGAACTAAGGACAGACAATGACACTATAAGGATAAGAGGGAATATTGAGTTCTCTAATCTACCCCGATGATAGTGATGGGATCAGGGAGAAAAAAAAAAAAAAAAAGACATGGGATATTGCTGAGTATGTAGCCAAGTGGTTGGTTAATTTAAGGTTGGTATTTGTTTTTATAGAGTTTTAAGAGCTAGCTGTGGTGGTAACCCATGATTCCAGCATTTGGGAGGTAAAGACAGTATTAGAAATTCCAGACTAGGTGTTGGAGAGATGGCTCAGTAGTTGAGAGCACTAGAGAGGACCCAGGTTCGGTTCCCAGCACCCACATGGCACCTTCACAGACATACATGCAAGCAAACCACCAATACACATAAAATAAAAAAGTAAATCAATCTTTTTAAAGAAAAGAAAGGAATTCCAGACTAGCCTGAGCTACCTGAGACCTTGTTCCAAACAGGCAAAAATAGTAATGATTATTAAATTTTGCTATTCTGTAGTATTCTGAAATAATAAGCTCACAGGTGTTCTAGTTTAAAGGTCATTTCTCTAGTAACCAGATTAGTAGTTTTTTTTTTTTTTTTTTTTTTTTTTTTTTTTTTTGAGTCAGGGTTTCTCTGTGTTGCCCTGGCTGTCTTGGAACTTGCTCTGTGGACCATGCTGGCTTTGAACTCACAAAAGATCTGCCTGCCTTTACCTCCCAAGCACTGAGATTAAAGGTGTGCACCACTACTAACTGATGAAATAATTTAAATTATTACAGTGTTATAATTTTTACATGAAGCCAAGAAATTAAATCTAAAGCATCTCTTAGGCAGTTTTGATCTAGTTAGCACTAATTCACCTTTAAGGTCTAATGACCTGTGTGGTAAGTATGACAAGAAGTGTTAATCCTCTATGGGTTTAGCCAGTCATTATATTTTGTAGGTACTTAGATAATGAAGTAACTCTTGTTCTATCTACTCTTAGGTGGATTGCACTGCCAATACAAACACCTGTAACAAGTATGGAGTCAGTGGCTACCCAACCCTTAAAATATTTAGAGATGGTGAAGAAGCAGGTGCTTATGACGGGCCTAGGACTGCTGGTAAGGATCTCAGTTGCTTGGAACCTGGGCGAAGCTTATATTTCTTTCTTTGTGTATTTTCAAGACAGGCTCTGGCTGTCCTGGAACTCACTATGTAGACCAGGATATCCTTGACTTTGCTTCCCAAATACTGGAGTTAAAATTGTGTACCACTTAACACATGGTTTAAGTTTAAATTTCTAATCTCCCTGCCTCAGCTTTACAAGCAATGGCATTATAAGCTTGTGCCATCTTCCTGCCTTGGATTCTCTTGAGATAGTAGATGTTGGTATTCATAAACAAAACACTGGTCCTTTTCTGGTGTTTGTGTTCTAGTTGATGGAAGGTGAAAGGTGGTCATCACACATGTGTGGGCTACAGATTTATAGATAGTGGTAGAGTGTTCGACTAATAATTTGCAGGGTATTAGGTTCAGTCCCCAGCATAGCATAGAAAACTATATTGTGCTCATTACAATGGATATATATATATATTTTTTTTTTTTTTTTTTTTTTTTTTTAAAGAAGTGACCATACAGCATGAAAATCCACATAAGGGTGAGGTTGGTTTTGTTTAGGGCTTCACAAGCATTATACCACTATATGAATGGGAAATTAATTTATTTACAGTATAGATGTTACTGAACTTTTTATGAGGTAGGCATTATAAAGTCCCTGTCTTTTGGAATTTAATTGGTAGTCAAGAAAGAAGTTTAAAAAAAAAAAAGATAAGCCAGGTATTTGTGGCTCATGCCTTTAATTCCAGGGCTTGGAAGTCAGAGGCAGGTAGATCTCTGTGAGGTAACAAATATAAATTTTTTAGAAATTTATCCTATAGATTATTGTGCAAATTCACCTACAAACAAGTTATCATAGAATCTTTTGAAAAGTAAATAGAAATAAATGTCTGCCAGTTATCATGGGTTAAATAAATTATTGTATATAAATAAAAAAAAAAAACTCTGCAGTTATAACAACCGATTGAAGACTGTTAGGTTGGCTCAGTGTGTACCTATTGCTACCCATAACAATCCTCAGAGCCCACATGGTAAAAAGAAAGAACCAGATCCTGCAGGTTTTCCCTCTGATTTCCACACAAGTGCCATCATACCTCATACAAATTAAATCCCTTTTTAAAAGGGGCGGGGTAGAGGTAGCAAAGCTTATTGTGAGTTCAGCATAAATTATTTCTATCTACTACATAAAATACCAAAACAATTGAGTTGGGAAAAATGGTACATTTTATAATCCTAGTACTTGGAAGGATTGGGAGGAGGAGGCAGATAGTTAAAACAAGTCTCTGCTATACAACCTAGGCTAAGAGGCCTGTCTTTAGAAAAGAGCCAGCTGTTTTATGGAAGAGGCAGACATCTGTGAGTTTAGAACACCCCCTGCTACCTCCCCAATAAAAGATAAACCAGTGTATATTGAAGTATATATTGCCATTTGAAGATAAAAGAATGTCATTTCCTCTGTGTGTGTGTTTAAGGATATACCAATTGCTTCTTGGACTTTTTAGCTAAAATCAAGTAGAAGGATACACAAACTGAAGCTGAACTTATGTGTTTGGAAAAGAAATTGAATGGTTTGGGGACGGGAGTGGGAAGAAAACCATTCAAAACATGTATTGTTTTATTCTTTTGAATTTTGTATCATTCCAATTCTTCTCAAAAATTATGTGTCAATGTAATTTTGTCTTCTAAGATGGAATTGTCAGCCACTTGAAGAAGCAAGCAGGACCAGCTTCAGTTCCTCTCAGGTCTGAGGAAGAATTTAAGAAGTTCATTAGTGATAAAGATGCTTCAGTGGTGGGTAAGTAGCAGGTGATTGGTTATGTCACAAAATTGATTGGATTTTTAAAAACTTCCATGTTTGGGAAAAGCAAAGTTAAAGCTGTTTAGCATAAGCTTGAAGTAGTTAAAAGATAACTGATAGAACTGGGTCAGAAACTATCAGAGCAAAAGACTGTGTCTTGTGTGGGTTTGTGTTCTTAGAGGTGTAAAGAGTTATATTCAGTTAAAAGACCAGAAAAGGAGAGTCATCGTTGGCTTACCTCCCA
Organism: Phodopus roborovskii; assembly: GCF_943737965.1. Taxonomy (NCBI): domain Eukaryota; kingdom Metazoa; phylum Chordata; class Mammalia; order Rodentia; family Cricetidae; genus Phodopus; species Phodopus roborovskii. The sequence goes on along the minus strand of NW_026126416.1, from coordinate 31,816,076 downwards.
CCCCTACCCCACAGTGCTGGAAATTTAACCGACCTCCTCACTCCTGCCGGGCAAATGCTCTGCCATTGAGCTCTGTCCCTTCTTTAACTCTGAGAGTTAAGTCTTTAGCAGGGTAGTTAAACTAAATGCAAACAAGGTTTAAGGCAAGGGAATACAGGTGAACAGTCAATTTCCATGTCTTATTTTCAAATTGTATAGTTATCCTTGGTTATTGATCAAGTTTCTGTTGCTATAAATACCTGAGACTGAGTCTCGGGTATTTAAAGAAAAATGTACATTCTGGTGCAGATCTCCTTGGATGCATGTTGTGGAAGGAATGCGTGCAACAAGGAGGGGTGCCAGGCTTGCCAACACACCCAATTGAAAGAAATTTGGTGGGTGGGTGTAACACACTGAGATTAAAACCTTGGCTCCAGACTAACATGGTAGCACACATCTTTAATCCCAGCACTCAGGAGGCAGAGGCAGATGGCTCTGAGGTTGAGACCAACTTGGTCTACAGAGAAACTCTGTCTTGAGGAAAACCTTGGTCTCAAATGTGCTAGACAATTGTTCTACCACTGAATTCTATACTCTAGCCTTTATTTTATTTTTAGATGTGGTATATAACATATTTGATTAAAACTACATTTAGTGGAGTATGGTGGCATATGGCTTTAATCCCAGTTTTCCGGAGGCACAGATAGGCAGATTTCTTGTTGTAGGCTACCAGGGGTACACAGTGAAAATAGACCTTGTCAAAAAAAAAAAAAAAAAAATCAAACCAAGACAGGCGGTGGTGGTGCACGCCTTTAATTAACCCCAGCGCTTGAGAGGCAGAGGAAGGTGGATCTCTGAGTTCCAAGACAGGCTCCAAAGCTACAGAGAAACTGTGTCTCAAAACAACACACACACATACAACTTAAATTTAAACCTAAATAATGAAATAAAGCTTATTCTCTGTAGTAGCAGGTATTTTAACATTTAAATTTGACTTATCTGGATTTAGCTAATTCTGTGTTACAAAGAATTAACCATGTATGCTAGAAAAAGGATTGATAATGAAGAAGATTTGCTGCTTGTTCAAAGAGCTAGAGTTCTGTTCCCAGCACACACACACATTGGATGGCTAACAGATTCCTGTAACTCTAGCTTCACCGGTACTGACATACTGGTGTCCGTCTGGCCTCCTTGAGTACCTGCACCAGACAAGTCACTCACTCACACAAATTAAAATAATTATCCATAAAGAACCTTTTTATTCATCTATTTAATGTGTTTGAGTATTTTGCTTCCATGTATATGTATACCCCCCATTGTTGTTTTAATCTAATATTTGCAGTGAAGAAGGCTCTTCTCTGTGGAGACATTGAGCACTCACCATGTAGGCTGCTGGAGGAGTTAATTTTTCTAACAGTGCAATAAGAAATTCTCTTATTGGCTGTACAATGAAGATTCTTACGAAAACTCCTCCAACAGTGAGTTCACCCTCCACTTCTGCAAACACCACAGCAAAATCTTGAGGAGAAGGAATCACAGGATGTCGTAGAGTAACCCTGGATGGCTTGGAATTCACAGAAATCCATCTGCTTCTGATTCCTAAGTGCTGCCATTTTAACTATTCCAAGTTTGTTATTTATTCAAAAGAAAACACTACTCAAGAAAAACTCAACTCCACTCAATTAATTACATAATGAAGAAACAACAAACAACACAAGATGGTCAAGGAGAGCCCCTCTTTCAAGACTGAAGAGAGTTAGAATTAAGGACCAAACAGCATTCAGAAGGTAGTGGAGTTGACTAGTTAATGTGTCTCAGTATTTCTTTTGTAATTGAAGCTATACTGCAATTGGTTGAAACCTCAATGACCTTCCTTCAGCAAAACAAATCTTAAGACTAGAACCAGTACAATGACCAACTAACTAATAACAATGGACAACTGTACTGCTTTCAAGGAACATGATTCAGTATAGGCTGTGTTCAGGATCAGGCTGCCATACTGCACAATCTTGGTGGTAAATCTGTGTGGGTATCAAATCAATAAAAGGGCACAGGACTAAGTGCAAAGCAATCACCACTACCTTAAGCATGGTTTCTAGTACCTCGACCTGTTAATAACAAGACATGGAAGACCAGCACATTAGTTACTCATACCTAGACTATGCTCAACAAACTGGTATTTCCAGCTATTTTCCTTTGGTTTTAGACTTCTCACTCTTCAATTTCCTTTTTTTTTTTTTTTTTTTTTTTTTTAATGATTTAGTTATTATGTATAGTGTTCTGTCTGCATGTATGCCTATTCATTATAGATGGTTGTAAGCCACCATGTGGTTGCTGGGAATTGAACTCAGGACCTCTGGAACAGCAGCCAGTGCTCTTAACCTCTGAGTCATCTTTCTAGCCCCCACTCTCTAACTTTCTATCTACTTTTATATATAAGAAACATCATAATTTCATTAATTTATTCAAAACATAATTAGAAAAACAAATCTAATATGATGAATACTACTCTATAAATATTCAAAAACTCAACATAAATGACATGTCTCGAGTTTTGTGTCAACTGTGATCTGCTGCACCCTATGAACTATTATGCTGTGGTTTCCAAAGTTCCATCCTTCATATGCCTACTTGATGGCAATGAGTGTAGAAGAGCCAACAAATTGGACAAAACCATGGATTCTGCAATATTATGGACACAGTCTTGGTTGGATGTCACTATACACACAACCTGAAAATTAACAGGATATTAAAAGAAAAAAAGAAGTGAAGAAGTTTGCCCAAATCTATTCTGGAGAAGTCAAAGGAAGACCTCAGTTCTTACAAATTCTTTCCCTTCCTTTCTCTATTGGGTAGAAGAAGAAGTCTTAGTGTGCGTGTTATGTCAGATGTCTAAAGCAGCCTGGTCTTAACCTCTTATTTTGAAATGGTGTTTTTGTTTTTATTTGTTTGTTTGATTGGTTGGTTGTTTTTTTTTTTTTTTCCTTTTGTTTGTTTCCTTGTTTTGTTTTTCAAGACGGGGTTTTTCTGTGGCTTTGGAAGCTGTCCTGGAACTTGCTCTTATAGACCAGGCTGGCCTCGGCCTCCTGAGTGCTGGAATTGAAAGCATGCGCCACCACGGCCCAGCCTGACCCGAAATGTTTATTCATATCCGTAACAAACAGCACACTTTGAATACTAGAAGGATAATATAATGTAAGTCTTAACACTTAAGTATTCCTTGTGTTTGACATTTCCTATGCAGGCTTTTTCAGGGATTTATTCAGTGATGGTCACTCCGAGTTCCTAAAAGCAGCCAGCAACTTGAGAGATAACTACCGATTTGCACACACCAATGTTGAGTCTCTGGTGAAGGAGTACGATGATAATGGAGAGTAAGTGACTGATTGCACCCCTTATCTCTTACTGTGAGCTTTGGGGTGTATGCCCTTTTTTGTTATTGCTTAGTTTGTGTTTTGTTTTCAAAAAGGTTAAGCTCTAGAAAACTGTTGCCTGTGAAGGGCATCTATAGGAGGAGACTGTATAAAAGCAAATATACATACAAATGTAAGTGTTATATTGTACATTTGCTATTGTAATATATAGAACGGGGGTTTTTTCCCCTTTTTTTGTGGGCTGGGGGATATTATTAGAAAATGCTGTAAGACCAGGTGATGATGTCACGTGCCTTTAATGAGCACTTGACAGGCAGAGGCAGGCAGATCTCTGAGTTCCAGGCCAGCCTGGTGTAGAATGAATTCTAATTGGTCTTAATGATAAAAAGTCAGAGTCTACTATTGGGGTAAAAGTTGAAGGATCAAAGAAGCAATGTAGCCAGCCACTTGAGAAACCTTTTCATTCTACCGAATCCTCGGACTGAATGCACAAACTAACTGCCTAGACTACATCCTCTCTACAAATCCTCAGTGGTATCTCTGTCTTCTCTTCCTCTCTCCACCCAGCCACATACTCCTATTTCTACCTCCCAAGTGCTGAAATCACCTTTGTGTGACTTTGTTTCTCTTTTAGACAGATTCTATTTCGTGTAGCCCAGCATGACCTTGAACTCACAGAGATCTGTCTGCCTTCTCCCAAGTGCTGAGATTAAAAGTGTATGCCACCACTGTGGCTAACTAGTGTGGATAGCTGTGGATAGTGTGTGCTTTGATTCTTAGGTAAGCTTTATTTGTTAGCTCATAAGCAATAATATCACTATAGCCTGGTCTACAGAGCAAGTTACAGGAGAGCCAAGGCTACATAGAGAAACCCTGCCTTGAAAATCCAAAGAAAGAAGAGGCTGTATGGTTGGAGAGATGGCTCAGTTGTAAAGAGTTAATACTGCTCTTGCAGAGTACCAGAGTTTAGTTCCAAACACCACATCAAACAGCTTATAACTAACTATAACTTTCAGGGCTTCTAACAGATGTTCTTCTGGCTTCTGTGGGAACCCACAAGAACATGTCTTCCTGTGTATGTAGATCAAGCTAGACTTAAACTTGTTGCAGGCTGTCTCTTGACCATGCCCAGTGAGGAGGTGATTCTTGGTAGATGAAATTTTCCTGGTATGGCAATTGGGTTGAAAATTATTCTAGATAAGAGCTTGAGAGAGAGCGCTCATTAGTAAAGTACTTACTGTGCGCCCACATTAAAAGATCTGCCTTCCTCTGTCTCCCTAGTGCTGGGACTAAAGGCATTTGCCACCATGGCCTGGCTACCTGTTTTGTTTTTAATTTGGTTTTTTGAGACATGGTTTTTCAGTGTAACCCTGGCTGTCCTGGCATTCTCTCTGTAGACCAAGCTGGCCTTGAACTCGAGATCTGCCTGCCTCTGCTGCTTGAGTGCTGGGGCTAAAGGTGTGAACGATACAGTAACAGCAAAGTAGAAAAGACTCTAACAACTTATTGGCAAGATTACTGCCAACTGTCTTAAGCACAAATGATGCTCCTGTAATCACAGATTTGGCAATGTAACATTCTCTCCATCACTAAAACTGGTTTACCACCTCACTTTTGAGAGTAATCATTGGTATTGAGGATTTAATAAATTTTGTCTGGTAATTTATTCTAATAAATGACTAGAATAATTTTAGTTTGGTTCTATTTTAGTTCCATGATTCTATTAGTTTTACTATTGATTTTTAAAGATGTTGGGCTAAGTATCAATCTAATCCTTGTAGGCTTTGGGTTGTTTTGCTCTTGTTTGTTTGTTTTTATCAATTCAAAAGGGAATTAAGAATAAGGAATGAATTTTTGTGCCATATGTGTGCCTAGTGTCTAAGGTGGTGGTGAGCCTACATGTGGGTTCTGGGAATTGAAACTGGGTCCTTAGCAAGAACAATAAATGCTCTTAACCATCAAGCCAAGTTTCCAGCCCCCATATGTCTAATTTTATTTTAAGATAGTCATGCTGGGCGGTAGTGGCACACACCTTTAGTCCCAGCACTCGGGAGGCGGATCTACAAGAGCTAGTTCTAGGACAGCCTCCAAAACCACAGAGAAACCCTGTTTCAAAAAACCAAACAAAGAAGATAGTCATGCTATGTAGCTGTGGCCACCCTGGGACTCAGCTCGTGACTCCTGCTGATCTTTAACTGATGCTCTTGACCTCCCAGATCCTGGGATTACAGTGGTCCAAAACCATACATGTTCTAACTTCCAAATTTTAAAAACAAGAACAAACCAGTTCCAGATTAACTAGTTCTAGGTGATAATGTCCAATGATCTCTTCTAGTCTTTGTATGCACTAGGCATGCAAGTAGTGCACAGAACAAAAAGATTATACTTGGGAGGCTGACACAAGCAACTGGTCTACATAGTGAGTACAGGCCAGCAAATGCTACAGTAAGAGCTTGTCTGCAAAAAGAAGAGAGCGAGAGAGAAAAATATTTTGGGTTTGTTTTTCAAGACAGTATTTTTCTGTGTAGTCCTGGCCTCAAACTCAACAGAGATCCAAGTGCCGGGATTAAAGGTGTGTACAACCACTGCCCTGCATTTTAATTTTTATTTATTTTTACGTGTAGTGTTTTGTCTGCATATAAGTCTGCATCGTGTGCATGCACAGCCCTTAGAACTCAAGAGTTCCCTGAAACTGGGGTTAGAGTGTTGTTATAGTTGCTATTTGGGTAGAGCCCACATCTTCTAGAAGTGCAACCAGTGCTCTTAACTGCTGAGCCATCTCTCCAGCCTATACATTTGTTTATTTATTAAAAGGGCAGTTTGAACTTTGTTTTATTTCTGTTATGGTACCAGGAATTGAACCCAAGGTGATAGGCAAGCACTGTACCAGTGAGCTGTGTCAGCATGTTTTAAACAGGGTCTTGTTACAGTGACCCTGCTGCCTCTACCTTCCGAATGCAGAGATTGCAGGTGTGTCTCACAGTGTCCAGCTGACTTGTAGACCAGGCTGACCCCAAATTCATGGAGATCCACCTGCCTCTGCTTTCTGATTGCTGGGATTAAAGTGTGTTGAGTTTTAAATGAAATCTGATGCTAAAACACATTTATTTTTAAAGGGGGATCACTTTATTTCGTCCTTCACATCTTGCTAACAAGTTTGAAGACAAAACTGTAGCATATACTGAACAGAAAATGACCAGTGGCAAGATTAAGAGGTTTATCCAGGAAAGCATGTAAGTACCTGTTTCCTTGTTCCTATCACTTTAATAATTCCATAGTACAGCTAGAAAATGACAAAACTAATGGATTGTTTCATTTCAGTTTTGGTATCTGTCCTCATATGACAGAAGACAATAAAGAGTTGATACAGGGCAAGGACTTACTTACAGCCTACTATGATGTGGACTATGAGAAGAATGCTAAAGGTTCCAACTATTGGAGAAACAGGTAATAAAAACCATGCTTTTCCTTTGTGTAGACACGTTTACCTATTATATGAACAGTTCTAATTGTCTTGTAGTATGTATGAGTAGAGGAAAATGGGGGCTGGAGAGATGACTCAGTGGTTAAGAGCACTGACTATTCTTCCACATGTCCTGAGTTCAATTCCCAGCAACCTCAAGGTGGCTCACAACCATCTGTGATGAGATCTGGTGCCCTCTTCTGGCCTCCAGGTAGAGCACTGCATACATAATAAATAAATCTAAAAAATGAACCAGTGGCTAGATGCTCTGCTTCTCAACAGACAGGATATTGTATACACGATAACTAAATCTTAAAAAAAAAAAAAAAAAATAAGACAAGAGGAAAGTGGGACTGTGCTGTGGCTTAGTTGGTGCGGAGGTTGCCTAGCATGCACAAGCCCTGGGTTTTGTTCTCAGCACATGTTTGTGCATATATGTACGCGTGCCCACCTAAAACTTAGTGGCACAGGGCTATAGTCTATAAGCATTTAGGACAACCAGAATTTAAAGTTATCCATGTTACATACTGAATTTTGGCTAGTCTGGACTATGATTATTTAAAGCCATAAGGACAACTAACATAACACTATTTACAAAATCTTTTGGACACGAATTCTATGTTCTTTGCTGTACTACATTGACTCCAGGCTTTATGGTGGAAGGTGTAAGTCTGATGTACAGTACACTTAGAACATTGTGCCTATTTCTTTTATGAATTATCAGGGTACGTTTTAACCTTATATCTTAGTTTTATTTAAAAAAAAAAAAAGATGATTCAAAGTCTGTTATTTCTCTTATCTATTCCTCACAGAGTGATGATGGTGGCAAAGAAATTCCTGGATGCTGGACACAAACTCAACTTTGCTGTAGCTAGCCGTAAAACCTTTAGCCATGAGCTGTCTGACTTTGGCTTAGAAAGCACTACTGGAGAGGTTCCTGTTGTGGCTATCAGAACTGCTAAAGGAGAGAAGTTTGTCATGCAGGAGGAGTTCTCGTAAGTTATTACTTGGCGTTGACTAAGGATTTGAATCAAAAAAATCATTAAAGCCTAGACTGGAAACTTAGAGTGACATTGGGGTAGGGGGAACATCTCCAGGCAAGACCTGTGATCATTTTTCTCTGTTTAGGTGATTTCTCACTAACAAAAGGGTGGCAGCTTGCAATTCTTACATAATTCCGTCATTGGAAGTAGTAGGTGGAGGCTGGGCATGCACTTAGAAGTTGGGAGCAGAACAGGGTCATGAATTCCAATGTCTGTCTTTGCATTGCAGGCGGGATGGCAAGGCTCTTGAGCGGTTCCTGCAGGATTACTTTGATGGCAACCTGAAGAGATACCTGAAGTCTGAACCTATCCCAGAGACCAATGATGGGCCTGTCAAGGTGTGTGTTGCTTGAGGTCTCACCACCCATCTGCAGTGGTCTCTTCCTTAATCTTAACGTTGATAGACCTGAACACAAACTTTATTGATGTTTCTTTGTTTTTAATACTGGGGCTCAAACCTACATTAAACAAGTATTCTACCACACAGCCATATCCCCAGCCAAGAAAACCACTATGGGTCCAAGAGGTGGTTCCATGGGGAAAGCAGCTGATACAAAAGCCTAAAGACCTGTTTGATCTCTTTACCCCACATAACAGTGGAAGGAGAGGAGAGTAAATGCCGTAAAGTCTGTATATATTTATGCATATATACACACAATGAATAAAGTTTTTTGTGATTTTTTTTTATTTTATATTTTTATGTTCATTTATGTTTTGCCTGTGTGTATATCTGTATGAGGGTATCAGATCTTAGAATTATAAATAGTTGTGAGCTGCCATGTGGATGCTAGGAATTGAACCCTGGTCCTTTGGAAGAGCAGTTAATACTCTGGACCACTGAGCCATCTCTCTAGCCCCATGAATAAAGTTTTTTAAAGGAAAGAAAACCACTAGGTTTTTAAAAATTTCCTGTGGCTTCTTAAACATAGTTTGGCATGGATGAATATGAGGGTACATACCCATTTTTATGGGTATGTAAATGTTGTAATACAAGTTGGGGTGAGTTAGCTTGTAGGTTTATTTTCAACTTACTTATGACAAGAGAATCTTGCATGTTTTCTAGGTTGTGGTAGCAGAAAGTTTTGATGACATAGTGAATAATGAAGATAAGGATGTGCTGATCGAATTTTATGCCCCTTGGTGTGGTCACTGTAAGAATCTGGAACCCAAATATAAAGAACTGGGAGAGAAAGTAAGTCTGAACCTCTTCTGACTATAACACGGAGCTGGAAGTTTATATATGTTTTAACCATAGATTTAATTAGTTCCTGTTTTTTTCCCCCCCAACTATTGTTTCGTTTGCTCTTAACTCCCTCTAGCCTATAGAGAATTCACAGATAGCCAACTTAAATCAGGCTGATTTTTTTTTTTCCCCCTTTGTAATGTAATACAAGCCAGGTAAATAACTCTGCCTCAGCTTTTTCAGTACTGGAATTACAAGTTAAATTCTTTGTTGTTGGCTTTCTTTAATGTGTGACTTTTTTATTAACAGCTCAGCAAAGACCCAAATATTGTTATAGCCAAGATGGATGCCACAGCCAACGATGTGCCTTCTCCTTATGAAGTCAAAGGGTAAGTTGATGAAAGGTGCTTCTGTTTAGAAATGGAATGTACTTTGTTGCCTAGGCTGGCCTCACCTGAAATCAGATTAACCTAGCTTTCAGCCACCTGAATAGCAACCATTTCCTTGCTGAGAGTTTGGGGGAGATGCATTTCTTAGATTTCTGCAGTCGGTGTAACCCCAATATGACTCCCAAAAATCTGTTATTTCTTACAAGTTAGAGAAAAATAGAGTATAATTTAGGCACTTATGGAGAGTAACATCTGATCAGATTAGAAACCATAGAGAAAGGGATTCTTGGAACACTCAGACAGGTATGTGGTAGGATTGCTCTAAGACCTGAAATTGGTGAACTTTTTTTTTTTTTTTTCTAGTTTTCCTACCATCTACTTCTCACCAGCCAACAAGAAGCTAAATCCAAAGAAGTATGAAGTAAGTGCATTGTCCCATTTTTATGTGCATTCGTGTTTTGCCTCTGAGGGTGCTAAATATCCTAGAACTGGCATTATAGACAGTTGTGAGCTGCCATGTAGGTGGTGGTAAATAAACCTGCGTCCTCTGGAAAAGCAGCCATATTGCCAGCCCCGTACCTAGTTCTTTCATTGGCCTGTTTATTTACTTTGGTTGGGGGGGGGGCAGTAGGAATGTGTGTGAAAGTCAGAGGACAGCTTTGGGAAGTTAGTTCCCTCCTCTTGTCATTTGAGATCTAGGGATCAAATTTTAAAAAGTTAAAATAACCTTTTTTTTTTTTTTTCAGGGTGGCCGTGAATTAAATGATTTTATTAGCTATCTACAACGAGAAGCTACAAACCCCCCTATAATTCAAGAAGAAAAACCCAAGAAGAAGAAGAAGGCACAAGAGGACCTTTAAAGCAAAGCCAAATGAGCCACTTTGTAAAAGGACTTTTAACCAGAGATGGCAAAACCATCAGAGGACAGAATGGATATACTCTGAATCCTGTTAAATTTTCTCTAAACTGTTTCTTAGCTGCACTGTTTATGAAAATACCAGGACCAGTTTATGTTTGTGGTTGGGGGAAAAAAATATTTGTGTTGGGAAGAATGTTGTGGGGGTGGGGGGAATTGAGTTGGGGGTTATTTTCTAATTTTTTTTGTACATTTGGAACAGTGACAATAAATGTGCCCCCTTTATACTGTTGTGTTTTTTCCCCTCTTGGAATGGAGAATCAGGGTGAGAGAAATGTTTGAGATGTTGATCCATGCTGTTCAATACTTGTAGCTAAGACAGGCATATCAACACGCACCTGTAGTCCCAGCAATTGGGAGGTAGAGACAAGAGCAAGTTTGAGGCTAGCATCTTGAAAAACAATTTTAAGTCTTCATAGTACCTGCTACGCTGATCCTTGCAGCCTCAGACAGACTTGGTCCAGTTACCATCTCTTAAATCTTTTTAATTTCTCAGACTCCTTTTGAAGCCCAGGCCTTGAGCTTGTGACAGATAGTCCTTGCTAGTCAGCCCCCAGGTGCTGAAATTACAGTTGTTCTGGATACTGCTTATCTTTGCCACGAAGCCAAGCTTTCTGCATGTACATATCTCCTGAGGATTGTCCTGCCCAAATATGCCCTGAGCAAGTGTGACATCAGTTTGAGGTTCCATCTAATTTGTTTGAGAAATTGTTGGTACTGCTAGGTGCAGGTCTCCCCAGATCTTTGGTGTAGCCATTAACTTCCAGTGAAACAGGGAAACATGTCATCATTGGCATGAAGAGCAACAGCCTACAGAGAGATGTTGGTTTTTTGAATGAATTAAAATATGGCACTCCTGTTTTTTACAGCTACATCAGACTCTTGTCCGTAATTGTAACTTTCAGCCCTGGATAATTCTAGATATATAGCCCTAATTCTACGTGACTAACACACAAAATGAAACATCTTAATATAATTCCTTGTATTTTCAGTATGTTTTTGGTAGACCTTGATTTAAAAAAAGGCACATCTGGATCATACATAATGTTTTAAAAACATGTTGGGGGTGGAGGAAGGTAGTGTTGCTTAGTGGTGGAGCATGTATCTAGCAGAAGTAAGCACAGCAAGATGATCATAATTGTGGAGGCTCCAGTTAGTAACTCTTGGGCTGGAACATGGTGATTCAGTCTTTTAGAGAGCCTCGAGGGAAGTCGATACACAGCATTGCCTTGGATGATTAAAGTTAATGATCACACAAGACACAGAGCAATTGGTTTTCACTTTTCAGTCATGTTACTACAGTACATGAGTAACACCAAGCCCTCTTTCCCTTACATCTAGGTATGCTGTAACACAAGTTCTCATTTTGTTCCTGCAAGGCCACTCAGCTAAACTGTGTTACTACTCTCAAAGTGTGTGTTGACCTGGAAATGTCAATTTTCAGGATCTGAAAATGACTTTCCTGAAGTAAAGTTGAAGAAGCCAAGCGTATGCTATTTTTTTAGTCTCCTGGGCACAGCTGAGGAGACTTGACTCCATGCCCACACCCTCAGAAATTTATGGCAACAACAAAAATCAAACTGCAAGAACCTAGCATGACTCTCTACTTGCCACCTTGGACAGAAAGGTCAAAATCAGAAACGCTAATGTGCTTCACCTGGTGGCTATTTTGTTCATCACTGGGGACAGGCCCAAGAGTCCTCTGAATAGTTTCAACTGCCCCTGTTCTTTTCCTCAAATTCCAGGATGAGACCTTTAATGTGGGACAGTTTCTGATGCAGGTACTCACAGCGATGCTTCTCTTCCCTGTAACATGGATACCGCTGCAGAGAAAAAACACTTGTCAAAAAGTAAAGCGACTTGCACCTTAAATGCTTCTGACTCAACAGCCTTTCTTACCTTTCTGAACTTCCTATACTCCTGGACTATTTTATCTTCTAGCACCTGAAACAAACAGAACTATGATTCAAAATTGCTGGGAAGGGAAAAAAGGAAAAAGAAATGAGAGTAATTTCTGATTTCATTCTACTGAATGTTACAACAGGTTTGCTTGTTGTCCCTTTGCTTAATCACTAAACAAAGATGCTTCTGGGTAATTAGCAGGAAGATAATGGCCAGTAAACTAGAACCCTGCCTTTTACCTTGTGCTCTGGAGTTCCTCGCTGAAGTCTCTTCATCTCCTCCCCGAGCTCTGTGAACCTTTGGCTGGCAGCCCCAACACGGGCATGCAGGATTCGGTATTCAGCATAGTCTGCCTCAAAGTCCTGTTCATAGGCCTGTTGCTGCTCTGCACTGTGGATGGCACTGTACTGCCTACAGGAGAAATGACACCTTCAACTTCATTGCCAGCCCCACCAAAAAAGCCCTTGGCTGCTTCCATACACAAACTTTATGAAACTAGAAGTGTGGGGAACTTACAAGAGATAATCTGGTACCTCCTCAGGGCTTGGGGATTCAGAGGCTAGGAAAGAAACAAGAAAACAAATAATTGTGGGTCTTTTTTCCACTAGTATTCACCCTTCTCTCATTAACTCACCTGCTTGAACTGAGAGACTCTGCTCCAGCCTGGAATCTCTATCTTCATCTTCTTCTGGCACCCAGTTTTCTCCCTCTTGCGATTCCTGATTCGATAGCCCTTGTAGCGGACTTGGGGCTAGAGGTAAAGCTCTGAGCCTCTTTTCTTCTGGTTCTTCAGTGGTTATAGGTGCTGAACGTTTCTGTTGAGAAAAAAAAAATCTGTAACAAACAGCAAGCTAGGAGGTTCTTACTTGTTAAGTGCTATTTAGCTGGACGGTGATAGCATATGCCTTTAGTCCCAGCACTCAGGAGGCAGAGTTCAAGACCAGCCTGGTTTACAAAAGCTAGTCCCAGGACAGCCTCCAAAGCCACAGAGAAACCCTGTCTCAGGGGGAAAAAACAGAAGTGCTATTTAAAATAATAATAATAATAATGTGCTGGAGAGATGGCTCAGAGGTTAAGAGCACTGGCTGCTCTTCCAGAGGTCCTGAGTTCAATTGCCAGCAACCACATGGTAGCACACAACCATCTGTAATGAGATCTGGTGCCCTCTTCTGGCCTGCAGGGATACATGCAGACAGAACTCTAAATACATAATAATATTAAAAAAAAAATTCTTGTGTTCTTGTGTATGTGCTAGTGTGCACCCTCTGGAGGAGTGTGCACCCTCTGTCACTCTCTGCCTTATTCTCTCACTAAGCCTAAAGCTCTATTTTCCTAGTTCCTAAGATCTACCTGTCTCCATACCCCCAGGCATACGACATATTCCCCAGCTTTTACATAGGTGCTGGGGATTCAGACTCAGTCCCATCCTTATGCTTGCACATTAAAACAGTAAATGCACTTGGTAAATCACCTCCCAAGCCTTTTTTTTTTTTTTTTTTTTTTTTTTTTTTTTGTTTGTGTTTTTTGTTTTTGAGACCAGGCCTTAGGTTGGTAGTCCAGGCTGTCCTCAAACTCACTACGCTGTGTAGCAGAGCATGGCTTTGAACTGATCCTTCCTGTCTCTGGAGACCTTTCTTATAGGCATGTGCCAGATTTTATGCTGTACCAGTACTGCATCAGCCAAGCTACATCCCCGGCCCTTTAGACTACTCTTTGAAAAGCTTTGGCTTCTCTGGACATGTCAGTGCGTGCCTTTAATCTCAGCACTCAGGAAGCAGGCACAGGTGGATCTCTGAATTTGAGGCCATCCTGTTCTTCATAAGGAACTCCAGTCCTGCCAGGGCTACATAGTGAAATCCAGTCTCCAAAAGGGGAATGAAGTCCTTGCTTACCTTGTCCAGGCGTTTCTGGCTGGCAGGGGAAGGCAGTGGCTGGTCGAGCTCTCTGTTTGGAAGATAGGTGTGGTTCCTAGGATTTTTGGAAGGAATGGGAGAGACCAGGGTGAGACATGGGCCTCTATTTTACTTACAGCATGCAAGGGTAGAGAGCAGGCACAGCATGTCCCAGTACCTCACTTCCCATTGTGCCATGGGCTCACTGGAGGATCCTGGGAGAGACAGTTCATGGTTGCTTGCCAGTGGATCAGACCCCTGTCGGTGGAAGTTATAAGATCACTTGGCTCCCTGGACCAGGGTGCTTCACCTTGTGCTACTCCCCTGCCGTTTCTGGCCTCACCTCTTCTAGTGTCATCTGGGGATGGCCTTCAGGGTCATCTCCTGTGTCCTGCCAACTCTCAGACTCTCTGGTATCTTCAGTCAGGTGTTCCTGAGCTAACAATGGAGCTGGGATAGTATCCATGGCTGCCCAAATAGTGAGTCGCTCTCTAAGTGAGCCCAGGCAGTGGAGACAGTTAGGCCCAGATCTGGACAGAAGTGGTGGTGAAAACAACAGAAAAATGGGTTGAAGGTTTTTGGGGTTTTTTTGTTTGTTTGTTTTTTTTGTTTGTTTGTTTGTTTGTTTGGTTTTGTTTTTTGAGACAGGATGACCTCAAACTCACTGAGGTCTGCCTGCCTCTGTGACAACATGCACCACTACCACCCCGCCTTCTTCCCACTTTCTGCAAACTTCTACCTGTTGTCTGTTTTCTCTTACCTGCCTAAGCGTTGGTACACAAGGTCCAAGCCACCACTAGTGCCCTCTTGGCCACACTGTGATACTATGAAGGAGAAGAGGCAGGACCATCCAGGGCCTGGGAGCCTTAGATACTGGGGTAGAAGGAGATGGTAAGCCCCCCGCTAAGTCGGCCCCTCCTCCTCCTGCCCATGCCATTACTCTCCAAACAAGTCTAAAACTGAATTCAGATCCCAAGGGGCTCGTTAGCGCACCAGGTGCAGCTGGGTCAGAGTTCCCCAAGAGGATAAGAATGATCAGCCTCCTGGGACCATAGCCCCATCAACCCCTCACCCACCTAGGGTTCAATTCTCACCTTTTTCAGACCGTGACCACTAGCAAGCTCCGGCCCAGAGCGCACCTTCCCGGAGCCCACATTTATGCTTCCTCACCCTCAACCTCCCTCACACATCCGGCCCGCGCTTACCCCTCGTTGGCCTTGGAAAGCAATCACTGGCCGTACCTGCGGGAAGAGCCCAAGCACTAGCTGAGCACAAAGAAAGCAAAGTTCCCAGGAAGGAGGGTTGGGGGTGGGGACACCTGCCTGGCGGGCTTCACTTGAAGAGGTGGGGGAGGCTGAACCCTGCATATGCCGCTCCTCCCCTTTCCCTTCTCCAGTATAGCGGGCTGAGGCCGAGTCTGGTTGATCGGGATGGGAAGAAGAGGTTGGGGGCCAGCCGCACCTGTTGCTGCTGACACTCTTGTAGCGCCCGTAGCGCCGCCTCATTGAGTCTGAGCATCAGGAGGCTGGTCCGAGCAGCAGGAGTGAAAAGGAGCCGCATTTTCCCACTCAGAGCTTCTTGGGTCCCCTCCATGGTGCCAAAGTCGCGCACGAGCAGAACTGAGACCACAGGCCAGGGCCACCTCTGCCACCTCTGCCGTGCAAGCCTAGGCTGGCACTCCCACTGTCCCGGCCTGCCCCGCCCTCCACTAGGACCCCGCCCCCGGCAACGCCCCAAAGTTTCCCCAGCCGCGTGGGCGGTGCCTTGCTCTCCCCAGCCTCCTGCCGGGACCCAAGGGGTTGCTTCTTGGTTTGGCTTGGCAGTCTTGGACTTTTTGAAGGGTACCTCCAGGGTCTGACCCGTCACGCAGAAACCCTTGTTCTGTCTCAGTTTCCCCACTCTGGGTTCAGAATCGCGGTCTCTAAGTAAAAAAATTAACCTGAAACCACTTGGGGGTTTAAGTCCCACAGGGGAAGGAGATCGAGGCCGGTAGGTAGACGAATTGAGTCATTTATGCTTCCAAGGCTCTGAGCCCGAGGGACCCAGGAGGCTAGAGGATGGCAGGCCCCAAGTGCAGCGAGCGCTTTTTCTCTCCACTACGATGCTGAGGCGGATCCTAATCCAGCTTCTAAGTGGGGTTTAGAGAGGTTATAAAGCCAGGTGGATGGGTGTCTCAGCAGGTCCTGGAAGCCTGGCTGTCTGGGGGTTGCCTCGCCTATCGGTGGGTGGGGATGTGGGGCATAGTTGGTGGCAAAAAGAATTGCAGGGCAGAAAGCCACAAAGTCAATCCCAGTTGTCACTTCGTGACCTAATAAACGTAAGTGAAAGTGGCTAAACCGGCAGCTGGCTCCTTCAAAAGGTACTTTCCCCTCCCCGTTGTTTGTTGTTTGTTTTAGGGAGGTTTTAATTCACAATGTAGATCACTGTTGCTGAATTCACTAGCGATTCTCCTGCCTACGCGAATGCTGCGATTGCAGGTGTTAGTCACTACCCCTGACTAAAAGATGCCTTGAAGTTACCAGGCATCTCAGAACTACAGATCCTATTGCTTTGAGACCCCAGGACAAATCTCAGTAAAGTCTTTCTTGTCTCCACCTGTACACATTTGGTTGTTTCTCAGAATTTCATATTTCCATTTTCATAACCGGGATCTCTGTTAAATGTTTCGACCTATATAATTCCAAATGATCTTAATGTTATACGTGGGGGGGGGGGGATCTCAGTTATATTGATTTTTTTTTTTATCTTTGCAACAAGTTGCCAACAGCAACCACAGATACATTTGCCTATCCATTGGACCATTCTTTTCTATGGAGGATAATTTGATTAACAGTTGTAAGTAATTTCCTTTCTTTCTTTTTTTTTTTTTTAATTTATTTATTATGTATACAATGTTCTGTCTGTTTGTATCCCTGCAGGCCAGAAGAGGGCACCAGATCTCGTTACAGATGGTTGTGAGTCCTGTGGTTGCTGGGAATTGAAGTCAGGACCTCTGGAAGACCAACCAGTTAATGTTCTTAACCTCTGAGCCATCTCTACAGACCCTTGTATTCTTCTTTCTTTCCTTCCTCCCTCCCCCTCCCTTCCTTACTTCCTCCCTCCCTCCTTTCCTTTCTTCATTTCCTCCCTTCCTCCTCCTCCTCCTGCTTCATCTTCTTTTTAGAGACAGGGTTTCTCTGTACAGTCTTGGCTGCCCTGGAACTCACTCTGAAGATCAGGCTGACCTCAAACTACAAACTAGGGGATCAGCCTGTCTCTGCCTGCCAAATGCTGGGATTAAAGTCCCATGCCACCACATCTGGTTTAGAGTTATGATAGGTAAAGCCGATCACCTGGGTTTTCTTTTCTTAGATGATAGCTTGGACCTTTTGTAAGATTTTCCTAAATTTAAGCTCAAAAGAGAGACTAAGCCCTTGAACTCCAACTCATGGGTAGAGTGCTTGCCTAGAATAACGCATGAAGCCCTTAGTTTCCCAGAACACACACAGGCACGCACACACTCACGCACAGGTGCGACTAAAATGCAGGGCAAGTCATATGGCAAGTCATAGGATAACTTGTACCCAGGCGTTCAAGATCAATCTAGGCAACAGAGATGCCCTCATTTCAAAAACAACTAAACCAATAAATAATTCAAGAGAGAATAGAACATTAGGTAGCTAAGGAAGATATGTGAAGAATGGAGATAGAGATCTGACATTTGAGCCAGGTGGTGGTGGCACACGCCTTTAATCCCAGCACTCAGGAGGCAGAAGCAGGCAGATCTCTGTGAGTTCAAGGCCAGCCTGGTCTACAGAGTGAGTTCCAGGATAGCCAGGATTACACAGAAAAACCTTGTCTCAAAAAACAACAGCAACAAAACAGAATACTATTGGTGAAATGGTGAGGACGAAAGCCTGACTTGAGGCTAAGGATATAGCTCAGTGGGTGCAGAGCCTGTCAAGCATGCAGAAAGGCTCAATCCTCAACGCATTGTAAACTGACATGGTAGTGCATGAATGTCACTTTGGTTCTTAAGACACGATCTTTCTATGTATCTCTGATTGTGATCAGGCTGTCCTTGCAACTCATGAAGGCTGCCTGCTTCTGCCGCCTAAATTCTGAGATTATAAATGTGGGCCAGGAACACATGATTTCCACCATAAACATGGTGAGTTTCAACTGCCAGTACTTCTAGTTTCAGGCATCAGACACTCACGTGGTCCAAATACACTCAAGGAAAGCACTCACACATTTAAAATATAATAAAATAAAAAGACAATGGAGATGCCAAGCCAGCCGTAGTGGCTCACCCCTGGTATCTCAATAGTTTGAAGGCTGAGACAGGAGGATCCCAAGTTCTCTGTGAACAACTTAGTGAGACCCTTACTCAAAACAGAAAGTAAAAATCCTGGTCCAGTGCAGTGAGAGAGGCCTTAGGATCCATTCTCAGTCCTGGGAAGCAGAGAAGAAAATAAAAGAACCCAGTCCTCCCAAACCTCTTTTCTGCTTCACAAATATGCATATAGTTCCTCTTTATAATGTTCTAATGTTATTTTTTGTTAAACTTTTTGTTTGCATTAGTATCGGTTTTAAAAAAGTATCTCTATTGTCCTTCACCCATCACTATTTTTTCTCTTGCTTCACTTTTTTTCTTTCTTCCTTTCTTTTCTGTTGAGGGAATTCTTTCCACCAATAGCTTCAGGTATATTTTCCCCACTCCCCAACACATTTCTTTCTTTCTTCCTTTTTCCCCTTCAATTCCTTCCTTCCTTCCTTTTTCTTCCTTTTCCTTCTTTGTTGTTGTTTTTGAGACAGGGTCTCACTGTATAGCCCTGCCAGGAACTACTATATAGCCCAGGCTGCCCATGAACTTCAGATTTTACTGACTCAGCCTCCAGAGTGCTGAGGATACAAGTGTGAACTACCATCATACCTGGCTCCCTAAATACACCATGAAGCTGCTGTTTTCCCCCTGTGCTCCTACCATACCTGTTAGGTTGCTATCTTATCTTCCCTGCTGTAACGGCATTTTTATTTTAATGGCATCCTTTTATGGGAACAAACTCCCTTGCTTTTATAAATAAAATAGTTATTCTTGTGACTCTGCTTACATCTTGCCCTGGTATGCCTTGCTGTCATTGTGTCACTGCCCTTACTACCTCCTTGACCTAGTTTCATAGGCAACTTATTACCTATTCACTAACCATGACTCTAGATGGGACAGCCTGAGGGAGCAGAGCCTTATGGCCCTCACATGCTGTTCCCTCTCCTGAAGTGTGTTTCTTGCTCTCTCCTTGGCTGTGTCAGTTCTCCATCTTCTTGCCTTAAGTATAACATGAGAGACCTCACTGGCCCAGATCAATTGCCTATGGAACCTACAAGTTTACTCCCTGCATAAAAGCAGCCATTCTATTGAGTTACTTCATACTGAGATG
Organism: Phodopus roborovskii; assembly: GCF_943737965.1. NCBI lineage: Eukaryota > Metazoa > Chordata > Mammalia > Rodentia > Cricetidae > Phodopus > Phodopus roborovskii. Next base: position 31,796,518 of record NW_026126416.1, on the reverse strand, counting down.
AGTAAAATTGTCCAGAGTCTTCATTCAAATTATACTGACATCTGTTTTGACGGGTCAGTGCTTACAGTGTGCACCATGAGAAATATTTTGAATATCACCCTTGCATATAATCTGGTTTTTCTTTATAGTAATTGTCACAATCAATTTGCATAGATCTACATGAGCACACATAGTGTGGAGAGGGAAATCACCTTTTCCTTTCTATAGCATATTTAAAGTTACATTTCTTTATAGTGTGGATGAGCGTGTACTATGGCATTTGTGTGAAGGTCCAAGGTCAGTTTTCAGGATTTGGATCTCTTCTATTGTTGAGCCTTCTTATCAGCCCCCTGAGATATATTTTGTTCATCACTGTGTATGCAACACCTCATAAAGTAGTTAACACATAGTTAGTGGACAATGAATATTTATTGAACAAAATAAATGAATCTATTATGGCACTCACTGCTGAAGCTGAACTGGAGATAAGACTATGAGGCTAGGTTTTGCCAGGATTGGTAATAGTCTTGGGCAAAGTACATAGGTGGTGTGGTTGGTAGGAGGGGACTGTTTGCTTCGTGGTTCTGTTCCTTTACTCACCTGAACTGCTGGAATTAATAAGCAAACCTCTCTCCCTCTCTCTCTCAAGGGTACCCAGTGTAGCTTTCCCCATGCAAGCCAGGTTTGGAAAGCTTCATAGACCCTTTCCTCCTACTCTATTTTGTTCTTTCCCCTTAATTTTGGGGATCTTTAAACCTTCCTCTTCATCTCTTTGCTTCAGAGCCTTCAGCCCTAAATCATCTCAATGTATTCTCTAAATTTCTACTCTGTATTGAGTTTGTTTATCCACTTTTATCTTGGTACTTGGGATGGAGCCTGGGGCTTTGAACATGCAAGGCAAACACTTCACCTCTGAGCTGTCTCCCCAGCCCCTTTTCTAGTTTTTTATTTGCTTGTTTTTTTTTTTTGTTTGTTTGTTTTGTTTTTGTAACAGGGTTTCTCTTTGGCTTTGGAGCCTGTCCTGGAACTTTCCCTCTATAGACCAGGCTGGCCTTGAACTCACAGAGATCTGCCTTTCTGACTTTGAGTGCTGGGATTAAAGTTGTGTACCACCACCGTCCAGCTATTGTTTTTTTCTTCTTTCTTTCTTTCTTTCTTTCTTTCTTTCTTTCTTTCTTTCTCTTTTTAAAAATATGAGTGAACTATGGAGGCTGGAAGAATGGTTTAGCTGTTCAGAGCACTTGTAGCTCTTGTAAAAGCTCCAGATTCAGTTCCCAGAATCCACATGGTGACTAACACCCACCTGTAACTTCAGTTCCAGGGGATCCAGTGCCCTATCCTGACCTCCAAAGGCATGATGAGGTACACACATGGTTTATATACAGATATGCAGGCAAAACATTCATACACATGCAAGAAATAAGGTGGGTGGTGACACACGCCTTTAAACCCAGCACTAGGGAGGCAGAGGCAGGTGGATCTCTTAGTTCAAGGCCAGCCTGGTCTACAGAGATGGTTCCAGAACAGTCAGGGCTACACAGAGAACCCCTATTTTGAACCCCCCTCCAAAAAGTCAGGATTTTCTAGGTTTCCTGTGACGGTCTCAAGTGTCCCAGACTAGCCTTGAACTTCTGATCCTTCTGCCTCTGCTTCTGGAGTGCTAAAATTACAGGTTGATACTAACACAACTTCTCACTATAAATTTAAAATTGATATTATTTTTGTACTAGTGCTCAATCAAAAGGTTAGGGTTGTGTTTAATTACTTTTACTGGGTTTTCCTGGGGCTAGGGAGACAACTGAGCTGTAAGAGCAGTCAATGCTCTTTCAGAGGAGCAAAGTTCAGTTCCAGCACCCACATCAGACAGGTGGCTCATCACAGCCTGTAACTCCTGCTCCCTCTTCTAGTAGTCTCTGTAGGCATCTACAGGTGCATACCCCACCCACATGCAAAAGTAAACCTAAACCTTTTTTTTCTTGGTTTTTTGAGACAGGGTTTCTCTGTTTTGTTTTGGAGCCTGTCCTAGCACTCTGTAGACCAGGCTGGCCTCAAACTCACAGAGATCTGTCTGCCTCTGCCTCCCGAGTGATGGGATTAAAGACATGCTCCACCAATGCCTGGCTTGACCATTCCATTTCTGTGACGTTTTATTCTGTGCTGGTTGTTTCATGCATACTACAAAATCACTCAACTAACAGAGCTATATCCTTACCCGTAACATTTATTTTTAAATGATAAATAAAAACATACAAATCAAAAACTAAAAACAAAACAAGACAAAACAACAACCACCATAGAAATCAGCCAAGCTTGTATTCCAAGGAACCTAGGAGGTAGGGATATCGAGAGCTCAAAGCCTACTTATGGTCAAGCCAGCCAAGGCAATTTACTGAGACCTGTCTTAAAATACAAGAGTGGAAAAAGGGCTTGATATGTAGCTCTGTGGTAGAGTACTTGTCTAGCATGCATGAAGCCAGTTCCCACTGGGTGGATGGGTGGCTGGGGGGAGCAAAGCTGGGTGGTAGTGCTCATCTTTAATCTCAGCACTCGGGAGGCAGAGGTAGGAAGATCTCTGAGTTTGAGACCATCCTGGTCTGAGTGAACTTCAGGACAGCCAAGGTTACACAGAGAAACCGTCTTGACAAACAACAAAAAAGAAGCAAAAGTAATAAAAGTACATGTATGTAATTCCAAATAGTTGGAATTTTTTTTTTTTTTTTTTTGAGATAGGGTTTCTCTGTCCTGGGCCTAGCTCCATAGACCAGGCTGGCCTTGAACTCACAGAGATTCACCTGCCTCTGCCATTAAAGGTGTACGCCAGCAATGCCCGGCGGTGGAAAATAAAAATTCTTAGCTGCTGGTGGTGGTGCACACCGTTAATCCCAGCACCCAGGAGGCAGAGGGAGGCAGATCTCTGAGTTTGAGGCCAGCCTGGTCTACAGAGAGAGTTCCAGGACAGACTCCAAAACAAACCCTGTGTGGAAAAACCAAACCAAAACCCAAATAAAATAAATAGATAGTTAAGTAAATAAGTTCTGGATTGGAAGATGGCTCAGCAGGTAAAGGCAGTGGCCTACCTGTGTCTAATCTCTGAAACCCATGTAAAGAGCATGTGATGAAGAACATCTTCAATCAGTCAAAGCATTCCTACATCGAGATAGGAGGTGGAGACAGGAGAATTGCCTGGAAGCTCATGGGCCGGTTAGATTGGGGTATGAAGCACAGCTTCAAAAAACAAAAGATCCTGCCTCAACAAGGTGGGTAGGTGAGAACCAGCCTGGAACTCTCTGTTCTCTACATGGTTGCCCTAGGACCATGACAGAAGATTTCATTGTTTTTTGAGACAAAGTTTCTTTGTATTGCTTTGGAGCCAGTCCTGGCACACTTACTCTCCAGACCAGGCTGGCCTGGAACTCACAGAGATCTGCCTACCTCTGCTTCCTGAGTGCTGGGATTAAAGGCGTGTGCCACCATTGCTGGGTTTACCAGAAGGTTCTTTTTAGAATGGTCTGAGGATTATGGAAAAGCTATCCTTTAGAAATACTGGCCATCTGTTATATTGGAGAAGCTGGGATAATAGATCCGACAGCTACTCACAGAACAAAGGAAATGCTTGACTTTTATAGACGTTAGAGCCCTTGTTCTCGATCTTCCTAATGCTTTGACCCTTAAACACAGTTCCTCATGTTGTGATGACCCTTCAACAATAAATTTTTTTACGTTGCTATTTCAACTGTAATTTTGCTAGTTATGAATCATAATGTAAATATCTGTTTTTTTCTGAAAGGATCGCTACCCAAAAGTTGAGAACCGCTGCTTTAGAGAGAGGGCTTCCTGAATTCAGTTGCTTAGCCAAGATGCTAGACAGGATAAGGGGCCTAACTAAGGTTGTGTTGGGCTTGGCTGGTAGAAAGCTACTCCTACTATTCTGACCTATGTTGAGTTGTTTCATGATAGTTTAGACGATCTCAGGTTGGTCTCTACATGGGAGATAAGGTTTAATTAATCCCACTTACAGGGGCCACATCTGTGAGATAACTGAACATGAGAACGTTTTTTAGTTATTAATCTGATTTCTCCTACAAACCAGAGGTACTGCTGGGGGAGATGACAGAATATAGAAACGGTCTAAGAGTGATGCAGACAACATAACACTCCCTAACCTCAGTTCCTGAAGTAACTCCACGGGTTTGGGTGTGCTCCATCAATCCCAAGGCACAAAGTTATGTGGGCAGTCTGGAAGTGCAGCTCGGTAGTGGAGGTGTGCATGCAGGAGCTCTGGGCTCAAGTGTCACTTCTTGACACAATGGAAGTGGCGGCAAACAATTAGGGACGAAGGAAGTGGAAAGGGTTTTCCTAATTATTTGTGTATGTTTTCAGACGTGTTCGGCCAAGAGGCTGTGGGATTGGTACCCTAAGTTAACAGCTCAAAGTTTAGTTCCAGAGAGACTGATGGCACACAACCGGATGAACCACCTAGGAAATCCCGCCTTCACACCCTCCCCACCCTGCCACCGCATTCCTTCGGGGCGACTTTGTCAGCACCCTAAACTGTCCCATATGAGGTCACTTTGCCCGGTCACGTGCTCGGCACCGCCGGAGCGCCACATCGCCAGCCGCACCCCTCCACCCCACCGCCCACGTGACCCGGCCTAGTTCCCAACCCCCGCCCCCCGCCCGCCCCCCGCTCCGTGAGGGACCCGGCGCTCCCGGGAAGCCCCTCCCCTCCCTCCCTCCCTCCCCTCCCTTCTCCTCTCCTCTCCTCCCCATCCCTCCCCTGCCCTCCCCTCCCCTCTCCTCGCCAGGCGCTCCGCCCGCGAAGCTCCGCTCTTCGCCCTCGGGGACTGGCGCGTGGCACCGCGCTCCACGTGTTTTCCTTTGCCCAATGAGAGTCGGCGTCCGGGCGTGAAGGGGCGGGAGGAAGGAGACGACTCGGTGGCGTCGCGCGGAGGGGGCGGGGCCTGCAACGTCGGCCCGAACGAGGGGACGCAACGGAGGCAGGTCGGAGCCGCTGCCGTCGCCATGACCCGTGAGTGTTGGGACCCTTTCCTCTCGCCCTCTTCCTTGCGCTCTCGCTGGCCGCACGGCCGGGCGCCGGCGCGTCAGTCCCTTCGGCTTCCGCGGCGGGAGGTCCTTCGGGGGACGCGCTCCAGCTGCCTCCCGGCCGGCCGGAAGCGTACCCCTCTGCACGCCACCACTTGTCGAGACCCCAGTGTTGGGCGCGGGCCGCCGGCGGCTTTCGGCGCTGGGGAAGCCGGGTGCCCTGGCTGGTGGGCCCAGCGCGCGCCCCGGAGGCCCCGGGGCTCCCCGCACGCTGTAGCAGCTGTCTGGGCCCCCGCGGCACCCCAAACTTGCTCGCGCCGCCGGCAGCTTCGGCCGCGCCGTCGTCCTCTCGCACCCCAAGTTAACCTGTCTGCCCCGTGGCGGCTGCCACACCCCGGCAGCCGAAGCTCGGCGATGGGGTCGGCGCCGCGGCGGGGGATAGTCGGGTCCCAGTTGCGGGAGAAGGGGCGCTGGTGTGTGCGTGCCCGTGCCCCGGCATCTGACTTTCTACCTTCTCTCCTCAGGCGGTAACCAGCGAGAGCTCGCCCGCCAGAAGAACATGAAGAAGCAGAGCGACTCCGTTAAGGGAAAGCGCCGAGATGATGGGCTTTCTGCTGCCGCCCGCAAGCAGAGGTAGCCCCAGGGAGGGGAAAGGACGGGACGGGTCAGGACGGACGGGACGGGGAGACCTGGGTTAGACCGAGGGGTGTACCAGGAAAGAGAACTACTTCAGGGCTCGAGTCTGGACTAGGTGTGAGGGGAAGAGTGCATTGCTTCCTCTAAGGTTTTATTTCCTCCCCACTCCAAGTTGTTAGGTCACAGCTATACAGGAAGGGACTGGGGCGGGTCCCGGTCAGCAGGCTGATTTCTGAGTGCCCTGGTTGTGACCTTAAGGGCAAGGGCAGGGAGCTTCACATATCAAGTACAGTTGTTTTGACAGCCCAGTACTTTTGGCCCTCCTTGCTGCTTGTATCTCCTCCCTTCTCCCGACTTTCTCACTAGTATTGTTGGGTGTGGTACTCAGTACAGAATAGAGAAGAGAGCCTTGGACCTGAGTGGCCAGACTTCTGACCCCTTGGGCAACATCCAGATGGAGACTGTTTGCCTTTTGAGCCTTAGCTCTATTCCTCTTGTTCTCCTAGGGTGGGAATATAGCAGCCATATGCTGAACTTTGTCCCATCCACTTCCATCTTATCCTCTGTACCCTTCATCCCCCTGCATCTTGTCCTTTTTGCCCTCTGGTACCTCCCAGTGCCCCATCATCTCTACCCCCAGGGACTCGGAGATCATGCAGCAGAAGCAGAAAAAGGCAAACGAGAAGAAGGAGGAACCCAAGTAGCTTTGTGGCTTCGTGTCCAACCCTCTTGCCCTACGCCTGTGTGCCTGGAGCCAGTCCCACCATGCTCGAGTTTCTTCCTGTAATGCTCACAGGTCCCAGCACCGATGGCATTCCCTTTGCCCTGAGTCTGCAGCGGGTTCCTTTTGTGCTTCCTTCCCCTCAGGTAGCCTCTCTCCCCCTGGGCACCTCCTGGGGGTGAGGGGGTTACCCCTTCCCAGTGTTTTTTATTCCTGTGGGGCATACCCCAAAGTATTAAAAGTAGCTTTGTAATTCCTTGAGCGCCTGGTTTGACTGGGGATTGGGGGGATGGGGATGGAGGAGTGACTGCCCTTTCCCATTAAAAGGGGAAAGTTCTTTTTAGGCACCTAAGAGAGATTTGTAGACTTCATAAGGGAAACATCACAGAAGCCTTTATTTTACTATGGAAACCAGAAAAGCACTCCAGTTCTGTGGTAAAGGAACCCTGTAAGAACTATAGAGACTTCTCTCTGATTTTTATGCCCCACTCAGACTTTGAACACTATCCCCATGATGGTATTGAGGGCTGTAAGAGGGGAAGGATCTAAGACCTAAGTTTATGTCTCTGTTCCTCATTCTTAGTTTACTTGAAAGTTGGCTTCCCCCCAAAAAAAATCAGCTGCTCTCAAGTGCTCATATTCTCTTCTGTCATTCCTCATGGAATGAAGGTGGCTTTTGTCTTCCATTTTCTTTGACCTCAGGATCAGGATTAAAACCCGTGGTAGCCTCTATGTTCCATTCTTCCTGTGCCCTGGTTTGTTCTGTGGTTCTGGTCTTCTTACATCCCTGTGTCTGGGGCTGGACCACTTGTTTTCTTTTGATTGTCAAGAGCAAACCCGAATCTTCAGTCTCTGTTGGTCTTTCCCTGCCCCTTATCTCTAGTTCAGGAGCTAGGAAGGGGCTGGTGCCACATTGCTAGGATCAGCTAAAGCTTCTGAGTTTACTGACTGGGAGTTAGACTCTTGAGCTTACTGAATCAAGAAACTAGGGTGTGTTTGGCCACTTCTTACAATTTAGATACTTAGATGGAGTGTAGCATAATCTATAAGGTACCCCAGTTTGTTCATATAGATGGGGAGCTAGTTTTTACCAGGCAGTACCCTGGGGTGGTGGTGATTCTGAGTGGGAAGCCAACAGAGTGGTGCCAGAAGCAACCCCAGATAGAGGAGTACACATGCCCAGCATGAGGCAACTTTGACCCAGAAGGTAGCCCAGCTACCTTTAGTGAAGGTCTTCTCCAGTTCTGCTCCCTCATAGCTGTGAAACCAAAAGCTGATTAGAGATTTTGCTGGGCCTTAGCTTTTTGGGCTGCCCTGCTTCCCCCACACCCAAAATTTTCCTTAAATGGCTAGGTTTTCAGGAGAGTGTCTTATGTTTGCTTTCATCCTACCTGAACCAGTTGGTAAGAGTAACCATGACATAGAGTGAAGCAAGGAAGAAGGTGAAGTGGAAGGCAGAATAGCTGTAGGGAAGATGCTGCCTTTGCACCTGAGCAGCTGGTGGGGTTTCTTGGTCACCTGGCCTGGCTGTGCTGCTGTGCCCTGCAGAGAGAGAAGTGCTGGTGGGAAGCAGTGTTGCTGAAATTTCCTCCCAGCAGCTCTTGAGGGCTCTTGGGCATTTTACAGGCATCAACCATTCCCTAGCTTGCTCACTTGACTCACCATCCTCTGTTTGGGGGCAGCAGAAACAGAGTGAGGGTTTCTGTAAAACAAAGAAATGTGTTTTGAAATGGCTTTGAAATGTGAGGGTGTTAATTTAGAAAATTTTCCCTTTGAAAAGATTGGCCTGGTGTAAGAAGTGGAGGCACACCTGGGTTTAAATTCTTGCTCCAGCATATAAGTGGCTATGCAAACTTTGATAAGATGTTTAATCTTTTGTGCCTCAATTCCTCCATTTGTGAAATGGAGCAAATACCTACCTCACAGGGTTGTTGTGAGGATTAAATTAAATGAGATTATGTATGTAAAGTATCTAGCACAGTGCCTAGCACATTGTGGGTACTCAATAAAAGGAAATAGCTAGAACCTGAGCATTCTGGGTAGAGGTTGGTAGGATGTGTCTCTCTGTGTTTTGGGGAGGGATGTTGGGGTTATTGAACTCTTGATGCTCACCTGGAACTCATAATTGTAAATCTTGATGATCCACAGGGGTCCAAATAACTCAGCCAGGTAGGAAGCCTCATTGCTGTGAAAGAAAGTTTTTAATTTTGGGCCAAGTAAGAAGGATTAGGGGCATTTACTGCCAATTAGTCCATGGTGGTATCCTCTTGGGGGGTATTGTGCTCTCAGAGGCCCATAAAGTCTGCAAATTTTGAACTCCAGATACTCTCCCCTGCCCCCATGATCTTCTACAGATCATCTGACAAATGCTATTCTTAGAAATTGTCCCTGTTTGTGGGGAGCTTTTCTGGTTCTAGTCTTGCTCTACAGTTTAAATAAACCATAGCCCTGGACATTCTCCTTCACTGAGACCCGGGCATCCTCTCCCACTTCCCTTTGACATTGTCACATACCAAGCAAAAAGCACACAAGCATACATGATGCCAGCACTCAACACTGCTGCTGAGGTATCCGGTATTTGTGGTTCCATTTTATTCTTGGCAGGCACGCACAAAGTGTGATTCTGTCCTTGAAAGGTTACTGGCGAGGGGCAAAGAAAGAGGTTAAGAACAAAGCTGGGTAGGTAGCAGGAACAGAAAAGGTTGTCAGCACTTGGGTCCTCACTTGTCTCTGGGGGACGGCTGGACAGTGCAGAGAAGGTCAGATACATGATATAGCAGCTGATGATAGAAGCTTATAGAAGGCCGGAACTTGAGTGCTCTAGGGAGAACAGGTGTTGACAGTGAATTTCCTCTATTTTCTACTTCTACCTGTACTATCTTAACCTACCCGTGTGTGTGTAAAAGCAGAGGTTCTTTAGATAATTGAGAAGGCTAATAAAATTTGCTATAATGCTTAAAAAGGGACACAGCCCACCCCCCAAATCTGAAACATAAAATCACAAATACCCACTGAGGCGGATGCAAGGTGTGATGGAGAGGACAGAGAGGAGGCCACAGCAGCAGAGGTGCAGGCTGAGTAGCATCTTATTGAGCAGACAGCCGTCAGAGTGTGTATAGTGGTAGAACAGTAGCACAGCCCCCAAACCTGCCATACTGTAGAATCCTAGGGTGGCCAGCAACACGGCTAGGGACCAGTTACAGTCTTGGGCTGCACCAATCTGCCTAAAGAGAAGTGGGTAATGGTTTCTAACTCCAATCCATTATGGACTGACTATTCCCCCCCATCTCTCATCAGACCCGATTAGTTAGCCTGCTGGTCCACACAGTACATTTTTTTCCCCCCCTTGAGACAGGGTTTATCTGGCTTTGGAGCCTGTTCTAGAACTTGCTCTGTAGATTAGGCTGGTCTCAAACTCAGAGAGATCCACCTGCCTCTGCCTCCCCAGTGCTGGGATTAAAGGTGTGCCCCACCAACGCCCAGCTACATAGTACATTCTTGAGTTTTTTTTTTTTTTTTTTTTTTTTTTTTTATTTCCTTGAGACAGGGTTTCTGTCTGTAGCCAAGGCTGTCCTGGAACTCACTTTGCACACCACGTTGGCCTCAAATTCAGACATTTACCAGCATTTGCCTTGCAAGTGATGAAATTAAAGGCATGCACCTTCACCACTTGGCTATATTACCACTGCCTCGAATCACTGGGATTTTTAATTTTATAAATTTTTTTATCTTTTTGGGTGGGGAGGTTCAATACAGGGTTTCTCTGTGTAGCCTTGTAGACCAGGCTGGCCTCGAACTCCAGAGATCTGCCTACCTCTGCCTCTCGAGTGCTGGGATCAAAGGCTTGTGCCACCATCACCCTGGCATCACCAATCTTGACTACCTGTTTTGGTTTTGTTTTGAAAGAGGCTGGCTTGGAACTCTCTGCCCAGCCTGTGTTTTTTGATATAGTGTATCCTGTTCTGGCCTTGAACTTTTGACCCTGCTTCCACCTCCCCAGTGCTGGGATCACAAGTGAATGTTATCACATCTGGTCTCTTGAGCATTTTGGTATTGATCATTGGGAGTCCATAGAAGAAATACCTGATTCAGCTTTTGCCCAGCCTTTCTGTATCTATCCAGTAATGCCTGTCAACTTCCTTGGGAGGGGCCTTTAGGGTTAGATGTGCCTTACCAATTCTTGTTCCACCAGTGGGCAAAGGCTGTGATTAGCACCAGCTGTAATAGGATGAATGTGAAGCCTCCACAGATGCCGATGTAATGCCAGGCTGAAAGATAGGCACCATTGGGAACTTAGCTCGAGCCGGTCACATGTGTCAGGATATCCCTCCACCTCCTTTTTGGTTAGGAGCCTGTGTAGCCTAGGCAGGTCTTAGATTCTCAATCCTGCTCCTGTCTCTTGAGTGCAGGGATCACAGATGTGTGGCATTATGTCCAGCTTCCTGTCATTAAATAGGAAGCCAGCTGTAGCCTACTCTTGGTGATCAGGGTGTAAGATGAAGAGTACCTGGGAAGAGGTGCTCATCAGGGATGCAGAAGGCAACAGTACAGAGACCTAACAGGAACACCAGCTTGCAGCTCCAGAAGCTAGTGGAGTAGAGAGAAAACCAGATTGAGGAAAGGCAACAGGGAACGAAGAAGAAAAGTATGGCAGGTGGGCAGAGGAAACAAGCAGAGAAGAGGTGGAACCAGCCAAGTCCCATTGCAACCCAAGTTCTAACCCAAATGTCACATCTGAGCAACATCGTACACTCTAAGGAAGGTTTGCATATAACCATTGTTACTTTTCAACTTAGAGCCCAGGGATTTATAAACCTGTTTTCTGTCTTTTTACAGTGCTCTTTCTTCATCCTGGAGTTTTCTTTAGCCGGCTTGTGTCTGTCTCCCTCTGTCCCATTCCCATCCAAAAAATTACATACAAACCTGTTATGCAGCTGTGCACGAGGGCTGGTTGGGGAGTGAAGGCGCACTAACAGCACAGCCTGCAGCAGGTGGAAAGTGGCAGTTCCTGCACACACTCGATACACAGCCCCAGAGCCACTCAGCACTGGACAGTCTGAGTTGCCAAACAGGTGGGCACACAGCACTGAGGGCATCTGGATCTGCAGAGTTTGGTTGTGAGAAAAGGTAGGGACAAGTCACAGTGCATGGACAGGTCTCAATTTCTCACTTGAAGATTGATACTTTCTGTTCTCAATCCAAATATCACGTGTTTTCCTCACTTTGCAACCCCTGCCGACTTACCCCATGTGCTTTGTCCCAGACCCTTTCTCCCACTGTCCTAGACAGCAGGAGGCAGCAGATTGCTGAGGTTCCCAAATGGAGAAGGATGTAGAGCAGTAGGCTACAAGAAGATTCTGTGAGAGAGGGCCTCCTAGAGTGGCAGCAGCTGGTCAAAGAAACAGGCCCACAGCAGGACACCTGAGGGTAGAGCAGTTGTGGGATGCACAGGTGGAGCTTTGCAAGGGGTGGTGTATACTGTGTGGAGTTAACCCACGGTAAAATTCCACAACCCTCCATCCTCCTTCCGGCTTGTGGTGAGCTACGTAGAATTTTTACTAAACACTAGTAAGATTTTCATTGTAGGAACAACCTATTTCCCCCTTATACTCTATGGCTGGGACGAGAGGTTTACTGATTATCGAGGCCAAGAACCCCTTTTCCAGCTATCTAAGGACATCTTCAAGTCTGTGGCCTCAAATGCTTTCTCACCTGATAAAAGGGGGTTTTCACTATGACATCACCGATTCCAACGTGCTGCTGTGCAAGGCCCTGGACAGTGGGCTGGGGTGTCTTGACTTTTGCTCCTGTCATTTTTGGCCCAGAGGTTAGGCGTAGATCCGTTACTGGAAAAGCTGATGAGGAACAACAGCTTCTCAAGATTTTCACCCATTGGGCAGTCGCTGTGCTGGGCTAATCACTCAATCTTAAGCCAGTAGAATGGGCATGTTAGAAAATGAAATACCTATCAGTAGGAAGTGGTAAATGCAAATATTCTTCCGAAGATGCCTTCACTGGGCTTCGTATTCCGGATCATTTGGACTGTTTCCTGAGATTAGGAGCAGCTGCCCTATCTGGTCTGGGGATTAGGTTTTTTAAATTGGTTTAGGATTAGCCATCGGCCACCTTGGTTGGTCAGAATTCCTTGGTGTGTGTGTGTGTGTGTGTGTATAGAGGAAGGGAGGGAGGAGGAAGTGGAGGGATTGTTTTGTGTGTGTGTGAAAGGATTCTTCTTAGATGAAGTAAAGTTGTGCCTTTAGGTGTGTGTGGGTACTGAACAGAATAGTCGAAGGAAACTGCAGAAAACAGTCTGGAGAGGAGGTAAAAAGCGAACCAACCACCTTCCTAGCAGAAGCTTCTCAAGACAGGCACAAAGGTGTGGTCCAGGGCCTGCCCCGCCCCTATCTGGGCGGAAGCTGAGTTTTGCCGGAAGTTGTGAAGCGGTAGCGTATGCGGCGGCGCGGTGAGATCGAAATGGCGACCGAGGGAGATGTGGAGCTTGAGTTAGAGACCGAAACGAGCGGTCCGGAGCGGCCTCCCGAGAAGCCACGGAAGCATGACAGCGGTGCTGCTGACCTGGAGCGGGTCACTGACTATGCGGAGGAGAAGGAGATCCAGAGTTCGAATCTGGAGACGGTGAGGTTGACCTGGAACTTGTATGAGAGGGCTTGAGAATGGGGTAGGGGTGAGTTGAGACGGACTGGTTTGCTACTTAGCAGCGGCTCTGGAAAGGCAAATCGCGATAGTGGGAGTAGGCAGTAGGATGGGGATAAGCGACAGCACTCACCCAGTATCACCCAGTATGAGGTTTGCTTAAGAATTGGATGGAGATTGGGCCTAAATGGATCTCAGGTGCACGGAACTAAGCGTAGTTCTTTGGTCCCGAGAACACTTGTTACTGTGAATAGTTGAACCACGTGGTTTTTATTTTTGGTATTTCGTTTTAGATAGGAAATTTTGGGTCGCACGGTGGTAGGTAACTAGACTCGTGTTTCCTTCAGGCGATGTCCGTCATTGGAGACAGACGGTCCAGGGAGCAAAAGGCAAAACAGGAGCGGTAAGGGTTTTTTTTAACCAATTCCTGTAGATCTAGAGTTTACAACTTTGTTGTTAGTGACACTTTTTAGGGGAAGGAAAGCCTCCAGTGGGAGGGGTGGGCCCGTTTATTTGATATTTTCAACCAACCTTGTTCCACCCATTTGCAGTGTGAACTTGGGAGTGTTACTTCTGGGAGTTTCTGACAGAGGTAAAGAATGAAGACAGATGTATATATACACATATGTATTCACAGGGAGAAGGAGCTGGCGAAGGTCACGATCAAGAAGGAAGATCTGGAGTTGATAGTGAGTAGTAATGTTTTGATGGACGTACTAGAGTAGTTCTACTTAATTTGGGTTCCTAACAAGTGGAGTCAGAAATTAGTTGACACATTTATGCCTGAGAGGAGGCTTCGGTGACATGATTTACCCTTTCCTTGCAGATGACAGAGATGGAGATCTCTCGAGCAGCAGCAGAAAGGAGCTTGCGGGAACACATGGGCAACGTTGTGGAGGCTCTTATTGCTCTAACCAATTGATAATGTGCATTTTCAGACATTCTGGACTGATTTACTGAAATAAAGTGTTTTCTTATGCTGTTCTTTTTTTTTTTCCAGTTTTATCTCAGATCAGATACATTATATATTTTGTCACTTTTATGTTGGACCTTCATGGAATTATGAACAGTCAGTATAAAGAAGTACCTAATGTTCAAATACAGGCTCTATTTTTATAATATTTATTTTGTGTATGTGTCTGGGCATTTTCTGGTCATAGTGCTTGATGTCAGATGACAACTCTACTTCCACCATGTGGGAATCGAACTCAAGGGCCCTTTACCACAAAGGCTTTTCTTTCACCAGCCCTAAATAACAGATTCTAGGTGGCATGCTAGTCTCACTCATCTGACTAGCTCTTGGTAATATAGAGTACATTTGTATCCTCTGTAAAAGATCCAGCTACGTGTGGTTCTAGGAGAGTTTGTGCATTTTATTTTATTTTTCTCAGATAGGTTCTTCCTGTGTAGCCCAGGCTGTTTTCAAACTCAGATTCCTTCATTTAACACCACTGGAGAGCTGCAATTTCAGTCACCCTTCCCAACTTTAGGCTAGCTCATGAATACCAAAAGACTAGCTCCTACTAGGGTCTTTTAAGTTACCAAACTCATTCATAGGCTACTGGAGTAAAATTTCAGGTTCTGGAGATGGGAATATAGAGCATAGAAATGATGGCTTAGTAAGTACTTGTACAAAAGCACAAGGAATCTGAGTTTAGATTTCCAGTACTCCCTTAAAAATCCAGGAGTGGCCAGGTGGTGGGGCACACCTTTAATCCCAGCACTGAGGAGGATCTCTTGTTAGTTTCAGGCCAGCCTGGTCTACAAAGCTAGTTCCAGCACAGCCAGGATACAGAGAAAAACCCTGTCTTGAAAAACAAAAACAAAAACCCACCCCAAACCTTAAAAGTGGTGGCATGATCTGTAACCCCAGCACTGTCACTTGTGCTGTGACAGGCAGATCCTCACAACCCTTTGGCTAGTCAGCCTAGTCAGGAACTTCAGGCTCCCCCCACCCCCCCAGGGTTTCTCTGTGCAGCCTTGGCTGTCCTGAAATTCACTCTGTAGATCAGGCTGGTGTTGAACTCTGATCCTCCTGCCTCCTAAGTGCTGGTATTAAAGGCATTCATTACCACAGCCTGGCTAGAACTTCAGGCTTTGTGAGACCATGTCCCAAAACACAAAGGTGACTGTTGGAATGGCAGTTTTGACCTCTGAATTACACATGTCAAAATGTGTCCACATATCCACATTTAAGTATATGCAGCCACTATATACATGTGTGTGTGTATATGGGTATATATACCTATATATTTTGCCATGGGGTTGTGCAGTGTGCAGAAGCTGTTAAGGGAACTTGTGACCTTTCTGCCTCTGCTTCTGTGTGCCATCTGGCTCAGTGCTCACTTTTACTATTTCCTAGTAATTTTAATTTTATGTAGGATATAATTTTATGTAGGATATTTATCAACAGCCTATGGATAGGTCTTACAGGGGTTATTTTAAGGACATGAATGTATGTGTGTGTGTGTGTGTTGCTGAGAAAAAGCCTGGGGCCCTTAACCCTTGTACAGCAAGTACTCTTAAGGAACTAACTACAGCTCTAATCTGGAGGTTATTTTGGTTTTTGAGATGGAGTGTCATTATCCAGGCTTGTCCTGAACTTGGGGTCAGGTGATCCCCTTTCAGCCTCTCTACTATAATAGGACTACAGTTGAATACCATCTGGCCCAGCCCTTTAAAAAAAAAAAAAAAGATTTTAAATAATGTGCATGCATTTATCTGTGAATGAGTGCAGATGCCCTTAAAGGTCAGAGGTTTCAGATCTCCCTGGAGCTAGGGTTACAGGCAGTTTGTGAGTTGTCTGATATGGGTGCTGGGAACAGAACAGGCCTTCAGGATAGGAAGTGCCCTTAATCACTGAGCCACCTTTTCATCCCTCTTCTCATTTCTCTCTTTTTTCTTTTTCTTAATCAAGGAAAGTTATCCAGTTGATGAAATTCATTCTGTGCATGGTGGTTACACAGTAAATATTACATGGATAAGTGGACTTAAATCTAGTAGTAATACCTGAGGTTGGTACTCAGAACATTGTTTTTTCTCTTCACCCTACACATGAGCTTCATAAGAAAGATTAGTAGGAACTGGACTCAATGAGTCATGTCCTATTTTATGTCATTGACCTACACAATGCTACAATGTGTACATCTGAATTTGCTCATAGAACAAATCTGGGTGCTACTTAATTATTGTCTAATATCTATTTGAGTTTGTTTCTGAGATCAAAGGATGATCAAAATAAGAATTGGCCCGGGCTGGGCATATAATCTGGTTGAGTACTTGCTTAGCATATGCAAGGTCCTGGACTTAGTTCCCAGCACCGTGGCAGGGTGCAAATGTTTTAAACTTGGTGATTCATGTCTGTAATCTCAGCCACTAGAGAGGCCGAGGTAAAAGAATCATTACATTCTTTCTGTTTTTGAGGCAGGCTATATAGATTGAGCTTCAATTTAGAAATCTGCTCGCCTACATGTCTTGCTTCCTGAGTACTGAGATTATATGTATGTACCACACTCAGCTTTTTTTTGTTTTGTTTTTTTTAAATTACATCTCCTGTGCACACAAATACATACATCCCATAGTATGACAGCTTACTGGTTGCCAGACAGGTTTTTCTACCACAATGTGGGGTCATGGGATCAAATTCAGGTTAAGAAATTGTTGGCAGGGGTCTAACCAAGTGAAATGTCTTTCAGGCCCAGTATCTTAAGTTCAAGGCTTGCCTGAGTAGCTTAGTGAGACCCTTTTAAACACACACACACACACACACACACACACACACACACACACACACACAGAGAGAGAGAGAGAGAGAGAGAGAGAATACAGCAAAATGACTGAACAGTTGACTGGCATATACAGGCCCTTGATTCAAATTCTACTATGAGGGAGAGAAAAGACCTTTGCCCACTTCTCTGCTATATTTTATTTGTTTACTGTTTTTTAAGACAGTCTCATTTGGTTCAGGTAAACCCTGAATTATGTAGTTTAGGATGACTGAATTTTTTTTTTTTTTTTTGAGTCAGGGTTTCTCTGTGTAGCCCTGGATTTTCTGAAACTTACTCTGTAGATCAGGCTGGCCTCAAACTCAGAGATCCACCTGCCCCTGCCTTCAAGGTGCTGGGATTAAAGGCATGCACCATCATGCCTTGCTTAGATGACCAAACTCTTTATTTTTCTTTTTCTACTTCCTAGGTGTGTGCCACCATGCCTAGCTATACTTTATTTTAACATACATACATACATATTCCCCTCCCCCCTTTTTGAGATGGGGTTTCACTATGTATCTCTGGCAGGCCTTGAACAGAGATCTTTATGGGTCTCCACCTTTCAGTGCCGAGATTAAAGGCATGTGCCATCATACTCAGCCTCTTTTTAGTGGGTTGAGTTGTCAGATTATACATTTTGTTTCCAATATTATGGTAAAAATGTTTCTGGTGTGTGGCAATTCTCTCTTTATCTCTCCTACACATACACACACACTCAGAGATTAAAAAGTATGTTTACTTACAAAAAGTAGATTCAACACCTCAAATGCAAAAACATGTTGGATTGAGTTTAGATTTCCTTATACCCTACTCCTGACCTTAAGGAAGAGTACTGTGTCATCCACTCACATGCCCACGTATCTGATCCAGGCTAAGATGCTGGAAAAATAAGCTCAGAACAGTCCCAAGTCAATATGGGAAGCCATGGTAGAGAAACCTAAGATTTCTCAGAAATTGTTGAAGTGGGAAGCCTCTAACCCTACCTGGCTAGTGCTTTTCTGTGGGTTTCTCAGGATGAGTCCAAACCTCTTACAAAGCACCTTCAAACACACGGTATGGCAGGAAGTCCAGAAGGCTCTATACAAGAACTATGTAAATAATGGGTAAAGAAAACTGAGGACCAGATGCCCTTGTGTCCCAGAGTTGGAATAAGTAGTTGAAGCCTAGGTGGTTTTCCTCTTCTTGGCAGATGGTCGCTCAAATACATCACGTACCCCAGCTGCCTTTTGCTTAAAGAACTTTGTGTTCTGGGCACTCTCTTGGCCCCATGCAGAGTCAAAGGAAGTGGTATCTTGATCTACAAGGTGGGTGTACTTTGTACGACCAGACCGTCCAAAATTCTTGACCTGAAAGAAGGAGGGATAATTATAGCACCAGACAAGCATGTCCTGTTCAGCAGCTTTCTGTTTCTGTGAATCCCCATACCTGCATGACTTTTGGAAGAATGGTTTTGTTGAAATGGTCCTCAAGAGTAGGTGCACTAAAATCTCTCTTGTATACCTCTTCGTCCTCATCCTGTGAAAGAGAATCTTATTAGTCTGTGTTTCTTAGTTTCCATATGTGCAAACCACAAATTTATTAAACACAACAACCGACCAGTCAGAGGTTAGTGAGTCCTTCTTTAAGAGCTTGTATCTGGGTGGGGAGACGGTGTTTTCTCATACTTTTATGCTTCCTAGAAGCTTCCCTGCATTTGCTGTGTGTTTCATGCGCAGAGTTAGCTCTGTGAGCTCCTAAATCTCCAATCCTTTTTCATGTGTACCTTTCCTTGGACATTGTATTAGAACCTGAAATACAGTGAGTGAAAATCATTCCTAATGTTCCCATGTCAGACTCCTTTCCTAATTTGACTTTTTTATAAGTAGAAACATCATTTTCTCAATGATCTAGAGTCAAAATCTGAGTATCTGCTGTATATTCATTTATTACATCTTGTGAACTATTTTCACATGGACAGCAGAATCTTTTTTTAATTACTATTATTATTAGTTCCCCCCCCCCCCCTTTTTCCGAGACAGGGTTTCTCTGTGTAGCTTTGGAGCTGTTCTGAAACTAGCTCTGTAGACCAGGTTGGACTCAGACTCATAGAGATCCACCTGCCTCTGCCTCACAAGTGCTAGGATTAAAGGCGTGCACCACCAACGCCCGGCTATTATTAGTTTTAATACTTATTTTCATTTCACGTGCATTGTGTTTTGCATGAATGTATGTCTGTAAGGGTGTTGGATTTCCTGCAACTGGATTTATAGAAAGTTGTAAGCTGCCATGTGGGTGCTGGGAATTGAACCTGGGTCTTCTGCAAGAGAAGTCAGTGCTCTTAACTGCTAAGCCGTATCTCCAGCCCCTTTTTTTTCTTAAAAGGTTATTTTATAACAGGACCTCTTGTAGCCTGGGTTTTGGTGGAACCTGATCAATGACCTTGGACTCCTGATTCTCTTTTTCTGCCTCCTAAGTGATGGACTTATAGTATGCCCCACCTTGTCTGGCAAAATCTTTTCTTTGTGGTACTAGGGACTGAATATTTGTACATTCAACACAGTATTCTGCCAATGAGTATAATCCTGGTTCCATGCTACCTTTTCAATCTTCTGTGACATGAGATACCCTTCTTTTCAAGTCCTTACAGTACTGTCACACTTCTGTTTGCTGTATATTCATTCTCCAGCTGTACCCTAAGCAGGCCTGGACCCTGCTATTTTTCTGCCTTGGTCCACTGAGTACCTGAGATTATAAATAGGCGCCACTGGATTTGTATAGCCTCTAACTCTTGATCCTCCAAGACCTGGAACTGTAACACAGCTCTGGACATTGTTTTCCCTTCAATGTAAAAACTTAACAGGGCTTTTGTTTGTTTGTTTTGAGACAGGGTCTCACTATGTAGCTCTGGCTGTCCTATAACTCAATATGTAAACCAGGCAGGCATTAAACTCAGAGATCCACCTGCTTTTGCCTTTGCTGGAATTAAATGCATACACCACCATGCCTGGCCTAGCTCTGCAGCTTTTGAATTATTACCTTTCTCTTTCCTAAAAATCATTTAATCTCACAAGTTATTCAAGTTAACTCTTTATCCAGATGAAGAGAGCTTGGTTTTCATACAAATTAAATTCATTTGGTCATGAAATGATTTCTAAGGAGTTTGAGAACCTAATTAGTGGAGTATATAGCTCATAGCTTCATTTCCTTAATGTTATTCATCATCTCTTTCTGAGAGCTAACTCTAAAAGAAAGCAATTGTTGGTTCTCGCTGCTTCCTTTTGTTAAGGAGTGTATTTACATTCTTGGGGAAATGGACTGAAAGTGTTTTGGGTGTATCCAACCTCATGGACTGACACTGCACTGCTCCAAGATAGCTACAAATGTGGCCCAACACAAAACTGTAAATCTACTGTTTGAAGTATCACCCCCTACCTCTGATACAGGGTTTTTGTGTAGATCTGGCTATCCTGGAACTCTCTTTGTAGACCAGGCTGGCCTCAAACTCAGAGATCCACCTGTCTTTGACTCATGAGTGCTGGGATCAAAGGTGTGCGCCACTATGGATCAGCCTATCTTAAGTATCTTAATGACTCTTCTTTTTAGTGTACAGATGGCAATGTCATGTCACAATGTCAAAAGGTTCAACATGTAAATTATTCCTACTGTCCAGTTTTCTGACTCCCTTTTCACTTACCATGAAGAAGGCACCCCGGTGATAATACTTTTGTAAAAACTTGTATTTTCCCTTAACGGCTTTGTTGGTAATGACTTTGCCATTTGCCCGAAGTTCAGCCCGCCTTTCTTCCTCAGTCAGGTTTCGCATGCGTTCAATTTCTGCTTTTTCCTTTTCAAGCCTATTCAGAGAGCAAATGTATTAGTATTTTCCAAATTCAGAAAGCCATTATTCACCTTTTCACATTTCATTCATTCACTCACTCATCCATAGCAAGTCTGCTATATAGCTGGCCTGGAACTCTCAACTTCACACCTCATCTCCCAACTGCTAGTATTATAGACTCATGCTGCTACACCCAGCTACATCTGGTTACTGCTTGTTATAAGTCAAGATCAGGAGTCCAGTGAACAAAAACATAAGTTAGTCTTCACTATTGTGTTTACTAGAACAGGACTGTAAACATTGCAAAGTTGATTCTAGCCTTTCTGAGGTTCAGAAATATAATGCTTGATTTTACAACACTAATTCTGTCTTCACTCAAATACTTTAGCTTTTAAAACAAAATTAGAATGAATTAAAAAAAAAAAGACAGCTCATAATCTTTCATAAGCATAATGTAATCCATATATTACATGTCACAAATTAAGGATTACCAATATTAAGTACAGTGGATTTAAACCTTGTTTTGGGGAGAGAGGTCATATCCTCTTTCTCCAGACAAATATACGTGTATATATACTTTTAATATCAAAGTCTAATGCAAGGGTTAGGGATGTGACTCAGTAACTAGTACAGTGCTTATATAGAGTGCACAAAGCCTGATTTCTATCTCTAGCACTATAGAAACTGGGCATGGGGCATTCAAGAGGCAAAGTTGGAGGAGCAGAAGCTCAAGGTCACCATGAGCTACATAGAACACTGTCTTAAAAAACAAGAAAAATGTCCAAGAATAAGTCAGCTCCAGCTATAGAGCAGATGATGCCCACTCTCTGGTCTGGATTCCACAGGCACCTATATTCACAAAGATACATATCCACACACATACACACATAATTAAAAAAATTTCGGGCTGGAGAGATGGCTCAGCAGTTAAGAGCACTGGCTGCTTTTCCAGAAGTCCTGAGTTCAATTGCCAGCAACCACATGGTGGCTCACAACCATCTATAATGGGATCTGGTACCTTCTTTTGGTGTGTACTAAGACAGAACATTCGTGTACATAAAATACATAAATAAATAAAACTTTAAAAAAAAATATCAAGTCTGGCATGGTGGCATACATCTTTAATCCC
The DNA here is from genome assembly GCF_943737965.1 of Phodopus roborovskii. Classification (NCBI taxonomy): domain Eukaryota; kingdom Metazoa; phylum Chordata; class Mammalia; order Rodentia; family Cricetidae; genus Phodopus; species Phodopus roborovskii. The sequence continues at coordinate 31,774,772 of NW_026126416.1, read as the reverse complement.
AACACAAGAGACAGAGGCAGGTGGATTTCTGAGTCTGAGGCAGCCTGGACTACACAGTAAGTTCCAGGACAGCCAAGGACCATGTCTCAAAGGGGGGGACAAAAAGCCCAGTATAAGAACATTAGAAGGGCTGTAGACATGGCTCAGTGGTTAAGAGCACTAGTTGCTCTTCCAGAGGACCCCGGTTCAATTCTCAGCACCCACATGGCAGCTCGCAACTGTCTGTAACTACTGTCCTATGGGACCCAATACCCTTACACAGGCAAAATACAAATGCACATAAATAAATAAATAAATAAATAAATAAATAAATAAAAAAGATCACTAGAAACCACAAAATAAATAAATACAGTTATGTAGTGGTGGCTTTACTCTGTGGGCTAGTAGTTCAGAAATGAACTTGCTTTTCAAGGTGCTTGCTACTCTACACTCTTGGATATAGAATCTACCTCTACCCCTTTCTCCTAAGCTGCCCCTGGCTCCATCTGAAAAAAAAATAAACAGCACAGAAGTGACATATAAGCTCTGGAACTTAAAACTCAGGAGACTTTGCTAGTTTCCATTATGCCTGAAGGTGCAGTGTGAGCAAACCAGGACTACGGAGAAACGAAGCATCTAGCCTGAAAGGCAGCATCAGTTGTCAGACATGCCAGAGAAGGGCTTCGGGACCTTCTGGCCCAGTCAGCCCTGCAGTTGGAGGCACTGTCCAGGTGAGCCCAGAGACTATAGGAGGAACTGCTCAACCTCCACAGATAAACCCGTGCTACTCAAGCCATCAGTGGCCTTCCCACTACTCACGCTTCTCGGTCTTCTCTGTCCCTCTTGATTCTTTTGAGCTCTCGGACTTTCCATGCCTCGTATTCCTCCTCATCATTTTCATCATCCGTATTGAGTGCATCCAGTGCGGCGAGGGACCGCTTGTTCTCCTCCAGCTCTTTCTTGGTCTCTTCTTCTACAATCTGGATAAGGAAGACAGTTCAGCTATTGGACTCCAGCTCTCTATAACCTCATTGCACAGACGCTTGCACTCAATCCACGGCCACTCCCAGCACCTTTAGTGTGTACTTGCGCCGCTCCTCAGCCATGCGTTTTGCCTCCTGCTCCAGTTCCTTCTGTTTCAATGCTTCAGCTTCCCGTTCCTGAACTGTCACTCGGTCCTTCCTGCATCACAGAGATCCTGTTAACTAATTGCCCAAAGTCTTTAGAGTGGAACTGTGTCCCTCTAGATCTAGTCCTGTTCAAATCAGACAAAGCGCAAACCAGGAAGCATCTCAGCTCTATTTCTTCCCCAGTACGGAGACTGAATAAGACTTCAGTGTGTGCGAGACATGTTATACTCCTGTTCTTTTAAAACTTTCCTTAAATTTAAAAATGTTATTTTTATTCACTTTTTGAGACAGGTTCTTACTACATAGCCCTGACCAGTATGGAAGTCACTATGTAGACCAGAGACGCCATAGCCAGAGCATCTCAAAACACACACACACACACACACACACACACACACACACACACACGGATTACCTTTATGTTGTTGAATATCTGATCACACTATGAACCTCGAGATGGTGTTAAGTTAAATAAAATCAACCACAGGTCAAGAAGTGGAGCAAGCAACTAGTTGACTGGAAGTAACCATAGAGAGTGAGGGAAAGTTGGAAGGTGGAAGAGAGAGGCATTTTTGTTTCAGATAGGATAGGCCAAAGCAGCTGGAGGAAGCAGCTGGGTGCTTTCTCTGCTCCCTGAGCTAGCAGGTTTTCACCCCAGCATCTGGCTTCTAAGTCTTTACTGATAGAATAGAATGAAAGAAACTTAGTTAAAAACAACACCTTTAGGCAGATCTGCTAACATCTGGCTACTTCTCAGTACTTTTGCTACAGGACTAGGGCACTGGGAAGAAGACTTCCTTTATAGGAAAATGTGGGTTTAGAGCCTTTTATTGTCAGACCTGGAACTTAACCATGTGGATTCTGTCCTGGTTTGACTATTTTTTCCCCTTTCCTCTGTTGGGGATTGAACCTAGTCTCTTGTGCATACTAAGCAAGCATTTATCATTGACCAATATCCCGCTTCTCTTTTGTGAGAATTAGCTAATTTTGTAGCTTGGAATGGTCCTGAACTAGCAATCCTCCTACCTCAGCCTACTGAGTAGCTGGGAACACAGGCCTGGCTTAGCAGGTCTGGCAGATACTTACTTTCGAATGAAGACAGGCTTAAGTCGAGGCTCCATTTCATCTTCACTGTCCGTGTACTCCTCATACTCAGACTCTGACTCCGACTCCTCCCCAGAGCGCCCTTCATCTTCTAATTCCATGACTTCCATCTCTTCATTTTTCCTCTCCTGTGCTCGCTGACGCATCATGCCACGGCGCCGCTCTATTTCCTGTCAAGGCATACAGCTTAGCCAGTTATTCAAATGGCTTGTGCTTCAAGCCTGCTTTCTTGGGGTTAAGGACTAAACTCGGGGCTTTGTGCACACCAAGTCTAGTCCTACTACTGAGCCCCTAGCATAGCTTTGATTTTGTCTTCAACAGGTTCAATTCAGCATGGTTCCATTTTCAGTCTTAACCTCAGCAAACAGGAATCACAATCAGAGTTCAGCTAAAAGTAGCAAATTTTGTGCCTTTATACCCTCAACAAATGAGCAGTTTACAATTTTTTCTTGCACCCTGAGGGAAAACATTCCATATTATTCTTCTTACCTCATCATCAATTTCTTCCTCCTCTTCTTCACTGCTGTCTTCTCGTTCCACGCGCCAGGCATCTCCTTCTACCTCTGAATCACTTTCTCCTACCACCTCAGGTTCCACTATTTTCCGGTGTCGAGCCAATCTGGGAAGCAGGATTTCCAAGTGTACTATTACTATCAAAACAATGGGGGAGCACCAACCACATTTGCTGGGCTGCAGTGTCCTTGCTTTTTTTCTCCCCACTTCTCTTCCTTCTCCTCTCTCCAAGACTTTTACTGTTAAGCCCAGGCTGGCCTGCAACTCGCTATGTAGTTCAAACACAGAAGCCCTCCTGATTTGGCCTCTTTAGTCCTGGGTAACAGGCACGAGTCACCGCACAGAGCAATATTGATTCTTTTTTTGTTCCCCTTTCTCTTTTATCTCTTTGAGTCAGGATTTCTTAGTGTTGCTCTGACTGGCCTGAAACTCGCTCTGTAGACCAGGCTGACCTCACACTTAGAGAGATCAGCCTGCCCAATACTGAAATCTTAAGATGGAAAAACTAAAGTTCAAATTCAAGAAACTAAAACAGTTAACAGTAAGAATGTCTGAAAATGTCATAAGGAGTCATACTGCTGTCTGTCTATCTAAAATTAGATATGATGCATTTAAGTTTATGTGTATACACATACATATATAATTTAAATAAAAATTTTCTACCTGGGTTGACAACATTTCCCTCCCCAAGAGCCACAGACCATCTAATAAAAACCCTAATACAGGCATGAGAAGCCTCTTCTTTCAAATTGTTGGTTGGAGAAAGGACTCTCAAAACATATAAGTTATTACTGTTGCTCTTGATAGCTTCTCAGAGGGTGAAGGCAAGTGACTATTGTCTAACACACCATGTACTTTGGACATGGAAAAAATCCAAGATGCATCTGATTTGAAAGCTCTCTCCATGAGGACTAGTTTTCACAGTGCTAGAAGACACCAAGCACGTTTCCAAGAGAGGGAGGCAACTGAAAGCCTGCCCCAGCTAAGACACCTCTGAACTACAGTAACTACCAGCATGGCATGACAACCTTATGGGTACCATAATGACACACCTATCTTTATGGTAACCAAGAGCTCTCTAATTGGACTTAAGGCTTGTTCAGCAAGAGGGCAATCATGCCTGGTATTGGAAACCTGTGATCAGGGGTTTTGGAGGAGTACCCATAACTCCTACTTTACTAAACCCCTTTAATTCCTAAATACATTCCAAATATTTATACTTATACCTACAGATAAATGTGGTGCTCACCCCTCATCAAAGAATCTTTTTTTTTTTTTTTGCAAGAGATTATTACATAAAATCACAACCAATCAAAATTCAAAGGACAAATGATGATGTGGTACCCAATCTCAATTAATAATTTCTACAACATGACTCCTTACACTTAAGGCCTGGGGAATATCATAAAGAGGGGGCAGAAAGATTTTTAAGAGCCAAAAGAACAGAAAGTCTGCTGGAAAGTATATGCTCTAGAAATGCCAGGGGAGCTATAGACCCATGAGTTCTGAGCAACATGGATGTCTAAATAAGACACGAACAAGGACTACACCAATAGACATACTAACTTAGAAGGGTGAAATCTCATAGGGCCCCAGCTCCATTCAAAGAACTTGAGACTACTAAGGAATAATGAGAGTAGAAGAAATAATTTCCCCAGGGAAAATTCCCTGCCTCCAATTAATTATCCTATACCAAATGGCCAGCCCTGAAATCACATACACCCAAGTAACATCATATAGATTGAGCATGCTGAATTTACATATTTAGGTAGGTGTGTGTATATGAATTAACAACTTCAGAAAAAGAGGCCAGCTAGTAAGTGGTGGTACATGCGTCTAATCTCAGCATTCCAGAGGTAGAAGCAGGGATATCTCTGTGAATTCGAGGTCAGCCTGGTGTACAAAGGGAGCTTCAGGACAGCCAGGGCTGTTACACAGAGAAAAACAACAGCAGCAGCAGCAGCAACAATGACAAAAGAAAGAAAAAGAAGCCATGAATTTGAGACAGCAAGGGGAGAGTTGGAAAGATGAAAGGGGGAAATGATGTAATTATATTTTAACTTCAAAAAAATTAAAAATTATACATACAACTCAACAAATTAAAACAGAATATCAGAGCACATGCTTAAGTTGGGCCTAAAACATTAGTTTAGGCATGATCTCAGGGGACATGACACTTCCCTAACCCTTTGCTGCCTTAGTTCCTCACCTGTGATATAGGAATAGTAGTATCAATTTTGTAAGATGTTCCACAGATTGTAAGAATTAGCAAATGTAACTTATTTGGGGCAGTATATATGGCACACAGTAAGCACAACTATTATCAACTATCATCTCCGCGAGAGGTCTCAGTTCAGAAAACTTAACTCTCGTCATACCTCTCTTCCACATCTTCACTAATGCGATTCTGTAAACGCCGAAGTCGGGGGTCACTGGACGAATCTTCCTCCTGTTCTTCAGGCTCTGCTTCTTGTTCCTTAGCTTTCTTAATGAATTGAAATTCTTCATCCTCTTCATCTGAGGACTCCATAGGGGCATAATCTGGCCTCTTTCCAGACACATAACGTTTTACTTTCACTTTTTCCATTGAAATCTCACCTGGACAAAAAAGATAATTTATGTTCCAGTAACCTCTTTCCCAATTCCTTGCAGCTCTTGGATTTTGCAGATAGAACCCTCAGTTCTTGATGGACCAGAGTCTAGAGAGGATATGGCAGCTATTATGTAAGTACATATTCATCTATCAGTGCTTTCCTATAAAGACTATGGCATAGGAAGGCTTTTTATAAATACCAACACTAAGACATCAAGAAGTACCTTGGGGACAACAAAGTAGAAGACTGTGAGCAGTGAAACTGCAGAAAAACCCCCCATTACAAATTCATCTCAACCTTAGTGGAGATTTGAATGAGAACACTCCCATACGATAAGATGTTTGAACATTTGGTTCCCAGTTGGTAGTGCTGTTTGAGGAGGGTTAGGAGGTATAACCTTGCTGGAGGAAGTGTGTCACTGGGGGGTGAACTCCGAGCTAGCTTTCTTTTCTCCTTTTTTTTTTCTTTTTTGAGACAGGGTGTCTCTGTGTGTAGCTCTGACTATCCTGGAACTTGCTCTGTAGACTAGGCTGGCCTCAGACTCACAGAGATCCACTTGTCTATGACTCCCGAGTACTGGGATTAAAGTCATATACCACCACTGCCTGGCAAGCTTTGAGCTTTTAAAGCCATGCACCATTCCTACTTCAGTGCCTATGGACTCACTCTCTTTCTCTCTCTACTTCATACTTGTAGTTCAAGATATGAGCCCTCAGCTTCCTGTTCCTGCTGCCATGCCTTGTTCTGCTTCCATGGACTCTAATCCTCTAAAATCATAAGCCCAAATAAACTCTTTTATAAACTGTCTTGGTCATGCATTTTATCAAAGAAATAGAAAAGTAAGAAACACACTCTTATTAAACCATTTGTTAGTAATAGTGCCCAGCATATTAGCAACAGTAATTTAAGTGGGAACATAAGACTAAAAATGTCATTCACAGTTTTTTTTTCCCCCTGAATGTGTGTTTTGTAGTTATTATTTTTGGGAGATGGTTTCTCTGTGTAGCCTAGGCTGTCTTGGAACTTACTCTGCAGACCAAGCTGGCCTTGAACTCAGATTCATCTGTCTCTGCCCACAGAGTGTTGGGATTAAAGGCATGCACCTCCACCATCCAGCTCACTCACACAATTTTTTTAAAGACCTCTCTGAGATTTGTTTGTGTATGAGTGGTGTATGCAGAAGTATGCAGAAGCAGAGGGTCTAGAAGATGACTCAGGTGCCTTTACCACTCTCCACCTCATTTTAAAATTAAAATTTAAAAAGATTTATTTACCTGTATGACTGTTTTGTCAGCATGTATGAAGCATGCCATGTGCATGCTTGGTGCTTGTGGAAGTCAGATGAGGGTTTAAGATCCCCTGGAATAAGAGCTATGGATGACTGAGCCACACAGTCCTCTGTAAGAGCAAGAAATACTCCTAGACACTGAGCCATCCCTCCAGCCCAAATACCTTTTTTTTTTTTTCAGAGACATGGTCTCCCTATTTAGACCAGGTAGGTGTGGAACTGGGTAAGTAGACCATACTGTCCTCACACTTTCAAACTTACAGAGATGTGTCTGTCTCTGCCTACTGAGTGCTGTGCTTAACGGTGTGTGATACCACTTTCAGCCTTTTTTTTTAGTCTCTCACTGAACTTGATGCTTGCTGTTTCAGCTACATTAGTTCAGCTACAAGGACGCTAGGTGTCTGACTCAGGCACAGTAAGCAAAGCATTGCCCTAACTCCTCCCTCTGAGGGGCTATGAGAGCCTTCACAACATAATTTAATATTCTAATTTTATCAATTTGTACCTTCTTTTCTTCTAGCTTTTATACTGACCCAGACATTCTCCTCTAAAGCACAAACAAGTTGGAGCTGAAGAGATGGCTCAGAAGCTAAGAGTACCTGTTGCTCATGCAGAGGATCTCATGCTCTCTTTTGTTCTGAGTACTGAACTCACATGGTGGCATGCATACACAAACACAGAACACCCATACACATATAATAAACAATTCCAGTGACCAGAAAAAGAACAAAAACAAACGAATTATATTCATAACATGAGGAAACCCTTACAACCAAACTGGGCAAATCAAAGGTAGCTTTGGATGTAACATACATAGTAAGGCCTCCTGCTCACTTTTTCCCTATTTTTTAAACTTTGTTATTGTTTTGGTTGTTGAGTCTAGCCTTTAAGGGCTGAGCCATTTTTGTAGCCCTGTTTTTTTTATTATTTTTGGCGATGCTGGTGCCAGCAGAGGCCAGAGGTTTAGATCTCCCTGGATTTGGGGTTACGGGTAGTTGTTGAGTCGCCTGTCGACTGCATTCGGTGCTGGCGACTGCATTAGGATCCTTTGAAAAAGCAGTAGGTGTTCTTAACCGCTGAGCCGCCACCTCTCCAGCCTCCTTTACTTTTTACTTTGAGAGAGCACCAGGTCGATCAGATAGATGCAAGCGGATCCCGCATCCCCCAATCTCTAGGCTACATGACAGGGTGAGAATTTAGGTGGGACGGAGGAAGAAACTGAGGCTAAGTCTTCAGAGTCAGTGGGGCTGATAGGGCCGCCCTAAGGCAGGTTTGCGGGATACTTAAGCCGTAAGAGGTAAGATCAGGCAGGAGGAGAGGGGAGCCGGTACCTTTCTCATTGCGAACTGGGACGGCCCCAGCCGTAGACTGAATGGGCGGCTGCTTCATGAGTGCGCTTGGGACCGACATGGTGAGGGCTGTGGTAGAGACTCCCAAAATTTCGTTAAATCCCAACAACGAAGTCCAAGGAACACAACAGCACTTCCCACCCAGCGCCGCCAGACACTGCTGCGCGACTGACAGAAACGACTTCCGGCAGAGCTAGAGGAACCGGAAAAATGCCAGCAAAGGATTGTGGGATCTTGGAGGAACGCCGAGCGTGAACTGCTTAAAGGGCTAGGCTGAAGTTTACGCGTTTTCGTAGGTAACTTTCCCGCCTTTAACCTCTCAAGATTTGGAGGCTCCTTTTGGCGGGCAGTTGCTTCTTTGGCGTTTTGGTAAGACCCAGGAAGGTTCGCCCTTAAAGGTTTCATTTGCTATGTTCTGGAGACACCGAGCAGATAGTGAGGGGCTGTTTGTGCATATTGTTGAAACCTCAGAAGTGTAGAGTTTGAGCCGGATATGTGGGTCACGCTTGTCCTGGCGTCTGGTAGGCTGAAACAGGATTGCCGCGTTTTGGAGGCTAGCCTGGGCATCAGAATGAGATCCTGACTTAAAATAAAATAAAATAAATAAAATAAAAAAATCCCTTAGGGGCCATCTGTTGGTCGGAGCAAGCCCAATCGGGAGGTTGAAGCAGGCGGATCTCCGAGAGATTGAAGCTAGTCTGGTCTACAAAGTGAACATTCTGGGAGTACTATATTATAGAGGACCTTGAAGGTACTATTAATATAATTGTCAAAAATTTTCACTTGTTTTCTGCAATGGGCTCTTGCTGGTTGAAGACAGGGAATTGGCAAACTTTAAATTAGTGAGGGCATACAATTAACGAAACAATGACAAAGCCTAAGCAGTAGAAAAGCCTTAAAAGGCAAGCATAGATGGAAATCTTCATTCTTCTTTTAATTTTGAGACTGTGTTTTGCCATGTTGCCCAGGCAGGTTGTTTTATTTATTTATTTATTTATTTATTTATTTATTATTTGTTTGTTTGTTTTTGGTATGTCTTTCATCCTCGATTTCTGAATTGCTAGGATTATACACACAGGTGTGTCACTTCACTGGATATAGAAATTTTATATTATGAAGCTGGGCAGTGGTGGCACATGCCTTTAATCCCAGCACTCAGGAGGCAGAGGCAGGTGGATCTCTGAATTCGAGGCCAGCCTGCTCTACAGAGCTAGATTCAGGACAGCTAGGGCTGTTACATAGAGAAACCCTGTTTTGAGAGAGAGAGAGGGAGGGGGAGGGAGAGGGAGAGGTTTTATATTATGAACGTATTAGTTCCTAAACTGGGGGTGCAGTAGATCACTTGCCTATTCTGAGTGAGGCTTAGCTTGGAATTATCTAGGGAGCTAAATGTTTGGTTCATGGTAACTCAAGGGAATCCAAGGAAAGGCTTAATAAGGCCCAGGCTTTATGAAAGACAGTGTATAGAAATCTTATTTGGTAATGTCGACATTCTGATGCTTTTAGCTTTTTTTTTTTTTTTTTTTTTTTTTTTACTTGAGACATTATATATGTGCAGATCTGGCCTCTCAAAATAGTGGAGGATCATTTTCCTTCGTTCACCAGCTTAGAGCAGCTGAGATTACAGGTGTGGGTCACCAGGCCTGGTTTTATGTGGTGTAGGATAGAATTCAAGGGCTTTGTATGTTGTAGATTCTACTGTTGTAACATTCTACAGAGTTACATTCCCAGTCTGTTTTGCCTTTAAAGTCCTCTTAGACACTGCCTCCAGACAACGTCCTGTTATGTAGCCCAGGCTGACTGGATTTTTTTTTTGACACAGGGTTTCTCTGTAGCTTTGCAGGCTGTCCTGGAACTCACTCAGTAGACTAGGCTGCATTCTATCCTAGAGATCCACCTGCCTCTACCTCCCAAGTGCTGGGATTAAAGGCATGTGCCACCACTGCCGGACCTTACTGACTGGATTCTTACTTGCTGTCTTCTCTGTGACACCAGTGCTGAGTATACTGAGTATAGGTTACAGGCCATTGTCACCACTGGCCATCTATGGTTTTCTTTAGTCGAAAACAGGTGAACAGACAGTCAAGTGCAATTTAAACCAGCATTTTCAGTTATTAGAAATAAGCAACTATATATATATATATATTTTTTTTCCCCTTTATTTCCCCTCTATTTTGAAACAGGAGTAATTGTGGTTCAGGCCTCCCTTGAACTGCTTATATAGCTGATGACAACTTTGAATTTCTGATCCACCTGCTTCCACATCCCAAATTAGGAATGACAGGCATGGGCTATCATGCTTAGCTGCTCCCCTTACTACAGTTTAAAAAATACAGTAGCAGTCGGGTAATTTCCCAGTAGTGGTATTGCAAGGAAGAGGGCAAAAGTAAAGGTAGAATGTTGACATTGTGTGTATGGTGTGTGAACATCTCAGTGCATAGGGGAAAGGGTTGTGCATTTGTGTGCATGGATGTCCTTTAGGAGCTGTCCATCTTTAAAAAATTCTTATTCCTATGGTTATTGGTGTGCACGGTGTGTGCCTTGGTGGTGGTCCTATGAAGATTATAGAACAGCAAAGAGAAGTCGTCTTTATGTGGGCTCTGGGAATCAGAGTAAAACCACCAGCTTACCCTTTGAGTCTCTCTGTGTCTAGTTGTTTTTGAGACAGTGCCTCTTGGACCTGGGGCTCTGTGTTTAAGTAAGTCTTATTAGCCATGAAGCCTCAACACTCCACTTGCCTTGCCTCATCTATGCTGGGATTGTAACTTCAGCTTTTTAGTTTGGATGCTGGGGATCAAACTCAGGTCCTAATGCAAGCACTTAATCGACTGTGCCATTTTTCCCAGGGTGTTTATTGATTTCTTAGTTCATTTGCTTTCTAATCCTTATGGCATTTATGAGGGTATGGATCTTTTTTCAGGGTCATGATGCAAACCACAGGCCTGGTGTTTTTCTAAAGAGCTTTCTTTCTTTTTTCCTTTCCTTTTTTTTTTTTTTTTTTTTTTGGTTTTTGTTTTGGTTTTTCAAGACAGGGTTTCTTTGTATTGCTTTGGAGCCTGTCCTGGAACTCACTGTGTAGACTAGGCCGGCTTGCTTTGGGAGATTAAAGGCGTGTGCCACAAACACCTGGCCAGCCAGTATTTTTCAAAGCAAGATCTCTGGAACTGCTAGTCTCAATATTACAGAACCCAATTAAGTGTCCATTGGGATCCTGGGTCCCACATTCAGGAAGCTGAGGAGTAGGATTAGGAGGCTAGCTATAGTGCTAGTGTGTTTGCCCTGCCTGCAGCACCCTGGACACATTGAGGGGGTGGAGACAGGCGGATCCTTGGAGCTTGCTGTCAGCCAGTACAACCCGAAAGGCAAGCTGCAGGTTTAGTGGTAGACTATCAATGGCCAGAGCGGTGAGCGATCAAGGATACTAAACAAAAAAAGTGCCTAAAGGGTTATGCCCTAGTCCAGACTGCTCTTCCTCCTGGGCCACGGAGGCTCCTCCCTCGGGTCCGATGACGCCACACGAGGCTCCGCCCAATCCCACCCAGGTTCTAGCGGGAAGAGCCCAGCTGCTCAGGGGCAGAAAGATATAAGGGTGCAAGGCAGAAGCTGAGGAAAAGGTTCTCAGGTGCAGGTGAGACCTGGTTTGGCCCAGGAGGGACCTGTTAGACTCTGGCACCTGGCACCAAGGAAAAGCTGTGTTCCTGTCTTTTTCTTAAAAGAGAAAATTAGGTCGTTAAGAGTTGAGGAAAGTGTTTTACCAGCTCCTTTAATCCCATCACTCTGGAGGCAGAGGCAGGTGGAACTCTTGAGTCTGAGGCTAGTCTGCCTTTGCTTTGTAGCAGTTACTGTCAGCTTTAAGCAATTACCGCTAACTCGAATGTGAACTTTGGCGTAATTACCTCAGTTACAGACTTGTGATTAAGAAATGTGCCTTCAGTAATTCCATTCAGGTTAGAGAATGAAATACCCAGATTTTGGAGGAGGGAAAAATTTCCTAACAGGTCATCAGTTTGAATCATGTTGTTACTATGAAGTAGGAATTAGATTTGCTTAGTGTCTTGTAAGGAAGAGCATATGATCTGGGATTTCTAATACTCTTTGTAGTGAGATATTCACTTTGTCCACACCAGCGGCACTGACCACGCCCTTTGGGGGTGGGGACAGGGGCAGCCGTTACCTGGGGGAACTAAGTCTGGGGAGGGGGCCTAGGAGCTCCCTTGCTTGCAGCATGGAACAAGAGAGCATCTTGAGGCATCCTTGGGACCAGGAACCTGCTGGTGTTCATCTGTCTATGTTGTAAGTTATTGCTCCCTGAATAAACATCTGTTCGGCCTATTTGTTTCTTCTGATCCTTATTAAACCTCAATATCTTTTCCTTTATTGCCCCACTAGATGAATGAATATAAAGAAAATGGAAATAGTGCTTATACTTCTTTGAGACCGATACAGACTACAACTTCAGGGGAAGCAGCTAAGGTTTATCTTTCCCCATTTTCGCTCAGCAATTCCAAGCTAGTACTATTTAAGTTGTCTACATCCCCATGTGAAAGCAATTCTAACAATGCCGTGGCTCCTGAGAAGACTGCCCAGAGGAAAGCTTGTAGAAGGGTTTTAACTTCAGAGATGAAGGCCGTGTCTTCCAAGGCAGAGTCCCTTCTGCTGAAACCACCTGTGGATGCTTATTCTGAAAGTGAGCTGGAACACAGGAGCCCAGCAGAGCCGGTGGCTCTCAGTGTGGACATGAGAAGCAGTGACGAGGATAGTGCACCAGGCCTGGTAAGAGTTTACTTAGCTCTAATTGTCTTCTCACTTTGAAATGAGAAGTTCTGAAAGCTAAGGTGGTGAAGGATCTCCAGCAAAATTTGTTTTGTTATCTAATGTAAATTTAAAAATGTTTTTCTGTGTAGTATGTGTGTGCTTGGGTGTGTCTGCACAGGAGTGTGTATATGTCTGAGGCAGGAGGATCACAAGTTCGAGGCTGGCCTGGCTATAGTCTGTGGTGCTCTGTAGTCAGACACTACTTCCAAGACAGAAACCTAGGGAATTTGTACTTCTCCCTTAGCTTATCATTTTTTTCTAATTTTTTTTTTAGATTTATTTATTATATATACAGTGTTTTGTCTGCATGTATGCCTGAAGGCTAGAAGAAGGTGCAGAAACTTTGTGTTAGTTTACTAATTTTAAGATTTCTACTCGAGCCAGGCAGTGCTGACACACACCTTTAATCCTAGCACTCAGGAGGCAGAGGCCAGCCTGGTCTACAGAGTGAGTTTCAGGACAGCCAGGGATACGCAGAGAAACCCCGTCTCAAAAAACAAGCAAACAAAAAAGAAAAAGAAAAACAAAACAAAACTTTCTACTGCTGTGTATCTGTGTGTGTATGTGCTATGTGTGTGCTGATGTCTGAGCACCCCAGAAGAGGCTGTGGGATTTCCCAGGGCCGGACTTTTGAGCAGTTATGAGCTGCCCTGTGTAGGTGCTGGGAACTAAACTGTTGTCCTTTGGAAGAGCAGCAGGTGGGCTTAATTGCTGAGTCATCCTGCAGCCTAGTTTAAGAAATACCAATTTAAAGCCGGGCTTTGGTGGTGGTGCACACCTTTAATCCTAGCACTCTGGAGGCAGAGGCAGGCCAATCTCTGTGAGTCTAAATACACAGAGGAAAACAAAGTTAGTTTTAAAAAACTTAGTGTAAAAGAAAGAAAAAAAATTTCAAGTGTTCAGGTTAAACTGTGTAATAATGGGTTTCATACATGTTATGGGTTTCATACATGTTACTATACATTGTTCTCATTTATTCCCCTTTCCTACAGTCCTCCCAGCTGTTTACTTTTCTCTGCAGTTGGTTCCCTTCTTTGCTTTGTTTTGAGATAGGGTTTCTCTATACAACAGCTCTGATTGTCCTGGAACTCACTTTGTAGACCGTAGATCAGGCTGGCCTCGAACTCACAGACACCCTCAAGGTGTGCACCACTACCAACCAGCTCCTCTTTGCTTTCTTATTAAATAAATTCTGTTACTCTAGCATTCATCATCTCTTGAAAGATGTTTCTTTCTCCTCTCATGATCCCCTTTCTAATTTTGTGACATACAAACTCACTTGTGTGTGTCCCTGTGCAATATGCATGTGTGTGCAGGCACACTCACTATGTGGGTTGGTGTAGAGGTCAGAGGATGTCTTTTCTCCATACCTTCTCTCTCTCTCTCTCTCTCTCTCTCTCTCTCTCTTTCCCTCTCTTAAATCTCCTACTGAATCTAAAGCTCAGCTGTTGTGGTTACACTGAATGGCCAATGAGCCTCTGCATCAGCCATTTCTACTCTTGAAGCAATGGGGTTATAGACCTGTGCTGTTGTGCCCGACTTTATGTGGTGCTGGGGGTCATCATGCTTCAATAGCAGCCACTTTACCCATTGAGCCTTCTCTAGTCCTCAGATATCTTTTAGTTGTACAAGATTATCCTCAGAGCCAAACAACTCCCCATTTTGGAGCATTCAGCTGTGCCTGCTTGAAAAAGATAATCCCAGCTGGCCATATTGGCTATTTAGGCAGTCATGACCCCTCATGGAGAGGCAGAGGATCCAGCTAGTTAGTCCCTATTACCTGTTTGTGCCCTAACTGCATGAGGTTCCCAGGAGGGGCTACTGTGTGTATAGACTAGTTAGAGATAGAGAAGAGTGCCTCATCTCTTCAGCCATAGGAAAGTCATCATATGCTGGGTAAAGCATAGGAGCATCCACTCTCCTGTAAGTAACTCTAGTGAGCTCATTGGATCCCCAGAGTGCATTGTGGTGGGACTGTGCCTCAGCTTGTCCTTGGGACCTTAGAGGAATGGGTAGCTGTTGCTTATGCTTCCTCTAGGGAAGGAATTTAGCAATAGTGGTATGTTTTATAATTGTATTTTAAAGATTTACTTTTTGGTGTTTTGAGAGAGGGTTTTTCTGTGTAGGCCTGGCTGTCCTGGAACTCACTCTGCAGAATAGGTTGACCTTAAACTCAGAGATCTGCCTGCCGCTGTCTCCCAAGTGCTGGGATTAAAGGCATGTAGTACTGTGCTTGACTTACATTTTCCTTTTATGTTTATTTGTTTGTGTGTTTTTCAGGTCAGGGTTTCTTAGTATATCTTTGAAGCCTTTGCTCCATTGTCCACTGGCCACTTCTTTTTTCTTTTAAGATGGAGTATTACTTTGGCTGCCCTGGAGCTCCCCATGTGTAGATTAGGCAAGTCTGAAATTCCGAGAGATCTGCCTGCCTCTGCTTCCTATGTGCTGGCATAAAGGCTTGTGCCACCATGCTTAGGCTATTTCTTTTGAAGATTTATTTTTTTTTTAAAGATATTAGTGTGTGTGTGTGTGTGTGTGTGTGTGTGTGTGTGTGTGTGTACGCATGTGCAGTTGTCTGAAGAGTCCAGAGGTTTTGGATTCTTACCACACTCAGGCTATTTTCTCTTGAAAATTTGTTTTTCATTAGTGTGTGTGTGTGCGTGTGTGTGAGAGAGAGTGTGTGTGTAGATGTTTGAGGAGTCCAGAGCTGGAAATTATAGATAGCTGTGAGCTTCCCAATATGGATACTGAGAACTGAACTCAGGTCCTCTGAAAGAGTAGTTAACTGTTTAGCATTCTCTTCTAGATTGCAAAAAACACTATTTGCTTATTTATTTATTTATTGATTGATGGATTTAATTCTTTGTGTGTGTGTGTGTGTGTGTGTGTGTGTGTGTGTGTGTGTGTGTGTATGTGTATGCTGGTTATGAGAGCCTCTCAGAGAACACTTAGAACTGTTAAGTCATCTCTTCAGCCCTGTGTATTTTGTTATTACTTGTTGTTTGATGTATGTGGTATCAGGAATTGAACCCCATGTCTTTTCTGTGGTGGCAGGCGAGTGGAGCACAGCACCCCTCACTGTTAGGAGTATCTTACTATTCCTAGGTGGTGCATGTTCACTTATAAAGGTGCCAGCACTTGGGAGGTGGAGGCAGGAGGACCCAAAGTTAAAGGTCATTCTTGACTACATACCTGTCTCAACGTGAAACCCTGTCTCAACAAAACCAAGCAAAGCAATCACAAATAAAAACATTGCAGTTTCACTTTGAGAAGATTATTTTGACCAAAGTAATAAATATGCATTAAGATAATTTCACGTGTGTATGTGTACATGCACACATAATTCTAAACATAAGCACACATGTTTACAAAAACAAGGCAGCCAACACTTTCCTGATGCCTTTCTAATCCTGATGACTGTTCAAAATACTGAAGCTAGTGAATTTGGTGGCCCATGCCTGTAATGACAGCACTCTCAGAATGCCAGAGACCGAGGCAGGTGGAGAGAGTTTCAAGCCAGCCTGGGCTACACAAGGAGACCCCTGTCTCAAAGAGAGACGACCTTCAAGCCTATCCCCACTTCCATTTCCTATTGACTGACTTTGGAACATAAGATTTTATTCAGTAGCGCTATACTTAATGTGCTCCTTTTTCCCTTCACATATGAAAAGTTCAGCTCAAGCTGTATCAGAATTGTAAAATTTCTCTCACTATAAACCAAAGATTGCAAATGCCCTCCACTCAGTACCATCTCATGTCCTGCTTCATTCAGAAACATTTTTACAGTGTTGCTTCTGAACACTTTTTTCTTTTTTAGACAAGGTCTCACTATGTAAGACCATGTAGGCTTTGAACTTGTAGTAACTTTCTGTCCCACCTTCCCTAGTGCTGAGAGTATATGCCACAGCTTTGAATTTTATCTTTTATCTATGTTGGAACTTGTGTGGTATCCTCCACCCTTTGATGAATTTTGATGAAGTGTAATGTGTAGTATGTTCATCAGAACTGGTTATAAGAGGCAAGCACGAAAAAGTCCTTAGAGGGGGCTAGAGAGTACTGGCTGCGCTTCTAGAGGACCCAGTTTCAATCTCAGCACCCACATGGCAGCTTACAACTGCCTGTGATTTGGCACCCTTGCACAGACATTCATGCAGGCAAAAATGTCAGTGCATATAAAAATAAATTTTAAAAAGGTTATTAGCTCAATATGAATTTATTATTATGAAGTAAAAACAGTTTAATGCTTCCTTGTAATTCCCCCTCCCATGTTTTTTTTTAAAATTTGGCCCAGGGAAATGGTTCAGTGGGTGATGGTGCCAGCTGTTAAGGATGATGACTTGAGTTCAATCTCTAGGACCCACATAGTATGAGAGAATCAGCTCTTGAAAGCTGTCCTGACATTTAAAGATGTAGTAATATTAATAATAAACCCCTTTGAAAGGCACACGGGCCAGTCAAAGATGGTGCTGAGGGGAAGTCAGAAGGGCCAGTCCTGAGATGTTTACAAAAAAATGTGATTGGTTCCCAAGACCGAATCAGATTAGGTCACTGCATGATCAGTAGGTAAAGCATAAAGGCGTCTAGGCGCTTGATAGGTTGACCTTTAAAACCATTGGCTGGCTGTTTTCCCGCCCTGTGGTTTTTTGCTTGCTATGGGGGACTAAATGAGTTCCTGCTTGACTAGACTCCCCAAAGCATCTGATTGTCTCTGGGATCCTGGGAGGCTGGGGAATGGCCGAGTGGTGCACTTAGCCTTCCATGCTTGGGCTAAGACCCTGCACCCTTAATACCCAGGTTGCACCCCAGCCCAGTTAAACCAGTCCTGAAGGATACTTAGATATTTGTGCTTTAATTTTTCGCATTTATTAATTTGTGTGCAGTAGGAGGAAGTGGGCAGAGTAGTTGTATATACATGCTATGGCATGTGTGGAGGTCAGAGGACAACTTGCTGGAGAAGGTTCTCTTCTCGCCATGTGGGTCCCAAGAATTGAACTCAGGTTACCAGGCTTGGTGGCAGATGCTTTTGACTTCTTAGCCGCTAGTCTTCCTGGTATTTGGATTTTGAGAGCAAGTTTCATGAAGCCCAAGCTGGCTTTGAACACCTGATTCTCTTACTAGGATCACAGGCATGTGCCACTATGCCTGGCTTTCCATTGGATCTTGGATTGGACCCAGGGCTTGAATATGCTAAATTCTTGCTTTCCTACTAGGCTAATCCCTAGGTCCTAAATTTTCTTTAGAAATATGTCCTTTTGTTGTTTCTGGAGACAGGGTCTCTTATGTCCTGGGCTTGAACCTGGCATGTGACTGAGGATAACTTTGAACTTCTGGTCATCTTACCTCTACCTCCCAAATGTTGACTTTAAGCCTAGGTTTGTTTTGCAGTTCTTGGGAGTGAACCCAAGGCTGTGTGTGTGTTTTAGGCAAGTGAAGTTGTAGACAAACAGCTCTGTCTTCAGCCCCTGTGTTGGTTTCTAAGCTCACAATCCCATCGCCTTGGCTTCTTGAGGAGTTAAGGTCATAGGTGTATATTATTACAGCTAGATAACAATGTTTTGTGTGTAGCTCATACATGTGTGTGTACAGGTTCTGTGTGTGTGTTTGTGTGTGTGTATAGAGGTCAGAAGTTGACATTGGTTGGCTTTCTCTATAGATCTTGACCTTACTTTTTGAGACAAGTTCTCTTACTGAGCATGGAGTTCATTGATGTCTACATTGACTGGCATGAACCCCAGGGTCCCTCCTGTCTTTGCTGTCCAGTGCTAGGATTGAAGATGTGAACCACCCATACATGCATTTATTAATTTTTTTAAAATGGAG
Organism: Phodopus roborovskii; assembly: GCF_943737965.1. Lineage (NCBI taxonomy): Eukaryota > Metazoa > Chordata > Mammalia > Rodentia > Cricetidae > Phodopus > Phodopus roborovskii. The sequence goes on along the minus strand of NW_026126416.1, from coordinate 31,756,180 downwards.
GTTTTATTATTAATTATTATTTGAGGTGGGGTTTCTCTGTGTAATGGCTCTGACTGTCATGGTACTTGCTCTGTAAAGCAGGCTGGGATTAAAGGTGTACACCACCACCACCACCTGGCTACTACTACTATTTTTTAATAAAAGTAACTTTGGCTGCTAGGAAATAGTTTTCTTATAAGGGCATGCCATTTGACTGCTGATATTAGATTACTTTTTTTTTTTTTTTCTTTGAGACAGGGTCTTTCTACATAGCCCTTGGCTGTCCTGGAATTCATTATGGAGACCAAGCTGGCCTCAAACTTTCTGCGTCTGCCTCTCAAGTGCTGGGGTCAAAGAAGTGCACCACCACAATCTTATATAACTGTGTAGGATCAGATTCTTTTAATATCCTGTCTGGCAAAGATTATGGGCTGTTTGTTAGATAACATGAAATAATTAGAGGTTCTGTGCAATTTGAAGGGAAATACCTGGGTAGAGATTGAAGAATCTGGTTTTGTGTGTTATTTTTGCTATTAATGTGTGAAGTAACAGATCTTTTGGGTGTATTTTCTAGGATGATTTTTCAGGATTGTCATCTTATGAAAGGAAGAGATTGAAGAACATCAGAGAGAATGCAAACTTTTTTGCTTCCCTTCAGTTATCTGAGGTATGTATGACATTTGGATGAAAACCAAGATAAGATGATTAGGTAATGATTTTCCATAGTGGTATAAGGTTAGATGGTATTGTGGTCATTGTCTTCCTCCTACTGTTTTGAGACAGAGCACCTTGGAACTCACTGTATAAACCAGGCTGGCCGTGAATTTACAGTGACATGTCTGCCCCTCACCTTCTGAGTGCTGAGATTAAAGAGGCACACCACCACATCCAGCTTGGCTTTCCTTTTTCTTCTTTTCTTCCGTCTGTCCATCCATCCATCCATCCCCATCCATCCATCCATCCATCCATCCATCCAACCATCCACTCATCCATCTATCCATCCATCTGTTTATTTAAAGACAAGTTATCCATCAATCCCTGGCTGTCCTATAGTTCACTCTGTAGACCAGACTGGCCTTGAACTTAGAGATCTGCCTGCTTCTGTCTCCTAAATTCTGAGATTAAAGGCATGTGCTTGTTTTTCTTTGTGTGTCCTGTTAAAGACACTTTTGTGAGCCTGCTGGTGGGTGCTGTATGCTAACTCCCACAACTTGAGAGGTGGAGGTAGATAATAGTATTTAATAGTCTTCCTTCCTTCCTTCCTTCCTTCCTTCCTTCCTTCCTTCCTTCTTTCCTTCCTTCCTTCCTTCCTTCCTTCAACTTTTCTGTTTTATTGGTGTTTTACTTACATGTATATCCGTGTGAGGGTGTCAGATTCCTTGGTACTAGAGATATAGATAGCTGTGAGCTGCCATGTGGGTGCTGGGAATTGAACCCAGGTTGTCTGGAAGAGTAGCCAGTACTTGTAACCACTGAGTCATCTCCTTAGCCCCTGTACAATAGTATTTCAAGGTCATACATGTAAGTTTGAGGTCAGCTTAGGCTATGTGAAACTATTTCAAACAAACAAACAAAAATTTAATGAAGAGGTTCCCAGTTGGATTTAATATATTTTTATTTAAAGATTTATTTACAGTATGTATAGTGTTCTGTCTGCATGTCTGTCTGCCCACCAGAAGAGGACATGAGATCTCATTAGAGATGGTTGTGGCCACCATATGGTTGCTGGGGATTGAACTCAGGACCTCTGGAAGAGCAGTCAAGTGGTCTTAATCTTTGAGCCATCTCTTTTTTTTTTTAAAAAAAGATTTATTTTGAGTGCTTTATCTGCATATATACTTTTATGCCAGAAGAGGGCATCAGATCCCAATTATAGATGGTTGTGAGTCACCTTGTGGTTGCTGGAAATTGAGCTCAGCGCTCTTAACTGCTAAACCATCTCTCCAGTCCCTTAATATATAATTCGTTGAAAGAAGATGGTGTGGGATAAATCTGAAGAATCATGTTCTGATTCATATATTTTCTGTTTCTTCTTTGGCTGTGCTGGATCAGATCCAGGAGTCTGTACATGCTGTGCAAGCTCTACCTCTGAGCACCATCCCCATACAGCTTAGTTCATGATTCCTAATAGATACTACCATCTTTAATTGACTCTAGGCATCTTTTTTCACTCTTTTTGGTGCGTAGATGTTTGGAGGCCAGAGGTCAACCTTAAATGTTGTCCTCAGGATCCATCCACCTTGTTTTTGAGCCAGGATCTTTGACTGGAACTCTGCTTGCCAGTTAGACTAGGCTGGCTATCAGTGAGCCCCAGGGATTAGCCTGCCTCCACCTCTCCAGGGCTTCCATACCTGGCTTTGGGTTTTTTGTTTTACTTTGTTTTTGAGGCAAAGTCTCATTCTGTAGATCAGGGTTAACTTTGATTACATAGCAGGTCCAGAGCTAGCCTGGACCACAGGAAAAAAGAAAGAAAACAATTTACATAGTGTGCTTATGATTTTAATTAATCAAAACTACGATTTGGGTGTCTGGAGAGATGACTGTTAAGAGCACTGGCTACTCTTCCACCATGCTGAGCTTCAATTCCCAGCACCCACCTGTGGCTCACAGTGTTTGCCATTCTACTTTTTGGGGGTCTGATACCTTCTTCTGGCCTCTGCAGGTACCTGGATACCCAAGGGGCACTTACATCCCTGGAGGCAAAACCCTCGTGAAATAAAAATAACTCTTACATCTGGCTGGCAGCAGTACATTTCTTTAATCCCAGCACTCGGGAGGCAGAGGCAGATGAATGTCTGATTTTGAGGTCAACCTAGTCTACAAAGCAAATTCTAGGACAGCCAGGGCTATACAGAGAAACCCTGTCTTGAAAAATAACAACAACAAAAATCATTACAAAGTCATAATTTTAGTTATGAAAAATATAGCCTACAACTTTTGTGGAAAATGTCCAAATAGGTTTCAGTCCAGCATTATATAGATTGTCCAGTATTACATAGATTGGATTCTATAATTTGTGTATCAATGGGTAGGAGTATATCTTTTGTGTGTGTTTATATGTGAGCATGTTTTATCTTTTTTGTTTTTGAAAAAGTCTCACGGTGTTACTCTGCTGGCCTAGAATTTACTGTGTAAATTAAGCTGGTCACAAACGCAGTTCTACCTGCCTCTTCCTCCCAGTGCTGTGATTAGAGGTATGTGCTAACATGCTCAGCCCATGTTTTATTACTTTTTTAAGTTTTCTTAACATTTAATTTTGAGAGAGAGAGAGAGGTAGAGAAGGGCAGAGTGAATGGGTATGCCTGCATGTTACGGCGCATATGTGGAGGTCGGAGGACGACTTTTGGGAGTCAGTCCTGTCCTGCCCCCATGTGGGTCCTGGTGCCTGAACTCAGGTCAGCAGCCTTGACAGCAAGTGTTTCTACGGATCGAGCTATCTTACTAGCTCTGATTGATTTTTGAGAGTCTTGCTATATGTGCCAGGCTGGTCTTGAACTTACTACATTTGTCCTACTTCAGCCTCCTGAATGTTGGGATTATAGATAGGTGTGAGCCACCTATCTGTCTTTGCTTATTAGTGTTTTTTTTTTTTTTTTTTTTTTTTTTAATTTGGTTTTACAATGTTGGGATTGAAACCAAGCCTGTGCATTTTAGACAAGTGCTGTGCTACTGAGCCATCCTGCCAGCCATGTAATAGTATGTTTGATTAAATACCGTATTTAGTCCTGTGAACTCAGAAGCGGTTGGCTCTGGGTACCAGTATATTAGATGGTGTTATATACTTGCTTTTATTATTTTTTTCTAAGATTTATTCATTTATTTTATATACAGTGTTCTGCCTCCATGCCAGAAGAGGGCACCAGATGGTTGTGAGCCACCATTATTGCTGGGAATTGAACTCAGGACCTCTGGAAGAGCAGTCAGTGCTCTTAACCTCTGAGCCATCTCTCCAGCCCCTTGCTTTTATTATTGATGGTGTATTTATCTCATGGCTATTATCAGGAAAAAAGTATCAGTTCTTAAAAATCTATATTTCCTAAATAAACCTGAATATAGTAGCAGATGCTTAATATTTTAATGGGTATACAGTGTAGTTATATGGTAGCATTTTCATATGAATGTATATTTTGTGTGCTTTTCAGTCAGCTGCAAGGCTCCGTGAAATGATAAAGAAGAGACAGCCTCCTGAATTGAAGAGGTAAAAGATGTGCCTGATGTTGGCTAGACAATGATATTTTGATGAGGATTTGAAATTTGAGACTTTGACTTGTAGCCCAGGCAGGTCTCAAGTTCCTTATCTTCCTGCCTCCACCTGTCTAGTGCTGGGGTTATGCCATATGCTGTCATGTCTACTTTGTTTATTTTATTGTTAGCAAACCATTTAGTGGTTTATTTTGAAGTCACTGGAGTCTGAAGGTTCTGGCACTTAGTTTTTGTAGAGGCCTTTGAACCAAGTTGATAGTATGTTGGTTATACGGAAAAGAGAACACAGCCTTTGAATTTGGACAAATTTTGGGCTGGAGCAATGGCTGAGTGGTTAATAGTACTTGCGGAGGACCTGGGTTTGGTTCCCAACACCCACATGGCAGCTTTTAACTGCATGAAATTTAACAAGTTGACATGAAATAGCATGTAACACAGGTTGCTTTGAACTAATGAACCAGAGATATTTCCACCTCAGCCCCTTGAGCTGTCATACCCCAGTGTTCTGTTGCTTATGATATGCTATTTTCATATTTGTCTGAGATTTTTCTTTCAAAATTTCATTACATTTTATTTTGTGTGTATGGGTGTGGGTGTGTGCATCTACAACAGTGTGGCAGTCGGAGGACAATTTGTGGGAACTGACATTCCTTCCATTGTGTGGGTCCCAGCCTTGGCTGCAGGCCCTTTTGTCCACTGAACCATCTTGCTGGCCCACATACATACATACCATACATGCATACATAGATATCAAAATAAGTAAAAAAATCTTTAGCAAGTTACTGAATACATTTTACTGTCAGTGAGAAAAACATGAATATTTCATTTGCTCCTTTAGAAAGAGGCCTAAGAAGAAAGAAAATGAGATTGGATGTCGAAGGTCCATGCGATTGTTAAAAGTAGACCCTTTGGGAGTTTCATTGCCAGCAGCTCTGACAGAGCCAACGTTAGACGAAGAAGAAAATGTAAGAAAAAGTGCAAATGCAGTCTACTTAGCTTAATCAAATATTGAAAAAGTTCAAGTATTTGAAATTAGACTGATGGTTTTTTGTTTTGTTTTAATTTTATTAATTTAATACTTAGATATTGTATGATTAAATAATACTTCGAGTTGAGTTGTTAACACTGGGTAATAGTCTGTATTTCTGCAGGAAGTTGTGTGTGGGTAAATTATTTGCTCTTTGTGAGTTTCAGTTTCAGCATTAAAAAAAATGGTGTTGTGGATCACATGTGTAATTGCAGTGTTTGTGAGGCTAAGGCAGGAGGATTGCCAGTTTGAGGGGAGCTGGGTTACATAGTTCAAGACTACCTGAGCAAGTGAGTAAGAGTACCTAGAATAAAGAGAAAAGGAAATATCAAAGGTTGTTGTAAGGATGAAATGAAATAGGATCCATAAAGCTCTTTATATTAAGGGTTTAGAAAGTAATTAGTAAGTGGTAGCAATTAATACTGTGTTGATATATGATCAAACTGGTGAGGATTGGGCTTGGGAGCTGGCCCAGTGTGCAAAATGCTTGCTGTATAAATAAATAGTCCCTGAGTTTGAATTCCCAGAACCAGTGTAAAACTGAGTATGGCACCATGCATTTAGTTCTGTGGTGGGATGGGCAACCGAGCCTAGAGAACTCCAGCAACTGGTGGGCAGCTGGCAGTAACAACAGAGCCTGTTTTAAACAAGATAGAAGGTGAGTACCACCAACACCAGAGGCTGTTCTGACTTGTATGTGTATATGCGTCCACATTCACGTGAATACACATGTTATGTACATACACACATCACACATACACAAACATAAAGGTGGGCATTGGTGGAGCACACCTATAATTCCAGCACTTGGGAAGCAGAGACAGGCTGATCTCTGTGAATTCCAAGCCAGCCTGGTCTACAGAGCAAGTTTCCAGGACAGGCTTCAAAGCTACAAATAAACCCTGTCTTGAACCCCTCCCTCCAAAAAAGGCAACAAAATGAAAAATGCTATAGTTTTTTTTTTTTTTTTTTTTTTTTTTTTTTTAAATGGGTACTCATGTAGCGTAGGCTGGCCTTGAACTGACTGTGTAGTTCAGGGTGACCTTGAATTTTTGATCTTGCTTCCAACTTGCCAGTGTTGGGATTAGAGGTATAATCCATAGTAACTGCTTTGTGTCATGCTTGCTAGGTAAGCTTTCTGCCAAGTGAGATACATCTCAGGCTTTGGCATAATTCTGAGACTTTTTTCTAGTATATCAAACTGAAGCTGGCCTGAAACTCTGCTTCAGCCTCGTGAGTGCTGGAATTATACGTGGGTACCACTGTGCACTGTTTGAGCAGCCAACCATTTATAAATGCCTATGATGCTGGAAGGAAAGAAGTAAAAATGGGAACAAAAACCCTGGCCCTTCATCAGTTTATAGTCTACGACAAACAACCTTTGCCTTTTCTTTAGCCTTTGTTACCTCCTGGACCCTTAGAAATGATTCCTGAAAACCAAGATGACAGCGGTGAACTATTCAAAGCTTCTTTGAAGACGTGGGCAGAGATGAGCAAGGTATCACATGGGAAGGCTTTCAGCTTTTAGAGTCATCTCCTAAGGAAATTTCCGTGTGTGTACATGAACTTAGTCCTTGGTCTTTTTTAATGTTGCAGATAAGTAGTGAGAGGACCAAGAAGGGGCTGTCTAGCGTTAAAAGGTATGTTAAAATCCCTTGCCTTTGTTTTACTTTTGACCTCTGTTTTATACTTTTTGAGGTGCTTGCAGTATAAAAGCTATAATAGAGGGACAAGAGAGATGGCTCAGAGGTTAAGAGCACTGACTGCCCTTCCAGAGGTCCTGAGTTCAATTCCCAGCCATCACATGGTGGCTCACAGCCGTCTGTAATTGGGTCTGATGACCTCTTCTGGTGTCCATGAAGACAGAACAATCATATAAATGAATAAATGTCTATAGGACTTTAAAAAAGGCTATATTGTATACTAATATAGGAAACCTGAAAGTAGTTGGGAAAAAAAAATCCATCCATACTATCTCTATGCTAGCCACTGCTTGCTTCCTCCCTCCTTTCATAGTGTTAGGGGTTAAACTAAAGCTTCGAGTGTGCTGTCACTGAGCTGTTAGCCCTATTTTTTATTCATATATATTACTTTATTCTCTTACTTTTTTGAGATAAGTGTCTCACTGTATATTGTGGCTGGCCTTGAACTCACAGAGATCTACCTTCTGCCTCCTGAGTGCTGTGATTAAAGACATGCAGTGCCACACCTGGCTCTATGCATTTTAATATACTTGTCTTTATGTGTGTGAATGTTTTGCCTACATGTACATGAGGGCACTACATGGGGCGTGAGGGTGAGAAGAGGACTCTGACTGCCTTGGAACTGATCGCGTGCCGCCATGTGGGTGCTTAGAACTGAACCTGGGTCCTCTAGAATAGCAGCAAGTGCTCTTAGCTGTTGAGTCTTTTCTCCACTATTTTATATTTTTGAGATAAAGTATCACTTTGAAGTCATTCTGTAGCCTAGTGTTTCAGTTTGTTTTCCCATAGCTATGACAAAACACCCTGACAAATTGAAGGAAGGCGAACGAGGTTTATTTGGCTCACAATTCCAGGTTACAGTCTTCCGCTATGGCAATGTCCAGGTGGCAGGGGTGTGAAAACAGCTAGTCACATGCTCACAGTCAAAACAGTTGATGCATGCATGCCTGTGTGCAGTTCGGTTTCTCCATTCTTTTTAGGTTTTACTAGACAGGGCTTCTCTGTTTCCCTGGCTGTGCTGGAACTCAGAGATCTGCCTGCCTCTGCCTTGAGAGTGTTGGGATTAAAGGGGTGCCTCACTGTACCTTGCTGTTTCTCATCTTGCACAGTTCAGGCTTCTCTGCCTGGGGAATAGTGCCAACCACATTAGATGGATCTTCTTAAGTAATCAATATAATTCTTCATAGATGTGCTCCCAGGCCAACTGAATTTTAGACAGTCTTTATTTACAACTGATTCTAAATTGTGTCACATTGAAAATTAAAATTCAAGCCTGCGTGCTGTCAGGCCCTGACTTTACAATCCTCATTTTTCAGTTGCTAAGATTACAGGCCATCAGTAGTAGGCCTGGCCTGAGATAGCGTGGAAACTTTATGAAGGCAGAGACTTTATCTCAACCCTAACATTGCTTGGCCTATAGTACATATTCAGCATTGAATAAATGAATTCACATTTTACTTATGTTCTAATGTATATATAGTTTCACATGGTGTCTTTTTTCTTGGGCATTTGAACATTTACTAGAGCACACTTCTCCCATCCATTTAATATTTGGAGTTAGTTTCTGTTTAGGTGTGTGTGGATAAGTGCATGCATACATAATAGTAGACTCTTTTCTTAGGTTTCCAGACATGGGGCTGCTAATTCAAACATTGGGGACATCCTTATGGTTCTTATTATACACAATTGGATCGTTTCTTTAAAATATTTTCTTCTAAAAGTCTATGAACTTGCAGACCATGTCACTAGCAATGTGTGTCCCCAGAGAGCACGCTAACTCGCAGTACATGTCACTAGCAGTTTGTGTCCCCAGAGAGCACGCTAACTCGCAGCACATGTCACTAGCACTGTGTGTGTTCAGAGCACACTCCTCTGCGGCTGCTAATGCTAAGCCATATCCCCACCCCATCATTTTGGAACTGTAGCCTCCTAAGTTTTGCTATCATTAAAATTGTCAAAAGTAATTTTATAATCAGAAAATAATAATCTTGAATTATTTGGTTTCTTTTGACATCAGGAAGTTGTATATTTGCCAGAATTTACTAGTTGTGCTTTTTGAGTTTTTTTTTTTTTTTTTTACATATTGGACTATTGAGATTGATTTTTATTTTTAACATAATGATGTTTGTAGCTACAAAGCCAATTTAAGTGGTATGGCCATCAGTGAAGCTACTGTTCGTAAAGTGACGAGAGGTGCAATCTCCTCTGTGGCCCTCCACCCATCAGAAGTGAGAACCTTGGTAGCAGCTGGGGCCAAGTCTGGGGAAATCGGACTTTGGGATTTGGTAAGTTGATACTACCTTTTGGGAGATTATCTAAAGTCTTCCTGAAGGGAATGTCTGAAAGAGAATAGCCTGGAGCAATTATTATTTATAAATGTTGCTTGAGATTTGTAGTTTTGTGCTTTATGATTCCAACTTTTAGAAATCTGGCAGAATTTAAATTTGTTTTATAGAACTTTAACATTTTTAGCTTGAATATCTTTAGCCATCTGGACATAAATTATCTGGCAGGAGACATTAAATGTATATGTGAAAAAATTGCGTGTGAAAAGTCTAAGTTTTTAAATTATGTTCAAAATAGGGTCTGCTATGGTTTGAATGTTATGTCTTCCTCCATATTCATGGTGTGTTATTTTTTAAGATGTTGTTTTCTGAGACGGTTATGTAGACCAGGCAGGCCTTGGAATCATAGAGCTCAGCTTGCCTGAGCTTCCCAGGTCCCAGGATTAAAGGTGTGACACCAAGTGCAGCTAAGTTTTTTGTTTTGTTTTTGCATGTATTCCTGTGCATTATACATGCCTGATGCACAGAGAAGCCAGAAGAGGGTGTTGGATCCCCTGGGACTGGAGTTAGACTGTTGTGAGCTGACGTGTGGGTGCTGGGAATTGACCTGTATCCTCTGAAAGAGCTCTTAAGCACTGAGTCATCTTTCTAGTGCGTGCGTGCGTGCGTGCGTGCGTGCGTGCGTGCGTGCGTGCGTGCGTGTGTGTGTGTGTGTGTGCGCGTGCGTCAGCCACACTGCATAAAATCCTGGGTTTGATGACCTTGGGCTGGATAGTGGCTCAGCTGTTGAGCTCTTGCACTCATAGTTACCTGTAACTCCAGTTCTAGGGAACCCAGTGCCGCCTTCTGGCCTCTTCATGTACCAGACATTCATGTATACATAAGATAAAATAACAAGTTGTTTTTTTTTTTTAAGACAGGGTCTCTATGTAGTCTTCTGATGTCTAGAACTTGGCTATGTTATCAGGCTGGCCTAGAACTCACAGTGAGCCACCTGCTTCTATTTCCCAAGAGCTTGGATTAAAGGCATGCACCACCATACCTGGTTGTAAAACAAATCTTCAATAAATAAAAAAAGATGATGCTCATGGTCAGGAATGGTGGCTCACACCTTTAATTTCAACACTTGGGAGGCAGCCTGATGTACTTATTGAGTTCCAGCCCAGCCAGGGTTGCATAGTGAGAAGTGAGAGCCTGTCTCCCAAAAAAAAAAAAAAAAAAAAAAAAGCCACAACAATAGAATTGCTGGTCAGAACTGAAGTATATTTTTATGATCTTATGTATATGGATGTATTGCCTGCATGTATTGTCTTTAGTGACATAATTCTATGTGTATGGGTGTTTTGCCTGCATGTATGTCTTAGTGACAAGCACCTTTACCCACTGAGCCATCTCACTGTTCCATACTTTGTATTTTTACATTTTTTTTTGAAAATAATTTTCTCCCTTCTCTTTCCTCCCTCCAACCTTTCCTGCCCCCCTCAAATTCATGACTGCTATATTTTTAATTGTTGTTACATGTATATGCATATATCTTCCTAAATATAATTTGCTCAGTTCTAGATGACCACTTGATATTAAATAATCCATACTTTTATATTAAAATTTTACTTTTGTTTTACATGTATGGGTGTCTTGCCTGCACGTATGTATGTGCATCAGGCGCAATTCTGATGTCCTCTGAGGTTGAAAGAGGGCAACATTCCTTGGCATTAGAGTTACAGTTGGTTGTGTGTGTGGCTTCATGTAGGTGCTGGGTCTCAAACTCAGGTTCTCTGCAAGAGCGGCAAATGATTTTATTTGCTGAGCAAATTCTCCAGCTGTTTTTTTTTTTTTTTTTTTTTTTTTTTTTTTTTTGAGGTCTTGTGTTGCTTGGACAAGCCTTAAATCCCCACCCTCACCATCCCTGGCTCAAGTGGTCCCCCTATCTCAACCTCCTGAGTAGCTATGATCACAGGTGCATGCCGAAGCAGGGTTTTTGTTGCCTCTGTTAAGAAGAAACTAGTTTGATAGTTGCCCAAAGCTGCACATGTGAAATTAATGTGACTGGGTATCGTTAAACTGAAGATGAAAAAACAAAGGATTCCAGTATCAAGTTTTGATTCTGGGCCTGTGAGATGCTCAGAGGGTAAAGATGTTTGATGATTGCCCGATGACTTGAGTTCAACCTCAGAATTCATTGGGAAAGGAGAGAAATAACTCTGGCAAGGTGTCCTCTGACTTACACTTGTGTGTCATGGCCTCTATATGAGCATATTGTACACACATACACGTATTTTAGAAAGGTTACTGGTTCTGCTTGTTCTGTTGTCTGGGAGAGTGAGCAGAGTTAGACTAAGGATTCAATATAATTCCTGTATAAATACTTTAATGATATAAAGACATAGTAATCATTACTGCTTTTCACTGGTTTTGTCTTTTGCTTCATCCCCAACTTTCTTCCAGACCAGGCAATGTGAAGATGAAGTATATGTTTTTTATCCCCATAGTCAGCCTGTTAGCTGTCTTTACTTCTCACCCACCAATCCAGCCCACCTACTGTCACTGAGCTATGATGGCACATTGCGATGTGGGGATTTCTCCAGCGCTGTTTTTGAAGAGGTAAATGTTCACGTGTTTACAAGCTTACGTCAGGTGATGTTCTGGATCATTTATTAGATGCTACACTTGATTCCTGTATCAGTCATGTTGAGAAGTCTGCGGTACACCGTAGAGGCTAAGCTCAAGCCTCAGATGATCTGTTTTCAGTTGTATGACTTCTGTAAATTACTTAACATCTGTGCTTCCATTTCTTTAGCTAAGAAATGGGATAGTCGTTACAGAGTTGTCATGAAAATGAAATTGAATTAGTGTGAGTAAACTAATTATGTTTTGGTTTTTGTGATAGGGTCTCACTAGAAGTCCAGGCTGGCTTTGGACTGCTTGGTGATCTTCCTGCTTCTGCCTCCAGAATATCTGGGCCCAAGCCACCATATACTCTTGTTATATAATTGTTTTATTTGTGGGGGGAAAAAAAACCTTCTGAATAAAAGTACTATTCTGTTTCTAGGCTTGAGCTTTGTGCATATTCATTTTGGAAAAAATACTACAATATATTTTTGTTTATGGACATTCATTACATCATGTATACTACAAACGTTTGGTCTATACCACAGTGCATGAACTACATAAAATAGGATAGGATTTTCTATAGTCTTCTAGCTAAGACTTAGCTTGCTTTTTGTGTATGTGTGCTAGAGATTGAATCCAGAGCTAAGGGGCATGCTAGATCAGAGTTCTACTGTTGAGCCAAACCCTGTGTTTAAAAAAGTCTCATACATTAGCTGACCTGAAACTCCTTATGTGGCCAAGAATAACCTTGAACTTCTGATTCTCTTTCTTCGATATCCCAAATGCTGTCATTATGTTGGCATGCACCATAATGCCTGTTTTTTTTCCCCTTGTTTTATTTTTATTTGATATAAAATAGTCTTTGAAAAACAAACCAAAACCCCTCTGTTCATGATGGCATGCACTTACAATCTCAGTGCCAGAGAGGCAGAGCCTAGGCACATAGATCCCTGGCCCTCAGTGTCCAGCCAGCCCAACCTTCTTAGTTGAGCTCCAGGCAAATGAGCGACTGACTATGAGGAATGACCTCTGCTTCCAAAAAATGCACGTACACACGGTAGATGCAAACACACCAGTTTAAAAAGGGTTTAAAAAGCATTCTGATAATAGCTACCATAGTACAGAGTGACTGCTGCTTCAGGTTATTTTTTCCACTGAATTCTTAAATTATCTTTTTTATAAGCTGGGGGAGGGGTCTTTTCTCTTTGTTGGTTTTTTTTCTTCTTTTAATTAAAGAATGAAAATAGTTAAGTTCAGATTTGTGTTTTGAGGAAGAGCCTTGTCATGTAACATAGGTTGACCTGGACTGGTGGTTTTCCGTCAAAGCCTTCAAGTACTAGGATGACAGTCTCATACTTCTAGGCCCAGCTCGCCATCACAAACATGACTGTAGCAAACAACTTACCGTTTAGTGAAATCAGAATTAAAACAAAAATTATTATTTTTTCTTTTTCTTTTTGTTTGTAACTCTGGCTGTCCTGGAACTCACTCTGTAGATCAAGCTGGCCAAACTCACAGAGGTCCACCTCTTCTGCCTCCCAAGAAGTGTGAGCTATTACATACAGCTTTGAAAAGGAAACATTTTGACCTGTGCTAGAGAAGTGGCTCAGTTGTTTGAGTGCCTGCTTAGCAGGCCTTGTGTCAGTCCTCAGCAACACACAGATTGGTGTGCTGGCACAGGCTTGTAATCTTAGCACCTGGGAAGAGGCAGGAGGATCAGAAATTCAAAGTCCTCCTCAGCTATATATCTTGAGTTTGAGTCCAGCCTGGGCTACTGAGGTACCATGTTTCCAAAAACAAAACATAAATTTAATCGGTTTCTTAATAGTTATAATTGAACATCCAGTCTTATATCTTAGACTTCACTTGGATGCAAAACTACTTCTGTTAAGATGTAATTTTAGGCTGGGCAGTGGTGGCGCACATCTTTAAACCCAGCACTTGAGAGGCAGAGGCAAGAGAATCTCCTGAGTTCAAGGCCAGCCAGGGGATATATAGAGAAACCCTAATGTAAAAAAAAGAAAAAAGAAAAGAAAGAAAAAAAAAAAAAAAATATATATATATATATATATATATATATATATATATATAATTTTAGTTAGCTAGAATTCAGAGCCAGTTCTTTTTCTGGTAAGTCTCCCAGAATAGATTTGGATCTGAGGGTTTTTCAGGTTTGGGGTGTAGCTCTGATGTGGATTCATGGACCATTTGATTCAGGCAAGCCTCCACAGTGTTTTCATTTGCTTTCTATTTCCTGTGTGGATGATAGAAGGGTAAATGACATCATTTGATAAAGCATTCCATACCTCTTTTACTAGGGATATAAGCATTGGTTTTCTCTAAAAGAATGTTTTTATGTAATCTCTGCACTTGGTAAGAGAATGCAGGAGGATCATTAGTTCAAGGCCAGCCTTGGCTACATGTAGAGGTGTGAGGACAACTTTGGGGAGGCCGTCTTTGCCGCCCCACTTTTGAGCAGAGTCTCTGCTTGTGCTGACGTGCTGACATGCTAGGATGCCTGCTGAGCCTCTCCTTTTCTCCACCTCCTGCCGTGGTAGGGTGCTGGGAGTCCAGATGTGCTGCACCTCTTCCATCTTGTTCTGGGGGGTCCCAGGGATTGAACTCGGATTGCCAGCTTGTGTGGTTAGCATTCTGACTCACTGGGCCACCTCCCCAGCCTAGGGGTTATAACCTAATTGTTGATTCTCCCCTAGGTGTACCGAAACGAAGGAAGCAGCCCTTCCTCCTTTGACTTCTTGGCAGAAGATGCTTCCACTTTGCTAGTGGGACACTGGGATGGACATTTGTCACTGGTAGATAGACGAACACCTGGAACTTCCTATGAGAAACTTTTTAATTCATCTTTGGGAAAAATAAGAACTGTTCATGTCCATCCAGTATCCAGGCAGTATTTTATCAGTGCAGGATTAAGGTATGCCTGTCTTCTTCGTCTTTGTTGTCGTCGTCTTTTTTTTTTTTTTTTTTTTTTTTTTTTTGTGAGATGAGCTCCCAGCTTGCCATCCAAGGCTGGTTTGAAATTGTGTTGGTCCTCCTACTTCACCTTCCCAAGGGCTGGGATTATAGATTTTTGTTTCTGAGCTAGGCTTGAGTTATGTTCTCAGATGTTAGGATTTAATCCGTTTAATGTCAGAAGTACATGATTTAGTTTAGTTTCTTAGACATTTGATCCTTCCTTCCTCTTCCCTCCCTCCCTCCCTTCTTTCCTCTCTCCTACCCATCCACCCACCTACCTACAGGCTCTCACCCTGTAGTCCTGGCTGGCCTGGAACTCAGAGATCTACCTGCCTCAGCCTTCTAAGTGCTGGGATTAAAGGTGTGGGCCACCATACTTAGCACACATTTTGACTTATGTGCCACACACAAGCCTAGTAATTTTCCTCTTCACAGTGCTAGAAATGTTAAAAGTTAACTACTTTTTAAATAGGAATTCTTTTGGTTTAATAAATGGAGAAACTGTTCAAAGAAGCATACATGTGTCTCTTTGACCCTGTATGTATTTGCTTCTACTTTTTTGAAACTTAAAAAATTGTAATAAACAGAACTTGTGTATGACCTATAACTTGACTTACGTTATTTTGTTTCTTGGAGATTTTTTTTTTTTTTTTTTGGAGACGGTCTAACTATGGTAGCTCTGACTGTGCTAGAACTCACTCCGTAGACTAGGCTGGCCTCAAATTCACAAAGATCCACCTTCCACCTGCCTCTGCCTCCTGAGTGTGAGGATAAAGGCATGTGCCACCATTGCCCAGTACTTAGAGATATTGAAAACCTTGTAGAAACTAGTCTCTGTGCCTGAGGTACATGGATCTTCTGTATCTTGGAATTTTTCTAGTATTTTATGTATTTTCCTGTCAGTCACTGTCTGTAAATTATAGATTAAAGGGGTTTGTCTTAAATGTTCTTAATGTAGTAGATGTCTGAGTGTGTTTAGTCCTACTCTGTGGGCTTCACTGTGGGCTGTACTGATAATTTCTCTTCCTGTCCCAGGGATGTTCACATTTATGATGTGAGGTGCCTGAATTCCAGGAGAAGCCAGCCTTTGATCTCCTTGGCTGAACACTCGAAGAGCATTGCTTCTGCATATTTTTCACCTGTCACTGGTAACAGAGTGGTGACCACATGTGCTGACTGTAAGCTGAGGTAAACTAAGGCTACAGAACCATGTTTTTAGGGAATCTGTAGAGACTGCAGCTATGGTGTTCGTAAACTGAAGTTGTGTTACTGCTGTTGCTATGGAATCACTCATGCTATTGCATTATAGTCCCTCCTTCTCTCCCTCTCCTTTTCCTCCTCTTTCCTTTTTTAACTCCTTTCTCTCCCCCTCCTGCTCCCCGAGCCTCTGTGTCCCATCACTTACCCCTCCCTCTCCCAGGTTTCAGTGTGTATTCCAAGCTGACCTTGAATTTGCCATCCTCCTGCTTTGGCCTCCTGACTACTGGGATTACAGGTGTGTTCCACCATGCCAGGAGAAGCTCACTCTCTGGGGAAAGTGGGCTCTATCTTAAAAGTGTGTTAAATGGAAATTGCAGAGCTCCAGACTTCAGGCATCTAGAAAACAGCAAAAAATCATGCTTCTGCATAAGCTAATAGGTGTGGTTTTAGGGTTTTAGTTTTGGTACTTTTCTATAGCTACTTCCCCAAAATTGATTTAAACAGAAAAAAATGTCAAGTCAAAGAAACATGAAAAGGCTTTTGTAGTCCTAGTTTCTTGGCAGATTGAGACAGCACAGATGGGCAACATAGTGAGACCCTCATCTCTAGAGAAAAGATGTGAAGACCATTAATGCAACTACAGGGAGAATGATTCTGTTCTCATTGAGAATGCTTGATTCTGTTTCAAATTTGCAATCTCTTCAAGACTTGGAATTCATCTTTTAGCAAGTATCTATTGAACGTGTCCCATGGGTCAGGCTCCAGAAGGTAAACACATGATCTGCAAGGCCCAGTTAGTATCTGACGAAGTTTGTGAGCATTACCAGATGATCTGAGGTTTACCATGGCGGCCCATGTCCCTCTTCTACCCACATAGTTGCCTTTGTCTCGACACCTTTTTATCCATTTACACTCTAGAGTTTATGCTTACTGCATTAAGCTCTAGTAATTGAGCTTTCAGTAATCAAACTGTAATAGCTGTAGTGCCAAGAGATTGCTCTGGATCAGTTGGGCACAGAAGGCGAGGTATGACACTAAGGCTGGCTTCCTTCTATCATGGTACCCAGCAGAGGATTCTGTGTTCCTTCACTTTCCTGCTGGCCATTCAATCTCTTCAGCAGTTTGGAAATGACACATCAGGCTGTCAACTAAAGAAGCAGAGGAAGATTGCCTTTTTAAAAATTTTATTTATTTTTATTTTATATGTATTTGTATTTTGCCTGAATGTATGTCTGTGTGAAGGAGGTGGGTCCCCTAGAACTGGAGTTACAGACAGTTGTGAGCTGCCATGTGGGTGCTGGGAATTGAACCCATGTCCTTTGGAAGAGTAGTCAGTGCTTTTAACCACTGAGCCATCTCTCCAGCCCCAGAAGATTGCTTTTTATGCATGTTTGTACGCCTAGAGTATTGTGAGTTTTCATACCACAACCCTTATGTGTATGTGAATCTGAATATAGTTTTAGCTGCCGGATTGTCACTTTAGAATGTACATGCCAAGCTGGTGTGGTGGTGCCTACCCGTAATTCCAGCATTCAGGAGGCCAAATAGACAGATTGACAGTTCTAGTCATACATAGTGAGATACTGTCATAAAGAAAATTTATTTTTTGGAGTAATAGTGTTTAAAGTATGTCTAGATTAAGCTTATAGTATGGACTGAATTTTATAATAGTCCATGTACTTACTGTTAAAGATGGCATCTGGGGTTAGAATCTGATCCCACATAAAGTAACAGTTATGTTTCCCACTTGAACCAACAGGTATCTTAAATACACTGAAAAACAGGAGAATCTAATAAGACTGTGTAACTGTTTTCATCCTTTATTTGCAGAGTCTTTGACAGCAGCTCTATATCATCAGAAATTCCTCTCCTCACAACCATCAGGTAAGCTCCCTGTACCAAATACCCTACCTAGATCCTGGGCTGCTATGAGCATCAGCGGTACATAGAAGGCCATGTTAGACACATGACTGTCAAGGAGAGCCTGTAGTTCTGGTTTCGTATTGTGTTGTGTAAGCATCCTCGCTTTCCAGCCCTGTCTAGAGGACAGCCTTGTTTCCAGACCTCAGTGGCTCAGTTGGCATGTCCTCTCTGCAGGTCCCTTTTGGTCAAAGCTGAGGTCTTTATTGTGACTTGAGTTACTCAGTACCGTATTCATGAAGCCTGGGAGTACTTGATGGGGCTACATGTTTGTTCTGGGCTTAGGTGGCTTCTGTGTGTATCTACCTTGTGTTTGATTGTCCCAACCCTTTCTTAGGACGTGTGCTGACTTAATGTCTAACTCTTCTATATGCCATGCCTTCTCTAGAGAGTGTTTGAAATTGGTGTGTGCTGGGCTTTGTTAGTGTCAGTTTTCAGAGGCTCTGTTTATTTAAGCATATTTTGTTTCCTTTTTCATTGGCTTTGCCCATTTCATTTTTCAGATGTTATGTTTCAGTTTATCAGTGTCTTTGTTTTTGTTTGTGTTTTTGAGACAGGGTTTTAATGCTTAATCCTAACTGTTCTAGAACTCTCTGAGGAGACAAGGCTGGCTTCTGAACTCAGACAGCCTCTGTCCCTGCCTCTCAAGTGCTAGGATTAAAGGTGTGTGCCTCATTACCAATCCTTATTTAATTTATTAACAAATAAAAATGTATATGTTGTGTACAATGTTTTGAAATATGTATACATTATAGAATGGCTAAATTAAGCTATTTAGCAGGTATTGCCTCATATTTCTCCCCCTCCCCCAGAACATTTAAAATCTCTTTTACTGACTTTAAATTAATGTTGGTTTGGAGGGTAAAAGTGCTTGCTGAGCAAGCATGATGAACATAGAGTTCTACTCTGAAACCTATGGTGGATGTTAGGTAGCTCATGACTTCCTGTAACTCCAGCTGGCCTTTGAGGGTACTACACACACAAAAAATACCCTTACACTAACATATACACACAAATAAAAATAAAAGTTGGGGGAAAAACCCACTTCTAGCTTAGATCTTTTGGTTCTTTCCCACTGACGGAAAATTTGAATTCTTTAACCAACATCTCCCCAGCCCCTCTCCTACCAGCCTCTGTTAACTGTCCTTTGACTTCAGTTTTAAATTTGACACCAAAGTGAGATCATATCCTATGTGTCTTTCTGTATCTTGCTTATTTCAAGTAACAGGTTTGTTTATGTTGTCACAAATGACAGGATTTCTTTTGTTAAGACTGAATAGTTTTCCTCTGTGTGTGTCTGTGTTCTGCAGTTGTCTGTTTATTGTTGACATTTATCTAGCCTTGGCTGGCTTGGAACTCCTTAAACTCACAAAGATCTGCCTGCTTCTGCTTCCAGAGTGCTAGGATTAAAGGTGTGAGCCAGAAGTAAAACCACCCTCTAATGTTTGGTAAAGGTGTTAAAAACATGCACAGGGGTTGGGGGAAGCCATTTGTTCTCAACAGATGATGATGGTAAACTGTTTTTCTGCCCACTGAAGAATGGAATTAGATCTTTATTTCTCACGGAGAAAAATTCAAAATAAATCAAAGACTTGAGAACTGGAAACACTGAACTAGTGGAGGAAAACACTTCAAGAGACAGACAGGAACTTTGTGAGTAGGACTACAGTAGTACCCACTAAAGCCCCAAGAATTACTATTGTGATTTCATGAAAGTAAAAAAACATCCTTATAGCAAAGTAAACTATTGGCAGAACAAGACAACCTGTAAAATTAGAGAAAACTCCTTGTCAGGAAGGGTTAATCTAGAATATAAAAAATAAAGGACTGTAAAATTGAACACGCAAATAAAACAAGCCTGCCAGTCAATAAATGGGCTAATGAATGAACAGTTTACAAAATGGCCAATAAATACTTTAAAATAGACTCAGCAGTTAAGATTGCTGCTTGCTGTGTAAGCATGAGGACCCAAACTCAAATCCTAACACCCGTGTTTTAAAAAGAGCCAGGTGTGGACACCCATGTGTCTTTCACCCTAGCACTGTGTTGGTGGAGGCAGGTAGACTGGGGCTCAGTAAGACCACATGTTTATCTTTGGAGACCTGTCTCCAGGTAACTTGTCAGGTTTTTTTTTGGACTTGGTATATTATAGTGTTTCTTCTTTACCAGGTGATTTTAATTTCCACCGTTCATTGCCAACTTACATGAGAACTTAGGGCTATGGTGAGTTCAGAGGCACTGGGGGCTAGTGTCATGAGCTAGTGACCTTTTGCCAAAATAGAGAACTGTGAAAAATCATTTTTCTAAAAATGCACAAAAAAGTGGTTTTCCTGACCAGTTATTTCAAATTAGCTGAAATTTTTCCATGATTTCTTTACATAGTGATTCTTGAGTGTAATGTTCAAAATAAAGACATAAAACATTATTATTATTTTCGTGTTTTGGTTTTCCAAGGCAGGGTTTTGCTTTGTATTGCTTTGGAGGCTGCCCTGGAACTCACTCTGTAGACCAGGCTAGCCTACACCTCACAGAGATCCACAGCCTCTGCCTCCCCGGTGCTGGGATTAAAAGTGTGTGCCACCAATGCCCGGCTTCTTTTTTTTCTGTGTAAAAGCTCTTGTTGTCCTGGAAGCTCTGGAACTCTCTTTGTAGACCAGGCTGGCCTAGAACTCATAGATATTGGCCTACCTCTGCCTCCTGAGTACTGAGATTAAAGGCATACATTACTGTTATCCAGAAAAACATCTTTTTTTTAAAAAAATTATAAGCGGGTATAATTTGCTCATTTTTAAATCTGGGAGTTCCTTTTTTTTTTTTCTGCCCAGTTTTTTAGAGTGCTGTATAAATTTTAAAATTTACATTCTACTATTTATTTATTTTATTTATTTTGCTTGTTTCTTGAGACAGGGTTTCTCTGTGTAGCCTTGGCTGTCCTGGAACTCACTCTGTAGACCAGGTTGGCCTTGAACTCAGAGATCAGCCTGCCTCTGCCTCCTGAGTGCTGGGATTAAAGGAGTGTGCCACTACCAATGAGCCAGGACTCTTCTTAATTTTGTTTTTGGGTTGGGTATTGTGAATGTATTGTAACAATTAACTTTTTGTAGGTTACACTGCTTATATAATGGTTCTTCTTGCTCTTGGCTAACTGCTGAAGAAAATGTAAAAATTACTGGTCCAGAGAGGCACAATTATAACCAATTCCAAGATGGCAGACTCTATCCTGTTCAGAGAGAAGAAGGATTAGGGTGATATCTTGTTTGTACTCTTAACAAATAAAGCTTGCCTGAAGATCAGAGGGTGGAGCTAGCCACTGGTTAACCATAGAGGCCTAGGATATCTGACAGACATTTCTCAGTCAGTAGAGTTTAGGACTTTTAATCCCAGGGTTGTAGGTTTGTGCCCCACATTGAGTACTAAATATAAATGGAGGTTTCTCAGTCCCACCCAGTCCTTCAGCCTTTTCAAATAATCACTCAAGAGGCTTAATATTAATTATAATTGTTTGGCCATTGTTTTGGCTCAGGCTTCTTACTAGCTAGTTCTTACAACTTAAATTAACTCATTTCTATTAATCTATGTATTGCCATGTGGCTATGGCATTCCCTCATTTTCTACATGTCTTGTTTCCTTGGCAGCTGGCTGACATCTCTCAGACACTGTCCTTCTGTATCTCTGCTTGGATTTTCTGACTGAGTATTCTTCCTGGCTATTGGTCAAATGAGCTTCTTTATTAATCAATGGTAATAAAACATTCACAGCCTGCAGAGGGACATTCCACATCAAAGGATAAAACCAAAATGGCTATTCATTATAAAAACACATTTCCCAAAGACTGTTGTTAGCCTCTCTCTCTCTCTCTTTCTCCTCTCTCTCTCCTCTCTTTCCCCTCTCTCCCCTCTCTCCTCTCTCTCTCTCTGAGACCGGGTTTTTCTGTGCTACAGCTCTGGTTGTCCTGGAACTCACTTTGTGACCAGGCTAGCTTTGAACTGACAGAGATCCACCTGCCTTTGCTTCCCAAGTTCTGGGATTAAAGTTATGTACCACCACTGCCTGACTCTTTTCAGTCTTAATTTTTAGAATTGTGTGTGTGTGTGTGTGTGTGTGTGTGTGCGCGTGCTGTGTTTCTGAGGCTGAGGTTTGTAGTATAGCCCAGGCTGGCTTCTAACTTATGTAGCTGGGACCAATTTTTTCCCTCTTCTTTAAAATAAAAGGTTTACTTTTATTTTAAATTTTATATATGTGTATCTGTCTGTGGATAGCTGTGGATGTCTGTGTTGGATCCTTTGGAATTGGGATTATAGGCTGTTGTGTCTGTCTGTCTGTGGATGTGTGCGTATGAATTTGTTGCATAGCTCTGAGGTGACATGTGGCTTTGTGGTGACAGCTTGCAGCTGAGGTTCTTTAGGTCCTCACATCTCAGTGAAAGCAGAAGCACTTTTCTGAAAGGACAGGGTTCTCCCTGTTTAGTTAGAAACCATAAGGTTTAAACTCAGGGGCCACTTCTAGGTAGGCCTACAGGATCCACAGCTGCCTACAGCAGTAACACCAGCTTGGAGACCAAGTATGAAAAGCACGGGACCATATAACATCCAGATGTCACCAGTGGCAGTGACACACCGCCACGGAGAAGTAGACATTCATCCTGACATGAGACCCTGGTTTCCTGAATTCCCAGGAGTTCTCTTCCTGTTACACATTCAGACAGTAAGTCCTTTCAGTCTGCAGGATTTTTGTTTTGTTGTTTTGTTTTGTTTTTTCCTTTAAGTGATGGGGGGGTCTTGCTGTTTGCCCAAGCTAGCCCAAACTCGTGGATGAACGTGATCTTCCTCTCAACAGCTGAGACCACTGCCTGGATTAAATATGTCAGATTTTCATGTTTGTTGATTTTTGTATCCTATGTCTTAAAAATTGTGTGTGTGAACAGGCCTGTACTGCGTGGAAGCCTGAGCTCAACCCTAGGCAGTATCCTGTAGGAGCTGGATGCTTTCATTTTTGAGCCAGGGTTTCTCAGTGGCATCTGAGGCTCACAGTTTTGGCTAGGCCGGCCGGCCAGTGATGCCTGTCTCCGTCTCCTCAGCACTGGGATTACAGGTGTAATGATGTTACTGTGACCAGCTTTTTATGTAGATTCTTGGGATTGAACTTTGCTTCTTAAGCTTGTGTGGTAAGAATTTTGTCAGCTGACCGGCTTCCCAGTCCCTGTATCTTGTAACTCTGCTTGAAATTGTTCAAGTAGGTTTTTAAATGTGTGGAATCTTTTATCATATTTTGTTTTTATGAATGTGATCATGCCATCTTCAGACACAGTCCCCCTCCATCTAAATGACCAGGCTTTGATAGCTGATACCATGTTAGTGGTGAGGGGGCTTCCTTACCTTATTCTTGATCCCAAAGGGCAAGCTTTCGGTCTTCACTGTGTCTGATGTCTTGCATTGTGGGCTTCTCATATGTGGCCTTCACTGTGTTGTGATTGTCTCCCCCTGCTCCCGGTTTGTTGAGTGAGTGCATTATGAATTCATTTTCAGCATCAATTGTGACAGCCATGTGCCTGTCCTTCACTTTGTTAACTTGGTGTGTTATAGTTTGTTTCCTACTTGACCATGGTGTACAATGTTTTACTATGCTGTTGAATTTGGTTTGTTGTCTCTTGACCCGATGTTAGCCTGGAACTTGTATCTGAGGATGACTTTGAAATCTCAACCTTCCTGCTTTCACCTTCCCAATTCTTGATTACAAGAGTGTTTGAACCATACCTAGCTTATGAGGTGCAGGGGGTTGGGCTCAGGGCTTTGTGTATGATAGATACACATCTCCAGGTTGAGGAGTTTTGTGTCAGGGTTCATTAAGAAAGCTGGGTATGGAGGTGCACACGGGTCATGCCTGTACTTGAAGGGTAAGGCAGGAGGATTGCCACAGGTTGGGGGTGAGACTGAGCTACATAGTAATTTCTGGGCTAAAAAGGGAAAACTAATACTATGGAAACTTATTTTCAGGTCTCTCCCCCCATACCTCTTTTCTCTCTGTGTGAGTACATGTGTGTGTGTGAATCCCCTTAACTAGTAACGAATAAATGTATAGTTTTTAATTCTTTAGAGTTACTTTTTGCAAATTGTGTTCCTAGGAATTCCTCTATTTCTTGTAGGTTATTCAGTTTGTTGGTATTTAATTGTTCACAGTATGTTCTTGAGATTCTTTTTCTTATGTATGTATGTCTAGAACAGTGAGCAGGAAAGGTACAGGGCTGTGGATGCAGCGCAGTCGGTAGAGCACTTGCCTAACAAGCTTGAAATCCTGGGTTTGATTCCCAGTACTGCATAAAGGAGGTGGGGTGTGGCAGAGGCAGAGGGATCAAAAGTTTAAGACCATTCTATGATACTTAAGGAGTTCAAGGTCAAACTGGGCTTCCTAAGACCCTGGTTTTAAAAAAGAGGGGAAAAAATGGCAAGTTATCTTCCATTTAAAAATTAAGACTTATTTCTGTGTATGAGTCTTTTGCCTGTGTGGGCACCAAGTGTGCCTCGTGCCTGCTGAGGTCAGAGGAGAGGGGCATTGGGTCCTTTGGAATTGGAGTTATGGATGGTGGTAAGCTATCATACGGGTGCTCTTGACTACTGAGCCATCTCTCCAGCCCCAGACAAGGTACCATGTCTATAGTCCCTGGGTCACTACCCTCTGAGCACAGGCTGAAGGCTGAAAGGTGAAGCAGGTACCAATGATCATTTCTACACTGGGATTTGGTTTTGACCTTCTGTTCTGTGCTACCTTGAATTATTTAACATTTCAAAGTAAACACTGTTTTGTTTTTCCCTACTAGGCATAACACTATCACTGGGAGATGGCTAACGAGGTTCCAAGCTGTGTGGGACCCAAAACAAGAAGATTGCTTCATAGTTGGCAGTATGGCCCACCCACGGCGGGTGGAAATCTTCCATGAGACAGGAAAGACTGTGTATTCTCTTTTGGGAGAATGTCTTGTATCTGTGTGTTCCCTCAGTGTTATGCATCCTACCCGATATGTTCTGGCTGGAGGTAATTCCAGTGGGAGGTTACATGTTTTTATGCGTCAAGACAGCTTCTGAGCCATAGGGTAGGTTCAACAATTTGCTCAAATTGTTGTGTGGCAAAGGAACCTCGTGGTTCTCTCGGTTTAGTGCCTCTGTTTGGTAATGTGTTATATTTAGTAACCGCAACATTGCTTTCTGATTGAGACTGTGCAGAATGTCATATTAGCATGGGAGGAACTTGAAGGCCATTGCTAGAGGGGGTGGGAGGGACCAGGAACAGAATCTGAGATGCTTTCAGGACCTTGTGTAGCTCAGGCTGGCCTCAGACTCTCTGTAGCCAAGAATGACCTGGAACTCTGGAGCTTCTTGCCTCCACCTCCTCAGTGCTAAGATTACAGGCTTGCACCACTCCACTCAGCATCTTCAACACTTTTAATTAGGCTATATTTTGAGAAATTCTGTCAAATTATAAAGCTTTGAATGGTCAGTATTAACTTTTCTGTAATATAATGAGACCATTTTTGATGCAATGGTGATTTGTAGATCTGCAATTTCTTTTATAGTTTGGGGTAGATACTTATTTCTCACACTGGAATAGGTCCTAAAAGATCATCTAAGTGTAATTATGAAATATGATTAGACCTCAGGGACTGTCACATGTTAGGCAAGTATCCACTATTGACCCATACCCTAGCTTTAAAACTTAGTTGTTCTGCTTTGTTGTTGTGTTGGGGACTGTGTTTTGCTCTGCACCTCAGGCTTGCCTTGAGTTTTAAGTTCTCCTGCCTCACTTTCCCAAGTGCTAGGACTATTGGTGTGTACTACCATGCCCAGTCAGAACTTAGCTTTGTAAGCTAAGAGCCTTTTTGGGGGTCTTTGGGTCAGTTACATGAAATCCCACAATTTTCTTTGGGAACCTTGGTTTCTGTGACTAGGGCCATGTCTGCAAGCCTGCAGTGCTATCTGCCTTCTGGGCAGCTGCAGAAATGCGCTGGGGACTGCAGTGTTTGAACTTGCACCATTATCCTATATTCTAGCGTATAACTGTGTACAGCTCACTGTGGCAGCTTTTCACATGGAATTTGTAACCCCAGCACTTGAGGTAGAAGCAGGAGAATCAGATGTTCCAGGCCAACCTGGCTCTCCTTCCCTTGACCCAGAATTAGTAAAGCACAGAAAGCACAATTGGGATATTTTTATTTTTTAATAGAATATTTAAAAATAAAACTTAGTTTCGTATGGTATATGTTTATGTATATTCTGCTAAATCAGTGGCTTGGTGTCACAGTGTAACATGTATCCAACTTTTTCTATGTTACTTGCCAAAGTGACTACTGAAAGACTTATAGTTTAGGTAGTATGTTTGGATTGCAAGAGGGAATACTCTTATAATTATGTGTCATAGAAATAAAGTATAAATTGTCCTTGAAGAGTAATTTTTTTGAGTAATCTTTATAATTAAAAATCTAGGGGCTAGAGATGGCTCAGCAATTAAGAGCACCTGTTGCTCTTCCAAATGACCCAGGTTTGATCCCCAGCACCCACATGGTCACAACCAATTGTAACTCCAGTTCTAAGGGATCCAGTGCTTTCATCTGGCATCTGGGTACTGCATACAGGATATAGACATACAGGCAAGCAGAACATTTCACACAAGATAATAAAGGTTAATAAAAGAATCTTAAGAGTCAAGTGTGGTGTGTGTGGCTTTTACTTCACCACTTGAGAGGCAGATCTGAGTTCAAGGGCAGCCAGTGAGTTCCAGGCTAGCCAGTGAGACCCCATCTCAAAAAACCCCATTAAAACTAAGGTTGGAAGCTTAGTTTATTAATTAGCATGGATATTCATAATGATAATTCTGTTTCATAGCTGATAAAAGTAAATACAATCAAAAAGGTCTTTATTATATGTGTGTGTTGCCCTAGGAGGTCAGAAAAGGGTGTCAAATCCCTTGGAATTGAAGTTCTAGCCAGGTGTGAGCCACCACGTGGATTTTGGGATCTGAACCTGGGTCCCCTGCAAGTGCTGAGCCATCAATCTCTCCATGTAGTGTTAACTTTTGATAAAGTGTGACAGGTTACAAAAAAAAAAAAAAAAAAAAAACATTCTTTTACGGTATTTAAATATTTATTTAAGTTTAAAAATAATCTTCATGGCACCAATGATTTTATGCTAACTACATACTGCATATGTAGAAAAAGGTACATTGCTTTGAAGGAAAATGTAACGTTAAGAGATTTTGGCACACGAAAGATTAACAACTATTGTTAAATGAAACTAAGAATTCACATTTGTAGGTAGTTTACCCTCTACTGCTTACAGGTGCAGCCCGATGCTCAGGAGGTATCACCTCTGATCGACGGTGCATGCAAGTCTGCTTTTCTACAGTAAGATCAACTAATTCTGAGAGGAAATAAGAGACATAGAACACAGCAAAACAAGACTGAAAACCAGAACTTTTTTAATGATGAGAAAATACTGAAAAGACACTAGTCACCAGTAACTGGGGGTTGCTGTTGAACCATTGAAAACTATTTGGGAACCAAATTGAAGGAGGCCTTTTCTGTCCTTATTTTCTGGGATAAGCCTTGGAAAATAAGAACCTGAAGGTTCCGGGTCAGATGTTGGAAATGGCAAGGACCATTGCACTGTTGGGACTCTAGACACAAGAAACACACCAGGCAGTGGCAGGCTGCCTCCTTCTCAGCTATGAAGGGTCAGAGGCGAGGCTGCCACTCACTGCATAGACTCTGTGTTCTACAAACTGAGGTAGGAGCACTACACTAGAAGGCATTCTGCTGTGTTGCATAAGAATAGAAATCCCGATACACCAGCCCTGTTTACCAATAGCGTTTGCATCTCTGGGGAACTTTTCATATGAGTCCTGTGCTAAGTAAACCTTTGCTATGCAGTTGACAAGTGGCAGTGGCTCATTGCTTTGAAGTGATCTCTAGTCTTTACTAAGATCCCCTCAGTTTGTCTTGTCATGTGGTAAGTATGTTTTAGGTTTTACCTAAATTGTTGCTGGTATGGAAATGATCAGATAAGCCTTCGTTCCTTCTTAAGAGTCACCGCTGTTCAGAGTGGCAGTGCTTGATCTTGGTATCAGATGCAACATCACTGCTGATTGGTGGAGTATCCAGCAAAGCCTCCATGCAGGCATGATTCCAGGTCTTCCATGAGACAGGAATCGAAGCTGGCCTTCTTGCTAATGTGTGATAGTTGTGATAGTTGTGTTGTGTAGGTCAGGGTCTGCATCTTATGGCTATGGGCCAGTTTCAGCATATTGCAGTTTTAGGGTTGTGTTGTTTTGGGAAGTGGGAGGCCAGTGGTCTGGGACAGGGTTTCAATGAATCCCAGACTGGCCTTGAACTTCTGATCCTCCTATCTTCACTTGCATGCTGGGACCACAGGTATTTGCCATCACACCTGGTTTTACATAGTGTTAGTGATGGAATCAGGGCCTTATGAATGCTAGGTAAATACCTACTGAGCTACTTCCTCAGCCCTCCGTCTTTTTTAAAATAACGTTTTCTTGGAACAAGCCATGTTCCTTTATGCATACATTGTCAGAGGTGTGCTAAGGTAGCAGGGTATGGTTCACAAACCAAAAGTTTATTAAAAGAAGTTTGCTGACCTTTGTCTAGATAAGGATGGTATATTTCTTCAAAATTACATAAATGCCATTGGTTTTTCTATTCAGAACATGGACATGGTTTTACCATCCCAGGCAAAAAAAATAAGAGGAGCTCAAATGTACTACAGTTCAACCTGTTCTACATGTGGAGCTGTTTAGCTCTGCTGTTGTCTGGGTCTCTGGAGTATGTCCCTTGACTGTCCTTTGAATAAGTCCTTGGGCCTCTGACGACTTTGCGATCTCTCCCTGAGATGGAAACAAGGTCTTGTGTGTGTGATTGTTTTTAAGTGTAGAGGCCTGGGGACTCCTGCTCACCTTTGTGGTCCAGTGTTGCAGTGAGTTACGCCCTCCAAGGATTCTCCTGGGCCTTATTTCCAGGGGCAGAGGCTGACCCTATGGGTGGCATTTCTATGCTAAGTGTTGGTCTCTGCCATGGTCAAATTCTGTCTCTTGTGAGCATCACTTAGAATGTTTCCTGGTCCCTTCCAAGGCTGCTGCTTGTTCTTGACGGTTCCTCAGATCTGTTTCTCTCTTGCAGCTAAAGTTCATCAGGTTCTGTTTTCTTAATCCATAAAGTAAAAACAAAATATGAATAGATAAGAAAATAACATTTTGCTTTTAAAATAGAGCTTGAAATAGTCCTTTTTTTTTTTTGGAAGGGCACACTACAAAACAAGCACTGCTTTCTATGCCCCACAGGCTCTCAGGCAGTCAGTCGACTTAGCACAGGTCTCTGGAAACTACACGCAGGACATTTCTGACAGTCACTCTCCTGCCACTGACTTCATTGACACCCCAGGAGCACTAGAAGAGCCCTGAGGTTCTTCAGGAAAAAAACAAAAAAACAAAACCAAAAAAACCATTAACTAAAACTCAGTGATGTCCACTAGGCGCTAGTCTAAGGGGACAGACTTACCCCACCCCTTCTGCTGCTGCTGTGGCCGTGGTCCCTTCAGATGCCCACTCTGCTCAGATTTGGAAAAAAAAACAACAAAAACAAAAGGAAAAGAAAATCCAACTCAGGCCATCATAAGAAGCAACTTTCTATTTAATTATTCTACACAAGAGTTTACTTTGTTAAACCTTCTGTCTGGCAAGTAAACCTCAACAATCCTGGCTGTCCACAGCCCTGGCCTGCCTTGCTGGGTCTCCCGGAACCCAGTGGCACCAGAGAAAGCTGCTGGGTACAGAGGACAACAGCTCTCCAAAGTCTTCAGCTAGTGTCCCATCTGCCAGGTGACACTACTGCAGCAATCAGTATAGTAAAATAAATTATTTTTATTTGGATACTTTCAAAATAATACACATCTATGAAAAATTAAAATTTGAACCCAAAAATTATCCTGCATATTGAAGGATGAGAAACAGAGTTGCTGAGCCTTTCTTGGAAGAGCCTCTGAAGAAATTGAGTTTTGCCAGCTTCTTTACAGCGTTAGCCTATATCCCTTTCTTCTGGGAAACAACCCTCCTAGGCTGCAGTGGACTTTGAGTCATGAGGGGAGGACTTGGTGTGTATGCCGATGGCTCCGCGATGGGTCCCATTGCTGGGAATGGTTAGCCGGGTTCCTTGGTCCACCTGGCTAGTTATTGGGAGGAGTCATGCCTTCTCAGGTGTCAATGAGCAGGCTCACCACTGAGCGGATTTTGCAGGCAAACCATCGCCTGAGGGGACAAAAGTATTGATAGTGGAATTGTTCAAACTCAGGGGTCTGGCGGATATCTCGGAAAAAGGCAATGTCAAGGTCAGACTCAGTGAGGATGATCAGGAGGAGGAGCAAGACAAAGAGGAGCCCCACGGTCACAAGGAGCAAACGGAGTACACTTAAAACAAACTTATTCACCTGTTCTTGCTCTGGCCCGCCGTGCCCCTGACACAGGGCCCTCAGCTCTCCTCCAAGGACCTCCACCTCTGCTGCAGTTGGGGTACTGGCCTCAGACTCCTTCTCCTCCTCAATGCTGCACGTGGCTCCATTGATCTGCCTGGAAAGCAGCATCAGCTCCAGGCTGTGCTCGGCTACAGGTGTAGGTAGCACGCTGTCTGCCGGACTGTAGGCCTCATCTGCGATCACAGCTACTCGTTCATTGCTGTCTGCCCGGATGCTTCTCACGTGAGGCAAGAAGGTGTCCCCATGGGAAGAGGACCTCACTGGTGTGGAATGGGCACTGTCTCGTAGGGACTCCAGGCCTGCAAAAGTAGAAAGCACAGGAATAAACTTTGTGGGTCTCGACATACTTTAATGTCTGATGGCATCCATCAGTTTGCTGGGTGCCTGTGATTGATCCGTGTTACTGCAGTTGTAGCTGTAGAATCCATATTTAGACATCAAGAACAGCACAAAAGAAGTACCCAGTGGACGTTTTTAAACGTCTAAAAAATTTAATTTATTTGTTGGTTTTTCAAGGCAGGGTTTCTTTGTGTAGCTGTCCTGGAACTCACAGAGCTCCACCTGCCTCTGCTTCTCGAGCGCTGGGATTAAAGGTGTGGACTACCACTGCCCTGCTAAGAATTTCATCTTTGTATGTCTTTCAACAACTCCATAAGCTGATGGGGTGAGCAGTCACAGGGCCTGTTATGACTGGCTGCTCATGGCAAAGCTATGGATGCAACCGAAGCCTGTGATGATAGAGTTGCTGATGGAATGCAGGGTGTATTCGGTCTGTGGCCTGCACCTGCCTTGGGTCTTAATCACCAAAGAACCTGGTGAGATGACTTAAATTAAGAGCTCCTATCTTTTGAGCCCGAACTGGATGCTTTGATTTCTCTGGATTTCCTGAGCTCTCCCTGCCACTTCTGCTGGCACTTGTGATAGGAATGCTCTCTGCATCACTGATGAAACAGCCCTTAAAAAGCCCTGGCTGTAGCATGATCCTGGCCTTTGCCCCACTTCCTTTGTGTGCCCTCAGCACAGGCACATGACATCCTCTAAAAAGCCTGTCCCCTCACAAGGACATCTCTGACAGCCAGATCTCCCGAAGTATGACCAGCTTTGTTGTCAGAAGCCACTTCAGAGCAGATGCATTTTGGCTTGTGAGTAATCCCTAAGCTGGCTGGGGGAGGAGAGGCAAGACAGTCAGAAGCCATGGTATGCTTGCTACATTGTTGGTGACTTCAGTAAACAAGATGATGGGTAGGGATCCCTTTCTAGTAGAATGCCTGGCTGCTAGTTGCTTGCCAAACGCCACCAGTGTTCAGAAGCCCTGACCTGGAAGGTCATTCCACACCAGGCTGGTCTGAGCAAGAAAATTCAGCCAGCACCCCATCTCTCCCTTTAAAGCTTACCTTTTTTTTTGTTATATATTGAATGTTGTATCTCATTCAAAATGTTATTGTATTTAAATTATCCAGAAACATCACCATAAACTTAAGCATTGATTATGGAATAACTTTCCACTTTAAACAATTTGTCCTGGATTTCAAATGAAATACACATTTTTTGGTTTCTACTGTAAGTAAGCATATAGAGTATTAGGTTCCAGTGTGGCATTTTTAAACAATCCACCCTATCCCCTCCCACCGTGTCCTCCTTTACACTTCCTTTGCACATTTCTTCTGTTTTTTCAGAGCGCTTGTATTCTAGTCTGGCTTCACACTCACTGTGTAGTCAAACTTGAACTTCTGACCCTCCTGTCCCTGCCATTCAAATGTTGGGATTACAGGCGTGTGCCACCATGCTTGGTTTATGCAGTGCTGGGGATCGAAAGCAGAGCCTGTGCGTGTTCCCCAAGCTATGTCTCTGACCTCTCAGAAACCCTTCTCCCCCACCATGGCCCCCTTTCTGATTCCATGACCTATGCCCATACACACATATGTAAAGAGTAAAAGCTAGAATCAGCCTAGGAGAAAATGTAGTACTTTAACTGGGTGACCTCCCTTAATTTCCAGATCTATCCATTTTCTGCAAGTTGCATGGTTTCTGAAAATGCATCTTCTGCTACTACAGGTGCCACCATTCACTCTGCCCTTCATCAGACCCATTAGTCTGGGTGGCCTTGCGGGGTGCTGGGGTTGGTGCTGGGGAAGGATGAGCTAAATGGCACAGCAAGACAGTATAATTACCTTGGAGGTGCTCTAGCTGATTCCTCTGTCCAGAGGTAGCTCTCAGTGGGCCTGGGGGGACAGTTGTTAGGACCCTACCCTGCAGCCGGGGTCCCATCCTCAGGATGCGTATGCTTAGGGGTCGAAGGCAGTGGTTAGTGAACCGGAGCTGGACGTGGACTCTGGTATGAATCTTAATTACACTCTTTCCCATGGCAGCCCAGTTCCTTCTTCAGGGGAAATCAGGCAGGCAGAAGAGATGTGGACAGGAAACAGCCAGCCAGCTAGGGACAAAGACTTCAGCCGATCCGTGCCGTGGCAGCCCCCTCTAGCAATGCTCCCACCTGGACAGAGTGCTAGCTCTGGGAGCCTTGAGTCAGGCTGAGCTGTGAGGAGGGAGAAGCTTGGAGAGGAGAGGCCATCCTTATCAGGGGACTGGGTTCAGTCAGAAGTGCTTACATCCATAAAAAGCAATGCTTGCTAGCCTTGCTGCAGCCTTGTTTTGAGGCCCCTGTACGGCCCAGGCTCTCAGGGAAAGGGAAATGGACCAATTAGCTAAAATTGTGCCAGAAAACAGGCTATGAAGGCATCTGTGGTACAGTCAAGTCATAGGAACTGAGGTAGAGGTGGCTCTGGGACTGGGCTGTGTCTGTCTGCCCACCTTCAGCTCCTCCATAGACACCGGGTGAAGGCAAACGCCATCCCTGAGTGTCCTCTTGGGCCCAGGCATCCTCTATAGTAGATGCTAGGGCAGAACAAGCTGTAGTCTTTTTTTAAAACATGGTTTTTCAGGACAGGGTTTCTCTGTGTAACAGTCCTGGCTGTCCCGGAACTTGCTTTGTAGGCCTTGAACTCAACAAAGATCCCTTCCTATGCCTCTCTAGTGCTGGGATTAGCTCCCACTGCTTGACTGCAAGTCAGTTTCTTTTCAAGGCCCCTGGTGGTTTGACAAGAATGCCCACCACGATCTTGGGTATATGGACATGTGGTCCCGGTTGGTGATGTTGAGGCTCAGGAGGTGTGTCCTTGTGGGAGGAGGTGTGCCACTGTGGGCGGGGTTTGAGATGGTAAGAAGTTCCATCACGCTTCCAGCTCTCTGCCCTGTGCTTGTTTGCAGCTGTGAGCCCTCAGCTTGCTGCTGTGCCTCCCTGCAACGATACACTCTTATCCTGATGGAACCTCAAGGGAAAATAAGCTTCTTGTATGTGATGTTTTGGTCATGGTATTTTATCACAGCAACAGAAAGTAATCCAGGAGGAATTTGGCTGTGCTACAATGTATAGACACTAGAGTCATCTCCAGGAGCCCAGACTCACCTTCCATGATGGAGATGTGAACAGCTCTTCTTCGTGTCCTGGGGACGCTGCTCAGCCGGGGGCCATGGGTTATTGAGGGACAGCTGCGGCTGGGAACCATCCCTGCTCTGAGATTGAATGAGAAGAGAGACACTTCACCAGGGCACAGACAGATGGGGGGGGTCTAGATCTTAACAAATGCTCCTGACCTTTGGCCCCTGACTCACACATTCTGCTTCAGAATCCCTTACTTCCTTTCACTGCATACACAGCCTTTCTATTGTGTGGCAACAAGTGCCATGGTCTTAGGGGACAGGACTGTCAGAGAATAGAGCCCCGGCATGAGACATGCTCCTGAAATGTCTGGAGATGGTACTGGCAGTTCCCTTAGTTTCCAACAGGCTGTGCCAAGGGCAGGTATTGTCCCGTTCTCGGAAGTACAGGCTGGTGGGCGAATCCTGGCCCTCTCGGCCAGTCTTTGTGAGTGTATTGGGCTTAAGGAAGGCAGGCTTCTGGAAATGCACAACTTATGAACACACGTGACAGGGATCATGAGGTTATGTGAGGTTTTCGGAAATGGAGTAATTCCAGAACAGCTAAGTGTCACTGTTTGGCTGCATCTTTCCTGTCTGTGATCCATATTAAGGCTAGGGAGGGTTGAACAGAACGGAGTGAGGTGCCCCCAGCTCTAATGTGCTGTCCACACTGGCTTGTCTTCACTTGTGTTGTTAAAGGTTGCATGCCTGTCCCTGTGACCTGTGGGATGCAGGGTTCTTTCCTCTTCTGCCCCCTGCCTCCTCTCTTTTGGTATCTGTTTTGGCCAGATGTTTCACAGAGCTTTGGCTTGCTAGGTTCTTTGAGATTCTGGGATCTGAGTTGGAATTGGTTCAGAAGTGTTGACAGCCTACCTGTGTATTTCTGGTGGCTCCCGTTTGATCTTGGCACTTGACTCCATTACTTCCTTTGCAACACGGCCACTGTTAAATGATAAAATAAAAATCAACCAGCAAGAAGGGAGACAGTGATCAAGACTAGGCTCCAAAATCTCAGGAGCTCTGAGGCTTCAGCCACTGCAGAAGGCTTGACTCCACAAAGAGTTCTAGCATGCCATGATGGTTTAGCTTATCTCTTCATCGATAGAGTCTCTGTCCCCCCCCCCCCCCCGCCCCTTCTGAGACAGAGTCTATCTGTGTAGTCCTGCCTGTCCTGGACTTGCTGTGTAGACCAGCCTGCCTTGCTTGATCTCACAGAAATCCTCCTACCTCTGCCATTGCTGGAATTAAAGGCGTGTGCCCCCCCCCCCCCATGCCCAGCCGCATTCTCATGAATCACCAGGAAAAAGCCTGAAGCCCCTCCGAAAGGGGACACACAAGATTAACTGTCATGGACCTTGCTTTGTTGCAGCTATTGTGATGGCTCACTCCTGGGTTATATTGCAATTTGAAATGGCAAGTGTGTGAAAGAGAGGTTCCCCCAGGCACAAGATTAAAAAGCTCTAGCTCAGCTCATACTATACCCTCCCTGGAGGCTGTGAGCCATTAGACATCCTAAGTTATGTTTTAACTTTAGATTACTGTGCTTAAGAGATCTAGAAAACAAAAATGCCTCTAACCTGTAAGCCCCACTTGCCCAGATAACTTGCTGGAATGCTGGGGCTGGTATTGTATTTCCCCGTCTCTAAACTTCTCTAAGCTTGGTTGCCCCAACTGCACAGGACGTGCTTGATCACACGTAGATGGGAGGTACATAGGCGGGAAGTATGTCGGGACATATGCTTGCCCCTGACTGAACACTGGTGGGAAGTATGTAGCCTTGTGGGTTTTGCCTTTAGAAGCCCCTGACTGATGTAATTTGATGCCACACTCTGGGAACCATGGGTAAGGACCTGGCCAGTGTCCATCATCCTGCAGAGTATTTAATAAAGTTTGCTTCAAATCTGGCTCAAAAATTGTGTTAGTGGTCTTACTCTCACCCAGTGAGATTAATGCCATGAGAGAAGAAGAGACCTCCAGACAAGCAGCTAGAGAAGAGGGTAAAAGGCTCAGGAATTGGGAGGAACCCCAGGCCTTGTAGAGAGCTCTGGTCTCTGTCCTTGAGGATAATGCACATGGAGACTGTTCTCTAGAGAGGGTCTGGGAAGAGATCTAGAATGGCTACTTACTGTCACTATTTACCTGTATCGGAACCGGCTCCCCTTAAAGAACAGATTGCTGCTGGACACTGTGCGGACCTGGCTTGACTTCTCCAGCCTACGGCAAAGCAGAGTTCAGGGTGACACATGCTTCAAACCACCTGATCCTGCCAACAGAAGATGGGCAGGGAGCCCTCTGCAGAGGCTGTGTGAAATTTTCTTTCAGGTTCAAGAAAAAGCCCTTGGCAGTCTGCACTTGATGCTCATCAGGAAGACACTTAGCAACTGAATGGCCACACATGGGTTTGGAAACGTGTTTGTTCCCAGGATACAGATCAAAAACAAAGTACAGGGCAGCAGTTGCTTCCTTTTGTATGAGGTTTGACAGAGAGAATGGGGATGCTTTGGGATTCCCCAGGGAAACAGGAACTTAGTGGGAGCCAGGCCTTGTCTGGGGGGACAGTGAACCCCATATCTCCTGGGCTGCTACTAAGCCTCACCAGCAGGTGTTTGTCTCTTAAATTTACTTCTCTCTAGGTTCATGTAACTGAGTAAAGCTAGGCATTGCCCTGACGGGGCAGGGAAGATGGTATCCAAACCTCCAGCGACCCCCCCCAATGTCCCTCTTGGAAGGAATCCTACTCAGGGTAGAATGCATTCTGTCTATTCAGTTCACCCTGGTGCTGGTATCAAGTGCACATGAGTATTAAGGGCTGGGAATGCCTTCCCAAGACACAGTTCTGCAGCTGTGACACAGACGCTGGTGAGTGCAGGAGATTAGTTCTATTAGATGGACACAGCTCATTGTCATTGTGGAGAGCAGTCCTGATTTCCCAAACTCCTTCAGGATATTAGAGGGAGGATCTGGCTGGTCAGGGCATTTGGTGACAGTAAGGGACACAACTGGAGCCCATCACACTGGCATTGTTGCAATATTCTCTTTTTTCTTTGACACAGGGTCCCATGTAGCTCAGGCTATTTTGCAACTCACTTTGTAGCTGAGGATAACCTTTAACTGATCCTTATGCCCCCAGCTCCTGAGAATTGGGATAGCAGGTATTTGTTACCATGTCCTGCTGATACAATGCAGAGTATTGAACCCCACACCTCATGCTTGCAAGGCAAGCACTCCAACAAATGAACTGTATCCCCGGCCCAGAACATCTGTTCAAACACAGGTCACAAGTTTGTTTTTAAACAAAACCAATTTGGCATCACCTGAGCCTCTCTGGTCCATTTCTTTGTGGCACTGATGCTTTTGCAACCACTTTGTTAATCAGAAAGAAGTGGATGCAGAAGCCTCCCAGACTCCTCCAAACTCCCCGGCAAGCAGTTACCTCTAGCCTAAACCTAGCTTGTCAGCAGCAAGCCGAGTGGCCACCATCTTCAGCTCTTCTCCAGCTCTGGCCTGCCCACCAGGAGGGGGACCTCAGGGTCACCCCAAGGCTGAGGTCAGGATGCCGCTCTGGTTGTATGGGGTCTTTCATGGCACGTTTGTCTTCTAGGCCTTCCCGGGCACCATGGAGGCAGTGATTCAAATTAACACACCCATTGGGCTCTCCCGCAGCAACACCAGAATTACTCTGCTGGTTTCCTGTTGGCCTGCTGCTCCTCTGAAGGCAGCCTAGTGGCCCCACCTTTGATAAAGACAGTCCCTACCACACGTCCCACTCACTTGTAGAAGGCTTGATTCTCAATTCCACATTTCCAGAGGTGCTTACAGGCTTCTGGAGTTGGAGCGAAATATGTGAGAATGATTTTCTTCTCCTGTAAAAAATTCCATAGAGAAACAGTTGAGGTGGGTGGAAAAGGCCAGGGCCCGGTGTCCTGTGCTGCTGCCCCCCCCCCAAGATGGCTAGTTAGAGGAGCTCACATCAATGGCCACCTCACACCTGGCAAACCTGACAGCCCTTGGTGAAGAGCAGTGTCCCCAGGCATTCTCTGTGGGAAAGAGCCTCATTTGACTGTTTCCTCGAGCAGGCCTTCTAGAGGGGACCTTCTGGGTGTCACGGGCATCTCCAGGCCTTCCGACTCACCTCTACATACCCTGATCTTTGCCTTAGCTAAGGAAGCAGACCCTCCCTCCCCGGTCTGAACTCCTCTCTTGGCTCCAGCAATGAAAGGCCACCACAGTGCCCCAGCCCTCCCTGAAGAGAAGGAAGTCAGCACTCACCTCTTTCTGACTTACGTATAAATAGAAAGTCTTTCCTTCAAATTTCAGCTTGGCCACCTCATTCCTAGGAGCACAAAGAGAGGACCTGTCACCTGGCCGTGGGCTGCTTTTCACAGCTAAGTCGTAGATGCACAGCCCACCCGACTGGAAGAGGCTCCAGGCACAGACACAATTTTAGCCAAAATTAGAACTGAAAACAAGACAGCAGCGCAGTGGCCTTAGAGAACAGTCATCAGGGACAGTTCAACCCACAGTTTTCCAGTCAACCACAGCGTAATGTCGGGGTGATAGGAGGGTTTCGGGCTCATCAACAGTGGCTAGAAAGAGGGAAACATTTGCATGGGAAGTGAGTGCAGGGAGAGTGGGGTCTTTTCTGGATTTGAGTCATAATACAGGTGCATTCTCTGATGGGACTGTCGAATATAAGATGCCACAGGTAGCTGATGAGGCCAAAGTTGAAGATAACAGCAAATAATGGAATACAATGCATCCAGGTTCTGCGGGAGCCGAGTCTTTCAGGTGACTGTGCCACTGGATGGGAAATGCAGTTTAATGCAGACAGATGTCAAACAATCTCAAGGAAGGGTGGGGTAACATACCAGGAAGAGAGAACAGATTACATGGAACAGGCATGCAGCGTACTGACCAGGAAAGGGGCTTAGGGGTTATTGTAGAAAAATCCTTGAAGCCACCAGCCCAGTGAATGGCTGCAGTAAAAGAGGCAAACAGGATACTGGGGTACGTCACCCATGGGACAGACACAAATCAGAAGAAGTGACATGGTTACTGTACATGGCACAGCCCACACCTCACCTCCACAAACTGCTTTTAGCCTTGGTTACAGTTACAGAGCGGGAGAACTACCTGGGACTCATTTGGATGTCCCTGAGAGCCACAAGACCAGCCCTCCCCATCGGCACTCCCGTGTGCCCAACTCAGATACCCCACTGGGGTTTTTATTTTTCTGCCTGAGACCCCTAAGGCGTTTGGTGTGCACATCTGCCATCAGTGGCCTACTTCCTGTCACTTCTGGGGCAATTTCCTCAGCATTCTAGGAAGTTACAGAAATAACCAGGTACCTGGTTTGTGGCTGTACAACATGGGGGCAGAGGGTTATAACTCGTCCACACTGAGGAAGTCATGGCTGCATCAGAGTGACAGCTTACAACTTCCCACTACCTAGTATATCACCCTCTCTTTCTCGACCAATCAGCTATCAATCTTATACTCAGGTAGAATACAATGAGTATACAGCCTCCAACAAGTGTGGTAAAGAAAGTTTTACTTTTTTGTTTTTTTGAGACAGGGTCTCATTGTGTAGCCCTGGCTGTCCTGAAACTCTTTGTAGACCACTCTGTCTTGGAACTGTATGTAAACCAGGCTGGCCTTGACATGTAGGTGATTCTCCTGCCTCTGGTTCCTGAGAACTGAGATTACAGGTGTGTGCCATCACATCTGGCCGATGAGTTTTGTTTTTCCCTCTTGAATGTGAGGCTGGGTTTACATCTATGGTTCTGAAGCTGAGGCAGGAGGAGACTTTCTGGGGAGAGAGGTACACAAGAGAATGAAAAGTGAGGGGACAGGGGTCACTCAGGGACTTGAGTGGCTAAGGATGACCGTGTTTCTAGACATGAGACACTGTTCTGGTGGGGATGAAACCTTTTCAAGGAACACCAAATAGCCCAGAGACTCAGGCAGCAAAGGACCCACACAGGGGCGACTGTGGCCCAATCCTGTCCCCAGCCTTTTCTCAGAAACATTGTGTTGGCTAGGAGACAACCCCTCACATTGCCACACAGAAAGCACAGTGAAGGGAACCGACTTGAGGGAGCCTAGGACTCCATGATACCAGCTGCCTTGTAAGTGGGACAGTGCCACATCGGAGTAGTTTCCTGAGGGTTCGTTAATCACACTGCTACCCTCCACAAGAGCGATCTGGGTTAGGAAGGAGTCTGGTGTCTGCTTCACTTGAATAGGGCAGAGCAGGGAGAGATGACTACGGCATCCTGAGAAGAAAACTCATGAGAAAATAACCCTACTCAGATTAATACTTCACTCTTGCAGAGAAAAAGGAAGCATGAGAAAGACCAGGCTTCCCTAACCAGATTCTCTTGGACCAAAGGAAGCCATGTATCCAACCTCTGTCAGAAGAGCTGGCCAGTGTGACACTGCAGGCTGAGCCAAACTGCGTTCTCATGGCCACCCTAGCTTTGGGGTTTTAGATTTGTGGGTTTAATATGGAGTGACTGTACAAGTTAGGGAGCCGGAAAGGGCCCACAATAGAGGGAGGGAAAGAGGCCGTGGGGTGGCTAGTAGACCATGTGTGATATGGAAGTGTGTATGGGGAGTTCTGGGAGTTAGAGTGGGAATGGGGATGGAGAGGGAGGAAGGGTGCGGTGGGTTAACTAAAATTAGCATGTATGGGAAAAAAATCTTATGGAACACCACTACTTTGTAAATGAACTTTAAAATATACTTTTTTGTTGTTGTTAAAAGGAGTTTGAATAGTAGTACCTTATATGGGTGGATAATCCTTTTCCTAAAGACACAGGTTATTAGATGAAAATCTTAGTGCCAGTGTGGGCTATCTCCCTCCTGGATTTTGGTTAGGGAAGCACCCAGAAGCACCACAAACAACACAGGCTATTATTGCCATTGCTCTTGGTGGCCCACCATAGCCATATGGTGAGACCCTATTGCTGAAGATACAGCACACTTTGGTTGCAGGACAGAGAATTCAAGCTGGAATTGACCTAGAAACTTCCCTCTAGGTAGCTTTCATAGTGCCAAAGGGTGGAAGAGTTCCCAGTGGGCTTAGGAGTGATGGTGGACCTGCAGCTACACAATACTAAGCTGCAGGCAGGGTGTGCCCGCTGGTGCCCTCGTGGCATGGCTGTCAGGGCATGGTCAACTTTCTGACTGGATTTGAGGCCTGTTCCATAGGAATGCATGCCTGGTGCTGCAAACCCAGTCAAAAGCCCATGGCTGATGAGGCTTACTGCTGTTTTGCTGGACAAACATGTTGTCAGGCTGTTCTCTGAATATTTATGTGTATACCCTTAGCTTGGTGTTCAGTCTTGGCCTGTGGAGCTGCTTTCTGCAGTGAGCAGTTGTTACTGTAGAGATTCATAACCGGTCAGAGTGCAGAGAATAAGGGACTGTGAGCACCCAGCTCTAAGTGCTTATCTGTGTCCACCCTGCGAGGCTCAGGGAACGTAATGGAAGAAGGAGGTGGGAGTATGCACGAGGCAGAGGATGGGGAGGAGTACTGGGAAACCAGCACTCCTGTGCACAGCACAAAACCTGCACAAGATCACACTAGCTGAGGACCTCTGGCCACTGAAGGCTGCTGTGTGTGTGTGTGTGTGTGGCCACTTTTCTTTGGGGAGGTGTGGCTAACTGGGTAGGTTGCACATGCAGGGCAGCCTAGTTGGACTCTGGGTTATGTTTAGAATGGCAGAGGGAGGCTGCTGGTGAGATGGCTCAATGAGAAATGATGCTCATCCTGATGACCTGAGTTCAATTCCAGGGTCCACGTGGTAGAAGGAGAGACAGACTCTGAAAAATTGTCCTTGGACCATCACATGCGTGCTATGGCATATGTACCCACTACATACAAAATAAATGAATGAAATAAAAAATTCCTTAGCCAGGAAGTGATAGTACATGCCTTTATTCTTTGTACTTGGAAGACAGAGGCAGGCAGTTCTCTGAGTTCAAGGCCAACCTGGCCTACAGAGTGAGTTCCAGAACAGCCAGGACTACATAAAGACATCCTGTCTCAAAAAACAAAACAATCAAATAAACAATAACAATAACAACAACAACAAAAAACTTGTAAAAAACTTTTTTTTTAAAAAGGACATGAAAGGGTTGGACATGGTGGTGCACACCATTAATCTCAGCACTTGGGAGGCAGAGGCAGGCAGATCTCTTTGAGTCTGAAGCCAGCCTGGTCTACATAGAGAGTTCTAGGACAGCCAGGGCTATGTAGAGAGATGCTGCCTCAAAACAAAATAAAGAAACAAACAAACAAAAAAAAACCAAAACAAAATAAAACAAAAAAACCAAACCCCAAAGCAAAAAAAAAAAAAAGGACAGGAAGGGGGAAGAGGTGTGTGGGTGGGGGAGGAGGTCTTAGGGAATGGTGGGAGGGGTCGGGGTTGATATTATCAAGATTTCAAGATACATTGTATATATGTACAAAATTGTAAGATTGTCAAAGAATAAAAGTATCTTTAAGAAAAAAATTACAAGCTCTCAATGAGAGTATCAGACTGTCAGATGTGTGTGTGGATGGGCAGCCAGTAAGTCCTAAGAAAGCCAAATGTCAATCAACACGCAAGCCCAGATAAAAAAAGCAGGGGAAGCAATGTGGGTAGCTGCAACCGAGGCAGTGGCTCCTGCATGCCAGATGTGTCCAAGGAGAAGGAGGGGAAAGGTGAGGATGTGACTCTCAGAGGCTCAGGACACTTAGCATCTGAACTCTTGTAAACTAAGTGCCCACAGAGGAGGGTGTGTTGCATATCACAGGTGACATTTGTTCTAGGGTAAGCTAAGTGCCCATAGAGGAGAGTGTGTTGCATATCATAGGTGACATTTGTTCCAGGGTAAACTAAGTGCCCACAGAGGAGAGTGTGTTGCATATCATAGGTGACATTTGTTTCAGAGTAATTGTCTATGAACCTCTTCCTTGTTAGAGAAGTGAGGGCTTTGGGCCGCCTAGTGAGATGTTCCTGAATGACCTTAACTGTGCTGGCAGTGGCCCTCAGCAGGTGATGAACCCAAAGACTTAGTTGCCAGCTTCCCTAGCAGTCAACCCCTAATACCCTTTCTGTTGGCTCTCAGGGACATGCTTTTGAAAGAACAGGATGCCTAGGAAGAGACCATTACCTTGGTCAGTTAACATTCTCAACTCAAGGCTTTGGAGACGGCTGCAAACCATAACTGCCCATCACAGACAAAGGACATGGGTACCACAGCCCCTCCCCAGTTAGTGATGCATAAAGAACCTGTTTTGGAGATGAAGACAGACACTCACCACTTAATGAAGTGGACCCTCTTGTTTCCTTGAAGAACAACAAACCCGAAAGGAGTGAAGGCCAGAAACGCAGCATTTCCTGACACATCCTGTAACAGACAAAGATTTCTCACTGGGGCATAGAGATGTAGGTACAGAGGAGAAAGGATGGGAACACATTGTCCTAATTCTAGGGTGGTGGCAAAAACCTTTGATCCCAGCACTTAGGGGGTGGAGGCAGGAAGATCAGAGGGTCAAGGTCACCTGTAGGTATACAGTGAGTTCCAGATCAGTCTAGGTTGCTTGAGAACCTTGTCTCAAAAACCACACTCAGACACCCAGGCTATTCATAGGAGAAGCAGGCTAACTTTTAGTAGGTCATGGTGGGGCGTG
The DNA here is from genome assembly GCF_943737965.1 of Phodopus roborovskii. NCBI lineage: Eukaryota > Metazoa > Chordata > Mammalia > Rodentia > Cricetidae > Phodopus > Phodopus roborovskii. The sequence goes on along the minus strand of NW_026126416.1, from coordinate 31,712,591 downwards.
CAGGGCATTTGAGAGCACAAGACCATGGCTTGAGTTCCAGCCTTGCTATCTGCCAGATGAGCCTCAGAGTTCTGTGTCTGGACAACGGCACCTTCCTGTCAATTGCTGACACATTAGCAGGGGTGGAGGCAGCAGAGGCCCTCATAGCCACACTCGCACGCACGCACGCGCGCGCACGCGCGCACACACACACACACACACACACACACACACCCGCTCCCGCTCCCGTGTTACGTGCCCTCCATTCTCTCCAGCCTGACTTCCATCCCTCTAGCTGCTCTTCCTTCTAGGTCTTTTCCTGTGTCTCAGAAGGCTTTATGAGGCACCCTTGCCTATCCCTGTAAGCATGAGCTTCCCCACCAAAGCCTGATGCCCCCTCTGACTCATGTCACTGTCTTACACTGCATCTGCCAAGCCTTCCAGTAGCCTATCCTATACCGGTAAAAACACAATGTCTCTACACTTGCAGCTCTTGTCCACCCTGCACAGGGACAGAGAGCTTCCCAATGCCCACCCTCCATCTGAGGTTGGCTGCCTCCCTCAGGCATTCCCCCCACAAATGCCACTTGCCTTGGCCCATGTTTATACCAAGTTAGCCAAATTAGACCTGCTGCCTCCTGGCAGGAACCATGTTTGTGTGCCATGCCTGGTACTCATGTCACCAAGCACTGGTGACAGGCATGTGACTGCAGAAGGAACCAGGCTGTGTCTTCTACTAAAAGCCACTCGCTATGCCCATGGGTTAAGTGACACTGTGATTACAGTCACTGGATCACCCCAGTCCCGAGGAAAGGATGGTCACACATTAGTCCAAAAGATTTGGAAAACCGTTTATACCTGGCCCCAGATGCTCACACTTGCAAACCTGACTCCATGAGGCAGCTTAAAGGCAAATTCTTTTTCCCTGAGGCCAGGCACTCTGGCCCTGCAGAGGATCCATTGTCTTAAGTGCTAGTCAGGCTAATTACCTCTTCCAGGGTGGGAAGCTTTCAAGGTGAGAGAACCAGAATCCCCCACTTGATGATGGGGCTCCTGCCAGGACCTGGGTGTTTGGAGCTTGGGTGCTCTGGCTCCCCAGCCAGGGTCTGTAGGAGTCCCTTCTGGTCTAGGACCAGACAAGGATACTCTGGCAGAAGGAAACCATCAGCATGCACAGGACCAACGTTAGCTTCTTAATCAGTCCAGGAGAAGAGAGCTGAGCCGGAGCATTCTGCTCTCATTTAATTATCAAAACGATTCCTCTTCTGTCCTCCCTGGGGCTGCATGCCCCAGATTCCCTGGGCCCAGTAATTGCCTCCCTGTTAATAGAAATCATCAGTATTTATTACCCTGAGTGTGCCAGCTTCTTCCAGCACTCCTTGTAGCAACATTAAGGGGAGTGCTGGTAGCACATCACTCAAGTGAGGCTATTTAATGATAAGATGAAGACTCCTGGACTGCTCTCTGCCTCAGAGGAAACATGACCAAGGCCTAATAAGAGGATCTGAGGGTCACATGTGGAGTTTGCAGCGGGGCCCTGAAATGGCCCAGATGAGCAGGAGGCCCAGGTCTGGGAATGTGGGATAAAAGTCCAGTGAGGCAGCTGACCTTCCCTTTTCTGCAGAGCAAGTCTCTCAGGCATCTCTTAGTATATAGCTGCAATGGATATGATCTCGGTTCAAGCTTTTGCTCTGCCTCCCAGGTCCTTGTGAACTCTGACTTTACAGTACACCAACTTCTTCTTATTTTCTGTTTTGAGACAGGGTTTCTCTGTGTAATAGCCCTGGCTGTCCTGGAGCTCTCTCTGTAGACCAGGCTTGGCCTTGAACTCAGAGATCTGCCTGCCTCTGTCTCCTGAGTTCTGGGATTAAAGTTGTGTGCCACCACTGCCTGGCTGCATCAACTTTCTTATCTACAAAACAGAGCAGGAGTTGGTGAAAAATAACATGAAAGGTCCCAGTAGCTCTAAATGAGAAGCGGACTATGCTTAGTCTCTCCTCCCTCAGTTCTAGGAGGAGGGCTACACACAGAACACAGCTGGTTCCTTCTTGTAGCCTCTTCAGACTCTGGGTGCCCATGATAGACAAACTTGTCAAAGTCAAGGCTGAGTCAGGAGTCCGAGGTCCTGGAGTGCACATGGATTTAGGCTGGACAGCAGTTTGGCTGTCATGGTCACGGCTTTCAGACCATAGCTTCCGTGGGCAATAACAAAAATCCTACCCATGTTATGCCAGCTGTCATATTCAGGGACAGACACTGCCTGCCTACCTCTGTGTGCTGTGACTTTTACCCTAACCCTCTCACATGGACCTCTAGGGGACTGGAGTCTAACACTGAGGTGATCTGGCACCTAATGACCACACCTGTCTTTAGGCAGCTCCCCCCACTCTCTCTCTGTGTGTGTATGTGTGTGTATGTGTCTGCACTTCTGCAACAGCTGTTTTTGTTTTGTTTGAGGTCTTAGAATGTCTTCCCAGCTCAGGGATAAGTTCTTGCACACCTATTGCTTTCTTACGCATAGATTTGAAGAACGGGGATCAGAATCTAGCAAGGCCCCAATAGTTGAGGACTGGTGCTTAGAGCCAGGTGTCCCCAAACACTGCTCTCCTATGAGGTCCCATGCTGCTTGCTAGCGTGTCTAAGCAGTTGACAGAATTGATAAATGATTTTTTTTTTCTTCAGACAGGGTCTGAAGTGTAGCCCTGACTGGCTTCAAACTCAAAGAGACTCATCTGCTTCTTCCTTCTGAGTGCTGGGATTAAAGGCATGAGCCACAAGCTTGGCTAAATATGTTTGAGACCCAGACTGGTCTCAAACTACCAACCCTCCTGCCTCTGCATCTTCAGCATATCCTACCAGTAAGAACCCTCATGAGCAACCTAAACCACTTTTGTTACTCACAGGACACATTTAAGAAGCCTTGCTGATTTTTTTTTTTTTTTTCCTCCCTAAGACAGGGTTTCTCTGTGTGGCTTTAGAGGCTGTCCTGGAACTCTTTCTATAGATCAGGCTGGCCTCGAACTCACAGAGATCGACCTGCCTCTGCCTCCCAAGTGCTAGGATTAAAGGTGTGCACCACCACCGCCTGGCACTAATTCTTATATCACCTATAAAGTCTGTATAAGTGTGTGGATATGCTCCATGATTACTGAGAACATGGGGCTGTCTGGCAGTGAGTTACACAGTGGACAGGAAATCAGGTGGAGAGAAGAGGTTTGAGTTCCAGAATGTCCTCTAGGATTTTATTACTTCATAGGCAAAATGAAATCATCTCACCAGGGCTTTGGCCCCCTGCCCCTTAGTTTTCTTTGTTTGTTATACATTAAATTGTATCCCTTCCCTACAATTTCAGATATTAAAGTCTTAGTTCCAAGTACTGGGAGCAGGATCTTCTCCAGAGATAGGGTCTTTATAGAAATTAAAATTAAGCTGAGGCTGTGAGATTGGGCCCAACTCTAGTTTAACTGGTGTCCTTATACAATGGGGGAGATTTAGACACAGACATGGCAGAGGGGAGTGGATGGGAAGACCCAGGATGAAGGAGGATGGCCATCAAGCTGAGACGGACTGCAAGCTGAGACGGACTGCAAGCTGAGACAGGCTGCAACAGATCCCTCTCTTAGGACCCTCAGAAAGAACCAACCCCGTCAGCACCATGGGGTCACCCTTCCGCCTCCTGAACAGAGGCAACACTCTGTATCATTTAAGCCACCCAGCTTGGAACACTGTTACAGTAGCCCCAGGAAAGGAACAGTCAACTCTTGTTACAGTGTCCTTCACCTATGAGGAAGACAGCATTGTTCACCTATGAGGAAGAAGACGCTAATCTTGCTCTCAGTTTTAGGGCTGTTGACACTGCAGCCTCTACAGGAGGAAATGGTTACACAGACAAGATAAACAGAGGCAGTGACCAGCATGTCAAAGCAACAGGGACATGAGCTGTGGTGGAAGTGGCTGGAGCTGGGAACTGCTGTGGGTCTCGCTCTCGGGAGGGCTCACCAAACTCATCTCTGAAATGCTAGGAGCAGGTGAGTAATTACAGAGGTTTCCCAGGCTCAGTGTCCTTGGTGCGTTCCTGCTTCACCCTCCCAGGTACATAATGGGATCAAATGGGGTTCCATTGCGGTCCCACACGGTGACTCGTGCCACTATAGTCAATAAAACCCACTCTTGGAAAGAAACTAGATTATGGGTCAGTAAAGGGTGGACAGTTGCTGAGTGATTGCTGATTGCTGCCTATGGGGAGCTCTCCACATGTCCCCTCAATTCATTTCCACCAAATTACCCCCAGCAGGGTTTGGATTTGCTATTTAGATTGCCTTTGCCTGGGACCCTCTGACAGTGATGTGGCAGTGTGGAATCCAGAGGTTTCCTCAGTCACTCCTGTACACTGAAGGGCTTGTGGGTACAAGCATCCCATGCCTCGCTGTGGGGGGAGAGGCACAGCAAGTGAGTTCCCCCCCCCCCCGGGAGGGTGTCTTACCTTGCATGGGTGAGGGTCTACTCCATAGGTCTCCAATGTCTGTGCCTTTCTTAAGAAATTCAGCTCTGATGTTGCTGGTGTTTGGCCACTGAAATGAAAAGGAGATGGTCTCAGGGCTCCCATCCCACAAGTTCCCCGGGTATGAATTTCCTGGTAAGAAGCAGGCACACTGGGCTCTCTGGTGGAGTAGCTGCAGTGCCTTGGAAGCTCAGCCTGCTTACTACATACAGTTGATATTACATGGGGTTATTACAGACAGCTGAATCAAGAGACCAGGCTTAGCCTATTTGCTAGGGGCAACCCCTGTAGGAGAGCTAACTTCAGGCTGCCAATGTCTGGGGGAAGAAAGCTATGGCGGGCATTTTCTGCACACATTGTCAGTATTTTCACTGGACCCCAAGGGAGGCTCTGACATCTCTTTGAGCCTTAGCCTGGGTGGGGGGACGGTTTGCTACTATCATGGAAATGAGGCATAAAAAAGAAAGGAAAAAAAAAAAAAAGGCTACACACTTCCATTTTTTTCCAGAGTGTTCTCCTACTTGGCTGTAGAACAAACTCTTAGAGTTTCAAGCCTAAGGTCTGGAGGGATGATTCAGTGGGTGAGAACATAGTTGCTTTTCCAGAGGACCTGGGTTTGCTCCCCAGTACCCATGTGGTTGCTCATATCCTTCAGTAACTATTCCCAGGGGCTCTAATACCCTCTTCTGATCTCAAGAGTGACCGGCACACACATGGTTCATAGACACACATGCAGGCACAACATCCATATGCACAAATAAAAAATAAAGAATTCAAAACAAAACAAAACTCATGTGAAACAGGCCACATAATGAGTCAAGTGGGCTTAGAGACAAGAACCTGGTTTAGCAGGTATGGATCTGAGGTTACAGACTTCCTAAAATACATACGAAGCCAGAAGTGGTAGAGTGTGGAATCTGTAACCTCAGCACTTGGGAGGTAGAGAAGTATGTGTGTGGGGGGTCAGAGTTTAAGGCCAGCCTTAAGTGCCTAGAAAGTTTAAGGCTAGCCTAGACTACATGAGATCCTGCCTCAAAACAAAAAAACAAAAAACCCCAAAAGTCAAAACAAATAAGCAAGCAACCATCATTGCCCAAAAGAAAACACAGGTCGAGCAGCTCTGGCTGCTGTGAGGTTAGTTTCTCATCTCACTGTGTGTGAGCTCAGGGTGATGACTGGCCAGAACTGGTTCTCTCCCTTCATCATGTGGGCTTTGGAGATGGAAGGCCCCAAGTACTGGACCATCTCACTGGCCAGATGTTACTGGAAAAAAATATTTTTTGAGACAGGGTCTCACGATGTCCCAGGCTGGCCTCAAACTCAGAGATTCACATGCCTCTGCCTCTCAAGTGCTGGGATTAAAGGTATGTGCCACTATGCCCATCTGAGGCTGTGATTTTCAACAAGACAGCTACTGGCCATAGCTTTGTCTGTGAGCTGACATGGACCGACACACAAAGGGTTCAATAAACCCTGCCCCTACCACTGAACCCTTTCTCTTGGCCAAAAGAGAGCACAGGAATGTGGGGCCGGGAGAACAGTGGTTCTCAACCTTCCTAGCCCTGCAACTCTTAATTCAGTTCCTCATGTTGTGGTGAACCCCCCCTCCAGAAAATTATTTTCATTGCTACTTCACAACTGTAACTGCTACCGTTATGAATTGTAATGTAGATATCTATTATGCGACCTGTGTGAAAGGGCTGTTTGACCCCACTAGGGGTTGCGACCCCAAGGTTGAGAATGTTTGCAGTAGGGGATGCCGCCCTACTTCCACACCCTGCTCAGTGCGGCTCTCTGTGCACAGGGTGGTACTGCAAATGCAAACAAGCTGGCTCTGGCCTTCTGAAGAGGCCTTGGCACGACTCTCCTGCCTGCCTGCCTCCTGCAATGTGTGGATGAAAGCACCTTGGTGGCACTGGCTCTGGGCTCTTCTGTGTGCAGGATCCTGGAATGGCAGACCAAGTGTGAGGTGAGGAGGGCGGCGTGTGGTGTCAGCAGCTCTGATGCTGGCGGGCAGGGACAAAAGTTGTGCATGACTAAATTTACCATTTGCCTAAAGTCATATGGCAGAGCAGAAGTAAGCCCACCCAAGAGAGAAGTAGGCCAGGCTCCCTCGGGTGTCCCCCCGAAGAGGCCACTGTCCCCCCAGTGCTGTAATGCGCCAGCCTCTGTGCTACTTCTGGAAAGTAGATCAAGAAATAAGTCCAGAGCCCGAGCCCAAAGGAACTATCAAATTTGCAGAAATGAAGAAAACTCGGGCATCTTTATACTACAGTACCAGGCAGAACCCGGGTCTGTAGGTATGAAGGTGAAGGCGGACCCCCACATTTACCAACAAACCCTAGATGCAAGGAGAAATTTGGAAAATGCCTTCCAGGAGCATCTTCATTCCATGTAAAGGAATCCGCCCCTTGGAATCCATTAACCTCGGGAGTTTGCTCAGATCTCCAGGAACCTCAACAGAAGCTATCATTTCTTGAGGAATCTCTTGCTTTGAACTACCTTTGTGTAGAAATGTCCCCACTCCTCTGACATCTTATCCTCAGTGATCTCTGAGTGGGAGCTCACAAGCGTCTGTGATCCTCATTTCTAACCACAAGGGGGCACCATTTCCCCAACAGTGACAGAGCCGACCACTGGAAAAACCCAAGGCTGCCCCTCTGAGAGGAGCCTGCCAGTCACACCAGTCATTGCTGACTTTGGGTTATGCTCACTCATAGAAGCTTTGATGAAGAAGAAGGTTTGGGGGGCAAGGTCACAGTGTGGCAGGCTCTGGTTTAAGTCCAGTATTACTAACAGCCCCCCACTCCCACTCCAGCACAGTCCTTCCTCAGAGCAGGAAATCAAATATTTGTAATGAATATAATCCCATGCTATTTACTGCCCACTTTCCAATTCTCTTACAGACATCTCTTTGGTTTATTCCCTCCCATGAACGATTCATGTTGTGACTACAATTTGTGGCTTTCTTCTCTTTGCTTCTTTTTAAAGGGTCTTAAAAAATGGACAAAATCCACAAGGAAACCCGTGGTCTTATCTATAATATACTCAAAATGAACAGAAATAAAAATAAACAAAATTCCTTATTTTAAATGTAGTTTAAATTTAATCTACCTGCTGTATGTCTTTTGGGGGGGGATTATTGCTTAGTTGTTTTAATAAATCCAAAGTCCTAAAAGTTGAATGAAATTGTAACATATTAAAACGGTGACCCGGCTTCTGGTTCGTTTACAGCATTCTAGCACACATACCTTTGGTTCACTGTCTGAGAAACCTGTGTTCTAGCATGATACATGGGTTAGAACCCACTCTACCATCGCTCTTTAAAGTCACTCGTGGGTGGACTGGGAAGGCTAAACCAAGCTGAGGAATGCAGGGCTCCGTGGGCATCCTCAGCTGCTGCATCCCAGGTACCCGTGTCCCACAGCGTGCTGAAGCTGCAATCTAAACCACAGCACTGGCTGTATGTTGGCTGGGCCCTGTGCCGTTCATCTCCCGCCCGGCTTAGCTGCTCGGCTTCCGAGATCAGACAAGACAGGGCTCCCTTAGAAAGCTATGGCTGTAGACTGCTCTTGGTGAAGAGTTTGGCCTCACAGAGAGGAGGCTGTGCTGTCAACAGATCTCTGGAGAGGGGACATCCCAGGGTCACCAGTACTGGGAGCATTACTCTGTGGGAGCAGAGGATGCGGCCACTGAGGAGCTGTGTGCTCAGTGGCCTGGGCCCCAAGTCAGTGTCACCCACCTGAGTTCAGTCTTGTGAATCTCGGCAATTTTCTTTTCCAGTTTCTCTGAATGTTTCGGGAAGAATTGGAACTTGGAGCTGTAGCCTTCAGGGTGCTTTCCTGGGTCATAATCCCCAATCTCCGCTTTTCAAAGGCAGGGAAAAAAAAAAAAAAAAAGCCAACAACAACAACAACAAGATCAACACATGGCTCGGAGGCCAAGGAAGGAAGCAGACCCTGAGCTTGGCCCCTGGCTGGCAAGAGGGCAGGCCCACAGGGAGTGGCTGTGTGCCTTCTTTCCTCTGCTGTACACAGTGGGTTGATATTCAAGTCAAAACGGAGACAGTAGGGCTGGCCCTGCACTCTGAGTTTACAAGTAAATTTGCAATGAAACAGCAGAAGCCTCTTCTATGGTCCTCGGTCGTTCAGCCACATGGAAGGCTTGGGAGTCATGCTCTGTGTGGTAGCCGCAAACAGCGAGCTTAGTCAGGAAGACAGGACCTCCTGTGCCCCAGGTTAGATACCTAATCCCATCTCAAAGACTTTAGTAGGGACAAGAGAAGTTGCTGACTGAGTCTTGATCCCAGTTCAGGACTCAGCACTCACACACGGAACCAGATGAATACATTGTGTTCGTGATGGGCTCACCAGGTAGGCCTGCCGCTGGGAACACGGCTATATAACACAGTGACCAAGGGCAGGAACACCAGATTCTCAGGCTGGCTTTCCAGTGCTGTGCCCAGTGCCATGCCCAGTGCCTACAAAGTCGTCCACGTCTAAGGCTGTGGGGTCTCGGGGGAGCTCTTAGGGACACTGTCTTTCCTCTGTGTCCCACTCAGAGGCCAGCTTCCTTCACATGTGGTACCCCACTAAAGGGTATCCCGACAGAGGAAAGAGGAGCTTCCAGCAGCTTCTCTTGGAGAGCCACAGGCTCTTCAGTTGAGGCAGAGTGAATACTGGGAGGAAAGCAAGGTCCGTGTCACTGCTAAACTCAGTGCTCTGGGCTTCTTGTGTCCTATTGCCAATTATGGCTCCTTCCAAGTTACTCAGGGCTGAGTGTGGTGATGGTAGATGTCTGTAGCCTCAAGTATCGGGGAGTCTGAGACAGAAGGCTCACTTGAGCCCAAGAGTTCAATACCAGCCTTAGTGAGACCATATGTCTAAAACAAATAAACAAAAGCCTAACCAAACTCCCAATTCCATGCAAAGTTTTTTGTCATTTAACAAGAGATCTTGTTCCTTGAAGTATGAGTGACCTTGAACCTGGAAATCATTTACTTTGATTTTATCTGAAAAGCTTCAAGGGGAAAATATTGGTGTTGGTGACCAAATACTTTTTGGAAAAAAAAAAAAAAAAAAAAAAAAAAAAACTCGATATAATTATCAGGGTGGACCTGAGGGAAAGACTAGAGTTTAACATTGCGAGCAGAGTGGGCCAATGTCCTCTTTAAAAAAGAAAGGGGCTCTCTCTGTGCCTCTGGACACACAGGCACCTGCTACACTTCCCGTCAGCTGGTACTGATGGTACTTTCAAAGTCAGAGCCCCCAGGGCTCACTTTCCTCCTCCTACCACGGGTCTGGTATTTCTCCTGCCAGTGAGCTCTGTGCAGATCCTCCTTAAGTTGCTTCTGAGAGTTCCCTAGTCACAATCAAGGGTTTGTGTGTTTAATGGAAACTTTATGGTTTTAGGTTCGAATGATCCTGTTGTTAATGACAATTTCAGGCTGAAGGACTAAGAAAATTCCAAGGAGTGGCACTTGAATGTCCTCAGCATTTCACAAGAAAAGGGCATGGCAGGTCCCCACATCTGGTGACAGATGCCCACAGCCAGTCTGGGAATCAACAGCAAGAAGCTCAACTTTTTCTCAGGAAATGGCTTCTCACTTGAGAATGTGTGCAACTCCCAGCTGAGAGGTCTACAAAGTAGACACCGGAGTCCCATCATGCTCATACCTTGGCGATTTACATGAGAGGGTGGGTACAAGAGACTCTGTACTCTTCAGCCTCACAGAAACATTAGCATGCAAGGTACAGGACAAGTCTCCGGAGGTCGAAGTGACTCAAGGGGGCTAGCAGAGAGACCCTGGGAGCAGGAGGGCTCTGGGCTTTTTGGCTCTAGACAACCCAGGCAAAATCCTTTAACTTGCTTCAAGTTAGAAGCTGTTTTGATCTAAGAAGTTGTCATCTGTGGTAAATGGAATAATGTAATCAGGACTTAGCGTGAAAAGCAAATTTATCCTGTCCAAAATCATTACCTTGAAGGATATAGGCTGCTAACAAGGCGGCATCCGATGTTTTACAGAGGAGACGGCCATGGTAGAGATCCCTTTTGATCTGCAGGAAGACTAAGTACCTGCAGAGAAAACAGAGAATGAACTAGAAAAGATTGCTTTGATTGCTTTAAAGGCATAAATATTTAATATAAACCTATCAAAATCTTTGTCAGGGCATTTTTCCTACATTAAAATTTTTTTCATACCACAAAACAAATACATTTTCCATTTCCTTGCAGGCTCTCAGGTGCTGTGCTCTGAACTATTAATTGTTTAAGGTTCAGATCAAAACAACGTATCAGTTTCCTCTATAGCTCAACACAGACATATCATTCCCCGGTAAGAGCACCTGCCCCATCCGACTCTTACCCTCCCCCCCTCCTGCCACCAAAGTGCTGGGATCTGGAGGGAACCAGCCCCTGCCAGTCTGATACAATCGAGAAAAACTGTGCCATCAGGGGTGGGGAAATAGAGCCTGCCTTGGCCTTAGAGTGGAATGGTGGGTGAAGGAATATGTCAAGGGAAGAGTCCACCAAGCATGGCATTAGAATCTGTCCCCCTGTAGATTATTGGCAGAGGTCAATCAGATCTCTTCAAACCCAAATAAAAAGGGATGGATAAGCAAGGGGCTGGAGAGATGACTTGGGTTAAGAGCATATACTGCTCATGAGGAGGACCTGAGTTTGGTTCCCAGTGCCCATGATGGATGGCTCACACAACCCACTGGTAACTCTAGTTGACACTCTCTTCGGGATACTGCAGATTCCTGCATTCGTGTGTGTGTGTGTGTGGGTGTGTGTGCGTGTGTGTGTGTGCATGTGTGTGCATGTGTGTGTGTGTGTGTGTGTGTGTGCATGTTCCCAAGTATTAAACAAACGTGAGAAGGGGCATTCATGTAGAAGCAGAAAAGTAGGTGCTTGGGGTCAGCTCTTGCTCTTTAATACTGTATTATACTGTGCTCTGAGACTGCAACTGTTCTGTAGTTTCTGAAGCAGTTGGATCGCCCCTGCTTTGTTAGACAGCCATATATGACTACAGTATCCCTGGGGGAAGCAAGGAGTAATGGAACTATAGCATAAGTCCCTTCGGTTCCACTAATTTCCACCAGCAGAATTTAGGGCCTCCTTGGATAACTGGTCTCCTCTGTTTTGCATTCAGTCTGAATTACAGGTCCAGTTAATTATGTAAAAATGCCCAGACAGAAAGCCATCGACAGTGCAACTTTTGGAAGAAGTAGCGAGTGAGTTCTGGGCTTAGAGAGTGGAGGAGCATCAGTTAAGGAGCTTTCTAACCTCTACTGGAGTCTTACTACTCCAAGTATAGCCCCCACACCAGCAATATTGGCATTATTTGGAGCCTGCGCCTTTTACCAAGCTTCTCATATGATTTGCATATAAGAGGCAGAGTCTTAAGAAATGCCAAAGTATCCCTGTGACCACATCAATACGTGGCACCTCCCTCAAACCAAAAGGGAAGGTGAGGACTTCCGCCTGGGCATTTGTAAGAGCCCCTCTCTCCTCGGCCAAACCCACTTGGCCCTGACATTTGCCAAGGAAAGCTGGCGTCGTCGTGCAGAGTGAATAATTAAGATGGATCTATCAAATCCAGCTTGTCTGCACTCTGCTTCCCACAGTGAAATGCCACACGGTGTGTGGGAGAGGCGAGCGAGCACTTCCCTGCCTCTCACTGTTCCAACTCCCACCTTCCACAGGTTTTGGCAGGGTGCAGCTACAACCTTTGCCCCCAACTCATTGCTCACTTCCTGGGCTCAGACTCACATATCATTCCTTCCTTGATGCTCTCTCATCTATGACCGAAAATCTGGGACAGGCTGCCCTGGACGAAAGGAGAGGTTTCAAACAGTACCCACAGATCTGGATGGCGATTCTCTGCTGCAGACCAAGGAACATCCCCCACTAGGGCAGCAAGTCAGAGGTGCTCCTGTGGTTTCTCTGGAGTTTCTGATTCTTGCTCTATGCAAGCTGCAAGCCTTCCTCATAGAGAAGACTGCTGCTCTGCAAGGCGTTGCTCTGGATGGGCCCATGGCAGATGTCCAGGGTGTGGTGGAATGTACGCAGCTCTCTGAGGCTGGCAGTCCTTTGGACTTCTGGTTATAGGACAGCTATAGGGAGCTCAAGGGGAGGGCTACAGAAACTCTCAAGCAGTTCCATGGTGAATGGGGAAGGGGCAAGTTATACCCTAAGGAAAATGAGTCACTAGAGAGCGGGAAGTATTGGTCTCACTAAATGACTCTCCAACATCTTCATGAGATCCCCTGATTCTGCCACAGTGATGTCCAAAACGTTTTGGGTTGACTTGGTGCTGAAACTGTACCCCATGTGACCACAGCATCGTTAGACCCATCCCCACAACATGACTCTGGTACACTCTCACCGCACAAGGCCTCTAGGGTTATCTTGTCCTGTGAAGCTCTGTCATCAAAGCAATTGTGTTGCCAGATGAGGGATCAGCCTGCCAGGCCTGCCCAGCACAGCCAGGTGCTGTTGTTAAGCAACAGAATTCCCTTAGCTCACAGCTGAGGAGGCAGATATCCAGAGATGTGGCATGACTTGTCTAGTATTACACATCAGTCACAACTCAGGCCTCTGATTCTGGGCCCAGTGCTTTTCTACCTTGTGGTAATTCATTTAGCTATCAGAGAGAGAACTGCCCTAAACATACATGCACTTGTGCACGCACACACACGACAGATGGCTCAGTGGTTAAGAAGGCTTGTTGCTCTTCCAGAGGACCTGAGTTCAGTTCCCACAAGGCTGTTATTTACTGACTGGAACTTCAGAGGATTCAATGCTCACTTCTGGTCTCTGTGGCCATATACACACTACTTTTTATTTTATTTTATTTTTTGTGGGGGGGGGGGCAAAGTTTCTCTGGGTAGCCTCAGGTGTCCTGGAATTTTCTCTGTGGCCCAGACTGGCCACAAGCTCATAGTGATCCACCTGCCTCTGTTTCCTGAGTACTGGGATTAAAGGCCTGTACCACTATAGCCTGGCTCCACAGCACTGATTTTTTAAAAACAGACATTTTACTCTTTTATTTATGTGTATTTGTGTGTTGAGGTCAGAGGACAGCTTGTGAGAGTTGCTCTCCTCCTTCCACTATGTGGTGCCAGGGACTGAACTGGGACCTGTGGGTTTGTTTTTGAGGCAGGCCTCTCTTCTGATGCTGTGCTGTTTAGGTACACTTCTATTCAGTCGTGTTCCCCACCTCATGTGGGGAGTGCTGAGCCTGGGGTTTCAGATGGCAGGGATTCAGGTCTTCAGGGTTGCTCAGCAAGCATGGTTACCCACTGAGCCATCAGAATGGCCCTTGCTTTTTTGTTTGTTTTATTTTTAAAGCTTTGCTTATCTCTTTCTGTCCTTCACAGTAACCTGGGAAACTGCACGAGTCACTCCCCTCACAGTTACATATAAAGGAAGGGGACACAGATGACAGCGTGAGACAGAACACTAATGCCAGCAACTCCCCCTTTCTGAGTGCACTGTGCCCCACACTCTACTGCTGCACACATTCAAGCCTCCCGTAACGCCAGAGTAACTGCCATTTCTGTCCCGCTCTCACGTATGAGGAAACCAAGTGCGGAGGGGTGGGGTGCTGCTGCTAGCCCTGTCTCATAGCTAAAAATACCCTGAGATTTGCATCCAGGTCTCCCGGTGTCTCAGCCAGGGCCTGGCACATAGGGCCCACTGCTGCACTTCCTAATGGAATCCAGTTTTGCTGGAACATGGCCTTGCTCGCTCATTCATGCATCATCTATGGCTGCTTCCGAATGGCACTGACAGAACCGAGTAGTTGTGACAGAGACCATATGGTTCCAAAAGCCCAAAACACTTATTTCTGTCCCTTCCAGAGAGGTTTGGCAATCCACTTTAGCCTGACGGAGGCTCGGGTAATCTCCACTGAAAGAATAAATGACTAGGGACTCCATGTGTTGAAACACACATTCATTCACTCTACTGAATTCCTTCAACCCCTACCATGTGCCAGGCCCTCTGTAGCCTGGCGGGGTGTGGCTGTGTGGGTTTCCTTCTGGTGCTTGATCTCTCAGAGAATTCACCCACCAGCAGTCCCCGTTAAAGCTAAATCTGGTACCTAACTCTCCATTTTCTTGGTCCCATCACCAGTCCAGACAAAATAAATCTATTTATTATTTAAAGATAAAAGAGACAAAGGAAGTTAATTAGGATTTGGGAACTAAATTTGTCCTGTGGGAAGGACCTGATGGATTAGATGAACAGTTTTTTTTTTTGTTTTGTTTTAAACTGATACTCAGTTTCTCTATTTAGTATTTATCTGTAAGTGTATGGTGTTTTGTCTGCGCCATATATGCGCAGTGCCCACAGATGAGGGTGTTAGGTCCTCTAGGACTGGAGTTACAGATGGCTGTGAGCCACCATTGGGTGCTGGGAATTGAACCCAGGAACAGCAGTCAATGCTCTTTACCACCAAGCCATCTTCTCCAGCCCCCGAAGCAGAGTTCTTTACTCTCCAGCTCATCCCCTCCTCAGTATAGCTCAGTAGGAAGGGCTGAGATGGCAGTGAAATTTAGGATCAAGATTGCCAGTGACAAATGACACACTGACAGCTAAATTAGTTTGGCAGCAAGGTGGGATAATGAGATGAAGGGCTCAAAGCCAGCAATGGATTATGGGTACTGAGTGAGGCTGGGGCGGGTACCCACTCTCTCAAGAGCAGTAGGGATGTGAGTGGGAAACACAGAGCTAATTCCACGGTTTCACAGAATGTCCCAGGGAGGGACAAAAACCGCCAATCAGGCCAGGCACCCCACAGTTCATACTGCCAACAATGTGAGGAAATTGTACTCTGGGGAAAGAAGGCAGGCAAGCTAAAGGTGAGGGGAAATTGTCTGAGGTGGTTCGGGAGGACACATGCAGATGATGGAGGAGCTGGTACATTTGTCTCTATCCTTGAAGTCTGCTGACTTGGTAAGAGGCCTGGCCATGATCCCAGCGCCATGTTGACATGGACCATGTAATCAATTTGGCAGGGAACACACTAAGCCTTCATTCAGTTCAAGGCTCCCTGGGGGCTGGGAGTGTAGGAAGAAGTATAAGACCCTCCACCGGGCATGGTGACACAGGCTGTAATCCCAGCACTAGTGAGGTGGAGGTACAGAATCCTGAGTTCAAGGCCAGCTTAGGCTACATAGTGACACTCTTTAAAAAAAAAAAAAAAAAAAAAAAACCTAAACCCAAACAGAGCCTTGTTTGGACTTATGATCCACAGAATCTGTGATAATAAATGCTTATTTTATATGTTTAATTATTTGGTTTTGTGATCCAGGAGTCTTTTTTGAAAATAAAAGTTTAAATAGCTTCATACATTTATACAATATATATATCCACCCATAGCCAACTCCCCTGTGGCCCCACTGAAGACACAGTCTTATGTAAGCCTAACTGGACTCTTTTTTTTTTTTTTTTTTTTTTTTGGTAATAGCACGCTGTTTTGGAACTAGCTTTATAGACCAGACTGGCCTTGAACTCACAGAGATCTGCTTGACTCTGCCTCCCAAGTGCTGGGATTAAAGGCGTGCACCACCACTACCTGGCTTTTTTTTTTTTCCTTTTATTTAAAAAGCGTTTATGTGTACAGGTGTTTTGTCTATGTATGTGCCTTTGTACCAGATGTGTACTTGATACCCAAGGAAGATAGACAGCATCAGATCTCCTGGAGCTAGAGTTGTAGATGGTCGTGAGCCACCTGACGTGGATGCTGGGAACCAAATGCAGGTCTCTGCAAGAGCGATGCCTGTTCTTAACCTTTGCACTATCTCTTTGGCCCCAGCCTCAATTTTTCTATGTAGACAGGATGACTCCTGGTCCTTCTGTTTCCATCTCCCAAATGCTGGGATTAGAGGCATGAGCTACAACACCTGGCCTGAATTTTTTTTGTTTTTAATTTTACTTTATTGGTGTTTTGCTTGTATGTCTGTCTGTGTGAGGGTGCTGGATCCTGAAGTGACAGACAGCTGTGAGCTGAACCCAGGTACCCTGGAAGAGCAGTCAATACTCTTAACCGCTGAGCTATCTCTTCAGCCCACTTTTTAAAAACAAAGATTAAGTAGGAGATAACTATGATGATGATGACAAAATGGAGGAAGAGGAGGAAGAAGAAAATAAGGGTTGAAGAGATGACTCGATGGTTAAGAGTACAAGTTACACAATCATGAAAACTGGCATTTACATCCCAGCACCCATATTATAAGCCAGCATACTTGTAACTTTAACACTGAGAGATCTGGGGACCTCTTCTGGCCTCTGCATGTGAGCAGGCATGTACCTACACACACACACACACACACACTTGTATATATTCTCATGTGTAGACATACACACACACACACACACACACACACGCACACGCACACACACACACACACTCAATAATTAAAACAAACATAAAGAAGCTAGCAAACTGGTTAACCATCCTAGTAATTTGCAGACTTAGATATTACTATTCTCATTCTGTGAGTTGTCTAAAGGTCAGTGAGGTTGAATAATGTATGGCTAAACCCTGCAGTCAGGAAGTAACTTGACTTGAGCTAAGTAAGTGGACTTGAGCTACAGGTCTATGTGACTTCTTGGGAGGAGGGCCAATATGTCAAGATAATACAGTTATAATTAAATTTTAAAAACTGAATGATGAGCTCCTACTCCTACATTAGAAAGCCCTGTGTCTAAGGGCAGTCACCAAACTGCTAGACTAATTCCTTTTAGCCCTACTGTGGGGCTGATGACATGGAGAACAGGCAATGTTGGTGGTGGTAGGAGCTGGTTTTTAACCAAAGTGTTAAATTTGGCCAGGTGGTGGTGACGCACACCTTTAATCCCCAGCACTCAGAAAGCAGAGGCAAGCAGATCTCTGAGTTTGAGGCCAGCCTGATCTACAAAACAAGTTCCAGGACAACCTGGGCTATACAGAGAAACCCTGTCTTGAAAAACCAAATCAAAGCAACCAACAAACAAAAAAACCAAGGTGTTCAGTTTGGTCTGACCTGGACAATAGTGGACAGGGTCTGCTCGAGCACTCCCAGCAGGGGAAGGGGGCTCAGGTCAGGAGGGGCAGTGTGCTCTGACAAAACACCTGTCTGTTCAAGTTGGTAAACATATGGTCCTGTCCCCATGGACCTGTCTGAAGCTACGGGGCTGCTCATTAAGATGGTGGCAGTCACTTTCAGTCCTGTGAGGATCAGCAGAACCCGAATTCTTACATTCACACTGCTGTCCTCTGTGCTTTATAGCTGGCGGGTGCACACAGCTCTGTGCATGTGCAGGAGGAAACCTTCCTGGTCTGGCATCCAGAAGATTCTCCTCAACCCACACTGGGGTCCATGTGAAGCTCACGTGCCCTGCCTAATGCCTTCCTTGTTGCCTCTGCACTACTTCCTGTTGCCTCTGCACTACTTCCTGTTTCTCATTCCCTCTCCCTTTCCCGATTTCCCTTCTGAGAGAATCCCCATCCCTTTCATGAGCTATAAAGCCAGCGGCATGCTCTTCCATAGTAATGAAAGGATTCTGCATTCCCTCTTCTATTTCTTGGGATTTTAAAAAGCAATTCAGGATCCAAACCAGATCTCAAGGCTGTATGGGATAAGTTGTCTATATGATGGCAGTCGCCTCTTTTCTGACTTTGATTTCTCCAAGGCAGTGGGGAGGGAATTAGAGTTGTTAGTGCCAATGTCTTCCTCAATGGTCTCACCTGCCACAGGTCAACATCAGGGTTTTGCTGGTGACAAAAAGGGACCCCAGCAACACAGAAGTTCTGAATCTCAGAGGCAGGGCTTAGGATGAGTCTGGTTTAGATGAACAAAACCCGGAGGAGCTGGGAAGTTCCTATTCACCAATCCTCTTGCAGATTGGCTGTGGGCTAGAGGCTTGTTCTCTTTGTCCAGTGGAAGAGACATGGCTCATAGCATGCCTGCCCCAGAACATGATTCCAACAATGAAGAGAGCTGGAGGCACCTGCTCAAACAGCATGCTAGGATCTACTGGTTTGGATCTAGAATTTCAATGTTTTCCACCCTGCCTTTCCATGTCGCACCTCAGTATTTCCCAAGTATATCCTTTGGGCCACTGGAGTCTGTTTCTAAGCCTGAAATCAAGCATCAGCATAGCTGTCTCCAAAACCATCAACAGAGCCATGTTATAGGCAAGAGAAAAAAGTGCCCTTGAGCAGTTAGTTACTCTAGATCCCTTGTAGAGTAAGCAATTAGAGACTCAAAGAGGGACGTTCCTGCCACTCCACCTCCAGAGGCGGGGCGCAAAGAGGGTGGGGAGGCGAGGACACACAGTACAGGCTCTGTCTGGGAAGCATTCCTCCAAAGAGAGCGGGGCACTCCAAATCCAAGGCTCCCACCCTCCCCCACAGGCGTGGTGGCTGGGAGCCACATGCCAGCCTTACCTGGTTATTTCTTCTTTCAGGGCAGCAGGGTCTGCAGGGTAGAACTTCACACGGAAGCACATGGTGAACGGAGGCTGGGCTGCAGGAAAAGGCGCCTGTTAGGAGAGACCCTCTCAAGGAGACGACTGGGTTCCCCTCCTACCATACAGTTCTCCCCGGGGCTCTCCCCTGAACCATAAGAAAAACAAACAACCCTGTGTGGGGCTAGACAGAAGGCTCAGCGGTGGGAGCTCTAGCTGAAGACCCAAGTTCAATTCCCAGTACCCACTTGGCAGCTTGTAATCATTTGTAACTCCAGGTCTAGGGGACCTGAAGTCTTTTTCTGGCCTCCAGGGTACTAGACACACATATGGTGCACATACATACATACATACATACATACCAACATACATGTAGGCTAAACTTAAAAAAAACCTTTTGTGGGTAGTGCTACAATATACTAGAACAGTAGAAAGTTACATATGGAGAACAAGTCTCACTACCCTTGGGGGTTCCCTCCCCTCCTCCCAATGGTAAGGCTTAGGTTCTTTATGAATACTCACATCTCAGTTGCTTCACCACTGACTTTGTAAACTCCAACCAATGCTGAAACAGAGAAGACCAGACAACCCTCGTGAGAAGCGCTGTCATGTGAAAACAGTTTTGTGCAAGTGAAACAGCGAGACAGAATGCAATCTTCCTGGAGCAAAAGCAGCCCCAAAGCTTGTGAACAGAGGTTTGGAGAGGGAAGCGGTGTTCTGTAATAAGCATCCACGATGGACCAGCTGTGAAGGGGAGAGCCGTCTCTCCTTCGGTGCTATTCCCAGACTTTCTGGAGATACCTTCCAGAGCAGGGTGCCAAAGCTTTGAGTCCTGTTCCTGCAGGCCCACAGGCACAGATAACTGTGCGTATATGTATAGTGGGCTTGGCTTGAGTAGGGAGATGCTGGGCCTAATGTTGGGTGAGCATTGTGCTAAATACCAACTTCTCTTGGCAGAGGAGTGGGGAAGAGGGTGTTGGTGGCAACTCTAAAATGTATTGTCAAAAGAGATTTCAGAGAGAAGAGGAGCTAGAGATGGCTGGTACATACTTCCCGTTTTTGTCTGAGTAACATAAGTAGTGAGTCCTTTTGTAACTCAGGCTCTCCTGGCACACTAGTTAAAATCTTAGTTTCTTGTGGTAATTGCCTGGGTTTTGTTGTTGTTGTTATTGTTGTTGTTTGTTTGCTTCTTTGTTTTGTGTTTTTCAAGACAGGGTTTCTCTGTATTGCTTTGGAGGTTGTCCTGAATTCACTCTGTAGACCAGGCTGCCCTTGAACTCATAGAGATCCACCTGCCTTTGCCTCCTGAGCACTGGGATTAAAGGCATGCACCACCAATGCCTGTGATAATTGTCTGTAACTTATGTGTAGAATAGTATCCTGTCTCCCACGGGTTTTTAGAGCTAGAATATAGTAACACTACATTTTTCATTCTCCCTATGTCTCCTGAGCTTGGGGGAAGGCAGCAATGAGACCATTCTAATCGCTATCTGTGTGTGTGTGTGTGTGTGTGTGTGTGTGTGTGTGTGTTTATGCCATGTGAGTGCATGTGTCCATGGAGGTCAGAAGAGGGCATCAGAAACCTGAAAGCTAGAATTAAGGGTGGCTGTAAGCTGCCCTATATGGGTGCTGAGGACTAAACTTGAGTGTTCTGGAAGAGTAGGAAGTGCTCTTAATGGCTAAGCATCTCTCCCCTGCTTTAGCTCACTGTAGATCAGTTTCTCAATATAAAATTCATTACTGATTCTTATTGCTTTTACATTAAGCAAGTAACTTGCTGATTGATAGATAGCTAAAACTGCTATTATTTGGGGATTGCCTGCTTAGAGATAGCCTAAAAATGCTAGTTTTAAGTTCCCTGAGGACAGGAACTGACTTGTTCACCAAATAATTTCCAAAGCCCAGCACGTTGTAGTTGTGGAATGTTCAAAGGGATGGGTTCCTCGCTGCCATCTTTTCTGGCTACTTCCACTTAGTCTTGGCAGAGGCCTTCTTCTGCAGGAAAGTAGCCAAGCCCATGCAGACAGCATCCTGGCCTCCCTCCGTTCCCGGCTCTCAGCTCCTGGGCTGGGCTGTGGGTCATGTAGTTAATGGACCCACTAAGAGCCAGTTCTCTCAGCTCCACATGGATAATCTGGGCTGACATTCTGCTCTCTTGCTTCCTGGGATCCAAGCTCCCACGAGGCTGGCAACCTATTACAGTCACTCAGCGTGGTGGTTAAGAGGCCCTTCTCACATTACATGGCCCACCGCAGCTCTGCTTCACAGGGAAGCAGAGGCAAGAAGGGCGATTGCATGGAAGTAACTGGAGCTTGCAGCCTTGCCTGGGAAGGTGCAGGAGGCCTGTCTGGTTCAAAGCAAACTGGGGCTGTATAGTGGGAGAACACGGCAAATGTCAGGGATGCAGTAAACAGAACACCCCTAGACTGATGGGTAAGAAAAATAAAATAAGATAGAAGTGATAAGGAATGACCAAAGACATGTGATTAGCCAAGAGGCTCCTCCCCTCGGCTGTAGCAAGCTTTTGTTTGGACTGTGGTGAGAGCCTTGGGGAAGACTGAACCAGGAGAACCTTAGGAGGAGTTGGAAAGTTGTCGAAGCTTGTCTGAGGGATTTCCGGGATCCAGTGGAGAAAGCTCGAGATTGTCCCAGAACTAATAGCAAACTCATAGCATGAGGTGGGATCAGGGAAAAAGGTGAGATTCAGGGGGAAACAGGTCAAAGTGGAACAATCTTCACACCTTGAGGCTTGAAAGGATGCACAAAAGGTTGAAGAGAGGGCAGAGACTCAGGCTGAGTTGAAACAGCAGGGCATGGCAGAGGCAGCTCCCCCAGGAGGATGGGGAGACAGGAGCCCCAAGATACTCGGTGTGCCAGCAGTATGGTCCTGTAGAGAGCACGATGGAGCCTGGGGGAGGGAGTTTGTCCTACACCTCCGAGAGTGAGGCATTCACTTCCTCTACCTCTACCATGAACTAGTGGATTTAGAATAACATCATCACAGGTCATTTAAGGCCTCCCAGGACCCTCTCAGGCTTTGGTACCCCATGTTCCTTTTCTAAGGCACAGAATTACCCCACTCTTGAGCTACCATGTGACTTCAGCATGATGTCTTGAAAACCACACAGTCTACAGAACCTGCCTGCCAGCCCTGGGCTCTGGACTGGCCTCGCCACCTACCTTCACTGGACAACCTGTCTTAATCTACTGTCTGGAGTCTCACACCACTTGCCTTAAGGATTGCACAACAAAACATGCATGGAGCATGGAGCGTGCGTGGAGCTCTTGGTTTAGCACCAGGTACACCTGGTGCTCAGTCTATGTGAGCCTGCAGCTGAGCACTGCTTTCCATAAAAGGCCATGCCTCCTCTTTCCAAATCTTCCCTTGTTTGTCCTTTCTTAATCTGGATTAACTCCGCATACATCCTTTGTTTCCTCAAGCATATTCTGACCTAACTAAAAGATGATCAACAGGACATATTTTGCCCTTTTACTTTATGTACCACTAGCTCTGGGGGAGATGAGGCCTTTTTTTTTTTTTTTTTTTTTTTTTTTTTTTTTAAAGGAGAGAACAGTTAGCCAGAACAAATACTTCCAGGAAATACTTCCACTTTCTAGAGAATGGGCACACACAGCAGCAAGGGCAGTTTCTTGCTATACAGGTACATTGTGGCCTCACACTAAGGTCCACAGCTAAGGACAGCATGTCCTTAACATAAATTCAGTTATACTGAACCTGATGGAAGAGAAAGTGAGAAGCAGCCTTGAACATATTGGCACAGGAGTCCACTTCCTGAATGTAGCACAGACACTGAGGGCAACAATTAATAAATGGGACCTCCTGAAACTGAGAAGCTTCTGTAAAGCAATGGACATGATCAACAAGACAAAACGGCAGCCCACGGAATGGGAAAAGATCTTCACCTACCCCACATCTGACAAAGGGCTCATCTCCAAAATATATAAAGAACTCAAGAAATAGACATCAAAACCTCAAATAATCCAATTAAAAAGTGGGTTACAGATCTAAACAGAGAATTCTCAATAGAAGAATCTCAAATGGCCAAAAGACACTTAAGGGATTACTCAGCATCCTTAGTCATCAGGGAAATGCAAATCAAAATGACTCTGAGATATCATCTTACACCTGTCAGAATGACTAAGATCAAAAACACTGATGACAGCCTATGCTGGAGAGGATGTGGAGAAAGGGGAACACTCCTCCACTGCTGGTGGGAGTGCAAACTTGTACAGCTGCTGTGGAAATCAATATGGAGGTTTTTCAGAAAATTGGGAATCAATCTACCTCAAGACCCAGTTATACCACTCCTGGGCATATACCCAAAGGATGTTCAATCATACCACAAGGCCACTTGCTCAACTATGTTCATAGCAGCATTATTTGTAATAGCCAGAGTCTAGAAACAGAGTCTTAGATGTCCCTAAGCCAAAGAATGGATAAGGAAAATGTGGTACATTTACACAATAAAGTATTACTTGGCTGTACAAAAATAATGACCTCATGAAATTTTCAGGCAAATAGATGGACTAGAAAAAATCATGGTGAGTGAGGTAATCCAGAACCAGAAAGACAAACATGGTATGTATTCACTCATAAGCAGACATTAGTAGTAGTGTATAGGATAACCAACCTACGATCACAGCCCCAGGGAGGCTAGATAACAAGGAGGGCCCAAAGAAGTATGCATGGATCTCCCTGGGAAAGGGGAATAGGAGAGCTCTCTTGGGGGCAGTGGTGGGGGAGATAGAGGGATGGGAACTTGAGGGAGTAGGCTGGGCAGGCTGGGTGCAGGAGGCAGGTTAGGGGTAGAATGGGGTTGGGGGAGAGTAATGAAAGAGACATCTTGATGTAGGTGACATTTTGGGGTTTGGGAGACACCTGGCACCAGGGAAACCACCAGGAATATCCACAAGGATGGATGACCCAGCTAAGACTCATAGCAATAGTGGAGAGGGTGCTCTATCCAGATACTCTATCCAGTAACTGATGGAAACAGATACAGAGATCCACAGCCAAGCACTGGGGGGAGCTCCAGGAGTCTAGCTCTAGAAAGGGAGGAGAGACTGTATGAGCCAGAGGGGTCATGACCGGAACCGAGCTGACCTGAGCTGGACTGTTGGACCCTGGACCAACAGTTAGGGAGCCTGCATGGGACTGACACGTGACAGTTGTGTAGCTTGTTCGGTATGTAAGGCTCCTAGCAGTGAGATCAGGACCTGTCCCTGGCACTTAACCTGTTCCCCATGCTGGATGACCTTGCCCAGCCCTTGACAAGAGGGGAGGAGCTCGGTCCTGCCCTCAACTTGACGGGCTGTGCTTTGGTAAAGCCCATGGGAAGACTGCTTCTTTCTGAATGCAGATGGAGGAGGAGTGGATGGGAAGGGGTGTAGATGCAAAGCGGGGGATGGGATGGAAGGAGGGGGGGGGAAGTGTGGTCAGTATGTAAAATAAATGATAAAAGGTTATTTAAGTAAAAGAAAGACAAGAGGAGAGAAAGCTTAGTCTGAGCAAACACTGGGAGCGGTGTGTGTGTGTGTATGTGTGTGTGTGTGTGTGTGTGTGTGTGTGTGTGTGCCACTTTCTAGAGAATGGGCACACACGGCAGTGAGGACAGTTTCCTGCTATCCAGGCACTTTGTGGCCTCACACAAAGGTCCAGAGCTAAGGACAGCATGTCAACAGAGAAGAACAAGGGACAGATGTGGGGGTAAATGTCCAAACACTGATGCTGCTCACAAGAGTGGGGGCGGGGCTAGTCAGAGGAAACCCAAAAGGTAGGCATCTCAGAGTCTTTTCTAAAACTTTACCACACAACCCTAAATATGGCGTGGAGGACAAAGTGGCTCAGGCAACCAAAGGGCGGGCAGCATTTGACGGTGGCACGGTGAAGGGCACATCCACACTACACCCATCATTCTGGGTAGTGCCGGGATGCTGTGTCTTGTTAGTCTTCCATACCCCCCATCCCCATCCCCCGATAATAGTAGAGACAGTCCTGTTGGGAGCGGTGAAGGAAATCCCGGACCTAAGGAGGAGGGCCCTCCAGCATTTATGAAGCTGTAGGGTTGTGATGATGTCTTTGGAGAGTGGCAGATGAACATGGGTGGCGAGGGAGCAGGAGCATGCAGCCTGCATGTGTCTGCATATTTTCCCACTTCCTTGGGGTGTCAGATAGCACACCCTCACAGTCAGCGAAGGGATGATGAATCAAAGCTGCAGAAGTGCAGCTGTCTGCAGGCTGGGAAGATGAAGGTGAACATCAAGGCACCACAAATCATTAACTCATTGCTTTGGCAAATGCTTACTGAGTGCCAGCTGCACTCTAGGTCCTGCACTGGCTCCACGAGACAATGATGGATGGGACACAGTCTGTGTGCTCCCCCTTGGAATTCAAAAGGCATTCATAACACAGTGCAGGAAGAGCTATGGCGGATGCGTAGGCATTAGAGGAGATAGGGGGACAGAGAGGAATATACAGCAGGGTCAGGGAAGACCGTAAGTATGACAAGAAGGCAGCCTTGGGCCCGGAGAAATGCTCAGAAGTTGTGTTTGTTGCTCCTGTAGAGGACCCAGGTTCAGTCCTCTACAGGAAGCTCACAACTGTCTGTAACTCTAGGTAATCCAACGTGCTCTTCTGGCCACTGAGGGCACTGATGTCCACATGACATAACACACCCAGACAAACACACATACACCTCAATAAAATAAAAACACATCTACAAAAAAGAAAAGGGGACACATACCTGTTAATGCCAGCACTCTGGAGGCAGAGGCAGGTAGATCTCTGTGAGTTTGAGGCCAGCCTGTTTTGCAAAGCAAGATCTAGGACAGACAGAGCTGTTACACAGAAAAAGTCTGTCTCAAAAAACAACAAACAAACAAACAAAAAACCACACACACAAACAAGCCAAAACAACAAAAACAAACAAAAAGGGGGGGGGGGAGATCAGGAGAAAACTATGGAGTGTGGAATATGAGGAAAAGGAGACACATGCTCCAGGCAGGGGAACTGAGGGTTTGAAAAGGGAGACAGCATGCCAGGAGTATAATATATGGCTAGACCACAGAGAGGAGGAGGCAGGTTGGGGAAGTGATGCTGGAGATGATGAAGGGGCCCAAGGGAAATGGACTTGATTCTCTCTGTCTGAGACACCAGTCTTTGTTGCGGCCTGCAACTGTCTTTACTGCATAGGGCCAAGAAATATCTACAGGCTTTGCAAGGTGCTCAAGGGCTTACATCTGTCTGGTTCCTTCTCTCCTGCCTAGACCCATTGCCCAGTAAGGCTCTACCTCAACCCTCGCCCTCTAGCCACGCCTCGTGTGGGCATCCATGGGCAAGTTGCTTAAGCTCTTGAGGCTGCCTTTTTGGCATCTGTGAAATGTCAGGTTCCTTCAGGTGTAGACTTTCAGGTTCAGTGCGATGATCTGAAGTGATGACACCAACTACAGGGCCTGGCTAAACTTTGAATATGCGTCACATACATCCAAAGATTCAGGCCTGTTAGCTAACCCTGTGTGCCATCTCTGCTCTGAATTTTGACTTACCCGCTGCTTATCCGGGTCCACAAAACGAATCCCAAAGTAGTCTTTCTCAAGTAGGTTCAGGTGGTGGCAAAGGAGGTCAAACAGGTACTGGCCTTTGGCATCTCTCTGCAAAGCAAGCAAGCTCCATTGAGAAATGTGTTCACTTCAAGGTGACTTGTGTATGTTTGGCATAAGAGGTATATGCAGGTGTGTGTTATGTATTTGTGTGTAACTCTTTAGGGTGTGTATGTATGTACGTATATGTATGTATGTGTGTGTGCATGTATGTATGAGTCCATCTGTGTGTTGTGTGCATGTGTGTGTACGTACATGCACACATGAAGGCTAGAGGTCAATGTCACTGTCTTCCTTCTGAAACAAGAGCTCTCAGTGAATTTGAAGCTCACAGACTTGGTCAGACTGGCTGGACAGCAAGCTTCTCCAGCACTGTGATGCCTGGCTTTAGATTTTGTTTTTAAAATTATAAGGATGGTTTGTGAATTGCATGTGGATATGAAGGTAGAGTACACTCATAACAGCCTTCCACAGTGTGATGTTTCATGCAGTCTCTGGCATTTGGAGCCTTTTAGCACCTGGGAGAAACTCAACAAGTTCCCACCACAGAGAACGAGAATTCCTGAATTCATCCACTATTCTTCATCCCCATTGCCAACTCCATAGGTCAAACCACACCTGTCTTGCAGCACACACCTACTTCCTGAGCCTTCTAGTACATTCTCTTTCCACTCTCACCCTGCTTAGTCCCTCTCCACACAGTATCTAGAGTGATCACAACTTAAGACATTTTGTCTTTTGTTTGCTGAATAAGTAAGACAAGCACAGTATAAGCTATTCAAGTGTACAAAGGAATATGCTATAAAGTTAGTTCCTAGCCCCTCCTAGTCCCCCATGGTTTTCCTAGGGGAAACCTGCAAACAGGATGTTATGTAATAGTCTCTATATCGTACATCTATAGGCATGGGTGTTGACTCTTTAAAATACATTATGTATATTATATGTATATTACATATATACTATGTATACACCTCTCTCTCTCTCTCTCTCTCTCTCTCTCTCTCTGTGTGTGTGTGTGTGTGTGTGTGTGTGTGTATGTGCATTCCACAGTGAATGTGTAGAAGTCAGAGGCAACTTCCAGGAGTCTTTTCCCACCATATGAACTTGGATTGAAACTTGGATTATAGCCAGGCGGTGGTGGTGCACGCCTTTAATCCCAGCGCTTGGGAGTCAGAGGCAGGTGGATGTGAGTTCGAGATCAGCTTGGTCTACAAGAGCTAGTTCCAGGACATCCTCCAAAACCACAGAGAAACCCTGTCTAAAAAAAAAAAAAAAGAAAGAAAAGAAAAAACTTGGATCATCGGTCAGGTTGGTGGCAGGCCTTGTATCTGCTGAGCCATTTGTTAGCCCTTACAACACATTTGTGATACATTTCCCCCTAGTATTAGGGGACCCAGGGACTCACAATTGCTCTTGCCCTGAGCTGGACTCTACACCTCCACAATTATAATACTGTTTCTTGTTTTGTCTTCTGGAGCTATTTTGCAAACCCTTCTATAGTAGCACACATCTATGTCTCAGTCTATACCACTGTATTCAGTCTAGTGAACCTCATGTTATTTACCCAGATCCCCATTAATGGAAACTGCTCCTAACCTACTACAGCAATGTGACAGTGATCTTTAATTACACTTCTCACCTCTGCTTAACACAGTCAGGGTCTTCCCACGCTCTCAGAATACAGTCCTAGCTCTTGCCAGGGTCTCTAATATCCTATGTTAGCCTAGCTCTTGCCTCTCTGAGCTCTTCCCAAAGCACCCTCCACCCTCCACTCCAGCAACAGCCCTTTTGCTTTAGCTTTAGCTCTTCTACTGTGTCTCTGCATTCCTGCCTGGAACACCATTCTGTAGCTCCTCTCACCCTGTTATTCTGAGGCTCTGGTGCCAAGGCCCCTCTGCAGAGGTCTACAGAATGGCTGGCTGCCCCAACTCTGCATCACTTTCCTGTCTACGTCCCTCCCGACACTTCACAACACTCAGTTATCTTGCCAACTTCTTCCCATGCTTCTCTCTTACTCGCTTCTTCTGAGCGGCCTTCCCAGAACCTAGCACTATGTCTTATACAACACAAGCAGGGCTTCACAGTATCAGTTGGATAAACTACTCAATAAAGAGAGTGTAGGTTGGCTGAAAGGTCACATAGAATATAACTCAGACCTTCTACTTCCCAGTCCTGCCTGGGTACCCTTCATGAGCCAGGAGACGGACCTATAGGGAAGGGCCTATCAGAACATCTGGAGCCCTGCAAAGCTCTGTCTTTGCAGCTGTCCCAACTTGCTCAGCGGCTCAGCTCAGATGCCCTCTGGTCTGCAAGTTTATGTGTAACTTTGCAGCCAATTGTCAATGCTGTATAGGAGCCAAAGACCTTAACCGGTGAAGTGGCCTGGTTCATGGCAATCACAGAAGGGCGTGGCCCTACTCCAACAACAGGTACGTTATTAAGATTTTCACGAAAGGCTCATTCTTCACCCACTCTGCTCTGCCAGCTCACCCTATACTATGGAAGAACTAGGGCAGGATGCTAAATCTTTCAGCAAATATCTCTAGGAGTTTACTCTTGCAGAGGCTGGAAGTTGAGTGTTGTGCAGCTTAGTTGAAGGAGGGAGCCACGTGAAGGTGTCCCCCCCCCCTTTGCTCCCTCTTACAGCACATTCTTGAAGCAGCAGCCCCGACCCTACACTCTTTGGTGTCCTGTCATCCTGAGGCTTCTGGCTGGTGAGTCACAAGCCAAGTCTTTAAAAGGACCCCAGCAGCAGCAGTTGTCTCTTAGAGCAGGGTCTGTCCACTCCTTCCTTGTTGCTGCTGCAGAACATGAGCTTACATTCCTAATTAGAGTCCTCAGGGAGGGGAGGAAGTGTGTTCAAGCTCAGTCTATGCAGCACATTCTAGGCCAGTACTTCCCTCAGAGCAGCTGGAATGGAAGAGTAGAAGACACTGGCAGGGTGTGGGGTTTTCAAACGTTATTCACACCATGGTAGTTACTGCCTTTTAAAAAGTTAGCATGAGGCTTTATGTTTTTCAAGACAGGGTTTCTCTGTACAGCTCTGGCTGTCCTAGAACCTACTCTATCGACTCAGAGATCCTCCTGCCTCTGCCTCCCAAGTGCTGGGATTAAAGGCGTGCACCATCACCACCCAGCTGAGAGCAGGAGTTTTAATGCCCAAAGAAGCTGATTTCCAACCACACAGAAACCCAGGATAGGGAAAAGTGTGAGACAAATGTGTCGCTGGTTACCCTGGCTGGAGAAACAGGCAGCTGAGCTATTAGTCCATCACTGTTCAGTCCCAAAGTCAGAGCTCCAAGCCTGAGTCTGTTTATCTTCTGTCAAGGAAGCCAAGGCAAAGGACCCAAGCCCTTATCCCCAGCTAAACTTGGGAGGTATTCTCTTCCCAAAGACGTTATTGGGTCATCGTAGCTTATTAAGCACTCTTTTTAAAGTAACTGTGCTTTATGAATCATAACAGTGCGTATATATTGAAAATAACGGTGTATGTAAGTGAAGGAATTTATTCTCTGTGTGGTACAGAGTGGTGACTCATGGGCCTCTAAGCATAACTCTACAATATTTATGTCTGCTCCTTGGTGTGCCTAATTCTGGGTCTCTGTTTCACTATTTCACAAGGGGACAGAGGCTGCAAGGAAAAAGCAAGCTTGGGCCAGTGACCCAAACCAGTTAAGGTTAACTGCATTTTCTGCCTCATAATAAACAGCCTTGGGCAGGAGAGCACTTCGTTTTTTTTTTTTTTTTCCCATTTATTTTTCTTATTTTATGTATGGATCCCAGTTCCCTCTCCTTCCCTCCCTCTCTCCCACTCTCCCACAACCACCCTCCCATCCCCCCCCACTCCACAGGGAGGGTGATGCCTTCCAGGAGGGGTCAACAAAATCTGTCAAGTCATTTGGAGTAGGGACTAGGCCCTCCCTCCTGCCTCTAGGTTAAGGGAATATCCCTCCATGGGGAATGGAGCACTTCATTTTTAACCCACCCTGGATGGAGTCAGGCATGGTGCACCCTGGTGGGGGCTTAGCATGGAGAAAACCCCATTCATTAACCTCCACTCTCCCCATCCTGCCAAGCGGAGGGGCACAGAGATTTGAAGTCCAAACTAAATGAGGGTGAATAATCATGGCTTTCTCTATTCTGGGCCTCATGGGGTTAAAGGAGAGCCTTTATGGGATCTTAGGGAGGAGGCAGGGGTAAGATGGAGGGGTTTATAGAAAGAAGATCCTGTGATTCCAAAGCACCAGAGTCCGGGCATGGGAAAATGCCTGTAAAGACATGGGCTTCATGAAAAAGGCAAGAGCTGAACAAATTGTTCTTGGAGGCCTGGCTGGGAAAAGACCGGCACCAGGGATGGGACAGTTTTGGGCCACTATTCCAACTTAAATTTCAATTTTCTGCAGACAGAGGCTTCCCAGGTTTCCTTGTCAGTGTCAGGGTCTGTGTGGTCATGTGTGGATGCTGTGTCACAGAGGAACTAACATATTAGCTCATCTTCTCAGGTTCGGGCACATGAGTGGAGCAAAAGTGTGACAATTCCTGCGGCATTTTCTGCTTTCTGCTCTGCAGTCCACTCTGCACCCAGCCCAGCTTTCTGGCAAAGTGAGTTTGAGGGCCACGCACGCTGATAGCAGGGCCGCAGGTTTCCTAACCTTGGCACCTGCTAAACTCTTTTTCTGATAAACACATTTTCTTTGAAGCAGGGAACTCTTGCTGAGCTCTGGACCCAGGAGCTTACTTTTTCTGCTTTGCTATTAACCAACAAAATATGTCCAGGACCTTCTGAGGCTGCAGCTAGAAGAGCAAGTGGTCCAGGAAGCTCATGGCAGGGGAGAGCCAGCGAGGGCCATCTGCAGGACATAGTGTCTCACATCGGCTGCCATAGGGTCAGTTGACCATGTAGCTCCCGACAAAGTGGAAAGTCTGGTGTGAAGGGAAACCAGAGCTCAGAGGTAGGTAGGTTCATATGCTAGGTTTGTGCCGCTAAAACCCTGCTGGCAATCCTTGCTCAGGTCAGAGAACTGGCTTAGGTCACTGTTTAACTCATTACACGCTTGCTGTGAACCTGGCTGCTAGAGAGCAAAGGCTGCAGGTATCATCAAACCCAGTTCACAAATGCAGTTCTGCTGTAGCTGGGTGTCTGTTCCAGAACACCTGTCCTGGTCCCTGGACTCTGGTTTCTAGGAGGTGGAGATGGAGGTGGGCCCAACCCTCTGCTTCCTGCCTCCTGGACTCTTCAGTTACACTGTTGTCTTAGCATTATGTCCAGACTTTCCTTTCCCTACCCAGTTCCTGACACAGGATCCAAACTACACCCCCTTGTGGAGGGGCAGGACAGGTCCACAGCAGGGAAGCAAGTCCTTTGAGTTCAACAGCCGGCAAGTGTGGGACAAAGCCCAGGTGATACAGGGAGAGGCAGTATGTTGAATAAGTTATTTTCTCTCCATGCCCCCATTTTCCATCTCCCAAATGATCTCATTTCCCACAAACATGCCCAAAGCCTTTGATTTTATTAGGTGATAGCCATTGTCATATTCTATGTTCATCTACTAAAACAGGACTTTTAAAAAGTTTGTTTTAAAGTTAATTTTTTTCCTTTTTTTGCAAATAGGGTTTTATGTAGCTCAGGCTGGCCTCAAATTCCCTTTATAGCAGAGGCTGGACTCAAACTTCTAATCATTCTACCTCCAGCTCCAGGCACGAGATATCATGTTTGACTATTAATTTAAAAAGGGTGATAAAGTAGCTTTAATAATGTAGACATTTAAGATATTTATTGCTAGGTTATGCAATTGAAAACAAACAAACAAAAAACAAAACCTTGGGGCCATTGCTCAAAGTAAAGAGAAAGGACAATGGAAATGTATTCAGTTCTAGAAACTGCCTCTCTAGCAGGCCTAAGGAAGTGAGCACCTGTGTGAATTAAGTTCCTATCCTGTGAAGAGTCTAGTCTTTTCACTATGACAGATGGATCCAGTGCAAGGCACAAGAGGTGCCTCTTGGATAACAAATAATTCTTGGCCCTGGAAGTGTATCTCCTAATATACATTAGAGGAGGGGGCAGGATGACTCGGTCTTTGGAGCTCCAGGTATACTCGTGGCCCAGGCTTCCTAGTGGGAGGCAGAAAGCAGGTAGAGGAGCCTGACTTCTGCACAGGTGTGGCTGCTCCTCATGCTAGGTCTGGGCAGTGGGGTAAGTGCAAGGGCCCCTGCCCAGCAAGGTCACTTGCACATTCTACCACCTCTGTGTAACTGCCCAGCACATCTACAAATTGTGACCCAAGTCTGGTTGAGATGTCACTGCTGAAGATGTCTGCCATTGCCTGCTGCCAACTGAACATTACATTATTTCAAGGCTATAAAGTGGTTGGAAACCACCGAGGGAAACACCCAACTGTTGGGTTCTGGGGGTTTCCCTGAGCAAAGCTCTAAAGTGTCCACAAGGTTACACAGACACAGGGCTTTGATATGTGACTTGGGGAAAGTGAGTTTCTCTTTGGTCTCATGACAGTGTACCACTGTCCTGCTCCTGGCCTTATTGTGTCTGTGTCCACCTTTCTCTGAGAGACATGAAGTCGGGTATCCAGTGAGTGCCAGCATAAGTCGCAGCCTAGGCCCTTGTGCATGATCTTCAGGAAGTATTTTTTTATTAGTTAATAAGTTAATAAGTGAACTGGGACAGGCTAATTTGCAATGGCTGATCTTTCTGGATGAGCTACCTCCTCCTGGGTCTTCAACTCTGTTGCTTGGTGAAATCAGTGTAAGAAAGGACAGAAAAAAGACAAGCTGGGTTAAGGCTGTTTTGGGAGATGCTCTCCCTGTACAAATCCAAGTCTGACACTTAACCCTAGAAATCAGCACAGTGTCTTGGTCATTGTTCTATTGTGATGAGACACCATGTCCAGGGCAACTCTTATAAAAGAAAGCATTTAATTGGGGGCTTTCTTACAGTTTCAGAGGGCTAATCCATTATTTTCATGCCAAGAAGCAGGCAGACATGGCTCTAGAGAAGTAGCTGAGAGTTTTACATCCTGATCTGCAGGCAGCAGATAGAGATAGATAGATAGACAGACAGACAGACAGACAGATCGTGTCTGGACCTGGTATGAGGTGTCTGAGACCTCAAAGCCTATCCCCCCAGTGACACACCTCCTCCAGCAAGGCCACTCCCATTCCATCAAGGGGTGTCTCCCAATCCTTCTCAACCAGCACCAGTAATGGGATAAAGCATTCAATACTCGAGTTTTTGGGGCCATTCTGGTACAAACCGCCATACACAGGATTGGTCTCATGGATATAAACCCTTGTCTAATTTGTTTTAACTCTATGGAATGTACTCGGGGGAGGGGTTGAGGACAACAGGGAGTCTAGCCTAAATGCCACTGAGTTCTTCATAAGATGCCTGGAATGCAAGCTGAGCTGTACAATAACCACTTAATGCCACCAATGCACATACACAGGCAAGGAGAGCATTCTGCTTGTGGAAAGGCCTCTGGCTGGGCCTGTGCCATTGAGAGGTTATTAAAAGCTTAATATTGGAAAAGACTAATCACTACATTTGCTTAATTATATTGATGTAAACCGTATAGCCAAGCTATTTTCAGAAGAAAGGCAAAAACACTTCTGTGCGCCTAGACTCATGTGGACTGGCATTAGGATGCTTGTGCCTCCCAGAAATAGTCAAATGTCACTTTTTCTTTCTTTCTTTCTTTCTTTTCTTTTTTTTTTTTTTTTCTTTGAGACAGGGTTTCTCCATGTAACCACCCTGGCTGTCCTTGAACCCTTAGTCAGGATGCCTTTGAACTCAGGGAGATCCTCCTGCCTCTGTCTCCTGAATGCTGGATTAAAGGCATACACCACCACCAGTCAAATGCCTTTTAATGGGCAAATTGCACACGTGTCTTGAGACTTCTCCTTTGTCTAATGTCTTATCCAACTTTCTCAAGCATATTCCTGACACCTGGCCAAGGTACACAGGCTCTTTGAGTGCTATACTCAGATCAACAGACGATAAGTAACCCAGCATGGTTGCCTGCACTGTTACCAGTTATAATCAGGTTGCTTTGGAAAGAGACTCTGAGACCCAGTTTAGCATGAAAGAAGTGTTCTCAGGATCAGTGCCCATGGCAGGGAGAGGAAGGATGCTAAGGGACTGGAGGGAAATGCTAAGCTGCCGTATTACCCTTCCACTGACCTGGCTGCATCTTGGAGAGTCAAGGACCTGGGGCAGTTCTTTGATTGCTTTGCTTTAAGTCAAGATAGCAGGCCTTTTTACATAGTCTCCTTGTGCAGTCACTGGGTGACTGCATGTGAGTGAAACAAAGTCCATCATGTCACCTATCCCATAAAACCTGTCACCACCTTATCTTAGGAGCCAAACATTGTGAAGAGTGTTCTACAAGCCTTATTACTCTGCAAGCATTATTTTCAATGCTAACCATTTTACAAGGAAGGTTCCTATGAGTCCCACTTTAGAAAGGGGGAAACTGAGGCTTAGCAAAGTAAAATACCTAAGTATACAACCAGCACATGGGGCTCAAATCTAAGTCTACATTGTTCCAAGGCACACACTCATCTCAAACAGTGAACACACATCCTGTAAGTTCTTCATATGGCCTGCAAAAGCAAACCATAGCTTCATCTGTCCATGCAGCTTGAGCTGGCTTTGCAGTTATCTGACTGTGCCTCTAAACATGCAGCCATACACACATACACAGCCATTTATCAAATTCTTTTCTGAACGTGTTGACTCTTTTGGACCTGGGTGCTACTGACCCATGTCAACAGGAGAATCATTTTTGCTGGAAGCACTCAGACACCGAGCTTCTCTGTGAATGCTCTGTATTGGTTACTTTTCTCTTTTCAGTGGGTGGCAAACATATCAGCCAACAACATAAGCAAGGAAAGGCAAGCACCGAGCACGGTAGCAAAGGCACGAGGCAGCTGGACACATTGTATCCTCAGCCGGGAAACATGAATGCTAGCACTCAGCTTGCTTCTTTCTCTAATTTGGTTAGAATCCCACTCCATGGAATGGCATCCCACATATTTAGAGTAGGCCTTCCTACTTCAATTATGTAATGTAGAATGTGCCCCTGAAGACATTCTCTTTGGTGATTCCAGAATTCTAGACCCTGTCAAGGAGATCTTCAATATTAACCATCACAATTGCATAAACGGAGGAGCCTTCAAAACCTAACCCCACAACAACAACAACAAATAACAACAAGTTATTCAGGCAAAAGTATTTGAGGATTTTAAACTAAGAAATGTCTAGCATTTGAAGCCAAATAGCGTGTGCAAGAAAGGAGGGGGGGAGGAGGAAGGGGGAGGAAGAGGGAGGAAGGAGAGAGAGAGAGAGGGAGGGAGAGAAGGAGAGAGGGAGGGAGGGAGGGAGGGAGGGAGGGAGGGAGGGAGGGAGGAAGGAGGGCACTGGATTCCCTGGTGCTGGAGATATTGGTGGCTGTGAGCTTTCCAATTTGGTGCCATGAACCAAACTGAGGTCGTCTGAGAAAGCAGTATAGATACTTTTATACTGTGGATGCATCTCTCCAGCTTTTCTTGTGGGGAGATGTTTTTCAAACAAAAACAATTTAAATTATGGAGAACAGATGTTAGCTGGTAACCAGTCCCAAATCCCCCAGTCTGGGGAGCCAAGGAGGCAGATTAACAGAGCTATACAAAATCCTCCCACACAGCCAAGAGTTGTTCTTAACCTTCTTTCACACCTGCACATCCAAAGGTAGTTACCAGGTCAAGACAAGAAAGGCTGCTGCTGCCTTAGAGAGAGGCCCATCGCTGAGATGCTCTAAGGGCAAGGCTCTCCCAAGGAGCATCTTCCATGTTGTTCTCAGGTGTGCTGGTTTTAACTTGTCATAGAGCTTAGAAAAGCAGTGACATCAAACAAGCAAGATGTCCAGTGAACAGACTAGGATCTGGGGTGGCCTCTGAAGTGTACCATATACAACACCAGACTCTGGGAAAGAGTTCTGTCTTTCTGCCAGATAGAGTAGAGACAAGGGCTAAAAGGACCATTCCCTCAATTTCCCACTGAATACAGGATCAATCTTGTTTTGGAGCAGGGGAAGAACTCCTTTCAAATTACAACAGATGGAAGTTGCCATACCAGATACCAGAAGTATGGTGGAGGAATGGTGCTACTGACAGAACTCAAGAAGGAAGTGACTCATCGAGGAGGCATGGGGATCTGATGGCTTAAGAGTGGATGAACAGCCCGGGGAACAGTACATCAAGAGCAGCACTTGTTCTAAGAATTTAAGCTGAATGTTGGGAACAATGAGGTCTAGCAGATCAGTTTGGAGGGGTAGACAAGAGTGAGGTGGTGGAGGGCAGGTGATGGGATTTTAAGAGGGGTAGTTTCTTGTATTTATGTGAATTATAGACAGTAGAATACTTTCAGTGAGACTATGAGTAGTATAGGTAAAGAAATATCCAGGCAGCAGAATATACAGTATTTACTGAGGAGTTATAGAAAATCAGGAATGGAGAATGATCTCATCTCTGTAAGGTTGAGAAACTGTCTTTAAATTGAGCATTAGCACAAAGACTTGGATGAATGGGTCATTGAATATTGACTCAATTAAGGAAATAATTAAGATTTCTTAGATCACTGACTTATTTTTAGAGCATACTGTTTTGCCAAGTACTATCTTTGAAAAGTGTTTACTAGAACACATTTCCTTCTTGAAATTACTAATATTGTAGCTAATTATCAAAGCATAGAAACCATGTTTATGAAAATAGAGACCTTGCCATTTCCATAGAGCAGAATAAGGTCTCACTATATAGCCCTGGTTGGCCTGGAACTCACTTTGTAGACCAAGCTGGCCTCAAACTCACAGAGATCTGTCTGTCTCTGCTTCCCAAGTGCTGGGATTAAAGACGTGCACCACCATGTCCAGCTCTTTTTTTATTTTTTAATCTAGTAAATTAAAGATTGAGCTTGTAGCTCAGGGGAGGAGTGATTACCTTGCATTTACAAGGCTTTGGGTCTGATTCTGAGTAACACACGCGCGCACACACACACACACACACACACACACACACACACACACGCACGCACGCACACACACACACACGTAATGAATTATATCTAACAAACACAATTCTAAGTTCCCTTTCCCCAGCATGACCAATAGGACTGAAATGCTAACCTTCTGTTGTTAGCGATTGTTTTTACACTGAGGGAACTCTGTGCTGTGAGCAATGCCTCCTAGGGCCCAGTCCACCAGGAGCTGTGTACAAAGGGTTTTCACCAGAAGCCTGGCAGTCAGGGGCTGGATTAAGAAGCCAGTTGTGGTAGCACACACCTGAACCCCAGCATCCAGGACTGAGCAAGGAGAGTGAAGGTCAAGGCCTGACTGGGCTCCATCGGGAGCGGAATCTGTCTCGACATAACACAACACAAAAAGAAGTATAGTAAAGAGAATTGCCAGTGCTCATGTATTGTCAAATTAGCCACAGAAGCTGAAAATTGTTTTCACTTTTAAACTGAATTGCTCCCAATTCATTTATGTTTTCATTAGCTAAGGGACATTGGGAAATGTGTTCACATATATTTATCCACTGATTTGAGTTTTACAATTTTTTTTTGCT
Organism: Phodopus roborovskii; assembly: GCF_943737965.1. Taxonomy (NCBI): domain Eukaryota; kingdom Metazoa; phylum Chordata; class Mammalia; order Rodentia; family Cricetidae; genus Phodopus; species Phodopus roborovskii. Next base: position 31,674,415 of record NW_026126416.1, on the reverse strand, counting down.
GCTAGGAATTCATGATTTAAGAGTGTGTGAAGGTCAAGAAGATGGAATTCCAACTGAAATCTGAACAGACAGCCTTAAAGACCAGAGTCTATAGACAAAGCCCCTCCCTCCCATACAGCAATCTCATACAAAGGCTGCGACGTGGGCCTTTCCAACTGCACTGACGTAAGATTCATTATGAGATCCAACAGCTTGCTTTCCAGAGTCCATGGGGCACTGACAACCTAAATTTAGGCTTGCTTAATGGCTTTGCTTGAGAAAACATTTTTTTTTTTTTGGGGGGGAAATCTGAGATGCATTTCTCCCTCAAATACTTTACTCATCTGGAACAATGGGGCAGAGGGGACCAGTATTACTTAGTATGCCTTAACTATTTACAATGAATTATTTGTTACTTTCATTGATGACACACACAATATAAATTAGTCATGAGTAATTAGGCATTAATGAAGACATAGAGTATATATTTGTGAATAACTGCTTTACAAAAGACAGTACATTAATATTAAGGATTGGGGCTGGGGATATAACTGAATGCTAGAGCATTTGCCTAGTATATGTGAAGTTCAATACTATGAAAAGTTTGTGTGCATGTGTTAAGTAGACCCAGAATTTTAAGACCATAGATAATTTTAGATTTTTTTTTTTTTTTTTTTTTTTTTGCTGCTTTCCAGAGTTTATGGGAATGGCAGTCTAAATGTGGGATTGCTTAATTGAGTGATTTTGCTTCAGAAAACATCTGAGATAGAGTCTCATACTGTAGGTCAATTTGATATGGAACTCACTGTTTAGCCTAGGCTGGCTTTGAACTAGCAGTGATTCTCCTGCCTCAGCTTCCCAAAGTTATAGCGACCAGTTGTCACATTGTCAATTTATCGCTGAATTGAGTGAATTAGCATCCTCCCAAATTCATGTCTAGGTAGATCCTCAGAATACTCACTTATTTGGAAATGAGGCTTTACAAATGTTAGGTCAAATGAGGCCAGACTGGGTTAGGGTAGGCCCTGATTTCAATTTGTATCCTCAAAGAAAGCTACATGGAGTACAGGCATGGACAGAAGACATATAGTAACACGAAGACAGGCAGAGATAAGCCATGGAAAGATATCACTTCTTTCACAGGGACCTTGGTTATACTGGCATCTTGATTTTGAGTGACTAGACTGATGAACCATGAGAGAACAAGCTAATGTTATGCCAAGCTACTTAGTTTGCACTTATCTATCACAGCAGACCTAGGAAACAAGTGTGCCCTTTCTTCAGGCCAAAGATTCTTTGCTGGCTAGAGCAATAGCTGCTCTTCCAGAGGACCTGGGGTTTGATTCCTAGCACCACAAGGCAGCTCACAAACACGTGTAATTGCAGTTCTAGGAGATTCAAGCACTCTTCTGACACACACACATACACACACACACACACACACACACACACACACACCCCTACACAGGCATACATGCAGGCAAAAAATACACATACACATTAGAAAAGAAAGTCCTGCTTTCTCTCCAGACCTGGCCACAGAATTTCTTTCTTTCCTACAGCAAGGTACAGACCACTACCTCTCCCCCATCTTCTGAGTTAGGGTCTCTTTATAGTAGCCTCTTCCTCCTGGGATTGCTAGGATTACAGGCATGTGCCACCATGCCAGGCTCAGACTTTACACTGCACGGTGTTTCTCTATGATTGACAGGTGCTTCTTTTTTCTCCATGGTTGACATGTCCTTACTTTTCTTCTTTCCTCTTCCTCCTCCCTTTGTTTTTTCAAGACAGGGTTTCTCTGTGTTGTCCTGGCTGTCCTGGAACTCACTCTATGGACCATGCTGGGCTTGAACACAGAGATCTGCCTGCTTCTGCCTCCCAAGTGCTGGGACTAAAGATATACACCGTCACCGCCTGGAAGCATGTCCTTATTTTTCAATGCCATGTCCCATTCCCAAGCAACCAGACACTCATTGTGGTAATCAAACCTGATTCTTGATGTTATCAAAATGGTCCCCTATCGTCCCACCTCTGCACCTTTGGGTATGCCTGGAATAGCCTCTTCTTGTTTCTAGTTGTTCAAATTATAGTCAGACACAAACACTTATGCAAAATGGTACTGACTCTCACCTTTATTTATTTATTATTTTCCTTTATTTGTATTCTACCATTTGCAATATCTCATTTGTTCTGGGTCACTATTTGAGCGCTATAAATTCTATAAATGTCTTAAGGGCAAGGACTATTTTCTCTCATTATTTTAGTAGTCCCTAAATATATAACTTGACTTAATTCCTATGGCGTGTACTATGTATAGTCCTTTTGGCATTGAATGTGGCCTTGTGTTATTTTATGGTTTCATATATGTGTGCACTAGCTCTGTTGATATTTGAATCTTCATACAGCTAAGGTGGGAGCTCATCTCAAGTGTGTATCAGGGGTCAGGCAGAATTCATACACAAACCTTGAGGTTCCTCTGCCTCCGTCCCCCCCCCCAACCCCCGCAGGATCTTCCTTCACTTCTCAGCTGTTGTCCCTAAGTTTGGCCTCTATGGGTACAGAAACTGCATTTTCTTTCCTTCCCTACATGACACCAGATACAGTCTTTAAGCCAGTAGCCACAAATGGGAAACTGGCTCCTACTACCTCTTCCAAGGATAGACCCAATTTCAGTCTCTGTCTGCTTTTATTAAATCCCAGAGCTTTGAGATGGATTTGTGTGAGGTGCTTCTTATTTCTTATCAGTACTTATTGTCATCGGTGGGTAAGCTGGTTTCAACACAAAACACTTGGTCATTACAGAAAGTAGAAATTGCCTTTGTTAAAACTCTGGATGTCATTGGAGAAGTGCTTCCTACCCCCAAATACAAAGAACTAGAAAGAGTATTAAACAAAATGCCAACGCCACAGTCAGTTATAAATGGAGGGGATGGTTTATACTAGGTCTACTCATAGGGCCTTCACTTAATTAAAACAATAAGGATATCGCTTTTGCCTATTACATGAGAACATCATTACAAATGGGTGGATACTGGATATCTGAACCCATTTTAATGGCCACCATGCTCCCATTCTCCACTCACTGTGAATAAACTAGTAAAAAAAAAAAAAAAAACCATGGAATGCCTGGCATCAGTGGCGCACACCTTTAATCCCAGCACTTGGGAGGCAGAGGCAGGTGGATCTCTGTGAGTTCGAGACCAGCCTGGTCTACAGATTGAGCTCCAGGACAGCCTCCAAAGCAATACAGACAAAGCCATCTTGAAAAACCAAAATCAAAACCAAATCAAACCATGCAACATAGCAAAGACTTGTCCTGTGAATGTGCTGAAGTGCACAATGACGACTTCTTATAACATTAAAAATGGGGTGGGTCACTGCAGACAGCAAAGTTTCCTCCTTTTAAATATCTTTCCCAAGGTCACTCTTCCTCTGACTGACACTCTCTTCCTCTAGCTCTCTCAACAAGCTCCAGTTTTCTTCATCATCATCATCATCATCATCAGTGGCTTTTTGAGAAAGGGCTTCATGTAGCCCAGGCTGGCCTGGGATGTGGTTGAGGGTGACCTTGAACTCCTGATCTTCCTGCTTCCACACCCCAGTGATGGAACTGCAGGGTATACCACACCATACCAGTCTGTTCCTTTTTTTTCAAGGTACATTACATTTATTTATATTTGTGTGTATGCATGTAGTCCATGGTACTCATGTGAAGATCAGAGGACAGCTCTTGTCCTGCCTCCACCATGTGGGTTCTGGGGATTGAACTCAGGTTATGAGGCTTGGCAGTAAGTGCCTTACCTTAAGCATTCTTGCCCACCCTGTTCTCTTCCTTAAGGGCAGTTTGTGACTCTAGAGATATGTCTGTGTATTCGTCTCTGCTCCTTATGACAAGGGCAGCCTTATAGAGTGTGCCTGGCATCTTTCTTCCTCCTCTCAGTACTGTGTGTGTGTCCTCATGTGCGGCATGACCGTAAGGACCATTTCTCCTGTTACATTTATGAGTTCACATACATGTGGAAATAATACAGGAAGGGAAGCATGCTTAAAGACGGCAGAATCTGAGCCCTTATGTGCCAGGCACTTTATTTTCACCCATCATCCCTAAGCGACTCCATTTTTCAGATGAGGACATTCAGGCTCAGAGTCATTGTTTCTTCTGTTTTCATCCCAACACACACCCTCTGGGCACTTCTAATATACTGATGTAAGCTACTTTAGAAACCATGACAAAGAGGTCTGAGGAAGCTGGGTCATGCTGTGTGCTCAGGAGAAGAGCTTTGGGGGTGCAGTGGCTGGAGGAAGGGGTTTAAAGGGAGAGTCCTGCTAAGTGCATCAGGTGGCTTGAGGGGAACTACAGAGAGATGTGACCTTAGACTTCATCTTGCTCTCTTAACCCCCTTTTCCTACAGTCTAGTCACAGCATCCTGTCTGGTCTTCAAACATCCCAAGCTCATTTTAAAGACAGACACACCCTGAATGCTGGCTTGCTTAATCCATTTACTAAAGTTAATTAAGGCAGCTACGTTGGCAGTCCTGCAGGCAATTCAATCTTGTCTTTAAACTTTGAGTGGCACAATTTCAAACACTACACCACTTCTGTCTGTTAGAAATGTGTAAGCCTTTGAATGCCCTGAATATCTTGTCCATTTGGTCCAAAGGGAAAAGAAACCTTTCTTATACCTGCAGAAGTGACTCCATTTAAAGTCATTACTTGTTCTATTTTGTCTTATATTGTTATGACAAACACCATAACCAAAAGCAACTTAGTGGGGGGTGCGGGGAGGGTTTATTTCAGCTTATACTTCCAGGTCATAGTGCATCATTGAAGGGCATCAGGGCAGGAACTCAAGTAGGAACTTGAAGCAGAAACCACAGAAGAATGATGCTTGATGGCTTGCTAGATAGTTCATGCTCAGTTAGCTATTTAATACAGTCCAGGATACCTGCCTGGAAAATGATGCTGCCAACAGTAGGCTGGGCCCTCCTACATCAATAATTAATAATTAAGACAATTTCCCACAGACACGCCCACAGGCCTGTCTGAACTGGGCAATCTTTCAGTCGCGTCTCCCTTCTTAGGTGACTCTAGACTGTGTCAAGTTGACATGGCAATTCAACAAATACTTATATTTAAGTAACTGTTTTTACTTTATGATAGCCTTAAGGCATGAATGTTAAATGGCTCACTGTTAGTTAATATTAACTAGGTCTGGCTGGTGGGTGTTTACACTGGATCTGAGAATGTATGTGAAGAATACTAGTTAGGAAGCATACTTTTGGAAGATTACTAAAACCCATGCATGGATTCAAATTTTTCATGTATACTTTGTTTCCAACTCCATATATTTAGAAGCTCTGATCAAAATTTCACTCTGGTAAATTTAAGTTAGACAAAAAGTTGACATCTGAAACTATATAGTTTATGCATTATAAATTGTTTATAGAAAAAATAACTTACAAAAGAAAAATCCATTTGGAATTCTAATTTTTATTTCAATTCATTTTTTAAAAGACATGGTCTCTCTGTGTGAACTTACTATGAAACCACGAACTCACAGATATCCACCTGCCTCTGCCTCCAGAGTGCTGAGCTTAAAGAGGTATGCTACCACACCCAGCTCTAAATCTGATTTTAAAAGCATGGTTTTTGTGCTCCCTGGCTGTGGTGGTTTGAAATAAAATGGCCCCGACAGGCCCATAGGGAGTGGCACTTTTAGAAGTGTGGCTTTTTTGGAGTAGGTGTGGCTTTGTTGGAGGAAGTGAGTCACTAGTGGGCGGGCTTTGAGGTCTTACAAGCTCAAGCCAGTTCACTTCCTGCTGCCTGCAGATCAAGATGGAGAACTCCCAGCTACCTTTCCTGCACCATGTCTGCCAGCATCACCATGACAATAGACTAAACCTCTGAACAGTAAGTGAGCTCCAATGAAAGGCTTTCCTTTATAAGAGTTTCTATGGTCATAGTGTCTCTTCAAAGCAATAGAAATCTTAACTAAGGCACTGGGTTTAAGGAAATTTCAAGGACTAGAGAGGTATTAAAAACAGAAAGAAAGGCTGGAGGGATGGCTCAGTGGTTAAGAGCACTGCCTGCTCTTTCAAAGGTCATGAGTTTAATTCCTAGCAACCACATGGTGGCTCATAATCTTCTGTAATGAGATCTGGTGCCCTCTTCTGGCATGCAGACAGAACACTGCATACATAATAAATAAATCTTAAAAAAACAAAACAAAAACCAGAAAGAAAGCACTCCTTTAATCCCAGCACTTGGGAGGCAGAGGAAGGCAGATCTCTGAGTCTATAGAGTGTTCTAGGATAGCCAGGGCTGTTACACAGAGAAACCCTGTCTTGAAACAACAACCCCCCCCAAGAAAACAACAATAACAACAACCAGACAGAACGAGGAAAAAAAGATGGAGGAGCAAATGAGAAATTTGCATCACTGACTGAGGCGTGACAATCAGGAGGGAGGGATGATGGCCACTCGGGAGGGAGCATAGTTGCATGTTTAGAGAGAGTCCTGGGAAGGCTCTGCTTTTCATAGTCATTTTCACTTATTACTGAGGCAGAGGCTGAAACACATGCAAATTAACAGGTAACGCAGGTCCTTCTCCACCTAAAACTCCCCTAGTATGTAAACTTTCTACCCTAGAAGGTAACAGCTAACAAAGGGTTGGGCTTCTACCCCCCTCTCAGTCTCCCCCCCCCCAGTGGATATGCTGAAGAGGGGTGGGAAGGAAGAAGAGTTGATCTCTTGCTGGATGAGTACTATGTGTCCAGTGTGGTACAAATGGTACTTAACGGTGCAGCATCCTTAGGAGGCAGGTGCTATCCTCAGGACTCCTTGATGGATGAGAAGGAAAAGACAGGTGACTGTCACAGTAAGTGACTGAGCTGGCTAACCACAGACCTGAATACATCACGACTGTGCTATAAGGTATTTCTCTAAGTTGACAGGGTTAAGGGGGCTGAAAGGGTACTATACACATACCCGGCTGCTGCCTGGGAAACGTGTTGGGATACATCAGAAGAAGCCCTGAGGGGCATCATCAGTATTAGTCTCGCCACTCACCCTTATTTTAAGCCATGGAGAAGAAAAGCAGCACACTGGAAGGTCTCCTTTCAAATATGAACATGTCAAAGAGTTAAAAATCTATTTGGATTTCTGACATGTTCACTTCATTACATTAAGATTTCCACTGAATGTCAAACACTCCTTGAGGGGGAACATTTCGGTAACTTGGTGGCTGAATCATGTAGCAATTATGAGTGTAACTTTTAATGCAGTTTCCAGAAGGAAGGGGAGTTTTTTTTTTTTCCAAAGTATGTATAAATATACACACACAGCAATACTCTCCATATAGATACTCCGAGCCAGGCTCCCATTTTTAGGGTTGGTTTATATGCAACCAGCTCTCAGAAAAGGACAGGCCCACACTATCCCCCAAATAATGTCATGTGGAGTAGAAGGTCTAATCTATTTTTCAGGCATGGCCCACTTTAAAGGTTCAGGTTCCATATGAGTCACGGGCAGATCTTCCAAGGACCCGGATAGGCTGCAAACAGTGGACGAGGGGAAAATACTAAGCACGTCCACAGTCCTCTACTTTTAGTCTCATGGCTCAAATTACACTGGAGGTGGGTGAGTAAAAACCTAGAATTTTGGGACCTTCTCATGGGACACTTTTGCTTTATAGTCAGCCAGCCCAGAAGCAGTAACATGTGGGAGTTCAAGGCGTCACCTACCCATGGGCAGTGATCTGAGCAGGGCTCACACAAGGTGTGTCATAGGCATCTAAGCTTACCACTTGGGGGTCCTGTGTGGATGCCTGGGAAAGACCCTGCAAGGCCCCATGACATCCCCAGGGTAACTGCAAACTCCTTACTTCCTCCTGCCCCCCCTCCCACTTACAACCAGAGTTCACACGAGACTCCTTTGTCAGTGGCCTGGATATCTCCTCTCCAGGCACTCTTAACTTTCATCATTCCTACTAGATTGAAAGCTCCCTTTAGGTAAAACGAACACCCAGTCCTCCTAGAGCCTTTGGGTAGATGCTTACATATAAGCCTTGAAGTGTTTCCAGAATGAGGTCTCTGGAAGCTTCTGCAGCTCAGGGGAACATGTGAGGCGGTGTAGGCATCATCTGAGCCTTGGCGATTCATTCCTTGTGCACCACTGGAGTTGTCAGATGGTACTACACATGTGATGGCATTTTTGTGTAAGATACTAGCATCCCCTACGGTGAAGCAGTCCGATTAGGCAATGACTGTTTAAACACACATTAATCATGCATTAGAAGTCCTAGGATGAATAGCACAAATGCTCAGGAAAATATCTTGGACACAAGGCATCCATTACAGACAGAAGTGATCTCTCACATCCTGCCTGTGTACATATTCAGAGAGTAAGTGCACTCCAGGGAGCTACACTTAGTAAAAAAAAGGAGGATGGAAGAGAAAAACAAGCAAACAGGCATTTGCATGCCCCATAGGTTCCAGTGCTTAGGAGGATCACTTGCCAGGCAGCCAGGAGCTTTGCACTTTACTGGTCATCGTGATGGGTGAGCCGCCCAGCACAAGCATCCCTCAGTTTTTCCAGCTGTGTTTACCTGTGTCCCTTTTCCTTCTTAGTATATATGAAGGCTGGACTTCTGCACTGTTCCCCACAGTCTCTGGCTACAAGTGCAGGCTCCATGTGTAGTGTGTGTGTGGGGTGTCTCACCTCCTCTAGGGTCAGGGCAGCCCTTGTAAGAACCTTCCAAATGCCTTTACCTACTTACTGAGCCATCTTATTGGCCAGTGTGATTTTTTTAAGAGTGAAAATATTTTACATAGAGAATCATTAATAGTGCTCCCAAACTCAAATATTAAACAGCTCGTGCTCTGGGTAATTAAAAATATATTTCTGAGTGCCCATCTACCAGATGAGATAATGTATGAAAGAACCTCAGGCAGTGAAGTGCCATGAGGTGGTACTTCCTCTCTGCTTTCGAGGATGGAGCTGCATATGTAAACTATTGATCAACTCTCCTCTATTGTGGTGAGTAGCTGAAGGGACATGTCTGCCACCTCTCTGAAAATAAAGGAATGACAGCATGACATCTACTTTGCCCAGGCCTGTCTCCATCTTGGGTGGAGACCATCCTAAACGGATCCCATGCAGTACATTCTTCTGGGCCCCGGTCTATACGTGCACCCGTGTGCTTCCAAGTTGCTATGTGGGTAAAGTGCCAGAGGGTGCTATCAAAGATGGCATTCAGCCTTCCCAGGAGGGGCACAAATCAAATAGCAACCTGCTCTGCACAGCCATCAACCTCCTCACCAGGAGGGAAAATCTGGGGCATCTTCATACTGACTTCCCATCATGCCCCACATAAGCAAATGCCACACTAGATATACATGCCACAGGCACTGTTATCAGGAAGGCAGAGCAGCCCTGGCATTTATGCACAGGCCAGCGTTCTTTGTGTGGATTACAGTTCAACTCTAATGAAATGATTATTCTCTACTGCAACCCAATTTTCTCTTATACCATTTTAATGAGATTCCGCCCAGTGTCACACAGGGGTACCGATGTAATTACCCTGCATGACTCCGACAGCAAGGAGGGAATGCAACCTCCTTGTCCAAGTGCTGCAGACCAGCAGCACCTCAGCTGTTCATCTCCCTTGGTGCACAGCTGCGTTTTGGAGAGTCTGGGAGCACAGTCATCATGCAGAGGGTTTGCCTGGGCAACAGAGCTTTGGCACTGCACCCTGGCTTCCAGGTATGAACATTATAGCCTCCCGAGATCCAGAAAGAGCTAGTGAAAAGAAAGGGAGGCCTGCAGCCTCTGAGCTGGGTCCTCTTTAGCTGGGATGGCTGCTGGGACCTCTGTAGCTGCTGTGCAGCCACGAGGCCAGCTTGCTGTAGCCTGTCAGGGGTTGCTGAACGGTGGCTTAGTTGCAGCCTCAGGATAGTTCATCTAGGAAGGAAAGTGAGCCAGAGAAGAGAGGTGGAGGTAGAATAGTTTTGTACCATCAGCAGAAATCAGAATAAAGAAACAAAAATCCACAGCAGAGAAAGGTGAAGTGTGGGCTTGAGAAGTGGTACCATTAGGAAGGGGCTCTGGCCTCGCTGTGGGTCCCTCCTCCTGTGGTTTTCTAAGAATGACTTTCTTCTCTACCAGCAACTTTGTTTTAGGCTTTGAGAGCAAGATGCTCTCACCTGTCTCCAAGGGCTATGAAATTCAAAACCATAGCCCAGGGCCTTGGCTGCCAGGCCCATGCAAGGAAAAGAGCTGGGAGGGCACCATTGCATGGTTTTGCTGTACTTACAACAACAAGGTGGTCCCCAGGGCTTTCTGAAGGAAGTTTAACTGCACAGAACCTTCCAGGCAGAGCTTGAGGAAGGACCACATATCACACAGACCCTACTGGCTGCTTCTTGTGAGTCTCCTGTGGAAGCACACCCATCTGCTACAGTGTGGATACACTGGGTAAGCCTACTGTGTGCGGTCTGATTAAATGACCCCCATAGGTTCAGATTTGAATGCTTGGGTCACCAGGGAGTGGCACTATTAGGGGGTGTGGCCTTGTTAGAAAAGGCGTGGCCTTGTTGGAGGAAGCCTGTCACTGGGGGGTGGGCGTTGGGTTTCCAAAGCTCGTGTCAGGCCCAGTGTCCGTCTGTCTCTTCCTGCTGCCTGCAGGTTTGGATGTAAAATCTCAGCCCCCTCTCCAGTACCATGTCTGCCATACTCCCTGACGTGACAACAATGAACTAATCCTTGAATCTGTAAGCAAGCCCCAATTAAATGCTTTCCTTTCTAAGTTGTGGAGCAACAGAATACTGACTAAGACAGAAGTTGGTATCTGTGCTTCCAGAGGACCCAGGTTCAATTCCCAGCACCCACATGGCAGCTAACAACTGTCTGTAACTCCAAGATCTGACACCCTCACACAGATATACTATGCAGGCAAAACACCAATGCAAATAAGATAAAATAAACTATTTTAAAAAACAGCGTTGAGACTGTTATGACTATGGGGACTTTAGAAGTTGGACCGAACGCAGTTCTGTATGATGATGTGGCCACAAGCCTATGAGGGCCAGGGGGTGTGATGTGGTGCTTTGAGTGAGAATGTCCCCCATAGGTTCACAGATTTAATGCTTGGTCAGCAGGGAATGGAACTATTAGGAGGTGTGGCCTTGCTGGAGGAAGTGAGTCACTGGGGGTGGGCTTTGAGGTTTCAAATGCTCAAGCCAGGCCCAGTGTCTCTCTTTCTTCCTGATCCACATGCAAACTCTCAGCTCCTTCTCCAGTACATGAGTGTCTGCATGCTGCCATGCTCTTCTCCATGATGACAATGGTCTAAGCCTCTGAACCTGTAAGCCAGCCCCACTTAAATGAGTTCCTTTCCGAGAGTTGCCAGGGTCATGGAGTCTCTCCACAGCAATAGAGCAGCGACTAAGGCACCTGCCTTCAGTTTCTCATAGAGTGCTTCTTCTACAATCCACACACACTCTGTAGGCTTTCCCACCAAACACACAGCAGCATGAGGGTCTCACACTTGAACTTCAGAATAATGAGCTAAATTAAGCTTTTCTAAAAACTAAGAAGCCATCCTTCAAGCATGGCCCAACCCATGGTGGCAGAGGCAGGTGTGTATGTGCGTGCGTGCGTGCGTGCGTGTGTGTGTGTGTGTGTGTGTGTGTGTGTGTGTGTGTGTATGAGGATTAAAGAGGAAAGTATCACTGCTATACTGTAACCAAACATTTAACAAAGAGAAGGAAGTCTGGTCGGTTGTCACCGGGAAACCCAAGTGGAGAACATGGGTCTCAGTGGTGGCCTTCCCCAGGCTGCACTGATTACTAAGCCTGCATACTCTTTGCCTTACTGCACCTGCCCCTCACACCCTCTCCCTCTCACAACCGGCAACCTTACACCACAGCTGTAATTTACACTCTTTGTGTAAATGGAGCACTAAGTGCTCTACATTATACTTCTCATTTGTTAGCCCCACGGGCGCTATTTGCACCTAGGTGTGTGAACAGTAAAATCCCAGTAATAATGGTATTCACATTTTAACCCTTCAAAAGATATTCTGGACTCTTCTATTACAGCCACAGACAAACACAAACAAACAAATCCAGACTAGTGGAACACTGCTCTTCCTCTTTTACTTGTTTATGATATTACTATTGTTGGCATATGTGTGTACTGTTCACATCAGTGTGTGCATGTGCCTCAGGTGCACTGTATGAGTGCAATGGATGTGGTGCTCAGAGGTTGACACTCAGTGTCTTCCCTCAATTGTTCTCCGCTTCATGAGAGAGGGTTTCCCACCGAAGAGGACTCACTGATGGAGCCCGGCTGGCCGGCCAGTGAGTTCTAGGGCTGCTTCTTGCTGAGACTGGAAACATTACACCACCATGCCTGGCTTTGGATGTGGGTGCAGGGGGTCAGAACCCGGTCCCCAGACTTGCTCATCACAATACTGCATGGCCCATCTCCCTAGTCTCCATCTTCCTATTACATAAGGCACAGATGTTAGATGACTTGCTAAAAAGTTTCTATTCTGTGAAAAAATTCTGGGCTTCCTGGGTAGAATGGTCATTAAGAAGGGATGTGGGAGGAGTAGGGTAGGGTTGGGTGGGGGTGACAGCTGAAAGCTATTCTGTTGATCCCTGACCGTGCCCAAAATCAGTGAAATATCATCAAGGAAAGGGCAATTCAGTTTGTGACCTTCACAATCCTTTCTGCTTGCTGGCTGTCACTGGGAACTGGCACACAACCATAAGGCTGTGATCCAGTGTGTTCCAGGCCCGATGCCCCTGCCTGTGAGTTACCTGGAGGTGGAAGTCTCTACGGGATGGACGGTGGAAGCAGATCTCAAGCTCTTCAGTGTACTGGCTCCTGTCCCTGGCCATGAGGTACACGAGACGGTGAGTGGTTATATATTCCCAAACTATTCAGTTGCCTCTATGTGGTTCCCTACCCTAATGGGCCAAGTGAGAAATGGAGGATGCTGGGCAGATGAGAGATGTCAAGATTAGGTATAAGCACGATTCGGCTGAGGTAGATGGGGTTGCTCTTTCTGCACTCTGACACCATCCCCAAATGTGTAGGTGATAGTGTGTGAAGGGGAAGGGGCTGACTCACCCTGGTTTGCCGCATCTGAACAATCGCTATGACATTTCACTTAGCACTTTTGTAGCAATTCCTTCTATATAGCTTGGCACTCGCCACATCTCTTGAAATAGCCTTGTCTAATGGGGGATGAGAGAAGACATTCTATGTCCTTAATGGGACTATCCCCACCATCCTATGAGGCTAAGACTAAGAGAAAGATGACTTATTTGTTTGAGACAGGTTCCTCTGTGTTACCCAGGATGAGCTACTTTTTTGATTCTTTCCAAATAGTTTTATTTCTTTCCTCTAAGTCCTCAAAACATTCATCTCCAAGCTCATGCTTATGTGTATGTGTACATATGTACACATGGGTGCACATGTACATATGTGTCCATGCCTGAAGACCAGAGGCTTTTCATTGAATATTTTTTTTTCTTTAAAGGTTTATTTATGTATATGAATGTTCTAGCTGCATATACACCTTTATGACAGAAGAGGGCATTGGATCCCATTATAGAAGGTTGTGAGCCACCATGTCATTGCTGAGAATTGAACTCAGGACCTCTGGAAGAGCAGCCAGTGCTCTCACCTCTGAGCCGTCTTTCCAGCCCTCACTGGGTGTTTTTCCAATTGCTTTCCACCTTATTTTGTTTTGAAACAAGGTCTCTCACCAAACCTGGAGCTCACAAATTCAGCTAGGCTGGCTGGCCAGGGAGCTATGAGGATCTGCTTGTTTCCACCTCCCCAGAACTGGAATCCCAGATGCACTGTGCCCCACTTTTACACAAATGCTGGGGATCCAAGCTCAGGTCATGTTTGTGCAGTAAGCACTGTCTGACTGAGCCATCTTCCTTAACCCCTCCCCATCCACTGGATGCCCTTTGTAGATGGTTTCATACTACAGCCCAAGATGGCCTGGAACTTGCTATGCAGATCTTCCTGCCTCTGTCTTCTAGACTACAGGCATGAGCTATGACATGTAGAACTGCCTTGGGAACAAGTAATTGTGCCGTTGGTTCATTTCCCCAGGCTTTCCGAGTATGTTCCTTAGGGGAACCTGCTATGTTCATTGTTTACCCACTCAAGCCCTGTCAGTGAACCTGGTCATTCAGTACTCCACAAACCCTGGCTAAACAGGTCTCAGATATTTTCCTTCTGTGTGCTGTGTTAGGTCTCTTGTAGGGCATCCCTGGCATTCTCTTAATTACAGTGAGTATCCATCTCAGTGGCGTCAGCTCTCAAAAGTATGGAAGCCTCACAAACTGGCTGGCAGACCAAGCTGTCTAGGTGTCACCTAATTCCAGAATACATGGAGAAGTGAAAATAAGAGGTTAGAGAACGTGGAAGGAGAATAACAAATACTGAAGTAGTGAATAAACGAAAAACCAGTTGGGTGTGTGCAGTTTCATAGAAAATATTCAGGGAGGCTTTCCGGGGATGATGTAACTTAAGACATACTAAGATATACCAGATGAACTGGTATACCTCTATGACAATGGGGTGATGCTGAGGGAGTGTCCCCACCAAGTGAATACACTGTTAAGTAAATCTTACATAAGAAAATAGTGCAACAAGACAGTCTGAAATATTGCTAACCCGAAGAGATAGTGAGCCTATGTTTTTTTTTTTAAATTAAAAAACATCTGTACGAGTGTTTTACCTGCATGTATGTCTGTGTACCAGCATGTATGTCTGTGTACCATGTACGTGCCTGCTGCCCAGAGGTCAGAAGAGGGCACTAGACCCCCTGGAACTGTAGCTATAGACAGTTGTGAGCACTGTGAGTGCTGTGGACCGAACCCAGGTCTTCTGCATGAGCAGCCAGTGTTAATAATTGCTGAGCTATCTCTCAGCCCTGTTCCTTTGTGTAAACATGAATGCAAACTCAACATTCAGGTTTTGGAACAGGGGGTGGCGGTATTAATATGGTTAGTATGTACCATTTGTGTCATGCTTACTGTGTGACATCAGACAAGCACCTTCATGTGAGATTAAATGAGGTAAATCATATAAGATGTTTTTATAGCTTACGGCTCTCTTCCTGTAATTGCTGCTTATTGAGGGCTTCTGTGCACTAGGTCACACAGTAAGGGAGCCACAGAGTGGAAGCTAGTATAATTCTCACCTAAAGGCCATCTCCTGTTCCTACATCCTCTACTGAAAACTAGTCCTCTTTGGATTCTAGATCTCAGCAAAAGCAATGTGAATATATGCTTGTGCTTAGCATTATTTTGCAAAAGCACACACCTTTAATTCCAGCACTCAAAGGCAGAGGCAGGCAGATCTCTGTGAATTTGGGGCCAGCCTGGTCTACACAATGAGTTTCAGAGAAACCATGTCTTGAAAAAATAAAAATAAAAAAAAGTCTTCAGTTTTAGGGGCCCTGCAGATGCAAATTAAATAACAAGATTTTTTTTTTAATTAAAGCCTCAGCTCTTTAACACTGACACTCTTTTGTGCATACAGATATAATAAAAATGTCAAACACACCCCTCTCCCACTACCATTGGAAGAATATTTTCTGTTTTGGTACTCAAGAAGACATCTTGAAAGAAACATGCATGGTTATATGTCCCTTCTCCAGGGACACTCTTTTCCCTGGATGTGAAATAGGTTTTGGCAGCTGCTAGGTATCATTAGATCAAGGGCAGGTCAACTGCTCTCTCAGGCTTGAAATGAAGTTATCATCACAAACCAAAAATACTTAGCATTTGACCAAGAAAAGACAGCCAATGGAGATCCAGTTACTATGAGGGATTTCTTGTTGGTTTTGTAGATTTCAACAGTGAGCATCTGAAAGTTTGGTTTGTAAGCATGAATGGTGTTAGAAATTGATGAGAGATGACATGCTTAGTGGGAAAAGGCCTTTTGGGGGTGGTGGGGAAGGGGTGGGAGATGGTTTTGTCAAACACACACACTTCCTTCTTCTTTTTGAGTTAGGCGCTTGCTCCCTCTGACTGGTTTCAACCCTCCTGCCTCAGTCTCCTGGCCTGCACCACTCTGGCTAATATACAACTTCTTAATATATTTTCACAAACAGTCTGCCTCTGAAGGAAATAAATTTTCCAATAACGGCTCTGATTATAATCAAGAATAAGTCAATAGTTTCAGAGACCAGTTCCTTCCAGGCATGGCTGGACCTTGGTGGTCCAAGGGAACCAGTTCTAAGTATTTCAAATGGGGGACTGAGAATCCTTTGGGGGTTCCTGGCTACACTCATTCAGCCCTGGATGTGAAGGGCCCTTCTTCTCTACTTCACAGACTAATCTGAATATGACTCCATCATACTTAGAATAGATCCATTTTCCAATAAATGCTTGGTTTTGTCTAATCCAATTTTTTTATTGACATAATAATCTCTAGAGCACATAAGATTTTATTTCTCATAAATTTATTCTAACCACTACACTACCAGGGAACGTTCTCAGGAATTTATGAGCTTTTACAAAGGAAGTTACTTTGGGGAAATTACTTCAAATGTCAAGGAACTCAAGGGACTTAATCTTGGAATTTATGGTTCTATTTTTAACGTTTTAATCCAGACACATTTTCCCCTCTTGAGTCCCTTCAAGCATCAAAGGCATAAATCATCTCCCATATGAAAGCTTGCCACAAGGGAAGCAATAAATTCCCTTCTGACTTTCTTCAAGTCATCTTCTGTAGGAAGATTTAAAAAATTAAAAATTAATCAAAATTTAAATAAAATACACATGGTATGAGATGCTATCTTTTTTTTTTTTTTTTTTTTTTTTTTTTTTGTATTCCAAAGTTTTCAACATCTTAGTTACGTATAAACATCTGTTTGACAAGAAAAAAATAGAACAGAGAAGTCTTAAAAGACTCTGGTGCTGCTCCTGGGTCACGTGCCAAAGACACCTCCCAAATGTAATTGCCTATCTCCTTGTTCCTTTACCTCTGCCTTTGTAAAAGCCCTTCTTCTGTCTCCTGAGTGTGGGAAGTAGAAGCAGAAGCCACCACGCCCAGTTTAGATCTTTTTTTTTTTTTTTTTTTTTTTTTGGTTTATGAAGGATGCCACACGGCCCTTTCCTTATGTGTGTGTGTGTGTCTGTCCAAAAAGGCTAGAAATTACGGGCACATGCATTTCAGAAAAGGAACAAGCAAGGTGGGGAAGACTAATGTTCACTAAGAACCAATTCGAGGATTAAACATTTATTTTGAGGAATTTGTTTTAGTTTGTGCATGTGTGGCATATGTGTATATGTTTGTGTATATGGACATGTGTGTGAGGGTGTATGTGCACAGACATGCATGTGAAGGCCAGGGGCTGACATTGCATAACTTTCTTTATTGCTCTCCACCTTGTGTTTTCAGAAAGGGTCTCAGGTGATCAGGGAGCCTCTTGTCTCTCTCTAAAGTCTGGCTTTTTACACAGGTGCTAATGATTCAAACTCAGGTTTTCATACATTATTAACCGAATCATCTCCTGGCCCGGGAGCTCACCATTGTTTATACAACTTAATGCTTAGGCTTTACTCTCCACAGCACTGATGGCTCCCATTTTTATAATGCTATCTGTCTCTACCTTCTATCTCTAATTCTGCAGAAGGGAAGAATTACTGTCACTTCCTTATTTATCCCTTCATCTATAATAACGGGAGGCACTTAGTCTTTAGTAAGTACTTTCTCTCCAGATGATTCATAGGATAGTTTGTAATTTATAGAGTACATATTCCACAAAACCTCTGACATCTAGCAATGTGAAAATGCAGTATCTGATCATTCTGGCAAGGTGATCAGGAAACAATCTCATGCTCAACCCCAGCTTCTCCGTTCCAAATCCTTGCTCCTCTCCACTGCCATCAAGGAGGCATTCAAGACCGCCATTTTATTAGTTTGGGTTTTCTTTCATTGCTTCAAAGTCATATAACCTGTGCTGATTAGTTTTATGTCAACTTGACACAGGCTAGAGTCAAGGGTGGAGGGAGCCTCCCTTGAGAAAGTGCCTCCTTCAGATCAGGCTGTAGGCAAGCTTGCAGGACTTTTCTTACTCAGTGATTGGTGAGGGAGGGTCCAGCCCATTTGTGGGTGGTGCTAATACTGGGCTGGTGGTCTTGGGTTCTATACAAAAGTAAGGCCAAGGAAGCCATGGGAGAGCAAGTCAGTAAGTAGCAATCCTCCATGGCCTCTGCTTCAGTTCCTGTCCTGAATTCTTTGGCAATGAACTGTGATATGGAAATGTAACACAATAGTAACCCTAGCCTTTATTGGCTTTTCTTGGTAGAGTTTATGCCTCCATGGTGATGAAGCACATGCATAAGGCCATGAGTTGTAGCTCTCTCACACAATAAACAATGGCAACAGCAGAACACTTCTCCTTAATTACTAATTAAATGATCATGTCTTTGATCCCTAGGAGTCCCCCCCCACCCCCGTTTCCTTGATTTGCAAGCCTGCCATCACATCTTGCCTCCTTTACTTCTCTAACGGAGACACTGTGTGTTTGTCTTGGCTCATCTCATCCTCTAACTCCAGAAACTACACATGGTTGGGAGTCTATCCTACAAGTGAAGACTCGAGGTTTGGAAAGGCCAAGCACGTGTCATCTATGAAACCATTGTGATTATTTGTCAAGTATAACAAAGAGAATTTCCATTTTTGTCTTTCATACTTCTCTGTTAATGACACAAGTATGGCTAAATCTCTTGCCAAAGAATGATGCACTCGTGTCTACACTAAGACCCAGACTCTGAGAAAAACCATTCATGCAGCTGGGTTGATGGATAATAGAGCCAGTGGCAGAGCGATGTGGGATAGTCCTGCACGCTCGCTCATGCCTGAGTACCGTACTTCATGTGCCATGCATAGGCTATGTTTAAAGGTCAGGAAAACAATTCAGGGAGAGTGGAAAAATACCAGAAAAGCAGGGAGGGAGAGAGAGAGAGTTAGGAAAGAAAAAGGAGAAAAAAGAAGGGAAAGGGGAAGCCATTTATCCTGCTTCTGAGGCCCAAGTTTCTTTAAGTAGGATGCATTGCATGCACTGGAGTTCCTGTCAACACCACTATTGCTGGGGTCCCCTCTTCCTGTGTGGTGGTCTTTGCCACTATAGTTACCAGGACGACGGGCTCCATAGAAACAGACACATTCTGGTTTTCCACCTTGTGCCTCTTCTGGCCACTGCTTCATTTCACAGCATACCTGGCATGCCAGCAACACTGACGTCAATTCTTCTACGCATAATCCAAACCTGAGAGCCTTGTTGACCTCCCACCCTGTCACTGAGCTTTCTCACACGTGAGCCTCTAGTGACTATGTGAGAAGTCTCTCTCTCTGGGCCTCAGAGCCTACTGCCTCCATTCCCCTGAACAGAACCATCTGCTACCCACGGACTCACCAGCAAAACAGTCTTTGATGAGTCACAATTAATGACAAGTACAATGCGAGTACTGCCAGAATGGTAAATTTAACACTACTCAAATATTCATCATGGACTAAAGAAAGAGTCTCTCAGCTTTCAACATTGAAATATTTTAAGCCTTAGAAAACTGCTTGCCTTTAAAAAGAAACCAAACAGTCCCGGTAGGACTGAGGCAGTCGGCAAAGCTGACATCATGTGATCGGAAATAATTGCAATTGGTCTGAAGAGTTGATGGAAAAGACTCTGTAAATACAGTGAGCATGATGGGAGAGGGGATGCAAGAGCGGAGCTGGCGCTAGCAGGAAGTCAACAGTTATGCCAGGCGATTGTGGAATCCTTTCCAGGGGGCGCGGCTTAGACCTCACACACAGATATCACCATAAGGAGTATTATCTGTGTTGAGATTCATGGTATCTCTGAGATTTTTTTCCCCCTGGACATCGTTTGTTAAAGGACAAGCAAATACAGTGAGCGGACTGGGTCCACGCTCTTTTCCTTTATCTATTGTGAGGCCTTTGGACGTTCACAGAACTTCCCCTATGAAATGACCGCATAATGGGAACCAACAGCTCTCCTTTAAGTCCATTTTATAATCATTAAAAGATAAATAAAAAATAGCTTGGCATGGAAATGTAAAGCAGGTTCTTGTTGGTGCACAGCACAAATTAGTTATATATTGGGACAGTAGTTTTGTTTTGGGTTTTTGCTTTTTTTTTTTTTTTTTTTTTTCTTTCATGTTCAGTTGTCTCTGGTGCAGCTTATACGAATATAACCGTTCTGTTAACTGGAAGGTGAGAACTGGCTACCCCAGACTGCCTTCTGACTTCCACACACATGCTCGCCAATGCCCACCCCCCCCCCCACGTTCACTTTAAAAAACTTAAAAGCATTTGTGGGTCTAACTTTTGTTATATTCATAGATTAAGATGGATGCCTGTAGTTATTCCAGGACTGAGGAGGTAGAGGCAGGATCTATGCAAGTTCAAGACCAGCTTGGTCTACATAGTGAATTTC
Organism: Phodopus roborovskii; assembly: GCF_943737965.1. Lineage (NCBI taxonomy): Eukaryota > Metazoa > Chordata > Mammalia > Rodentia > Cricetidae > Phodopus > Phodopus roborovskii. Next base: position 31,653,938 of record NW_026126416.1, on the reverse strand, counting down.
AGACCAGCCAGGACTACATAGTGAGACTCTGTCTCAATACACAACAAATGAAAACTCGTCATTAGTAATAGATCAAGTTTAAGCTTAGTCGCAAAAGCTCCATACAAATGTTACTATGAACAGTGGTTCAGATTTGTACACAAAAGCCTTCACAGTCCTTGCATCTATTTAGTGATTGGCCCTTCAGTTAGATTCAATGAAAAGAGAAGATATTAGCTAAATGATAACTCTAGACCATGATAATCCCCTCACTTTTGCATTCTGCCTGGTTTTATGTCCTTAACAACTGAAATCCTTCTATACCACTGCTTTAGGTCAAGCAGAGGATGCCACTCTCTGGCTAGCTCGTCACGGTTTGCTCAGCCTGCTTTCTTACGCCATCCACCGTCAGCTGGCCGCCTACATCAATCATCCATCACAGGCTTACCCACAGGCCAATCTGGCAGGGGAATTTTCTCAGCTGAGTTTCCTTTTCCAAAGTAACTCTAACCTGTGTCAAGTTGACATGAAACTAGCCACATAATATGACTTTGCTTATGCTTGGAACAGCTTTATTTAAGTGCAAATTTGGGGAAAATAGAGCATAAAGTATTCTGGTTTACAGGTCAATTACAATGATCTACTTTTACGTGTTTGTACAATTTTAGAGGTTATATAGTACTTATATACACATTCATTCATTTATTCTCATAACACTCAGTCCCCATCACCTGTCTTCTGCTGTGATAACACCACGATCAAAAGGCTGACGGGGGGGGGGGGTGTTAATTCTCCTTATAGGTGAAGGGAGGTCAGAGCCTGGAGGCAGGAGCTGATGCTATCCATGGAGGGGTGATGCTTCTTGGCTTGCTCCACATGGCTTGCTCAGCCTGCTTTTTTATACAACCCAGGACCACCTGCCCAGCAGTGACACTGCCATAGTGAATGAGGCCTCGCCACATCAACCTCTAATCAGGGAAATGTGCCACAGGTTTGCCCACAGGACAGGCTGATGGAAACATTCTCACTGGAGGTCACTCTTCTCTTCCCAAGTTTGTAGCAAGTTGACGTAAAACTAGCTAACACACCTATAAGATGAGTAAGCTGGGTGTTGCTTCCACCTTCCTTCCTTCCTTCCTTCCTTTCTTCCTTTCCTTTCCTTTCCTTTCCTTTCCTTTCCTTTCCTTTCCTTTCCTTTCCTTTCCTTTCCTTTCCTTTCCTTTCCTTTCCTTTCCTTTCCTTTCCTTTTTCCAGACAGGGTTTCTTTGTAGCTTTGGAGCCTGACCTGGAACTTGCTCTGTGGACCATGCTGGCCTTGAACTCACAGAGATCCACCTGCACTCTGCCTCCCAAGTGCTGGGATCAAAGGTGTCCGCTACCAATGCCTGGCAGTTGCTTCCACTTTTCAAATGTTAAAACAGGTTTCAAGACCTATAGTTACTAACAGGAGGCCACACTACTGCTGTATTTTTAGGACTGAGCCCTGAACACAGAAAATGGTTTTCTGATTCCATGTTCCATGCATTTTGCGATCTACACCAATCTCAGAAAAGAGGGGGCATCATTTTGTCATTTTTGTGTGTGTGGAAAATTTCAGACATACACACAAAAACAGAGAAAACAGCTTAAGAAATTCTTCCATCAATATCACTCAGTTTCAAAAACAATAACCCTACAAATCAATACTGTTTCATCCTCCCCAACCCAATTATTGAAGTGACTCCCTTAAATCATATACTGGCTCTTAAAAGTTTAAGGCCAACATGATCTTTTTCAGAACACAAAATTGTCTCTGCCCTTTACAAGCGGCTATGTCGTATCCTTAGCTTTAATTGGAAAACTGAGGAGGATGGATGCTGGCCTGAGGAGCACTCCCTTTCCTGCCAAAAGACGTGGAGAAGTGAAAAGAAAAAGCTGACCCCTTTCCCAGAAGACTTTCCTGTGAAACACTTTTTTTTTTTTAAAGCTACCATTGGTACGTGACAAATACATATTTTCTTTGTTCTCCGAATTCCTGTTCTACATTTATTTTTCCAAGCTGGCAGACTTGCAGTTATTTATTGCACATGAGGCACGGGTAGATTTCATAAATGTGGTTTTAATGGAAAGGCTCAGCGCTGTCTGCCTTATTCTCTTAAGTATGAACGTGTGTGGAATGTGCAGGTGACACCAGTGGCTAGCACGCATTCTGAGTGTCTTGGTGTTACTATTGCTGTGATGAAACACATCAAAAGTAACTTGGGGAGGAAAGGGTTTATTTGACTTACACTTCCACATCATTGTTCATCTCTGAAGGAAGTCAGGGTAGGAACTCAAACAGGGCAGGGACCTGGAGACAGGACTGATGCAGAGGCCATGGAGGAGTGCTGCTTACTGGCTTGCTCCTCATGGCTTGCTTTCTGATAGATCCGGACCACCAGCCTAGGGGTGGCCCTACACACATCAATCACTAAGAAAATACCCTACAGGCTTGTCTGCCTACAACCTGATCTTCTAGAAGTATTTTCTCAATTGAGGTTTCCTCTAGATGATTGTAGCTGTGTCAAGTTGACTTAAAACTAGCCAGCACATTGAGGGAGAGATGTTAATGTACTTAACAAGCTTTTCCTTCACCAAAAAACAACTCTTTGCTGAGAACACTGTTATTTTGCAATCATTTATCCTTAACTGTTCATATGGACACAAACCATAGTTGTCAAATCAATACTGATAGTGAAAAATCTGTTTTCATCAAAATCCTTTAATTTTTGTTTTGTTCTAAGCTTGTATCTACCTATGAAATGTTATGTTTCATAGTGGCAGGCAAGATTTCATGACTGAGGACTTATTATTTACAAAGGCTCCTGATACATGCTCAGGAGAAGGAATATAGTTTGATCCCAAAGAGACTTCCTGATTCTTGAATTGCACTGAGAATTTTTTAGCCATACAGATTCATTCAATGACTCATTTAACAAATATTTACTCAACACCTACTATCCCCAGTTGTTCTGAGGATACAATGATGAACAAGACAGATATGGTCCCACTCCTACAAGTGGAACTTTGCTATGTAGGTTGGGTCATCTTCTGATTCCTCAAAACTGTCACCATTCAAACACAGTGGAAGGTAGAATAAGACTCATTTCAAACCTTTCAGCCAATAAATGACAGCGCTCAGTGTACTGCATGTTGCCTACACTCAAATCCATCTGACTTCCCAGATAGAGCATACACTATTCAGGGAGGTTTCCTGGGTTTGGAGGGGGACACCCATTTTTAACACCTGGGTTGCAAAGGAAGGCTGTGAATTCGAAGGCAGCCTAGTCCACATAGCCAAGTCTCAGGCTACCCAGGGCTACATTTTAAGTCCCATGTGACAAAGAGAGAAGAGGAGGTAGGAATGGAGGGAGGAAAAGAGGAACAAGACTAAGGTTTTTAAGGAGGCAATAACTATGTTCACAAATATTCTTTTGTTTTAGAGGTGAAGTCTCACTATGTTGCCCACATTGGTTTCTAACTTATGTGAGACTTTTGCCTCAGCTTTCTGTAGCTGAGATGATGGACCACTATGCCTAATTATGTGTTAGAGCTATATAATTGTATTTCTTCTGCTTTCTTGTATAAGGATCCTCTTCCTGGGGCTGGAGAGATGGCTGGGCTGGGAGGGCACTGCCAAGCCTGATGAACTGAGTTTGATCCCTGGGATCTCGTGATAGAAGGAGAGAACTGACTACTGAAAGTTGTCCTCTGACCTCCACACATGCACCATGGTGTATGTGTTGAGTACACACACACACACACACACACACCCTCACATTCTCACACACACACACACACACATTCTCTGACACACATTCATACACTCACAATATACATATTCACACACAAATCCTCACACTCACACATATATACATTATAAGCTCTCTCTCTCACACACACACAATGTCATTAAAATTTTAAAGCAGAATCTTCAGCCTGCAATTATTGCCATTTTTATGCCCTCTCCCTAGAGAGGGGTCCTTTTTCACTGGGAATCTGTGAGAATTTGTGGCAAAATTTTGTACTGACAGTGTCTTAGCAACTGCAACATCCCCTTCAGCTGGTGAGCTTCCTGGATCATGCACCAAGGAAAAGTGAAAACAGACTGCCATACAGAGAAAGGTACAAAGATGTCCTAGCTGAGCCACAACTGAATCTGACAAAATAGAATTTACAAGAGGGTTGGGGGGAGATTAAGTTCTGGGCTTAATTTAAAAATTTACTATATTGTGCTATGATTGACTAACTAGATAAACAGAGTCCTAAAATTAAAACTGGAACCAGGTAATTTTTTCTTCTTTGAGACATAGGCCTGGCTGTCCTGGAACTCACCATGTAGACCAGACTGGCCTTGAACTCTGAGATCCACCTGCCTCTGCTTTCCAAGTGCTGGGATTAAGGGTGTGCATTACCACACCTAGCCTAGAAATCTAGGATAAAATCTCTGTATTCAGAAACACCAGGATGCCCCAGGCTGCTCACTTTGAGCCTGGTGACCCTGTTCCTGCCAGCACTTGTGACAACAGACTCTCTTTCTAGTCACATCCACAGTCCTGTTTGGAATGTCCCACTCCAGAGCTCTTTCAATAAGAAAAATTCAGTTGCCTCCAGTTGTCAGCATAGCAGAATAGTGGGGTAAGTGAACATGGAAAGGGAGAATATTCCATCAGCAAATGAGCTGATGTCCAGGCCTGAGCAGAAGATCTGGTCCTTTAGAAATCCCGGTTCCTCCCTGGGATACTTCAACTATCAGCCTTGACACACCGGGGACAACTCCCAAAACCATTCACTCAGCATTAGAGGCAAAGTAAAAAAAAAAAAAACCAAACACTTTTTCCTTCTTGTATTGCATGTAGACATAAACATAAAATTAAACTTTCAAAATGTGTGTATTTCAAGGTGAAAAGATGATTGTTTAAAAATGTTTTCTATTTATAAAAATGCATAATTCATCCATATTTCTCTCCATGCTGTTTTGATGTCTTGTCTGGAAGGAAGCTAAGACAGGCACTGCCTGCATCAGGCTAGGGGGGCTCCAGCTTTGTAATTAGGGCTTTCATCAAGATCAAGCATGGAAGCCTTTAATCCCAGCACTCAGGAGGCAGAGACTGCGGATCTCTGTGAATTCAAGGCCAGCCTGGTCTACAGAGCAAGTTCCAGGCATGCAGTCAGGGCCATACTGTGAGACTCTCTTAAAAACAAACAAACAAACAAACAAAAACCAAACCAAAACAAAGCAGAGAGGACTATCCACTCGGTGTCCACTCCTGTGGTGACATCACAGAACATTGTTGGGACAGAGCTGGAGAGGCCTTCAAAATACACCAGTACACTGAAATGTGCATGCACACCTTTCCCCTTGGACTTTCTTCACTTTGGTTTCTTGCTTTAACTAACCACAGCTATGGCCACAGCCTAACGTGTAGCAAGCACCATGGGATGTGAGCATTCATCAATCTGATTTCTTACCTGATCTTTCTAATCTACTAGTCCTCAGGCTTCTTAAACTCCTAAGAAATCACTCATGTCCAGGAAACCTATGCTAGAATCTATGACACACCACTGAAACACTGGCTAGATTTCAGTTCTCGTTGCCTCTGGGCCAGGTAACCTGACACAATAATCAAATGCTATAACTGTACAGTTATACCTTATGGCTATGGCTTTTCTGCTTCCTGAGTGACAGAGCTCACTGCAGGAATCCATTCCATCTCTGCACAGCTGTTTAGGATAACGAGAGGAAATGTCTTCCAGGTAACTCGCAGCAGGTGACCTCTACCCAGGCTTCTGCAAGCCTGCCACTTAGTCCTTATCTCTCAAGTCTTTCCTTCCTTAGGCTGCCAACACCTACAACTAGATCTTCTGAACGTGTCTTATTCTTGATTTGGTCAATGCCCCATGTTATTCTTTTCTTTGCTAACATTTTTTAACTTGGTCACTTTGAGCAGTTTTATCACATAGCAAAGCTATCAAATACTGATCTGAATGCAGTATTTTCCTAATAAAACATAAGCCAAAATACATTTGAAAAATTTATACTGCTGTCTTTATTACTAGAGCCCACCTTAAATATTCTCCAAAGTCAGGCTTTCTTTGTCAGTGGAACCACTGGAGAGAAATGCAAGATTCCTTATGCCTGGTGTACTTTATTTTGTTGATTTTAGTCCCTTTGTGTGTTAGGATTCTGCTGAAATGCATCAAATTAAAAAAAAAAATAGTTCACTCCAGAGAAGTCATCGCCTCAGATGGAGAATCTTTGCTTGGGTGAGAGTGACTTTGAACAGCTATTTCTGAAGGGTGTTGCTTAATCGAGCAATTCAGTGGAGAAGGGAGTCTGTCCTGACCTTGCTTTGCTCAGTAGTTCCTTCACTTATACTGATCCTCTGTGGTCTGTGGGTACAGACCATAATTCCCAGGGCACCTAGAATACAACCAGGAACACGATCACTTTTGAATAAACTTTGTAGTTCTTTTGCTAGCTCTTGAGCTGTGGAGGAGACAGGCAGACAACAGTCAGTAGCACAGAGGCACAAAGCTCTTCCAGTCACAGCTGCTCCCTCTCTGAAAGGCATTTATTTTTCCATGAAGTCTCAGAGCCCTGAGGCAAAAGGTAGTCGGGATAATTTAAGAAAAGCTGGAAAGAAACAAGCCACACTAAGGCCTGGCATTTACAAGAAAGTGTAAGCCTCTGTGTGATTTACCTGGGAGCTGGGTGGTGGGCTCCACAAAGAACAAAAAAAGTAAAAAACACTAACAGATCCCCTGGCACGGGAGTTGTAGGCAACAGTGAGCTAACCAACCTGTGTGCTAGGAACTGAACCCAGGTCCTCCCTAAGAACAGCATAGTTCTTACCTGCTGAACCATCTGTAACCTAATTCATCAGGTGCTTCTTGGGAGCTTACCACACACCATACATAGGAGGCACTTAGCAGGTGAACAAGATGAGTTTCCAAGCATATGAAGGGGAGATGCACTTTCAACTCAATACAGCAAGGCTAAGTCAGAGGGGGCTCTTGCAAGCAGGTTGCAAGAAAGCTGGAGTAAAAGCTAAATAAAGTCTTTAAGGCTTTGTGGGAATCGACTATACAAAAAGGGCCATCAAAGGTTTGGAGAGATGGCTCAGTAGGTAAAGTACATGGTGTACAAGAATAAGGACTTGAGCTTGGTTTCCCAGACCCATGTAAAAGAATCCAGGCATGGCTGCACACATTTGTAATCCCAATACTGATGAGGTAGAGAAAGGCAGAACCCCAGAGCTCCTTAGCCAGCCAGTTGAGCAGAATCAATAAGCTCCAGTTCAAGAGAGACCCTGTCTCAAAAAATAAAAGTGGAGAGCAATAGAAGATGCTGATGTTGACTTCTTGCCTCCAGATGCATATGGCACAAATACACATGCATAGACTGGCCATGAAGCATTCTAGGAAGACAATGACAAGAACAAGGGCTGGGGTCTGAGAACTCTCAGAATAGCATTTTTAAAGGGAGGATGGAGATTTCCTATGAAGTCACTGAGGAATGATAAACCGCAGGACGGTGGGTGCTCAATTCTCTACCTCTATTCTTCCTGGCCATGATGCACCCATCTTTATATGCCATATTCCTGACACTACCCTTGCAGTTGGTGTTCAACAAAGAGGCAAAGTACTTCAAAGCAAAATATGACTGTTCACAAATTCTAGTATGTATAAAGAATATGCTGTGATGTCTTACAGACGTGTGTAGCTCTGACTTAGAAGTCTCGGAGAGCTTGCACTATAGCCAAAGGCTTACTTTTCAATCAAAATCTATTTTCTTCTTGAGAATTTATTACAGCTGGATCCTTCTTACTTCTCAAAGCAGGTTCCTACCATACCCCAGCCACCAAGGCTCTGGGTCTTCTGACAACCATGCTCAGGCATTGCCGAGCATTTTTGCCCAGGTCCCCACTGGCTCCCAGCTGAGAACCCCAGGCTGCTCAAGCTCTGCTGGGATGTGCGGTTGTCTCTCCCTCCCAATGTGCTCAGCTGGAAGAGAACTGCAGAATGAGCAGGGCAGTGAACCATGAGGAACAAGAGCACATTAGATGAGCACAGAGATAAACTGGGCATCGCCCAGGGGACACTGAGAAGTGAGGTGACCTCATGCTTTGCTCTCAAATCAAAGTTCTCAAAATTCATCCAAGCCAGAACATGTCAGGGCACGCCACAAAGATCAAAACTTCCCACGGGGAGAAAACAGAGAGGCTAAAATTAACAAGGAATGAGGTGATATGAAGCGGTATTTGCCTCAGTAAATTCCCACCTTAGAGATGAACAGAGCAGAGAGAGATGGAACAGAACTCTAAATAAACACAAGTAAAACAGAAAGCAAGAGGCTTTAATAGCACGGCAACAGCAAATTAAATGCAGGGTCAGGATGAGGAGGAGAAACCGCAAGGGCTGATAAGAGCCTCACTGATGGCCAGGGACCTGCACTAAACCACAGAGAAAAGCTACTGTATGTGCAAGTGATTAGCAAACAATAAGAATCCTGACAATTATGATGACAACTCTAAAATATTGCTGAAACAGATATGGGGCTAAGCTGTGTTCATGGATTTCAAAATTCAATAATGTTGGCAATACTCATACAATTGATCTATCTATAGATCCAACACAATCAAAATTAAATTCCAAGGATTTTTATTCTGCTAAAAATTAACAAATGGATTCCAAAATCCACATGGGAATACAAAGGAAATACAATGAGCAAAACTTCTTTGCAAAAGAATACATCTGGAGCCCGGGTGCTATCTATTTTTATGATTTATTATAAAGCTGTAGTAGTCCAGACAGTATAGTGTGGTATCATACAAAGAAAGACAGCCAGATCAAGAGCAGAATAAAGAACCTATAAATAGACCCACACATGTTCATTTTCAAAAAGGTATAAAGGCACAGCAGAGAAAGGAAACCTTTTATACGGGAGGTACTGGTAGAGTCTTTTGCCTATCGTGTGTAAGGCCAGGGGTCTGTCTCCAGCAAGGATGAAAATCTACTCATAAAATGAACAGATATACTACATGACACCAAAACTTAAACTTTTGTTTTTTGGAAGATTCTTAGCAGGAAAACAAGACAAACCATGGAGTCGTTTTTTAAAAAATGTAAAGCATTTCTCTGATTTGCCTCCAGGTTAAAAACAAAACAAAAACTGCTTCTCAGAATTCTATGATCTATGGCCCCCTCACACTCTCCCCCCAAAAAAACTTGGCAAAAACCAGGCAACTGACACCCTGCCACAGACCCAAAGGAGACACCCTTATTAGACTGGCTCCAAGGAAGAGTGCAGGCAAGGCTGTGTGGGAGGGGTGCAGCTGGATTGGGGCACACGAACTGGCCTCCCAGGGAGGGTGGAAGTACCCTATTTTATGGCAGTGTCTACCTTTTAATAATTAAACTATGTATTTGGTTTATGTACTCTTCTATCTCCAAGTGTGTCTTAATAGATTAAAACAAAACAAAACAAACAAAAAACAGCAAGTTTGGTTTTTAAATAAAGCATATACCATCAGCTTTTAACAAGAAAACACTGTTTGGCCCTCACATGAATATGAACTTTTCAAGTTAAGTTTGCATTAAAAATGCAACTGTGCTGGCAGAATGCCATCCTCTAAGTCTACAGTGAATAGGCCTTGACCTTTGCAGGAGAATGTGCTTCATTTCTGCGCTGTAGAAACTGCTCACTTGTGCAGAGGGTTTCGTTTGCTTCCCAGGATATGTTTGGCTGTGAAGTCTAGAGGCTCTTGAAGGTAAATGCTCACACATAATTACTAGGAGGTAGAGCAAGGTCACCAGGGTCAGGTGTTGAGTGAAAGAGGCAGGACTCAAACTTAGCCTTGGAAACAGGCATAAGGGTGCCAATCTTTTCTAAGATACAAACTATTTTACCTCTTTCCCCCTAGATTGGGTGAGGGCTGTAGCACAAAGAAGCCAGGAGACACCAATAGGTGATGGTACAGTGTGTGTGTGTATGTATGAGAAAACATAGGAAGGTCACTAAAAAGTATTGGATAATTTCCCCAGCTCTTACCTACTATCTTGAGTCTTGATCTAACTATGGAGCCCACACTGGCCTCAAACATATTATGTAGCCCTGTCTAATCTTGAACTCCAGATCCTCCAAGCCTCAGCCTCCTGTACCACTAATCCAAACTTACTAATTCCATGCCCCCCCCATAGCAGATAAAGCTGTGACTTAGATGAGGTAAAAATACTTCTTATTTAGGAATAACAAAAAAGTAAGGTGGACTCTGGGCCTTAGAGAACAAGTGCAGTCTCAATTGGAGACTAGAGCACTGAGGTTCTTCTAGAACAAGTGCATAATAGATTACAGTTGATCTATACCCACTACACTGCTAAGAATCCCACATGGTCCATTTGAATTCCTCCAGAAGCCACTTGGAAATCCTAGTCCATAAATTTAATTGGTTATGAGTATAAACTCCCAAGATGCTTGTTTACTCTTTCACTGTAGCATCATATTGCTTTTAATAAGATGTCAGGCTCTACAAAATATGCTTCCAAAAATCAAAAGCTAACTCACTGCATTGAACACGTCAGTACCTCCCACCTCTGCTTGGTATGGACAAACCTTAACTACCCTCTGCCCCTGTAATACCAGGGCTTTCTTCCTACTCCTGCAGAAGTCTGGATGATGGACAACATCAGTGCTATCATAAAAGCAAATACTCTTCCTGTTAGAGTTAGTGTTAAGGAGAATAGTATCTGTAACAGTATTCTTCAGCAAGTGTTCAGATGAAGACGTCCTTTCTTCTATGTTACATTGAATTCATTGGTCATTCAAGAATGCTTCCTTGCCTCCGGCTTTAATTTAAACTCAGCCCCTGGATTATGCTAGTCCATCTTTCTACTCCGACACCTCTTGGTCTTTTGACTACTTTCTCTGGATATAAAACTCAAAACTGGGCTGGCGAGATGGTTCAGTGGTTAAGAGCACTGATTGCTCTTCCAGAAGACACTGGGTTCAATTCTTAGCACCCACATAGCAGCTCACACCTATCTGTAACTCCAGGATCTGACACCCTCACACAGACACACATGCAGACAAAACACCAAAGCACATAAAATAAGAATAAATTAATTATTCAAAAAAGGAAACTCGAAACCATACATCTGAAACATTTGTTTTTTTAAATCCTAGAAGCATGTTGAGGTTGAATATATGCCCATTGATTCATGTTCTTTATAAACTTTAAATTGTGTGTGTTTGTGCGCATGTGCCAGTGCTTACAAAGGCCAGCTGCAACAGATCTCCCTGGAGCTGGTATTATAGGTGGTTGTGAGCTTCCTGGTGTAGGTGCTGGGAACCAAACTCAGGTCCTCTGCCAGGGCAGCAGGACTTGCAACAGCTGAGCCATCGTTCCAGCCCACACAGAGGAGTTTGTGAGCAGAGCGGAGTGAGGCCCTATCAGAGGCCCACTCCATCCCCTCAATAAATAGCATTCGACATTCGGCATTCCGACATTGCCATTGAACGAATGACCCACTGTCTTGTCTCTGATTTCAATCTCTAGGCCTTTGCCCATTTCATGGAACAGGTCATAGCGCGGGTGCTTCAAGGAGGAAAGAAGGAATTTGGTTTAGTACAAGAGGCACATGGCAGGATTCTCGGAGGAAATCAACTTCTACTCTTCACTGCTACAAAGAAAAAACTGTGGGTGCATGTGTGTGTGGCATGTGTTTGTTCATGTGGGTGACTGCACATATGTGTGGGGATATGTGTATGCATGCATGTGAAGAAGACAAAACACTCTGTAGCTAGTTTTTGAGACAGTTTCTTACTGAAGCTTGGCAAACCTTACTGATTCCTCGAAGCTAGCCAGCTAGGGAGTCCTCCTGTCTCTTCCTTGCCCAGAGTTGGGGTTACAGATGGCACCAATGCTCCTGGCTTGCCATGGGGGAGTGAGGGTTGATGCTCAGAACTCAGGTCCTTATGCCTGAGGGACAGGTACTTTACTGACCCAGCCATCTCTGTAGCTTCTATACTAAAAAACACTTTGGGTCTTTATAAATTGCATTTTTAAAGTTTTGTAAAGGAACAATAATGGAAAAAATAATAAGAAAACAATTTTCTTTAAGTAGGTTTCTGGTATGGTTTCCAGAAGGAAAAAAAAAAATAGAAGGTAAATTTGCTTACTAGGAAATAGGATTTAATACTTAAAACATATTGATGTTAATTCGAACCCTCACTGGAAAAGCTAGGCACTTATTTGCAAAAAGGATTCTCCCAAGCTCCTGTTTTTATCTCTCTCTCTCTCTTTTTTTAATAGCCATCTTTTTTTCTCATTGTGCCTATACACAAAAGACTTCTTAGGCCATCTTGTTCTTAGCTTCCAATGTAAACTGTAGCTTAAACCAGCAATGGAGCATTCTTGGTTTTCAAAGCAGAACTGTGCAAGTCTTGAAAGTGGTTTGCAACTGGGAAGGTACCTGAGGTGTTCTGTTCCACTTCCCATCTGTAGCGGCATCATGACCTCTTAAATCCTGCTAAACCCTGAATCATGGAAAATGTAGTCACGGGAGGGCACATTGGTCAGATTTCCCTACTGTAACAAATACCTTGGCTGCTTTATAAAGAACAAAGGGTTATTTTGACTCACAGCCTTGGAGGTAGGTAAACCTGTTGCTTTGGAGTCTGTCACTGAGGCAGCACACCCGGATGTCAATGCATGGGGGAGCAAAAGTAGCTCAGGCCATGGCCAAAACACAGATAAAGAGACTTAGGGTCAGAGTCCCTAAGTCTGCTAGGCTCCACCTCTTAAGAGTCCCATTACCTTCCAATAGCACCACCCTGGAAATAAACCTCAAACACGAAAACAAAAACAAATAAACAAAGCCCTTTGGGGCTCACTTATGATCCAACACATAGCACAAGGCCTGCCATATAATGGTTTCAGAGCACTGGCTTACATAGTTGGTAAGGTCAGACTAGGTCAGAGATCAGAACATCCCAGGGAGACGGAGATAACACGGAAGGATCAATTCTCCCTAGAATCAAGGGAAAGCAATGGCAGTCTGTACAGGGAATGGTCTGTGGAGGATTCATTGTGCTTTTGGAAGATGAATCTGTTCATTCATCCGCTCTGGTGAAGTTAAGAACAGGAAAAACTATTTAAAAAGGGAAATAACTACAACCAAGCAACTGTTGAGGGCCTCAAGTCAGTCCCTGAAACATTACATTTGAGGCAGAAACCTCTGCAGAGAATCAGCTGGATAAGGAAAAACCCTTCCCAAGCTATTCATACTTTCCCTCCTCTCCCTTGTGAAAACATGGAATTGCTTACTCTGTAGCTTCTTTTAGATTGTTCCATTGCTTGAGGGTCTAGGTTTGTTTCACACCCCTGCCCCTGGAGAGTTTATGTTTGATGAGAACTGCTTTCTGCCAGACTTTCTCTGGTGCCAAAGTTGACACGACAGGGTGGCATTGAGGATATTTTAAAAACAAATTCAACCCCTTCATCGGTATTCTCATGAGTTTCCTTGGCATGGGCAACCTTTTTTGGGTTTATTTGCTGCTTTTGGAGACAGGATCTCACTCTCTAGCCTGGGCTGGTTTAAAAATCATGGCAATCCTACTGCATCAGCCTCTTAAGTGTTGAGATAACATAAGCCACAGTGCCTGGTGAGCTTGAGGTGTCTGGATTTACAAGCCATGAGTCTGGACTCCAGCCCAGGTGTGGCTCAACCTGGGACTTGTGGAGGTTTCAATGATTACTCTTCTTCGATCCCTTCCCACACGTGTTACCTAACTGTTTCCTGTTTCCTTGAAAGCAGGCAGACCCTTATGAGACTGGGCAGTCACTTGCTACGCACAGGCTAAAGGCGAGGAGCTCAGGTCATCATTAAGCAGCTCACCGCCGCTATCTCACTGCCTCCAGGGAGGACACATTCTTAATTTCCACCTTCCTTTCAGTAACAAAGTATTGATCTGGTTTCTCCAGCTATAAGAATGCAGTTTTATCTTCTCTGAAAGTCTGTCCAAATCACAACTACCAAATCACAAGGGCTTCATAGTTCATTTAAATGTTGCTGTATCTAATAGTGTGCCGTCAAAGCTGTGGCCTGGGAGCTGGGAAACCTGCGCTTTAGCCGAATTTTACTCCAAACTAGTTTTGTCGAACACAATGGGCTTCAGAGGAGAAAATGGAAAAGTACTACATTCTTTTCAAGCTTGAAAATGCCCTGATCCTATGGGGGAAGATTCCATGGGACGATGCAAGATCCCCACACAAGTGCTTCAAGTATTCTAGCATTGCTATGTCCCCAGCCCTTAGTCTCTTGAGACAGGATCTCTTTGGGCAGCCCTGGCTGGCTTCAAACTTGGGATCCCTCCTACCTCAGCCTCCTGAGTGCTGGAATGACAGGCAGCTGTCACCACCACTGGCTGAAATACTGTTCTCCATTTCTGGGGGCCTACTGGGAGCAAGGGACAGGGCCCTCATGTGCTTGAGAGATGGTAAAATTATTTATAAGAAAATCCCTTGATCCAGTCTCCCTTCATGATGAAGCTTTTCAGTCTTAAAATAGCTACAAGCACATTGGCATTTCAAACACCGCCCGTGACAGGTGAACTCAGAGATTAAGGGAACAAAATGTTGCATCCCCCTCCCCCAAGCCAGGCTCAGTATGTAGACATTAACTGTCAGTACGTACTATTCAACATTCCCATTCACTTTTCATGAACTCACACAACATATCAAAGGGATGGATGCTCTACTCCTTACACTTCTTCAGAATCACAGACAGACTCATTTCATTCTGTCAGCAAACTCGAAGGCTCCAGTCCTTAAACAAATATCTCATGGTAATAGAAAGGACTTTGTAGAACAACATACCTCTGCTCACTTCCCTCTCTTGACTGAAGAGAAGTGTGTGCAGTGTATGACTACACCCTTGGTCTTCGGCAGCAACACCATGTGCCTGAGTCAAACACATCAAAGCATAATGGGCACTAAGCTGAGCAAAACAGTATAGGGGTCTGGAGAGATGATGGTTTGGAGGTTAAGAGCACTGGTTGCTTTTCCCAAGGATCTGGGTTCAATTCCCAGCACACACATGCTAGTTCATAACTGTAACTTAAAGTCCAAGGGATCTGACACCCTTACACAGACGTATGTGCAGGCAATACACCAATGCACATAAAATAAAAATAAATCATTTAAAAAAAATTCCTACTCACGACAGAGGACCCCATTTGAGCATCTCCCCTCACATGCACTCACACACATACCCATAGAGAGTTTAAAGATGCCAGTTAATGAGTTTATGGCCATATGATAGAAATCAGGCAGAATAGAGGCTCTAAGTACCTGCTCTTCCTGCCTCTGTGAAGCCATGGGTGTGTCGCCTTAGCTATTGAGTTTATAAAGTGAGGGAGGGAGGGAAAGGGAACTGGGATAGATATGAAAAATAAGAAAAAAAATATCAAATTCAAAATGGCAGAAAAAAAAAAGAGGTTTGAAAACTCTAATGTCTTTTTTTAGTTCTAGAATTATACTGGTAAGAATGCCAACATCTTGGAAAACATGGTTACAGTATAAAGCAAACCTAGTTATCGTGTGTGGGGGGTTCTTACAAAGCTTGGGAAATTGTGTATCTTCTCAGAGTATTCTGATGGTGACCCAGAAGTAGGAACTACTAATGTTAGGCTAGCCCAACTAGCTGGACCACAAAAGGCTAGAGATGAACTGCAAGTGTAGGCAGTCAGTACTTGACATTTTGTGAACAAACAGGAAACTGTTTACCTAATTTATAAATAATAACAAACTGGTAGATTATTTGTTACTATTTTTTAGAGACTGAAGTAGTGGTAAGAAAACAGCACTACAAGGGTCAATGAGGAGACATCCAACATACTAGAAGCTTGGGGAGGCCCACAGGTTGGAGCAGCTAACAAACCCGCCAGGAGCCAGACTCAACCGGAGATGCAGATGGAGATGCAGAAATTGAGTAAGGTTGTTCCTACTTTGCAAGGTCTATAATGCAAGATCTCAACAGAGCTGGCATTTCAGTTTCTATGGTTTATTAGCCATAATTACATAAACGTCTGGGCCAGCTTTCAGCTGAAAAATCCCAATGTAAATACCAGATGTGCACCAGGACCAGCAACAAATCACACTGCAGCTTCACAGTGTCAGAGACTGGTCATACGCCTCGGTGCATACCCAGATAATTCAGTGTGCATGTGGGCTTGCTTCCTTGAGTCTAGACGGCGAAAGTTTAAAATGAATAACTGGCCAACAGAGATGGAAAGTGACAACAGCCCCCAGAGTGAAACAGTTAAATGGAAGGTTATTGCCAAGCAAGCTGCTACCAGGAGACTCTAGTAGCTACCTGCAGAGGCACCTATCTGTAGGTCCAGCTACTTTGAAGGATTGCTTAAGGCAAGCATCATTCCAAGACCTTGTATCTTTTTAAAGTAAAAAGAAAAAAAGCGAAGAGTCCCAGACAGGGAAGAAATTAGTGAAGTAAGCTAATCAATGAAAACAAGGAAATGACTGTGGCAAGAAATACGAAGAGGCTCAGGAAGTGACGACGGCACTAAAGGACGCGGTGCTGGAAACAGACCCAAACTTAGAAGCTACAGTGACAGACAAGTCGCCAAGGCACAGGAGAAAATGCTTGTTCAGGATCAGACTATCTGAAAGGAGGCAGCGCTGTTCACATCCTCTGGGTAAGCTTTCCCACAAAGAAACAAAACTCCGGTTCTGTGGTGATACCTGCTTTGTACAAATAAAGCATGTCTGAAGATCAGAAGGTAGAGCTAGCCACTAGCTAACCATAGAGGTCTGGAGGTCTGTACTGACAGACAGGAAGTGAGATGGCTGGGTGGAGACAGGAATATAGGTGGGAGGAAACAGGAACTCAGTCTCTTTTCTGCTAGGAAGCTAGTGAGGTAAAGGTGGTTTTGGCTTTTCCTCCTTCTCTCTTATCTCTCAGCATCTTCTCCTATATTGGACTATATTGGGCTTTTATTAAGACCTATTAGAATGAGTGTTACACAGTCCCTAATGTTTGCACCATTTTAAGTGCTAGCACACTGATATCAGTTTTGATATGCCCTTTTCATTGTACATTTATAACCAACAGTTTTGGAGGATTCCATGGTCAGCACACATTTAGAATCAGATTTCTAAGATCATGTTATGTACTATGTTTACAGGGGCTTTGTAGCCTCACATCACCTCAAAAACCAGAAGGCTTGTATTTAGTTGTATAAGGCAAGCTCACTAGCAAAGTACTCAACAGTATCTCTACTGCTGATACTTTGTAACTGAAGATTATGACAGAGACCTGGGAGCTGAAGCAGAAGCAGCATAAACAAGTCAAAGGCTAAAACATCTGGCCAGAGAAAAGGTATCTGAGGAAACAAGATTTTAGTCTGTGAAAAAATGAGGTGGTAAAGGTGATCCTACATTCAAAACAGCTGGACAAAGCAGCCTTACAGACTACAGCCAGGATTTCTGAATCTTCTTCGAATCCCCCATGACAGCGCCCCTTACCAGCAGGAAGTAGTTTGGAAAGAACAACGCCCAAATTCCCAAACATTGTCTATAAATGTTTGTTTTCATTTAAATGGACTTGGTTATATAAAATAAATAAAAAAAAAATGCCACAATGAAGCACCCCCCCAAAAAAAAATGAGGTGGTAATTATGGCCGATCTCCCATGACTTTTACATATAGTATACTGATTAGCTTTTACAAATATGTACTAAAAAGTCAGTTTTAACTGCAACAAGATGAATCTAAACTTTTTTTGGACAGTGTCTCACTATGTAACTCTAGAGGACTTGAGACTTGCTATTTAGACCAGGCTTGCCTCTAATTCACAGCAATCTGTCGCCCTAGCGCTGAGACTAAAGGCATTAGTTAGCTACCATGCCTGCCTGCATATGAACTAATTTTAAAATAAACTTCCAAGGCTAGTAAGAAGGCTCAGAAAGTAGAGGCACTTGCTGCCAATACTGCTGACCTCAGTTCAATCTTCAGAACCAATGTGGAGGAGAGAACCAAGTCTCACAAGTTGTCCTATGACTGCCATAGGTATACTGTGACATTTGAGTAAGCATGAGCACGAGCGCGCGCGCGCACACACACACACACACACACACAGTAAAATGTAAAAAGCTTACAGTGGAAGAGGAATTATATATCAGAACAGCTTTTAAAGAAAGCTGTGTAATGTTTTTTCCCCTGACTGTCCAAAAATGTATAATCAGTACTTATCTACCAGGAATAGTTTAAGCTTTGAAAACTGGCGAGGGAAGATAGACTGTGTGACCCATCAAGGTCTCTGCCAGAGCGAAGATGCTGTACAATCTTTTATCTGTATGAAAATTTTATCTTCCTCTAAGCTGCCAATTATTTCTGAGAACTGCACTTAGATGGTTCCTTGCTTTGTGCATCGAGCACTCTTTCTCCCCAGCCCTTTTCAGTTAAAGGGCATTAGAGTAGGGACTGGGGCTGTGATGAAGGAGCAAAGATGCAGAACACTCTTGCTTCTAGTCAAGCTGTGATGGAGCCAGCAGAGACTTTGATGCATGCGGCTCCCACAGTGCCAGTGCGGCCATACAAATGAGCCCCAGGCACCCGGGGCTGCAGTGAGAGATCACTGCTTCACAGTAACTGCTTGGGTTTGAAACATGGATAACCGTGTTAAAAACTCTTACTTGGGACATGGACATCAGTGGTCTCATCTTACTCACCTACTGTGGAGTATGACTACCACTTAGGGGCCTTAGGGAAGATTTTAGTAGTCTACAATCAAATAGTTTTTTTGTTTGTTTGATTGGTTGGTTGGTTGGTTTTTTAGCAATTGTACATTTGTATTTAGGAAATCCCCGCTGCCAATCCAGCGTGTTACTAGTCCCCAGAAAAGGTATTAACAGGAAGGACAAACAAGCTTCTTCTCAAGTACTCACAATTCTACATACACACATGCACACACATTCATAAACACACGTGCACGCACACACACACTCTTCAGGAAGAGACTACTATTGGAGAATGACATGACTTGATTCTTCTAAACAGGGCATTGGCCCATTCTTCTCTCTGTCCTGCTCTCACCTCTAGCTATGAATGAGCTCTGCTGAACATGAAACTCAGCCCAATATCAGAATGGACTTAATGCTCTAATCTCTAATATCTGAACAGTGTGGTCTTCTAGCTTTTAATCTGTCCCAAACATTGACTGCCATTGTTCCCAATAAGATCAAGCATGGAGGACACTGAGGAGAAGTATTAAAAAGCACGCTTTTTCTTGCATACAGTTTTTCTGATCTTACCAGGTTGGCTGATAACACTTCTTGGTAATGAAATATTCTTTGTCTTCATTGTCTCCTTGGAAAGTTTCTAACCACTTACAGCTCACTGGAAATGCTGTTAACACAATGGAAGTACTGAATTTTTAGCCTTTAATTATGTACACACGAATGCAAATATCCTCAGCGGCCAGAGGCATGGATCTCCTGGAACTGAAATTCTAGCATTGTGAGCTTCCAATGGGTGCTGGGAACAAACTCAATTCCTCTGCAACAGTGGTATACATTCTTTAACCACTCAGCCATCTCTCCAGCTCAGACTTACTTTAACTTAAATGTACACATGTGGCTAGTAGATAGAGTCTGTCCTGGAACTTGCTCTGTAGACCAGGCTAGCTTCCAACTCACAGAGTTCCACCTGCCTCCTGAGTGCTGGGATTAAAGGTGGTCATCACCACTTTTAGTGCATCCTGTTGGGTTGAATCTGATTGGAGACATATGGCCTTCCTATACATGAATACTTATCTTGGTCTAAATTTTGAAAACATTTTCCATTATTTTTTCAAAGAAACTTCAGACCCCATTTGTTTCTCTTCCTCTATATATTGTTACTCAAATACTGTTCATGAATGCTATTCCACATATCCTAGCAGACTTCCTTATTCATTTCTGGTTCCTTCATTTAATGACTGCATTTCTTTGTAAGATTTACTTATTGTGTTCTGCCTGCATGCATGCCAGAAGAGGGCACTGGAATGCATTGTAGATGGTTGTGAGCCACCGTGTTGTTGTTAGGAATTGAACTCAGGACCTCTGGAAGAGCAGCCAGGGCTCTTAACCTCTGAGCCATCTCTCCAGCCCCAATAACTGCTTATTTTGAAGTGACTATCTTTGAGTTCAAAGATTCTGACTTCTGCTGGACTGGTACCGATGCTGTCCCTGTGTGCTTCATTTCGCACACTGGTCCTTTCAGCTGAGCGTGTGACTTTAAAAAGTAATTTCAATCTCTTCGATACATTTCTCATTTTGGTCACTTTTAGTTTTCTTGATTTTGCTGTGATTGTCCTCTGCATTTTCTTGAGGTTAACTGGGCCTCTTTAAAAGAATTACTTTGAATTTCTTGTCAGAAGTCCATAGGTCTCCATTTCTTTAGGACTGGTTACTAGTGATTATGGTTTTATGTTTTTTCCCCTCATTTTCCTTTCCTTGTTCTTATTCTTTGTGGCCAAGCATTCATTTGAAGTAGGAACTTTTAATTTTAGTCTGTAGACTAGCTTTATGTGGGAGAGCCCTTTACCAGCCATCCTATCTGGAGATTATGAACAGTTTCTGGTGTGGTCCAGGGGTCGCTTGTTGCTGAGGCCTCTAGGTAGGTTGGACTAATGCCTGGGTTATCAAATGGGAAAGGTCAACGCCTGGGTCCACAGGGGTGGGGTTCAGTGTGTATCTATAAGTGATGGCTAGAAGTGTAGGTCCTCAGGAGCTGACTTGGTATTGGGATGGACCCTGAGGCTGAATCTCTCATGGCAAGCCTGGGTTCTGGGCCCATACGGGAATAGACTAGCTTGGAGACTAACACTACACAGTGTGATCCCAGACTTTTTTCATGAGGCCACCACTGGATTTTTGTTTGTTTTACCTCCCCAGGTGATTTATTTTTACTATCAAAACTTGAGAAACACTTGTTTTCTAGTATTGTTTTCTATACATCATTCCACATCCCGACCTACTGAAACTAGAATCTGTATTTTACCAAGCTCCCACATGACTTATTAACAAGAAAATTTGAGAAACACCATTCTTGAACATCATCAGTGTTGGTTATATACGAGAAGCACACATGGATCACTTAAATATCAAACCAAAAAGCAAATTGTTAGATGCATCAGGTAAGGTTTCCCTTTGAGTCCCATGTAGAACCAACATAAAAAATCACTCAAGAATCCACAGATATATATAGCAAGTGCTCAGGAATAGCGGGTGTGACACGTTCTGAAAAGAAGGCTGAAGCCTAACTTTTGAAGGGACAGAGGAGACTGCTACTGGCATCAAAAGGAAAATGATGTTATGATGACAGAGCCTCAGAGTCTGTCAAGCTTTACCTGGCTTTCACCTCACTCCAACTGCTAGGCCTTATGCATCGGTGCTTTGAGTTGCCAAAGCTAGCCTTTGTTATCTTCTTTGTTACCCTTCTCCCAGACCACACCCAAAGATTCTACCCTGGACTCCTCAAGAATACACACTACTGGTTCTAGGCAAGGACAGGGGAAGCCCAAGAGAAATTGCCCAGTTGTCAGTACTAAGTTGCAAAGGTAGGAATAACCAGTGCATTTGTTCCCTCACATTCCCTGCAGGGAGCCTGGCAGCACTGACCTCGGAAGTCAGAATTGTTGACAGAATCTAGTCTTTTTCCATCTAAGAAACTGTCTCCTTGCCTATTATTGCTTTCCCCTGAGCTTTCTTGCTGTGATTCTCATGGCAAAATTCATTCCCTGGGCTCGAGTTCTACACTGTTAAGTCTTTACATTACTGAAGTCTTAAGCAACAGTTCCTTCCCATAATCTAAGAATAGATGTTTACCAGCAAAGACAAGGAAAACAACCCTCTTTCTCTCCTCTTCACAGAAAAACAAGAATGAACACAGCAGGTAACAACAGTTTGGGTCCACACAATTTGTTTTTAAATGATTACAAACACCATCACAGCTATGACAACAACATAAGGAATTGTTCTTTAAAGCTATTGAAATTTAGACTCTGCCATGTACATCTTGTAGGCTTTAAATTTTTTCCTCCTCTGTCTTTTGTGTGAGGTCTCTCCCATAAGACACTGAAAACATTTTGTTCGATGGCATGATGGCTGATCTTGGTTGCCAACTTGACTACATCTGGAATCAACCAAAACCTAAGTAGCTGGAATACCTGTGAGGGACTTTTGTTGACTGGATAGTTTGAGGGTTTAGGGTGAGAAGACCTACCCTAAAACTGGATCTTTTGAGGTGGGAAGTCTTTCCCTACGTCTGGGTCATTCATGCCTTCTGGTGGCAGCCTACATAAAAAGGACATGGAAGAAGGAAACTTTTGCTTTTTGCCTGTTTGCTCTCACTATCTCTGGCAAGTTTATCTACCCTGCCACTGAGGCATTCCTGATGCTAGAACCTACTTCTTTGAGATTCCAATGTAGACTGAAGACCAGCTGAGACATCTAGCCTCCTGGACTTATTCTTGGCCTTTCCTGCTGGAGACAACCATTGTTGAACTAGCCAGACCTGTAAGTCACTCTACTAAACCTCCTTAAAATATATACATTTCTCCACCTATCCTATCAGCTCTGTTCCTCTAGAGAACCCTGACTAATACAGATGGCATAATTATTAAAGCTACATTTCTTCTACTGGTTCAGTGTGGGATTCAAATACTAACCACACAAATTCATCAGGGCAAAACCAAGTCCCACACAGCTGTTGCTGGAAGTACATGACCTTAGATCGTGTTCCCTTCCTATGGTCAACATTAAATGAGATAAAATATACAAGTGTGCTACAAGACCTAGATATGCTTGTTATTTGTTGGTGGAGAGTATGCAGTTCCAATTTCCATGGCACAGTGAAGGTACCAACAAGAGATGGACTCCTCTGATGTCAAACTGTAAAGGGGAACATGGGTCCTAGGTCTGGCTCCCAATCCCATATCTTCAGCCTGAACTTTTATCCCCAGTTTTAAAAACTACATACATTCACCTGTTTGGCACCTTCATTTAAATCAGTGGTTCTCAACCCGTGGGTCACAGCCCTTCTGGGGGTTGAATGATCCTTTCACCGGTGTCACCTAAGACCATTGGAAAAACAGATACTTACATTACAATCCCCAACAGCAGAATTACAGTTATGGAGTAGCAATGAAAATAATTTTATGGCTGGGGGTCACCACACCATGGGGAACTGTATTTAAGGGTTGCAGCATTAAGAAGGTTGAGAACTACTGTTTTAGGTGTTTAGTTGATGTCTGTAATTCCACATGTCTGGGATTTATCTCCTTTTGCAATTTGTTCTTGTCTTGAAATAATTTCAGCTTTATAAGAAGATGGAAGCTTTTCAAGTACCTCGAGGCCAGACTGCAGCCTCTCCTTCCAGCTGCTCTGGTTCATAGCAGGACAAGCATTTAGAAAAATCTACCATTGTCTGACTGAATGCAGCCAGAACTGTACCCAAAGGCAGCCTTAGCCTCTTCCAGAAAAATCCCCGGGGGGGGGGGGGGTTTCAAGCAATAGCAGTAGTTGTGGGATTAGGCCATCCAGGAAAGGGTGCCAGTTAAATCAGTGCAAAACTTGGAGACAGAGTTCTCCCAGAACATGGAAGCACTAAATAGCTCTAGACAACAAAATGATTTCTTGTTTAAAGATGGTGATAGTCTTGGAAAGCATGTGGACTGAAACTGCAGGGGGAAAGACATCACAGGATCTTCCCTTCCCACTGAAACTCTGAAATATTTCATATTGTGAATAATTTTCATGCCTCCCTTTCATAGTAAACTGAGATCCCTAAACTAAGGTCAGCCATCATCTCTAAGAGTTAGTTTCACTGTGCCAGTATTGACATTTTAAATGAAAAAAAGACACAAAAACCTCTCTATTCCCTCCACCTAGACTCCTTGGTTTTTTTTCCCCCAAATTGCATTTATTATCCCCCTCTCCTCCTTACCCACCCTCTGTGTGTGTGCATGTGTGCAGAGGTCAGAGGACAGCATGTGGGAGCTGGCTTTCTCTCTCCACCTTGTGGGTCCTAGAGTTCAAACTTTGTGGGAAGTGACTTTACTCACTAGGTCATCTCCCCACTCAGCTTCCCTTCCCTCCCCTCCTCTCTCTCCCCTCCCCTCCCCTCCCCTCCCCTTCCTTTCCCTTCCTTTTCTTCTTTCCCCTTTCCTCTCCTTCCCCCATATTTATTTTTTGTTAAACGGATAAGTTTCTTATATATTTGGAGTTTAACACACACACACACACACACACACACACACACACACACACATATATATATATATATATATATATATATATATGGATTACATATTCCCTGTCACCCCCTGGGATGACTTCATTTTGCTGACTAATTTCTTTGCTCTTCAACCCGATGGTACCCCATTTATTAATTTTTTATTTATTTTGGAGCAGGTGCTTTGGGTATGTCACATCTGACAAATGCCAAGATCAATGTCATGGAGTTTTTCCTATTTTCTTTGAGATGAGCTATCATTTCAGGCCTTAATTTTAAATCTTTAATCCATTTTGAGTTAGGCATAAGAGAGTAATCTAATTCATTTGTTTCCCAGTGGCTATCTGCCTTTCCCAACATCACTTATTGAGAGGACTCTCCAACTTACTGTACATTCTTGATGTCCTGTCAGATTACTCAGCCATTTATGTGTGGGTCTATTTCTAGCTTACAGTCCTTTGGCCTTCTGAGGGATGGCTACAGTAGCAAATGTAACTGATAATTCAGAGGGGGAGTAGGAATTGCTTAACAAAGTTATCACTGGACAAAGGTCAGCCAAGTAACCTTTGTATGAGCGGGAAAGAAGTGTTCTCAACAAGAAAGATGTCTGGCTTTCTGAACGCCATCTGTCATTATGTTCCAACACAGATTCAACTGATGCTCTCACATCAGATCAGGAGTGGAAGGCTAGCCTGGATAGTTCTGAGCCAGATCCTAGCTCAAAACTAAATAAAATGTCTATCTTTTTAGTATGTGTTTCTTCTTTTGTGTATGTATGTGTGTGTGTACATGCTTAACACTGAATGTCTTCCTCAACTGCTCTCCACTTTACTTTGTAAAACACATCTCACTGAACCTAAAGCTTGCTGATTCATCTGGACTGGCTGGCTAGCAGAATGCAGGGTTCTTCTTGCCTCCATATCCCAGCACCGGGATTACAGGTTCTCATATGTAAAAACAGGGTGATCCAAACTCAGGTCTTTACATTTGTGTGGCAAGCCCTTTACCAATGGAGCTATCTCCCAGCCTCTCTTTCTGGAGTGTCTGAGGTGTGTCTTTGAGGTTTTGTGTTTCTGGGTACTAGTGGAGGGTTCCAGCATGCAGGCTCTTGCTTATGTTTGTGGGAGAAGTATCATTGCCTTCAGGCTCCCTTTTTAGTTATCCAAGTTAACTCACCAGGGCAAGGAAACGAGACAGAAATTCAAATGAAGGCTGGGCACAGTGGTGCGTGCCTTCAGTCCTGGACTCGGGAGTTAAGGAAGAAGGAACAGTAAGTTCAAAAGCAGGTTGGTCTGTACAGCAAGTTTCAGGATGGCAAGGGCTCCATCATTGTCCTAGTAGTAGTAGTAGAAAGAGGAGGAGGAAGAGAAGGAGGAGAAGGAGAAATAAACAGAAGAAATTTAAATGAGAATCCTGTCTAGGAATAGTGTCAATTTATTTGACTCCTTCTGGAACCTGAGTATATTAAAAAGTGTTGGGGTGCCCTGTTCCTAGCAGCATACCCTGAACCTTACAGGGATTTTGGAAATTTTATCACTCAATCTCTGCATTGTGTCAGCCATAAGAAATAACTTCTGTTTATACATAACTATCCACTAAGACTGATCAGGCTAAGGTTGAAGACAGATTCCATCTCTGAAAGTGGCTACATCTGTTCTGCTGAGGGAACATTCTGCCATGGATGGCTTGGCTGTGAATTACCAGAAATACTCAAGAGAGCAGCAAGCTGCCTTCTGTCCCCACTCAGCAAAGAACCAAGTCATCACAGGATATGGTGAGTTGCCCAGAAACAGCCAGCATGAAGAAATTCCAGAAGGCCAAAAGCAATGATTAACTTCAGAGAAGGGGCCCTGCAGGAGCTTCTTTCTTGAACCACACCCTCCAACTCACACTCCTGACATAAGATGAAAGATACGGGAGATAGAAACATGAGGAAAGGAAGCCAGACAGACATGGATGCAGAGGGCAATCTCTACCTAGCTATGGAAAGTTCACACTTCATTATCCAACACTAAAGAAATAATGCCACGGATACAGGATAATGTTAAGAATAGTGCTGGTCAGAGGCAGTGGGGTAATACACTGAACAGGATTCCAAGGTTGGAGCCTTGGATGTCTAGCACAGGACATCTTTCCCTCCTTTCCCTTCCTCCCTCCTTCCCTTTCAGTGAAAATGTGGCAATGGGAACTGAAAGACAGAACCAGCAAATTTTTAGGTCAAAAAGCAACAGAGGTGGACAACTGCTGACTACTGTTGGGATTAGCAGGAGGGTGGTGGGTCAAGGGTCATCTGAGAAGAGGAGAAAAAGAGGAGGAATGTCTGACAGTCCCTATGACTTGCAGTCCAAGAGCCCGTGGGAACCATGGGAAGGAAGCCATGGAAGAGGTCTGGATTGCCAAAGTCACTGGTGTAAGAATATTTGGCATGCAAATGAGAAATGGCACTATGAGCAAGGATGAAATTGCTGAGGGCAAGAATGAAGACAGGAGAGAGGAATGTCAAGGGTAGAACCCCTGGGAATGCTTGCATTTAGTGCAAGACAAAGCCCCACACAGCAAGAAGGGATCAGAGAATAGGATTAAAAAAAAAAAAAAAAAAAAAAAAAAGAGGCCCCCAACAAGAGTGCATAAGGTAACAAGAGTGTAGGAGGTCACAAGAGGTAACACTACACAGGCCCCAGATGATAGGACATAAAGACATCAGAGGACCTCAAGGATTTACTGGACTTCTGGTTGTCATAGAAACCAGAGGTTTGAGAGCAAAGAAAGGATGAATTCCACACTATTCAATTCTTATTTGTGGGCATCCATCCATCTTTAAAAAAATCACAGGCTGGGCATTGGTGGTGCACACCTTTAATCCCAGCACTCGGGAAGCAGAGGCAGAAGAATCTCTCTCTGTGCATTCAAGGCCAGCCTGTTCTACAGAGCGAGTTCAAGGACAGACTCCAAAGCAATACCGAGAAACCTGTCTTGAAAAACCAAAAGAAGCAAACAAAAAACAACAACAAAAAGTCACCTGTCCCTTGTTCTTCTTTCCCAAACTCCCCAGTTTGCGATAAGTGAGTTCATAAATCCTCTTAAAGATTCAGCAGATACCAACAAACATTGATGAAAGCCACAAAAAGGCCCCCCAAGAAACTCCAGGCTCCTAAAACAGTTATTGCTTATCCAGATTTTGTTCCCCAAATAAAGCTGTATTGTGACACAGTGAAATGTGGCTTGTCTTCATGAAACATGCAGTTCAGAGCCCTTGCCCTTCCCAGCCATGGGATTTCTGTGAGTATTGACCACAAAGGGGGAACAAATATAGACACCATGCCATAGTGTTGTTGTGAGGACTAACTAGGATAAGGTACTAAGACACTAACTAGGATAAGTTACTTAGTGTCTAGAACACAGTAAGGGCTAAAGAAATTGTACCTTCTAAAATTACCACGCTAGGATATTACTGTCAAGGGTTACTTAGCTCAAACATTTATTATTGGGTTGGGGAGATGTCTCAATGGGTAAAGACCTTGCCATACAAGCCTGAGGACCTGAGTTCAGATTCCCACAACCCATGTAAAGATCAGCATGGTAATGCATATCTATAATCTCAGTGTTCCTACAGGGTGAAATGTGAGGCTGAGGCAGGACAATGCCAGAAGCTTATAGGTCAGATTCTGTGGTGCACACTGGCAAACAAGAGATCCAGTCTCCAGTTAGGAGATGAGAACTGACACCTGAGGTGGTCCTTTGACCTCCACATAGTATGTGCCCACACTCACATGCACGCACACAGACAGGCCGAGAGAGATAGAGAGACAGAGGGAGACAGAGACAGAGTGAGAAGGGGGAGAAAGAGCCCCCAATTAGCACCAGACTTCATTTGGCCTTTTGTACTCAACCCTGTGAAGTCAGTCTGGCCTCCTGCCCTGGTAGATCTCACACCTCCTTAGACTCCTGCGTGACTTTTCAACCAAAACCCCAACCCCACCCAATACCTAGAGCTGTTAATGCACAGAGCCCCAAAACACAAGTCTCCACATGGCCCCAAATGATGCAGGCAGTTACTCTATGTCACATACTCCCCACCATTAGGAAGCTGGTTTCATAAATTACCCCACACTTGTTCAGGCATTCTGTTTAAGAGTCTCGGCGCCAATGTCTGGGACCTACTGTCCTTCTTTTTCCTGCCAAACGCATCTTTTTGTTTGTTTGTGACTTGGTTTCTATGTAATCTTGGCTAACCTGAAACTCATGACATAGACCAATATATTATATTATATATTATTTATTATATACTTACATATATATTCCCCAAAGGCCAAAAGACATAATGAATGCCAACAAGGATTGAAAGAAGGCCTGCCCAGGTGACTTGACTCTAATAAGCCCCTGGCCTGGATCTTGGCCGTTAGATAAAACAGAGCATCATGGGGTCTGGAGCAGAAACAGCACAGGCAGGGGTCAGTCACACACGGAGAGCACACATATGCACGAGTGAGTGGGTGACACTTGCAACTGAACTTTCCTAAATACCCTCAGATAGCATCATTCCTTTGACACCTCTATACTTTGTAGAATTACGTAGTCTAATTGCATTTAGTGAGAAGCCTTCTTAAAACTCAAGTGTATTCAGCCATTTCAAGTCAGTGGCAAAATATGGCATTAAGTGATAAAGTTCCTCTGTCAAATTAAATGACTCTAACCACTCTATTCACAGATGAAAGAAAAAACACATTTGATATGCCTCTTTAAAAACTGGTGACCAACACTCCAAACATCTGTTCTGGACAGATAGGACATTGAGAAATACTGGGCTGGATCATAGGATGTGCCATCTATTACTAGCTGATCTCAATTAATAGGATATATTTGCAGGGCACATAAGTATAATCCAGCTTTAACATAATCTTTTGGGTTTACCTAAAATACTACTGGCTGCAGGCAAGTTATTATATTTGCTAACAGCTCATTTTCATGATAAAAGCACATGCTGATATTAAAACATCAATATTTTCAATACTGTATTTAGTTTGCTTATCTAACTGTTAAACTTTGTTTCAGAAGTCAAGAATGACAGTGCCAGGGGTTGAGACTACTGGTCAAAAGTCAAGTGTTTGCCTGGTATACGTGTGAGTTAGGAGCTGGGTACAATTTCTAGCACCAGGAAACAAAATCAAACAAGAATATCAACACCCAAGCCATTAAAAAGGCATTCTCTAAGTTCCCCAATAACTTACGTACCCAGAAATCCATTTAGTATGTGTTTCTGAGGTCTGTGGTGGCTACTTTTAGCCTTTAAAAGCTAGCTATATGAAATAAATCAAGCATAAGCTTATGCTATCCTGAAAATCAGTAATGAAAGTATAACTGGCATACATAAAGTTTATCTTCTCTACCCCCACCCCTGTCCCCGCCATTTTAAATGGAAAATGTCTTCTGAATTCTAGCTTGGTTGGCAGGAAAAATGTCTTATGGGTCATCCTCTTAGCTTTGGTGGCTGAATGGAAATACTCCATCAACTATGAAAGAAACTTCAAATAAAGTATCAATAGTCATTGATATTTTCTTACTTCCACTGGGAGGCCTCTCCTGTCATCATATGTTCAGAGTTGGCCTGATGGAACAAGTTGGAAGTGGAAATTTAGAGAAGGAAAGGGTCTCGGAGTAGGCCGATAGGGTACTCCTCTATTGCAGAGAGGAATCTTTCTGAGCAACTTTATACAAGGTTGCTATTCACCTAAATGTAAACTGACAGTCCAAGTCCCAGAACCTCACTTATGAGCAATGTGATGTCAGCCTAGGTATTTAACCTCCCTGTAGTCCAGCTAAATGGGGATCCCAAAAATGTCTGCCCCACACTGAGCATGGTGGTACATGCTTATAACCCCAACACTCAGGAGGCTGGGCCAGAGAAACTCTGAAAACTTGACGTTAGTTTAGGCTACATAGTAGAACTCTGGCCCAGACCACCTTCAACCTTGTAAAACAAGTTAGCAAGATTAAATAATTTATCAGTGCTAGGAATATGTAAGTGTTAACCAAACACATTAGATGAATGTAAATTGCCCATTACATATTATGTACATGATGAATAAAATTAGGTTTAATTAAGAAAACCACAGGCTTTTGTAAGGACTAAAGAGTAGGATGGGTGGTTGTTTACTAAGTATCAATAAAAGGCAGAGTTCTGTCTGGAGAGATGGTTCAGTGGTTAAGGGCAGGGCTGCTCTTGCAGAGGTCAGGAGTTCAATTCCCAGCACTCACAAGGTGCCTCACAATTATCTGTAACTCCAGTTCCAGGGATCTGGTGCCCTCTGTGGGCACCAGCCACGCATGTGGTGCACACATACACACATTCAGGCAAAATACTCATACACATAAAATAATAAAAAAGAAGGTGCTATCTTCAATTATCCTGTGACTGGTTTTCACCTCTAAAGAAAAAAAATTATTCCTAATCTTTGTGCTAAATTACCACCTAGCAATAGGAATTCTTAAATGGGACTATGAGAAACAGGCAAGTCTTACTGAACGTATTTTAAGTATATATATTGCTGATAATGAGAATGTAAAGTACATTTTTTTTTTTTTTTTTTTTTTTTTTTAGCAGCACTACCCTAAAAACTGCTCAGAATGAGTTCCATTAAAGAGCACACGTCATTTCACTAAGTGAGACAAGGTCATCCTTTTTAATTTCAGAAATGTCTTTGCCCAGACAAATGACAAATGTCATGTGAACCTTTGGTGCATAAATTGCAGTAATTTTTTAGACACAAACTTCAGGGCTACGCTGCCAAGTCTACATGCTTCCTTTCATGGTTTGCCAGCACAAAGAGCTACTCAGGGAAAACACTTGTTAAATGAGAAAGGTTACATCATATGAAAGGACTTGTGCAGAGAGACAATTAGCCTTGGCCCCGGATTCAAGACCAAGTAGTTATCATTTCCTTCTTTGCCGTAGGATTATTAAAAAAATGAAAGATTGATCGATATGTGCATTACCCTTATTATCTTGCTGGAGTCCAGAGTAAGGCCTGGAATACAGAATTCAGATCTGGAGAGTGATGAGCAGAAGACCTGTTTACAGAAAAGACTAACATTTTGGTTTCCCATCAGCCACAGGACCTAAAACCAATTGTTCTCTCTGGCTTCTATACCAAGTGGCTTATTGGCTATGCTAATGAGCTTCCCATTCTCACATCCTCTACAGAGCCATCTAATTAAACAGCAGCATCTGCAAACCCAGAGAGGTGACAAATGTGTTAGACGGGGCCAGAGAGTGGAAAACTACTAACATCTACTAAAAATACCAGAATGTTTGGGGTGAGAGAAAAAATTCCAGCAGGACTGTTACACCCTGAAGTGTTTCCAAGAAGCCACAGGGGTCCTTAAAGCACAGTTACTATTTATACATGCAAATTGTGCACTTCTTCATTATGCCCAGGCCACAAACCCATGTCATTGCAGACTCTACAATACTACAATACCAGTCCTTGGGCTCAAATCCAGCTCTATTATTTTATAAATCAAAACAAGGATCTTGTTAATATGTTTTATTTCATAGAGATTCTGAAAGGATCAAGTAAGTTCATACATTACAAATGTTCTGTAAACTATCATGGCCTTCTAGATTCTATTTTTTAAAGTATTATTATTGTTGTTACAGACTCTCACTATGTTGCCCATGCTCACCCCAAACTCCTAACCTCAAACGATGCTCCTGCTCCAGACTCCCAAGTAGCCTGGATTGTATGTACGTCACCATACCTAACTTCAGGATTGAAAAAAAATATTAAAACATTTATTTTTATTTCATGTGCATGGGTGTTTTGCCTGCATGTATGTCCTGTGTAGCATGTGCACACAATGCCTACATAAGCCAAGAGAGGTTTCCTGGAACTGAAGTTGCAGGTGGCTGAGAGCTGTCAAGTGGGTGTTGGAAATTGAACCTTGCTCCCCTGGGAGAGCAGACAGAGCTCTTAACCACTGAGCCATCTCTCTAGCCCCAGCTTCTCTTGTATTATCATGACATCATTTACTGTTTGGTACATCATTCATCATGGTCTTAAAACAGAGTATACTAATGAATCACTTAAACATGTGTTATGCTACTGTGGGGTAACTCATCTATCCAAATCACATAAAGTTCTAGGAAAGTTAAATATGGCTTCCAAACCCAGCTAAAGCCTAGAGGACAAGGTCCACTATCCAGGAAAGGCTAAATGTTTATCTGTTTATGTGTATAAGGAAAGAGGAATAAGTGGAACTATGGCATATTAGCATCAAAATCCCTAGATGCTAGGGAGGATGGGAGCGGGAGGGGCCGTGAGGGGGTAGGAGAACAGAAGATGCTAGAAAGTGAGTACTGAACTACAGTTAACCAGAAGAAATAAGTACTTGTTTTTGTAACCTACTGGTGTGACTACAGTTTAAAAAAGCCTATTATGTATTTTATGAAGAAACGAAAGAGAGTGTGTTTACATGCCCCAAACACAATGAAATGATGAGATATAAATGCTAATTATACTGTTTTGATAATTATACATTGTACACATGTACTGAATTATCTCTGTACCCCACAAATATGTACAATTACTACGTCAATTAAAGAGGAAAAAAAATCACATTAAGAAAACTAAATATACAACCCCTAGAATTAGAAGCATACACTCCATTGTTTTGCTTATGCTAACAGTATTCACACACTAATTAGCTCATGACCTAATTAGTACTCTACGTGTAAACATGGACTATGTTGGCTTTGAAATAAAATCTGGTATGGAAGGATCAATGGAAGAATTACACGTAGCTAGGAGTGTGTTAAGAGAATGGAAGACACTGCATATGACCAGCACAGAGGATGCAAATGCAGGTGGAGGTGAGAAGTTAGGGTCTGCCTCTCTGCAGAGCTAGTGAGGCTGGATGCTCATTTCCTGCCTTTCCCAGAATCAGAGAGGTGTGGCTTACCTTGTTAAACAGGGTTGGTTCTGGTCCCTAAAAGCACACCTTTTCTCACTGGCCTTGCCAACATGAGTTCCAGCAGCAACCCTGGCCAGCATAATTTCTTATTTTCCATTTTTTCCCCCTCTCCCATTTCTGAAAAACACAGATTTTATTAACAGTGTAACATCTTAATCAAAAACTTCCCTTCATTTCTTCCATTCATTTCTACCCTGTTATTTCAATAATTTAAATTTGCATGTGAGGGACTGGAGAGATGGCTCAGTGGTTAAGGGTACTTGCTACTCTTCCAGAGGTCCTGGCTTTGGTTTCTAGCACCCACATAGTGACTCACAACTGTCTTTAATTCCATCTCCAGCAGGACCTGGTGCTTTCTGGTCTCCATAAGCACTAACATGTACATGCTGCACATAAACTCATGTGGACACACATATATAAACATAATAAAATTTTATAAATAGATAATTTAAAGTTGCATTTGCTATTTCATTATATATTAGCAATTTTCTCATATTCTGGCAAAGTTTTTTTTCTTGTGGCATACGCAATTGCATATAATCAATTACTTTAAAAATTATCAGAGCTGATGCTATTGTTTTTATTAGCCTATAATTTATTTACTCATGATTTGTGTTACAAATCTGTTTTCAGACCCAGTTGCAAACCTTGCCCATCATAACCAAGTATCTGAAGTTAGAAGTGTCATTTTTTTTTTTTTTTTTCTTAATAAACCCCAGGTTTGAGCCTGGTTGCTTTTCTCAACAGAAGAGTGAGTTCTATGCATAAAATACAAAATTAGCCATTATCAGCTAGGAATTTCCAATGATCCAAAATCCACAGGAAGCCTAAGCATTTTGAAAGGTGAAGGGAAAGCTTCTATAATTTTCTGTTTTAAAATTTATTCTGTTTACCATGATTGCCATATGTGCACAGACATAGCTAACATGGTCGCTGTGGGGCCAACAGTTCCTTCCTCATTGTCTACCAGCTCTTTTGTATGACTCTGGTACAAGTAAATAAACAGCAGGTGTATTCATTTGCAAATTGCTAAAATATAACAGAAGAAAACACTGCAAAAAAGAATCCTTGGGGTATTTGTTGGAATCTTAACTAAGTCACTTACATCCAAATCTAAAGACAGGGAGGATCCTATGAATACACACATACATTGGACTCTAACCTTGGGATCACAACTCAGAATCTGCCTGCTACTGAACAATGTTAGTGTTTCTTCTCATGGTTCTATAATAATGTTTATGATCGTAATGCTTTCTATCCCTTCATAACCACTTCCTGAATTTTTACCCAGATGTGTTATATGCAAAGCAGACACCATCACTTACTCACAAAATGACTTTAGAGCAAATATTAAACACAAACACATCTATACACACACCCTCTCTCTCACACACATACTCGCTCACACACACACACACACGTGCACGCGCGCTCACACACACACACACACACACACACACACACACACACACACACCAAAAGCCAAAGATTAGAATATTTTCCATGTCAAGTTCCTCTTGTTTGTTATACAACATGGCAATGCTTGGAAAAATAATCAAGATTCCTCGCTCTTTTGCTTTTCTGAATGAGTAAACTATTTGGCTGAGGGCATCCATCTGCTGGATATAATTTTTTTTTTTTAAAGGAAATGAAGAAGAAAGACACATTTGGTTTTGGGTGTATAAAATGCCATGGAATACACTAGTCAGCTTTGTTGTGGTAACAAATGACCTCTAATGTCAGTAGTCTATATATTGATAAAATTTTATTCCTCAGGGTACAGCAGTCAGTGCCAGCCTGGCTGCTGTCCACATCTTCTCATTCTGTGTCCCCTGCTTAAGAAACAGCCCTTATGTCAGGAATAGCATTCATGAAAGAAAGAACAGAGCAAGGCAGTTGGTAGAAGTCAGTTGACACTAAAAACTTGAGCTCATGGACAGCCTGTATTGTATCTTTCCCACAACACCAGCCTGAGAGTTACATATCTAAGGCCAAAGCATAATAGGGCAAAGATGTGTGCTTCTCTGCAGCTGAGAGCTGTGTCTGGGTCTCAGGGTCTGTGTTAATGTCTGTGGTCTGTATTACCACAGAAGGCAATGTGGACGCCTCTGGGCCGCCCTTGAGGCCAGGTTGGTGTCTGAGGGCCATGTTGTCACTGAGCCATACTCATCTGAGCTGCTTGTGTCTCATGTTACCACCAATGGCCATGAGAGAACATTCTTCTCGGCCCACCCCTGCCACTCCTGGGAGAATTGACCCTACTGGTATGGGGAGAGCAGGCCCAGCCCTTGATGGACATGAGAGAACTGTCCCTCCAACACTTTGCCCCCTCTACCAGGCACGTGGGAGAGCTGGCCCCACCCCTTACCAGGCATGTGGGAGAACTGGCCCCGCCCCTTACCATGCATGTGGGAGAGCTGGCCCTGACACTTGCCTGAGGGGGCAGTCCTGGTAGAGTCTGGGAGTGACAATTCAGCTACCTTCCAGGGCCATCCATATCCAGGGCTTTGGGTTGGCTCACCCCGACCTTTAAATCTATGACCTGCTGGAGCATGTGAGGGGACTGGTCCTGTGGGACCCTAGCAGCAGGATCTCCATGACCCTGGGCAACAGCAGGGTCGGAGAGAAGTTTTGGTGAGGGCCCAGTATTGAAGGTGTAGCAAAAGCCAGAGGCCTTGAACCAGACCAATAACTCACTGCAATGAACATTTGCAAGTAAAGCTACTAGGACAAAAGGGTACACTGTGTGACACACCACAGTGCCCAAGGCCACTATGACAAATGGGTGTATGATGGGGAACTGAGAAAGACAGAGGATTGGTGTTTTGTTTTTCAGGTTTATTTTTTAAATTTTATTTTGTGGGGAAGGCTGCAAGGGTGGAAGGCAGACACGGAAGGACTGGGAAGTGAGTGGGGCTGGGATGAATGATGTGAAATTCCCAAAGACTCAATAAAAAATTATGTTAATAAAAATGTGTGCTCCTATGACAGGAGGCATTGCAAGGCACAATGGGAGATGAACGACTCTGGACAACACTGACATCAGAAGACAGGAGTTTGCAAGTAAGCTGTTCTCTTGCAGGGCGGGGGATGCAGTTTCCAAAATCCTTTATTCACTTTGCTTTATCAACCAATGAGCCTACACAAAGCATATATGCATTATAAAGAGGAGCATAAAAAAGCTAACCCATCCCCTCATGAGATGATGTAATATTGGTGTCTCTCCTGTCTATCATCTTCTCTTTCTTGATATGGCATGCTTAATATATTCATGTAATTATCATTGTATACATACAACTGAGACTTCCATTTACCCTATCATTCATGCTAAAATTTCAAAAAAATTTTAGGTCTGAAAATGTTTTCAAAACAGAGTGTAAAAAGCAGTAGAAATGATAGTATCATAATAAAATTTATAAGAGTTCAAATCCTGGGCTCTAGCAGTCATTTGGATTCCCTAGGCCTACCTGCTCCTATAAGATGTATACAAAGACTTCTTCCATTAAGATTTATGAAAATTAAATACTAAATGTGATCACTTATGTCATGAACCTTAAAAATGTCTAATGTTTATCAAGTACACAAGAACACAATGCTTTTTAGTCATTTTTAACTATATGACCTAGGGCATAAATTTCTCATGAAATGCTTATACAGGGAAATACATTAGGTTACAACCATAGTACATCTAATATGGACAGTCAGGAGGTGTGCCTGGTCACACGGTTCTGAAAATTAGCCAGGCTCTGGAGCTGACATTCTTGATTTGTGTTGCCAATAGTCTCTGTGAGTGAAAAAGAGCTCAGACTTGGCAATCAAAAGTCAGTGAGAAAATACATTCTCTTGGCAGGTATCTGATTGAATCTTGTCTGCCTGCAAAGCACAATGATATAATTTATTATGGAAGGGCCTTAAAAGGTGACTAATCCCAGAGGGGTGACTCCTGTTTATTCAATGTCTGTTCTCAGAAGGTATTTTTTTTCAGGCATCAAGTTAGAATTATCCACTACTTACATATATGGTTTGTTACCATAACCAAACAATGAGTATGCATTTTTCCTGAACTTGAAGTCAACTTGACAGATTTCTAAAGACCAGAACATTATGTTGTATTACTTTCTTTGGCCACTGACATCTCTGCATCAGTTAATTTTACAGTAAGAGGTCAGGAGAGAAAGCAGTTGTTTGGGGTTAATGGGTTTACATGCCCATTTATTTGAGGAAAACATTTCCCTCCTTGTTTTGCCTGAGGCAGGGAGATGTGAGGCTTGCCTACTTCTTAGTTGTAATCCATGTTGAATTCTAGTCCCTATTAGATAACTTCAGATTTAGCATTTCCTGCAGGCTTTGGGATGGCCTGAAACTTTGGGAAAGAGGAACAATGAAAAAGCCTTTCTCAAATAACTGGTGAGTTCTGTATCTGGTTGTATGCAGTCAGCTCTAATTTACCTATGGGGTGTTGTGGAATATCATTTTAACTATGTAAAGGTGCGTTACATTTGTTTCTGCTGCCTTTGTTAACAATGTAAAGATGTGGTCCCTTTTTTTATGCTGCATTTATACAATTATGTAAAGGTGTGTTGCTGTTTCACCTTGCCTGCCTAAGGCACCTGATTGGTCTAATAAAGAGCTGAATGACCAATAGCTAGACAGAAGAGGGATAGGCAGGGCTGGCAGGCAGAGAGAGTAAATAGGAGGAAAGAAGAAGAGAAGAGAGAATGAGAGAGAAAAAAGAGGGAGATACCAGCCACAGACACAGAAAGAAAGATAAAAAGCCATGAGGCAAAACATAGATGAAGAGAAACAGGTTAATTTAAATTAAAGAAAAAAGTTAGCCAGAAATGAGCATAAGCTAAAGCCAAGCATTCATATTAAATCTCTGTGTCATGATTTGGGAACTGGTTTGTGGCCCTAAAAAAAAAGACTGCTACAGTGGGCACTGGCTTTTATTTGGGATCTGTTTCCTTCCCAGGCTAGAGGACTGTATCTCCACCTTCCTTTTGCAGATACATATTTCTTTTCTTCTTACCTTTACTCCCTAAGCTGACTTCTTGAAACACAGAATGCCCTTTGCTCCTAGGAGTCTCCATTTTTATTTGTCTAACCAATTCTTGTTAGACTCTCACTTTTGGTCATTTCTGTATCTGTGAAGACCCTGTCCTATATCTAGAATTTCTTTTGTTTGATTTTTGCTTTGTTTTGAGACAAGATCTTCTACATAGCCCAGGCTGTTCCCGAGCTCACTGTGTAGCCCATCCTAGCTATAAACGTATCGAGATTCTCCTGTCTCAGCTCCCTGAGTACTGCGATTACAGGAGAATTTCTGGTGCAGCACATACCCTGGAGGTCCTACAACCATGGCAACAGAGCAGGCTGGTCTAGGGTTGAAGTTATAAAGGATAATTGTATTCTGCATAGCCGCATGCTTTTAGAACTTTTGGTGTCTCACGAGCCCACCCTGAAAAAAGGCTGTCATGACTCTTAAACAATCCATAGTCATTAGGGAAACAAATAGGTCTTGGAAGAAGTTGTAGACTTACAAACTTCTCCTGCCCTGAATTCAAGTTTTGAACATGTTTCCTATCTAGAGCAGAGACATTCCTGGCTGGCTGTGAGCCTAGCATACAGTACACTAGTTGGCTGCTACTTTGGCGTTTACTAGATGGTCTTTTGCCAAATTCTTCTGGAATTTGTTTAAAGGCATGAAATGTGTTTTGCACCCCCCAAAGAATATTTGATTTTCTTGTCCAAGAAATGTCTGTTGATTATGTATGCCTACCAGTGTTGTTAGGTGCTAAAGGAGTAGTGAAATTTGGTAGCAGCTGTGTATTTGTCACCGAGGTACAATTACATGGGTGCTTATCTTACTAGAGTTTGGTACATATGTTTTTCTACATACCTACCGCCAACTGAACAGTTTTGATGCTGTTTTTTAAAAAATATATGTCTTATCTTTTCTACGTTCACACCATTAAGCATGAGCAAACATGAGCAGCCCTGTGGCTGTTCTAAGGCAATTGATGATGATGAAGTCAGCCAAGCACTTTTTCTTTATTAGCTGAGAGGTTCATTTTTACTCTGTCCTACATTGAAGTAGAAGGACTCAAAAAAAAAAAAAAATGTTACACTATGCACCTGACAGATGTCCCCAATAGTCTCCCCATCCACATAAAGGCACCGCTTGGATGAACTAAGTGAAAAATGTATGCTGACCAAAAAGAATCCTCTGGCCAGAGAAACTGCATCACATGTCACAAAAAATGAAAGGAACAGCTACTAACACGGCATTGCTTGTAACATGTAGTCAGAAGCAATTGCTAACAGAAACAGAACGCCAGCAGACACGCCTTCCCTGAACTCTGGGGCTCGTTTCAGATGTAACTACCCCAAAGCTAATGTCATAGGAAAAGGGGTCATTTCTCACAGCTAAGGTTGAATTCCTATGAAGTTATGATTTCCCTTCATTTTGGCTCTTTCATAGAGAAATTCCATTATTTAGTCATCCTCTACCCCATCAGTCAGTCATTTTCCTGGTCAGCATCTTCCTAGCTGAACGGGAAAGAAAGGGAGGGAGGGAAGGAGAGAAGAAAGGAAGGAGAGAGAGAGAGGGGGGGGGGAGGAAAAAAAGGGAGATGAAAAGCACATGTCTTGTATCCTTGGTCTTCTATAATCTTTCTCTCTGGTCTTTGAAGACAATGAAGAGCAGTGGTTAGAGAATGGGCCCTTACAGCTGCACTGTCTGGCTTCAAGTTACTGATTACTACCCAGACAGACTTTTAACTTAACCAAAAAAAAAAAAAAAAAAAAAAAAAATGGGGATGACAACCTCATCATAGCTAAGAGCCTGATGTTAGGTCACATGTGTCAGGTACTCAGAACAATAACCAAACTCTGAGTTTTAAATATTTCAGTGCCCAACAGCTGAGCAGAGCTCTTGAGTTTTCCAACAGCAAACTGTAAATCATATAATCTGTGGGTAATGACATGTTTATTATTAGCCCTTATCTTCCATGTCTGGCTCTATGCTTGGTCTTCCAGGGTAATGGTGACAAAAACAGTGTTGGGGACTGTCCTTGTCTTCTTCCTGACTCACATTCACTCTATTTCCATCAGCCCTTCTCCCTAAATATGTCAACGGAAGGCTCTAGCAAAACCCACTAATGACATTCTAGGTAAATCCCATCAATTCATTTCAATCCTTTTTTTGGTGGGGGGAGTGGGATGGGTTGTTTGGCAGGGCTCTAGTCTGGATTTGGACTATTCCCCAAAGACCTATGTGTTAAAGACTTAGTTCCAAGGTTGGGGCTACTGTGAGGCAGTAGAAACTTCAAGAAGTAGGGCTTAGGGGTTAAGCATTAGGTCACTGGATATGTGAACTTGGACACTGTGATCCACAAGGTGAACACTTTAGCTTACCCACATGCTTCCCACCATATGTGCTGCCTTGCCACAGAACCAAAGCAACAGGATCCGTTCATCACGGACTTGAACCCCTAAAACTACTAGGCAAAAGAACCTTTTTCCCTTCCTAAGTCAACTGCATCTGGCACACAGTCAGTGCTGAACATGAGCTCTTGCAGCCGCTCTCTTTCTCTGTTTGGAGTTCCTGTCCCTCATACTTTCCCAACACACCACACTCCATATTTAGGTCTATCCCCTATTTCTCTGGACATTCTGTCTCAGGCTCTTTTGAGGATTACACTTCCTCTGAGGGAGGACCCTCTAAATATTTCTCTAACACAAAATTAAACTCAGATATTGGGAAAAATTCTTTTGTGTTTCCAATTCTCTTCCTAAGCTCATACCCACTGGTAGCAAGGAAAAAATTATGGCATTGATGGCTAAGATTCATTTCTTTGCCATGCTGTCTTTTCTAATGAGAGAGAAATAGTAAGTTATGATATACATTTCCCCCTCCAGGTAATTTTTTTCTTGATCATCTTTAAATGATTCATATCAACAGCAGTCCACTCATTTAAAGTGGAAAGGAAAGTTTGCAATGCCTATGTACATGTACAGTAGACACACCTGTAAAGCTCAACATCAGTCACAATGAAACTAGCAATAATGACATTATTTTGTTTGTTTTTGAGACTGGACCTTAGGTAGCCCAGGCTGATCTCCATCCCTCCCTCATCCCTGACCCCAGTATTAGGATTACAGGTATGAACACCCATGCCCGCCTTATGACGTGCTAGACGATCAAATCCAGTGCTCAATGCATACTTAAAGTACCCTACCGTCTGGCTATAAACCCAGACCCCATATCACTGTTCTTCAGCCAACAGTCATGATCTGAGAGTGAGAAGAAATTCCATGGGGGACAGTGATGAGCAGGGAGACATTCAGGGTTACAAGGAATGGGCAGACTACAAAGGAGCTCATACAGGTTGTCGCCCACTCAAGTAGATACACACAGTGTTGTTACATACTGAAGAGAAGAGCTGGCTTAAGCATCAGGTCAAAGCAGCGTCTCACTAATGGGAAATACAGTTCTCCAGCTCAGCATCAGGGTTGAACAAGTCTGCTGTCATTCGTCATCCTGTCACAGAGGGTCAATGGAGTTACTGTAGTTCTTCTTATCTACAACAGCATAGACTCTGCTGGCATCATTAAAGTACTGAAATGTCACACCTCACTGTACTCACAGATCAGCCTTGCAGCCACCTCCTTAATTATTTTAGAGACACTAACACCTAGCATGATGCCTGACAGAGGAAGCACTTACAACCCAAGAGATGAATGAATGCGCTCTCCTTTCACTGAGGAAGCGAAGGTGGCTCATTCTCCCATTCCTAAGTGTTCCACAAAGAAAAACTGGGATCTTTGAGTAAGCTCCAAATAGAGAACAAGCAGGGAAGAAGTCATAGGAAAATAAGTAGCTACAGATATGCAAACACAGCACATTATGAATAGAAGCAGATAAATCACACAGTCTGCAAAAAAATAACTGTGAAGACAAATGATGGAGTGCATCATGAGTTTCCTTGCTAACCAGATATTTCCTTACAGTACACATTTTCACTTATTTCTTTAATGTTAATTCAGCGTCAAGTTACAAATGCTAACTTATGGTATATGGTCCACAGACAAAAGCAATGGTGCAAGAGGCCGTTCTGGATTTAAATGTCCGGTCTCCCTCTATAGAAGCAGCCTTCCTGGTGTAGGCTGCTCACCCCCACAGTCACTCTGTTGGCCCTTGAACTGAAATGTAATGTCAGTGGGATTATTTTTCTAAGAACAGCAATTGTCATTATAGTGTTTTTTTGGTTTTTTTTTTTTTTTTTTTTTTTTTTTAGCAGTTCCAAACCTTTAACACTTTTAGTCTTTGCAAATTCTTGGAAACAACAAGACATGTAAATTTAATAATCTGGCAGTTATATTAAGGTTA
This sequence comes from Phodopus roborovskii, assembly GCF_943737965.1. NCBI lineage: Eukaryota > Metazoa > Chordata > Mammalia > Rodentia > Cricetidae > Phodopus > Phodopus roborovskii. The sequence goes on along the minus strand of NW_026126416.1, from coordinate 31,611,284 downwards.
GCCAAGTTCAACTTCCATTAATTCTAAAATACCAAGCACTAGAGAGCATCCACATACCCCATGCAAAGATAATCCTATCTCTTTCTACACCAATACCAGCTGGGATATCTTAGGAGACATTTATATTTTACCACTGATATCTAACTTGCTGGCACCATTTTAATCACTGAATACCCCAGCACAACACACACATACAAACACCATAATCACCAGATCCAGATATGGATAATCATTAGCTTGATCTGTAACCCCTTTAGATTAATGTCTGTTAGACAGCCTTTGATTGTTATAATAGGTAAGCGAGATAACCAACCTACAAAGAGAAAGTCAATTTTGGCTCAGCATTTCAGCAGCTCTGGTCCATGCTCAATTGGCCTGTGGCTTTTGGTCCTGCTGAGTGGCAGAACACCGTGGAGGAAGCACCAGACCCAGCAAAATACCCAGTGGACAAAAAGCAAGAAAGAACACGAAAGATAACAAAGTCCCACAAAGGTGGCAAGCCCCATGATGACCTGAAGGCCTCACCCTTTAAGTTTCCACCGCCTTTTCAAAGCAAAAAGTGGGAACTAGGCTTTAATTCATGGGTTTTGGGGGACAGTCTATATCCAAACTACAGTTATCTAGTTTAAGGTTATGTGTTGGAAAGGTGACACTTTTCCTACTATAAAGACAGATACATTTTATCACACATTTATTACTTTCTTTTTTTTTTTTTTTAACATAAAGCTTTATTGACTTGGATGTGATGGCACAGGCCTTTAATTCCACTGCCATGGAGAGAGGGCGGAAGCAAAAAGATCTTTGAGTTCGAGGCCAGACTGGTCTACATAGCAAGTTCTATATCAGCCAGAGCTGACAAGCAACAAACAAATAAGCAAACCCCAAATAGCTTTACTGAGATACAGTATAAAATTTACCATTTAAATAGGTGCTTCAGTGACGTTTGTTATACTCCCAGGGCTTAACAACTATCATAACAATGTAATCTTGAACATTTTGTTCCTCCTTAGAAGAAAGTCCATTATTAATGGCAGCTAATTCCAATTCTTCCTAACTTTAGCTTCTTACCTTCACCAGCTCTTGGCAGTCAATCTACTTTTTGTGTCTACACAAAAAGTGTGTATTCTTAACATTTTATATGAGTGGAACAATACAATAAGGTGTTATGTTGTCTCAATAAGTATCAGTACTTTATTGCCAAATACAATTCTATAAATAGGGATTTGCAATACTGTGTATCCATGTGTTGGTGGATAAGCAATCCCCACTTTTAAGCTATAAGGAACAATACTGCCATGAATTTGCCTTTACCTGCTAAGCTAGTACTCTGGCCCAAGAATTCTTATATATTCTGGATACAGGTCCCTTATCAGTTACAGATTCATGATATAAGTTATAATACAAAAATATTTTAATATTTTGATGAAGCTCAGAGTATCTTCACTACTTGGGACATTTGTCTCATGTTTATTCTAGTTTTTAATATAGTCACATCGATAGAAACATACTGCTAATGAGTATGTTATGATTACTGCATGTTGGTATGATTTGAATATGGTTTGTATTCCCTAAGGATTTCTGTGTTTAAAAGTTTTGCTCCGGAAACTCTGTGGAAGAGAGGGAGAAAGGACTGTAGGAGGCAGAGGGGTCAAGGACATCATAAGAAAACAGCCCAGAGACATCAATTAAGCAGGGCTCATAGTGGTTCGGAGAGACTGAAGGGACAGTCACAGAGTCTGCACAGGTCTGTGCTAGGTCCTCTACATATATGCTGTGGCTGTGTAGCTTAGTGTACCGTGAGACTCCTAACAGTGGGAGCCAGGGCTGTCTCTGATTGTTTTGCCTGTCTTTGGGAACCTTTTCCTCCTGTGGAGTTGCCTTGTCCAGCCTAAATATAAGGGGATAAACCTAGTCCCGTTGCAACTTGCTATGCTGTGTTTGGTTGACATCCCTGGGAGGCTTGCTCTTTTCTGAAGGGAAACAGAAGAGCAGATCTGGGGGAGACGAGAGGTGTGTGTGGGGGGGGGGGACTGGGAAAAGTAGAGGGAGGGAAGGTTGAATTCAGGATATATCATATGTGAGAAGAATAAATAAGAAAGAAGAAAGCAGTGTGGTGGCACACAGTGTGATTCCAGCAGCAGAGGCAGACGGTTCTGTGAGTTTGAGGCCAGCCTGATCTACAAAGCTACACAGAGAAACCCTGTCTCGAAAAATGAAAAACCAAAGCAAATAAATAAATAAACAAAAAAATAAATAGCAAAAGAACTTTTACTGACACAAATCTCTTGGCAAAAAAAAAAAAAAAAAAAAAAAAAAAAAAAACCCAGAAATAAGACAACTACTTTGTTCTCTTTTCTAAGGTTTAACTATGACAGATTTACCTTTCAGCCAGCTTACCATAGGATTCAAAGGCCGAATATGTAGAACCATCTTTGCCCTTTCAATGACCCAGGCCTAATCCCTCAGACTTTCCTAAGGCCAAAACCACTTTCCTTAAAGACCTCAAATACAGAGTCGTTCATGCACTCCGTCACAGTTATTCTTACATTAAGGAGTATGTGTCCTTAGGCATAACGATCTTCTTTCTATAAAAAATGACCTTTTAGCCCTTTCATTCTGTTATTATCTAACTTTCAGGCTATCTCAGAATGTGGATAATATATCTTGTGTGTCTTCTGATTTCATGGGAGGAGCAATGGGTCTGAGGGAGAGGGAGATGGAGGAGCTGGGAGGGAAACGGGTTGAGATGTAATATATGAGGAAAAAATTAAAAAAAGTTTGCCTCTTGGTGGCACTTTTGAGAGGTACTGAAAACTAAGAAGCTGCCTTGTGGGGGCTCTCAGGTCTTTGGAGATGTCACACATACCCAGGATTTGTGTCCTCCACTCCCTTCACCAGAAGTCAAACTGAGGCCACTCAATCTTGGACTCTGAACTTTCAAAGTGATGGGCCAGACAAACTTCCTTTTCTTTAGAAGTCTAGTGATGAAACAATAACTCATACACCCATAGATTAAAAACATGGGTCATTTTAAAAACAAATTACAAAACTGTATCAGGAAAACACCTAAAATGGCTGACACACACTATCAGCCATCAATTATCTGTGGAAATGAGGGTGAGAACTCAGTCCTACTGACACTACTGAGTCCTAAAATCCACGATGGGGAAATCCATCTGCTTATTTATCTATTTTAGATTTATTTTTTCAAAACCTATGTGCACTTGTGTGTGTTTCTGCTTGGATTCGTGCACATGAATACAGATACCCGTAGAGCCCAGAAGATGGCATCCGATCCCTCACAGCTGTAATTACAGGTACTTGTGAGTCACCTGACATGGTGCTGGGACTCAAAGTCAGGTCCTTTCCAAGAGCAGTGTGAGCTCTTCACTGCCGAGCCATCTCCCTGAACCCAAATGCATCCTTTCCTTCCTTCCTTCCTTCCTTCCTTCCTCCCTTCCTTCCTTCCTTCCTTCCTTTCTTTCTTCTTTTTAAAGTTTTAAAGGGTTTCTCTGTGCTAGAGGTACAGAGATCAATAACTATGGGTTTAGTTTTGTTATTTAAAACCAAAATCAATCAATTACAAGTTGTACACTCTAGTTACAAATCTGAAATCCTCATTTGAGGTTGTGGTCCCAATAGCCTAGACAGACCAGCTTAGCTACTACACAGACCCACATCAAGGGCCTTGGGTTGGCCCACCCTAACAGCTGCCCCATCTATGACCTGCTGGAGTCCTCAAAGGGACTAGTCCTATGGACCGATAACTGCAGGATCTCCATGACATGGGGCAACAACAGGAAATCTGAGAGAGGTTTTGATGAGCACCCAGTGATGATGGTGTACCAGAAACCACAGGCCTTGAACCAGACCAATGACTCACTGCAAGGAACATTTTGCAGGCAGGGCTGATTGGACAAAAGGGGTGTACTGTGTGACACACTGCAGCTCCCCATGCCACTAGGATGAATGAAGAGGTACTGGACTAATGGGGGAGGTTTTCTGTTTGTTTTGTTTTTGATTAATTTTGGGGGAACATACTTCAGGGGTGAAGGGTAGAAATGGAGGTGAGCAGGATTGAGGTGCATGATGTGAAATTTCCAAAGAATCAAAAAAGGATTGTTTAAAAAAAAAAAAAACTGAAATCTAAAATACCCCCATATTCACAACTGTTTGAGAGCTCTCCAGTCTATGCAAATATTCCAAAGACTCCCAGAAAAATGTGTACATGTGTGGTGTAGGGTGCATATGTGTATGTGTGTTTACACATGTGAGCATGGGTACATGTAGGAAACTTAAAGTAGAACATTTCTAGTAGTAAGCATTCAGAAAAGGGACATTCAACCTCTTCTTCCCAGGATGCCTTCCTGGGGTCCTTCAGGAGGGAGTAATCTCTTCCAGGGCTCTGGCATTGGACAACCCTTAATCAACATCTTTTGGCTTTCATATTAATTTGTGTGCTTGTATATATGCTGGGCCTGGAGCAGTATGGACCGATGATGCTAGAAAGCTTGTACAGAAGTGGCGGCAAGGAAGACAGAAGCAGATGAACTCAGAGCTATGTGAGAAGCAAAACTGACATGACACTGTCATATTTCTTGTAGGGAAAGGGAAAGAATAACTTAAGGGCAAGACCTCAGCTTCTGGTTTAGCACAGCAGATGGATGCTGGAGGACAAAATCCTTCACTAATTAAGAGAGCACTGGATGAGAACCAGACTTGATTGGAAAGGCCATGTGAGCAGTTTTGGTTTTATTGAATTTGATATTTCTCAGATATCTAATCATGAGATATAAAAATATAGAGATTGATGGCTGGGAGCTAGCCCAGTCCATAAAGTGCTTACTATATAAACATGAGGGCCGGAGTTTGATCCCCAAAACATTAAAAAAGAAAAGAAAAGAAAAAGTCATCTGGGCTGGTGTGCACTTCTAATTCATATACCAAGACGGAAGGATCCCTGGGACTCCCTGGCCAGCTAGTCAAGCCAGATCAGCAGAAAACTCCTGAAGAATGACACCTGAGGTTGTCCCCTGGCCGGCCTACACACACACACACACACACACACACACACACACACACAATGCGCACCACCACTAAAAATCTAGAGCGTGGTGGCATACAAATTTGATACATTTATTGGGTTTCAAGACAATAATGGAAGCCATGATCACAAGACAGTTTAGAAAGAACACAAGATGGAAAGGGAGGAAGATTGTGCGAGTCAAGCTGTTTGACTAATACCTCGTTCTGGACAAAGTGTCACAAGTACAAAAGCAAATGGCAAACCACAGGCACCAAATCTGTGGGTTATTACTACTAAATGTACATTTATAAAAATCCCCATGAAATATGTTCATGATCGATTGTGTTCTCATATTCAACCATTTAACACAATAGTCTAGACATGACTGTATGCTACTCACAAAACTCAAAAACCCTGGTGTCACAAAAGGACTAGCAGCCGTGAGTGAGACGAAGCGCCACACTCCCGTGCTCCTGCCTCATTCTTCTGATTGCTGGTGGAAAATGAGGGGTCCATCTTCCACTGCATCCCTGTCCTTGCAATTGTCTAGTCTACCCCCAAGCCATATAGAACAAGTCTTTACAACCACAAAAATCCAAAGCAGTAACTACAGGCAAAAACACTACCAGATTTTACAGAATCATCAAATGCACAGCAACTAACTAAATGACAAAGTAACATCATTACAGAAAATGACACTTGAATGAATGATAAGACACACAAACTATCATTTGATCAATTATGGCCATCAACTAGATGCTATTTTCAAAGGTTCTCCAAAGAACAGAGTTAGGATACCCATATATATGTCTCTATAGAATTAGCAAAGGTACCTATCTCTTTTCTTTTTTCATTGTTTACTTAACTACTGCGTCATGGCTGAGACCAGAAGAAACATCATAGAGGGAGTGGAAGAGCTTGCCTATCGATTGCAAATTACTTATACTCTGAAACTTTCTGGATTCTCTCCCACTACTTCCACGTTTGGGTGAAATCTCTCAGGGCTTGGAATCCATCTCTCTGGTCTCTCCAAGTGTGAAGCATAATGGTACAAGTCAGAACCATTCGTTAACCCTCCAAGATGGCTGCTCACTGATAATGGGGGGAAGGGTGCCAATAAGTAAGCTTGCTCTCGGGAGGGCCTTCCTCTCTCCCACTGGAGATAGTGCACCTGGAGAAGCATGCCACCGAAGCATGTACATCTGTCCCTCATGCCAGCATAGTATTCCACCCACTCCTCCACCCCTCCTCTTAGAGCAGCTTCCGTCACATCTGCTTTCTTTCATTTTCACTCTTCCGGAAGTTTCTCTCCCATAAAAGTTAACTTAGTCCCTGTCTCTGTTTAAGGAACTCAGGCAACTACAACAACCAGGGATAAAAAGAAGTAAAACACCTTGGATTAGGAATAGAGATTTTCATCTTCCTATAACTAGCTCAGTCATTAACTAGCTATTTGACCTTGAGCAACTAACATTCTTCAACCTGTAAAAGGGACAGTAATTAGAGGAAGAAAGATGAACTACATGACTGCTTTAGGAGTCAAATAGACCAAAGCCTCAAATAACCCAATATTAGACAGTGTGAATACTCTGAAATTCTGTTCTATCCCAATTTATTTGGCCACATTTTGGCCAGCATTATGGACTATAAAAGTATTACCATACTTAGGGCAAAAGTCTCAATCCTGAAACAGGGTCATATGCATTCTTATTGGCAGCTAATGTTATGTGACATGTGACCATACATCTTCCAACTTAACCAAATATCACAATAAAACCAGGTCATAGAGGAACGTGAGAGCTGTAAGGTGGATCTGTTCTGAGGGGATCTAAAAATACCGGAGTATTTAAACATCAGTAGCATTGAGTGAAGGAAGCCATTTCCAAAATCATATGGAACGATTCCATTTACAGGATATGCTCAGCATTGGTAGAGACACAAAGTAGATTGGTAGATTGACTGGGAACTGGGGAAATGAAGAGTGAATGCCAATAGACCCTGGGCTTCTTTTGGCAGAAAGGAAATGGTCTAAAATTAGATTGCGCTGCTGGTTGCACAGCTCTGTGAGCACAATAAAAACCACTGGATTATGAGCTTACATGGATAAACTGCATGATATGTGAATTGTGTTTTTAGAAAGCTGGTGTAGGGGCATATAACTTTAATCCCAGGATTCAGGAGTCAGAAGCAGGAGGATTTCTGTGAGTTCCAGGCCAGCCTGGACTGCACTGTGAGTCCCAGGACAGCCAGCGCTAAATAGTGAGACCTTATCTCAAAACAAAAAAAGTTGTTTTTAAAAGAAATATTGAACATTTAGTTATAGGTAGAATCTAGACTAAAGTATGTATACATACATATATATGAGAGCAAAAGAGATTTGTGGGAAGAGACCAGTTAGGGGAGGACAAGAGAGATTAATGGGGGTAAATGTATGCAAGGCACAATGATGCACACATATGAAAACAGCCATAACAAAATCCATTATTTTGTACATTAACTTTAAAAACTAGGGAAATCATTTTAAAAATACCAGGGCTGTTTCATTGTGAGGCATGAACTGACTCAGGGGGAAAATATGTGAGAAAGAAGTATTTTTCACTAACTACAGAGCAAAGATCGTCTATTATAAATTATCTATTATATAATATATAATATATAATTTTTTTTTTTTTTGTAAAAGGGTTTCTGTGTTGCCCTGGCTCTCCTGGAATTCACCCTGTCGACCAGGCTGACCTCAAACACAGAGATCCACCTACCTTTATCTTTAAAAAGACCCTGAAAAGAAAACCATACAATAACTTCACTGGGTTCCTGCTTGACACTTAATCCTCCCATACAGCAATAGCTAGACTTCTGGGGGTCAGACTGCAGGGAGAATTTAAGAATTTATGCCAGGCCAGAGTTTAATGTGAGCAGGTACAAAGAGACACATCTGGTAGGGCTCACAAGTAACATCAGTCACCAGCTACAAAAGAGACCTGAGGGACCTAGGAAAAAGCAGGTCAATTCATTTAACAGAATTATTTTGGAGGCAACCATACAAGGCAGTGTCTTAAGGGCACTAGAGAAAAAAGGGGAATATGAAGATGATACAGATGAGAGTCCCACTCCCCCTGCAACATCAAAAACATTTATCCTAGTAAAGGAAAGAGTACACAACTATAGCAATGTTAGATGAACAGATGTGATGATGGGTCTGACTAGTTATCAGATTAAAGGTATCTTCATAGAAGAACTTTAATTTTCTTTGGGACTCAAACATCTGGGACTATGAACTGAATACACTTCTGTACCCTGGAAGACCAATCAAATGACTGGAACCCTTTAAGAGGACATAAATACAGGAAATTGCCTTCCATTATTTAAAATAAGAGATATTCTTAGTATGGACCACACACTTCATGAGTGATAAGGCAAAGCCTGTATAGAGCTTAAAGCTCCAGACATATCCTTGCTTCAAATTCTGAGGCACCTTTTCTTTGAATCTATGGTTCAGAGCCAGCCCCTGAATACTGGCCTACAAGAACATCCAATGGTGTCAAAGAAAGAGCTGCAGGTTGATCAGATGGTTGTTTGAAGAAAAAGCTATCCACAGTGTCGTAGTTAGGGTTTCTAGTGATGTGATAAATACCATGACCAAAAAAAGTAGGTGAGGAGAGGATTTATTTTAGCTTACACTTCCACAGCATACCCCATCACTGAAGGAAGTCAGGACAGGAATCCAAACAGGGCAGGAACCTACAGTCAGGAGCTGATGTGGAGGCCATGGAGGAGTGCTTCTTACTGGCTTGCTCAACCTGCCTTCTTACACAGCCCAGGATCACCTGCCCAGGGATGGTATCACTCACAGCAGGCTTTCTCTGTGTGCTTACAAACACTTATAGGACCCTCTCACACCAACCAGTAATCATCAATCAAGAAAATGGACTACAGATGTGCTTACAAACTAGTTTTATGGAGACAGTTTTCAGTTGAGAGGCCCTTTCCCCAAATGACTCTAGCTTTCATCATTTGACAAAAAAACTAGCTAGTGTGATCAATCCCTTGTCAATTTGACAAACACCTTTCCTTTCTTGTTAATTCCAAGATCTCACATTAATATTAGCACCACAATATAAAATATAAACAACTTTCAAAGTTCCAGAGCCATGTAAAAAGTTCAGTCTCTTTCAATGTTCAAAGCCTCTAGAAAATATAAAAAAAAATCCCTAAAACTCCAAAGCTCTAACTGTGGGCTCTTGAAAAAATCAAGAATGAGTTAAGTGGGTGGTGGTGGCACATGCCTTTAGTCCTAGAGCTAGGGAGGCAGAGGTAGGCAGATCTCTGAGTTCTGACCTACAGAGTGAGTTTCAGGACTTCCAGGACTGTTACACAGAGAAACCTTGTCTCAAAAAAACAAACTAGAATAAGTTAAGTGCTTTCTTAGCCCAAGAGGAAATATCCAGTGAACAGTCACAGTCAAATCAAAGCAAAACCCAAGCAAAGGGTTCTGTGTCAGCCTGCCGCGATTTACTCACTGCCTTCTGGGCTCCTCCAAATGGCTATTTCTCTGGCTCTGATATTGTTATCACACACAGCTCATCTTCTAGGTGCAGGCCAGCTCCCTTCCACACATGCTGCTTGCCTTGGTGGTCATCCCATGGCACTGGAATCTCAAAATGTGGGGGGTCTCTGCTACAACTGGGCTTCTCCTAGGCTCTCTTCAGGAACTCTGACCCTGCCACATGGTGTCCAACCTTCAACTTCTCTCCATGATTCCTTCTTCACCTGCGTTGTCTACTGAGGGACTAGAGTTCTACCACACAGTGTGGAGCCTTAGCTGCTCTCCATGACTCCTTTATGCCTTCAAAACTGGCACCACTTGGCTGACTCTTAACACGGTATCAAGTTCAGCTGCTATTATGAGACACAGCTGCGGCCTGCTCCACAGCTGTTGGTCCAGGGTTCATGAGTTTCCACGAGCTGGGTTTGGCTGTTTCTGTAGATTTCTCCATCACGATCTTGAGCTCCCTTGCTCATATATTTCCCCCTCCCTCTCTTCCATTGGACTTTCAGAGCTCGGCCCGGTGTGTGCTTGGTTATGGATCTCTAAATCTGGTTCCATCAATTACTGGATGAAGGTTCTATGTCACTATCCATCACTTGAGGGAAGTCAGAACAGGATCTCAAGCAGGGTAGGGTCCTTGAGGCAGGAGCTGATGCACACAAGTCATGGAGGAGTGTGACATACTGGGTTGCTTCCCATGGCTTGCAGGTCTTGTCTTGTCTTCCTTCCTTCCTTCCTTTTTTCCTTCCTTCCTTCCTTCCTTCCTTCCTTCCTTCCTTCCAGATTTTTTGAGTCAGGGTTTCTCTATGTAGCTTTGTAGGCCAGGCTGGCCTCGAACTCACAGAGATCCTCTGTCTCCCGAGTGCTAAGATCAAAGACTTGTGCCATCACCACCAAGTTCAGAACAACATTTCTTATATAACCTTACACAGGACAACCTGCCTGGGTAGCATTCTCTGTAGTGAATTGGGCCCTCCCAAATCAATCACCAATCAAGAAAGTGCCCTACAGACTTGCCTAGAGGCAGTCTTAGACATTTTTTCCAATTGAGATTCTCTTTTCCCAAATGACTCAAGCTCATATCAAGTTGACAAAAGACTAGCTAGCATACACTGATTTGATGACAACATCTATATGGACACAGGAGAGGAAAAAGCAGGAAAAGACTTGAATGTAAATAGAGAGAGCTGTCAGGCAGCAAAAGAGGCTGGATACAGAAGCAGATTGGAAACCATGACAAGATAAACAAGCCAGGTTCCAAGTGGTGGACACTGGTACAGAAGAAATCCAGTTACAAAATAGGAAGAAAAAAAAAAAAAAAGAAACTCATTCTTCAAAGAGTTAACATAGCTCTTCACAGCAGGAGAGAGGGGGAGAGAGGGGAAAAGTGGGAGAGAGAGAGAGAGAGAGAGAGAGAGAGAGAGAGAGAGAGAGAGCATAGGCATGCCTAAGGACACTTGGTAAATACTTAAAGCTTGTCAACTAAGGAATGCAAGAGCCCGGAGGAGAAGGGGCTGTGACAGTGTGAGCCTCTGTAGTGACAAACTAAATCAGTCAGCTTCCTGCCCTGCACCTATATACTTAAATACTGAACATGTTCCTAAACATGGCCTTGGATTAAGAAAAGATCGAACCAGGATAAATGTTTCCGATTGAAAATGTCTTTTAAACTTCAACTCAAAACACATCAGTGCATAAACTATCAAGTCTGTAACTATACAAACACATTTACATTTAAAAAAAATTAAATCATAATATCACAACTACATTTTATTTGACCAAAAAAGAGATCTAGAGCATTAGAAATTTCATTCCATGATGGAACAAGAGATGGCATGAAGGTAGAAATGACAATTCTATGCGGGCAACCCGAGGACAGCAAAATCAGAAGTCATTCAGTTGCATGAAAGAATGAAGGAAAAGGAGGCAGGACAGAGGAGGAAGGAGCGAGAACATCATCATCCCCATCATCCAATAGACTTTCCCTTCAAACCTGACTTTGAGGAGACTTCCAAGAGCCTGAGCTGAGACGGGAACGGAAACCGTGAGGAGTATTTCTCTCTTTAAAAACAGCACTACACGAGAGGTGGGTTACCTGCAGGGCCGGCAACCTCAACAGCCATGGACTTTGACAAGATTTGGGTTTCTCCTGTGGAATGGGCCTAAAACACAACAAGAAAGCAGTTGCCCCCCCCACCCCTTGCCTGGCGGTTGGTATCGAAGTTCACAGGGTTCACAGCTGGCTGAGGCTGGGATGACTTCGTGCCCAAGAAGTGTTCTTAGCACTGCCATGAAATCTGGCCAATGGACAGAATGCTTATAGCTCAGTTGCAGCTTTATTTCTCTACATGCTGCAACCAAACCTTACTGTCTGCATCAGTAGGGTAGCATCTAGCTATGGGGGGGGGGCAAGCAAAACAAATGACATGGGAGCTTATATTGGTGTTTGGGGGTGTCATTCATTATTGTTGTTTTGCTAAATGGACATGATGTCAAACTGCACTCTGAATATCCCACCCAATTAGTGCTCTCGGCTCTCAGAGAAGCTTCTGTTCATAGCAGGTGATGGTTAATGAAGAGACTCACAGCTGGTCAAAGAGCTGGAAAAGAGTGACCATTGAGCCCTAAAGTGGACAATTACACCAGTCCTCCAAGACTCAGGGGACCCCACAGAAGGGCTTTTAGGAAGAATGTAAGAGCTGGGGGGTGGGAGAGAGTGCTGTGAAATGCTGTCCCCTGGATATGACATGGCTGTTGTCCCTGTGAGTTCACAGCAGCAGCGCCACCTGCACAAGGCTGGGCCTGTGAGCACCCCACCATTGATGGAGGAGGAGCTCATAAGATACCCCCCCCAGGGGCTATAGGTAGCTCAAGGTTATGGGGGGCACATTCCACACTGGTGTAGCCACTGGTACATTGTCCTGGTTCAAGTATGTAACATCCAACCCACGCTCCTGCAGGCAGCCCCCAGTTAAATGTAGTGGTTCAGAAACAATAACAGGAGGAAGACTTGGAGGAAAAAGATAAATTCTAAAAACATACATGCTTGGGAAGGAATTACTTCATGCTTCAGGGTACTTATGACAAAGAGTCTACAGTATGCCTTTCACAATTCAATCTGTCATTAGGCACAAGCAGGTGCTTTTGATGAGCTCAGAAGAGTCTAACAGTAGTGTTCTCCTACATTCTCAGCTCTTGAAAAAGACACCAGAGGACACAGATTTGTGTCCTCTTACTCTGTACTTCTTGTGATTTATGGATGTGAGTCTACTCTGTTTGCTTTATTCACAACCTAGGCAAGCCGTGATACTCTCTTGTGATTGGTTACTACACTCCCTTATAGCCATGTCCTGGTGCAGATTTGTGTGACAACTTTCAAATCACTTGGAAGCCACTGTGATTTTGATACAGGCTTGCATGCACCCACATGCCCACAGGTGCTCCTGGAGGCCCATTCTTAAAAATGCTGTAGGGTAGCCCCAGGCTTCACCAAAATAAAAAGCAGTAAAGGTCTAACATTTGCCATCATTGGTCTGACTGTTTAGGCCGACTATTATCATTTACACTTGTACTCTGAATTATTTAGGGCTTCTTGTAGGCCATAATACACAGTCATCTCAGCTTATCATGTCAATACAGTCACACCCCCCCAGTGGGGAATTCCATGAAGTTTGATGCTTGAACTAGATTATTTACATTTCCAGAAGTACTATTATTTGTTGTATTAGAATAAGCTGAGACAGATGTTGAAGGCTTTTTGTTTTAGACTTCCAGCCTTTGCCAAGGTCATGTCTGATGGAAAGACATGTTTATATCTAGCAAGCACCCCCTAACCCTACCTCTGATACAAATAATTGAAACCCGCATTTCAAAAGCAGCATGCAAATCACCCACTGACAAAATGACGTGTATATGAACAAAAGTGTCTAGGGACTGACAGAGAGGGCCACAGCTGCCAGGATGCCAGGTTGTAGGGTCCATGGGGAAGTATAGGAGAAAGGGCAAATAGAGTTCACATAGTCCTATTATAAAAATCCAGACAGGAGTCATTGTGCTACTGCTGTAGTGATTTTGTTGCTGATTTTATTGGTACAGATAAAGATTATTTTCTTGTTTGCAAATTCTTTTTCATTTTTCAAGAAATCCCTTAGGCATCAATCAATATGCTTAACAAGTACTAAAGCCTAAAGAAAACCTCAAATTTTCTTCTAGGAAGTTAATTAGAAACATGTAGACTGCACAAAGTATTTGTTCACAATTTGTATACATCGTGGGGAACATGGAGGCACCACTGTCCACATTAAAGCTAGAAGATGCAATGTTTCTGAAGGAGGAGAGTATCTCCTTCAAAAGGTATTAGCCATGTCTATAGAGGGGATTCCAGCAAATAAGAAAATGGCTGGTGGGTGACAAGAGCCCTATTACTGTTAAAGGAAAAAGCAAAGGCTAGAATGACCCCTGTAGTATTGGATTAGAGCTATAGATGCCAGTATTTTACCACCATATTAAAGTATTTTTAAGACTTACACTTCAGACATCAAACAATTAGGAACACAAGGAGCAAGTGCCATGCTATCAGTCTGGGCAAACAGGACTACACTGTACAGAAAGTTTCGATGCACAGAACAGGGAGCCTATGTGCAAAGCATGCATCTCATAACAGATTAAAGTCCAGAGTACACCTCAAACAATTCAACAGCAAGACACCACCCAGTGCTAAAATGGGTAAGGGGCTGACCTCAAGAGACACTTCTTTAAAAACATAAAACCAGTGAAGACATAGATGGAAAAATGCGGAACATCATCCATCATCCGAGATTGTAAATTAATGCACGATGAACTATCACTTCATACTGCTGTAGTGGCTAGTATAAGAAGATAAACATTTAAAAAAGATGTATGACCATGCCACTTATTTTTTTTCTTCCCAAGTGAGCACTGCTTATTTAGTCTCTCAAAGTAATTGCATTTAGGTTATCAAAATTTGCTGGTATATATCATATATTTTAACATCAAAAAAGCATCCTATGGGAAAGCCCAAGAAATGTATAAAACCCAATTTTCAGCCAGAAAGTAAATACCTGGAAATTAAATAATATTAATTATTTAGAGAATAATTTTACCTTCAAAAGTGAAAGGCTGAGCCGGGCAGGGCATTGGTGGTGCATACCTTTAATCCCAGCACTGGGGAGGCAGAGGCAGGCGGATCTCTGTGAGTTCGAGACCAGCCTGGTCTACAGAGCTAGTTCCAGGACAGGCTCCAAAGCAATACAGAGAAACCCTGTCTTGAAAACAAACAAAAACAAACTGAACCAAAAAACAGTGAAAGGCTGGCTGGGGGCGGAGCCCAGCAGTAGAGCACTCGCCTACCTGGAATGCACAAAGCCTTGGTTTCTCTTGTCAGCACTCCAGAAACAAACTGAAATATAAATTCAGCTTGTTAAACGTGAAAAGATGATAAACTACGTCAGTGATGTAGGCACAGTCCACTCCCTCAGGCCAGGCTAACCCTGCAGATCTTCCCATGACTTACTGACTTGAAAGTCATGTTAAGGAGGGACGGGGAGAGGAACAGGGCAGCAAATACGAGGAAAGTGCAAGGAAGTCTATGTATGAAGATGCAATGAAACTCGTTATCGTGACATTAATTATTAGTAAGATACAGAAAAGTCATCAGATAATCCTCGAAGAATTAAGTAAGCAGAATGACAGACCAAAGCCCTTGGCATTTGATTGAGGAAGGATTTCAAATGTGCCAGCAAAGACTGGGCTAGTCAGTAACTGGGGAGACAAAGGGCTCACTGCAAGCATTTTCCTATTGGTTCACAGAGACATAACTCCTACAAATGGGCCTTTAAAAAACTGAGTACTGAACATGTTTCTGATACTCTCCTAATCGGATAAAACATTGCGGACATCTCTCCTAGCTAGAAAATATTTGCCAATTCATTCTTAGTAGTAGTTACATGGTTCTCCACTCTACAGTCATACAAAATGTATTTAGGATATTGGAAAAATGAAAATAGGAGCTGGCAAGATGGTTCAGCAGGTAAAGGTTAATCCTAGAGGCTCACAGGACGGAAGGAGAGAAACAACTCCAACAAGTTGTCCTCTGACCTCCACAATAGTGTCAGGGCACAAATGCATGAGTGTACACACACACACACACACACACACACACTCTCTCTCTCTCTCAATATGATAAATTTTAAAAACCTGAAAATAAAGCTTTCCTAGAAAGTCTCTAAATTCATATTTATTTTTCTCACCCAATAAATCTGATGGTATTTCCATATAAAGAAACAATACTGCTTCCTCACCTCCTTTTAGAGGGCCATAAAATTAATATGGAATAAACATTCCTGAAATAATATCAGAAAATATACTGTTTTCTGCCATTGCTTTTATTTCAGGTCTAACTTTCAGAACAAGAAAAAACTATGCTGAATATCCAAATAACAAATCCCCTTAAGTCCCAGAACTTAAAGATCACCAAGTAATGAAAATTATGTAATCCTCGAACACAGGAGGCTCTGGGAATGGTTTTTGAATTCCCACACCAAGATAATTAATGGACACCAGCTGTGGGTTACAGCATTCTGGGCACATTACACAATAAAAACCAAGACAGGATGTCACTGCACGTACACCATGTGCACAGCTTGGTTCTAATCGGCACCACTGAAGACAAATTGTTATTGAAGATGGTGGTGTAGTGGGTAAGAGCCAGGCCACAGAGGCAGATTGCCTGGGGTCCAGCCTTGGCTCAGCTAACTATGTGTGCTTTGAGCAATCCACTCAAGTGTCATCTTCTTCTTTGATATGTACCACAAAGTTTCCACTGAAATTAAAAGAAGTGATGATTATACAGTGTTTAGGGCAATATCTATCCCTTCATTAGCATCCAAAAATGCACAGGGACTATCAGTACTAGTGGCATCAAGCAATTATTATTACAAATAAAAAGATCCTATTAGGACTAGAGTTTAAAATACGTGTAAGCACACATAAAGATACATCTATATGATATATTAAGTATTCATATGTATAGAAAGTTACAGAAATACACAGATAATCATGTGCCCATTTTCAACAGCTTATATTTAGAAGTAAATCCAAATGACTCAAAAGGAATGATAAAATAATAAAGAATATGATGTTTCTGCTCAGACTGAAGAAGTAATAAAGCAAAATTATTCCTCAGTTACTCAGCCCAAACAGGTAAATATTTAAACTATTTCCCTTATTTGAACATCCAATGGAGTTAATACAAAGCATGCAAAGAATAAAACCTCATAAACAGGTGGACTTAAGGTTTTTTTAATACAAATTCATAACTGCATCTAGCCTTAAGCCTGTATGGATTTTGATCGTGATACTGATTTAAAAGTGTCCTTTAGATTTATGTATTTTATTTTATTATGTGTCTTGCTTGTATGGATACATGTGTACCACTGCCTGGTGCCCAGGGAGGTCTGAAGAGTGCAGAGTTATCTGGAGCTGGAGTTACTTGATGGGGGAAACGTCCTCCTGTATATGTTTCTCCTATTGGTTGATGAATAAAACACTGTTTGGCCAATAGAGGCAGGAAGATAGGCGGGACTAGGAGACGAGGAGAATTCTGGGAAAGAGAGGCAGAGAGAGACCACAAGGAGACACCATGTAGACCACAAAGGAGTAATAGGTCCAGGCATTCTCCAGTAAGCCAAGATCACATGGAAAGACATAGATTAATAGAAATGGGTTAACAATTAAGAGAGAGCTAGCCAGTAAGAAGCACTAGCCATTGGCCAAGAGTCTTATAATTAATATAGCATCCATGTGTCTATTTGGGGCAGGACCTGGCAGGACAAGAAATTCCAATAACAGTTACTGGCAGTTGTGTGAGTTCTGGGAAACAAACTCAGGCCCTGCGCATGAGCAGCATGTGCTCTTAACTACTGAGCCATCTCTACATTAAATGACAGATTTTCCTGACCTGGCCGCGGAAAAGTCCACCTGGGCAGTGTCAATAGGATGTAAGCTGTAGACCGACCTACATTTGGAAATATTTTTAAACCGTAAAGGTCAACTCACATGTGGTGCTTTCTAGTTTACAAATCCCGGCAGTTCGCCTCTCCTGCTCTGTACCCGGAAGCCAAACACGACACCCTTCACAGCGATTCTGGGCCAGCCTTCAGAAGAGGCGATTCAGCCTGGCAGCTAAGGTGACTTTGCTTTTTGCTCCACCCTTCTGTGTTTTTAACCCTTAGCATTTTATCGCTCAGCAGTAGATACGCTGTTCACTGGTTACTTTTCAAAGACAAAACTGACTTTCCAAAAACTGAGGTTTTAAACCCCAGGCGCTCTGGCTCACTTCATAGTGAAAGTACTTTCTCTGACTCACCTTCTATAGCCTACCCATGTTTTCTGCCTAATCTTTTTCAGATTTATTTCCCAAGAATATGGATGCCAAGGTTCTTGTTTTTAGTCCATATCCGATCAATAACACGCCTTTAAAAAAAAAATCAAAAAATACCTGAGGTCTAAAGCTTCAGGTATTGGCTCATTTGCTGGAGAAGTCCCAAGGATGGATAAGCCTCGTCTCTATGTGAAAATCTATTTTAAATAGCTACAATGTAGGATAGAGTAACACAAGCCACACAGACTAATAGGGGGCACAAATAGAATTTAGAGATTGAAGAGCGCCCTCTGGTGGAAGGGGAGGGAGAATTTTATTCATAGGAAGAAGGAAGGAAGATAGGCATTCTGGTAACAGACCAGTTTGGTAAGAGGCCAGGGAACAGACATCCAGACCTAGGGGCACATGTCAGAAGAGGCTTTGGATATTAGGGTGGAAAGTACTATAGATAGCTAAATGAGTCACCAGCAGTTTTTGGACAGGTGAGTTAGAGGACAAGACATCACCATGAAGAAACCATATGTAACTGATTTAAAGTGGGAGTCTAGGGGTTTGGAGACTGATGAGTGCTGAGATAACTCAGATGGAGTGAAACAGCTCCCCGAAAAGTAACAGCAAAGAGAAGCCACCAAAGCATTTGATAGGATAAGCAAAAATAAAGTTGGGAAGGTGCCCTGCCCTTTCTTAACAGGCAACACAGACTTGAGGTTATATGGAAGCCAGAAAGTAAGAACAGTTGGAAAGAACGGGGCATGTGTGCAGGAGGGAGATAAATCAATCCTGGCATTAAAGTGCAAAAAGAAGGGGTAGGAGGAGCCAGGTAGAGGCAAAACACTGGGTTTACTTCTTTGTTTGTTCTAAGAAGCATCTTGCTGTGTATGTCAGACTGGTCCCAAACTCATACTCTGGCTTCAGCCTCCAGACTGCTAGCATAACAGGTATGTTCTACTCTCTATGCTGGGCGCTTCTTCTCCTCCTTCATTCCCTCCTTCTTCTTTTGTCAGAGTATGGTTCAGAAAGGAAAGTAAAAACACCCAGAAACTTAGCAAGCTGAGACAAGTTAAGGAATGGGCACATTCATTCATCTGTTCAGACTAAGGGAATCTAGGGGAGAGACTAGGTATTCCTCCATAGGAAAAGCTTAGAAAATGTACAGGGTCAGATTAAAAATGTGATGAACATTTGTGCTTCAAAAGACACCATTACTCTGGCTGGGCTGCTACAAAGATACCAAAGGCTGGGTGATTTCTAACAGAACAAATACACTCTGCAGTTCCGAAGGCTGAGAGGCCCAGGATCACAGCACCAGTAGGGCAGCTCCTCGCAGACGGTCCTTGTTCCTGGCACCTTTACTCCCCCTGAGTGTCTATTGATAAGGGCACAAACCAGCACCTCATCACACCCCAACATCCCCACCTTCTGATAAGTAACACTAGAAATTAAATTAATCATTACTTAAATAATTATTTCTAACATAAGAACCGTGGAGGAACAACAACATTCATACCATAATAGACACTATGAAGAAAGTGAAAACACAAGGCATGTTATATATCTGAGAACAGTCTAGCATCCAGAACATACAACAAAATACCTCAACTCAACACCTAAAAGACTATCCAATCTAAAAACAGGCAAGGGATTAAAGTAGCTGTTTCTCCAGAGAAATTAAAGTCACCAGTCATTTGGCACATATAACAATACTCAACATCATCAATCAATAGTGTTAGGAATCAAAACCCAAGGGCTGTGCCATTTCTCTAGGATGCCCAAAACAAAATCACATGTAGCCACAATGTAAAATACCAAGCGTTGTGTGGATATGGAGGTTGGAACTCCCAGACATTGCTGGTGGGGTGTAAAATGTGCAGTGGTTTTAGGAGACGGTTTGCCCATGCTCTGAACATTTACCATCTTACCCAGCAACTAATCCTATTCCTAGTACACATCCAAGAGGAGTGGAAACACTTGCACCAAGAAAAACAAAACCAAAGCAAAACTAAACTGTATCTAAGGGCTGGAGAGCCACTCATTGGAAGAAAGAACATTTTCCTACCATGTCCACAGCCCTGGGTTTGATCCTCAGCACCACAAAACCCCCAAAACAAACATCAAGAAATAACCCTGGACACAAATGAAACACAGCATTATTCACAGTCTCTCACACACACACAAAGGATCAACAATGTCCATCAACTGATAAATAGCGAGACAAAATACAGACTACACACAGAATTGAGTATACGGCCACGAGGTAAATGAAGACTATTATACAACGTGGTTAAAGAAGCCAAATGTGAAGGGTCATGCATGGCATGATGAAATTTTACAGCATCCTCTGGAAAATAGGTGGGGGTCACAGACAGGATGTACATTTGTGGTTTCCAGGAGCTGGGAAATTGTGAGAGTTCGGCATGAGAAAAGAAGGCTAACATATATGATATTTCTTTTGGGAGAAGAAAGGAAAACATTCTGAATTTACACCCTGGTGATGATTGTATAACTTTGTGAATATATTAAAATACTGATATAGTTATATTGCTGGTTTTCACACTTTAAATAGGTAAATTTTATAATGTCGTTAAAAAGATTTTTTAGGCAAAAGTGAGTTTAGAGAGCCTTCATTTTGTTCTAGAGCTATTCAGAACAGAACTGGGACTTTCTCAAGCTACAATAAGTCAAATAAGGTTGTGGGAGTTCCGACGAGCAGGGAACCAGGAGGGCAGAGACAGCAGAGTCAAAGCAATGGACAGCACACTGCTAAAAATGAGCCGAGGTCCGTTTAAAACCCAACAGTAAACATGAAAGCATGCTAATTATAAAATGGACAAAGCTCATGGGCAGCTATTTCACCAACAAGGATATACAGCTGGCAGATACATTCGTGAAAAGATGGGCAACATCATAAGTACTAGGAAATGTGAGTTAAAGCCATGGGTGAGGGCTGGGGCTGTAACTCAGTGGGAGAAGGCTGGCCTCACATGCACAAGGCCCTAAATTCTACCCCCAAAGGCATGAGATACTTTGACACTCCTGTCAGATGGCAAACATAAAAAGTAACAACACAGAATGCTGGCAAAAATGCAAAGAAACTGGGGCATTCACACTGCTGGCGGGAACAGACAAAGGTACAGACGCTGAGGGAGGTCTTTTGTTGGTTTCTTGAAAAACTAAACACACAACCGCTACATAATCTAGCAGATCTCATGAGACAGATAAAGTCTTATATTCACAAAACTGCTCACGACAGCCTTAGAGACAGTAGCTAAAAAACGTACCCAGACACCCTTTAATACTTAAACCAATGGAAACTGCTTGCCAATAAAGAGAAATGAACTATTGATATACCATGAAAGGACAGGTAGCGACAGAAAGGCCCTATATCGTGTATCTCATAGACTCCAACGGCAGCATCTTGGTTGTGATGATGTACTATGGGTTTATAAAGCGCTCCCATAGAGGAAACTGGGTAAATGGTACGTAGGATCTTACAATCACTTACAAATCTACAAATAGCTTTAAAAACTGTTTTAAAGTGTAATTTGTTTTAAACACAGCCTAAGTTGAAAGGGAGGCAAAGGGAGGCGAGGCCATCACAATCGACATATGGTTTTCACAGCCATCACCTCTGAGTGCAGAAACCAAGCATAAGGTCCTCGAGAGCAGGGCAAGCTCTTAAACACTGAGCCATTTCTCCACAACCAAAATTTTCAAAGTCGAAAAAGAGATTATCTTCTGTTGCACATCTTTATAACTAGCAATTTTTAAATTTCACTTATTAGTACTATTACTTTTTGGCCTAAATTGGGGGGGTATAACAACTAAATCCCTGTGTCATCATAAACCAAGCACCCTCTTCTGCCGAAGTCCTTAGCAACAGTGAAATGAAAGCCAAAATGGCACCTGCTCTCTCCATGCCTGTCTCTCCCACTTGGTCTCCTTTTGTAGTCAGTAACTGACACTAGAAGATGGAATGACAGGAAGATGGCAGGGAGCGGGGAGGAGGCTGGAGTGCCAGTGTGTGGCTCTGATCACTTCCTGTGATATAGCTCTGAAACCCCTTACATTCTTCCAGGACACGTGAAGACATTTGGGCTTCACACACCGAAGGAGAGGCAATGGCCGCAAACAGAAGAGGCAGCCTGCACATAAAAACATTAGCCCCCCTTTTCCTTCTCAACAGAAAATCATTCAAAAAAGGAACAGAGGAAATCTGGCAGGCATTTTGGCTTCATGGGACTGTTTGTGCAGAAGCAATGCCCAGTAACATGCCTGTTTTTTGGGTCATGCTAGCCAAGGGCTGTGATTCTCAATACACGGCATGTCATTGCACTTGCAGTCATGCTTCAAGGTGCAGTATAAAACACAAAAAAGGTTGGCTTCTTACAAAATAGTTGCCTTTTTAGTTGTGTAAAAATAGTTTATTGACTCTTATTGTATAAAGAGTCTTGTTAGTGTGAATTTGCTTTGACTTTCTCCACAGCACAGCATAATCAGCAGCCCCATTATAAATGTCCTTGTGGTGAGTTCTCCACACAAAGTCTGAAGTTGATTTAGCAACGGACTCCAGAGGCCTTGAAATTCAACCCCAGCCTGCTAGTAAAAGCTGCCTAAGTGTAAATACGCATCTGATTGGCTAGGTCTCCCCTGCTCACCTCGTTATTAGTGAATGTGCGGATAATTGACCGTACTAACTCCAGCAGCAAAATTGGTTTCTGGTGGTCTGCACAATTATAAAGTTAGGAGTCTCCAAACTGTGACTTTGTTATAATGAGCAAATACCCTGCCACCAAGTATGCAAGCTTTTCTGTCACAGATACAAGGCCACTACACAGGAACAATTTTGAGCAATTCAAATTGTCCTAGATATGAACCAGAGTGCAGCTCAATGATTAGTCAGTTAGGCCAGTTAAATCAAGGGAAGTGACTACTAACTAAGTGGACATGTTTGTTGACTGACTCTTAGAAATAAACCTCAGCATTAGTGGTTAAGGAGGAAAAAATGATAGTTTATCTCACAAAATAATAAACTGTAATATAGCAAAGACACACAAATGCTAAAAGTACTTCATAACATTCTCACACACACAAAAGTTTTTTTTTTTTTTTTTTTAATGATCTTCCCAGACACAGTCATTTAAATATGTGTGGGAACGCCTGCAAACTTAAGAAAACTCAAGCAGTGGCATTCATCTGGAATGTTTTCTTTTTACCCAAGAGTGCTTTTACATGCAAACTTCACCTGGCACAAGATGCCCCAGGGCTCCTCTGTCACTCAACACCCTGCACCTGCCTCTGGGCCTGCATCCTGGAGACCAACTCCTGTATGTGGTGGCGCTCAGCCTCCTTCTGCAAGATCTAGACTTCGGACTTCTAGACTTGCTCTCCACTTCCGGACTGCCTTCCTGGAATGTATGTTATCCTAGGAGAAGGTCCTGGGTTACTGCCTGGAGGTTCTAACTGTGAATGATGGGCATTACAGTTCAGAGAGGGTTTCCGGGGTCCCAGCATCCTCAACATCCCATGGGCAGAGGTGACCTCTGACCTTGCTTTGGGTTTAGCCAACTTGTTTGATCCAACCAGAAGAATGGGACCCTGTCCTTGAGGAGTCCAGTCTGCTCTTTAAATCTCCATCTGGTTCTGCAGCAGGTGACAGATGTTGATGTTATATTTCAGTTTCATCCCAAGTCCTATTCTCCAGCGGCTCAAGTTCCCACAGAGTGAGCACGTCAGCTTTCACAATGACAGGCACATCATTCACCTCACAGTGTCACTTCCATAAATGCAACCTTCAAGGGCTTCTATCCACGTCCAACGGAGAAAAGAAAACGACGCGTGCGCTGTCATCAGGGATGGGCCACCCGCTCAGTGCCCTTTCATTGCACAGGTAGCATTCAGACTGCTCAGCACGGCAGAAGATACCGATTGAAGCTCTCCTCATAGGGGATGCCATGCGCATAACCTGTTGTGTCCACTACTGTCAGCATCAGCCGGCACCCCAGCCTCCGCAATCTCGGCAGCAGAAGCTTTAGCTTGGCCAGTCCTCTCCACATTCTCTGTGGCTCCAGGTCTGATTCTGAGTGTAGATCAGTCAGAAACAGGCTGTTTATGAAAGTTCATTTTCCTAGACCCAATTCGTCAAGCACCAGTGGGTGTGAACGCCAATCCCTTTTCAGTGAATTTGACACACTTCACTGGGAAAATCTGCAAGTCCAGCATAGGTAGAAGTTTCTGGATTATAAACTGAGTTGGCTGTTGCTTAGACTCATCTTGAGCCTTTTTTTTTTAAACTTGTCTATTCACCAACACTAATCAAGTAGTTTACATTAAGCTATAGTCTCAGCCCTCCTTTTTTGTTGTTGTTGTTGTTTTCTTTTAACTTTTGGTGTATACATGGCTTTGCTTATTTATTTATTTATTGGTTTGCTTTGTTATGAAGTCCTTTTGTATTTTTTTAATTAATGGATGGGTGTTTTTGTATGAAGTTCTTTTAATATCTGCATTTCTTTAATAATTTTTGATATTTTAATTTTAATTTAATGAAGCATTCAAGGCTAAGACTTTAAAACCTTGATTGAAGGTAAGCTTATAGCTTATACCATCTGGGTCTTTTTTCATAAAATGCTGTCTTGGTTCATCCTAGATTTTGTTGTAGGTTTTGTTGTTTTCTAATTTGATTTTCTTATTGTTTGTTTTTGCGGTGATGGGCTTGGACCCAGGGTCATGTGCCCGCTGGCCAAGTTCTCTACTACTGAGCTAGACCCTGAGCCCTCTTCCTCATCTTATATTATCCAGAGTTGATTTGTAGAAATGAGTTCACTACTTCATATTTATTTAGGTTAATGTCATCTTTTAGCTCTGTTCCAGCGTTTCAGTCTACGACTCTACAACTTTTGTGCCTTGTATTAGTCAAAACACATTGGTCATATTTTTAATAATAAGAATTTTTTAAAGCCCATTATCCTACTGATGTACAGGTGGCTTATATGGAAAGAAATGCTTCTTTATGTTACTGGTTTGTTTTTTATTTTAAAGGCTTCCTTAAATGTTCTAATTGCACAAACAGACAGAAATGTATTTCCTCATCAGTAATATTTTAAAGATTCTAAGACCTAACTGTTCTAAGTGTGACATAACACAGTCAAGAGAAAGAACAAGATACAGCTGTGGGTGTCTTGGAACTGTCTGTGTGGAAGAGCCTTCACACTACCTGGAAATGCTCACACCTTTCTGCCACCCACTTCTCACAATGGTGATTTATTTATCTTGCTAATTAAAAGATTTTGAAACACAGCCAAACCATTCTTTCCCTAACAAGATAAAATAAAAATTAAAGCTGATGATGGAAATTTGTTGTTACATATATGTGCACATATACATTATATGTTAAAAAAAACTCTGGGCATCAGCATTTACAATGCTATGTTGCTCTATGTTGCATCAATGTCCACATGAGGACTGTATTCTGACTGAAAGCAGTTCAGTACATTAGCTAGATTTTGATTCTAGACCGTAGGAACTGTCTTTCTGGAAGCTAAAATTTTTTCCTTGACTTTTGCTACCAAAAAGTTTGAGCTCCTATAAATTATACCTCAGAAAATTTAAATAAAAGGTTCATCTTTTAGAAAAATCATACTATTTACCTCCACAATGCATGATTTCCTCATCTCTGCCTGCACCAATGTTTCGAATTACTTTCCACCCAAAAATAAATGGATAAAAACAAACACAAGCCAGGTATGATGGCGCACATCTGGTGCTTGGAAGACAGAGCCAGGAAGATCTTGATCTTGAAGTTAGGTTGGGCTTCATAGTGAGAACTTGTCTCAAAACAACAAAAACAAAAAATAATTAGTATTCTGCTAAATGTCACAATAATAACTACAGTGGTAGAAGCGTCTGAGTAATGCTGTCAATTCCAATGTCACAGGAGGGAATTCATGCTGCAGTCTGAAAACTATCTGATGAATGCACACACAGGACAGTCCTTTTGGAGCGATCACAGTTCATGAAGCACCTATTCCTATGCTGATACAATATTCCACAGTGGAGAGCATCACAGATATGAATCTGATCCACTTCAAATCCTTACCTTGCTCCCACTCTACAGATCTAGCCCTGGGTTTTGTTGTTGTTGGTTTGTTTTCCCTAGAGTTCTTACAAAGGCCGAGTCCACAGAGGTCACTTTTTGAAAGCTGCCACTGACCAGGTCTCAAAGTGCTGACATGAGCCCTTTGCAGACATTCCTTCTCCTGGGACAGCCTTCCTAGAGAAAAACAGGTCCTCTATGCATCTGAAAAATTTTAAAACCGGTAGAACGAAACCAGTCTACATCATGGGATATACAGTGATCTTATATATAATTATATGTGAGATAAGGTATTTGTTAGGATGTGAACCTACTTATAAAGCCCAGTCAGTACTAATTCAAACACTAGCTAGTCTTTAAAAGGAGCCAGTAATCCAATACTGATCGGAACCCTATCCCACACACCCAAATTCACTAGTGGCTAGATGAGAAACGGAAGTCAATTGTTTTGGCTTTACAGTGAAGACATTCCACTCTTAATCATTAGCACAATGAGCAGCTATTACAAGTCAATTGTTTTTAGTCACAGTGCTCAGAGTCAAAGGAGCCCCTCAAATACTAGTGGTTGAGCACCTCAAAAGGCCTCAATCCTTTTGCTACACAACCTAAGTAAAAAGATCTCCCCTCCCCCACACCCAGCACTGGAATTACAGCACTGATCAGTCATGATTTTTCTATATTGATCGATCAGTCATCCTAGCTAGCTTTTATCAATAAAAGGAAATGAATGAATTATTACTTAATCAATGCAGAACTCTAAATCTTTCAAAACACTGAGGACATGAAAACAGAAAAAAAAAAATAGCAAGATCTTTGGTGGGGGACAAAATGAAATCATAGAACTAAGCCATTGTCCTTTCAGCTACTGAATACTGTGAACATCCCTGTTCTTCAAAAGACTTGAGGGTGGCAAGGATCTGGCCACGCCTAGCCAAGGGGATGGTCCTTCCTGGGAGATCTCTGTTTCTTTGTTAATAAGAATTGTTGACAATTATTGTTAACGTAAAAATTGTTTAAAGCTCCCTCATGGGGCATGATGCCTTCAGCCAGTACCATCATTGGTAATTCAGAGACATCTAATATATGCACACTCTAAAGAAATGGAACACCTTAGTCCTTTGTCTAATGGTTTTTCGAGACAGGGTTTCTTTGTATTGCTTTAGAGGGTGTCCTGGAATGCAATCTGTAGACCAGGCTGGCCTTGAACTCACAAAGATCCATCTGCCTCTGCCTCCCAAGAGCTGGGATTAAAGGTGTGTGCCACCAACACCCAGCTACCTTAGTCCTTTCAACTACAGACTAAGGCCAGGGCTGGAGGTTTAGAGAGGTTAAGAGCCAGTGCTTGTCCCTGAAAAGACAAGGAAATTCTTAGGCTTGAATGATATAAAAATGAATGCTTGCTTTTGCTTTTTCCTTCTATGTATACATTTCTACCCAAAAAAAAAAAAAAAAAAGGACAGGCTTTCCCTAGACATTGCAGATCTGAAAAAAAAAAAAAAAAAAAAAAAAAAAAAGCCATCACAAATAAGCCATTTTCCCCCGACTCACAGACAGTGCTAGCTAGGAAATGAGCTTTTAGCCAAATAGACCTCAATAGCAAATTCTGAAGTGGTGTCAATTTTAATGGAAAGCAAACAAACTGTTGCCAGCAAGAGGATCCTGACCTACTGATTGGTCACAGTTCATTCCAGTTATTAAAGAAGGATTCATTTCTTAAAGCCTCTATTTCTACCCTGGAGTACTGTTTCTCCATCTTAAGTTAAGGGTGTACCGTCTTGACCTCATTTGTAACGTAGTGAGAATCACTCCATTCAGATACTAAAAGATGGGACAAATACAGAAGGCATCACCTTATTAGACAGTGCCTTTCTTTCCTGATAGTCCAGCACATCAAAAACACAAATGTGCCTGCATCCACAGAAGCCTCCAGACTTCCTTCCCATGTCTCTATGGTATTCACCGTACTTAACCCACTTCTTGAACAAGTTTTATATAGGAAGGAATGGTCTGATTGCTCTTCTTCCCAATAAGACATGTCCAAACTCAATTATTCTCTCTCCTGCTGTGGAAGTGGTAACATGTGAGAACACAAGTCTTGACAGGCAGGGGAAACACAAGAGACACTGGAAGGCTGCACAGACAATGCGGAGACGCTGACCTGACCCCTCTTACAGGCTCCTCCCAGCTGAGATGTCTACAAAGGGGCATCACAGAGTCGCCCATAGTTGTCGTCAGAAACTCGACGCAGCCATCTCTTGTGCCTTCAGAAGCACTGGGTGCATCTGTTTGGCTGACACAGATTTGCACAGACATGGAGTGCCATGGAGAAATGTGAGGTCTGGCCCTAATAATTGTACCCAGGAATAATTTCTTCCTTCTAACCTTGTAGAACATTTTTCCTAGAGAGATCTTGAAGCCAAGAATAACAGATTATGGTGGATCCATGGAAATGGGATACTGAACACATTTTAGAAATTAACTGTTACTAGCTACCATGCCTATTAATGTTTATGTAAACCAAAGAAACTACCATCTAGTTAGGCATAAGAGTTATCTTTTTTTTTCATGAACTATTATGACTTGATAGAAATATTAGTAGTTAACTTCAGGTTTTGTTTGTGGGAAAAATTATTACAAAGAGATATGCATTTATTTAACATATTCTTAAATATATGGCAGAAATATTCGACTGCATTAGTGGTCAAAAAAATATTTTATGTGCTAGGTGTAGTGGCACTTGGCTTTAATTCCAGCATTTGAGAGGCAGAGGCAGGCAGGTATCTGTGATTTGAAGCCAGCCTGGTCTACATAGTAAAGTTCCAAGCATGTCGGGGGTTGGGGAGGACATCAAACACACAAAAAACAAATTATTTTACTTGAGATATAGTCTTGCTATATAAACTAGGCAGGCCTCAAATCCTTGATACTTTTGCCTCCAGCTCCCAAGTACTGTGAATCTAAATTTTAAAAAGAAATCATGAGAGACAATTTCCAATTTGCCAAGTTGGCGATGTTAAAAAAGGCAATAATACTGTATCAGGCATGCTTTTATATTGGGCTTCCTGACAGTATGCCAGAACTTTATACAATGCTGACAACCTCTAACTTGGTAATTCTATTTAAGGGCATTTATTAAAAAAAATAAAACACACTAATATTTATAAAATATAAACAATTTATCCAAAATAGAAAAAAATGCCCCCATGTGTGTCCTCATCTCTCTCTGTGTGTGTATACAGATGTGCTTGTCTGAGACAGAGAGAGAGAGTACTCAGATGTGCTTGCCTGCATGTGTACATGTGGAGCCCAGAGGATGATGTTTTATATCCTCTTCTCTCATTCTCCGTTTTATCTTCTGAGGCAGGGTCTCTTCATTGAACCTGAAGTTCCTTGCTTTAGCCAGACTGACCAGCCGGTAAGCACGCAGGATACACTTGTCTCTGCCTTCCAGTGCTAAGGTTGCAGGCATGTGCTCCCACACTCTTTTTCCCTGGGTGCTGGGGATCTGATCTCAGTTCTCCCTGTTCATGTGGTAAGCACTTTACCCACTGAGCTGCTGTGGAGATCAGAGGGTGGAGCTAGACACTAATGAACCATAGAAGCTGGGCAGTGCTGGTTCATACCTTTAACTCCAGCACTTGGGAGGTGGAGACGGGAAGTGACAAGGTGGGGTGGAGGCAGGAAGTGATAAGGTGGGGTGGAGGCAGGAAGTGATAAGGTAGGGTGCAGGCAGGATCTCAGCTTTTGGTGGGAGGATCCTGAGAGGAAGGTGTCACTGGTGGCTGCTGCTCTGTTTTTCTGATCTTTTGGGTTATTATCCTAATATCTGATTCCAGGATTTTATTGATAAAATTAATTAGATTTATGCTTCACTGAGCTGTCTCCCAAGCCCTAAAAAAATGAATTTTTATAGAAAAATAAAACCACATGGGCTCGCATTAGGGACTTTTCTAAATAATCTCTGTGTGCCCATGAAAGAATGCTGACTAATTTTATCACTCTCTGTGCACATAATGTTTGTAATAATAACTGCAAAGTTTAATAAGTAGTTGCTTTGTGCCACACTGAACACATGAGTACTACATGGAAGCTATTCCTCATTTAATTTTCACTGTGTTCTTGTAAAGCTGGGTGCTCTGAAAATGCTCACTTTAGACTAGGAGTGGCAGAGCTGGGACTTGACTATAGGTCTACTTCCAGAGACTCGGTGTGCCCTCAGCCACTCTTGGCCACTAAGACACATCAAAGCTCCAAGTTACTTCCTAGAAACAGGTTTCCCAAGAACCACAATTACATGCAAGTGTTTCAACGAGAAATAGAAAAGTAGCAGATAGAGCTTGGAGTCACCCTGTACTAGAACAAAGCATTCTTTACAATAATATACAATAATATAATATACAATATACAATAATATAAATAAACTTATATAAATCCAAGCATGGTAGCTTGCTCTTCTAATCCCAGTATTCATGAAGCTGAGAATCACAAGTATGAGGCCAGACTGGGCTATAAAAATAGTAAGATCCTGTCTGAAGTGTCTACAGAGTTACTCAGCCACAAATGGAACATATACCATACCATCTCCCCAGTAAGGCTTCAGATCATCACGGAAGAGGGGGTGGAGAGACTGTGAGAGCCAGAGGTCAGGCAGGAGCAGGGTGAAACTGCTGCACATGAACATTCACAGCAGCTGTGTTTCACCGGGGGCTCACGAACCCCTTCCCGTGCCATGCTAGAATGTTGATCTTGAAATGGGAAGGGGAATGGAGCCCCCTCAGCCCTAACTAAGGAGTAACTGACAGCTACTGATGGCTGCCAGGGGGAGGAGAGTTGGTTTTCTTTAGGGGTTTGGCCCCAGGCAGGTTGACCATGCTCCAGTGGGTAGTTCTATACCCATGTGTACATTGGGCAGCACAAACTACTCAGTGGGTTATTAAAAAAAGAAAAGAAGAAGAATATGAAATTTGGGGAGGAGGCATTTCCAGAAAGAATTAGGAGTAAATATCACCAAAACACATTGTATGAATGTATGAAATTCGCAAAGAATAAAAATATTTTTAAAAGACCCTGTCTCAAAAATTAAACAAAATAAAACAAAAATTAAAAAATTATAAGTACTTAAACATGTCCTTTTATTTAAAATTCCTGTTTCTTGTGCTGAGTTGATACCTTTGTAACGCCACAAATTAATGCTTTCTCATGAATTTTTAAAGTGATTCCCTACTGCTGTTAATCCCAGAGTGGACAAAGAAGAGGGGAGCTCACTTTGATTATTTAACTGAATTAAGCATCATTGACAACCTGTCTTACAAATGTCAAGAAGATAGCACCTGTGAATGTGCTCACAATTCAGATTTATTGCATACTGATAGGAGACAAACAAGATGGCTGGCTGCCCGTTAAAAGCAAACGATGTTGTACAGTGTACTGGCGACTAACTTCTGAAGGCAAGCTGACCAGATCTGCACTTCCCACTAAACCGTTTAATAATGAGATGTGTGCTTGTTTAGGCTTAATTCAAAGGAGAAGGACACTGTGACCTGACAGGAAAAGAGAATTTCAGACCCAACAGAAATAGAAATGATGCTGAAAGTAAGTGCCCATTAACCTGGATAAACACGACTCTATCTATTGGAGTGAACGCAAAGAACTTGTATATACTACAAAACACATGATTAGATCAGTAAAAACATAAGGAAAAATGCAACATGCCTAAGTTCAAAAATGAAAGAAATTTGATAACTCGTTCAGCTGCAGACTCCCCTTGCATGCCTGCCCTCTGAGCTCCCTGGCACAAAGTTTAACAGCCAACAAACAGACGATAGATGGGTCATGAAAACTCCTGAGCTAGCCCCGTTTTACTGTGGCCACTTTCCCTTGTTTCTACATTTCATTCCACTCCACAGCCCTTCCCTTGGTGCCCTAGTTAATTAAGTTTACATAATTTCCTAGTGATTAGTTTTAAACAGCCTGCTCTGGATTTTTCTCTCCTTTAATTTTGTGTCTTTCCTGACTGCATACAACCCTCAACTATAAACTTGGGAAAGTTTATGTGTTACTACAGAGCTCACTGTAGTCCACCTGTACCTATACAGCCTATCCCCCTACAGAAATACTGTGATTCTTGAAGTAATCTGGGAGGAAACAGATAATAAAACACCACCACAGCCCTAATCACTTTCCTTTATGCACTAAAAATGAAGTAAGACCCATTCCTTTACTTGCCATGCATTTAATATTTACTGAGATCCTCTAAGAGTCTCTTAGAAACTCACTTAGAAACTCAGAGCATTAATAAAGATAATTAGCCTGTTTTTAAAAATTATTGCTCAAGCTGATTGATATCTCTCATCCAAATGAAACACTAAACTGACATTCTGTTCAAGTGTAGGGCCATAAATAAATGGCTTATAAGGCAATTTTAAAATCCATTAATTTTGACCATTTTGTGGCTGATGTGAATTGCTGAGTCACCAATGAAGGTTTCTAATAATGGAAGCAATGAAAATGAACAGGTCACCTGTGCCACAGTCGGGTCCATCTGCTACATATAGACAGCTCGGGGACAACGCTAGAGGAGCATGAACCCAAAACGTCAACACCAATCTCCTGAGACCTTTTATGATCCAAAAAAAAAAAAAAAAAAAAAAGGCAATAGGCTTTGAAGCTGTTTGGAAACCATTTTTTAAATTTTCTTGGTACTTTGGGGGAGACTGAAACATTTAATTTTTTTAAAAAAAGGCTACTCTTAAAGCTTTTCAGTTTCACACAGATTATCTTCCATTCACATGGACAGTAAACTTGACTGGATTGAGAAGCACCATGAGGTATCTGCTGTAGTGTTTTTAGAGAGGAAACCAAGGCAGGGAGACCTGCCCTGAGTGCAGGCAGAACTATTTCATGTGCTAGGAGGCTGAGCAGAAGAATAAAGGGGCGAGGTGAAAGCCCAAGAGTCCAGGCAATCTCTGCTTCCTGCCCACAATGATAGGAGCCCTTCTGCACCATGCCAGCGATCCCCCATAAGGGCCTGGACCCTCTAAAACCATGAGCCCAAATATAGAAGACTTCCTTTTAGGTTATTTTCCTGGGCAATGCAAAGTCTAACCGACATATCATATTACCTCTGAAAAGAGAGAAGGACCTCTTCCTTCATGACCTTACGCAGACAGAACACACCTCAGACCAGACACAAAGAGTAAGGTTCACAATGACAACAGAGTCTGCAGTGCCAAATCAAAGGAGTAGACTGTATAGCATCATGTTCTCCACACACTTAACTACAGGAGGTCAGCTGTGTGACAATCATTCCTCCTCTCCAGAAGGACGCAATTATGGCTTTATCCACAATTGACAGGTGATTATGTGGGGCTCTGTAGAACTATCTTTCCATTGTTCTTTTATTTCTGTTGACAACCCCATTGTTTCAAATGCCAAAAACCACTATGAGATAGGATTCTTTTAAAGTTTAAATCAGAGCCAGGCCGTGTTGGTGCAGCCTTCGATCCCAGCACTCCAGAGGCAGAGGCAGGTGGATCTCTGTGAGTTCCAGGCCAGCCTGGTCTACAAAGCTACAAAGAGAAACCCTGTCTCAAAAAAAAAAAAAAAGAACAAAACCAAAAACAAAAGTTTAAATCAGTTTCCTCATACAATACAGAGGGTTTAAAAAAAAAAACAAAAAAAAAAAAACACATGTATAAATCATTTCCAAAAGCACAGCGGAAGGTCATAAGCAGAGGCGATATGGGAAGCAAAGGAACACATACATTTCAATTTGCAGGCTTACAAGCAAGTGTCAGTAGTTAGAGGAAGAAATTCATAGGCTTGGAAATGAAAGATAAGCTATGGAACACTGGCTAATTGGGTAATTCACAAGGATAGCTTCTCCTTGGAACAAGCATAATTCCCATTATGATAAGCACTTTGCAGGTGTACTGAGGGAAGGAGAGATAAAGTTGGGCAATTAAGTTAGTATTTTCCCAAGTGAATTTGGTGCCATGGTGGCACCAAAGGAGTGTGATGCAATTATCAAACTACATTTCACAGGATTTTGTGGCTGAAGACACTCTGTAAAAGATTTACTGAAACTATTCATACTTCATGACAGGATTCTCAAAAATGTTCTGTGTCTTACAAATGACAGATTAAAATGCTCTTCTTTTACCTTCGGGCCTCAGTGGACATATACAAACAGGAAATTTTTATATAATAATGAAACAGCAGAAACAGAACTGGAAATCCACACAAAATATCTTACCTTCCTCAGGATGCTCTCGGGAAGATGGAGACAGACAATCTTATGAAATTGAGACAAATTCAGATGCTCCAATCAAAACAAATGCATTCATTTTATTTATGCAAGAAAACCGATCTCATGAAACTTTTAAAATATTAGAAACAGGGACTAGGAGTGTAGCCCAGTGGTTATGTCTGCCTAGTACAAACAGGCTTGGGTTCAACCCCCATCCTCACATGCATACATATAATCACAAGAATGGCCAAGAGTAGGTCTTATTTGCTCAAATCAGTCATACAGTTACTAGAGCAGAGTTGTTGTTTGTCCACATGAAACCCAATACGATCACCTCGGAAGTTCGGCGCAGCCTTTAACCACCTGACCTGTTGCGAGCCAAGCTTCAGCTGAACCCAGCATCCTTTATCTCATTGCTTCACTTCATTATTCTTGAATATTTCACTGTTTCTAACAATGCTGGTGTCAGGAGTTCTGAGCACTTTGCTATTCTGATGCATTTGTTGTTTGTGTTAATCATTCAAGACACTGAGATGAATCCAGACTTGGAATAAAGCAGAAGCAGTGAAATGAATAGCTTCTCCTTGGAACAAGAAAGATTTCCATCATAATTAGCACTTGGCAGGTATTTGGATGCTATTATTCATGGAGAATTTCAGGAACTCCCAGGCCTACTGGGCCCCTAAGTGTCCTGAGCTACCCAGCTTTTACTGATAAAACTTAAGGGGTCTAGACATGACCTAGTCATGCGCCTGTCATTATTTTTTCCAATAAGCTGTTTTTATTTTCTTATTTGCTAAAATGAGTAATTCACTTTGTTTATTTATTATTTATTCTTCTCATATAATAATCCTGTCCATAGCTTCCACTCTCTCTGCTTCTCCCAGTTCCCCCCACTTTCCCTCTCCCCCAGATCTGTTACCCCTCACATTCCCCCCCCCCCCAAAAGAGCAGGCTTCCCAAGAACATCAACTGAACATGGCTCAGGATACAATAAGACCAGGCACAAACCCTCACATCATGGTGGGGTGAGACAACCCAGTAGGAACTGTTAAAATGAATAATTTATTTGTTTTAAAACGAGATTCTCATCCCAATTCTGCCCCTAACAGACCACTTGATATGGGTTGACACAAATAACCTCTTATATCTGAATGTCACTACTGATATAATGTGTGACACAAGCAAAGAGTTCTATGACATTTCTATGACATCCCTTGCTGCTCTAAAATCTTACAATGTGGCCATCACATTTAAACAAAGTAACCTTATACAACCTTATACATACAGCCACATGTTAATCCCCTCTACCTTTGCCTTGTTTAGACCTGTTTCTCATCTTGAAAGAGAACTCAAAATTCATTTAACACAACCTAGAGGGAGTGCCAGTATCCACATCCCCCTCTTCCGGACTGAAAACACAATATCATCAGTGCCCCAGGCGCCTGCCACAATCCTCTCTCTGCTGTGGTGGGCTGTGTTCTCAAACGGAACAAAACCCAAGCAACTCTAAGGCCAAAACCAATGGGATGTGTGTGTTTGCTCCTAAGAATAAGCTTTGGTGAGATGGGAAATGAAAACAACCATCCAGTGGATGCTGAGGCATCACTACGGAACTCCTGGCTAGCAGGCTTCTTGCTTATGGGGACACTATTGTTGATGGAAAGGTTCAGGAACTCCGAAGACAGCCCAGTTGGTTTTCAGCTAACACCAACTGTCTGAAATTCTTCTGATAGGAACAATCAGTCTCCTCCCATCCAGCTCCCAGCAATTTCCCCAGATCTGGACATACGATAGATGCTCTAAAAGTAC
This sequence comes from Phodopus roborovskii, assembly GCF_943737965.1. Taxonomy (NCBI): domain Eukaryota; kingdom Metazoa; phylum Chordata; class Mammalia; order Rodentia; family Cricetidae; genus Phodopus; species Phodopus roborovskii. The sequence continues at coordinate 31,575,162 of NW_026126416.1, read as the reverse complement.
TGGAGAGAGCCATTGAATTTTCTCTGTTAATTATTCTTTAGCCTTCCTCCCACTGATCTATCTACTACAAATGGATGAGTTTTGTTTTGTTTGGTTTTGTTTTGCTTTTAAGAATTTTATATAGAAACAGTTAGAGTTTGGGTTAGGGTTAGAGTTAGGGTTAGGGCTACGTCCATAGTGAAGAAATGACAGCAACCCTAAAAATACTCCCTGGAGTTATGACAACAGACAGACAACAGACACTCTCCTTGTGTTCATTTGCTGGGGGGACATAGTGCTTAAAGCTCACTGATGGACTCATTGCTTATAGCTTAGTGATAAGGTGCTTGCCTAGTGTGTATGAGGTTCTGGGTTCAATCCTCAGTTTGGGAAAGTGGCATGGATAAAAGCAATTTTTTAAAAAATAAACTGGGCATAGTGGCTCAGGCCTGTAATCCTGGTTCAGTGACATCCTAGGCTGACCAGAGAGTTAGAGGCCAACCTGGGATACACAAGACTCAGCCTCAAAAGAGCAGAATAATAACAACAAAAATAAAATCCAGAGGCCACCATTCGCATAGGAAATTATGTTCATAATTCTGCTGAAAGCTTATGAGTACAATCTACAATCCGGGGAAGCAGCATGTATAAGGTACATGTAGGGACAGGATACAAAGACACTCACAAAGATCTGATCCCAGGGGGCTGTATCCATAGAAACATAAACATAGCCATTGGGAAAACTTCCCATATGTATCAGGGTTACTCAGCAGCTGGCATCTGCACAGATTTTTATTTAAAAGCTACAGCAATTAGTTTGTTGTGAATTTTTTTTAAGTTGAACAGATAATCCAAATAAACACACAACTTGGAGAATGCTCATTAAATGCATATTATATAAAATACTATGTCATACAACCTAGTAATACAAAGAAGAATTAGACCCAATGCTAGCCCTACAGGAGAGTTGTCTGAGAGGCAACAAGAACATACAGGAGATAAGCCAAGAAATAAGACCAGAGATAAGAAAAGAAATATAAATCTTTCTATTTCTGGCAATGGGGTAGACCAGATAACTTTAAAAAGCCTCCATCAACAAAATTTGGGGGGAAAAAACTCGTTAAAATATACCAAGTGAATGTTCCTTTAAACACACAGCTAAGTGTTTATGAAAATCAGGAGGTTCATCGAGTGACTTGAAACTGTGATTACCCAGCGGTGGTGGTGTGCCTGAGTGAGTGCTCATGTACACGTGTGTGTACATGGGGGGGGACGCGAGCATGTGTGTGTGTGTGTACCGGTATCTATCTTGTTAAGGGGCCTTACAAGTCACAGCAGAAGCCATAGAACGAGGCCTCAAACCAAGTTTAGGAATTCAGTCTTCATCCTGTAGTGATGGAGACACATAGCATGGATATAAAGGAGGGAAACAGTAGGATTAGATTTGCATTTTACAAGTTATTCTGGTAGCAGCATGGTGGATTTAAGATACCCAAAACATGTGAGGCAGCTGAGAGGTTAGAAAATGGTAAGTAAGTAACAGTTAATCGTGTTGCTATGCAGCTCCATGGCAGAAGCATGGGTTTTACATGTAGCCCTGGGTTCACATCCCAGCACCAAAACAAACAAACAAAAACCAAAGACCAAAACTAACACACTTTTGAGGCCTACTGCACTGAGAGCTTTACATGGGTCACCTTGTTCTCACCGTTACTACAGCTCCACATAGCCATGGCTGTGATTCTTTTCAGTAATGAAATCACGACTCTGAGAGGCTAAATAGTTGGCTATTGGTTAGGTAAGATGCTGAGAGTCTGCTGGTTGACCTGAGAGTTGGGAAAAGGGGTCATGTCTTAGAAGGTCTAACTTACAGGACCAGCTGAGCAGTTACCCCCAGGAATGGCAAAAGGGGAAGAGTGTTATTCATGTCTGCATGTGTCATACAACATAAATAACATGATAAAAAAAATGTAGACTACCTCATGACTACTGCAACTCCACTCCTAGGAATAAACGCAAAAGAATTAAAAGGAGTTCAAATGTCTATACATGAATTTTCATGGTAACTCCATTAACAATAGCCAACATGAAGAACGTATCTAAACATCTATCAGCAAATGAACTGGAGAATCAAAATGCAATCTATTCATACAAGGAATGTCATTGAAAAATAAAAAAGAATAAAACACTGATACAAAGTACAATTTGGATGAGTCATGAAAAATAATAAGTAAAAGATGCCAGACTCCAAAGGCCATATAAACAGGCAAGGTAAAAAAGAATTAGGAATGATGGTTTAGTGGACTTTCTTTTGTACACGTGAGTGTAGTGTAGTGTGTGTGTGTGTGTGTGTGTGTGTGTGTGTGTGTGTGTGTGTGTATGTGTAGTGTATGTATAAGTTCATCTGATGTGCACACTGTAGAGGCCAGAGGCAGACATTAATGGGTACCTTTTTTCAACTGCTCTTAATTTTGTTTTTTTGATGCAAGGTTTTATAGTGATATATTATTTTTAATTTATTTAAAACTTGCCTGAGGATGCAGAAAGCAAAGTCAGCCACAAGCCATAGAAGCCAGGCACACACCTTTAATCCCAGTAGCCAGAAGATAGGAGATGGTGGTACACACCTTTAATCCTAGGACTCAGAATTAAGAGGTAGACACATCTCTGTGAGTCCAAGGACACCCAGATCTACACAAGAATGAATCAGTCTAAAAGAGAATTACAGCTCACACCTTTAATCCCGGGACTCATGAGAGGTATATTAAGACAGGACAAGGAGTCAGTACGAGGCATTGATTCTCCAGCCACACTGAAGATGGGGAAGCTGGGTATCAAGGAATATAGAAAGACACTGAAGCCTCAGGATTCTCTAGCCACGCTGAGGAGAGGCAGCAGTTTGAGGCTTGGTGAGGAGCTCATGCATGGATCAGCCCTTTCAGCCTTAACTTGGGGTGAGGGATAATGGCCAGCTACTTTGCTTGTCCAGCTTTCAGCTTGCAGGTTGAGCCCCAATATCTGTCTCTGGGTCTTTTATTTTTCGTGTCACTATGTTTCTCACTGAACCTGGAACACACAAATTCAGCCAGACTAGCTTGTCATTGAACTTCAGCGGTCTTTTCTCCCATACTCCTCGGGGCTGGGAGTACACATGGCTTTTATGTGGGTACTAGAGATCCAAACTCAGAGCTTGTTGCTTGCACAGCAGGCCGGATTTGCTTAGTATTATTAGTGTGCAAAATGTACATGTGTGTGCACGTGTACACATTCGTATGGGCCTGTAAGGCCAGAGAACACCTGTGGAGCTGCTTCTCTCCTTCCACCTTTATCTGGGTGTCAGGGGTGGAACTCGGGTCATCGGGCTTCTGCCACAATGCTTTGAATCACTGGGCCATCTCGCCAGCTCCCCTAAGGGGCTTCCTGTTGAAGTAATGGAAATGTTCAGGATTTAGATTAGTGGTAATAGCTAAAATTATGAATGTATTTGTCCATGAATTTAAAGTGACTACACTGGCATCTTATGTTAAATGTGTTTTTCCATAAATTTTTAACAATGTGTTTCTAAAAATTTTGTTGATTTAATTTTATTTTCTATGTGCATTGGTGTTTTGTCAACATGTGTATCTATGTGAGGGTGTTGGATTCCCTGGAACTGGAATTACAGACAGTTGTGAGCTGCCGTGCAGATGCTGGGAACTGAGCCTGGGTCCTCTGGAAGAGCAGCCAGCACTCTTAACTGATGAGCCATCTCTCCAGCCTTTTCTCACAGCTTCTTAAGATGGGTATTGGCCTATTGACAGAACACTTTTATAGTGACACTTAAGGGTAGAACTTCCTCTATCATTAAAAGGCACCAATTCTCTCTTTAATAAAATATTTATATAATAAGGGGAGTAGACAGGACACAAAGGAAGCCCAACAATGTAATAGTATAAGATAAAAATTTAGCATAAGTGGGTATGCTGTGAATTCAGAAAAGAGAATCAGGGCAGAGTCCCCTTTAATACAAGAAACAAAAGCAGGGCAATGTGTGCAGTGGTCAGTGCGAGTACGGAGTCATGTTGCTCTATCACTTTTCACCTGCAGGACCCTCTGTAAGTTACTTTCCTTCCATTTCTTCATCTGAAAATTAAGCATTATGCAACTTATCCCAGAGTTGCTGAGAAGACTGCATTAACAAACACTTAAATAAGCCCCGGTGGAACGTGCTTGTAGCCCTGGAATATACCCCAAGATTCAAGATTCCATCCCTGACATACAGAATGTTTAGATAAGGGTCTGAGACATAGAACACACTAAGTATAAGTGTGTCCTAGTTGGGATTCCTATTGCTGGGATGAAACACTGTGACCACAGGCAACTTTGGGAAGAAGGAGTTGCTTCTGCTTATACTTCCAGGTCAGTCCATCACTGAGGGAGGTCAAGGGCAGGAGCCTGGAGGCAGGAGCAGATACAGAGGTCATGGAGGGGTGGTACTTACTGACTTGCTCAGCTTGCTTTGTTATAGAACCCAGGACCACCACCCCACAGGTGGCACCACCCACAATAGGCTAGGCTCTCCCCCATCAATTGCTAATTAAGAAAATGTCTTATAGGCTTGCCCACAGACTGACTATGGAGGTGGTTCCTCAACTGAGGTTCCCTTCACTCTGATGACTCTAACTTGTGTAGAGTTGACACAAAGCTACCAGGCAAAAAAAGCTATCATCAGTATTGTTACAGACCCTGAATAAAGACTAAATGATATTTAGAAATAAAATGCTAGTGTTGTAGGCCAAAAACTTCTAAATTTTTTGTGTCTAAATATACAACTGAAATTAAAAGTCCAATATTTACACTAAAATGGGCAACCTGAGACTACTTCATACACACAGCTTGGGGACAAACACAAAGAGCAATGTAGCTATGGAAACACTTGAAAACGGAGACACAAAACAAATCAAAGAACTCAATGCCTGACAATGGAGATCAATTTATAGCAACTCTTAATAATTGTTGTACTTAATTTATAAACATGATTTTTCTCTCTCAGTGGGATAGTTAGGAAATCCTTAAGTGTTTTCCCCTAGGAGAAGAAAATGATAAATATAATTAAACCATTGCACTTGTCTGGTGCATTTAATCATTCATGGAAAAAAAAAAAAACCCCAGTATAAAACCAGGATTATTTGGCACTTGGCATATGTCCACAATATTTATTTCAAACAGATACATGTATACAAGCATATGCATACATGAATTTATATGGTAAGTTTTTTTTCAACCAAGATTATAAATTCATCAAAAGCAAAAAATATCAATAATCTGTAAGGCTCTTTGTTCCAGTCCCCAGTGCCCAGTGGAGTGCTCATGATACTACTGTCTTTAATGACATCTTTCCTGATTTAGCTCTGGTCTCCTAAGCACAAGCAACTTTGGAGGAAGATAAAGTGCAGACCCTTAATGTGAACAAGATTTGTGATGAAAAGAAGGGAGGGAAGAGGATGACTGACAAGAGTCCGACACTGACAAGTTCCAGAAGAGGTGCCCAACCAATCCTTCATGAATATGATGGCTACTTCATTAAATGTTCACTTTTCACAAGCTGTCTAAAGATTCATTTGTTCTATTTGTATATGTATGGGCACTGGCTGTGTCAGTGAGGGCTAAAGAGTGTGTGATTCCCCTGGAACTGGAGTTACAGACAGCTATGAGCCGCCACATGAGTGCTGGGAACCAAGCCCGGGTTCTCTCCAAGAGCAGCCAGTGCTCTTAACCTCCAAGCCTTCTCTCTAGGCTCAAAATCTTAGGGTTTTTTTTTTTTTTTTTTTTTTTTTTACACTGTAGACCAGTGTACAGTGGTCTACAGAAGATTGCTAAATGCAATCTTCACTTGACAGGATGTTGGGATCTACTTTTTTTTAAACTCATAGTTACTGTTTTTGTTTTTCTTTAGAATCATTTGCTTTTTCTTCCACAGTCCAGAGAGGAGGGGAAAAGTACACAGTGTGCCTATGTAGAAATAATTTAATAAATAAATTTAGGATAAAGCTGAGGCACCTGCATGTGTATGTTCGTATACATGTGCATGCATGCAAGCGCAAGTGTGTGTGTGTGTGTGTGTGTGTGTGCGCGTGTGCGTGTGTGTTTCCTTGTGTGTGCCTTTGTTTGTAGAGGTCAGGGAACCGTGTCAGACATTGTCCCTCAGGCACTGTTCACCTTGACTTTGGGAGGTGTGTCTCTTGTTGATCTAGAGCTCACCACACAGGCTGGTGTGGCCGAAGCTTTGCCCTGTCTGTCTTCCCCAGCTCGCATGGTTATTGCAAGCAGTTGCCACCATGTGCAGTTTTCTTTCTTTCCCCCCTTTTTTTTAAACATGGTTTTTGCAGGTGACTCAGATCCTCATGCTTGCAAGGCAAGCACTTTACCAACCGAGCAATCCCTGGTCCCTTGATTTCTATTTTAAGGCTTATGCAGAAGAAATGTTTTCCAAAAACCCTTAGTTAACTCACACCCTAATATTATCTCTGTTCATACTGAACTTCCATTTTACTTTGTGTTATAGTAATTACGTTTTTGTTCTATTCTCCATTGTGCTCTCTTCTTATTTTTTTCCAAGAACTGGCACTGAAAGATACAAAAATTAGGTAAGGATTACATGATTATAGCTCATTTTCAGCTATATACACACTTTCTAAACTCTGCCTCCTTCAGACCAAAAAAACAAAAAAGAAATACATATATTCCCTTGATGTCGTTAGATATAGGAAGGAAGGATATGAATGAACAAGAAGGGTGACCAATAAGTCCCCTTCTGCAGAGGCCAATGTAAAACCTCAACATGATCAGGGATTTGTCAGGTGACAATGAGTAAGGGCAACTAAATCTCTAGCTCACACAAACACACAGAAAAGATGCAATATTTTTATATGCTAATATAATATCTTTATTGAGAAATACCATCTAGGCACTGAAAAATCACAAAAGTATTAGCGCTTTTTATTACAGCCATCACATTTGGAGGTAAGGGAATCATCTTGCAAGGGTCCTTCTCGACAATTCACCTCCACATTGCATCTCATTTTTTCCACATGCACAGGGAACCTTCTAGTTAACCTTGAAGCTCAGTGTGCACCCTGACTCAGCCAGGCCAGTCACACTTCCCCTGCTAAGTCTGGAACTGAAACTGTGACATCTGCCAAGGGAGTGAATTCATGAGCTACCCAGGTACTACCGGGTTGTCACTCTACAATAAACAGTGGGACAGAGGAGTCTGATCTGTCTGTACCTCCTAGGAAAGAAGCAGATGTACAAACAAAAGCAGAGGGAGGAGAGCATGTTTGCCCCGTTCCTGTCTGAGGCACAACTGCTCCCTTGTTCTTGGGTCTGGCAACATTTATATCATAGCGAGCCCTCCTGTCATGGTTAATCTTGAGTGTCAACTAGATGCGGTTTGGGAGCATCATGGAAACATCTCTGGTCGTGTCTGTGAGGGACAATCTGGATTAGAGGAACTGAGGTGGGAAGACCCACCCTAAATGTGGGCAGCCCCAGGAACATAGACTGGACTAAATAAAAAGAAGAAAATGAGGTGAGCAGAAGCTTCTGTTGTTCTCAGCTTCTTGATTGTAGACACACGATGTGTCCAGCCTCCTCCTACTCCTACGGCCAGACCCTGTCGCCATAGAACTCCCTGGAACCGGGGTTCCCACTTCCTTACATTGCTTTGGTCACTCATGTTGTTTCAGCAATGAGACAAGTCATGAGTAAACCTCCGTTCTGCTCAGGCTAGTCCAAGTTCCTCTCAAACACCCCGAAATAGTTAGTTCTAGCTCTGGGTGGCAAAAATTCCCACTTAGCAGTATGTTGGAAACCCTCAAGTGTTTACAGAGCCCCTGCTAAGCACGAATAACTGCCCATCTTGTCTAAGAGTTTCATTTTCCACGTAACTTCTTTTGTTCACATAATAAATTATTTTAGACTTTAAATATTTTTGCTCCCCCATCCAAGACAGGGTTTCTTTATGTAGTTTGGAACTTGCTCTATAGACCAGGCTGGCCTCAAACTCAGAGATCTGCCTGCTTTTGCCTCCCTGTCCTAAATGCTGGGATTAAAGGTATGTGCCACCACTGCCCAATTTAGGCCTCATCTATTTAGAAGCTGTATGCCTATAAATCTGAGGCCTATGCTTCCTGCTCACTTTGTGGCCCATATTTACTCTGTGAATTTCTAATAAACGCACATCAGTGTTCTGAAAGGCACATGGGAAGACAGAGGCAGGGAGTTCAGAGAACTCGTTTATCTCAGACTCAGGTCATCCTACTAATCGTGACTGTTTTGATAAAAATAGTCCTAAGAAATTATACTGGGTCTCCATTATAAAATGGCCTCCTTGAAAAGCATCAGTGGATACAATCATAAGACATACTACCATGATGCCATGCTTTACTCGGATTACTCATGAGACCTCCAAGGAGCCACCTAACAAAATAATTATGCTAACTGCATTAAGCTGCATAAGACTCACCTGCAGCACTTGGAAATGCTATCAAGTCAAGAGCTCACCTAATGAATCAGAATCTAAGAAACATGCCTCGGGGGACTCTGTATGTGTGACAAGCATCCCAGAGGATCCAGTCCCTATTTAGCAAGAATCTAAAGAATGACCTTGAGTTTCACACCCAGAGAGCACGTGTCAACTGTTGACGGGCTTTTGTTCATCTGTACCTCTTCCCTCCGATTTGTTTTATGATTTCCATTAAACTACCCCCAGAAGTCAGGTTCCCTAGATTTTCCAGAGTTTAGCTCTCTTGTTCCTTCCTATAGTAGCCAAGTAGAGGCTCAATGATAAAGCACATACATTTATTCTCCTGATTCTTGCCCTAGCCCTATCAACTGATGAATGTACTCAAAAGGCATTCCTGATGGGATTGCCTGGCCTTGATGGCTCAACTCAGTCCAAAACAGACTTTTTAGAAAGGCTGGCCCAGACATCTTCCAGAAATACCACAGTAAATTATGCACATGCTTTGTTTTTGTTTGTTTTACTGAGACAGCATCTCTCTAATGGAGCCCTGGCTGTCCTGAAACAGGCTGTGCAGAACAGGCTAGCCTTGAACTCACAGAAATCCTCCAGCCTCTGGCTCCTGAGTGCTGAGGTTGAAGTGCCTGGCCCATGATCCTAACTCAGAGCGATTGAGTTGATAATAAATGAAACACTTTTACTGTTTAAACACTTTAAAAACAATTATTTAAGTGGTATAATACCATCCATTTCACAATCTGACACAAACTCCCCCAGAATGTTGCTAAGGGCTAGATCTAGTAGTGTGCATGTTTGAAATATATCCTGGAATAAGGAACTTACAAGGAGGCAGCCCTTGGCCAGCCCATTCCATAAACCACAGATGTGTTGCTAAGGTTAATGTGAGAGCTGTGTATTCCAGCTCACACACTCCCTGGGAAACACTAGAAGCACAGGGACAGGAGAAGGAAGGAAGATAGCCACTGACCCTAACCATACCCTGTGATGTAAGGATACAAAATTATAACCCTAGTATTTTAGCTCATAGGACACTCAGAATGTGTGTTTCTCTCAGGGTCAAAGGAGTCTGATAAAACCACTTTGTTCTCTAACAAACCAATGCATCTGATAGTTACAACCAAGCAGGGTTGAAGGGTGAAAATAAAAAACTAAGGGTGAGAACAGCTGCTCCCCACCCCACACCCCTACCCCCGGCCACATAGGAACTACAATAGGCAACAAACAAGCAAAGGCCTCTGGCAGGGTTTTACTTTACTGTATAACTGTGCCCTTGGGAGTCCATAAGACTTACCCAGAGAAGGAAGACCTGGCTTCCCCCTAGAATGACAGGAGTCTGGAGTGTCCTGGTCAGACAGGTAACAAACATAATACCTATCAGCCTAGTGCTGCCTGCACTGGCCTTGGAGTAAGCAGATCCAGGCAGGCTCTAAAGAAAGCAGCAACCCAGTGGGAGGCTGTGCCTTCAGTGCTATGCATAGATATAATACGTAATGATGTACACACACAATACATGCACAGGAATCATCTATCTATGCCTTAGAAATTCAGACTGGTAACTCGACTAATGTGTGCAGACTCCTTCTGTGGGCAGAAGGATTGCTACTGTGTGCCCAGATGGGTACATGGAAAAATGATGTTTACCCAACTTCAGAGAAGCCATGCCAAAATATTCCTCCCAAACAAATGATTTCACTTGTTCTTGTTTTCCACCAACACGCCAGCCTGACAAACTGTTTTATACATAAATTTGACTTTTCAGAAATTGGTATTCAATCATGGCAAACTCTGCACATCCTTGTAGGCCAAGAGCTATAGAAATACCATCGAGTGACATGTGAACTGTGTCCTAATGTAAAATGTCATCTTCTAAAAGTACAGGACAGAGGACCAGCACAGTAGTAGACCTGGCCCGACCCTGTGATGTGAGCATCTGAACCAAACAGGTTCTTAAAGAAGCCAGAAAAGAAATGCCATACTCCCCAATGTTCATAGTGAGCAAAAACATAAAAAGAAAAAAGGAAGAAAAAAAAAAAAAAAGAACCAAGCAAAATAAACAGTGTTTCCATGGCTCACTGAACCCTGCACTAAATAGGAGGTAGTCTTGGTTATTCTTCTTTATCCATAGAGTTGGACAGCTATGAACACTGACCACAAGGTACGGTTTCCTCACCAGTAGTCATCTAACCCTTTGGTGCCTCCCAGAGTCCCTGTCCCAGTAAGACCAGAAGACTCCACACTACACCATCTGTTTCTACATTCATTAGAATAGTCAGATCTGTCACTGGGCAGGGGGTGGAATGACTGTGGTCTCAGGGTGGGGCATGTCTGAGATCACTGGAGTCCAGGAGTAATCAGGCTGAGAAGCATAACAAAACTCAGCATAAAAAAATATAGCTTTGTATATCAGAGGTAATTAGAGCCACATTTTTCTTGCAAATACAGTGCAGTGAAGTACTCATCAGGACAGTAGCCCTGCAAGATTACAAGCACACTGTCCTCCAGCTCCCAGGGTAAGGAGAGCACCATCAGAAACCACTTATCCCGATATTGACGGTTGCTGCTTGAAAGCCAGTCACCCCCACATGTCAACACCTCTTCACACCAGCATGTCATAATTCTGGCAAATGCACAGCCATTTTAATGATGTGGAGAAGGTTGACAATGCAACTCAGAGGTTGCATTGTATGTGCAAGGCTCTGGGTCTGCACTGGAAACAGAAACACAGGGAAATTCATGGGCTATGACCAGTAAAATGCATAGCCACAATTCTTAAGCCAGTCATGCTCAAAATTTAACATGCATATGAACACCTTGGGGTCTCATTAAAAAACAAACTTGGATTCAGTAGTTCTTGGCTAGGGTCTGAAACTATGATACCCTGACAAGCTCCCAGATGATGCTGGTGTTCGTGGACTCCATTTTCACAGCTAGACCACCTACCATGACCTCTGCTGGGAGTCCCATCCCATCACAAGAAGAAAGCAGACATTGTTAAAAGAAAATTTACAAAAATACAAGGAGATTGCTGTCTTCCCTTCTGGAGAAGAGGAGGAAAATGCAAATTTGGGGATCTTGGTCCCAGTTCTAACTTGCACCATCATTCTACTCTCCTTTCCTCAAAATTGACTTGGCATCCTGGCTCCCTCAAGGGAGATGGAGACTGCTTGTTGCCAGAAGTATCCAAGGTACAAAAGCATCATCTTTTATCATCTAATGCAACTACCTCCCAGAAGTCAGCCTAGGGAGAGTTTCAGGCCTCCTGCAAGGTTATCTCTGGAATTAAAGATACATCTAAATGATACTGGACTCAAGGGTTCCACAACATCTTAAGAGATAATCTTGTCTGAGTTTAAATAAACTATTATTTTTTCCTGTCTTTTCTCCCTGACTTAGAGCATTTAAGGAACATCCTGAAGAACACTCTGAACTGGGAGCCGACCCACAGCAGGAACAGTGTCACAGCATATTCAAAAGGGTTTCATATTGAAAGATAGAGAACAGCAGGGAATGGTTTAAATTGTATTCACTACAGCGGAAGCCTACTCATCCAGATCATATCCAGTAATGCCTGGATCATAATATTGCATCCAAATCACCTACACTGTCACCTAGCAGCAAATGGAATCGGTACACTAGCAGTAATTAGTGCACATCCAGCCACCCACAGATGCATTGCAGTCACCAGTAAAGAAGCCCAGTTTAATGAATACAATACACTTCCTTCTAGAACAACATTTTTACGACTGCGGTTCACAAGCTGATTCTCAGAACTAAAATCAGTTCCACAATATTAAAATTAGTGACATCATACTGGATCCAAACTTTTTAAATTTTATCTTTCTCTCCCCCCCCCCCAGTACGAGGAATTGAGCCCCAGGCTTCGGATATGCAAAACACATGGCTCTACTACTGAGCTGTCCCTCTGGTCCCATAAAGCTGTCATGTAACAGAGAGCCACAGCCATCAATGAGACAGTGGAACCACCTCTCCCGAGCTAAACATGAGCCACCAACAGCCTGATTTCTGAGACTAAGGTTCTTTTTCTCCACCCAGAAGAAGGAGCTGTAGGGAAAGACTCGTTTTTTCTGAATTCCTGTTTTAAACATTAGATTAAAGGGCCCGGACAGGAGGACTCGCTCCTATGGCAGTGCAAAGAGGGAGAAGCCAGCAAGGTGTGCCAGCAGCTACTCATGTGATTCTGTAGGGTACTCCCCTGTAGGGGAGCAAGAAGAAAGCTATAGAGGGTGTAAGAAATCCAACCCAAACCAGTTAAAGTATTACAAGGCACTGCCCCCCTCCTCTGACATAATGGAGTACCTTAAACAATGTAAAAAAAAAAAAAAAAAAAGTAGTACTGTAACCTCATTAGCTAACCTACTTACTATGTATTTCTTCTCACCAATTCCCCTGAGTGTCTTTGGATTCCAGGTCTCTCAGAGGATGTGAAGCCTTTCTGGAGATGAAATTAGATTGATGGTGAGCCTGCTTCCTTTCAAAGAAACCTATTTGTTCCCAGAGCGTTGATGAATAAACACAGAGTGTCAAGATGCTGTTGTGATCCCAGGAGGAGGCACATTCCCATCATAGGCAACCTATACTGTGTGTCTGCAAATTACAATGGGTTCACCCTAATTTTCTAGGGATGTAATGTGTAACTAAAGGAAGGGAGTCACAGTTTTGCTTCCTGTAAGTATGAAGCCATAACAAAATGCATTGCAAACAACTGGGTCCTTGACAGCTAGGGAGCTGGCATGGCAGGGACCTAGGCCCTCTGCATCTTGGTGACAGTTGTATATCGCTTGGGCTTCTGTAGGGCCCCTAGCGGTAGGACCAGAATCTGTCCCTAATGCATGAGCTGGCTCTTTGGAACCTATTCCCTATGTTGGGGTGTCTTGTTCAGTGCTGAAACGGCGGGGAGGAGCTTTATCTGCCTCAGCTTGATTTTGCCAGGTTTTGTTGATTGCCATGGGAAGCCTTACCCTCTTCTGAATGGAGATGGAGGAGGGAGTGGTAGGAGGGAGGTGTAGGGAGGGGATGGGAAGAAAGGAGGGAGGGGAAATGGTGCTTGGTGTGTAAAATACATAAATACAAAATGGACATCTTAGCTGGGCGTTGGTGGCGCGCACCTTTAATCCCAGCACCTGGGAGGCAGAGGTGAATCTCTCTGAGTTCGAGGCCATCCTGGTCTACAGAGCTAGTTCCAGGACAGGCTCCAAAGCAATACAGAGAAACCCTGTCTCGGAAAACCAAAACCAAAACCAAATGGAGACCTTGAGTGCTATTTCAAGAGAGTGTAAATTATGTATTTGGGGGAGGTCTGAAACCTACTTCCAACCATTACCCTTAGTGATTCTGAACTCTAGAAGCACCTGCTTAAGGAAATGTGTGACTGAAAACCTTCAGAGCACTGACAGTGAGTCATATCTGCCCGGCATGGTGGCACACTCCTTTAATCCCAGCACTCCGGAGGCAGATCTTTGTGAGTTGTAGGCCAGCCTGGTCTACAGAGTGAGTTTCACAACAGCAGGGGGAACACAGAGAAACCCTGTCTCAAAACACAGAAAGAAGAAAGAGTCATAACTGATTTTTATGATGACACCTTATCACACTCAAAGACGCTGCTATCGATTCTTTACAGTGACTGAATCCCTTGGACCCGTTCACCTCCCTGGACCACAAGGTCTGACCACCAACAAGATGCAATGGTCATACACTGGCATGCAGAGCCTTGTGAGAGGGCGAGAAGATGACACACTGTGCTGTGAGAACAACGATGGCAAGGGAAGAAGTGTGTGAGAAACTACAGACAAATCCCACATTGGCAGCTTTCAAATCCAAGATATTGAGGGCTCTGAGGAGGAAGGAGTCACCATGAACATTATCACAGAATGGGGAAAAAGAGACAAAAACAAAACAATAACAACAACAACAAAACCAAAATGACTCAAGGTTCTGGCATGAAGGAGGTCTTCAATCCTTAAGAATATATTTCAGATAAACACACCTGTCAAGTTATGGAAATAAAGTTAGAGGAAATAAAAGGACAAGGCAGGAATAATGTAAGAGAAATAAAGATGTTATAAATAGACTATTTTTAACAGAAAATAAGAAAAACAATTAACCTAATTTGGAATTAAATGTAGAGTGTTTCTCTGCAGCTAGGAGCTCTTTCAAGGGCCCTCAAGAAGACATCCATTCCGGCCTGCAGAAGAGAAACTTAGCAAATTTCCCAGTCCATCTACCTTCTACCACACTAGCCAACGATAACCAACATTTCACCTGAAGTATCACTGACTCCCTTGAGGATGGGTCCCTTAAGTAAATGGCAGAACAAAGAAACGTGTTGTACTCCTTGGTGTCTCCTACAGTGCCGGAGTCATCAGGAAAGCCAGACCTTACTTTTTGAACCGAGTCTCAACGGCCTAACGAGAATGAAAAACAAAGTAGATTAGAAGCAGGTGTCTGCAATGAAAGAGCACCCCCTACCCTCGTCACCCTAGCCATTAATGCAGGAAAAGGAGAAACTCGGCTGTGAAGGCTGGCAGAGTTCCTGTCTAGAGGAAGACAGCGCTGAGATGAGACACACCTGGCAATGAGGAAGGCCCCTGAGTCCCTGGCACACTGCATGTGCTGGCCTCAGCCCCCTGGTTCTATGAGAACAGCCTTGGGAGCTGGCCAGCCAGGGTGTCTCTGGACTCAGCTATCACAGGGCTGGACTCCAAGGCCTTGTCAGGTCAGTACAGAACGAGCTCCGCCCAAGTCCAAAATTCTCCAGTAAGGCAGCGGCAGGAGCGATATAGCAACCAGAGTGGCAGGAGGCACAGGACAATCTTGTCTCCTGACAAAGACATTCACTACACTCAAAGTATGACACTTTTTTTTCATGGAATGCTCTCATTTAGATTACATTACAGAATACATCTTTGGCTTTTTACCTTCCTGCACAACATTCATTTTTAGGCTTTCAGCATTCAGGTTGTTACTGCCTCTGGTGATATAAATAGGTCAAATGGCTCCAGTGATGCCCGAGTCACAGTCATAAATTTACCCACTTAAAGAGTGCAGTAGTTTTTAATGTATATATGCATGTGTGTACATACATATACAATATATACATTAAACTCTGCTACAGTTAATTTCAGAACTTTTCACTATCCCTGAATGAATTCCCCTAGTCATTAGATGCCCTTCCCCATCTCCCAACTGCCTTCAGCTCTAGACAACCATTAACTTACTAAGCCATGGATTTGCTTATCTAGATGGTTCATATAAACAGGCTGACATAACAGCTAGTTGTTTTTACCGATTCTTTTTATTTAACACGATGCTTAACGTTCACCTGTGTTACTACATTTACTTCTTCTTAATAATGAGTAATATTCCACTTTATAGGTTTATTGCTATTTTATTTATTGGGGCAATTATAAATAATATTAATAAGACTGATAAACATTCACACATAGTAGTATAGCTCCTATCAAAATTATTCCAAAAGTCTAGAAAGCAAAATTTCTTAAAGCTATTGAGCCAATTGTAAGGAACTGTCCGTCAGATTTAAACGTGTGGATTTGGTAAAATGCTGTGTCACTCATGACTTGAATAGAGAAGTGAGGCTTAGGATTTGTCTTTCTACTGTTTATCTCCTGCCATTCTTCCTTTCTTTCCTATATGCTTTTAGTTCTATCATTTTCAGTTGAGCCTTTCAAAATATGAAAACACCTTTTTTACAACATTAGCTTTAACAAGAGAACCCATAATCATTACCACCCATTAGCACTAAATGGATGGTGAGTATTTACCATGATGTGTCTATTAAGTTTAGCATTCTAGTTGGGGGAAAAAACTGCTACATTCAGTTTCCTAGAAAAATTAAGTTAACTGTCTTCCTAAGGGGACTGCAAAATTGAAAAAAAAAATGTTTCTCAATCAAAAGTGGAGAATGTAGCCAGGTCAGTGGTAAAAAGTAGATAAAGTACTGTTACAAAATGAAACCCTTATTTTCTACATATTCCCTGCAAAAACTTTTGCATTTCTACCTATAACCAAGGAAAGGGCCTGTGCTAGAGCCTCTCAGGAGGGCTCTCACAGAAGTCTACTTAGAGCCCATCTGCTAACCGTCCATCAACAAGGCTAACGCAAGTTCTACTGTAGGCAGGTAAGTCAGAGACCCACTGTCATCTGACTTACATAAAGCTGGCATCATAGGATCCTACAGTTATGTGAGTTCCCCCAAACTACGCAGCTTTATTGAGACATAACTAACACCAGGATTTGGACTCTTTAAAATGCACAGCTCAGTGGGGCTGGAGAGAGGGTTCCAGAGTTAAGAGCAGTAGCCCCTTTTCTAGAGAACCAGGGCTCTATTTCCAGCACCCACATTGTGGTTTACAACTGTCTGTGACTCCAGTTCTAGGGGATACAACACCATCCCCTGGTTTCCTCAGCACCAGACATGCCAGTGGTGTGCAGACATGTGAAAGCAAATCATTCACACACACAAAAATAAAAACGTTTTAAAATACACAGCTCAATAGCTTTTAGCCTATACATAGAGATGTTTTCCCTTTTGGGAAGTCTTCAATAACTCACTCCATCTATTCTTCCCCTGTATTCCTTCCCTCCTGTCAGGGCAGGCACCACAGCACCTCAGTACTGAAACTTGAGCAATGCTGTTTAGACCTCAGAACACCATCTCTCCTTAATTTCTTTGAGCTTTCATTGTCTCATACCCAAATAAAGATGTATGCAAAGTGTTGGCATATGTCAAATGTCTGAAAGCATTAGATACTCCATGTTTTTTAATAAGTCAGTTTTTTCACATAAAGAAGCAATAAACAGCCTACATCCTCTCCTTTTAAGCACTGCATCCGGACATCTGTCCACCTGAGAAGCAGACACTGCTTCTGCTTCTGGGTCATACAGCATTCTGTGTCTCCATGCCTTGCTCCCTTCTTCCAGAACAACCTCTCATTGCAGTCGGTCACCTGGCCAACTCGCCCTGATCTTTACAGCCATTGGCTTTGTGGCTGTGCCTTTGTGAAGGCTGAGTGGATATGGACCCAGCCCCTCACTCACCCTTCTGTCACCAGCACTGTGATCACAACAGTTGGGTATTTTTCCTCGATGACATCTCTGCAAAGACTTCAAACACTTAAAGGAGTATGCCTTCCCCTCTAAACTGCGAGGGGAGGTTCTGCCACCAGTACTGTGTCTGAGAATACATAGATCCTTCATGAATGTTTGTTTACTGATGAACACATCAGCCATCCTCAAACATTTTGGTCTCAGAAGCCCTAACAACAAGGACTTCAGCAATTTCTATTTAGGGACCAGTGAGATGGCTCAGCAGGTAAAGGCACCTGCCACACAGCCCCAACAACCTGAGTTTGAATCCCAGAAACTGTGCTTTTTAAAAAGCTGTGTGCAGTGTGGCTCCTATCTGTGACCCCAGAACTCCCATGTGAGATGGGAGGCAGAGACACGAGACTCACACAGAAGCCTGAGGGCCAGCTAGCGTGGCGTGTGCAGAGTAGCAGAGACAAGGAAAACAAAAGAACAGACTCCTGAAAGTGTTCTCTCGCCTGCAAAGCACATGTACACTCAATTCACACACACACACACACACACACACACACACGCACACACGCACACACACACAAATAAGCTGAAATCTCCTGTTTATGCAGATTACATAATTTTTGTTTCATTTTATTTTAGTATTTACCATTAGAATGCTAAATTGAGAAAGTTGTATAATAAGCCTTAAGAAAATAAGCAGCTACAATTTAGGGACCCAACAGATCTCAGGATCTACAAGGACCCCACTCCACAACACAGTGATATAATTGGGAACTTGTCTGTTTTTTTATAAAAAAAAAAATTACCAAATGCACTTTGCGTTCATATATAAAGTTAGCACATCTGATGAAGTTGCTGGGCAAATGAAAAGATCTAAGAAGGGAAGAAAAACGAGTTTAGTCATAGCTAAGGAAGACTGCTAGGTACAAGGACGCATAGAAAAGAAAGAGGAAAAGAAATCACCATCCTGAGACAATAATAAAAAAAAGCCAAAAGCAATTGTGTTCAAACAAAACCAAAACCAAGAATGAGGGCAGGAGAGACAGCAAAGTGGGTAAAGCACTGTTCCGGGCCCTGACGACTTGAGTTTGAGAGAACCCAGCCCTGCGTGCTGGCCTCTCACCGGCACACGGCACTGCGATCATGCTCAGCTGCACCTACACACACAAATGTAATACGTTTCTCAAAGAAGCAGACACACCCAAAAAAGAAAGCCAAGAATGATACAGAGGCCAAAAGGTTAAAGCAAACCTTAAATGGAAACTATCTTTGGCATGAAATGTGCCACACTGACGACTCCTTGCCACTCCTCACACATCTTTTCCCATTCCAACCCTTTGAGTGTTTGTTCCTGGGCCCTCCCCTTCCTCACCCGGATCTCCAGTCCATCTGGCTTGGCGGTCATTGGCAGAAAATGCTGCTCAATACGATGTGATTAGAGAGAGATGTGGGGAGGGGGTAGTTCTGATGAAGCTGTGACCGACTTCAAATGATACATTTTCAACACGCGATTAGAGTATAAAAATGTTAATGAGATTTTAAAATAGAAACTCTGAAGTTATTTTTATATGCTAGGAATACATTTAAAATTAATGCCTTTAAAATATGATTCATGAGCAGGACAGGACAGTAATGTGGATCTGACTACTGTGCTGGGGTGGTAGAAATAGAGAGGTTTAAATTATTTCACTAATTTTTATGTCTTTTTTTACAGGGACAAAAGTCATTTAGAAATATAAAGGGGAAATAAGAAGAAACTGTATTTAGTCTATAAGACAACACAACAACAAAACACTATCCTACCATTTATTGTCTTTAAAGTTTACTGATGCCAGAGACAGAGCACATAGCTTAGTCCCTAGTCAATAATATGTCTCAGTGAATTCAATAGTTACAATATCAACACAGCAGTATAGACTATAAATATGCAGCCAGGAATGTGTGGTTGGAATGTGAAATTGCCACAGGTCCATGTGCTTTGCACTGGTCTTCAGCTGGGGGCACCGTTTGGGGAGGTGATGGAACACACCGGAAGAAGGGTGTCACTGGAAGAGAGTCCTGAAACTGGTCCCCACTTCTGTCCCAAACAGAGTTCTCTGTTTCCTGATTCCTGCCCTGTAATTCCTGCAACCATGACCAAGCTAACCCTACTAACTTCTGACCCCCTCTTCTGTAATGATTCCTGAGATTTGGAGGAAGTAACATAGATGTCTGATTATTCTCCTTCAACTCTGTGAGGCAGTTGTGGTGGCTGAGTAAGAACAGTCCCCACAGGCTCATGTATTGCATAATTAGTCATCAGGGAGTGATACCACTTGAGAGAGATTAGGAGATGTGACCTTGTTGGAGGAAGTGTGTCACTGGGGGTGGGCTCTGGGATTTTCAGAAACACAAACCAGGCCCAGTGCCTCTTTCTCTTCATGCCGCCTGTGGATCTGGATATAGAACGCTCAGCTTCTTCCCCAGAACCATGTCTACCTGCATACTGCCATGCTTCCCACGGTGATGACAATAGAATAAACCTCTGAAACAGTAAGCAAGCCCAATTAAATGTCTTCCTTCATAAGAGTTGCTATGGTCATGGTGTCTCTTCACAGAAACAGAACACTGACCAAGACAGAACTAAACACTTGTGCTCTCTCCGACATCTTACCTCTGGATCAGGGCTGGTGCTGGTTCTCAGAGACAGCCATTCTACTACAAAATACAAGTAGGAGCTGGGCAAAAAGAAACAAGAATGGAAAAATATCTGAATGAAAGCTGACGTCAGTAACAACAATGGATAGAAACACGAACGTCAAGAAGGCACCATAGCCAGCATATGACATCCACATAACAAAACAATCACAGTCATTTCCCCCCTCAGGCCTGACTTAACAAAATCATAGATTTTTGTCTGAGTTCACAATGGCAGATGTGAATTCTCTCTGTGGAGTAGGCCTTAAGTCCAATTTAAAAAAAAAAAAAAAAAAAAGATAGGTTGTAGCCTTAACAGTTTGTGCCACTACTACAGTAAATCAGAACACCCTGCCTGATAATTCCATGGTACAGAATTAAGGTCCCACAGCTGAATACAGCTTATGGCCATAATTCTTCCCAGCAGCTTCACAGCACTATAGAAGCTCACCAGTGGGAGAAGATGCTTCCAGCTCTTTCCTAGTTTCCTCCCTCCATGTTCTACAACCATATCATGAAATAGTCTCAACAAAAGGGTCTTACCATCTAATCCTGGCATGAAACCAAGAGCAATGGCAATATTCTTCATGGTTTTGTGGGGCGCTAGGGACTCTGCCAAAAAACTCACACCTAACTCACAACTAACACTGGGATTTACAACCAATTACTTGATAGCCTCTGGGAAGGCAGAGTACATTTGTTCACTCTCCAGCCATATTTAATATTTGTAGGGACTATTGTAGACTTCTCTCAGTCTCTTAGGTGGTGATGAACTGTGCCCTACCCAGGCATAATACTCACAAAAAATTTCACAGCTGTGCCTGGCCCTTTCATACTTTGTGAACTGATTTCCCACCCTTTCACATGTCAGGCTTGCTAAGTGGTTTCCCAAATCTAGTAGGTAGCATTGTGTGGTTCATATAACGAAAACGTTTTATAGAGAACGGGCAAGTTAACAAAGCCAGGTCCCAGGCTAATTTCCAATGACAAACCGTAAGGCTGTAAAGATAACCCTGAGGAAGGGCTCTGAAGGTCCACTGTTATCCAGTCTAAGCAAGTGTACGTTGATCTTAAGAGTCAGCAAGATGTTGGGTGCAGTGGCAAGGACAGCAGGCCCTGACAGCCCTCCACAACCCTCTGTGATCCATGCCACCTCCTTACCCAGCAGTGCTTTCATGGGGGCCTCCAGGCATTTCCCACCCTTCATGTGGCTCAAGCAGCTTGGCTCCATTCATAGCTGCCCTAGTTAGGGTTACTATTGCTGGGTTACTATTTCATCATGAAATACCCGAGTAAAGCAACTAGGGGAGGGAAAGGTTTATTTTAGCTTACATTTCTAGGTAACATAACTGTAGTGAGATATTCACTCTGTCTGCACCTGTGGCACCAACCACGCCCATTGGGGGTGGGGACAGGGGCTGATGAGCCCTGGGGGAACTAGGTCTGGGGAAGAGGCCTGGGAGCACACTCTTGCTTGCTAGACAGGGACAGAGAGCATCCGGAGGCATCCCTGGGACCAGGAACCTGCTGGAGTTCATCTGTCTCTGTTGTAAGTTATTTCTCCATGAATAAACATCTATTCAGCCTATCTGTTTTCCTGATCCTTATTAATCCATGATACTCAACAGTCTATCACGGAGGAAAATCAGGGCAGGAACTTAGAGCAGGAACCTGGAAGTAGGAGCTGACGCAAAGACCATGGAGGGTGCTGCTTACTGGCCTGCTCCTCATGCATTGCTCAGCCCACTTCCTTTTGAACACAGGACCACCAGTTCAGGGATGGCACCACCCACAGCGGGCTGCCCCCCCTCACCTCCCATCAATCACTAAGGAAATGATCTCCAAGACTTGCCTACAGCTCAGTCTTCTGGAGGTAATTTTCTCAACTGGGGTTTCCTTCTCTCAGATGACTGGCTTGTGTCAAGTTTACCTAAAATTAGCCAGTATAATACCACGGGGGAAGGAAGTCCTGTTCTTCCTTGCTGCATCTGATGATCAAACTGGTTTCCTAGGTCTGAGGTCCCCTGGGTTGGCACTTTGGCTGTAGCTACATCTGTTGCCTCTATCTACCACACCTGGCTGCCAAGGGGGATCTCTGGATGGGCAAACAGTTTACGCCCCAACAGAACCCCCCCAGGGGAGAAGGTATTCTACTTACTCTGCGGATAACTACTCTCCCTGGGGACAGGCTCAGTCTTCTTCACCTGTATTGTTTCATCATTGATGCTCCTGTGGACTGTTCTTGAGGTCTTGAAGACTTCCAGGAACAAATTAGCACAGAATCTGACTCTGTCAACTTTTTCCTTAGCAACTTGGGCTTCATGCAAATCTTGCCACATCTGGGTTCAAACAACCAGGATATACCTCTTTCTCTGCTTTGTCTTATCTCCTTGAGGTTTCTTTTCCACTCTGCAGATTTGATTTATATACTGGTCAAAGTCACTTAGATCTATGAAAGCCTTTTCTACTTCATAAAGATCCTGCCCAATCAAGGAGCTCAGAAAAGCCACTGGTGCTTCGTACAGGTTGTAAGGTCCCTGCTAACTTAAGATGTTCCTTAGCTCCACGGTGGACATAGAATTACCCAGCCCAGATAACTGGATGCCACACACTGCTTCCACCTCATTCTCTCAATAGCGCCTGTCCATTCTTCATGGGGGGCTTAGTAGGCAATAACAAGTTTCTCTAATGGCTCATAAAAGTCAGTCATCATGTTGCTCAGCTTTTGTCCTAGGGAAGGATGGGCAGTTTATTAATTAATTTTCCTGCCTCTGTAGCACTCAGCCCACATCTCCCACAGCCTTAGAATAAGTCCACGAGAGTTTCTTTCACTGTTTAAAGGTTTTCCCAATTCGGGCTGTTCAGACACTGAATGTCCTCTGATTATCAAAGTCTCTCCAGAAGATCACTGTTAAGACCCACCTACTCATGGATTTCCCATTTCTGTGTATTAAGGTCTGTCCTGAGGGGTGTCTCCTGTCACTCTGTTCCTCTTCTCTATCCAACTCCTCTCATGAATTTCAGTTTTGGGGTGCTCCAGGAAGGCCTCTTTGATATGGATCTGATCCATGCTCTCTCTATCCCTTGGTCCCCATAAGAAGGAGTAAGGCAACACCTCCATCTCACTCTCCCTTTTACTCAAATTCCCTGCCAATTTGGAAGCTGATATAGAGGATGCTACCCTTTTCCACTGTAACTCTTCCTCTACACAAACAGCTTCTTACTGTGCAGCTATCACAGCCTCCGTGGATTTCTTATGACAGGCAGTGGCCAGGAAGCCTCCACATCAGTTTGTCAATATTCCTTTCCTTTAAGAGCTACTTAGAGACCATAATATTTGCTTCCGACTTTCAACCCTTCTCAGGACGTCTCCATACATAGTGGACCACACTCATCAAGCAGTCATGCCACTGCATCTCTCAAAAAAGACAGCTACTATCCTGGGATCCCCTAATGGAAACCCCACCTCCCGATGGTTCAGACTCATTTAAACAGCTCATCATTCATAGCAAGCACACTCCGCTGCTACTACAATAAGGAGGCACGCCCCCTGACACTACATGGGGGAGGGTTCCCGTTCGCAGATGCACCACTGCTTAGACAGCTTAGCTTCAGCTGCCTGTCTCCTCTCAGTATCACTAATGCTCTTTCTGAGCTTGTCTTAGTCAGGGTTCCTATTGCTATGAAGGGACACCATGAGCATGGCAATGCTTATAAAGGAAAAACATTCAACTGGGGTGGCTTACATTTTCAGAGGCTCAGTCTATTACCATCACGGTTCAACATGGTGGCGTCCAGGCAGACTTGGTGCTGGAGAAGGAGCTGAGAGCCCTACATCTCGACTTGCAGGCAACAGGTAGTCCAGTAATGGACTATCTCACTGGCGTGAGCATATATGAGACCTCAAAGCCCGCCTCCACAGTGACACACGTCTTCCAACAAGACCACACCTACTTCAACAAGGCCACACCTCCTAATAGTGCCACTTCCTTTGGGGACCCTTTACTTTCAAACCACCACAGAACTCATCTTTGGTTTTACATGACCCTGCTGACTCTGCCAAGTGTTGTGAAGCCATCATCCTTGATGAGTGAAGCCATTCCAGCATGGCTGATTTGGAGTCACCTGTGCTCTATAAGCCCAATAAATTCACTGGTTCCCCACACTGAACTTGGATTTGTCATTAGGGCTTATAAAGAGTGGATATACATTGTTTATGTCTCCCCAGAGAAAAAGTTCTCACACTATTACTTTTTTTTTTTTTTTTTTTTTTTTTTTTGAGACAAGGTCTCTCTATGTAGTCCTGTCCGTCCTGGAACTTGCTATATAGACCAGACCAGCTTTTCACCTCCCAATTTCTGGGATTAAAGGTGCGGACCACCACACCCTTCTGACCTAGGACTCATAAGTTTTGGAAGCTTTGTTCACCTTATTGTGATTTTGCATTAGGTTACTGGTTGAATTTACTTCTTACTTAGCTTTCTTTATTCATTCAGAGACAGTGCTTACACCACACTGTTCACAAGGTACTAGGCTGTTGTTATCACCTGGAAGGGTAGGGGTAAGGATCTAGAGCCTTCTTGATGGACATGCTGACCTCATTCCATGCATGCCAGCTCACATGAAAGATGGGTGAGGCTGAGGCCTCACAGATGTAAGAAAGCACCAACTTCACCACTGGACACTATGCTTACCCAGGCAAGGTGGGTGGGGGAGTCAGAGCTGAAGCCTTACAGTTGCACTGACCTTGTTGAGACAATGGGCAAGGCTGAAGCTTTAAGGTGGAATGCATTTTATTCCTGGGGTGAGACGGGGGTTAGAGGCTGAACCCTAATGGGCACAATTACCTCAGTGATACAATGTGCAGGGATACAGCCTCCTAGGCACATTATGCTCACCAGACGTATAGGCAGGGATGGAGCCTCCCTGACTTGCAAATCTCATAGGGACAATGGGTGGGGCTGGACACTGTGGGAAATGCTGTGCTCATCAGGGGTTACCACATGGATTGAGACTGGAGGCCTTCTGAGCACACAGGCCTTATTGAGACAATGGATGAACTGGACCCTTTTGGCCCTACTGAATTTATTGGCAAGATGAGTGGGAGGGACTGAAGCCTCCCCAGCATCATGCTTACTGGGAGCAAGTGGGTCTAGCCAGAGCCTTCAAGTGTGTAGTCTTCACCAAAGCAATGGGCAGGGCTCTCCTGCTTTATTTACTTTTGAAAAGCATTTTCACTGCTTATAGAATCCTGGGCATGATGCCCCCCCCATGACTTTAAAACTGTCACTCACTGTTATGGTTTGAATCTGAGATGTCTCTGACAGGCTTATGCTGTGAGGGCTTGTCCCCCATCTGGTGGTGCTATTTTGGAAGGGTATGGAAGCATTAGGTAGGAGATGGCATCTGGCGGTCAGAAGCAGGTCACTAGAAGTGAGACTTGGAGGTGATACCTGGCTCCTGGTTTCTATGGAGCTGTCTGCTTCTTTGTCCACTGTAACGTGTGAACAGCCCCTCCACACACTCCCCTCACCATTAACTGAATTGTTCTCCTCTGACTTCCCCGCCATCAGACACTGAAACTGCTATCCAAAATGAACCTCTCCTCCCTTCTGTTGCTTTGGTCATCACTCCTGACACAGTGAAGTGAATGTAACCAAGACAATCAGCATCTTCTAGCGTGCAAGGTTTCTGAAGAGAATTCTACTGTTAAGTCATGTCTTTGCACTAGTGTATGTGGTGTCAACTTTTCATTGGCTGCATCCAAGCCTTTTTACTTTCAGAAATTTGAATATGACATCACTAGGTAAAAGTAGGAGCTGGGACTATGTATTGGGCATTTATCTTTAGATTTTCTGAACCTCCTAGATCTGTGATCTGTTATCTCATGTTTCATTAGGGTTAACACATATTAACTATACAGACTGATGGGTTCCACTTAGATGTTTCCACACATGTAAACGTTACTCTTTAATTATGGCCACTTGCCCTTTGCCCTGTCTAGACCCATCCATGCTTCTTCCCTCCTCCCAAGGTGCTCTTTCTCGTCTGTAATAGATTCTTTTTATATCTTCATATCTGTCTCTCTTCCTTCCCTCTTTTCTGTCACTTCCACATATGCAAGAAAACTTATTGAGTTCCTGAGACTGCTTTGCTTATTCTGGTGATCTTCAGGTCCATGCATTTCCCTGCAAATGACATCATTTTTCTTTATGTTTGAACAGTACTCCATTATATCTATATTCTTCATCTTGTCATTTGCTTTGTAAACTCCAAGATATTATTCCTTTCCAAATTTCTTTTTTTCCTTTTACCGAAAATAGACTTTCCCCTTCATATAATATACCCTGTTCCATTTCTGCTCCTACTACTCCTATTTTCTTCCCACCTCCTCTTCATCCAGATCTGTTGAGTTGGGGTAAGGATAGAGAGGGAGAGCAAGGAAAGAGATGCTTTGATAGAGGGAGCCATTATGGGGTTAAGGAGAAACCCAGGCATTAGGAAACTCCCAGGAATCTACAAGGATGACCCCAACTAAGAATCTAAGCAATAGTGGAGAGGGTCTTCTGCTTCCATCAGCTACTGGATTGATGACTAACTTATATGCCATCCAGTAGCTGATGGAAGCAGAAGCAGAGATTCACAGCTAAGCACTGAGCAGAACTCCAGGAATCCAGTTGTGGAGAGGGAGGAGTGATGAGCAAAGGGGTCAAGACCATGCTGGGGAAACCCATAGAAACAGCTGATCTGAGCAAGTGGGAGCTCATGGACCCCATACTGACAGCTGCATAGGACCAAATTAGGCCCCTTGAATGTGGGTGTCAGTGTGAGGTGTGGAGGAGGGGTGCTTGGGTAGTCTATGGGGCCCCTGGCAGTGGAACCAGTATTTATCCCTAGTTCATGAACTAGATTTTTGGAGCCCATTCTCTATGAAGGGATATCCTCTCAGCCTAGATACATGGGGGAGGGCCTCAGTCCTGCCCCAAATTATATGACAGACTTTGATGATCCCCCATTGAAGTCCTCACCTTCTCTGAGGGGTGGATGGGGTTGAGAGGGGGGTTGGTGGGGGGAGTAGGAGGATTGGAGGGAGAAGGAACTGGCATTGGTATGTAAAATAATATTGTTTTTTAATTTAGATTAAAACTACTTTAAAAGAAACACAGAAAGACTCACTCGAGTTCACACACTCAGGAATCCCATAGAAACTAAACTAGAAGCCATAATATACACAAAGGGCCTGGTGCAGACCATGCAGGCCTTGTGCGTGCTGCCTGAGCCTCTGTGAGTTCATTTGTATTCTGATCATGGTGCTAAGAAGGGCTTTGGTTTTTGTTTGTTTGTTTGTTTGTTGTGTTTTTGGGGAGTGTCCTCCATACCCTTTCTAACTCCTCCTCTTCAAGGTTCCCTGAGCCCTGAGGGGAAAGAGTTGACAGAGACATCCCGTTTAGGGCTGAGTGTTCTAAGGTCTCTCATTTTCTGCATATTGTCTGGCTGTGGGTCTCTGTATCTGTCCCCATCTGCTGCAGGAGGAAACTTCTCTGACGGTGCCTGGGCAAGTCACTGATCTATGACTATAGCAAAATGTCATTAGGAGTCATTTTATTGCTACTTTTTTTTTTCTTTTTCTTTTTCTTTTTTTAGAACTATAGTATTTGGTTTTACCCTAAGTCCCTGGGCTAGCTAGTCTCAGGTTTTTGGTCACCCAAGCAGTGTTGGGTATGAGTCCAATCTTGTGTAGTAGGCCTTAAGTCAAATCAAATATTGGTGTGTTGGTTAATCCCACAAGCTTTGTGGGAGGCAGGACACCAAGGCCAATTTAAGGGTTTGTGACTGGCTTGGTGTTTATGTTTTTCTTTTGATAGTGTGGAGGGTCTGTTTATATACCAAGGATGCTAGAACATAGGGATGAAGTCTCTAAATAGACACCAGCTTGACTTCTCCATGCTCAATGAGTTATGTAGGTGTTGTCTTCAGCAATGGGGCCTTGCCATTAGTTTGTGGAGAACAGCCTATAGTCTTGGCAACAGCCTGGGATGTTCAGGAATTTCCATGGGACCCTTTTGGCTAACTATGAAATTAGATGTAACCCAAATTTGAAACTGGAAACTTCATTTGGGGTTCTGTTTCCCCCATTATTTGGTGATTTCAGTTGGATTGCCTTCATATATATTTTAGGAAGTTTCTGCTTTATTTGTTTTGCAATCTACACATCAAATGGCCTTTAATTACAGCTACCTCTCCCCATATTCCCTCTCTTGTCCCCCTCTTCCTTCACTCTACAGGCTTGATCCTTCTGTTCCAGTCAACGATCCATCCATGACTATCTATTCTATTTTCCTTTCCTAACGAGATCTATCTGTCCTGCCTTGTCCTTTACTCTATATCTAACCTTTGTGGTTTTACAGATGTAGCTTGGTTATTATTGAGTTAACAGCTAATGTATACACACAAGTGAATACATAACATGTTTATCTTTCTGGCTCTGATTTTTTTTGTAGGTTGATCCATTTGCCTGCAAATTTCATGTCATTGTTTTTAATGGCTAAGTAATACACTCCATTGTGTAAATATACCACATTTTCTTTATCCATTCTCGCATTGAGGGACTTCTGGGTTGTTCCCAGTTTCTGGCTATAATTAAGCAGTGAACATGGCTGAACAACTGACAGGATGAAGCATCTTTTGGGCATAGTAGTATAGCTGGATCTTGAGGTAGATTGATTCCCATCTTCCTAAGGCACTGATATCCATAGTGACTGTACTCCACCAGCAATGGATGAGAGTTCCCCTTACTCCACAGGCTAAGGTGAAGGATGTTAAGTATGGGTCCTCACCAGCACAAGCTGTGACTTGTTTTATTGATCTTAGCCATTCTGGCTGGTATAAGATGAAATATCAAAATAGTTTGATTTGCATTTCTTTGATGGCTAAGGAGGTTGAACATTTCTTTAAGTATTTCTCAGCCATTTGAGTTTCCTTTGTTGAGAATTATGTTTAGATTTGTACCCTGTTTTTTTTTTAAATTGGTTTATTTGTTTTCTTGATATTTAGTTTCTTGAGTTCCTCAAACATTTTGAATATTATCCCTCTGTCAGATGTGTAGTTGGCAAAACCCTTTTCCTATTCTCAGGATTCCACTCTGTCTGAATGATAGTATCCTTTGGCATACAGAAACTTTTCAGTTTCACAAGGTCCCAATTATTAATTGTTGATCTTAGTGCCTGTGCTAATAGTGTTCTGTTCAGAAAGTCTTCCTGTGCCACTGAGTTCAAGGACATTCCCCACTCTCTCTTCCACTGGTACAGTGTATCTGGCCTTCTGTTGAGTTTTTTTATTCAACTGGAGTTGAGTTTTGTGAAGGGCGTTAAGTATGTATCTATTGGGATTCTTTTACATGCAGCTACCCAGTTTGACCACCACCATTTGCTGAAGATGTTGCCTTTTTTCCATTGTGTATTTTTGGTTTCTTTATCAAAAAATCAGAAGTCTGTAGGTGTGTAGATCTACATCTGGGTCTTCGATTCGATTCCATTGATCAGTGTGTCAGTCTTTGAACCAATATCATTTTTTTTTTTTTACTATAGGATTTATTACTACAGTACAACTTAAAATTGGGGGATACCTCTGGCAGTTCTTTTATTGTCTTAGCTATGCTGGGTTTAAATTGCTCATCTGATCTGGATTTAACTTTGATAAGTGGTATGTACTGAGAAAATTATAGATTTCTTTTAGATTTTTCAATATGATAGAGTTCATGATTTTAGAATATATTGAGGATTGCCTCAATGTCTGTTATTATACCCCCTTTTTATTTCCAATTTTGTTAATTTGGATAGTCTCTCCCTCTGATTTTTGGTTAATTTGGATAAGGGCTGTAAATCTTATTGATTTTATCAAAGAATCATCTCTTTGGTTCATTCTTTGTATTGTTTTTCTTTGTTTGTTTCTTTATTCCTATTTTATTGACTTCAGCCCTTAGTTTGATCATTTCCTGCTATCAACTCCTTGGGAGTGTGATTTCTTCTTTTTGTGCTAGAGCTCTCAGGTGTGCTGCTAAGTTACTACTATGAGATCTCTCCAATTATTTTTATGTAGGCCCTTAGTGCCATGAACTTGCCTTTTGGAATCATCTTCATTGCGCCCCATAAGTTTGGGTGTGATGTGTTTTTATTCTCATTCAATTCTAGAAAGTTTTTAATTTCTTTCTTAATTTCTGTCTTGACCCATTTTTCATTCAGTAGTGAGTTTTTCAGTTTTTACAAGTTTGTAAGTTTTCTGATATTTCTATCATTGTTGATATCCTGTTTTAATCCATGGTGGTCAGATAGGATGCAGGGTGTTATTTCAATTGTCTTGTATCTGTTGATACTTGCTTTGTGTCCAAATATGTGGTCCATTTTGGAGAAAATTCCATGAGGTGCAGAGAAGAAGGTATAGTCCTTTGTGTTTGGGTGAAATGTTCTGTAAATATCTGTTAGATTTATTTGGCTTATAATGTCAGTTAGATCCAGCATTTCTCTGTTTAGTTTTTGTCTGGATGACCTCTCTATTGGTCATAGTGGGGTATTAAAGTCTCCCACTATCAGTGTGTGAGGGTCAATATGTAATTTAAGCTATAGTAGTTATTCTTTCACGAGTTTGGGTACCCTGGTGCTTGGTGTACGGATGTTAAGAATTGTAATGTCCTCTGGTGGAATTTTCCTTTGATGATTTGTGTGTGTGTGTGTGTGTATGTATGTATGTATGTATGTATGTATGTATGTGTACCACACCTTTATATTGAATAATGGGCATCACAAAGGAAACCTTCAATGACCTAGGCCCTGAGTGGTTTCCAGTCTCATGCTTATAGGAAATAAGCATTTTATTTCCTCTTCATCTAACCATAACAGGTTTGCACCAACTGATTTCATCATGGTTGGCTGCCATACTGCTAATGGGTTATGATCTTTTCCACAAAGGCAAGGTACAGGTGAAGAGCTCTTCACAACAGCAGCATCTGTTTCCTCTTCCAAGGTGCAGAACCAAGGAATGTGTTCTCTGAATTCCCACCCTGCACCCAGCCTTTCTTATGTAGAAGTTCTTGAATATAAGACTGTAAATAGGTATAATCCCCCTTTGTGACTTAATCTCCAACATATCCTATATGCTTAGGTCAATTCAACCTTTAAAAATATGTTAAAAGTTTTAGCTGGGGGCTAGAGAGATGGTTCAGCAATCAAGAGTACTTACTGCTCTTCCAAAGGACCCAGGTTTGATTCCAGCACTAACCTGTAGGCTTATAAATATCCACAACTACATTTGTGGGAGTGTGCAATGCTTTCTTCTGGCCTCCATGGGCACTGCACACACATAGTGCACAGATATACATGTGGGCAAAATACATACACAAAATATAAAATGAAATTTTTTATTTATTTAATTTTTTAAGGTGAATTTTTGTTGTTTGTATGTTCTGTCCTAAATCCCATGTTCTATCACTGGTGAGTGAGTGCTAGCTCCCTATACTTTTTGGAAATAGCTATTTTTCTGGATTTTTGTCTAGTTGATTGCCCTAAATCCTCCGCTCTCTTTTAGGTCCACTAACATCTGACTTTTTCTGGTTCATGATACCAAAGCATATCTTCCAGATTTCCTGACTTGACTGTACATGTTAATATTCCATAAATACTTTGTAATTTTCTGTAAATAGAGTTCTTAATTGCTCTAAGTAAAACCCGGAGTCAGATATAGAGGGAAATGCTGAGAGATCAGAGAGAAGGAGCAAGCCACAGCACACCTTACCTCCTTAGCATCTCAGCAGACAAGAGAGTGAGTTCCTGTTTCTCCCTGCTTATATCCTGTTTCCACCCAGCTACCTCACTTCCTGTCTGTACAGACCTCCAGACCTCTATGGTTAGCTAGTGGCAAGCTCCATTATCTGACCTGCAGAGCAGCTTTATTTGTGCAAGCAAGATATCACCACAATTTCCTGTGTTCTTCCCTTCTGTTTTAGAGATTTTTACACCCAATGCTATCATGCATAAAAAACAAATTTGGCCTTTGGAGTATATATCCTAATAAGCAGGTATTTGTCTATAATAATGTCCCAAGCTATTTTGAAGTTGCTTCCATTGTTACTCAGACACGTTATTAATGCTACTGTTATGTAGGACTTCATGCGTTCTACAAATGTGAACTAGCTCTGTAGACAAGGCTGGCCTCAGAGTCATAGATCTACCTGCCTCTATCTTCTGAGTGCTGGGATTAAAGGCGCGTGCCAACACTGTTGGCACAAACACCTCTTCTATTATTCTTCTCCAGACTCCATGTTTTTATTTGTCTCATAACCCTGACAATTGAAGGTTAGCACTAATACCTTTCTCAAAGGTATTCTCTGGTCATCTGGTCTCCCATGGGTTACAGACTGTCTCTAACTTCAATATCCCCATTTGCAAAGGGAAAATAATAGTGTGAGAAATTAAGTGGAAATGTATTATCTTTGAAAAGTGCTTGGCTATCATTGTCATTTTGTACCATTAATAGCTGATTAAATATTATATTTATAGCCAGTTGTACAAGGACTCGAGTATCAGTTTTCTAGTTGAGCATATAACCTCTATTATAATGTTACTTCTAAAGGAAAACCAATTTAAACTTAAAAATCATTTCCACTCAAAATACCTTTTCCAGGAATAAAGCTGGGTGCAATTTTGAAGTTCTCCCATGCACTAAAAAATATACTTTTTCTTATTTTAATTTTCATGTGCACATATTTATGTAGAACACATATGCACGCATGTCTATGTGTGTTACTATATATATGAGAATCACGATTGGTGACTGCGTCAGCACATCTGGCCTTCCATCTGCAGCAGGGACAGTGCCAGGCATAATGCTTAGCTCATTTCTTTTTCTTGGAGAGACTCCATTACCCACTCATATATTTCACTAACTCTAAAAGAACCAAGCAAACGATCTGATGGTTTTGGTAATTAAAAAACTTCCTGCCAGCATGCACTTTCAGCAATTGCCAAAGTTATTCCAGAATGATAAATTGCTTCTACGAGGGCTTAATCATTTTATTTATCTTGATCTTCAGATTTCACCCTGTCTATAAACACAAGCCCAGAGACCATTCTAGTATAGCAACTATCAACATTTTTGGGATGCTGACAGGATGTGCATCCTTTTGTTAAAGAAATCACCAGGGAAAACAAGACAACGATAGTTTTGGATCAAAAGGCATGAACCCTGTTTAACACCCACAGGACACTTGTTCCACATGAAGACATGTCTAGGTGTCCAACAGCATTTAGATAACCGCATATCAGGCGCTACTCTCATATTTTTGAAAAGCATAGTCAAGTTTTAGGCTAGTTACTACCGTATATTATTGCTAACTAAAACACAAACTGTACAAATGCAGTACTCGTTTTAGGCTTCACAGCAAACACTTGTCCCACCCTAAACTGCTTTAAACCACTGAAATGAGACTGTTCAATTTTCTGCAACAGAGATTAATGAAGTTCTAATACACACACAGAGATAGATAGATAGATAGGTAGATAGATAGATAGATAGATAGATAGATAGATAGATAGATAGATAGAAAAATAGAAAGAAAGAATATCTATTAATTCAGCTAAAATTACCAACACTTCTTAAGGTTCCAAATAGATCCCTCTATGACTCTCAATGTAATTGGGCATAAAAGCGTTAGATTTCAATTTCAATTCCGAAACACTTAGACTTGCTCTTAGTCCTTTGAAGAAACAGATGATAAGACCCTGTTTCTAATCTTTCCTAAAAGAGATAATTGTTCCTTACGGTCCAGTCTCCATCTCAGCCACGTGAAGGTCAGCTGTGAGGCAGAGAAGACTCACCAGAAGTTAACAAGATGGAACCAACATGCCAGGAAAAAATAATTTGTTGAAGATTTCTTCCTCTTTGTACAAAAGTGACTGAAAATTCTGGAATATAGAAATAGGCTGTATTTTTCCCCACAGTTGTGCTTTACTGCTTAAGTGTAGAGGAATTATAACTTATAATAAATATAGTATCCCAAACTTGTCCTGTCTTATGTCTTTATCAATCATTTCACAGGACTAAAAGCCTGGAGGGTCTGGAGGAACTAAGGTATTTTGTTCACTCACTGAAAATTTGAATTCAACCTTTCCAATGGTTTGAAGAAATATGTTTAAAAAAAAAAAAAAAAAAGCAGGAAAGGAATCCCCTCGTTACCACCCTCCTCTCACCGCCTTTACCTTCAAATGGAAAGGATCTATTGACAAGTAAGCATCATTAGTATCTTCATGTTTAGCCAGATAAGAGGCCCTTGCATGAATGCCACGTTAAAAAAAAGAATCTCTTTTTAACTTGACTCCCCCCCCTACACACACACACACACACACACACACACTTACTTTTATAGTTTCCTCAGACAGGTCCAGAGGATATCCAATTTGCAAGATTCATTAACAGAAAGGCTACAGCTACATCCTGCAGAAGTCCTCTTCAAAGATTCTGTACCACTAATGCCTAATTAGGCAACCCTGCTTTCCCAGTGGGAGCATGACAGAAGCCACCTGTGCCTCGGGGTCATGCTCCTCCAAGTCCCTACCCGCCCTCCAAGCACACTCTGCTTCTCCATGATTTCCTAGACTCCAGGCAACAACAGAACTTAGGAATGCGGACTTTGAATTCAGAGAACCTCTTTAATTCCCAACTCTACTACTTACTGGATTTTGACCTTAAACAAATCATTTCCACGTTCTAATCATTTCTAAAAGGAATTTCACATTTAAAAATCAGACACTCATAATACTTTTTCAAGTGACAAGTACAGGAACTAAATAGGGTAAAATCGCATGGTTTTTGTGCTCTTTATTTGAGGAATTGTGAAATGTGAAATGCCAGTCCAATCGACATATGAGCATGAAGTATAACTGGACTATGGAAGACAGAATAAAACACAAATCTGGAAAATATAAATGTATAATGCTTAAAAATGTACCTTTATAATTCTTCCAACTAAAAAGGCCACATGGGTTACATCGTACCCAGTAAGGTGATTGATTAGGATCTCAGTAAAAATGCTTTACTCCAAGCTACAACTTAAATGAAATATCAGTGGAGAGTATTCAAAGGAGACAACAGCATGAGGAGATCATCTGGACAGAGGGAGGACATTACAAAGAAGAAAAATTTGACAACATTTACTCAGCAGTGTCAGGAAAATGGCTATTGATTCACCGGCATGATGATGGTCAGAGGTACAGGCCCTCCATTAGAAAGCTAGCTTAATATGTCTGTTCTCACTGAGGTTAAGATGACATTAATCTCCTTTAATGTCCTTGCTGCATCTACTCTGATTCCTTGGTAATCAGGACACTTTACAACTACTAATGAGATCAGCAAAATCAAAAGACAGATCCAAACTGATGGAGACACTGTGAGACCTCCGAGACAGAAAGTCATATTTCTTCTGGTTTCTTTGGACTCCTGTCTAACTTCAGCATTAGCTACTAAGAAAATGCTTGGCATATTTGTCCAGGGCCAGGTATGAGTCTCATGTTTCAACTCTATGCTTCTGGGTTACAATATCAATATAGGAGGATGTATTTACAAAATAGAAAAAAAATTACATATATCCTCAACTAAAGCTGATAGAATACTGTTATAATTGAAAATAAAGCTTATGTAATATAGATCATAAACTCAGGCGGCTACAGGATCAGGAAAGAAACCAATATGAAAAGCAGATCCCCTCGAGTGGCATCGGGAAATGATGAAAACTGGGTGCTCTGGCAGCCACTACAGAGCTCTAGTTATTTACTGCCACAGAGGAGCAGAGACCCAACGTTATGCAATTATCTGATGCTTTTCAAGAGAAGCTATAATTCATGCCATCTTGTGAAATATCTTGACATTTAAATATTAGCAGTTATATTCCATTTTTAAATTTTTAACTGAAAGTAACTTAAATAGACCCATTATAAGCAATGAGAATAAATTGATAATTAAAAGTCTCCCCACAAACAAAAACCCAGGACTAGATGGATCCACTGCTTAATTCTATCAAACTTTGAAGGAAGACCTAATACAGCCACTTCTCAAATTGCTTCACAAATTATAAAAGAAAGGAAGACTACTGAAAACATTATGAAGCTGCTACTAATTATCCAGATAACAAAACAGGGAAAAGTTATGACAAAAAAAAAAAATTCTCAACAAAACTATTGCAAACTGAATTCAAGACAATATTAAGATCACACATCCTGGCCAGGTAGGCTTCCTCACAGGGAGATGACCCAACATATACAAACTGAGGAAATAATATAAACAACCTTAAGAACAGAAATCATAGGATCATCTCAACAGAAACAGAACATGCACTTGACAAAGGTCAACGTGTCTTCATGATAAAAGTCTTGCACAAAATAGGAAAAGATGGTATGATGGTTTGAATGATAATGGCGCTCAGATAATGTCTGAATAGTTGGTCACATCAGTGGAACAGTTTGGGAAGGCTTAGGTGGCCTTGCTAGAGTAGGTATGGCCTTGGAAGAGATATGTCACAGAGGGTGGGCTTTGAAATTTCAAAAGTGCACACCCAGCCCAGTGTGTCTCTCTCTGCCTTTGGATCAGGATGTAAAGCCCTCAGCTACTACTCTGGCTCCGTGCCTGTTGCTTCCCAGAATGATGATAATAGATTAATCATCCAAAAACTGTAATCAAGTCCCTCATTAAATGCTTCTTTAAATATGAGTTGCTTTGGTCAGGGTGTCTCTTCATAGGAATAGAACAGTAACTAACACAGATGGAGCATACCTCAAAATAATAGAGGCTATATACAACAAACATCTCTCTAAAACCAGGAAGGAGACAAGGATGCCCACTCTGTCCACCTTCATTCAATAGAGTGCTCAATAGAGCAGTAAGACATAAGAAAAAAAAAGGCATAAAAACAGAAAGTCAATATTCCTGTTTGCAGATGACATGGTTCTACACTTAAAAGACCCCATACATTCTACCAGAAAACTCTTAGATTTAATAAACATTTTCAGTGAAGTTAAGATAAAAAAAATCAACACATAAAAAAATCATAGCCTTTACATACACTAATAACAAAATTGTTGAGAAAGAAATTAAGAAAAGTATTCCACAGCAAATGAAATTATTAGCAGAGTGATAACTTATAGAATTGGAGAAATTATTTGCCAGCTAAGCTTCAGAAATAAGGCTAATATCTAGAAAATATAAATTACAAAAACTAAAGAAGAAAGTAAAACTGTCAGACAACAGGTTAATGAAATAAGCATACAGTTCTCAGAAGAAGAAACCCACATAACAAATATATTTAAAAAATATTTAACACCGAGCCATCAGGGAAATGCAAATTAAAACTACATTTGGGATTCTATCTCACCCCACAAAGAACGGCTATCATGAAGAACGAAGGCAGCAGCAAGTTGAGGGTGTGTGGAAAGAACAACCCTTTATTCCCTGCCGGTAAGACTACCACTCAAAAAGTGAAAGCAGGGCTGCCATACGATGGAGCTGGAAAGCATGGCATTAAGTGAGGTAACCCAGACTCAAAAGACAGACGGTGCATGTTCTGTCTCATATGGGGACCCTAGCTTATAAGGCCAACATATACACGTCTAGGTAGGAACTGGTATGGATACAGATTTGAGACTAGTAAGGAGAACACAGGAGGAGGGAAGGATACTCTGAGGAAGGAAGAATGGCAGTACAAGTTAATTAGCCCAACAAAAAGTTGTCTATAGCTTAAATTTAGTGTGAAACTTATCAGTTTGAACTCTGGTATGCAATTTGAAAATTCCAATTATGTTCAAAACTTCAATGGAAGTCAAATTATATAAACACAATAGACACTTCTCACAACCAGAGACAGGTCAAACTATCCAGGTGGTGTGTTACGTGTAATATAGCCCAGGAATAAATGTTGTTACCAACATCCAGAAAGAGTAGTCATCCACAATGATTTTTGTTCTTTTAAATCTAAGGCTGACATAAAATCAACTTAACAAACTGTACTTTTTAATGTGCATACACTACCAATGTGTTCAGATCTTTAATAACATTCTGGTTCAACCCTATGTAGAAGAGAGATATACAATATACATATAAAGTAGTAAAAGCTAAACTGGAACTGAGACAGACTGCACACCTCCCAACCTTGTCCCAGATGGAATCAAAGGAAGTAATTCATATTCAAATTTTAGTGCAAACAAAGACGAATGCCAAGCAGATCACAAAACCTTAGAACTTGTCAAAGGAAGAAAGGCAGGTGAGATTTGAGAGAAAAACCCAAGCTCTAAACACTTCTGACAAAAAAACATTCCCGACAGGAAGAGCAGTTTTGCTGAGCCCCAGTGCAACAGAATGAGGTGCAGATGAGGGTTTTCTGGAAACCAGGACTAAAAACAAAGCCAGCCACATCTGGGCAGAGTCTTCCTCTCTCCTCAGAGCAGCTATTGTGGTGTGTGTGTGCGCACGCGTGTGTGTGTGTGTGTGTGTGTGTGTGTGTGTGTGTGTGTATGTGTGTGTGTGTGTTTTTGGGGGGAGCTTACAGAGATAGCCCCGCCCCATCCACCCCTCCCCATTGTGATAGTGGCTTAGTTGTGTGCTCCTTAGAAATGGGAGGGTGGAGGAGACAACTAGGGGAGGTGAAAGGATGTAGTCCTTCCTCCGTCAGAGCCTGTACCTATCACCGCTGCTAGGCTGCTTTTAAAAACTGTCAAGGACACACTACAATGGCAGGCAGGCATGTGCTTGCCAGAACAGTTCTCTCACAACCAGGATAAACGTTAAAGAAGGAGCCAGCTGCTTGCAAGGTTTGGAAGACAGGGAGAAAGGTAAGTGCTCGTCCTTGTTCCTCCCTCTCAAGTAATGCCACTGATCTCTTTTTTTGTGTGTGTGTGTGTGTACGTTCTTCTTCCTTTGAGCCAAGGAAATAGAATTCTTGGCTCCTTGAAGCAACCTTATGTAACTATGACCAACTTTACTAAAATTTGATCACACCAACCCAGGGAAAGAAGGAGACCGCTTATCTTCTCTCTACTCTTAGTTGCCTTCTCCGGAAAGGTGTGTGTGTGTTGTGTGTGTGTGTGTGTGTGTGTGTGTGTGTGTGTGTGTGTGTGTGTGTGTGTGTGTGTGTGTGTGCTCGCGCACATGCGCACATGCAAGCTTCTCGGTCTGTATATTATTGATTTCAGAGTTGACTACTTGTTATTGGATAATAACTGATGTACTCTTCCCTGGGAAGACTCCCATACTAAGCATTGCTTAGTTGTCTGTAGTTGTTGTCTAGGATTGGGGGGGCATCATGAGATTTCCCCCTACAATGGTAGCACATCTGTTGGTGCATCCTTGTTCAGGTCTTGTTGAGGCAGCCATGTTGGTGAGAGTTCCTGGGTATAGTTTCCGGAACTTCTAGGAGATGCAATCTCACAGCAGACTTTCTGTTCCTCTGAACCTTACAATCTTTGTGCAGAAGTGTTTCTAACCCCCCATAAACCTGTGACTATGTGAAAAGAGACATCAAACTAAAGAACTCCCTGAGGAAGAGTCTGGAGGGAAGGTAAAAGGAAAGAATGGGGAGTTCTTTGTTGTTTTCTAAAGTCGTCTTGGTGATTTGATAGTCCATCCATTGAGGACTCTCACTTCATGGCACACATGGGCCAGTGGCCCATGGCTTGACACGGAATTCAGATCAATATTCTAGCATCTCCATGGTAGTACTTATGCAGTGGTCGTTCCCATTTTACAAAAAACCTTTTCCCATCTCCCGCAATTCTCCACAGCCAATTCCCTTGATAGTGAAAGGGTGGAAAAATACAGCCTAACTCTCCAATGACCACAGGAAGCTAGAAGTTTAGAAAAGCCCTAAATACCTTAAATTCCAGACCCTGCCCTCAGCCAGTAAATAGGTGAAAGGTCACACTCCTTGCCACTTACCTGACTTTGTAAACTGCTTGTGAAACCCCCCCTCCCCCCCCCCCCGCCCCAGTGACCTAACCTAACTATCATTTGTCACCCTACCTAGGAGCCTGCTCAAATGCAGACCTCTGAGGCTATAAAAAAATGATTGGTCTATAAAGCACGGGCTTGGATAGTTTAAATTGATTGGTCCGCACCACGTGAGCTCTGGATGCTATGAGATGATTGGTTTAAGATGTGCGGGCTTTGTTGTAATCCTATAAAACTGTCTCAATTCTGTACTCAGGGTCCTCAGTCCTCCACCCCTGTGTGGTGCATAACTGTGGACACCAGTGCACTTGGAATATAAAAGACCTCATGCTTTTACATCAAGACCGGTTCTTGTGAGTGATTTGGGTGCCGCCTTTCCTGAGCAGGAGTGTGAAGGTCCACGCTCTGCGGGTCTTTCAATAGATGTAACTAACTCCTTCCTACTGTTGTTTCTGACTATTGTAAAGGGTGATATTTCTGATTTCTTTCTCAGACCATTTATATATAGTAGGGCTACTAATTTTTTTTTTTTGAGTGAATCTTTTATCCTGCCACTTTGCTGAAGGTGTTTATCACCTGCAGGAGTTCTTTGGTAGAATTTTTTGGGTCACTTATGTAAACTATCATATCATCTGCAAATAGTGAAAATTTGACTTCTTCCTTTCCAATTTGTATCCCCTTGATCTCCTTTTGTTTTCTTATTGCTCTAGCTAGAACTTCAAGTACAGTATTGAAGAGATATCGACAGAGTTGTCTTGTTCCTGATTTTAGAGGAATCAAATGAGTTTCTCTCTGTTTAGTTTGATGTGGATGCACATTCAGACAACAAGGACATCTGTTCAACTATGTTCATAACAGCAGCATTATTTATAATAGCCAGAACCTGGAAGCAACCTACATGTCCCTCAACTGGAGAATGGATAAAGAAAATTTGGTACATTTATACAATGGAGTAATACTTAGAGGAAAAAAAAAAAAAACAATAAAATCTTGAAATTCGCAGGCAAATGGATGGAACTAGAAGAAACCATCCTCAGTGAGGTAATCCAGTCACAGAAAGATAAACATGGTATGTACCCACTCTTATATGGGTATTAGACATAGAGCAAAGGATTAGCAACCTACAATACACACCTCCAAAGAAACTAGGAAGCAAGGATTATCCTAAGAGAGACATACATGGTCCCCACAGAAAAGGAAAGGGACAAGACCTCCTGAACAAATTGGGAGTGGGAGGGAGGAGGTAGGAGAAAGAGGAGGGGGAGGAGACCATGAGGGATCAGGAAGACTTGAGTGGGGGGAAAAATCGAGGAGAGTAAGAAAAGAGATGCCTTAATAAAGGGAGCCATTATCGGATTAAAGAGAAATCTGGGAAATGTCCAGAGATCCACAAGGATGACCCCAACAAAGAATCTCAACAATAGTGGAAAGGCTACCTTAAATGCTCTTCCCCTATAATGAGATTGATGACTACCTTAAATGCCGTCCCAGAGCCTTTACCCAGTAGTTGATGGAAGCAGAAGCAGAGATCCACAGCTAAGCACTGAGCCAAACTCCTGGAATCCAGTTGTAGACAGGGAGGAGTGATGAGCAAAGGGGTCAAGACCAGGCTGGAGAAACCCATGAAATTACTGATCTGAACAAGGGGGAGCTCATGGACCCCAGCCAGACAACTGGGGAACCAGCATAGGACTGAACCAGACCCCCTGAACATGGGTGACAGTTAGGCCTGGGCAGTCTATGGGGCCTCTGGTGGTGGAACCAGTATTTATCCCTAGTGCATGCACAAATGGACTTTGGGAGCACATTTCCCCATGGAGGGATACTCTCTCAGCCTAGATACATGAGGGAGGGTCTAGGCCCTGCCCCAAATGATGATCCCTCATGGAAGGCCTTACTCTCCCTGGGGAGTGGATGGGAGGTGGGGGGGGGTTGGTGGAGGGCAAGAGAGGATGGGAGGGAGAGGGAACTGGGATTGATATGTAAAACAAAACGGTTTCTAATTTAAATAAAAGAAGACTGGGAGACAAAATAAACCATACGCTAATTAAAACGTGTTTCCTCCAAGGGGGGGGGGAAAAAACAAAAAAACCCATTATAATTTTGAAATTAAAATCTAATTACATCATTTCCCTTCTCCCTTTCGTCCCTCTAACCCCTTCCATGTCCACTCCTTTCTGTTTTCTTTCAAATTCATGGCTTCTTTTTCTTTAAATACTATATATATATATATATATATATATATATATATATATATAGAGAGAGAGAGAGAGAGAGAGAATATATATATATATATAGAGAGAGAGAGAAACAGAAATTATATGCTATATAACAAATATTATATATTTTTAAAACCATAAACTATATAGGACATAAATTCAATTATTCTGGTGTTGAGTGGCTGTACTTCTTCCTGAGGACTCATCACTGATGCTCCCAGGACTATGAGACTACTTCTATGAGACCACCTGGCAATGGGAGAAAATATCCAGTAGCCAGAAAGGGGGGGGATGAAATGAGAGAGAAAAAGATAAAAGGAAGTGGGAAAATCACATAAAAGCTTTCTTCCTCACTAGGCAGTGGTGGCACACACCTTTATTTAGTCCCGGCACATGGGAGGCAGATGCAAGCAGATCTCTGTGACAGTCAGGACTATTACAGAGAAACTCAGATCTTGAAAATAAGAAAATTCTCTATGCAAATACAGAAAGATGTGCTCTTTATAATGGAGAATGGACATGGAAATCAGAATCCATCAATAACACACTCTAACACTGCCATTAGAAACACCCAGTGGCCAAGCACAACAACCCACCCGAAAGGCGTGGTATTTTGCTTTTGGCATATACTCTTTCCTGTGAAGTTGCTTGACTTCATGAAAATGGTGCTCTCCTTGCTTCTCAGTGGTAACGGCACCAGGGTCAAATCAGCAATTTAAGAAGTATTAACTTAGTGCTTCATGGCTCTCTGTCATCTGTCACACAAGGAGCAGGAGATGGATCTGACATGACAAGTTTCCACAGAATAACTGGTTTCTGCCCCAGTACTTTGTGCTCTGAGTACAAGGTTGTGCATTAGTTGGTGTGTTACATTCCATTCTAAATACTGGGGTCCTCTGATTTTTAAATCCCCTTGCTTAGTTTCAGGTCCTTTAGAATCAACCAGAATGCTTCGATGTGACTTCTGAAATGTTGAAATTCTTAGGCGTTAGAAGGAAGAAGAAAGGCCTGGTGAATGACACTTGATTTAACCTTTAGATGAAATAATGGCCCCTATCATTTTGTTTTGTGGGGGTTTTTGTTGTTGTTGTTGTTTTGTTTTCCAAGACAAATTCCCATCACAGCAAACAATGACCCCTGAGTTTCACATTCCCATCACCACAGCACACAATGACCCCAAGCTCTTGCGCTCCTGTTAAACCTGTCCCTGGCTAGACCTGGTCGCTACTCTCTTTACCAGCCAATCATCACACCCCATTTCTTTTGCCTTTCTCAAACTCTTAGCTGACCAGTCTTCCAAACTGCCATCATTTAAATCACTTTCATATCAGTCTTCATAAATCCTCCTTAACTGCAGGAGTTAGCTAACAATGGAGCTAAAGAGAGAGTTCAGCATCTAAGAGCACTGGGTGCTCTTGAACAGAACCCATGTGGCAGCTCACACCCATCTCGAGGTTTATTTCCAGGGGATCTGGTACCCTCTTATGACCTCTGGTGCACACATGGTGCACGCATATACAAGCACACATATACACATAAGAAAATAAGTAAGAATTTTAAAATGAGTTAATAATAAAACTAATATATCTTTTCATACCAAGCATTGTGCACTGCTGCATTCATGTAACACATACTGAAGGTACCTGTTAGGCCCTACTGCATTCATTCTGTGACAGTTCATCTTAAATAGCAAACACCAAGAGAGAACACACAGCCCCACATGCACAGGCACACACACACTGTATAGGACAGAACACACACACACACATATACACAGTATAGAACAGAACACACATACACACACATATACACACATGCGCACATACACAAGCACTCATGCACACACACACACCCTATATAGGATAGAACACACACTCCCCACACATGCACGCGCGCACACACACATGCACACACCCTGTATAGGACAGAATCCAC
Source organism: Phodopus roborovskii (assembly GCF_943737965.1). Lineage (NCBI taxonomy): Eukaryota > Metazoa > Chordata > Mammalia > Rodentia > Cricetidae > Phodopus > Phodopus roborovskii. The sequence goes on along the minus strand of NW_026126416.1, from coordinate 31,530,771 downwards.
ACACGCATGCACACACACATGCACGTACACACACTGTCTAGGTCAGAACATGTCCTTTAATAAAGCTTCTTTATTTTGAGATCACAGGATACATACACCCACATTTCAAGATGAAGCCCTCAGTGTTCACTTCAGAATCACAAAAACATGGTCACCACTACTCAGCCTTGCCATGACCACGGAATAATCTCAATTTGATCACTGCTGGCTGCCTTTCCCCTCCCTTATTCTCATTAATGAAGTAACTTAGCTTTTGTGCCTTCCCATGATAATTACGGAACTTGTCTAGCAGCTATGCAAAGGCAGAGAAAAGGGTCAAATGTCACCACTTCTTTAGGGAAAGAACCATGACTGTCACATTCCAGCGATTATTATGAAAAAGGAAAGACAACCTTCAGAGAAAGCAGTATGGGCAACTGGTTTTATGTTATTCTTTAGTATTCAGAAGTTAAGAAATTAAGCTTCAAAAAGAAATCAACAACAACAAAAAGATGGGATTATGATGCAGCATGGCACAACCTGGGTCTAAGATTTCAACAGAGCCCTCACTGAGGAGCTGAGGGGCTCTCCTCAGTGCGCACACTTAAGCAAACTGTTATCTTCAACCAACAAGAGCCTAGAAGTAGCTGCATGGCAGGTGGCAGGCATGGCTGCCTCTGGACCTCTTCCACCATCGCCAACATTATTTGATAGGAACCCAATGGAACTAACTTAAAGCTGACTTGTTTTTAAGATGTGACAAGAGTGGACAAAAGAGACCGACTTGACCAAGAAAAGGCTCAACATGAACAGGGGAAAGTGGTGGGGACTCTCCAAGTGTCAGGGTTGTCTTAGGAGAAAGGAGACACTATTAACTAAGCAGGAGGAAGGAGCAAGAGAATGGAGCTCTGAAACTCTGGACCAAGTCAGCAGTGCTGACTGTACGGCATTTCTACACTTTTGAAGCCCAGGTAAGCCCTACTTTGAAGAGGCTAAGACAAACTCGCTTTAATCCGAGTAGCCCTCAAGCACCCTCGTTAATTATATTGGGAATATGTATGAGATGCTCTGTCCTTTCCCAATTACAAATGAACAAGGAGGGATGGCAAGTTGGCTAATCAGGCAAAGGTGCTTGCCAGCCAATCCTGGAAATCCAGGTTTAATCTCTAGAACCCATGCAAAGTTAGGAGAGAACCGGCTTCACAAAGTGACTGCTACATGCATGCAATAGCACACATGCCTCCACACATACAGCATACACACACACATGCTCTAAAATAATCATAAGAAAGAGAGAAAGAAGAGGGAAGGAAGGAAGGGAGGGAAGGGAGCGAGGGAGGAAGGAAGGGAAGAAGGAAAAGAAAGGAAGGAGAAAGAGGAAGGAAGGGTGGAAGGAAAGAAAGAAGGAGAAGGAAGGAAGGAAGGAAAGAAAAAAAAGAAGGAAGGAAGGAATTAAAGTGAACAAAGAGGTCCTTTCCTATGTGCCATGTGAAAAGGTTAATTCAATAAGCTCCACTGAACTGGGGTATAGCTTTTACTAAGTGTGTATGGGGCCCTGGGTTCTATCCATAGCATCCATCTCCTTAAAAGAAGAGGGGAGAGGAGAGAGAATCTGGTAAAGGAAAAGAAAAAAGAATTTTGCTCTAAACTCAAAACCCAGTTTTTACACAATTCAAGAGCATCTCAAAACCTGAAGCCTGCCCATTTTGATTCACTGTATATCGATTCCACAGGCAGAAGAAAGGTCATCTGGAAAAGGCAGCGAGCAAATGAATCACTGTCCTCCATGAGGCCACTGAGCTAGTGCACCAGCTTTGTTCGGTTTCTGAAGAATCCACCGAGGGGTGGGAGCACTCACTCTGCGTGTGCTTTACTGTCATTCATACCTCAAAGGCATTTAATTTAAAATAAACAAAATGTGAAAGCAATCCTTTGAGATCCCCCCAAGTGTTCAGTCACTATTACAACTCAGTTTCTGCTCCAATGTCCCATCAACTCCAAACAAGGAAAAATAACTTAAAGCCATTTCCAAGAGTAGCAAGAGATGCTGTAGGAGAGTGAAGCTGTGCACACCAATCCACGCCATGAAACAGACCGAATGAGAGTCCAGAGTAGAAGCAAGGGCCTTTTCTTACTCAGCACTCACAGCCACCATGCTTCCTCCAGCACAAGTCACTCTGGGAGCTCTAGTCTGCAGAACTGCCGTCCAATAACCAGGACCCTTCCAGTGACTGACTTCTAGAAGCAGCGAATGACCCAAGGGCAAAGTAAGATACTCAGCAAACTTCCACAACAGTTGTTCTCCAGAGAACAACAGACTGGGAAAGGTCAACTAAGGTCCTCGGTGTTGGTTTCACAATGCCAGCCACAGCATTCATTACTCATACAATGCCCTTGCTCACACGCACAGTCCTGAACCATTCACATAGTACTGGCAATGAGTGAGCTTAAGGAATGAGTTGTCAGGGCAGGAGCGGTGTGTGGCCTATTGTAACAGTGACCCTCTCTGAAATCACTCCCTCAGGTTTCCGTGGTTTGCTTAGTCTGTTTCTTCTCTCATATACTCACTAGTTACAGGTAATACACAAGGTGCAGTGCTCTATGAAGAAGAACATTAGTGCTGGCATCCTCGGGTCCCAACACTTTGAGGTGTGTAGCAGCCTCTGCCTTTTGTATGATGTTCTTCGGAGGGTCTCCTTTCCTATTCACCTGCAGGTTCCTTTCTCTGACCTCATCTCCAGCTATGCCCTCCTACCCTAACTATACAACAGGCAGGTACTGCCTCTGGCTCCTCAGCCCAGGTCGTCCTCATCCACACCCAGCTCAAAGCTGTTCGCCATCCCAAACACAGCCTTGATTTTTGCATCCTCCTTGCTGCTGGCAAATGCTGTGAAGTCAAGGGTGAGCATCTTAGATGTCCTCTTCCGGACATCATTTATATGTTCCCTGAAGAAATCACTTCAGGAACAAGTACGTCTTCAATGCAGTCATACATGGTGAGATCTTTCCCCTATCATCTCTGTGTCTTTCCACAGCCTCCTCTGACGCAGCACCTCGGTAAAGGTCTCCTCAGCAGCAGCTCCTAAATGCTACTGTAAGTCCTTCACATTTGGTTGGTATCAAATTGATAGCATTGGAGGAAAAATGCTGCTTTCCTCCTGGGATGGATGGATGGATAGATAAATAGATAGATAGATAGATAGATAGATAGATAGATAGATAGATAGATGATAAAAGGAAGGTTGCAGGAATATTATCAGTAAGTAAATCTGAAAATGTATGTTACTCTCAGATCAGGAGTTCCCAATTCTGTCAGCACAGATATCTGGGGGAGAGGGAGGCTCTTGGCAAAGGTTCTAGGTCTTGTGCAGCTTCTTATGCTATTGCATCAGACAGTTCATGGTTACTGATGTGTCAAGGACCGGATTCTTGATGAGCCAACTCATGAAGGACTTTATAGCTTGCAACACTACCCCTAAGCAAGACTGCTGTCCTGTCCAAAAACCTTGAGACCTGACATTGACATGGCTTCCTTACAGATGGGTCCTTTCAAGTGTCCCTGTCTAGAGTTTTAATTCACACTGAAGACTTACTCTGGCAAGGAACGTTCCTCCACTGTCAGCATGTGTAGTTTCCAAAACCCTTTACAGCAGCCCTCACAGACTGCTGAATAATGGCTCTCAAATCATTAGATCACCCAGGGCTAGCTATATATTTGACAATGTATTTAGGTCCAAACTTTTCTTGTAACATCACAGCCTTTTGTTCCGTGCTGATAGGTGGGTGCTTTGGTGTAATCATCAGAAGTTTCTCAGTATCAGATAAGTAGGGCCTTCTTGCGTTAGCGCTGGTCTCACTGTTCAGGGAAGCAGACCCTCTACAGATCCCAGCACTCTGTTTTTCCTGAAGCGCACAGGTAAGACAGAATGGGACATGGCTGACTAGCCAGCAACAGCCAGCACTGATCTCCATGATCCTGGCCACTCCTAATTTCCTTGCCCAGTTCACTCAACATGGCCTCTTATAGCAATGTCCAAAGTAGATTTTATATAGTCTGGGGTCATGATGAGCAAAACAACATGAGATTAAACCAAATAACACACACAAATGATCCAACCACTGAACAAGAAAAACACAAGATATAAGAACCTGCTGCTATATACAACATGCCACACTGCTTCACAGCAAAGCTTTTAGTAAATAGGAGTACACTTGAAATTGATGTAGAAGGGGACGGCAAACTCAAAGCACGTGCCAATTTAGATAGCCATTTGTTATCGAATGTTAGAGACATGAATGCATGTGCCGTGCTTTTCTACAAATGGCAGCCAGGACTGTTTAAGGCAGCATCGCCACAAACACAAGTAATGTTTCTCACTCTGACATTGTGACAGCGTATCACTAAGGAATAAGAATTTTTAAGTTCCATTATAAGCTCATGAGATCACCATCACTTTCCATAAGTTTCTAGGCAGCTCAAATCTATATGCACATACTCATATCTAAGGCATATAAGGATAGACATAAAGATTGTTACTAAACAAAGATGTTTAAGCACACATAAGACATGTATAAAAATTTACTATATACTAGCTCTCTGGGGTAGTATCAACTAATCTAAGATAAACATACCAGTCATTCTTTATGTACACTGCAATAATTAAAAACCAGTAATAAAAAGTAAATAAAATCAGTCATGTGTTTAAAAAATAATGTACTAAAAATAACTGAGAATAAAACTGAATATTATGAAGTATCAAAATTGAACAATAAAAGCATATATCAAACATTGCAAATACAAAACTAAAATGACAAAAGGGAATAGTGAAAGCATAATAAACATGTCTGCAGTTGAACACAAGGCATAAAAATTAAAAGGAAATATTAAAACTGTTGTTATTTGCATGCTGTCACTAATCTTATAGGTACACATCTATAATGCAAGCACTCAGGAGGGGAGTTCAAGGCCAGCCTAGGCAATACAAATTTAAATAAGCCAGGCAGTGGTGATGCGAACCTTTAATCCCAGCACTCAGGAGGAAGAGGCAGGCAGATCTCTGTGAGTTCCAGGCCAGCCTGGTCTACAGAGCTAGTTCCAAGTCACCTAGGGCTGTTATACAGAGAAGAAAAAAGTTAAAGATGGCTGAGTTGTAGCTCTGTGGTCTTGGGTTCAATCCCTACTACCACCAAATAAATTAACAAACCCAGCTGGCTCAAACTCACAACCCCCAAGCCTCAGCCTCCGAAGTGCTGAAATTTCAAGCATGTGTCACTGTATCCAACAAATAGGAAAATGAAGAGTTTTTTTTTTTTTTTTTTTTTTTTTTAAGAAACTAATTACAACAGCTATAAACATTACAGAGTAACCAAGGACAAAAAAACATCTGGGGGAGTCTGTGCATGTTGCTGCCAGACAAAAGTATAGCATCTCATTGTTCATAAACAGAAATACTTGATAGAATACCATCAGTTCTCAAATTACCATGAAAAACTCAACAATAAAAAATGTTACAGCGAATATGGAACTTGACAAGGTCATTCTAAAACCCACACGGATGAATAAAGAATCACAGACAGTTCCGAAGAATACAGTACAAGTACAATGATTTAAATGCTGTGGTTCCAGCACAAGGGAAGGTGAACAGATCAATGGAACAGAAAGGGGATTAGAACAATCAAGTTACGCAGAAGTCTGATGTTGTAGAGTTGCAAGACAAGTTAAGGGAAGGAAAAACTGCTCAATAAAAGGACTCAGGGTAACTGGCTACACACAAGGCAAATGAGATCTCTAACCTAGAATGAAATAAAAGTGATAGAAAAGAGAAAAACTTTCCAAAAGAACTAAAACACTGTGGTTGCTTTGGCATTTTTTTTTTTTTTTTTTTTTTTTTTCTTGATACGCTTTCTTGAGTCTCAACAACTCTCCTTGTTCTCATCAAGGGCATCCTGTTCCCAGCACCAAGTTCTCCTTGTAATTTGGAAGCCACAGAGTAGAGTGGGAACATCACTTTCTACTTTGTTATTAGACTTTTGGTAACACAGCCTGCCCAAGATCAAAATTGAACTGATAACCACTGCACTTACTACGCGGAGCTTTATTGGTGTCAGGGAGTTGGCATCACCGGTGAGAGTACTAGATCCCCGGTACCCATATAAAAAGCTGGTGCAACAGTGCAAACCTTGAAATCCTAGCACTCCTGTGGCGTGATCGGGGGTGGAGACAGGAGGACCAGCCAGAAGCTCCCAACCAGCTACCCAGAAGTACCCAATGTGGCAACAAAAACAAGAAAGACTCCACCTCAACAAGGTAGAAGGAGACAGTCCTCTGAGCTGCATAAGCATGCCATGCCACACGCACAGCCACCTCCAACACACTAAATAAACAAAATCTACTTTCAAAAGAGCTAAGTCATCTTTATTCCCATTACACGCATGTCAAGCCTCTCACATCTTGGTCTTTTTTCCTCCTCCATGTGTAAGGAAGGCCTTAGTCTTCCAATTATCCACTTCTCTGTTAAGATAGGCCTGTCGTCCATCCTTGTCTGCAGTGGCTTTTCCCATTATTCCTTTATGTCATCAAATGTATTTCCTTACACTAAGTCATTCACAAAATCAATAAGCATGCCTCCTATCAGAGAATCATCTGGAGAAATGATTTAAAATGATCAGAAACCCTAGGGCATAACAGAAACCTTCCTCCATCGACTCATTAGTACCAATTCACTCCATTACATCAGGATTTTTGTCTATAGTTTTCCTTCTGTCCTCTAAAACTACTATGGAATGTGTTCTGCTTCAGCTTGGTTTCCCTTTGCATATTCCCATGGTCTGCTAGATGGCCACTAAACCTGTCCAGGAACTGAAATCAGTCTGACATAATTTGGACCCAGTGAATGCCCAGAAACATCGAAGAACTCAAACATCTCACCTTAAATGCTCACAATCCACTTAATAATAATTTTAAATATATTTGTGAAAAATTAGCACAATTTACAAAGAGACAAAATTATGAGGATGCTACACTTTTATAACTTAATTACTACAGCCTCTATTGGGGACATATAATTATGAAAACTCTGTCTCTTCATAATGAAATTTTCTTCAAAATCCATCATGTCTGAAAACAACTGGTAAGTCTAAAAATGGCCTCCTCTGTGGTAAAAGAAAACAAATCTGAGGGAAATAAATGTAAGACTATATATAACTGAGGCATACAAACTACTTTGATGAAGCCAGGTTTGGTAGTGCACACCTTTAATCTCGGCACTCAGGAGGCAGAGGTGGGTGGATCTCTATGAGTTTGAGACTAGCCTAGTTTAGATGGGGAGTTCTAGGCCAGCCAGGACTACATAGTGAGCCTCTGGCCTGCCCCACACTCAGAAAAAAAGAAAAAATAAGGTTGATAGAACCCAATAATACCAGTTACTTATGGAGTTAATGCAAGAGAATCCCAAGTTCAAGGCCAGCTTGTGCAACTCTGAGAGACTTTGTCTCAAAATAAAAATGTAAGGGTTAGGAATGTGGGTCATTGATACAGCACACTCTGGGTTTAACTTCCAGGGGTTATAAAAACAATTGTTTTTTACTTTGAAAGTTACGAATAAAAGAAGGTAGCTTAGGATGCTTCATAAAAAGAAGCAAACAATGTGTTCTAAATACTGGTGGAGTTCTAATACTCGGCTCCAAAGATGATGATATCTGCCTGGGCACAAGGGCTGTTCCTCACATAGTACACCCAAGCTCTAATACTGGAGGGCAGAAAATATTCTGCCATCTTCATGAAGCCAGCCTGTTTGATCTTTCTGTTGAATTCGCCAGCAGTATAAGGCTTACTTCTTTATTATTATGAACTATTATTATAGCATTTGGGGAAATGGTGGCACTTGGGACATATAGGACATTTGGGGAGGTAGGGGACAACATGCAAAAATGAGTTGGCTCATATAGGCCCTTCAGGTTGGACTTAAGTTATCAAACATGGTGGTGACAGATGCCTCTACTTGCTGAGCCATCTCCTACTGGCCCAGGACTTACTGCTACCTATTCTTGGTGTTCTAGAAATATGAATTGTTCACCCTGGAACTACAAAATCAGCCATTAGGGCTGGAGAAATGGCTCAATGGCTGCTGCTTTTCAAGAGGACACTGGTTCGATTTTCAGAGTCCAAATGGCAGCACACAATTCCAGTCCCAGGAGATCTGATGTCCTCTTCTGGCCTTCACAGGCACCAGGCCTGCACATGATACACAGTCATGCAGGTAAAACACCCATACATGTTGGCAGGAAGAAAGGGAGGGAGGGAGGGAGGGAGGGAGAGAGGGAGGGAGGGAAAAAGGCAAAGAGGGAGAAGAGGGGAGGGGAGGGGGAAAGAAGAAGCCAGCTACCTGTAGATCACAATTTTAGCTCACAGCTAAACTTTTCCATTTGCCACAAAAAATTATAGGATAAATTACTTTCCTATTAAGAAGCAAATTTTTAAGTATTTGATCATACAATAATATTTACGACTTGGTTATCATTATAATTTAATTCAGACAAAAGAAACATTTTCTTTCTCAATAAACTACAGTAGAGGGATCAGAACACATTATTAAATATATTACTGGATAGTAGATGGTACCTGTGACTCTTTTACATTTTTTTTTTTAAGATTCTGGGATCAAACACAGGGCCTTATACATGCTGGGCAAGTCGGTATGTAATCACTGGGCTACACTTCTATCCCAAGCCTTTCCAATCCCAAATGAGAAAGTGGAATATGAAATTAAAAGCTAAAAACAGCGAGCAGCTACTGTGGGTGACTTTGAGTGTTCGGAAGCACTTTAATGTGCGACACAGGACGTGTCCCTCTCTCCCACTCTGCACCATTTCTCTTCCATGAAGAACTAAGCAAACATGAGTAAGTCATGTATGTGCTGTTTCCATCTGTGCTATCTTCTAAGAATCATGAATAGAGCCGGAGAACTGAAGGATGAGCAAACACCTAAGCTGTATGGAGAGAAAGACGGGCCCAAAGAGAAGCCAAGGCTTCAGCCTAGCCAAGCCAGAGCCAAAACCTAGGCCACGAGTCTCTGTTCTTCACTGGGATCACTCTCCCAAGTGGGACTTGTTCTTTGCATTTGTTTTGTGTTCCTTAATCATTTTAGACCCCTGATCATCATCAGACAACAAAATGGCATCTTGCAAAACCTTGCAGCTGCAGCCAGTCTAAAGATGCACTGGACTCCTACAGTCACAGGATGTGGAACTGGAAGAGTCTTTTGATACCGTCGCCCTGGTAAGATAAATCACCACAGAGAAAAGCAACTTGCAGGAGGGGGACGAGGGGTTGTTTCAGCTTACAGCTCCACATCACAGTCCATCAGTGAAGAAAGTCGGGAACTCAAGGCAAGAGCCTGGAGGCAGGAACTGAAGCAGAAGATATGGAACGGTGCTGCTTACCAGCTGCTCTGGCTGCTCTTCCAGAGGTCCTGAGTTCAATTCCCAGCAACCACATGGTAGCTCACCACCATCTGTAATGAGATCTGGTCCCCTCTGGTATGGAGACACAACACTGTATACATAATAATAAATAAATAAATCTTTAGAGAGAGAGAGAGAGAGAGAGAACTGTCTATATAAGATATAAGATCTGGAGTTCAATTCCCAGCACCAGAAGAAAGGAGAGAGAGAAGAACCGAGTTTTCACTTCATTACCCATCTCTTTTCTTTCCCCCACAATAACAATAGCTTTTGCTTAAAACCAAGAGCGTTATAAATTGAAGGACATATAACTTTGATAAATTTTCCTTTATCATTGCAATTGTGAATCACTCCAGAAAAAGCTTAAAAATAATTAAGGCTTCTCAGTGCCTGATTCTATTAACCCATGACTGTCCCCTGCCTTTCTCTTACTGGGTAACATGGAGGCATGGATGGTGAACAGGATGAAGGACACAGGAGCGCAAAACCCTGGCAGTGAGTTACTAAGGGGAGGAGTCTCTGTCCACTTCACCCACTCCAAGTGGTGGGAGGTTTTACTGTATTGGATCCAGAAAGGACTTTCGGGTTCAGAGCCCCCCACAAAGATCTTAACTACAACCATTTCCCTTTGCCCCTGAGCCAAATGAAGCCCATAGATCTACCAGCTGTTTAAAAATGTTATTCAAGTGTACCTTACGGTAATCAGCTCAACACTCCAAACACACTCTCCTGTAACTCATCACTGTCACTATTCTACTTAAGACTTCCCATTCATTTCCTCCAAATGACATCTTTCTTGAAGTCCATAAGTTAGCAACAACTAATAATGAGTTGATTTCCTTTCTAAGGTCTGGTTGGTATGCAGGTAGAGGAGGAAAGGGTCATGGTTGGAACCCACCAGAAGACCCAGAATCACAGTGTTATTATTGGCCTGATCTTGATAAAGTGTTCTGAGAGAGAAAACAGTTTTCCTTTTCAGTTTACGAAGATTTAAAATAGAGTAGAATCCCAGGGGGACTAGGTAACTTGCAGTAGGTCTCTCTCTCCCTCTCTGCTCTTTCTCTGCTGACTCTGCTGACAGGCCAGCCTTGAAAGGCCTCCTGCAAGCATTTGTCCTGAGGTCCTTGTGCTCCAGGCCATTAGGGAGCTGGCAGATAGCAAAGCAACACAAAACCAAATGCACCAGCTGCCGACACCAGGCCAAACAAGAGTGGGAAGCTATCATGTGCTGTGACACCATCCACTGAGCGTTCAGTGAACATTCAACTCTGTAAAGCCAGCATCTTTCAGAGTCCCCATTGCAAGTGACATCTTACTCTTCACTACTATTCTGCCTGTACACTGCTTGATAAAGGAAGTGCTCTCACACATACGCACACACACAGAGTGATATACACACACATGTGCATACACACACACACACACAGCGATTAACTGCTGGAGTCTGAGTAAAAACTAAGGGAGAATAGCAGGGAAGTTAAGGTTCTGAAAATCAGGTTTGACAAGGACACATGAATGAAAGCTTACATAAAATATTTATTCCAAGACAGAATATCTGAGAGACAGATCCATTTCAATGGAAAACTATTTTGAGCAGAACTCCAACTCAAAAACCCCATTGCAGTGACTGCGGCCCAGAATCTGGAACGTGCTAGCAGATAACTCTCAGACACAGTTCTGATAGTACTCTAGCTTCCAATTATGTTTAATAAGCAGCAGGGACACATGGTTACCAGGGACAATTCTGCCAAACTGAATGAGAAAGCTCAAGATTTAAGACATGTAATTTAGTGAGCACATTTGGCCACTGATAAAATATAATTGGCCCCTTGTCTTTCATTTTAATCATCTTTATTAGAAGAAAAAAAATATTGCATGCCAAAAAAAAGTTTCCCATTTGAAAGCTGCAACTTAAAATCGCATGTTGTTCTACTGCTATGCCGAAAATCAACACCTGTGGCTTTGCATGCAGCGAGCATAACTTTCACTCTGGGGTAAGAGTACACTGAGACCCTTTCCACGGGACTTAGAAAATGGGCATGCAGAAAAGGCTGATAGAAGTCAGCAGTCTGGGAAGAAGCCCTGGGGCCCTGCCTGTCTCCTCACCTACACCACTGCTACATTGGCGAAGTCTGTCTGAGGCAACTGTGAAACTGGAGTCTATTAAAGGCTCCCAACTTCCATAGGAAAGCATGCATGACGAAATGCGGCTAATTTTAGTCGATTTCACTTCCTTGCATAGTAGCAGCTACCCATTCCCACCTGTCAGCCTGAGGGCAGACAGCTGTGCACCTGCTCTGGGAGCAGCTGACATACCGTTTTCAGAAGCCAGGGTAGGCAAAAGGAACCAACTCCAACAAAATGGGATCATGGCTGTCGCTTCTGATGACAAAGGTGCAGACCAATAGGCAGGCTGGGACCCATTATTGTTACTAGCCCAGCCCCATTGTTGCAAGCCCTTCTTCCATCTGAAGAGATTTGCAAAGGACTTAAAGGAGCCAACACCCTTTTTTGTTCCCTCTCTTTCCTTCCCCTTACTCCCTTTTCAGAAGCCAGACATTAAAGATTACAACATTCAAAAACAACTGCTCATAGAGAACCAATTAGAAAGTAACCATACGCCCTGGTGGGAAGGGGCATGTCTTTGAAAAGACCTGGGAGGACAGATGTTTACGACTCAGGCTGACACCTGGCAAATAAACAGCCTCCAGAACTTAGAGTAAAAATAACAAGAAAGCTGACTCTAGAGAAATGTCCATCCTACAAGGATGACCCCAACCACAATCTGAGCAACAGTGGAAAGGCTACCTTAAATGCCCTCCCCTGATAATGAGACTGATAACTAATTTATCCACCATCATAGAGCCCTCATCTAGTAGCTGATGGAAGCAGAAGCAAACACCCACAGCTAAACACTGAGCCGAACTCCTGGAATCCAGCTGCAGAGAGGGAGGACTGATAAGAAAATGGGGTCAAGGCCAGGCTGGAGAAACCCACAGAGACAGCTGACCTGAACAAGGGGAGCTCATGCCCTAGACTGATAGCTGGGAAACCAGCATTGGACAGACTCAGACCCCCTGAACATGGGTCTCAGTTAGGAGGCCTGAGCAGTCTAAGGGACCTCTGACAGTGGAACCAGGATGTATCCCTGGTACACAAAAGGACTTTGGGAGCACATTCCCCATGGAGGGACACTCTCTTAGCCGAGAGGCAGGAGGGAGGGTGTAGTCCCTACTCCAAATTACTTGACAGATTTTGATGATCCCTCCTGGAAGGCATCACCCTCCCTATGGAATGGGGGGGGGACGGGGAATGGGATGGGAAGGTGGTAGGGGATATGGGAGGGAGGAGGAAGGGAGAGGGAACTGGGATCAATATGTAAAATAAGAAAAAATTTAAAAATATATATATATTAAAAATATATATATAATAACAAACAGCAAGTGCCAGTCTGATAAGGAGGATCATTATATTCCAATGTTTTAAAGAAAAATAAACTAAGAAACAAGGATAAAGTAACAGAAACCCTAAGAACCCAAAATGGATAATTACTGACAAGTTTTTAATTCACTAGAGTGATTCAAATGCAGATTTGAAAGTAATAGATGAACCTGACATCAGGGCTGGGGGTGTAACTCAGAGGTGCAAAGCCCTGGATTCAATTTCCAGTAAAAAAAAAGAAGAAGAAGAAGATGTAAAAGGGTGGGAATTTATCAAGTATGAGGACTGTGTGTGTGTGTGTGTGTGTGTGTGTGTGTGTGTGTGTGTGTGTGTTAAGAAACGTCACCAAGTGGCTAGAGATGTCTCAGTGGTTAAAGCACTGCTGTTCTTGCAAAGTACCTAAGTTTGATTCCAGCACCCACATGCCTACTCGCTGACATCTGTAACTATAGATCCGGAAGGGATGATGCCCTTTTCTGCCCTATACACACACCAGGCACAGACACCATGCATAGACATACATGCGGGCAAATGCTCATACACATACAGTAAAAAACAAATCTTTAAAAAAGAATAGAGAAAGAAAACGGACCAAAGACATGTGAGACACTATCACTGAATCAACTTCCACACATTGGAGACCCCAATGAGAAAAGGAGAGGGGAAGAAAGAATATTTGTCGAAATAATGATAAAAATCCCCAAGTTTGATGAAATACATGACTATAAACCTCCAAGGAGCTCAGTGAATTCCAAGGAAGATGATCTCAGAGACACATTCCAAGACATTGTCACCAAACCTTAGAAGCTGAAGATAGAAAAAGTCTTGAAAACAAGAACAAATGACTTGTCATATACAACGGATCTTCAATCAGATTATCAGGTACTATTTTTTTTTCATGACAACTTCATGGGTCTAAACAAACAGCTTTTATATTCAAAATGCCAAAAAAAAAAAAAAAAAAAAAAAAGGAGGGGTGATGATGGGTTAACTTGATGGAAGAATGCTCACCCAGCACACACAAGAGGCCAGGCTCAGTCTTTACAACCTGTAGAGATTTTTAAAACCATCTATCTGGCCAAACTGTTGTTCAAAGGTACAGGAGATACTGACAGTCCCAGATAAATACAAGCTTAGATTTACATTACCACTAGATCTGTCCTGCAAGACATGTTTAAGAGAATTCTGCAGGTGAGAGGAAAGAACACCCAAACAGCAACTCAGAAAGACAAAGACAGTAACCCAGGCAGAATGAAGAAAAAGGATTGTCTGTCATAAAGGTGACTATAATAGTGTTAATGTAATGATGGTTGGCAACTTCAGTGTTTGTTTTCTACGAGGCTTAAGAAACTTGCATTTTATAAGTAAAGAGACTAATGTATTTAAAAGCATTTGTTAGGTTACGTTTTAGGGAATATAATATATAAGGTTGTGGTTCCATTATGTCAGCAACCAGAAAGCTTGGTAACACAAAGAAACAGTCATAGGACTGGAAATATAGCCCAAAGGTAGAGTGCTTGCCTCACTCAAGGTAGGAAACTTAAAATTTTTGTTACGCTTGCTTATTACATTTTTTGGTGTGTGTGTGTGTGTGTGTGTGTGTGTGTGTGTGTGTACGGGTGCACAGGCCACAAAATACTCATCAAAGTCAGAACAGCTTGCTTGTAGGAAACAATTTTCTTGTGCAATGTGAGTCCTAGGGTTCTAACACAGGTTGCCGACTTGGTGACAAGTTCCTTTACCCACTGAGCCATCTTACAGGCCTGAACAAGTTACTTTACATATTAAACTGTATACTCAAAAGATGGAGATTATCAGAATATATTAAAACACATTATCCAACTATATGCTATCTACAAGAGACTCAGACTAAATCCAAAGACACTGATTAAAAGAGAAAATATTTTTAAAATTGCCATGAAAAGATATATATAAAAAAAAAAGCCACATTTAAATAAGTATAGCAAAGGTGGTTAAACTAATGTCAAGTGCAAATAAACTCTGAACCAAAAAAGGGTCCAAGAAACAAAAAGAAATGACAGTACTTTCAACTGTTTCAGTACAACAAAAACATATAATTACGAACATGTGAACATTTAATAGTAGGCAATCAGAATATATGAACTGACAGACTTGAAATAACTCTCCTTCCTTGTTCTATGAGGCCAACCAAGGGGGGGGGGGATAGACATAAACACAATCACACACAAAACCTACAAACTAAGCTATATAGACTACACAGAACAATATGAACACAGATGCAAAAATCTCAACGAAATACTAGCAAACTACCTCATAGGTTTCTATCCAACAGCAAGTGGGGTATTTCCACTACAATGCAAAGATGGTTCGCCATTTGAAAGCATGACCGTGCAAAACACCGTTGTTAAGGAAGTAAGAGAAAAAGTAGAGTGGAGTGCATTGGAGACACAGTGCTTGCTGAAGTACAGGCATTTATGAGCTGCCAAGTGCCGGTGCTGGAATCCAAACTCTGGTCCTCTGATAGAGCATTAGCATTCTTGATCACTGAGCCACTTTCTAAAAGGTTGTTATATCCACTTTCTAAAAGTACAATGAAGCAGCTACCAATATAAAAAAGACACAAGTACTCCTATTTGCTATTAATCTCCATGTTAACTTATTTGCTTACATCTTTGGTTGCTACGGGAACCAAAGATTTCTCTTTCACATTAATTTGGTTTTTAATCATACTTAATGATTTAAAACCATTCTTTATTATTTATTAAATATCAGCAGACTTTTATAAGATACTTGAAGTGAAAACTACCTGATAAAAACAGGTTTTAGCAGACGTTTCATGACAAAACAGGCAACATTTTATGGATAAAACCTTATTGCAATCCTTATATAATGTCTTTTATACCTGGACACACACACACACACACACACACACACACACACACACAAAACCAAAAACCCAAAAACAAAACAAACAAACAAATAAACAAAAAAACTTCATTATGTAATCCTACTTAGGCAAAGTTTCCAAAATAGGAAAATCTATAAACACAAAAAGTAAATGAGAATAGTGAAGGAGAGAAGTTGGGAGATGATAGCCTCAGGGTTCAAAGTCTCAACCAAGTATAATAAAGATGTTTTTAAAGTGATTGCAGAGTTAGATACACAGCTCTCTGGATATATAAAAGCCAATGAATCTTGCACTCTATCTATGTGTGAAGCATATGGTATGCGAATTATTTCTCAAGAAACTTATTTTTAAAACAAAAATAGGTATTAAACAGGTACTTCACTGGAAACAACAGATATATATGTGTGTGTGTATGTATATGTATATATGATATTCAACTCTGTTAGGTGTCAGATAAATTTACGTTAAATATCAAATTAAGATACTATCATATGACTACCAAGACAGCTAAAATCTGAAAAAGCGGTGAAAACGTGTGGTAAGGATATAATATAGCATTCATACAGTACTAATAAAAACAAAAGTTGTATGGCTACTTCGGAAAGCTATGTGGTTACATTTAATAAAGTTGAACATAAGCCAGGAATGGTAACACAGGCCTATAAACCTAGGCAGCATTATGAGTTTGAGACCAGCCTGGCATATATACTAAAACCCTATTTCAAACGAACAAGCAAAATTTTATTTGTGTGTGTGTGTGTGTGTGTGTGCTGGGTCACACATGTACCATATAGGTATTCTTAAAAACCATGTCCTAGAATGAATACACTAGGATTTTTTTTTTTTTGAAATAGCACTAGACTAAAAACATCTCAAAAGTCTGTTAAAAGTGGATTTAGTGCAAGTGGCTGGAGAGATGGCTCGGTGTTAAGAGCACTGGCTGCTCTTCCAGAGGCCTGGGATTTGATACTCAGAACCCACGTGGCAGCTCACAACCATCCATAACTCCAGTTCCAGAGAATCCAATGTCTTCTTCTAGCCTCCCTGGGCATCAAGTATGCATATGGCACACAGGCAAACATTCACACACATAAAATGAAAATAAAAAAATAAATGTAGAAAGAATAAAAGACTGTCTAAATGTTTTTGCTAAACATGGTAGGGAAAAAAAAAACTCCATGTTGAAGAACCTTATATTAAGTATTGCTTATCTTGTTTTAAACAAAGTATTACTTTAATTCATAGCAGTTCTCCTGCCTCAGCCTTTCAAGTGCTGGGATTATAATGAGCCCGAGCCACCATGACGAGCTTGCTTTTTTTTTTTTAAGTGACACATTCTGAGAAGCAAAGCAAT
The DNA here is from genome assembly GCF_943737965.1 of Phodopus roborovskii. Classification (NCBI taxonomy): domain Eukaryota; kingdom Metazoa; phylum Chordata; class Mammalia; order Rodentia; family Cricetidae; genus Phodopus; species Phodopus roborovskii. Next base: position 31,513,645 of record NW_026126416.1, on the reverse strand, counting down.
ATTACCCTACATCAGTGCAAAGGGGCTAAGCCAGGCTAAAGCTAACAAGTTAGCAAGTGTTTGTAAATGGCAATCAAACTTTTCTTTTTATCAGAATCTCAGTTTTCATTTTAAATTGAAATAACAGAGATGACTTAGAAAGCCATGGTCAGGTAAATCGCATCCCAAGCCACTATTTGTTCAGTATATTGAAACAGAAATTTCAAAATGTGCTGTGTGAAAACATTAGGCTGGTGGAATGGCTTGGTGAGGAAACCCTGCCACAAAAGCTTGATGACCTGCGGTCCATGAGTGGGATCCACAGGAGAGGATCGATTCATGAAAGTTGTCCTCTGACTTCCACAGGCCTGAATATACAAACCGATCACACACACACACACACACACACACACACACACACACACACACACACACACACACACAATTTAAAGTTAAAACTGACTCTTGCTAAGTCATTTATATCAAAAATTTTAAATCCAAAATACCACTAGCCCTACCATATGCAAATGGACAATCTAATTTCAGATAAATTCTTCCCTTTATTCATCAGACTCCAAATAAGAAAGAACATTAAAGAGTACAATTCAGAAGCTGAATTCAGAAGTTGAGTCAGAAAAAGAAAACCTAACAACTTCAATCAAATCCGTATGACTCATGTTATGGCAGCTGGAAATTTTTTATTTCAAACCTTTAAAAAGGAAAAAAGAAAGAAAGAAACAAAACTCAAGGACCCTTCAGATTAAGTTTGAGTCAGATACTGATCAGACAAGTGAATCACTTAACTGGGCTACGTCCCCTAGATCCAGATCTCTTCTCTTCCCGAGGCAAATCTGTTTGTTCAGTGTAAATGGAGTCATGAAGCCTGACCTTTTTAGCTGAGCTGCTGGCTGAGCAGGATTTTAAATAGTATGCTTAGGATTTTACTTCACTTGACTTAAGGCAAAGGAAGCAATATAAATGTTCATGGATGAGCAAAGGGAGAGACATTTGCTGCAATGGTGTGGCCACACTCACACCTGTGACACAGTGCACACTTAGAGGTCAGAGGGCAACTTCCAGAAGTTCTCTCCTTCCAGCATGTGAATGCCAGGGATCAACTCGGGTAACCACCCATAGCAACAAGCACCTTTACTGGCCAAGCCATCTCACTGGCCTTTGTCCCACCCTTTGCCAAATTCACCATCTCATGCCAGGCTGAGAAATGTCGGCAGTGAAACAGGGAATTACTGTGCAAAGTCAGTGGCTTCACAACAGACTGAGAGTTGGTTCTGTCTTATAAGAATTGTTCCCATGTATTTTCCTGTCCTCAAGAAAAAAGAAAAAAAAGAAAAAAGAAAGAAAGAGGAAAAAAATAAATGACTATGCCCTTATACCCTGCTCAGCCTTGACATGCAATGTCTTTTCACCATTGCATCCTCCAACTGCACCAAAATAATAAGACTTCCTTCCACTCCTTGGGCCATGCTGTATAGCCTAAAAAATGAAGCAGTCTTGGAAGTGTGGTGGATGTTTAAGACTGTATAGGCTTTTAATATTTCATAAAATTTTTTTTACTCTCCTTAATCCTTGTCCCCTACCCCAGTTACTGTATACTTCTGACTCAACCTATTGACCACTAAAATATGAACACAGAGGATGGTGTGCAACGGCCTGAGAAATTACATACTCAAAGAAGCCTGCAAAAACAAATTTCCATGCATATCTAGTGCAAAGAGGGAAAAGCCTATATTTATGAAATTTCTTTATACCTGCTACCTGATTTTCATTCAAGGCTAGCATGTGAGCAAGTGTTAATTTGCATAGCTGATAGGGAGTTGCAGCCAATCATTTACTCACAGCAGACACAGTGCTGGAAACTAAAGGTGCAGAGATAAAAGATGCAGTCAGACTTCTCATTCAAAAACCTCTAAGTCCACAGGAAGATAGAGCCCCCACAACCTGCCATCACACTGTCCTGGACAGGAATGAGCCTAGCCTGGCAAGGGAGGAGACAAAGGGATACATCTAACTCAAATCTGAAAAGATGAGGAACGGCTTCTCAAACAAGCATCAGCATCAAATCTGCAGAGAGTCTTAGGAGAAATGAGTAGGGGTAGGAGTGGAGGGACACAGCATTCCACTCAGGAGGCAGCATCTCAAAGACATGGATGTCCAGCCTGTGATCATGGATATGTTTGGGGAACACAGCAGCAATGCTTAAGCTTTTAAAAAGCCGTAAATTATGCAATTTAAATGGTAATCTTGATGCTACATATACATATTTTACTACACACACGTACAGGTATCTATGAGGGTAAAAACCTCACTAGGGTATCTATGACAAAGATTGAATAGTAAGAAGAGAGACTGAGATGCCTCAAGCTAGACAATAAAGTGATCTGCATTCCTTGTTCAAGGACTGTGGAAGATAAACCACAGGGAAGAAAGCCTGGCAGAGGCAGAAGTGATTAGTCGAGTATTAATATAATTCACGTGAGAGGTGAAGATCTGAATTCTGAGAGGCAGTGCCATGAAAAGAATGAACAGAGTTCTAAGGTAACAAGAAATCAGAGCAAAGGAGCCTGTCATCATTAGCTTCAGCTGCCACCTCAACAACAAACCTACAGCCACCTAGGAAGAGGGAACCTCAAAGAACTGTCCCAACAGACTGGCCTGTGGCCATATTCTTAATTGCCAATTGATGTAGGCTGGCGCAGTCCACTGTGGGCAGTGCCATCCCTAGGCACCAGCTAGAAAACTAGCTGAGCAAGCCAGGAGGAGCAAGCCAAAGAGCAGCTCTCCAGTCTCTGCTTCAGGTCCTGCTTCTACACTTGAGTTCCTGGATTGGCCTCCCTCGGTGGTGAGCTGTAACTAGTCTGCCAAAATAAACCCTTTCCTCACCAACTTGCCTTCGGCCATGGTGTTTATCACAGCAACAGACACCAAGCTAGAATAGAGCTTGACTGAGAAGGATGGGAAGAGCCGGAGATGCCTGAGATGGGTTCGTAAGGGTGCCACTCGCTGACATCAGAAGCACGGGATGTCCTAAAAGCATGCATGCGGCTTCTGCTTTGACCTGCCAAGCTTGACTCCTTGTGGATGGAGGACAAAGACCAGCGGCTAACAGGTGATCGCTTGAGTGGGTCTGTTGTGTCAGTGCTACTTCAGGAGCCCCCAAACAAAGACTAGATCCAAGGAGAAAGACCCATTTTCCACCTTTGAAAAAACACCCAACGAGGGGCTTTGGTAGTCCTGGTATACTTCTTCATCAAGGACCTTTTGAGCTTTGTCAAATGCCATCTTTTGAGATGATCATCTAATTTCTGTCCTTCAGACTACATTTGTTGATTTGCATAGATTGAACCCATGTTGCATCCCTGGAATGAAAAGCAACTTGATTATTGTGTATGATGTATTCTTGAATTCAGTTTGCAACTATTTTGTTGAAAATGTCTACAACTATGGTCATCAGAGAAACTGGTTTTTAATTTTCTCTTTTTGTTGTCTGGTTTTGGTATCAGAGTAATACTTCATAGAATTAGTTTATAAAATTTTAATTTATAGTTTCACAGAACATGTTTAATAGTATGCCTTCCCTATTTGTACTGCGAAACAGTTTGAGAAGTATTAATGTTAGTTCTTCCATAAACAATTGGTAGAATTCAATACCACTGTGGTGGCTCAGAAGGTTACATGCATCTCCTAGGAAAGAACCACACACTCTGGGCAGCAGGATCAACTGTACTATGTTACATTCCTAGATGCTCACTGCTCTTCCCTTGAATTAGTAACAGAAATAAGTGAAGATGCCCTCACTTGTACTCAGGAACAGGCTTTCAACACCATTTCCATTAACTGTGTTCTACTCAGAGGGACAAGCCAGATACACTGGGAGTGCTTGGTTCAGGGTGACTATAATTCAGAGGGCTTCAGGAAGAAGTAACACATGACTTGAATGACAAGAAGGAGGTGATTGAACTAAACTGAGGGAGAGAGGTGAGGGACATCCTGCTGGAAAGAACAGCATGAGACTGGTAGACTATGGCTTCTTTGTCTACATCTACAGCAAACTCAAGAAGAAAGCAGTTAGTGTCCACAGATATAATACAACACACTTGTTCCTGTTGACAGACAGCATGTGGCTCGCCTTTAAAGATGCATATAATCTTTTGTGACCCCAGTGCCAATGTAATCACTAATGTGAAATTAATAACTTATTTAAATTCATTGCTACCTCCTACCAAGAACTCCCCACTAAAGTCATCTTCACAGGAATCGGGTTCAGGGAACTACTCCTTTCTCCTTTTTCATGTGAACTGTCTGCCACCTTCATGAGCCTTATGTTCTGCATTCCTCCCAAGAGGTTTTAGGGAGAGACATTTCCTTAAAGGATTATAAACCTGAGATTTCTCTTTTTCTTCTAAAGCCTACAAAAATAAATAAATAAATAAAAAATAAAGAGACGGGAGATGATGCAGTTGGCATATATAACAAAAATTAGCCAGGAATGGTGGTGCACACCTTTCATCCCAGCACTCGGGAGACAGAGGCAGGTGGATCTCTGTGGGTTTGAGGCCAGCCTGGTCTACAGAGTGAATTTCAGGGGAGTCAGAGATAGATCCTGAGACACTGTCTCAATAAACAAACAAAACAAAACAAAGTCCCTCGTATTTAAACGTTTCTTTTTTCCTAGCATGTTGACATTCATTATATTTAACTATTTTTATAGCTTTTTAAAGAGTCATTGTGCATGAGAGACAGAAAGAGGAGAGAGAAAAAGAGAGAGGAGAGAAAGAGGAGAGAGAGACAGAGACAGAGAGCAGGTACCCATGGAGGCCAGAAGAGGGCTTCTGATCTCCTGCAGCTGGAGTTAGAGGCAGTTGTATGCCACCTAACATGGGTGCTGAGAACCAAACTCACATCCCGTGGAGAAGCAGCAAGTGTTCTCAACTACTAAGCTTTCTCTGTAGCCCCCTTTATACTTTTTATTAATTTAATTTTTTTCATGTCTGGGACTGAACCCAGAGTCCCATACATATTAGATAAGCCCAAAATTCTTAAATTAATTTTTGATTGACATATGAAAATTACTTATGGGGCACATGTAATACTTTGATAAATGTGTGCACTCTATAATGTTTAAAAACAAGTAATGCTGAAGCCACCCAAGCAAGCACTGGCTGTGCCCATGGTGCTGGGCAGCTTGGAGGCTGGGGCATTCCACTACAAAGAATTAAAATGTGATGTTCAGATAAGAAAGAGAAAAACAGAGTGGTGCGTGAGTTAGGGAGAGAGGCAGAACTGGAGAGAGGGCTGAGGTCTACATGCTGGTATTTCCCAGAAGGGTGTGTGAGATGGTATACAGTAGCTTGAGCTTATGCAGAAGCCAGCTCAGGCCCCGAACTTGCCTCCAGGCCACAGGATCCCCCTGGCTCTGGGCAATGATGGAGGCTGGAGATGAAAAGTTTCACTTTCTGGATTGAACCCCCTCAAATTACCACTGTGGTCTGCAATACCACAGGAAGCCATTCAGTGGTCCATGCTGCTGCCCAGACCATGATGAAACCTGAGATCCATGTGGACATATGTCATCTGTGCAGCTTTGTTGCCTCAGAGAGCCATGCTATGGGAGAGACATGAGACCATGTTGAAGCTCAAGGCCTTTCAGCTTTTGATAGCCATGAGTAGGTCAGAGGTGATATGGTCAAGGGTCGTGTTGATATCTACAACCTATGTTACCACTGAAGCCAGGCAGATGCTCCTGGTTGGAGGTGATGCCCGAAACCTTGTAAATATCCACAAGCACAAGAGAGCTGGTCCCGCCCATCACCCCATCACCTGCCCAAAGCACTGAGGTGCAGGGGGTAGTGTGGGCGTGGGAGAGCTAGTCTCCCCCCATCCCAACCATCATATGGCTTTCCTCAGCTGATGACTAGGCATGGATGCAGTCAGACTCATCCTCCCTTGGGGGGGGATGGGCACTAGGAATTCGACTATGCCCCAGTGAACATATAGACAACACAAAATGGACTTATGGCTTTTTGGGTGGGGAAGTGGGAGGGGAGCTGGTGCAGACTTGGGAAGACTGGGAGGTGATCCTGATCAGGGTGCGTGATGCGAGATTCCCAAATAATCAATAAAACATAACCTAAAAACGAGTTAAGAAAATCTACCTACTGAAACATTCATTATATTTACAATTTCTTGACGGTAAAATGATTCAAACTTCTTTGTTTTTACAAGTACCGTCTATTCTCATTATTACCATTGCCCTGCTGTGCAACTCAAACCTGTCTCTTAGCTATACTCCTAACCATAAATCAGTGTCCACATCACAAGCATATCCCTTTTCCTCCTCTCTTAACGTCTGCTTTTAGACTTACGTTGCTCTGCCTAACACTTGATTTCTCTCAGCTAGCTGTCTTTTTAACAGAGTGCCAATTTTGGGTTTGCTATTTCTTCTAGAGCTACGCTTTTTCCTACCTTCAGGCTAAGAAGTTAATTATCTCTCTGTCTTAAGATACCTATGGCCTTCCCCAACTCCCCATCTTCAAAAGTGTTTTATATTAAACTTGACTCTCAGGATTTTAGGAAGATGGTGAGAAGCTCACTCAGTTCAGGTACTTCGCCAACAGACCATAAACACCGCAAGGGCAGGAAATAGCTACACGTGCCTTATCTCTGTACCCTGGGGCAAAGTGGGCAGGCACTCAGACAATACTTTTGAAAGGACACCGAATAAATACTGACTGTGATCCTAACACAATGAATCTAACAGATTCATTATATTATTTCTTTTGATCACTTCATATCAAGTTTCTCTCCACTGATATCAAGTTGGTAACAGCTCTGGAGTCTATCAATTATTCACCATCCCCAGGAGATCATCGAAGCTGAGCTGAAGACCTGGGCATGCTACCATTTGTTAGACTGCTAACTAAGCCCAGAGGAAGCAACATATCCAAGCCCTCACTCATTCTTCATCATGTATATATATGTGTATATATGTATATATACACATACACACACATGCACACACACACACACACACACATATACATGATGAAGACAGAGAGGAGAGGAGAGCTGGAGAAAAGCTCCAAGGAGGTCTTGAGCAAAGGTAAACAGCTATTGTCTGTGTACTGGGCCCCTCTCATTGATGCTGTGCTGGGCTTTTTACTAGGCCATTTCTCCCACCAGCTGGTAGCATGTGCTGCTGATTAGCGCCCTAGGTAAGTGCTTCCAGTGTGCTGGAAGCCAGATTAAATATCGGTAGACACTATCCAACAAAAGAAGTCTTACAAAGCTGAGCTCCAAGTTCCTGCTCTCCCAGGCAGTTCTGCAGACTCTTGAGAAAGCAGAACAAGCAGCAGAGACAAGCTGCCCATAGGCTTCTGGGAGTTCATGCCCCCACCCAGTTCCTCCCTGCCTTTCCTTCACTCCCATCCAGAGACTATCGACACCCCATCCTATCAGCTCAGTTTCCTCGAACATCCTACTTAAACTACCACACACAGTCATCCCAGTACATGTCAACAAGGCATGCCGTGGCCTTTCTCATGTGCCCTTCTGACATGACAATTCACTAATACAGTTCCTTCCACATGTACATGACCTTTTAGCATGTGGTTTACTTTTTTAACCTTAGAGCATGTTTTGGGTGTGTTTGTTTTGTTTAAGTTTATGTGTATGTTTCCCTGCATGTATGTACACGCCTGGTACCTGTGGAGAACAGAAGAGGGCATTGGATCCCCTGTCACTGGAGTCACAAATGGTTGTGAGCTGACATGTGGGTGTTAGGGATCAAACCTGGGTCCTCTGAAAGAACAGCCAGTGCTCTTAACCACTGAGCCATCTCTGCAGCCCCTAAAAGTATTTTTTGAATTAGTTGTTTATATGCATTTCTGCATTCTATCATTTGATATCTCATAATTACTTAATCATTATATTTCATACATGTTTAATTTTTTTTTACCTTTACAGTGTTTTATTATGTTAATCAAAAAAGCATTTTCTTATATTTTTAATAATTACCTTGGAGTAACGTCGAGGATTGAGGTTGCCAGACTTCCCAGGAAGTTTGCTGACTGACTAATGGAAGGCTGTACAGCAGCTCTGGCCTCTATTTCAGACATTTCTTTCCTCCCTGTTGTTCTTGATCCATATCGTTACAGGATCACCTAGGCTACTCCTCCCTTTGCTTACTACTTCAAATTTGGCTATTTGTGCCCTCCCCTGCTTCAGCAAGTACTGACCTCAATGAATACACAAGAGAAACCACAGGTCCACTGTTGGCTTTACTCTGTAGAAGCTGGAATGACGGAAAAATCACGTTTCCGGCTCGTTCACCACACTTGGGTTTGCTCTCTTCCCCTCCCCCATCTCAGAGCCTCACTGAACTGCGAGCAGGCCTAGAACTCTACAGCCCTGGCAGGTGCTGAACTTGAAAGGGTCTGATCCCCTTTCACCTACCATGTGACCCTTCAGGGCCCACCATAGCAGGAAAACATAAAGCAAACCCCAGATTCCTGCTGATCTTAACTGAGGCTTAACCTTAGGAACCGGTATCCCAAAAGGTGCTTTGAGAACAGCTTCTAAAAGAAGAAGAAGAAGAAAAATTCCAGAGTTGGGGAAGAGATGCACAATCACCAGAGGAAAGGGGAGAGAAGTGAAATTCCAAAGTGGGGGAGGGGGAGGGGAGGGGAGGTAGAGCAGGAGCTGAGAACACAGAATACTCTGGAAATGTCCGAGCATGCAGGTGCACTTCTGCCCTGTAAACGCCAGTGGTTGCTTGATCAGATTGCATATTTACTCAACCGTGTAGACTTCTGGGGTCCCCTTGTTTCATCACGCATTAGAAAACGGGAGCTTCAGTATGACACAGACAAAACAAAGATTTCAATATGCTACCTATTTGTATATACTTTCTGAGAATCTCAAACTCTGTTAAGCTATCTGAATATAATTTTTAAATTGTGATAAAACTAAGACGATGACTTCCACATTTGAATACTGTACTACAAAAATTCCTTTCACTATAGTAGAAAAAGGCACTCTTCCCTGTTTGAACATATCTAGACAAAGACAATTACTGTCAGCTTCAATTCTTAGATATCGATTCAGATATAGAATATAATATTCAGTCTTTGGATACTGTCTTGTGTGCTGAGCTTTAAGCCCTTTTGTTCCCAAAAGTGAGATGTTATCAGTACATCAAATGTTTAGGGGATTTTTTTTTCCCTCATTCTGGGGCACTGGGACACTGGCCTCTACCATGACTGAGCTACATCTCCAGCCTTCGCTATTTTAAAACCGAGCCTCATTGAACTGCCAACTGGCCTTGAACTCTACAGCCCAGGCAGGTGCTGAACTTGAAATCCTCCAGCCTCTTGCAAATCTGGCATCACAGGCATGCACCACCCTATCCCATACATCTGATTCTTAAGTGTGACACGGTTTATTTGTTTGTTTGTTTGTTTAAGACATAGCCCAGGCTTGCTTCAAACTCACAGTGTAGCCCAAGCTGGCCTCAAACCTCAGTCTCCCAGAGTGCTGGGATTCCAGTAGTGTATCACCACGCCTGGATCTTAAACACAATTTTTGAAGTTTTTCTGTCAAATATCGATGACCCTAGTTTTTGTTTCACCTATTTTGGTTGTTTGTTGTTTTGTTGTTGCTCCTATTAAGTACCTGGTTGGTCACCTAAATATACTTTCAGTAGAGGCTGAAGAGATAGATGGATCAAGGGTTAAAAATACTGACTGTTCTTCTGGAGGACTTGAATTCAATTCCCAGCATCCAGAGGATGGCACACAATCATCTGTAACTCCAGCTCCAGAGGATCTGACACCCTCTTCTGGCTTCCATGGCAGGCATGTGGTACACTGACATACATACATGCCAAACAGTCATACTCATAAATTTAAAATTATGTGTGTCACATACTACTATGTACATGGAATGAAATCCTCTTTTCCTAAGATGTTTCCCTGTTGAGTACAGTTGTGAACTTACCTATACTTACTTTTAGTTTCCTATTACTAGACCCCACACATTCCTAGGCCACGAATCTCATGCAGACAAAGCAAGCCAAGGCTCTAGTATTTGATAACAACTTTTTAAAACTTTTTGCACAAAATAAGTCTATGTACATACATGTTACACTGTAATATAAATACACAACATAATGATCAAATCAGTAATTGGCAAGTTCATCATCTTAAGCACTTAACGTATCTTTGTATGATAAAAATATCTACACTCTAGCTATTTTAAAGCATACAATATATTATAGTTCATAAAGTCAATATTATACTGATGGAGCTTTGGCCCCTAGATAAGCCACTAGCTTTTGTCTACTAGTCCACAAACATCTAACTGATTGTATAATCCCTATAAATTTGAAAACTCTAGACTGAGCTATATATTTCTTTAGTTTGATATTATTTTTATTTTAAAATAATATACTTTTTAAACATATCATTATTGTTTACAATAATGTTTTAGAGAGTCATCTAAAAGATAGACTGTATTACTCTAGCTCACCATGGTTTCACATAGTCTATTCCTTTTGATATGTTTAAAAATGCTGGGTGAGTGATACATGTCTTTAGTCTCAGCACTCAGGAGACAGAGGCAAGAGAATCTGTGAGTTCGAGGTCAGCCTGATCTACACAGCATGCTCCTGGACAGGGTAACAGTGAAACCCTGTCTCAAAAAGCATAAAAACCAAAGATACACACACACACACACACACACACACACACACACACACACACACACTCCCCTACAACAATTATTACTTGGTGACCAGATGCATACACACAAGCAAACATTTTGAAGGCCCCAAAGAAACCCAAGGATGCTGAGCAGAGGGAACTCTGCTTAAAGTCTATGTTGGTACACATTTTCGATGTCACAATATTCTAAATAGAAAGTATGCTGTCATTAGGATGGTAGTGAGTTTAAAATATGACTTAATGCACATAATATTAAAATACATGGGCTGGTACCAGGGAGGTTATCTCAGGGGTGGGCCACTTGCTGAGCATGGTTGAGACCCTGGGCAGAGTTTTCAGCACTGAAGGACAAAAGAAGACTGAGTAAGAGACAAATAATAATTCCTGCCATAGTCAAGCCTGCCCCAGTGGTATTTTAGGGAAGCCATTCCATTTCCAGTCAAATCATCCATCAAACTGATCAGATTGCCCAGTTCACTGCTAATGAGTCTCTCTGGTCTACTGAGTACTCATATATGCTATGGGCTTTGGGTTACTATTTCAAGGCTGTCCTTAGAACTTGAGGTTTTTTGTTTATTTTCAGTATAACATGAAGCATACAATAACATACACTAAGAATGCTTTCCCTGTAGTATCTTTAGAGCATGGGTAATATTTTTTAAGTAAAGACATGATTTTTCCCTTGGGTACAAATGATTAAAGTCGATACAAGCAAAGCCTTGAATTCCAGGGCCAATGAAACAGCTCAGAGAACACAAGCACTTGCTGGGCAAGCCAAAAGACCTAGGTTCAATCCCCAGAGCCCACGTGAGGACAGAAGGAGAGCATGGACTCCACAAAGTTGTTCTGTGACCTCCTACCAGCAATATGGCACACCCTTCCTCCCTATAATCATACAAAAATAAAATCTTTTGAAATTTTTCAAATGCCAATGAGTAACTCAGCTGGCCCAGACACTGTAGCCTTCCCTGTGCTGGGCTTCATTTTCCCACCCTCAGGAGGGGTGCTGTGTCCCCACGGGGGAATTACAGTCAAGCTTTTAACACCGTGTGTCATTTTTATTCAGCTACACAATCTGTTTCTAAAACAAGACATAAATCTCAAAACTGACTGTAAGTAAATTACAAACACATCAGAATTTCTATTTCCTTTATTGTAATTTAGAATTAAATTCAATGACATTTTGAAAAGTAGTCTATAATTTCAAAACGTAAGGGGCATGCTGGTTTTCAAATATTGCTCCAAACAATGAAGGCAGATACAACAAAAAACTAAATAAATCTTGTAAGAATGCAATGATATTTTATGCTACATAGAATTATTCTCTAAAATACACACTCATTTCAGGACTGCTCAAAATATATAACTTCAGTTTTAAAATAAACTGGAATACAGAGATGTTGAGGAGCTGGAGAGGTAGCTCAGAAGTTAAGAGCATTAAGTTGACAATCATGAAGACTGGAGTTCAGACCCCACATAAGAAGCCAAGTGTCCTAGCAGAGGTCTGTAACCCCAGGTCCTACTGAGGCAGAGACAGAGAATCACTGGTCCTTGCTAGATCCCAGCATGGCTGAGACACAAGCCCTGGTTCAGCAAAATCCCGGACTCAAAGAAGTAGGTGGAAAGTGATAGCAGAAGACGCCTGACACCCTCTTGTGTCCTCTGCATATGAACACACTTGCATATCCACTCTCGTACACATATGTATTCACACAGACACATGTATACAGGAATAATAAATGAACATATGAATGAATATATATTTAAAAGAAGTTGAAAAGGCTGGATGCAGTGGTTCATGCCTTTCATCTCGGAGACAGGTGGATCTCTATGAGTGAGTATAGCCTGGTCTACAGGCCAGCCAGGAACTACATAGTGAGAACCTGTCTCCAAAAAATAAAATAAAAAACATAAAAAGGTACAGAAAAGCAAAAAGGGAGAGAGAGAGAAGCTGATAAGACAGACACTGGCCACTCAAAAGGATTCTGAACACACATAGAAAAATGTTTCCCCTCAACAAGCAAGAAAAGGCATCAAAGTGTCACCCTATCAGTCCAGGGATCCAAACAGCAAGCTACTTCCATTTCACCAATGAGGAGAAAGCTGCCTCCAGTGCTGCAGCTACAGAGGATGCAGGGCTTCACGCCATCTAGGACTGAGGTGTCGGATCAGCAAATGAAATCTTTTCTTGTCAGAACTGCAGGAGTAGAAACACGTGACCGAACCATTCCTGCCAGCAAAGCATGCAGTGATAAGGTATCGTGAAATCTATTCCAGACCAACAAGTGAGTCTGGACATGGCAGGAGAGTATTAGATTTCAACCACATCTTAAAGGAGTAAGAAGCTAAGTGAAGAGGCTGTGGGAAAACGGTGGAAACAGGAAGTCAAGGCTGAAGAAAAGCTGTATACTACTTACAAGTTTAGTACTTCTGCCGTGCTCGCTAAACTACACATCTAAACAAAATTAAACCAGTCTATCTTTTCTGTAGAAGAAATCTCAGGTACTCATATCATTTTTGTGGGGAAGGGAGATGTAGGCCAAAAAAAAAAAAATAACAAAAGATCAGTTATCTGAAGAACAGGAGGGGACCCAAGTCAGAGCAATGTTTTCCCAAGTAAGTATAGAGGCTGGACAGATGCCAAAGATTACAAGGAAATTACAGCCACGGAATGAGTGTTGTGGTTAACTTGACCCAACCTAGAATGGCCTGGGGAAAGTCTTAACTGAGAAACTGTCTAATTGTCTACATTAGCTTGACCTCTGGGCACACCTTGGGAATGGTGTTGAGTAATAGTTGATGTGGGAGGGCCCAGACAACTGTGGATGACACCACCCCCAGGCCAGGGGTCTGCAATCAAGCAAGCAGGCCTGCATGCATTTACTTCTCTTTCTCTCGATTCTTGCCTCATGCAGGCACGTGTACACACACAGATAAGGATAAATAAATCTTATTTTAGGATGACAGGAGGTGGTCTTGTTGGAAAGAAGCCTGGGAAGGGGAAGAGCAGGGGTATGGGAGTGAAAATGATCAAATACATCATACACGTATATGAATTATCAAAGAATAAATAAAAACATTTACAAATAAAGTAATTTAAAAGAATAAAACTATTACTGGATAACACTTAAAATGCTGTTTTAAATTTTAAAACTTTAGAAAATGCTATCACATCTCTTCCATCTCTTTCTGTCTCTCTGTCTCTCTGTGTCTCTGTCTCTCTCTCTGCCTTCATCTTCATCCAACTCTTTGGGATAGGTTAGGTAGATATACCTATTATCTTTTCTTACTTTCGGGAAAGCACATACATAAAGGACACTCAAGTTATGACACTCATTCACATTCAAGGGGGCTGAATTCAAGTTTTCTAAATACAAAGGTGACGTTCTCCTTACTATATCATTATTACATAAAACTACTGGGACCGACCACAGGCAGCTAATAAAACCTGTGCAGTCTAAGCATGCACGGCTCTCTCATCTGCCAACCTCAGAGTCATCACTGAAGAACTGGAAATCCCCAGTAAAGACTTCAAAACCACTTCCTTCTTACAAAAAAATAATTTTAACCATTATGATGACAGTTAATGAATTCAATTTTACCCTTTCCGCACTGACAGGCTACTGCCGGTGTTTGTCAAAGCTGATCACAAAAGTATGTCTGCTTCCCCACAGCAAATGCCTGCTTGTTCCCTCGCCTGCTTTCATAATGCACTGTCATTTATAACCTCTGACAGTTGTGCCACATCTCCTACTCATTACTTAACAACCCTGTGCAGTCATTTCGGAAGGCTTTGTACTAGACATCGGTTTCCTAAGGAAAGATAACCCTCACTTTTCACAGCATCGAGGAAATTTTTAATACTTCTGATTATAACAAACATTAATCAGTGGGCTTTTCAATATCATTCTTCAGTAACCAACTAAATAAAGCTGGCTGTGACACAAAACACCACACCAAGAGCAAGGGGCACTGAGTGAATTCCAGACCCCAGGGCTAGGGGCAAGGATGTCTCCTCCGCTTCCTCTCTTCCCCTTCCCCCACCCTCTGCAGCTAGGGACCAAACTAGGATCACATGTTTGCTAGGCAAGTGTTTACCACCTGAGCCCCTAAAATCCATATGGAAATGCAACAGAGCAAAAATACCCCAAAACAGCCTTAGAAATGAACAAAGTTAGGGGTTGCTCTTCCAGAGGACCTTAATTCAGTTCCCTGCACCCACACAGGCAGATCACAGCTGTCCTAACTCCAGCTCGCAAATACCAGACACCATCTTCTCAGATCCACAGACACCTGCACCCATACGG
Organism: Phodopus roborovskii; assembly: GCF_943737965.1. Classification (NCBI taxonomy): domain Eukaryota; kingdom Metazoa; phylum Chordata; class Mammalia; order Rodentia; family Cricetidae; genus Phodopus; species Phodopus roborovskii. The sequence goes on along the minus strand of NW_026126416.1, from coordinate 31,498,620 downwards.
CATTATAAAACTACATCTTTAAAAGGACAAAGTTGGGAAGCCAGGGAGATGGCCCAATGGTTAAGAGCACATCTTACTCTTGCAGAGGACCTGAGTTCAGTTCCCAGCACTCATGTCAGACAACTCACAACAGCCTGTAACTTCAGCTTCAGGATATCCGGTGCCCCCTTCTGGATTCCACAGGCACCTGCACTCAGGCATAAACATTCGCGGGCGTGTGCGCGCACACACACACACAAAATCAATCAATCAATGAAAAACATTTTTTTAATAAAAATAAAGCTAAACAGATAGCGAATGACCCAGCAATACCACTTGTAGATATGGACCCCGAGAAAAGTAAAAACATATTTCCATATGTTTGTAGTGTTATCCACAATAATCAAAAAAATGTAGAAACATCGCAAAACTCTAACAAGATGAATGACTAAATAAGATGGGGTACATTCATACAATGAAAAATTAAAACAAAAAAGAATAAAGTACTAAGCCAAGCATGGTGAGATATGGCCATCATCTTAGCACTCAGTGGCTAAAATAGGAAGATTACAAGTTTGAGGCCAGCCTGGGCTACATAATAAGGTCCTACTTCAAAGAAAAAAATGACTACATGAATAAAACTCAAGAACAATATGCTCACCCATACCCTGGACTCAATCCCTACTAACAAGGAAAAAAAAATACAAACATACAAACACACACAGATACATGGACACAGCCACATGCACACATGTACATTTGCACACCACATGAAAGAACTTATAAAAGACTAAATATACTGTCATACCATTATAAAAAATATACAGGCCAGGCAGTGGTGGTACACTCAGGAGGCAGAGGCAGGCAAATCTCTGTGAGTTTGAAGCCAGCCTGGTCTACAGAGATAGTTCTAGGACAGGCTCCAAAACTACACAGAGAAGTCCTGTTTGAAAAACAAAAACAAATAAAACAAAACAAAACAAAAAAGGAATATCCAGAAAAAGGAAATCTCCAGGGGTAGGAAACAGCTGAGCATGTGCGTAGGACAGAGTTCAAGAAAGTGAGCATGTGCCTAGGACAGAGTTCAAGAAAGGAGAGGGGGGGATCAGGAGTAACCACTAAGGGTCTTCTTTCGGGGAGGAGTGATATCAACATTGCACAGTTCTGTAGTACACCAACAACTGTTAAACCACTCACTTTAAACAATCATTTTATGGGATACAAACTGTTTCAAAAAAAAAAAAAAAAGCATTATGCTAAATGCAAGAAACCAGACTCATACTGCATAAGCACAATTATGACACTATTGAAAAGGCAAAACTCTAAGGAGATATATCTGATTCACAGTTGCCAGATGCTGGAGAAGGAGGAAAAGACAGACCTCACGAGAGTCCAGGAAACCACACGATCACCTCACGGGAGCCCAGGAAACCACATGATCACCTCATGGGAGCCCAGGAAACCACACAATTGCTACATGTGTTCATTTGTCAGAATTCTGACAAGTATATACCTGGAAAGGGCACTGTAGACAGAGTTTCTGTTCAGCCCAGTCCCGAAGCAATTTAGTCCCAAATAAACACACAGAGGCTTATGATAATTATAAACTGTTTGGCCGACGGCTCAGACTACTTACTGGCTAGCTCTCTCTTAATTATTAACCCATTTCTATTAATCTAAGTATTTCTATGTGGTCTTGGCTTGCCAGAGAATGCCCGGAGTCCTATCTTCCTAGTAGCTAGATGTCATCTCCCTTGTGACTCTCTCTCTGTCCTCCTCTTCCCAGCATTCTCCCAGTCTGGTAGCCCCATCTATACTTCCTGCCTGGCTACTTGCCAGTCAGCGTTTTATTAAACCAATAAGAGAAATATATATTCATAGCATACAGAAGGACATCCCCCATTGGGCACAAATTTTATTCTTAAGTAAATGTGCATCTCCCTCCACCGAAAGGAAGGAAGGAAGGAAGGAAGGAAGGAAGGAAGGAAGGAAGGAAAAGAGGAAAAAGAAAAGAAAAAAGAACCAACCTGACATTTTTTTTTTCCAGACAAGGTTATATTGTGTTGCCCAGGATAGCCTGGGCTCAAGTAGCCTCCTGCCTCAGCCTCCCAAGGAGTGGTCCATACAGAGCTAAAATGTGACATTTTATTTACACTATCAAGGTAAAACAAAACAATTTGGAAGCTTGAAAGCAAAAGAATGACCACCTTTAAAGCAGTCCGGAAGTCATCCTCACTGAGTTCTACAGCATATGCAGAATGTCCCCATACATATCACTAACATGAGGAACAAGTCAGTAGCTCAGTGGTAGAGCAGTGGCCTGACATGCAGAGTGCCCTAGGTTCAATCCCCAGTACTGAAAAACAAACCAAGAAATCATAGGAGTAAGGAGACTGTACTATTGCTGATGATAGCCAGATGGGATGCTCATGTCTGCAATTCCAGAACTAAGCCTATGGCAGGAGAATCACCATGAGTTCAGGCCATGCATGGGCTACCTAGTGAATCCCAGGATAGCCTGACTAGAGTAAAAACCTGACAGGGAGGGAAATATTCCCTATGACATAGTTAATACTGTGAGGGCCAAGTCAGAAGACTCTCCTTTGAGATTTCAAATCTCAAAGTTAGAAAACAATCTCCTGAGTCTAGAGAGATGGCTCAGTGGTTAAGAGCACTGGCTGCTCTTCCAGAGGACCCAAGTTCAATTCCTAGCAACCACATGGTAGCTCACAACTGTCTGCAACTGCAGTTCCAGGAGATCCAACATCCTAATACAGACATACATGCAGAGAGAGAGAGAGACCCTGGGCTTTGCACAAATCTCTTGTGAATGACAGAATGTGCTAGCACTAAAAGGGACTAACAGGACCTTCAACTGGAGCATTCTCTTTTGCAGATGAAGAATCACGCTGCATTCTTGGAGGTCAGGTTGCCTGCCCAGGGTCTCAAAATCACTTACAGATCTCAAATTTCACTATAAACTATTGCACTCCCTGCTTATTGCAGCAGAAAGCCATGAGAACAGCTGCCAACTCACGAAGACCTGAGTTCAGATTCAACAGCAGACACAGGGTAATGTTGGGAAAGGGAAAAAAAAGAGTAAATAGAAAATTCTCCACTTAACACCTAATCCAGCCAAAGCCAAACGTTTCCAAAGTTTTTAGATTGTGTCAATTTATTCGAGACAGATTTCTATTCTTACTCTCTTAAGTTCCAGTTAACTAAAATATGCAAGGCTTTTATGTTTAACAATGAACTTTAAGAGCACATACCACCATATATCATGTTCGGAGTTTTTGTATATTAACCTACATTGGGGAGTTGGGGGAGGAGATGACGCGGCACTTATGTGGATGTTAAAGGACTTCTTTGGGGAGTTGGTTCTTTCCTATCATGTTGGTTCCAGGAATAAAACTGAGGCCACCAGGTTTGGAGGCAAACACCTTTACTCACTGAACCATCTTGTCAGGCTTGTCAATTCCTCCCACCTCCAGCAAAAGAAGGCACACCCACACACATAGAACCTTGACATAGGCAAAGGCTGACCTAAGCCATTTCTGAAATTAGAGATGGTGATGTGGGTGTTGCATAGTCTGCTGTGCATGAATCTAGCATAAACAAGGCCTTAGGTTTGCTCTCCAGAACCAAATAAATGAGAGAGGTTATATTAAATGAGTGACTCAAAGTACAAGTTAGTGTAGGGCAAAGAGAATGATAAGGGATGCGCAGAAACACCATCACACCAGGAAAGAGCGTACAAAATAAGACTGCGGTATCTGCAAGTACAACGTAGAGGGGAATTGCTGACCGAGCCTGCACAAAATCCTTGGCTAGACCTCAAGTCAAGGGGATGGGGATGAGAACTTGAGGAAGGGAAGATAGCTTTCCTACTTCTTTTGCCATGTTCTTTCAACCAGAAAGGTGTCCAATGTAAGATATACTATTAATAAAAATAGCCCATAATATTTTATGACATGCTGGGAGATCTAATTTGAAGCAAGACAGTATATCATTATATCTGTCTCTTAAAAATAATCAGACTGTCAAGTGTAGCCAATATTAAAATTAGGATATGAGTAATGCCTTCTTTACCATAGGAATTATTAGAAAACAGTCCTCAGATGTGAGTTCTGTAATATGGCTATTCATTTAAACAGGCTTGTCTAAATCACTCCATATGCATTAAAAAGTAAGCAGGGGCTGGAAAGATGGTTCAGCAGTTATCTTGCAGAGGATGTGGGTTCGGTTCCCAGCACCTGCACAGTGGCTCACAACCATCAGCAACTCCAGTTCCATGGGATCCGGTGCTCTCTTCTGGCCTCCACAGGCACCAGGCACACATGCAGTGTACATACATAGATCCAGACAAAACACTTGTACACATAAAAACAAGCAAAGATAGTGTTCGTTTTCCAGGGCATCTCCACTGCTTATAAAACCTGGCACTGCCGTAGTTCTGCAGTTACACCAAGTAAACTGTTTTTTCCAACATAGTTTACATATGCTAGACTCTGAAGCTGAGCAACCAAGCTCCTTTCATAGAGTAACTTCTAAGCAGCATCCAAAGAACTGGTGGGCTATCCTGTTGCATAGAGTTTGTACCATGAAACGGCAGCCTCACTGTTCCATAAAACTCTAGGCGTCTTTGCCAATCCCTCGAGTCCCTCTGACCTACAGAACTCCAATCCATATTAACTTTAGTGGTTTGGATATCTCTAGAGACAGAAATCTGAAAGAAAGCAGGCTGGATGGGTGCTTCCACCTGCTAAATTATTCCTGGAAGTACACAACATCCTCCAGTGAATTGATCAATTCTGCTCTCTAGTATTCTGATCAATGTTCTTACCTGCCTGGCTCATGTGTAACAAAATATGAGTCTAAATGGCACCTGCCTAGAGCATTGGAAACCCTCAGGGAATGCTGAAGGCAGCTCCTCTACAGAGGTATCCTCACGATGAGGCAGGAACCCAGATTAGAAGCTTGTAAGTTAGATCAGATGAAGGGGAGTGCCTACTGTGTGGGTTTCTGAGTGTTTTGACTTACTCCCACTACAAGTTCAATAAAAGTAGCCAGACATTTGCTTGTGCCCTGGGGCATGCTGTTTTGATATACCACTATCGGATTTTTTTTTTTCCAAGTCTTGGGCCTAAGGAACTTTGCTAAATTTCTTGTGGCTCCCATAACACCACTTTTCTCAGCAAACTCCCTTAATCTTTCCAACAAAGGAGTGTTCCTACTGTCAGCCACCACCACCACCACCCTCCATTGGGCTTTAGGAGATCCCTTCTTTGTCCAGAGCAAAATAACCTATTAGCATTGGCAATCTGCCGAACACTGATTGCCCAAATGCCAGGCATTACTTTCTTGGAGGTTCCCTTCTCCAAAACTGTGGGCTGGCACAGTGTTCATTGCCAAAAGTGCACCCTGGGTGGGGCTGGCGATTCAGAGTTGGCAGGGAGGGGCTCCCTGGGGAACCCAGGCAAGCATGTCCTGGTGATCTACAGAAGCTATTTTTGGTGGGCACAGGTTTAGGGACAGAGATGCTCAAATGTGGCTTTTCAGGGCTTCATGCGTCATATTTCTTAACTGCTACTGCACAGCTGAGATGGAGCTGCATCCATCAGGAGTTTTTTTTAAACATCAGCTAAAAGTTGGAATTTGATCATTACACTGGTGCCCAAGGGAAGAGGATTCTTGGAAATAAAATTCATTGGTAGTTGCTACAGCTACCGGATTAAGATTGAAACACACTACCATCATTTTGTGACGAATCTTAATTTGTGTTATACAGTCTTAGAATTAGACATCATTTACCACCAGCTTTATACATTTAGTTTTAGTTTGGACTGATTCCTCTCAGCCTGTCAAATATGATTGAAATTTTGCTGACAGTAATTCTCTCTCAGCAAGTATATTTTTGTTGTTTGGCCCAACTATACCAGAGAGAGTGAGATAAACACACTAAAAGAAAAACTAAAGGCTTTACAGCTTCAGCTTTTCTATCCAAATCAGCTTCTTAACTCAGCCTGGAATGCCCTCTATCCATTGCCAAGTTCCATTTTCTGCTTTGGCAATCTTTCATAACCTAGATCAAATTTCACCTCCACTGGGAACTATTTATTAACTAGGAGTCCCTCCCCCTCTCCCAGCCCCCTCTACCACTTGCACTGTCAAAGTATATCAGCTGCCTTAGTCCCCAGTCCACAATGTTTATAGCTTATAAATTGTAAATTCTTAAATTACAAAGGTATTTCTTTCTCCCTATGCCCTAAGTTATGGAAAACATGTGTTTGAAAAACAATACATACATATGCAATGACCAAGGGCTGGAGAGATGGCTCAGTGTGGTAAGAGCACTGGCTGCTCTTCCAAAGGACCTGGGTTTGATTTCCAGCATCCATTTGATGGCTCCAGTCTATAACTCCAGTTCCAGGGATCTGATGCCCTCTTCTGGCCTCCATGGGCACTGCATGCATATAGTGCACATGCACATAGGTAAAACATCCATGTAAAATAAATAATGATCAAATCATTTTTTAAGTGAGATGAAGAACATGAAACTGATAAATGCAACATCAAAATGATTCAATGAACAAAATCTTTAGAATCCCACCAACCTGAAGATATGTCTGCATATGTGCAAATAATAATAATAATAATAATGATGATGATGATGATGAGAGTAAGACAATTCCAAACATAAAAATTAGAAACATGAGATTCAATGTTTGCTTCTCCTCTCTTACTTTCTATATCCAATAAACAAAACTTCCTAATCTTGCCTGCAAGACCTCTGTAATCAGGCAGGGCCTCTCAAACCGAGGCAGCATAAGATCAACCTGGAAATCTTGTTCTAAAGGGTTTTAGAGGTAGAAAGATGGCTCAGTTGGCCAAGTGCCTGCCTTTCAAGCGTAAAGACCAGAGCTTGATCCATAGAACCTTCTGACAAGAGAAATGCCTGGCACTTGTCATCTCAGCAGTGAGAAAGAAGAGACAAGCAGATCCCTGGCTTGGCCTACTACTTGGTGACCTTTAAACAAGTGAGAGACTGTGCTTCAAAAAAAAAGTAGATGGTGTCTGAAGAACATCAGAGGCTGTTCCCCTGGCCTCCACATGCATGAACACACACATGTATGCACACCCTCAACACATATGAGCATGCATGCCTACATACATATATAAGATTTTGGAGCTTAATCTACAGTTTCGGATTCACTACGGCTGAGGCACAGCCAAGAATTTACATTTCTACCGAGTACCCAATTGGGTACATGGTAATTCTGTGGTCCAGCAACCATACTTTGAAAACCACTCGTTTATCCATTCCTTACTTTACTCCATCTTCCGTGCTTTTGACAGGACTCACAGTTTCTACAAAAGGAGTGGGAGCTGTGGGTTATAAAATAGAAGATGCTCTGAATGATGCATGAGCAGCTAAATTTGTTCTGCTCTTGAATGGGTTCCCTTAGTAGGCAATAGTTTTCTGGGGCTTTGAAATGATCACTGATACTCAGGGTGAGTCTTAAAGCCCTTCTAGAGCGGTCCAGAGCACTCCTCAATACAAATCAGCAGATGAGGTCATGGTCATGCAAGTAGTGGGGGGGTGGGTTGACAGTTACAATCACTGTCAAAGGGGTGTTTTCTGTAGACGAGTGAAAAGAACTATTGTACAAATACTCAATGGATGCCAAGCATGTGGCCCAATTATTTTGCCTGTATGAGCATGGCACGGAAGGGGCTCCTTAGAGAACTTGATTCACATGTCTGTGTTTTGTCTTGCACCCACAGGCAAAAGCCCAGAGATTTTCAACCTAAGAGTCTTCATCGAGTTCCTGTCTTTCCAGCCTAGAACACAATAAGTTGGAAAGATCATAAACGCCCTCCATAGAAATAATGAAAAAACAATTTCAGCTGGTAAAAGGCAAATACACTGGTCTACAGCAGTCAGAATACTGACATCGATGAGGGTCAACCATATATAGCAGCCCCAGAAGAAGTCCACGATTTACATCCAGGGATCAGTCTCAGAAAAACTGGAGTTGGAGAGACTTGGTGAGACGGCCGAGTCAGCAAAGGGCTTGCTATGCACAGATGAGGACCTGAGTTTGGATCCCTAGCACTCACATAAAAAGCCAGGCACGGCAGCCCGAACCTGGGGAAGCAGAGACAGGATTCCTAGAGCTCATTGTCCGATCAGCCTAGCTAAACGGGTGAGCTCTGGGTTTAGAGAGTGACACTCTGTCAAAAAATAAAGTGGTCAACAATGAAGGAATCTAAATTCAATCTAAACACACACATGCAGGGGAGGTGGGAGGGGGAGCATGGAGTTGTGGAAGTACTCTTAGATAGCTCTCCATAGTCCATCTTTGACTCTCCCTGTATTTAAGGTAGTAGTATTGGTCACCAATGCCCAGAGTATTAAAGGAATAGAAGACCTGTTTCAAAGCTAGAATGGACACATGACTCCGTATTTTGACCTTGGGGGAAAACACTCACCCAGCAACATGGAAATAAAAATGGCTTAGTACTCCTCAGATTGCTCAGCTACATAAAAATCAAAATAAACAAACACATGAAGCCTGAGCTTACAGGATCAAAGTCAGAAAACAGGAGGGACAACGACCTGGTACCAGGCCACAGATGATCACCGCTATCGCTCTCTGAGACCACACAAATGAGAAAGCTGCAAAATGCTGTCAATCCTCTCCAAATTCACCTGTGTTGCAGGAGCCCTGGCAAGGCACACCTAAGGGAAGAGTGACCCCCAGGGAGCTGCTCCATGAACCAGAGACTGCTAGTCCAGACAGCATGCCATAGATGAGGCTGTCTATCAAAGATGAATTCACCTTGAAACGGCCCTCATGGAGACAGCTGGGCAGTCTGGTTCACTCGGAGGGCTACATCCTACTCTGTGTAGTAATGACTTTGGGGATAGGCGTCAAAGAGCTTTATGCGGCTATGAGGGGTGCTGCACTGGGAACGCTAAATAAAGCTGGCAGGCCACTAAGGTCCCATGAAGCCCTTCACTGATGCTTGCTATGCTTGCTATGGTTCTTTCTTTATACCTGTGGGGGTTGGGAGCAGGGACACCGAAGGACAAGAGAAAACCCAAAGTACTTACTGACTAGGCTCCATGAACTCAACAACGGACAAGAGCAGCGGTATCAGAGAACCCATAAATACCACATTTACACCCTTGACCTCAGAAAACTAGCTTGGGAGAGATGGGTTAAAATGAGTTATAGAGTTAGGAGATGCTTATTGTTTTCAGATTCATGAAATTTGGGGGGGGGTATCCCCACCGCAATCATACAGCACAATTCAAAACAAATGGTTTAGGCTTTTTAAAAAAAATCTAGAACTGTACAGGCCTAAAGCTAGGTGCTGTAATTTTTAAGGTTCATGACTTACAGCTTGCTCTTATGCTATCCTTTATAGGTTTCAGAGCATAATTCTACACACACACACACACACACACACAAACCCTCTTTTCATCATTTTAGTAGACCAATTCTTATATTATCAGAAAAGTTCTTGCAAAAATGTATGCCTTGCTTCTGGTACTACATTACAAATGTCAAACCTGTGCATTACCCACTGCAAATCTGTAACAAACAAAAATGTCTGTTTGCCTGGTGCGGTGGCTGCCTGCCTATAATTCCAGCACTTGGGAGGTAGAGGCAGGTGGATCTCTGGGAAGTCAATGCCAGTTTGGTCTGTATAGTGAGTTCCAGGACAGCCAGAGCCATACAACAGGAAAACTCTACCTCAAACACACAAACACAAGTCTGTTTTTAAAGTGTGATGCTGATGACAGCACAGCTATGATAAATGAGTCTCTGGGCTATAAAGGTAACTCAAAATTTCATGTTCTTTTATTACATGGTTGGCTGAATTGCCTCATCTAGCACATTCATGCCAAGCGTCTAACAGAATGCAAATTCATACAAATACCCATAAGTACAACCTGTCGTGGGGAATGTTTCTGGATCCCCGGGTGCCACTAACACCCCATAAACAGAAAGAATGAGGAGACAGTCAAGGATCCAGGATTTATCTTTTGTGCCAAGAAGATATATTTTATACAATATCTAATTAGTTTTATACAATATTTAATACTGAAGTTTAGAAGCAATACAAGTGCTTTTAGGATTCTAGGAGGCTAATTTTATAGTTATCTTAATTTCAAGAGCTAAAGACTAACTGACTTGCTATTGTAACAGAGATCCTGAGACAGCATAATTACCTGTTAAGTAATTTTTTTATAAAAAAATCAATATTCATGAAAATACAACAGCTTTGTATTTTTCTCTGTGAATAAAATTATCCTAATTTTCTACCAACATTTCTTCTGCATTAATGAACCCAAGGGTTCCACTTACAAAATAGGAAGCAGAAATTCTTAGAAAAGGCAATCCATAGTCCAAGAGTGCTTATCCTCCTAAAGCCAAAGGCCTGGGTAAGACAGGAAGAGAAATGGGAACTCGTGCACTTTATTTTATTAATTGGGGGAGGGGAGAGTTAACCAAAAAACAATGTGTAGGAGTTGGCTTTCTCCCTTCTGGAGACTCCTAGGATCAAACTCAGGTCATCAGCCTTGGCAGGAGGCGCCTTTACCTGCTGAACCATCTCATCAGCCCATGTCCCTAAATTTTAAAGAAAGGCTCTAATAAGAAGCTACACTATTCCAGGGTACAATTTCACAACTTCATTGAAACTAACTAGAAATCATTTTAAGGCAACTTATGATTTAATCTGACTTATTTTCCCTTAAAAAATAAAAAAAAGGGATTTCCCAATTCTACTTTGTGTTTAAATGATCCTCATTTATTTGTAATATTCCCAAATAATTTTCTTTTTGTTATGAAATAAGCATTAATATTTCCACTATATAGATGAGAAAATTAAGGTAGGAAAATAGGAAGCAATTTAGAAAGTCAGAATAGAGAGTAACTAAGATTAAGAATTAGAAAGACACTGTTTTAAATGCAGTAAGGTTGGTCACCTACTAACAGTAAGTAAATTCCTTTGACCTCTGGGACCTGTCTTTTCATCTATAAAACAGAAACAATAATGCCCACCTCCTTCCTGTAAGGCACAAACAAAGTGTCTAACAGAATGCCTAGCATGTAATCAGCCATTCAGCACAGGGCCCACCCACCAATCCACCGTCCCATTTTCCTCATTTAGTACAATGGATATATAATCAATCCATAATGCCATTGTGAGGGAAATGAGGTATAATGTATGCAGAGATCCCTGGCAAGCCAGGGCTTCACTCATTTGCTCCTTCCCTCCCTCACTCAATCTAGGTCTCAAAATGACTAGGTAGTCGAGCCACAATTAAATCCAAATATTGGCCCTTCTATAGAGATGCCTCTGCACACACAGCCTATTTATACCACTAACTGAAAAATCTGCTTAGCCTGGCTGCTTAATTTGTGATTTTAACGTGTCCCAAATAAAACCTAACTCATTTCTGAGGTGGTTTTATCTTTCAATTATCACCCCCAAAATATCATCATACCTCTTTCAAAAATACTTATTTGTCAAATAGATATTGCTACTAAAATGTCTGAAATATAATATATTAACTATTAAAAGTGTATTCCTTAGGACAAAACATGTCTAGACATTTAAATCCAGGTTGACTTCAAAGATACTAGTTAGTCTTTTCATTTTTCATTTTTTTTCTATTTTCTCCCAAATAAAAAGCCAGGTAGTAAATGTAGTAAATGAATAAAGATTTGCATAGAAAAAAAAAACCAGAAGAGTCAAAACTATGGATCAGATCTGGCTGTATGAGGCAATGACCTTCAAAACTGGCTGTTAACAACAGTCTTCACAGGGGAGCAATTACACTACAATTCTCCTATGTATACTTCCATTTCTCCTGGTCCTCAGATGCATTTCCATATCAGAAAGGATAAAAGAATGTGACTGGGAGAACCTTCTTTGCAAAGATAGAATATATTCTGGTTACCTTAATAATCACACCCCGAAGGCCAGCTCACCAGAACTGCATTATGAAATGCCGATAAACCAACACCTTGACTGAGCTGCCTTACAATTGGAATTTATCAAACACGGCTTTCATGACACCAACCCACTGCTATATTTCTGGTTCTGTATTGCCCTACATGGTCTATAGCTATTTGAAAAGCCATAAAAATAGTTCTAAAATAGATACCGTATCAAAATTAAAATATAACACCTCAAGAAAAAAGGAGTTCAAATCATCACCAAAAGATTTAAAATATATAATATTGCCATTCTTAAAGTATTGGAAATAATGCTTAGCTAAGTAAGGAACCCACCTCTCCTTTCCATATTAAAACTGTACCAAATGTTTAACAAGTAAGCACATGTGGACACACACACACACACACACACACACACTAGGACTGTAAAACAGGAAAGTTGCTAAGAAAAGTTCAATCTCCAAATGCTTTGTTTTAAAACTATAAATAAAAAATTAGGAACCTGTAGGTAATTGCTTTTTTTAAACCTTTTCTCATTTGGATAAAAACAAAAGCAAAACATTATCTAAATAGTGGTGTAAAAATGACAAATATGCTATAATTCCTCTGTTTTAGAGTCAACACCAGAAATCACCATGTACAATGGTTAACACATCTAGACTGTATATGGGGGCCAGGACTAATTTTTACAACATTAAATTATAAAATAAGACCAACAAAAAGTAAACACAAACAGAATATAGTAAACATTACTCCAATAAGTCCAATTTAACTTTAAAATATGTTTTCTCTATGACAATAAGGACCATCCACAACTACGGTTCTGAGGACAAGGGAGAACCAGAAGTTGCCTTTCCTGATGCCTAAAACCAGAAGGTTATAAACATGTTTAGAGCAATGATGCTTCCTTTGTACTCTACACCCTGGCAAAAGTTAATGACCTAGTGGAGAAATTTATGTCACTATATACCACAAAAGTATTCTTAAGATTTATGAAGTCTAAACCTCACAATGCCCTTGGCAGGCTATTGTATACATTTGTTAAATTTTTAAACAAAAGGATAAAGACTTTCAAAGCTCTTGACAATGTACTCAAACTGCAAAGGTGCCAATTCCATGTTTTCTCCTCCTCCGTTGAAATAAAACAGGAAGAAAACTGTACATAGAAACAATGACACCATAGAAACAAAAAGTAGCATGCCATAGAGTTGGGAAATAATGCATACCCTCCCTCCATCATAGTCAATTACAAAAACCCTTTCACTTAATGGCTAGCACCTTTATGGGCGTTTAATCTGTATTAAGTAGCTTCAAAAGATAGTCTGTGCTCTCTCTATTCTCCTGGATCTTTGGCAGTAGTCAGCATTTGAGCTCAGGGGTGAGGAGGGGAAGTCCTGGGGGGTGGGGTGGGGGAGAGCAAGCTGAACTGAGCACAGTCAGCATTAAGCAGCTCTCTTAGACAGTGAAGCGTCTTCTTCATGTCTCTGTTTTATGCTATTGAGCACTGTCAGCAAGATAGATGGATAAAGGATGGATGGATGGATGGATGGATGGATGGATGGATGGATGGATGGATGGATGGATGGATGGGGCATCCTGGGGGTAGGGTCTAGACAGGCAGTTTTTGTCACATCTGAGTCTAGAAGTCTCCTCCAGGTTCTCATGAGAAATGAAAGGGATCAGGTGAGACCCTCCTGGGTCCAACTCAATTTGCTTCTCCACAAAGAACAGTTTCTGGCAGTGAGCGCAGGGTTGTTCCTCTGGTAGAAGAATTAGGCACAAGAGCATTGCCGGTGCTTTCCATCTCTGACTTTATAAAGGAGAGAGAGACTGCATCCCTGACGAAAACACTATATGACTCCTGACGCGCCACACAGCAGTAGTGAAGGGACACAAGACAGGGTTTGTAAAAAAAAAAAAAAAAAAAAAAAACCTTTCAAAACGCCAGGTTCTGAAAGAAATGCTGTGCGGCATTGTTGCATTGTTGGATTTTCCGTAAGTCTCCGATTCTTTCCAGCCACTGACAACCTCCAAATTGCTGGGACTTGTTGCTAAATCTTTGCCTCACGCCCCCCACCCCCAGAAATAACCAACACGTTGAGATTTGGGGATCAAAAGGCGAGAAAAAGGAGCTAAACCCTCAAAGCACAGAGGTCTGGGCGCCTTCAATAGGCCACTCTGCATGGGCTGCGCGTTCCGTCTGACTCACAAACGCTCGAGAGAAATTATGACATAAACCTTTATCCTTCCAACCAGGGAGATAAAGGCTAGCTGGCGGGCCTGACGGGGCCCGGAGAACCTCAGCCCGCGTCCCGACGGGGCGATCCGGGCAGGCGTCTCCCGCCCTGCACGCCTAGCTCCAGACGCCCGACCAAGGTGCTTGCCTTTCCGCCGGCTGGAGGAGCCAAAACCTGGGGTCCTCCGCCCGGGAAGGCGCAGAGCAGAGGAGTTGCGGCTGCGGGACGCGACTCACCCCGCAGGGGCGCGCAGCGCGTGGTACCAGCCCCCGGCTGAGCTCGGGCAGGGATGCCGCGCACTGGGCGGTGCGGCTGCGGGGCGGACAAAGCGCTGCGCCGGGGCTAGGGCTGGGGCGACCCCGGGCGGCGGCCCCCCGCCAACTTGGCCGAGTCTGGGGAGCGGGATCCCGCGAACCGGCCAGCAGGCGGGCGGCGCGGCGCTAACCTGGATGGTGCAGGTGTACTCGCTGTCGTCCAGCAGCCGCACGGTGCAGCTGTACTCGCGCTCCAGACTCCTGCTGCTGCCGCTCATCAACCTGCTCAGCATCTTCCCGCCCGCTCGCCCGTCCCCGGGAGCGACGCGGCGGCGCTGCGGACTCCGGACCCGTCGCCCTTCAGCGCGGCAGCTCCGCGCCGGGCCCTGGCACCTGTACCATCACCCTGGCCGGATCGCCGTCGCTGCCTCCTCCCGCCCCACTCCTCTCCCTTCTCCAGAGCCACCACCGCCTCCCCCCGCAGCCCCAAGCAAGCTGGGTTCTCTCCCGGGCGCCCCACTGCCTGTGCCCAGCTCATGGGGCGGGGCCTAGGTAGGGGGCCAATGGAGGTCAGCGCGGCGGAACCGATTGGCATGAGGAACATCCAATCACAATAGGGAATAGGGATGATGAGCGGGCTAAGGAAGCAATCATTGCAAAACAGCAGTACCGAACCCAGTCGGACCAGCCCTCTAGCGTCCCAAGCCCTGGCTTACTCCCATCGCGGGCGGTGTTTGGTATCAATGCTGTTTGTCCTCCGCTGAGCCATGTGTAGACACTTGACAAGATCGGTGTCTGCTACCTGGAATAACATTTGAGCTGTTCCAGGAGTCAAGTCCCGCATTCTGCAACGCGCGGTTCCTGCCCACTAGAAACCAAGGCGAGGAGGCGGCACCTGCAGAAAACAGGCGCCCACAATTCCAGACCGGGCGGCTGCCCCCACCTGTGCGCTGCCCTAAGTCTGCCCCGTTGGCCTCTGTTCTCGTGCACCCTTATTTTGATGAACATCTGTTTTACAAAAGCTGCTTATACCACTGCGACCGCAGAAGCTTGTAAGCGCCCGGGGTTTAGCGCCTAGAAAACACTGAGCTCTAACCCTCCTTTTATTTTCATAAGACAAAAGGAACCTGAGGTGTGCTCTAGAGCTCGGTAAGGAACAGGAAGTGATGGACCTTTCCTTGCACTTTTAGAAAGAACTGTTACATCTTCAGTCTTCCTCAACAAAACACAATAGGTCAGGAGCTGTGCAGCACACAAAAGAAAGGGGGAAAAGCCTCCTTTCCTTTGTGTTCTCCACACCTACAGACTTAAAGTTCCTTTCCAGGACTTCACTAAGACACATAATAATACAGCCTTGAAGATTATATTATCAATATTAGCGTGTGCACGTGCGTGGAATATGAACTCTCAGGGACCACGCACTAGTGTGGAGGTCAGAGAACTACTTTGTGGTACCAGTTCTCTCCTTCTGTTTCCAGTGATAAACTCGCATCGCCAGACTTGCTGGGCACAGCACCTTTACCCGCTGAACCATCTCACTGGCTCTACCCTCAAAGATTTTAATGGAAGGAAATGTTATAAAGGAATCAAGTTGGAACAGAGGTGCAATTCAATGGTAGAGCCTGGCCTAGCATGTGACAAGATCCAGTTCTAAAACAATGTCAAAGCAAAACGTTAGTGCTGTGAGAAATACATTCATTTAAAATAATGACTTATTAATAATTTCCTATTAGCTGTACATTCTTATTATATCTTCGAAACACAACAAACCTCTCTATGGCAGACTAGAAAAAATTATGATCTATTTTAATTTTAATTTGTCTACTTGTTTGCCTGGACTTGGGGATCAAATCCAGGACCTTGCATTTACCAGTTAACGGCTTGGGGGTAGCTCTAATATTGAGCTACATCCCCAATCTTTGTGATTTTGAGACAGGTTTCACTATGTAGCTCAGATGTCCCCAAAATAGATTCCCCTTCAAGTTCTCCATGTTTGGATTAGGGGCCATGTGGCACCTAGCTGGCCCTTGACCTTTATAGCACACTTCATTAGCATCTTCAGATTCCATTACCAGCCACCCACCCCCATCACCTTAGTAATGTGGACTGCTCCCTAGCTGTATTTAACAGCCATGAGAAGAGTTTCCTCTTTTCAATGCAATGCTGACATGGTTACAAGACTAAAGCCAAATGCTGTCTACTTCATTACCTGGAAAGTAGCTTGGGGCCTGGAATACAGATGTCGGCATTCTGTAAATGATAAACTGACAGTATTCTAGTATATCTACAACTCCAAGGAAGATCCATGATGAAATAAGGACCTTCAGAAAGGGCTTGTGGACAAGTATAATCACTACTGTATTAAAAGGATAGTCTATTAATTCTAGCCTTGTTTTACAACCTGGAGAGAATGGAAATTTTCAAGCAGGAAGCACTTTCGTTGAAGGCAAAACTTGTTATTTGTTATAAAATCTAAAAGAGGAAGGAAAATTGCCCAAGAAGCTAAAGGAAGTCCATTAGTGTGATGATGGGATGTGTCTTTAGCAGGTTATGCAAATAAGCAGCTGTTAGGATAAAAAGAAAAGCATCATGAATCTAGAAAAGTTGTAAAGAACTGAATGCTATCTTCAAAGTAGGATCATAGACACAATCAAGAAGGGTGAGGTGGTGGCTGTTGTGCCAATGTAGCATCCTCTGCTTAGTCTAAGAAAGTCATGACTGCCTGGAAACTCCCCAGATTCACCCTTGTTTGCCCATAAGATGCATCTGCAAACTACCCTTTTCTCTCTGGTACAGAACAGAGGGTGGAAAACAAAAGATGCAAGAATTGAGTGTGCACCTCTAAAGAAAGATCAGAGGCAGGAGTTTATGGAAAACTGGAGAGATGGGGTTCTGATAAAATCAAATACATTGCTTACTTTTCTCTCAAGTTTATTGAGCCTAGTATGAAAGTTAGTTCACTAAAAGTCTGCATGTGGGGCTGAGGATATAGTTCAGTTGGTAGAGGGGTTGCTTGGCTTACACAAAACTCTGGCTCCTATTCCAGAACCACATAGAATAGGGTATGTTATTATACCCTATGATCCCAGCTATGATCCCAGCATGCAGGAGGTAAAGGCAAAAGGATCAGAGAGTTCAAAGTCACCCTTCAGCTACAAAGTGGATTCCAGGCCAACCTATGCTAAGACCCTGTGTCAAAAAAAGCACAAGACTTCTTGTGCCTTTGAGAACCACAATGTCCTGCTTTCATGTCTGTATAAGGAAGCTGTATTTAAAACAAAATTGCAAATCACAATGGTTGTGAACCCCACCTTCCAAGATATCAGTATGCTAACTCCCTTCTCTATTGTGAAGGGGTCCCCAGGTATCCCAGTTTCACTTCCTGTTTCCTGGCAAAAGCAATGGGGAAAGGGTTTAATTTTAATGCCTGCTTACAATCCATTGTGGTGAGGAAGCCAAAGCATCAGGAACTTGGAAGCAGCCACTCACAGCCACAGTCGAGCAGAGAGAGAATGAGTGCATGAATCTGGTATTCAGCTCACCTTCTCCACTTTTTTATACAGTTCAAGGCACAAAGCCAAGGAATTTACCTTGTACCTCTCATAGATGTCCAGGCCTCCCCACTTCTATCAATGTAATCAAGCAATCTCTACAGAGCCACAGATGTGCCCATAGCCAAGCAGACCTAGGTCAGTTCCTCATTGAGACCTTCTTGTCAGGTGAGTCTAGATCGCATCAAGTTGACACCAGGAGGAGGTACCACCTCCCAGATATGCCTTTACTTCAGATGCCCCCAACACCCATTCCCTGCTGGTCTCTCTCTCCAACCAGTACAACATTGCCCTAGGTTTTGACAGGAATGACGATTACCTTTTCTTTTTCATCTTCTCTGTCTTTCCTTCTTTTTGTTGATGTGGTTTGTTCGCCCTTTTGCTTTTGAGACAGTCTCTCTACAAAGCCCTAGCTGTCCTAGAACTCACTATATAGACCAGGTTAGCCTTGAACTTAGAGATCCACCTGCCTCTGCCTCTGTCTCTGCCTCCCAAGTGCTGGGATTAAGGGCATGTGCCATCACATCCAGCAGTATGGCCTTTCCTTAACCAGAAGGTCATTAACACAGTCCATCTCATAAGAGTCTCCCTATAGCACAGGTAAGACCAGGCTCTGATTTCTGGGGCTGGAGATGTGGCTCATCAGTAGTGTTCTTGCCTGGGACAAGTGAAACCCTGGGTGCTAGCCCCCACCCTAGAAGAAAACAAAAGAAAAAGTGGACTATAACTTCTAACAGTATTTTGAAAGGTATAACATGGCTATCCTCCAAGCCTTTGTGAACTAAAACCTAAGTGCCCTAAGTTCTCAGACTGTTGTATGTGCCTAAAGATAGGTTCCTGTCCCCAGCAAAAATCCCCGACCATGTTTAGGACATTCTAGTCCAACAGCTCTTCTTAAGTTAGAGTCCACTTTTAAAGTCTCATTTTCTGTCCCAGATCCTATGTTTTCCTAGATTTACTGAACTGGAATGCAATCTCCATGCCCAAGGAGTGACCTTGACCTCTGATTCAATGACACTCTCAAATTTATTTTTCTTGACACAGTACCTCATGCAGCTCAAACTGACTTTCAACTTGCTTTGTAGTTGAGGACAACTTTGAACTCATGGTTGTCTTCCTGACTTTACCTAGTTAGTGCTATATTATAAGTATGTACCAGCACTGTGAGCTTAAGATGCCTTCCAAAATGGTAGCCTGCGTGTGGTAGCTGATGCAAACAACAAGACTGCAGCAAGTTCAAGGCCGTCCATGGCTACATAGAAATTTCAGGGGCAGCCTGTGCTACAGAGTGAAACCCTGGCAGAGCAGATGACTCAGGGGGTAAAGACATCTGCCGCCAAACCCAAAAACCTGAGTTCAAACCCATATGAAAGGAGAAAACCAACTCCCCAAAACTGTCCTCTGACATCCACACACATACTATGACATTTGCCCTGCTCAATAAAAATGTAATAAAATGCAAAAGAAAATTAAAAGAATAGTTTAAAGACTGGGGAAATCGTTCAGCATTACAAGAATGTGCCAGCACACACAGCAAAAGACAAACACTCTCTACAATAACAGTTTAACTGACTGTAGTAGCTGACAGAGGCAGGAAGACTGTATCAAGTTCAAAGTGACACACACTTGTAATCCCAGAACTGACAAGGTAGAGACAGAAGGACCCCCGGGGTTCAACAGCCACTGGTCTACAGGCTGATGAGAGGCCTTGCCTCAAAGGATGTGGATGAAGTTCCTGAGGATGATGCCTGAGGTTGTCCTCTGACATAATGTGTACACACATGCATTCACACAAACGTACAGTCTAACAACACTTCCTACAAAGACTGAGCTATTCAGTCTTTATTTGTAGGTCCAGGAAGGACTTCATCAGAGCCAGCCCAGTCCCTTGATATAATCAGTCATTTCCCCAGCAAGCACATCGGTCTCTGATTTCTTGTTCCCCTTAGATTTCAGCTTCGGCTCCCCTAAGAATAAGTGCTCAAACAAGGACATTCATATATCTTCATGCTCTAAATCAGCCCAGAAGAAAGATGCAAGCTCTTGTGTTCCTGTCTTCACCACCAATGTCTACAGGAGAAGGGTTCCTGCCCCACACAGAGATTTACCCACTCAAATGGATCGTTTTATATCTTAAGCATCTAGACTCAGAATAACGGCTGCTTCACATTTTCTGTGTTAGATGGAGAATTGCGTTAATATGAGTCGCTAAACAATTGATATCATTTTCCTTGAATAGTATTCTCTGTTGCCAGGACAGATTACCATCTACCACTTAAGAGACAGGGTTTTCGCCTTTCCCAACCCCTATGGTTTTCAGGCTCCATGAAGCCCCTCTTATACTGAGAATTTCTTCCTTTACATGAAGATGCAAGAATCATTGTGCCTTTTTGTTCTAAAGTATATTTGCTGAACATTTAATGTCAGGCACTGTGATAACTATATAGGAACATAGTTCTAGTTCTAGCATATAAGACATAGTCCAAATATGAGAAAAGAAAACATAAATCAGGAGGTTCTCAATGTAATAGGGAATGTTACATTATATACAATGAGTCACCACATGATTGCCTGCAACTACATCAGCTCTAAGATGATATTAGTTTATTTTCCATGTACAACTAACTGGAATACCCAGAGAATGGAAACATAGCTTCTTTTGTAGAAAATCCTAACTATTCCAGGAGGGGAAAAATTCATACAGTGATTTAAACTTAAGAGAGAGAGTAAAGCCTTGCAGAAAAAAGGATTTGAGTTGGACCTTGAAGGATGTGGTGTCTTGATGGGTGCAAAAAAACAAGAGATAGATAAGAAAGGAGTGGTAGATTTGTTAGTCTGCTTGCATGCTTCTCATTATATTGCCCAGGCTGGTCTCCAAGTCCTTATCTTAGGCAATCTTCCCGGGGTTCTGAGTAGCTGGAAGAGGTGTTTGTCAGTGCACCTGGTAAGTGTGACATCTGAGAAACAGTATGGGAAAATATATAAAACCACAAATGTGTATGCCATATTCCCAAACCACAAGTAGCCCTCATAGTGTGGGGAGTGCCATCGCAGCAGGACATGGACTGAAGCTGGATCACTAAGGCCTTCAGCTCTGAATACTCAGGAGGCAGTCAATCAACTTGACAGGATTAAAGACTTAAAGGCAATTTTAACAGGGAATAAAGGTAACAGATCTGTATTTGTTAATGGTTATTTTCAGGGCCGTGTAAATAATTAAGTTAGAATATGAAGAAAATTCAGGAAAATGAATTCTAAAAGCAATAGGATGTTTTTAATGAGGCTCCAGAAACATCTGCACTAGCTCTCTGGTTTGTGTGATAGCCTTTGTTTATTCTCAAATAATTCTTCTTATATTTCTATTTAGTCTTCAGCTATTATTCTAACAACAAAACAAATAGAAAGTAAAGGAAAACAATTCCCTTATTTTAAAGATCTACTGATCTAGGTGTAGTGATGAGTTCAATCCTCTGGAGGCTGAGGTTGGAGAATCAGAAGTTCAAGACCGTCTTGGGCTGCATAGTGAGATCTTGACTAAAAAAAATAAAAATGGTTGACTGTGTTCAAGTTGTATTTGCCAGGTGCTGCAAGACTGCAAAAATGAACAAGTCATCCCTAATTCTCAGAGAATTTGCCATCACATACAACCTGCAAAATCACTTCAATAATATCTAGTAGGTATCCTGTTATTGTAGAGGAACAGCCGGCATTCATTAGTTTATAAAAGGGATACAATGAAAGGACAGCAGAGAAGTGAGAATGAATTTGGGTAAAGAAATACACTGAAAATGAAGCCCGGCGGTGCTGACACACGCCTTTAATCCCAGCACTCGGGAGGCAGAGGCAGGCGGATCTCTGAGTTTGAGGCCAGCCTGGTCTACAGAGCTAGTTCCAGAACAGGCAATACAGAAAAACCCTGTCTCTGAAAAAAAAAAGAAGAAGAAGAAAGAAAGGAGGAAAGGAAGGAAGGAAGGAAAGAAAGAAAAGAAAAGGAAAGGAAAGGAAAGGAAAGGAAAGAAATACACTGAAAATAAAGAAAATTGGAGCCATGGAGCCATGCATGTTTCCTTGTTTATACCATCAACTGACTACTTGCTCTAAAAACACACCTCACCCTCTCTGCAATCCATCTCCCAATTTTCATACATCTCTTTCATTGGAGCTTACAATTCTTGTAGCTTTCAGCAACATATTTCCTTTTGTTGTTCAGTATTACTTATATTCAAATGGATTTAGTGCTTGCAGCCAAGTTTCTACTGTTACATCATCTCTGGATGTTTTATCCATGTCTAAATGGGTGGGATTTCTCTACTGAGCAGTTTGTTCAAAAATGAATATTGTACACCAATTACAAAATTCAATTCAAAACGGATTGAAGACAAATGTAAGACCTGAAACAATAAACTTACTAGGAGGAAAAAATAAGAGAAATTCCTCAAGCCATATAATAAGCAAGAATTAAAATAAAATAAAATAAAAGACCTCAAAACCACAGAAAACAAAGGAAAATGTTAGCAAGTGGAATTGCATTAAACTAAAAAGCTTCTACATAAAAAGCTTCTGCGTGGCAAAGACAATATAAATCAGAGTGGAAATCAACCTACAGAATAGGAGGAAATATTTGTAAACTATATAGTTGACAAGGGTTAATATACAAAATAGCTAAGAACCTAATAACAGAAAAACAAATAATTCCACTGAAAATGAGACTAGGTGTAGTGTGTATAAATAAGAATCTGGGAAAGCGATAGGCTGATGGGGAAATCACTTACACCAGAAACAGATGACCACCGCAGGTTCCTGTCCCAAGGATGCCTCCAGATGCTCTCTGTCTCTGACTAGGAAGCAAGAGAGAAAGAGTTGGAGTCCAGGACCCCAGACCTAGTCCCTGCTGGTCCTGCCTAGACCTGTTTCCACATCCCAGTGGGCGTGGTCAGTGCAACAGGTATGGATGGGGTGGATATCTCACTATAACTAGGATTGGAGAAAGAGCTGGAGGAGTAGCAATTGCCCAGGATATGCAAGTCCATGAGTTCGATCCATAGCACTGGCAGATAAATGATCAGATAGATAGATATGATGGATGGATGACAGATAGATAATTCTAGATTTAAATATACTAAAAAGATAAAAAATGATCAACAGGTTATGAAAAGCATTCAATATCACTAATCATCAGGAAACTAAAAATTAAACTACAGTGAATCTTCATTCTAGTAACAATGACTTATCAAATCACCAAAAATAAATGTAAATGGGGATGTGGAAAAAAGAGAACACTGTTGGTTGAAGTGTAAATTAGCACAGACAGTATACAGGGAGAGATACTAAAAAATCAAAACCAGAATGTTATATATCAAAAAATCAAAACTAGAACGACCATATGATCTAGCAATCTTCACACTTTGTGCACACAGGAAGGGAGTGAAATCCACGTGTTAAAAAGTCAACTGCACTCCTGTACTCACCGCAACACTATGCATAGTAGTTGAGAAATGGAGATTACTGAAATGGCCATCAGTGGACGAATAGATAAAGGGAATGTGGAGCACAGACTCCATAGGTTATTTATTCAGGCACACACACATACATGTAAAAATAAATCTTTCACCAGGTGTAGTGGTGCATGCCTTTTTTCCAGCATATTATTACTGGTTATTTGGAAATTTCACATCATGCAACCAATCACACTCATTTCCCAGTCCTCCCAAGTCTGTCCCCCACCCTTGTGACCTCTGCTTCAAAAGAAGGAGGAGCACAAGTCCAATTTGTGATGTATATATACTCACTGGAGCATGGTCCAATTCCCAGTAGCCAGAATCTTAAAGAAAACTGAGTCTTTCCCGCCTACATCCCAGCCGGAATCCCTCCATCATGGAAAGCTACATGTCAGCATCCTTGTCAGAATTTTGTTTTGTTTTGTTTCTGTTTTTCAAGACAGGATTCCTCTGTGTAGTCCTGCTTGTCCTGGAACTTACTCTGTAGACCAGACTGTCCTCAAACTCAGAGATCTGCCTGCCTCTGTGTTCCAAAGTGCTGGGCTTAAAGGTTGTGCCACCATCAACCAGCTCCTTGTCACAATCTTTAATGAGTTCTCTTCAATGGTTTCCTGTTTAAGCACTAATCTTGGGGGAGTAGGGGTGGGGTGTGGGTAAGGGTGGTCACCAAAGCCTTCTATGACCCTCTTTCCCAAGTGTGAGTCTGAGGTCATCAATGTCATTGCAAAAGTAGCATCCTTGCCCTGTATAGGCAGTGGGAGCTTGGATCATGGGCTTCCACATGGTTTCTGATGACAGCACAAACTATGGACATCCACATGGCCTCAGGAATCAGCAAGTGCCTTAGACCTCAGCATGGACTTCTGCAGAAGTTCAGACCATGTGCATCAACACAGCCACTGGCTGCAGCAGGACCACCAATCCACACTTGGCCCTCAGCAGCATCACTAACCATGGACATAAACATGGCACAAACCATTCATAGCAACATGGCTTCAGGCAGCAACATAGACCACAAACATCCAAATATCCACATGGCCTATAGTGGTGACACAGGTCACAGACATTAACATGGCTTCAGATGACAGCCTGAAATCCACATGGCCCTTGGTGGTAACATGCAGCTTTCTCTCAAACCTGTCATTGCCAGAATCTCTAGATCTGCCTCTCCACTATGCACACATCTCTCCATTCTTTCCTCTTTTCCAGCTCGCTCTCTCATATCCATTCATCATAGTGGCATTGGAAACAGCAGTGTGACATATAATACATCCTTTTGCCCAAACAGCTTTATGTGCCAATATTCACTGCAATGAATGGTTGATCTGGTTCAAGGTTTCTGGTTTCTGATGCACCATAAATACTTGACCATTGCCAGGGCTCATCTTGGATATCCTGCTGTTGCCCAGAGTCAGGGTGGTGTTGCTGTTCGGTGGGGCATCCTGGTCAGGTTCCAGGCTGCTGTACACCTCTCCACCTTCAATGTTAGCATCCATCCTGACGTTTGCCATGCTTTACCCTTGCGATTATAGCCTGCAAGCAACATCACTGCCCACTCCCACCTCCATTGCCCAGAAGAGCCAGCAGCTCCTTGGACTGCAGCAGGAGCAGCTCCAACGGGGGGGGGGGGCCACAGTGGGCCCAGGACTGGCCCCATTCAGTTATGACATCTGGTTCTGCAGGACTGGCTCTGGCAAGTCCTTCAGCAGTTCACAAATGGAGTAAAGGTTGGGGTGGATCAACTCAAAGTGCTGGATCTGAGCCCTGATGGCAGAGTTAGTCACACCATGCCATGGTACATGCACTGGATCTCAGCACTCATCAGGCAGAGGCAGGTGGATATCTGTGAATTTGAGGATAGCCTGGTCTATAGGATAGAGTGAGTTCAAGGACAGCCAGGGCTATGTAGAAAGATCCTGGAGAAAGAAGGGAAGGGAGGGGGAGGGAAGGGAGGGGGATGGAAGGGAAGGGAAAAATGCTAAATATAGGACTAGAGAGAAGAATCCAGGTAGCTCCAGTCCCAGGGGATCTGACACCCAGGAGATCCTAACCTCCACAGGACCCCAGGGTGCACAGACATACATGTAGGCAAAACACTTATACAAATTAAATACAAAAATAAATGAATCTTAAATACCATTTGAGGAGCTAGATACCTTTTATATAACTTAAATGTTATATGATATACGCATCATGTTGGGAGCGGGCTAGAGAGGTGGCTCTGCAAATGAAGAACATATTTTGCAAGCATGGGGACTAGAGTTCAGATCCCCAGAAAAGACATAAAAATCTGGGTGGGTGTGGAAGCTGCCTGTAACCCTAGCACTCAAGAGGAAAAGACAGGCAGCATCCCTTGGGTAACTTGTCAAGCCAGACTAGGTGCAATTGGTAAGGTCCAGGTTAAATGAGAGACCTTGCTTAAAAAATAAAATGGAGTTGGGCTAGAGAAATGGCTCCATGGTTGGAGAGCACTTGTGGCCCTTACACGGACATGGATTCAGTTCCCACTCCCACATGGTGCCTCTCAGCCAAAGATAACCAGCTGCAGGGGATCTGACACCCTCTTCTTGCCTCTGCAGGCTCCAGGCACATATGTAGTACACATACATGGAGGCAAAACATTAATACACATAAAAAAAAACTAAAAAAATAAATAAAAAGGAGAACAATTGAGGAATATAACTAACATCAACTATAAGACTCAAGGACTCCACACACATGCATACATGCATGCATGCATGCATACCTTCATGTTCACCCATACATGTGTGAACCCAAACACATGTGAACACATATGATAAAAGAATCATACCCCATAATAAATGTATATAAGTTTTATATCCTGGTTGGCTTGGAACTCATTACGTAGGCCAAGTTAGTCTCAGACTTGCAGCAATTACCCTGCCTCTGCAGCCTGGGCTTACAGCTCATCCCAACACACCTGGCTAGTTTTGCTTTAAAACCTTGCTTCAGCCACTGGTGAATTTTGGCTTTGTCAAGCAGCCTCGTTGTGCATTTCACTGGGTATCAATGGATAGAGTAGCTAGAACCTGGTCTAATTCTTCTATCAATGCTTACAAGTCACTCCACTCAACTAAATTTGAAATGCTGTAGTTACTTATCAAAGATATTTTCACAAATAGGTTGAAACAGCAGAGAAAGAAAGAATAAACATTCCACCCTGTACATACTAATTATTCAGTAAATGTCTGCAAAATTAATTTGAAAGTTTCCCTCGATGTGGTTCAGTTAATTAAAATTGTAAGTTGTTATTACATCTTATCATTTCAGCTTTTCCATTATAGTAATGAGAGAGCACTCACTGACGCCAGAGCATGGGCTGAGTGCTTCACACACATTACCAAATTGAATTCCTATAATATTGGGGCATGGTTGTACTGTCGCCACCCTCCTCCTCTCTGTGATTCCCGGCTCATACCCAGGGCCCGGGTAGAAGAATGCTCTAGCACTAAAACATGCCCATTACCCACCATCCCCCCTTTACAGATAAAGAACTTGCAACATAATGAGATGAAGCAACTCATCAAATAGACTACAGCTCTCAGGAGGTAAAACCTAGACTCTGGTACCAAAGATGGAGTCTTAGGGTTTCTATTGCTGTGATAAAACAAATGACCAAAAGTAACTTGGGTAAGAAAGTTTATTTCATCTTACAGCTTGTAGTTCATCATTCAGGGAGGTCAGGGCAGAAACCTAGAGGCAGGAACTCATGAAGTAGCCATGGAGGAGTTCTTTTTACTTGCTTGCTCCCATGGCTTTGCTCAGCCTGCTTTCTTATACACTCTAGAACCACCTGGTAGGGGTGGTAGTGCGCTCAATAAGCTGGACACTTCTGTTTTCCCTGATGACAGATGTGACAAGCTGATGTTAAAGTAGCCAGTGTTATGGGATTTCCCACCTGGTTCCACAGCCACCTTTCAGCCACAAATAAACACACGGATGCTATATTAGTTATAAAACTGTTGGCCAGTGGCTAGGACTTCTTATTAGCTAGCTCTGTCTTAATTATTAACCCATTACTATTAATCTGTGTATTTCCATGTGGTCTTGGCTTACCTGAGAACACCTAGCACATCCTCTCTTCCTGGACTCACGTCTGCCTACACTTCCCAGAATTCTTCTCTGGTAGCCCAGCCTATCCTTCCTGCCTGGCCACTAGCCACACAGTGTTTTATTCATCAACCACTAAGAGAAACATATACACAGAAGGACAACCCCATCAGCATGGATGGCATTTTTAACAGCTAAATTAAAAAGGCTTCTTTTTTTTTTCAAGAATTTAATAGAAAGTGTAATCCCTGGCTTCAGCATTAAGTACTAGGCAACCTTGAAAGTCAT
Organism: Phodopus roborovskii; assembly: GCF_943737965.1. Lineage (NCBI taxonomy): Eukaryota > Metazoa > Chordata > Mammalia > Rodentia > Cricetidae > Phodopus > Phodopus roborovskii. The sequence continues at coordinate 31,470,761 of NW_026126416.1, read as the reverse complement.
TGAATTCTATTGATCACTTGTAAAATTGGTGGGGTAATGACTTCCTGGATTTCTCTGAGTGTTGTATGATTCTTGCTTAAAACTGTAGGTTTAGGGGCTGAGAGATGGCTTAGAGTAATAGTTCTCAACCTTCCTAAAGCTGTGACCCTTTAATATAGTTCTTCATGATTTAGTAATAATAACAAAATTATTTTTGTTGCTTCTTCATAACTGTAACTTTGCTACTGTTGCAAATTGTAACATAAATATTTTTGGAGATAGAAGCTTGCCAAAGGGGCTTCAACCCACAGGTTGAGAACATAGCATGAAGACCGATGATTGGGTCCTCAACACCAATTTAAAAGTCAAGTGTGGCTGCATGCACCTGCCACCCCAACTATAAGGTAAAGAGCAGAATCGGTTAAAGGCAGGTGTAAATTAAGGGGTAAAGCACTTACCAGATGAAAGGCTATATATTTAATCTCAAGTACCTGAAAAGAAGGAGGAGAAGAGAAGAAGAAGAAGAGAGGCAGATTTAGTACCTACTTCTTCTGTTTGTTTTTTGTTTATCGAGATAGGGTTTCTCTGTATAGTCCTGGCTGTCCTGGAACTTGTAAATAAAGTCTTTTTTATTTTTTAAGAAAATGTCTCATTATGTGGTCCTGGTGGCTTGGAACTCACTATATAGACCAGACTGGCCTCAAAACCACAGAGATTTCTCCCTGACTCTGTGTCTGAGTGCTAGATTACAGGTGAGCACCACCCTGCCCAAGTCAGTGAGATGAGTTTTAGAATCCTGATGGTCTTAAAGCCCAGTGTGACTAGAGAGGAAAAATACACTGGACCTGGGTGTGATGGTGCTCACCAGAGATCCTGCACTCAGGTGGCTGAGGAAGGAGAATCACTAGTTTGAGACCAGCATTCGATACACAGCAAGGCCTTGTAAGAGGGGAAGTTGTGAGAATCCCAGATACATACAAATAACTATGGATTAAACAGAACCAAGAAAGCCAAATCCAAACCCAGGAAAGTAGAAAGCTGAGAAGCAGCTTGGGTTATACTTGTGCTGACGAGTTTGACTTCAGCTTGACATAAGCTGCACTCATCTGAGAAGAGGGAACCTCAACTGAGAAAATGCCTCCATTAGCTCAGGCTACAGACAAAACGATAGGGCACATTCTTAATCAGTGATTGATGCTGAAGGGCCCAACCCACTGCAGGTGGTACTACCCTGGGCTGGTATCCTGGGTTCCATAAGAAAGCAGGCTGAGCAAGCCATAAGGAGCAAGCTAGTAAGCAGCACCCCTCCACGGCCTCTGCATCAGTTCCTGCCTCCAGGTTCCTGACCAGTTTGAGTTCCTGTCTTGGCTTCCTTCATTGGACTGTGACTCAGGATGTATAAGGCACATTAATACTCCTCCCCAAGTTTCTTTGGTCAGGGTGTTTTACTGTAGCAATAGAAACCCTAAGACAATATGGTAGAACCCTCAAAATACTTAGAAACTAATATGTACTCTGCTTTCACAAGCAGAAATAGAACTGAGATGGGGGCATTGTCTAAAGTCTACTTGAGCAGCAGCTCCCCACCCCTCAACTCCACACAGCAAATAAAGCTGCTCCCTTCAGTAGTTAGACTGCAAGGTAAGCCTCTGGAAAGAAGAAAGCCAGGCTTCTGAACACAGGATGGGGTCACCCACCACACATTTAATAAATTACTCAGCAGGTAAATGGCACTTGTTGCACAAAACTGGTGATCTGTGTTCAGTCCCTGGAATGCAAAGAAAGGTGGAATGAAAAGACTAACTCCACCAAGTTGCCTTCTGGCCCAAACTGTGCACCACAAGACACGGGTGCACCCAGTAAATAAGTAAACCACTAAAAACCAACTCCGAGGAAGCTGTTCTTTGCAGGAAGAGGCAGTCCATGCAGACTCAAAAAGCTCAGAATAAGCAGCTGCTGAATGTTCAGCCCTGAATGGGACAGCTACGAAAACTCCCACAAGGCACAGCGAACAATGCAGAAGAGAAGGCAGAAAGAATGCTAGAGGAGTAGAATGGGGAGGAAGGCTGTGAAATACTGTCTGCAGGAAATGGCGTGGCTGTCACACTCCTGCTACGTTTACCTGCACTAGTCCTACAGGAGATTATAAGCTAGTCAATCATTCCAGGACGGAATCGGGGAGGGGCTCACGAGCCCCACTCCTAATGAGACACTATTAGCAATTGATGGCTGCTGGGAGAAGGGGAGCCATTTTCCTTCATGAGTGTGCCTACTGGTAAGTTGCCCACACTCATTCAGGTAGAACTAATTGAACTCAGTGGGTTAAAGGAAGAAAAGAAGGGGGAGGAAGAGGAAACATGAATTCATGAAGGCATGAAGGTGGGACAAACACCATCTAAGGAGGTCTGAGGAAAGTGAGAGGGAGGGGTTGGGGATGGATATGATAAAAGTGAATAGTGAATAAAATTGTTAAAAAAAAAAACTTTTTTGTTTTTGTTTTTTGTTTTGTGAGACAAGTTTCTCTATATTGCTTTGGAGCCTGTCCTGGAATTAGTTCTGTAAACTAGGCTGGCTTCGAACTCACAGAGACCTGCCTGCCTCTGCCTCCTGAGTGCTGGGATTAAAGGCATGTGCCACCAACACCTAGCAATTTTAACATTTTAAAAAGAAATACTTCTAAGGATAATTAATGTTCTCTACACAAAATATAAAGTGTCTGAGGTTACAACTGTGTCAGTTACTTAGATCTTTTACTTAAATGTCACTTTGTGACCCAAAAATATATATAATTACTATGTCAATTAAAAATGAAAATATACCCTTTAAAAAAATAAATACATATAATATAGACCACATTGTGTGGGTTGGCACATACTTGTACTTGGGAGTCAGAGACAGGTGTGTTGCTATAACTTGGAAGACAATGTCTCAAAAAAAAAAAAAAGTAAAACAATATAAAGACAAAATCAAAAGGAAAACAGGTAGTAAGCCAGAAGAAAAAAAACTTCAAACAATAAATGTGGGTGTTGGGAGGTGGCTGAGTCCTTACCTGGTGTCTAGTACAATGGTTAGTCTTAGCAGTCTATTTAACTAGATCTGGGAATTAACTAAGAGATAAAGCAACAGGACTTATTAAGGGATGGCACTGAAGTTGTTTGAAGAGGGAGGACACACCCTAAATGTGGCCAACACCTTTCAGTGGTGGCCAAGAAAAAGGAAGTTCATGGCAGGAAATGTTGCTTTGTGCCTATTGCCTTGCTGACTTCCACAGCAAGCTCACCTCTGCTGACATCCTGCTGTTGACCTCATCCACCCTGCTCACAAGGACATCCTGCCTGTTGCTGCTGCCACTGCCATCCCTCACCAACATCAGATCTTAGCTTCTTCAGCCTTCCAACATGGACAAAAGTGACTCCCAGGAATCCTCCAGGCCTTCAACACCTGATGTGGGTGCTGAGACTTGAACCCAGGTCCTCTGGAAGAGCAGGGCTCTCCAAGCCCTGTCAATATCATTTTCATGCATCCTAAGTATCTCATCAATTCAGCAACTACAAAATAACTAATGCAATTCTTTTAGTCTCTGGGTCCAGTGTTCTGAGCTGGCCCACCTACATGACTTCGACAACAGATTAAGCTAGAAAACAAAAGGAGTTTCCTCTTGTAGTCATGACTAGTGCTAGGTAAAGAGACTAAACAGCCTGAGAACAGCCTCAGATGTCCTGGACAGCTCACAGCTCTTACAGAAGAGGACTGTCTTCTCAACCAGAACAAGTCTGATAATAAACATCGTTCTCCATCCAAGATGGCCGTCATTTGATTTTTCAAACTCTTTTTTTTTTTTTTTTTTTTTGTTTTTTGTTTTTTGTTTTTTGATGCTAGAGACTGAAGTTGTTAGAGTGTCTCAGTTGTAAAACCATATTCTCTATGAAGTTACAGCTAGCCTTGCTTAACCTTTATGGGTCAGCCCAGAGAGGAATGTCTGCTGAGACAGCCTGTCTCTCAAGATAATTTGTCTGACTTGGGAAAGCAATATCAGGAAGGAAAGACTGCAAATCCACATGTAGACCCCTGAAGCTGCATCAGTTTGCTCATTCCCAAGCGCATCATCCACCTCTGTAAAAGTTCCCAGCTCTTTTCCTTCACAAGACCTCCATTCCTGCAGGAAGTTGTCTGCTCTGCACTGTTTGAAATGAACAGTCTCATCTATCTGTCTCTTTATTCTGTGCTCCAAAATCTATCAGGCCCCTGACCTTGTGTGACTGCTACACAAGGTCTACCTTGAGCTTCCCCAATAGCCTTGGATTAAAAACCTTGTGTTATAAGGTTTTAAACTGGGATTAAACCTTGGATTATAAAGCTTTGTGTTAATAAGACCAGTTTTTTTCTGTCCCTGTAAGGAGAAAAATATTAAAGGACACAGATTAGAGAGAGAAAATATTCACTGTCTCAGAGTTTATGAACAGGAGTAAACATTTTTTCTCTGGAATGTAGGTTTTTCTTTCCTCCCATGTCTCAGAGGTGCCTCTAGGATGGACATGAAGCATTTTAAAAACACTGTTTGTTCATTGAGAGAATGGAGTCCAGTGTGGTTTCTGTGCTTAATGTTAGACAAAAGAAGTTGCCAGAAAAACCACTTCCCTTCCTAGCAGACACGCTGGTTTTCAATTGTTCCTTTACTTCCAGCTTTTCCAGTACTTCTTATGCATAGTGCTGGGCTTTTGGACATACACTGTCTACCAAGACCATATCTAGGAAACTTGTAAACTTGTCATTGTGGTGTTGTTTTAGTCTCACTTTGCACTTCTAGAAGAGTTCAGAATTATCTGCCCCATTTCTAGTATCTGAGTTCCTTTCTGGTTCTCTTGATTGGCACCCTTGTCTTGACAGCATGAAACTATTGCACTCTGAGTAGGCGCTTAGCATGTGCTCATCAGTCCCCGTCTCCACACTGCTATCTGCAGACATCCTTGATTCAGGTGGTCTGTTTGGGCTTTTGAATATCCCTCTTCCTGGATATTACCCAGAAGTGAGAAAACCACAATCAAGCCTCTCCTTGTTAACAGTTTCCCCAGGCTACCCTACCTCCCCTTTTGGTGCATGCCAATGAGACTGTGTCTCCACCTAGGACCTGCTGCTGGATCCACATAGTGCTTGTCTTGACCTTATCACACTGTCTACTTATATTAATCAGAGAACCCTGGCCCTCCCTGTTGTAAGATAAGGCAATGATTCAAGCAACTTACCAGGCAGGATGTAGATCCAGTAAAGAAGTAGGAGATTTGAAGCTTGACATTGACTTTGTACACACATAGTCACTGTATCACATACACACACACACACACACACACACACACACACACACAATGTTAAGGGACAGGTGACACCATTTTCTTTTTAACTAAACAATGATGGATGTTGATCGTGTCCTTAGCTGGAGGTCAACTCCATTTTTTTCATTTGTTCTTCCTCAATCATCTTGTGAATTACACATTGTAAATTGTTTCCATTGTTTTAAGAATTAACTGACCATAACATGTTATCTGGTATGTTAACTGTCTGACCATAAATCCATAACATGTACCTTTCCCATGATTATAAAAATAACTATAAAATTCCACTTTTAATCACTTGAATGTTTGGTATATATGCTCTGCCTTTAATCTGGGCCACTTTCATTCTCCTTCTATGGGAGACTGAAAGTATGGCCTGACCATTAATAAACTTTCACCCTGCAACATCTCCATTAAATTAGCTCCTGGTTTTGACAGCAGCTTACAATCCTTTATACAGACCACACTGCTTATATCTATAATAAGGCAGACATCAATTCTACTCCTTTGAGTTACTGATTGGATTTGAAAAGATAGTGTACTAATGAAATGATTTGTCCCATGGGCAGAAATTAAAAAAAAAATACACGGCTTCACATTTGAGGGTATAATAGTAACTTACCAGAGATCAGCCCACCAGAAAAACTAGGCCTTTTCAATTATGGTGACAAATGTCTAATATCTTGGTAATCAAGAGATGAGCTGGAGCCAGTCTGGGCTACACAGCCAACCCTTTCTCAGGATGTAATAATAATAATAATAATAATAATAATAATAATAGCTGGGCCATGCAAGGTGGTGGTGGAACACACCTTTACTCCCAGCACTTGGGAGGCAGAGGCAGGTAGATCTCTGAGTCCAAGGCCAGCCTGTTCTACACAGTGAGTTCCAGGACAGCCAGGGCAACACAGAGAAACCCTGCCTCAAAAAAACAAAATAATAGTAATAGTAGTAGTAATAATAATAATAGCTGGGCTTTGAACCTAAGAAAACCTAGGGATGCACTATGTATCCAGACTCTAATCTTCAGATCCTTTAAACTGGATTTTGTAGTTCTTAAAATCCAAACTGATCACTCTCAGTGAATCCAGAAACTTCTGACTCATTTGGCTTCATAAGACATTTGATAATGTAAACAGGAAAGCTGCCAATTTCCAGTAAATCATGTTTTGTATTTATTGAACAATACTATAAAATTCGGATGAAAACCCTTATTGTAATTCAAACTGGAGGAATTTTTTTTTCCCTTGTTGATGATGTTCAGAAACTGGTCCAGCTGTTTTCTCCAGCTGCCTGGTAATTCCAGTGAAACAATCAGCAAATCAGTTCACATTCTAAATTCTGAAAGGGACAGTGCATTTCCTTTGTTTTTATATGGCATCTACATTTAAATTATAATGCAAAAGCTACCCAGAACTGAGCGAACACATTTACATAATTGGTGTCAGGGGTCTAAAGCAGAAGCAAAGAGGGTTAGAGCTTGATGGGTGTGATTATTCTATCCATCTTCATGTCCTTTTAGAATGTGGTATTTCTTTGCTGCGCCTACCTCCTGTAAGTCTACCTATGCTAAAGGGGCTGATTTCAGTTAAGCAGAAAATTCCACAAGATTTTACATATTTAGACCTTTTCATTGTTGTTTAGGATGTGCATGGTAAACAGGTGTGCCATTGCTGCGAAGTTTTCATGCTGTTCAGCAGTTCTTTAAAGGACCATTTGCCCACAAAGCCTGTGAATCTGTTGTACTAAACAACCAATTCATCTACTGGAAGGCTAATCTAAAGAATTCTAGCAAAATTTCCAGAAGCCAGACGCCATGTCAGGGGGAAACTCTCTTAATCAGGGACAATCGGTTGCAAGGAACAAAATCCCACACAAACTTGCATGAACATGGAGGGATGATGCTCTTGTTTAAAAGATGGGTGTATCTGAGAAAGCAAAGTTGGTAGGACAGCCAGGTTTCACAAGGGACTTGACATGAGATTTAAGTCAAGATTGAAAATGCTGCTTTCATCTCTCCTGGGCTCTGTGATGTCTTCTGACTTCTCTGAAGATTGACTTCTGCATCTCCTAACCGAAACTAGCAGAGGACTCCACATCCCAGTGCTAAACTCCCGGGAAAGAGAATGTAATTAACTTAGCATCAGTCACAGGTATGTCTACCTCTTAGACAATTATATAGACCCTGGGTTATTTTCCCCATGTAAGAAACCTGCTCCTAAGCACCCTGAATGGTGCTCAGCATTTAGTTGTCATTTCTTCCAAATGAGAACCGACCCACAAAGCATGTCACACATAGTAAATCTATACTTTTTACTTGTCAATTAAATAGAAAAAGGTCGAGATAACGAGCTACCGACAAGCTTGCATTGACATCCTCTGAGCCCCGTGTATATCTCTGCATCTCAAATCTACCCTTGTCTCTGCTAATAAGGTTAAACACTTTTCAATTATTTTATGTGACAAAAAAAAAATCAGCAGCAGCTAATTGTGAGCAACTGTCAACTCGTACAGCTGACATTGACTCTCTATGGAGAGTTTCCTGGAAACTTTCTCATCGTTGCTTCGAGAAATTTCACACCTTGTCTACAAATATCTCCACACTTGCCCTTAAATTCAGTGCTCAGCGACCAAAAATAACATCAGGAGACCTGATCTGCACCTTTAAGTGTCTTCAAAAAAAAGGGGGGGCCACTTTCGACGCTGTTCTGCTGAGAACACATACAAAAGACAAGCCAAGAGTGATATCTTGGTTAATTAGCACATTATACTAACTGAAAATGGAGTCACTCCATTAAAATACAGTCATGTCATTGTCCATAGCAAGTGACATTTCAGGGGGAAAAAAGTGATTCATCCAATACCAGCATCAGCCATGATAAGCTCATGTTACTATGATTTGTCCAGGACCTCTTTCGATGCTAAGGAGAAAATGACTTACTAATGGTTCTTAATGTTTAATTTTTAACTTTTCAAAAATAAGTTTTAGCTGGGCAACAGTGGGACATGCCTTTAATCCCAGCACTCAGGAGGCAGAAGTAGGCAATCTTTGTGAGTTTGAGGCCAGCCTGGTCTCCAAAGTGAGTTCCAGGACAGCCAGGACTGTTACACAGAGAAATCCTGTCTCATAAAAACAAAAACAAAACACATTTATTTTATGTGTAAGGGTGTTTTGCCTGCATGTACTTATGTGCACCACTTACATACCTGAAGGCCAGAGGAGGGTATCCGATCCCTTGAGACTGGAGTAACTGATGGTTGTAAGCCGTCATGTGGGTACAAGGAGCTGAACCCTGGGCCTATGAAAACCCATCCAATGTTCTTAACTATTGAGCCAGCTCTCAGGTTTCATGGCTTTACAATGCATGTTACAGTCTCCCTCTGGGATATCAAGAGTCTCTGGATACAGAAGATAAAGAAATCTGCTGGATAGTTCTTAAACTCATCCAATCAGAATTCAGAGCTTAGCAGCTGAAGATAGAGATGACTCCCAAATTGCATCTGTGCAGAAAATGCTGACTGTGGGATCTAGGCCAGGAATAGCCACAGTCATTTATTTTTCCCTTTTTATGTTTTCCAAATGAGTCATAAAAGATGCCATGCATTCCAATAGTGTGTCATGAAACAGGAGTGATGAAAGATGGAAAGCGGACATTGCTTTCTCTTCTTGATGAAGCCGGGTCTTTAGCATCTTTTGTGAGGGCAGAAAAGCCCACAGAAAGAAGAAATGAGTCTACTCTGTGCCAGGCCCTCCTGAAGCTCTGTGCTATGTCTCTGCTCATCATAAGGGTCCTCAACCTTGTCAGAACACTGCTGCTAGACCTTGAGAACATCGAACATTAGATACAGTGCTTCTTAGCCCTGCCTGTAGATTAGAATTCCCTGGTGGCTTTAAAAAACAAAATGTGTGTTAGGGTTGGAGAGATGGCTCAGCATTTAAGAGTGCTTACTACTCTTGCAAAGGCTCTAGGTTTGATTCCCAGCAACTACATGGCGGCTCACAACTGCCTACAAGTTTAGTTCCAGGGAATCCAACACCCTTTCTTGGCCTCTGCAGGCTCCTGCAAACATGATACCTGTAATTTCACGAAGACACACATAAAAATAATATATATGTACATATATTTCCATATATATACATATGTATATAGTGTGTGTGTGTGTTTGCATATGTGTGTGTGATTTGTGTGAATGTAAGCCACATGCATATAGGTACACACAGAAACCAGAAGAAGGTGTTGGATCCTCCAGGACTGGTGTTACAGAGGGTTGGGAGCCACCTGATATGGGTGCTGGGAACCAAACTTGGGTCCTCTTGAAGAGCAGCAAATGCTCTTAAACACTGAACCATCTTTCCAGCCCTATAATAAGTAAACATTTTCAAAAAGACGTGTAAATTCCACCAATTAACTTAGGATCTGAAAAGTAGGATTAGCTATCACTCACTGTTCTAAAAAAAAAAAAAAAGTCTTCAGGAGATTTGAAGGAACCACCTTGCACCCCAGATTTAATAACCTACTCATAGGATAATGCTTCTGAACCTTATTTCACTATCATCTCTTAAAGGAGCCTGTTTAGACTTTTGTCCTTTATCTCCCCCACCCCAAGAGTTGATTGCAGATATGTATCTGGTTGTGTAGTATACACATATCTATGCTTTAGACATATAAAGATATGACTTTTGCCCTCTAAGGACCAATTTCCCCCCAAGGGAGTGATATTGAGCCCACTTACCCTGTACGTGTGTTTGAACTGCAGCGACAACCCTCACATCAGCAGTTTAGAGCACAGAGGTTTACATTTCACCTGCACAGCATATGCACTGGTCAGCAGAGTTATTCTGAGTTGTCTTCTAGACTGCTGGGTCAGCACTGGACTGTTAAAACAGAGGGGAAAGAGAACAGGAGTCCCAGCACTCGGGCACTAAAGTAGAGGGATGGCAACAAATACACAAATAAACAAAAACAAAATGAAACAAAGAGCAAACCCAGAAGGGACGACACATGAAAGAGTGCTCTCTCTCCAATGCTTTTGCCACTGGACCCTCCAGAGGTGCTATCCGTCTTTCAAAGAACAAAACAAGTCACATGATAACAGCAGAGCTTAAGAAGATGGGTGTGACCCTCTAGAGCAGCGGTTCTCTGCCTTCCTATGCTGCAACCCCTTAATACAGTTCCTCATCTTGTGGTGACCTCCAACCATAAAATTATTTTCATTGCTACTTCATAACTGTAATTTTGCTATTGTTGTGAATCATAATGCAAACACCTGAATGTAGGTAGTCTTAGATGACCCCTGTGAAAGGGTGCTCAACTCCCAAAGATATTAGCCCCCAACTTCCTAGAACTCCATGTTTGGATTTTTCCCTCTGTGTCTGTCTCTCTGTCTCTGCTGTCTCTGTGTCTGTCCCTGTCTCTCTCTCTGTGTGAGTGTGTGTGTATGCATGCAAGAAGAGCCAGGTTTTGTTTTGTTCTTTAAGTAGCCCAGGGCAGATCCCAGGAACACAGAAAGAAAGAATGAGTGGGAACAAGAGAGAAGAAATTAAATGGTGGTGTGGTTGGGGTTTATTGCTGTGAAGGGACACCATGGCTACGGTCACAGCAGGCAGGCAGACATGATGCTAGAGCGGTAGCTGAGGGTTCTACATCTGGATCTGCAGGCAGCAGGAAGAGAGATCCCAGCTTGAGCATCTGAAACCTCAAAGCCCACCCCCAGGGACACACTTCCTCCAACAAAGCCACATCTCCTATAGTGCCACTCTCTATGGGTCTATGGGGGCCTTTTTATTCAAAACACCACAGGTGTGTGTGGGGGGCGGGGGAATGAAAGGAAGAGAAAAATAAGGGGAAAGGATGAAAAGAGAAAAGACGGGCGTTCTCCAGCCTATCTTCCCCGCCCAAAGACTCCTGAGGTCATGAGGAACAGTGTGCAGACAGACTCCTGGTGGGGACCAGTCTACTGTGAAGGGAGAAAGAGCTGTGTGACAGGCAGGTACACGTTTTCACAAAGCTGGACAACAGGTCTTCTAGGACCTCCACGGGGATGGGAGATGGATAGCCCTCTGGGTTGCTCACGGCCCGCTGTTTCCTTTACTCTGTCCCTGACCTATTTCCTAAGTCTCTCCACAGACACAGCTTTACTGTCCTGTTTCCCTTCATGAGTTAAGCATTTCAGTGCCAGGAACTGATTGTGACATCAAGATGACAACTTAAATCTTCATCAGCGACCCTGAACTATCAGGACAGTGCAAGCCTTAGGGAAAGGTTGTTGAGGGATAAGCAATGCTGCCACCTTGTGGAAGGAAATAGTCACATTCGTTGAGGCAGAAATGGCTGAGAAAGATAAAAGAACTTTAGAGGGCCCAGAAATAGACTCGTTTTGTAACTTGTAAGGTTTGACTTTCTGTCACTTTTGTGAGTGAATCTCATTTTAAAATTAAATTTATTCCATTAATAAATAAACAAAATTTCAAAGAGAACCCCCACACACACACTCAAGGTTTTCAAGGTATCTGATTAATATTTGTCCTGGCTCCACCTGGAATTAGCTATATAGTTTCCATAATTCAAATTTGTTTCTTTGTCAGTAAAATGTGGACTGTCATGATATTTAAGTGATAATTATTTCTCTATTATCTTTCCACTAAAAGTTTACCCAATCTTCTTTATTGGATGTAGGAGTTCTTACCTCGCCTATAGGTAACTCACGCAACAGAAAACAAATGGGAGACTTTAGCAGTGCAGTTTAAACGGAGGCAGGGCTCCATAGGAAGGCTCCAGTCCTGACAAAACTGCTGCTCTCTGAACTCCTAGCAGCTGCCGTCGTCTGCACAGAGGTTGGGGAAATGGCTCAGCCATTAAGAGCACTACTTCTCTGCTAGAGGACCAGGTCTATTTCCATCACATGGTGGCTCACAGCCGTATATCAACCCTGTTCCAGAGAATGCAATAGCTTCTTTGACTGCTATGGAGGCATCAGGCACACGCATGGTGCACAGATATACAAGCAGGTGAAACACACACAAAATTTTAAAAATGAATAAATTTAGTTTTTTAAAAAAATTAAAGACCTGCCCAAGATCAAGCCAGTGAACCTTGTAGCATGGAGAGGGAAAGGGTTCATGAGCCCCACCCCTATTGATAACTGGGGGCTCCTAGGGAAGAGAGAATGAATTTCTTTAGCGATGTGGTCCCCAGTAGGTTAATTGTGCCCCAGTGGGTTATTTAAAAGAAGAGGGGAAGGAGGAGAAATGGGGTGGGGGGCGCAGATCTGGTAAGAGTTATCAGGAGGAGTTAAGGGTGTGTATGATCAAAATAAATTGTATAGCCTTCTCTGAAATTTAAGAGCAATATTTGTAAAAGGCAAAGTAGGGTCATTCTAACTCCATCGTTACATTTTATTAATAGATTTTTAAAAAACTATATGTGTATGGGTGGTTTGCCTGAACATATGTCTGTGTATCTCTCTGCATGCCTTGTACCCATGGAGGCCAGAAGCATAATTCAAAGTTACAAAGTCAAACAAGTGTGCTCAGTTTCTACTTCGTACTTAGCTCACCTAGATGCTGAACGATACACAAAGAATTGTGACTCATGGGCTAGAGAAATACACTATACTAATGAACTCATGTAAGATAATTAGACATAATGACTGAAGTAACGAACACTGTCCCAGTTAGTTTTTGTCAGCTTGACACAGCTCGCGTGAAAGAAGAAGCTCAACTGAGGAAGTGCCTCCATCAGATGCTAATTGGTAGGTGGGTACCAACCCTCTGGGGCCAGTGCCATCCATCCCCAGGAAGATGGTTGTGGATACTGTAAAAATCCAGGTAGAGCAAGCAAATGAGGGGCAAGCCAGTAGGCAGCACCCCTCCACAGCTGGTCTCTGCTTCAGCTCCACACTGCCCCCTCCACGATAAGAAACAACTAACTGGATATAAACCCACATTGCTTTTGGTCAGCGTTGTTTCATCACAGTAATTGAAACCTAAGACATGCGCTAACTAGAATGCTAAGGTTTTATACATGTATAAGGCTGTGTAAAGCTACAAAAGAAGACAACTAAAAGCAAACATCAATCTGAGATAGTTTATGTTTGAAACACGCTGAGATGATCGAGAATCTAATTAAAACAGGACTTGTAATTAGAGCAGAAGTATTGTGAGGTAACCCAAACCCAGAAAGACAAAGATAACACGTACTAACTCATAAGTGGATACCAGACATAAAGCAAAAGATACTTGGCCTATAACCCACAACCCCAAAGAAGTTAGAACCGTCTTCCAGAAAGAGATGGTAGCAGATGTAGAAATCTACAACTAACCATTGGACCAAGCTCCTAGAGTGCAATCAAAGTGAGGGAGGAGCAAAAATATGAACAAAGGAGTCAAGACCGTGATGGGGAAAGCTGACCTGAGCTAGTTAGAGATCACTGACTCGGGTCTGACAAATGGGGAACCTGCGTAACACCCTCACACTTCCTCCAACAAGATCATACCTACTCAACTAATACCTACTCTCCTAATAGTACCACTCCCTATGAACTAATGGGGGCCAATTGCATTCAAACTGCCATATTCTTCTTTTGTTAAAAGCTCATCTAGTCTTCATGGCTCCATCGTGTAAATATTGTTACCACTTTCAGAACAGCAAACAGATTTAGAGAGCTTGGGTAATTTGCCCTAAACTTTAACAACAAAAAGCAAGAAATCAGAAAATAAGTATCATCTGCTTAGTTCCCCTCTCTTCCATTTCTCCTATATTTGTCATACTTTGATCTTTCAGGATAATTATGGAAAATTGTAGTGCTTGCATAATAATACGGAAAGAAAAAAAATGTTAAAATGTCAACTGAATAACCAATAAGCATTCAGCTAGAAGCCTCTGTGATGGCACTGTCTAAGTCATAAACTTAGAAAGTAAAGAAATGCTGGGGGAGGGGGAGGAAGGAAGAAAGAGAAAGGTAAAAAAAAAAAAAGAGAGAGAACTGATAAAAATCCATCAGAAGAACCCAGAGGGTATGGTGTGTGCGTGCATGTGCACATGTGTGTATTTGTGGTTATATATCCGGGTACCCACAGAAGCCAGAGGTTTGGGAATCCCTTGGAGCCAGAGTTATAGGCAGTTATAAGCCACCTGATGTGGGTACTCCAAACTAAACTCAGGTCCTCTGCTCCCTCCCCTTTTAAAAAGATTTATTTTCTATTTATCTAGTTAGTTAGTTAGTTAGTTAGTTAGTTAGTTAGTTAGTTAGTTAGTTATTTTCCTACGTGTGCATGTGGGAGGCCAGGAGCTGCGTGGTGGATTGTTGAGCTTGAGTTACACACAGTTGTGAGCCCTCTGGGAAAGTGCTTTAACTGCTGAGCCCTGTGTTAAAATTTCATAGGAAAAAAATATTTAACCAGGAAATACACATGTGTTGCAGGAGAATTGTCTGTACAGCCAATCCAATGTGCCAATAAAGCAACCTTGAGTCAAAGGAGGGGGTCAGCGATTTGCTGACCAGGATTACCCATAAAGTTCTTGGAGGACTTAGGACATGAATAGAGGGGACAGGAAGTGAGGAGGAGGAGATTGAGATTTTTCCGCTGCAAGTGAAGTTGGGGAGAAATGTGGAGCGGGGGTCACTGTGGTTTTATTGGATTTTTTTTTTTTTTTGAGGTTTTTAATCTCACTTTCTGACTCCCAAGTTTTCA
Source organism: Phodopus roborovskii (assembly GCF_943737965.1). Taxonomy (NCBI): domain Eukaryota; kingdom Metazoa; phylum Chordata; class Mammalia; order Rodentia; family Cricetidae; genus Phodopus; species Phodopus roborovskii. The sequence goes on along the minus strand of NW_026126416.1, from coordinate 31,455,758 downwards.
TTATTCTGAAACACATTACCTCATTATGTCTGGCAGCCTCATGTGGCACCCAACACGCAGCATTATCAAACTACACCAAGGCAGCGAATCTACCACAACACCAATGCTGCAGCAGCCAGCCTTGTCTCTTCCCACAGGAACGCCATGCCTGTTTGTCCTGCATCTGAATTTTTTCCACTGAAGCTTTTCTACAGCCGCCTTCAGCTGCTGCATACCCTGGCCCCTAAACCCTACTTGGGGTTACCCACCCCACCACCGGACTGTGCCCTCATTTCCCGCCACACAAGCCTTCCTCCCTAACCACCAACACAGGCCAGCTCAGCTTCCTTGAGACCCACTTGGGGCTGAGGCTCTTACTGCTGCTGCCAGCACCGTAAGCTGCAGAGAGGCCTGATGGCAAAGGACTACACTCCGGGTCAGCCACCCCACCACTGTTAGTTGCAGGCAGGTGGTCCTATCACATGTGGTGTCCCAGACACATGGATTTCTTCTACCGGTTTCCATACATTAGCTCTTCAGATAGCTCAGCCCCTCCATGCATGGCATATGAACAAGCACATTAACCCCCCAGCCCAAGTGTGGAGTTAACACAGCTTGTAGCACCCCAACGCTCTCCCCACAGTGCTGCCACTACAGCTGGCTACCCACCCCACCTCCACACCCTCATGCATCCCCCTCGTGCCCAAATGTGCTAAGACACTTGGAAAATTTTAAATGGGGAATTAGGATATTTAAAAAATGGGGCGGGGGAATCTTTCCCATGTTAATAATTGGGAACATCACCATGCGGGACTTAGGACCCTGTTTAGTGCTACTATGGATAGTTTGCAAATGGAAAAAATAAACGAGTGGATAAACAAAAAGCAAAATAAAATCCCAGGGAGCTTGAGAGATAACTCAGCAGAAAGAACACTTTTGCTCTTCCGGAGAACCTAAAGCTAGTTCCCAGTACCCTCATCAGGTGACTTACAACTCCAATGCCAAGAGACATGGCCTCCTCAGTCACACACACACACACACACACACACAGAGAGAGAGAGAGAGAGAGAGAGAGAGAGAGAGAGAGAGAGGGAGAGAGAGAGAGAGAGAGAACACTCATATACACAGACACATAGATAAAAGTAAATCATTAAAATTAAAAAAAAAAGGCCAGTGAGATGGCTTAGTGGGTAAGCAAGCTTGCTGTCAACCCTGATAACCTTAGTTCAGTCCCCAGAATCTACATGGTTGAAATGAGACAACCAACTCTGGTGTGTTGTCCTTTGATATCTGTGAAGTGTACACCTCCCCAAATTAGTTAGTTAATTATAACACAAAACAAACAGAAGAAACATAAACACTGAACATAAGGTAAGATCCTACCTCAAATCCTACAACAAAATAATATTAGTGATAAATCATGATAACCAAATAAATGTGTGTCTTAATAATAGTGTTTCACTAATGTTAATTTCCTAGTTTTACTAAGTACTATGGTTAATCAAGTATGACATTAACATTGGGGTAACTTAGGTAAAGAATAGTAAGAAGTCTTATGTTTATAACTGTTTCATAATTATAAATTTATTTTTAGGGCTGGAGAAATGTCTCAGTGGTTAAGAGCATTGACTGTTCTTCCAGATATCATGAGTTCAATTCCCAACAACCATATGGTGGCTCACAACCATCCACAATGAGGTCTGGTGCCCTCTTCTGGCCTGCAGGCATTCATGCAGACAGAAAAAAATCTTGCTGGGCAGTGGTGGCACACGCCTTTAATCCCAGCACTCAGGAGGCAGAGGCAGGCAGATCTCTGTGAGTTTGAGGCCAGCCTGGTCTACAGAGTGAGTACCAGGACAGGCTCCAAAACAATGCAGACAAACTCTGTCTACAGAAACAAACAAAAAAAAAAAAAAAAGAAAGAAAGAAAGAAAGAAAGAAAGAAAGAAAAGAAAGAAAAGAGTTGCTGTGGTCTTGGTGTCACTTCACAGTGACACCCTAGGTTTAAAATGTCATTTTCAGGCAGGACCAGGAGGTTGTGACCAGAGGACCTGAGTTCAATTCCCCGGACCCACATCATGTGTCTCACAACTGCCTGTAACTCTAGCTTCAGAAGATCTGTCACCTCTGGCCTCTGTGGGCACCTGAACTCATATGCTCACATATATACAATAAAATTGCCACTTTAATAACCAGGCATGATGGCATATGCCTGTAATCCCAGCATTTGAAGGTGAAGGCAAGATACCAGGGCCAGCCTTAGCTGCAGAGCAAGTTCAAGGTCACCATGTGCTACCTTCTGAGACACTGTCTCAAACAACAACAACAACAAAATAAAAATAAAATAGTCAGACAGAGGCAGGCAGATCTCTGTGAGTTCAAGACCAGCCTGCTCTAGTACTAGGACAGCCTCCAAAGCTACAGAGAAACCTTGTCTCAAAAAATAAAAAAAAAAAAATTTTTTTTAATTGTCACTTCAGAAAGACAAGTACTCCTTGAGAGCAGGATCCATGTCTAATTCATCTTTGTGTTCTTTATGCTTGACAAGTAAATACAAGCAAATGTCTATCGAGTTCCCTATGCTACAGGCATATCTATTACCTATGCAATACTTACATATACACGCATACGTTCTGAATAGTGGAGCAAAAGACTATAATCATACAGGCATACATGAGCATGTTATATGAGCTCAAATGATGTAAAAAAAAAAAAAAAAAAAAAACCCCTTCCATTTCTTTCTCCTCTGATGAACTTTGGGGCCATTTGACAGAGAACATTTGTCTCTGCCACCTGGTGACAGGACCGAGGTAGCAGCAGTGGTTGACAGACGGTCGCTTCTCTCCCATGCTGCACCTTCTCCCAATTCAATGAGCTCCTCATGTGCCCCTAAAAGAGCATCCATCGGACGTAAGCTGACAGCAGCCGAGGAGAGACAAAAAGGGAAGTGCTGTAGCAAGAAATAGCAACCTGACTTCCACACACCCACCTCATGAATAGGGACTGGGGGAGAAATGAATACCAGAGAGTGTGGTTTTTCTCACACTTGGAGAATGACAGACAGGAAAGGACAAACGGGAGGAACCCCATGGGAGCTGTCTTTATCTTCCCTTTACCTGTATCCTCTTCCTTATGAGTATGTATGTGTATAGAGAGACAGAGGGAGAGACTAAAATTCATTTCGAGATGTGTGTAAGAGACCATCTGCCTCTTTCAGATACACTCAGACAGTTATCTGCAGAAGTGAAGATAGCATTGAGACAAAAATGCCTGCTTGCCAGTTTTCCTAAATATATATGTTCGCAAATTTCATAGCATTAATGAACTGCAAAATAACCACACATTGAAGCTGTCTATACAGCTTGAAAATGTTTTAGCTGAATATTAAGCAAATAATGTAAACTAAGGATGTCAAATTTTCCAAAGTGCTAAAATAAAAATCCAGTAAGCATGAGAAGAGAAGGGAAATGTACTTTGGAGGTCAGGCATTAGATTTGTGGGTATTTATTATGGCCTTAGAGTTAGATACATAGCATATGTCTTTTTTAAGTTTCAAAATATATGTTCCTAAGACAGATGTGATACTCCACACCTGTAATATCAACCACTCAGAAGGCTGAAGCAGGAGGCTCTCAGGCTCAAAGTGTGTGTGTGTGTGTGTGTGTGTGTGTGTGTGTGTGTGTCTGTGTCCACTGCCTGTAGCTTACCAATTCAATTAGGCTGGCTGTCCAGAAGCTTCAGAGACCTGCCTCTCTGCCTCTCCAGCACTGGGCTGACAGATGTGCACCAGCTGTTTCCATGGGTACTGGAAATCTGAACTTCTTTGACTGAGCCATCTCCCCAGCCCTTGCTCTGTCTTCCTGGTTTTCCTAGAACCTGTGCTGCCCTTAAACTTGTGACCTCTTTGCCTCTGCCTCCCAAACATTCTGAAGTGCAGTGCCACACCAGGCTTGCAAAACTGATGGTGTCTCAGACCTGCCCTGCCCTCAGATAACTGAGAAAAGCATAGGAGAGCATGTGAAATCATCCACATGGGAAGGAAGGAAGAGAGGGAGGAGGGAGAGAGGATAGAGGAGGGAAAAAGAGAGGGAGGGAGGGGAAACAAGGAAGTAGGAAGGAAGAGAAAGGAAGGAATCAGAGAAAGAAGGGAGGGAGGAAGATTATTATCTAATTTCTCTTCTATGCCTAGCCTATTTAGAAAAGTTTATTCCCTCATAAAGTGGATTTTTTTATTACCATTATACAAGTGAATTTATGGAAAGTAACTAACTTGTTTTTGTAAAAACTGATCAACTAACCAGGTATGGTGGTGGACACTTTTAATCCCAGCACTCAGAAGGCAGAGAAAAATGGATCAATGTTAGTTTAAGATCAGCCTGGTCTACATAGTGAGTTCCAGGCTGGCAAGGAACACACAGTGACACCCTTTCTCAAAACAAGCGTCTTTCCCAGAGAGGGATTTTTAACACCACTTGTCGTAGTCAGTAGGAAACAATGAAGCCAAGGATGAGTTTGGGAAGAGCAATAGTGTTTTCTCTAATACGGGAAACAAATAACTGAAGGGCAGCTGCACAAGGCCAGGGTATTTAGAGAGGGGTTTTGAGCATAGTAGTTTGTTCTATATGGCTTGCAGGGGTAGTAGGAGCTTGGATAGTGCAGAAGGTAGTGAGGCCGCCTGAACATGGGCTCTATGTAGGTGAAATCTCAAGATGGCAGTCTTCTTCTAGGTGGTGTAGGGTAACACCCATGCTTGATGGGGAGGGTCTACCCTGGGAGTATAAAGATGCTTTGACAACAGCCAAAAGTCTAGAGCAGACTTTACAAGCCTTGGGAGTACTACATCAGGGACAGAGGTATCACCAAGAAGCTGCAGAAGTGGCCTGGCCACTGCCATAGGTAATAAGAGATCTACCCAAAGCTAGGGTGGCATCCTGGAGGGAGATTTTAGATGTGGATGAGGAATTATAGCAAGAAAGGCTATGAAGCCGAGGCTTCTCTAGTGGCCTTTGACTTAGAAGTTAATTAGACAAAAGAGGAGAAATGTGGCTAGGGATCCAAAGGGGGAGAGGGCCCAGATTAGACCAGTAATAAAGCTTTGCCCGGGCCCTTTAGTGGGGCAATCTTTATGAAGTCAGGAAGGCTTTGGAGGCTCTAAGTGATTTAGACTAGCACATCTAAAAAATAGTGTCCTTAGGATAGGAGAGCAACCTAGAGATAAGAAAAGAAAAAAAAAAAAAAAAAAAAAAAAAAGGCCTATCAACTTACGAAAAGCAAATGTGACACGATTTGCATCAAGCCCAAATTCCTCAGGAAAAAAAAAATATTAAAATAAAGCAAAATCCTGTGCTAATGAGCATCTGGAAGTCTTTAAGGCCTGAAGAACAGTTTGCACAAGGCATCTATGCTAAAATAGGTGCAGGAGATGAAGCCTGTCCCAGAAGTGACCGAGCAGGATGCCTTTTTCTCCTGTGAAAGAATATGGAAACTGTTTGCCCAGCCAGAGCTGCCCCAAGCAGTCAGGTGTGGTGGATGGAGAGACAACAGCTGCAGCTACAGTGCCAAACTAGAGCCTCTCTGACCCAGAGACCCCACCTGAACCTCAGGGGAGGATTATTCCTCTTTTGCCCTGGGCAGGGCTAAGCAGCATGAGCCAGCCCCACCAAGCTCATCATGGGTGGGGAAATAATGGGAAACTCCATGGAAGAGCTCTGGGGTAGGGAAGGGGAATGGCTCAGAGAGAATGACTGAGGATTGTGAAGCCCTACACCTGCGCTTCCTCTCATATTACTGTACCCAGTATTAATCTGTGGAAGAAGCAACAGATAGTCTTCCTTGACTATATTTGACTTCGTTGTGAACTTCTGTGATCATCTGATACAACAGACTTTCAAAGTCCTTTGCCAAGGCTATCTCTCCAGTCCCACATTTCATTATGGGATGGCGGCTCAGGACTGCATCATCATTCTACCCATCTTCTGTATAGAGGTTTTGCTCTTCACAGATGGTGTGAAACACATGTGAGTGCACCTGAAGGAACAAGAGTGGGAAGTCAGTTCAAAGGATGCGAAGGCCAGGTATTGGTGTGGAATTTGGGGAGTTTTATGGCCAGGTAAGGTACAAGTGATACCCACAGGATTGGTGGGAGGTTGCAATAGCCTGTGCCTGTAAATGTATAGGTTAACAAAAAGCAAAAGCAGTTGCTGCGAGAATTCATGTGTGGTTAATTGGGAATCCCAGCACTAGGAGGAACTGTTGGCCATAGAGGCCTTAAGACAATAAAGCCTATTGCCATGATTGTCGGTACATTCAAGAACCAAATGGGAAGACCCTATTGCTGAAGAAGTTGCAAATTTTAGCTGCCCAACTTGAAGAAATAAAGCTTAGGATTGGGCCCAAAATGTGCCCTCCCTGAGATCCAGCTCCTGTAATGATAGAAGTTGCTACTAAAGATGCTGAGGAGAATTAAGACCAATAGTACTATTTAGCTGTGAATTTTGTTTGCTTCACAAAAGAAGCACCAGGCAACATAAGCCAGTTTGTGTAGTAGTGGTGTAAGTAGTTATGGATAGAACCCACTTTCTCATTAGTCTTAAGGCCTGCTCTTCAGAGGGAAAGTCACATCTGGTGCCCGAACTGGTGCTGGAACAAAACCTGTGGACATGGAAGTCACAGGCTCCAGTAGGGAAACAACTATTGATTGACTGAATGATGCATCAGATAAAATACTCCCCAGGTTTGTAGTTCCAATCACAGGTTATTATTACAGTCCATATCCATTGGATATTTTTCAGATTCCTGGTTTTTGTTTTTTTTTTGTCTATTTCCTCAATTGTGTTTTGTAGTAGCAGAGATAACAAAAAGGTATTGCAACAGCTGTGTTCTGGAAATGGAGACATAAGGGTTTGGTTCCTTGCTAGACTTGGAGGAGAGTAAGCCAGACATCACTGGAACTGGAAGAGAATAGTCAGACATCTATGTCACCCTCTCCAAGGCTCAGGGATACTTACAGAGGAGGTGGAAAGAATATACTAGGCAGTGGTGGCACAGCCAGGCGGTGGTGGTGCACACCTTTAATTCCAGCACTTGGGAGGCAGAGGTAGGCAGATCTCTGTGAGTTCAAGACCAGCCTGGTTTACAGAGTGAGTGCCAGGACAGCCAGGACTGTTTCACAGAGAAACCCTGTCTGGAAAAATCAAAAGAAAAAAATATATATATACATATACAATACATTTATTATATATTGTATATATTATACATTATAATATATTGTGTACTGCATATATTATATATAATCATATATCTGCATATATATGTGTATACACATACATACATATATCAGAGGAAGGGGTGAAAGTACTTTACTGGACTAGCTTCTGAGCCAAAAATCACCATCTTGGGGCTTTCAGCTGGGCTTGCTGGCAAGTGAACATCCCAGCTTGGCTTGTTGATTGTAGAGGGGTATGGAGTGTCACAAGACTCTCACCTGAACTGCTAACCACTTTCTACCCCCTACTGGATGGAACTCTGCCTGACAGCACGTGACCTCTGGGAGGGCACTCCATCTATGCAGCTATGGGAAAGCCAACATTCCTGTTGGGGCCTAGGATGGGGAGGAGTGCCTACACTTCAGTAAGTAACCCCCAGCCAAGGCCCTGCAAGTAAGCCCAATAAGCTTCTTGGTTCTCCTGAATGAATTTTGGTAGAATTATACATTGGCTTGTTGTTGGGACCTTAGGAGGAACAGTAAACGTTGCTTATGTCTCCTGAGGGCAATAAATTTCAGGAACACAACCTAAAATGTAGACCTGAGCAATGTTAATTTTGGTGACTGTCTATTCTCACCGCTTGAGAGTGCTCTCCTTCATGCTGTATTAAATCCTGCCTATCTTCTATTCCCCAACATGTATCTCATCAAAATTCTTCTGATAGAGATCTCAGTGACCCAGCTGTGAGGGACCAGTAAAGAGGTTTGAGACCTAACACCAGTCATCAAAAGAAATCAAAAACAAGACTCTGCTGACACCTCTAGACTAGAAATTACCCAAATGTAATGCTAACGGCTTAAAGAGTAAATACATGTAATACTAATGACGTAAAGAGTAAATACATAAGGTGATATAATCATACTAGAGGATGTCACACAACAGTGACAGCCAACAGACTACATCTACATATCATACTGGGAGTGAGTCACACAACATAATGTTGAATAAAAGAAATGAGATACAAAGGAATACATGACGTTTCCTCTCATTTGTGGAAAATTAAAACAAAATGGGCAAGACCAGTCTCCAGTGTTCAAGAGCACTGTGCACTTAGAAAAGTCAGGAACAAAGGGTAGTGATGGGGAGGGCAGCAATCATGTTCCTTTTCCGGACTAAATGTGTGCTTTGTGACAACTTGTTGATGACCTACTTTGCTTTTGCCCAATCTTCTGACTATGAGTCCTACTTCACAATAAAAAAGATTTCACGAAGGGGACAAAAACCAGAATCTTATCATTATTCAACTTCCCTGCCAGGGTGGCAGGAGGGGGGGTGTAGTGGGATATTCACTTTGTCTCCTTCTGTGGCACTGACCACGCCCATTGGGGGGTGGAGCCATGGGCGGAAGTGACCTGTGGAAGGAGGTCGGAGGGGGCCAGGAAAGGCTCTCTCTTTCTGGCGTGACTCGGACAGGAGAGGATCGGGTTGAATTTCCTGGTGTTCATCTGTTTAGGTTGTAAGTTATTTCTCCCTGAATAAACATCTATTCGGCCTATTTGTTTATCCTGATCCTTATTTACCGCAATGGGGGGGGGGGCATTTAATGCTTTTGTATTGAGTAAATAGGATACAAAGACCAGGGTTCCTTCCTCAAGGAGCTTGCTATTTGACAGGAACAGAGATGTATAACCTATGATGTGGCCAAATTCAATGAGCAGGAAATAGAGGTATGAGTCAGCTGCTACTCATACTAGAAGCATTTCTATAAAACACATTATCTAAAAGTTGCCCTTAAAAGTGATATTCTCAGTGGGAAGAATTGTAGTATTGATTCATGAGACTCTTAAACTAACAAAGCTGATGTTATGAAGGATTCACTCATAAATTTGCTTAGAAATAGTTATCCAAAGTAGAATCTAGCTAATGGAATGCCGCATCCAATAGGACTGGAAAATAAGTAATGAACTGACTTAGCTTGTTGAAGGGCTGCTGACAAAATGCTTCTGCTGTTTGTTCACTAAGAATAACCTCCAGTTAGGCTATAACAAAAGGAGAGATGGCTCAGTGGCTAAGAGCCCTTGCTGTTCTTGCAGAGGAACCATGTTCCTGTACCCAGCACTGGCATGGCGATTCACAACTGTGCCTAACTCCAGTTCCAGGAGATCTGATGACCTCCTCTAACCTCCCAGGGCATCAAGTACACACCCGGTACATACACATACATGTAGGCAAAATACCCACAAGTATAAATAAATCTTTTTCGTTGTTGTTTGTTTGTTTGTTTGTTTTTCAAGACAGGGTTTCTCTGTGTAGCCCTGCCTGTCCTGAAACTCCCTTTGTAGACCAGGCTGGCCTCAGATTCAGAGATCTATTGCCTCTGTCTCCCAAGTGATGGGATTAAAGGTGTGTACCACACCACCACCAGATACAAAACTAAATCTTTAAAAGAAGTCAGGCATCCAGCTGATAACATGCTATGAAATATTAGATATCCTTATAAATGGAGTGTTTGATGTTTCACATGATGCATATGTCAGGGTCAGTGGTCCCTTTTGGTTGCCTTATATTGAGCCACCTCTGCATAATAGAATTGCCTCAAGACATCCAGAAGAACCAAATGAATGAGACTAAAAAAACTTATATACTCAAAATTATCTTTTCACAAGATAAGGGATCCAAAGATCTACCCAAAGATAAAGGAAACGCAGGGATTATTTGAATAAAGAATATTATTTATAGCCAGGCATGGTAATGCACATCTTTAATCCTACCGCTTGAGAGGTAGAAACTGGTGGATCACTGTGGGTTCGAGACCAGCCTGGTCTACATAGCAAATGCCAAGCTAGCTTGATTTACATAGTAAAATCCTATCTCACAGAAACAAAAACAGCAAACAGGATACACTACCATAGATTACTTTGACCTTGGGTAGAAATTAAATGGGTTGTCCTCAGACCCAATTGTGAGGAAATAGGTTGTTAGGGTTCTCTTTGTTGTTTTATGACAAGGGAAAGAATTGCAGCTCGGAGAAGATCATAATTTTTGACCCAGAGAGAAATAACATACTTATGGAATGAAGTTAACACCAGAGGTCATTAGAACAGTATTTCCTGATATATACTCCTGGGGACCTTAATACCAAGTATAGTAAGGCATAACGTGAGATATTCACTTTGTCCACACCTGTGGCACTGACCACTGGGTGGGGACAGAGGTCGACATTACCTGGGGGAATCAGGTCTGAGGAAGGGGCCCCGGGAGCTCTCTTGCTTGCAGCACTAGGACAGAGGAGCATCCGAAGGCATCCTTGGGACCTGGAACCTGCTGGTGTTCATCTGTCTCTGTTGTAAGTTAGTTCTCCCTGAATAAATATCTATTCCGCCTTTAAAAGGGGGTGGTCAGTGCCACAGGTATGGACAAAGTGAATATCTCACTACAGAGGCAATCAGTTTTTTTCAAAATTTATGCTTTTGGGGGAGGGAGGTCTGTGCCACAGGGGTCAGAGGGTAGATTGTAGGAGTGGTTCTGTCCTTATACCACCATGTGGTTCCAGGAAATGAACTCAAGTTTCCAGGCATGACAGCAAGTACATTTGTCTACCAGCCCAAGCCCCTTCCCCAAATATTTAAATTTCAAAGGAGTATTTTAATTTTACTTAATTAACTTTATTTAAGACAAGATCTTACTATGTAGTCAGGGTAGCCTGGAATTCACTATGTAGACAAGCTGGCCTGTAACTTGCAGGAATCCTCCTGCCTTTGTCTCCAGAGTGTTGGGATTCCAGGCTTGTGCAGGAGAAAGAGTTTTAAAAACAAGGACTAAATTGACTGATGGAAAGCATCAGTGTTACAAAAGGCAGACATTAATTAGAACTTTTTAAAAATATTTATGCCCAGTGGTGGTGGCACATGCCTTTAATCCCAGCATAGACAGGGTTATAAGTTTCAGGTCAGCCTGATTTACAAAGTGAGTTCCAGGACATCCAGAGCTGTTACACAGAGAAACCCAGTCTACACACACACACACACACACACACACGCACACTCCAATCGATGGGCTCTTCCCTGGGGAAGACTATTATTTCTCCTGCTCTCAGCATTCCTTAAGTCCCTGCAGTTTTGTGTGCAGGCCTCCTAAGCTTTCCCCATCACATCAACATGCCTATTGGTGGTGTCCTTGCTCAGCTCGTGTTTAGACAGTCGTGTCGGTGAGACTTTATGGGTATAACTTCAGAAATTCCTAAGAGACCCAAGCTCACAGAGGGCTTCCTGATCCTCTGGCTCTTACAATTTTTCTGGCCTCTCTTTTGCAATAATCCCTGAGTCTTAGGTGCAAGAGTTCTTTGTAGACAAACCAGTTGGGACTGGGCCAGCTGTGATTCTTTAGTCAAGTATTCATTACTTTCAGTAGTGTTAGAAGCTATAGAATTGTTTCTATTAAAAAACACACACATAGAAAAAAATTAATCTTGTCAGGATTTTCCTGTGTGGTAGAAAGATCAAGGATGAATAATTAGCAGCCAAAAGAGGTACATCATCTGTGAAACATAATAAATTGCCAGCCATAGTGCTAAATGGTGGAAAGAGAAAAACAAAGTTTGTCTTTAAGATGCTCATAATGTATAACCAGGATAAGTATGTAAACTATAGCTCTGCTCCTGCTATAAAAAATGGAGTATCCCACATGGAAAGTGAATCTAGGACAGGCATTTAAGTGTGAGTGAAAGGATTTAGAGAATGCAAAGGGAATGCAGTCTACAGAAATGAAACAGTATACAGAGGCACAGAGCAGAGACAACGCCATCTAGTCATATATAGTTTGACCCAAATTTTTTGGCTGTGTGTATTGAATTGAATAGTGTATTAAAATATCACTAATTGTTAATACAGATGTTAAATAACTCCCAGTGGAGTCCAGATAACAAAAGGAAGAACACTGTGTGTTCCAACATAATGTGAATATGGATAACTATTGCAAAGATACTGTTATCACTCAGGTCCAAGAGCCTTCTTCCTAATCTCTGGCTGATGTTCTGCCTTGAGATGGAACATGACAAATCAAAACACAGCACCTGAACAGGAACAGTGAAATGGACTCAATCCATCATCATGTCTACCTGCTATACATCAGGGGATCTCACAGTTGAAAGCTGCATGCTGAAACTCACAGATTTAGTGGAAAACTATGTAGGTTAAATAAAATCTTTTAGATTCTCCTTAAAGCTCAGACAGTGAGTAAGTGAGGCTCTGCTTATGAGGCACAGTGCGACACAGGCACAGCTCTGCTCACAGCTGTTTCTGCCACCTGAAAGTTAATGGGGGAGGATTTAATGTGAAGCCAGATTAACTTTTGTAGCAAGCATGCTAAGAGGGAATAAAGAGGGTAAACAGAAGTAGTTTGGACACTTATAGGCTAATTGTTTGGAACCAAGTCCATGTAAAGTCTCATTGCATTAAACGGGAACATGTTTAATTGGGTCACTCTACAGAACAATGTCTCACAGAGAAAGCCACCACGAGAAGATTAGATGAACTGCAGTGCAGAGAACAAAAAATAGGGCAGAAACCTTGGATTTTCTGCCAAGTCCAGAAAAAAATACATTGCAGCAGACTGTGCAGAGGCTTGGCTGTCTTTTCATTGGTTGCCAAGAACCTAAGTCTGGTTTTTTAAAAGCTGTAAAGGAATAGAAGCAAACGTTAAGGAACACAAACCATTATTTTTCCTCTCTCTCTCTCTCTCTCTCTCTCTCTCTCTCTCTCTCTCTCTCTCACACACACACACACACACACACACACACACAACATGGTTTCTCTGTGTGGCTTTAGTTCTCTGTTCTGGAACTCACTCTGTAGATTAGACTCCCTTGAACTCACAGAGATCCACCTGCCTCTGCCTCCCAAGTGCTAGGATTAAAGGCATGCACCACCACCACCCAGCACAAGCCATTATTTTTCAAAGATGTATTTTTATTTTAATTAAATGTACCGTTTGTGTCTGTGTGTGCAAATGAGTGTTGTGCCCAAAGAGGCTAGAAGAGGGTGCTGGGTACTCCTGGAGCTGGAGTTACAGGAGGTTAGGAACTGCCTGACACAGGAAGTGAACTGGGGTTGCTCAGAAGAGCAGCAAACACTCTAGTCACTGAGCATTCCTCCAGCCCCGCCATTATGGTTTTCAAAAGATGGTTGAAAAGTAATGACTTACCAGCCAAACATATTTATTTAACCCCTACTATGTGCCACAATATCACAGGCTACTCTGTGGTCTACCAACTAAGTGAGAGATAGGAAAAGGAGACACAGTTGGTGCCTTCTGGAATTTGTAGCTAGATGAAAAGACAAGACATATTAGTGTGTAAGAATGGAGAAACAATGCTGTACTGTTCTCTATGAGTATTTCCAAAACAATGCCTTTTCGTGAAGAAGTGTGTATCCTGACCTTGCACTGGCCTTTGAGTAGTAAAGCAATATAATTTTGAACAGTCACATTATGCCTTCAGATCTTCATTTATCGAGTGGGCATTTCAGATGAAATAACCTGTAAATTCCTTTCCTGCCTGTTTAAAAGAATGTTTAAACATACTTCAGAGCTAGCAATGTAGCTCAATGATCAAGTGCTTGTCCAGCATATGCAAAGCTCTGCGTTTGTTTCCTAGTATTCTACACACACACACACACACACACACACACACACACACACACACACACACACTCCTAAGTCCAAAGACATTGAAAAGAAATGAACAGTCCTAAAGAAAAACAACAATGAAATTTCTGGGGGCAGAAAAGTCACATACACACAAAAAATATACTCCAATTTAATATATCATGAGATGCTATTCTGTGGGAGCAGAGTAAGACCATGGATATTCTACTGGTGAGCAGCAAGTAATGAGAGGTGTCAAAATTGTGTCCTAGAAGGAAACTGAATTATTTTAGACTTGTCGCTTGGGTCTTCTAAAGACCCTTTCTTTTTTAAAAATTGTTTTATTTTTTTAACTGTGTGTGTGTGTACAATTGTGCATGTGTGTCCTTGGAAGCCAGAAGAAGGCATTAGTTCCCCACAGCTGGAGTTGTGAGCTGCTTGACATGTGTGATGAGACCCAAACTCCAGTCCTCTACAAGAGCTATGAGTGCTTTTAACTTCTGGGCCATTTTTCCAGTCAGAAAGACCTCCATTAAACAACAAATAGGTAAAAACTGACAAACATCAATAAAAACAGAAATCTGGGCATGATAGCGCATACCTGTAATCCAAGCAATTGGTAGTGGAAGCAAGAATAACAAGGGAGCAAGTCATCCTAGGCTACAGAGTGAAGTTTAAGGCCAGGCTGGGATACAAGAGACCCTTCCTCAGATATACCAAAATAAGTAAATGAATAAACATATAAATTTAAAAACACGACCTTTCTTCCTCTGCTATATCTCTTCCATTAACAGTACTGTCTGGCATATGTAGACAGTCAATAGATGTTTGACTAATTAATTTGTATTAATGAATGCATACTCCATGATATAAAGACTCAAACAAAGTAGGTCTCTGACAAAAATGCTATGATGTAAAAATTTTTAAATTTTCATTTAGAAGTATTATTTACTTCATAATAATTTTTCAGTTAAGCATTTTTCAATCAATGATTATATTTACATTATAATAAAATCATACAGGTATGTAAGAAATTTGTATCACTGGTATTGAGAATAAATAAATTAACAAATAGAGTGTTGTGAAATATGAAAGGATGTTGGATATGCATTCTACTATGAGGGGAAGGCCAAGCAAAGAGTTATAGATATACTATCACTTAGAAAATGAGATATCCTCAAGGTATAGGGATATGATGAAAAATTGGGCTATGAAGTTTGGTAAAGTCTAGGTTATAGTCATACAAAAATGTAGCTGAAGATGTGGCCCAGTGGTAGAGCACTTTCCTGTCATGAATGAGGCTGTGGTGTCAATTCCAAGCACCCTTGCCCCAAATATTGCAATAGTCAGGCATAATTGGCCAGGCTTTCAGCACTTGGAAGGCAAAGGGAGACTTGTGAACCTAAGACCAGCCTGAGCATTGTAGTGAGTTCCAGGCTAGTTTTGGGCACACAGTGAGATCCTATCTCAAAAAACAAAATGAAAGAAATGAAAACTGTGGGTTCCATGGGTAGGTTAGTAATACACCTATAATTCCAACAACCCAGAAGGCTGAAGCAGGAGGATTGTGAATTCAAGGACAGCCTGACCTAGACAGGGGAGCTGTATAGCTTAAAGACGCAGGTTTAGAAGAGTCTTATTTTCAACTATGAACATCATATGACTGTGCTTCCTTGCTTTTTTGGTCTCTGGGCCATGTGTGACTAACTTTCTGTTAATAAGAAGTAAAGGAACATATATATAGTTCAGGTGGACTGTTATCCTTCCTCCTACTTCCTAGATCAAGAATGCCATGATCAGAGATAAACATGGGGCTGGAGATATGGCTCAGAGGTTAAGAGCACTAGCTGTGGTTGCTGGGAATTGAACTCAGGACCTTTGGAAGAGTAACCAGTGCTCTTAACCTCTGAGCCATCTCTCCAGCCCCGGTAAGAGGGTATCTTAACTGAGAAAATGTCTTCATCAGATTTGCCTGTAAGCAAATCTGTGAAATAATTGAAATAAAATTCTTCTGCACACTGTGGAGATGTGTTGCTCTCATTGTTGATAAAAAGCTGATTGGCCAATGGCTAGGCAGGATTTTGGGGGCACAGAGAATGTTGGGAAGAAGAAGGGCAGAATCAGAGCCATGAGACACAGAGTAAGCAAGATTGGAAGTACATACATGAGATAATGAGCCTCAGGACAGCACACAGATTAATAGAAATCAGTTAATTTAAGTTATAAAAGCTAGCTAAAACTGAGCCTAAGCTATCAGCCAATCACTTATAACTAATAATAAGTTTCTCTGTGGTCATTTGGGAACTGGCTGGTGGGATATAAAAGTCTGCCTAGAAATGACATTCCAATATGAGCAAGAATTTCCACATAAGACCTAACAAAGCTTAAAAAAAAACAAAAAAGAAAAAGATTCTGAGCCAGGCGGTGGTGGCATGTGCCTTTAATCCCAGCACTCAGGAGGCAGAGGCAGGCAGATCTCTGTGAGTTCGAGACCAGCCTGGTCTACAGAGCTAGTTCCAGGACAGGCTCCAAAGCTACAGAGAAACCTTGTCTCAAAAAATAAAAAACAAATTAATTAAATTAATTAATTAATTAATTAAAAAGATTCTGAGAACACAAAGATGGGGTCAAATGAGGTGTCCTGATAACTCATTTCTCAGGTAGGCTCAATGCTAACAACAAATGGAGGCTCAGCTCCTTTAAGAGGCAGCCTCCTTGGCTCAGTGCTCTTGACAAACACAGTAGCAGCACTTTTAAGAAGTCCTGCTACCCAACACTTAAATGGGGTTTATGAGCAGCGGGCAGTGTGCTACTCTGTGACAGTGTGGACCCAACAACTTCCCAGAGCTGGGAGGCCAAGCTCTCAAGGAACCAATGCCATGTTCTAAGCTGAGCCATGGCAGGGGCTAATATAGCAGTTTAAGTTGTCTTCATCAGATTTGCCTGTAAGCAAATCTGTGAAATAATTGAAATAAAATTCTTCTGTACACTGTGGAGATGTGTTGCTCTTGTTGTTGATAAAAAGCTGATTGGCCAATGGCTAGGCAGGATTTTGGGGTCTTGAAAAACAAACAAAAAATCATCTCATGCAATCAAAAAATAATACAGATGTTCAGTAAAAACAGATTCAGACAGAAAAAAAAAACCTTTAAATGGGTTAAAGTGTGTTTAAAAGTATATACATAGGCTTGAGAGAGAAAAAAGAAAGGGTATACAGTCATAGAATAAAAAATAGTTTAAAAGTAATAATGTCCTTTACAAAAGAATAAAGTAATAAAATATAATAAGCCACATAAAGATGGGAAGTACACGGAGAATCTGGATTCTGTATGTTATTGTGTTGTCTTTAGATTTTCTGATTGCTAATAGAGGAGCAACAGCTACTAAGACACATTAGATTATGAAAACTCCTTGATTGAGGCTATCTTAAATGCCCTTTCCCTATAATGAGATTGATGGCTACCTTATATGTCATCATAGAGTCTTTATCCAGTAGCTGATAGAAACAGAAGCACAGACCCACAGCTAAACCCACAGCTGAATTCCTGGAATCCAGTTGCAATAGGGAGGAGTGATGAGCAAAGGGGCCAAGACTATGCTTGAGAAACCCACAGAAACAACTGACCTGACCAGGGGGAGCTCATGGGCCCCAGACTGACAGCTTGGAAACCAGCATAGGATGGAACCAGGCCCCCTGCCATGGGTGACAGTTAGGAGGCCTGGGGAGTCTATGGGACCCCTGGTAATGGAACAATATTTATATGTAGTGTACAAATGGACATTAGAAACCCTCCACATAGAGGGATACTCTCAGCCTAGACACACAGGGGAGGGCGGAGGCCCTGCCCCAAATGATGTGACAGACTTTGATGGTTCCTCATAGAAGGCCTCACCCTGTCTATGGAGCAGAAGAGGGATAGGATGGGGGACAGTTGGAGGCATGGGAGAATGGGAGGGAAAAGAAACTGGGATTGATATATAAAATAAGATTGTTTTTTATTTAAAAAACATTATCTTGACACTACTGGATTTAACCAACCTATATATTTTAAAAATGTCTTGACTTCAAAATGGAGGTTAAAAGATATCTTTCTTTGAGGAAAAGGTTATGCTTTTATTTCCACAGCAGATGAGAGGCTGTGGACTTACTCCAGGTTGATATGAACCAGGCTTAATTGGGGAAATCCTGGCTACAGACATAAAGAAATAAACCTAGAAGAACGACAAGTCATGTGATGTATATTTACCTGCTCAAACATAAAACAAAAAAAAATATCTTTGGCTGATTTGTGTACAGTGCACAGTCTACTTGTATTAATGCAGATATGTATGTTATCTTTAAAAGTTTATGTATTTTCAGAACAAGAGGACCAGGCACCAATAAAAATGGATGGACCGGGTGATCCAGCATCCATAACAACTTCAAGACTGCTGGCTAAATCCCTTGGTAGAACCAGAAAGCCTTTGATAAAAACAGCAATGGATGCCAGAGGCTCCACTCCAGGTGCTGCTCAAGTCTCCTCTAGTCCGGTCTAAATGAAACTTTTATGGACGGAGTGGTATCTGCTCAGGTGGGGAGGGGTTCACTGACCTGTCTTTAAAAAAAAGTAACAGGAGCAAAACCTCACCAACACCCTGAAGTTGTTTCATTAATCTTGCATGGTGACTGATAAGAAATCCTTGTGTGTGCCCCAAAGTTGAAGATATTGGCTGTTCTGTAGATACATTCCTTGTTCCAGCCAGCTTGTTGTCCACCTTGGGAGTATGTTTGTGATGTTCACTTGGAAAGGCAGGGGACTAGCCAATGATGGAGCACTTCTGTTCTTAGTAAATACAACTTAACTTTGCAGTAGTATTTGGCCTTTAAAGGGGTTACTGCTATGTTCCTTTCTACCTAATGAAGTAGTCTGGCAATTAACCTACTAGAAATGGTTCAGTACAAATTATATTAGCAACTGACTACATGATGGCAGTACCCGGGTTTCTGTATAATGAACCCCTTTGTCAAATGCAATTCAGATTTGCTCACTACTTACAGCAGTGAAACAGGTAATAAGGGAAGCTCTCCTGCTTGAGAGGAATGAGTGCAGCAGTGTAGGAAGCCAGGAAGGTGTGTAGGACAGTGTTTCCTGACCAGACTGTACACCATTCTGGGCAATAATGTTGGCATGATCTGATCCAGCCAGGAGTGTAAGGAGTAGGTTTTTCTGCCCGACGCTGTTTTAGGGGGTCTGGCTTGATCAAACCACACTAGTCTGGAAGGAATCCACAGCTTTTCATTTTCTGTGGTAACAAAAATATTAATCCTTTTCCCCAGCAACTTGTCCTTAGACTTAAATTTTGAAGTCAAAGCATTTTTAAAATATATAAATTGAATTAATTCAGCAGTATTTCCTTTAACAGTTGTTTCCTCAGCAGTCAAAAGATATAAAGACAATATAATGCCATACAGTATCCATATTTTCTTCATCTTTACGTGGCTTTTTATTACTGTTTATTTTTAACTTTTATTTTTTGAGACAGGGTTTCTCTGTGTAACTCTTATCTGTCCTGGAATTAATTTGCATACCAGGTTTACTTTGAAATCACAGAGATCTGCTTGCCTCTGTCTCCCGAGTGTTAGGATTAAAAGCGTGTGCCACCACACCCAGCTGTTTTTTGTCATTTTATTATGTTTTAAACCATTTTATCTTATTTTATTCTCTCTCTCAAGCCTACATATATTTTAGAACACACTGTAAACCTTTAGCGCTTTTTCTTAGTGTGAATCTGTCTTTATTGTAAATCTTTATCTTTTTTTGGCCACGAGTCTTTTATCTGGTGAAAAAACAACATTGCTAAAATGAAAGTTATAGTTGTTTTTGCTGCGGTTTATCAAAGATGGCAGCGGCTATTTTACCGCCAGCACTGAGAGCTGTGCTCACTGTCTTGGTCTACACTGCCATCCAGTAGCATGTTGAAGGCTTGGAGATGTGGTCATTGCCACCACCAGCTCTCGTATATACCAGTAAATTGTTAGTAGTGCTCCTTAAAAGCCTTGCAGGTTTTTGCCGCTTATGCCGAGTCAGGAAATCTCCCTTAAAGGAGCCGCGCAATTATCTGCTTGTCTCTCGCAAAGCAGAGTCCAACTGAGAAAAATGCTGCTACCAAGAAACCTTGTTTGTCTCTGTTCTTTTATTTTAAAACCCTTTTTTAAGCTTTTGTTAAATTTTAAGTGGAAGTTCTTATTAGCCATGTGGGCGCCATATGTAAAGAGTAAGGGGGTTGGTTGTAAATGGTTAATGATCACAACCAATATCTTTTTAAAGGAAAAAAGGGGGTCAGCATGGAGAGACTGGGGAGACCAGACGCAGGCCCCATTCTCTGGTAAGATGAAAGCATGTGGAAATACGTAGATTAACAGAAATGGGTTAATAATTAAGACAGAGCTAGCCGATAAGAAACTAGTACCTGGCCAACAGCATTGTATCAAATACAGAGTCTCTGTTCGTTACTTGGGGCTGGCACAGTGGTGGGACAAGACTAGCGGCAGGAGGAAAAAAGCCTTACTCCCTACAGAGGAGGTTGGGTGATTAGAAGTTTGAGATTCTTGGTTAAACTGAAGACTTATTTAGGCACCAAAAACCTTAACAAATAATCTCACACCTTGTGCCACGTACTTAAAGTATGTTTTTACTCCCTACCCCCAAATTCTGTTTGGGGTTAGGGTTTAAGAAGTGAATGGAGACAGATGTGAAGAGGTTTGTTTAATGTCATACTGTACTGGAACACTGATGACCTGCAGCAGATGTAAATTCCAAGTCTTGTTCTAAATTTTAAGATTGGATAATTATCAAAATGCACATGAATCAAGTTTTAATACACTGTCTGGGTGGATGAGGCTGTCCATTGCACCATTTCTTTCTTTGGGTTCTCAGGCATGGTTGGGCAGTGTAAGAACTCTGTAACATTAACATTGAATAAAAAGTAAATCTATGAAAAAAAAAGAAGAAGAAGAAAAAAAGACTTCTGGCTGAGGGGATCCAGCTTCACAGACTAACAATTATCCTAATTTTCTCAAGGTTCCCCCAAAGATACCAGCACCCACAAACAACAGGAAGTAGTCTAGAGAATGATACCCATATTCCCAAGAGATGAGGTATGGGTGGATTTTGGTTATTCGATAGATTATGAATGCTTGCCATTGTATGGGGGGGGGTTACAAGTTGTTATTGGTCATAGGAAAAAAATTAAACAAAAGAGTTAATTTCAAAGATCTCCTTCTAAAGGAAAAAGGGGGATATTATACAAAAGTGATAGGAATAAAGGGTAGATTATTAAATCTACTTTAATCCAAAAAACAACTATTAAATATCTCAAAATATTTTACATTGGTTAAGGATTTTGGTTTATTGATACAAATTTAAAGTTAATTTTGTTATACTGTATGTATGTTTTTACTCTTGTTTAAGATTTTTTGTAAGCTAGGCAATGGTGGCACATGCCTTTAATCCCAGCACTCAGGAGGCAGAGGTCTACACAGCTACACAAAAAAACCCCACCTCAAAAAATCAAAGCAAAACAAAACAGAAAAAGATATTTTTGTATACTGATACAAATTTAAGGTTAATGTTGTTATACTGTACATATGTTTCTATTTTTGCTTAAGGTATTGTACCTATGCATCTCATACCTATGAAGCTCATTTAATTATGCAAGGTAAAGTTTTAGTCCTTGAAAGCTACTTAGGACAATAAAGAAATACAGGTTAATAGTCACACATACCTATCAAACTTATAGTCATGTTAGTTAATTTTCAAGGTCATACAGAGATATATTTTAGATAGATAGTGATCTTCAAACTCTTCAAGGTATAAATGAGTATGAGTGTTACAGCTCTGGAGCTGCAAAGATGTCCTAATTTATCAGGAAGCCAGTTTACCGAGAGCCATAATAGGACAGCTCTGGAGCCGCAATGGGACAGCTCAGACCTGGAGGGAAAGGTGTCCTGACTTGTCAGGAAGTCAGGCTACCTGAAGCTGGGGTGTAGTGGGGAACAGTCTCCCCACAGGACATAGCAATCCTGCTCCTCTCCTAAAGAGACCTTACACCTGAGCTCTGTTCTGTTCCCCTAAGGGAAATGTGTGAGCAGAGCTATCTGCTTCTTCCTCAGCCCAGGAGATTACTTCTACACTTTATTAAAGGGGAAGCCGATACAGAAATGTAGAAATCTCCTCCAGCTCTGGCGAAAAGTTAATTTTTCTGCTCAGTCTTGCTCAGTCCCGCTAAGGGTACATTTCAGCAAGGCTCTTCTATTCTGCACTGGCAAATGAAGATCTTCACCCAAGACTCCTCGAGAAACAGATTTATTAGGAAAGGAGTAATCCAGGAGAGCAACTGCCTCAGCCAGGGTGGGAAAGGACAGCCCATAACTGAGCAGACATAGGGATTCTTAGGGGCAGAGTTTTCCCAGGAGAGAATGATTTCTGCTCAGAGATTGGTTAGTTTTCCTGCTCAGGGATTGGTTAGTTTTGTTGGCCAGGGGAAAAGATGGCTCTGATTTCACGGCCAAACTGTTTCCTTTCACCGGTCCTTTACAGCCTTTTGGCTCTAGTTTTAGGACCAGGGCATATTTCTTTCACTGTCTCGGATTCTAAAGACAAAGCGTGTTTCTTTGGCACTGGTTTCAGAGTCAGGATGTGCTTCTTTGGTTCTGGGTTCAGGGATAAAGTGTTTCTTTCACTGGTTCAGGTTTCAAATCCTGGGTGTGTTTCTTTTACTGGATCTGGATTCAGAGCTAGAGTGTGTTCCTTTGGCTGGCCATTTTACCCTACACAAAGACCTACAGAAGATTGCATTTAAAATGTTTTAATAACATAGGCTTTTCTTCACAATGAGACGTGTCTGCTCCTGGCAGCACTGCTCTACTTCAAAAAAGGATGATGGGCCTCGAAGACATTCTATATGGAGTTTGTTTTCTCTAAGGCAAAAGCTAGCCATTTGAGCAGGAAACTGCTCTTCCCTCACCTGCTGGTAGACAGGACAAGCAGAATACGAAGAAAAGTGACTGCCAAACTTTAACAAGACAGTTAGTAGGACAGTCCTTCAAAACTTCCTGCTTCACAGAAATGTCTGTTAGATATTCTAGGCTGGTAGTCTGTAGGTGGATGCCCCAAAATTACAGGGGAACCCTGGGGAGACTATTCAGGCAGCCTGCTGTTTCTGTCATTTCTCTGAATTTTTGGAAGTCGATTGCTCTGTGCTCCCTGTTTACTCAGGTAATATTACATCCTCAGGTCTTTGAGGGAGTTAAAGATGAGATAGTTAATTCTACCTGACCATGGTAGAAAGTAAATTAGGTATGTAACTCTGAACTCTTCAGGAGAGGGCAACTGATGGAGTTTTATTTTTGCCAAATAAAAGTAGCTGGCTATTGTAACTGTAATCTTTATTCAATGATGTTTTGATGTATATAATTTTACTTCGTTAAAGTTACAATCTTACTTTTTAACTAGACAAAAAGGGGAAAATGTGAGACATTCCTTTATAGTGTGTGAAAATATGTTACTGTAATTGGGTTAATAAGAAACTGACTGGCCAATAACTGGACAGGTAGAGGTTAGGCAGGACTTGCAGACAAAAGAGAATGCAAAGAGGAATTGGAGGAGTCTGAGGGTAGACAAGAAATATGTGTTATTTGAGTTGTTAGAGCTAGTTATTAACAAGTCTAAGCTATCTGCTGAGCATTTATAATTAATAATGTCTGAATGTGGTTATTTAATAGTAGCTGCCAGGACATAGAGAAACACTGCCTATATGAGTCTTTCGGACATTTTCTTGATTAATGATTGATGTAGGAAGTCTTCACCCACTGTGGGTGGTGCCACTGTAGGCAGGTGGTTCTGGTGCTATAAGAAAGCAGGCTGACCTGGGTATGGTAGTGCACAACTTAATCCTATTTATGAATGTCTGGCCTTAGCTTGGCCTATTTTTAGCCAACTTTTCTAACTTAAATTATCCACTTCCCTTTAAGTAAAGTTTGCCTATGGACTTTTATCTTTCTTTATTCTATATACCTTTCATTTCTTCTTATTCCTTTGTTGGCTCTGGGTCTGGGTGGCTGGCTGTGTGTCTGTCTAGGTGGCGGCTGTGTGTATGGGTGGCGGCAGTGTGTCTGGGTGGCGGCTGTGTGTCTGGGTGGTGGCAGTGTGTCTGGGTGGCAGCTGTGTGGGTGGCAGCTGTGTGGGTGGCAGCTGTGTGTCTGGGTGGTGGCTGTGTGTCTGGGTGGCTGGCCCCTGACATCCTCCTCTCCTCCTTTTCTCACTCTTCCTGTTTTTCTCCCTCAAGCCTAGATTTCTCTCCCAATTTATTCTCTCTGCCTGGTAGCCCTGGCTATTTCTCTCTCCTGCCTAGCTATTATTCAGCTCTTTATTGGACCAGTCAGATGTTTTAGACAGACAGAGAATCAACAGCTTTACAGAGTTAAACAAATGCAACATAAAAGAACGCAGCACATCTTTGCATCAGTAAACAAATATTTTGCATCTTAAACTAATACTCCACAATACCCACCCCAGTGACATACTTCCTTCAGCAAGGCCACACCTCCAAATCCTTCCCAAGTAGTTCTACCAAATGGGAACCAAGTGTTCAAACATAGGACCTGCCTATCAGGACCATTCTTACTCCAGCCAGCTCTGGAAGCAGGAAGGTGATATTTGCTTCCTCCAGTTTATTGTGCCATTTCTATCAAGAGAATAAAAGAACTTGAAAGTGTTCTCAGCACTGTCCAGGAAACTGGGAAATCAGACCCATTTCTCTAGACTCTCCCCAATTTATTGTATTCTGCCCTGTAAAGGATTTTAACTTGGAGAGTTATTGGTTTGCCAGGGCTGCCATAACAGTACTGCAGATTAGATACAGAACTTAAATTTCCACAGCCCTGGAGGCAGGGAGTCCCAGGTCAAGGTACTGGCAAGGGCTGCTTTTCTCTGAGAGCTCCCACCTTGGCTGCAGATGACAGCCACCTTGCTGCTTTTTCCTGACATAGCACTCCCTATGTGTATGCATCCACAGTGCTTCATCTTCTTAGATTCCAGGCTTTGGGGGTCGTGGGCCCTGAGTAAAACAAACATTGTCTTCAGGAGTCTGTCTGTGCCTGCTTCAAAAGGAGCATCCCAGCTGGGCACTTCTCAGTGTATTTTGCTTCAGGTTTCTGCTTTAAATTCCCTTAGTGATGGGCTGTAAGCCTTAAGCTGAAATAAACCCTTTCCCCTACAAGTTCCCTTTGGGCATGATGTTTGATCACAATAGAAACGTTAACTAAGACACAGACAGGTCCATTCACATGTCAGAAAATTTTCTTCCAATTTCAGTTGTTCTCTGCCTTGGAAAGCTGCTTGATTTAGTGCAGAAACCTGCATAGTCTTTAACCTCTAGGATGGTTGTTTTCAATACCTCAGTAACAAATGACCTAGCTGTCTTTATTAAACTGGTAAGCGTTACTGTCTTAGTTAGGGGTTCTATTGATGTGAAGAGACACTGTGAGCACAGCAACTCTTATAAAGGAAAACATTTAATTGTGGTGGCTCAATTACAGTTCAGAGGTTTGGTTCCTTATCACCGTGGTGGGAAGTAAGGCAGCATGCAGGTAGACAAGGTACTAGAGAAGGAGCTGAGAGTTCTCACATCTTGACTCACAGTGGAGAAGTAGTCTGAAACAATTGACATTTCTTGAATACAAGAAACCTCAAATTCCATCTCCATAGTGACTTAATTCCTCCCAACAAAGCCACATCCACTGCAACAAAGCCACACCTCCTAATCATGCCACTCCCTTTTGGGGCCATTTTCTTTCAAACCACCACAATTCCCACTTATGCATCACCACTGCTCATGCAAATTTCCACTTGAGAAAAGTGATAGCTGCCCTGATTTGGGAGGAATAAAAGTCTACCTCCCAAGTAGAAGCAACTGTTGTAGAATCTGGTTCTTCCCTGTGACTTTCTCCTTGAGCAATTACTCACACTTTAGATTTCCCAGCTGTCTTTATGAGCAACTTAAAAAAATAATTTATGAGTATGGCTGTTTTGCCTGCCTGTATGTCTGTGCACTGCACGCATGCCTGGTGTGCAAGTGGCAAAAAGCATGTGTATGTGAAGGTCATAGGGCAGTGTTGAATATCCTCAGTTGCTCTCCATTGTGCCTTTCTGAGATAGGGTCTCTCACTGAACCTGGAGTTGGCCAATTTGGCTGGACTGGCTAGTCAACAAGGTCTAGGGATCCACCTCACCCCACCTTCACCCTGTGCTGGGTTCACACACACATTTGCTGTGCTCAGTTTTTACATTGGCTGGTACCGATCTGAAGTCAGGTCTCCATGGTTGAGAGGCAAGTATTTTACTCACTGCACTCTCTCCAGTTCCTGTAATATGTCCTCAAACCTCCGATTAATTCTTAAAATAACATCTACGGTTACCTTGTCTTTCAAGGTACATAGTAATATGAACATCTATACTTGAAAAACCAAAAGATATCCCAGAAAGATAGTAATTAACCTCATTTATTATTTATTTGGTCTTCTTGAAACAGGGTTTCTTTGTGTAAGTTTGCCTGTCCCAGAACTCTCTCTATAGACCAGACTGGCCTCGAAATCAGAGATTCAAATACCTTTACCTCCCAAGTGCTGGAGGAATTGACTTCTTTAAAAAGGTGTTTCTTAAAGATTTGTTTCTGTTTTATGTATTTGTTTTGACTGCATGTATGTGTGTAGACTACATGCTTGTCTGGTGCCTACAGATGTCAAAGTAGGGCATCAGATGCCCTGAAAGTAGAGTTAAGGATGATCATGAGCCACAGAGTAGATGCTGGGATCTGAAGTCAGCTTCTTTTCAAGAACAGCAAGAGCTCCTAAACACTGGGCCATTTCTTCTCTTCAAGGAATTGACTTTTTTTTTAGAGAGAGAGAGAGAGAGAGAGACAGACAGACAGACAGACAGACATTCAGACAGACAGGGTTTTTACTATGTAGCCTTGGTTGGCCTGGAGCCTATTATGCAGAACAGGTTGACCTCAAATTCACAGAGATCCGCTTGCCTCTGCCTCTGCCTCTGCCTCTGCCTGTCCCTCTGAGTCTTGAGTGTTGGGATTAGAGGCATAAATCAACCAGGCTTTCAGAATTGTCTTTTTAAAAATAGTTTTTAATTGCCTGCAGGAAGACTGCACCAACCAACTTGACAATGTGGATGGAGAAAAGTTCCCAAGACCTCCCTCCTAAATGAAGTAATAGGTAGTTAATGGCTTCTAAGGGAGAGAGAATAAGTTTATCACTCCATATAGATTGTCCAAGCCTAAGTGTTCAGTCCTAAGCCCATGTACACATAGGCAACATTGATTGAACAATTGTAGAAGTTATGGCTTTGAGAGGAGGAAGTGGTTGGATGGAGGGGGAATGGGGAGGATGAAGTGATGTAAAACCAATGTATTCAAGTATGAAATTACCAAAAGCTTCAGTTTAAATTAATTAAAAATATATTTAGAATGGTTTTAGATCTACAGAATGTTGCACAACCACAGCAGAACAATTGTGACCGTGTAGAATTCCTCATCTCTACTTTCCCCTGTTGTTAACATCCTTTATTAAATGTTCTTTTGTGACAATGAACTATTAAGAATACATTATTGTAGTTCATGTGGTAGATGCTTGCCTGGCCTATGCAAAGCCTTGGGTTTTGTCACCAGAACTAACTAAAACAGGTTCACTGCTTGTAAT
Organism: Phodopus roborovskii; assembly: GCF_943737965.1. Classification (NCBI taxonomy): domain Eukaryota; kingdom Metazoa; phylum Chordata; class Mammalia; order Rodentia; family Cricetidae; genus Phodopus; species Phodopus roborovskii. Next base: position 31,428,182 of record NW_026126416.1, on the reverse strand, counting down.
CCCTGTATCCAGGAGTCAAAAGCAAAGAGCTCAGAAGTCAGAAGTCATCCTTGGCAACTAACAAGCTTGAGATCAGTAAGTATGGGATCTATGAGACAAAACAAAAGAGCAATAAAACATTACCGTTTGTATTAGTTATTTCTCCTTTGCTATGATAAAACACCATGACCAAGGCAACTTATAGAAAGAAGGGTTTGGGGGCTTAGAGATCCAGAGGGATAGGAGTCCATGTCCATTACTGGAAAGTGTAAGGCATAGAAACCATGGGAGCGTCAAGCTGAGAGCTCATATCTTGAATCTTATGTGGGGAACAGAGGGAGCAAACTAGAAACAATTCAGAAGCTCTCCCATAGCCCCTGCAGTGACTCACCCAGTCCAGCAAGGCCACCCCTCCTAAACCTACTCAAAGGAGCACCGCCACCTGGGGATCAAGTATTCAAGTGCCCTAGACTATGGGGACATTTCTCATTCAAACCACCACATGCACTATTACAATACCCAAGTATGTGTTTAGTTAAGGCTTCTTCAGTTTTTATTTAATTGTCCTTTTAGTTTCTTACACCTGTGGCAGTTTCTCGGATTCTCTGCAGGGTTTTTGTTTGTTTGTCTTGTTTTGTTTTGCCATACACAAAACTATCTGTTTTATTAAAGAATACATCATCTTAATGAGAATAAAAAGCCCTTGTATGATCCTACTGTCAATACATTTTAAAAGGTCCAAATTTCAATGAGTAAAACAAATTCATCAGACAAAAGATCATAAATTACTTTGGCCAGAAAAGACATCTGGTTCAACATTTTGTTTTCAGGTTTATATAGATACTGTGTGTGTGTGTGGTGAGTGTATTTGAGTGGAGAGGGCTTTCACAAAGGCGATGGAGTAGGGTCTAAGCCTGCTTTCCCACAATTACATAGGGACTACAATGTTCTTTGCTAGCAAAACAGTAAGTACAAGGTCTGCATTCCCACCAACTTGATGGAATCCAGCTAACAACCCTATCAGGAAAGATGGAAGATGGAAGCTCAGAGAGAGAAGACAAGGACTGTGTGTCAGGGGGGTCCAATCCACGGAAGGGTGGTGCGGCTCCAGGGCAGACATCACTGGTCTCCAGCTCATCTGTGCCTGGATTCTGCATGTGCTCAGAAGGCTGTCTGAGGGTACCCTCCTTACCTACTGCAAATGTGGGTGAAATTTCTACACTGTGACTGATCAAACGGTTTAGCTGACATTATGGTGACAGAGCAGCTCTTCCTGACTGACTCCCTTGGTCTGGGGACACCTCTGCCAGTTGACAAGCTATCCCCCAGACCCCTGAGGCAAGTGAATGCTTCATCTTCTATCCCAACACAATGTGCAGCACTTACAATTTCTGTCTTTTCTGATTCAGAGGTGGTCTGGTGACAGGAGACTTGTGGGTACTGGTCACTAGGGGTCAGATGTTCACTTTGGGTCCTCCTTCCTGAAATACGCTTCCATCTCTGACTGACAGGTAACATCTTCAGGTGCATTTTCTGAAGCTGGCTTACAGCTAAAGACCAAAAGATCATGCAGTTCTTTCAAGGCAACTGTGATAGATGAACAAGATTCTTCATCTGCCTCCACAGAGGGCTGACCATGGTCACTTAAAGGGGAAGCGGAACTGCTGTTGTCTTTGTTATCCACTGCAGGCATTTCAACATTATCATCCGGGGGTTGCAAATCCTGAGTCAAGATGAATGGTCCATGCTTTCACACAAGGAGTTAGACTGTACTGTTCCCATCCCCATCGAGGGATTATTGGAAGTGAGATGTGATGCACCAGGGCTCTGGATGCTGGCCTTCTGCTTGCCTGTTGAGCTGCACACAGCAAACAGAGACTGTTCAACTGTATCCACCTCCATCAGGACTTCTGAGCATGAACATCTACAGTACCCTGAAGCTAGAAGACACTTGTCTGTACTTCAAAGAGGAACATTTGTCTGTAGTTCATCAACTTTCACCTCTGCTTCCAAATTGACAGTTTTTTTCTTGGTCTTGTTGGTTTTCTTCATGAAGTTCAAGGTCTTCTGTGTCACAAAGATGTTCTTGGTCATGTGGAACATTCTGCTGTCTACTCCCTCTGTGTAGTTCTCAGTGCTGTTGAAGGCCTTTCACTTGACTAGGGTTTTAATTTTCTGGATTCCGTCTCTTTTCTTCCACAGATACCTGTGGCTCCTGCACCCCAGTAGTTGTGAGAGATAAACTAGTGTCCTGTCTTGTGTGGAGATAAACTCTGAGGCCCTGGGTTCTTTCCGCAGATTTCTCTGGATTATCTGCAACAAATGCTTCTTCATATGAATTATGCTTAGGTATAGCTGGATTCTGGTCTGCTGGGGAAGCATAATCATGAAGACCCTGCAGAGGAGTATTTGTTTCCTTAGAGTTTGTCTGTAATTCAGCTGAAGTCTTTATAGCCTCCATAGCTATAGGTTCAATGGTTCTCTTTAGTTTTGATGGCCTTGTTTTTTGTGGTGGTGGTGTTGGGGATCAAGCCTGGGTAAGCACCTTCCACTAAACTGCACTCCAGCCCACCTAACAGCTCTGAGAACTACTGCTCGGGGACATTGCAGAATGTCTCTCCACTTGGATTTGTCTGATGCTTCTCTCATCGTTAGACTGGTGTTGAGTTTTTGAGAGAACTGAAGAGTGTTCCCACTGTTGTGCCTACTGGGTTTCCTCAACCTTCAAGGAAGTGACCCCTGACTGCAAAAGCAAAAGGTTGTTATTGCTAAGAACCAAACCGGCTGGGATCTCACTCTATGGGAAGAGGAAGGTGTCTGCTTACAATTGCGAAGCATTTTTAAAAGGGGAAAGGAAAAGGGAGGCTTGAGACCACTAGACTCAGCTCACAAGGTTTGCAAGGTTACAGAGATTTAGCAGAGAATAAAGTTTCTTTACAAGGTCGGCAGGCTCAGTGGCCTTGTTCTCAAGATAATGGGGCTGGGAGGATGCTGGTAGTGGGCTCTGTTTTTTGTTTTTTGTTTCCTTTTCCTCCTGAGAACAGAATGTGGAGGGCTCTGTCTTCTGTAGTCAAGGAGTTTTCTACTGGCAGAAATTATTGCTCTCTCCAGTTTTCCCTTCTTGCCATAAGCCCTAAGTTTATACCTTTTAGTTATTAATTTTTCTGTCACACCCACCACCACATCATGTCGATGATACAATTGCATGTTTCACCATTGGAGTTAATCTTGATCACCTGGCTTAAAAAACTGATGTTTGCCTTTATTTGATCAATGCCCAACTCATAAACTGGCTACAAGAATTCACTTATACATGCCCTTGGCGATTTCTAAATTAGACTCACTATTAAGTGGATAGGTTGGGAAGGTAACTGGGTGGGTGAGGGATCCCAAGGAGGAGAGGAAAAGAGTCCTTCAAACATCAGCTCAGCAATTACTAGCTTATAGTTCTACAAAAGTTGCATGTGAATCTGTAAAACAGAGTATAGTCAAATAGTGCTTTTAGGCACTTGTTGGGGAAAAGTTCATACATGTGTTTTGTATAATGTGGATGTTAAATCTCATTTAAAAAGACAACATCCTTGGGAAGAGTAATACTTTAAGCAGTTAATATCATTTAATGGATTTTCAACTACTGGCTGAGATAATACACAGCTAATGTTAGTAGAATAAATGGTTAAGATTTCCAGTCTGGGGACCAGGAGAGGACTCAGTTGGAAAGGGCACGTACTGCCAAGCTGGAAAACCTGGGTTCAATCCCAGGATCCACTTGGGAGTAGGGAACTCTGTCTTCTGACCTCTAAACATGTGCCGTGGCACGCATGCCTCCCTCCAATAAGTAAATGTAATAATCCTTTTAAATTCCATTTTTTACCTGGCTTCATTTTGCCAAAGTCTGCTTGGTTAATATCTGAGGCTGGAGAAGACTTCTCAGCTATTCTGAAGTTAGGGTTCAACTTTTTGACATATCCATTTTGCATGCAGCCCAGGCTGGCTTCCAACTTCTACCTTAACCTCTCAAATGCTCTAATTACAGGCAAAGCTAACCTTCCGGGCTAAAGGCTAAGAGGATAACTTTGATATGAACTAAATAGTAACAATTCGGGTGTTGTTTTTCTGTCCAATATAAAAGATAAGCATCCTTCTGCAAAGGCACAATATTTTTTGGAAGCAGATAAACTTTATTTTTGAAACACACAGGAAGCATAGGAACAATTATTTAAAATCTTGCTGTTTCAAAAACTCTTCAGCCTGTTTGAATAAACACACTAAGTTAGTTTGTGTTCTTGAGGGCTTACACTCTTGGAAGTTCTTGATCCAGAGTCTGAAAAATAACAGCAAACCCATCTTCTGATTACACAGATGAAAACCAGCAACGTTTAATTGTTCAAACACCTTTTTTTTTTTTTTTTTTTTTTTTTCTTTTTAAAGCACGGGGAGGGGACAAGGCTGGGCATTCTGTGGAGCACTGGAATTAATGGTAGAACGACATCTGCAACAAAGCCACGAGCAACGGTATTAAGAGTCCCGTCACTTGGCTTTAAGTCTAGTGCAGAAAAGATACAGGGCTTTGAAGTTTCCAAATATCGTTGTATCCTGGCTTTCTCATCTGTAAAACTGTTATCGGGGCAGGAGGGATATAAAACCAGGCGTGCAGAAACAACTTGTAAGCACTGCTATTGCTAATTCGGAATGTGTCAGCCATCAGTAACGGCGCGTTAGCTGCCATTCACTGAGGGCAGCTTCGACTTTCTCCTCAGACCAGTCGAGAAAAAAGCAGCAGGGTGTTTTTAAAATAGAAGCACCGCATTCTGGAATTCTTTCTGTCCGTGACAGCAGTAACCTTGGAAACCAGGCTGCAAACACATCTCAATCCCAGGGCTTCCGGAAGCTTAGGTTCTGCTTTGTCTGGGCACCGCTGTTTTGTGGGCTGATGGTAACTGTGTCGCTTTTTCCACGCGGTTGGTACCAACAAGAACATGCAGAAAACCTTTCTAGACACTTCACCTAAGCCTTCCCCACTAGGTGGTAACAATCCCAGAATTCCTGACAGACACAACTCTGCAAAAGGGCAGCTTAAAGCAGGATCTCCCTAGATCTAGCGTCAAAGGGACCACCACCCAGGTAACAGGAGCAGGCACACCCACCCAGGTACGCAGCGCGACCCCGACACCGCAGCCCAGACTCCAGAGAACCCTCGCGAGACAGGACCGCAAGGGGACGAGAGTAAGCCCACTATCTCGCGAGAAGAGGGGGCGTCGGCGGAAACGAGCAAATGGCCCCCTGGGCGCCCCGGCCCCAGCCGGTGGGCGGGGACGGAGGAAACCCGCCCCCTTCCGGCCCGCGTCCCCGCCCCCAGCCCTGAGGCGTCGGGCCGCGGGTACCGGCGCATCCTTCTCCCGGTCCCCTGCGGCGGGCGCCGGCTCGGCTTCGGCTCTCGGAGGGCTCGCGCGCGGCAGGGGGCGCAGAGGGGGCGGGGAGGACCCGCCACACCCCGCCCCCTTTCGCGCTCCGGCCGCTAGGCCCGCCTCTGGGGGACCTGGTCCCGAGGCGGCTCGGAGCGCAGGCCGGCGCTGCCCGCAGGTGGCGGCGGCAGCGGAGCCACCGGCCCCATGGTGGGTTTCGGGGCCAACCGGCGGGCCGGCCGCCTGCCCTCCTTCGTGCTGGTGGTGCTGCTGGTGGTCATCGTCGTCCTTGCCTTCAACTACTGGAGCATCTCCTCCCGCCACGTTCTGCTTCAGGAGGAGGTGGCCGAGCTGCAGGGCCAAGTCCAGCGCACCGAGGTGGCCCGTGGGCGCCTGGAGAAGCGCAATTCGGACCTCTTGCTCTTGGTGGACACGCATAAGAAGCAGATCGACCAGAAGGAGGCCGACTACGGCCGCCTCAGCAGCCGGCTGCAGGCCAGGGAGGGCCTGGGGAAGAGATGCGAGGATGACAAGGTAAGGTCGAGCCCTTTCCTCGGCCTTGCTAGAGTTTTTCTTTTCGTGCCTTCAGCATGGTAGCACTGGAAGCTCCCTAGACCCCAGCAGCCCCGTGTGTTGTCAGACTTTCCCGGTATCAGCGCCACATTCTCCATTGGCTTCCAGAGAGCCTGGCTGTTTTAAGTTCTAGTTCTCCAGAGTGGCCTATATGTAGATGCCATGCCTCCTTTTCTCCAGGAGCTCAGCTGCTGAGCTGGCAGTAACTATCTGGCTTGTGTGGCCGCCTCACGTTCCCGGGCACACAAATCTGCAGACTGCCAGGTATGGTATGGGCATTGTCTCAACCTCAGTCTGTGCAGGCTGATCAATATTAATTTCTTTATTCCACAATGGGGCCTCCCTTCCCTTTTGGTGCTCAGCATATATTTTGAAACAGTATGACTTTCAAAATCTCTATAAGTCGATGTATTTTATATTTTATTAAGTGGGTTTTAAAACACGATTATTTTTTGTGTTGAAAATGGTGTGATAGATGAATCAGGAACCGTATATGATGAGCCACATTTGTGACTTGGGCACCGTTAATCCATTATCTTTTCAATTTGAATTGTTAATGAAATTAGCCAAAATGATAGAATCTAAAAATAAGTTCTTAGGAACAGAATCTTATGTTTATGTGATATTATTCTTGAAAGAAAATAAAATTGGGGATGTTGAAGTAGCTATTAGGGTGGTGTTAAATGCAGACAGAAAATACAAAATTTTAAATCTAAAAAGCTTAAAACGACAGCGATTGTACCTTACTTAATTGTATTTATTTTCACCATTTTATCGATAGTTTATAACTTAGGCAACTTCAGTGGGTATAGCAGAATTTTGAAAATCTGAATGGGCAGTAGAGTAGATGACTTATTGTGTGGTGTGTAACGTGTATACATGCCAAAGTACATGCTTGGAGGTCAGAGAACAGCTTTCTGGAGTCCATTCTCTTGTTCCATTTTGTGGGGTCCAGGGACTGACCTCAGGTCACCACTCTTGGCAGCAAGTGTTTTTACCTGCTGAGCCCTTAAATTAACTCTTATTTGTGTGTGTGTGTGTGTGTGTGTGTGTGTGTGTGTATACTCATCTGAGGGTACATGACAACTTGTAGGAGTCATTTTTCTCCTCTTACCATGTTGGCCATAGGAATGGAACTCAAGTTCCTTGAGATTTCATGAACTCCCTACCTCTTACCCTCTTTGATCTCTACCTTGCTTATTTCATGAAAACTATGTTTCTCGGTTGTTTCTTGTAACTCTTTGCACATAAAGGACATCCTCTGAAAGGACTAGAGCTCAGCAGACTTAGCACTTCCTACACACAAGGCTGGAAAGCATGAAAACTCTTGGATACAGTAGGGAGAAACCCATGAGAGTTTGGGGTGTTGAAATAAGACAGGGACACCCTCTTGGGTTAGCTCTGTCTGCTTTCTTTCTGGGAGTGGATCAAACAATGAGCTCTCAGCTGTTTCTTTGCTCTGCCATCTGATGGACTTCAACTGTAAAACTGTGTTGCCATGACAGAACATCCTGACCAAGGCAACTTATAAAAAAAAAAACATTTAATTTGTGGCTTAAATTTTTATTATTTTATGTGTGAAGGTGTTTTATCTGCATGTTTATCTGTATACCACATGAGTATCTGGCTCCCAAGGAGACCAGAAGAAGGCTTTGGGTCTCCTGGAACTGGAGTTACAGGTGATTTTGAGCCGCCTTATGAGTGCTGGGAATTGAAAGGAGGTCTTCTGTATGAGGTACAGAGGAACACTAGGAATGACGTGAGTCCTTCAAAACCTCAAAGCCTGCCTTTAGTGGAATTTTTTTTTTCACTCTTTGGGGACCCGCCACCCAGCTCCCAAGCAAATACATGGAGACCTATTCCTACTTGTGAATGGCTAGCCTTAGCCTAGCTTGTTTCTAGCCATCTTTTTTAATTTAAATTGTCACATTTCTCATTAATTACAGTTTGCCTTTGGGCTTTTACCTTTAGTATATATAGCTTACTTTCCTTCTACCTCCATGGCTGGCTGTGTGACTGGGTGGCAGCTGTGTGTCTGGGTGGCTGGCCCCTGACATCCTCCTCTCCTCCTTTTCTCACTCTTCCTGTTTTTCTCCCTCAAGCCTAGATTTCTCTCCCAATTTATTCTCTCTGCCTGGTAGCCCTGGCTATTTCTCTCTCCTGCCTAGCTATTATTCAGCTCTTTATTGGACCAGTCAGATGTTTTAGACAGACAGAGAGCTTTACAGACAGACAGCTTTACAGAGTTAAACAAATGCAACATAAAAGAATGCAGCACATCTTTGCATCAGTAAACAAATATTCTGCATTTAAACTAATACTCCACAATACCCACCCCAGTGACATACTTCCTTCAGCAAGGCCACACCTCCAAATCCTTCCCAAGTAGTTCTACCAAATGGGAACCAAGTGTTCAAACATAGGACCTGCCTATCAGGACCATTCTTACTCCAGCCAGCTCTGGAAGCAGGAAGGTGATATTTGCTTCTTCCAGTTTATTGTGCCATTTCTATCAAGAGAATAAAAGAACTTGAAAGTGTTCTCAGCACTGTCCAGGAAACTGGGAAATCAGACCCATTTCTCTAGACTCTCCCCAATTTATTGTATTCTGCCCTGTAAAGGATTTTAACTTGGAGAGTTATTGGTTTGCCAGGGCTGCCATAACAGTACTGCAGATTAGATACAGAACTTAAATTTCCACAGCCCTGGAGGCAGGGAGTCCCAGGTCAAGGTACTGGCAAGGGCTGCTTTTCTCTGAGAGCTCCCACCTTGGCTGCAGATGACAGCCACCTTGCTGCTTTTTCCTGACATAGCACTCCCTATGTGTATGCATCCACAGTGCTTCATCTTCTTAGATTCCAGGCTTTGGGGGTCGTGGGCCCTGAGTAAAACAAACATTGTCTTCAGGAGTCTGTCTGTGCCTGCTTCAAAAGGAGCATCCCAGCTGGGCACTTCTCTGGATTTTGCTTCAGGTTTCTGCTTTAAATTCCCTTAGTGATGGGCTGTAAGCCTTAAGCTGAAATAAAGCCTTTCCCCTACAAGTTGCTTTTGGGCATGATGTTTGATCACAATAGAAACGTTAACTAAGACAGGTCCATTCACATGTCAGAAAATTTTCTTCCAATTTCAGTTGTTCTCTGCCTTGGAAAGCTGGTTGATTTAGTGCAGAAACCTGCATAGTCTTTAACCTCTAGGATGGTTGTTTTCAATACCTCAGTAACAAATGACCTAGCTGTCTTTATTAAACTGGTAAGCGTTACTGTCTTAGTTAGGGGTTCTATTGATGTGAAGAGACACTGTGAGCACAGCAACTCTTATAAAGGAAAACATTTAATTGTGGTGGCTCAATTACAGTTCAGAGGTTTGGTTCCTTATCACCGTGGTGGGAAGTAAGGCAGCATGCAGGTAGACAAGGTACTAGAGAAGGAGCTGAGAGTTCTCACATCTTGACTCACAGTGGAGAAGTAGTCTGAAACAATTGACATTTCTTGAACACAAGAAACCTCAAATTCCATCTCCATAGTGACTTAATTCCTCCCAACAAAGCCACATCCACTGCAACAAAGCCACACCTCCTAATCATGCCACTCCCTTTTGGGGCCATTTTCTTTCAAACCCATTCCCACTTATGCATCACCACTGCTCATGCAAATTTCCACTTGAGAAAAGAGATAGCTGCCCTGATTTGGGAGGAATAAAAGTCTACCTCCCAAGTAGAAGCAACTGTTGTAGAATCTGGTTCTTCCGTGTGACTTTCTCCTTGAGCAATTACTCACACTTTAGATTTCCCAGCTGTCTTTATGAGCAACTTAAAAAAATAATTTATGAGTATGGCTGTTTTGCCTGCCTGTATGTCTGTGCACTGCACGCATGCCTGGTGTGCAAGTGGCAAAAAGCATGTGTATGTGAAGGTCAGAGGGCAGTGTTGAATATCCTCAGTTGCTCTCCATTGTGCCTTTCTGAGATAGGGTCTCTCACTGAACCTGGAGTTGGCCAATTTGGCTGGACTGGCTAGTCAGCAAGGTCTAGGGATCCACCTCACCCCACCTTCACCCTGTGCTGGGTTCACACACACATTTGCTGTGCTCAGTTTTTACATTGGCTGGTACCGATCTGAAGTCAGGTCTCCATGGTTGAGAGGCAAGTATTTTACTCACTGCACTCTCTCCAGTTCCTGTAATATGTCCTCAAACCTCCAATTAATTCTTAAAATAACATCTACGGTTACCTTGTCTTTCAAGGTACATAGTAATATGAACATCTATACTTGAAAAACCAAAAGATATCCCAGAAAGATAGTAATTAACCTCATTTATTATTTATTTGGTCTTCTTGAAACAGGGTTTCTTTGTGTAAGCTTGCCTGTCCCAGAACTCTCTCTGTAGACCAGACTGGCCTCGAAATCAGAGATTCAAATACCTTTACCTCCCAAGTGCTGGAGGAATTGACTTCTTTAAAAAGGTGTTTCTTAAAGATTTGTTTCTGTTTTATGTATTTGTTTTGACTGCATGTATGTGTGTAGACTACTGGTGCCTGCAGATGTCAAAGTAGGGCATCAGATGCCCTGAAAGTAGAGTTAAGGATGGTTATGAGCCACAGAGTAGATGCTGGGATCTGAAGTCAGCTTCTTTTCATGAACAGCTAAGCCATCTCTTCTCTTCAAGGAATTCATTTTTTTTAGAGAAAGAGAGAGGCAGACAGACAGACAGACAGGGTTTTTGCTATGTAGCCTTGGCTGGCCTGGAACTCATTATGTAGAACAGGCTGGCCTCAAACTCAGGGAGATCTGCCTGCCTCTGCCTCTTAAGTGTTGGGATTAAAGGCATAAACCACCAAGTTGTCAGAATTGTCTTTTTAAAAATAGTTTTTAATTGCCTGCAGGAAGACTGCACCAACCAACTTGACAATGTGGATGGAGAAAAGTTCCCAAGACCTCCCTCCTAAATGAAGTAATAGGTAGTTAATGGCTTCTAAGGGAGAGAGAATAAGTTTATCACTCCAGATAGATTGTCCAAGCCTAAGTGTTCAGTCCTAAGCCCATGTACACATAGGCAACATTAATTGGACAATTATAGACTTATGGGTTTGAGAGGAGGAAGTGGTTGGAAGGAGGGGGAGAAGGGAGGATGAAATGATGTAAAACCAATGTATTTAAGTATGAAATTACCATAAACTTCAGTTTAAATTAATTAAAAATATTTTAGAATGGTTTTAGATCTACAGAATGTTGCATGACTGCAACAGAACAATTGTGACCGTGTAGAGTTCCTCATCCCTATTTCTCCTGTTGTTAAGTCTTTATTGTGCTTTAAAATGGTGCTGGAGAAATGCCTCATGGGTTAAGAGCATTGGCTGTTTTTCTAAAGGACTGGGGTTTAGCCGGGTGTTGGTGTCACAGGCCTTTAATCCCAGCACTGGGGAGGCAGAGGCAAACAGATCTCTGTGAGTTCGAGTCCAGCTAGTTCCAGGACACGCTTCATAGCTACACAGAGAAACCCTGTCTCGAAAAAAACAAAATACCACAACAACAAAAAGCCTGGGGTTTGATTCTCAGAATCCATTGGTGCACACAACCATCTCTGACTCCATTCCATGGGACCTGAAGTCTTCTGGCTTCTACAAACACCAGCATATACATGGTACGCAGGTATACATGCAAACAAAAGTTTATGTACTTAAGATAAAAATAAGTAAATCTTAAGAGGGAACTCTTAAAATGGTGTCTTGGCTACTAGTATTCTTTTACTGCTTCTTTATTTATGACTGCCTTTTCTCCAGGATGAGGTTCTGTCTGTATTCCTGCCTAAGATCAGTCTTTCTTTCTGAATGTTGGACTTTTTTCTTCCTTCCCCATTTCTTGGTCCCTTTTTCAGTTAAATTTAGTTGATTTCTCCCATTGTTGTCTTACCTTACTCTGGAGCTTAACTGTTTCTCTGAATTTTAAGGTTCAGTCTTCCTTAGTTAAAAATGCTTGTGCTTTTCCTCTAGCTCACCTGTCATAATATGGCCACTTTATAACTAATTTAATTGATAACCTCATTTAACTCAAAATCATGCAGAATTGGTGCCTTTGTTCTGAGCTTATCCTACTATTAGTCCTGTACATGGTGTTCATGTAACAATTATTAAAACAGGTTAGAATTTTGTGCTTTCCCTTTAAGCTGTTCTCCCCGTTAGCAAACCCAAGCACCTTCAGACCTTACTTTCATAGTGGCTGTATCAATTACTTCGTGAAGTCAGAATATTGTTTAATATTTAAGGTCCTCTGTAGAGTAGCTCCAACCACCAGTATCTTCCATTAGCTTCTGATCCAGGTTGTTCAAGACTGGGGGCGGGGGCAGTTCTGCTAAATTTTGTCTCCATGTACCTTTCTGGGTCATTATGATTCTTTGTGTCTTTCTTCCTCTTCCTTGATTCATCCTCTTGCCTCCTTTTTTTTTTTTTTTTTTTTTTTTTTTTTTGTGTTTTGTTTTTTGTTTTACCAACCCCTCTTTAATCAATCCGCTTCCTCAGCCATGTATCACTATGTAGCCCTAGGACTTCTGATCATGCTTTTCTTTTTTATGTATAATTTACATGTATTATTTGAGCCACACTAGTTTATTTGTTTAGCTAATAGCTCCCTTTGTGTTTATCTCCTTCCTCTTCTCAACATTGTAAGTTCCTTGAGCACAGACTGCTTTAAATTTTGTCCCGTGGGATTTCTGGTAGTGCTTACTCCTGACTGAATATAAGAGTTCATTTCTGTGTCTTTCCCATACCTCCACCCCAAATTCTATTAAAGTTTTTTTTTTTTTTTTAACAGATCTTGCCTCAAGTTTATTTGTAAAAACAGCATAGGGCACAGGCCATCTGCAGAGTGTGCAGATGTGTCACACCAGTCCATCTGTCTTCACAGTGGCAGAAACTTTTTCTATGGGGCCATCACAGGGGCCTGGGTGCCTTTGGGAGCCTGAGCTGGAGCTGCAGCCTGGGCCTTAGCTGGAGCCGATGCCTCTGCCTTGGTTTGAACCTTGGGTTTTGGTTGGCAGAGCCTACGATCCTTGGTCTCTAGTCTTCTCCCAAGCTTGGGGTGAGTGATGAAAGCAAGACGTCTGAGTTTGCAGCTGGGACCCTTTGGCGTCTTGGGTTTTACCACCTTGGGCTGCACAAGGGCCTTGATGGCCTCTGCGCATGCACTCATGGCCTTTGCCTTGTTTGCCTGCATCTTCTACAGGCCTTTCTTGTGTTTTTGGCAAGCGCATGTTCCTCAGGAACTTGGGGTCAACCCCTTTAAGAGATTTGTATCTTTGCGATCGGGGTTTCTTGATGCCATTTCCGGGACTGGTTGTGTGTGGTGTGGTTCTTGGACTTGGCCGTGTCTGAACAGTATTCGGCGGCTCCCGAAGCTCCTGGGACTGGAAAAGAAAGAGAGACTCTATTAATAAAGTTTTAATCCCTGCTATTGTGAATGTCACTTTTAACTTCTGACATTCCTAGAAGAGACACTTCACAGCAAACTCTCTGTTCCTCTGACTCTTAGAATCTTTCTGGCCTCTCTTCTGCAATGATCCCTGAGTCTTAGCTGCAGGAGTTGTGTTATAAATATATCAGCTGGGACTGGATTCCACAGCTCCATATTTTGATTGGTTGTGACTTTTTTTTTTAATGTGCTGTACATCTATTGCAAAGAGAAGTTTCCTTATGAGGGGTGAAGACTACACTTATCTGTGGGTATAAGGACAAATAATTAAAATGTAGTTAAGGATTATGGTGATTGTGGGTGCTCCTTTAAGGTCCTCCGCCTTACTAGCCTTGTATGGTTGCTAGGTTTCCAGTTCCAGACAAGATTTTCTTCTCATTGAGCTAGTGATAATTCCAATTAGAAAACTGTTGGTTACCACCAAGATATGTTTCTGCTCTACTCCAGTTCTCCTGGCTAGTAAAATATACCCAAGTAAATGTGCAATCATCTGGCTACTATTTTTCTGTCCCACATCTACAATTATTTACACTTTTACTTCCAAGATTAACTCACCACACTTCATTTTTGTTTTATCTGAGAGCTCTCCTCACTTGCACACCAGTGGTGTCCATCACTTCTGTTCCCCGTGCTCACACCCACATCGCTGTGTCATCTGTAGTTACCTGGATTTTTGAGTACCACTACTGTGCCCATAGGGTTATGAGCCTTGCTGGTGGTTGTATTTTATAAAATGTTGATTTCTTCCCCACTTTGGAAGCTTACAAGGCACCTTCTGGTGTCATGAAAGCTAGTTCCCAGGGAGGGGGCTTTCAGGTCAGTTCTAGCTGAGAAGTCTCTGGGCCGTGTGTCTGAAAGGCATGGTGTCTTCAGCAATAGGGACTTTCTTTGCACCTGTGGGGGGGGGCAGCCAAGGGCGATAAGAATAACTTTTTTTTTTTGTTGTTGTTGTTTGGTTTTCTTGTTTTTTGTTTTTCGAGAAAGGGTTTCTCTGTGTTGCAGACTCGAACTCACAGAGATCCTCCTGCCTCTGCCTCCCGAGTGCTGGGATTAAAGGTGTGTGCCACCACTGCCGGGCTGATAAGAATTTACAAGATTGGAGTCTCTTGGACCACCCTGGCCAACAACTCAAAAGAGGGCTTCTGATACCTGGTGTTGGGGTTTTTGTTAGATTGTCTTTGGCACTTGGATGGAGCATTGTAAGCCCAAATGGGAAAATTTCATTAAACTCTCATGTATATTTAAACACCGACTTATTGTTTATTATAAGTATTTTTAGGTAGATAGATGATAGTATGATTTCTTAAGACTTTTTCAGAATCCTTTCTGTATTTATCTCTCTCCCCTTCCCTAATTAGAGCCCCCATTTCCCCCTTCCGATGGTTTGTATCCTGCTATTACCCCTTTCTTGTGCCTCCTGCCCCCACAGTCCCTTTTTCACTTTCCTGGTTCCTGAAGTTACTCCAGGATATGCTCTCATATCTGACTATTTAGAGCCAAGATCCTCTAACATGTGACATTGTATTTCTGGGTATGGGTTACTTTATTCAATATGATATTTTCTGTTTTTGTTTTTCTGAGACAGGGTTTCTCTGTGTTGCTTTGGAGCCTGTCCTGGAACTCTCACAGAGGTCCTCCTGCCTCTGCCTCCTGAGTGCTGACACTAAAGGCATGCCACCAACGCCCAGCTAATGTGATCTTTTTTATTCCTATCCATTTACCTGGCTAGACTCTGGAAAAGGATAAGATAACCTTATTGGTTTTTTACTTTGGCTTAAAAAAATACTTAAAACAAAACAAAAAGAGCAACCACATGGCAGCTTATAACCATCTGTAATGAGATCTGATGCCCTGTTCTGGTGTACAGGCACGTGCATGCAGACAGAACACTGTATACATAATAAATAAATCTTTAAAAAAGATACATTTTTTTTCATCCATGTTCATCAGTGAAATTGATCTATGATTTTTTTTTTTCTGTTGGATCTTTGTCTGGTTTTGGTATCAGAATAATACTGGCTTTGTTAAAAGAATTTACAAGCTGAGCAGTGGTGGTGCATGCCTTTAATCCCAACACTTGGGATTTCAAGGCTAGCCTGGTCTACAGAGTGGATTCCAGGACAGAGAAACCCTGTCTTGAAAAACCAGTAAAAAGAAAGAAATGGGGGAAAAAAACAAAATAATTTACAAATGTTTCTTTCTTTTCCTTTTTATGGAATAATTCAAAGAATGTTGGTATTCTTCTTTAGAGGTCTAATAGAATTCTGTGTTGTTTTTTATCTGATTCTGATTGTTGTTTTTAGTTTATATTGCAGGTGTGCACTGTTTTGGTTGGACCTACTTTTCTCTTTTTTTCCCAAATATATACTGTCTTGAGTTTGAAAATCTAGTCTGCCCAGGGAGAATGTGTAGCTCAGTAACAGAATGCTTGCCTAGCATGCAGTAGGATATGTGTGTCTGTGTGTGTGTGTGTGTGTGTGTGTTGCAAAGAATCCAACCCAACTGTATCTCCAGCTAAAACCTTCAGTGTGATCTCTAGTACTTCCAGAATAAAACAAACTCCAGTCTAGTAGGGAGTAGGCAATTGGGAGCAACAGGTGCAGTGTTAATTGGCAGAACAAAAAAGTTCTGATGTTCTCTTGCACAATCATCTGGCTGCAGGTAACAGTAATGCACTATGTTTTAAGGTAACATGGGTGTTTCAAGATTACTGTAAGGATTTTAAGTGTTTGACCATCAAATGAAAAGTATTTGAGGTGATGGCTATATTAATTAATCTTCTTTGATCAATATACATTGAATATGTGTATCAAAAAATCATATTGTGGCCTATGTATGAGTATTATATATCAAAATAAAATAGAAAATTAGAAAACTAAAAACTGAGTGTTGTAAAAACAGATTTGACACTACAATTATATGTGGACTCAGTAAATATTTGATGATTGATTTAGCAGTTTGCCCTGGTTTTGGAGCCAAAGCATGAGTAAATATGTGCTGGACTACTCAACACAGATTACCCACTTTTCTGAATGCTCTACTTTTGGAAGATACGGTCAGAATATTCTGATGTAAAAACAACTCATTGTCTTTTTAGGTTGAGGAGAATATTGGTTTTGTTTCCTTCATATTTTTTCCTCTCACACACCCTCCTGGATTAGTTAATTTTGTGATGGAGTCTTGCAATGATGCCTAGTCTGGTCTTAAAAATCCTGGGTTCAAGAGCAGCTAGAGAGATGGCTCAGCGATTAGGAGGACTGACTGCTCTTCCAGAGGACCCTGATTCAATTCCCATCACATACATGGCAGCTAACAACTGTAACTCCAAGATCTGACACTCTCACATAGACATACATGTAGGCAAAACACCAATGCAAATAAAATAAAATAAACTTAAAAAAAAAAAAAAAACAAAACAAAACCCTGGGTTCAAGCAGAACCACAGAAGCTAAAAAGCAAGGTTAGTACATTAGTACATTTAGAGACTTTCCCCTTAACTATGGACATTGATGGCCTGTGTTTTAGTTTTGGCAGGTGCTGTCTACACACTGAGTTTTACAGCCAGATGGTACTTCCACTATAGAGTCAGTTGTGCTAAGGTCTCAGGGCCTATTAAGTCTGGGGCCCTGTTACACTATACAGAAAAGCCCTGTCTTGAAGAAGAAAAAAAAGCATATATGACTGTTTTGCTTTCTGGTATGTCTGTGCACCACATATGTGCAGTGCCTGCAGAGATCAGAAGAGGCTGCTGGGTCTCTTGGACTGGAGTTATAGAAGGTTATGAGTAGGTACCTGTAATTAAACCCAGGTCCTTTGGAAGAATAGTCAATGCTCTTAACCACTGGGCCATCTCTTCAGCACCCACTTCCATGTCATCATTGCCATTGTCTTCCTTGTCCTCCTCCTCCTCAAAGAAGACTTCAGCTTATGGTTCAGGGGACATCAGGCTATCATGGCAGTCAAAATGTGGTAGCTATTGAGGTTTCCTTTGTTCGCTTTAAGATTTATTTATTTTTTTGTTCTATCAACTTTATGGCAGAAGAGGGCATCAGACCCCACTATAGATGGTTGTGAGCTACCATGTGGTTGCTGGGAACTGAACTCAGGACATCTGGAAGGCAGTCAGTGCTCTTAACCACTGAGCCATTTCTCCAGCCCCCACCCCTTTGTTCATTTTTATATCTGACATTGTTGTTACTAAGCTGTCATTCTTTATGTATTCTTGGTGTCAAACTCAAACAGATATGATCTGTAATTTTTTTCCTCGATTTTATAGGTTGTGTTTTCAGTTTGTCACTAGCGTTTGAAGTTTTGAATGTTGATGAGGTTCAGTTTTATCTATTTTTTTATTTGATTGTCTCTGCTTTTTGTTATCAAATTTAATAAATAATTATAAAATCCAAGATCATGGACATTTTCTGTTCTAAAAGTTGCACAGTTCTTCTGTTGAGGCCTTTGTTCCATTTGAGTTAATTTTCCCATATGGCATGATACAGCTTTGCTTTTCATGTGTTTTATCCAGTTGTCCCAGCATGTTAAAGAATCTTATTAATTTGATTGGATTGACAGACACCTAGGGGGTTAGCATGACTCTAAGTTGTGTCTGTAAGGATGTTTCCAGAGAGTTTATGACAACTCTGACCTAACCAGTGGTTTCATCTTCTGATAGATTCAGTATTTGAATAGACTGTTGGGAGGGGTTCCTTTAGAAGATAAATCTTAGCCCTGGTCCTTTTTTATACTATCCTCTGCTTCATACCATAAGGTGGACAGGCTCCTGTGTCACACACTTCTGTTGTTATGATAGTCTGCTCTTAGCCAGGCCCAGGAGCATTGAAGCCAGCTGTATTGAAACTTTTGAAAATGACCCAAATACATGCTCCTTCTTAAGTTTTTAGCAGATGTCCTGTTACTGTAGAAAAACTGACACAAGTCTCTTTTTTTTCATTAACTGTCTTGGCATCTATGTAGAAAATCAGTTGGTTGCATACACGTTGATTTGTTTTTGGCCTCTTAGGGCTAGACACTTAACAGGCTTAAATGCCATACTAAGGGCAAGGGTAAGGGGGAATAATATAATAAAATTTATTTTGAAAAGATAAGATCTGGACATTGTGGCACATATCTATAAACCCAGGAAATGGAAGCATTTAAAAGTAATGTTCAGCTGGTGGTGGGGGTGCACACCTTTAATTCCAGCACTTAGGAGACAGAGGCAGATGGGTCTCCGTGAATTCCAGGCCAGCCTAGTCTACACAGTAAGTTCCAGGACAACCAGAGAAACCCTGTCTCCAAATACTACTGCGCTGCTGCTGCTGCTGCTGCTACTACTACTACTACTACTACTACTACTACTACTACTACTAATAATAATAATAATAATAATAATGTTGAGATAATTTTCAGTAAAGTACTTGCCTCACAGACATGAGGGCCTAAGTTTGATCCCAGAACCACATTAAAATGGGGGGGGGGCAGGTGGCTAGATTTAAATGCTACTAAAGACTAGGGGAGAAGCCCTCACCTCTTTTGGATGTGGTCTGTTGGGGGAGGAGACCAGTACCCCCTCCCTTAAGTAACCCTTGTCTGTGCTCTGCAAAGAAGCCCAATAAACTCATTGACTCCCTAGAGTGAACTTTGGTTCACTTTGGTGGAATCATGCCTCTGCCTGTTGTTGGAATTTGAAGAAGGGGTAGACATTGCTTACATTTCCTCCTGGGAGGGAATTTGCCTGACATTGTGTGTGTCATGTATTTCTGTCAGAGGACTGCTTGTGGGGTTTAGTTCTTTCCTTCCACTATGTGGTTTTCTGGGATCAAGCTCAGATTGTTAGGCTGGAGGGCAAGTGTCCTTCCTCACACTGTACCACAGTTAATAATTTGTTTGTTTTGTTTTATTCTTTTGATACTGAGTCTCTGTGTATCTCTGGCTGTCCTGGAACTCACTTCATAGATCAGGCAGGCTGGCCTCAGATTCAGAGACCTGTCTGTCTGCCTCCTGAGTGCTTGGATTAAAGGCAGGCACTAACATTTCTGGCTCATACATAGTTGATGCTCTTGAAGGAGATAGCCACAGGAAAATCATTGACTATATATATTCGGAGTGGAGTATTGAAGTAAGTAGGAAAGATAATCCAAAATGTAGTATAATTACCTCACAGTTACTAAAGAGTTGAAAATGGGCTGAATGTGACAGCACATGCTTGGAGGCAGAGGCAGGTGGATGTTTGTGAGCTTGAAACTAGCCTGGTGTGTTCACTGAGTTCCAGGCCAGCCAGAGATACACAGTAAGACCCTGTCTCAAATAAAGAATTGCCCTCCCCCCCCCAAGAAAGGAAAGCAAAACAAAACAATGGGTAGAGCTAACAAACTGGTTAAAATGTCAGATTACAGAACCAAGACACAAAAATCAGTTCTGCTTCTGTTTACAGGCAGTAAGCTGTTGGAGCATATCGTTAGCAATTATGTTCACAATAATAACAAAACAAGTAAAACACTTGGGATTTTTAAAAGGGATGAGAGTCTCCTACATTGAAAATTATAAAACATTGATGAAGGAAATTGAATCATACAAAAAAATAAATGGAAAGATATCTTCTGTTCATTGGTTGGAAAAAAGATATCCATACCAAAGACAAACATGGACTGAAAGTGAAAGGATTTAATATCCTAACCAAATGCAAATTGAAAACAAATGATGTAGCTATTCTACTATCTGATAAAATAGACTTCAAGTCAAAATTTACTGGGAAAGATGAAGAAGACCTAGGCTAAGGGAACAGTTCATCAAGAAGATAGACAAGCAAGATGGTCCAGCAGCTAAAGGTGCTTGCTGCAAGCCTGATGATCTGAGTTTGATCTTTGAGACTCACATTGTGGATAGAGAGAACCAGTTACCCTTCACAGGTGTGGGGTAGTTTGCATGATTCTACACACTAAAATAAATTAAGCAATTGTTAAAAAGAGATAAAATAATTGTAAGTATTTATGTATCAAACATTGGGGCTCTCAACTTTATAAAACAATAGACACCAAAGTATACTTAAGTCCTGATACTCACTATCATCAGTAGATATGTTATCCAGATTAAAAATAAAGAAATTTAAGGATTGAGCTGTACCATAGATTAAATGGATTTAAGAGACATTTATAGACTATTCCATTCAAGACTTAGATACATATTTGTAACTTTCTCTAAAATATATCTTATTTTAGGCCATAAAAGCAAGTCTTAACAAATAAAAAAATCAAAATAATTTCTTATATCTTATCAGATCATACTAGAATAAAACTAGAACTCAATAGCAAGAGATACCACAGAAAATATAAAATATTATTGAAGATTGGTGCTGCTTGGAAGAGTTTCCAGAATCTGCCTATGACTTAGGGTACAGGGTCTTCGTCTGTGAAATGGAGAGTGTCACTATGTCTGCTTTGTAGGGTGGTTTTAAGTATTAAATGAGACTATATATAGAAAGATTTATTACAGGATCTGGTGTAAAATAAGCATTCGATATGCATTCACTGTGCTATATCTTGGCTCTAATGTGTATGAGTTTTGCCTAAATGTATGTATGTGCACCATGTGAGTGCCTATTTCCTCAGAGGCCAGGAGAGGGCATCAGATCCTCTGAAACTTGCAGTTACAGATAGTTGTGAGCTGCCATGGGGGTACCAAAAACTGAACCTAAGTCCTCTAGAAAAGCAGCAAGGGCTCTTAACTACTGAGCCATCTCTTCTTCCCCTAATTTAGAGCTTGAACATTGCTCAAAAGTCCATGTGTTAGCCAGGGCAGTAATGGTGCACACCTTTAATCCCAGCACTCGGGAGGCAAAGGCAGGTGGAGCTCTGTTTGTTTGAGGCCAGCCTTGTCTACAGACCAAGGTCCAGGACAGGCTTTAAAGCCACATAGAGAAAAACCCTGTCTCAAAACAAGCAAACAACATAATACATAAATACATACATATGTGTGTTTACATAACTATTAAATATATTAAGGAAGATAGAATTATTTATAGAAATCATTTGAGTGTGTTGTGAGATGGAATTTTAAAAAGGGGTTAGGGATGGGAGGCAGACACTGAGATTGCCGACTTTTTGGTGTTGGAGACAAAGGAGACAAAAATGATGGTAGCTTATTAAAAGCTAAGTATATGTAACCTTTGTAGTAATTGGTCATAATTTGTAGTAATTGGTCATAACTGTGCTAATTGCCCAAGAACAAGCCATAATGAAAGTGAAGCAGACACAGCTGAGCTGTTTTCAGGGCCCCCAGATGAAAAGGAAAACAGCAACTGAGCTGTTAACAACTGCCAAAATTAATCTAAACAAACCATAGAGCTGGAGAAAGCATTAAAAAGAACTTCAGAAAGGGCTGGTAGGTAAATAAAGACAAAGTTTTAGGTAGTAGAGGATGAAAGATTAGAGGAAGTATATGAAATAACTGGGGATAAATAAGAAGTATGCTGGAAAATATAAGATGATTCTTCCTGAGAAGACAAGAACCTCAGAAAAGAGGTCATAGGAAGGACAGTGTTACTGTTTGGACAAGAGATGTCCTCAAAAAATGCTCATGTGTTTAGGGCTTAGTCCCCAGGGAGTGGTGTTATTTTGGGAGGCCTGGAAACTTGATGAGATGAAGCTTGAGTGAAGGAAGTAGGTGCTTGGGGGTGGGTCCATAGTGGTATTTCAAAGAGGAAGACAGGAAGAGGTCAAGGGATAAAATACCTCAGAATGGCTCCCTTCCTCCACACAGTCCTGCTACCTTGATAGTCTGCCCAAATACATGAAGCCAGGAGACAAGACTACCTTCACTTGAAACTGTAAACCAGCATTAATCCTGATCCCTTTAGTTTGCTTTTCCAATGTAAGTACTAACTAAGCCCCACTTTGTTTAGCTTCCAAAATCAGGTGAGATACTGTGCACTTAGGGGTACATAACTATAGATCCCCTTAGGTTGTTTCTGTTGATTATTTTGTCACAGCAGTGAGAAAAAAGACATTGATATGGCAGAGGCCAGAGAGAGTGTAGTGAACTGGCCAACTTTTTTAGAGAGACTCCAATTCCAGAGATCAGTATTACAGAGAAGTAGAGGAGAAATAAACTCTTCAGACAATGAAAGTGTTGATGGAATTAAGTGAAGAAGTTCAAAAGTCTGTGAAGGATTATGAATGTAGTTTAGTTGATATAGTGCTTACCTAGCATGTCCTAAATTCAGGGTTCAATCTCAGAGTATGGAGGCGAAACCTGTAATCCCAACACTGAGGAGGTGGAGGCTGGATGATTAGAAGTTTCGAGTTAGCCAGGTGATGGTGGTGTATGCCTTTAATCCTGGCACTGGGGAGGCAGAGGTAGGCTGATCTCTGTGAGCTCCAGAACAGCCAGGGCTACACAGAGAAATCCTCTCTTGAAAAGCAAAAGGGGGGGAAAAAGTTTCAAGGTTACTCTCACCTATTTTGAAGTCAGACTAGGATACCAGACCCTGCCTTCCCCTTCCACCCCCCCAAAAAAATTCTTGAGAGCTAATTAAAATTATGCAAGCATGAATGAAGGTAATTTCATAGGGAAGGTATGAAGTACAAAGCATGGGGCATACAAGCATAGGGAGTCACTCTGCAAGTATATATTCAGGCTGGCCTCAAACTCAGAGATCTACCTGGATTATACATGAGTGCCTCTTCTACCCAGCTGAGATATAATTCTTATTCTCAGAATTCTCCATGCCGATAAATATTGAGGGTTAAAAAAACCATAAGTAGCATTTGCATTGGAAATAAGATCATATGCAATTTTTGAAAAAAGTTGTTTTTAATGGACTGCTTATGAGATTACTAATAGAATCTGTAGCGCCCGCACTACCATCTCTTCCATGAATCGGGCGAAGGCCTAGAGATTGAAATAAAGACAAGAAAGTGGGTCATTCGTTCAATGGCAAAGTCGGAACGCCAACTTTTTATTGAGGGGCAAGAACTGGCTTAAATACCGACTTATAGCACAGTGGAAAATTACAGGAATTTTTTGGCTTAGCTCCTCCCTGTGTTGTCACAGGGTGTGTGTCACGAGGTGTGCTGTCATGGGAAGAGTACCAACAAAAGCCTTGGGGCAAAGAATTCTGGCCAACAGCTTCAGGCTAGCTCAAGGCGCCTCAGGGATCCATGCAGGGCCCTACAAGAATCTAAGGCCAGGCAAGTTGTTTCAACATTATAGAACTATATCACAGAATTATAGAATTGTAGTCTTGTCTTTCTTTCTTTATACATGTTGTTTTGCTATATTTTCCACATTGTCCTGGAAGTCCTGGGCCAAGCAGTCTTTCTGCCTCAACTTGTCCAGTAGCTAAGAATATATAATTGAAGGCCAGTATTCCCAACCACCATTTGAGAATTTTGAAATCTGGATTGGTGTCTGCCTTAGTCACTGTTCTATTGCTGTGAAGAGACACCAAGGTAGCCCTTTTAGAAGATTTAATTGGGACTTCTTTCCAGTTTCAGGAGTTTAGTTCATTATCATCATAGCATCTTTTTCGTTGCAGCATGCATGCTGGCTCTGGAGCAGGAGCTGAGAGCTGCATCATGATCTGTAGATAGAAACTCTGGGCTTGGCATGGACTTTTGAAACCTCAAAGCTCACTCCCAGTGACACTTCCTCCAACAAAGCCATATCTCCTAATCCTCTTAATCCTTTCAAATAGTGCCACTCCTTGGTGACTAAGCATTCAAATATATGAGCCTATGGGAACCATTCTTATGCAAACAGCATCTATCTAATTTTAGATGTAATTTGAGCAAGAGATGGGCTTTGTTTGTGACTGTTGTTTGTCTGTCCACCCAGCTACACCATTTTCCATGCAAAGAAACCTGAAGGGCATTGATGGTGCATGACTTTAATCCCAGCACTCCGGGAGGCAGAGAGAGGCAGGCAGATCTCTGTGAGTTCCAGGCTAGCCTGGTCTACAGAGTGAGTGCCAGGACAGTCTCGAAAACAATACAGAGAAACCCTGTCTCAAAAAACAAACAAAACTACAAAACAAAAAAAGAGTACCTTGTTCTCTTCCCTAGGACCTGAGTTCTGTTCCCAGCACTCATGTTAGGCTGTCGACAACTGCCTGTGACCCCAGCTCCAGTGATTTTCATTTAGCTTCTCATATCCTACTGAACTTCGAACTGTTCTCTGGCTGACTTGTCTGTGTGCCTCCCCTATCCCCCACCCTTCATGTGTAGTGTGTGTCATGGACCATGAGAAATAAAACAGGATAACTAATACTCAGCAGGCTAACCTACCACATGAGTGATAGGGAGCTCTATCTTGCAAGGCCATGGAGTCACTGGCTTTGGAAATCAGTTGCTCCTGTTGGTAATTTTATGAGTCACTTCATCTATTCCCTAAGAATAGCTTTGGGTGTTTCCTACTGCTTATGTGTATGTCTTGTAAGACCCTCAGAATGAGGAGTCTTCCAGGTTCGGTAGATACCCCAAGAACTCAATGTCCAGTCCAGTTGCTGCAAAATGCAAGAGGCTTTAATGAACAGGAAACGTTTGCGCAAACGGGCTCCTCCAGCACGCAGGCTAGGGAGAAGCCCCCTCCCCTGGGCCCAGGTATTTTTAAAGGCAAACCCACAAGCTTAGGGAGGGGGTGGGACCCTTGGAGGCCGGATGGTCTGCTATTAAGGGTCAGCAGACCTTAGGGCTTCAGGTGTGCTAATTAATCTTGTCTGGGCAAACCAGAGTTACAGCTATCTCTTGACCCTATTTACCACCTGTTGACTCACAGGAAAGGAGGGGCAGTGTGAATTCTTCTTATCTCAGGGCCTTGTGAGAGGAAGCTAGCAAATTCCAAGGAACAGATATTGGTTTCCAGGTTAGTCCATCATTAACATTACTTTTTAGGTCTTTCATTCCCCCCTTTTTCTCTTGTCAATAGTTTTAATCTTATAACTATAGAATTAAGAAGCAGCCTCCTCTTGGCTCCAGAGGCTCCTGTACTGCTATCTAAGCACCATAATCTGGGTAGCACTCGTAACAAAAGTCATAACAAAAGTAACAATTTTTCCAATAGTAAGCAACAAGAGAGAAATAAAAATGGGCAGTTGTAAGAGGCTGTCCCTGGATCCTATAACTTGGAGTGGCGTGGGGGTGGGTCCAGAGGAAGAGGACCAGAGTCTTAAGGTTTCTGTGCGGTGATACCTAATGTAATCTGGATCTCCAACTTGGAAATGATTTAAAACTTCCAAGTCTCCCGCCGCGTAGGTCTCTCAGAGTTGCTTTCACATTCGCTGTCTCACCCACTCAAGCACCTTAAGCCTAGCAAACAGAGGCTTAAGAAAACAGCACATCAGCACTATGTACAGAGGTAATTTCCACCAGTGGAGGGCTCCCACAGAGCCATTTATAGGGGTTCAACCTAAATGGTCCAGGGGTGTTTCTAACCCTGAAAAGCATAAAGGATAGGAGAACTGATTTTACTACAGTAGGTATTTTAAATCTTCGGAAAATTTTCTTTCTTCAGTAATTTTTTTACCTACACGGTTGAGACAGTCCCAAGCATATGAACAGATGAAAAAGCATACCTGCTGCCTGTTAATGTTTATGGACTTCTCTTTGTCTAGCAGTACCACGGCCCCAGCCCTTTCTTTACCTTTTACAATGTAACTGCTCCCAGCAGTGAACTGGTCAATATATGCCCAGCCAGCAGGATGTCCTTAAGATCTTTGCAAACTCCAGTCTCTTTAACCAACAGTTGATGGCAGTCAAGAGTCCTTGGTTCACCAGTTTCCTCAGGCAGAAGAGTGGCGGGATGAGGCTGGCTGGTGGAGCGAACACAATCCGCTCAGTCTCTCAGTGAGAAGCAGGCTTTGGTGGTGAGTCACGCGGGCGTTGGTCATCATCAGTCGGCGGCTGCCGGACAGTGCTCTCCAATGCATGGGGGCTATTATAGTTGCTTTATGCCCCAAAGTCAACTTGTCAGCAGCGATAGCTTTTAGACAGCCAGGCCCTCCCCTGGCTACAGGATCAAGCTTCTTTGGCAGATAAGCAACTGGTCTGTTCCACGGCCCTAGGGATTTGGTCAAAACTCCCCAGGCGACCCCCTTACGCTTGTCCACCTAAAGGGTAAAAAGTTAGTTACATCAAAAGGCTTAGAGCGGGTGCTTTCAACTGGGCCTTCGTAATGACATCAAATGTCTCCTGATGTTCTGGGGTTCAGGAGAATTTTTCCTTAGCCTGTAAAACCCAGATGTCCCCAGAATTCTCTTACTTGCCTGGCCATTGTTGGGGAATTTTAAACCCTTGGGACAGTCGGATCCAGATGAGCTGCCCAGTTCTGCACGTGTCAGAGTCCTTCCATTCAGAGGCAAAAAGCAGTTGGCTGGTGGTGGGATATAACCTCGAACGAGTGGGGTACCCTGCCCACGCCAAGGTCCACTGTTCTTCGGGTAGTCCATGAATTACCTTGGGCTCGGGGAGGGAGTCCAAACCCCGTCTCCCTTTACTTTTATCCTTTCTTAGGGCTTCGATACCTTGTCTTCTTGGGACAGTCATTTGCCAAGTGTTCTTTTGCTTTACAATATGCACATTGGTCCTCCTTGTCAAGTGGGGTCCTGTTGCCCAGGTTCCCTAGCCTGTTTTAAATTTCCTAACTTTTTGTCTCTCTCTCTATTTTTTTTAACCTCTGTGACTAAGATATTTTAGTCAAATTCTTTCCTATCTTCTGTCACGCTTTTTCTCTGCTCTCTGTCTCTCTACTGTCTTTTTTCCTTCTCTTCTCTGTCCCTTTAATATACTTTCTCTGTCTCTTGTCATGCTTTTTTTCTCTGCTCTCTGTCTCTTACTGTCTTTTTTTTTTCTCTCCTTCTCTTCTCTGTCCCTTTAATACATTTTCTCTGTCTTTTAACCCTTCCAGTCTCTGGAGTTTCTTCCTAATATCTGTGGCCCAATTTCCCCATGAAGACCAGAGCCACCGATGCTCTCTGGGCTTCTGAAGTAGAGTCAAAAAGTGCTCTCTTTACCTTAGCCAAATTGGTGGGCCATCTCACGGCACCTCGGAGACCTGCCACCAGAGCCTGGGGATAGATTTTTAAGCTCTCCCTACCTTTAGCAGTGTTGAAGTCCCAACTGGGGCGAGTCAAAAGAAATCCCAAGTCAATCTCATTTTTTCAGCTGCGCTGGCCACCCATCGGCTCCAGGGATATATTTAAGCCACAAGCAGAAACTGTTGATAATCATCTCAAATAGCCTAGAGAGAGAACATAAGGAACTCCAAAAAGGGGGTGGTTAGTTTTCCAATTACAAAGATCTGGGGAGAAGGGTCAGCCCTGGAGGCTGATGTTGGGAACCAAACATGTGCGGTGGCAGGGTCATAAGTCATAACCCTGTCCCTCCATTCCGGCATGGCTCTGCCCATGCCGCGCCTGGCCCATGGCTGTCCAGCCATTCTGCTGAAGCTCAGCCCCAGCCGCTCTGGCTGCCCTGCCACATTCCTGAGAGCGGGGGGGGGGGGGGGGGTGTGCTCATAGCTGGGTCTCCGGCCCTGCTCTCCTGTGGATCTAAAGTCAAACTTAGGTGGGGTAGTTAGTTGTTCACCCGTGGGGAGAGTAGAAATGGACACAAACAGTAGGAACAGAAGGACACAAAAAACACAGAACAATCCGACAAAGAGGACAATTCCGCGCAGTAGACAAACGGCGCCCAAACCAAAGTTACAAAGTGGGAGGGAAGCAAGTCCAGAGGCCGGCCATCCCCTGGAGAAGAGAAACTTTGTCTCCTTCCCTCCTCCAAACAACCCGGACTTTCGTCCAGGGCGGGACCAAGGGTCTCAGGACACGTCTGTCTCCCCCTGTGGTCCTATACAAGTCCTGTGCAGGCCAGGCACAGGCACAGATTCAAATACTCGAGTCAAAAACACATAACATACAAGTTCTGTGCAGGCCAAGCACAGATTCAAGTACTCGAGTCAAAAACAGGTAACATCAGACACATCAGACATACATCAAACATATAGGTTGCGAGCTCTTTCTTACCTCCAACTGGCAATGGAATTGAGTCTGGGGGTCGACCAAATCCCGGACGAGCCCCCAAAATGTAAGACCCTCAGAATGAGGAGTCTTCCAGGTTCGGTAGATACCCCAAGAACTCAATGTCCAGTCCAGTTGCTGCAAAACGCAAGAGGCTTTAATGAACAGGAAACGTTTGCGCAAACGGGCTCCTCCAGCACGCAGGCTAGGGAGAAGCCCCCTCCCCTGGGCCCAGGTATTTTTAAAGGCAAACCCAGAAGCTTAAGGAGGGGGTGGGACCCTCTGTCCATTGAGTAGTGACCCTTGGAGGCCGGATGGTCTGCTATTAAGGGTCAGCAGACCTTAGGGCTTAAGGTGTGCTAGTTAATCTTGTCTGGGCAAACCAGAGTTACAGCTATCTCTTGACCCTATTTACCACCTGTTGACTCACAGGAAAGGAGGGGCAGTGTGAATTCTTCTTATCTCAGGGCCTTGTGAGAGGAAGCTAGAAAATTCCAAGGAACAGATATTGGTTTCCAGGTTAGTCCATCATTAACATTACTTTTTAGGTCTTTCAGTCTCATGAAAATATTCCATCTTCTGGTCACGTATATCTGTGGGAAGTCAGGAGGATGACTTTTCATGTGGCTGTATAATCTTGATGTATAGAATATATACTGGGTGCCTTGAATTCCTGAAAAGTCCCTGGAGGAAGAAAATTCCTTCTCCGGTTTCAGAACAAGGGCTGCCCCATGCTTAGCCTGAGGCTGGAAGTGCCAGCCTCTGGATTTTACACTACATAGCCATAGTTTTTCCCTTTGATGTAATCTCTAGGGCAGAGAAGTTTCCTTTAATCTGCTAACATTTGATGAAAATGCTAATTCGGACTAAGTGCCACCCATTTTCTTCTGGCTGGTATGAAGGTTGCCATGGTTGTCACAAGGCTGTGTTCCCAGCGGAAGTGCTCAGAGAGTGCACAATGCTCACTGCCTGCAAGTTTTCTTCCCTTTCTCTACATTTATGGATTAAAAACTTCTAGCTTAATTATCGACAGATGTTGTTAACACACAAACTCCCTTACTCCCCTCTTAGAAAGCATAGTCCCTTCCTGTATTGACCCTTTTCAGATATGCCCATGGACTTCATAACCACACCACCTCTGAGATAAAGATAACAGACGCCTGCTTTGTCAGCCATATATGTCTTATTGGCCCTGAGAAATACCTGCCTGTAACCTTGGTGTTGCCAGAAAATTACTAATTGTGTCTGTGTGGTTATATAAACTGGAAACCTTGTGGGATGAGAAATTTTTTTCTGGAAGAATAAAGAGACATAATGATAAGAAGACATATGTGAGTAGACTCACCCTTTAGCCCTCAGACTTTAGTCTTTCTGCTTATTGTAATGTCTCTTCCAAACCCTGAGCTCTTGGGAGTGGCGGGGGGGGGGGTGTTGAGGCTGGAACTTAAAAGCTTCCTTTAAGTGTGTATCTCATTTACATTTATTTATTGGGGTGGGGAACATGCTCATGCCACTGTACTTATGTGGGAAGACAATTTCAGGAGTCCTCTCTCTCCCTCTACCATGTGGGTTCTAGGGATCAAACCCAGGTCATCAGACTTGATGGCAAGCACCTTTAGTCACTTAGCCATGTCATGGTGCTGCCTTTCTATTCTTATTGTTAGTTTAGGAGTAATTGGACCTTTTCTGTAAAAAGCTAGACAGTAAGTACTTGAGGCTTTGGAGGCCATATACTATCTCTGCCACTATCACCGTAGCTATCAGGCAGGTATAGATAGATACAAGCAGTGTGGCTCATTTCCCACAAAACTATTTATAGACATTGGAAATTGAGTTTTATGTAACTCAATATCATAAAGTAAATTAGGGGAATTTTCCTCCAACCAATAAATTATAACCAGTGACCCTTAGCTTGCTGTCATTATACAAACAGGCCTAGTTTAGAGACATTTTCTCTTACCTATGAAATGACCTGGTTTCTTCTGTTTAGTCTTGTTCCCTCTGGTCTACTCATCATACTACAGCCAAATTTACTTGAAAATTGGATTCATGCTCTTGCTTAAAAGGCCTTTAAAGATTCCATGGAAAGTGCCCACCTTCTTTGTAAGACCCTTGTACTACAGACCTTGATTAATTTTTAAGTGATACATCTTAATATTTCCCATTAATTCATTATTCCAGCTCCTTGGGCAGCTCCAGTTCACTAATTTTCACTTCTAAGTGTTGAATACATCCTTAAATGTCTTTACTCTTTACCTCCCCTACTTCCTGAATAAGCATTACTCTTTCTATAGGAGTCATGTCAGACATTATTGTCATCTCCAGAAGCCTTCTGTTTTCTCCTGAGGTTGTATGGATTTACTTACTGCTTCTACTGTATTCTCCTACATGTCTGTAGAACCTCATGTATCATTTATTTTACCGTGCTGTAATTTCCTATTTTCTTTAGTGTCTCTCCTGAGTAATGAGCTCCTTGAGTATATAGTGTTTGTTCTACCTGCATTTTCCTGTGTGCTGTTCATAGAACACTCAGTATTCTTACGGCTCTTTTTTGCATTATAAAATGTAGATTAAAAAAATGTAGACACAATTGATATAACATAAAATTAACCCTTTTAAAGTATATAGTTCAGTGGATTTTTTTTAGAAGCAAACTTAATAGTGTTACACAGCTGGTTACCACTGTCTAATTCTAAAATATGTTTGTCCTCCAAAACAAAATCCTGTGCATGTAGGAGTCACTCTGCATGGCTGGGGATATTGCTAAGGTGTAGCACATGTATGTGTTTTGAAAAGCTCTATATCCTTTGTGAAAAGCTCAAGTTTATCCTTAGAGACTCCTCGCTACCTTCTCTCCCTAGGTAGCAGCCATTGTCTTTCTGTCCTTCTAGACTGGCCTTTTCTGTGCATTTCATATGGATGGGATCAGAAATTGTTTGCCCTTTTGTGGTTTCTTCTTTCATTTGCCTGTGTAGCATTTTCAGAGTGTACCTGTGTTATGCCATGTACTAGGCGTCATTCTCTCTCTATATATATAAGCCTCTCTATAGATCTGTGTGCCGGGCTTATTTAACTTCTTCAAAGCCCCCAAGACTTCAGTAAGACTGCTAGACTCCTGCTCTTGGAACAGTTTTACTTTCATGTGCTCTTTGTTTATGGATAAACTTTCACCTTAAGTCATCAAAACTCAGGGCTGAAGAATAGACCCTTCTTGATTCTAAAGGTTCTTCCTTGCCTTTTCCCCCTAGCTCCTTTTGCTAGTATATTTTCTACTGTAACACCAGATAGTACTTTGGAGTCTCCTTATATACCTTAAGCCTTCTTGACTCTACATTTTTCTTGGCTATTTTCTCTTTCTGAAGTGTTCTTTTCCACTTGCTTCAACTTGCTTCAAATTTTACCCAGCCTTCAATTCCTGTTTCAGACAGAATCTCTGAATTACCAGAGGAATTATATTCTTTAGGTACTACCTTGCCTACTGATTCCTTGAAAATGCTCTTATGCTTTCTCTGTTGTTTCATATTCTTGCCAGTATGTTGGCACTAGGTGGTAGGAGAAGGGAAATGTGTGAGAGTTGATGAGATGCCTGTGAAACTGATGATCTGAGTTTGATCTCCTGGATCCATATAGTGGAAGAAAAGAACCAATTCCTGCAATTACCCTCTGACCTCTATGTACAACACGTGTGTGTGTGTGTGTGTGCGCGCGCGCGTGCGTGCACACACACACACACACCTACACACCTCTGTTATTGGCATTCATGTGTATTGACTCCTATAGGACAATGACCAAAGACTACACTTGGAATCCTGAGCACATATCATCCAGAAACACTGTGTTGCCCTGTAGAAGTATGATAAGCATGATTAGTTTTGATTTGATAGTGAATGTTTCAAACAATTAATCTTAGCTTAATATTTAGTGACTGAAAGGTCTTCTATAAGATTGGGGGTGGGGGAGTCATTAAATGATGTTCAACTCAAACTTTAAAACTTGAAAATTCAGGTTTAGTGAGATGATTCAGCAGTTAAGAGCACTGGTTGCTCTTCCAGAGGACCTGGGTTCAGTTCCCAGCACCCACATGGCAGCTGACAACGGTCCAGTTCCAGGGGATCTGATACCTTCATACCAATAGACATAAAGTGAAATAAACATTTTAAAAAACTTGAAAATTGTTATACTGTGTATCAGGTAAACATTCTCATGGAACTTTAAGCATTACAGAATTAGAGTTTATATCTTAATTCTTTTTGAAATAGAGGTGGGGTATAAATAGAGTTTATGATCAAGTTCAAAGTGACTATGAGTAAATATGAATGGAACCATATTTTTGGTGGATGAAGTGATGCACACATATCAGCACTAGGGAGGTGGTGGCATGAAAAATCAGGTATTAGAGGTCATCCTGAACTTAATAGAGTTGAGGCCGGTGTGTGGTGCACGTTTTTAATCCTAACACCTGAGGTAGAGGCAGGCAGATTTGTATGAGTTGAAGACCAGCCAGGTCTACATAGCAGTTCCAGACTAGCCAGGGATACATAGATAGACCCTGTCTCAAAAAGAAAAACCCAAACCAAGAAAACAGCAACAGCAGATGTAACATTGGGAGTTCAAGAATAGAATAACAGTTTGAGCTACATAGAACATTGTGTTAAAGGGGGAGGAGAAAGAAACTACATATTATTAAAATGAAAACAATTTCTTTTTTAGGTTAAGCTACAAAACAACATCTCTTATCAGATGGCAGACATACATCATTTAAAAGGTAAGAAACTTTTAATTAGAGAATAAAAGTAAAGATTGCTTCATGTCTGAAATCTTCAAGAATTAAGAAATGGATGAAAGGCCAGGTGTTGGCCAGGCTTTAATCCTAGCACTCAGGAGACAGAGGCAGGTGGATCTCTGTAGAGTTTGAATACAGCCTGCTCTACAGACGGAGCTCCAGGACAGGCTCGAACGCTACACAGAGAAACCCTGTCTTGAAGAAAAAAAAAAAAAAAAAAAAAAAAACCCAAAATGGATGAAAAAAATAAAAATTTCTGGACATAGGTATTTTGATGGCAAAATGTCTCTTTACCTTAAGATATTTTTTTTAAAAAATGACTTAATGTTGTTCTGTATGTATGAAGTGTAAGAGTTTGAGGCCTGTATTTTAATCTTGTGCACAGATAGGGTTCCTACAATAAGATACTCTTTAAAGGAGCCTAAGAAGGAGCTAGAGATATGACTCAGTAGGCAAACTGCTAGCCCTGCAGGGGTAAGAACTATCATTTGAATCCACAGAACCTGCATAAACCTGGGCACAATAGTGTTGGCATCTGTAATTCTAGCACTCCTAAAGCAGGCAGGAGACAGAAACAGTAGGATACCTAAAGCTAATGGGCCAGTTGGTGTCTGCAGCTGTGGACAAAGAGACCTGTCTTAAACAAGATGGAAATAAAGGACCTGTGCTTGAACTTGTCCTTTAACCTCCGTGAATATGGCATGACACAAATGTGTGCACATACACACAAAAAGAATTCCTTAAAGAAGGGCTGAGAGGGTCGGTCAGTTAGCCAAGTGCTTGTCGTACAGTCATGAGCCTTGCTGAATGTGGTGGTACACGTCTGTAACCCTAATGCTGAGGAGTAAGAGGCAGGTGATCTTTGGAGCTTGCTGGCCAGCTAATCTCACAAAATCTTTAAGTTACAGGTTCAAAAACTTAAGTAGAGGAAGACACTCAGGATTTGCTCTCTGGGCTCCACATGCACATGTATGCATTTGTGCAAGCACATAAACACATAAAAAGTTCTCAAAGAAAATTGAACTGTGGTTTATGTGACCATCAAGTTTCTAGAAAAATAAAAAAGATAGGGTACTTCTGCATTGTGTCTAACCAGTGAACATGACCCATCCAGATGTGAGGATGCTTTTGTGAGGTTCTCTAATGCATTGGACACTGGAGACAGAAAGAAACCTGTAATGTAGGGAAATGAGTAATAAATGAATTAAAAGCTCTAACTGTAAAAATACTATTAGTTTTCTATTGCTATGATAAAACACCATGACCAAAACAACTTGGGGAAGAGATGGCTTATTTCCTCTGATAGATTTAGTTCACTATCCAGGGAAGTCAAGGCAGGAACCTGGAAAGAAGCAGGAATTGATACAGAGGCCATGGAAGAGTGCTTCTTACTGACTTGTTTTCCATGGCTTTCTCAGCCTGCTCTCTTACAGCATTCAGGGCCATGTGCCATTTTTGTTTTAGATGAAGTGATAGGAGATAGTTACCACCTTTACAGAAAGAATAGGTAAGGAGAGCAAGCTCCACAGCACTTCACCTGTCAGCTGGCCTTTGGGAATTGGGATGTGTGATGGTTTAATCTTCATTGTCAGCTTGACTTTTTATAGTCACCTGGGAGAAACAACTCTGGGCATGTCTGTGATGATATTTTAAGAGGAATATAATGGAGGAGCTAAGACTCACCATTCCATAGGTGTTTTTTGTTTTTGTTTTTTTTCCCCAGACGGGTATCTCCAGCTGTTCTGGCACTCACTCTGTAGATCGGGCAGGCCTTGAACTCACAGAGATCTGTCTGGCTCTGCCTCCGGAGTGCTGGGATTAAAGGTGTGTGCCACCATGGCCTGGGTTTAGAGTAATTTTTTTAAAGTTAAGGTCTTCCTATGTAACTAAGACTAGCTTCAAACTTACAGTGGGTGCTGGCATATGGGCACTATATCTGACACCCCAAGAATAATAGTGGTCAGTAGCACCTTCACTGAACGTTATCTTTGAGCTCATATTGAGGAAATATAGTATAACCAAGCATACACCTTTAATGCTAGCACTCAGGAGGCAGGGACAGGTGGATTTCTGAGTTTGAGACCAGCCTGATATACAGATTGAGCTTCAGGACAGGCTCCAAAGCTACAGAGAAACCCTGTCTCGAAAAACAAATAAATAAATATGTATATAATTAAAAGGCCACTCCATAGATTTTCAATAGAAAGTAGTGCAGTCCTATCTGTACCAGTTATGAACTAAGCTGCATTTGCTTGACCAAGTCTCTCAATTGTTGCATTCTACTTGTGAGAACTGCTTGGAGTGGTTGGTTCAGGTGAAGGTGCTGCACACACCAGGGCCAGGAGGTCTGAGCCAGGCCTCTCCATGAGCTCACCACACTGTGGGAAATCATGCAACTCTTGCAGTTTTCTTGAAAACTGAAAGATTACCATAAAATGAGATCACATTTCTCTGGAAGTAATCAGCCCCACAGTTCTGCAGGTGCTATATCTTTGGTAAGGTCTGGTAGGCCATTGGGATAGGATCTTCCTCAAACTCCTCAGAATCTTGTGGTATCCCATCCTCCCCTGTGAGGAAGGACAGATATGTTGTCACAAGAACTGTTATTTTATGAATTGCCTTTTTCTCAGAAAGGGAGGAGGGAAGAAGGGAGGGATGGAAGGAAGGAAGAAAGGAAGGAAGGAAGGAAGGAAGGAAGGAAGGAAGGAAGGAAGGATTATAGTAAGTTTGATTATTCCTTGGCTCTTCCCCTTGAATGTCTAGAACAACTGGCTGAACTTCGTCAGGAGTTTCTTCGACAAGAAGATCAGCTTCAAGACTTCAGGAAAAACAACACATACCTTGTGAAGAGATTAGAATATGAGAGGTAAGATGCTGCATGCTGCAGCCTCTGTAAATCCCAAGTATGTGTTCAGTTTTGTACATAATTCAGTTCTTCCTTCCTGTCCTCTGCTCTTTTTCTTTCATTTACTTTATCTTATCTTTCAAAGACTTGGAAATTTTTTTATCTTAATATGTTAATATGTGATATGTTGTTTTTTTTCTAGATTGTAAAATAGAAAAATCTAACAGCAGGTGTTGTTAATCACCTTTATGGTAAATGATTGTTTTTTTCATTAGGTCTTTATACCAGAAGTTACACTCAACAGTTACCTGTTTCTATTATAATTATCTGTATATGCTGTATGTATGTGTGTATTTTAACTGCCAGTATTTTCTAGCATATCCATTTATTAAAACTTAGTTTCTACAATTTGTGAGACTGTTGTAAAATTTTTCTTTTTCCTCTGGGCCAGCAAGATGGCAGTTGCTGTGGAAGTCTGACTTCCTGAGTGTGATCCCAGGACCCTGCCTTGGGAAGTAGAGGACTGACTCCTGAAAGTTGTCCTCTCACATCTATCTATACATATGCCATGGTGCACTGTGGCACTAACATGTCTACACACATTGTACACACAAACATGTAACTAACAATACTGGTAAAGTAAATAATTTTAGATTGTTGCATTTTTATTTTTATGTAGGAGATTTTTCCACCTCTTAGTACTTCACTACCATATATTTACAAACGTGCATTTACTTAAAATGTTTTACCAGTTAGCTGCTGTATAACATAAATGGAAGATTGCATACTAAATAATTGTTCTAATTTATAATGTGGCTATTTTCTCATAGCCCTACCAACATTGTTTATAGTTTGAATTTAATTTTGGAGATGTAAGAATAAGATAGTACAAGTATATCAATATAGGAAGTTTAATTTGTGATAATAATGTAAATATTAATGTGTCTCTGTATTCATTAAATGCTTGTTTCTTTTTGCGATAATGTCTATTTGTATTCTTTGACTTCTTATCGAGCAGAAAGCCACCATTTTTATCTGTTTTCACTTTTTTCTGATACCATAGTGTTTCACCTTTTTTCTTTATCCCATGGAATAGACTTGTATTGTGTTTAGAGTACTATTATGGGATATTTTTACACTGTGTGAAGATACATTGCTGTGATTATAATAAAAAGCTGAATGGCCAATAGCTAAGCAGGAGGTATAGGGGGAGTTCTGGGTAGAGAGAAGAAGTAGGAGGAGATAATAATGTAGGCACATGGGAGATGCAGAGGTACAATATGGAAGAGAGGTAATGCCACGTGATAGAACACATATTAATATAAATGGGTTAATTTAAGTTCTAAGAGCTAGGAGCATGCCTAAACTATAAGCTGAGCTTTCATAATTAGTAAGAAATCTTGTGTCATTATTTGGGAGCTGGCTGGGAGACAGAAAAGACTTGTTAACAGAGTACTATTGAACAAATCAATAGCCACCATTCCTTATTGGCTCCTAATTCTAGCATTTTTCATATATTTAATGAGAACCAACAGTTTTCTTTTATACAGTGTTTTTCTCTTGTGATTGACACTTGTTTCTTTATATGTATAATTTGTAAAACACTTGAGGAAGGATTGTTTGCATCTGTCTGATTTCTGGGTTGTTTTTGTTGTTTCAGTTAACTTTAGCAATATTTCTTTTCCCCTGTGAAGGATTCAACTGGTCTGTTATTCTGATTGCATTTCACTGTTTTTCTTTTCTGCTTATTCTCTGCTGACCAGAATTTTGTCTTCCTAAACATATGTGCCAGCTTCTAGACAAACTTGGAGAACTCAGTCCAATGGAGTCTAAAAGAATGACTTTCTAATTTAGTTTTCAGTGTGGACAGCAGATCAAGGAATTAAGAGCACAACATGAAGAAAATATTAAAAAATTAGCAGATCAGTTTTTACAGGAACAAAAGGTAAATTAAAAATAAATATCTAAACTATATGCTTTAGTTGTAATACATGTAATTTAGAAGAAGATATGCTTTTTTCATAACACATTAGGTATTCTAGCCTCCTAACTTAAAAAAAAGATGTGTATTAGTTAAATAAAGTTGGTGTCTGTCAAACTGTATCAGCTTACTTGTTTTTTCTTATGGCTAGGAATTGAACTTAGGACCATGCACATGCTAGGCAAATTATTATTATTAATGTTATTATTGTAGTTAATGTCAAATTTTAAGGTGAATGGCTTTTTACTGAAAAGCCTTCCTTCCTTTCTCCTTTTGTTCATTCATC
Organism: Phodopus roborovskii; assembly: GCF_943737965.1. NCBI lineage: Eukaryota > Metazoa > Chordata > Mammalia > Rodentia > Cricetidae > Phodopus > Phodopus roborovskii. The sequence goes on along the minus strand of NW_026126416.1, from coordinate 31,389,861 downwards.
CCTTTCTTCTTCTAGAGACATTGTCTTACTGTATAGCTCAAATTGTCCTTGAACTCCCAACCCTTTTTGCCTCAGCATTTCAAGTGCTGGTATTACAGATGGCTGACACTCATACTCAGCTTCAGTTTTTTTATTTTATGAATTTGAGAATACAGAACAAAATTGCCAAGCTTTTTCTTATTAGTCTTGGATAGTCTGGCATTGTATCTTAAAACAGAAATAATACAACTAGATACTATATAACTGATTTTGATTTGTATTTTCTTAATGTGGGTCAGATCTGTGGCTTCCTTTATGCTAAGTATATGTTCTGTTGAGCTTCATGCCCAACCCTGACTGATACATTTTGAGTATTCAGATTCTTTATTTATTCTTACTGAGTTGATCTATCATAAAGGCCATTGTAGAAATAGAGAGAATTAGCTGGGCATGGTGACATACAATTTTAATCCCACCACTCAGGGAGGCAGAGACAGGCTGATCTCTGTGAGTTCAAGGCCAGTCTGGTCTACAAAGTAAGTTCCAGAACAACCAGGACTACTACTGTTACACAGGGAAACCCTGTAATGAAAAACCAAAAAGAAAAAGGGGGGGGGTGGAGAAGAAGAAAAAGAAAGGAATAGAGGAAATTTTTTTTTTTAAAGATCACTAACCATTATGGACATGAGGGTTTTGTTTTGTTTTTATATACTCTTCAATCTCAATTGATTAAATGTGGTTTGTATAAGATCTTATAATTAAAAGTAAAGTGTGACTCAGTAATGGGAAATAATTATTTTGTTCTTTGGTAGCATATAAGGACTAGAAATCAAGGATATCTGGTTTTTGTCCTTCATTTTTTCCTCAGTTTTTCAGTGGGGATATTGAGGACATTGTACCTCTCATGCTTTTTCAGTCTACAAATTGAAACTGTTGCTTTTAAGAGTGAGACTAAGCTAGTGAAAAAAGGCAGGCTTGAGTGATCCATCAGCCATTGTGTAGGCATGGAGTGTAGTTAGAAGACAGTATTGAGATCCTCAAAGTTTAGAGGGATATAATGGAATGTGAAAGGAAAGAGAAAGGTTTGTTGTGGTATCATGCCATTCATTGCAAGCTTTTATTAGTTACTTTCCATGTTTTGACAAAAATAACTGACAAAAGCAACTTAGGGTTGAAAACTCAAAAGAATACTATTTCATGACATGGAGATACTATTAAAAATTAACTGTGCTCATAGATAAAATTTTATACTGTTTTTGTGATACAAGAACAGAAAGACTAGACAGGCCAGAGGAGAATAAGGAGACTTGAAAACCAAAAACACTTTATAATATATATACTGAGTTAGATCTTGGAATAGAAAAAAAGACATGGTGGAAAAACTGGTTTAAAAAAATCTTAATGAAGTCTGAAAGTTTATTTAATAATGATTTTATCTTTTGCTTGTGTGTGTATAAGTGTGTGTGTGTGTGTATGTGTATGTGTGTGTGTGTGTGTGAGAGAGAGAGAGAGAGAGAGAGAGAGAGAGAGAGAGAGAGAAGAGACAAGATCTTGTGTAGCTCAGACTGATGTTAAATTCCCTATATAGTGGACTTGAACTTGCTATTTTCCTGCCTTTATCGCCTCTGTGCTAGTATTATAGATGGATCTATGCTACCCCGCCCAGGTTATGTAATTCTGGGTATCCAACCCAGCATTTTATGGATGGCCAGAAAACAATCTACCAGTGGAGCCACATCTCCAGGCTAGTTTTATAGGTATATCATGGTGATATCTATTTTAGCATTAGGATAAACTGGGTGGGAAGCAATTAATTTTCTATAAATCTAAAATTATTTCATGCTGGGTGGTGGTGGCATATGCCTTTAATTCCAGTACTTGGGAGACAGAGGCAGGTGAATCTCTCGTCTACAGAGCAAGTTCCAGGACAGCCAATACTACACAAAACCAGTCTTGAAAAACCAAAATAAATAAATTCCATATTAAAAAGTTTCCTTAAAAACAATGAGGAGTCCACTCACAAAATCACAAAACATTGTTTTAAGATAGTTGTCTTGGTTTGTCTGTTAAAGGCTAGGCTCACAATCAAAAACATAAGATAGTTGTCTTACCCTAGTTCAATTCCCAACACTCACATGGCAGCTCATAACTGTCTGTAACTTCAACATCTTATACCCTCACACAGATATACATGCAGGCAAAGCACTAATGCACATAGAATAAAAAACAAGTATAAAAAATAATTATTAAAAGAAAAAATAAATTTTTCTTATAATATTTGAGACTCTACATAGTATCTTACACCTATAACCCCAGCACTTGGTGGGTGGAGGCAGGAAAATTACCAAACTTTTTAGGCTAGTCTGGTCTATCTTATCTGGGAAGTTGTAGGCAATGTAGACTATAACCTTGTGTCTCAAAAGAAGAAAGGGAGGAGGGGGAAATAGACCATTTAAAAGTTATCCATTCATACAAAGGTAATAACAATAGAAGGAAACTATCTTTGTTAACTTATTTTTGTTTCTTAAATATTTTTGTAACCCTTAGATGATTCAGTGGGTAAGGGCACTTATCAATAAGCCTGATGACCTGAGTTTGATCCCCACTCCCCACATGGTGGAAGGAAAGAAATGACTTCCACAAGTTGTCCTCTGACCTGCATGTTCCTGGCACAACATGCACATGTGCGTGAGCATGCACTTGCATTCACACATACACATGTAAATTAATAGTTTTATCAGTGGCTTAATAATTCAAAACTGAAACATACTTACTGTTTACCAAATTTTTATCTTTGGCAGGAAACCCACAAGAGTCAATCAAATGATGGAAAAGAGTTGGGTATAAATGATCATGTAGCACCTAAAAATATTCCAAACGTGGCTGAAAATGATGCAAATAAGAATGAGGAACCCTCAAGCAATCATATTTCACATGGGAAAGGTAGTATTATTGTTTTGATAGGATATTGACCATTTCCTCCTGTTTTGAAATAAGTTTGTTCAGTCATTAAGAACATTTGATTCTAGTTTTGAGATGATTTAGTGACTGTATTGTTTAAATTTTTGGTCCTTTGATAGAAAAGAAAAAAGATATTTTAGTTAAAACTGTATCAGGGCCAGATGATAAAGGTACTAGCTATGCAAGTATAACAACCCGAGTTCAGTCCCTCAAATCTACATTAAAAAGTTGACTGTAGTGACCTACCTCTGCAATCTCAGAACTCCTACGATGAGCTAGGAGATGGAAACTGACTTTTCTCAAAGCACTCGAGTCAGTTAGCCTGGTGTTTGCAGTACAGGAGTACACACGAGAGACCCTATGTTAGCCGTGATGGAAAGCGCTGACTCCCTTGACTCCCCGTGTGCACATGTGCGTACACACACTTGAACGAAGTGGGTTAAAACAAAAACAAACAAAACTAAGTTCTAAACAAGGTGTTCAGTTGTAACCTGTGTCTTAGAAACTGATTTTTGCTTTCCTTTAAAATTTTCTTGATTTGTGTAAGCATAAACATAATTGTATCATATTTTGTTACTTGAGCAGAACCACTCAAACGAATTGGTGATGCAGGGATGCCTGGAGTAGAAGAGAATGATCTAGCAAAAGTAGATGATCTTCCTGCTGGTAAGTGAAAGTCACAGGAGAGCTGCACTGAAGTGGTTATATTGTTTTTATGTGCCCCATTCTCTTTTATGTTGTAGTTTTGAAACAGACTTCAACTATGTAACCCAGGCTGGCCTTGAACTTTCTCTGTAGTACAGACTAATCTTGAACTTAGATTTTCCTGCATCAGTTTCCTGAGTGATGGAGTTTACAGACATGTTTCATCATACTCTGTTCTCACTGTTTTTTGTTTTGTTTTGTTTTTTGTTGTTGTTTTGTAGGACCTAGAAAACCTACAGATATATGTGTGGTTGGTGCTGCTCATGAATTAACAGAATTTAAAACAAACCTTTTATTGTGTTTATTTATGTGTGTGTGGTGAGGGGTTAAGTGTAAGCCATGACATATGTGTGAATGTCAGAGGACAATTTGTGGGAGAGGAATCAAACTCAGGTTGTTAGGCTTGGTGGCAGTTACCTTACACACTGAACCTGAACCATCTATCTTCTCTGGTCAATTGCCAGGGTTTTTTAATTGTAATTTTAATGAAGTTTTTGCTAAGTATACAGTAGGTTGAGAGATACACAGAGGCAGAAAGAAATGAAAGTGCTTTGCTGCTCCATTGTATCACTTGTAAGCTTCTCTGGGAGTCTCATAAAGAGTTGTCCATTCAGTCCAGCCTCATTTCACCTGTCTGTCTAGACCAGTGGTTCTCAGCCTTCCTAATGCTGTGAACCTTTACTACAATTCTCATGTTGTGGTGACCCCAACACAAAATTATTTCTGTTGCTACTTCATAACTGTTAATTTTACTACTGTTATGAATTGTAATGCAATTTATCTGTGTTTTCTGATGGTCTTAGGCAATTTCTGTGAAAAGGTGGTTCAACCTCCAAAGGGTCTCAACCTATGGTTGAGAAGCACTGATCTAAGCCATAGTTTTTTGTGAGGTTTTTTTTTGGTTGGTTGGTTTTGGTTTTTCAAGACAGGGTTTCTCTATGTAGCTTTGGAGCCTGTCCTGGAACTCGCTCTGTAGACCAGGCTGTCCTCAAACTCACAGAGATCCACCTGCCTCTGCCTCCCAAGTATTAGAATTAAAGGCATATGCCACCACTGCCCAACTCCATAGTTTATTATTTTAAAGTCACCTTGCTCTTGAGCAGGAGGCAATGTAATATAAATTTTTAAAATTTTATCTTTTTTACGTACCAATCCCAGTTTCCTCTCCCTCCCCTCCTCCCACCCTAACCCCATTTGCTCAGAGAGGGTGAGGCTTCCCATGGGGGGTCAGTGAAGTCTGTCCCATCACCAGACAGGACCAAGGCCCTCCCCCCCATATTTACGCTGAGCAAGGTATCACTCCATAGGGAATGGGCTCCAAAAAGCTAGTTTGTGCATTAGGGATAGAGCCTGGTCCTATGCAGGTTCCCTAGCTGTCTGTCCAGAGTCAGTGAGTTCCCACTAGCTTGGGTCAGCTGTTTCTGTGGGTTTCCCCATCATGATCTTGACCCCTTTGCTCATATTATGGCTCCTCCCTCTCTTCGTCTGGACTCCGGGAACTCTACTCAGTGGTTAGTTGTGGAACTCTTCATCTGGTTCCATCAGTTACTGGTGAAGGTTCTATGATGACAATTATGTAATTATGATAGCCCTCAATGTGATTATGAAAGACCCGCAGAGTGTGGACCTTCACGCTCCCACTCAGGAAAGGCGACACCCAGATCACTCACAAGAACCAGTCTTGATGTAAAAGCATGAGGTCTTTTATATTCCAAGTGCACTGGTGTCCACAGTTATGCACCACACAGTGGTAGAGGACTGAGGACCCTGAGTACAGAATTGAGACAGCTTTTATAGGGTTACAACAAAGCCAATCATCTTATAGCATCCAGAGCCCGCATGATGCAGGCCAGTCAACTTAAACCATCCATACCCATGCTTTATAGACCAATCATTTGCACGGTTTGCATTTGCATGGGCTCTTAGGTAGGGTGACAAATAGCAGTTAGGTTAGGTCACTGGGGCGGGGGTTTCACAAGCAGTTTAAAAAGTCAGATAAGCGCCAAGGAGTGTGACCTTTAGCCTATTTACTGGCTGAGGACAGGGTCTGGAATTTAAGGTATTTAGTATTTTTAAACTTATAGCTTCCTGGGGTCATTGGAGAGTTAGGCTGTATTTTTCCATCCTTACAATTATAGGGGAGGCCAGTTCAGGCATCCTCTCCACTATTGCTCAGAGTTTTATCTGGGGTCATCCTTGTATATATAATGTAAATCTTAACATCACTGGTTATTGTTTAGTAATGATGATGCCTTTCTCTTCTGCACTTGGTTTTTTCCTCCCTTTGTTTTTTGAAGCAAGGTTTCTTTGTGTAGCTTTGAAGCCTATACTGGAACTCATTTTGTAGACCAGGCTGGCCTTGAACTCACAGAGATCCACCTGCCTCTGCCTCTAGAATGCTGGGATTATGTATCACCACCGTTGGGCTCTGCACTTGAGCTTATTCAAAGGACCAAGAAGCACCCTCTATCTGTCTTAGGATTTATGCTAAGGACAACAGTGACCAGCAGATTTATAGACAGGACCAAGCTGCCCCTGGGTCCATTAGCAAGTCGCAGTTGTGCTGTTGATCCTGGTGAAGTGCTCTCCTCTAACTAGCTTTGTGTGCAGAAGTGTGTGTTGTATATTGTAGATGGTGTGGAAACAAGGTAACAAAGGGGTGAGAGAACCAGTGCTGTGTATTTTTCATAGAGTACATGCGGGACTTAAGATTAGAAACTGTGTAATAGTAAGTGCTGCTTGCCTTGCTGGGAGATGGAGAGTGTAGGACTGTAAGTGATGGGGAGATGGGAAACATGGAGGAATGGAGCTGTGAGTATACTTTGGGGAGAGACAGAACTAGAGATGCAGTGAAGGTGACAGGTGTGAGAGTGAAAGACCCACAGAGCGCGTGGACCCTCACACCCCGACTCAGGAAAGGCGTCCCCCCCCAAATCACTCACGAGAAGCGGTCTTGATGCAAAAACATGAGGTCTTTTATTCCAAGTGTACTGGGGTCCACAGCCATACTCCACGTGGGGGTAGAGGACTGGGGAACCCTGGGTACTGGATTGAGACAGCTTTTATAGGGTTACAACAAAGCCCGCACATCACAAACCAATCATCTCATAGCATCCAGTGCTGACCAATCAATTTGAACTATCCAAGCCCGAGGAAGTCTGCTTTTGAACGGGCTTCTGGGTGGGGTGACAAGGCTCATTTCCTGTGTTCACTCTCACAGGTGCTGTAAACAGCCCTGTCGTAAACAGTCAAGAATGTGACCTTTTGCCTACTCACTGCTAGGGGACAGAGTCTGGGATTTAAATGTCTAGCTTCCTGGGATCAGTGGAGAGTTAGGCTAAATTGTAAGAGAAGGCTGCAAAGGCTGTGGTGGATGGGGGTGGGACATGACTTTGCTGAGTAGGGCTGATAAGATGGTGAGCAGTGTCCTGGAGCCTGACCAAACTCAGACCCTGAACATGCTCCCCAGCTGCACGATTGCCCTGGTTCTGAGCAGTGACAAGATGTCTAAGGTGAAGCATGGTTCATTTACCGCCAAAGGCCATGCAGTTGTTTGTGACCTGCGCTTCTGCTTGAAGCTATGTTGATGTTAGTGGGCCATGCTGGCAGCAAGAGCCATGTTGGTGTGAGTGGCCTATGCAGCCACCTGAAGCCATGTTGGTGTCTATAGTCTGTGCTGTCACCAAGGGCCATGTCGGGTCCATGGTCCTACTGCAGCCAAGGGCTGTGTTGATGTCCGTGGCCCATGTTACCACTGAAGTCCATGCACTTGTCTGTGCTCTGTGCTGCCATCTCAAGCCATGTTGATGTCCATGGGGCTGTGTTGTCACCAAAGGCTGTGCATGATCTGTGCTGCTACCAGAGGCCATGTTGCCATATGGTGACTGTCGGGAAAGGTCTTTGTGGGGCTGCATTTGGAGCCAGCTGAGCGGCCCAAGTCTGTACCTGAGTGGGGGAGTGTGGATGATGGAAAGGCTAGCTATAAATAATGAAGAAAGAGAGACAGGATAAAGGTCAGGAGGGCAGATCAGTCAATACTGAAATGCCACGAGTTTATTTTTTGCCACTCTTATATAACATAACCAAAAAGTGGAACATGGCATCATGTATATGGAACAAACAGACTTTTCTTCCTCACTTATTCTAAGGGTTCAGTAACCACACCTTAGCTCCAGCTTCTTGTTCCCTAGCCTTGAGGTCAGGAGTAGCCACACCTCAGATTCAGGTCTGTTGTTATTTAGACTAACCCTGCCCAAACATCCTTCTGTAGCCACACCTTTGACCTTTAGGTCTTGTGACTTGCTGACAGCTTTGAGCTCTGTCCTTGTGCCAAGATGGAGTGCAGCCATCTTTTTGGGCACCCACCGGTGACCATATTGGTGTCCTTGGCCTGTGCTACTATTAAGAGCTATGATGGTGTTTGTGGCCCAGGCTGCTGCAGAGGGCCATATTGTGTTGGTTCTGCCACGGGAGACCATGCTGAGGTGTTTGATACATGCTGATGCCAGAGACTATGAGGATGTCTGGTCTGTAGTTTATGTGGTCACCAGAAATCATGTGAAGTCCAGGATCCATGTTCCCTCTGACTGTAAAGAGCAAGGAAAGCTATTTTTGCAGTGGTATTGATAACTGCATATGCACAATTGTAGAGGGATGTAGAAGGTTTCTGTGACAACCCCCACTTCACTCCTTCCCTCCCAAAAGTAATAGACTAGACAGAAAGCAGTTGAAGAGAACTATTAAAAATTGTGATAAGGATACTGAAGTATAGTTCCCTGCAATTAATGACTTCTGTAGGTTGTGGGGAGGGGAGGTAAACAACTCTGTTTTCTTTAAGAAGATGGCCACTGGGAGTTTGACTATGCTCCAGTGAGTATATGGGCAACACAAATGGGATTTTTTTCCCTCTTCTTTTTTCAGGGGGAGATATTACAAGAGTTGGTGGGGGCTGGGTCCGGGGGGCAGTCAGGCCTAGGAGGACTGGGGTGCATGATGTAAAATTCTCAAATAATCAATAAAAATATTATGTAAAAATAATAATAACCATACAATAGTTATTTATTATGCCAAGGATAAGGATTACAAAATTAAGAGAAATTGCTCAGTGATTAAGAACAGAGAACCTGGGTTTAATTCCAAGCACCCACATGGCTGCTCACAGCTGTCTGTAGCTCCAGTTCCCGGGTATCTAGCATCCTCATACCAGTGAAAGAATTATTTTAAAAGTTAGCATAAGCATCATAGGATTACTGCAGTGTAAATTGATTCATGATGTTTGGCTTTTACAAATCATAGTAATAATGGGAAAAATGTGGCTCTGTCTTTTCTTGTAGCTTTAAAGAAGCCCCCTGTGTTAGCTTCTCCACATGAAAGTCATCAAGCAATCTCCCATCTTTCAACTGGACAGCCCCTCTCACTTAACATGGTTCCAGGTATAAAGTCTCACTTAGTATTCAAGTGTTACTATAGTGTAAGTAGAATGTGCCATTTAGCAGCATGGTGAGGTAGCATTCATTCTTGAAATTAATATTTTTAAGTGATTGGCAAAAGTTCGGGGAGAAATAATCATCTAAAGCTGCACTTCCAGGTCTGAGAATGTTGCCCAGTTGGTAGAATGCCTGCCTTGAATGTACAGAGCCCTGGATTCTGTCTTCATCACATAAAACTGGCTGAGGTGGTGTGTGTTTATAAAATCAGGTATCTTAGGGTTTCTATTCCTGTGAAGAGACACCATAACCACACCAGCTTTTCTAAGGAAATATTTAATTGGGGTGGCTTATAGTTTCAAAGATTCAGACCATTATCATCATGGTGGGGCGCATAGTGGCGAACATGGCTGTATGCAGGCAGATATGATGCTGGCGACATCTTGATCAGAAGGCAATAGAAAAGACGTGAGATTGAGCAGTATCTTGAGCATAGGAAACCTCAGAGCCCACCCCCATAGTGACAGGCTTCCTCCAACAAGGGCATGCCTACTTCAGCAAAACCACACTTCTTTTTTAGTGTGTTTGGTTGGTTGGTTTTTGTTTGTTTGTTTTGGGTTTTTGTTTTTTTCCCCATATAGGGTTTCTCTGTATAATAGCATTGGCTGTCCTGGAACTCTGTAGACCATGCTGGTCTTGAACTCACAAAGATCTGCCTGCCTCTGCCTCCGATTGCTGGGATTAAAGGCGTGTGCCACCACCACCCTGTGAAAGCCACATCTCTTAATAGTGCCATTTCCTATGAGTTTATAGGGAGCAATTACATTCATACTATCACACCTGTATACCAGAGGATGACCGGACAGTGGTGCACATGCCTTTAGTTCCAGCAGTTGAGGCAGAGGCAGGCCTGATCTACAGAGTGAGTTCCAGGATAGTCAAGTCTACACACACACACACACACACACACACACACACACACACGCACGCACGCAAAACCCTTGTCTTAAAGGATTTAAAAAAAAATTATTACACACACACACACACACACACACGCAAAACCCTTGTCTTAAAGGATTTAAAAAAAAAAAAAATTATTACCCTCTAGTTGCTTAAGACCAGCTGGGCCACTTGAGACCATATCAAAAAACTAAGCAAAAGCTGGCTAGATGGCTCAGTACTCAGGAGGTGAAAGAACTTAGCTCCAAACCTGGCAACCTGAGTTTGGTGTCTGGACCCACATGGTAGAAGGAAAGAATTGACTCCAAAAGTTGTAAGTTGTTCTCTGATCTCTACACATACATGCTAGCATTTATTCTCTCTCTCTCTCTCTCTCTCTCTCTCTCTCTCTCTCTCTCTCTCTCTCTAAGAAATGAATTTTAAAATAGGTATGGTGGCTCATTCCAGCACTCAAGAGACTGAGGCAGTGGATCATCTCAAATTCAAGGCCAGCCTGAGCTTCTTTCAGTGAGACCCTGTCTCAACAATCAAACCCAAACATGTTGAGTAGTGTGGTTGAGTTAGTCATTGTTCTCTTTCTGTGACTTTGTGACTTTGGCAACTCTTATAAAAGAGAACATTTAATTGGGGCTGACTTAAAGTTCAGAGGTTTGGCCCATTATCCTCATTGTATGGTGCTAGAGAGTAGCTGAGACTTGTAGGCAGCACGAAGGGTGGAACCACTGGGCCTGGCTTGGACTTGTGAAACCTCTAAGCCCACCCCACAGTGGCATACTTTGTCCAACAAGGCTACACCTACTTCAAGAAGGCTATACCTCCTAATCCCTGCCAAGTAGTACCACTCCCTAATGACCAAGTATTCCAATCTATGAGCCTGTGGAGGCCATTCCTATTCAAACCACCACAGTGGTGGTGCATGTTTGTAATCTCAGCACTTGGGAGATAGAGGCAGCAGGACCAGAAATTCAAGATCATCATTGTTAGTCACTGTTTCATTGCTGTGCAGGAACACCATGACCAAGGCAACTCTTATTTTTAAAAAGGTATTTAATCAGGGCCTTGCTTACAGTCTTACAACTTAATCTGTAGACATGATGGCAGGAAGCATGGCAGCATGCAGGTATGCATGGGGCTGAGAGTTTACATTCTGATCCACAGGCAGCAGGTAGAGAGCCTGGGATTGGTGTGGGCTTTTGCAACCTCAAAACCTACCCCCAGTGACACACTTCTTGCAACAAGACCATACTTCCTAATCTTTTTGTTTTGTTTTTCAAGACAGGGTTTCTCTGTAAAATACCCTTGGCTGTCCTGGAACTCACTCTGTAGCCAAGGGTGGCCTCAAACTCATTGAGCTCCACCTGCCTCTGCCTCCCAAGTGCTGGGATTAAAGGTGTGCACCACCACTGCCTGGCCTCCTAATCCTTTCAAACAGTTCCATTCCCTGGTGACTAAACATTCAAATAAATGGCTCCTGTGAGAGCCATTCCTGTCCAACTGCCACAGTCATCTACTAGATAGCTAGTTTGAGGCCAGCCTGGGCTAACATGAACCCCTGTTTCAAATTAACAAAATGAAGAGATCCAAACAAACTGTATTTATTTAACAAATTTTTAGTCTTTTACTTAAGATCACAAGAATTATTTGTCCAGTTCAAACTATGTTCCCTTTATCTCTGTCAGGCTAAAATAGATTTGCCTTCTTCAAAATGTATAGTGTCTCAGAAGCTTCTTAAAATTAGTATGTCTATTAAACTCTTTATTTAGGAATGTGTTTTCTCCTTAACCAATTTGATTTTACAATAATATTCTAACATAAAAGTAGATGTGATTAAAGCAGCTGCTGGAAGGAGATAATGAAAAGGGACAATATAGAAACTCAGACTAGGGAGATAGCTTATCATTGAAGTGTTTGCTACATGAGCATTCAGGCAAAGCATGGCCCTCAGTACCCAGGTAAAAGCTGGGCATGGCAACCGCCACTTGCAGTCCCATCCAAGACCAGGAAGTTTAGACAGTCCTACCCCTGGAGCTTAGCCTGCTTGGTCTAATCAGAAAACTCCAGGTCCCAGAGTTGAAACCAGGTGATGGTGGTGGAACATACTTTTAATCCCAGCACTTGGGAGGCAGAGGCAGGTGGATGTCTGTGAATTCAAGGCCAACCTGATCTACAAAGTGAGTTCTAGGACAGCCAGGGCTGTTACACAGAGAAATTCTGTCTAGAGGTTGGGGGTTGTCTAGTGGATTGGGGATGCAGCTCAGTAATAAAGCAGTTTTCTAGCTTATGTGAAACCATGGGTTTTTATTCTCCTTTTTTTGTTTGTTTGCTTGGTTGGTTGGTTTTTTTTTTTGTTGTTGTTTTTGTTTTCAGAGACAGGGTTTCTCTGTGTAGCTTTGGAGTTTCCTAAAACTCGCTCAATAGACCAGACTGTCCTCAAACTTACAGAGATCTGTCTGCCTCTGCCTCCCAAGTGCTGGGGTTAAAGGTGTGCGCCACCAGTGCCCAGCTGGGTTTTTATTCCCAACGCTGGAAAAAAAATAGTAAAAGCCAAGACATTGATGAGATTAAAGACATGCTGATGAGAAAATATTAGAAGTTAACAGGTCCGATTCATTGTATAGATGAAGATTACATAGATTTTTAGTATTGAAACCCTGGTAGATCTTAGAGACTCTAGAGTGGGAGAACAAATAATGGTCACTTCTACTGTGTAGAAACCCATGCCAAAAAAGTTGAATAGGCTTGTCGTCAGTGGTGGAGATACTTAGCCACAGATAAAGTGGCAGTTGATAAGTAAATTAGTAATGCTTAATAGCAAACCAGTTCTATGACTTCCCAAGGTCAGATGATCATGGGTTTTTGCTTTTCTAAAGCAGATCACATGAAATTGTTCTGATAAAAGAATTGCATTCTTTTAATTTCATGTTTTTATTCCACAGATTCACAACTAAACCAGAATGAAAACCCTGGTACTTCAAAACAGAACCCTTCAAATCCTCTTCAGCGTTTAATTCCAGGCTCAAACCTGGAGCGGGAACCCAGAATTCAAACAGACACACTAAAGCAGGCCACCAGGGACAGAGTCAATGATTTCCACAAATTAAAGCAAAGTAAGAATCAATTGATGAATACTATGCTAACAGGAGTTCTTTAAATAAAATATATTTGCTTGCAAGACTAAATTATGGTCCCATTGGTATGCTCTAACAAATATATAAAGAGAAAATATGGTTCTATTAAAATTTAAAAGAAAAATGGGGTTTTAAATGGATAGAAACTAGTCCAAGGAAATTACAAAAGGCTTATCTTGGTCACCCTGTTAATAATTACAGGTGAGTTGATTTCTTAAAAAAAAAAAAAAAAAAAAAAAAGCTCAGTTCTTGTGCATTTAAAGTTTTTGAGAAATAAGATAAAATACACTTTGTGAGTGTAATGACTGGAAACTTTGATTAGGAGGGCTGGAAGGTAGTTTTGAAAAGGGGCATATTCTGAGACACACTGGTGCCTGGTGAAGCCTCACCAGGCTGTAGTGGGAGGCTCAGTATTGCTTCCCTCCATCCCCTCCAGTTGTTTCTGGCTTATGTAGGTGTGCACAGTCATAGTTCTGTGGAGTGAAGTGTTGCTTAGTTACTTCAGAGACTCTGATTTTAACATTTCTGTGAATCTATGTAACTCTAGTTAGATTGTTGGAACCTAAAAGGAAAATCCAAGGTAGCAGAGAGAATTTATTGTAGGAGCTGCCCCTGATATCATCCCTTTAAACTATGCTTTCCATTCTATTTTCTTTTAATGGCTTCTTCTCTCCTCCAGTTCTGAGTAGATAGAATAGCTCCAGTTATGGTAGCAACTGCCCCAGAACCATAGTTTGCACATGGGTGCATATGGATTGAGAACTGGACAACATATATAGTTTATTCAAATACTTCTGTTGTTTCCTGACAGTTACTTATATGTGTGTATACGTGAATATGTAGTTTAGTTATTACTTGGCTTTCCTTCCATATTTTAAAACATTTGTGCATTTTGATTAAAAAGACATAATTTTTTATTTGTAAGAATGTAATTAGCATCATAAATATATTGAGAAAAAAAATATTTTCTTGAAATCCCACTGTGGAATTGGCCTGTTCCTTAGCTTCTTGCTTCATTGCTGTGACAAAAGTACCTGAAGAAAGCAATTTAAGGAAGGGTTTATTTGGCTTACAGTTGAAGAAGGCATGTCAGCAAGAGCTTGAGGCAGCTAGACACAGTGTATCCTCAGGCAAGAAGCAGAGAGCATTGAGTGCTCAGCTTACTTTCTCCTTTTTATTCAGTTTGGGATCCCAACCCATGGGTGATATCACCCACATTTAGAGTCTAATCTAGATAATCCTCCACAAACCTGCCCAGAGGCTGTTCTATTCAGTGAGTCTAGATCCTGTGAAGTTGACAAAATTAACGGTTACAGCATGAAAACACTTATCTCAACAAGGACAGAGGACAACATCAAACAAGGTTTGAAGAATTGGCCCTGGTGGTTAATGTCTATACTCCTAGGCATTTTGAAGGCTGAGACAGGAGGATCACAAATTTGAAGCTAACCGGCCTGAAATGCCAAGTGAAGCCTTGTCTAAAAAGGGGGTCAGGGCAGGAAATATGAGAATACATCTAAGTGATAGAGTGTTTGCCTATCATGCATGAAGCCCTGAATTTGATTCCCAGGACCACATAAAACAGGATAATAGTGCACACCTGTAATCTCAGTCTTTAGGAGGTAGAAGCAGTGTGAATTCAAGGTTATCCTTGGTACATGTTGAGTTTGGGATATATGCAATTCTCTCAAGGAAAAAAAATAATAATAAAAGGACTGGTAAAATGGCTCAGTGAATAAGAGTGCTTGCTAACAAGCGTGATAATCTGAGTTTGATCCCCAGAACTCATACAGTGAATAAAAGAGATAACTGATTTTAGCAGAGTGACCTCTGACCTCAACATACATTTGCCACATCATACATTTACTCATATCTTAATTTGTCACCTAGATTCACATAACATTGATTCTATAGAATTTTTTGCTAGTATTGATTTGAACTTATGTATATGTGATCTGTAGGTAAAGAATGTCTGTAAATGCTAGAAAATTACAAACTTATCTTGGGAGGACTCCCACTGAGCCATAAATTATTTTCTTTGTATCACTAATGTATATGAAGAGCTGCAATCACTTTTTTTTAAAGAAAAAATGTTTGTGTTTTGCCTACATGGATGTATATGCACCGTGTACATGTAGAGCCCTTGGAGGCCAGAAGAGTGTTGGGCCTCTTAGAACTGGAGTTACAGTCAATTATCAGCCACTGTTTTGGTGCTGGGAACTGAACCTGGGTTCTTTGTAAGAGTAGCAAGTGCTCTAAACCACACATTGTCTCTCCAGGGCCCCAAAGCACTGTTTAATTCACTTGACAATATTTGTTATATGCACTTTGCGGAGTAATGGGAGCAGGGCATTGCTGTATAGCCCAGAATGACACCTAGAACTTGTAATTCTCTCCCGTCTTAGCCTCCTGAGTGGTCCAAGTATGTACCACTACACCAGCTTTCTTACATACCTTTTGATCTTACTTTTTATTTTATGTGTATGGGTGTTTCACCTGTGTGTATGTCTGTACTGTGTATGTGTCGATGTGCCTGGTGCCTGTGGAAGCCAGAAAAGGGTGTCAGATCCATGGACCAGGTGTTACAGTCAGTTGTGAGCCACCACATAGGTGCTGGGAATTCAACCCAGGTCCTCTGGAAGAGAATTCATCTTAACTGCTGAGGTATCTCTCTAACCCCTTAACCAATAATTTTGTATCTCATTAAAACACACACACACACACACACAAATACACACGTGTTCTTTGTATGTGTACATACACTGTATGTGCCACAGTGCTAAGTGGCCAGAGGACAACTTGGAACAAACTCACTTTCCACTCTGGCTCTTACTTTTTACCTTGTTTGGAATAGGTGCTGGTTTGTTGCTTTTCCACTTTATATGCCAGGCTAGCTGGCTCTTGAACTTCTGGGACTTACCTGTTTCTGCCTCCCATCTACCCATAGGATTGCCTTTGCTTGGGTTATGTGTCTGGCTTTTAGAGAGATCCTGGAGTTTTGAGGTCAGGTTTTCACACTTCAGCATACATTTACCCACTGAGCCATCTGCCTAGCCCACATACACATTTTAATATCTATATTCCATTGTGCCTTTAACTCTTATTATTTATATTATTTCACATTGTCTTACTTTAGTAGTCTTTGCTTTTTCCCAGATTATTTATTCCCCCTACTTCTGAGTATTTCCTCAAGTATAATTCAAAGAATGAAATTACTGAATTGAATACTTGATCGGCTTTTCGGCTGTTCTGTCATCACATTCTTCTTTAGAGCAGTTTTACAGTGTCTCTGCGGGTAGTTAATATCTGTTGTCCTGTGATCTGTACACATTTATTTTTATCTCTTAGAGGTTGTTTAGAATGTAATGATTCTTTCAGGGTGTTTTGGGTTGAAGGTATAGCTCAGTAGTAGCACACTTCTCTAGCATGTACAAGAAAGACCCTTGGTTTAGTCTCCAACCCCACTTTCTGATGGCCTGTTTTTCAAATATTATTTTTGAGACAGGACCTCACCATATTGCCCAGGCTAACCTGAACAGAATGCAAGAATTCACTGGGCTCATGTGATCGCCTTATCCTGTTGAGCAGCCTGGCTATGTTGTTTTATGTAAGAAATTTTATTTTAGTGATTTCCTGGTATATACCCTGTATGTTGATTTTTTTTTTTTTTCTTTAAGCCACTTACCCTGAAAGTTTTATAGATTGTTTCTATATACTTACGTCAAATATTGTAGAAGAATTCAGATAAATTTCTTTTTAATGTTTATCCTCCTCTGGTGCCTTTCCTGGTTGAAGGCTTTATTTATGTATTTTCTTTAATTAATTGACTTTTTTTTATTTATGTGTATTTTGGGAGTAAAGTATGTGCAAATGTATGTGCAGGTACCTACAGAGGCCAGAAAGTTTTGGGTTCCCTGGAACTAGAGTTACAAATGGTTGTAAGCCACTATGTGGGTGCTGAGAATTGAACCCTCATTCTCTGGAAGAGTAGCCAGAAGAATCCTGACCCCATTAAATTGTCATTCCCTGTTTTCTCCTAAGAGTCCCTGGCAACCACTAACCTGCTGTTGTAGATATTTCAATAAATAAAATCATAAAATATGGGGCCTTAAATCAAGTGTGATATTACACTCCTGTTGAGAGGTACAGGTAGGAGGATCTGAGCTTTTAAGCAAATGAGGTGCTCTTTAGTGCTTGGCTTCTTAGCATGTATCGCTGTTTTTGCTCCTTATAAGCTAGATAGCAATCAGTTTATAGATGTATTTTGTTTGTTCATCTATTGTTGGGCACTTAATTTACTGCTATTTTTTGACTATTATGAGGAGTGCTATCATGAAGATTGACACACAGGTTTCTTGCTAGACACCTGTTTTCTGCTTTTGGGGTTTGTACCTAGATGTGGAATTGCTGAGTCACATAATCCTATGTTTAGCCTTTTGAGGAACTGCCAAGCTGTTTTCCATAACAGCTGCACTATTTTACTAATACATTCCTCCCTGTAATATGGAAGAGTTCCGGGGCAGGGGATATGGCTCAGTTGGTAGAATGCTTGCCTAGCACGCAGGAAGCCCTGTCCTGTCTTTTGATTCTTTGATTTTCAGAACCACATAAAACCAGACATACTTGTAATCTCAGCTGCATAGTGAGTTCAAGTCTAGCCTGAACTACATTGAGACCTGTCTCAAGAAAAAAACTGCTCTTTCCCCAACCCTCAGCAGCACTTACTCTCTCCCACCCCCTCTCTCTGTCTGCTGGCACTCCACTGTTTGTTTTCTGGGCTGGGAGGCCCATCCAGGCCTTGCACTGGCATCTTAGGCTTCGGTTTTTTTGTTTGTTTGTTTTTTGCATAGGGAGACACATTTATTAACCCTTACAAATATGCACCTCTTCAATCATATTATTTTAAACTCAATCACTAATATAAGCCAGAACTTGGGGTTTCACTCTCTTTTTTTTTCCTTCTGATTTTGCCTGTTTTGTTGTTGTTGTTTATTAACAATCTTGAGCCTAGAGGTGGTGATGCACGCCTTTAAGCCCAGCACTTGGGAGGCAGAAGCAGGTGGATCTCTGTGAGTTTGAGATCAGCCTGGTCTACAAGAGCTAATTCCAGGACAGCCTCCAAAGCCATAGAGAAACCCTGTCTCAAAAAACAAACAAAAAAGAAACAATCTTATTTTACATATTAATCCCAGTTCCCTCTCCCTCCCATCCTCCCATTCCCCCCACCAATCCCCCACCCCACTCCCCAAGGATAGTGAGGCCTTCTATGGGGGATTAGACTTAAGTTCTTTTGGTTTTGATTTGTGTTCCTGAAGACTGAGCCCCTTTTGGTGTTCTATTTGTATATCTTCTTTGGAGAAATGTCCATTTAAGTCCTTTGCCCGGTTTTAAAATTGTATTTTTTGTTGTTGTAAGTTGTAAGAAATTCTTTTTCCTTTTTCTTTTTCTTTTTTTTTTAATTCTTTGTGAATTTCATTAAGAGTTTCTTATATATTGAGGATACTCTAGCTATTAGCTTTCTATATGTAGTGAATGATAGAACTCTTAGTTTCTCTCCCTCCTCCCCTCCCTCCCTGTCTCCCTCTCTCTCTATGGGTTTGTTGGTATTGGTTTTTTGATTTTTTATCAGGGTTTCTCTGGGTATCCCTGCCCTGTGCTAGGCTATTAAGTGCTCTTAACCACTGAGCCATCTCAGCTCCTCATTGTTCATGTTTTGAGATAGGCTTGTTTTGTAACTCTGATTGGCCTGAAACTCAGATCAGTCCCCGAGACTCCTGAGTGTTGAAATTACAGGCATGAGCCACCACATGTAACATTTAAAAATGTTTTACATTTATTTTGTATGTGCATGTGTGTGTCACAGTTGCATTTGAGGACAGCTTAGCAAAGTCAGTTCTCGTCTGGCACCTTGTAGATTTCAAGGATTGCATTGTCAGGCATGATGGCAAGCTCCTTTACCCACGGAGCCACCTTCTCATTGGCTTTACATGGTTTTTTGTTTGTTTTAAGACAAGGTCTCTACCCCAAGCAAGATAGAACTCTCCTGAACTCGCTGGGAATGCCCTTGAACTAATGATTTTCCTACCCTCTACCTCCACCTCCTCAGCGCTGGGTTGTATTATACCTGAACAATTTTTTCCCTCCTATTTTAAGTTTATAATGACTCGATTTTTCTCTATACCTATGTCCATTTGTTTCAGCATTCTTAGTAAATTTCATTTTACTTTGGGGATTATCTCAGTTAGGTTTCCATTGCTGTGATGAAACTTGATGACCAAAAGCAACTAGGGTAGTAGGAAAGGGTTTATTGTACCTAATAGTTTACAGTCAGTCCTTCATGAAGGGAAGTCAGGGCAGGAACTCAAGTCAAGAACTAGAATAGACACCTAGCAGTAGTGCTGCTTACTGGCTTGTTCCCCCTGCTTGCCAGCTGGCTTTCTCCTACACACCAGAACACCTGCTCAGGAGTGTCACCATTTACAGTGGACCAGGTCCTTCCAAGTAGGTCATTAATTAAAAAAAAAGTGCTTTCAGACAATCTGATGGAGGCACTTCCTCAGTTGAAGTTTCTTTTTCCTAGATAACTATAGCTGGGTCAAGTTGGCAGAGAACAGCCAGTATGGAGATGGTGCTTGTGGTCTGTTATTCACATATTAAATTATATTATTTAAAACTTTTTGTGGTGGGCAGGGGTAGTGGCACATACCTTGAGAGGCAAGGACAGTCAAATCTCTGTGATTTTGAAGCCATTCTAGTTTTCAAAGTGAATTCTAGGGCAGCCAAGGCTACACAGTGAGACCTTATTTTGTTTAAAATAATAATAAATTTCATTAATTTTGAGAATTTCATACAATGTGTTTTGATTGTATTCAACACCCCCCCATAATCTTCAGATCCATCTCATTCCCTACCACCCAATTTTGTCTTTCATGTTGCCTGAATGTTCTTATATATATGGCCTTCTATGGAAGTGTGATTGGCTTTCCATGGTGCTACACTCTTACAGAAAACTGGTTTCTCCCTTTCCCAGCAGTTATCAATTGCTAATGGTTCTCAACTAGAGATGGGACTTGATGCCTGCTTACCTCCTCCATGTTAGGATTTGTTCATGCTATAGACAACTTCTCTGTGTTCCTATGCACAGCTGCCCTGCTGTGTTCAGAAGTCAGTTTCCTTGTAGACGTCATCACCTCTGGCTCTTACACTCTTCCTTCCCCATCATCTACAGTGATCCCTGACCTTTGGGAGGAAGTGGTCTGATACAGATGTCTGTTTAGGGTTGTACATTTTGTACTCTCTGATTCTCTGTACCTTGACCAATTGTGAGTATGTTTGTTTGTCACAGTCTACTACAGCTTCACTGATGAGGGCTGAGAGATGCATTCATCTGGGGTTATAGTAACAAGCCATTGGGAGTTGGTTCAATACTATGTCTAGGAGAATGATAGTTATAGGTTTTCCTGTAGGGCCTTTGACTTGTATAGCCACAGGTTCTTGGCCCTGATAATAGTGCCAGGTATGGTTTCCTCTTACAGAGCAGACCTTACATTTAGTCAGAAAGTGTTACTCCCGTGATGTTGATGACACTGTTGCTCCAGTGGCCTGTCTTGCCAGACCATTCATTGTGGTAGTTGACAGAGTTCACAGTTCACAGATTGAAGTGACTTCTCCAGTAGCCTGCATAGCACCTTCCAGCACTGTGAAAGTTAGCCAATAAGGATGAAGCTTTTACATCTCCAGATATTTACATTCATCAATTCCTTTAAGAGTATTATTTCATATGTATGAAAACATGTATTTGTAGAGCATGATGTGCTGGAATCCAGAGAACTTTGTGGAGTTGCTTCTCTCTTCCACCTTTTCCTGTGTTCTGTGGACTTACTTCAGATTGCCATTTTTTGTAACAAAACAAAAAAAAAAAAAAAAAAAACAAACAAAAAGCAAAACTCCTTTACTCTCTGAGCCATTCACCTGACTGTCAATTCTAATTAGTACATTTATCTTGAGTATATGTTTGAAAGCTACTGTTTTCCAGGGATTTGATCCTTGAAGTTTAAAGGGGTTGGGAGGTTTTTCCTTTAAAATTTTTTTACTTATAGTTATAATATTCTTTTTCTTTGAGGTGTGTTGTGGGTTGAATTCAAGACCTTGCAGAGGCTGGGCCTCTATATCTTGAGCCCCAGTTTATTAAGTTCTAATGAACAGTTTTCAAAAAAATTAAGTTAAGTTGAATTGAGATTGTTTACTACTACTATACTTTAAAAAAAATATATATTTCTCCAAGCCAGGTGGTGGTGGTACATGTCTGTAATCCTAGCACTCAGGAGGCAAAGCCAGATGGGTCTCTGTAAGTTGGAGGCCAACCTGGTCTACAAAGCTAGTTCCAGGACAGCCAGGATGACACAGAGATATCCTGTCTCAAAAAACAATGCTCTATACGATATAAATATTAATCATGATATTAATCGTCCTATCCAAGACTCCATATTTCCTTGGCTCTTAGTCTTATGATTCTCTCTGAAATTGTTGCTTTTTAAGTTCAGTTGGTACAGTATAATTTACCTTATTCTACCTTATTCCTTGCTATTTCAAACTAGGTTTTTTTATTTAATTGTGTTTTGTTTTAGCCTGTGTTTGTGTGTTTACACATTTGCATGTGTGCACATGAGGGTACTAGCACATGCATGTGCATGAGTGTATGTGCATGCATGAGGAGACCTGAAATTAACATGAAGTGTCTTCCTGTATCAACTCTCTATTTGCTGAGACTGGATCAATCACATCTAGTTTAGCTGTCCAGCTTGCCTCAGGGATCTTGTCTCTGCTTCCTATGTGCTGGGGTCACCTGTAATTGTCAGGTAGATGCTGGGAACCTGAACTCTTACATAGCAAGCACTTTATCCACTAAAACATCTCCCCAAGCCCTTGTCATGTTTTCAGCTATTACTTTTATAGAGACCCACCTGTCTGTACATTGTGAATGCTTAGTACTTCTCATTTTGTAGCTTTCTCCTACTATTTGTTCATGCATTCGATAAATTCTTTTTTATAAGGATTCATAAACTTAATGCCAGTTGTGGAAATGATTTCATAGAATTATTTTCATGATTCTTAAATTATTAAAATCAGCACTTCTGATAATGTTTAAAATGTTAAATCTTTTTTTTTTCTTTTAAGTATAAAACTGTTTTTTGTGCTTAAGTTCCTTTTATTTAAAGAGTCCAGTTTTTTAAAATGCTGTTATAAGATCTGTAGATCTTTTACTTTTACTGCCATTTCTATTTATATACTCAGATAACATCATCAGTAGTCTTACTTTCCTTCAGCTTTGTTTTCCAGAGGGTAAACATTATTGAGTCATGACTAAAGTTTAAAGTGTAGTTTTACCTTGTAATTTTCTTCCTTTTGGATTTTGTATTAGTTACTTTCATTACTGTGACCAGAACATCTTGCAAGAAGCATCTTAAGGAGGGAAATGTTTATTTTGGCGTGCAGTTCAAGGTGACAGGATCCATTTTGTCAGGGAAAGCATGTGGCAGGGGTGTGATCATAGAAAAAGTGGAAAGGGACAAATGCTGGTACTAGCATGCTTTCTCTTTTTCATCCAGAGACCCTAGCCCATGGGATGGTTCTATCCACATTCGGGTTCAGTCCTGCTCTTCAGTTAAACCCTTTCTAGAAATGTCCTCAGACTCACCCAGAGATGTATTTCCATCTGGACTTTGAATCTAGTCAAATTGACAATGAAGATTAGCCCTCACAGACTTAACATTTTCACCTTTGTTTTTGTTGATTTTTTTTTTTCTTTTTTGTTTGCTTGTTTGTTGTTTTTTGAGTCAGGATCTCTCCAAGTAACTGTCAGACCTGGAACTTGCTATGGTGACCAGGCTGTCCTCCAACACATAGATCTGCCTCACTCTGCCTCCTGAGTTCTGGGATTAAAGGCATGTGCCCTCATAAGCGGATATCCTTATTAAGTTTTTACATCATTGTAAGCAATTCTCAATAACAGGGTTGTTAGAACTATACCTTCTGTGCACAAAGAACCACCAGAGATGATCTAAGGTGGCACTATTTTTCAAAGAGCAACCACTGGTCAGATATCTGTAAAGACTGCAGTTCCTGACTTAGACCTTTTTTACATGTTCATTGAAGCTTGAGAATGCTGCTTTCAGAACATGCTGTCTGCTCAGGTGTGGGGGACAGAGGTCAGGGCATGCACATGTTAGGCAAGTGCTCTACTACCTAGTTGCGCCTCTAAACCCAAGACTGTTACTTGGAAGTAGAAATATTCTTTAATGTCTTTTTGTTGTGTTTTTTAGCAAGTTCCTACTTGTATTTTGAAACTCTGTTGTACTGTCAATCTGCAGTTCTCTTCTCATACTCCGTCAAGAGCATGCTTTCGTTAGTATGTGCAGCATGTTCTGTAATGGCTGTTTACTTTTCTTTCCTGCTAAATTGATAACATCAGTAGGGTCAGAGTGTATTACTTTTTGTTTTCCCAGCCTAGCAAGCATTTGTTAAACACTGATAAAGTTCTGTCAGTATTTGAATTTTGTATTTCTTTAGATAAGCAATGACATTATTTAATACATAATCATACTTAATATAATGCTTTCATTTTATATATTTTGGTGTAAGATTATTAGCCCTAAACAGGATTTCTCTATGTAGCAGCTCTAGCTATCCTGGAGCTAGCTCTGTAGACCAGGCTGGCCTCAAACTCACAGAGATCAGCCTGTCTCTGCCTCCCAAATACTGGGATTACAGGTGTGTGCCGCCACCACCTGGCTAACCTAAACTTTTTATATTCTGTCTTATTTAAAAATTATAAGTCAGTTGTCGGGAGCTGTCTTTGTGGGGCTGCAATCGGAACCAGCCAAGCAGCCCCAAGTTCATACCTGAGTGGGGGAGTGTGGATGAAGGAGAGGCCAGCTATAACGATAAAGAAAAGATAGAGGTACAGAATAAAAGTCAGGAGGGCAGATCAGTCAATACTGAAATCCCACTTATTTTTCACCACTCTTATATACCTTATCCAAAAAGGGGAACAAGTATCATGTATACGGAACAGACTTTTCTTCCTCCTTACTCTAAGGGTTCAGTAACCACACCTTAGCTCCAACTTCTTGTTCCCTAGCCTTGAGGTAGTCATTGAGTAGCCTTGAGTAGTCATTCCTCAGATTCAACTTCTCCTTCCCTAGCCTTGAAAGTCAGGAGTAGGCACCATACCTCTGATTCAGGTCTGTTGTTATTTAGAAGACAGCCAAACATTCTACTGTAGCCACACCTTTGACCTTTAGGTCTTATGACTTGCTGAGGACAGTTTGAACTCTCTGTCCTTGTGCCAAGATGGAGTGCAGCCGTCTTTATGGGCATCCACAGTTAATACACACCTTTAATCCTATAACTCCAGAGTCACAGACAGGTGGATCTCTGAGTTCCTAGTCAGTCTAATTTACACAATGAGTTCTAGACCAGACAGAGCTACAAAGTGAGATCCTATCTTAAAATGTGTGTGTGTGTGTGTGTGTGTGTTTGTTTTAGTTTTTATTTTTTTATTTTTTATTCAGTAGGGTGGAAAGGCTCACTGGTGGGCCAGCCTAACTGGAATTCCAAGTTCAACAAGAGACTCTTGGGGGTGGGTGGCTGGGGACTGTTGCTGGAGATAAGTCTCTGAAGGTAAGAACACCTAATACTTTTGTAGAAGACCTGAATTTGATTCCCAGCACCAGATCCAAAGAATCCAACAGCTTCTGAACTCTACAAGCACTGCACATGCATGCGCTCTTACACACATACACACACACACACGTTTTTAAAAATAAATGAAAATGAAGAATATTTTGCTACTTTATTCTGTTGACAGAAATTTCTGTCCTGCCTAGTCCTGCAGCTGTTTAGTCACAAATAAATACAGAGGCTTATATTAATTATAAACTGTTTGGCTGGTGTCTAAGGCTTCTTATTGGCTAGTTCTCTTTTAGCTATTAATCTGTGTATCGCCACATGGTCTTGGCTTACCAGAGAATCCCAGGTGTCCTACCTTCCCAATAGCTACATGGTGTCTCTCTGGCAACTCATTCTCTGCACCCCTCTTCCCAGAATTCTTCTCGTTGGGTAGCCCCACCTATACTTCATGCCTGGCTATATATTCTACCTGTCCATTGGCCAAAACAGCTTTATTCAACCGATAAGAGAACACATATATTCACAGCATACAGAAGGACATCTCCCATCATTATTCTGATTTTGTTACTCATCTAGAAGCATTAGAACATTTTTCTCCATGATTTTTGTTTTGTTGTTTTGTTTTTCAAGACAGGATTTCACTGTGTGACCCCCCTGATTATCCTGGAACTTTGTAGACCAGGCTGGCCTTGAACTCAAAGAGATATGCCTGTCTCTATTTCCCAAGTGATCAAATTAAAGGTATGCACTGCCACACCCAGACTTGATTTTAATTATTAATTTTCTTTAACTACATTCCAAATGGTGAAAGAATATTTGGGATTGAAGGTGTGGGTTAAGCCGCCTTCTTTATTAGGAGATTGAGGTTTATAAGAATGGTCAGACTTGTATTACATTTGGCAGTTTGATCTTTTATGAAACTATAGCTATATGTTCACAATGTTTTGTTAAAGAAATCTTTTTGCAGAGATAGAAAACTTTATGACCCATGGCTATGTCTAGCTGACATGGAATTGTGTTGTTGTTTTTTTAATTGGAAATGGTTGTAGTACATATTACATTTAGTGTGTGTGTGTGTGTGTGTGTGTGTGTCTGTGTGTCTGTGTGTCTGTGTCTGTGTGATGCCCCTCCTGCAATGTGTACATGTCAGCAAAGGACAACATGACCCTCTCTACTCCCACTTGTGCCTTTTGGTTGTTGGTGGTGATTTGCTTTTTGTTTTTCTTTGAGCATGGTTTCACTGTATAATCTTGGCTGTCTTGTAGACCAAGCTGGCCTTGAACTCACAGAGATCCACCTGCCTCTGACTTCTGCATGCTGGAATTAAAGGCTTGCACCACCACTGTGTGCCTTTTAAGGATAGAATTCAGGTCCTCAGGCTTTGCTGCAGGTTCCTTACATCCTTAGTAAATTAATCTCATTCCTAATGGCAATTACAACAATTTTCTTATTTTTTAAATGTCTCTGTGCGCATGCCTGTGCACCTTGGTGAGGCATGGAGGTCAGAGAATAACTTGTGGGAGTTGTTTTTCTCCTTTCCTTTGCCTTGGGTTCCAGGATTGAACTCAGACTTTGTAGCAAGCACCTTTACCAACTGAGTCATCTCTCTTGCTCTTTAATATTAATTTTTATGTTGATAAATTTAATGTTAATGTAGTTTGTAGAGGTTTTATTGCTTTCTTTGTTTATTGTAGGCCTAGGAATTGAATACATAGCCTTACATATTCTAGACAAGTGATTTACCAATAAGTCTTTACTCAACAGCCTTTGTGGATTAGATATTAGTGTACCTGAGTGTTTACTTGTACATGTTGGAATGTGTGTGTATCAGGGAGAGAAAGAGTCAGGCATGGCAGAAGGCCTGTTACCTGCTGAGCCATCTCACTGGCCCTGATTTTGCTTTTAAAGTCCAGGTATCGAACAGCTTTTTATATGAGGTATTACGTTTATTACCCTTCTTGAATTTTCATTGTTATGAAAATATATAATGATTTGACATAGACCAACTTCTTTAAGTTTCCATTGACATTTAAAACTTGACCTAGAAAACTGCAAGGGATAACCTAGGGTTTTTTTTTTTTCAAGGCAAACACTAGTAAGGATCTGATTTGTTCAGCCATGCCTCCTTAGAAGCTCATGGCTGTGGTGAGTCAGTATTACTGAAGGAATTTGAAGTAGCCTTCAGATGTTACTTTGTCTTACAATGCAGAGACAACATAGAACTCACTGATTGCTTTTAAAAAGTGTTCGGATCATTCATGATATATAGCAGTAAATGACTACACATTTCAAGTGTGTATTATATTTATTCTCTGCCTTAAAATGTCACATTCTTTTTTCTTTCCTCCCTCCTTTTCCCTCTCTCTGTCTCTGTCTCTGTCTCTCTCTATCTCTCTCTCCCTCTCCCTAAGGTTTTTCGAGGTAGAGCTTCTCTGTGTAACAGTCCTGGCTGTCCTGGAACTCACTTTGTGGTCCAGGCTGGCCTCAAACTCACAGATTGGCCTGCTTCTGCCTCATGAGTATACCTGTACTGCCAGGCTAAAATGTTACTTTTCATCAGTACTTACATTAATGAAATATAGGTCTGCCAGAGCAGTAGTGGTGCACACCATTAATCCCAGCACTCAGGAGGCAGAGAGAGGCTGATTTCAGTGAGTTCAAGGACAACCTGGTCTACAAAATGAGTTCTGAGACAGCCAGGGATACCCTGTGAAAGCCTATCTGGAAAAAAACAAAGGAAAGGGGTAGAATGGAATTCTAAACATGGCACCCTTTTCTTTAAGAAAACTTTCAAGTCACCAGCATTGGTGACTTTGTCTCAACAAAACAACATTAAATCTTTTTTGGTAGTCCTGGCTGTCCTGGAACTCACAGAGATCCACCTGCTTCTGCCTCCCAAGTGCTGGAATTAAAGATTTAACACCACCTGTTAAATCTTTTATTTATTTATTTATTTATTTTCTTGCCATCAGAAAATAGTTTAATTACGTACAGATGATTGGCAAACTGACCAGAGTAGAATGTGGATGCGCCTCCAGATTTGAAGAAGTGACAGGAGAACAGTGCCAGCGACAGTGTGCCATTCGAGACGCCTGTTAAATCTTAACAGGAAACACTAAACACAGAAGAGAAATTGTTGAGTACATTTTATTTGGGGGTGTAAGCAGGGACAGAGTTGCTGCTCAGCCTACTATTCTTTTGAAGTATGATCAATAAACTTTTTTTTTTTTTAAGGTATTTTGAGTCTTCATTCTTAATTGCTTTTGTCCTGTTTAATCTTCATGAAATGTGTTCTTTTGTGACCAGTACCCTGAAAGTTGCTGGATTTCCCTTGCCTGCTTTCTCATCTGTCTTCAGTATAGGCCCCTTCTTTTCTGCTCTTTACTCTTGAATTAATCCTCTACCTACTTCACAGGCCGATTCTTTGATGAAAATGAATCCCCTGTTGATCCGCAGCATGGCTCTAAACTGGCGGATTATAATGGGGATGATGGTAACGTAGGTGAGTATGAGGCAGACAAGCAGGCTGAGCTGGCTTACAATGAGGAAGAAGATGGTGATGGTGGAGAGGAAGACGTCCAAGGTGAGCGTGGCCTGGCTTCCATGCTGTGACCGTGAAACTCACCTTTTAGGTTTTTGTTGAATTTGTGTAGAATTTCTTTTACTTATAATCATAGCAGTATCTTAATATTAACTCAAGAGGCTCTGTGTAATTTTTCAGTTTTGATAGCTATTTTATGATAATAGAAGTTTATCTGTGAGTAACTGGAAGGCTCTTTTCATTTTTACATTATCATATGTACATACATATATACATACATATATGTATTTATGTGTATATATATAGAGATAGATAGATAGATAGATAGATAGATAGATATATAATTGTTGTATTGATTTAGTGACAGTTGAAATGCTGAGTCCTCAAAATTTTTTTAGGATTAAATTGTTTGAAATGACTCTAGGCATTACTTAAGGCATTCCAGAAAAAAATTTGTTTTTAAAAATCTCACTAGAGAACACTTACTATTCTAAATATATACAGATATTTCTCAGACAGCCTTTTTGTTAAAGCAAAGCCACAACGAAAATGGTCTCCATAAGGAACAGAAATTTACTCTGTCACTGATGGGATACGAGAAAGCAAAGTATTCTGAGAACTTTAACTTTGTATTTAATGAAGGTGTTGTAAGATTTATCTTCATGTTTGATACACAGATTCAACACTTTTTTTCTTGTTAACTATTGCTTCTGAGCTTTTAACTTGGTAAAAGTTCAGAATCTTTCTTGTGTGCATGCCTCAGACCACACTGCTATGCTGTAGTAGAGCTTTGGGCTTCTTTTCTGTCTGCTTGTGTTCAGTATTATTTATGAAGTTTTAAAGTCTTCTATAAAAGTTACCTATGATCTTGGGTATTAAATAATAAGATTTTTATAATACAATGCATGAATTTTCTGGTGTAACCAGTTTTGATTTCTTATTTCTTTTTATAGTTATTAAAATTTTACTTAGGTTCAAGATAAGAATTATTTTCTTTAAACTTACAAAATAATATAATTGCCCTCAAATACTATACAGTCAGGATAAAAAGGGAAACTAGTGGCCTGACTTCTTAAGTATTATTTTGTGGTTCACTCTAGTTTGGGGATAAATATTGTTTTCTGTGAAGGAGGAGATTAATAGATAC
Source organism: Phodopus roborovskii (assembly GCF_943737965.1). Classification (NCBI taxonomy): domain Eukaryota; kingdom Metazoa; phylum Chordata; class Mammalia; order Rodentia; family Cricetidae; genus Phodopus; species Phodopus roborovskii. The sequence continues at coordinate 31,360,323 of NW_026126416.1, read as the reverse complement.
TGGAGTTCTATGAGGACATCATCCCATCCTTTTCTCATTGCTTTATGTATGATTTGATTGGGTTATATTTGTTTGCCATTACCTATAGCCTTTTTTCATGCATGTGTATCATCATGTCGCCAATTAGATTGTAAGCTCTTGAGGAACAGGAATTTTCATTTATTTTTTACCTTGCATTTTATTTGTGTTCTTTTTTTTGTGCCTGCTCTTCCATAGTATTTGCACTCAGGGCCTAAACAATGCTGTTAACTATTAATGTTAAGCTTTTTCATTGGCTTCTGTCTTATAACTGACTGGGTAAATGCTCTTTAACTTTGGTCACAGCTTGCTTGTTTGCACTTTGAGTCTTTTTTTCCCCATAAGGTTCTCTATCATTTAATTAGATAATTTTGAGGTTTTTATTAGAGTAGTTAATTTCAAGTATTATTAATTCTTACCTGATGATTTTTAATCACAGAATTTCATTTAATATTTGTATTGGTTTTATGCAGTGAGTGATTTATCTTCGGTGACTTCTCTCCCTTCTATTTTCCACACACCCATTTCTCGTTACTGCTATGCTTTTCCTTTCACACACACACAAATAACAACAATAAATTCATTGGTTCTAAGGAACATAAGAGGCCTAAGATATTTTCAGTGAAATAGGGAGGTGGTTTCCTCCACACACACCTTAGGTTCTCTTGTAACCCAGGCTCACACCTGGTATATAGTTGCGGGCAACGTTGATCTCTTGATCCTCCTGCCTCCACCTCCCAAGTTCTGAATTACAAGCATATGCCAATACATCCAGTTTTATGTGGTGCTGAGGAAGAAACCCAGGGCCTTACAGGTAGTGGGTGAGCATTCTACCAACTAAGCCACATCCCCAGGTCTAAAATTTTTGCTTCAGTATTTGCAAGTAAATCTTACTTGAGTTGATAGTTGCTACTTAATGTTTATCTTATTTTTGTATTCATTAGAACGGAACGGAACAGAAACAAGCAGGAACAGCAGTTCCAGGAAAGGGAAATAAATTGGATAACTGACTTTAACAGAAGTATTTAAAAGACCTATAATTTCAGACATATTTATAAACTGTCCAAAGAGTGGGGGGAGACTTAGCCCCACCATAACAAGTTAGAGTCCAGGGTTATTGCAAGGTCAGAATTTGCAGAGCTGAAATAATTTTGTCATTGTGTCAGTATAATCATACTGCTTTTATAGCCCACATAGGTCTTAAAATTGACAAAACCATATACTGGACTTAGTGTTAAAAGAAAGTCTGTGTACTGCTTCTTAAATAACATAGGTATTCTGTGTAGTTTTCATTTAGAACTAGAATGTGGCCCATATTTCAGTGGAGTTGTTGCATATAACTTAATTACTATAGGAAAATACAGTTCTGATTTCAGAATGCCTGAGGCAATCTACTCCCAAACTTATTAAAGAAAGTAATGTTTTTGCCAAAAACAAACTGACCAACCCTGAAGTGTGGCTTGGCATAGTGACCTATACATGTAATCCTAGCACTCAGGAAGCTGAAACAGGATAACAAAAAGAGCTCTAGGCTGGCTATTCTGAGCTACAGAACCACTTTAAAAATTTCCCCTATTTTATGTGGGGTGTTTTGGCTGCATGTGTGTCTGGTGCCAGAGGAGGACAGAAGTGGATGTTGTATTTCTCCCCTGGAACTGGAGTTACAAATGGTTGTGAGCAACCATGTTGGTGCAGGGAATCAAACCTGGGTCTCCTAATACCAGCCAGTGCTCTTACTGCTGAGCCATCCCTCCAGCACCAAGACCTTGAGAGAAAGAAAGGGGGAGGAGGGAGGGACTTCAGAAGCATTGTTAAGGCTCTCTAGGCACAGGCTCTGCTGTGCTGATTGTAGAAGCAGTGTCCTGAGGTGTGGGTAGAGACCCCAGCTGAAGGCTAAGAGCCTGTTAAATACACTCTGACTTGGATATCAAACAAGTCAGGATTGTGAAATGGTAGCTTTGGCCAATAAGAAGCTAAAGCATTCCAGCCTTACTCTGTTCTCTGTTCATGCATACTGATCCTGGAGTCAGCAGAATTACTGTTACCTCCAGTGTTTGCTTATAGAATTAATAAGGCCTCCTTTTCCTGTATTGATAATAATGAATTGTTTTTATTTCAAATTCTTAGTGTTACCCTAAAGGAAATAATTTATTTGCATTAGTATAAAATTTTTATTTTTTTTTTTTTTCTTCTTTTTTGGTTTTCTGAATCAATGTTTCTCTATATAACAGTCCTGGCTGTCCTGGAACTCACTTTGTAGATCAGACTGGCCTCAAACTCACAGGGATCTGCCTGCTTCTCTCTCCCAAGTGCTAGTATTAAAGACCGGCACACCAGTGCCCAGTTAGTATATACATTTGAAAAGAGTAACTCTGGAAACACTATGCCTCTGATAACAAATGTTTTAGTTTATTCTTTTTGTTCTGTTTTGTTTTTGTTTTGCTTTTTGAGACAGGATTTCTCTTTGTAGCCCCTCTGCCCTGGAACTCGATCTGTAACCAGACTGGCCTCAAGCTTAACTGAGATCCCCCGCCTCTGCCTCTGTAGTGCTAGGATTTCGTTCTTTATTTTTATAAGAAGGTAGAGAGAGGCACAGTTGTTCTTCAGAGGCCCTGGGTTCAATGCCCAACATCCACATTGCAGCTCACAACCATCCGTAAGTCCCAATTCCAGGGGATCCAACACCGTCTTCTGGCCTCTAGCCCATGTAGGTTGGGCACAGACAAAACATGAACATACGTAAAAGTTTTAAACTTTTTAAAGATTTGTCATTTTTGTGTCTGTGTATGTGTCATCAGATCCCCTGGAACTAGAGTTACAGATAATTGTGAGCCACATGTTGTAGGTGCTGAGAACTGAACTCAGGTCCTCTGGAAGAGCAGCAAGTGCTCTTAACTGCTGAGCCATCTTTCCAGCTCAAAAATAAAAATCTTTCTTAAAGGTAGGTTGAAATTTGTAAATTTCCTTTACTCTTTAATCTCAAAGAAGTTCCTAATGTATTTGTCAGTATTAATAAGCATTACGCACTGTCTGCATCCCAGCAATGAAAAGTCTGGATTCTAATTGGCTCTTATATTTCTCACAACTATAAAGCAGAAATCTGTGTAGCTATCTAACGGAAGTTATGTAGACTACCTGATTGGATAGCCATCAGCACTTAAGACAGGGCTCTTCATTCTGTTGCAGCACATCATCCTATATAGCACTAAATGTTTGCTCAATTTTTTTTTTTTTTTTTTTTTTTTTTTTTTTTTTGAAACAGGGTTTCTCTGTGTAGCTTTGGAGGCTGTCCTGGAACTCGCTCTTAGAGCAGGCTGGCCTCTGCCTCCTGAGTGCTGGGATTAAAGGCATGCACCACTGACGCCTGGCTAATAATTTTCTTAAGTAAAAGAAAACCTAGAATTTTCTCTGTGTATTGCCTCCTTTGAAGGCCACCCTATGGGTGAGCTTGTGATTTGTGGGACTCAGTGTTGCTCAGCTCTTTAGCTGCTAGTCCTTTTATACATTCACAAGGAGCTTTACACTGACATCACAAATGATGGCTATTTCTCTGCTTGTATTTCCTTGGTTGTTTCCCCATGGTTTACATTCAGGTTCTGCTGCTTTCTGCAGAAACTAAACTCCCAATCTCTATGGTTATCTATCCTTAGTGTATCAGTTATATTCTGTCATTATAGCCACTATAAAGACACTGTTGATAGAAACTGGAATTCTGGATAATTCTGAAAACAGACTGCAGCCAGTGTAAATTCTATGACATTCTTGAAAACAGTGTATAAGCATCATATTGAAATTGTGCTAAAGTGGGACTGGGGCTATCTAGCTCAGTGTAGAGTGCGTGCCCAGCATGCTCAGCTTCTGAAATTAGTCCTTAGCTACATGCACAAGTAAAGAGCATAGATTTAGTTTGTCAAACGTCCCTCGTTTTTATAGAGGACTTGGCAAATGAAATTGCAGTGATTCTTGTTGTACTGACAAGGTACAGTGCAGGTCCAAAGAATAGAAACTAGTTTGTGTTTAAGTATTTGACCCAGAAGCAAATGTCAGTGCTTTCTGTTCTTAGAACCTTTGTTTTTATCTCATTTTCTCTTCATATTTATTCATATAAAAATTTAATAAAGTAACGTTTTTCTTAACTTCTGTGTTGAATTTCTCAAAATGTTCCATTGCTCTATAGTAATTGTCTTCATTTAATTACTAATGTCTTTAAAGATGTGTTCATAGGCATAGATTGAGGCCTCATAACTCAAGTTCTCCAGAGGGCATTCTGGAAAAGTGCCCGTGATTATATCCCCTTTTAAAACCAAAGATAGGGTTTTTTTGTTTTTGTTTTCTTTTTGAAGTATGGGTTTTGTTTTTGCTTTCTATGGGAAAGTGGTTGTCATTATTACAACACACAGATACGAATATAGTATAACTTCAGCCTTTACAAATGTTGTAATAGATCTGGGTGCATTTTTTTTTTAGAGGTATGTGATCATCAAGCAAAGCCTGGTGGCATAGGCCTCTAATCCCAACTATTCTATAGGCTGAGAACAGGAGATTGCAAATTCAGGACCGGCCTAGCAACTTTTAGTGAGATTCTATCACCAGAATAAAAAGTAAAAGCAATCTAGGGATATGGCTCAGTGAGCAATGTGGTCAGAGCCCTGGGTCCATCCCTTAGCACCATAAAACCGATGAAAAGCAAATGAGCCAACAAATAGAAGCAGGCTGAGGGTATAGTTCATTGGTAGAGCACTTGACAAATATGCAGACAATTTGGAGTTGAGAACATAGCACTCCCCCCTAAAAAACAAAAAAAAAAAAAAAAAAAACAGTTTTAAGGATATTGTACAAAATGGTTGCCTGCAATTCTAAACAAGAATTTCTTACAGGAAAGTTGTTGAAAGGAAAAAGAAAGTTAGCTTTTTGTCATTTTTTTAAAAGATCAAAATAGCACATGGAAGGTTGAAACAGGAGGATTATGAGTTCAAGACCAACCTGAGCTATGTAGTCATAATGCCTCAAAAACAAACTTGGCTGTTTAGATCTGGGAAGAGTTGGAGTGTGGAAAGTGGGAGTCAATATGACCAAAATGCATGTATGAAATTCTTAGAAAGAATTAATAAAAAATTCTAATTCAATATAATTAAGATTCAAAAATAGTTCCTAACTTATAATGGTCCAGTTTATGATTTTCAGCTTTCTAGTAGTACATACAAAAGTACACCCATACAGCCACCCTGCTCTTCCTTTTCAGTATGGTATTCAGTAAATTATGGGAGATACTAAAAATAAATTAACAAAATGAAGCATTGGACAAAGAAAGCCAGCTCCTTATGCTCTAATTGAACTTCCTTTCTCTTTTTTTATTTTATTTTATTTATTTATTTATTTATTTATTTATTTATTTATCTCTCTATCTATTTATTTTGGTTTTTCAAAACGGGATTTCTCTGTGGTTTTGAAGGCTGTCCTGGAACTAGCTCTTGTAGACCAGGCTGGTCTTGAACTCACAGACATCCGCCTGCCTCTGCCTCCCGAGTGCTGGGATTAAAGGTATGCCCTACTACTGCTGCCCAGCAAGCAATTATATTTTTAAAAAAAGTTTTTTAAGAGATTGTTATTGAGAGATAAACTCACAGTACAAAAATAGCAGCTGACAGATAAGCAGACTGTAGCCAGAGAAGCCATACTGCAAGGTACTCATTAGTCACTTAATACAGCTGCTCCAAAAGGCTGTGAGGGTCTAACAACAGTGTGTGTGTGTGTGTTTGTCTGTTCATTTTTGTTTTTTAAGAAAGAATTAAGTTTTGGTTAGTGTGCTGCATTTAGAAAGCCAAGAGAAAGCTATTTGCAGAGAACTTCACTGCCATGTTCTATGTCAGTATTGGGGGGGGGGAGTTTATTTTCTCCTCTTATTTAATCTCATTTTTTTTCATGACCACTTTAGATTACCTTCATAATTTGAAAAGATGATGATGGCTTTCTGAGAATATCTCCTTTAGCTTAGGCTATCCTTGAACTGGCTCTGGTGCTAGGAATGACCTGAAACTATGACCTCACAGGCACATGCAAACCCCTATGATCAGCTACGATGCTGATTTTTAAATAACATGCACAGCACTAGTTCTTCGGTCCTGGGGATTCCTAACATTTTGTTAGCTCTTATCTATAGTACATTTTTTTCTGTCTCCCCAATACCTGTCAAATGGTTCTTGTTCTCTTTTTATATTGGGGATGGTTGTTCTTTTGATTCTTTGAGATGGGGTCTCATGTAGCCCAGATTGACCTTAAGCTCTATGTAATTCAGTTCTTGAACTCCTGATCCTTCTGCCTCCAATTCCTTCCTAGTGCTGGGATTACAGGTGTGAGCCACCAGGCCCAACTCAGTGTTTGTCAAAATTAAGTCTTGCAAAGTAGTGATAGACTTTTCACTCTTCCAACCATGCAGCTAAGAAACAGTACAGCTAAGATTGCTGTAGAACTGAAAAACTGCAGACAGTTTGAAGTTGGCTGTCTATGGCAGCATTGGAGCTCTATTCTTGATACATATTGTTTTGTTTGCAGATGATGAGGAACGAGAGCTTCAGATGGATCCTGCAGACTATGGCAAACAGCGCTTCAATGATGTCCTCTAAGTCTAAGGGATGCTCAAAACTCAAGAGTGCTGTGCATGGAATCATCTCTACTTGTCAATTTTGACCCTGTTGTAAAGATCAGTTGTATCAGTTGTAAAGATACATTGAGATAGATTTAAGAAGATTTTAATGAAGGAATGTACCGATGTACATATGTGAATTTTTTCATATTGTATTATCAAATCAGATACTTTTTTTGGTTATAACACAGCTGAGCCAAAAACAGTTAATCTTTGCATTTAAAGCAAACTAATGTAAATTTCACATTTTATTGAACCTAATTTTTTTTTTCCACAAAAAAGACAAACAGAAACAAATGTTTATACAGGTTATATGCTGCACATAGTGTAACAGCAATGAGAAGTTAGTTATTCAGCTGAAAAGTCTAGACACTAATACATTTTTATTACATACCCCCAGGTGTCCTCTACCACCCCTCTCAGTTAACACTCTTTAAAGAGTTATGCTAGAATACTTACACACACAGAAAATGGGAATGGGATGCCAAGCCATGGGCAATGTGTGTACAGAATGATCTCCCTGCTCCTTTTATTTAACTTGAGTGCTGATGAGATGAGCCTGAGGCCCGATGAAAGCCTAGGTCATGGTAACAATATTTATAAGTTATTCCTTACTTAGTTCTTGAAGTTGCAGAATGCATGATTGACAATGAATTTTTATTTTTTCAAGTAATACCAGTACTGTTTAACTATAATCAGCACTGGCTAAAATTCTTTATATTTTCAGATCTCAGTCTGGTGAGTGTATTCACCATTTACATGTTAGATCCTAAAAGTGACTAAATTCATTTTGAAATGAATCTGCAATCAGTACAAGCAAAGCTTTTCTGGTAGTTTTAATGATTGTATTTGATTAGACTTTTCCAGAACTACTAAGTAAGGGGTTTTAACAGGTTTTTATTAATAAACAGATGAATAGAAGTACCGTGAAGTCTACAACTGTTTTTGTTGAAATAGCCGAAAACTTTGTAATAAAAATGAATATTTGTAATTAATGTTAGTTAAGAACCCACCAAGCTCATTTGCTAGACTTACAAAATTATTTTCAGTGCATTGTGTCTTTCGCCATTATTTCATTAGAATGTAAAAGCTAGTTAATCCTTGTTTTTTTGGTTTCAAGTACTTTTAATTTTTTTGGTTTTTATCATAAAGGAGGAAATGTAAGGCTGTAAATCCTGTTTTTTGGAAGGGTTGTTATTAATTGCACATAAACATGAAATATTGGGGACTGATGTAGCTCAATGGTAGTGTGAGGCCTAGGTTTGATTCCCAACACTGAAAAACAAGTAATCACACATGAAAAGTCCGGACACTAAGGCTCTATTCAAAATACTAACCTATTGAAGAAATGATTGTTCACTTATTGAGATACTGAAGTTCTTAGATTTCAGTCCAAAGTTATTTAATGGCCAGGAAAAGATGGAGTAATTTATTAAAATTTGTTTTTGTACTATATCATCATCCAGTGTTGAGGCAGAGACAGATGGGTCCCTAGGCCTCACTGGCCAGCCATCCTGGCCTAATTAGCAAGTTCCATGTCCCAATAAGGGACAGTTGCTGAGGAACACCCCACACACACACACACACACACACACACACACAGGTTGACTTTTGGCCTCCATATACATGCACAAACACCTGCACCTATATCTGCACACATGTAACTAACTGCTTGTGCACACAAACACTCTCAGCTGTACCAAGAAACCAAACAGTTCATACTTTTGTTGTCGGTAAAGTCAGGCCTACAGTCAAAAAGTGACAATTTACATTAAAATGTAGTAAAAGGGGGTAATCCTCATCCACAGGAGTGAGCAAGGGGAGCTGAATCTACAATGCTTTGTGGTACTTCATGCTGTGCAGAATCATAAGGTCTCCTACCAACTCCATTGTCATTGGTTGTGTACTAGCTATGCTTATGCGCAAAACCTTTTATTGGCCTAGACATTTTATAAGCTGGGGAATCTTGGACCAATTGATAATACTTCTGACTGTATTAACATTGTAGTGCTATAAGTACTATGTGATCTCTTTACATTGTGACATTCTATACAGTCTGTATTAGACATGCGGTTTTGTTTTGTTTACAGTGTTTTACTTCTGCCTTAAGAATTAGGGTTATTTGTTTTCTTTTAATGTATTTTTGCCATGAATTAAGTGTTATTTTGACAGGAACGCTGCTTTTAAAAATCTTACTGGGTTCTAATAAATTAAAAGTTAAACTTGTTTCACAGTTTTGATATTGCTAGATATATGTAAGATTGCATGAATGTAAACATTTGTACTGTGACACTGGAATATGAATAAATGTTAGCATTTATTTTAGGTTAAATTGAAGTACACAGGCAGGGTTGTTTCCTGTAGAGTCAGCTTATTTGGCAAAGATAGAAAGTCTTTTGTGTCCTTAGCATCAGTTCTAGGTAAGCCAGTAAGATAGACAAGTTCTGTTCTAGAGTTTACAGTCAAATGGAAGCAGTCAGCACCCAAATGAATCAGACAACATGGGATAAAATGGAGAAATGGGAGGGGGGACTTTATCTGGAGAGGAGGGTTAAATAACACAAAGTATACATCAGACAGACACAATGGACCTGGGTTGAGCTTTTGAAACCTCAGAGCCTGCCCACCTGTGACAACAACAAATGTCCTCCAACAAATGTCCACACTTTTAATAAATAGTTCCACTCCCTGGTGACCAAGCATTCAGATCTTCAAATCTGTGAGCCTCTGGGAGCCATCCTCATTCAAAGCAGCACATAGATGTATGTATGCACAGGCACACTCACACACACACACACACACACACACACACACACAGAGAGAGAGAGAGAGAGAGAGAGAGAGAGAGGAGAGAGATTGTTTATAGACATATGTCACTTGGGGCAATAATACTTCCTGAAACAGCCATGGACTATCTAGCAAAACCTTTAATACAACATTCATGAAAATCCCCTCAAGTTGTTGGGTAAGGGAATTCCAAGAGACACAATGTAGGCTCTTGCTGTTGCCCCTGTTGTCTCATTGCTGAACAGTTGATACACCTCAGATAGAACTTGGAGTAATGGAACTGATGTGGTAACTTCCTCCCTGAGGAGTGGCTGTCATAGTATCAGTGCTATGCAGGCTGCCAACGATGAGCAGCACTGGGGATTCCTACCCAGCTGTAAGGTCTATAAACCACAACAGTTACTGTATAATATATCCACAATGGTAAAATAATGACACTTATCTAACTGAACTTAAAGGCCTGCTGAATGGAGGAAAAGCATGCCTGCTACTATAAACCCAGGCAGCTACCTGTGGCTGGAGAGGTTGTAGACCTAAGAGAAGAACCTACTGTCAACACTGTTCCTGACCAGTATAATTCCTAATTGTACTCCAAATACTTATCCTTACACCCACCGATGAGTATAGGTCTCACCCCTCAAAAAAACTCAAACTAAGCCAAAGGGAAAAAAAACAAAGCCAAACAAACTTGCTTTTAATAGAAAGCCACAGCTAGTCAAATGCAGAAAGCACACCTGGGTGATGGTGACACACACCTTTTAATTTCAGCACTCTGGAGGCAGACTGATCTCTGAGTTCGAGGCCAACCTGGTCTACAGAGCAAGTTCCAGGACAGGCTCCAAAGCTACACAGAGAAATGCTATCTTGAAACCCTCCCCCAAAAAAAGAAAAGAGAGTAAGAACAATCGATCATGAGGTGCTCAGCTACAATTGAGACATTCACAACACAACTCTTGCATTTGAGGGTTGAGAAATACTTCTAAGAGGGAACCAGGAGAACCAGGAAGTATGCTGTGAGTGAGACTGTAGCTATAACGGGAGCTACACCCTTGAAATCTCAACCACATGGCTGCTAAACAGGACCTGAACATCAACTGACAACCCAGTATAGATGGGAGTAATCTCAAGGGACATAATCCCTAAAGAACTATAAGCAGCCAGGCTGTGGTGGCACACACCTTTCACCCCAGCACTTGGGAGGCAGAGGCAGGCGGATTTCTGTGAATTCAAGACCAACCGGGTCTACAAGAGCTAGTTCTAGGACAGGCTCCAAAACCACAGAGGACACCCCCCCCCCAAAGTCTGAGAAGGCAGCCTGGTGAAGAATATAAATAAATAAATTTATTTAATATGGAAGTCAAGAGGGATCAAACATCCTTGGTGCTGTACTACTGACCCCAGCTTTGAAGACTCGAATTCAAAGCCAGGAGGCATGCATAATTAGGCAGTCTTGGTCACTGTTGCCTGAATCGATGATGTCTCAGTTTACTATTTGGAGGCTCTGGGGTGAGTCTTACTACCTGTGGGGGCAGTTTGGTTCTTACTGTGAGGTGGCACCTCTTTAGGGGCTAGCCTCACCATAGAGTCCCATGCAAAGAGCACTGTCCCTGGTAGGGTTGGGGCAGTGGGACCTCTAGGTACCGTTTCAGGGGTCTAGAAAAGGATATTCTTAAAGGTGGCTCTGGTAACCTGTTGATTATGTTATCTTTAAAAATACCTTTTTGTTGGTGTCTTGGACCTTGCAGAAGAGGGAGGAATACCTTCACTAGCTGCACACCTCTTTAGTGATAAGCACCTCTAAATGTAGAGTGAAGGAGGAATCCAACTCAGTTTAAGACAGGATGTAAGCAAAGATGCAAGCTTTATCTTGCTTTTAGTTTACCATGTTTCTGCTTGGCATTGCACAGTCAATTGAGTGGGTGGTTCTTAACAAAAAGAAGCTACCAAGCTCTTACTAGAGTATTAATACATTTCCATCTCCAACTCCAGTCTCTGCATCATCTGTGAGTCATCAACATTGATGCCTAAATAGGCCACATCTAGCCAATCCCAATCCAGCTCCTTTCTGTTGTTAATTTTCCAGTTCCTTCACACTCTCTCTCAAAGTTTCAAGTGGAAATTGAGCCAACTAAGGAAAGGGAGGAAATTTAATGAACTATGTAAGTATCTTAGTGTTATTTTTGCTGTAATAAGACATCATAACCAAAAGCATATTGGGGAGGAAAGGGTTCATTTGATTCATATATTCATTTCATTATTGGTGGAAGTCTGGGCAGGAACTCAAACAGGCCAGGAATATGGAGGCAGAGGCTAATGAAATGGCCATGGAGGGGTGCTGCTTACTGGCTTGCTCCTAATGGCTTGCTCAACCTGATTTGTTATAGAAGCCAGGACCATACTTCCAGGGCTGGGCCCTCCCCTATCAATCATTAATTAAGAAAATGGCCTACAGCATCCACATGAGCCAAGTTCATAGTGGGCAGTGCTGGAACATGCTTTGGAAGGCAGAGGCAGATGGATCTGAGTTTGAGACAGCCTGGTCACTGAGTTCCAGTACAGCTAGGGATACACAAACCCTTGACTCAGAAAAAAAGAAAATGCCCTACAGTTGGATCCTTGTGGAGGTGACATTTTCTCAATGGAGGTTTCCTCCTTTCAGACAACTCTAGTTTGTGTCAAGTTTACATAAAACTAGTGAGCACAGTAAGAAAACTATATAAAGGACAGGAGTCTACTGGACTTAAAGACAAGTAACTCAAACAAGAACTTGAATGTAGCGAGGATTTTGTTACAATTCCCATTTCTTCTTTTCCTGTCACATTTATTCTCAGACCAGTCTTCCCTTAAGTGACTGAAAGTATGGGTTCTAGAAGGTCAAATTTTCCTATTTTTGCTACTTGGGAGAAACCAGGCCTCGTAAAAGAGCGTTTTGTGTCTGTCTCTCCTGCACAACTAGAAATTATAAAAGTAGATATGCTAGGCAGCTGTTTTCAGTCAGCCCATGACTCAAAAGTTTTTTTGGGTTTTGTTTTGAGACAGTGTCACCTGTCCTGGTGTGGCACACCATGAGAGGACATGCTGAAGAGATAGAGGAGGCGGGAAGATCCACATATAGTTTTTATACTAGAGCCCAAGCTGGCCTGAAACTTACTGTGTAGCCCAAGATCACACCTTGGCAATCCCCCTGCCTCAGGCTTCTTAATGCTGGAATTGCAAACAGAGAACTGATAAAGGCAACCATTTTTAAGAGAAGGGGAACAGGCTGAGCCCTACAATCACCCAGCTTCCTGTTCTGTGAAAAGGTTGGTGTCAGTAAAACACAGTAGCTCTGAACTGAGAACACTGAAACCATTGTAAGGGACAGCTCAAACAGCTGGGATCCTTTGTGTGGCTATCAGAAGAGAGAGCTGTTGAGAAATACAGCCCTAGAAATCCACAATCCCATATAGGACTGAAATCTGAGCTGTACAAAGATCAAATTGAGACCACCTGATATTTGATAGAGTCTGCCTAGCCTTGTGTGAGGCTCTGGATTTGATACATACATAGTACTGCAAGAAGAAAAAGAGGGAGGCGCCCAATACAATGGTGCATGCCTTTGATCCCAGCACTCAGGCAGAGGCAAGCAGATCTCTGTGAGTTCAAGGCCAGCCTGGTCTACAGAGTGAGTTCTAGGACATCCAGGGCTGTTAAACAGAGAAACTCTGTCTATCAAAACGGAAAAGAAAAGAAGAAGAAGAAGAAGAAATGAGAGAGGAAGGGAGGGAGGGAAATAGGAAGGGAGAGATAGAGGGGGAAAGGAAGGAGGATATCTGTCCTTGGCAGCTAACAATATGTTCTTTTTGGAGGATCTAGACTATACCTGTCCTGTTCAGATTCAACCAAACATCAAGTCTCTGATAATATTGTCAGAGAAAACACTGGTGAGATTAAATCCTGCCAAGTTAGGGTTTGAAAATCTCTTGCGACGGGGTGGTGAGGGGCCACTCATTTGGTAGTGTGTGTCTAGAATGCATGATGCCATGGGAATCTATCCCCTGTACTGCATAAACCAGGTATGATCCTAACACTTGGGAGGTGGAGATAGGAAGATCAGAAATTCAAGATTATCCTCAGCTACATAGAGCATTCGAAGCCAGCAAAATCAAAGAACTAAACCCTAAGAGTCAGGGAGATGGCTCAGTAAAGTTCTTGCTGCACAAATTTGGAGTCACAGCATCCACATAAAAAGCCAAATTTATGCTGCTGAGTGGAGGCACACTCCTTTACCCCAGTACTCAGGAGGCAGAGGCAGGTGGATCTCTGTGAGTTCAAGGCCAGCCTGGTCTACAGAGGGAGTTCCAGGACAATGTCCAATGTCCAAAGCAATATAGAGAAACCCTGTCTCAAAAAACCATAAAAGAAAAAGAAAAAAAGGACTAGCTATATAAACAAAAATAAAATAGAATCTTTAAAAAAAAAAAAAAAAACAATAGTGGGCTGTGAGTGGTAATGTGCTGCATACCTTAATTCAGCATTCAGGAGGCAGAGGCAGATTTTTGAGTTTGATTGAGTCTAGCCTGGTCTGCATTAGTGAATTCCAAGGCAGCCAGAATCACACAACTACACAGTAAGATCTTGTCTCAAAAAAAAAAAAAAAAGCTACACACACACACAGACACACACACACACACACACACACACACACACACACACACACACTGTGGGGTTATGACAATGTCTAAGAATGTTTACTGCTCTTGTACAAGACCTGAGGAGACTCAGTCCCCAGCACCTAAATCAGAATCACCTGTAACTCTAGCTCCAAAGGAATCTGATGCCCACTTCTGAGGGCACATGTGCATGTCCTCCACATATACAAGTTTTGTTTTTAAAGAAAAAACTGATGAGGGTTGGAGAGACAGCTCAGCAGTTAAGAGTACTAGTTGCCCTCCCAAAGGACCTGTGTTTGACCCCAGTGCCCACATAATGACTTGCAACTGTCTATGATAGGATCTGATGCTCTTTTCTGGTGTACAAACATGCAGACAAAACACCCATATAAATAAAATACAAATAAAAGATTGGTGAGTCTGGCACAATGATATACATCTTTAACCCCAGCATTTGAGAAGTGGAGGCAGGGGGATCAGGAGTAAGTGGCCAGTCTTGGCTACATAGTGAATTAAAGACCCGATCTCAGAAAAGCAAAGTGAGCCAGGGTCTTAGTTAGGATGTCTGTTGCTGCCTTGAAACACCATGACCAAAAAGCAAGTTGGAAGACAAGGGTGTTTTTGGCTTACATTTCCATATTGCTGTTCATTATTGAAGGAAATAAGAGGAGGAATTCAGGATCCTGGATCATGCAGAAGCTATGGAGGGGAGCTGCTTACTACTGCCTTGCTCCCTTGCTTTCTTATAGAACCCAGGACCACCACCCAGGGATGGTACCACTCACTATAGGCTGGGCCCTCCCCCATTGATCACTAATTGAGAAAATGCCTTACGGCTGGATCTCATGGAGGCATTTCCTCAACTGAGGCTCCTTCCTCTCTCAATGACTCCAGATTGTGTCAAGTTAATAAATACTAAACCAGCCAGCACAACCAGGCATGATGGACTTTATCCCAGAACTTGAGAAGCAAAGCCAGGAGGATCTCTGTAAATTTGAGGTCATTCTGGTCTACATAGTGAGACATTTTGCTATATATATTCAAAATAGTAATTAGGAGATAAACTCACATAGCCCAGGCTATCACTGAATTCCCTATGTAGCTGAGTCCTGATCCTTCTACCTCCATCCCCAAGTGCTGGTTTTACAGATTGTGCCACCAAACTAGCTTACACACAGCTAGAGATCTAACCCTATGCTCTAGATAATTTTTATTAGTTGGGGTTCTCCAGAGGAACATGGGATGGGGAAAATATATATAAGTTAATGTATATCTAATAAATTATTAAATCACTTTACATTTTTAACAAGCAGAAGTAGTTGGCTCACACCTAAGAAGCTGAGAATACAGGAATTGCTTGGTCCTTGAGGCTCAGTGCCCCTCCTGCCCCCATTGTGGCTCTCCCACACTAGAGGCTGACAACCTGAAAGGTCCCTGGAGAGCCAAGTTCTAAAATGGATGAGAGAAAAATCTAGTTTGGACCATATAAAGTTTCAGGTAGTCATTGCTGTCAAGTCATTACAGAGAAAAATGACAGCCTGGATATATCAATATTTAATATATTTATCACATTAATAAATTCATTAGACCATGGGTTAAATTGTGAAGTTAATATACTCTATAATTTAACTAAAAAATAAATAATATTTCTTATATATGTTAAGTGATCTGAAATGCTTGGAACAAAAAATGGTTTGTACTTCAGATGTTTTTGGATCCCAGAATATTTCCACATGTATCAATGAGTTGTTGTGGAGGTGGGACTATGTCTAAACACAGAATTTGTTTCCTATCCACCTGATAGACATAGCCTGAAGTTTTAGTCAACCTCAAATTTAACTGTCACATAAAGGTCAAGTGTGGAATTTTCTATTTTTGGTGTCAAAAGTTTTGGATGTCTGCAGCAATTTCTATCTTTTTGTGAACTGAGTTACTTTTCTGTTGCTATGATAAAATACTGGGACTAAAAGCAAATTAGGAGCTTAAACTTGTTTCCACAGGACTAGATTCCATAATGCAGGGGACAACATTGCTGCAGGATTGGGAAGCTGGGGATCACAGTTCATCCTGATCACATTTTGACCACATATAGGAAGCAGAGAGAACAAGCAGGAAGTGGGTAGGGTAAAGCTCACCCCCAGTGACATATTTCCTCCAGAAGCCTGTTCCTCTCCAAATAATGCTATCAACTTGGGACCAAGTGTTCAGAACATGAGCCTATTGCGGACATTCTCATTCAAGCCACAACAGGGATGTCCCACTTGTACCATAAAATAAAGATCTGAGACAATGACATTATTTTGTAAATATCACATGTCATTTTATTAAGGTATAATGGTACATCTGTAATCTCAACTCTTACAAGGTATAGGCAGATGGGTCAGAAGTTCAAGGTCATCCTCAGCTAAATATGGAATCTGAGATCATCCTGAACTACAGAATCACTCTTCAAAAACCAAAGCCAATGCACTTGGAAGAGACAGGCAGATCTCACTCAGTTCAAGGCCAGCCTGGTATACTTAGTGAGTCAAAGGCCAACCAAGCCCTGGGTGGTGGTGGCTCATGCCTTTAATCTCAGTACTCTGGAAGCAGAGGCAGGCCAAGCTGGGAAACTGTCTCAAAAAAAAAAAAAGTTTTTTTTTTTTTCCCCCAGTAGACTAATCATACATAATGACCACACCCACTGATCCTTTTTCCTGTTCTGAACTAGTTCCTTTTTTCTTCTATCATGAAATGACCTTGTGTGATGCAGTTTTATTTCATCTTCTGTCCTGAAACTCAAATCTGTAGACCAGGCTGACCTTGAACACACTGAGATCTGCCTGCCTCCTGAGTGCAGGGATCAAAGGTGTACACCACACCTGGATGTGATGAGTTCAGTTAGGTGTTCTGTCTCTGTCTCTTCCTCTTCTCCCTCCCTCCCTCCCTGCCTCTCTCCCTCTCTCTCTCTCTCTTTATCCTGTCCCCCCCCCCACCTCATCATGTTGCTCCAATTGGCCTTGAACTACCCTCCAAATAGCTGATAATTGTACCCAGTTAATATTTTGGACTGGGTTTTTATTTTTCTTGACATAGGGTCTCCCTATGTCAAAGCTGACCTGGAACTCACTATATAGACCAGGCTGGCCTTAAACTCAAGAGACCCACCTCCCTCTAATTCCTGAATGCTGGAATTAAAGGTGTCTGTCAACATACCCGGCTTGGACATTACCAAAGCTTAATGACATTAACAGCTACTATATTGAAGGGCAAGAAAATCACCTTGCTGAGTCCTTTATAAATAATCTCATTTGAATGAGAGCATAGATAATCTAACAGCCTTTCACTGTGTCATTTATTATAGGGTACAAATGGAACCTCTAGTAATTTTAAGTGAAATTTACATTTAGACTTAATTCACTTTGATAATGGGGGTATGGAGTTAGTAGAAGTAGGCCAGAGAGCAAATAAATGACAGCTAAGGTGAAAACCAGAAATAATGAACTTAGTACTCTTTGGTGGAAATGGTTTTAGAGGTTAAAGACCCCTATAATCCAGCAATTGGGAGGTGAGGCAGGAGGCAGTCTTCTATCCATAGTGACTCTGAGGCCAGTCTGAGAACATAAAACCTTGTCTCAAAAAAACAAAAGAATCAAAATAAAAAAACCAAAACCAACCAACCAAACAAACAAAAAACCCAAAAGAGGAAAAATAAAAGTACATAAACTGCAAAAACATTTGGGTTTACCACTTGCAACTTTTCTAAATGTAACAAATTTTACAATCTTAACACTACCAGGGGTGGGGTGGTGGGGTGGTGGTATAATGGACACAATGTCGCTTGTAGCCTCCGCTGTATTTCTTTAATTAAAAAAAATACTGTGGGTAATGCAAGTGCCTGCAGATGCCTCCTGATGCCAGAGGTGTCAGATCTGCTCAAGCTGGAGTTATAGCTACCATGTAGGTGCTCAGACCTCAACTCGGTGGCCTCCCTATATGAGCAGCCAGGGCTCGTAACGAGGGAGCCGTTTCTCCATACCCCTAAAAATGTTTAAATAAAAATTAAAAAGTCCCCCAAAGTAGTTTCATTTTCCCAAACTTGCATACTTCTAAAACTTAAATAAAACCTGCCATTTACAGACTACTTATGTATTTTTATTCTTCCAGACTTACCAGGTCCAGCACCCTCTTCTGGCCTATTTGGGCATCAGCCACACATGTAGTACATGGCATACATATATACAAACACTCAAACCATTTAAAAAAACAAGTTAGGATCGAGTTTGTGGGTTTTTTTTTTTTAACGCACAGGTCTGATGACGTGTCATCTATGGATCACACAAGGTGGCAGGAGACAGTCACAGAATTGTCCTCTGACCTTCATATTCATATCATTTTGTACACAAAATAATTTTACTACTCAATGGGGGATGTTTGGTTTACATTCTTTCACTTTTCAACATATGCACTAGATAACCATTAATTATTTTTTGATTTTCAGTTAAACTTTCATGGACCTATGACTATATGGACTCCTAACTTGTTCTGTGCTATGCTCACCATTGATTCTCAATCCATTGTTGTATTAGAAGATTTTTAAACTATTTTTTTCCTTTTGGAGCTAGGTTCTCATTATGTAGCCTAGGATGTTTGGAATTTGTTTTAAACCCGCCTCAGTAATCCTGAACGTCATGATTACCCATGTCCTACCATGCCTAGTCTCAAAACAATTTTATGCTGGGGAGATTGCAAATGGACTTGTCGCTCTGACTGGGTTGCTTCCAACTTCCAAAGACAAACAACCTGTTCTACATTTTGAAGGAGAAACAGTATTTATAAAAGCAGTCTATTTGGGGCTAGAGGGATTGCTCAGTGGTTAAGAGTACTGACTCTTCTTACAGAGGACATGGGTTCAGTTTCTAGCACTACATGACAGCTTAACAACTGCAATTTTCATTTCAGGGAACCCAACAGCCTTAGCGAAACGCCAATGCACCTAAAATAAATAATAATGCACCTAAACTACATAAGTTAAAAAGAAAAAAAAGACAGAAAGAAAGAAAGAAAAGCAGTCTATTTATACTTTTTTTGTTTGTTTCATTTTTTGTTTTTCTCGAGACTGGATTTTAGGGTTTCTCTGTGTGTTGTCCTGGCATTCACTCCGGGATAAAGAAATGTGTGTGTGTGTCTATGTACACTTCTACATTTACCTTTCCACCTCATTTGCTATTATCCCCCACCCCCAACAATCAGTGGCTCAACACAATCCTGTTTTGGAACTTTCCTTGTTTCCTTTATCTAAGAACACAACTCTTACAAAATCAAACCCCCATTTTATGCTTCACTTAGTGAAGTCTCTTTTGTTGTTGGTTTTGATTTTCAGACAGGGTTTCTCTGTGTAGCCCAACTGTCCTGGAACTTGCTTTGTACACCAGGCTGGCCTCAAACTCACAAAGATCCACCTTCTGCTTCTTGAATACCGGGATTTGAAGGCATGCGCCACCGCCAGGCTTACTTAGTTAAGTCTTAAGAAAGCTCCCCAGACCCCATAGCTGGCATAATCATATCACTTCTATAACTTAATTTATCATGCCCTTAGAACTGTCTTTGGTTGAGTGTTAACTCTGGGAATGCAGAGACTGCTTTTCCTAATTCACCGTTATATCCTTTTTACACAGTACGTTTCCAATAGACATTGTTTACAGAATAATGAAAGCGGTTACAGTCCAAAGCTAAATGCGCTGTCTAGATCAGCCTGTTCTCAACCTGTGGGTCTCGATCTCGGCCGGGGATGGGAGTGGGGGGGGGGCGGGATGGAGGTCAAACGACCGTTTCAAACGGGTCGCCGGAAAAGATATTGACATTACGATTCATAACGGTACTAAAATTAGTTACGAAGTAGTAACTAAAATAATTTTATGGTTGGGGGGGGGAATCACCACAACATGAGGAACTAACTGTATGAAAGGGGCGCAGCATCAGGAACGTTGAGAGCCTCTCATCTGGATACATTTTCTCGGGCTTGGAGCCCCACAGTTGCGTGTGGAAACCCATTTGAAAGATGCCAGTTTTCAGCGTACAAGATCACCGTGCACATCGCGAGGAGGCGAAGGCTATGGGCTTGTACCACAGGGCCGAGAGCGACAGCAGCTCCCGCTAGTTAAGTGAGCAAGAAAGAGAGTCTCGGGGACCCGGGGGAAGCCCTGAAAGCATCGCGGCCAGGCTGGGTCTGGCCTGGGGAGCGACGGGCACAGGCTCCCGCTCCAGCGCGCCAAGCCGTTAGCACCGCCCCTCCCAGCCGGCTCCACCCACCGCCGCCCAGTCTCTAACCCTGGCCGCCGGGTGCTCCGCGCGTTCTTAAACCCCGCCTCCCGGACGAGGGCGCGCTCCCCTTGTCGCTCGGCCCTCGGCGGTTCCGTTAGCGGCGGGAGGGAAAACCGTCCCGGCTGGCGTCCCCGCCTCCGCTGCTAACTCTTTCCTCCCTACTCCCCCTGCGACCACCCTACAGCCCGCTACGGAGGCCCCCGAAGTACAAACGTCCCCCAGGCCCCGTACCCCTCTCAGAAACTGCGTCCCGTCCGACTCCTCGGGCCCCAAGGCTCTGTGCTCGTTTTTTGTCTTTTTTGTTTGTGGTCAGGAGTTCGCACCGGTGAGTTCCCTAGGGCGGCAGAAACTTCAGCCTTCTCGCGGAAGTAAAAGTTGCACCCCCCCCCCCTGCCGCCCAGGCCTCCTGCATTCCTTCCCTCCCGCCTAGCCGGAGAGTAGCGGGCGGGGGAGGAGGAAGCCAGGGCGCCTGCGCGGAGAGGCCGCTCTCCATCCGGGTCCCTGTCCGTGCGGTGCAGCAGGTCGGTAGGCGGGAAATGGCGACTGGCTGAAGGAGCTGGTTCTGTTGCTGCTGAGGGATAAGCGGGAAAGACACCACCTATTGCGCACTCGGGACCGTTGCCGGAGCCTGAGGACACTTTTCTGTCGTCACAGTGAAGGTAATTCCCTTGGTCCAGACGCTGCCGTGACTCCCAAGCTCAGTCCTCTTCCAGGGCCGTCTGCCGGGATCTCCTCCCCTTCCCAAGCCGAGCCTTCAGCGGTTCCAGCGCGTCCGTAGGCATGCACTGTTGGCGCCTTGTACGTCCACAGTGTGGAAGCCGCTCTGGCCTGGACTTTCCCCCGGGAACGGAAAGGGAGCTTACTTCCCGCCAGCTTCAGCTCTTAGGCTGCGGCCTGTGTTGTGATTTCTGGGGTTAGATTTCACTCTGCTACCCACCCCCAACCCCATCTCACGTTCCTACTCTCTGACCCCGTGGTCCTTATGGCTAATTAAGCTAGATTGCCTTTTCGAACCTTCTTGGGCGCCCACGTAATGTTTTCGGTATTTTATTCTTTAGGGTGCTTTGGGGGGCGTTGCTCTAGCTCAGCACTTAAAAACATCCTTTGAGAATCGGGAAAGAGGTTCCAGGAACTTGTCTTCTGTGCTAGTAAAATGTTGAGTTGACAGTACTTTTTTAAAATCAAGAGTGGTAGTAAAAACCAGACTATGTGGGAGGCCTCTGGTTTCTATAGTGGTCAGTTAAGGGTGAAACTTAATTATACTATACTTAACATGCTGTTTACTTTGGGGATGTACGGATGAGTTTACCTTTGCATTTTTGACCAGGATTCTGTTATAAATAATTGCATGAGTAAATGGTGTTTATTTAGTTCTCACCCTAGTGGTAGCTGAATGTGAATGATGTTGAACACTTCAAGAGTACCTCAGGGAAACCTGTGGAGATACTGCTGGGAAACTACCCCAAACTCCCGAGATGAATGTATTTAGTAGATTTAGGAATTGATCTTTCTAATGCTAGTCAGGCAATACCAAGATTACTCCTTTCCGTCGCTATACGAATTAGTGACATGATATGATAGGCCTATCTGCATAATTTTTAGATTGCAAATTGCTTGTTATTTCGATTCATCAAACACCAAGTTACACATTTTTGTTTATGACCCAGCAGTAATCTTTATAAAAGCAGCGAATTGGCAATTTGAAGCAATTTTTTACTCACTTTTCCTAAATATAAAGAGATTCTCAGTTTTTTCGGTGTTTTAGTCATGTAGAATTTGGGGCATTATAGATGTTTTCCCCCATGAATAAAAATGAAGATTAAAACATGGCTTATATTACTTATCAGTTAATGTTTATCATTTAGTATTTTTCTTCTCCTTAGGTCGATCCCAGAGCACCTCATGTTTATGTTAGGATTAAATTTCAGTAATAAGCAGGCACATGCAAACATCATTATAGTTTTCATTCAAAAGGCTTAGCCCAAGGTCATAAAGAAAGTCAAAGTAAAATGTAGCTCTTATATGAAGTAGTCTTAGGAATGAATTGAGCCTCATTGCTTTTTTAGAATGGCTTTACTTATGGGGGTTCATCAGTGGATACTTGTTGAGTCAATTTATTTAAAAATGGGGTCAATTATGTTACTTAGAAGAATTAGAATAAGTTATGTATCTAGTGCAGGCTTTGTATTTTAAGATGTTTTGGGGTAGTTTTTTTTTTAATTTAGTTCATAGGTAAGATCAGCATTGTAGACTGTCTCTAAGATTTTTCCCATTAGTTACTATTACATTCAATTAGTCCCTACATCCTTTTTGTTGTTGTTGTTCTTTTTTTCTTTTTTAAGACAGGGTTTCTCTGTGTAACAGCCCTGGCTGTCCTGGAACTCACTCTGTAGATCAGGCTGGCCTCAAATTCACAGAGATGGTCCTGCATCTGTCTCCCTAGTGCTGGGAATATAGGCATGCTCCACCACCGCCCGCCTACTTTTATGTGCATGATTTGAAAGGATGTAAAAGCTGCCAAGTGGTGTAGTCCTTAACTTTTGTGTGCTGTAGTTGTAGTGCAATAGTAGGATTGTATAGGAATGCCAAGTAGGATAGGTATGTTTTAGAATATTCTGTTCTGCATTCATTTGAGCTAGTGATGTTATTTTTTCCCCACCGTTAGGAAATCAATGATTGGAAAGTTTATCTTTTCTAAATTAACCTAGCATATTCCAAGACTAATTTTTGGTCAAATGGCTTCCTGGAATGATTATGACAAAGTCTGGCTGGGGATGTAGCTCAATTGGTAGAGTGCTTGTCTAGCATGCTGGAGGAAGCCCTGGGTTCTATTTCCTAAATCCCCATCACCAACATAAGCTAGTGACAGTGGTCAGGGAGATGGAAGCAGAAGAACCAGAAGCTCAGAGTTACCCCAGCTATATTACAAGTTTCAGGCCAGCTTGTGCTATGTGAGGCCCTGCCTCTAAAAGACTTGGACCTGTTTGGAAAGGATGTACTGGACAGTAGACTTGTAACTGCAGAATCAGTTTTTGATTGTATAAAGTAGAATTAAGTTATCTTGGTTACAATATACTACTTTTGATTGATGAATTCAAGAATATAGTAGTTTGCCAGAATTTGAAAAAGTAAGCATCTCATTATATTTATAATTTATCAAGTTGTGGCTGGGTGGTGGTGGCGGCTCATGCCTTTAACCCCAGCATGTAGGAGGCAGAGGCAGGCTGGTCTCTGTGAGTTCAGGACAGCCTCCAAAGCTACAGAGAAACTCTTGAACCCCTCCTCCCCCAAATTATCAAGTTGTTAAGGAAATATAAGGGGAAAAAAAGATAGTTTAAGTCCAAATGTCAAATATGTGAAGAAGACCTCATAAATGGTATGCTCTTAAGTTATTTATTTACTTATTTATTTTTGAGACAGTTTTTCTGTGTAGCTTTGGAGCCTGTGACTTGTAGATCAGGCTGGCCTTGAATTCAGAGAGATCCACCTGCCTCTGACTCCTGAGTGCTGAGATTAAAGGCATGCACCACCACTGCCTGACCTCTTAAGTAATTTTTATTGGTTGGTTAAAGTTGCCAAGCCATATTTTAAACTGGATTGGCTATAGGGAATGCTTTGTGCTACATTGAAGATGAGGGTGTTTATTTATTTACTTGTTTGTTTTTTTAGTGAGACAGGGTCTGGCTATGTAGCTCAAGCTTACTCAAACTCCAGATCCTTTTGTCTCGACCAGGAGTGCTGAGATTTACAGATTAGTGCCAACATGTCTCAGAATTAGGCTATTTAATAGGCATGAAACATGCTAGAATGAGCGATTTCAAGTTCAGTTTTTGCCTATTTCCCTGACATCCTTATGCCTTAACATGTTCATTCACTCATGTTTGTATGAGTACATTTTTTTTTTAATCTCTCTCTTAGAAAGTTCACTATATAGTTCTGGCTGACCTGAAACTTGCAATGTAGACCAGGCTGGCCTTGAACTCACAGAGATCATCCTCTTGCCTCAGCCCTCTAGGTATTGGGGCTAAAGATGTACATCACCACAGCCATTGAGTACATGCATTTTTAAATTTAAACTGTATTGAATTGTTATTGAACTTACCTAACAAATATGTAGATTTTGTTGAGAATTGCTAATTTGTATATACTTAGTCTTCACTGAACTCAGAGATCCGCCTGCCTCTGCCTCCCAAATGCTGGGATTAAAGGCACGCGCCACCACTGCCAGACATATATGCCCAATCTTATGAGATTCTTTCTGAAATGCATTGTTTAAAATTATAATTAAAGGTGTGTGATGGCATACACCTTTAATACCAGTGCTTGGGAGGAAGAGGCAGATAGTTTTCTGTGATTTTGAGTCTACAGATCAAATTCCAGGATAGCCAGGGATACACAGAAAGACCTGTATCAAAACAAATTACAAATTTCTTAGATAAAATATCATTATACTTTACTCATAATTGTAGAATACTTTGTTAAACTACACATAGGTGAGGGTTCAGAGACAGTGGAATTGAGAAAAGTTAAATTTTTTTTCTTTGAGACAGGGTTTATTTACTTGTATAGTACTAGCTCTTCTAGTTCATTATACCAGGCTGCCTTCAAACTCAAGAGATTCATCTGCCTCTGCTCTCTGAGTGCTGGGATAAAAGGTGTGAACCACTACTGCCCAGCAAAGAAAGTTAAATTTTTATATACTGGTTGTGATCAGGAGATGTGTGGAATTTAAGAGTATTGTCTAAGTAAAACAAGCATGATGAGAATAAAATTTATATAGTGAAACTCTTGCCCTCCAGGGGTCCTTTGAGTGAAGTGAGATTTAAGTGTGGCTTCAAGATAAGACTTTATAGACAAATGCTTTTTATTTTGTTTTGTGGCAGGGCAGACAAGATAGGCTTTGAATCTTTTATGTTGCAGGAGCTGACCTTGAACCTCTTCTGATCCTCTTGCCTCTACCTCAAAAGTGCTTAGATTACAGACATAAGCCACCATGTCTGAAACAAATAAAATTTTGACATAAAGTCACAATAGGATAGTTAACTATATTGGGATCCCATATTTCAGATATGCATAGCTTTCTATAGTACATTGAAAGAAAGGGGGATTGAATGTTACAATACTTGAGTTGGATTTCTAGCATTCTGGCGTTTATAATAGCTGCAGTAATTTGTAGAACAAGTACTTTTTTTTTTGCTTTCTTTGTTTAATAAGATTTTATTATTTTATGTAATGAGTGCTCTATTTGCATGTGTGCCTTTAAGCAGAAGAGAATATCAGATCCTGCTGTAGATGGTTGTGAGCAACTATGTGGTTGCTGGGAATTGAACTCAGGTCCTCTGGAAGAGCAGCCAGTGCTCTTAACTTCTTAGCCATCTCTCCAGCCCTGTTTTTGTTTTTTGGGTTTTTTTGTTTTGTTTTTAAAAAGGGTCTCTGTATAACCCTGGCTGTTCTAGAACTTGCTCTGTAGACCAGGCTAGACTTTTAATTCAGAGATCGCCTGCCTCTGCCTTCTGAGTGCTGGAATTAAAGGTCTGTGCCTCCACCCCCCCCCCCCCCGGCCTCATTTTGTTTTTGTTTTTTAAATAAAGATGAAGTAGTATAGTAGAAGATGACCCTTTTGAGTACCTTAAAATAATAACTTTATTAATAGCCATTTGTATATGGTCTCACTGTATCTCTGGCTGGCTTGGAACTCTATGTAGACTTTTTGTCTGTTTATTTCTAGTTTTTATTAGATGATAGAGAAGACTCTTTGAATTCCATATATATATATATATATATATATATATATATATATATATATATATATATAATTTGTTTGTTTCCCCCTCAATCAAAAAAGGGTTTCTCTGTATTGTTTTGGAGCCTGGAACTAGCTGTTAGACCAGGCTGGCCTTGAAATCACAGAGATCCCTCTGCCTCTGTCTGCTGGGATTAAAGACATGAACCACCAATGCCCAGCTTCTTTGACTTCCTTTAGTGACTTAGATAATCAGGGGAGAGAAAATGGGTACACTTATAGCAGAACATTAGTTTGAGTTTAGGTACACTATCATGGATGTCATAATGACTAGGATTCGTAATGATTTTTGAGATCAAGAGTTAATCACAGAATTTTAGGTTTAGCAGAGAACAAATCCTTAATTCTTCTAAAAAAATAAGTTCATTGTTTTAAAACAGGTGTTTTTTTTTGTTTCATTTGTTTTCTTTTTTGAGACAAGGTTTCTCTGTGTAGCTTTGGGGCCTCTCCTGGCACTGGCTATGTAGACTAAGCTGGCCTCTTCCTCCCAAGTGCTGGGATTAAAGGTGTGCAATACCACTGTCCAGCGGCACTGAGGTGTTTTTTTTTTTTTTAATTAGTAAAGTTTTATATTGTTTATTTTGTGTATGTGTGTGAGTTTGTGAGTATGCATGTGTAGCACATGCACTGGTGTACATGCATCATTGAACTCCTATTGTCAGGCTTGGTGGCAAGCACCCTTACCTGTTGAGCCATCTTTTTGTTTATTTGTTCTTTTTTTTTTTTTCAAGACAGGGTTTTTCTGTGTCTAGTTCTGTAGACCAGGCCAGACTTGAACCCACAGAGATTGACCTTTCTCTGCCTCCTGAGCGCTGGGATTAAAGGTGTGCAATACCAATGCCCAGCTAAACAAACATTCTGATTGTTTCAGTGATATAATTTTCTCTCCTGTGATCTTTTTGAGAGAAATGGGAAAATTGTGGTTGAGTTAACAGAGACTGGGTTGTGTGTGCCAGGTTCTTAGGGTTATGGATTAGATGGTTGCCTTGAGGAGATTCTTTGCAGTACTTCTACATGTTTAGCAAGGGTTCAGCTTCTGAGCTACATCCTTGCGATCAGGACTCATCTATTGAAGATTATCTTAGTGTAATTTGGTAGGAGCTAAGGGAGCGCTGACCTCAGGGTTTATAGAAATTTATGGGTGTGGGGGTGGTTTTTTATTGGTTATATGATACTTGGGCTGAGTTTTAAATAGTGAGGATAACTAGATAATTAGTTGAAATAATATTTGTGGTAAAGAGGATGGAAACGTGGGTAGAGAGCAGAGTGTCAGCAACTATGATTATTGCAGTACAGAGGATGACAGCAAAAAAACAATGAAGAAAGATTGTGCTTAGAAAGCCTCTTTGGGGGAAGTAAGACAGGTGGATTGCCAGTGCTGATTGTGTGCTCCAGATTCTATAAGACCCTGTCTCACTGAGTTGGAAAAAGACTGAGGAACATACCTGATGCCTATCCACACATGAACATCTCCATGTATTTGCACCCCCCCCCCCACACACACTGCAGTACATATTGTTGGATGATACATTTGCCAGTGAGTTTAGTTTTTATTAGAAAGCAGTTGATGAGAAACCAGGTAAGGAATGATAGCAAACTTTTGTAGTTCAGAGGATGGATTTAAAGGGAAAGACTGAAAATTTCCTTTTAGAGATTAAAAATCAGAATTTGATAATGGGGGTAAGGGCAGGGTGTTAGAACCAGGTGGTTGATGGAGTTTAGGTTTCTTGGTAGTTGATTATGTGGGGAATATAGGAGAAAAAAAATACAGCAGGAAGAAGGGATTTGGGGATAGAATGGGATGAGAAAAATGAATCCAGTTTTGTGTAAGTAGAATTTGAGATACCAAACATGGTAGTTAGATATAAGTCTGAAATTTTAGATGGTAGTTTAGACAACCAGCAGAATTAATGTTGCTGTTTATGGGGAACTTTTGAAGACTCCATCTAGCACTGACACCCTCCTCTGTAATTTGTTTACCTGGGCATCAAATGTCTACAATTATTGCCCAGTGTTTTTTAGATTTTTGGGCAGCCACCTTTTTATAATCCCAAATGAAATCTGGTTGGAATGTTAAAAAAATGAGTGCTTTATGTTATTTTTATGTCTCAGGTTCTTGGACTGAAGTATTAACGTATTTTACCATTTTCATTCATTAGTACTAGATACATTTACTAAATATAATCATGTTCCAATCTTCTATTTTTTAAGTGTTATAGAGAAAAACTACTATATATGGAGGGTTATAGAGATAGATGGCTCAGGGACTTAAGAGTCTTATTGTTCTTCCAGAAACTCAGTATTCAGTTCCCAGTGCCCAGTTAGTTATCAGGTGGCTCAAAAAATGCCTATAACTCAAACTCCAGGGATTTGAATATCTTCTGGTACAACACACATGCAGGCAAAACATCTATACACATAAAATAAATATATTTTAAATGTTGATTGAATTCTGTAGTGAAGCCATTTGGACCTTGTGTTTTACATATTTTTTTTTTAAACTATATACTCCATTTTAAATATGAGGTTAATTGGGCTGTTGAACATTGTGTAAGGCTTGGATTTTTGTTGAGAAAAATTTTGCTGTGTCTCAAGCTGGCCTGGAGATGTGATCCTCCTACCTTGGCCTCTGGAGTTCTGGGGTTACAGCTGTGTGCCACACTTATCAGTTGCTTGTTACTCATCTTTTGAAGAATTTACCTGTTTTATCTGAATTGGTGAATGTAAATGGTTTGGAATTCTCCATAATTCTAAGTCTATAGTCTTTTTGTTATTTTCACATTTTCATTCCCAAAATTATATTTTTATTCTGATTCTTGCTTGAAGTTTATCAGTTTGCTGAACTGTTCTTAAAAAGTCTACTTCTGGTTTCATTGACTCCCTTCTCCCCTCCATTTTACAGTTCTAGGGACAACCTAGGATTTATGCAGGCTAAAAGTCAAGTGTCCTGAGCTGAACCTCCATACTCAGCCTTAGTTTTTCCTTTTTTTTTTTTTTTTTTGGTGGAATTTCTTGAAAGTCGGTTGCATTTATTGCTGGTGTGTGTGAGTGAGGGTATGTGGGCTCTAGGGCTTGAATTCAGGTTGCCAGTATTGTATGACAAGTGCTTTTACTCAACTTACCAGCTTTTGGAATATTTTACTGAATACTGAATATTACAAATAGAAAGTAAATGCTGGTAGAGTGTATTTGGAAAATTGGATCTTGGACTTGTGAGGGCCTTTGGGATAATCTAGTTAAGAATTGTGTTTTGCTGGGTAGTGGTGGCACACTCCTTTACTACTCTCAGCACTTGGGAGGCAGAGGCAAGCCTGGTCTACAAAATGAGTTCCAGGACAGTTACACCGAGAAACCCTGTTTTGAAAAACCATTAAAAAAGAAAATAAGTTGAGTTTCAGTTTTGTTGCAGAGACTAAGGCTAACTTTGTGCATCATCTTAAATTCCCTTGTACTTTGCTCAGAATCTAGATGGAATGTGGGAAAGTTTCTCAGTTTTCCTGATCAGCTCTAGGCTTTTGTTTATTCTCTGTGCCTCAGTGTTACTTGGTGAGTGCTATCCTAATGCCAGTTGCAAGCATTTTCCATTCTTTTCTTACCTTTAATGGTAGCTTCTCTTGTGCCTTAGCTTGTTAACTGGACTTGCTCCAGAGCCTTCACAGTTTTGTACCTTAGGGGAGAGAATTTGCTTTGGATTCTTTATTTCCTATACTAGAGGTTGCTCCAGCACCACAGATCTCATGTTAGCTTGTACTAGCCCATGTTCATCTAGTCTGTTAACAGTTTTAGGGACTGGAGAAATGGCTCAGTGGTCAAGGGCATTTGTTGCTCTTGTGGAGGACCTGGGTTTGGTTCCCAGCACCCATGTGGTGGCTCATAACCATCCATAATTCCAGTTCTCTTTTAACTTCAGGCACCAGGCACACATGTGGTACTAATACACACATGAAAATAAAACACATATACAAATAAGTAAATAAAATTAAAGAAAAATTTAAAACCCTAGCTTCATATATTTATTTTGGATTTTCGAGACAGGGTTTCTCTGTATTGTTTTGGAACCTGACCTGGAACTAGCTTTGTAGACCAAGCTGACCTTCAACTCACAGAGATCCGCCTGCCTCTACCTCCCCAGTGCTGGGAATACAGGCTTGAATCTCCAACACCTGGCACATTTTTGCTTTTTAAACATTTTAAGTGCATGCCTTTAACCCCAGCACTTGAAAAATTAGAAGAAAAAAATACCCACTTGCAAATAAAAGATTAATTTTGCTTTTCACATGTTATTTTGGTTTAATTTCTTCATTTGTTACTATAAAAGAAACCATGTTTGTATTCTGTCTCTCCTAAGAAGGGCGTATCTTTCTTGGATTTGACCTCTTTTTTTTTTTTGGGGGGGGGGAGGGGGGAGAGAGGGTTTCTCTGTGTGTGGTTCTGGAACTTTCTCTGTAGACCAGGCTGGTATTGAACTCATGGAGATCTGTCTGCCTCTGCCTTCCTGAGTGCTGGGATCAAAGGTGTGTGTACTACTACCTGGCTTTTTCTTGGATTTGAGATTATTAGTTACTGCATGTCCTTAGTACAAATTTTCCTTTGTGAGTCACTTAAGTGTTCAACTGTTGTTGGTGTTAGGGTGCAGCAACTTAATTACCACTTTCTATAGGTGAGGCAGAACTCTATTACAGAAGACTGTGAAGCAGTCATTTGTTACCATAAAAGAAACCATGTTTGTATCCTGTCTCTCCTAAGAAGGGCTTATCTTTCTGGAGTTACAGTTTTAGTTATGTCCGTCCCCCCCCCCATCCCTTTTATTTCCCCTCAAGTTGTCTTTTCCTGATTTAGTTCAAGGAAAGTGTTTAGACTAACCAGATTAAAAGAAAAGAAAGAAGCCAGTGCCTTACTGGCCTTGGATTGCATTTCCTCTTTAAAAACTTAAAGCTGGGTGTCTCTGTAGAACAGGCTGGCCTCAGAGCAGCATCTCTTTGTCACCAGAGTACTAGGATTAAAGGTATTGGCCACTTTGTTGCCTACATGTGCATCTGAGTACCATGTATGTAAAGAGGCCTGAAGAGGGTGTCAGATCCCCTGGAACTAGAGTCAGATTGTTGTGAGCATCCATGTGGGTGCTGGAACAAACCTGGGTTCTCTGGAAGAACAAGTGCTCTTAAACTGCTGAGCCATCTCTCCAGCCCCCTCCCACCTCCATAATTTCTTTTTAAATATGTGAATTTGTATATGTGTTGCTGGGGGCAGAACCTGGGACCTCTCATGTTGTACAGTAATTTATTTACACCTTGACTCATAAATCTAGTTTTATTATGTGTGATAAGATCGAACTCTTATGGAAGTAAGTGATCCAGCCTTTTTTGTTACTTTTACATGATTATTGGTTTGTAGAATTATATTTATGAAATTTTCATTCATCAAATGATAGGTTTTACCCTTAATACATCTTAAGGTCAAAAGGACAAAACCATTTCCTTGTCTACTATTGTCTCAGTGCTTATCTAGCTTGGGATCTCAAGTGTGTAGATGATGACTAAACATAACTTTGGCATAGGTGCAGGTAGCACATTGTTAGAAAGATTGTACACTCTCTTTTTCTCTTATAGGGTGCAGTATTCCACGTGTTGAGGTTACTTGGTAGATTACATATATAAAATACAGTGGCTTTCACTTAAATGTTAGTTTTTTCATTTCAGTCCTCTTAGAGACCTGGGCTCCTTTTTGATTTAATGAAGTTCTATTTTTCCAAATGTACAGCGGATTGAACCTGTTCATGCATCTTCACTAGCAGCTGGGGCATCTCCACCCTTTGTGTTTCTGGTATACTTGGGCTCTGTGCTTTGATACCAGCTTGATAAGTCCTTTACTAAGTAGTTCCTGAAGGGCTGCTCTGGCCAAGGAACCTCAAATTTCAGTAATAAGCTTATGATTGGGCACTTCCTTACAGAGTTTGTTATATGTAGTTTTGTCAAACAGGACTAGATTGTTGAGCTTATCCCAAACTTTGCCTTTGGACCACTTCTTTGTGGCCTTGCCACTAGACTTATTTATTGGGTTTTTGTCTTTCCTGGCCAACTTTCCTGCATCTTTCTTCTTGTCATCCTTAGGTGGCATGATGAAGCTCAGAGAGTGGTGACCACCACAGCAGCCTTCCTAAGATGTTGGGAAAAATATTGAGCCCTAGGCTCTTTTAAAGAAGTAGATTTTTTTGTTGTGTAAGATAATTGGGCATATTGGGTAATAAACTTGTGTTATTTTTCTTCTACAGGTTTACATGTGGCACCCATAAAAGATGAAGCTGAGAACACGGAAGGCTTCTCAGCAGTCCAGTCCAATCCAAACACAACGCGCTGCCAGAGCAAAAAGGAAATACTCAGAGGTTGATGATAGCTTGCCTTCAGGAGGAGAAAAACCATCAAAGAATGAAACTGGCTTATTGTCTTCAATTAAAAAATTCATTAAAGGGAGCACACCCAAGGTAATACTTTCACCTCACACCTACATAAAAACATCATGCTTAGGTTGTTTCCTCTAAGCATATAGAAGAGAAATTAATATTGATAGAGCCCCCTTTAAGAACTATACACATTTTGGTTTTATTTTCAGTAATATTACATGTGAGATATTTAATGAAAGTTCAAGACAAACATTCCACTGTAATAATGGTAGCTTTCTATTATGGTTGTTTTGTATTTTTGGGAGGCATTTGCTTTGTAGCCTAGGCTAACTTTGAATTATGCAGTCCTCCTGTTTTATAAGTGTGTGCCACAGTACCTGTAGCCTTTTATTTTTCAGCAAAGTATTGTGGAAAACAAAAGAGGATTTTCTTCATTCTTTTGAATTATTAAAGAAAACAGATTTATTTAGTGTAGTGCAATGACCAGTGGGCATAGCAGAAACAACATAACTACCTGCAATTGAAACAAAATTATTAAAAGAAAAAATGGCTTCTGAACAAGTATAGAATATACATGTGTTCTACATTGATATATAGGTTTGTCTTAAGCCACTTAAGGAAGTCAGTTACTCTTCTAAGCCTTAGGGAAATTGGGATTAGTGCCAAGTGCTTGGTCTCAAAATCATTTTCAGACTAGATAGTACAAAGTGGAAAATCAATCTTAGAAACTCCCATGTATGTTGCAAATATGCATTGTTATTATATATATTTTGTTATAAGTGCTTATAACTTTATTCTGTATTTCTTGGGACAAGTATTTTTGAAAAATACTAGTTGCTTGGCTTGTTTGTAGTGATAGGTTTGGTTATATCTAACAAACTTTCTCTTTTTGGTTTTCTGAGACAAGGCTTCTTTATGTAACAGGATGGCTGTCCTTGAACTAGCTCTGTAGACCAGGCTGGCTTGAACTTGCAGAGATCCACTTGCTTCTGCCTCCCAAGTGCTGGGATTAAAGGCATGTGCCACCACTTCCCTGCTAAGATTTTTATTTCATGTGCATGGGTGCTTTGCCTGTGTGTGTGTATGTATGTATGTATGTATGTATGTATGTATGTATGTATGTATGTATATGCACTACAGTGTACTCATGGATGCCAGAAGAGGACATTCTATCTTTTGGAACTGGAGTTATAGACAGTTGTTAGCTACCTTATGGATGCTGAGAATTGAACCAGAGTCCTCTAGAAGAATATTCATTGTTCTTAAACTGAGCCATCTCTCCAACCTCTTAATTACCTTAGAAAGCTCTTTTCTGGGTTAAAGGCATGCACCACCACTGCCCTGCTCAGTTATGATCATATTTTAAAACATAGCTTCAGCATTTAATATTCACTCCTTCATTTTTATTTTTTACATTTAGGAATTGTTTTGATTCAGGGCTCAGTGTGTAACTCACTATGTATAGTAAGCTGGCCTTAAACAGATTTTCACCTGCCTCTGCTTCCCAAGCACTGGGTCTTACTGTATATTCCTGGCTGGTTTTGCACTCACCATGTAGTTTAGGCTGGCCTTGAGTTCACAGGAGATCTGCCTACTTAAGCCTCCTGAGTGCTAGGATTAAAGCCATGTGTTACTACCACCCTTGACTCTTCTCCCCCATTATTTACCCTTAACAAATAAGTGGAATCCTCATTCTGTTTCAAATCTAGATTTTGGCCCAAAGGTTCATTCAACACTTCTGATTTAGAATTTTGAAACTATTAGCAAGAACGCTCCAGGAATTATTTACATACAGCCTTTCTGCTTTTAGATTCCTAATATATATTTGAAGTGAAAGCTTCATAGTTTTGATGTGGTGTAATTTTAGTGAAATGCTGAAATATTTATATCTCACAGTAAATCCATATTTATATATCTCCTAATCATGATCTACAGAGGGAAATATTTTTATATTATATATTCAAAACAAAACTCACTATAGATGCAGACACACATTACTGAAAATTGGGCCCATGGCATCATCAATCTAGGGAAACACTTTACCACTGAGGTCTGTATTTGGCTTCCCCTTCCTCATGTGGTAACCCAGGCTAGTCTCGTACTCAGAGCAGTCTTCCTGCCTCAACTTCCAGAGTGGTAGCATTGTAAAGAGCTAAATACTCAATTTTTAACTCTTAATATTGTAATGGACTCAGCATTTTTGTTCTGTCATTTCTTTTAAAGATGATCATAAAACTTTAATTCTGTTTCATGATTCACTGGATTTATGTCCCTTAATCTAAAAAACATTGTTAGGTCATTTTTGTTTTATTTTGTTTTGAATCAGAGTCTTATCAAAAGTCTGGGCCAGCCTGGAACTAGCTCTGTAGACCAGGCTGACCTGAAACTCACAGAGATCCACTTGCTTCTGCCTTTTCAATGTTGGGATTAAAGGCAAAGGAAAACTTCTCTTGAAAAAACCAAAAAAAGGATTCCTTGAAGAAATGTTTCCTATTAGGGTTTGGATACTAATACTGTTTGCTTGTTTATTTTGTTTTGTTTTTTTAAAAATCTTTTTCTATTTATTTGGTGTTTCAAGGAGGTTTCTCTGTAGCTTTGGCTGCCCTGGAACTCTGTGTAGTATAGACTGGCCTTGAACTCACAGAGATCCATCTACTGTCTTCCAAGTGCTGATATTAAAGGTGTATATACCATGCCTGACTTTAGTAATATAATTTTTAGGATGAAATAACTCAACTACCATAATAAACATTTTTATTCATTTTATTTGCATGTATGGGTGTGTATGGGCCAACGCACACGTGTGAAGGTGAGAGGATAATTGTTGTCTTTTTGAGACAGAGTTGCTCTACTTCTGGCTGACCTGTAGAATATACCATGTAGCACATGAACTTGCAAGTAGTTCCTATTCAGTCTCCAGGAGTGTGGAATTAAGGTGGAATTGAGTCACCACACTAAGCTTAGTACATCATTTAGTAAACTGAGAAGGAAAAAATTCTCCCTCTCCACCCCCATCCATACATGGTTACCCAGTTAGTATTCTCTGAATCAGCTTTTGTTTTGATTGTGCCCAAAGTACAGATTCATTATAACATATTTGTGTCTCTTTGTACCTATACTATACTTTCTTTTTTACTGTATGTGCTTTGTTTTCATAAGTTGAGGTCTTACTATATATATATCTTGGGATGACCTCAAATTGCTGTTCACCAAGTCTGACTTTGTTACTGTGTATTCTGTGAGGAGTCTTGCATGAGATGAATAATAAAGCTGGCTAATAATTTAGCATGTTTTAAAATTCAGTGTTTTAGGAACATAGAAAATTTAGGAGCCTTAGAAAACTTGGGTTCTGGGGATGCTGTCATTACAGTTGTGTAGTATAACAACATTAACACTTGAACATTGCCAGTCTCTGTTCAGTGTTAATTGCATTTTGTTTCTTCAGGATATGAAAAGCACAAGAAAGTATATTATGTATTGTATATTTCATTTAGAATGAAAGAATAATTATGCTCAAATGAATTTTTTCCTATTATGTCTTAAGGAAGAGAGAGAAAATCCTTCGAAACGAAGTAGAATTGAACGTGATATAGATAACAATTTGATTACATCAACACCAAGAGCTGGAGAAAAGCCTAATAAACAGTTGTCTCGAGTAAGACGGAAAAGTCCAGTCAATGGAGGTTTGTTGAATGTTTTGGTGCTATCTTTCCCTTAGCTGTAAGCAGAAATCCCTGTGTTTACCTGCCATGCCTTTGTTTTGAAAACCTGCTTTGAGGTTAGGGATGGCAACCTATGTCTGTAATGGTAGTGGATTGAGAGGTCAAGGCAGGCTAGGCAACAAATCAAAATACTATCTCAAAAAGCAACATCAAAACATTTGGAACATTTTTTACCTTGTTTTTATAATCTGTTTTTGTACAGTGTCAAGTGAAATTAAAAATTATTGTCCGAAAATTTTTTACTTTGAATTAAAATGAGTACAGGCAGAATACCAAATTTATATTTGGACTAGGGCTAGGAGGAATATACCTCAGTAGTATTGTGTTTGCATAGCTTGCTCAGTTTCCAACACCAAGAAAAGGTATACACATCAACATTCATTTGTCATTCACTAGAAATAGATGTCAGGAAAAGTTTTATGAAATAGCTAATGTCCCAAAGTATAAACAGCAAGAATCTTGTGTCTTGAGTATTGGAATTGGTGACTTGTTTGCTTGCTTATGATTTTCGTTTCCTGTTGTTCTGTGCTGATTTGAAATCTTTTAGTCAGCTAAACCAACTTTGAGGAAAAAAAAAACCTCAGTGAATGTAAACATTTATAAAACATTGTAAATAGATTAAAGTCATTTGATTCATAAGGAATTTGCCTCAGGATTTCTTTAATATGCACTTGTGAACATTAATGTTAGTTTATATGAAATACTTTGAAAGAATTTTTACAGTGATTAACAGCATAAAACGTGGAATGCAGTGTTTTCTAGACATTACTTTTTTTCCTCTCTGTTTCTTTCCTAGAAGCTGGTAGTTATGAAATGACAAATCAACATATAAAACAAAATGGGAAATTAGAAGATAATCCTTCCTCAGGTAGTCCTCCAAGGACTACATTGCTGGGGACCATATTTTCTCCTGTCTTCAACTTTTTTTCACCAGCAAATAAAAATGGTAAGTAAAAATCATTATTTTAGGTAAGCTTTCATTATAATTTAGATTTAAAAATTATAGTTTTTCTAGTTTTTAAAGATCTTTTTCAGCTAAGAATAGTGGCAGATCTGTGAATTTGAGGCCTAGTCTACACAGAGAAACCCCATTTTAAAGAAAGAATAAAAAACAAAAACAAACAAAAAAAGACCTTTTGGTTTTATTTTGTCATAGAGGAGATGGAGGTGAATATTAAAAAGACAGACTTGACGAGCATTGGTTTCTTTTGCCAGAACAATTTCAGAGTAACACTTGATTTTGGAACCTCTATACTATTGAGTTAGAATAAAATGGATAGTTAGAAAGGAGGCAAAAGTGTCTGGGTCTATGAATATTTAATGTCAAAGAAAACTAATGAAGCCACATTGTCTGAAGGAATTGTTTGTATCTGTGAGATCAAACATATCCGTATGCCTGAGGAAAAGAAAGGTCTAGTAGTAGATTGAAAATAGAAGAATGAAAACTAATAGAGGCTGTTGACTGTTCTGGGATCATGAGAATGGGTATGGGACTTACCTGAGACACAGTGGAGACATTTTTGTCCCCAGGCTGAAGGGAAGAGGCTCTGAAGGAGAGTACAAATGTTGGCAAAGTATTGCATTCTGCTACATGGCAATCTAGGAGCTGTGCTTGTGTAATTGAGAGTTATGTAGGCAGTAGTATATGGGGAGATGTAAGCAAAGAACTGCATAGTCACAAAATATTAATCTGAAAATAGTAGTGTTTTTGTTTTTCTTCTTCTTTTTTTTTTCCTATTAGTGGAAAATCATTAAACTGATAGCAATGGAGATGAAGGTATACTGGAACTGGAAGAGTAAAACTTTTGGGACTGGGCTCCAGGCAAAGACATACTTTTAGGAGAGTGTTAACTATAAAACAAGGGAAGAGCATCATATAAGGAAGTTGAGAAAACTGGAAGTCGATTTTGTTATTTTTGTTTAAAATTATCCTTGAAGGATTCTAGAAACATACACTTGGTATGATTTCATAGTGGGAGAAGAATTAGGTAACTATTCTTTGTTACTAAAACTGGAATTTTACATCTTTTAAAAATTAATCTACGTCTTTTAAAAATTATTTAATCTTAGGTCTTTTAGTAAAAAGATTCTCATAGTTAAGGGAATATCTAGCCTGTTCTTGGATAGCCTTCCTGTGGTTGAAAATCTAGTTGTCCTCCATAGCTACAATGCTTAGTGTATTTAAACTGGAAAGATGAAGAGCTGTGATAAACAGTGAACGTTTATCAAATGACTCACAGTACTTTAATGGAAAGTTCTAAATTGTGGTTGTTATTTGACTTATTAGGTGTTTCTGAACTACTTGAGAACTTAAGGAAAACTTTGTTCATAAGTATTACTGTAGCCATGCCTGGTGGCACAGACCTATAATCCCAAGCTGCTGTGGTGGTTGAGGCAGGAGGATTGAATGTTCAAGCCCTGACTGGGCTAACTTAGTGGGTCCTTAACTCAGAAAATGAAAGGAGACTAGGGGTGTAACTTGGTGGGAGAGGGCTTGCCTAGTACTGAAAAATAAAATTTTATTCTTCTTTATTCAGTAGGAGTTTTATAGATATTTCAAACAATGGTACCCTCAGTTTTGTTTATGTATATGTTATCATCGAAATAAATTGTAGTGTTGGTTGCATTTAGCTTTTCTAATATTGTGTTTTGAAGTGATTCATAGTTTACTGATGGACAATTTCAGGAACGTCTGGCTCAGATTCCCCAGGACAGGCTGTGGAAGCTGAGGAGATAGTGAAGCAGCTTGACATGGAACAGGTGGATGAAATAACTACCAGCACTACATCAGCTAATGGAGCAGCTTACTCAAATCAAGCAGTTCAAGTTAGACCATCGATTAATAATGGTTTAGAAGAAGCAGAAGAAACAGTTACTCGGGATATCCCACCTCTTACAGGTGATGAAAATACCCCTTTAACACATCTTTTGAATAGTTATAAAAACAAATAGTTATAAAAACACAGCATGTAATAATTTTTTCTTAAATGGCCAGACTTAATGCATAAGTTTTATTTCCTTGAAGTTAAAAAGGCTGAGCAAAATTTGTCCTCAGATTCTGTTATTATACACAATAACTTTAGAGCTTTAAGGTCCTGTACAAATTTCTAATGTAATTATTACATTCTTGTGCTAGTTGCTATTGAAATGTGGAATACATGATATTTGAATTTATTATTTCTAAGTACTGTGATATATGTTTGTAAAAAGTATAAGGTGAAATTATGTTCTCCCAGTTTTTGTTTATTTTTTTTTTTTTTGAGACAGAGCCTCATTATGTAGCCCCGCCTGTCCTGCTGTGTAGACCAGGCTTGCCTCAAACTCAGAAATCCATTTGCCTTTGCCTCCTGAGTGCTGGAATTAAAGGTGTGTGTACCATGTCTTGTGTTTAGCTTTTTTAAGAAGTGAAATATGGGACTGAGAATGTGACTCATTTGGTAGAGTTTTTTACCTAACACATGAGGCCATGGGTTCCATCCCCATCACTAAAATATCAAGTAAAATAGATAAAATCATGAAATTTCTATAAAATACAACCCAGTAATATTAGGACAGATATGCTTTAAATTAATCAACTAAAAGTAACATACCCCAAACTTAGTAAAACTGAGATTAACAAGTACCTCATAAATATTGTGAACAGAGTAAGGAGGCAGAAACAGGTGGATGCTTATGAGTTCAAGGCCATCCTGCTCTACATAGCCATAGCCAGTTCCGGACAGCCAGGGCTACACAGAGAAACCCTGTCCTGAAAAGAAAAATTAAGGATTGTGAATTGATAGTTGGTGTGTGTGTGTGTGTGTGTGTGTTGTGGGGGGGGGGTCTTGACAGTGTTTTCCTCTATAATAATAGCCCTGGGTATCTTGGAACTTGCTCTGTAGATCAGGCTGTCCTTGAACTCAAAGAGATCTATCTGCTTGCCTCTGCTTTCTGAGTGCTGGGACTAACTATATGCACCACCACCTAAGACTAAGACTTGGGAATAACTTGTTTTTGGTTTGATTCTTTTTCTTTTCTTTCTTTCTTTCTTTTTTTTTCTTTTCCTTGAGACAAGATATCTTTTTGTAACTGACTCTGTAGATCAGGATATCAGAGATAGTCTTTCCCCTGAGTGCTGGGATCAACAAGTTGTGCACCAGTGCAGCTGGCCTTGGGCTAGGCTTAAATTTACAATTCAGCCTCAGTTTCCTGAGATTTGTTAACTACCACTCTCAGCTACAAGTGTATGTTTTTGTGATGGGAATTGACACAGATGATTAACATAGGCTCCTTTACACTGAGCTTTTTCTTATTTGTTTTTGTTTGTTTGTTTGTTTGTTTGTTTGTTTTGGACAGGGTTTCTCGGTGTAGCTTTGGAACCTGAACTCTGAGTTTTTTCTGATTGAATCGAAGAGCCTAATGTACAGAAAAATTATGATAGTGTAGTGCTAAATGCACATTGTAGTTATTCTGGAATGTTATACTCCTCATCTCAAAAATAAGGAAATAAAAGTAGATAAATAGCTGGGCTTCATGGCACACACCTACAGTCCTAGCACTTAACAATTCTTACACTTTTATCTCAGACATTATTTACCTTGTAAGCAGCTCCGCCCTCTTTTGCCATTTTAGAAAATTCTCAGGGCTGAAGAGATGGCTCAAGGATTAAGAGCTCTGGCTGCTCTTCTAGAGGTTCTGAGTTCAATTCCCAGCAACCACATGGTGGTTCACAACCATCTGTTAATGAGATCTGGTGCCTTCTTCTGACCTGCATGTATACATGCAGGCAGAATACTGTTTACATAATGAATAAATACATCTTTTTAAAAAATTATCATATTTCTGATGCTCTTTCAGTTGACATGGTTTGGCTCAAATAGAGGGAACCATGGGACATAGAATAGAGAATTGCTTCTGGCTGGTCAGTGATGGTATATACCTTTAATCCCAGTACTCAGGAGGCAGAGGCAGGTGGGATCTGTGAATTTGTTGCCAGTCTAGTCTACAGAGCCAGTTCCAGGACTGACAAAGCTACATAGAGAAACCCTGTCTTGACCCACCCAAAAAGAAAGAAAAAGAAAAGAAAAATGAAAAAAATTGTGAAGGAAAGGGTTTATTTCATTCATTTTATAGCTTATTGGGCGCTCACAACAGGACCTGAAGACCTGAAGCAGAGGTCATAGAGGAACTCTTATCTGTTTGCTCCTCATGGC
Source organism: Phodopus roborovskii (assembly GCF_943737965.1). Taxonomy (NCBI): domain Eukaryota; kingdom Metazoa; phylum Chordata; class Mammalia; order Rodentia; family Cricetidae; genus Phodopus; species Phodopus roborovskii. The sequence continues at coordinate 31,318,803 of NW_026126416.1, read as the reverse complement.
TCACTCAGCTTGTCTTTTATATAAAATTTCTCTTTAAAATATATAGGACCTCAAGAAGCTTTTGTGTAGAAACAGTAAAAATGTGTACTTTGTAGGAAACTTCAGATGAGCGAAATTAATCTTTCTTTTTTTCTTATTAAATAGCACCAGTAACTCCAGAGAGTGGTTACTCGTCAGCCCATGCAGAAGCCACCTATGAGGAAGACTGGGAAGTATTTGACCCGTAAGTTGTTTTCTAGTATCAAATTTTCTTTCTTGATAAAACTGAAAAATGATGTTTTCCAAAGGAGACTTGAGGAGGAGGAGCTAGTGGCTGGCCAGCAGAAGCTGACAAAGATGAATTGAGAACAATCATTGCTGCTGAATCTCTTACAGTTATACAGGAAGTTGCTAACTAACTATATTTTCAACAGTCATTTGGTATTGGAAAGATAAAAATGGTTGATAAGTGTGTGCCTTATGAGGTGACTGAAAAGAAAAAAATGTTATTTTAGACTGATGTCCTCCCTTGTTCTAAGCTTCAAGGGACTTTCCCCATTATTGTGACATGCAAAGAGAGGTCTATTGTATATGACAACTGAGCAGGTGAATCCAGGGTCTGGATGAGAAGAAGCTTCAGAGCCCCTTTCTTTCCAAAGCCAAACACACTGAAAAAGGTCATGGTCAGGGTTTGGTGGTCTCTTGCCAGTCTGATCATACAGATTTTTGAACCTGGACAAAAGCATTATATCCCTACTCTGCAGTCTAGCAGATAGCCTGAAATCGCCACAAGACTTCAAAATAGCTTTTTTCAGGGAAAACATTTTCACAACAATCAGCATGCAGAGAATTCAGAGTCCTGAAACCTGGATGTTTTAGACTAGAGCAGTGGTTCTAACCCTTCCTAACACTGCTCATGTGTGGTGACCCTCAACAAGATTATTGCATTGCTACTTCATAACTGTAATTTTGCTACTGTTTTAAATCGTAATGTAAATAAATATCCAATATGTGACAACTGTGAAAGGGTCATATATGCAGCACTATAGGAACAGATTAATTTCTTTGGTCTTCAGTAGATGAGAGATAGAGAATAACAAACAAACAGAAAAACCAAACTTATTTCTTGTAGGTAAAACATAGATTGTTTTTACTGGGCTCAATTAAGATGTGTTTGAATCTAGTTACAACAATTTAAAATTGAGTGACATAGCAGTTCCTTTTATGCCAATCTAAAATCCAGTGGGATAGACAATGAAGACCAGCCATCATAGGGCTGCTTTTTTATTTTGTAGTGAGGGGTTCACCCCAAGGTCTTGCACATTATATTGTGTTGTGCAGCAAGTATTGTGTAGTTAACCACATCCCAAGCTAATTAAAACTTCAATTTAGTAATGTTTGAAACTATATGAAACAAATGTTGAAAATTTCTCAAAATTTGATTTATAGCTATTATTTCATCAAACATGTTCCGCCACTGACTGAAGAACAACTAAATAGGAAACCTGCTCTCCCTTTGAAAACAAGAAGCACACCAGAGTTCTCCCTGGTCTTAGATCTGGTGAGTGTGCTCTTTCAGGTACAAGTGAGTAAGCAGTCATATTTACTATAAATGTGTCCTGAGTGTTTTGAAATTTTTTATTTAAGTAGAGTCTAATGCTAGGATCCGACGGGTCTCTAGCATTAGACTAGTTTGGTTAGTATCTGGTATACTTTGAAAATAAATTAGACTTTTACTTTTGCATTTAAATGTGATTTTTCCTCCACATTCTTGAGACCCTGTGATTTTTGTTTCTAATTTTATTTGATGTTTATTTTTTGAGGAGTTGGGAATTGATCCAGGGTCTTACATATGCATATGTGTTATATGCTCTGCCTAAATTCTTTTTTTAAATGAAAAAGATTTATTTTTGTGTATGAGCATTTTGCCTGCATGAATCTCTGCATCAATAAATGCCTGGTGCCTAGGATGCCAGAAGAGAGCACTGGACCCAGGTCTTCTGCAAGGCCAGCAAGGTTTCTTCTTAATTACTGAGTATCTATCTCTCCAGCACCATAAACCCCCTAGAATTTAGATTTCCTCTTATTTTTATAATTTGCGTTCCTGAAGGACCAAATATAATTTGGCTTCACTGAGTTAACTATAAGAACACGGTCTTTTCTACACCTCTCCACTTAAGACAATGTCTTACTGGTCAGTGGTGGCCCACATCTTTAGTCCCTCCCACTTTGGAGGGGGAGGCTGGTGAATCTCTGAGTTCAAAGCCAGTCTGGTCTACCCAGTGAGTTCCAGGACAGGCTTCAAAGCTACAGAGAAACCCTGTCTCAAAACAAAACAAAACCAAAACAAACAAAAAAGACAAGGTGTCATATAGTCTGGGCTGACCTCAAGCTCCACATGAGGCTGATTGATCTTGAACTTCTGAACCTGTTACTTCCCCCTCCCAAGTACTGGGAACTAAGGTCTGTCACTATGCCTGGCGTGTTTGATGTTAGGGATTAAACCCAGAGCTAAATTGGCATGCTAAAATTGGCTAGTTGAACTGTATCCCCAGCTCTCTTTTTCCTGGTTTTATTCTCCAATTTATGTAATTACCAATCACCCTTTTAAAATAATTTATTTAATTTATCAATAAAATAGATTATTTAATTACCCATAAAATAGAGTTCTTAAATTTCTAATCAACCTTTTTTCACCCTTAATGACATTTGATTTAAAATTTTATAGTTTGTGTACCTGGTATGGGATGTGACTTTATATGCTTTATGGTTTGATGTCCAGAAGAGGCTGAGTCACAGAAACCTGTGAGGGTTGGGGCCAGTCTTCTGTCAGAAAAAAAAAAAAACAACTACATTTCTGAGTGTTTTTTGGGTACCAGAAAAACTTTGAATTGAATTGAATGTCTCATCTTTTGCTAATCCATTTCTATATACATATATCTCAATAACACCATTTGCTTGCAGTTTTATGGTGTATCTAGTGAATTGTGCTGGAAAACATTTTGTTTAGCATATTACTGGTATCCTATAATTAGAAATATAATTTAATTCTCAGAAAACTTATCTAGCTGGGGGCATTGGTGTCTCACTCCTTTAAACCCAGCACTTGGGAGGCAGAGGCAAGTGAATCTCTGTGAGTTCAAGGCCAGCGTGGTTTACCGAGCTAGGTCCAGGACAGGCTCCAAAGTAATACAGAGAAACCGTGTCTCGAAAAAAAAAGAAAAGAAAAGAAAGAAAAGTTATCTAGAAGTAAAGCCAGTTCTTTTCCTTTGTTTTATTTTGTTTGGTTTTAGGTTTTGGTTTTTCGAGGCAGGGTTTCTCTTTGTAGTCCTGGCTGTTCTGAAACTCTGTAAATTAGGTTGGCCTGTAATTCAGAGATCCACCCGCCTCTGCTTCCCCAGTGCTGGGATTAAAGGTGTGTGGCACCACCACCTGGTACATTTTTTAATTAGTATATAATATTTATGTTTTTATAATCATAGCCTTTATGAGTCAGAGATATAAAAGAAATATCAGAATCCTAAAATATTTTTAGAAGATGAATACAAAGAAAAAAAATTAAAACTGTTCATCATGAGTTTAGGAGTTGATATGTAAGATGTAAGAAATTAAAAGATTTGCTTCATTTGGGATTTAGGAGTTGATGTAGTAATAATGAAAGTTTGGCCATAGTTTGATTCCAACATGAAGGCTAAATAGAGAGGGAAAGATAAGTGGCTGAGCATAAATAGTTTATTGAAGTAAGTGAAGGATTAATATAATTAATTATGACTTAGCTTAGAAAATACTTTAAGATACTAAGAGACTAGCCAGGCATGGTGGCACACACCTTAAAAGCCCAGCACTCAAGAGGCAGTGACAGGCAGATCTGAGTTCCAGGCCAGCCTGGTCTACAAGAGCTAGTTCCAGTATAGCTTCCAAAGCCACAGGGAAACCCTGCCTCAAAAAACCTAATAAATCAAATAAAGTAAAAGATACTAAGAGGCTTTGGCAATGCTTAGCTTGATTTGCCCTCTGTATGTATAAATATACATACCTACAAGTGTGTGTCTCTCTCACACACACAAACACACAAGTTTATGCACATTTTGTCGTCGTTACAAGGTAACTGTAACTTAGCTGGCCTTGAACCCTATTCTTCCTTTAGCCTTAAAAGTATTGAGATTAAAGGCATATCTATTCTACCATGCCTTTCATTCTCTGTCTCTATGGGTGTGATATTTTGAAATAACAGCCTGGTTAGCCTAACATTTGCTTTATAGACAAGGTTGGCTTCCAACCTTGAATTTATTGCAGTCTGCCTTCCTCAGCCTTCCAAGTACTTGAGATTACATGCCACCATACCTTGCTTCTTAGTTTGTTGAAATAAGTTATCAGGGAGCCAAGTGTGTTGGCACTTATCCCAGCAGATTATGAGTTTAAGGCTAACCACGTAAAGTGGGGAATATAGCCTAGTGGTAGTAGGGAAATTGCTTGGTATGTGCAAGGCCCTGGGTTTGATCCTATCACAGCTCTGTGCCCCAAATATATATCTCACATATGCCCAGATATACATATTTGTTCAATTAGAGACCAAAAATACAAAAAACAACAAAGTCCCACTAAAACCCAACAGCTGTTATAAGTTATGAATATTCATGTTTAATTTTAGTTCATCCATTTTGTTTTGTTTGTTCTTTGTGTAGCCCAGGCTGGCCTCAATTTACAGATCTGCCTGGGATTATACACGTTTACCACCACCACCTGGCAATTTTAGTTAATCTTAACATTGAAAATTTTGAGGGTAGTTACTGGTAATCTATTATATTTTTGAGATAGCCTAATCTGATTTTCTTTCTCCACTTCCTAGGTGTTGAGGATAATAGGCATGTGCTGCCTTGCCTGTTTAGGCATGGTGCATGGCAGGAGATGCTCTTCCTGGTCCTTTTTAACACTCAGGCTTTGAGATATGTATTGACTTAGATTTTTCTCAAGCAGCTTCTTTTTCAGTAAGAAATCAGGATTGATATTCTAAGATAAGTTTTCATTGGCAGTTTAGTCAAGGTGTATGAAATATACTCAGATACTATAACATTTAATCCTAAATTAAGATTCTTTTTTATAAAGTTTGAAGAAGATGGTTATATGAGAGAACACAAATAACTATATTCTAAACTTGCATGAACTAGTTCCAAAGAAATGTAGTTAGTATAATAACACAGTGTAGTGGCACAGGGTTCTGTAATCTCAACATTCGAGGCAATTCAAGAGGACTGGATCATGAATTTGAAGACAGTCCAAACTATATAGTCAGACTGTCTTTAAAAACTAAATGATAATTTATAAATTACAAAAGGAAAAACAAATGTGCTTTAAGGAGAAGTTGAACTGCAGAACTCAGAGCAGTAATTTTTTGCCTGAGAAGTTTATCACAGCCTGAATGTGGGAATCATCAGAAATAGAGTTGTAGTTCTCCAGGACTCTGATGCTGTTTATGCTCTAAAGATTATACCTGAGAAGCACTGACTCTAGGAAAAATCCTGTGCTAATATGCTATGTCATATATGACATCAGTTCCACATAATAAATACAAAGGGTGTTTGTGACCACATGGAACTGTCCCTTGAAGTTTCTTTTAATGTTTTGTTTTACTCTGTTTTAAGGATGAAACACTAGTGCACTGTAGTCTGAATGAGCTAGAAGATGCAGCACTTACTTTTCCAGTCCTTTTCCAAGATGTCATTTATCAGGTAATTAAGACATTTTAAACCTAATTTTTAAAGTATTAGGTAAAATTATGAGCCAAGAAAAAAATTTGTGATGTTCAGTATGTCTTTCTGTAGATTTATTAATAGTTTATCAATATTTTACTGGTGTGTTATCACAAAGTAGCATCATACTAGAGAGTTACATAAACAACATTAATTTGTAACCAAAAAATACTAACTTTGCTGACTCATGATCTCTGCTAGTTTCATACTCTTTGCCAGCAGGTGGAGGCAAGGAACACTGCACAGATCCCAGGAAGAACTTACCCAGTTAGCACCCAGTTTTTCTTTATTTTCCCCCATAAATCCAATTAATATAAAGAAAGTTCATTTCTTGTTGGTCATTTTTATTTACTACAGTGATGTTATCTGTAAAATTACAATTTAGTGTATCTAATTTATATTAATCACAGAATTCAAGGACTCCTGTAGTTTATACTTTATATAAAGACTTTAGGTATTTCTCTTTGTTGATGAACAGGTTACAGTGCAAAATATAAATATTGTTAACATTTCACTGTGGATTATCTGTGTTGGCCATATTTTTGTTAAAATTTCCCATCTAGGATTGGCTTTATGAATAAATGAATATACTTTGAAAACTGCAGTCCTCTTGTGTGTTTGCATTTGTATTAGCGTGACCTTAATGTGCACTAGCTGCTGAAAGATTGGAAAAGCTCAAAAAGTTTCTTGTCAAGAGGAAGCCAAGCCACCTTAGGGGTTTATAAACTTGTAGCACTTGCCATGTGGGTAATGAGCTGATCCCTGGTTTGTGTGTGCTCTTGGTGGGCAGGTACAGAGTGCTTATGGCTTTTGGTAGATTTTAGTTGTTGTCTTGAAGAAATCATTTCAAAATTAAGTAAAAGTTTCGGTTTGCCAAACACTTTTTGTAGTCATGAGGATTTATTTTACTAGTGATTTTTGGTCTAATTTAATCTAGATAGGTACTATAATATCTGAATAGTATATTCATCTACTTTTAAAGTAATCTGATATTAGTCCTGATATATTATTAGTGGAAGAGGAAAACATAAAAATGAATGTAAAATTTTCTCTATTTTGAGTTATTGGTTTAATGTTTTTTTTTTTTTGTTTTGTTTTGTTTTGTTTTGTTTTGTTTTCTCTGAATGAACTGTTCCCTGCCAGATACATTGCTCGCGTTTAGTGCACTTTGGGGCGGGGAGTCTTAATGGCCAACATCAGTAATGTAGCAGTAACTTAGTGTTCTGTTTCAGTAGCCTTGTTTGTTCTTTGTGGTTTTTTTTTTTTTTTTTTTTTTTGAATGACTTTGAAAACTGGTTTTAGGCCTTTGGATCTCAAAAGTAAAACAAACTTGAGAATTCTTAAGTCTCTTGATTTGAAATTTATTTCTTACAAATGGCTTCTGGTTTTTTATTTATGTGTAGTTTTTTGTTTGTTTTTGAGTAGTGAAATAAATGTGGGAAGTAGATTCATTTGGCTCCTTTCGGTATGGATATATATTGACATTTTTCTTATTGCTTCCACTGTTTCTGCTTTCTCTTCTTTTTAAAAGTTACTATTTCCTCTGGATCTGGATAATGGTCTTTGTTTGAATAAAAGGCTTATAACAGTATATATTAACGGATGCTTATCAAAGCTTTACAATATATTATATCTCTTTATAGAATTCTGAAAACTTTTTCACATATATTTTGAGTTCACTTTCTGAAACCAAATAAAAAGTGACCCAGTCATCTAAATAGCTATGAGTAGGAAGTTTGAGTTTTAGAACTATAGAAATGATTGCATTTTTAGTATTGTGATTTATTTACTTTATGAAGGACATATTTAATTCCCCTCTACTAAATTTTTTGAGATACCTGTAGTTAGTACTGGGTACATTCCCTTGAATTTCTGGTTTTAACATAGTTTTTTAAAAATGGAGAGAAGTCTTTGGCTTAGGGCTCCCCAGTTTTTTTCAGACCAGCAAGCTCCCTTTAAACAGGGAATGATGTCTTTTAAACTTTCAGTGGTGTTGTCTCCATCTACTGGCAAAGAAGAATATACACAAGGGTCTGGGATGAGCTAAGAGATTTTGGAGAAACCACATTATTAGGTAAGATGTAACTTACATATCTAACCACTGTAATGTAACATGGCCCACTTAAAGGTGGAAACCCATAAAATACTGTATCTATTCTTATTTTAAAATAATTTATTGAGGTGAAATTTACATAGCACATCCATGACACTTACCTATCTGTTCTATAGTACCCCTTCTTGTGTGTGTGTGCCGTACATGCATGCATGGGTGCGTGCGTGCCTGCCTGCCTGTGTTTTGTTTAAAAATCAGCTTCTTGCTCTGAATAAAGGTGAGATAAATATTCTCTTGAGATTTATTTTTGGTTTGTGTTCAGTTTGTAATGGTTCATCTATATCTAATTTCAATTCCTTCTTTATTTTTTTCACTTCAAAACAGTTTCATACATTAAAAATATCAAAGCCAGGAGGTGGTGGTGCACTCCTTTAATCCCAGCACTTGGGAGGCAGAAGCAGGTGGATTTCTATGTGTTCTAGGCCAGCCTGGTCTACAGAGCTAATGCCAGGACATCCAGGACTACACAAAGAAACCCTGTCTTGAAAACAAAACAAACAAAAAAATTATCTAAATCAGGAGTTTTAGATTTTATAGCTCTTGATGCAACCACTTTTTCTGCTGTTCCAAGATGAAATGAACCATCCATGAAAAAGAGTTGGGCAGAAGTGGTGTCATACATCTGTAACCCAGTACTTTATAATCCCAATAAGGGAAGGCTGTGGCAGGAGGAAGATCATTGGTTTGAGACCAGCCTGGGCTATATATATTACAAGTTCCTGGCCAGAGTGGGCTATATAGTGAGACCCTGTCTCAAAAAATAGACAAAAAAAAATATGGTTGTCTTACAGTAAAACAGTATTTTAAGAAGTAAGTGGTAGGTTGTATTTGGCTAATAGGTCTTAATTTTGACCTAGTAATTTTGGGAGCATATACTATAAATTTATACATTTAAATTCTAAGCCAAGTGAGAAACCGTTCATCAGAATTCATTATATAGGAAAATTTAGATTGATAATGATGTGGTAACAGACTATTAAGATTGAGGGAAGTTTCAGGTAGCTACTATATTTATATTTATTTAGATTGCCATACTTCATGACATATACACTTATTTTGGTAAATAGGAATAAATTCCGATAAGACCAGTCTTAAAATTTTCAGGCAGGTAAATCATTCAAGTCTAAATTTAGTATTTACATGAATTCATTTCTTGGGGAAAAAACAAAACAAAACAAAAAAAAAACCAAAAGGTCCATCTCAAATTAAAGGTGATATTACTACTGATGCTAGATGAAATAGACAGGTTTGTTTGTGTATATGGAAAATTTGAAAGAACTGACTTCACAGAAGGTACAGATTATTTGAATTGCTGTACTTTTTAATACACATTTTTCCTAAAAGTTGTTGCATAATGATTAAGAAAGGATTTATTCATAAAATGGTACAGATGCATTTCATTTGGAAAAAGAGGTGCATGATCACTCCCAGTGCACGTTTAAATTTGTAGTTAGTTTAATATTGACACATTGTCAGGAAATCCATCTCATGGTGTTACTCAGTTAAGAGGTCTCCACTGTATTTAGTTTCTGTTCCTGCAGATCCACCAATTCAAGACTCTAGGTCATCTCACTCCCTCTTCCATCCAGAAGATGACTGCTATCCACAAGCAGAACTGAATCAAAAGACATTTTTCACTTAGCTCTTGAGCTGAAACACCTCCTCAATGACCTTCCTCTGTCTCCATCAAGAACTGGAGCTCAGTTTTTTGAAGATGTAATAGAGCTACTCAGCCCAAATGTGGCTGATTGAAGACAAAGAAGATACCTCATATGTCTCACCACAGTGCACCAAACGCAACTGTGTTGTCCATCTCCTCATTCTGTACAGTAAGGCAGGGGCATCTGATTTTTTTGACTGTATTCACCATTAAGACTTTAGCCAGTCAGTGGCTTTCTGAGGATCAGTAAAATCAACAAACTTTGGGTCAGCTGTCCAGAAATCAGACTATGGTAAGCACTCAAGGAGCTAGGCTGCTGCAGGAAGCTACTTTAAAGGATGCTTTCCTTCTTTTATTGGTAGAGGTTGATTTTTATGGAGAAAGTTGTGGGGAAGAGGCCAGTGGAGAGCCCTGTTAGCAAAGCTCAGCCTCTTCCTACTTTGTTTTATTGAAAACCACAAACTACAAAAAGAGAATTAGCAGTGTCATGGCTTATAGCTCTTCTTAGAAAAACCAGCTTTATTTTTGCTTCATGAAGAAAGAAATATATAAGTGAAGAATTCTATTGTAAATACCTGATTATATTTTCTCTTTTGCAAATTCTGACTGATAATTAAAGAGGCATTTTGTTGCTGAGTTCTATAAACTTTTGTTGTATATAAATATGTATGTTTGTACATTACTATGTCTTGTATATAGTATTTGGGGTTGTAAATATTTAGTACTTTTGTCACTTTTAGCTAGGAGAGAACAGTATTTGGATAGTAACTACTTGTAGAAAGTGTTAAAAACAACACTTTAGAATAAAAGTAACTTTCCCATCCTTCTTAGTAAGTAATCATGTTTTCATTATAATTACTAATTTTTAGATTAAAAATATATTTCATGGGGAATTCTTAAAAGTATCTCAAATTAGGAATAATTCATTTAAAAAAGCAGGTTATACAGCTAGACAGGTGATGCATGCCTGTCATTACAGCACAGAAGGCTGAAGCAGAGAGTTTTGAGACTTGCTTGGGCTATATAATAGTGGGGAAGGGTAGATGGACTCTACACTAGAAACTTCTTATTTAAAGACTAAAAATATTTTAAATATAGCAGAGAGGAGAGTTGATTATTATAACAAGCACTGAGTTAGAGGGTTCATTATCTTTAGGATGAGTTTTGAGAGTGATTTTATTTAACTTTATTTGTGAGCTAGATCTCATTGTGAAGCCCAGGCTGGCCTAGAATTCAAAATCCTTCAATGTCCTGATTGCTTGCTAGAATGATTTGTTGCTACTACTACTACTACTGCTACTACTATTGGAGATAGGGTCTCACTATGAGGCCCTGACTGGCCTGGAACTCACTGTAGACCAGGGTCACCTTAGTAGACTTCTTCCAGGCTTTGCCTCCTTGAATACTGGGATCAAAGGTGTGAGCCAGTATTCTGCTGTATGCCAGAGTGGTTTTTAAAGGCAACATTTTGTTACTTAAATGGCTACTTTGTTTTGTTTTCTCTTAAAGTAATTATAGTTTCTCATATATATTGTCACTAAAAGTTTTATATATGTATTTATATACTTAAATTTGTATACAAATAAATGGCCATTCTTTTCCCATCATAAACATGCTTCATGATAACTTAATAAATAATGTATATGAATACATTAAACTTCAGTTTATCCTATTTGGACTAGTTAAGGAAATCTTGTTCTAGTGTTTTAGTCCCTGTTATCCCCAGGTTGATTATATTTCTACCTCCTACCGGAACTGGCTGAAATAAATGATGACTAAATTGACCTCTACGTTATGAAGTTGAGGCTTCCATGGCTCCTACTTGAGCAGCCATTTTATGCTTGGAGATTTGGCCTTTGTTTCTGTGTTTTGGTACTAATGCTAAAAAAATGTTAGCAGAGTCAGTAATATTTTTGTTTTAATAGACTAGGTGATAGCTGAAAAGCTTTCTCTTTAGAACTGTGGTTGCTCAGTTCTAGCCCATAAAATAATACTGGTGACTGGTTACTTTTTAAAAAAAGAGGTAGGTAATACATAGTTAACAGTTTTTGTCACTTTAAATGCAGTGGCTATGATACCAAATTCTTTAACTATTGTTTAGCCTTTATAACACTGGAATCCGTTTTATAGATGAAATGAAGATATGCCAAAAGGTTGGAAATTGTCAGAGCCACTTTGTATACCAAGTGTGCCTATTAATTGAGAGATCTCTCCTCACTCGGATAATTTAGCATTTAATTGTCTAAAAACTCCAGCATCATTTGTTTTCTGCTTTCAGCTACCCAAGTGTTAAGATTACATGTATTGCATGACATGCACCACTGTACTTGTCTCTGCTTATTAAATAAGTGTGCTCACAAATTATCTTTTTGCTTAAAGGAAAACCTAGTGTACTTTCATTGATATATATTAATATTTTATCTATTAATTAAGTTCCATTATGTGACTCAAATTGCTGTTAAACTCAGTGAAATCCTCCTGCTTTAGCCTACAGACTGTTTCTTTTGCTGCTAGTCAAGGAACCCAGGATTCTTTCTAAGCCAAGCACACATGTAAACCTTGAACTATACTTCTACTCCATACATTTTCTATTTTTTAAATTACAGTCATAGTATATCCATAAGTTCAAAGGCTGTCCTAAAAAAGTATCAAAGATTTTATTTTTTTTTCGAGATAGGGTTTCTTCTTTGAGTAACCCTGACAGTCCTGAAACTCACTCTGTATGTAGACCAGGCTGGCCTTATACTCGGAATCTATCAGCCTCTGTCTGCCTCCCAAGTGCTGGAATTAAAGGTGTGTGCCACCAATGTCCAGCAATTAAAAATAAAAAAAAAGTTTTTAATGTTAATCTGGGCTTGAAAAGTATGTAAAATATTTCTAAAAAGGTTAACTAGTAATTTTATTTTCTGACAAGTTGAAATTTCTGTAGATAGGATTTGCTTTGTTTCTTGGTCTTATTGTTAAAATAATAGGTGAGGTTTAGGTAAACTAATAGAAATAAGTTAAATTTGAATTTAACCATACTTAACCATTCAGTGTTTTTAATCAGTTTATAAGTAGTTTTCTATATAATTGACTTTTATTCGCGTGGTTCTGTTGTGTTGTTAGTACCATGAACATAAAGTGAGAGTGTTTTGGTAGCATATATATGCTACCAAAGAGGATTCAGAACATATGCTATTATTCATTGTCAGGTAGTGTTAATGTACTGTTAATATAGTACTGGTTTTTTATATTCTATATACATTTAAATTTTAGTAAAACCAGTTAATAGATTATAATGTTCTTTTTGTTTTCTCCTTCTCTTTCTCCTCCTCCTTTTTCTCCTTCTTGTTTGCTTATTTTATTTTTTTAGATGGGGTCTCACTATATAGCTTTGGCTGTCCTGGAACTCACTTTGTAGACCAGGCCAGACTCTCAGAGATCCCCTGGTATTAAATGCACACTCCACTCTGCCCCCTACCGGGCTTGTTTTTGATTTTTTTTTTTTGTTGTTGTTTTGTTTTTTGTTTGTTTGTTGCCCTATCCCTTGTCTCCTGAGACAGAGTTTTTTTTTTTTTTTGTGTAGCCTTAGCTGTCTTTGAACTCACTCTGTAGACCAGGCTTATCTCAAACTCAGAAAGGTCCACCTGCCTCTGCCTCCTGAGTGCAGGGATTAAAGGTGTGTACTACCACCACCCAACATATTTTTTTATGTTTTTAATTTTTAAAAATTTGTCACAATGTTCTTATTTGCAAATCCCCACTTTTGAGTGATTGTTAGTCTTGCGGATAAGTTGTCACTTATTACTATCATTAGGCATTATTTAAAAATTTTAAGTTTTTTTTTCCCCAAAATATATTTGATATATTGAAAACAGATTTAACCTAAATAGCATTGCTATAGGTTTGGAAGGACATGTGTAACTAGAATAAAATCAATGTTTTGGTCTTTGGGAGTTTACACAGTTGGGAGTTAAGTTTGGATGGGCATGTCAGTATCGGGAAGGCCGGGGCAGGAAGGATTATTACCACAGTACCCTGGCCATATTGGCTACATAGAAAGTTCCAGACTAGTCTGGGCTGTCTCAACAAAATAAAACAAGAAGTTGTGAGTTTGAAAAGGATAGTTGTTAGAAAGTGAGGGATGGGTAGTTTAGAGTAGAACTCACACAGGTTAGACTGAAGTTTGGAGAAGCTAAGTGTTATTTTTGGAATAGGTCTTGGAGGCTTTAGAGGCATGCCTATGTCTGTCTTTGTGACCTAATACAGTTAAATAACATTAGTGTCAGGAATTAAATTTTTGGAGCTAATGAGGTGGCTCAACAGGTAAAGATTTGTCATGAAGCCTGACAACCTAAGTTTGATCTCTGAACCCCACATGGTGAGAAAAAAAAAATGGATTTTCAAAAGTTATCCTCTGACCAATGGCATGTACATGCCACAGATACACCTTGCTGCCAGTAAATAGGTCTAATAAAAACTGAAAGACTATATTATACATACTTTTATTATTTCCTTTAAAACAGAACTTAGGTTTTGCTGATTCAAATATATTCTTGCTCATGTCTAATAGATCTCAGTGACATAGACCCTGTTGGGCGTGTACCTCATCTCTACTATTTTTATTTCTGGCTGTGCGTGTTTGTATCACATGGTACAACTCCATGTAGCCTTACCGCAGACCTGACCACTTTTTTTTTCACCATTAACTGATTGTTATCTATGTCTTCTAGTCTTTCTGTGACACCTTTCTCATAGAACATTGACTCTGTTCTGCAGATAGGGACCATGACAGATAGCTCTTCTTACCCTTTGTATTCTCAGGGCAAGGAAAGACTAGCAATGTACTCTTCTGTCCTTAGTGCTACCTTTCTTATATCAAATTATAAGTTATGTGTTACATTTAAACATAGAAATAGCAGTACTGTCCATAATGCAATTGTAGGTTCAGCCTAATCTGGAAGTCATTGGAAAAAATGTCACTTTGTTTTATTTTCTTTCTTGCATGCTTTCCCTGTTTTACCATAAAATATTCCCAGAACTGGTATTTTTTGTCACAGGAACATTTTTATGTAGATGACAGAATTGAACACTAAGCCTGCATTAGATGTGTAGTCACTACAGCCTTGTTACAAGTCACAATCTACTTAACTCAGCTAAATGAATATTTATTTATGATATATAAAATCAGTAGTCATCTTTCAGTGGAGTATAAAACTTAAAAAATTTAGTCACCAAGTGAATATAAGAAAAGGAGTCTTTTGTAAGTAGTTTCAGTGATTATTTATGTGATTTTTCTGAATATTGCAGTATCTTATAAGATCAGTAATACTAGGAAAGAAGCTGGACATAGAGATAAGAATGAATAGATGGCTGCTGCACACATTTAATCCCAGTACTTGGGAGGCAGAGGCAGGTGGATCTCTGAGTTCGAGGACAGCCAGGGCTACACAGATATCCTGTCTCAACCCAACTCAATATATGAAGTCTTGAGTAGTAAGCTTTGTTGTCTTTGGCACTTACAAACTCAGTTCTTATATCTGAATCATTAATTGTGAAGGGTAAGTTTGATTTCTTTAAAAAGGGAGGGAGTATTTAAACTCACCAATCCAGATACCACCTTCTTACTATTGTCTTAATATAAAAATTAAATAAAGGAATTTTAACAAGTGTTTGTTTATAATAAAGTTTTGAGTAATTATTGAGGAAGGTCATTGACACAGGTCAGCTTAGAGCCAGACTCACAGCCTGCAGCGTAATTGAATGGATGCTACCTATCTGGTTGGAAGATGGAGCTGATTGGTGAATCAAAATCTTTAATGAGAGAAATCTTCTGTTTTTAGTTGAAGTGCATTTTGAAATTACATTCCAGTGAAGTACTGTTATATTTGCTGTTAAAAATGAAACGGTCAACAATCACTGTCTCTAAAAGACCATCTTAAGTGCTTCTGGTTCATGGAATATGTTTGGTTTGAGTGGCACTTAGCAAATATTTCTGTTACTTTAAAATTATGTTTATCTGCTGAAAACTATTTTTGCATTTCTTTAGGTTTATGTGAGATTAAGACCATTCTTCAGGGAATTCCTTGAACGAATGTCTCAGATGTATGAGGTAAATGTGTTTAAACTAAATTACCTATGTATTTTTATTTTATTCAATACAATACCCATATTTAGATCATGTATAATGATTACTTCTTTTCCCTGAATTTGTAGATCATTCTTTTTACTGCTTCTAAGAAGGTGTATGCAGACAAGTTACTGAACATACTAGACCCTAAAAAGCAACTGGTCAGGTAAATTTAATTAAGAAATCATAGAAATGTCTGTCACACTCATCTATACAATTGCCTTAACTTTATTTAATTTTAATGGCCATATTCAGTTGGCTGCTATCTAGAGATTTACTGTGTTGAATGGTATATGACTTTTTAAAGTCCCACAACTCTTTATGAGTTTCTAATTATGTGACTTCAGACAGACATTCCTTAAAGGGTCCTAAAGTCAAATATATTTTTTGACTGTTACATCTGTATCTTTCTTTCTTTGGGAATTTCAGTGGGGTGGGTCAGGCGGGGGGTGGGGTTGGCAGTTGAAGCTTTCACTGTGAGCTTGTTTACTTCCTTATGTATCTGAGATAATGCTTGTTATATTGCCTTTGTAATGGCACAGATAAATAGGGATTTAGTAGACAAGATCCCTTAAGAATTGATTTAGCTCCTCCCATTCAAAGAAAATGTTGCGTGCACCTATCTGGAAATTAAAACTGATTTAATCGTTCAAGTTATCCTGATCTGTACTCCATTCCATATGAAGTGTGTTGTTCCTGGTTAGCAGAGGATTTTGAAAATGAGTTCCATTATTTGTCACCTAAAGAGACTTTAGTCAAGACTAGTGTTTGTCCCATCCTCTGAGGTTTAGGAGTGAGTCTCATTCACTGATGAAGAATAGAGAAAGGCTGTAAGGATGTAAGAAGCTCATATAGCAGCTAATAAGCTAGATGTTGCTTTGAGTGTTATCTCCCATACTCTTGTTATAAATCTTAAACCAATTTACTATTGATAATAGCTTATCCCCTGGTATTGTGCACAAGACTTTGATCCCAAAACTTGTGAAACAGAGATAGACAGATCTCTGAGTTTCGTGCCAGCTTGAGCCATACAGAGAGATGCTGTCTCAACAAACTCATTGAACCGGTTGCGATTATATTGAAAGGTTTTCTCCAGTGACCACTTACTTAGTTTTATTAAACTGTGATCTTTAATTTTTAATTGAAAGGGTACAATAAGCTACAGATAGAATAAGAAGTGTTCTTTTATATTCACAAAAGTATACTGTGATACGTGTTCACTATATGTACTTAACTGTAATAAAATTTAGATTTTCCTTTGACTATGTTAAGAGATTTCTATTCACTATTTTTAGCAACAGTTGTAAACAGTATAATCCTGGCCCTCTGGCTGCTTTTATCTTCCTGGGTAATAAGCATGCTGTTACATTGTGTCATAATAGCTAGATTTATAAAATGTACACACTTGGAAATTCCAATTTCTACCATATTGGATTTTGAAAAACTTGAGGGAAAAAATGTGAACGACTGTAATTTACAGAGTTTTCTCTTAGATTAGGTAGCTAAAACTCTCTCCTTATCATTGCCACCAGCACTGGATTTTTTAAGATGAGTTTATGTGTGCTTTTTAAATATTGTTGTTGAACTGGGACAGAGTATATGGGTAGAAAATATGTATTTTTTTTTCAAGACAGGGTTTCTCTGTGTAGCCCTGGCTTTCCTGGAACTCATATAGATCCACCTGCCTCTCCCTCCTATGTGCTAGGATTAATGGTGTGTGCCACCATGCCCAGCTGAAAATACTCCTTTCTTGAAATTAGAAAACAAAAAGTACAGACATGAGTTTTACATGAAACGTGAAAATTTGTTTAGGATTAAGCAGCAAGACAAACTCAGTTATTAAAGCATATAGTACAAATGTATTTCAAGGTGAAAAAAAAAAAACCCGTGTCAGTTATTAGTAATATTTAGAGAGTAATATCTTGATTGTAAATTCAGATTGCATAATTATTATAACATATAAGAATTGTACATTTTTTAATAGCTTTTAAAATGACAGAATTTTCTATTTAGTTTGTAAGATTGGTTATTAGTTAACATTAATAATACTTAAAACCTGAAT
This sequence comes from Phodopus roborovskii, assembly GCF_943737965.1. Lineage (NCBI taxonomy): Eukaryota > Metazoa > Chordata > Mammalia > Rodentia > Cricetidae > Phodopus > Phodopus roborovskii. Next base: position 31,301,127 of record NW_026126416.1, on the reverse strand, counting down.
TTTTTTTTTTTCAGTCCTGTTTTTTGAACTGGTATTACACACACACACACACACAATACACTAAATAAGAGTGTTTGGGGAAAGTTGAAATGATGGAATGTTTTGGCCTCAGCAGCATCTCTTCTCAAAAAACTATTAGGAAAACTAAATTATTTTAACTCCAATACAAAAACAGACCTTCTTATATTTTCTATTCTGGCATGTACAGGGATAGGGAGGCTGTGTGGTCTACTGGTTAGAGCAAAGGACTGGGAGCCAGGAGGATCCTGGGTTCCAATACCGGGCTAACCACAGACTTACTGTGACCTTGGGCAAGTCATTTGTGCCTCAGTCAACCATCTGGAAAATTGGTTAAAAAGCAGGACCTCGATGACAACCAAATGCTGCATCTGAGCTGAACTTCCCTGGGTAATTAAATTACAAAAACAACTTCCAAGTTTTAACTCCCTTTTTTAATTTATGACATTATAGTATAAACCAAAGTTCTTTAAGCCATTGTAATATTTGGTGTTTTTAAAAAAGGTCTCAATGATTGCTAAGAATTTTTATATTGAAACTGTCCTACAACTTAGGCCCAATATTTGTATTTTAATTTGCTTCTTGAGAGAAAAGAATACTTAGAAAGCTTATGGTATTAGAATGTTTCAGTATGCATTTTAAAATTTGTTTTTATTTTTATTTAGGCACCGGCTTTTCCGAGAACATTGTGTTTGTGTACAAGGAAACTATATAAAGGACTTAAATATCCTTGGAAGAGATCTTTCCAAAACTATAATAATTGACAACTCACCACAAGCCTTTGCCTATCAGGTAGGAAGAAGATTCCTAAAGAAAATACAAAGAAGACAACTGCTGCCAAGAAGAATATGATAGAAAAAAAATAAGGATTTTCTTGTTTATTATGTTCTCTTTTGGGATTAGAAATGCCAAATGGATAAGTACTTGTGGAAAATTATCTTCTATAGGAAGTAAAATATAAATCAAGAAAAATCTAAGTAGTAAATCTGCATGAGAGGACAGTACACCATTTAGTAGCATTTTGATATTTTAAATTATAAACATGTTTGAAAACTAAAATTATCAATATTGGTCTATTGACTTAAATCATTTGAAGTGTTTTCTTAGGTGGTTTTAGCAAGATTTTTCTATGTTTTGCTTATATTTCTATAGCTCTGTTGTACCAGCTGAATTACTAAAACACTTACACTGGTTGTTTTTGTTTATTTTGTTTTCTGAGCCAGGGTCTCTCTATGTAGCCCAGGCCAACCTCGAACTCAGCCTGCTTCTGCCTCCCCAGTACTGGGATTAAAGGGCATCGTGCCTGGCCAAGTATTTACTTTGCTAAAATCAATGCTTCCCTCTCTGTGTTTGCACTTTTATTCTTGTTCATGAGTTAGTAGCAGAGAAAAGGTCAGCCTGAGGTGGGAGGGTTGCTTAAGCACAAGTGTGTGGTCCTGCCTGTCCTGGAACTCACAGAGATTCCCCTGCTTCTGCCTTCTGAGTGCACCATTACCACTCAGCTAAGACCCCTTCTTAAAAGAGGTAGAGGCAGGTGAATCTCTGTGAGTTCTGTGACAACCAGGACTGTTTCGAAAAGAAACCTTGTCCTGAAAAACCAAAGCGGGGGAGGGGGGGGCCTCAAAACCAGTGATTATAGAGTGAGACCCTGTTTCAAAAAAAAAAAAAAAAAAAAAAAAAAAAGGAGAGACAAAAAAAGAAAATAAAAAAAGAACAAGGAGTAGGAAGAAGGGCATGGTCCCTGTGTAAAAGTATATACACATGCTTTCTGAGAGTGTTTAGGCTGGTAGTGTCTCTTTATTCCAATGACAAGCATTGTGCTAGTAACTTTCTTGAATGAATATTGTAGAATTTGCTTTAGTGAACCTTTGTATTCACTGAGGAAGTAAATGACACCAATCAGTTAAGCTTTAGTTTATTCATTAAACTTAAACTCTCTCCTGCATTATTGAACTGTCAGTGAAACCCTAGTAGCATTTCTTTCCAGAAGAACTTTTATACCCATAGTTACTTAAGTCTTCTTTTTCTTAAGTTTTCCAAAGCAGGCTAATGTAGTTAAAGAGAACTTAATTACATATTTATTGTTTTAGCTTTCTAATGGAATCCCTATAGAAAGCTGGTTTATGGATAAAAATGACAATGAACTCCTAAAATTGATTCCATTTCTGGAGAAGCTTGTAGAACTGGTAAGTATATCTATTTGATTTTTATTGTTGTTAGCCAAAGAATATTGAATAAATCTCTGTGTGTATTGGCTTTTAGAGTTAACTGTACACCAACTTGGAAGACTAAGGAGGGAGAATCACAGGTTGAGGCTAGTCTTGGTTACATATGTAGAGATGTACTCAATAAAAAAAGAACAGCAACAAATAAAGTTAACTCATAGAAGATGTGGCAAAAGTTGAAAAAGTTTATGGTTGGTTTTGTTGTTTTTAATGAAACTTAATATGCAGTAGAAATTGAACTAGGCTAATTCTTCTATTGAAACAAGTTTTCTGAGTGTTGTGAATATGGATGGTCAGTTTATTTGAGCACTGAGGACAATGGTGGCAGGACGATTAGGAATTAAAGGTGAATCTCACTTACATGGTGAGCTTGAGGTCAACCTGGGACTAAATGGGACTCTTGTCTTAAAAAAAGAAAAAAAAAAAAAAATACCCCAGTTTTCTCTGGTGCAGGCCTTTATAATTCCTGCACACAGGAGTCAGAGGCAGGCTGATCTCTGTGAGTTCAAGGCCAGTCTGCTTTTACAGAGTGAGTTCCAGTACAGCCTCCAAAGCTACAGAGAAACCTTATCTCAAAAAACCAAAAAGAAAAGATAAAGTATATACAAGCACTACAATCTTCTGTGTCATGAAATGTACAAAGTAAGCAGTAGAAAGAAGTATCTGCAGGGCTCTTGTTGTTACATGAGACTTCAGAGGTGCAGGTACTGTCGATCAGTTATTCTCACGGAGTCCAAACCTTTTAAAAACTTAACACTAGCTTTTGCTTGGTGTTAAGAGTAACCAGAAGGAACATAAGAGCTAAAAACTGCTCAATATTTCCCCAAAATGAAAGAACTCAACTGTATGTGTGGTGAATGGGGCAAGACAAAAGATCACCTGGGGGCCTGGGAGACCTTGTGAACAAATGCTTTTGAATCCTCATGGATAGTTCTGACTGGAAGCAGAATAAGTTTGTTATCAGCTGGAACTGCCAATGTTCTGCCTCAGGTCACAAAGCCTCCCATGATGCCGCTGGCCTTTAAGGGAAGTTTTATCAGTGTCTAGTAAAACAGACCAAAGAAATAAGTCAAGGTGGAGTTTGAGACAGGGTCTCTGAGACTTGATTGGGCTGGAACTTGCTATGTGTGTCAGGCTGGCCTCCACCTCCCAGATCTGTCTGCCTCTTGAGTGCTTCCATGCCCAACAGGTCAAGTTCTTTAAAGCAAGACTCTCCTTTAAGTGATACATGAGTGAAGTAACAGAGAAGCCAGAATCACTGACAAAGGACTCAGAAAAGGCTTCCTTCTCCTTGGACTTCATAGGAGAAATCCTGGGCTGGAGGCTAGGGTGTTCAAAGACAATAAATATTTCTCCCTTGGGGTAAGGTAGAGGGCTTAGAACAAATTTAGTGATTTGTAGTCTCATTTAAGGTTCTAAACACTGATCCTTACAGCCCACTACGGTTTTCCATGAACAGTTTTGAATTGTATTAGAAATTAGTAAAATAAGGCCTATTGGTATTTAAAAACTTAAAGACTGAATGCTTTGACATCATTATTCCATGGCTTCCACTTTTGTTTGCAATTACTCTAAGCTGCTATATTTTACTGTCATTCACATTTAGAAGTAATGCTTTGTCACTGAATCTTTGTTCTAAGAATTATTTTCTTATCCATGAGTCAGTCAGTTGTAGACTGTAGAATTTAGTTGTGTAACCCTTTTATTTAACTATTGTGTTAGCCTCCTAACTGTATTTTATGGGGGGGGGGAGAGAAAAAAAAATCTTAAGTCTAAATTTAATTCTGAACTTATTCATGTTGTATTCTAACAGTAATCATAGTCCTTTTAGATTGGATTCAGGATCTTCCATAATACCAGTGTCTACAAGTGCTCAAATCCCTTAGAGAGTTAGGATGTTGTTTGCTTACAACCATCACATACCATCCTAAATGCTTAAAATCACTTCTACAGTACTTAGCAATACCTACTACAAAGTAAATGCTAAGTAAATAGTTTGCAAAGAAAAAACTCTATCAGTACAGATATGAGCCTATAGATTGTTTATAGAAGGTGACTGTATTTGGCCAGAAAAGTAATATGTAGTAGTCCATTTTCTCTGTAAATCGTGTTTGTAGTGTTATATAGGATCATACCTTAGAACTTATGTGGCTTTTCAAAAATAATCTTTTCTCTACACAGAATGAAGATGTCCGGCCTCACATCAGAGACAGATTTCGCTTGCATGATTTGCTGCCCCCAGATTAAGTTCAGAGACTTGTCAGATCACTGAGGGGGTAGAGAATGCAGGACCCTTTGGACTAAGACAAAAACATTGCCATTACTGTTGAAATTTTGCATTTTTGTACCCCGTCTTGCTTTTCTTATCTTTGGTGCCCAATAATAATCAAGGGTTACAGAAAGAGACTATCTCAGATTGAACACACACAGTGGGTAGGCTAAAACAGAAGTGTCTGTAGAGCTAGTACAACTCAAGTGAACTTTTTATGTCCAGGACATCTGCAGTTTATAAAGAATTCTGTTTCTGCCACCAGCAGTTTGACCTGTAGTACACAGGATTTTATGATAATAACAGAGGTGAAAGTGCACTTTCATTTTCTCTCTGTTTGGTGCTCTCAGTGGGTTTGTAGCCACTTTTCTGTTACTTTACTTCTCATTTCAACAGGAATGGCCAGTAAAAGTTGTTTTATTTTTCCTGTTAAGGTTTATAACCTTTTTACATTTCCTGACCTGTATTAGATTAGAATCTCATAATGCATTCCTTTTAGTTGAGGCGCTTCATAGTTTTCTGGAAATAGTCAATTTTTAGGTTTTTTTTTTTTTTTTTTTTTTTTTTAATTATACAATTTAATGGCCGTTTTCCTGCTTTGTCTGCCTGCATATTGTATATTTGTTTAAAAATATTCCCTACTTTTAGTCCGTGTAAGTTTCATTTTAAAAAAATGCATTTATATTTTGTTCTGTAATATTCTACTGTAGGTGAAATCTTCAAAAATCAAGAGACTGGGTAGGTAAGAATATATGAATGACTAATATTCAAACGATTTGAACCATTGTGATGACATGTATTCCAAATGGTAATATCTTGCAATGGCACACATTTAATGGATAAAGGTATACCTCAGACTTCACTGTGTTCACTAACCTTTGAGGAGAATGAGTTCAGTTTCCTGTTGGGCTTGATTCAGTTACTGCTGCCTTTGGTTTTCTCCAGGAATGAAGTATTCAGCACAGTGACTCAGTATTTACTTTGCATGGGCTGGTAGTACCTCTGTTATGCTCTCGGTTACAATCAGTTTAAAACTGTGTAACAGTTTTGGTACCTAACAGTAGCTATGCATAATCCTGTGGCACAGAACACTCCCGGCCACCAGTGCAGTTAACTATGCTCATAGTGGTTTTCTATGCTATATGAAAATAGTCATCACGCCTTGGTTCTCTAATGCAGCTACCACAAGAGGTTGATATTTTTATAGTGGCGTGTAATCTCCTTTTCGGGGGCTTTTTATGGAAGGTAGAATTTGTAAGAGTTAGTATGCTTTGCCTCTCAACTGCATTAACATGCCGCAGGCTCAGACTGTTTTTGTGTAAAGGATGTCAAAGAACGGCACTTTTTCTAAAGAGAAGTTTGATATTTTGTATGCTTGTTAAGAAAGTACAGTATTGGAAATTAAAGGTGGACAACTGATAATTGAGGAGTATGTCAGTTAATTTTTTATGTATATTACCTGTTTACTTGTACAACTTATTGTACAAATTACATGCAGCTTCATTTTCAAATGAATCCTTAAAATAAGGAAATCTTTTTAGGAAAACATTTAATTTTTGTATTTTTGATTTTAAAGGCATGAGTTGTCAGTTTTCAGTGTATTAATGAAGATTTTAACTTTTCATCAGGTTGAGTGTTTTCTTACTATATTATCTGTTGTATATGTAGTTAGCATATTGTGTCACTGAACTGTTTAAAAATCTAGCATGTAGAGCAAGCCTGTTTTGTGGAAAATCCTTATTCATTAAAAAAATAATCATGGCAGATTTTCTGCAAAAAAACAAAAAAAAAACAAAAACAAAAAAACAAAAGCATTTGCAATTCAGAATACTGATTTTTTTTTTTTTAAAGGTATTTTGCTTGCAGGAACAATACTACAGATTCATTTTAAAGAGAATCTTTGAAATGTATTTATCTTTAGGGCACCTGGGCATCTTTATGCTGTTTGTCTTATGTCTTTCTTGAAATAAAATGTACATACGTTACCTTTACATATGCTCTTGCTCAAAATTGTGAACCTAGTTAATTTCCTCCTGACCCCATCATTTTTATGCTTACATAGCAAACCTGAAACCTATACAAGATCTGAATTTTTGACATTCATGATTGTTGGAAGTTACCCTAATTAAGTGAATTAGTCTCAAAGCCCTTCCCACAACTCTTTATGTAAACACTTACACCATTGTGCCTATGGGCACTTTAACAATAAAAAGCAGGCCCATGTGAGGAGAGCTCCTTCCTTTAAGTCAAGAGTGACAAACTTCTGTAGAGGAAAAAAAAAAAAAAAACAACATTGTGGGAAAGTTAAAATGACCTAAGAGTTGAGACCAAACTGATATATTTTTCCCATTACTTTATTTGATACAAAGTTTGAATTACAAAGAAACAGTTTAACCAGTGATTCCCCATCTCATTAGATTATCTTCCAATCCTATCTTTTTTGATGTTGTTGGTAGCAGTAGAACACTTCCATTTAGTAATTGGAGGTGTGTAGTTTTTGAATTGAGATGTGCCCAGACTGTCAGTGCACACAGCAAACATGACTGTAGTAAATGCAGGGCCATGAATCCACGAGGCACAGCAAGCTACCTGTGTACACATTACAACTCTTAAGGACCTATTAAAATTGTGCTATTTCCAGTTATGAATGTTTGACTTTTAAGACATTCTTTTGAATATTTGTATCATTGTTAGAGAATGTTTTAATTGGTTGTATTTTTTAGTCCCGTGTAATATATGTAGTCTTGACCAGATTTACTACCATTTTTCTCTGGGTCCTTAAAGAGAATCGATGACAATTCGTAACCAGAAATTGTTTTATATTTGCTAGTATGTATATTTATTTATCCAATGGCTTTATTTGTTTCCCAAAATTGTATTGGGACTTGTTGAAAGCATTGTGTGACTTCTATAAATGGCTATTTTCTTGTAACTGTCAGTGATATGGATGTGTACATTGTTTTATATATATACATACATATATATATATATTTCTGGGGGTAATTTTTTTTTTTTTTAGGGTTGACAGTGTCTTTTGTTTTTTAAGTTACCTTTTGCCAATGACTTTTTCTGCTAGCTTTTACTTTCATTCAGCCTTCTAACGGAGTTCATTCTTACTATGTTGTCAACTTGCCTGTAAGAGACTTCATCTCATCAGTGAAGGAGGCGTTCCATTATCCCTACAAATCTTACAGCAAGCACAGATTCTTCATAAGGATCAGATCTCTTCCACGTCTGTGTCAGTCATATAAAGGAAGGACACTGAAGCCTTCATTTCCTTGTACTGATATGATGGTGTTATACACTACATCACTAGCTAGTTAAGGTTTTGTGACCTGACTTCTTTGTCTTCCTAGGTATTTATTTGTTACCTCTTTAAATCTTGTATGTCTAAATTAACTTAGAATAGTTACCCACCGAATAACTATGCCAAGAACTAGGAAAGAATGTTTATTTTATTTCCCCTTATAGGGGAAGAGTGGACTGGGAACAAAAATGTAAGGCCAGGAGGCCTTAGGTTATCATTCATTCACTTTTTTATTCCTCTCATGGGCTGTATTTTTTTTTTTTTTCTCCAGTGCTAATGTATTTGAGTATACCATTGCTTTTCATGTCTTCCCTTGAGTTGAAAACCTGCTAGGAATTTGTATAAAATACCTTTAAAAGTTTTCAGAGTTAGAACCACATTCAAATGCTACTTTTTAAATTATTGAAATCCAAGTCACACTACTAGGATACATTTTCATAAAATGTTTCTCTGTTATCTTGAATTAGAATTCTACTGTAAATTGATTTAGTTCACAAACATGTTTTGGGATCTTTTAAAAAAGGATTTAAGAGAACAAGTTTATTCTAGTTTATGGCTTAATATCATTTTAAGAACATAGTGGTTCCCAAACCTGCCTGTTCATCAGAATTACTCTGAGGAACTTTTTTAAACTACAGACTCCTGAAGCCTACTTCTGGGAAGCTGTCTCCTTGTGTCTGGAGCCTGTTTGGGAGTTATGCGTTTTAAAGTTCTCCCAGTAATTTACATAGATAACTTTGGTATATCCCTGTCTAAATAGTGGTTTGAGGATAGGTTACAAAAGTTCACCAGTTATCTCTCTGTGGTAGTTTTTTAATTTCTTTTCCTTCCTTTCTTTTGTTTTTGTTTTGTTTTTTGTTTTGCTTTGTTTTGTTTTTTAATGCTGAGACCAGATTTCACAGAACTTATTCAAGATACGAGGAAGAATAATGAAGATTGAGGCTACTGCTCATTATCATTTTTGTCATTCATACTTTTTAAAAAGTTTGCATTTATAGAACTCTGAATATCTGACCATTTACATAGCTGAAGGACATATCCCTGAATGAGACCATTATATATATTAACTAAAATATTTCACTATTTTTTTATTTTATAAATCTTTGTAGAAATGAGCAATGAAATGCTACTTTCATCTTTTGAAATGGGATTTTTCAAGGTAGTGTCCTTTTGGCATTAATGTAGGGGGGAGTTAATATTCTCTCTACTTATTTCCACATGAATCAATATGAAGTCGTGGACATTTAAAAATCTCAATTTAATTTCTACTTATTTACTATGCAGTATAGCCGTGAACAAGTAATGTAGATTTAGTTTTCTCATCTTTAAATGCCCTAATCACCCTACCTCACAGGGTTGTTGTGGGGATAAATAAAACTTTTATGGAAGTACTTTTCTTTGATGCCATTTTGTCAGCCGTCAGAAACATTGGAATTTTGAACATTCTTCCTTTTTGTTTATAAGTAGTTGGTGTTTTCATCTTCTTTACTTTTTGATACTGACCTTAGACATCCTGTAAAGATCAGAGTGGGTTGTAGATCAGGAAAAAACTGGTAACAGAACAAGGTCAAGACACCTGTGAATCTAGACCAAACTCAAGTAGCACTGCAATGTGCTAGCATTCTTATACGACATTTATTTGTTTGTTTGTTTGTTTGTTTGTTTATTTATGAGACAGGGTTTCTCTGTAGCTTTGGAGCCTGTCCTGGAATTCACTCTGCAGACTTGAACATATGGAGATCAACCTGTCTCTGCCTCCCAAGTGTTGGGATTAAAGGCATGTACCACCACTGCCCGACTACAAAACTTCTTGCACATCAATTTAGTCTACAAAAATACTTTTACTAAAGAATATAGAGCCATAAAACTAGGCCTAAAGGTAGCATCCAGGTTTGAAACTAGAAGGAAACTGCAGCTTCCAAATTTAGTTTGTAGTATGCAGATAAAGATCACTGCTGAGAGTAGAATATAGGTCTCTTAATTATTATTACTCCATGATAGTTTTAGCAATTTCTGGGAGTCAAAATGAAAGAAAAACATCTGAGGTCAATCCAGATAAAGAAGGGGTTATTTGGGCTGGAGAGATGGCTCGCTCTTCTAGAGGTACTGAATTCAATTTCCAGCAACCACATGATGGCTCACAACCATCTGGAAAAAGATCTGGAGCCCTCTTCTGGCCTGCAAGCATGCATGCAGGCAGAACACTATACATTTAAAAAGTGGTAGGGTGGTTAGCTTTGGGCATTGAGCTTGATGGGGACTGTTACATACAAGCTGACTAGAGTCTTGATCTGAATGCTTTCCCGAGTCTCAATTTTTTATTTTTAAAATGGGTACACTAATACCTACCTTTGAGCAATCTAGATGAACACAAACTACAAAGCAGTCAACAGAAGGAATGGGGATTTCAAGGTAGATGGTCTTTTGAAGGATGGTGTTTGAAATGGTTACTGGTATACCACACATATACCAGGAAGGGGCCAGTATGGGTTATATGCATGGCAAGTACTAGGGCTAATGGGTAAGACCCTGCCTCCAAAGTTTTTGTGAAGTTGGAGGCAGAAGATGCTGTAGAACTGTACCAAAGAACTCAAGAATTCTTAAAAGATGTGAGCAATGGGTACAATAAGCAAAGAACACTGGGTAAGTCAATGAAAAGGGTACTCACGGTTGTTGAGAATTGTTTGAATATGTTTAGTTAGAAAATGGGTGAAGAAGTTGATGAGGCTGGGGACACAATATGGGGTAGGTACCTAGCATATTTGAGACCCTGTGTTTAAACTTCAGCAGGCCAAAGTATGTTAGTTAACCAGTGTGAACAGAATATGTAATACAAAGGACTTGCTATGCCAGAAGCCCTCTTAAGTGATAAAATGAGCCAGCCCGCATGCCTTTTAGTAATGAACATTTAAATAAAATTTTAACAATATTAGTTATTTGTACTACCTATCCTTCCTAAAGACTAATTAAAGATGCCGGGAAAGCTAGGGATTTAGTTTAGTGGGTAGGATGTTTACCTTGCATGCACAAAACCCTGGGTTCGGTCTCTGTCTTGGAATAAAACCATCACAGATGGCAAATACTTGTAATCCCAGGTAGGGGTATGCTCATTCAGGGTCATTGCCGACTACATAACCGGTTTGAGGCCACTCTAGAGTATTTGAGATTTTGTGTCAAGATATTACTGGTGTTGTGGAAGTAGCTTATTGTAGTTTTCTTTCTTGTTGTATAAGACTGGGTTCTATCCCTAATACCTAAAAATTAAAGTTCTTTCCTTACTGTTGGTCAACTACTAAACCAAAGATTTCTGTCTGCAAAATTGCTAAGTGCCATAAGCTTAGTGCTTAGCACTGGGTAGTCACCATTAGTTACTGCTGGAGAAAGAGTCAGGAAGAGCTGCAGAAGGCTAGTGGTCATCAAGTGCCCATAAACAGTTTTCAAGGGATGGGAGGAGTTCAAGCAAGAGTAGTAAGATTGCTTTCTGTTGGGGAATGAAAAGACCAGCTATAAGTTCTGTGACTCCACACAAAGCTTGGCTTGGTGGCACACACCTAGGATGTCAGCATCTGGGGAGTTAGAAGCAGGTTCAAGACCAGATCTACACAGCTCTTGCTACAGACTTTTTCAAAGCAATGTGTAAGTTAAGAGCATTCCCTTCAACTCCTGAAGGCACTCATTGCCTGCTATTGTCATAGCAGACTGCTGAGACTGTTCAAATTTGGGCAGATCATGGTTTACTGTCTGAATCTAGGGTACTCCTTGAAGAAAGGAGTTTATTCCTCTAGATAGAAGGAAATGGGCAGTTAGTCTGAAGTTTTCTGTTATTTCCCAAAGTGTCAAAGAGTTTGAGGCACATGCTTGTTCCCCTGCACCTTTTGCTTGAGCCTTGAACATGCAAGGCAAGTAAGTGTTAGAGATCCACCCCCACCCCACCCCCAATTCCAGAGGCTGATGTTTATGTCCTGATCCTTCAGTGCATTTGGTTTAGGGTTAAAGTGTAAAAAGTCAACTACCTTTTTTTTGTACCAAATCATAGAAATAAATTTTTTTTCAATGACAAATTTGGAATTTTTAAGACCCAGACTATTAGTCCAATCAGCTCTAAACTCCTGCTTCCACTTCCAAGTAGTTGGAATTCACCCAGCAAACAAGAATCACACCTCTGGAAGGAATCCTTAAAAAAGTTTGAATTTGGCTGCACTTGGACTTGAAATCTGTTCTTAAGCCGTTTCATATGTATAAGATTCTGAGTCTGCAGCTGGAGAGATGGCTCAGAAGTTAAAAGCATTGCCTGTTCTTCCAAAGGTACTGAGTTCAATTCCAAGCAATCACATGGTGGTCTGAAGCCATCTGTAATGAGATCTGGTGCTGTATTCTGGCCTGCAGGCATGCACACAGGCAGGACACTGTACACATAAGTAAACCTTATGAGTCTGGGCTGGGTGATAGTGACACAACTTTAATCCCAACCCTCGGGAGTCAGAGGCAGGTAGATAGATCTCTGTGAGTTTGAGGCCAGCCTGGTCTACAGAGTGAACTCCAGGACAGGACAGATGGGGCCGTTACACAAAGAAACCCTGTCTTGAAAAACATAAGGGGAAAAAGATTCTGAGCCTGGTACACAAAGTACTTCACTTTAAAAAGCAGCCAAAGAGGGTGAAGAGATGGCTCAGAAGTTAGGAGCACAAACTGCTCTTCCAGAGGAACTGGATTCAATGCCCAGGACCCACATGGCAGGTCACAACTGCTTGTAACTCTAGTTCCAGGGGATCTGACATCAATGCACCTAAATTTAACAAAAATATTAATAAAATGTAGCCCCAAAAAGCCTGGATTAATTTCTGGTGTAATTTATACTTTGATAGCGTTAGTGACTCTTGAGATTCCTTGAGCTGGGAGTGTTGACCACATGCTTATAATCCTAGCACTGGAAGTTGTGGGGTGGGGCTGTGGCAAAAGGCTTATCTGAAGTTCAAGGACAGATTGGGCTTTGCCTCAAAACAAGAGGGGGGGAAAGCCCAAGGGAAGAGTTCCTTTGTTCTGTATCATTAGAGGTCAAATCCAGCATGCTTGGCAAGTGTTCAACCACTGAATTACACTCCCAGGTTGAAAGCATGAGTTTCAAGGTGTTTAATAAAAATTTATCTTTACAGCCTGATCTACAGAGCGAGTTCCAGGTCAGGCTCGAATTTACAGAGAAACTCTGTCTCAAAAAGAAAAAAAAAAAAAATTTCTGGTGGCACACACCTTTAATCCCAGCACTGGGAAGCAGAGGCAGGTGGATCTCTGAATTGGAGGCCAGCCTGGTCTACAGAGTGAGTTCCTGCACTGCCAGGGCTGTTACAGAGAAATCCTCTCTCCTCCAAACACAAGAAGAAATTTAAAAAGTTTCATTTTTGTATATCTGTAGAGTAGGAATACAATCAATCCTCTATGCCTGTCAGCTGCATATTCACTTTTTCAAACAACCATTGATTGAAAACATTTGAAAAAACATTATACCAAAGTTACACACTTTTATCTTTACCTTCTAAATGATACAATGTAATCACATGGCATTAAATCTTACTGGGTATTATAAGTAATACAGAGCTGATTTGTAGAATATGGGGATGGTAGTTTTTTGCAGTTCTATACCAGTTTATATAAAGAACTTGAGAATCCAGATTTTGTTACCTATAGGCCGAAGAGCCAAACAAACCTTCCACAGAGGTGAGTGTTACTTGATTTTAGGGTTCCCTTAGAGCAGTGCATTCAGTCTCTCATGTTGTGACCCCCGACCATAAATTTATTTCATTGCTTCTACATAACTATAAATTTGTTACTCTTATGTATTGTAATTACTGAGATGTAGGATATCTGACATGTGACCCTAGAAGGGTTGTGACCCACAGGTTGAGGAACTGTCCTAGAGAGCACAACTAAATACTAAATAAAGGATACAGCAGTTATAGACTGAAAAAGCAATTCTATGGGAAAATTCTGCATGGAAAATGTTATTAATGGTGCAAATATGCATAGCTAATATATTTTCCATAGTACTTTGGGATGGTTAATACTGTCACCTGGATCTAGAGTTGCACTGGACCTGCCTGTGAGGTGAAATTAATCTTAACTGTGTGGGCAGCACTATTGCATGGGATAGGGTCCTGAATAAAAATGTGAGCTTCTTACAAGCCTTCACTGTTTGGCAGTGCTAGGGATCCAGGCTGAACCCAAGGCTTTGTGCATATTAAGCAAGTACTCTTATCATCTGAGCCACCAACCCAGTCCTCAACCTCCCAACTCCCTCTATAATGTGTTCTAGTTTTTTATTGTGTGTGGACGAATGTTTTGCTTACAAGTACATCTGTGTATCATATTATGCCTGGTGGTTGGATCAACTGGAACTACAGCCACCATGTGAGTATGGCAACTGAACCCAGGTCCTCTTAATGGCTAAGCCATCTATTCAGCCCTTAAACCTACTTTGATTTTTTTTTGTTTTGTTTTTTTGTTTTGTTTTGTTTTTAAGACAGGGTTTCTCTGTATTGCTTTGGACCCTGTCCTGGAACTAGCTCTGTAGACCAGGTTGGACTCAAACTCATAGAGAGATCCGAGTGCTGGGATTAAAAGGTCTATGGCTTAAACCTTCAAGTTAATAGCTTCAGAATCAAGAATAGTAGTTGGTGTATCAAATAATTATTTTGAAAAATGAATGAATAAGCCCACATTTCAAAACTGATTTTTTTGCATCAGGAATTGATGTCACTTAGGGAAACAGGTTCATACCAAACAAAATCACAACATACTAATTTTTGCCTAGATTTCTATTTTTCATAAGAGATCACAACTGGATACCTACTTACTGAACAAAACTACAGAATAAATCTACTGAAAATTACTTTTTTCTTTTGGGGATTGGAGTGAGCCTCAGGTAGCCGAGGTTGGCCTTGAACTCTTCTGCTACCAAACCCAGGTACCAAGAGTGTTATAGCTAATATCTATTTAAGAGGATGTTACCATGTCTACTAGATAAATACCTGTTGAAGTCTGCAGGTCAGGGGTACAGGGTGTGGTTCAGTATTACAGGACTAGCAAGCACCCATGAGCTCTTCAGTTCAGTGCCAAACAAAAACAAGTCCCTATGCCAGCTTCACTTTTTCTCTGGTGAGAAACCAGTTTTGTTACTTGGCCTCCCCTTCCCTGTATTTTACCTTTTTTTCCAGTTAACATTTTTAAAACATACACTGTCAACATTTCCAGCCAGGTGGGACTGAGGTTACTTAGAACATTTTGGCTGGGAGCAGATGTGAGGCCTTGGGTCTGGTTAGTACTACATTGCCATTTTAGAGACTTCTTGTTGAACTAATTATTTGGACCCATCACCTCCTTAGCCACTTGTTTACTGGCTCTAATTACAGATTCAATGTTGCCAGATTATATAATAACAATGTTTGCTGCTTTAGGCCTCATAAGTATTCATTTCCAGTTAGCTTTCAAGAAGAAAAACAGGCAGGTTTTTCTTGGGAACAAAACAAACCTAGTTCCTTTTTTTCCCTTGTTAAGATGGGTTGTTATTGTAGCCCTAGCCTGGGCTGGAACTCTGTGTAACACCACCTGCCTCAGTTGCCACGCCCAGTTCCTCAAGGACATCTATACATGCAGTTACCTAAGAACCTGCCATGGGCAGCAGAGCGCTGGCTCTTAAGGATGTCTCAACTGCCTTTCTGTGTATTAAGATTGTTAGCTGAGGCCAAGAATTCACTGGAAAGGCCTGGGATGTGTTAAGAGAGAGCATACATCTTAACCTCAACAAAGGAATGATGAAGTGAGGTGGTTTGAGAAATTATCAAGTAGGTTTGTGGCCCTACCTTCAGCCATCAACTCCCAGGCTTTAGGGACTCAAGTTTCAAACTCTAATGTTCTGGGGGAGACAATCTTTCAGTTACTTATTACTTCACAACAATTCCACAGAGATATTTAATATAATTTGATTCTCCTGCATTCAAAGACTGATGAGGTCAGTTGGGTCATTCTTGCTTGCATAATTGTGTTCAAAAGGTGACTAGGGATGGAATAATCTAAGGCTGAAGTAGGACGGATACTAGATGGCTTCTTCCCACCCATGGGTGGCAATTCGGCTAAAATAGTCATGGTCTGGCTAAGTTTTTCTGCCTCTACTGCTTCTCCAGGTAGTTGACTTGAGCTTCCTCAAAGCATGGTGATCTCAAGGCATTAAGAATTCTTAGGTGCCTGGTGATGGTGGCAGGGCACACGCCTTTAATCCCAGCACGTGGAAGGCAGAGGCAGGTGGATTTCTGTGAGTTCAAGGCCAGCCTATTCTACAAGAGGTGAGTTCCAGCACTGTTACACAGAAAATACCTTGTCTTGAAAAACAACAAAAAGCTTATGTGAGTTGGGGTATAGGTGGTGTATTAACTATCTTCCAAATACTTTCGATAGAAGGAAGATCAGTATAGTTCAAGGCCATTCTCAAATTTAGTGAGTTTGGGGCCAACCTGGTCTACATGAGACCCAGTCTCAAAAACAAAACAAAACCAAAACAACAACAAAACCAAAACAACAAACTTCTTAAAGAGCAGCTGGCATCTACAAGAGCACTCTTAAGAAATACAGTTAGGTTCCAAGTCACTTTATAGCCTAGGATTGGGTATGTCTGTACAGTTAAGTAGTTAAAAAAGAAACCATAAAAGTCCAGATTCAAGTGGAGACAATGACATAAAGGCTTAAATACTGTTTCCAGGGTGTGTGTGTGGGTGAACATTGGAAGGGTGTTACCACACATTTGATGTTACTGGGCTGCTTATACTCTATTTATGGACATGTCCCAACTACATCTATCTTGAAGCACATACTATTTGGAAGACTTGCAAAATGAAGAGAGGTCCATGGAATACGGGATCCTGAATTACAGGTCCAATAGCTTTAGTTAATCCACTTAAGTCTTGTAGATCTACTGTGTAATCTGCTATGGTAAATAGCAGACATGGCTTTGAGGAGCTCATCTGCCACTGTATACTACAGCAATTTCCAGAAAAGGAGAAAGTTAACTACACATTCTCTCCATATTCATAGCACAAGTGACCGGCTCAATAAAAGTAGAGCATTTGAGTAACAAGAAGGTGCCATTTCCTATAGTGTTGTATACACACAGACCTGCAATTAAAAAAAAAAAACCAAGAATATTAAACATCTATTCAAAATCTGTGTGGCCAAACATTTTTTCCTGTATTCTTTAAGAGGGGCCACTGGGTCATTTTTAAAGAAAACTTATTGACCATTTACTATGTGCCAGGTACTGGGAATATAACAACGAACACAAAGAGCTACATGTGTTGGCACACAGGCCCACAATCCCATCTAGTTGGGAAGCAAAGGCAGGAGGATGAATCTAGAGTGTGTGGAAGTCAACTACTTAGCAAGTTCCAGGTTAGCCTGAGCTACATAGTCTAAGACCTTGTTTCATGACTGTCCTTGACCTCACAAGAAAGGGAAATTGCTTCAGATAAAAAACCAAGATCCTTACAGGATAAATGCTGTGACAAAACCAGAAGACAGAATGGTGAGATGGAAAGTAAATGGGAAGGTCCTTCGCAAGTGTGCCACCACACTATATGATACTAGGGACTGAATGCAGGGCCTTCTGCATGCTAGGCAAGCACTCTACCAACTGAGCTCCATGCCCAGCTCACAGAAGGGACTTCCGCAAGCCTAACATTTGGCTTTAATGTGATGGAGGAGAGGCCAGCCATGCGAAGAGTGTGAAGAGCACCTCAGTAGACATAGCAGTGATGCTAAAGCTCCTAGAGGGAGGGAAAGAGTAGCCTCAGAGATGAAGGGAATGGGGAACAGAAGGGAGAGGAGTACAGCGGGAAGGAGAGACAGAAGGAAAAGGAGAAAAGGGAGAAAGAGAATGAGATCAGCTATGTCTGAAAGGAGGCAGGACAGTCTATGTAAGGCTTATTGGCCAAGAAAAGAGTTGAACTTTCATTCTGGGATGAGTCACATGTAACCCAGGCTGGCCTCAAACTCCCTATGTAGTAAAGGATGACCTGGCCCTTTTGAGCCTCCGGTCTCCATCTCCCATGTGCCACCACATAATTTATGTGGTGCATTTACTAAACTCAGGGCCTTGTGCCTGCTGGGCAAACACTCTGCCAACTAAGCTACATTCCTAGGCCAAGTTGACATTTTTTCTAAAAATGAACAAGAAATCATTAAAGAGATTTTACTTGGGTGGAAGCAATGCACCAAATATTTATTTATTCTTAGTGTCTTGATATGTAGCCCAGGTTGGCCTGAAACTCAGGCTCTTTTGGCTTTTGTATCAAGAATGCTACAAAGCAGGCCTGGATCATCATGCCTGGAATAAATTAGTTTTGTTGTTGCTATTTTGTTTGTCTGTTTGGTTTTTTTCAAGAGAGGGTTTCTCTGTGTAGACCTGGCTGTTCAGTTGCTCATCTATAGACCAGGATGGCCTTGAAATCAGAGATCCATCTGCCTCTGCCTTCTGAGTGCTAGGATTAAAGGTATGTGCCATTACCACCTGGCATAAATTACATTTTTAAGCAAGCAAACTGTTGTGTGGGGTATGGATTGTGGAGAAAGAGATGAAATGCAACACCAGTTGGGAAGTTACAAAACACTTAGATTCAGGTGGTAATAATTATTCAATTTCAGTAATGGAAATAGAGCTACAGAACTGGAAAGAAATGGAATTCTGGGGGTTGATGGGTAGCAAGAAGTCAAGGATAGCTGTCAGGTTTTGGTTTGCACATCTCCATGAGTGTCACCACCACTCAAACTCCTGGAGTATAACCTTTCCTACTCGGAGCTTCAATAAGGGTTCTCCAAAGAAACAGATCAACGTTTGTATACATGTATACACATGTATAAAAAGAGAATTTAAGGAACTTAGATCACACAACTATCCAAAATCTGCAGGGCAGGCAAGCAGGGTAGAGACTGGGAGATCTGAAGCTGTGGTCTGGAGGCAGAAGCCTTTCTTCCTGAGGGTCCTGTCTGTATGTGGACTCACTGGCTAAATCTATATGTGTTACAGAGCTTTGTCTGCTGTCCTCAGCTTATTGACTTGTTAATCATATTTACAGCAACTAGACTGCTGTTTGATTAAAAACTAGATAACAGGGGTACCAAAGTCTAGTCAAGCTGATACATAAAATTAATCACTCGCCGGTTGGTGGTGTCCGAATGTCTTTAATCCAAGCATTTGGGAGGCAGAGGCAGGTGGATCTCTGTGAGTTCAAGTCCAGCCTGGTCTACAGAGTGAGTTCCAGGACAGTCTCCAAAGCTACAGTGAAACCCTGTCTCAAAAACAAAACAACAACAACAAAACAAAAAAAAAAAAACCAAAATAAATAAATAAATAAAATTAATCACTCCAACTACTAAGTTCTATTACCTTTCACCTTCAAATATTTTTCAGACTGTTTCCTTCCTCTCTATTGTCACTAGCTTAATTTAGGCTTGAATTCTTCTCGTTGAATTAATTCATTGAAGTTGGGGGTTGCACAGCTCAGTGGTAGTGCAAGGCTTGCAGAAGATCTCGATTTTATCCCTGGCGCAGCATATTAATTAACGTACTTTGCTAAATGTTGAAGATAAAAATTGTGAATGATTGTGTCCTCAGGGATGTATATTCCAGCTTTTTTTTCTGCTGTCTCTCTTGCTTACTTTGAATCCACCTTTACAAATAGATGCTTTCTTTATAGATCGTTGTCGTCTCAAATTTAATAGTGCTGTAGAACACTTCTTGAAAGATCACCTTATTAAATGTTTATTTTAGATCAAAATACACAAGAAACGGAAATAAGAGAATGGCTGATCACTATCTTTTTAAGGCTTTAAAAACTATAAGTATATTGGAAAATAAATTTAAACAACAAAATATCTAAACTGGCTAGGGAAGCCCAGTGCCAAAGGGGAAATATTCCGCTCCTTTTATGTTCTTTATCATCAGTTTACCTGTTCGATTGCATTCAGTCAGATGAGGACCACAAGCCTTCTCTCTACCAGAAATGCACCGGAGCACAAGTCACTTGGTTTCTCAAACTCCAACCAGTATCTACCGCAGGCAGCCTACCGCAGACAGGAAAACTGCAGCCTCCGCCGTCGTTAATGTTACCTTTTTACATCTAACCTCATAATGCTTCTTTTTGTTGCAGCCACTGCACTGTGTCGAAATCTGTTTACATAACTATTTTGTTACTGGGTTGAGGACAAGCTACAGCACACGCCTGGTACAGACCATGGGATTCTGAAATGCTTTCGCCAAAGAATCACCGTGCTGGCCTCCGGGGGCTCTCGGGAAGGGGAGAACTCCGAGAGACTGGGGTCGACTTCGATCTCGAGGCCCGCAAGCTGGAAGGCTGTGGGAGGACCGCCCCGTCTACTGTATCCACCCGGCACGCCTGCCCGTTCACAGTAGATGATCGGCAGCGGGAGGCGAGCACCGCCCTACTCACGCGTGCGCACTTCCTTTTCCTTCCTGGGGATGGGGGGGGGGCCCTGGCCGGGGTTGGCGTCTCCCAGCCCAGCGTCGCCCCGCCCCGCCCCGCCCTGCCCCGCCCGCCGCGCGCGTCGCCCGAAGGGGCGGAGCCTCGGCCGGGCGCCCAGTCAGCCACGGTCCCAGCCTGCCCCGCGCGGGCCAACGAGAGCCAGCCCGGTGACTCACCTCTGCCGCGCTAACTCTTCGCAGCTCTTCCCTTCACACACGCTCACCCGCGCCTCGAGATGGCGGCGGCGGCGGCGGCGGCAGCGGCGGCGGGGGACTCAGACTCCTGGGGTGAGCAGAAGTTCCGGCCCGAGTGCGGGCCGTGGCGGCCTCGCTGCCACGCGTGTACTAACGCGACTCACTCTCTTCCGTAGATGCGGACACGTTCTCTGTGGAGGACCCGATGCGGAAGGTCGCGGGCGGCGGCACGGCCGGCGGGGACCGCTGGGAGGGCGAGGACGAGGACGAGGACGTGAAGGTAGGTGCGGGCCGGGGCGCCAGGCAGCCCGGGAGGCGCCGCTGCGGGCGGGTGGGCGAGCGGGCAGACTCGGGGCCCCAGGGCGCCGCCCGGGCCTGCGGGCCGTGGGTCCCGCGTGAGCGTCGGCCCAGCGGTGCCCTGGTCCCTCGGCTGGCCGGCCATGTGGGCAGCAGGCGGCGGCGTGTCCGGCGGACTCTGCCGAGGGTGGTGGCAGCCCGAGCCCCAGCCCGTCGCCGAGGGTCCGCTCCCTGGCCTGGATCTGGATCCTAACTGGCGACGAGAAGTGACAGCCAGCAGTCGGGTCGGCCCACGTGCAAGCTTCGCAGTCCAGAACCTCTCTCTCATGGCAACGAGCCGAGCAGATTGGAAACTCGGTTTCAGTGTCTGTCCCATATGGAAAGTAGGGAGACCCGCCCGCCTTTCCTAGTTCGGGTCTCCCAGATTAGTAACTTAGGTATGATCCTGAGGGTCGGTGGCTCGTTCCAGCGGAGGGATGCAGAAAATACCTTGGTTTTTCTAAACTAGAATTGGAACAGTAAAGCAAACAGCTTTTAGCTCTCCCTTCCCCCACCCCGTGGTAAGGATGAATTGAGCACTGAGATAACCGGCAGGTTAGTGGACAGAAAAGAAACCCAGGACAGAACGAACTATGAACTGTGAAAAATGGAAAGGAAACAGTATTCATCTACACAGGTCCAGACCTGAGAAAATACCAAAGATTTGGTAATTGAAGTAGACCAGGGGCCAGTGGTTTTGTTTTTCTTTGTCCTATTCACCTTTATTATTTTTGAAAACTGCATGGGCCCATCCTACAGCTCTAGAAGTTATTATCTTCTGTGTTCATTTAAAAAAAAAGTTACAAGTCTCAGCTCTACGATTGTACTAGTGAAGTTTTCAGAGTCTTGTTATAGTTGTGCACATAAAGTTTTTTGTATGGAATGAAAAACGTTAAGTAGTGGGAGTAAGTTCAAAACAAAATGGGGGCTGGGGTAAATAAAAGGAATTGGGAATAAGTGCCAGAAAGTATAAGTTGTCTGTAATGATGCCATGTAGTATATACCGGGGATTATGGCATCTAAATGGTGTTGACATGATGTTTATATATAATTATATGTATATATATATATATTTTTTCCTCATCACTTACAGTGGTTTCCAACCTTCCTAATTCTGTGACCCCTTAACATGTTGTGTTTATTAACATGTTGTGGTGACCTCTGCCCATACATTTTTTTTGTTGCTACTTCATAACTGTAATTTTGCTAGTTATGCATCATAATGCAAATATTCGGGATATCTGATACTCCACCCTTGGAAAAGGGTCATATGACCACCAAGGGTTTGAAACCCATAAATTGAGAGCTGATCTAAGTCTTAGAGCTAAATTTTAGAGTCTCCAAAGTAAGGTGTTGAAATTTCCATTCTCGTGATACAGTATAAGAATAGGACTTCTGGGTTTTAGAATGATACTGATTAGATTTGTTGACATGAGCAAGTTAGACTTTCTCATTTTGTAAATGGTCATAATGAGATCTGCATTACATAGTTACTTTGTTGTTTGCTTGTTTGGTTTTGAGACAGGGTCTCGCTTTGTAGCACTATATGGCCTAGAACTCACTATGTAGACCAGGCTAGCATTGAACCTCACAGAAATCTGCCTAGGTCTGCCTCCTGAGTGCTGGGGTTAAAGGAGTGCACCACCATGAGAGTAACTTTGTGTTTTAAATGATCATTAATCAGGGCCACCTAGCACTTGGTAGGTATTCAATAAATATTCGTTTTCAGTGATGTTTTCTGCTAAGATCTAGTATTTGAAGTTTATTTTGTGTCCCAACTTATCGTTTCCTAAGGCCAGAAAGAGGGCTTTTTTTGTTTGGTTGTTTGTTTTATATAGTGTTTACTTACTATGAATTTTGTGAAGTTTTTTTTTTTTTTAATCGAATAGATCTGCCTATTTGGAGGCTTGTTAAAATTGAATTTTGTCACCTTGCATAGTGGTTGATTTATAGTACTGAGCTTCTAAATTTTGATGTTTTAGCATTTAGTCTTTTGTAGGGATAAGCAAGCAAGGCTCAATCTTCATGAAACAAAATAAACATAATCCTTAAACAAATCAATCAGTATGTGAATTTAAAAAAAAAAAAAAAAACCTGAGTTGAGCATGATGGCAAGTGCCTGTAGTTTCAACACTTTGGGAAAGTTGGGGGAGAATCTCTTGAATCCTGGACTTAAAGACCAACTTGGGCAATTGTGAGAATTCTATCTCCAAACTATAGAAAATGTTCGTTTTATGTCAGGATCAAGTGCTTTGCCTTATAAATAACTGGTTTAATGTTATTTGAAGTATCTGTTTTAGTTACTTGCTGTAGTTGACTATCCTTTTCAGTAGACAATATTTTACCCTTCCAAACCTTGCAGTGGCGAAAATGGACTTGGTAAAGCTGTAACCTCTTAATATTAATGGAGGAAAAAGATAGGCTTTTTCCCATTACAAAGGTGAAAACTAGTGGCTAGAGAGATGGCTCAGAAGTTTAGAGCAGTAGTCATTTCCTCAGTGCCAGAAGTAGAATCCTAGCACTTCTGTCATAGCTGCTCTAGGGTATCTGGAGTCTGTTGTAGTCTGTTCTTGTAGGTCTGCTTGCTGTGATGTACAGACAGGCAGACACACACACACCTGTGTATGTTTTACTTTAAGTATGTGACTGGAATGATGTGCAGGACATAAACATAGGATTCGGTACCTACTGGAAGCAAGAACAACACAACTTTAAAACCATTTTACTAGATTCCCTACAGTTCATTTGAACAAGTTACAAATTAGGTTTATTCTAAAGGTATTTGAATTTTCAGAGGAAACTTCTGGCTGTGTTCAGCTGTCTCAAGCATTTGTTTTTTATCTGTGTGTGTGTTTAGTTTTTTTAGGCAGAATCTCATGTGGCCCCAGGCTGGCCTCAGCCTCTTTGGTTGGTTTGACTTCTATGGCCTTGAATCCTAATCCCTGCTTCTACCTCTAGCATACTAGGATTGTAGGCATAGTCAACTACCCCCAGTTTATGCTGACTTGGGGATAGATAGAACCCAGGGCTAGCTACATCTTTGGACCTCATCTAGTTCTCTGGCTAAATTGACTTATTACACTCAGAACTGACCCAGGTAAAAACTGAGCATGAAGTAGTCTTGTCTTCCTCATTTTCTTTAAAGATCTATCCACACTAGTAGTTTAAGTCTTCTAGAGTTAAGGCCATTTTTCAAGTATTCTGAAGAACAGGATCTATAGTTTATTTTATCTTTGTTTCTTATATTTTATTTTTTGAGACAGGATCTCCAATTTGGATCCTCCTGCTTTTGCCATCCAAGTTCTTTGGTTATATATGCATGCCACTTCAAGATCTGTGTTTTAGAGAAAAGTATGATTACTCAGAAGATGACCATTTTGCATGAATAGGTACCTTTATGTTTTGGTTTCTTTAAAATGGTGTCTCCTATAGCCCAGGATTTTGTCAGATTCACTAAGGATGGCCTTGGACTCTGGCTTGGTTTATGCAGTTCCGGTGATCAAACTCAACATGCCCTGACTCTACCTACCAACTGAACTATATCCCCAGTCCTGTTTTATTTGGGAGGTGGGAGAGGCAGGCTAGTTATATAGGTGAGGCTGGACTTTGAACCCTTAAGGTTCTCCTGCCTCAGCCACCATGCTTGGCTGAAAATTTGTATCTTGAAGAGATGATTTTTCTAACTTATAGAAAATTCAGAACGTACAGAAATAGTTTAGTAAGCTCTTCACTACTCCCTGCTCACTCGAATGAGAAGAGTTACTGTCATTTTTTTTTCCCCCTTGAGAGAGGCTTACTTTTGTGGCTCAGGCTAGCCTTATAATCCCTGTCAGTTAGTTCTCCTGCCTTAGCCTCCCAATTGCTGGGATTATAGGCGTGAAGGACCCACCATGTTCATTCAACTAGATTACTGTGAAGAAAATCCCAATCATTTCAATACTGTAATAATTTTTGAATAGCAAGTTTTTACTTAGAAAGCTTATTGTTAGTATTATCATTCTGTTATTATTTTGCAGTTTCTGGAGCTCAAACCTAGGTGCTTACACTTAATGTGCTACCATTGGACTTCATTTTCAATCCTAAAACATACTTTAAATTGTGCATGTGGGCACACATGCCACATTGTATGTGTAGCAATCAGACGGTAACTTTGGAGTCTGTTTTCTCAAGAAGTACTTTTTTATTTAAAAAATTGTATTTGTTGTACTGAGCCATTGCAAATAAATTAGTTATTTGTTTAGCTGGTATTTGGTTTGGGGATATTTTAAAGATTAATTTTATATGTATGAATGTTTTGCCTGCATATGTGTATGTACACTGTATGTGTGCCTGGTGCCCATGGCAGTCACAAGAGGACTTCAGATGCCATGGACCTGGAGTTAGATTGTGACCCAGTTTCTCCACAAGAGTAATAAGTCCTCTAAACCACTGAGCCATCTTTCCAGTCCTAGTGTTCAATTTTCTATTATTTTACATCCCAGCCACAGCCTCCCTCTCTTTCAATTTTTTGATCGTGATACAGCTCAACCAAGAATTTAAAGTGGATTTCTTTAATAATCACTCTGAATATGAGACAGGTGGGTGTTGGGCTAGAACACAACTGAGTGCTGAGCCAAACTCAGTGAATTGGATTGACTGGAGTAGAATTTACTGAAGCAATTAATTACTTTGACGTAAGGAAAGATGGTAGAACATTTATTTAGCTTTTTTTTTTTTTTTTTCTTTGAGACAGGGTGTATATTTGTAGGGCATGAGTATGTATGTATATAAGGAAATTATTAAATAACCTCTCTTCTAAAGAAGCTGACCATTTTAGGAAGGCAACCTGAGTCTTTTTGTGTTTGTTATAGTCTCATAATCCAATCTGGCCTAGAACTCCACACATAGTGGAGGATGGCAGTGAACTGACGCTCCTTTCTCCTCCACTCTCCAACTGCTGGAATTACAGGCATGAGCCACCAGGATACCTGGATCAGATTCCTGGATTGTTTGTTGTTTGTTTCAGTAATGGATTTAGAATCCAGGACCTCCTGCATGTTGTATCAATTGAGCTATATCCCTAGCTTCTGAACCAAATAACACTTATGTCTTTTTTTTTTTTTTAAGTGATATATTAAACTTAACTGTCTCTGTTTTGAGTCTTACAACACTTTTGTCACTCTTATCTCAAAAAACTTGCCAGCATTTACAAGTCCTTGTGTTTATCGAATAGTCTGCAGCCCAGCTTTTCTATAGCTGTGGTAGGCATTCTATACCCTACATTCATTTTTTTAGGACTTGCAAATTTCAAAACTAAGCCAAAATTTTAAACATTCCCGTGGAAAGCTCCTGAGCCTTCTTTACTTGGGCAGTGGTAGTGATAGTTGCAGCTGTTTGTTCTCTTAAAAGAATTAATATGGTGGTTTAATAGTAATTTCAGGGCAGGTGTGTTGCATGTATTTGAGGGTAATGGTAATAGACAGTGACTTGCTTTTCATGGTCCTTTGTGCATTGAGGCAGGTGTCATGGCTCTGCCTAGAATTTATTTATAGGAACTGCCTCTTGCTATTAAAACACATTCTTGCCTGACTTGGTGGCACATGCTACAAATCCCAGTATTCTGGAGATGGAAGTAAGAGGATCATGGGTTCAAGATCCTGCCATCACACCACCCCTCCACCAAAAAGGGGAATCTGATGAGATGGAGGATTTTTAGGGACCCTCCTGTTTGCATAGGTAGGAGCTGTGTTCTCTTGTTCTGGGGAACCAGAAAGTAATAGGGACAGGATATATAGAATTGGTGGTGAAGGTATCATCAAGGTGCTGCTTATTTTCAGTCATAGTTCTCTCTTGGCTTTGTAGTACCAGACATAAGCTTTGTGATCAGTATCTTTAAATTTCTAAACAAAATAAAACCTAATGTGGACAACTTGAAGTTTGAAGGTGTGTAACTAATACAGTTGTATGTATCTGGGCATATTTTACATATTAGTATGTACCTTAGCTCTGCTTTTTTATGAGATTATGATCTAGGGGAGTTCATTCTAGAATTGATTGAAAGAACATATCTTAGTAGGAGGAACTTAGTTTGCAGTTACTTTATATTCTGAGTCTCAGGAAGTTATGTTCTGTGTCATTTTGGTCCATTCAGAGCAAGTCCCTATATTGTTTCTTACTGAGATCATTTGTTGGCTACATCTGGGCTACAGTTTTCTTTTTCTGTAAAATGGGATGGTGCTGCCTTACTTTCAGGGGGTGTTAACAAAGATTAACTTTAATGTTACAGAATGAAAAACTAGCATAATTTTGGGTGCAAAGTAAATGTTCATCAATACGTGCTATTACTATTATTATCTCGGTTTAAATCTACATTCCCTGGAAATATACATGACCCTCCTATCTGAAGCACTATCTAAGCAGTGTTTTGCTCTTTGGTTCCCTTTGTTGCTACAGTTTTGATAAAAGAACTAAGGCACAATAGTAAGGTAATACAAACATTTGATTTTTAACTTCTAACTCTAGTATCTTCTTAGTTATCCATATAATGACTAATTGATTTGTTTTCAGTCTGTTAAAACTCAAAACCATGGGTTAAATTTTCAAGTGGTTGTAAAAATATATTTACTTGGGGGCTGGTGAGTTAATTCATTGGGTAAGAGCACTGGCCGTTCTTCCAGAGAACCCAGGTTATATTTCCCAGCTCCCACATGGTAGTTTACAACTGTAACTCCAGTTCCAGGGGATTCAAACTCTCTTCTGGCCTCTGGTATATAGACATACATGAAGGCAGAACATGCAGACACAGAAATTAAAATGTTGGGATTAAAAAATTATACACACACATATAGGCACACATTTACTTTTATGTAAAATTATTCCTACTCTGCTTGTTTTGACACATTGCAGACTCAATAAGGAGGACAGATTTTTAATTTCTTTGCTGGATGTACAAACTTGTCTTAATTGATTTAGATCTGTGATCTGTAATGCTATAAAGCTAGAAGCTTGTGTTTGTGTCATAGCTGTGGTGTATTAGTCAGCCTTTGCCTCTTCTACTAGCGTCAGGGTTTCCTGCTTTGCACCTTCCCTCTGATGGCTCATCTTTAAATGACATGTCACATTGTGCCTGGTGATTGCTGAGACTGTGTTCTACCTATAGATTAAAGCTCCATTTAAATTGAGGGCTGTCTCCATACCTACTAAATTGGGATCTTCTAAATTCTACAGAAAATTGTGTTGACATTAGGTTTGCATGTCACTCAGTGATAGAATTAGGCATAGAAAAACAGAGTATATAGGTCTAACTCAGAGTGCCTTGTCCAGCCCAAGGAGGCAGAGCCACAAAGGGTTAATTCTTGACTAATCTCTAATACTGTGCCTAAAATATTGTGTAATTTGATTCATTAACTATGGTTGTGTTGTAAGAATTCCTGCTTGAAATAAATGACCCATTGCATTGGTTAGACAGCAGAATACTTGGTTCATTTGGTAAATGAAATAACTGATAAGCA
The DNA here is from genome assembly GCF_943737965.1 of Phodopus roborovskii. Lineage (NCBI taxonomy): Eukaryota > Metazoa > Chordata > Mammalia > Rodentia > Cricetidae > Phodopus > Phodopus roborovskii. The sequence continues at coordinate 31,272,767 of NW_026126416.1, read as the reverse complement.
TGGGGTAATACATACATACATGCCTGCAGAATGCAGTAAGGGAAGGCAAGAGCATCATGAGTTCAAGGCCATTTTGTGCTACATAGGTAGATATGGTCAAACTGAAAATAAGAGAGCAACTGATTTAAGACTTATAAATTTGAACTTGTTATCTTGTATTTTGATTGGTAAGATTTTTATAGTGTTAGATAAGTGGATATGAAAACTTACATGGAAAAACAAACATGATAATAAAAACATTAAGAATCCTAAAAGGGTGAACAATATTAAACAGACATTATTTTATGTCTGCACATGCTAAACATATCATAAAGCCTTGGTAATGAAAGCAGTGTGGTACTAAGTGGGTGTTAGTTAAACCTATAACCAACCCCTATACTCAGGAGCTAGAACAGGGTCACTTAAAGTTTTAGGTTAGCCTAGTCTATATGGCAAAACCTGTGGTTCTTACTATAGGTGGATCAGGGATCTAAATAAAATAAAAAGCCATGAAACCATACATATTCTAGAAGAAAAAATATGGTGAGTTCTTTGGTGTGAGATTGTCTGACTATTTATATTATAATGTAAATCCAATGATAACAAAAGCCAATGACTCAGATTTTATTGTATTTGAGGAAGAATTTCATTGAGAGAGGAACAGACGCGGGCGGTGGTGGCCCACGCCTTTAATTCCAGCACTTGGGAGGCAGAGGCAGATGGATCTCTGAATTTGAGGCCAGCCTGGTGTACAAAGCTACACAGAGAAACCCTGTCTCAAAAGGAAAAAAGAGAGAGAGAAAAAAAGAGAGAGAGAGGAACTACTGACCAAAGGTGCCTGCCTGTTGTTTCTGTTCTGCACTAGTATACTGGAGATTGAGCTAGTATAATTAGAAGAATTAGTCAAACTGGTATGGAGGGCCTTTATGTCTTGGATGCCTTGGAAGCAGAGTCAGGTAGATTTCTTCTGCATTGGAGGCCAGTATGGGCTATATAGTGAAACCCTGTCTCAAAAGTTGTTTTCAGGCAAGGTGGTACAGGTTGTATCACTTATCTAGAACACTTGGGGCCACAAGTATTTTCTTCCATTTAGGGACTGTTTTCCTAAATATTTTGAGGAGTATATGTGTGTGTGTAATGGTCTGGGACCCAAGTAAACATGAAGTTCTTTTGTTTTAAGTATATCTTATACACATAGCCGGAAGGTAATTTTATACACTATTTTAAGCATTTATTTTCTGTTTGACTAAAGATCTATCAATGGGTCATATGTAGAATTTTATTAATTTTTATTTTTTGGTAGTACTGGGGATTGAATTTTGTGCATACTAGGCAAGCAGTTAGCATTTACTGTATTCCATAGCTTCCTATTGTTTTTTACTTAATTTTGAAACAGCAGGCTTTAAATGTTGATCTACCTTCCAAGTAGCTGGAATTACATTCAGGCTTGTGGAACTAGGCCCAGTTGTTATAAGTGTGGAATATTCCTTTTTTTCTCCCCTTGTTTTACATATCTATCCATCTATCCCAGTAGTGTGGAATATTCTTGTGACAGCATGTTGGTACTCAAAGAATGTTTTGAATTATGAAACATTGAAAATATTTGGATTAGGAAACTTTAAAGAACTTAAGTGATAAAATTGTTCAAAGGCTGGATGTGGTGGCCTGTACTCCCATTACTTGGGAAGTGGAGACAGGAAGATCAGGAGTTCAAAGCCAGCTGGGGCTATACTGAATTCTCCTAAATACTAATGTTCAAAGCCCAGTAAGTAGCCTTTACTATATACAAATACTTAACTATAGGGTATGATGGGAGCAAGGGAAACCTTATAAAAGCAACAGAATTTACAGGAACTTACAGGAATTTACAGAATACTAGGAACAACCCTCCCCCCCCCCAAAAAAAAAAAAAACCATGTAAAACTTCTTACACTCCTGAGATACAAGAGTAGACTTGAAAAATGGGAAGATAACCCTTGGCTAGGGGCTTTACTGTTAATAAAAGTTAAAATACCAAAAAACGCCAACAAGCTTGTTTATGCAGAGTTAGGTTAATCATAGAGATCACATGGAAAAGAAAACATGTAAGAATTACTAATGGAGGTTCTTGTCTTCAGGATAACTGGGATGATGATGATGATGAAAATAAAGAGGAAGCAGAAGTAAAACCAGGTGAGCCACTGACACTTTTAAAACAGACATCCCTCTGTACTTTAGTTTTCTTTTCTGTACTACTTCTCTGTCCTCTCAACAGTCAGATTAAGTACCTTCTGGGTCATCGTGTAGGAGGAAAAGTAGAGGAAATGGTTATTTGAATGATCTTACCATGTCGATTTGAATCTCTGGGGGTGAGATTTGAAAGGAAAAGGAAGAGTACTGGAACTTTTATCATTTCCAGAGTATGTGACTTAGCCATGGACTAGAAAGTATTCAATATAATTGTAAATAAAATATTTCTTTCAGAAGTAAAAATATCAGAAAAGAAAAAAATAGCAGAAAAGATAAAAGAGAAAGAACGGCAGCAGAAGAAAAGGCAAGAAGAAATTAGAAAGAGGGTAAGTTTTGTCAGTTTCCTAAAATGTATACAGAATTCATAATGTGTCGGTTGTGGTACAATGTCTTTAACTGGCTTTTGCAGGGCTCTGTAAAGACAACATGAATATACCATAAGATAGGTGAATCCCAGAACACATTGATTTGTGGTTTTTGAATTCTGACGTCTTGTATCTGAAAATACTTTCAGTTTCATCAGAAAATATAGATTGGGCAGTGACCACCTTTTTTTTTTTTTTTTGCTAGCACCTGCAGTTTTTGGGTTTTTTTTTTTTTTCCAGTGCTGGGATTGAATTCAGGGCCTCATGCATGTAAGTGATCCCTTTACCACTGAGCTATGTACCCAGCCCACCTGCAGCTATTTCTAATCACAGTTATACAGTGACAACACCAAACAAATGTTTGTTATACCCTAAAGTAGTTGTATTTTGTAATGGAATCCAGAAATATTGTTGTATTTATTAATTAATTTTCTTTTTTAATAGGAAACATTTTCATAATTCAAATATAAAAAATTATTACAAACCATTCCTAACCCCTTAATTACTTATTCTGAACCCACTATTCCACATCACATGTAAATACTTGCACCTTATCTGTCCAAGATACCTTTTTTTTCTTTTTAGGTCAAGCTGACCTCAAACTCACAGAGATCTGCCTGCTTCTGCCTTCTGATGCTGGGATTACAGCTGCTTGGCTTGTCCAAGATCTCTTTATATTTCTGTATGTATTATCCCCACCTCTCTTTGTGATAGGCTTTAGCTGTATAACATAGGCTGACCTTGAACATGATTTCCTCTTGCCCCCACTTCTCAAATGCTGAGAGATCTTTTCCGTACACAGCATGAAAATACCTCTGATATTTTTTCTTCACTTTTTTTTTTTTTTTTTTAAAGCATGGCTTCTTTATGTAGACTTTGCTATCTTGGAAGTCACTCTGTTAGACCAGGTTGACCTCTGCTTCCTGAGTGCAGGGATTAAAGGTGTGAGCTACCACTCCCTGGCCGCCTTTAGTTTTTGTTAAGAAAAATCTTCAAATATGAAAGTAGGAAAATAGTCAGGCATGGTGGTACACTCCTGAAATCTTAGTACTCTGGAAGTCTGAATTACATTACTGTAAGTTCAAGACTAGCTTGGGTTGTGTTGTAAGGCTCAGGCTCATAAAGCCAAATGTGGTGGTATTCATACTTGTAACCATGGCATGTAGGAGGCAGGAGGAGGATTGCTAAAAGTTGGATGCTAGCCTGGTCTATATAGCAGTTCTAGGCCAGCCAGGGTTACATAGTGTGAGACTGTTTCAAAAACAACAACAAATAATACATGTCACTTAATACTGTTATTTGTTACCAGATTTATTTTATTTTTGTTTTGCTTAATATAACTAAATACATTTTACCTTTAAACCCCTGAAAGGGGATTTTTTTTTATGATTGCATAAATACCTGTTGTTTTAGAAGTCTATTTTTCTTGTTTTCAAGATATATATATATATATATATATATATATATATATATATGTTACATACATACATACATACATACATACATACATACATACATACTCACTCTCCTGCAAATAGATTCATGAGTCCACATGGGAGTGCTGGGATTTGAGCTCCAGGTCTATGGAAGAGTAGTTAAGTGTTCTTAACCATCTCTTCAGCCCCAGTGTCAGGTTTCTTCCCCCCCGCCCCCCCCCAGGGTTTCTCTGTGTAGCTCTGAAGTCTGTCCTGGAACTAGCTCTTGTAGACCATGCTGTCCTCGAACTCACAGAGATTCTCCTGCCTCTGCCTCCCCAGTGCTGGGATTAAAGGCGTGCGCTGCCACCACCTGACCCATATCAAGTTTCTTAACACAAATACTTAACTATAGAAATGCTTGATGAAAGCATATAGAAATATTTTAAGATGCCTGATACAGGTCATATTGCTAGAAGGGTTGTTCAGTGTCTGTTGTGGCAGTATGTGAAGAGTACCATTTCATCTTGCCTATAATTTGATCTACTCATTTTAACAGTGGATGGGAAAATAATAGCCTCTACCTCCCTGAGTTCAAGTATCACCCTGTTAGATGTTACTTCCTGTGTGCAAGTTGTTTTACCTCTCTATGTCTCCAAGCTTTATTTCATTATCTGTATAAATGAAAAATGAATAGTCTTTAAAGTGTCTAGAAGAATGCCAAAATACAGTAATCATTTTTATATGCTTCCTTCTTTGTGTAAGTGCTGGCATAAAATTCATACAATACAAAAAATATACTGTGTCTACTATAAGCTCGACTGTAAGTGAAACTTGTGTTTCATTTTAGTTAGAAGAACCTGAAGAACCTAAAGTACTAACACCTGAAGAGCAATTAGCAGATAAACTTCGGCTAAAGAAGCTACAGGAAGAATCAGACCTTGAATTAGCAAAAGAAACTTTTGGTAAGATGGTGGGTCCAATGTTGAGCTACTGCAGATGAAAAATTCTGCCAGTCTTACTACTTTAGAGAAGATCGAAAATTGTGTTTTAAAAGGACACATACATTCTAATTGAGATTAGAAAATAGCTTTAAGCTCTTGTTTATATATTTTGAGATTACTTAAAAGGTGTTGGCATGCTTTCAGATTTTTTGAGTAATTTTTAATAGTATCATAAGATTAAATATAAGACACCATTTGTAACACATGCCTATAATCCTAACACTTGCAAGTAAGGGTCAGAAGTGGTGGCTAGCCAAGGCTATATAGCAATACTGCCTCCTTAACCCCCTCCAAAAGACACCAGTAGACCCAGTAAAGTGTACTGTTGTCTAAACTAATGAACTGGATAGATTCTACTGTCTACAGCTTTTAAACTAAAATAGTGGACTGTCCTTGGGATGTCCTGTTGCCATTAAGTCTAAATAGGACTTGGGCAGAGCATGTTAGTCCATGTAGAATATTCAGTTGTGTTTAGGGTTGTTTTTCTTGGCCTTTATAGTACACCATCTTTTAGGACTGTCATTTATCTTAACAACTTAGGAAGTCGGGGCAGGAACTCCAGGGCAAAAGCCATGGAGGAGTGCTGCTCAGTGACCTGTTCTCATGGCTTGTACAGTCTGCTTTTTTACAGTTCCCAGGACTACCTGCTCAGGGGTAGCAACTTCCACAGTGAGCTGGACTGTCCCACATAAATAAATAAAAAAATCAAGAAAATGCACCATAGGCCAATGTGGTGGGGGCAGTTTCTCGGTTGAGGTTTCCACTTACCAAAGGACTTTACTTTGTGTCATGTTGACTTAAACTAGCCAGTTACCTAAGGAAGAGTTAAAAGACATAGTGGAGAAATCCAGACCACTTCCTTTGTCAAATTTGTCATTACCTTGTGTGAAAAAATTCACCTAACACCTTCTCTAGAACACAAGAGGCTTGTTTGGTCCCCTAGGAAAGTGTGACCATACCCTCCTGTGAGTCTCTAGCAATGTCAGCTGTGACTGACAGCCCATGTGTGTATGCCCAGGGCAGAAAATCTCGTATGGGACACCAGTTACAAATTAAGAAGTGAAAATGAACTAACAGACATTGTTTGGCTAATAGAAATTTACTGTTTCTTGCACTACAATGCTGATCTGTAGTTTTGCTTGATCATTTATTTGACATTGAAAAGGATATGTACAGAACCATACATACTTTCACCCTAGATTAATTTCTCTCTTTTTTTTTTAAACACATGGTTACTTCTGCTTAATTTTTGGAGTTAGGTGGTTATTTTTATTGTATCCACCTTTTTTCTTATCGTATCCCATCCTTACCCAAGGATGCCAGAGGACAACTTGTGAAGTTGCTTCTCTCCTGTCACGGGGGTGGTCACACTTGGTGACAGTTATCTTTACCTACTAAGCCATCTCCCGCCCTAGCCCTTTTGTCTTTTTTGGACAGCCAAGTAAATTCTGTGGGTCCCTTTTTTAGTATGGCTTTTGTTTTTGAGCCAGGGTCTCTCTGTGTAACTCTGGCTAGTCTGGAACTCTAGGAGAAGCTTGCATCTACTACTGAATGCTGGAATTAAAGGTGTTTCTAACACTCTATTTTTAACAAAGGAAACCTGTTCAATTGAAACGGGAATCAAATCACAAAACTCTAGAATAAAACTGTGATTTAGATAGCAACTTTTAAGTTTTTGTTAAGGGGAGGGATACGTGGGAAATCAGAAGACAGTGGTGTAGTCAGTTCTTTTTCCACATGGGTAAAGCTCTTACCCAGAGAGCCATTTTATTAGCTTCAGATCTTTTCTCTTACAGGTGTTAATAATACAGGTTATGGAATAGATGCTATGAACCCATCTTCAAGAGATGACTTCACAGAGTTTGGAAAGTTACTAAAAGATAAAATTACACAATATGAAAAATCAATATATTATGCCAGTTTTTTGGAAGCTTTAGTTCGAGATGTCTGTATTTCGTGTAAGTGATGCTGATTTCTGCTCCTTTTGTTAAGACTGTATTTTGAACACCATACTTGGGAAAGCTTTTTTTTAATAGACTTTTGGGATTTCCTTTTTAGCAAATCTATCTCCAATTTGAGTATTTTGGGATTGTTTTCGTTGTTCTATAGTAGCTTCTCCCAGAGATAGCAGCAGGCTTATGCCAAATAAAGCAGGTCACAGCACTGGGTAACCCTTTTATCCAATAATGTCCTAAAGGATTACACAGTATCTTTAGAGTGAGTGCAGTAGGGGGAGCTCAGAAGGACCCCCAGAAACTGTTGATTTTACAAATGGAGTCTGAGATGTTGTCTAAATTGCCCAACAGAACTGGCTCCCTCCCTTATGCTAGGGCACCAAGAAGTGTCTCAATGAACTGATTTTTTTTCCAGCTTTTTTTTTTTTTTTTTTTAAATATATATAAGTAAAGGATATATTGTCCACTAAATAGTGTGGATCTTGGGCTAGAAAACACGGCGTGGAGGGGGGGGGCTTATCATTTGTGTGTTTAATTTTTGTTGCATGTTCAATGTAGCTGCTACTCAATGATCAGAGGCTGTGTCTACTCCCTGCCACCCCCACCCCCATTTAGACTGGGGAAGATGGTAAGGAGTAGAGCAAATGCTAATGAGTTTACAAATGCAGTTCTATTGTTTTTCAAGACAGGCTTTCACTGTGTTGTATGGATAACCTTACTGTCCTGGAGCTTGCTCTGTAGACCAGGCTAGCCAGTCTGAGTCATTGGTTTTTATAATCATTGTGTCTACCATTGTACTCTAGTGAGCTATCACTGAGCCTAGCCATAGACTGAATAGTTACTTACCTGTTTATTTAGGAAGAGAAATTCAGTTGTTTTAATGAAATTACCTAAGTTTAATGACATACAAATGACTTTTTATAATATAAGGATATCTATTTTGATTTTATTTTTGAAAATGAAGTTTAGAAGTATGTCTCTCTCTTTTTTAAAGTGGAAATTGATGACTTGAAAAAGATTACCAATTCATTGACAGTGCTTTGCAGTGAAAAACAGAAGCAAGAAAAGGTAAGAGCAAGCTGTACAGAGAAATGACTTAGGGTGGGGCTGTAGGCAGAATTTCCTCAACACAGTAAAGAGCCCATGGAAATTTTAAGTTAGAACAGAACAGCAGAGTGGTGCCTATTGTCTCCATTCACAGATGGGCTTGTGTTCTTTTCTGAGACAATAAAAATTGCTGTAGCTTTAGCATTTCTTTGAGTACTTGATGTGGCAGATGAAATGCACATAGCAGGTAAAGGTTCATGAATTTAACTCTTCTTCATTTTTAGCAAAGCAAAGCCAAAAAGAAGAAGAAAGGCGTGGTTCCTGGAGGGGGATTAAAGGCCACCATGAAAGACGACCTGGCTGATTATGGTGGATATGATGGAGGATATGTACAAGACTATGAAGACTTCATGTGACGTTTTATCTTCTGGTGTCTTCTTTCTGTTGCCCACAATCCCTTCAACATGTAGCACAACTTCCTTTCCTTTCAGTTCTGCCAAATGCTACAATCAGAAGTGCAGTATCTTTTGTGCTGGTTATTTAACCCCTTGACACTCAGGTGCTAATGAGCAAATGAGGGAACTTGGATCTTGTTGCCAAGGGGTTAAAATTGGGAACCTCAGTTGCTACTAAATCATAGTTTAAAAACAAAACAAACCTAATAATGTTGTCATTGTTGCTATTTGATTCCATAGCAGCAGTCACTAAATTGGAAACAAAGGTTGCAACATGACAAAAAAAAATTGTGTAGTATTTACCAGCACCATTCAGTAATACAGCCTTAACCATACCTCCTTGAACTACTTCATAACTTGTCAAGAAAAGCAGTTTGCAGCAAGCAAGGGCATGTGGGATGCACCTAGTATTAAAATTGCTTTGTCTTAAAATTGAGCTGAGGATATTAAAAACATGTTGTGAAGAAGACTGCTTTTCTCAGAGTGAAGATACTGTGGCTGAAAAATAATAGTTTGATACTTAAGATTTTAATGACCAAAACCCTTCAACTTTGAAGCTGAAGAAGGTAAACCTCTCCATTATTACAGTGCAAGTGGTGGACGCTCCAGTGCATTGACTGTCTAGTTATTTATCAGCTATTTCTACTGATGGAGGACTTCAGAAGGGGGTTGGGAACTGTTTCTATTTGCCTGATTCAAGTGTCTGAGAAACAAATCTTGTTCTTCTAGGCTGCAATGGAAAAACTTAACAGGGTTTTGGCATTTCCTTTTCTTTATAAAACATGCTCAGCAAACTGCACCAGTTAACTACAGTTTGGTAAATTGTTATGTTAACAATTATGACATCTGCAATGTTTTATAAAGCAACTAATTTAATAAAATCACTATTGTGAGGACTTAAATTTTGTGTTACCTCCCAAGAGATAGTTGAGAGTACAGGATACAGCTCTTGGGTGGGGTTCTTTGTGTACTCAATCAGTGCCTGATGTAGTTACAGCTGAGGCAAGTATTGGGGGTCTTTAGTAGTTTAATTGTAGAGCAACAGAGGCTGCTTTCCTCCTGTTCATTTAGGAAATTATTTTGTTGTTCAGATGCCAAGGCCCAATTAAGTACCTAGAACCATTTATTTGGAGTAAGCATAAATTGGATGATCATTTTAAGTAATTTAACCAAATTTGTGGTTAGTTTTTTTGTTTGTTCTTTGGTCCCCATAGTTGTTACAACCAGGACGACCAAAAAAAAAAAAAGTTTTTAATTTCTCTTACATAGGCAATAGGAACCTCAAAGCTCTGTAGACTACTAAGTGGAAAACAGAACCATATAAATGACTTGAATTAGTAGAAGGCCATGACTACACAGCAATAACTACAGTAAATACTGTTGAAAGCAGACAAGGGCTAAGATCTCCTTAGCAGTAATAATGATACACACTGAATTAAAACCTATTTTATTATAGAAAGATCAGTTTCTAACTCATGAAAATGTATTGCCTATTCCTTAACTGTGTAAATAAGATTAAATTACTTTGAAACTGGAATCTGCAGGCACAGGTATTCTTTAATCACTACTGTTTCTCCTAATGTAGATGCCATTCTAACAAGCTTTTGATCTTAATACCAATTTCTCCTTCCAACCCCTACAGCCACAGATGACTGAAGTGATATGGTCTATTTCTGGGCTTTTCACCTCAAGGGATGAAAATCTCCAAATACTTTATTGACATATAGGTACAAAAAGCTATTAGGCATCTTTCAGATCTTCTAACCTGTGAGCATATCTTTAAGACAGCATCCTGTTTGAGGGTCCTTCAGAAGCACATTCACAATTTCAAAAAATCTGTGTTCATATGCCAGCTTGTAATGCAGGTAGATATCTTCACAATATGAAAGTAACTTCTTCAGGTTTTCTGTGACCCTGTCGGTAGGCTGGTGTTGTTTATATCTACACAAAAATGTATAAAGTACAGGTTAAATACTGTATCATCAACAAGGTAGGGGAGGTGAGTCTGCCACCACTATCTGTGGGGGTGTTATAGCTTAGGAAATAATCAAACTAGGATTGATAAATTAATTCCATTAAAAACAAGTATGTCACTGTGCATTGGTGGTTCATACCTTTAATCCTAGCACTTGGGAGGACAAAGGCAGGTGGATCTATGTGAGTTTGAGACCAGCCTGGTCTACAAGCTGTTCCAGGACAGCCAGGGCTGCACAGTGAAACCCTGTCTTGGAATATAAACAAAACAAAACCCAAATATGTCAGTGTCTACTTTAATTAAATTTAGTAATACTGCAAAAGAAACTTTTGCTAGAGTTTCTGGCTCACAATCAACTTTTTAAAAAAATTTTTTTTTTTTTTTAAAAGATAGCATCTCCATATGTAGCCCTGGCTGTCCTGGAACACACTCTAGGATTTGAGGCAAGTGCTAGGATTAGTCAACTTTAAGTACTTACTTTTTGGAAATGTCTTCAAATATATTGGGTCTTAGTAACTTTTGCTGCTTAAATTCTTCCAAGTAACTGAAGTTTCCTTTAAGAATCACTTGTTGGTAAAGAACTTCAGCCCAGTCAGGAACAAAGTCATAGGCCTCAGCTACAATAGAAGCCTTAAAAGAATGGAAGTGAAAAACACTGGAGGCAAAGTCTAGGAAACAGTACTGTACACAGTGAACTATGATCACAGTGCTAATAAAGGCTACCAGGTTGTCAGGTGTGGACTTGGCATTTCCCTCCATAAAACCCACTTTAGTAACTTGTTTTTAGTCTTTCTCCTAATGGGTAGTAAACTGATGTGAGTAATCATTTCCCTGTGTGGGAAGAAGGAAATAGCTGATGCTGGGACATTAGTCCCCTTTGTTTTAAAGGACTAGAACCAGTCTCAGGGTAGACTTGATTTCCAGTGTTAACCTGCACATACCATTCCATGGACACACTTTGAAAGACTGGTAAGATGACAAGCCAAGAAAATTGCCAAACATCAAAATTCTATAACCTTTGCTCAAACAATAATACAGCAGATAGTGTTGGGTGGGGATGTGCCTTAAGTGGTAGAGCACTTCCTAGGGTTTGTGTAGACAAAAGATATGCATATGCATCTCAAACTGCCTGTTCATGGTACTATTAGGCAGCTAAATTGGGATAACTAGTTTGCCCTGATTCTGTCACTCAGCTTCTGGGTGCCAAGAGTGAGATACCACAGGATTATATCGGCAGTACCTGCCAGAGTCTTCTTACCTGGTAGAACCTAGGTAGGGCCATGATACAGTCCATTAGCTTCTGATGGCCCAAGTTGATAAGCATTGTGTTCTGACCAGTGTTCAGAAAGTGAATCTGTAGTGTTATCAACTTGGTGAGCCGTTTACAGTGTAGGGCCTGTCGCACACAGGAGTCCTGAGGAACAAGGGTGGGGGAAGCACAAGGGAGAATTTTATTATCATTTCTGACTGCTGCTTGGCCCATTCCACACTCCATTTTCACTTGGAAGAGCCCAAACCAAAGTAATTCCTACTACTACAGATGCCAAGGCTGGAGGCCAGGACACAATAACACTGATTACCTTGGCATAACTCTCCGCTGCATCCAACATCAGAGTCAGGGCTTTAAGTAGGAGCTGTTTTAGTTGGGCTCCATCCTTGAGGCTCTCCTCTGTAGAATAAAGGATACTTGGCTATAAAGCTGAGTGACGACTCAGACCACTCAGTGATGACAGGCTTAATGACAGAGGCATCTTAAGTATAGTCTAGGTAGGGTTTGATGGATGACACCTTCGGAGTGCAGTCCGAAGGCTCAAGAGCTGTGAACTCCATCTCCTGCCACCGGGGCTGCTACCTACTGAATGCTCTGGTGTCTGCGCTGCTGTGGAGGTGCTGCTTCACTCACCCCAGGGCTGAGATTCAATTAGCTTCAGTTGGATACAGGCTGCTGCCTCATGATTCTCCCCTATCTCCCGGCACATGCTGAAGCACAGGGCAATCATGTTGTGCTTTTCACTGTCTCCAGGGCGGCAGCGTTTGATGTAGTCTAGCAAGGCTGTTTTCAGGGTACCACTCTGCCCAGGGGGAAAAAAAAGGGATATCCTAGGTCTTAATCAGGGGCCACAGGGCAGGATCAACTTAGTACCTTTGTTTTATAAGCTGCTGAAAATACCCAAGGAAAGGTAGAAGATGAGTAGGTATGAATGGCTACAAAACTTTAAGCTGTCATTAGGATAAGGAAACAGATGTGTCCTTATTTGGAGTATAAACAGTTAAGCTGGCCTATCATTCTGTTTGCTAGGACCCTGCTAAAAATGCAAGTGTGAAGGTGAATGTAACAGATTTAACAGCATTAAAAGCAGCCTGGATGGCCCAAATTAAAGGCTAAGAATACCTTGTAGCCATTAAATTGCTGAAGGGAGTCTTCACACACACATACCCAGAATTGAACCCAGGGCTTAGAGCACATTACCACTTAACTATGGCCTCTGCCACATGGACTACTTTGACTTGGGAAATAGCCACAGGAGACATTGTAAAAGGAGAACCTCAATTATCATTTTCAAAGCATAACATTTTGCTAAAATGTGATTTCTATATTTGGGGGTACATGTGCAAAAAAAAGGGTATATAAGTGTCTTATATGGAGTATGTATTACTTTTGTAATCAGTAAAAAAAAAGTTATTAAAATAATTCAAATGCAAAAGTGCCTCAAAACAATTTTAACATCCGGGACCCTGAACCCTGAAGATGACCATATCTGGTCGTTCTCCTTTGTCATCAGCAGGATGTCTTGATGTGGCCTAACAGAAATGAACAAGGCAACCCCCACCCCAAATGCTTTGTAAACAAAGGCTATTTGAGTGGCATACCTCACATTTATAGCACATAATGGGGATAGAGATGCTCCAGGGCTCAAAGACCCAACAAACTAGGCCTCTGTTTCCAAAGTTTCTCCTGGTGGTCATAAATGGTTCTCTGGCCCAGGTCTATGCATTTACCTTGGTATCTTTTTGTTGTACTTCCTGGCTTTAGAGTTCTTTCATACAATGATCTTATTCTTTGTCTCTCCAACTCCTCCTAGATCTTCCCTATCCACCCAACCTCACATTCTTTCTCTTAAACAAAAAACCAAATAAGCAACAAAAAGAAAGTACCAGACCAAACCATGGAGTTTCTTTTGTGGTAACTTATATTTCTGAGCATGGAGCTGGAGTGTGGTTTATATACCTAGTGTCATTCTATAACCAGATTCTCTCTCCCAGAAGCTATCAATTACAAATAACTTCTTGGTGGGGCTTTGTACCCTTTTTCCTTTTTCCATGCTGGGATTTGTCTGGTTTGAACTGGGGTTAGGCTGGTGCATGCCTTCAGTTTGAGTATCAGCCCTGTTAATGTTGCCTGGCTTTAAAATTCCTTCCTGAATCCTGTCAGAATGGGAGACCCACCATGGCTCTCAGGATCATATTTTGTTTGGAAAAAAAAAAAAAAAAAAACCAGAAATACGCTAGCAACGCTTAAGACAGGCCACTTGCAGCATGGTTGGGGAGGTGGGGGTTCTTGCCAGAATAGGCACTTTTTAAACAATAGGGGTTAAAGGCAGAGGTGATGGAGACAAACATTTTCTTCAATATTCAGCATCAATATCATGACCTGTGCAGCCAGGGCAAGTCCCTGACCTTCCTGAACAGTCTAGAGCCCCATAAAGATGTGTATCCCAAGAGCAGGTGGGACCCATATCTTAGAGCTTATTACTACATACGTACCGGATCTAGTTTCTTTCTCATCAGAACTTCAAAATAGTGCTTTTGATGCAGCAAGTCAAATATGTATGTCATCTCATTGTACCTTCCAATGCCAGTGAGGAGGCGTACCTGAAGGAAAGGGCACTTGAGCTGCTGAAGCCAAACCACTACTATCACCAAATGCCAAGCTCCATGGTGAGAAGGGTTAATGGTCAGGCTGCCTTGCTTCATTCCCTCCCAATCATTCAACTGAGGCCTCTAGATTATTTGGAAATGAATCCGTGTCATTGGTTGTTACCCTTTTTGCCTTTTTAACTGACTGCCAAGTGCTACAAAATGCCTTTCTGAGTGGGTGCTTCTTGTTACTCATCCCACTGGGGTACATTTTACTTAGCTGTGTGGGAGGCATAACGGGCTTGAGTGCTTTTGTTCACATGTCATGCCTGAACCTTGTTTGGGGGAGAAGCAGTTCTTTCCCCTAGAAAAGTTGACTTCCCTGGCAAGAAGATACAATAGCCCTGGGACATGACTTACTTTGACATGCTTATTTTGACAGATCAACCAGGAATAGAGGGCTGAACTGTCTGGCTAGAAATCAGATGGATATGGAGATCCAGAGGGCAGAATTCCCTGAGACCCTATCAACTGTGAGCTGGGGCCCTTGTCGTTTCTCTTCAAAGCTGCCTCAGGATGAGGGTGGATTGAGGGATTACTCACCACCAGCCCATACTCCTCATTGGGAGCCAAGTGGTTATCTGTGAGCATCCGGGCAGCCTGCAGGACTCTGATGATGCCCTCCATGTGGCACGTAAAGGTGAAGCAGTGATGAGCCAGGATCAGGAGCTCTGTGGCTGGGTAATAGGACATGGACAAGATGGACCACTTGGCAGGAAAGTGAAGGGCCTGGCAGAGAGTGTCCTGTCTAGAGAGAACTCTGATCCTCTACAGACTTAAACTTAAATAGCAAAATCTGGAAGCAGTCTAAAGGTACTGCAACAGTAGAAAAGTTTTAATTATAAGGACTTACTGCAGGACAGCTCCCCGTGGGGGACGGAGGGAATCCTGTCCAGCAGCTTCATGCCTACCAGTGTGCGGTCTTGACATATAGCAGTTAGCTGAAGAAATGTCTGGTTTTCTGCTGGGTTGAAAGGTTGCTTTTCTCCTCCTGCATAGAGATGGAGACAGGCAGAGTTTGCCATGAGAGATCTGGCAGAAGGACCAGAGCATGGGGCCAGGAAGCCAACTTTGCTCAGGGGCATTCTTCAGAGGCAGAATTATTCTAACTATGATGGTAATACAGAGCAATAAAATGAATGTAAAAGTTTTTGTTTGTTTTTTTCTTAGAAGAGTCTGGAACATTGAAAGGCAACATACAAACTGTGTATGTCTGTTAATATCTGAATCTTTCATGTTAGGAACATTGCTATCTGAGAGGTTGAGACTCTGGAGAGAAGGGCACCTGTTCCCTCTGATGGGGTCAGCAGCTCTCGGGTCACCTCTTCAGCCACTAGTTCAGCCACAGTGTCTGGCTCAAGGCCCTGGGTGCTGATGAAAACCTGGGCTTGTCTGCATCTGTCAGGCCGCTGAGAAGCCAAGATTGTCCGGAGCATGGCTTCACTGTCCCTGGCAGCAACATCTTCATAGGAGCAGCCCAACTCCTAAGTGGGAGATCACAGGGGCAAGTCATGTTTTAAGCAGAAAATAAGAGGATGCATTCTGCAGTGTGTGGGCAGACCACTGCTGCCTGAGTTTAGCAGTCCCAGAACCCCAGAAGCAACCAGCATGCACCTTCTAGTCCTGTCATTTTGCCAAGTCAGGCTCCTGTTCAATACTGATCTTTTCCATCAGACAGTGTAAAGGGATGAAATGTCAAATACCCTTCATAGTTTCTGGAGCATAAGCTGAGGCCTAAGTTTCCCGAGATCGCCAGTCTGAGGCAAAGGGCTGCTTAGCTTTGTTTCTCTCACATTTTTGTACTTTCTGGCTGTTTTTCAGCAAGCACAGGGCCACACACAGATCCTGGCTGCTCTGAACTTTTTTTTTTTTTTGGAATAAGGGATGAAAGAGGAGACAGGGTTTTGCTACACAGCCCAAGTTGGCCTCAAACTCCTAACAATCCTCCTGCCTCAGTGTCCCAAGTCCTGGGATTAGAGGCTTAAGCCTTCTGTCTTTGTATGTAATGTTCAAACCATAAAGCAAATACATGAAGTCTAGAAGGAGCTCAAGTTCAAATCTTATAGAGAAGAGCCAGGAGCCCATGGGAGGTAAATATCTTGCCCTGCCATTCTGGTTGGTTGAGTTACAGCCAAGACTCAAACTGACATGGCATCCTCCTCACTAGCCCTCAGATGGGCCAACATCTTGACAAGGGCCTTATGTTCAAGTCACAGTTCCCTGTTTTCTTGTAGCTTTGGGGATCCAGGGATCCTGCTCATGCTAGGCAAGCACTCTACCCCTGACCTGTAGCCCCTTTCAAGATTACCATCTGAAGAGCTGCCACCGCAATGTCCAAAGTCTACCCCAGCTTCCCACTTCCCTTTCAGGCAGTGCTCCGGTGGGATTCCCCTCACACACACCTTGGCAAGTTCATACAGACAGAGGACCTGCCGGCAGGAGTTCTTCCCATGGAGGCACTTGCTTGTGAGAGCTTGGAGATTCCTTGCCACTTCATCAGTAGATGGTGCCATCATAAACGACTGACTATCCAAACTTGAAGCTGAAAGCAAACCCAAGTCTGAATGAAGGAAGCGGTAGGCTGGCCCCTCCCCATCTCCCCATGACTTCATCATTCTGAAAAGGACCCCTAAAATGAACTCCCATGATGCTCCTGGGTCTGGGGCCACTTGTGACAGAACCCCATTTTCATCACTGTCTTTCAGGAAATCCAGCCATGATTTCTTCAACGATCTCACACTAGCTCAGACTTGAGGCTTCCTGCACGCTCTAGGGGTCAGGACCAAAATGCCATCAGACCCCTCTGCTCCTGAATTCCGCCTTGTGTTGCACAGCCAGCACATCTACTGATTTCCAAAACATCTCTTAACCTCCTTGGTCCTCACTTCACCCTGCTCTGTCTCAGCTGCTGGGCCCCCACAGTCTCATTCTGGGTTTTTAAAAAGGAAATCTTGGGCTGGAGCAATGGCTCAGTGGTTAAGGGCACTGGCTGCTCTTCCAGAGTACTAGGGTTCAATTCCCAGCATCCACATAGAAGCTCACAACTGTCTGTAACTCCAGTTCCAGGGGATCCAACAGCTTCACAACAATGCATATAAAATAAAGTTAAATTAATTAAAAACAAACAAAAAACAAATCTTAGGGCCAGGTATACAGCTCAGTGGCAGAGGGCTTGCCTAGCATTTCGAAAGGTCTTAGGCTCAATCCCAACAGTGTAAAAATCCCAAGCCTAAGCTTGAAATAGGAGAAATGTTTGGCAAAAGGTTTCTATAAGGAAAAAATTAAAAGAATATATAATACTTTGTTGTTTCCTTTTTGTCTCTTAGGCATCTCATTCTTGGCATCAGCTGGCCTGAAACTCACTTTGTAGCTCAGGCTGGCCTTAAATTTGAAGTGATTATCCTGCTTCAGCTTCCCAAGTGCTTAGGTTATAGATGTGACCTGCCACTCTATTTGTGTAACATAGGGTTTTACTATCAATAAACACCATTAAACTATGGTACATCCATTCAGTTCCATTCAGTAGAATAATCTTTCCCCAATAGAGTCCATTGGTACATCCTGACAGGGAAAATATGTAGGTTCTATGACAGAATCTAACTTTTGGGGGGAAATGTTTTATATGTGCTTGCACTGGCATGCAGAAAATAACATACCACTAATGCAAAAAATTGGCATTCTGGGAGTTTTGAAAAGTTAGCATTGAATTTACTTTTTGCATTCTTCATGACTGTACTGTCATTTGTTACACTAAGCATGTTAATTTAAACCTTTATGCTTAAACTATTAAGCATCATGGGCTGAAGATGCAGTTCACTCATCCAAGTGCTTGCTCAGCATGCATGAAACCCTGTGCTCCACTCCCATCATCACGTAAGTCACGGTGGTGGCATGGACCTGTGATCCCGGCACTCAAGATGTGGACACGGAGATTCAGGAAGAAGTTCATGCCCACCCCTAGCCATACATTGATACAGACAGACAGAAGACAGCTGAAACCTAAAAACACTTTAAAAGTGATGCAGGGTGTTGGGGGACATCTCTCTGATCGAAGTACTTGTGTGTAGGAGATCAAGAGTTCAAGGTCATCCTTGGCTACAAAGCCAGTTGGAGGACAATGTGGGCAAAACACACCAAACAAACCCCCAAATGATGCTGGTGAAGATACACGGAGCACAGCTCAGACCATGTTAATCCTTCACTAAGGGCACTGAGTTCCAGTTAGATGAAATGGGCTCACTCCACTCTTCCTCCCACTGGACCCTGACCATACAGAATAAAGATGCACAGTGGCTGTATGAGGAAGCCGAGAAGTAAGAGACAGCAAGCAAACTGAAGATGACCAGAACTGACATTTTCCTCTCTGTAGTAATCCTAGAAACCTAGAAGGGAGCATGGAGGTGGAGGAGAGACTGTACATGTGTTTATACACACGTGCACTCAAGCAATCACTAGCACTGGTTTAAAGTAAACTACTGTGCCTACTCTCCCCTGCTGGAGCATCCAAGCCACTTCTTGGCAGTAGTGGTAGAGGCTGTAATGGCAGTTGGAGTGAGTTGGGGGTTGGGAGGAGGTAAATTTTTAAGATTTATTTATTTATTATATATAGTGTTCTGCCTGCATGTATGCCTGCAGGCCAGAAGAGGGTGCCAGATCTCACTACAGATGGTTGTGAGCCACCATGTGGTGGCTGGGAATTGAGCTCAGGACCTCTATCTAGAAGAGCAGCCAGTGCTTCTAACCTCTAAGCCATCTCTGCAGCCTCCATATTGCTTTTTGGAGAGAGAATCTGGGTTCAATTCCCAGTACCTACATGTCAGCTCACAACCAACCCTAACTCCTGTTCCAGGGATTGGATACCCTCTTCTGGCTGTCAAGGACATTGGATATACATGGTACACAGGCAAACGTGGTCTACATAGTGAGTTCTAGACCAGCCAGGGCTACATAGAGAGATCCTGTGTCAAAAGGTGGCGAGGGGCTGAAGAAATGGCTCAGCAGTTTGATTCCCTGAATCCACAAGGAGCCTCACAACTGTTGGTAACTATTTCTACTGGATCCAATACCCTTTACTAGCCTCTCTGGGCAACAGGCACACATGGTACACATACAGACACACAGTGAAAAACACCCATGCACATTTCTTTAAAATAAAAACACACAATACAGTAGAAATGGTTCAAATAATCCAAAAAGCAGGAAAGAAGAGTTTTCCACAAAAATCACAAACTACCAAAATTCATCCAAAAGAAAAATGATAACCTTAATAATAGTCGTATAATTATAAGAGGGATTCATGGCTTTAAATATTCTAAAATTAAGCCTCTAGATTCTGATTTGAGGAAGATTCAAGTCAGCCATGGTGGCTCATGCCGATAATCCAAGCACTTGAGAGGTGGAGGGAGGAGGGCCAGGTGATTCTGCATCACCACAGGTACAGAGGGGATTAAAAGTCAGCCTAGGTTACAAAAGATCCTGGAAGGGATGGGGGGGGGGGATGATGTTCAGAAAATTAAAATTAAATAAAATTCCAGTTTACGAAACCAGAATTATCCCAACTTCTTAGAGACAAAAAACCAGCCAGGTGGTGGTGATGCATGCCTTTAGTCCCAGCACTAGGTAGGCAGAGACAGGCAAATTTCTTGTGAGTTCAAGGCCGGCCTGGTCTACAAAGCTACACAGAGAAACCCTGTCTCAAAAAATATAAATAAATAAATAATAACCAGACAAAAACTATTTTTTAATAGTAAACTACAGCTGAGTTTGCTGGTGCATGCCTTTAGTCCCAGTGCTCTAAAGGCAGACAGATCTCTCTCTGTGATTTTGAGGCCAGCCTGGTCTACAAATTGAGTTCCAGGACAGTCAGGGCTATGTGGAGGGATCCTGACTCAAAAACAACTAGAGAGTATTCCTTAAGAACATAAACACAAGGCTCTCAACTGAAGAGCTAATCAGTCCCAGCTTTATCTATCCAAAGGGTTATGTGTCTACCCGGAAACACAAGGTCGGTTCAGTATTTAACAATCAATATCGTATATTAATAGTTTAAAGAAGGAAAAAGCCTACACAATCAGATCAACAGATGCAGAAACAAACACGATGTTAACACTGAACAATGATGATAAAAATCTGTCCCCAGACTCAGAGCAGAATGAGGCCAAATGCTTTCCTCCTAAGATCAGCAGCTAGGAAGTATGCCACAGTCACCCCTCCTAACAGTGTTAGCCCAGCCAGCACAATGACACAAAGTGAGAGTAACGGTGACACAGAACTCTCTATTTACACATGGCATGTCTATGTAGAAAACCCCAAGAAAAATAAGAAATCACAGAAAAAGCAAGATCAATGGGGTCAAATAACACAAAATAGCATCAAAGTCTATTCTATTTCTGTAGGCTACCAATGTATAACTATAAACTCTTAAATACACATTTGTCTTTTAATTCTGTGTGTGTGTGTGTGTGTGTGTGTGTGTGTGTGTGCAGCAGAATTTAGAAGAAGGTGTTGGTCCCCTGGAGCTAGACTTACAGGTCATTGTGAAGCGCCAACTTGGATGCTGGAAACCAAACTGGCCCCTGCAAAGGCAGTTTATGTGCTTTATATCATCAACTTTTTTTCTAGACCTGGCTGACTTGGAATTTGCTATGTAGAGCAAACTGGCCTTGAATCCATGGAAATTCACTTGCCCCTGCCTCCTGAATGCTGATATTAAAGGTATATGCTCACATGTCTGGGTGTTTTTTGTTTTTGTTTTGAGACAGCCAAGGGCTACATAATCAAACTGTCTCAAATCCATGGGCAATCCTGCTTCTGCCTTCCAGTGCTGGCTTGTAGTATATGATTTCAGTCAATTAAACTAGCTATCGGCCAAACTTGATTCCTCTATCTGATCTATAAGCTAGTTAAAGGGTGTTACTGATTAGTTAATCACCTTGTCTACACAATACTTGGGGAAAAGTTACTGTCTCCGTAATTTAGTGTAAATCACAAGAGTTCTTCCTTTTTGAAGATAGCACCACACCATGTGGCAAAGAAGACAGCGTGTCACCCTTTACTTACTGCTATGGACTTTCCGAAGAGGGACACTAGGGCTCTCCTGGTCCTCAGGCAGTGCGGCACTTGGGAGAAGGGCGCGGATCTCTGGGTGCAGGTCTTCTGTGCTGGTCTCTGCAGAGGCCAAGGCCCTACAGTGCAACACTAGCGCTACATCCTGGCTGTAGAAGAGGAAGTACCTGCACACTCGACTTGCTTCATGCACACAGCCACCATCCAGCAGCTGTCCAACCAGAACATGCAGTGACTCCCGTTCCTTCCTACCCAGTGTGTTCTCACACATCTCTTTGGATGGAAGACCATTAAGGTCTAAGTATTTGGATGCGTTCAAAGCAGCAAGCTTGGAGAAGGAAAACTCGTCGGCTAAGCTATCAAAGGAGAGTTCAGCACCAGCTGACTTCTTTTGAGAGGGGCTGGGCTGGGTTTCCTCTGGGCCCCCTCCACAGGTGTGCTGGGTGATACGGCAGATCCAGGTCTGTTTCTCCAGCTCTTCCAGCTCCTCCAAGGGAACAGGCTCTTCTCGGGCAAGCCAGTACCCCACCAGCGTGAGCAGCAGATGGCGCTCCTCAAGACTGCCTTGGTCAGTGGTGTGCTCACTCACCACCGGGACCTGACTGGAGAAGAAGGAAGAGGCTGCCCTGTTCGAAATGGAGTTTTTCTTAAAGATTTCATGACATTTTTTCCAGAAGTCAATTCTTGTGTGTTTGAGGAGCCACTGCTGAGTGTGTTCTAGTGTCTTCATTTCCTGGGTTAGCTGTGAAATTGAACAAAGCAGACTTCAGCCTTGCTGGGGTAAAGATGCATCCTCCCAGATGTTGATGCTCCCTAAGCCATGCTGGGTATAAGTGCATCTAATGAATACAGACACAAAATAAGCCTGGGCTGCAGAGGGCGCTGGGTACAGCATGTGGACAGTTAGTATAATAATTCTCAATGCATCTAACTGAGTGAGGGTCAGAGAAGGCTGCTTTATATTTATCCAATTCAAAGGAAACAGTTCAAGTTTATTCTACAGCAGGGGTTCTCAACCTTCATAAGGCTATGACCCTTTAGTTCAGTTCCTCACGGCGTGGTGACCCCAGCCATAAAATTATTTTCCTTGCTACTTCATAACTGTAATTTTGTTACTGTTGTGATCTGTAACATATATAGCTGATATGCAGGATGTCTGATATGTGACTTCCAGGTTGAGAACTGCTGCTTTACAGGCCATGCTTATATAAAAAACATGTATCCTTCAACATATGCAAAGTGTGTTCACTTCTAAAGCACTCGCCTATGGACTGCATCTCATTGATTCTCTGTTACGACTGAATAACTTAAACTGTCTACCTGTTCAATCACCAAGCTGTCTGCAGGTAATGCTGCTAACTCTGCCACTCTCCTGGCCACAGCAAACTGTCCATCTGCCTTCAGCTTTTCCAAAATTGATCTACACTCATGCTGAAAAGTCTCAGTGCTGTAGTTATTAATAACTGCAGGGTTGATGGCTATGGGTGTATCCTTCAAGATTTGGCTGAGGGCACACAGCTTCTGCACATCTGGACCTGTGCGGAAGAGAGGACAAAGTCACCCAACAGTAATGTGGTGTTCCGGGGTGCTGGGGGAATGAGGGAAGGAGAAACAAATACAGAAACAAATACAGGACCTTTTTGTTTTTTGAGACAGGGTAGCACATAGCCCAGACTTGTCTCGGACTCATTATATAATCAAGGAAAATGAACTCCTGACTCTTCTGTCTCCACCGCCCAAGCGTGGGTCATGTGTCCCATAAAAACGAATCTTTTGCCAGGTGGTAGTGGTGCATGCCTTTAATCCCAGCACTAGGGAGGCAGAGGTAGGCGGATCTCTGTGAGCTTGAGGCCAGCCTGGTCTACAAATCCATCCAGGGCAAGCTCCAAAGCTACAGAGAAACCCTGTCTCATAGAAAAACCAAAAAAAAAAAAAAAAAAAAAAACCAATCAATCTTTTATTTTGACCTATTACAGAAGCCTTAAGTTCAGTTCCCTACATAATCAAAATACTAAATGCCATCTGTCTCTCCACACAAACACATATGTATACATGAATATGCACACCAATATACATATGTAAATACAAATATGCACATTTATATGTATATATGGCAATTAGCATTTTCAGTATATATATGTGTGCATGTATGAATGTGTGTGTGTGTGTGTTTGTGTGTGTGTATATACCTTGCAAAGCCTTTAGTTGAAGTCTGGCTGAACTTGCCCACCTTGCTCTAAGAATTGGTACAGATTAGATTAGCACATGAAATCAGCCTCTATTATACACATGTGTAAGGAGTATGGTTTTTCCTCCCACCGCCACTGGTCTTGTCCCGCCGCCACAGCCGCCGCACCATCCCGGGGAGTGGGGCAGGCGTCTGGTCTCCCCGGTCTCTCCATGCTGACTCCTCCTTGTACTTCCTATTTCCTCCTTGTCTCCTAGTCCCTCCTATCTCCTTTCCTATTGGCCAACAGTTCTTTATTCATTAACCAGTATGAGAAACATATATACATAATGGCATCTCCCATCACACATGTGGCTTTTATTAGACAGGACCTACTATTAGTCCAGACTGGCCTCAGCCTCCTG
Organism: Phodopus roborovskii; assembly: GCF_943737965.1. Taxonomy (NCBI): domain Eukaryota; kingdom Metazoa; phylum Chordata; class Mammalia; order Rodentia; family Cricetidae; genus Phodopus; species Phodopus roborovskii. The sequence goes on along the minus strand of NW_026126416.1, from coordinate 31,248,768 downwards.
GGCACTGGTATTATAGGTGTGAGCAACCATGCTCAGCTAAGTGGCTAAGATTGGGGCTCTCCAATGCCATAGCAATGTGTTAACCCTGAAGACAATGACTCAGGCTAGCACACACACTCGTGTGTGTGTGTGTGTGTGTGTGTGTGTGTGTGTGTGTATGTGTGTATGTATTTCTGTCTATCTCATTTGTTCTTATTTCCATCAAGTTTTTTGGTCATTTGCTCCCTCAATACTAGCATCATGTGGATGGGGACACAGGCTTGTAGGGTGGCTGTTGAGTGTACTGGCCAGTCCTCAGGCAAGGCTACTGCAGACTGAATTCAGACTGGAACAATATTTGCTCCATCTGCTAATTTACTCAACACAGGGAGACCCAGCTGCACTTCCTGTTGTCCCTGGAAAGGACTATCCTAGTAACACTAGGATTTTTCAGGACTGCAAGTACATCTTGAAGTGGAGAGCCTGCCTTGCATGCACGGGGCCCTGAGTTTGATGCCTAGGATTCTCTACCAATACTGTGTGGCTGGGTTTGCTCCAGCTTCCAAGTAGTATTATGTGGAGCCCATGCATGTCCAATTACAAGGAAAGGCACAAGAGGCATCCCATAGGCTACTTCTAGTGCTCCATAGGCTACTTCTAGTGCTAGCCACAGAATGGCAGTCTGATTTAGGTAGTTCTAGAGACAGGGACACAGCATTCAACAGCCACCAGTACAGGCATGCCATCTCTCTTTGTTGTCATCATTGAAAACAAATGCTTTTCTGGCTTTTTGAGACATGGTCTTGCTAAATAGCCCACCCTGGCCTCAGATCTTCCTCCATCAGCCTCCCAGATACAAGAATCACAGAAGTGAAACACAGGCTTTAAAACAGTATTCATGCTTGTAGCAATGTGTCACAGTTTGCTTTTCTGTTGCTGTGCTACAACACTCTGACCAAAAGCAATTTGGGGAGGAAAAGGTTTCTTTCAGCTTACACTTCCAGGTGACAGCCCATCACCAAGGGGAGTCAGGGCAGGAACCGGAAGCAGGAACTGAGGCAGAGACCATGGAGAAGTGCTGCTCACAGGCTTGTCCCCTGCTGGGCTCAGCCAGCTTTTGCAACCCAGGACACCAGCTGCCCTGGGGTGGCATTGCCATAGTGGGCTGCACCTTCCCATGCCAACCAACAGCTAAGGCAATTCCTCACAGACATGAGCACAGACCAGTCTGTCTGCTCTGGGCAACTGCTCAATCGAGACCCTCTCTTCCACTAAACAACACCCATAGTCACCAGCTAGTGCCATTCCACAATGTCACATCTTACAAACGCCCTTTTCTCTTCCAGTCATAAAACGTGGAGCCCATGCTATCTGGCACCCGGCTCAGCACTCTGTCTGCCAGTGTTATATGGAACGTGTGCTCTTCAGCTGAACACGTATGGGTTTCAGACAGTACAAATGGAGGACACCATCCTTCAACAGCAACCTGAAAGACCCAAACTCTGATGTGATTGGCAACAGTCTTAGAGAGTGCCAGCATCTGGAGGGACCCACACATACAAAAGCAGCAGCAGCTCAAATTGTCTCAGAAATGTCCAAAATTAGTTATTATTTCTGAAACAGGGTTTGTGGCCATGAGCAATGAGGACATGTTACAGTTACCTGCCAGAGAGGATAACAATGACTGGTCAATACAGAGGGTGTGTGTGTGTGTGTGTGTGTGTGTGTGTGTGTGTGTGTGTGTGTCCATGTGGCAACTGTTTAGAAGCACTGATTGCATCATGGTTGATGCTGTTATTACAGATGATCTCTTCACACTCAGTTATGGATATCAGTGTGACTCTATTTACCCATGCATTCTATTCTGAATGCCCTCCAAAAATAATTCCCACATGGAAGCTAACTTCTGGCAGCAGCTTCAGGGCAACACTGGCTTACCATCAGAGAAGAGATGCTCAGTCCCAACAAGCAGCTGGAGGGTCTTCCCTAGCTCATACTGCGTCTCACATTGCCGTGGCATAAGTTTCAAAAGGAAACACACCTGATCCTTTATCCATGTGGCAGGTATAACCGGAAGGACCTTTGTAGCCGCTGTATCAAGCTATGAAAAACAACAGAGGCTTAAAGACAAAGGTTCACAGGAATGAAAAAGCAGAACTCCCAAATTTGGGAACAGGAAAGCCAAAATACTGTTTTTTGTTTTTTGTTTCTTTCCTTTTTTTAGTTTTTTGAGACAGGGTTTCTCTGTGGCTTTGGAACTAGCTCTTGGAGACCAGACTGGTCTCGAACTCACAGAGATCTGCCTATCTCTGCCTCCTGAGTGCTGGGACTAAAGGTGTGGGCCACCACTGCCCAGCCTGCCAAAATACTTTTAAGGGTACTCTCTTGTGGACCGATCACGAAGGGAGTGCCTGAGCATCTGACAGAATGGTAGGAAGCACAGTTCTGCCATTTTGCAGGAAGTGTTGGTATTGGGGTTGTCTGTATGAAAGTCAAGTGCCTCAAACACGGAGAACCATGGAGTTCCCTGGCTTAAATTCTTCATACTATCAAATTAGTTCCCGTCTACTGCTGTGAAATTAACCAACCATGTTTCACTTGGCAGCTTCCTAGAAGAGGGTCAGGGCTTAAATTTGAACCCAGAAGATTTTAAATTCATATTATAAAGATCTTTTATAAGACTTTCTTACCTCTGTTGACGAGGATTCCAAGTTCCAGGTCAGCCTAGGCTACAGAGCAATACAATGTCTCAAAAAACCTCATTTGAGTAGACTTTTTCTTTCTTTTTAAAATACTAAAGATGCTCTTTTTTATTTACTCTGTGTATGTGAGAGATATGTGATGTAGGTCACATCCGACAACTTTAGGGTAGTATTGGCCCTCTCCTTCTATTTTTCCACCCTGAATTTTGGGGATGGAGTCCAGGTTGTCAAGCTTTCAAGGCAAACCCACTGATCCATCTCAACGGCTCCCAAACAAACAAAAAACATTTTCCTCTCACAGTAAATAAAGTGGTGGCTTGCATTTGACACTGTCAGGGCCACCCCAGATTGACGAGATGTGGTCATGGACCACCCCTCTCTTTTTTCATGTCCACAGCAGGGACCAATAATCTTTGCCCCACCAAGTTTGGCTACACCACCAGGACAAAGATCACGGTAGCACATTATGTGACACTTCTCTGTGGCAACTACGCCACTGCAATGCCTGCCTGGCTTTTCTGCAATGACACAAGGGACTCTGTCAGCCACGTGGCACAATCCCTTGCCTGGTGCCCCCCCATGCCAGCCACTGGCACAAGAGCCCCCTGCCAACCAACTTCAGATGGGAGAGGACAGCACTTCAATTCCAGCCTACCGTCTCAAGACTTTTCTGGAACTCCACAAGCTTAACTTTGGCTTTCTCATAATTCTTGAAGAACATACACAGTTCGTACATCTCCATAATCAAGAGAAGTGGGGAATCCTTTGAAGAAGAGTTGAAATTAGAAAATCTAGAACATCAAATGCTATTAACAGCTTCCAGATCAAATTAAATTTTATGTGTTACTTCCTTTTGGGGGAAAAAAAAAATCAACAAATCCATTTCTGGTTAGTCTATAGCCCATCCACGAGGTGGCACTATGTCCCCAACAAGCATTCCTGGAGGCAAAATGCTGTTTTCTGTGGCACCAATCAGACTATTTTTGGTGAGGCTGTCTGGCCAGAAAAGAGGAATTTTGAATTAGAAAGGATAAATCTAAACTGTAAGTGTACCCACTTACTAAAGCACTTGAGCTTGTGTGGTTTGAGCTATGTGAGCTTTAGTTACTAGTCTGTAAAATAAAGGTAATACCACTTCATACCAAATATTATTTTTATATTGTGAGAACTTACTAAACCAATATATATATAAGTACTCTGTTAAATAAATTGGCTGTATCTCAAAGGTCCTAGGGCATGATACCTAACACTAAACACACATTGTAGTTCTATTATTATCTCTTATCAACTTAGTAAGAAAAAGCCAAGGAGAGAAAGAAAGACAGAGAGAGAGAGAAAGAGATATTGTGCACGTGTGTCCATATAAAATACCTTAATGAAAAGCCGGAAGCCTCGGATGAGAGTGTGGCTCTTTTGCCTTGTTAATACAGTTCTCCAGATAATGGACAGGTCCTCGAGGCTCCATGGATAATCCTCCACAGAGGCCTGGATGTGTTCCATTGCTTCAGCTGCAACCCTGTCCTCCACAGAGGTGACAATCCAAACACAGAGACAGGGCACAGCACTGGCTCCCTGCCATTGGATAAGAATGTTTCAAAATGGAAGAGCCAGGCCAGGGTTATATGGATGCACAAAGGCCACAGATGGGCGTTCCCCCAGAAGAGGCCACTCTGTTTCTCAGTTCAGGCCACTCAGAAAGCTTCCAAACATGACACAAACTGGTGACTAAGTAAGGGACTATCATAAACTGCCCTTAAGAGTGTGGCAGTCAAAAGGCCACAGAGGGGGACAACTCTCCATTAATTAGCTGAAATTAGAGACTGAACGTCTCCCTTGTCCAGCGAGGGAGGGGGATGCCTGCCCCATAGAGCCTTCTCGTGATGGCCAGCCAGGGTCAGGAGATAGGGAGGGACCTTCCTTAGTGGATGGGGCGGCCTGAGCTGTGGGAGCATGGGCACTGTCACTGACTCTGGAAGCAAATGCAGGAGCCTCACTATGGTCCCTAATGCCCATTACAGTCCCTGCCTGCCTGCTGGCCTAGCAGACAGTGTGCGAGCTCTGAACTCCAGTGCTTGGCAAGGGCAACAAGCACTCTTAATCACTGAGCCAACTCTCTAGCCCTAGTTTTTTTTAAAAAATTTATCGTATGTGTGCACGTTTGTACGTATGCATGTATATGTATGCCATGGAGCATGTGTGGAGGTCAGAGGACAACTTGTGGGAGTCAGTTATCTCCCTCCTCCCACCTTGTGGGTCCCAGGAATTAACCTGGGCTGTCAAGCTTGGTGGCCAGAGCCTTTACCTGCTGAGCCGTCTCGCTTCTTTTGTTCTGTTTTGTGGTTGTTACTTTACTTTCTAAAAAGACTTATTTTGTTTTTAATTATGTGTGTGTTTCGTGTCTGTGGGGGATATGTGCACATGAGTGTTGTACCCAGGAAGCCCAGGAGAGTTGGGGCCACTGGAGTTTGAGTTACGAGTGGCTGTGCTGGGAACAGTTACAGTGTGGGTGCTGGGAACCAGACCCAGGTCCTCTGTGAGCACAACTTGTGCTCACAAACCAATGGGCCATCTCTAGCCCTTTTTTTTTTTTTTTTTTTAAAGACAGGGTCTTATCTTACTGCCCAGGTTACCCTCAGACTTTCCATCCTCCTATCTTAACCACCCAGGCAAGTGGGATTCTAGACACCACTACTATGTCCTGTCTTCCCTGTCTTAATTGCTTTCTGGCTCCTCAATTTAGGCTTCTTGTGCCCCTCACCTGGAGACAAGAGGCTAGGACACTGAGGATTGGAGCCCGCTGTTTCACTGCCTCAGCGAGGAGCCAGCACCAAGAGGCTGACTCTTCCGAGCATTGGTGGAGAATTTCAAAGAAATCCCTCATCTCCTCTCTGTTTCTCTCGAGTTCCTGCAGGTACTGGTAGTCTTGATCACCATCCACTCTAGAGATGGACCCTGATGACAGCTTCTCAAAGGCCAGCTTCAAGTGGCTCTGAAGGATTGGGTTGAAGTACTGCAGAAGAGATTTCACCTGCAAGGTAGGGATTAAAATACACTCGATGTTCCTTTCAGCTAGAAGAAGTGCATTACAGACAGATGCAAGATAAATCTTACGATGCCAAACTGTGTCAGAGCTGACTACGTGATGTTTCCAAAGTCATTTGACCTGTCCATTTGCTATCTGGCACAGGGTGGCCTAGAACTTTCGATCCTGCCTCCTCAGTCTCCCTAGTACTGAGATGACAGATCTGAGCCACCACAACTGGTTGCTTTTGAGGGAATCTGAGTGAACTTCCAAGTTCAACCTGGAATCCTAGAAACTCGTCTGCCTGATGCCAGTCTAACGAACACGGGTCTCACAGCAGACAAACACACAAAGAACACTGTTCTGGAAGTGTGTTTACCTCTTCTGGGTGGTAGTTATGGAGTTGGCTGTGAACCAGGAACTGCAGCCAATCGTTTGCTTTGGCACATTCTCTAAGGTAGGACACACTCAGTTTCATACTGTGGGCTGTGCAGAACTGTAACACTAGTGCCCATTGGCTGCTGGATTCACTGGACAACCTATAATCAGAAGTGGAGATGGATAGCAGAAGGAAAAAATATTAAATATTGCTCTAAGGCCAGACATGGTGTTGCATTTTTGCACTCAGAAGGCAGAGGCCAGCGTGGTCTATAGAGTAAGTTCCAGATGAGCCAGGGCTCCATGGTGAGACCCTGTCTCAAAAATAACGGAAAGAAGTAAATAAATAAGATGGGAAGTGGTTAAGAGAGCTTGCTGCCCCTGCAGGGAGAGCGGGCTTGGTTCCAGAACCCGTGTCAGCGAGCGCACGATGGATTGTAGTTTTAATTCCAGGGGACCAAAACCTTACACACACACACACACACACACACACACACCTATAATATAGATCTAGTTTGAAACTTGGAAATTGGTAAAAATCAAATTAACCAGAGCATAGTCTCTCTAAAAAAGAAAAAAAAAATGAGCAAAACCCTTTCAACCATGGTAGGCAGTATCGCCAAGCACAGAACAAATCTTAACATGCATGAGGCTGTGGTTTGATCTCATTGTGGTAAAAATAAAATTAAATTAAAAACATAAAATATGTAAAAATAAAAATACATGCTTCTCAAAATATACTAAATACTTATGAGACTTCTTTTTTAAATTCTTTTTTTATATTTACTTTATTCTATGTGCATTGGTGTCTTGCCTGCATGTCTGTCTATATGAGGGTGTCAGTTGTGGGCTGCCATGTGAGTGCTGGGAATTGAACCTGGGTCCTCTGGAAAAGCAGTCAGTGTTCTTAACTGCTGAGTCATGTCTCCAGCCCCTTTATGAGACTTAAAAAAAAAAAAAAAAAAGCTAGTCAGGTGTAGTGGTACACTCCTTTAATCCCAGCACTCAGGAGGCAGAGGCAGGCAAGTCTCTTGAGTTCTAGGCCAGCCTGGTCCACAGAGCAATTTCCAGGACACCCAAGAAGACATGGTGAAACCTTGTCTTGAAAAGCAAAACAAAACCACCTTTTCTGGGCTGTAGAGGTGGCTCAGTAGTTAAAAACACCTGCTATTCTTGCAGAGGACCCGTGTTCAGCTCTGGCACACATGGTGGCTCACAACCTTCTGTAACTTTAGTTCCAAGGGATCTGATACCCTTTTCTGGCTTCCTAGGACACTGAACTCATGTGGTACACAGACATACATGTAGACAAAACACTCAGTCTTAAGAACCCACCACCCCTCTTGCATACAAGGAGGAACAGACTTCCTTTTCAGCTGAACAGATGGAATCCCATAGGTAAGAGGCAACTTTCTGCCAGGATTTCGATGAACGAGCAAGATACTGGAAGATCAAGCATATACAGTGGCACAGTCAGGTTTACTAGAAGAGCCCGGGGCTGCTGCTCACAAACCTGTTCCAACCCTGCTGCTCGATACTGCTCCACACACCTTCTTCCAAGAGAACGAGCAACTCTTCCGTGGTGGCCTTGTCACCGTCAGCAAGCTTAGACAGTTTTTCAGCTGTAAGAAATACCAGCAAGAAAGACCTAAGTGTGGGCACAGCAACACAGCCCTGTAGCCCCAGCCACACAGCCCTGTAGCCCCAGCACACAGCCCTGTAGCCCCAGCTATTCAGGTAGATAAGGAAGACGACTACATGGCTACAGGAGCTCAGGGTTACCTTGAGCAAGACAGAACACAGTGGGATCCCATCTCCAAAGAACCCAAAATCAAAGAAAAAGCCCAATAAGATGAAAGCCATCAAGAGCGTGTGTGTGTGTGTGTGTGTGTGTGAGTATGTCATATGTTGTGAGTGTGTGTGTGTGTGTGTTCAATAGAAAAAGTCAGGACCTGGGTACTAAGGCTCAGGATCATTCAAACCCAATTAAAATGACTTCTAAGAAAGGGAGATAAAGGCCGGGTGGTTGTGCACACCTTTAATCCTAGCACTCGGGAGGCAGAGGCAGGAGGATCTCTGTGAGTTTGAGGCTAGCCTGGTCTACAAAGTGAGTTCTAGAACAGCCAGGGCCACACAGAGGAACCCTGTCTGGAAAAAAAGGAAGTGAGATATAATACAAACTATGCAAGAAAAGGGAAAAGTACCATTTCTGCCTAATGCTTTTGACCTCCCCATGTTTCTTCTGGGCAAAGCAGAGCAAAGGTGCTGTACCTAGAGACTCTCTTATAAAGCTGGGGTGAACATCTTCATTTCTACACTTGTAGCCCAGAATCACATTTGCCATTTTCATGTCAACTCTGAGCTTGAGGCTGCCAAGACCAAGCAATTCTAAGAAGCAAACACAGGCAGTCCCTACTGAAGGGCTGTGGGAGGAAGCCAGCCCTAAAGTATAGGCCTCCTTGCCTACTTGCTGGATCCTGAAATAAAAAAAAAAAATCAACATTATATCAGACAGAAGCATTATTTTTCACACTGGCTGGAGACCTAGATCAGTGATTAAAGACCTTTCTGTACAAGTGTGAGGATGTCAGCTCATACCTCAGCACCCACAGATGAGGGGGACAGGAAGATGGCTCAGTGGGTAAAGTTACTTGGTATCCAGCCCAACAACTTGGGTTTGACCCCCAGAGTCACATGGTGCAGAGAACTAACTCACAGACGTTGTCCTCTAGGGTAGGGAAATGGCTCAACAGTTAAGAGTGCTTATACTCTTGTTGAAGACCCAAGTTAGGTTTCCAGCACCCACGCCAGGGAGCCCATAGGCACCTGTAACACTAGCTCCAGGGGACCTGACAATCTCTTCTGGATTCCCCCATGCACATGTACAACCCCTCCTTCCACTAGGCACACAATGAAAGTAAAACACGATCTTAAAACAAAAAAGCTATCCTCTGATTTCTATGGGTATCTTGGTGTGCGTGTGAGTGCATCACACACACACACACACACACACACACACACACACACAGACACCACAGCACATACAGAGACACAATTTTTAAAAACCAGGTGGTAGTGGCACATGCCTTTAATCCCAGCACTGGGGAAGCAGAGGCGGGCAGATCTCTGAGTTTGAGGCCACCTTGGTCTCTAGAGTGAGTTCCAAGATAGCCAAGACTACACAGAGGAAACCTGTCTCACCCACCCTAAAAAAACAAACAAACAAAAAAAAGAAACAAAACAAAAACAAACACCTGCTTCTCACCAGGACAAGGAGATGAAATTGCATTAGTGATAGGTAGAGAGCTTTATATTCACTCTCTTGCTCCCTCCCTTCCTTTTTGTTCATTTGGGTTCCAGGGAACCTTCTTCATTTTGGGCACTACAACCCTATTTCCTTAGATTAAAATTTTTTTTTTTTTTTAAATTGGGAAATTTTGTTTTGTTTTGAAACAGGGTTTCTCTGTATAGCCCTGGTTTTCCTGGAACTTGCTCTGTAGACCAGGCTGGCCTAGAACTCAGAGACTTGCTTGCCTCTGCCTCCTGAGTGTTGGGATTAAAAGTGTGTGCCAACATGGCCCGACATAATTGGGGAAATTTTAATAAGCATGAAATGCACGCACTACAGGCAATAGAAATACCAAAGCTGTGGAACTTCCTTTTTTCTTAAGTTAGTGATTTTCTTTCACTGGGGAGATATGGAGAGCCAGGTGTCGATGGGACCAGCCCGTCCAGATTTAGGTGACACTGATAACTACTCCGCTGTCCCATTTCATCTCTGCGTAAGGGAAGACTGTGCTACTTATATCTGAGTTCCAGCACAGTTTTCTAAGATGATCCACAGCACGCAGGTTCCTCTCTACTTTCTGCTTTACTGTACCTGCTGAAAGTAGTTTACATTCCTAATTCCTTGAAAAGTGATTCTGCAGCGGGTCTTATTTCTTCTCTACTGTTAAGTGGGTTATTGGTAAGAATGATAGTTTTGTGTTTGGTTCCTAACTGATAAAAAGCATTCTTGTGCAATTCGTAAAGAAACAGCTGCAGGAAAAGATTAAGAACAGCAGCTCTTGTCTGAGTCGCACAAACACTCAAGGCTGGCCACAGCCACAACTGTTTTGCAGAAACGGTCTACTGGGGCCAGCACGAGGTGTGCTGCAGCAGCTGGCTGGGCCAATTTAGAGTTCAAAGTTCTTTTTGCCACTGTGGACACCAAGGTCCACATCCCAGGTAAATCAAGTTCCAAAGACAGAAATTAGGACAAAGACTCCTCCAGACAACAAGGCACAGTTGCTATGCTTCCATGACTGGTGTAGAAGAAAAAGATCTCAGAAGCAGGAAAACTACGCCCATCCTTGCAAAGACGTCACTGACAAAAAGGATCATGGGAAGACATCAGTAACGCAGCACATCTGTCACACGGTCACATGAAACACCTGCCCTGCCACACTCACTGAGTTTAAATGACAATACACTCCAAGACTTCCAGTTTCACTGATCAAACTGGATTTAGCCAGTCCACAGCATGTTGCTCTAGAGCAGTGGTTCTCTGCCTTCCGAATACTAAGACCTTTAATACAGTTCCTCATATGATCCCCGACCATAAAATTATTTTAGTTGCTACTTCATAACTATAATTTTGCTACTGTTATGAATTCTAATGTAAATATTTTTAGAGACAGAGGTTTGCCAAAAGGGTCACCACACACAGGTCGAGAACCACTGCTCTAAGGAGAAACAAAATACCCTGGTCCTACTGAGGTATCGCCACTCGTAATGCTACCATCTGTGACTTGATGGGTCTAGCAGCATTACTGGTTTGTGTGAGATGTGGCCACCATCAATGCCTGACTCTCTACGAAGGGACCTGTTTCCAAAGCTCTTTTCATGGAATGGCTAGGTGTGACTAGAATACAGGCCTCAGTCAGCTGGTTATCTGCCTGGGGGATAGGCCAGATGCTGTGGCTGAAGTATGTCTGGGGCGGGGGCACATTAACCCTTTTTCAGTACTGACAGCCAGCACAGCATTTGCTGCAGTGTCCTCCACAACCCCCTTATCACAGGCCTGCCTAGCTCAGTCTCGGATGCTGGGAGACAGCTGTGCTTACGCTATCAAAGCCTGGCACTACAAACAGGTTAGCAAAGAGACGCCAGGTACAGCAATGGCTGTGGTACCAGAAGCACCAGGTCAGCTTCTTTGGTCACTTAGGTAGAGGGTGGAGAAGCATAAATGAACCAGTGTGAGTGTGGATGTCAGAGGACCATTGTAGTAGTCAGCCCTCTGCTGCCACCGTGTAGATCCTAGGAATCAAACGCAGGTTGTTAGGCTTGGTGGCAAGCTCCTTCACCTGCTGAGCTGTATTGCTGGCCCTAGATTTAAATTAAAGCACCTATTCACACTCCACAGCACTGTAGCTTCCCCCTTCACCCAGGAGACATGAAGACCTTTTGAAACCATTGCACTTGTAATCGGGGTCAAGTCTGGCTATCAACACGAGCTACCTAGAAAACCAATGCTTATTTATTTTGAAATTTACTTTTATTTTATATGTATGGGTGTTTGTCTTACTGTTATGCCTGTGCAACATGTGTGTTCAGTGCCCATGGAAGCCAGAAAAGAGCATCAGATCCCCTGGAACTGGAGTCACAGTCTGTTGTTAGCTGCCCATGTAGGTGCTTGGAATTGAACCCAGGTCCTCTGGAAGAGCAGGCAGTTCTCTTAACCACTGAGCCATCTCTTAAGCTCCAAGGTTAACATCTGAAGGTGCATTTTAGAGGATTCAGATGTACATTTATACACACAGAAAGTTTTCTAGCAAGATACACAAGACATTGTCAACCCTGTAATATGAAGAATTAGAGATCAGACTCCTGCCTTGTACTCACACCTTTCTGAACTACTAAACTATTTTACAATGAAAACTACTACTAAAACAAAGATTTTTGTTGTTGTTGTTGTTTGCTTTGGTTTTTCAAGACAGGGTTTCTCTGTGTAACAGCCCTGGCTGTCCTGGAACTCACTTTGTAGACGAGGCTGGCCTCAAACTCACAGAGATACTCCTGCTGAAGGCTGGGATTAAAGGTGTGTGTCACCTCTGCCTGGCTAAAACAAAGTTTTAATTACAGAACAACAGCAACAACAACAAAACCCTATTTCACTCTTAATTACATGAAACAGTTCTCCCAATTCTGTATGAAGTGGGTTACAAAGGACAGACTGTGAATACAAAATGAACCTTTGTATGGGATTCCTCTGCTGCAGCTGTTAGTGCCTGAGCTGCTGTCACAGGACTTTAAAACATGCTTTTTGAGAGTTATTGCTCAGTCCTCATCAGGGAAGCGTCTCTTTGCAGTAGATGGCAGTTACCACAGAGACTACCAACTCATCCACTTGCAGAGAATAAAGGACTTCAGAGTACCCAGCCCCTAACTGGGACACCTAGGTCCCATCCATTTCCTCAAGGTTCAGGGATCTATGTGGGAAGGGAACCGGAAGATTGTAGGAGCCAGAGGCCGTGGATGATGACTTTAAGAAAACAGTGCTCTCCAGATAGCGGGCGGGAACACACGTGAACGCTGAGTGTGACAGTGTGCACAGACCACAGAAGCCCAGGCCGGACACAATCCCAGCTTGGAGCAGAGGGGTGGTGCCAAGCCGCGCTCCTAGCTGAGGACGGCTGCCACTCGATTGCTGCCAGGAGAGGGGGAGTCCGGTTCAGTCAGTGGAGTGACACCTGGTAAACGGGCCAAACTCCAAGGCAGGCCTCAGGCTCAGTTGTAGTCGCCCCACACAAAGTGGGGTCAAGGAGAGATGGGGAGACAAAGGGGACACATAGAACATGAAGCTGGGAAAGTAGGGGGTGGGGACACCTGGGAGACACTGGAGTAAGGAGATGAAGATGATCAAAATGCATCATATAAAATTCGCAAACATTTAAACAAAACAAAGGCAAACAATCACAGCATTGTTAATGATCAGTTTCACTACTTTTAAAAATGCACCAATAAGATACACACATACTTTTTTAAGAGCAGAAATTAAGCTCTCAACACTTACAGTTGTTTGGGAGTCTTACTCTTGATTAACTCCTGGACCAGAAAAGTACCAAAGGCAAATGATGGGCGTCCATGATGTAAATAATACGCATAATTCAGACGTTCCACTACAGCGTATTTACTCACCAGGTCAGGGCTGGAAAAATGTGGGAGTTGGCTGGCTGTATCTGGGAAGGAAGCAAAACATTATCAACCTTTGCCACATCACCAGCACTGCATGCTTGGGATGCCAGTTTCTCCATGGAAAACCGGCTGCTGCAATCATTCTGCACACTGTACAAGGCATATATGACATTTTCAATTTATAAAACAGATACATTACAAAATTCCTTTTTGGTTTTTGAGGCAGGGTTTCTCTGTAGCCCTGGCTGTCTTGGAACTCAGCTGGTACAGTGCTTGCCTCACATGCATAAAGCCCTGGACTTGATCCCCAGAACCATCTAAGTCAGATGTGAAAGCTCAAGTATCCCAGCACTAGGGAGGGAGAGGCAGGAGGATCAGATATCCAAGGTCAAGCTGAACTACACAGCAAGTTCAAGACCAGCCTGGGCTATCTGTGACCCTGTCTCAAAAACACATCAACCAACCAAACCCAAAACACCCTGCCTTCTTTCTTACAACACACGAGAGGGACACGATTATCAACCTTATTTTTAAGAGAAACTGTGCTCAAGGTCAGACAGCCATTACAAGATGAAGCCATAATTTATTGACTGTCAACACCAACACTCAAACAGGGGATTCTGAAAAGAGCTGCAGAGAGGCACATATCTGCTCTGTAACATGAAGTCCTATAAACTCAACACACTGACTTTCAACTTACATGTTCTCAATTAGTTTCCAGGAATGTGTCTTCCATTGAGAAGTACTTTTACTTTTATAATAGAAAGCACTGGAAAAGAGGGATTAACTTTATGTATAAAAACTTCTATTCTCAATAGGACCTAAATGCTTCCAAAGCAAGAAATCCCATGACTTACCTCCTATTGCTAGTGTGTTGGCAGACTGCCAGCCAAACAATCTGCTAGGATCAAAGGGCGGCAAAGACTGAAAAAGAGTAAAAGCCAATCAGACTCAAAAGTTTATCGACCCTAAAACAGATAAACAAAATGATAGAAAGACCTTAGAAGGAGTCACTTCATAGGGCTCTGGTAGAATGCTTGCCAGCACATATGGGGCCCTAACCTCGATCCCCAGAAGGGAACAGTTAAATGCTATCTCTGTGAACATAAATTGTTTGAACACAGCCGCTCCCCATACCATACCACTCCCACCCCTCACCTCCCGCCACCAGAAGAGAACATGAGTCAACTGCTAAGGAGCATCACTCAAGCTCGGTCTCTGATCTTTACACACATGGACACACATGTGCACCTGCACACACATGGAGAGCTCCATGGACATAAAAGTGCACATATACAAAGAGCTCCCAGGCACCAGGCATAGTGGTATGTGTCCACAGTCCCAGCATTCAGGAGGCCGAGGCAAGAGGTTCACTTGAGCACAGGAGTTAGAGATCAGCCTGGGCAACACAGTAAGACATTGCTTTAAAATAGATAAATAAACAGCCAGGTGTGGTGCATGCCTGTAAGACCCGCACTTGGGCTGTAGAAGAGAGAGGCTCAGTAGTTGAAGGCCATCCTAGATTGCACAGTGAGTTTGAGGGCCACATGAGGCCCTGTCTCAAAAATCAAAACAAAATACAATGATGTAAGCCAAGAAGAAAAGGGAACAAGGAAAAACTTGAAATGGTTTGTGTGTGAAGTTGATGCAAATGTTTCAGAAGCAAGGATCTCTGTACGCCTTTGATCCCAGCACTTAGACACTGAGACAGGAGGATCATTACATTGAGCCAAATCTGGACAGAGTGCATGTCACTGAATCACTTGGTTTACAGCAATGCTACACGCAGTGCTGCTCGGCATGGCACAGACTCCTGCAGCAGATGTGAAGGCAGAGTGAGGCTGTCTCCGCCAGGAAACTCTTTTAAGAATTCCTGTGTATGAAACTTTTGCCTGCATGTATGTGTTTACAGCATGTGTGTGTCTAGTACATGTGGAGGACAGAAGGGAGTGTCAGATTCCCAGAATCAGAGTTACAGATGGCTGTGAGCCACCATGTGGGTGCTGGGAATCAAACCCAGGTCCTCTGAAGAGCATCCAGTGCTTTTAACCACCAAGCATCTCCCTAGCTCCATTCTTTGGAAAATTCTTTATAGAAAATTGACCTTGAGGGTATACTAAGAGGCATGATAGACTTGCACTCGGCTCTAGCACAGGCTGTTAATCTCATGTATTCCAAAAACAAACAGTCCTGGCATATCTGTGAACCAATTAGTCTACTCCCAAAGTTCTTCACATTAGAGTAGGGCAGATTTCCTATCTCTAAAGAACAACACAACTGGGGCTGGAGATACGGCTCAGAGGTTAAGGGCACTACCTGCTCTTCCAGAGGTTCTGAGTTCAATTCCAAGCAACCATGTGGTGGTTAAAAAAAAAGAACAACATAACTTACACTGGGTTGAAGATACTATGAACATGTATGTAATATATGAACATATATGTAATGAAGAAAGCCTGTTGAACTGAGCCGTGGGCAAAAGATGCTTCTAGTGTAGATCCTATATAGGCCTGAGAGGGTCTGCAAGTCCCTTTGATTTAGAAGCAAAACTGCAGGTTTCCAAGCCATTCTTCTGGGTGCAGGTTCATAGCGCCATCCTTCTTTGCCACGTTCTTATCCTGAGTATTGGAAGGAGGTAGGGCTTTCTGTTTTCCTGGCAGAGACCTGGCTGATACTGTACCTGAATGAGGTGGTAGAGTGTAATATCAGAGGGCAGAATACTAGGAGCAGTGCACTGCGGGAAGAGGGCAGCTTTGAGCTTTGGGTAAGGCGTCAACGCCATCTTCAATAGCTGGGGGTCCACTTTCTTCAAACAGTTCTCACTTTCTTCATTCTGAATGACCTATGCAAGATGACACATTACAGATGGGGAGTGGTGCTTAGATAGTACATATTTAAGATTTAAAAACTAGTCACTAGCCAGGCGTTGGTGGTGCATGCTTTTCATCCCAGCACTCGGAAGGCAGAGGCAGGTGGATCTCTGTGAGTTTGAGGCCAGCCTGGTCTACAGAGTGAGTTCCAGGACAGGCGCCAAAGCAATACAGAGAGATCCTGTCTCAACACTCCCCCACATAAAAAGCAACCCCCAAAATACCTAGTCACTATAGAAGAAGGCTCCTAGTGAAATGATCCTAGAACCTAATGGCTGTATGACACTGGACTAGATGTTTAACATTAAGCCTCTATTTCCTGCAAGATTAGGAAGAGAGCTAGACTGTTGTTCTCAAACCATATGTTGTTTGAAAAAAAAAAAGCCATCTCTGCCATAATGTTTATAATATTTATATTTAATTATTCATTAATTCTTAAAAAAATCCAACAACTATTACTGCTGGGCATGATGGTGGTGCCTGTATATAGTCCAGCATTTGGAAGGCTGAGGCAGGAAAATCACTAAGAATTCAAGACTAGCCTGGGTTATACAGGGAATTACAGGCCAACTTGAACTAGAGAGTAAACTTGCCTTAAAAAAACAAATAAAACAGCTGGGCAATGATGGAACATGCCTTTAACCCCAGCAATTGGGAGGCTGAGGCCTGGGCTACACAGTGAGTGTCAGGACAGCCAGAGCTACATAATGAGACCCTGTCTCAAAAAAACCAAATAGAAAAGCAAACAAATAAAAGAATACCATCAAAGCAGATGATTCCTCAGTCCTTTCTCGACTATAGTTTAACTGGGGGCTAAAAGCAGGCTCAAGTCGCTTAGCCATCTGAGTATAATACAGCAATCTAAGGGTAATCACCACCAGGAAGATACTGCTGAGGACAAGATATATAGCAGTATTCTCCTTCCAACCAGTCACACTCTGTATTCAAGAAGCAGGAGCATATCCATGTGTGGTCCCTCAACAGAACTTATAGGGGAAGCTAAGAATTATGCTTTAAAATAAACTTTCTATAAGGGTAATCAGCAAAGACATGTCACAAACTACAGATCTAAAATATATTTACTTGTAGAAGTAACCCAACCCTGATTCTATCCTGGAGCTATAGAAAACACACCAAGGGACAAAGAATCTCTGTCCATGCATGAATTCCATTTCAGTTCGGGACAGGAACTGTAAATTCACCTGTTTCACGCTCACTCATCTAACAGAATACTTGGAGGCAGTCATGCTTTAGATCATGCTTTAGCACCAGTTAAGGTTTAGACAATCCTGGTTCTCTGTACCGAGTTTAAAATCAACCCTACTTCATCACAATAATTTTGAGGGTCACCTGTACCTGGCTGACACCCCCAGGAGCGTACATGGTAGTAGCAAGGGCCAGGAGGGTGTGTCCTTCCAACAGCATACTGCTTACACTGGCCTGATTGGTGGGAATCAAAATCTGAGCATTTGCAAGGCTAGCCTGGAAGATCAGTTTGGGATCTGAAAATAAAAGGGATAATCACTAAATTAAGAGATATAATTCTGAGAAAGATATTTTTAACCCTGTCTACAGTAAGAACAACTTCCTAAGTTTAAAAGCATTGAAAAGACATGGGGGGGGGTCAAACTCAAAAGGTTCATCTTCATAAAAATAAAGACTTCAAAGACATAAAATGTAAAGGGAAAAAAGAGTCAAGAGACGAATCCGACAAGTGACATTCTATAGGAATAATGTCCTATGGCAATGAAATAGAATTGCTATCCCTCCCCCACAGCTCCCTAGCATCAGGGAGCCTTCATTAGATGCCTCAAGTCAACTGTATCAGAGTGATTTATTTATTTATTTTAAAATCCAGTGTTACTGTTTGCTGGTCATTATGAATAGGTTGTGTAACCGGGCAAAGGTACAACCTCAGTGAACAGCAATGTGACCTGATGGTAAAAGCCTTCCAGTGAACAGCTTTCCACTTAGCAATTTTATATGCAGAAACCTGTATGTACTAAAGAGTTTGTCTGAAACAAAAGCAACAATTCTAAGTTAAGATATAGTCAAGAAAAAAAAGATATAGTTGAGACAATTATTTATAATTGGAAAAAAACGTAAAACTGAGCTCACTGTCAAAAATGAGGGCCTATTAACCAAGGTGAAATCTTATGCCAAGATTAATGATCACTGTCTCTAAGGGTGTAGGGGAACTCTCATTACACAAAGGCAGTTACAAAACACAGATGTTTCCTGCACTTCTGCAGGAGCCATGGATACCTGCCGGACAAAGTAAGAGTAGTCACGGCAAGAAAGCAGAAAGAAACTGGAAGGAGACATGGCAATATTACCAGTGGCCACCTGTAGGTAGTCATCCTCCCATTAAGAAAGCAGAAAGAAACTGGAAGGAGACATGGCAATATTACCAGTGGCCACCTGTAGGTAGTCATCCTCCCATTAAGCCCACACTGGGTCTGTACAGGTGTCACCTTGTGGAGAGTTTAGGTGGCTTCCTTTGTTTGTTGTTTATTTGAGATAGGGTCTCACTATACAGCCTTAGGGCTTGGAACTCATTATGTAGACCAAGCTGGTCTTGAACCCACAGAGATCTGCCAGCTTCTGCTTCCCATGTGCAAGGATGAAAAGGTATGTACCTGTAACCCAACAAAACTGGCACTATATGAAAAGACTAGTTGTTAACATTGCTTAATGTATAGTTGCTTGCCCTGTACCTTTCTCCAGAATTTGGGAAGAACACTACTAACCTGGAATGCTTGGGGGTAAAGGGGCTTTTCTGTGTGGTCATCAGCAAACGAACTGGTTAATTTTTTCCGCAGCTCCCTCCCATGGACACAACAATCCCACACATTCATGAGTTTGTTGTTGTTGTTGTTGTTGTTTTTCCCTTCCATTTTGGAGTTCCAGATTGAAAGATTTATAAGTTCCTAGAACCCACCTAAAGGTGGGAGGAGAGACCTGACTCTACAGAGTTGTTTTCTGACCTCCAAGTATGCGCTTGGGGCATATGTACTTAGCACAGGAGAGGCTCTAGCACAGCAAAAGAATAGAAGAGAGGGAGAAAAGGAGGGAGGGGAGGAGGGGCATGATTCCTAGCAGGTGTCTGGAAGGCAGACCAATTCTTCGGGAGAAAGGGGTGTCAATCTACTGAGGCAGGGACTGAGCCTGTGACAGACAGGTGGTTGAGCAGACCACAAGGCAGAGTGAAGGGACTCTAACTACATAAGCTGCCAGCTCCAACTGTGACTGGGTTAGTTTTCTATTTCATTAGTAAAGTATGAGCCTGGATTACGTCAGATATTTGAATACAGCCAAAGAATTAACTTAGAGTTTCCAAGTTAACGGCCATTCAATAGACTCACAGTTTACCTAAGAGAAAGTTTACGTATTTAATACTGAACATAATACCTGTTAAGTTACTGGAAACTTGCCGACACTGAACCAAAAATTCAAGCCAAGGGTGAGCTTCATGTAGTTCTTTCTTTTCCAAAAAAGGACAATTTCCAGGACTAAGTCTATATTTAAAGACAAACAGACACCTTTGAGGTTATCACATGGGACATAAGTTTCCCAAGCATGTTTTTTCAGGTGACAGCTAGCATCAGAAAAGCAATTTTGGTGCAGGATCTAAGGCAGCATGCATTGCAGGCCAGCCTGGGCTACACAGCAAAATCCTGCTTCAAAAAAAATTAGCTGTAGTTGTAGCTCAGAAGCAGAGCACTTGCCTGGCATGCACAACAGCTTGGGCTAGGTTCCAGCAATGCCAAAAAAGAATATAACTCTAGCACCAGTAATGCCAGTGCTCAGCAGGCTAAGGCAGGAGAATTGCTGTAAGTTCAAGTCCATCCTGAACTACAGAGTAAGACAAACACCTCCCCTTCATGCGCATGCACACACAGAGATATAATAACAACACACAAAAGCATGTAGATGGGCCTGAGGAAGTGGCTCAGTGGTCAAAGCCCCCTTTGCATACAAGCATGCGTGAGGACCAACCAATATAAATGCAGCCTCAAATAATGGAGACAGGAGATCCCCAGAGCAAGCTAGCTAGCCACACTAGCCATATTGATAATCACTGCTTTGACTGAGACAGTGTCTGCTGTGCAATAATGAGAACTTGAACTCAGATCCCCAGTGCCCACACATAAAATCTAAGTGACTCAGCAGTCTGAAATAAAATCCATGCCTCAGCTCTAGAGAGGTGGAGTAGACACAGGGGAATTGCCTGGAGCCCATTGGCCAGTTGTCTAGCCCACCAGCGAGTTTGAGGTCTAAATGAGCATTTGTACCTGAAAAAGTAGGTGGACAGTGGCTGAGGACCTCACTCAATATCAACATCTGGCCTCCACGTGTCCCCACATGTGCACCCACCTGTCCACACATGCACACACATTCAGACACATTTAATATATCAAAGACTACATCTAATGCTGCTGATACTGACTATGAAGCAGTACTCACTTGTAATAGTCAAGATAGACATAGAGCAGATGCTGTAGGCCGTGCTCTAGACAGTAGAGGATGAAGTGGGAGTGAAAATCCCATCCTCCTGAGGATCTGTAGCTTTGCACGGGGAGGGTGTCTTGCATTACGCCCCC
The DNA here is from genome assembly GCF_943737965.1 of Phodopus roborovskii. Classification (NCBI taxonomy): domain Eukaryota; kingdom Metazoa; phylum Chordata; class Mammalia; order Rodentia; family Cricetidae; genus Phodopus; species Phodopus roborovskii. The sequence continues at coordinate 31,228,040 of NW_026126416.1, read as the reverse complement.
AATCCTGCTGAGTCTCAGGAGGAAAAGTTCATAATCTTCTAGTTCAGATGTGAGAAAAACCCCACTCCTGAGGGGCAGAATTAAGAGATGAGAAGTTAAAAAAAAAAAAAAAATGTGAGGTTCAAGTTAACACAATTCCACAAAAATTGCTAAGAAGCCACAGCAGTTAAACACACCAACTATTAAACAACGATAGAAATCTGTACTTAAATATTACTTTTTTATAAATTTACCACTAAACACCTCAAAACTGCCATACAAAAAGATCATGAAAAACACACACAGAGTTAAAAGAAATGCCATATCATGGCCAGAGAGATGGCTTGGTGGTTAGAACAGACCACTCTTCCAGTGGACCTAAGTTCAATTCCCAGCACCCACACAGCCAGCTCACAAACACCTGTTAACTCCAGTTCCAGAGGATCTGACGCCCTCTTCTGACCTCCATGGGCACCTGCATGCCTGTGGTACACAGATACACAGGCAAACAGAACACTCATGTACATGAAATAAAAATAAATTAATATTTTAAAGATTATAGACATTTTGGTAATAGAAATACCATATAACTGGCACTCTGATTATAGACAATTGAGTTTTGGGAGCTACTTGATGGGAGATGTCATTCTGTAAATATGTTTCTCATACTGGTTAATGAATAAAGCACTGTTGGCCAATAGGAAAACAAGATAGGGACTAGGAGACAAGGAGGAGAGAGGAAGTAGTAAGGAGGGGTCAGCATGTAGAGACTGGAGAGAACAGGGGACTGGGCCCACTCTTCAGTAAGATGAGACCACATGGAAATACTTAGATTAATAGAAATGGGTTAATACTTAAGACAGAGCTAGCTGATAAGAAACAAGTAACTGGCCAACAGCATTATATCTACTACAGAGTCTCTGTGTGTTAATTGGGGCTGGCGCTGTGGTGGGTTCAGGCCAGCAGGAAAAACCTTACTCCTTACCACTTCGTGCCCTACAGCAACCCCTATTTGCCTGACTTTGTGGTGATTAATTCTTAACTTCTATTCAGTTTTATAACTATAACCACCCTCAATAATACGTGGTTTGATTTTTATCTACTTTGAACTTTAAAAAAAAAATGAAGCACTGAGAATGTAGATTATGCTCTACCCTAATTCTTTTTTATAATTTTCTTTTTTTTTTATTCTGTGTCTTTCACATCATGCCTCCTGATCCTACTCATCCCCTCCCCCTCAATAAAATCATATAAAATTTAAGAGAAAAAAGGAAAAAAAGAAAGTAAGAAGGGGAAAGTCTCGTCATGGAAGCTGCAGCGTGGCACAGTGAGTCATGCAGTAAACCCTTTATCCATACATTTGTACATGCAGGCGTTCAACCCAGAGAGTCATGGTCTGCTTGGAGGCCCTGGCCTCTGCTACACTATCCACACTGCCCTCACTGGGGCTCTTCCTGGATATCCCATTGCTCCTCGTGGTGCAGAGATTTTGCAGCTCTGAATCCACAGCCCCCCAACCCCCAACCCCGTGCTCCAGCAGATCACAGATGCGGCGGATGTTGGAGTGGGCCAACATAACTCTGGTTCTGGACCCGAGTGCTTGTGGGGGTGGTCAGCCTGCCAGCTCTCCGTCTTCGCCACCACGGTGAGCTCTCCGGCACTTCCCTGGCTAGTTCACCACTTGCAGTGGTGAGCAAGGGGCAGGGCCTGTTCTCAGGCTTTCATATCTTCAGGGCTGGTTCTTCCATACATACACCTTTCAGGGCCAGCTCTACTGCATTGCCCAGGTAAGAAGGGGCAGGGACAGCTCTCCCGCTTTTATGACCTCAGGGCTAAGTCTTGCACTTGCTTGAGGCACTGAAGGTGGGCTGTGGGAGCATGTGGGCATCTCTCCCCAGTCCATGTAGTCACATGACAGATGAATAATGGGGGGAGGGTGCAGCTCTCATGCTTGAAACATCAGGACTGGCTCACTCACCTCTGCCAACAGGGTCAGCTCTACTGTGCTGCCCAGGGGGCGTGCAGGGTCCACTCTCCTGAGAGCAGCAGCTGGTAAGAGGGAGGTCAGCTCCCTCATCTGTCACAGGCAGTGAGGGGAGAGGGCTAAGGGGGATCTCTCCCCCACCCACACCACTACATGACAGATGAGTAGTGGGGACAGATCTCCCATGCCCACAACTTCAGGGCTGGCTGGTCCATAGCTTAGGATGGTATGATTCCCCCTTTAATACAATTACATGATAAATATTGTGATCTCCCTTCCTTCCTTCCTTCCTTCCTTCCTTCCTTCCTTCCTTCCTTCCTTCCTTCCTTCCTTTTCAAGATACGGTCTCTCCACATAGCCCTGGCTATCTTGGAACTCAGTATGTAGACCAGGCTCAAACTCAGAGATCTGCCTGCCTTCTCTGCCTCCAGAGTAGAACTGAAGATGTGCTACCATGCTCAGTATTAATTTTTCAATTCACATTAAATCAGATAAATTAGGGCTTTTGTTTTGTTTTGATTTGTTTTTTGAGACAGGGTTTCTCTGTATTGCTTTGAAGCTGTCCTGGAACTAGCACTGTAGACCAGGCTGATCTCGAATCCACAGAGATCCGCCTGCCTCTGCCTCCCGAGTGCTGGGATCAAAGGCATGCATCACCAACGCCCGGCTAAATTAAATTAGTTTTTTTTTTTTTAAACAACCAAATGCTAAGGCAATATTTTAATCATCTACATTCTACTATAAAAGCAGATGTCAAAGTACCCCTCTCTATAAGCTAGAGGCTTAGGCAACTCTCTTCATTTCCCTGGATCTGCCTCTGCATCTACACGCTGTGAGAACAGAGAGCATAAGGACCTCCCCAGCAAACACAAATGGAACGTAACATGTGTGAAACAGTGGAAGAAACATGCTGATGTGCACACCTAACTTCCCTCATAGGAAGTCAGACTACGTTGAACCACAAGAAACCTGACAGTCAACTACCGCTGAGCCACACAAACGGCAAATTCACATGGTTAGATCTAATAGAATTATCTTTACAAATGAGCTAACCTTGCCACTCTGCTCTGTATCTTATTCCCACAGTCCTCTGCAGGTCAAGGCTATAGAGCAGATGTGTTCACTTGGTGTCCAAGAAGAGTGGACACAGTTACAGGGTACCTCATCTTGGGGCATCTACGTCTTGCCTCCTGCCACTTGCTCCTTAACTTCTAATGACAACTGTACATCAGTGAACATTACATAGCAAGTTCCAGTCCAGTCTGGGCTACCTCACAAGATCCTGTCTCACAACAAACAAAACAAGAGAAGGCACAAAATGCTGTGGGGAGAAGCTCCATCTAGAATTTGAGAATCTCTTCACCATGACATTAAAACAATCCTCTTTAAATGGTGTATTATGAAGCAACACTGCACTGAATTTGTGGTCATTTAAGGGGAAAAACCTCGTGTGTGCAATCGTGCATCTGTGAGCACACACACTGACACAGCACAGGGTCTGTGGGCGCATGGAAGCACACTTCCCCTCACCATTATTATTATTATTATTAATTATTTTTAATTTTTCTTTTATCCTCCCCACTGCACTTTAATCTCATGGTTACAGTACCTGGCCAGCTTGTCTAAAATCTTATTCCTCATGTAACTGTTGCAGCAAGTATTCTGATCAATGACATCAACACTCAGAGGGGGCCACTTGTTCTGCTGAGGTGACCCAGTTTCCTGGGTCTGAAATTCTTCAATCCACAAGCTAACGCTTGACCAGTCGTGGCGAGCTGTGAGGTATTTCCAGAGGGCGTCCGGGGAATGTGCTTTGTATTCTATATGAGGAACAAGACGCCTTTTAAAATAGCAGTGATCTATAGTTACTGACTTGTAACTCCATACAGAACAGTCACTGGCTACATGTGTCCACATCATGTGTGGTTTACTCAGGCTCCCTGATTCTTTTTGCTTTCTTCGTTCATTTTATAATCAACCCCATAGATAGGGGGAGAGTGAAGGGTTCCTCACCACAGAGTTAGAATGAAACTGAATGGCACTGAAGCTGTTGACTACCTTCTCCTCTGAAACATAAACTCTTAATTCAGCTACATTAACTCAGGCTACACAGTAAAGCATGAATTTGATGCTATGACTTATCATTCCTCACCCAGTTAGCTCTGCTCCAGAGCCTGGTGTGATTCTAATCCCCAATTTTACATGAGAAACTCAGAAACTGGATGGAAAAGCAGCATCACTCTGCAGCTGCAATGATAACTTTTGGCTTTGACAATATCCATTCATCGAACTTCATGACCTTTTCTCACTACCACATTGGAAATCGATTACAAAAACCTCATAAGCAAGACGTCTTAATTCAATGAGTTTTAAAGGAAGTGAACCTCCCCTGCTAACAGGAATTCTAAAGTAGACACCCCCAAAGATTTAAACATTAATGACTAACATACCCCCCCATTTAATATGCTCACATTTCAGGCACCTCTGTACTTGCCTTCTGGACTTATCCTGGGGAGAAGGATGCATTGTTGTGTTTGCGGATCCCACCAGTGAGCCCAATTCAGTGCAATTCTATAGTCCTGTTCATTAAACTCATCTTTCTTATCACGCTTGAGGAATGTGTCCAAAATAGATTTGTGCTTGAAATAGTCCTGTTCTTTTATCCAATATCTAAAAACAGTGAGGAATGGATGTTTAGCTCCATGTAAGAAAAGTATGTTCATAATCACTACAGATGAAGTGCTACCCAGTCTCCCTCCATTAGCGCCTATGGGGACTAATGAGCTTACCTGGGAAAGGACTGCACCTGTACATTTTCTTGGAAATGTCCCGAATAAAACTTTTCAACTTGATGAACAAAGTCTACAGTTCTTCTTTCTTTTTCAGAAAAACATTCCTTTTCTTTTAAAACTTCAACCTTAGATAAAAAGCAATTAGAGTAATGACCACACAAAAATCAAGAACATTTGCAAAACAAAAGCCATGAGATTAAATGCCATTTAATAACTGTATGGGGGGTGTGGCGAATGTGGCTGGAAGAATGTTTGTTTAGGGTGCCTCAGGCCCTGGGTTTGATCCACAGCACCACAAAGAAAGAGTGGAGGAGGGAGAGGGAGGGAGAAGGAAAGGGAGGAAAGGAGAGAGAAAGCAGGGAGGGGAGGAGAGGAAATTGTATTCTAGACTAAAATTTTTTATTCCGTTATCTATTTTGTATGTGCATGTGCATGCGTGTGGCATAGCAGCTATGTGTGGAAGTCAGAGGACAACTTGCAGGAGTTGGGAGTTGGGTTCTCTCCCTCTACCATGTGGGTCCCAGGGATGGAACTCAGGCAGTCAGGCTTGCCAGGAGGAGGTTTTATCTGCAGAATCACCTTGCCAACCCTCTAAACTGCTGTTTTTAAGTTAATATACATCCATATACATTTTCCTTTACCATAATGTCAAATGCCAAATACTCATAATCATTAACTAAAAAGGATTAGGATTAGCATGCTTATATATTTCTGAGATACTAACATTATTCATTTTAAAGTTAAAATTTTTTTCATCAATGTGGTCTAATAAAAATGTAATCCACAGCCAGCCATGCCTATAATCCTAGCATGTAGAAAGCTGAGGCATAAGGATTAGGAGTTGGAAGCTATCTTGGACTACATACCAAGAGCCTGTCTCAAAATAAAAGATGGAAGCTACACAGTCACACCTTTACCTACCAAAAAGTCCCGTATATTTTTATCAGTTGTATAGAAGCATATCTTGAGCAACTCATCTTCCACATTGAAGCCCTAAAATAAACGGAATTTTAAAAGCTTACATTTGTAATGAACCCATTTGAACATAAACATGTTAGATGCAGAAATGCTCTCCTGTAGACATGTATCCTGCTAGAACAGCACATTGTGTCTGCTCTTGGGAATGTACCTTCTACATCAGTTATAAGTATCAATTGCTTGTCCCCAACACCCTTAGTTGGAGCAAAGGCAACACACAGAGCAATTTAAGTTAATACCGGGCAACTGAGGACTGAGAAAGTGTACTGTAAACTTCTATGGTGGCTTACTTGTAACCAAAGGCTGACAGAAACAACAAACAACACACATGCACCTTCAGGAGTTTCCCTGGGCAAGACTCCAGCTGAGGACCAGACCTGCTTCATCTAGGATTTCCTTCTCAAATGAAGCAAAACCAGGGAACATAAAGCCCTAAGCCAGTGCATAACCTACTAGAAAGTTCAAATGGAGATGTAAGGGCTCACATGAAGGCTATAGATTGTTCTCCAGCAAAACTGAGGCCCTATGCATGACAGGTGTGAAGTTTTCTACGAAAAACATTGTCTCAGATGGTAAGATAGTACAAGCACTTGAGAGGCTGTGATAGGAGGAAAGACAAGGCTAGCCTGGGCTACACAGTGAGATCATGTCTAAGAACAAACAAAAACAAGGGATGGTGGCTCATGCTCATAATCCCAAAATGCTGAAGCCGAGGCAGGAGGATCACGAATAAGTCTGAGGCCAGTCTGAGCTGTAAAGTGAGTTCTGGTTGTCCTGGCTCACAAAAAAAAAAAAAAAAAAAAAAAAAAAGGATGGTGTGAAGAGGTGAAGTCTTTTATACATCAGAGACGAGCAGACCATTACCACTCACCATATTCCTTAAGAGCGTGGAGGCTTCCTCTACATTGTTCTTTTTCAAACTGTCAAACACTAAATCCAGGCCTATTCTGACCAGCTCCTCAAGTCGTTGAGCAGGATGATTAGTAATTCTGAAGAAAGTCTGTGCCTCTGGTATTTTGTTATTTAAAATGGCATCAGCGATAACTTCCTAGGAAAAGAAACAAAATGTAAAGTTCCTCGTCGTTTTCTTATTATGATTAGCAATGCAGTATGTGCACATGCATTAGACACCTACTAAGGGGTTTTTGACTGAAAATCTACTTCTTGGCAAGGTGTGGGGGATGCGAACTGACTGAAGCAGGTTCTTCACAGTCTAGGACCCCACAATGTGGGAGACAAAAGAAAGCACCAGTTATAGCGTTCACTGATAGGGGCTGTGATACCTGCACACAAGGAAGGCATCTAAATAAGAACAGTGACCAAAAAGGGGGTCAGCTGCCCAGGAGCATGTGACTTCTTAGTAAAGATGACTGATCAGAAGGCAGGTATTCTAAAAGGAGGGACACTGGGTGTAGAAACGCAAAATGAGATACGTTTTATCCTGAAATGTGTGTGCGTGAAGCCGCTGAAAAGACTTTAACAGCAGGAGACCACACTTGTCATCAGACACCTACCTACATCTGGAAGCCACATGGAATGGACTGAAAGTAATTGAAAGTCAAGATAATGGGGCATGGGTAGGTAACTGCAAAAGAGACCTAAATTAAAGATCTGAACCCCGAGAGAATAGAATGGAGGCTTTCTGAGACAGGGGTCTCTGTAGAGCCCTGGCTGTCCTGGAACTCGCTCTGTAGATCAGGCTGGCCTTGAACTCAGAGATCTACTTGTCACTCTTACCAGAGGCCTTAACAGCACCATAAATTACATTATCCATGTGCAAAACTGTGTGAGCACATGCACACATAGGGTTCTGGAGACCACAGCTTACATCACAGTTAACTGTAGTCCCCGTCAACACCCCGTCCCCGTACACACACACAGAGTTAAAGATCAGTGATTCTGAGAAAGAAGAATGAAAGTGTTGACAGTGCTCTAGAACACACTAAAGGGAGGAACACAAGAAGAGAGACCTGCAAAGCAGACAGAAAGAAGGCAGACAAAAATCAGCAAGGACAGTGAGTTTCTGGGTAGAGAAGGGGGAAGAGCAGTCACCCAGCACTCTCTGCCCTCTGCCCTCCAGCAGCAGTCCTGAGGACACAGGCAAAGCTCTGCTTATCCGTTCACTCTGCTGCTATCAGCATCCACACTGAGCCATCGGCTCTGCCCCTCCAACCGGCACTCAGTGTAGAGGGATGGACTCTCCCAGCACCGCCCCCCCCCCCCCCCGCCCCAGTCAACAGACAGCAGCACGTTTTTTAACAACTACTACTGTGAAAAGAGAAGCAGACAGATGCATAGACGGAAGGTTTAAATGGCAAAAGCGTTCATTAGAATTTGTAATAAGTAGGACTCAAGTGGCTTTGTGGTAATGAAGTCACAGGACATCCCCTAAGATCTAACTGACAGAAGTAATTTCATTTATCCAGAAGTCAAAACATGCATGGGGCCAAAGTGCCCTGGAGAGGATGGCGGTACAGGTCTATAACCCAGCACTTAGGAAGCTGAGCGAGGAGGATCATGAATTTGTGCCTAGTTACAAAATGAGCTCAAGGAAAGCCTGGGGTAGTGAGACCCTGTCTCCGAAATAAATAAAAAATAAAACAAAGTTCCGGGTTCAGCAGGACTGCTGGGGGCTGCCATCTGAGATGGGTTTAGGGCTGAGCCGGTGGCTGACATAGCATTCAGAGGGCACCTGACTATGCACTGTATTAAGTTAGCAGGACCTAGAGATAGATTTGAAATCATGCCCAGAGAACCCACATCAGTAAAAGCAAAGTCTCCAAGGGTACAGACTCTAAATTCCTGTCTTCTGGTGTTTCCTTAAACTATCTGAATCTGGCAAAGGGATATGAGGAGTACTCCTATTTACCTCAAAATTGAGTTTCTCCCAAATTTTGCCTTCCTTTACTGTGAGGACATCTTTGTTTACGTCATATTCATCAGTGGCATCTGCTGGCTTCCAAGGAAACTTTATCATGAAAGTTCGAAGTTCATTGATGTAGCTGGTCAAAATGTCCACTCCTTTCTGTAGATGCTCATCTATCTCTGTGAAAAACATCAATTTTCCAATTTGCATGTGCATGTATGTGAGTGAGAGTACATGAGTATGAGTGTGTGTTTGTATGTGCATGAGTGTTCATGTGTAAACAGGCACAACAAAAATGGAGGGAAAGCATACTCCACATATCTTGTTGAAAGGAAGTCTGGAAATTGTCAAATTTCAAAACAAGTATTTCAAACAATAAACCTGAGGTGTTTTCTCTTTCTCCAAGGAGCTGCGTTCAGCACAGTCCTCCTTCATTCTACACAAAGATTATCCTTAGATCTTCCCGACAGTGCTCCTAGTGTCAAACCATGCCCTCACTCTGCCCCCTCACCGCCATGTCCCCCTCACCATGGTGTCCCCCTCACCGCCGTGTCCCCTCACCGCCGTGTCCCCCTCACCGCCGTGTCCCCCTCACCGCCGTGCCCCCCTCACCGCCGTGTCCCCCTCACCACCGTGCCCCCCTCACCATGGTGTCCCCCTCACCGCCGTGCCCCCCTCACCGCCGTGCCCCCCTCACCACCGTGCCCCCCTCACCATGGTGTCCCCCTCACCGCCGTGCCCCCCTTCACCGCGGTGTCCCCCTCACCGCCGTGCCCCCCTCACCGCGGTGTCCCCCTCACCGCCGTGTCCCCCCTCACCGCCGTGCCCCCCTCACCATGGTGTCCCCCTCACCATGGTGTCCCCCTCACCCGCCGTGCCCCCCCTTCACCGCCGTGCCCCCCTTCACCGCCGTGCCCCCCTCACCGCGGTGTCCCCCTTCACTGCCGTGTCCCCCTCACCGCCGTGCCCCCCTCACCGCGGTGTCCCCCTCTGCCGTGGCCCCCCCCCACTGTGGTGTCCCCCCCTCACCGCCGTGCCCCCCTCACCGCCGTGCCCCCCCTCACCGCCGTGTCCCCCCTCACCGCCGTGCCCCCCCTTCACCGCCGTGCCCCCCCTCACCGCGGTGTCCCCCTCACCATGGTGCCCCCCTCACCGCGGTGTCCCCCTCACCGCTGTGCCCCCCTTCACCGCCGTGCCCCCCTCACCGCCGTGCCCCCCTCACCATGGTGTCCCCCTCACCGCGGTGTCCCCCTCACCGCCGTGCCCCCCTCACCGCGGTGTCCCCCTCACCGCCGTGCCCCCCTCACCGCGGTGTCCCCCCTCTGCCGTGGCCCCCCCCACTGTGGTGTCCCCCCTGACTGCGGCTTCCCTGCTTTTGTTCTGACTAGGAATGGCACAGCCCACCCTCACTCTATTCCTACCTTCAGTGTGAGCAAAAAGCTCCTTTATTTGTCTGTTGAGGAAAGACAGTGTAAGGTGAAGCAGCTGCTCTGCAAAGTGCTTGCTCTGGGTCTCAGAGTCACTTTCTCTAATTGCTGAGCAAAGCAAATCCAACGCTGCCGTCATCTCTTCCACCTCTGGGAACAATGAAGAGATTACCAATGAAACCATCTCCCCAACATCAACACATCCAAATGTTAGTTACAATATTCCCAAATACATAAGCAAGGTCCAATGTCTTATTTTTACGAACTCACACACCTCTGTGAAGGCTTATTGCTTGTAAACCCCAATGGTTCCAGTCACTAATGAACATTTACTGGTATTACTACTATTATTTGGCAGCCTTGGTGTTTTCTAAACTCATTTTTTTTTTCTTTTCAACAACCCAGTAAGTGCTTACTTCCTTTTCATAGACAGGAGGCTGAAGTTCAGAGAGAGTAAGAGAGTAAGTCACTTACCAAGCTAATTCTGAAAGTAAATAAATGGCAGAGCCAAAATTTGAACTTAAAGCCACTCCAACAGACACACGGAGGGCAGGAATGGAACACACTCTGAACCCTTCTTTGAGATTGAGGGCCTTCTTGGGTGATTTCTGTTTGTCTCAGCATCTGACCAGCTTTGCAATTGCATGTGTACAAAAATGATGGAAAACATGGGCCCAGGAAAGTTAGCAAAGCTTGTTCCCAGGCATCTGGTTTCAGATCCATTCCCACCTTTAGCAGTGCATGTAAGAGAAGAGAGACAAACTATCCAACAGTATGAGTGAACAGTGGCCAGACAACTGCTGATGGGACAACTTTCAACACGACAAAGTAGGGAGAGAAGGGAGGAGGGGAGGGGACAGGGAGACAGAGAGCGGGAAGGAGAAAATATATGAATTTGTTTCTGTTTCTGGTTTTTGTTTTGATTTTTGAGACAGGGCTAGCCTCAAACTCACTATGTAGATGAGTTGTTCTTGAACCACAGCAATCTGCCTCCTCCCAAGTACTGGAATTAAAGTCCTGTACCTGGTTTTATTTATTTTGAGATGGGGGTCTTATACAATCCAGCTTCCTTCAAATTTACTAGGTGGCACAGACCAACTTTAAACTTGCAATCCTCCCTCCCCACCTTTAGAAAGGCTGGAATTACAGGCATGCAACGCCAAGCCTGGCTGACAGAATACTTATTTTATTGTATGTATATGAGTGTTTTGCCTATATGTATATACATGTACCATGGTGTGTACCTGGTGCCCAAGGAGGCTACAAGAGAACATCAGAGCCCCTGGAATTGAAGTTAAGACAGTTGTGAGCTGTCATGTGGTTGATGGGAATTGAACAAAGGGGTCAAAACCACATTGGGGAAACCCACAGAAACAGCTGACCTGAGCAAGTGGGAGCTATTGGAACCCCCCAGTCTGACAGCTGGGGAACCAGCCCCCCTGAATGTGGGTGTCAGTTGGGGGGCTTGGGCAGTCTATGGGGCCTCTGGCAGTGGAAGCATTATTTACCCCTTAGTGCACAAATGGGCTTCGGGAACCCATTCCCTATGGAGGGATCTTCTCTCGGCCTAGACACACGGGGGAGGGCCTCGTTTCTGCCCCAAATGATGAGACTTCGATGGTCCACATGGGAGGCCTCACTCTCCCTGGGGAGTGGATGGGGAGGTGAGATGGGGGTTGTTGGGGGTAATGGGAGGAAGGGACAGAACTGGGATTGGAATGTAAAATAAGATCGTTTTTAATTTAAATATAAATTAATTAAAAAAAGAAAAGCCAAAATCTTGAAGAATTGTTAAAGTAGTGAAAATTTTCATAACAAATTCCAGTCTATAGCTGTGTAATTAAAGTCGGCTGTCAGCACATCTCAGCTCAAAGATGGCTAATTTCCGAAGAGTTGTTCCCCTTCACACGTCACTCTCTTGAATCTAAAAAGATCATGCTGTCCTTGCATATAAAAATTCAGAGCACAGTACAGGCTATGAACAGCAAACACTGTAGTCACCTGGGGTGGCACTCTTCCAGTACCTCCAAATTGTTACCATTTGTATAATTTATGTGTACGTGTGTGTGCCTGCTTATGCGTTTGTGCTCAGGATCCTGTGTATGTGTACAGGAGCCTGGGGAGGCCCAAAAAGGGAGCCCCTGGAACTAGTTATACATGGTTGTCTAAAGTGATAGTATGCACGGAGAACTATTCTACTTACGTGTTAAATATAACTGGGATGAAAAGTGGTGCAGCTGATCAGGAACAGGAGATTTTGAAGATGGAGTAAGAAGATTTTCCTTGCTCTTCAAGAAGAAATCTACTGTGTCCAGCTGCCGATTTTCTATGCCAGCCTAAACACGGAGAGGAAAGAAACCAGAGGTGTTTACCCTGTGTGTGCTGAGCATTGGGAGGGGCAGATGTCTTAAACTTCAGAATGTAATGAGCAGAGATTACAGAACAAATGAAGCCATCTTTACTTTGTACAAGTGCCTCGGTTCTAGTGAATCCTGATCATTTTTGTCTAACTTGTTCTCTGAGTCATTTGTTTTCCTTAGCTCACATAAAGTTCTAGGAACAATTAGACTTGTAGAGTCATCCACCCCACGATGGAAACTGACATTGCCACCTTCAAGCAATAATGATCCCTGGTGCCAGCAGGACCCTGCATGAGGAGACCGGCAGTAACCCAGATCACAGCTGAGCCAGCACTGTTTACCCACACATATTTCCTGGTCCCTGCCTTTCTTCTTTTCTCCAAATATCCCTCAAATGGTTATCAGCACCATCTTAAGTCTTATCTGATGATAAGACTTAAGATGCTACCTTCCCTGTGCTGCCCACCTCAGGGCTGGCCACTCTGAAACAAATCCCTGCTGAGAGACTTCTGCCCCAACCACTTACTGTTGGGGATTGAACTTGGGTTTTTGGACATGCTAGGCGAGTTTCCCACTGGCTTATACTCCTAGCTTCGGCTGGTCTCTCCGTGAAAGGGTTGACCCTAGCACACTAGGACTCATAGAGTGAAGCTTTCTAGGCTATCATTTCATGTCAGTTTTTGTCCCAGCAGAAACAGGTTACAGGAGACTCTTCCAGCTTTCTATAACTTAAAACTCTGCATTCAAAACAAAGAAGTTGGGGGCCACTCTTACAAGAAGCTGCAACCTATGTGACTTGAAATCTTACAGCAGGATACTAATAAGTTAGCTGATGGATCCTGAGTTCAAAAATTAAATAAAAGCCTGGATTGTGTGTCAGTGGTAGATTATACTCGTGTGTACCATGCACAAGGTTCAGGGCTAGCTCTTCAGTATCTTAAAAACACAAATAAAGAATAAAAAAAGACTTTCAATTCTTATTTAGATTACTTGGGGAGCTGAGGGAGGCCAAAAGGCCTCAGGAGAAAGGAAGCAAAATACATGACATCTCCAAGCCTGATGCATCCTCAGAGCTGTAAAGACGTAAGATCAACTATAACCAACTAGGACCAATATGGCTGCAGGAAGTGACCATGGACTGCCCCTCACTTCACTATAATGGCATTTCCATATCATTGGCTATTCACTATAATGGCATTTCCATATCATTGGCTATGCAAAATTGTATAACAATGAATAACAGCAGTATATGGACTTAGACTATGAGCTCCTTAATTGTAGCCATTAGCATAGCTCATAAGGCAAGATAGGCTCCCAAAGACTTCTCCATCTTTGATTATGATACGGTGTATGGATGAAAGCAATATTAGGAAGCTAGAGAGAAAAAGGAATCAAGTTAAACCCTGCAAATCTTGGGGCTGGAGAAATGGCTCAATGGTTAAGATCACTTATACTCTCTCAAAAGATCTGGGTTTGAATCCCAGCACCTACGTATTGCCTTAAACCATCTGTAATTCCAGCTCAATAGCATCCAAAGCCCTCTTCTGACCTCCATGAGCATCAATCACACACATGTAGGTAAAACCCTCATACATATAAAATAAATCTAAAAAAAAAAAAGAAAACTGACAGCTAAAATGAAGATATTTGGGGACTATGAACACAGAAATAACTCATTATTAATGATCCCTATATGACTCCAACTCTAGGATGCTGTACCAGCAATGCCTTAGGTGCTGCAGGGCCTTTCTGGAGAGGGAGGGAGGTCCTGTCATGAGGTGTGAAAAATAGACTTTAAAAGGTTGGAGAGGAGCTAGAGATGGCTCAGTGGTTGACAATGCATAAAGGTCTGCAGAGGACCTGGGTTCAGTTTGTCTCTATGATGTCCGTCTTTGGTGTCCAAGGACACCTGTACTCATGTACACATATCCTTACACACACACACACACACACACACACACACACAAACACACACACACACTCAGGGAGTAGAAGTAGGAAGATCAGGAGATCAAGACCAGTCTTGGATATATAGCAAGTCTGAGACTGGTCTGGGATACTCTTACCTTAAAACAAACAAACAAACAAACCACCAAGAAAAACCTTTGAGAGGCTGTATCATAATGCAGAAATGCCCTGACTCTTATTCTAGTTCCTTTTTTATTAGTATACTGTGGCTACTCGATTGGCCACTCTGTCTACTTCTTAATGTATAAAGACAATGAGAGAGAATAAAAATTACTCACTCATATGGGTAGTTCAAGTGATTGTTTTAGGACCAAATTAGGTAATATATATAAAAGAATGTATGAACTATAAAATACTATATAAATTCAGATCATATATTCTGAAGCTAGATAGGAAGGAATAAGAAATAAAAGATCATTTCTACTGTTCTCCACAGCTTGCTTCTCATCATATTAGCTTACTGTTGTCTACATTTCTGTCATATTACCTTTGTGAAATACTATCCATTATTATCTCATATCTTTAGAGCCAGTAAGACTCATAAGAGTTAAGGAAATAGTCAGACCTGGAGATGAAGGGTGAAGACAGAGACTACATGAATTCTTCCAGTCACTCATTCACACAAGGGCACATGACAGCAAGTGAAGTGGGGGGGGGGGGGGTTTCATTGTTACCTCTAGAGCGTGTATAGGAATTGAGCACCGTCCCCAACCATTGAGATGACAAAGGGAATCCACAGTGCTGGCACTTCCATGTATCATCAGTCTGTTCAAAAACTCCTCTTGAGTTAGACCAAACAAAATGAGAGAGAGACCATTCTCTATAGGAAACATAAAAGCATTAATAAATTAGGAACTTGGATCTAAGAATTATGATTGAATTCATTTCTAATTACCTAATATTTCTATACTTTAGCTAAAATACATATATTGAGCTGGGTATTGTGGAGTACATCTTTTACTCTAGTACATGGTGAGTAGAGGCAGGTGAATCTGAAAAAAAAATTGGCCTGTTTGGTTTATAAAGTGAGTTCAAGGCCAATCGGGGCTATAGAGGGAGACCCTATCGCAAAGAAAAAAAATTTAAATATCTGTGTGTGTGTGTGTGTGTGTTACCCTGTGTATTAACTACTATTTTACTGCTGTGATAAAACACCATGACTGAACTTGGAGAGAAAAGGGTTTATTTCAAATTAAAATTTACCATCCTTCATTTCACAAAGGGAAGCCAGGGCAGGAATCTGCAGGCGCTGAAGCAGCAGCCTCGGGGGAGTGCTGCTTATTGGCTTGCTCCCCAGGGCCTGTTCAGCCTGCTTTTTTATTTTAATTTTTATTTTATGCATATTATGTCTTGCTGTACATGTATGTACACTACATGTATGTGTACCATGCATGCCTGTTGGGATTCCCTGGAACTGGAATTACAGATTGTAAGGCACGATACGGGTGCTGAGAATCGAATCGGGATCTTCTGTAAAAGCAACAAATGCTCTTAACTGCTGAGTCATCATTCCAGCCCCTTAGTCTGCTTTTTATACCATCCAGTCCCACCTGCCCTGGAGTGGCACCTTCCACAGTGGGCTGGGCCCTCCAAAGTCAGTCATGATTAAGAAAATACCTCCAACCAGAATGCCTATAGGTTAAGTCTGTAGGGCATTTTCTCAGTTGAGGTTCCTTTCCCCAGATAACTCTAGCTTGTGTCAGGTTGACAAGAAAAACCAACCAGGACAGTCCCATGTTGTTGTAGTGTTAATTAACTGATGTTTTTTAATGTTCATTGAATTTATTTACTATTGTGTGAGTATGTGTGTGTGTGTGTGTGTGGACACAAGTGTGTCAAGGTGCATATATTTGAAGGTCAAAAGACAATTTATGGGAGTTAGTTTCCAGGATGGAACTCAAATTATCAGGTTTGGTGGCAAATGCTTTTACTCAATAGGCTAGCTTGTCTGCCCAAGAATTATTTTATACTTAAAACACTGACCACAAAGCAAATTTTTATAAGAATAATACATTAGGGCTAGAGAAGAAGCTTAGGAATAGAGCATTTGCTTAGGCTACACAGAGAAACCCTGTCTCGAAAAACAAAAAACAAACAAACAAACAAACAAATCAAAAACAAAAGAAAAAAAAAAAAGAACATTTGCTTAGCATGCATGAGCCCCTGGGTTAGATTCCCAGCATTATAAAAACAAATAGTAAAAAAATACCAAAAACACATACTATGAAATGATACATTTATACTTCATATTATCTTGTACAATCAATACCTGAAAACTTTATTTATAAAGGTATCAACTTACTGGTTTACCAAAATAAGACAAGTAACACAAAAACATCAGATTTTGTATTAAGGGCTGAGAATGTTCCTCAGTGGTAGAGCACTTGCCTAACATGTACAGTACCCTAAGTTTAAGACATAGTATGGAAGGGAGGGAGGAAGGGAGAGAGCGGGAGGGAGGCAGGGAGGGAGGAGGGAAGCAGGCAGGCGGGCGGGCGGGCGGGCAGGCGGGCAGGCGGGCAGCAGCTCAGCATTTCCCGACATGGTGGCACACACCTGAAAGGCCTGCCCTTGGGAGGCTGAGGCAGGAAGATCATGGACAGTTCCTGGCTGGCCAGGGCTATACAGAAAGACCCTGTCCAAAACAAAACAAACAAAAAACAAGCCAGGTGTGGTAGCACATTCCTATAATCTTGGCACTATAGAGACAGAGGCAGGAGGATGGCTATAAGTTTGAGAGCAGCCTGGTCTACATAGCAAGTTCCTGGCTGGCCAGGACTAAGTAGTCAGATTCTTTCTGCCTTTAAAAAAGCACAATAATCTGGGCAGTGGTGTCACATGCCTTTAAGGCAGAGGCAGGTGGATCTGTGTGAGTTCTATAAAGTGAGTTCTAGGACAGCCAGGACTGTTATACAGAGAAACCCTGTCTCAGAAAACAAAACAAAAAAGCAAAATAAAAATAAACAAAAACAAAAATAAAAAACTAGAAGGTGAAGAAGAAACAACAATTGAATCCCATACAACATCAACACCTCTGTAGCAGGTTCTAGCACCTACACTGAATGAATGCATCTTATATACAACTGCAGCACAGGGGTCAGAGGTCAGGGAAAGTGCAAGAAAAGTCCAACCAGAAATACAACAGCCACCAGAGAATCCCAACTCCACCCCAACACTTAAGTTTCTATATAGAAAGGTAGATGCGGTGTGCTAAAGCAGTGACAGCTACAGATCCAGAGTTATATAAATCTGTCATTTTGCACTCAGTATTTATGGCATCTTTTAAAAGCCTAAGCTAGGTGTGGAGGTGTAGGCCTCTAGTTCTAAGAACTGGAAGACAGAGACAGTAGGATCAGAGTTTTTATTTCTTGTTTGTTTTTTCAAGACAAAGTTTCTCTGTGTAGCTTTGGAACTCGATTTGTAGACCAGGCTGGCCTCCAGAAATCTGTCTGCCTCTGCCTCTGCCTCTGCCTCTGCCTCCCAAGCTTGGCCTAGGATCAGTGTTTAATGCCAGCATCAGTTACACACACAGCAAGTACGAGGTCAGCTGGGGTTATGTGAGACCCTGCTTTAAAGCTAAATAAAATAAAACCAGTGTCAGTGCCAACCAAAATGGATATGGAACATACACATGGCCCATGATCAGCTAGCTTGCAACCTCTGCTGTGTAGACTCAAGTCACAGGTTTTACATTACCTTTGCTATCTAGTACTAACATTTAGCTAAAGAGAAATAATTGAAACAGGGCTGGAGGGATGGCTCAGTGGTTAACAGCATTGGGTGCTCTTTCTGAGGAGCCAGGTTCAATTCCCAGCACCCACATGTAACTTCAGATCCAGGGGATCTGATGCCCTCTTCTGGCTCCTGCTGGCTCTAAGCATGCATGCTGATATAGCACATAAAATAAATTACGGCACATGAGACAATGTTACAGAGAATAACACCAAGTCTCCTCCCAGAATAAGTACCACTTTGCAGTAAGACTAGGCACATGCTGGCACCAAGGCAACAGAAGGGAAATATAAGCCGTCACACCTCGGACTGACAAGATAGCTCAGTATATAAAAGACCTCCAAACTTGATTCACAGGGTTGGAGGAGAGAGAACCAACTCCATAAGTTGTCCTTGACTTCCACCTGAGTGCTCTGGTATTCACACACACACACATGCTCGAGCACGCGCGCGCACACACACACACAGACACACACACAAGAAACAAGTATAATACTAATATAATTTTGCAAAGCAATTGCAGCTCTAAGTGGTGTTTTCCAATCCGATACGAGACATGCTCACCTGTCAAAACAAGGCACAGCTGCTGGTCTCCACTGCTATCCACAGGAGTACACTTCTGGCTGAGAGAAAAACACTGCATGCTCTGAGTCTCCAGGTCCCAGAGGACAATGGTGCAGCTGGTCGTTCCTACTGCGCAGGTAAACAGTGCAGTAAACGCAGTCACAGACATACACTTGAGCTCTGCGGGCTGCTCCTGTTCTCTCAGGTGCATTGCCTCCCATGGTCTTCTTGGATCACCTGTCTCGATGTGCCTCTTCTGTGGAAAAGCACACCTGCCACATGTGACATCCCCTGGGATGAAAACATGGTTTGGCACAACAGGAGTGTGGTTACCAGATTCTGGGGACTCCAAATGTAAAACACCCTGGAACCACGGAGCACAACAGGAAACCTCTGGTTTCAAGCTTCTTGTTGTTTCATTTAGTGATGACAGCTGGGCCCTCCAAGACCTGGAAAACAGGGCAGCTTAACACCATTATAGGAAGGGCACCAAGTCAAGCACCAGCCAGGGTAACAACACTTGGAACGGCAGCTTCCACCTGTAGTCCCAGCAGAGGAGGCAGAGGCAGGAGGACCATTCTGAGTTCCAGGCCAGCCTGCTCTACATAGCAAGCTGCAAGCCAGCTAGGAGTTCATTGCCTCCAAATAAATAATAGTATCTTCCATGTAGAGACTTTTCATGAAAATATAATGTCAGAAGGACAAAAAATAAAAATGGAAACACACTAAATCCTAAAAATGTTTATACCTATCAACTTGAAAGGAAACTTTGGTCAGTTTCATGTTGTGGACAGAGTTAGCAAGGTCGTCCTCATCTATCCCAGCAGGCCCTTCAATGGGAAGGTCTTCCAGTGTTCCTTCACATAGTAGGTGTCCTGGGTGTTGCCTACATTGAAAAAGAATGATAGCTGCATCAAAAAAGTGATAAACGATCCCAAATTTGTGTTACATGAGCTTCTGGGTTTGTGTACATGTGCTTTTTATTTCTTGTTATACATATATATTTTTTTTTTGTCCTGTTGGTTTTATCTTTTTTATTTATTTATTTTTTTGAGAAAAAAAGAGAGGGAGAGACAGACAGACAGACACACAGACAGAGAGAGAACATGAAATGGGGTAGGTAGGGAGATGGGAAAGATCTGGGAAGAGTTGGGAAAGGGAAGGAATATGATCAAAATATATTATATGAAATTTTTTTTAATGAAAATGGGTGTGGTATACAGGGAAGAATGGCATAAATGTTATATTCCCAAGAGTGTAGTCTCTCTAACCTCCCTTGTACAACAGTAATAAAGTCAGTATCAAGAATCTGACTCTATGGGCTGGAAAGATGGCTCAGTGGTTAAGAGCCTGGTTGCTGTTCTGGGAGACTGGGTTCAATTCCCAGCATCCACATGGTGGTTTCTAATGATCTGTAACTCCAGACTCTGTAAGCACTGTACACACACGGTACACAGACATATGTGGGGGCAAAACACCCTTATATACATGTAAAACAATAAATTTCACAACATGAACAACTGCTCTGTGCAGTAGTCCATTTCACAAAGTAGAAAGAACATTTACTGTCTAGCACATTGCAGCTGTCCTGCTGACTTACATACACTCTTAATTCTTTCAACAACCTTACAGAAGTATAACCCACTTCATAGAAAAAGACACTAAGGCTCAAGAGAAAACAAGGAACCAGGCTAATTTAACCAGAAAGCTAGGGGTTTAATTACTTTTTAACATTTATTTACTTGTTTTGGGGGTGGGATAGAGAGGATTCAGGCATTCCACAGAATGCAAATGGAAGTCACATTTCGCCAGCTCAAAGCTAAGGTTTTTAATAACTCATTATACCATAACAAAGCAAGACTTAGGCCAGAGTCAGTAAATAAACAAGAACTGCAAAGCAATTTGTGTGTGAGAGTTAAGATGGGACAGTTGTGGAAAGAGGGCTCTCACCGCTGAGAAACAAAGGGGACTGTGGTAGCTGGAGCACAGCGGAGAAGAAGAATGGTGAAGCGGCATGAAGCCAGAGAGCGGCAGGACACAGACAGCTCAGAGCCTTGGGGCTACTAAGGAAGTTAACTTTCATCTTTAGGAGAAAAGGCAGCTAAAAGAGGGTTTAGGCAGAGCTACAACATGATCATGTTCAGAACATTGCTAGGGAGAGGGGAAAGCATTTAATCTCATTACACACTTCGGGAGTGTTGAATTCGGAAGGTATTATGTTGACATATGTCAAGAGGATGATGAAACGTGAGTATGTGGCTGGACCACTGAAGAGATAGACATTTTAAAGATGCCATTTTGGAGAAAATGGGCTTAGGGGATGAGGATAGACACAAGAAGACTGATCAGGCGTTTGTTAAAGCAAATCAGGTAAGAAGACAGTGGCATGGCTTGGGGTGGAAACAGCCTGGAGAGAAGACGATAGCCTGGAGAGACACCCAACAGGAGAATGACTGCTACTTGTCCCTTACCTGGACATGGACCTGATACTGAAAAGATTGTAAATATACAAAAGGAAGAGAATTAGAAAGGTCCGTGGAGGTCGGGGGAAGGAAGTGACGAAACTTCATTAAACACAAGGGAACCAAAAAGCTAAAGGAGGACTCATTAGACATCAGATAGCTTCTATGTCCTTTAAAATACAGGAGGGAAGAGTAAAGAGACAAGCAGGCCTGAGGAAAAACAGAGGGTTAAAACCATTTTTGTAAGTCCAGATATGGTGGTACACACCTATAATTGTAGCCCTGGGAAGCAGAGGCAGGCAGATCTTGAGTTTGAGGCCAGTCTGGACTACAGAGCAAAACTCTCAAAAAAAAAAAAACTACAAAAAGGGATTGGTAAACCCTGCTTTTGCAGTTTTCTCACAAATGCAAAACTGCTTGAGTGTAAGCACTGTGAAGACAGGATAAAAATTTCATTCTTGGTTGATATTTTGGCAGGCCAAGCGCTACTACTATGGAGCAAGAACAAAAGTTTAGAGTGCATGCAAGAAACTGACAAAAACGATGGATCACAAAATCCAAAGTCAGCTGGAGGGGAAGCACAGAAGGTCAGTGAGTTGGAAATCCCGGTGAGGTCAGAGGGCAGGCACTTGGGTAAGCCAGCTAAAAAGTTTGGGAAAGTGTGTTGAGTGGTGTAGAGTAGTGACATGGAGGAGTGACTTCAAATTGTCAAAGCCCAGAGATTGGCTAGGAGAATGGACAGCTAAGACAAAGTGGAAGAAAAACGTCACTCACGATGAATCGGAAGTAAAAAACTCAGCTACTCAGAAGGCTGAGCTGGGACGACCACTTCAGCCCAGGAGCTCAGGGACCAGCCTGAACAACACAGCAAGGTCCCATTTCAAAAGGGACACAGAGAAGAGGAGAAAGCCATAAGTAAGTCTAAGACTCGGGTCGAGAGAGTGCCTGTGAGTACAGGGCTTCAAGAAAGCTATACATGTTAATGGAGTTCCAAAGGATGGACTGGACAGCAGAAAGGGTTAATGTTCTGTACCAGGGAAAGAAACATTAGTACAAGATAGAAACGACAAACACATCTGGACTTCAGAGCACGCTTGGAAAAGTACAGTCAACTCCAGAGACATGGCATTAAACAGCATTTGCAAAATGATAAACACAGATCACTTGCTCAGTTGGACAGACTGGTCCCTAAGTCTGGGGCACAAGACAGAGCTCTAAAACATCCATGGCACATGACGAGGCAACTAGGCCTTCTTTTCCCACCATTCACACCATTTCTATTGAGTGATCAGGAGACATTCTACATATACAGCATGTTACTGATGAGTGAAACCAGTCTATGGGCAGACCAGAACAGTCTGGGGAAACTAAGCACCCCACTCAGAGATTTAAAAACAAGGCCAGTGGCCATGATGGCCACTCTTGTGATCCCAGCACTCAGGAAGCTGAAGCAAGAAGATAGTGAGACCTTATCTTAAACAAATAAAAGTAAATTAATCAAATTACAACATCTTTCCTAATTGAAATCCCATTGATGTCTACTCATTTTTAGATAGGGTAAAACATAAATAAATAAAGAGCCATTTAAAACAAACTAGGACTTGGAGTCTTTCAGTGGTAGAGTGCTTGCTTGAAGAACATGACTGAGGTTCTGGGTTTGAACCCTAAAAAATATTACAGCTGTAAAGATATCTGGCAGGTATATAAAAATAAATGTACCCTTTTTTAATGAACCAACAACAGGCAATAAAACTCATCAAAAACATTCCCAACTTCTCAGGGATTTATCTTATTCATATCAAGGACAAATCAAAAGACTAATGGTTTTGAATGGCCCTAAATATTGTTAGCTCATAGATGTTGAAAGGCTTATATCCAGATTATCAAGTTACATAAAAAGATTATAAAATTAACAGCAGCTAGCAAGTTCATGGAAAAGCAACATAAGTAAGCATTTAGCATTGCTGAGGTTCTTAGAAGGAGACAAGTTCAGTTCCTCAGAGGGAAACACCCATGGAAATCCCCAGGCAGAAAATAGCCGAATATATATTGTCATACTCCTTTAAGAGGAACACGAGTCCCAGTGCAGTCAGGACTCCAAGCCACAAAAGCAGCAAATCCAACAACAGGTAAATTCCATCCCCTTCTACTCTGAAATGAGACAAGGAGGGGGCGGTATATGAAAGTGAGGGTTTTTAACCTGTACAGCCCTGATTATTTATTTATACGACAAAACCCCATACAATACCACTTAAGTCGAAACCAATCTTTGCTATACAAGCCAAAATACAAAGGCAGCCAGCAGTCATTTATAAACATTCTTTACAGTAACAATCTTACCATAGGAGCCATAATGAGATCTAACTAACTACATAGAACACTGCTTAAAGGGGAAAAAAAAAAAAAAAAGCTAATGAGTATAGTTTAAGCCTTTTGTGGGGTCTATTTACCTCAAATGAGAAATTTTAGTCATCTACGTACCTGAAATACAAATTTAGGTTAAGAGCAATGGCAGTGTTGGATGAGCTGACAATCACCAAAATATCTAAGTCTTGAGACACTTTCAATGACGTAAAGGAAGAAACGCTGGCTGCCTCATGCTGCTCAGAATCTTCTTGGAGAAGAGCCAAGTCCACATGAGCTACATGCATGCCATCCGAAGTGTCAAAAATATCTTTGAGCTAGAGTTAAAGAAATGTCCATTTTATACACAGGACCCTTGAAGTCAAAGAACAGGAAGAGCTATTGTCCAGATCACTACAACTCTGACGGTCTAGCAGGAGGGCTGGAAACAGAGGCATCCTCCAATATTGTAATCAGAATAACATGCTGATGTACAGTACTTCCAATCTGCTGTTCTAGATGCAGAGGCACTATTTTCCAGGGTAAACCCCATTTAACCATTATACATTAGCCAATACCCAACTATTATCATTTCAACATGCAACCAACATTAAAAGCTGAGATATTTTCTTGTAAGCCACACTTAGAATACAACTAACTTTGGATACTGAATTTTGTCTCTCTCTTCTTCCTTCGTCCCTGCCATTCCCTTCCCTTCCCTTCCTCCCTTGGTTTTTTGAGACAGAGTTTCTCTTTGTAGCCCCAGCTGTCTAGGAACTTGCTCTATAGATCAGGCTGGCCTTGAACCCAGAGATCCACCTGCCTCTGCTTTCTGAGAGCTGGATTAAAAGCATGCACCACCACCTCTGTGCTTGAATACTAAATTTTCATCAGAAATAGCTTACCAATATTTAGACCCCAAGAGTTGTAGCTGGGCAGGGAATGAAACAAAGTAAGTAGAGTGCTTTTCTAGCTCATGGAAGTCCTGGATTCAATTCCCTAATATCATACAATCTGAGCATAATGGCTTAAGCCTGCTATCCCAGGACCTGGGAGGCAGAGACAGAGGATCAGGAGTCAAAGGAGCATCCTTGGCTAAATAGAGTACAAGTCCAGTCTTGGTCACATGAGATCCTGGTTTGTGTTTTTAAAGTCGGAAAATATTAAGTTTATTCTAAATATACTTAAACTCTCTGGTAACCGAACCAAGTAAATACCCATATGCCTAGACAATTTCAAGTGGTCAGCAGCCTCACACAGCTGACACCTACTGCGGTAGACAACAAATTTGGAAATAAAAATTATGTCAGTTTAGTATTTTATGACAATTTTTTGGGAAAAACAATATATCTAAAATAGAAAAAGCATCCCTTATAGAGGCTGAGTCAGAGGCTACAAAGTAGGCTGCAGGGTGAGTTCTAGACCAGCCTCAGTTACACAGACCCTGTTTCAAAAGTCCAAAATACAAGGATGTGGTAGCACAAGCTTTTAATCTCAAAACTCAAGAGTCGGAGGCAGGAGGATCTCTGCAAGTTGAGAGGCAGCTGGCCTGCACAGTGAGTTCCAGGCCAGTGAGTGCTACATAGTAAGACTCAGCCTCAAAAACAAAGGGTAAGGGGTAGCTCAGTGCTAGAACACAGCACTCATGAGGCCTCAGGGCCAACCCCCAAAACCATAAAGAAAGGAAAATCATCCATCCCTTTACTTAATAAAAGTTTCCAAAAATCATACAAAATGTCATTTTTTGAACCTTCAAAATAATTTTACTGCTAGATACAAAGTATAGCATTTTCAAAAGCTATTAATACTTATACAAATCATTCATTAAAATGATGTAATTATCTGGGTGTGGTAATGCATACTGGTAGCCCCAGTATTTGGGTATTTGAGGCCTCAAAAAAAAAAAAATAAAAAAATGATGGAATCATCATTGGACAAAGTAAATTACATTCATGTGGAAATCATACATATTATAAGTAATCATACATATTAACAGACACTTAAGAAATACAGTTTGGCTAAGTAGATAAAGAACACAATACGGGGAAGATTATTATGACAATAAGAATATTTCTATCCATTGAAAAAATATAAGGCAATATAGTTGAGTATTTTATGAGAATTTTTTTCCCCTAAAAGTTCCTAATTAAAAATTAACTACTCTCCCTTCACCCTAGCTCCCCCAACTGAAAGTGTAGAAAGTGTAGAAAGGCTCATCTTTCTATATATTATATTCCCCTATACATTAATCAACATGTTTATGACTTAGGATACAGATCCAGCCTAATGTACTCAGAACAAAAAGAAGTCCCCTGCAGAGCTGCACATCAATAACCGTGTCTGTCGTCTGTGCCGGCAAGGGCAGTGGGAAGCAGTCCAGTATACTCCCAGATTCTCTCCCCGAAAATACAATGCGGAGGACGAGACATCTGTTGATGAGCAGTAAGGCTGTGTTGTTGTGAAATGACAGAATTCTCAAAGATTTGAAGGAAATATCTGTGAAACAAAAGGATATGATCTCATACTCATCAATCATTCTTTTACAGTTGGTAGATGTGATCTTATAAACACAGAAAAAAAAAAACAGATAAAACAAAAAGGAAACTGTGTTATTCTAACTCATAGCAGTTACTGTTTATATCTGTGGACATGCACATTAGAAGGTAGGTAAAGATAAATAAAGATGGCTCACAATGTCCCAGGGTTCTTTTTGTTTAAGGCTGAAGTCTCAAAGCACACCAGAAAGTAGATTCAAAAAGGCTGAGTTAACCCTGAGATCACACCAAGTCAATCAGACACTTTTCTTTCCTTAAGGAAAAAGAAGGAACCTATGGTCAAGGGTAGAAAGGATGTTACTGTCTTAAAATCAGAGGCCCAGGCCAGGTGGTGGTGGCACATGCCATTAATCCCAACTCTCTGGAGGCAGAGGCATGTGATCTCTGTGAGTTGAAGGCCAGCTTAGTCTACAAAGTGAGTTCCAGGACAGTCTCTAAAGCTACACAGAGAAAGTGTCTCGAAAAACAAAACAAAAATTAGAGGCCCAGAAGCTTGGGTTTCTGGTCCTCACCTGTAACTTATCAGGCCAAGTCACAGTCAACAGCTCTGTAACCAGTTTAGGTCAGCACTGTCCAGTAAAATATGAGTCATCAGTCAACCCACAAGAGAGATATGATTTAGTAGGACTAACAGCCAAAGAAACAGGTGAATTAATTTAATATATATTATTTAATTTATATTATATTAATATAGCATATACATTAAATAATACAATATATAATAATATATTAATATATAATTTGATTAACTCATTAAAGAATTACATATATTATTTAATTAACTTCTCATAAAAGACCATGGTTAGCTGGTCACGGTGGCACACTCCCGAGATCCCAGCCCTTGTGGAGCTGATGCAGGAGGATCACATTTGAGGGCAGCCTCCACCACACAGTCAGAAAAAGGAAACAAAAGTCACAAACTTAAGCATGACACTTACTGACTCCTTGATCTTCAATGAGCCTTTGCAGTGTCCTCCCACAACAGCTGTGTGATAAGGTTGCATTGCATCTTCCATCTTTCAGATCAAATTCATAGATGCGCAGTTCATAATCTTCGCTAACAGCAAGCAGCTTGGGCTTGTCTGCGGATATGCTGCTGCTGCTGTCACGAGTATCCTCCCAGATGAAGCTAAGAAAAGAAGTCTAGACTTACTGTATTTCTACGGCCACAATCCCATTTTCCACAATAGCAGGGATCAAAGGGCAGAACGGCGAGAGCTTAGTTCACTGGGCAGCACCAATTCTGCAATCTCACATGGGGGAAAGAAAACTACCTTAGGACTCTCTTCCTTCTCCCCACTTTGCCCCTCTAAACTGGGTAGGGGATGAAATGAGCACAGGAAGAGAAACTATTTTCTTTCTATTCCTTCAGCTTTTTTAGAAGTCTTTTTTAAAAATCTCTCAGACAGGTTCTTTCGGTGTAGCCCTGGCTGTCTTGGTACTTGCTGTGTAGGCCAGGCTGGCCTTGAGCTCACAGAAATCTGCCTGCCTCTGCCATCTGAGTGTTGGGATTAAAGGTGTGTGGAGAAAGACCAACTGTAGTTAATTACATTTAAAATAAATGTAAGGGCAGGGAAGGTGGCTTAGGGGTTAAGGAACTGGCTCCGTAAGCTTGAGAATGGCAGTCTGGACACCCAGAGCCTGTGCAGAAGCCTGTCAGGCATGGTAGCCTGGATATCTGTGATACCAGCACTCAGAAGAAAGAAGCAAGAGATCCTGGGGACAAGCTAACTACTTAGGCCAGCTAGATACTTCGAGTTCCTGTTTTCAGACAGAGACCCTGGCTCTGGAAATGAAGGGAGAGCCAGCAATGGCTCAGCAGAGAAAGGCACCTGCATGTAAGCCTGGCAACCTGTGTTGGATCCCTGAAATCCATGTGAAGGTAGACGAAGAGAACCAACTCTATAGAGCTGTTTCTGATCTCCACAATCTGTATTGTGCCATGGGTTTGTGAGCATCTCTCTCTCTCTCTCTCTCTCTCTCTCTCTCTCTCTCTCTCTCTCTCTCACACACACACACACACACACACACACACACACACATACCTAATGATAAAATTTAAAAATTATTGTGGAGCGCAATCTACAAAGACACTCCGTATCAATGTCAGGCCTCCATGTGTACACATGCACACATTCACACACATGTAAAAATAAACAAAAAGGGGCCCAAGCCAGGCATAGCAATGGGTACCCATTATTCTAGTTACCCAGAAGGCTGAGGAAGGAGGGTCTCTTGAACCCAGGAATTGGACCGCCTAAATGGCATAGCAAGATTTTATCACTAAACACATGGGCCAGATGTGGTGGCTCAACAGTAACCACATCCTTCAGTGGCTAAGGAAGGAATATTAAGAGTTTGAGGCCAGCCTGGGCTACAGAGAAATACCCTATCTCAAAATCAGTCAATAGGGCACAACTCTGAAAACAACGCAGATGATGAGGCTACCACTCTGGTAGTCTCAACTTCTTTTAAAATCTCCTCTCTCTCTCCCTCCCTCTCCCTCTCTCCCCACCCCCTTTCTCTTCCAGAATGGGGTTTCTATTAAGGCCTTATTAGAAAGGTGGCACACACCTTTAGTCCCAGCACTTGGGAAGCAGAGGCAGGTAGATCTCTGTGAATTTGAGGCCAGCCTGGTCTACAGAGCAAGTTCCAGTATAGATAGCTAGGGCTACACAGAGAAACCTTCTTGAATCCCACCCCAAAAGACTGATAGTTCACCTTCCTGATTTTTATATAACAGGAATGATTTCTTTTTTTTCACAAACAACTAATTTTTGTTTATACTGAAAATTTGGGAAATAACCTAAATATTAACTATGGAAAAGGTTAAACAAAGTAAAATATTTAAAGGCACTGTGCTATCCCAAAGGGAGAACACTGTGCTGTCCCATTAAGATCATTAGCACATGGACAATGCTACCACAAAAAAAGGAAATTTGATGAAAAGAAGATATGACATACAATAACCTAAACAATATAAAACACACTATACATTGAATGTGCTGGCACAGTAATGTTTTCCTGTAATCTCACTACTAGAAAGACCTGAAGAGGGGGTCAAGAGTTGGAAGCTAGGCTGGGTTACACAGGAGAGCCAGTCTCAAAAGAAAAGAAGGAGAGGTGGCCCAGTGGTGAGTGTGGCTGCTGCTTCTCCTGAGCACACAAAGTTCAGATCCCAGCAGCCACACTGGGCAGTTCATACCTGCCTGCAACTCCAATTCCAGAGGCTCTGACACCCTCTTCTAGCCACCACAAGCACTCACACATGTGGCACATGCACGCGCACACACACACAAATGAATCTTTAAAAAAACAAAAGATTAAAATCTATATACTTTGTGAAAAATAGGACAGAAAACATAACTCTTAAAACATTGTCCTTGGTTTTACTCTACAGCACATTTAACTGAATGAAAATTCAGTTCAATTAGAACTTTTAAAAGGGGCTGCAGAGGTAGTTCAGAGGGAAAGCATGAGGTCTGATCCCAACATCCACACCCAAAGCTGAGCATGTGGCTCACACCTCTGATCCCAGCCTGCCAGCTAGAGAGTGCAACCAGTTCAGCCCATCCACAAGCTCCAGATTCAGTGAGAGGCTCCATCTCAAAACACTAAGGTGGAGAGTGACAGAGGAGACACCTATGTTGACCCCCAGCCTCCACACATGTATGCACACGTACCTACACACACTCCCCAGACGTGTGAACATTCACACAGAATAAGGGGAAGCTGGGCATGGTGATGCATGCTTATAATTCCAGCACTGAAGAAGCAGAGGTAGGATTAGTCCACAGCCATCCTTGGTTCAAGGCCAGCCTGAGCTCCATGAGACCTTACCAGCTAAGGCTTATTTCAAAGGGAGGAAACGTGGGCCAAAATACTTGTTGATTAGAAAACTGGTCTTGTATATACTTGCATTGGGTGGACAAGTTTAAAGAGAAGGGCTATGTTTGCAAGGAAACATTATTTCGGTAACAAAGATGGATATTTGAAATTATTTAGAAATAAGCCTTATCTGGCACCTTTAAACAAAGTCAGGTGTGGTAGCTTAAGCAGAGGCAGGAAGATCTCTGTAGGTTCGAGCCCAGCCTAGTTTGTATCAAGTTCTAGGACTGCCAGAGCTACATAGTGAAGAGGAGGTAGAGACTGAAGACTTACTCCTTTCTACAACAATGTTTTAAGTTAAAGAGTCAGCACCTGGGCTGGTACCCATTCAGGGTTCGCAGAGGCTATCAAGGAGTGGGCTATCTTGTCTGCTCACCCGGGAAGTGAGGTAGGGAGATGCCACAAGGTGAACATTTCCCGAAAGGAATGGGACTCAATTATGAGGTGTTTCCCCGCGCCCAGCCCTCTGCCACCAACCCACGCTGAGAAGAGGACGCAGGCTTCCCCTCAGGAGCTGCCTGAGCCGCTCAAGTTTCAGACCCCTCCCACGCTCTGCAGCTGTCCAGCACTCCACAGCTGTCCCGCAGCACTTACTGCCCGAAGGGGCCTTGGAGGCAGCAGCTGCTTCCACCCCTGCTGCCGGGCGCCAGGGACAGCACTTGGAGACTGCCCGCAGCCGTCAGGCTCCCCAGAGCCTCCTGCTCTCGGTGCAGCTGTGCCCGCGATCCCAGCTGCGCCGTCTCCTTGGCAGGGATCTGCACCAGCAGCATAGGTAGAACCCGCTCCATGGCCCCGGCACAGCCGGGGGAGGAAACACTTCCGGGCCCCAGCTTGGCAGCCATCTTGGCCCAGGTGCTCCTTCCGGTAGAGGCACCCGCATGCGTCACGGACATGCGCGATGTTTTGCACCTTGTGACTGTCATCTGAACTGTGGAGGCGGTCTTAAGGCAGTAAGCGGCTAGCTTGGGTGGGGGCGGGGCTAGTCAGACTCTTGCAGAACCACGCCCGCACTCCCCTGGGCTCAAGTTAATAAAGGCCAAGTTCTTTCTGTTGCTCTCTCCTGTGCTGGTTACTTAACGCTTTCTGAGTCGCTGGCCCCTCTTCAAGTTTTGTGTTATTGTTTTGTGCCATTGTTTGGCCAAACAGTCATGCTGTTTTCTTGGTAGCAAGGGCTCTAATAGTCTAGAATCGTTAAAGAACCCTGCCCCCTTTAAAACACAACAAATAACCAGGGCCACAAAAACAGACCCCTCCTTCCCCAAGGCTTGAAGAAATCTGCCCCCACGGAAATTTGCAAAGCAGCCATTCCCATCAGATGCCCTGGAGCCTAGAGTTTGCAAAAGCAGGCAGTTTTGAAGAGCAGTTTATCCCCAAACCATTCACTAGGCTCTTCCTCCTGACAAAAATTGATTTTCAGACTATGCACAGTGAGTTTCCCTGTATGCTTGGATACCCAGCTTCAGGGTTTGGGGGTGCCAACCTCTCAGACTAATAGTCCTCCTTTTGGGGGCAAACAATCTATTCTTAATGGTCCACCACTGAGGATTCTATTTCTTACAATCATGAAGGTTAATGTGAATATTGGAGTCAAATGATATCCTTTGTAACAGATGGATTGAATATAGAGTGGATAGTGAAGCAGCTCACCTTTCAATTTCTTCTGTTTTTCTCAGAAAAGTACAATCCAATACAGAAAAGAAAGCTGGAGAAGAGTGGAGAGGTGTTGGAAAGGCATTTGGGAGAAACAGAACAGTACTTTGTCAAGTAAAGGCTTCTTAGTGGCCTTGGATTCCTGGAGCTCCTTTACCAGCCTTCCAGCTACACTTAAGAGTATGGGAGTATGCCTCCATGCCCAGTTAGTATTGGAAACACAGCCACTTCCACAGTCCGGACATTTTGACTCAACTTCTATTAATGTACCTGCCTGGCTCATCCATTATAAAGCCTCTCTCCACTCCAATTACTCTCAAATCATCCCATGTTTCCCCACAGTATTTATGACTAATTGACATTTTCTGTCAATTCATACCCAATCTCTGTGTAAACCTGAAGAGTATCAGAGATTTGTGTACCATTGTTATTCTTCTACCTGAAACCCAGCCTGGCTCATAAAAAGATACTCCAGTGTTCCTTGATTGAAGAACTTCATTTGACAAAACGCAGCCAAGCATTTCCTATGCCAAGGAAGATGCTTTTATTTTAATCTCTCAGCCTTAGCTCAACTGTTTTGTTTACATAAAGTTCAGCAACACTGAAGCAACATCCCAGATTATACTTTTATTACATATAACAAGGCCTTGTCTCTTATAAAGGATATTCTTGACACATTTACAAAATGGCCTTCATTGTAATTCTAAACTTACAAAACAAGTTTCAATATATCACTTGATATTTCTTTAATTATACCTAAAGTCATGCCTTAATTTTAGGCAAGTCACTTAGATTTTAAGGAAGGATATGACAATGGTTGTGGCAGTGTCCTCCAATATTACAAAGTATAGGAAGTGTATCACTGTGATGTAGTTTCAATGCTGATATTTCAACTTCTCATATGTAAGTTCCAGAACTAATAAATCACTAGATACAGGCAAGCCTAAAAAGAGAGCAATAATTAACTGCAAACAATTCCATTTTACAAATATTTATGGTTTAAGTCATGCTTGGTTCATTCTAACAGTTGGTAAATTCTGAGGACAAAGATTATCTATGTGTTATATCTCTTATAGTCTTGAATAATCTTTCAACTATTTTTGAATGAATTAGTTATTCAACTTTTCAGATTAGTGCTCTGAAATGGCACCTACAAATAACTGAACATTGGGAATAAATGCAAAGGTTTCTCTGAGCAGTTGGAAGGACCCTAATGAGTCCAGACTTGTTATTCAGTAAAAACCTGAGGGTCTAGATTGGCTTTTTAATGTTTTATTACATTTGTATGTTTGCTCATATGCACACAAGACACACCTTCTCACAAACCTACTCTTAATACACTCACACACACCCCACACACTTTGCACAGTGAACATTTGTATGTCACAGGAAAACTTTTAGGAGTCACTTGTCTTATTCTACCTAGAACTTCCTTTTTTTTAGAAAGAGAGAGAGTTGTTTTATATCTCACCTTGTAGCCCTGGCTAGCCTGGAACTCACCTCTGAACCTAAATGCTGAGATCAAGGGCATGCATTGCCATGGCTAGCCTATAGAACTCTGTCTAAAGCACATTATTTTTCCATGCTCACAGTTTATAAGAGATTTCATCCACAGACCTGAACAAGAGCTATAACTGTGTCTGTAAGCACTTACTCCATTCTGGCTTCCAGCTGCTGAACTAATTGTTTGTCCATGTGATGACAGAACAGGGGAAGCAGGTTCCTGGGGAAGGCTAGGGGTTCTGCCAGGGATGCTGCAGGCAATTGAGAGATCTCCCAGGCAATCAGAATCACCAAGTCTGTCCTGATGGACAGAAAAGAGAACCCCAGCAGAGCTTTTATACTGATGCAGGAAACTAATATCCAGGCAAAGTCCCTTATTATTTGTCCACCACTGTGCTCACTGATCCCACCCCAGATAGCAATTAAGAGGTAGCATCTATACATTTGGTACATACCCAATAATGCCTATCCATCCTCCTTCCTATTTGACCTTAATAACTCAAAGGAGTTAATAGTACCACTCCCAGATGAAGAAACTGATTAAGAAATGAAATGTCTTAAAATTACGTTGCAGTAGACCGGTCCACTGACTCTTAAAATGTATCTTTAGTTACTATGACCCTGTCCCCTATGGGTAACCAACATTCTAAGGAACTCTGTGGGGCCAGAAGATGCAGTTCTGCTGTCTTCTTTCTCTGCCCAGCTTCCTCCCTGGTTCTTGAATGTATTACTCAGGAACTCTTTCCTCAGGCTCATCCTACATACCCAGGGACATTAGAATGTGTTGATAAGGCCTTTATGATCTTACCAAACTGCGCAGTCACTGCTGGATCGAAGGGAAGCATCCAGGGACACTAACTGCTCTCCATGACTCAACAAGGCATAAAGCAGAGATATCCCAAACTATGAAAGATAGATAGTTCAAGACAAAATGAGGTCACCTAGATGTTTTGTGCTTCTCTGGTTTTGCTGGCTTCCTCCTAAGGACAGGTTTGCGTGTACAGATGGAGACCAATACCACAAGAGCTGTCAGCTTTTACAGCTAAATAAAGAACTCTGACATTGGCAAAGGAATCACTTCCCTGAAATTTTCACAAGCCTTTGAAATCTGACTAAATGGAGAAATCAGTCAGTAGATGAGGAATGGAGCCCGGACTCTGATGTAGGTAGTCTGTAGGCCACACTTTCAGAAGTGCCACCTTAAGCAGAGACCTATAGGTTAGGGTGCACAAGAGAATTCACTAGAGGTTGGTAGACACTATCAAGTTTAGAGTGGCATACTTCATGACTTGTTGCTCTGGGCTGGGGGTGGAGTTCAATGCTATGATATGGGAAGGGCCTAGTACACACAAGCCCATGCTTGGATGTTCAGCACAAGGAAACAACTTATCTTTCTTTTGTTAAGAACTAAAATTATAAACATGTGGGAAGCCTCCATGTTTTTTATTTTTACTCTAAAGGACACACAATGAAATTGTTTTGATATTTCTGATGTGGAAATTCACACCACCAGCAGCCACAGGGAGTCCATTGCAAAAGATGTGTCAATTTTTCCCAGATATAGATCTCAGACAGTTCAGGCTATCCTTGGACTCACCAGAAAGACAAAGGTGATTTTGAAATCCTGATACCCTTGTTTCTACTTTCCCTTACAAGTATGCCCCACCACACTCATTTTGTGTGGTGCTAGAGAACTAAGTCAGAACTCCATGCATGCCCCACAAGCACTCCACCAACTGAGCCACACCTCTCAGTCAAGATGTGTACTTCTTTTCTAAGTGCCAGGAGGTGAGAAGCCCTGTACCATATGCTATTCCCACCATGGCATTTGTCACAAGCCTCACCACACACTCATAAGCAACAGTGCCAGACAGTATGGAAAGACAAAAGAGAGATAGGGAAAGAAAGGGAATAGGAGAAGGGAGAAAAGACACCCCACCACCAACACACACAGCTCCTCACTGTGTTTCTGGGAGTAGAACCAAGGACCTGGTATTTAATAATTTAATAATAATTTTGAGACCGGTTTAGAGTGACTTATAACACTTGCTATGAAGCTTAAGCTTATCTTGAACTCATGATCCTTCTGCCTCAGGCTCCCGAGTACTACAAGTACACTATGTCCCATTCTCACTAGAAATTGAGACGTGCTACTGAGGAGAAGATTTGTGTAGAGGTGAAACTGTCCTTTTGATTATTTCTTCCTAGTAGTACCATTTAGAAGTCATCTATGGGAGGCCTGTCATGGTGGCACATGCCAATATAAAGATCATGAGTTCAAGGTTATCCTTGGTTACATGGAGAGTTCTATGTCAGCCTAAGCTATATAAAGCCCTGTTTCAAAAAAATCAAAACAAACAAAAAGCCATCTATGGAAAGAAAGGTGTCCCAGATATATTACCTGATTCTGAAGTACCATAGAGACTGGCCTCTCTGAGGAGCCAGGTGGTAGCAACATTAGGCTTCGAAGTCCATGGAGGAGTTGATGGAAGGTCAAGTGACTGATATATTTTCCCAGAGGTTTGAACAGCATGTGTAGAGCCTGCAAGAAAAGCAAGTGTCTCTCCCAAGTCGAGTACAACTTCATATCCTCATACTTTGTCTCCAGTTCCTTCCCTGGCTGTCCACCTTTGACACCTTCCTGGTCAGGTTCCTTGTCAGGCCAAAACTGCTCATACCTCTCTTTTCCTGTAGAGTCCTAGAATACTGACTTATTTTACAATGGCTTTCTATAGGAAGCGGATGAGACTCACCCTCGTCAGAGGACCCTTATCTCCTCTCAAAGTCATAGTGTGTACTCATACCTGTACAGCCATTCACCCATTTCCCTTTGCTCATCATACCTGAATATGATCTGCTGTTGCTACTGTCATTTGTCCTGTACCTTCCTTATTTGAGGGGTGCATAGCACTACTCTACATCTTACTGGCACCTCTAGGAAGGGAGGGGGTGGGGAGGGCAAAACCCCAAACCCATTGAGACGACCCACTTTGCTACTCATTACCACAGCACCTGGTCAGCCATGTCCCTCAGGATCAGGAGGGGCAGGTGGTAGATGATATACAGGAGAAAGCTAACGGCTTGATCATGGGGCAAGAAGGGGAGCAGCCGAGCCACCAAAAATTTCCCCTTCCTCACAGACAGCACCTGCAGAAGGCTATCTGCTGTCTCCCTGCAGGGAGGAGAGGAGAGCATTTTAAGAGTTGTGCCAAGAGAGAAGCTCTGTGCCAGCAGCGAGCCCCCACCACTGTGGGCCCTCCTCGTCCGAGGCTAAGCTGGGGCTCTCATACTCACTCCAGGCTGTTCTGCTCCTGGGTCTCCTGGGTCTTTAAGGCCTGAAAGAGCTTCTCAACCTGGTTCCTCTGTTCCCCTGAGTGGTAGAGTTGTGGAAACCCATCATTCTGGCCCTCTTCTATCTTTAGTAACTGAAGGAACATCTGGGAATTTGACAGTCCAGGAGGGGGGAGGGGTTAATTGAGCAACATCCGATTCTTAAAATTTTTAGTCAAGAGCATTTCCAGTGAGCTTATCTCACCTTCTCAATCAGGGATAATACTCGGAGCCTCTGACTGCTTGCAGCTCCTGTATCCTAGACACAAAGAGCCCCTGGCCATCAGCCCCAACATCAGTGCAGCTGGAAAAGGCTAGACACAAAGTCTGACCACATTGCTTCCTCACCCTTATGTCATGACATAAGAGTGTTTAAACCCAAAATATGAATGTGTTCTAGACAACAGGGGGCAGAAAAAAATTCTAGGATGATCCCACATTCCTACCTGCTCTTGAGTTCCATGAGATACAGCATCAATAGCTCGGCGAGGGCTAAAACATGTTGATACAGCTACCTGGCCCAGGGAACCCTCAATCCGTACCACTGCATAAAGAGAGCCGGGAGGAGCATGATTCTCTGTAGGAACACCCACCCACCTAGATATCCAGATCAAGGCAGCATTCTGGCCATACCTGACTCATAAACTTCTGCCTTCTGGATATAAGGTGTGACCAGCTTGAGAGACTCAGCCCTGTTCCTCTCTCCAAGCAGCTCTCTGTCCGCCTGTTTCTTCACTAGCTTCTGATAGTATTCCTGAGGATCCAGGGAGCAGGCAAAGTGTGTGGCATTTGCAAGGCACTCAGAAGGCTCAAGAAAGAGCACAGAAGTGGACATGCCCACACTTCCAGGGAAGATACAAAGGAACCTCTCAAAATGATGGAAACAAACCTTGGGTATTTAGAAAACAGTAAACAACTCCATTTGACCAAAGTGTAGGAGCCTAGAAGGAGCTTGGGACACTAACTTTAGAAAGACGGACTCTACTTTGGAGTAACTGTGCCAGCCCCTAAACAGATGTGGCCTCTAGGAGTTGAAGAGAGGGTCTTCTGACCCAGAGTCCTAACTTATCTGGCCAAGGTCAAAAGCTGGGACTAGGGGCTCAGAGCTCACCTGGTAGTAATAATCATCCAGGTGGGGGTTCTCACTTTGCAGCTGAGCCATCTGCACTTTTATCACCCAGTCCTTCTCTTTTTGGGTCATGAGGTTAGCATAGGTGTCTGGCTTCAGAGACCAAGGCTTCTGGGCTAGGAGACTTGAAGCCAGCAGAAACATCCCTTTAGGCAAGCCCTTCCCAGAGTGATTCCCAAGGAGAAGTGAACAGGAAGTGGAGTGTTCTGGGAGGACTGGAGAATGTGCAGTGTTGGGTGACAGTGACAGAGTACCATTATGCAGTGGAGGGAGAGAGGTAGTCACAAGGACATACCCAGGATACATACAGACTGCTCCCCTCAGTCCTGGTTCTCCAGCCTTTACCTCACAGTTTGCCTCTGCTGCTGCAGTAGGATCCGTTGGTGCTGAGGGTGGAGCTGCGTCAGATGACTGGGAAGGCTTAAAAGGAAAGCGGATGAGTGGGAAACTTCTCTGTGCCCCAACCCTTCCATCCACTCAGAATAGGTAAGCACCAAAATGCAGAAAACATCACAGTCTTCATTTCCCCATCCCAACTATGTTTTCCATAACTGACAACAGACAATCTAGGCACAACAG
The DNA here is from genome assembly GCF_943737965.1 of Phodopus roborovskii. Taxonomy (NCBI): domain Eukaryota; kingdom Metazoa; phylum Chordata; class Mammalia; order Rodentia; family Cricetidae; genus Phodopus; species Phodopus roborovskii. The sequence goes on along the minus strand of NW_026126416.1, from coordinate 31,189,951 downwards.
GCAACCTTTGGGCTTGGGCGTTAGTTCTGAGTTCCTAGCCTCAGTTCTGCTGGGGTAGCCGACCTCGCTTCGCTAATTTCCTCGGGGCTCTGCTTCTCCAGCTGTCATTGTGCAAAGACTGGACTATGCTTCCAGTTTTTGGTAGTGAAATCTCTCTTAAGTGGTTTTCTGTGGCAACCGATGAAAGGTGACAGAGGTGGTCCTTGGCCACCACGTCTTGTGACCTATAGGAGGACCTCAGCTTGTCCTCATAATGCACAGTACCTGAGTTTAGGGAGCCACGGGGTCAGTGGGCTATAGAATAGAAGAGGATCTGGCGAAGGCAGGCGAGGTCCAAAGTGGCAGGCTGGAGAACTGGCTCTTGGGAACGTGGGCTGAAATGGAATTGGCCATAGATAGTCCAGGGCACAAGGGGGACATGCCACTGAGAGAGGAGAGAACACTGGTCCTGCTCAGATCATTTCCCTCTGGGTTCCTCAACTTGCTTTTCCCCTCAATAATTTCGCCCAATGTTTTGCTTTGTTGGGGAATCTTCAAGGTAGCTGTGGAGACTGTGTTCTGTGTTCCTGGCCTTTGACAACTTGTCACCTCCTAGGAGGTGCCTTTCCAGTCCCTGAGGATGGGTGGGGAGATGTATTTTTGAAGACCCCCCCCATGCTTTTGTGTTCTGTCTTCAGCTACCGAGGGCAGGCTCCTCTGTCTTTTTTCAGCCTCACCGAAGCCCTTAGCAGAGCTCAGTTACCTTGTAGCTCTCCCTACAGGATTTCCTAGTTGTCAGTTTTCAAACTACTTCAGGATGGCAGATGTCTTTCCTGTCCCTAAGCTCAGCACTTGATCTGCTGAGATATTCTATAATGCTGAAGCAGGAATTTATAGTGTCCTGTTTAGTATGAGTGGCAGTGTTCCCATAGCATTTAAGGTCAACCTGTACCACCTGTCATTTACCAAGCTCTTTTACATGATGTGGCTGTCCACCCCGTACCAATGCCTCATTTTTGGGTGCTTCATCTCTAGGGCAAGGAGAAAGGTAGATTGAATATAATGGAAGCAAGACACTCAATACTTCCAGTCACTTCCTCACAGGACAGACACCAGAGTAGACTCACCCGACACAGAAAATGAAAGGAAGTTTGTGACATCCCCAGAGCACCAGGGGCCTTGACTTCAGGGGAACCATGCAACCCTCTCTGGAACAGAAAGGAAGAAATGCCAGATTCAAATGGGCCCCCACACTGTCTTCTGCTTTTGTTTTCCTGGAAACAAGCCTTGGGCAGCAAAGCCAATTGTTTCAACAGCCAGGACAGTAAGAGTCTGATCTTCCCCTTTATCCTCAAGGCCAAATGGGCCAGGATCCTTCTTCCTCCAGAGGATCCTCCTCCAGAGGATAACTAACATTTTAGGAGTAGATCGCAGAAGGGCTGAGTCACCTAACTTATACTGGAAGTCCATGTGAATTTACGGGATCAAATACTAGGAATGGCCTACCAAGACACAAGGGCTAAAACAAAAGTGACTCACCAATAGTAGGGACACAGGAACATGCTGGGATTTTGTGTCCATACATATGTGTAGATAGACATGCATGTGCTTGCTGTGTGTGTGGAAGTTTGGACCTCAGATGTTGGTCTATAGGGCTCTTTCCACCTTATCTTGAAACAGGATATCTCGCTGACCTGGAACTTTGCCACATAGGTTGGGTGAGCTGGCCTTAAGTTTCTAAGGTCCCTCTGGTCTCCATCTCCCATCTCCCAGTGGCTGGGAGTACAGACACACACACTGCTGTATACAGGGTTTTACAGGTGTTCTGAAGATCTGAACCCAGGTCCTCACATTTGCAAGGCAAGGGCTTTACCAACTGCGTTGCCCCCTGGCCCACAGCCTTGTGGATTTTTATTGTTTGTTTGACTTTAGGGTGGGTGGGTGGGTGGGTGTGTGTGTGTGTGTGTGTGTGTGTGTGTGTGTATCTAGTCTCTCTGTCTATGACTCTCTATGTAATCCAAACTGGGGCCAAGTTACAATCCTTCTGTTTCTACCCCAGGAGTCTTAGTGCTAGGATTGCAGGCGTGTACCACTACACCTGGCTTACCAGCTGATTTAAGGTAGAAGACAGCTGCAGAAACTTAAATGGGAGAAAGGAGGAAAGGGAAGGAAAAAGCCTCAATTCAGCATCATATCTGAATAAACCACATTAACTCATAATGGGTCTTAGCAAAGAAGTAGAGGCAGGCATTGAAAAGAGTGTTAAGTGACAGTCTGAACATAGAAGCTCAGGACTGTTCTCTCTATCCTACCTGCCGTGGTACTTGGGTATTTTGGATGGCACTTAGTATGGCTGGATCCCCAAGATCATTCCCTTCCTCCTCCACATCTTGGACCTGATCTGAACACACATCTTCCTCTTCATTCTCCCTTTCTTCCACGTCCTCCAGGTGGAAGGCAGATACTGAGCCTTTTTCAGGAGCCAAGGGACCAGAGAACTTGCTTGGCCTCTGGTGAAAGTGCAGGCCTGTGGAAGAAGATGGAGACGGAAAGAAGAGGACTCTGATCCAGCCAGACAAGCTGGTATTAAGCACAAGCTCCAGTTAGAAGCCATCTCTACACCATTTAAAATATCACCCCTGTGCTGTTTTAGTCACCCTGCCCCCAGGACACTCCCAAGTGAGCCCCCAGTAACATGAACAACACTTGGCAGACATCAAACCCACCTATCTCTTCAATGGTCTGAGTGGATATCACAGGCTTCTCTCTCCACCCGCTCTTCCTAATCTAACAAGCTCTTCTGTTGCCTCTTGAAATGAGCTAGTCTCAGCTGTCCCAACTCAGTGCAACTTAACCCTGTATGCTCCATTCTTTACACTGTATGTCTACTGAACAGTCATACAGCGCTGGTCAGAGCATAGTTTTCCCACAGTAGCAAGGAAAACGAAAGCCCAGAAAAACCTATCTCAGTAGCTAGCCATGGAAGAGCTTTCAGTCACTGTTACTGAGCCTTTTTTTTTTTTAAGCTGTGCTGATGTGTACCTCTTGCCTGTGTACCTCTGGACATTTTTTGTAGACACTCAGCCCACTTGGTAAGACCTTCAAGGCATTTCATCTTGGCAGCCTGGTGGCCTTCCTTGCCAGTTGTGTGCCCCACTGATAGAGAAGCCTCTGGAAGGGAAACCTGGGACAGAGAAGAGACCCAGAGACACTCTCTCCATCAATAAGGATTGGGTGGCCCCTAACACATCCATGGTCTCTTTTCAGCGTGGTGGGCAGAGAATTATTTACCCAAGGCCTCAAAGAAGCAAGAGTCTGAGCTCTCAGATAAGCATAACCCTCCACCCTCCCACCTTACCAGCTCAGCTCCAGGGAGGCACAGAAGTTAGGGAGCTGGCTAAGCATTGGAAGGATACAACCAACCACTTTCTGTGCACAGACACCCTGCTACCGACACCCACCACCTGACGGCTGCTGAACTTCCCACGTAGGTTAGCCATGGCAGCCTGGGCCAGGGCCTGCTTGTTTCTCCTAGCTTTTGAAGACTGCGATGTGCTTCCTGCTCACCTGTTAAAGGACCAGCATGCCTCACTGGTGAAGTGGTGTAGAAGTATGAGAACTCTAATAAAGAAAAGTCTTAGTCAGGTGTGGTAGCATAGGCCAGTGATCCTAGCACTTGAGAGATGGAGACAGGAGTTCAAGGGAAGTTTCAGTTACTTAGGAAACTTGAGGCCAGACTGGACTTCCCAAGCCTGACTCAAACAACAGCAAAATAAGAACAAACAAAAAAGAAAACTCTTAACTGACTATAGTGGTCACACCTGTAATATCAGTACTTGGGAGGTTTAAGGCCAGTCTGGGCTATATAGTGAATTCCAAGTTGGTTTATTCACCAGAATTTGGCCTTGTCTCAAAAGATAAAAAAAGAAAAGAAAAACAAACTCCCTCTTGCTTGAGGAAAGAGAAATAAACTGTGTATTTAGTTGTCTTAAGTCTGTGGTCAGTTCATTGGGGCTGACATTTTAGGGGCAAATGCTTAAAAGGGGTCCTTTAAGGAAGGTTTAGGAAGTTTGTAAGAACTTTGCTTCCATCAGATGCCCAAGTTTTACTCAAGCCTAGTTAGAGAAGAATGTTCTGGATGCATCATGAAGAGTTTGCCTCTGAGAAGGGCATTTGAGCTTCCCCCAAGTCCACCTGAGCCTCACTGGGTTACATCAACTAGTTCACTCACCCAGCTGCCAACGATGCATGGCCCTTAATGGTGAGAATACCTTTGCACAAGACAACACAAACTTTCATCTTCTTGACTATTTTAACAGAAAGAGCCTGGACTGTAGGTACATATTTTATTGTAGGTAACATAATTATATTGTATTATTTGTTATTATGTGTGTGTGGTATAGACCAGTGCTTTATACATGCTAGCCAAGTGCCTTACTACCTGAGCTACATATCCAGCGCTTGGGAAGCCGAGGCAGGAAGATTGCCTCCAGTTTGAAGCAAGCTGAGGATTTTTAGTGGGTTCAAGCCTGGGCTGCATAGTGAAATGAGATCATATCTCAAAGCAAACAAATGGAGAAGGAGTAGGACAGGAAGAGGAGGAAAAACAAACCATATCAAAAGACTGAGTTATAAAAATCTCAAATCCAGGCATAGTGATACACACCTATAACCCCAGCACTTGGAAGGAGGAGGCATGAGGTTTGAGAAGTCAAGGTCATCATAGCCACATAGAAAGTTGAAGACCAGCTTGGGCTACATAAGATAGTGTCAAAAAAAAAAAAAAAAAAAAAAAAACCTGCAACCAAACAAGCCCCTCCCTCAAAGGTGTTATTGCTTTTTCTCTACATAAGCTTCAGGTTACATTATGAAAAAGATGGATATATAAATAAGAAAAGTTGATACTTTGCTTTTCAAACCTTTATTCAATATGCAGTCAAGTAATTCTCCATGCAGTCAAGTGATTTTCCATTCAACATATTAAAAATTCCTGTGTGTGTGTGCTTATGGGGAGGTCAAAGGATGAAGTTAGGTGTCTTCTGTCACTTTCTGTCTTAGTTTTTGAGACAAGGTCTTTCACTGAGTCTGGGGTTAGCCATTTCTGCTAGGCTGGCTGGCCATTGAGCTCTTGTGACCTTCCTGGTGACCTCCAGCACCAGGGTTAAGGGCATATGCACCCACAGCTGAATTTGATTTAGACTTGAACTCAGTGCTCCTGCTTTCCCATACAATGCTCTTATGCGCTTTGCTGTGTCTTCAGCCACCACACTTTCTATTATCAATATTTAATTGCTACAGTTGCAAAAGTCCGGGGCCAGTGAATATTTTGACAAAGTCTTGCTATGTAACTGACTTTAACTAGTAATTCTCCATATATTCCAGACTGGCCTTAAACTCAGAATCCTCAGGTCCCAGCCTTCCAAATACTTGAATGATAGGTATACACCACAACCTTGGCTTAGAGATGCAGACACATGATAGGGATCTAGAAACCGGTCTTGCTCTACTTACAACTTGGTAATTAATCTCCAGTGAGGCTGTGGAAGATCTGGCTGGTGGGAGTAATTGTCCTAGAGAAGGCACAGGTGACAAGGCTAGTCACAGGAACAGGCTGGTTCTCATGGCCCATCCTGCCAGGTGATCTCAAGCTAGAAGAGATGGATTTGCCGAAGCTAGCAGCGAACTCTTAGTCTACAGTGATTACTGTACTCAGAGCTAAAACCATCAACCATAATGCCCTCAGGCTCTGCTCCTTAAAGCCTCCTCCAAGTGTTTAGTTATAGAGAAAACCTGAATGATTTAAGTAACCCATTTGTTAATCTTTTTAATACTAAGGATCAAACCCAGGGCCTGTGCATATTAGGCAAGTATTCTACCACTGGCCTACTGCCCAGCTTCACCTCTGTGACCTTTTTTTTTTTTTTTTTTGGCGTATGTACAGGTTGCAGAGGGATAGGGTGGGTGTACACCCATGTATTCATGTTTAAGAGACCAGAGGTTCATGTCAGGTGTCTTCCTATATCGTTCTACACCTTATTCTTGGTGACAGTCTCTTATAGAACCCACAGCTCTGTATTTGGCTAGCCTGCCTAGACAACAGGCATCCTGGCTACGACTCATATATATTATATGTTTATAACCCTCCCAGGCCGGGGGTTATAGACATGCACTCTAGTGCCCAGCATTTATGTAGGTGCTGGGATCTGAACTCAGGTCCTCATGCTTTAGCGGCAAACACTTTACCAACTGAGTTTATCCCCAGTTCCCACCCCACTTATGGCTAATTCTAACAACTAAATGTAATCAGAATACTAGACAAAGCTCATGATGCCTATTACACAGAAGTCAAGGAGCAAAGACAGGAGCTGAATCTTTAAGTTGCATTTTGCAGAGTCAGCAGTTTGAGAAGGCATCAGGTTGACATCCTGAAAACTGCTGAGTGGTTTGAATGGGCTAGTTTCTCTCAGTCTTGGGCATTTGAATATTTTGTATATGGTTTGTGGCTGTTTGGAAGGACTAGGAGGTGTGGCCTTGCTAGAGGGAGTATTTAGAGACACGAAGTCTTTGCTCACAGACTTGTGCTAGACAGTGTTCCTCAATCCATAGACTGAAACTCATTCGTTTGGAGGCGGGGGGGGGGGGTGTCAAACCACCCTTTCATAGGGATTACCTAAGAGGTATTCATATTACAATTCATAACAGTAGCAATTTTAGAGTTACGAAGTATCAATGAAAATAATTTTATGGTTGGGGGTCACCACAACATGAGGAACTGTATTCAAGGGTGGCAGCACTAGGTAGGTCAAGAACTACTGCTCTAAGTGTACCTGGAATGTTAAGGACACAGAGTAGTTCCTTCAAGAGAAGAAATGCAAAATCTGTTCTCTGCTCAGAAGGCTGGACCAGACATGCTTATTAGCCTAGTGACTTTTGCTTTATCTGTGTGGCTAGAGATTTTCCAGTACTGAATCCTCTCCCAGATCCTTATACACAATTTATTTTTTCTCAGAAAGTCTTTATGGACTTTGCAAAGAGTTTTGATGTTTTCACATACAATCTGTTTCTCAAGGAGATTTATATATGCTTTGTTGTGCATGCAGGATTGAGTTAACTATCACCAGAATAGTTTTCACTGAATTGTGCTGTGCTTAAATATGCCTAAAGTAAACAATTCAAGGTCAGACTTCCAAAGTTTGAACCAACATCTGCTACTGAGTCTGTTGAACTGAACTACCTTTTGTTTTGTTTTTCAAGACAGGGTTTCTATAATTTGCCTTGGCTATTTGGAACTCACTCGGTAGACCAGGCTGGCCTCCAACTCAAAGAGATCCACCTGCCTCAGCTTCCGAGTGCTGGGATTAAAGTCTTACACCACCACTGCATAGCCTGAACTGCTTTCTTGCCTCTGGTAGTTTGTCTTGCTGCTGTCCATCAAGGTCACAGAGATACCCACAAATTATGTCACTGAGGACAGGCTTTGAGCTTCCAAAAGACCTGTGATATTCACAGTGGCTCTCTGCCTCTTGCTTACAGTTTGAGATGTAAACTTTCTGCTGTTCCTGCCTCCATGCCTTAACTCTACCATCATAGACTGTAGCCCTCTAAAGCATCAGCTCAACTAAATGGTTTCAAGTTGCCTTGGTCATGGCACATGACATGGCACATTATCACAGCAATAAAAAGGTATTGCTTCCATCTCATCTCCAACTAGCAGAGTATACAGGGAGAAGGTGGATGGGAGGGGCACAGGTAATTAATCATGTCAGCTGTTTCTTGCACTGGTCAGGTGGTCAGCACATCCCTTGTGCTCTTCCCTCATTCTGTGGATGTCTGGGCCCAGACACTATTTGAAATGTGAGTCTATTGTTACTTTTTGGCTGGTACCAACCTTGTACTCCTCCAGTAACATCTGGGCTAGGGAGTAGTTAACTCAGAACAACTGTTAACTGTGCAGACGCTAAGCCAGTGATAACACGTATGTACAGCTACTGTTTTACAATGTGAAGTACAATTAGGTCTTTATAGTACAGAAATGAAAGTGCTCACATCAGTCCCTCCTGTCCCCTCGTCACTTATATCTATAAAGCTCTGTTATTATTGGAAAGGTGGCATCCTGCCACCATGCACTCAGTTATTACCAGTAAGGGAATTCTCCAGTACAGAGTTATGCACATCAGAGCACACTATGCACATCAAGCAGTTGTGACTTGGTGGGAACATCTATGAAACATTTCTGTGTCTGGAATATGTAGAAACAGAATGCAGGCAGGACCAAGGTTGGAAGACACTTAGGTCATGTTAGGTGAGCATGCATGAGAATCATTTCTCCATAACCTCCAGGCTCACTGCTTCTGGAAGGGTCAGCACTTTTTTCCATTTGTGTTTGGCTTTGAGATAGGGTCTCAATATGTAGCCAGGCTGACCTCAAATTCTTCATCTTCCCATGATGAGTCAGACTTCCCATGAGCTGTGATTATAAGCAGAAACCATGTCTAGATTGAGTTTATTCTGACTCTGATAATCCCTCTGGCCTCTGAAGACATCATTGATATCTGGTGGTTTGTCCTGGGTTGTCCCTTGTTACTGGTCTGATCTGATCCACATTTCAGGGGGTGGAGGGTGAGTGACTGACGTTAATGAATTAGTGTAAATAAACAAAAGAGCAACCGAAAACAATTTTTATGCCAATTTTAAGTAATTAAGAGGTATAAAAGGAATAGCTCTTAGGCTAAGCCCACCTGGAGTCTGTTCTGGAACTTAATTTTGTCTGTCCTGGGGGAGATGCGCTATTTTCTTCAGAAGCACAGTCCACACTCTTTGTCAGGAGCTGGACTTCTGCAAAAGGTCAGTATACAACCCAATCTTATTAGGAGAATAAACAATCATAAATTAACAAAGGACCAAAACTGTGGCCATGCTTAGGAGGCTATACAAAGCTGAGCAAGTGGACGTTAGCACAGATACTTAAATAAACTCTGACTTTGTTAAGACTTGGTTTCTTAAATAATTAAAATGCTGACAAACAGCTGAAAGCAAAGCAAATATATATGTCTATATAATGTCACAACACATGCACTCTACTTAAACCCTTATCATGAGCTTGTCAATTAATGTAATCAAGACAAGGTTGTTTTTAATGTCTTGAAAATTTTAATCAGTTATGCATTACTTGTTATAGCTGTCACATCAAAGCTCAGTTACAAGCATTTTCTTTACTGGTTTCTTCTTTTCTTTACAGTGCTTTGAATGTGAAACTGTAGACATTAAAAACTTGTTGATTTCCAGTCGGGGTTGAAGCTCACATGCTTTGTCTTGAAACGGCTTGAGCTGTTTCCTTTAGTTTCTCCTCGTGGTATTTTTATCTTATCCTCAGTACTCTGCTGAATCATTGTCAATCTGAAACACTTTTTCTAAGACATTGAGCTTTCCCAGTTTAGCATGCAGCTTCATCTGATCTTGTTCTTTTTCCCTTTGAAGCTGGGCCTGTTGTTCTAGGATCATAGCTTAACTGAGCTTAACTGGTTGCTTTTATCTTTTTTCTGTTTAATGGGTTTTGCTCATTGGTTTCATTCTCCAAGGCCTTTTTATACTGTGTCGTCTCACTGGGCAGAGTTAAGATTGTCTTCAGCTTGAGTCTGCTCCAGCTCTAGGCAATGGATCTTTTCTTGGAGAGTTTTTAATGCTTCAACAAGTGCTTAGTTGTTTGGGCTATTAAACATTTTAGGAGGGGCGACTTCTGAATTCACAGGTTGGCCATTCTGAGATGCTTCATTCTGAATGAACCTTTCTGGAGGGTTAAGATAACTTCCAATTATGCTGTGTGATAATTCAGAATACATTGTCAGATGGATGCCCCCAGTTAACCTGGCCTCCAGAACTGTTGTTTTGCTGGCAGCGACATGACTTAAGTTTTATTGTGTACATAGGATTGAATTTCTTACTGCCAGGAAAACTTTACCAAATTGTGCTGTGCTTAAAAATTCCTAAAATAGCCTGGTAGTGGTGGCACATGCCCTTAATCCCAGCACTTGGGAGGCAGAGGCAGGCAGATTTTTGTGAGTTTGAGGCCAGCCTGGACTACAGAGTGAATTCCAGGAAAGTCAGGGCTACACAGAGAAGGCCTGGCTCAAAAAACAAACAAAAATCAATAACAAAATTTCTAAAATAAACTACTCAGGGTCTGATTACCAACGTTTGAAACAACATTGGCTACTCAGTTGTGTTGAACAAACTACTTTTTTGCCTCCATTGTATTGTTACTTTGCTGGCTGTAGTGATCTCAGAGACTACTCCAAACAATGCATGTATACATACATACATATACACACAAACACATTCAGAGAAGGACAGACAGGCAGACAGAAACACAGGGAGAACTGAACTGAATTCAAGGAACATTCATGACACATATAACAAATTGAGATTGTTGGTTCACATATTGTTAATATAAAATTTTTTGTTTGTTTTTTGAGACAGAGTTTCATTGTGTGTTCTAACTCACTTTGTAGACCAGGCTGGCCTTGAACTCACAGAGATCTTCCTGCCTCTGCCACCTGAGTACTGGGATTAAAGTCATGGGCCACCACCCTGGTTTATAAAGTTCTTATCTGTTGCAAATTTTAGGTGAATTTTATTGTCGCTTGGATTTTTAAAAAGACTCTTTTATATATTTTTTCTTTGGTTTACAAAAAGTTGAGATGTATAAAATGTTACATTTCATCAAGATCTAGGAAGATAACAGAACTTCCAGTGATCTTAAACAGTGAACTGCCTTGTATAAACAAGATGACATAAGGACAATACAGAGACAAAAAAAAAAAAAAAAAAAAAAAAATCAGGCTGGAGAGATGACTCAATGAATAAAGGATTTATGCAAGTGTAAGGCCCAGAGCCCCAAACCTCACATAAAAACCTGGCAATCAAGGTGGTGGCACATGGGAGGCACACTTCAGTAGTTAATCTTAGTTGGAATTGATGAATTCCAGGCTCAACAAGATCCTGCCTGGATAAATAACTTGGAGAAACATCAGTGGAGCTGGGTGGTGGTGGCTTATGCCTTTAATCCTAGCACTTGGGAGGCAGAGGCAGGAGGATTTCTGTGAGTTCAAGACCAGCCTGGTTTATAAGAGCTAGTTCCAGGACAGCATCCAAAGCCACAGAGAAACCCTGTCTTGAAATCAAAACAAAAAAGACAAACCAACAACAACAACCCCCCCCCCCAAATCCAGTAAACAAAACCACATCAAAAACCATCAGTGGAGATATTCCCACCATAGCCTCAGGACTCTATGGTGGTGCACTCCTATGTATGTGGGGGAAAAAAAGCCTACAACTTTATAACCCTGTATTTCCTGAGTGTGGGGCACAAGCTATTTTTGTTTTTAAGAGAAGCAGAAGCATAATGGTCAGCTCAGCTTTCCAGAACCTGTCTCAAGGAGCTGAGGCTGTACAACCCATTCTAACAGAGCTCTCTGCAATGAATCAAACTGGACAGAAAGGGATTTTACATCAGAGGCCATCCAGGCCATAACTCAGCGATGAGGACAGAACAGAAAGGGTTTTTAAGAGGCCAGGCAAGTCTTATCCCATACTAGAAAGTATAATAATTCAACTGGTGAGAAAGCTATGTCAAAGGTCAGGGAATATAGGAAGGAAAAGTCCCCAAGTGAAATTGGTGGGTAACTTTGCAGCCTGGAACTCCAGAGGCCCCAAGTCCAGGCACTGATCACTCCTTACTAACTCAATGACTTATTGGGGAGCCCCAGAGAACCCCCCAAAATATACAACCTGAAAACAAGCTCATAATCCATGTTACCAAAGAGTTCAATGAGCAGAGGCAGGACCTGAACCGTTAAGCCAGGCTTTGTTCAGAATCATCAACCTGAGAAGGCAGTTGTTTAACACCTTAAATATTTCCTTGTCTCCCATCTCCAGCCAGCAGAGTCCACAGGGAGAAGATGGGTGGGGGTACAGAGCTTGGTATTGCCCATGTTCAGGTGGCCGGCCACATTTCTGAGACTTGAGTTGTGTCTCTTGCTGTCATCCCCTCAAACTCTTCTCTCATTCTGTGGATGTTTGGACCGGGGAACTTGAAAAGCTGAGTTTAGTTTGTTTCCTCCTGTATTGGGGGCATCTGGATGGGGGGGTGGTAAATGAGAACAAACAATCCATTAATGTGTGTGTGTGTTAAGATAAAGAAACACGTATGTCTTTATAATACAGAATATAAACTTACCTATCCAACCCCATCTCTTATCATTATACATATTCTTTAAATAAACTATTTTTGTGCTATTCACAGTGTAGGCAGGTGGGTATCAGAATTTGAGGCCGCCTAGTCTACGTAGCAAGTTCTAGGCTAGCCAGAGCTATACAGTGAGAATCTGTCTCGATATATATAGATAGGTAGATAGATAGATAGATAGATAGATAGACAGATAGATAGATAGAGAGACAGACAGACAGATAGATAGACATACAGATAGATAGAAGTTACTTGAGCCAAATGTGGCATGCACACCTGTAATTCAGCACATAGAAGATGAGGGTCAGAAGATCAGTTCAAAGCCAGTCTGGGATACATGACACCCCATGTCAAATTCATTCTTCTCTCTCTCTCTCTCTCTCTCTCTCTCTCTCTCTCTCTCTCTCTCTCTCACACACACACACACACACACACACACACACACATCTATTTTCAGTAGCCAGGGATTTTGGCTAATAGTACCCTAGACAGGGAATTCACAAACAGAAATGCAAAGAGCATACATAAGCTGCTCAGCACAATCACCTTTAAAGATTGAAAGTAAGGCAATTTTTCAATGGCAATAGCCATCAAGGGAAGGTGAAGGGAGATAAGTAGGTCTCTTAGTTTAAAGTGGGAGGTATAACTTGCTACAAAGTCTCTGTAAGACAGCTTCATGATATATAATATGGGTTACAATAAGGAAAAACTGGAAATGCCCCTAATGAAGGATTGGATTTTTTAAAAAAAAAATGCACTATAAACTGGGTGTGGTATAGAAGCCAATAATCTCAGCAGTCAGGAGACCCAAGCAGGAAAACTGAGCATTCAAGGACTTCCATACTGAGAAACCATCATTTAAAAAAAAAGTATGGTGTATTCATATAATAAAATATTATGAAAGTATGAAGACATAGTACATATCTATACTGTTCTAGAAACAGTGTCCATGACATATGGTTACTTAAAAGCCAGTTTCCAGAGAAATATATGCAAGAGGATTCCATATTTTTGTTAACATGTGTATTCATATACATATCTTTGTATGAATAGAAAAAATCCAGGCATAAATATGCCAGTGTACTAGCCATGGGTATCTTGGAAGGCAGAATAACATGTAGTCTTGATATTATCTAAACTGTCTGAAATTTTCTTATGGCTGTGAATCTTATAATTAGAAAAAAGGGACCTGGGGATCTAAGTCAGCGGTAGAGCTTGCACACCTGGGGCTCTGAGTCTGACTCCCAGCACCCCCAAACAAAGAAGAAAAGTCTTAAGGACCAATGGTGAGGGAAAACAAAACAAATAACAAACCCTATCTCAGACTGGCATAGTAGCACATGTCTAAAATTTCAGCACTTGGGAGGCAGATTTCTGAGTTTGAGGCCAGCCTGGTCTACAGATCAAGTTCCAGGTCAGCCAAGGCTACACAGAGAAACCCTGTCTGGAAAAAACAAAATCAATAACACCAAAAAAAAAAAAAAAAAAAAAAAAAAGAAGAAAGAAAGAAAGAAAAGAAAAGAAAGAAAGAATGAAAAACAAGCCTGTCTCTGCATCACAGTCCAAAGGGGAAAAGGGGAAAGTTCACATTCTTTCCCTTGGTTCCAAGGTCCTCAGTTGGCTGCTCCTTACTGGCTCCCAGTAGAGTTAGTTGCTGTTCTGGTGTCATCATCTATTTACAGGTCTATGAATTGCAGTTCACGAGCTACTCTGGGGAAAATTGCCCCAGTGCTTAGCAGTAGAACCCAGTAAAGAACTGTGAACAACTGAATGATTGTTGTGGGCCCTAATGTTATTGGACAAGTTGGGGCAGATTGTGGACATGTTTGTTAAAGGCTAAGAAAAAAAAAGGCAAAACTATAGGCACCTTCGTCCTGGTTTAGAAGTTCCCTGTTGTAACTCTCAGCCCACTCTAGCACTGTAGACCTCAAGTAGGGCACACATGGTCTGGCTCATTTGGAATGTGATGTCTACAGAATAATGGACATACATAAGGCACTTCATCAGGGCTGGTCCCTCTCATGCTGTGCTGGGCCCCACATCACCCACATTACCAGAGATGACCCAGCTCAGATGAGAGTGGTGAGAGGGGAGGACCCAAGACTCTAACAAAGCAGGTAGTTTGCTGCTCGCAATGAGCGTGTATCCCAAATGCCCTGTGAAGCCACAGCCCGCTTGGTCGAAGGCAAATTAGACTTTGGAAAGGCAAACATTTATTTGGAACTAAGTTTTTGATAGCCAGGTCCAAATCTGTATGTTTCTGGAAAGGAGGGTTGGATTGATTTTCTATTGCTGCTGCAATGAAATTCTAAAACCTTATTCACTCAAAACAATTTGGCATCTTATACTCCTGCAGACCCAAAGTCTAGCACACGCATCATGGAGCTAAAACAAAGGTGTTGGTGGAGCAGCAGTGTTATCTGCAGGGGAATCTGTTCTTGACTTGCCTTCTACAGGCTGCCCTCATGTCTTGACTCATGAGCTCTTCCTTTGTCTTAACGTTGTGTATTGAATGCCTCTGATTATGCTTCTGTAACAGTATTTTCCTATTAACCACAGACAAAAAAAAGGTTTCCTGATTAAAAACAATTTAGATTTATTTTATGTCCATGAATGTTTTGCCTACCTGTGTGTCTAGTGTCTGAAGAGGTCAGAAAAGGGCATTGGTCCCCTAGAACTGGAGTTACAGATGGCTGTGAGCCACTGTGTGAATGCTGGGAATCAATTCTGGTGCTCTTAACCACAGAGCCATCTCTCCATCTTAAGGATCCATGCAATTAAAATAGATTTGCTTCAATTATTCCCAGTAATCTAATCTCAAGGTTCTCAACCTTAATTATTTCAGCAACATCTCTTATGCCTTAATGATAACAAATTCACAGGTTCCAGAGATGAGGACAGTTGCTGGGGATGGGGAAGTATTATTCTGTCTGACAAGGTATGATGTGGAAAAAGTCTAAAGTATTGTTCATTAGAACCTAATTCTATATAAAGAAATGATACAGGGGTGAGCCAATGTTCTTTAAGGACATTAAGCTGTTAAAAGTGCTAACAAGTAGTACATGATGGCCCACACTCTTAATCCCAGCACTTAGGAATCAGAGGCAGGTAGATTTCTGTGATTTTGAGGCTAGCCTGAATGACATAGTGAGTTCAGGGACAACCAAGACTACATAGTGAGACCCTGTCTCAAGAAACAAAAACAAAACAAAAAACCCCACAAACCACCACCACCCTTTCCAAAATAAAACAAAAAATGCTAACAAGTCATTTTTCAGATGACAATTGTCATATCTCTCTCCCTTACATCTGGCTGTTTGGGGAAGAAAGCTGTCTGTCAAGTAGCTCACCTTCAATGTCAACTGGCTGGACTACCCTCAAGGTAGCCCAGCTATTTTGGACACATTAGAATTGTTCTGACAGCACTAAAGGGAACCACTTCAATGACCACAGAAACCAAAGTCTGTTTTAGAAGGCTTTGCTCCAGTCATGCCTCCTTCAAATAATTTATTTGAGAAGGAAGCAAGCCAGTAGGTAGAAACCTTAGTAAGCTACAGGTGACACTAGTTTTTCTCATTCCAGACTGGAGGGGAAGAACTTCTTAGGTAACTTGGTAAGAAGGCAATGACTGGTGAAGTATGAGACCTGTGATTTGCGTTTTTTGTTTGTTTGTTTGTCTGTTTTTGAGACAGGGTTTCCCTGTATGTAGCTTTGGAGCCTGTACTGGCTGGCTTCAAACTCACTGAGATCTGCCTGCCTCTGCCTCCCGAGTGCTGGGATTAAAGGTGTGTGCCACCACAGCTCGGGATCACTAATCAAGAAAAAGACCTACAGACTTGCAGGCAATCTGATGCAGCATTTTAATTGACATTCTTCTTCCCAAATAACTCTAGCTTGTGTCAAACTGGCAAGAAGCCAACCCAGAAACTATGAAGAGACAGCGGAATCGGTGGTGCAGCTGCTGTGAGGAGGTAGCTAAGGAGCTCCTTAGAGCAACAGGCAGAAATGACAAAGGATAGAGGAAACATACATGTGGTAGGCTGAATGTATTTGGCCCCTATAAGCTCATAGGGAGTGGCACTATTAGGCAGAATTCAGATAAGAAATATGGATTAATTTAAGTTGTAAGAGCTAGTTAGTAATAAGCCTGAGCTATCAGCTGAGCATTTATAATCTATATTAAGTCTCTGTGTCAGTTGGGAACTGGTGGGAAGGAAAGAAAAGTATGTCTACATGTGTCACAGTAGGGGCAGGCTTTACTGTGGGGGTGGGCTTTGAGGTTTCATATACTCAGGATACCATCCAGTGACTCAGTCAACTTCCTGTTGCCTAAAAGATAAAGGACACTTGGCTATTTCTCCAGCTCCATGCCTACATGCTTGCCACCATGCTCCCCATCATGATGAACTGAAGCTCTGAAGTGTAATCGAGCCACCACAATGAAATGTTTCTTTTATAAGAGTTGCCATAGTCACGGTGTCTCTTCACAGCAATGAAAACCCTAAAAAAATACAGAAGGTGAGAAGTTAAGTTGCTGAAGGTGAGAGACTGGGAATCCTGGTCACCAGAAGAGTTGCAGGCAGCTGGCAAGCCTTAAAGACTGAGGATCCCATACCAAAGGCTGCTGGGGTTGCTGGGGGTTGCTGGGGGCTGTTGGGGACTGACTGACTGCTGCTGCTGCAGACCAAGGATTCCATTAGTTGATGAATACTCAGCCTTTGACAATCAAAACCCAGAGTGTTATACATCCAGCATGAGCATCTAGAGCTCACAGCCTCAGACATATGGCTCCTGGCTCTAGAAATAAGTCTCTAGTTGTCACAGCTTGGAGGTACATGTCTCTGAGCCTGGTAGGCTAGTCCATTAGCCTTTGACATTTGGTGGCCTGGGACTAACAACATTGGAAATGCCATTCCTTATCTTTTCTTGAGAAGGACCCCAGCCAGCTTCTGATAACATAACAACATGGAAATTATCTAAATAGTAAAAATAAGCAAATTCAAGGAACATACATGAAATTATCCTAATTTTGTAGAACGTCTTCCCCCTATATATGCACTATCTCTGTTTACATTTTGTTATCTATAAATGAAAATGACTACCTTCAAAACAGTTGTATAGTTTTTGGGTTAGCAGTTTCATGCTCATTAGTGTATATGTGAGTCATCTGAAACTCTGTTAAAGGGTGATTTTGCTCAGTTTGTCTGAGGTGGACCCAAGATCCTGCATGTCTAAGTTTTCCTAGATATTGTTGGTGCTGATGTTAGATCATGCTTTAACTAGCAAGGGACTGAGGATAACTTTTGGAGACCTCAGCACAAATTGTTTCTAGTGGACCTGCTGTGTAGACAAGCCTGTCTCAGAAAACTGCTGATAGAGGTCCATTCACATGAACTTTAACCTGTTCTGTCTCTCCACGTTGATATCTTACTTTTTTGTCGTGTTCAAGCACTTTTGATATCTTACTTTTTTGTCGTGTTCAAGCACTTTACTCTTTTTAAAATCTAGCAATAAGTATCTGTGTTTTCAGAGTTTGTCTTTCTAAGAGTCTGTTTATTTATTTATTTATTTATTTATTTTGTGTGCATGTGTACCTGTGCCTACAAAGGCCAGAGTGGGGTCTCTTGGATCTGAAGATAACAGTGTTTATGAGCTGCCTAGTGTGGGTGCTGGGATGCAAATTCCATGCTCTGAAAGAGCAGTAAGTGCTCTTAACCTCAGGGTTTACCTTTTGTAACCATAATAATTAATATACCATAAGTACATTAAAGTATATGGTGAATAATAATATATGAGCACATCCGTAAAACCACCATCAAACTCTAAATAATTAACAGTTTTCACTGTGTCTTTTGTAAGTTCTATATAAGCAGACTCATACAGAGTACATTCTTCTATCTGGCTTCTTCCAGAATGATTATTTCATCCATGTTCTTGTATTATTAGTTCATTTATTGTTTGTTCTTGATAGTATTCCATTGACAGATTTATACCACAATGTATCTATCCATTTACCTGTTGGTAGCTGTCTGGATAATTTTTGGTTTGCAGCTTTTAAAAAACAAAGCAACTTTGGACATTCACATACAAGTCATTGTGTAACATGCTTTTATTTTCTCTCTGGGAAATAGCTGAGTACAGAGACTAGATCTAATGGTCCATTATGTTTAGTTAAAAAAAAAAAGCAACATTTTTAGACTCACTTGCTTTGTTTTATTTGTATGGATATTTTCCTTGCATGTATGTAATGTGCACCATGTGTTTGCCCATTGGATCCTCTGAAATTGGAGTTACAGAGAGTTGTGAACTACCACATGGGTGTTAGAAATTGAGCCCCAATCCTCTGCAAGAGCAACAGTTGCTGTTAACCATGCACCCACCCCTCTATCTCCAAATTTTTTTTGTTTTAAATAAAATTATTATATTGTTTTTTTAAAAGTAATTATACCCTTTGCATTGCTACCAGGACAGGAGTGCATACAAATTCCATTTCTTCTGAAAGAACTCTTGCCAATATTTACTATTTTGAAGTATTTACTGCAAAAACCTTTTTAGACAATCATATAGGCAAGGAAAAAAGCCACCAGTTCACCAGTTAATTAGTCTCTTGGGAGATAATACTATTTAACTGTCATCTTTTAAAAAATTGTCATGTTTATAGATTCCCAAAGTTGGCCCAAAGACACACAGGGCTCGTCTTTTCTTTTTTCATTGATTTATTTGTTGACTGAGTGTGTGTGTGTGTGGAGGTCAGAGGACAACTTGCAGTCCATCCACCATCTGGGTCCCAGGGATTGGACATGGGTTTTCAGGCTTGGTGGCAACCTTACCAGGACCCATCATTTAAACCATAGTTTTCTTTTTCTTTCATTCTTATTATTCAGACACAGAAGTCCCCACCTGCAGAAAACTGAAAATGTGTCTGTCTTCTGGCTCTTCTTTGTTTGAGATATGTCTAGACTGGTCTTGAACTTCTGGCTTGAGCAACCCTTCTCTCAGCCCCCGAACCTCTCTCAGCTTTCCCACTATGGCTGCTTCCTTTCTGCTTTTACATTGGGCTTATAAGTGAAAAGAAAAGACTTTGTCTTCCATGAACTTAAGTTTGGTAATTTTCTGTGATATAGGAACAAAACAAAGCAAAACAAAAAACCTTATAGTTTTCTATTTTCCTTAATCATTTTCTAGTACAATTCAATACCAGCAGTGTTTAGTATAATTTAACATAACATTAGTATTTCAGGTCTTAAATGTGCTAAATGAGTTAGTTGCTTTTTTTTTTTTTTAACTGTATGGAGGAAAGTATCTTAATTCATGCCTTTATGCATAACAATTATTCTTATATTTCAAAGTTACAGAAAGGGATGGCAAAATAACATTAATAATTATGATTCTAAACATTACTGTATGCTGGGTAGGCACTGTAGAACTGGGTATCTGTTCATTATCTCATTAAGGTCCGTGGAGAATATTCTGTTTTCTCTAGTTTAGACATGGGCTCCACACTAGAGATTGTTAATAGTTTAAAAACATGTCAAAGAAACCCAGAGATTATGTTGCCATGCTCCTTGGGGAAGCCCAAAGTGGCTAGGGTGATTTCCACGATATCCCTCCATGTCTCTATGCTTCACTTCCGCTTCCTACTAAAGCAGCATCAGCTTGGCTGCTTGTTGATGGTGGTGGAGTGTCTCCAGAGTCCCGGCAGTCACTGCTTGTCTCTGTCATGCGCTTCTGGCCAGGAGTTTAACTTCCTTGATGGGTCCACAGCTGATGTAATAGGCATCCTGAATAAAATTGCCTTTGTCTTCCAAGCGGATAAGGCAGGACCCTCAAGGAAATGCCTCTCACTTTTATCTCTCTATCCAGAGAAAGAATTTATTCGTGGTATCATGCCACTTGTTCACTCAGTTTACCAATGACACTGTTCTAGGGCGGTACTACTAAGAGAATGGTCTGGAAACTCAGAGCTCTCAGCCATTGTCTGTCTTTCAAACAGGACAGAAATTTACCTAAATTTAGCAAGGTTACCAGAGGAAGTTCTCCACCCAAAGCTCTCAAAGGAGAAACCTGAGAGAAGTAAGCCAGATTCTAGGAGCTGCCCCCTTAGGGTGGGAGGGTCCATGCACAGGGAATCCTGAAAACCATCTTTGTATTCCCGGGGCTATAATTCAAGGTTTGAGTTCTGCCAATTAATGCTCTTAATTGTCTTGGCTTTACTTTTCAAGTATGAAAACTTCAGGTCCTAAGCCCATCTCTGACTGGGATTCTCTTGTCATTAGAACGAATGGCGGTAGTTCCAGCCAGAAATCCCTAGGATGAACGACCAGGTACACCAATCTCAGAAGCACACCCTGAGTGCAGGGTACGGACGTATAGCCCAGGTTCTTCTAAGCATCACAGGACAGGACGTTATAAGAACATGAAACTGAAACTGGGAAAGTCCTTCTTTAACCTAGTTTAGCGTCACCAGCTAGGAGACTGGTGACGGCCTCCGGATCTGGGTCCCGATTGGCTGTGAGTGTGTGGATTAATAAGAGTGCACACCCAGTCCTGGCCACTTCGTAGTTTTGCTCCAGGGAGCACGATGGCTCGCTCCGTGGCTGTGGTCTTTCTGATGCTTGCTTCACTGGTCTGCTTGGATGCCATCCAGCGTGAGTGCCTCTTCCTCCTCTCCTGGCGTTAATTCTGATTTCTCCTTAGTTCTCCTTCTCGACGGGATTGGCCAGGGCTAGGTCTCCCGGGGAAGGGGTGGGAGTCCCGCAGCTTCCTTCTTGCTGCTTCGAGTTAGCAATGTGGAAGTGGCTGGTTTGCGACTGTGAGGAAAGACAGGGAATGATTCCTTCCTGCTCTTTGCCTGCCGGAGTCCCCAGAGTCCTGGAACACAGTGGGAGGGTGGGCCTGCCCTAAAGGAGCAGAGTGGAGGGTCTTGGACTCGTGGAAGCCGGGCCTGGACCCAGGGGCCCGGGGACCCGGGGACCCGAGGAAGTCAGCCCGCGGCGGCCCTGCTGCCTTTCAGTTTCATAGCGCCTTGGGATACAACAGAGCAGGAAATCTAGAGAAATGGGCATGGGTCCTAGGCTCTGCTGTTTCCAAAGCTTTCTGGCCGTTGACTTACCTTGTCTCATTAATGTTTTTAGTAATAATTGTAAGGCTGCTGGGTAGTTTTTTGAGTGCTTTATAACTTTGAAACAGCATTTACGATGTAAACATTCTTGTATCTCTCAGATGGGGAACCAGAGGCACAGAGATTATGGCAGTCGGGACTGAAATCGAAGCCTATTTATGACATTTGGGGTAAAAGTAGCCACTTTTGTTTCTAGAAGTGCTGGAGGCCTTCCTGGGTTATAGTCTGCAAAACAGGCTGGGCTGCCTTGGACCCTTGGTACTTCAAACAGGGTTTCCTTGTTGGCACACTGCCTGGTTCTTTCCAAGCATCTACTTTCAGTTTTGAAAACTGCAAGTTTTTCAAAGTCAGGGAGGTTGTGAACTCTGGGTAAAGATAATTCAGTATAGTTACCAAGACTCTTGAGGATAAATAACTCTCAAGTCATAGAGGTAGAAAAGTGGCAGATCCCAGATTCAAACCTGGCTCAACACTTGTCTTTGTTGTCAAAGAGGAGATTGTTCTTTTTTGGAGGTTTCTAGGCAGGGTGAACTGGCCTCTGACCTCTGTGGCATTTATTATGCTCTTGTCACTAAAACCTCAAATGCAAGGAGCTTTCTGGTTTATCTTCACTTTAACTTTACAGGAAAAAAAATTATGGCTCCATTGAAACCTTAACTCTAATTCTTGACAGGACTAGTAACATTTCCTCCAGTGCATCTAAAAACATACAGCTCTTCCTTCTTCCTATTGCCTTCTATATGTGGATAATAGCTGCCCTTTAGAGACCACATAACCCTGAGTATATGTGTATTTGAAAGTATAAGTCAGGTGTGGTAACTCATGCCTGTAATCTCAGCCCCAAGGAAGCTAAGACAAGAGTTTAAGGCCAGTCTGGAGCCAGAGTAAGACTATCTCAGATGGCTGGATGGATCAATAAATAGGTGGACACTCAGACAAACAGATAGATGATAGTGAAAACACAAAAAAGCCAGTGAAATGGCTCAGCAGGTAGAGACACTAGCCACTAAGCTTGAGTTTGATCTCAAATTCTACTTGGTGGATGGAGAGAACTGACTCTTAAATCCACATAAGAGTTATGGTGCTCTCTCTCTCTCTCTCTGTCTCTCTCTCTCTCTCTCTCTGTGTGTGTGTGTGTCTCTCTCTCTCTCATACACACCAATTAGAAAGAGTTTATAGTATTTCCTTTCCATGTCCCTGTATCTCAAGGTACTTATTCCCAACAAGTTTAGTTAGGGCAGTCATTTGAAAGTGCTGACTAGAAATATATTTCCTCTCATAGACATCTCTCCACTTAGCTCTAGTGGAATCTAGTCTTCCTCGTTCATCATATTCCTCACTTCTCCCTACAGTATTTTATCCATTCCAACACAACCACTTAGTTTTGCTAGCTTCTGTAGATATTTAAATGTTGCTTGTTTTCTAGTTTATGAAATCAGAGTTTTGTTTTGGCCCGTTATCTCTGGACTGGAACAGAGAGATTGTATGTGGCAGGATTGGCCCCTGGACTAACTTGCATAGGAACCTAAGTGGGGAAGAGATAATACTAACATCTACCACCTGAGCGGCAATGCTCAGCTTTCATCTCTGTATCACACAACACATGTCAGGAAGTCTAGGGAGGAGCAATAAGCAAAAAGGAAGGGGATAAAAATAAAGTGAGAGCTGACGCAGCACACAAGGACATGGGCACTATGAAGTGGGTACTGCAGGGGGTGTGCTGAATGAGACATGAAATCGGAAAGTAGGTGGGCCATAGAATTTATTAAGAGAAGGGATCAGTGCAGTTCTTGAGAGCTTCCAATAAAAGTCCAGTAGTCTCTAGTGACAGAAGACACTGCTACAGGCCAGGTAGGAAAAAAACCAAAGGCCTGTACAGGATTTTAAGGAAAAGATACTAGGTCATGATGTAGTTCTCAAAATGTAGGTAGCCTTTTGGGGGAGCAGAAGATCACATTTCCAGAGCAGAAATAGAACTGAGAGAAATAGATGACCAAATGGGGCATGGGGCATGGTATAGACTGAGATGCAGTTAGCTCCAAGGAAAAGGCCCTGGAAAGTTGTCATTTGTCTTTTTCTGTGACTCTTAGGTACCCCACAAATACAAATCTACACACGCCACCCACCTGAGGATGGTAAAGCAAACTTCCTGAACTGCTATGTGTCGCAGTTTCATCCCCCCCACATTGAAATCGAGCTGCTGAAGAATGGGAAGAAAATGGACAAGGTGGAGCTGTCAGATCTGTCCTTCAACAAGGACTGGTCTTTCTATCTTTTGGCTCACACAGAATTTGTGCCCACTGCGACCGATAAATATGCCTGCAGAGTTTCACATGTCACTCTGAAGGAGCCCAAGGTCGTCACCTGGGGTGAGTCTTCAAGTTCTTCCTTAATTTCTAGAAGCTCTATCTGTGTTGAGTCACAGCTTAAACCTGCTTTGCTATTTCAAAAATAAATCTGCATACTAAGACCATTAGGAGATATCCCCAAAACACTGATCAGTAGCTCCCTGCTGTTAGAGCAGGGAGCTACAGCAGCAGTACCCACTGTCCCAGACTTCCTGCTGTGACTTCCTCCAGGCAGCCTGATGCACACAAAGTGCCAAAGAGCTTGTTGGGAAGTCATAGGCTTTGGCCTGCAATCCCTGCCCTCATGTATCTACAATTCTGTACTGTTCAATGGCTTGGCTAGGTACTTGGCTAGGGGGTGGATCTCTGGGTAGTTCTCAACAAGTACTCAAAGCTAGCAACAACAACCTATTTATTCTACCAGTCTTATTACTAACACTTTTGGATGTCTGTTAGTACTTTGTATAGAAAAGTAAAAATGTTTTCTTTTTCTTTCCATTTTCTTTTTTTATAGAACGAGACATGTAATCAAGCATCACAGAGGTAGGTTTCTTGACCTTAAGAAATGGGCCTTTGGGAGAGGGGAGTCTGGGGGTGGAGCACACACTGGGGGGTAGGCCTAGCATGCATAAGGGTTTGTGTTCTATTCCCAGCACTGCAGGAAGAGAATTTTTTGCTTCACTCTCCTAGGAGCTGTTTATAGACAGCTCTAACACCATAATTGTCACTGTACCAAAGACGTTAGTCAGGGTAGCTTGCTAGTAGCCACAGCAGAATCCTTTGGGGTTACAACTTTTATCCTATGGATTGGCAGGAAGAAGGCAAGTAACTACAGGTCTGGCTCTGCCATCATCACTAACCCTCTAAAGGGAGAATAGCAACTTCTAATATGTGGCCAGGAGAGACCTGCAGTTATCAACACCATCTCAAGGGTTTGGTCATCTTCTGTTTTCTCCTTGTCATTTCTGCTAAGAAATGGACAATGAATCACTTGCTTTCTTTGTGTAGCAGTGGCCTTGCTCTTCAGCCAGAAGAGTGGGGTGACAAAGTTCTGCAGATCCATCTCCCCTCAGTCTCTTGCTCTGTCTCAGTGGGTAGGCACTAGGTTTACTTTCTACAGACTTTCAGAGCACTCAAGGAAAGACAAGGATATAGGTTGTTGTAATTTCATGTAAACACACTATCAGAGCTGTATCGGAAGGAAACCTAGGAGCATGAGAGAGGGGGAACACGGGCTTTTCTATTAGATGCAGTGTAGTGGTGGAAACTTCAGGGAAATCATACTGTTCAGGGACATTGGGGCTAAAATCTTGTTCAAACCTTGTATTATGTTTATTTCTAGGAAAGCAGGATTGATTTGAGAGAGGGTATTAGAGAGGATAGGTAATCTGGCCAGACAGTCACCAAGTGGTGACTCACTTACTTTAAGAAGGTGGTTACACACAGATGCTAGACCCATTGGTGGTAAGATCTGTAATGTGAATAAAGTAAACGCTCTACTGACTTCCTCTTTCCTTCCTTCCCTTCCCTTTTTTCTTTTCAGGTCTGAAGATGCTTCATTTGGACCAGTTTAATTCTAAAGTATTTCTCAGTTTTTAATACTCAGTTTAATCTATGCATACAGGAGAAATAGTAACGACACATCATCTTCTTTATGACCTACTTTGAATTCTGCATGTTTTCCAAAAACAGACTGAAGAGTAACATCCTAGATATCTGAAATAATAAAGCATCAATGAGTATTTTGATCAGAAACAAACCATTTTGATAATTTGAAAGAAAAAAACTGCTAGTGAATATAATTAAGAATAATAGTTGATCATATATCAAACCCTTTGTACATCTTATTAGTTGGATGTAGTCATTCGTCTTTAGTCTATCACAACATAAGTGATTTTTAAAAAAATCTAAAAAACCTGAGATATTTTCGTTTTGGTAAAACACACAGGTCCAACTGAAATTTGTTATTATGCCTAGCAATGCTCTCCCCCAACCTCATGGATTACTTCCTCTTTGTTATTTTTACTCAAAAATAAAACAAAATATAATAAAATAAATAAAGAAAGAAAAAAGGATGTTTTCTAGACATTGCCAGACTGTTACATGAAGTGGTTTCAGGGTAGCTTTCAACGTCTGCAAGTGTGTGTGTGGTTTTATCACCCGAAGAGCCTGTGAGTATCTTAAGAGGTTCTCATAGAAGCAGGCACCAGAACTAGGGGTCTACATGAACACGACTAAGGAAGGGCTCCAAAGCAAAGCAGTAGGAGTGTGGCTGATGACAGGAAATAGGAAGGAACTGAGAGGGGAATAGGGATTTTGGAAGTACTGGTTCTACAGGGAGCTCTAGAGCAGAAACCACATGTTAAAGTTTGTCTTGGCAATGTGGACAAGCCTGTTGCTGGCTCTATAGGACTATGTGATAGGATGAAAGCCCAGATACTTTGGCATGCAGAAGCTGAGGACTGGCTCTCACTATTGGATGTAGGTGGAACATCAGTGGCTACTGTTTCCTGTTGGATCTACAGCATAGCCAGTCTGAAAGACCCACTACCAGTTCAAAGTTTCTAAGGGCTAATGTTAAAGTAGGAATGCTAATCAATTTAGAGCTAAGTTTGAATCCCAATTCAAAAGTTATTATAAAATCCTGACTTGAGCTTTTAATTTTGATAGTTTAGTTGTATCCCCAAAGGTCTGTTTGTGGTTGCACCTTTAAGAGGTGGGGTCTAGTGGGAGGTTCTGTGGTACTCTCACAGGATGGGGATCTTTTTGAGTTCTGAAATGGTTATTATAAAGGCAGCAACTAGGCCCCTTCTGTCCCTTGTGCTGGTCTAACATTTAAACACTTGCTCACTCCTGATGTACTTTTCCTATTGCTGTTGACCCAAAAGAGGAATCTTAGGCATAGAGTCTATACTAATCATTTAAAATTTTGAAATTTCAAAACTGTTAATTAAATAAATATTATTAAGTAGCTTGTGTCAAGTATTTTGTTATAATAATTACTTATTAATAGTCACCGTAACGCCAAAGTGGGATTAGTCCTATATCACAAAGGTTATTCATTTATTCACTCAATTATTATTTTGAATTTAGAATTATTAATTTATTTTTATATGTATGATACATGTACATACAGACATGCATGCTTAGTGCCTATGAAGTTCAGAAGTGGGTGTCAGATCCCCTGGAACTAGAGTTATAGATGGATGTGAGCCACCACACTCATCACATAGGTTCTCTGGAAGAGCAGCTGGTACTCTTAATTGCTAAGCCTTTCAGTGTGTGTGTGTGTGTGTATGGATGCAGAGGCCAGAGGTGCTTGTTGTTGGATATCTTTCTCAATTGCTATTACTCTCCACCTTATATTATGAAGCAAAATCTCTGTGAATCTCAAATTTGGAGATTTAGCTGGCCAGCAAGCCTTAGAGATTGTGGTGGTTTGAAAGAAAATGGCCCCTAGAGGCTTGTAGGAACTGATACTATTAGCAGGTATGGCCTAGTTGAGGTAGGTGTAGACTGTTGGGAAAATGTATCTTAGTCTCTTCCTGCGGCCTTGGGGTTCAGATGTAGAACTCTTAGCTATTCTCCAGCACCGTATGTGTCTGCAGGCTGCCATGCTCCCGCCAAGAAGGCAATGGACTAACTAACCCTCTTAACTGTAAGCCAGCTCCAGTGAAATTTGTTTGTTTGTTTTTTTTTTAAATAAGAGTTGCCATGGTCAGTGTTTCTTCACAGCAACAGACACCCTAACTAAGACAGGTCCTCTGGTTTCCACCTCTGCAGCTCTGGGATTATAAACACATATCACCACTCCCAGCTTTTACATTAGTACTGAGGAGTGAACCCAGGTCCTTGGGCCTAAAGACTGAGGCATCTTCCATTACCCCAATAAATGATTTTTTATGGGAGGTAAATGGGCCCAGAAGACAGCAATCTGGGCCAAAGTTCCTTAGGGTTATATGGGTCAGCTCCTACTTAATCTTGCTTGGTTAGGGAAGTTTCAGTAGCACTGAAGATGGTTGGGTCACTACTGCTGGGCTTACGCAGGATAAGGGAACATCATGGGAAGTTCTTCCTTCATCTAGACATCACAAGGCCTGACTGAGCCCAGCCAAAGCTGTTCAAGAACAAGACTGCAGTAGTAGCCTGGGAACTCAGCAGAAGGAAGGGAGATTGGGTTACTTCCAAAGGCTGCTTCCTCCAGCAGCCAAGAGCTCAAAAGAACCTCAGGGAGGCACCTGGGAGAAAGAACCCACCCTCCTTCCTGCCAGCACCTTAAATAGAAACCTTTATTTTTCCTGTGTGTGTGTGTGTGTGTGTGTGTGTGTGTGTGAGTGCATGTGTATTTGTGTGTACATGTGAAGGCTAATTTAGTCCCCTTGGAAGCCACAGGCTGGAGCTGGAATTATAGACAGGTGCTGGAATTCAAACTTTGCTTGAAACTGCTGAACCATTTCTCCAGCTCCCCACAAGACACCTTAAAAATACACTAGTTACATTGGAAATAACTCCAGGGCAGGCTGCAGGTGGAGAAGCGAACTGAACCCTTCCTACCTGTCCTGGTAGAACTTCGTTGGCACCTCAGGGTGCCAAGAAAGACCATATTTCCAACTTCTGTCTCCAAGTCCTGTGTTAAACCTTGAGGAGTAAACCTGGTTCTCTCTCTCTCTCTCTCTCTCTGTGTGTGTGTTTTTTTTTTTTTTTGTGTGTGTGTGTGTGTGTGTGTGTATGGCTTCTCTAGCATCACATTTTGCCATATTGCTTTGAGCTCAGCAATGGCTCTGATTCAAATGTTACAGTATTGGTTCTGTGATGCTTTTCTAAAATGGTGATAATCTAGGTAAAATTCCCAAAACAAACAAACAAAAATCCCATACTACACCTTTTGAGTTACCTTGTACTTATTCAGCTGTGTTAGCCAGGCATAGCAAGTAGTCAACAGAATTTCAAGAAATAAAACAATTTAAAAACACAACATTTTTACATGTGATTGTAAACCCAGATTATAAAGACTTGTTTATCTGTAGACTGCAACCCCTGACCCTCCGTTTCTGGACATTACAAGTAATGTCACCATCGGAGCAACCAGGAGGTATCCTGTTAATGTTGGAAACCTCACTGCGAGACTGACTAGACGGTAGAGTGCTGATTTAATCTCTGTGGGCAGATGGGTACAGAGAACAACTGCCCTTCCTCTTTCCTATAAAGGGCTTTGGTAAAAGAGGAAACTAAAGGGGAGGAGGAGGGGAAGTCCCTTTAGTAACCGAACCACCCCCACCCCCGACCCTGCGCGCGCTTTTTGCCCACAGTCTGGTTATGCGGCAACCTGCAGTTCACAAAGACTAAAAGTGTTTAGGAGACAGCAGCAGCAGGGATGGGGAAGAGTGGAAGTCCAGATAGAATTTGCACCTTATCAACCTGCTTTGTGACCTCTGCTCTACAACCTGGGGTGTTCCTGTTTGTCTGGATCTACAAACCCTTGAGCAATCTGCTTGCCCCACCAGTGTAACAAACAGCATGCCCAAGAGTTAGTTCAAAGCTCATAGGTCCCACATCGGCTGCAGCATGCCTAGATAGAGGTGAAGTGATGGGCTCTCCTTTCTGGGCTGCCTAGTTTCGTTGGAGAGAGTGTGTAGCTGTGGTTTGTGATTGTGAGCCCCAGAGTGGAGAAAGAGATCCTGCCAGAGTCCTGCAGTAGCTGTGTCTGGGCCAATAAGTTGGTGCCTGTGATAGAGTGCTAGGCACTCACCCACTCCTGAGCTCCCCTAATTTCCTTCTTGGGTTTCCAATTGTCTTCCATGATTTACACCCAAATCTCTACAATAACGCTGTATTGTGCAGTATTTCTGCCACTGTGTTTGAGATATAATTCACAAACCACACAAATAGCACACTTAAAGTATAAATTCACTGAGGCTTAGTATATTCACAAGGCTATGCATATCCATCACCATAACTTTAGAACATTTTCTCTTCTTCTCTCTGGTTTTTGAGGTAAGGGTCTCACTCACTGTAGCTCAAGCTGGCCTTGAATCCATTAGAGATCCACTCTGTCTCCTGAGCGCTGAGATAAAAGTGTGTGACACCATGCCAAACAATTTTAAACACATTGTCACTTTCCCATTAATCCCCTGTTCCAGTTAGTAGCTTCTCCCTTCCTCCTAAACCCTCTAGACCTAGAAAACCATTAATTTTCAGTCTTTGTGAATTTGCCTATTCTTGATATTCCTCTTATTTTATTAAAATTGTTTTAGTTCCTTGAATGTGTGGGCATGTGTACATGTGGAAGTCACAGGACATCTTGCTGGTACCAACATTCTTCTGCCACCATGCAGCATCTGGGGACAGAACTCAGGTGGTCAGTGGTCAGACTTTGCAATAGTACCTCTAACCACTGAATGACCATACTTGCCCTTTGGAGATTATAATGCTCCTGTCCACCCTTTTGCTACAAGGCTTGCCTCAAATTCATAGCAGTCCTCCCGCCTCAGCCTTGCTAATGCTGGGGTTAAAGCATGCAGCACCATGCTCAGGTTGAAACCAAGATTCTTTATTGTTAATGCTCAAATTTCATCTCATTTCCTAGAATAAAGTTTTGGATAAAACTCTTTAACAACTCCTATCAGAGAATTTTGGGCTAGTGTAGCAGCAAATATACTACATAATTCTTCTTAATAGAAACTCAGACACATAAAGAACTTTTTAACAATTTTATCCTCTGTGTACAAGTGTTTTCCTTAATTTGTATGTACCATGTATGTGTACCACATGCATGCAATGCCCTCAGAGGCCAGAGAGAGCATAGAATCTCCTGAAACTGAAGTTAGAGCAGGTTGTGAACTGCCATGTGAGAACCCAAGTACTCTTAATTGCTGAATCATCTTTCCAGGCCCTAAAGAGCTTTTAGAGGCCCCCACACACACACCTTTTTTTAAAGGACATGGTTTCATGTAGCCCAGGCTGGCTTCTGGGGCTTCTCCTGGCCCCATGTCCCATCTGTGATAGGGACACTGGGATTACAAATGAGCTGCTGTACTTGGCCCTAAGTGGGTTCTAGGGATTCAAATTCAGGTCCTTAACCTTGCAGGGCAAGCACTCTCCACACAAAGCCACCTCCCTAGACATTTTTTTTTTTTTTTTTTTTTAAAAACAGGAGGTCTCATGTACCATATAGCTGGGGTTGGGCTTAACTCACTATGGTCCTTCTGCCTCCAACTCCCAAGGGCTGGTTATAGGCAAGAGGCACCAGGGTAGTTCTAAAAAAGTGTTCAAAGTTAGGAACAGCAGCTTCACAGCTAACAGCTTTGAATATTTATTAGTACACAGTTTTGTGGGGTTTTAAAAAAGGACTTTTGAGAGAAGGCCTTACTTTGTAGCCCAGGCTAGCCACACACTGGTTGATTTTTCCTGCTTGTCACTCAAGAGCTGGTGTTATAGGTGTACACTACCATGCCTAGTAGCCCTTAGCATTTTTGGTTGTGAGCCTAGCCTTTAAAGGCTGAGCCATCTCTGCAGCCCAGCCCATAGCATTTTATGCCAGCAGTGCATAATGTTTTAAAAGTGAACTCTGTGCATCTTTAACTTTGTAGTTCAGTGCCATGGTATCTTGCAGGTAGATATCTGATTCGAGAAAATATGAGGTTTTGTTGTTGTATTGTCCAGTGACATGATAAATGTCATGTTACAGAAGACATTGATCAGATAGTGTTTGAGAGATCATCCCTCCCCTCTTAGTTTCCAGTAGATGGAAAGTTCCTGTGGCTTATACCCCTTTCTTCTGAGACATGCAAAAGACACGAGGCCCCAGGTGGCTCTACTAGTTTCACTGATGCTCTATAGGAAAGACAGAGGAACTGACAGTGTGGTGTCACCATGCTCCTTGGCTTTCCTGATAGAGAGTGCTTTTAGTAAATGAACTACTCTACGGTTTTTCTGATGAGCCAGAAGAGCAGCAGCTGTTCAATCATCCAACTGGAAAGAAGGCTGGGGTAGGGCAGTAATTAGAGTGCTTCTCTAGCATGAGTTGGTCACAGCACCAAATATAAAAACCAAACATACATGTAGGGCATTTAATCCCAACAGATCTCCCCAAGTTTGAGCTCAGTCTAGTCTATATAGTGAGTTCCAGGACAGCCAGGGCTCTGTAGAGAGACCCTGCTTCTAAAGTCAAAAAACAAAACAACAACCAAACCAAACCAAACCAAATAACCCCCCTCCGAATATAATAAAACCAAACAATCAAACAGAAAGGAGAGGATATAGGCCATCAACAGGTGCACCTCAGTCATTCGTTTGTTCACTCAGCCAGTGTTTATTACATATCGATAGTGTGGTAGGCCTGGAGGCCTAAGAAGATAGTCCTTCCTCTCATGAAGCTCACAGTTTCTTGGGAAAGAGATAGGAAAACAAATTGGTTTTATGAAAGAAACAACTCAGTATAATCAGAGCTACAATAGAAACAGTTGCTGCTGCAGAAAAGGCTTGCTCTGACTTCTCAGTAACTCTCTTGGCAGAGAGTGCCCTCTAGTGGAAGGGACAGCCTATGCAAAGCCAGAAAAGCAAGGCAATTTGTGGGCAATTTGTAATTCTGGCAGCAGAGTTGTGCATGTTAAGGCTTGATAGCAGACAGGCCCTGCTCACTCCAGACACTATATTAGGTTGGAATTACTATAAGCAATACAGCAAACCTGTTGGCTCTGAGATAGTTCTTTATATGCCCTGGATGAGCATGGCCTTGGATTGAATCTCTAAGCTAAAAGTGCTAGAGAAAGCTGTGTGAAAGCACCTTATCCTGCCTCATTAGGGCTCAACCCCACACCCTGCTACTCGCACAGATCTGCTTCAACAGATGGCAAGAGGAAGGTGAGAGGGAAACAGATACCCGTTAAAGGTTCTGTGTACTCTCTAAGATGGCCAGCCCAGGTGGGGTGAAGCGCTGTCTCTTGAGTCAGGGGTATAGCTGATGCTATTGTTTGCTTTCTCTTTTCTAGAGGAGCCTCATTCAGAAATGAGATCTGAAAAATTTAAAATTACATGACCAGGGCTGCAGAGATGACTCAGCTGTTAAGAGCATGTACTTTGCTTGCAGAGGACCAGAGTTTGGTTCCCAGTACCCATATCAGGTGATTTGCAACTACCTACAACTCCAGCTCTGGAAATTTGATCCCTCTTCTGGTCTCTGTTGGCTTCTCCATACACTTGGCAGACACACACACAAACAAGATTAAATATTAAAAAAATTAGATTACCACATGAAATTTAAAAGAACCCCTCCCCAAATAAGATAAAATAAAAGGGGTTGGTAGGCTATTCCAGTCCAATCAGAGTTTTTCTTTCTTGAAATCGAATATGATCAAAGCAACTGACAAACTGTCACGGAACCTGCCAGATGACTCTTTGGCCTTGCCTCTCTTCTCAGCTCCTGAACTTTCCCTCCTTCCCTCATGGGCCCTGAGTCCATTCCTAGCAAACTAACAGGCCCAGGACTACTGGTCTGCAGACATCCTGGGCCCACTGAGCAAAGCCAAGTTGCCTGTCTCTGCCCACTGGTGGCCTGATGACCAAGCTTCATGGAGGTAAGTTACTTTGAACAACCCTGGAGAATTTCTGGACACACTGTGGAAAGCAAGGTCATAGGAATGAGCTATAGATTGTGGATCAAGAAAGGAAATCAAGGAAATATTTACTGTGTTTCTTTAACCTTTTATGCTCTTTCTAGGCCTTTGGTAAAACAGAAATTAGAGAGGTGGGTAAGAAAGTAAGGAAGTCCACCACAAACTTTGAAAAGAATTAAAATAAGCATTACATGAAAGCTAACCTTCTTTATTAGTAACTTTATTAACTTTGAATGAAAAATTATTAATTATAATGTTTTTCATTTGGTGTGTTATATTTAAGACAGAGGAGAAATTAAATATTTTAAAAATTACATTTGTGTATTTTGTGTACATGTGTGGGTGTACACATCACAGTATGTGTGGAGGTCAGAAGACAACTTGCAGGAATCAGTTCATTCCTTCCTCCACGTAGGTCTCAGGGATCAAACTTGGGTCAGCAGGCCTGGAGGCAAGCATCTTTACCTGCTGAAACATCTCCCCAGACCAGCTAAAGGTTTTAAATAGATTTCCGTGTTCTAAGACACCTTAAAACTAAGTAAAGGAAGTCAGTCTTCTAAACTTTAATGTTGTCACAGAGACTTAAAACAATAATTTACCATAAGAGGAGAAACCCACTAAAGCTCATCAAGAAATCCCAACACATGGACCCTGATGCTGACTTCATTTCCTCCCAAGTTTTGTTTATGAAACTGTTCAGTATTCTGATTGGTAGTTGTGTTTTGAGTTGGGATCGCTTTATGCAGGTTGGTCTGGAACTCAACATCCTCCTGCCTCCACTTCCCAAGTGTCAGAATTACTGGCCTGTGCCACCACAACCAGCTTGAGGTTGAGTTTTGTCATATGTAGTTCTTCACTATGATGATCAGGCTCTAACCTCCTCTACTGCAGGACCTTGAGGTTTACACATGCTCTGTTTTATCCTTAGCTACTGAAGCAAACAGCAACAAATATTTTGTTTACATTTTCTATAGACAAAATGCCATTGCCTTTTCATACTATACTCAGATCCCTTTAAATCCAAAGTCAGGGAAAAACTTTTCCTTAATAATAAAACAAAAGCTTGTATGACACTGAACTTGTTACTTCCACTATTCAAGCAGAGGCTGGAAATGGTGAAATCAACTAGTTTTGAGTCTCCCCTCCTGTGACACGGCAAACTCAGAGCATAGTGTAGTGTTCTTTTAGTTTAGGCAGAGCTGGCTCTGCCATATCACTTGTTTCTAAATGAGTTTTATTTTTAAAATAAGGTTTCACATAGCCCCAGACTTGCTGGTAACTAAGGCCTACCCTTGGATTCCTGGTCCTCCTTTTTGTTTCCTAAGAGCTGGGGTTCTAGGTGTGTTCCATCATGTCTAGCTTTTGGGGGTGGAGGTGAGCCAGGGTGGGCATGGTGGTGTCTTAGTCAGGTTTACTATTGCTGTAATAAAACACCATGACTAAAAGCAACTTGGGGAGGAGAGGGTTTGTTTTGCTTATGTAATGTCCACATCACAGTTCCATACTGAAGGAAGTCAGGGAAGGAACCCAAACAGAGCAGGAACTGGATGCAGACCATGGAGGGGTGCTGCCTACTAGCCTGCTTCTCATGGCTTGCTCAGCCTGCTTTCTTAGAGAACTAGGGCCACCAGCCCATAAGTGGCATTACACACAATGGGCTGAGCCCTCCCACATCATTTACTTATTTAAAAAATGCCCCACAGGCTTGCCTACAGCCCATTCTTATGGGGGTATTTTCTCAATTGGGATTCCTTTCTCTCAGATGACTCTAGCTTATGCCAATTTGACGTAAAATTATCCATCATCTTTGTAGCCCAAAGTGCTGAAACACAGGGCAATCTTCTTGCTTCAGTATCCCAAGTACTGGGATTACTGCAGGCAAGCCACCATATCAACTTAATGTTTGTTTTGAGGACAGTCCTGAGCTCAGAAGTACAGATTTGGAATTCACCTCTGTAGAGGCTTTACATGAAGTCATGGAATTACTCATTTGTTAAGAAGAAAGTATAGAGCTAAAAGAAAGCTGGAGAAGATAATCAGAATAGGAAGAGGAAGAGAAACTAGTCATAGCCAAAAAATCAGGATGGCAGTTCATTCAGGGGCCAAAGGATAGAATGAGATCAGGAGGATGAAGATGAAGAGTATGGTTAAAGAACAGAGATTCAGACAAGCTACCTCCAACACATCTGCTAGACCCTTCCACAGCAAGATAACTTTATACACCTAAGAATCTAGGAAGAACCAAAGGACAGTGAAATGTTTAATGTAATGCAGCTGCTTTCCTCTAAATTGTGTTTTAAAGTGTGTGTGTGTGTGTGTGTGTGTGTGTGTGTGTGTATTCATGGAGGACAGAAGAGTGTGAGTTGGAATTACAGGGATTTGTGAGTTTTGGTATCTGAATTCTAGTCTTCTAATACAGCAGTAAATGCTCTTAGCC
This sequence comes from Phodopus roborovskii, assembly GCF_943737965.1. NCBI lineage: Eukaryota > Metazoa > Chordata > Mammalia > Rodentia > Cricetidae > Phodopus > Phodopus roborovskii. The sequence continues at coordinate 31,154,208 of NW_026126416.1, read as the reverse complement.
ACTGAGCCTTCTTTCCAGCCCTTCTCTCTGTAATACCTTCTTGTCTTTATCATTGAACTTACTTTTACCTGCATCTCTCCATTTTTTCTGCTTTTTGTTTAAAATGTATCTGCAAGATCCTGCCCCTCTCTCCTCTCACTCTGCCTCTCCATCCCTCTCTCTCAATGACAGTTCTCTCTGGTTGTCCTGGATCACTATATGGACTGGGCTGGCCTTGAACTCAGCCTCCCAAGTGCTGCTACTAAAGGCATGTTCCACTGTGCTGGGGCAGATCCTGTTTCTTTAATGATTTTCTGTGTTCCACAAGGTGTCACATGGTGGTCTTGTTGCTCCTATTGTCTGTTTTATGATTCTTCTGTTTCAAATTAGAATTCATGAGGGGCTCTGGTCTGTACAGGTCATCTTTTGCATTAGGTAACAATTGGGGCTGCTGGACAGACTATGGAATGGTCCAGAAGCCCATCTATGGTCTGGGAAAGGAAGTGGAAGCCACATGGTATATGTAGGCCTGACCTTTAGCATAGACTGTGGGAATGACAGTTGTTTTAATTAACATATTTAGTAGACACTGAAGAGAAATCTTAGTTTAAAAAGTCAAGTGTGCAAAGAGTAACATATAGAATTTTTTATGACATTGCTAACTATTGACTTTGAGTCTCCCAATGGGCTGCAAAGGAACTCAATTTATATTCTTTGAGCAATGATATCCACACATTACTCATCTTGTCAAGATGGTGTATCACACTGAAATCCATCCCTTCCCATCTGTCCCCTATTCTCTCCTAAACATATAAACATGTGTATAAACATGTGCATATCTTTCGCTAAACATATAGAAATGTTGGATAAAGTGCTAGTGACAATTAAGATTCTGTTTGTGGATAGTGAAATATTAAAAACAATGATTCCACCTTCAAAAGAATCCCCTCATTCTTTGTAAAGTCAAAATTGTAAAGGGGGAACCGGGTGTGCTGGCATACCTGTAATAACCCTGTATTTGGAAGGGGAAAGGCAGGACGATTTTGAGTTTGAGGGAAGCCAGGCTCTATATTGAGACCCTGTCTCAAACAAACAAAAAACTTAAGGAGAATGAAAAACACAGGAAGGACAAACAAAGCAACAAACAAACAAACAAACAAAAAACAAAGCAAAAAACCAGACAATCTCTTTACAATGACATAGCTAGAGACATGAGACATTAAGAAGCTTTTGCTACCTGGCTGTTAGGAAAGACTACAGAATATTCCAGGGGACTCGGAATGCAAATCTTGCATAAGGAGAGAGTAGTTTTCCAAACTACTACCATAGTTTTCCCCCTACTACCCAACATCCGTGACAATGAAACCAGACACACTGGCTAAAGACAGAGCTTTCTTAGATCCACCTGTCGAGAAGATTTAAGGCAGAGGAGGCAGAGCCCATCTGATGGTGACTGGAGTGGAGGAGATGCTGCACAATAAAGAGCCTGCAGTACTGATTCACTGCGGAGAGAACTCATGTGCATGCTGTTTCAAGAAGAAAACAACCTCAAATGTATGGACCTGCCTCCACTTTCATACAAGTCTTTCCTAAATAGGTAACCCAGGAAGAACTCACCTCACTCAAAAGTATTTAAAGAAACAAAGTAATTGGGCTGGAGCAATGGCTCAGTGATAAAGTGCTTGCCAGGCAGGTCCAAGGACCTGAGCTGGGTCCCCAGGATCCACATCAAAAGCCAAACGTGGAGGCATATCCTTGTAGCCCCAGCTTTAGAAAGGCAGAGACAAGGGAAGCTCTGGAATTACTGACTAGCCTGGCTAGCCTAACTGGTGAGCTTCAGAACCATGACACGCTGTCTTAAAGTGGACAGACTGCATTCCTGAGGATGATACTCAAAGTAGTCCTCTAGGCCGGCTCCCACATAAAAAAGAAACAAAAAATTGGCAACTATAAAATAAGAAAAAAATAAAATTGTCCAGAACAAAGGCAGAATTATGGCACCAGAAAGCATGAACAAGCAGGAAATGGAAAGGACAGCAAGGCCCTCCAATACCTGTCTAGGAGCTGTTTAGGAAGAGAAACTGGAAGCATAATGTAGAGGTTCATGCCTGTTACCATCACCAGGAGGCAGAGGGAGCAGGCTTGCCACTAACATAAGATACAGTGGAGGATGGGCACTTGGGCAGAGCTGGTACCCTGTGCTTATGAACAGCATCAGGTCCCACAGGTGGAAGCTGAAACAACTTTTGGTGGCTCTTTATCAAATAATAATGTCTTGTATGGCATATAATATAACATTCTGCAAAGCAGGATATTGTTCAGTGTAAAAATCAGGCTCAAATACCTCTCATTAAAAAAAAATCTAGGATAACATGTATCATAAAATTAACTATTTGGGCTGGAGAGATGACTCAGCAGTAAAGAGGACTAGTTCAATTCCCAGCAACCACATGGTGACTCACAAACATCAGTAATGAAATCTGGTGCCCTCTTCTGGCCTGCAGGCAGAACACTGTATACATAATAAATATTTTTTTTTTGAAATTAACTATTTAAAAATGTACAACCCAGTAGCTTTTAGTACATTTACAATGTTGTACAACAGCTACCTCTAGTTCCAAATGTTTTTGTCATCTCAAAAGGAAATCTCTTTTCCATTAAACAGTCATCCCCAATTTAACTTCTCCCATATGTCCTAGCACTAAGGAAATCTCTTTTCCATTAAGCAGTCATCCTCAATTTAACTTCTCCCATATGAGCAGTCATCCCCAATTTAACTTCTCCCATATGTCCTAGCACTAAATCTTTCTGTCTCTTAAGGATTTACCTATGTTGTCTATTTTTTTATGAACAAAATCATAAAATGTGATCTTTGCTTATTTGTTCTGGGGTTATTTTGTGGTGTTGGCAATTGAACCCAGGTCCTTACTAATTCTAGGCAGTACTCTAACCACTGAGCAACACTTCCAGTCCAGCATAATGATGTAGTGTGTACATGTGATATATATGCATGTATGTACATGTGTGAGTGTACATATGCACACACATGTATGAGGAGGCCAGTGGAGGAAGTTGTGTGTATTCTACCATTGTTCTCTTTAGTATCCTGAGACAGGCTCTTCTATTGCTTTCTGGCTAGGCTGGTGGCCAGCAAGCCCCAGAGCTATCTCTGTCTCCACCCTTGCCAACACTGAGGTTACAGGCATACATGGCCATACCTGTTTTTTTATACTGGTATAGGAAATCTGAACTCAGGTCTGTATACTTACACAGGAAGTACTCTAACTGAGCTCTCTTTACACTCCATAGGGTTTTGGGATTTTTGGTTGTTTGTTTTGTTTTGTTTTTCAGACAGGATCTCACTATATAGCTCCATATTGCTGTCTTGGAACTTACTATGTAGACCAGGTTGGCCTCTAACTCATAGAGATCTAGCTCCTGGGTGCTGGGATTAAAGGCATGTGCCACCACGCATGGCTCTATGTTCAACTTTTTGAGGAAGTACACAAATGGCTGCATTATTTTACATTCTCATTAACAATGTCCTATAGAAAATATGTATGGGTGTTTTGCATACATATGTCTGTGTACCTCATGTGTGACTGGTGCCTGCTTGCATGTCTGTGTTCCTCATGTGTGACTGGTACCACTGGAGCCAGAAGAAGGTACCTGGACTAGAGTTGTACATGGCTGTGAGCAGTCTTATGAGTGCTGAGAATAGAATCCAGGTCTTCTGGAAGAGAGCAGCAAGTGCACCTCTGAGCCCTCTCTCCAGTCCCCAGAAATGTACCTTTTAAAATGACACCAATCCTAGAGTGAAATTATATTTCATCGTGAGATATAATGAAACTAATAAATTCAAAATTCTCTTGGGAATTTCCATCATGGCTAAAAATACTGAACATCTTTGCATGTGTTTGCTGACCAACTACCTATCTGTTTTCTTTGGACAAATGCTTATTCAAGTTCTGTGTTCATTAAAAAAATGGTTGCTAATCTTTGTGTGTGTGTGTTGTGAGAGTTCTTTTATTCTGGATTCTAGAGCCTCACAAGAACTAGAATTTGCAAATAATTTCTTCCTTTATGTACTTTGTCTTTTACTTTGGGAAAGGAGGACTAAGAATAGTTTGTTTTCTTATTTACCTAGCTTTAATATCAGGAGAATGCTACTTCATATAAAGGGTCAGGAAGTACCACCCTATTTTCTGGGAGAATTTGAGAAGGATTAATATTAATTTGTTAACTGTTTGATAACATTAACAAGTGAAGTCATCTGGTCCTGGGTTTTACTTTGTTTTAATTATTTGATAAAAACCATTACTGGTTAATCTATTTACTTGTTGTAGGGATGTTCAGGTTTTCCATTTCTTCTTGAGTCAGTTTTAATAGTTGATATGTTTCTAGGACCATTCCTATTTCATCTAGGTTACACATTTGTTGCCATACAACTGTGCATAGTCATCTAAGATTTTTATTTATGTGAGGGCTGTAATAAATAAGACAATTTCAAATCTTAGTGATTTGACCCTTTTTTTTCTTTTTTAAAATTAATTTGGCTAATTAATTTTGGAGTGCCTCCACTCACTAAAGGCACTACTTTTATTTTAGGCCCCAGCTTGCCATGGACAATTCTCCTGCTTTAATATCCTAAATGTGAGATTACAGATGTGCACCTTCATGCTTGGCAAAGCTAACAAGCTGCACTTTTGATTGCACCGAATCTATTGATCTCTATTTCACTTATCTCCACTCTATATTTTCTTTCTTCTCTTAGCTTCAGGTTTAGTTTGTGCTTTCCCCATTCTTGTTCTTTAAGGGAAATTTAGACAGTTTATTTTTAATTTATGTATTTACTTATTGACTTGTTCTTGTGGCGCCCAGGGATCAAATGGTTCCCAGACCATTTAAGAGATCCCAGACAGGATCCCTTCATGTTGTCCAGGGTGGACTCAAATTCCCAGACTCAAGCAATCCTTTTGTCTTAAATTCCCAGGTAACTGGTAATATAGACACATGTCAAAGCACTAAGCTCTCTTTCTTAATTTTTAAGTTTTGTTGTTGATGCTGCTGGTTCTAGGAAATAAGTCAAGGGTTGTTATGTGCTAAGCAAGCATTCTACTACTTACTGGGTGGCACCCCATTTTAGTTTTTTTAATGTTATGTTTACAACTATACATTTACCATATAGTACTGCTTTTTATTATAAGTTTTGGTATGTTGTATTTTTTATTCATTAATCTCAAAGTATTCTCGAACTTCCTTTGACTCACTGGTTAGTTAAGAGTATGTTGTCTAATTTTCACATAATTGTGAATTTTTCATTTTGCTTATTATTGATTTCTAGTTCCATTCTGTAGTATCTGAGAAGACACTTTGTCTTAGTCACTGTTCTACTGCTGTGGTGAGACACCATTACCATGGCAACTCTTATAAAGGAAAGCATTTAATTGGGTCTTGCTTACATTCTGGGGTTTAGTTCATTAGCATGCTGGGAAGCATGGCAGCACATGAGCAGACATGGTGCTGGAGAGGTAGCTGAGAGCACTGCATCTGGGTCTGCAGACAGCAGGCAGGGGTGGGGGCTCAGCCTAGCCTGGGTCCTTGAAACCTCAAAGCTAACCCCCTGTGACACGCTTTCTCCAACAAGGCTATACCTCCTAATCCCTGCCAAGTAGCACCACTCCCTAATGACCAAGCATTCAAATCCATGAGCCTACAGAGGCCAATTTTATTCAAATCATCACACACTTCATGAGTTTAATCCTTTCAAATGTACTGAGATTTGTCTTGTCATTTAAAACATATGGTTTTAGAGAATGTTCCATGTACATTTGTCTATGGGATCATAAGTATGTGCTTAGGATGACCTAGATACTGCATTTCTAGGTATGTGTGATCCATAGGAAATAAAAAATAACCAATGAAACAGAAACTGGAAGTAAAAATTTCAATGCATAACTGGAGAAAATTGGTGAAGAGAGGAATGTACAACAAAATATGTAACTTTGATAGAGTATTTTCTTCTCCTGCTTTGGGTCTGTATTAAAAGTTGAAATAGTTTTCAATGAACTATGATGATAGAAAACATTACATTCACTGTATTATTTATTCTTAACTTTTTTCTTTTCTTTATTTATTTTAAATTATGTGTTTATGGGTTTGTCCAAATGAGTGCAGTTCCTGTAAAGGCCAGAAAAGGTGTTGGATTTCCAGAAGCTGTTGTTACAAGCCATTTGGAGTGGTGGTAGGAACTGAACTTGGATCCTCTACAAGAGCAGTATGTGTCCTTAACTGCTGAGCCATCTTTCCAAGAAGACATTATGATGTTTAGCTCTTTTAGGAATGAAATTCTATATCCTTGTGTATTGAAATGGGCAGTAAGAGAATCTTAACTAAGCTATTCTTTCCCAAAGGTATCCTCCAGGCCCCCCTCCAACTTCGATCCAGGCAACTATGTTGAAGTGAACGAGTCAACCACCCACACACCCTCAAAAGTGGTGATACAGGATATTACTATGGAGCTACACTGCCCACTGTGTAATGATTGGTTCCGTGACCCACTGATGCTGAGCTGTGGCCACAACTTCTGCCAAGCCTGTATCCAAAACTACTGGAAACTGCATGCAAAGGAAACATTTTGTCCTGAGTGTAAGATGCTATGCCAGTATAGCAACTGTACGTTCAACCTTGTGCTGGAGAAGCTGGTAGAGAAGATTAAGAAGTTACCCCTGCTCAAGGGCCATCCACAGTGCCCAGAGCACGGAGAGAACCTGAAACTGTTCAGTAAGCCAGATGGGAAACTGATCTGCTTTCAATGCAAGGATGCACGGTTGTCTATGGGGCAGTCTAAGGATTTCCTGCAAATCTCTGATGCTGTCCGTTTCTTCACGGTGTGTGAGACCTGGGCCATGAGCAATCCTTTAGGAAAACTCTTTTGGAGGGCTGCTTCTTTCTCCTGGCCTCACCCCTTTATTCAAATAATGAGAAAGCCTTGGAAAGTTCTTCTTTAGAGATGCTACATGTAGGAAAGGCATTATAAGGGAGCTATGGCTGATTCCTTCAGTCACACATGGGGTAAAGCATGAACAGAACAGAAAAGACTGTTCCTATTATAAAAGTTTCACACTTTGATGAAGTTTCAAATGAGTACAACAATAGGAAGAGTATGTGATAATGTTATTGAGAGCTAAGTTTTTGTCACACTTGTAATTCCTAAGTGTTTGGGATTTTTGAGAGGGTCGGGGGATGTGCAATGAAGGAAAGCTGTGATACTAGAACTGTGAACTCAGATGTAGTTATAGTAGCCTTCTCAAATCCCTGTATCTAGACAATAAGATGTCAAATTTAACTGTTTATGTTGCTTATTTTATTCACAAATTTTGTTTTGGTGGTGCTGGGGATTGAGCCCAGGGTGTAGTATAAGCAAAACAAGTATTATGCTACTGAGCTAATCCTCAGTCCTCATCACAATTCTCAAAAGAGACAGAAATTATGACACAGTGGAAGGTTAAGATGTTTTTGTTGCAAGAGTTTACTTGAGCAAACACAGACTTATTAGAGGAAAATGAGAAAGAACTCGGGGGTGGGGGAACTCCAAAGAAGGAACACTTCAGAGCTTATTTATTTCCTGGGACATCATGTCTTTGTATGTCTTTTTCACCACCCTTCCTCGTGTGTGTGTGTGTGTGTGTGTGTGTGTGTGTGTGTGTATGTGTGTGTGTGTGTGTGAGAGAGAGAGAGAGAGAGAGAGAGTCAGAGACAGAGACAGAGAGACAGTCAGAAACTGAGAGCATACAATTTGAAGGAGTTGATTCTTTTCTTCCATGATGTGGTTTCTGGAGACTGAACTCAGGTTGACAAGCTTAGGAATGAGTGCCTTTACCCACAGAGCCATCTCACCCATCCCAGCAATGAGCTAACTTTAAATTTAATAGTTCCTTATATTGAAATTTCTATGTTCAGATACTGGTGTGCCTTCTGTACTCTGACAGAATCTCTTCTGGAGTCAGGACTGGACTCCCCATTTGTTCACCCTGTCCTGTTCCACACCTGCCTACCTATGTTATTGACACAGCTCTTTTCCTGTTGAACAGAAGTCTCTTTGTGCGATGGACATGTGTGTGCATGCATATGGAGGCTGGAGGAAAATTTCAGGTTGTACCTTAAGTACTTACCCACCTTGTTTTTTGAGGCAGGGTTTGTCACAAAGATGTGGGATTTCAGATTAGGCTAGGATGGCTATTTGGCCAGCAAGTCCCAGGGATCTGTCTGTCTCCGTCTCCCCATCACTGGACTTAAGTGTGTGCCACAGTGCCCAGCCTTTTACATAAGTGTTGGGATCAAACTCAGGTCTCACATTTATGTGGCAGGCACTTTATTAACTGAGCCATCGTTTCTCCAGCCCCTGGGGATGTGCTTTGTTCTCTTTATCTCCAAAATTGCCATGGGTTAATTCTATTTAGTATTTCTAGGAGGAGCTTGCCATCTATCAGAGCCAACTTCAGACAAGCCTGAAGGAGCTTCAGTCTCTCAGAACTATGCAGAAAGATGCTATTGCTGCTTACAAGGTGAGGGGCAGGGGAAAGGGCTTATGAAGCAGAGCTAGAATATACCCTTCCTGTAACTCCAGCTATATCAATATACTAAATGGTGCCTAGACAATAGAATTATTACTATTTCACTGCAGGATAGGAAGAAATATATGGTGGGAAAAGTTCCTAATATTTCACCGATTGAACAGATTAGCTTTGGTTCTAACATCTTTTGATGGTTAAGCCATTAGGTGAACAATGTGGTATTTCGATCTGCTTGTTCTGCCCTTTCAAATATGGCAAAATAAAGGCTTTACCAGTAAAACCTACCAAAGACTGCTACATCCAAAGAAATGCCATTATTTCCTTTGAGTTTATAACCAGGTATCTCTGAACCATGAACTCTCAGATTATATTTCCCCCTCTCTGATATATCTTCCCTAACTGCTCCCAAACTATGTAAATCTGTTGATTATGCATGCCTATCTATTTTAGACTACACAGAAGTGCTAACAATACTAATAGTAAAGATTTAGCAAATCACGCTGGAGAGATGGCTCAGGTTGAGAGTACTGGCTGCTCTTCTAGAGTTCCTGAGTTCAATTTCCAGCAACCACATGGTGACTCACAACCATCTATAGTTGGGTCTGATGCCCTTTTCTGGCATAAATGCATGCACACAGATAGAACACTCGTATACAACAACAAGAGAAAGGTAAAAGAAAAAGGATGTGCTAAATCAGTATCTATCTAGGTTAGGAGCTAAATTGGAACTTCAGTTTTTTCATTATTTACTCTATATAGGAGAGATCTCTTTGGCATTTGGAATCTAGAAAAATATGTAGCCTCAGGGGAACGATAGATGGACTTAAGGAATTTTGTTACTATTTCCTAATTCAGATACTACAGTCAATATTCATTCAACAAATATTTATTGAATGGGTCAAGGTATTAGAATCCCACACGAGAACCTGAGTTTGAGAAACAGGATTAAATAATCCAATAATACCAATAAAATAACAATAGTGACTAGTACTATATGATGGGAAAATATAGTAACAACGAGAGATCTAAGTGGAAAGTCTAATTTGGGTTGTGGAGGGATAAGCTCTGAAGAAGCCACTTGAGCTGGAGATGTACTCAGTTGGTAAAATATTTGCCTAGCACACATGAGGCCCTGGGTTTTATCACCAATATTAAATAAAGTGGGCACAGTGGCACACACTTGTAATTCCAGCACTCAGGAGGTAGAAGAAGGAGGATCAGAAGTTCAAGGTCATCTTTGGCTACATACTGAGTTCTAGGCTAGCCTGGGACACAGGAGAACCACTCTCAACTTTTCTTTAAGGACTGAAGGATGAATAACTTAACAACATGAATTGGGTGAAGGGAATATGAAACAAACAGCCTTGAGAAAAGTGTTGTAGGGATAAAGATACAAGGGAAAGTCCAGAAATAGGAGGTTAAACAGAAAAGTGTCCAATAAAGCTAGAGCATGCTAAGCAAGGCATACCTAAGAGGCAGATATGGCCCAGTCAGGCATGTCTTTGTATGGAAGACATTAAATATTTTGAATACTTGAATTCTTGGATACTTGATCTCGTCACATGAGAAATAAAAAGCTGTAATCAAGACACAGTTTAATCTCATTTTGAGAATGTCTGGTTGCTGTGTGGAAAATGGGTTAGAGAGATCATATGGTTGGTTAGAAAACTGTTGCAGATTAGTATGCCAAGAACAATGGCACTTGACTGCACTAAAGAGCAGTTTATGCACAGAGATAAAAAAAAAAGAGCCTATGGTAGGTAGGAAACTACATTGTGGTGATTGATTAGATAAGAGGAATGAATAGCAATATCAGATTTGGGTAGAAGAGTCTGGAGCCCAAAAGCTGGAGAAAAGCTGTCAGTATTAGATGGTATCTAAACCTGTATGGGGAGGGCAGGTGGAGAGACTGCCTATAAAGTGTGGACTGAGCTTAGGATAGAATGTTAACTAATTTTAATATTTAAAATGTCATTAGAGGAAGTGGAAATCATGAGAAAGGTCGAAGGGAAACTGGAAACACATGGGTTAGAAGGACAGTTAACACTATTTTAAGAGCATGATAATGATTATCCATAGGATCTAAGTTACATAAGACAGGCCATGAAGAAAGAAGCTGATTAATAGAAACAGAAGGGGTCAATGATTACAAACTTACTTTGCTGTTTTTTTGAGACAGGGTCTCTCCATGTATCCCCGGCTATCTTGGAACTTACTATGTAGACCAGGATAGCCTCAAACTCATAGAGGTCTGCCTGATTTTGTCCCCTGCCCCCTCCACCAAGGGCTGGGATTAGAGTCAGGAACCACTACGCCCAAGTTGAATACAAACTTTCACCGAGATTCAACAGTGCTGCAGTAGGGGGCAAGTGAACTTGGAGCAAAAGAGTCATTTTGGAGATGAGACATTTTCTGGGAATAATAAAACTCTATGTGTGATTGGAAATAAGTAGAGAAAGCTGTAAGCCATTAGAAATGAAGACAATGAGAAACTGAGAAGCTAGGATATAGAGGTCACCAGGGAGGAAGCTGTGGACACATACACACACACACACACACACACACACGCACGCACGCACGCGCGCACACACACACGCACACACACCTCGCATGTGCAAGCTGCAAGTATCACAATTATCAATTTAGCACTTTACACGTTGTTCATATCCTGTTTCTTTTATGTTGTCCTAGCAGTAATAGCAGTTCTAGTTTTGAAAAGACAATTCTGTATGGCCCTAGTTTAACAGCATCATTTGGTAGATACTGTTTTGCCAATCTAGGAAGATATTGTTAGTATTAATTTTAGAATGTTTAGTCAGGTGCTGGTGGTGCCTTTAATCCCAGCATTCCAGAGGCATAGGCAGGCAGATTTCTGAAGGACTGCCTGGTATACAGAGTGAGTTTCAGGGCAGCTAAACGTACACAGAGAAATCCTGTCTTGAAAAACTAAATAATAATAATAATAACAATAATAACAACATTGTTTTAGAATGTTTTATTGACTCCACAACATTATTTAATAGAGCATTGGTTATTGTACGAGCACTGAGAAAAAAATTGAAAACTTTTCCTTTTTCAACATTAAACTAGCTGGGAAAGAAGGAATAAGCCTTCCAAAGGGCTCTGTTTGGTAGGGTTGAATGTTGATGCTAAGCAGCCATTTGTATGAAATTTTTCAAGGTGTGTTGTGTGATGTGAGCCCCTGTCTCTAAGTGCTAGTCTCAATAGTAATCGTGGTGATGATTATGGAGGTTTCCAGGACAACAAGATACAACTGCAACAACACCTTTCCTTGGAGTTTCTAAAGCTGCATCAGTTCCTGCATAACAAAGAAAAGGACATTCTAAATGACCTCCGGAATGAGGGCAAAGTTTTGAATGAGGAGATGGAGATGAATTTGAATCAGCTTCAGGAACAGTGTCTTCTTGCCAAAGACATGCTGATGAACATTCAGACACGGATGGAACAGCAGAATCCCTTCAACTTCCTCAAAGTGAGATTCCACACCAATTTGATTATGGGTACTCTTGAAGGAGGGAAGAGGGCTTGGGATTGTGGAGGGAAGGAAAGCAAAGCCTAACCAAGACAACTCAACCCAACCCAACCCAACCTAGCCAGCCCACTGCAGTGCTTTAAGGGAAATGTAGCTGCTTTTGTTCTATGATCAGTGGAAAGCTGTGCTTTCATCTTCCCATGAAACATGATTAGTACAATTTCATCAATAATGTTATACGAATCAATAGTTTTATTTTCCCATAAAGAACTTTGTAGCCAGAGTTACAGTTATTTTTCAAAATTATGTCTCTGATAGCCTTTGCTGAGTTTTGGGCTTAAAGAAATCATAAACTGAACTATTTAAAAATCTTTTTGTCAAACTTTGTACCTGAAGTGTCACCTCTAAAGCAATACTAGTGATCACTTTAGTACTCACACATTTCGTTACCCTTGGCACTGGAATTGCTTCTGATATTTTCTTATGGGAGTTTTTGGAAGTGCTCACTTTAAAAAAAAAAAAAAGTTGACCTTAACTATGGACTTACTGGCTCCTCTTCTGACTCTTATAAGAGCTGGACTCATAGAAATCAGTGGTTTGCAAATGAGAGGACAGTTTATCACAGGTTAAATTGGGGTGCTGATTATAGAAAGCCTATGGAGGATGAAAATTGTTGTTGGAGATGGACTGAAGACCACTTGCACAGGAAGCCAGGATTTATGATTAAACCTGGATGGTGATCAGAATAACCAGACAGATTTCAAGAGATGATAAACAGGCACCTGACAGCTCTGTTTCTCCTTTTCTCTTTTAGGACATCACAAAGCTCTTAGATAGGTAAGTGCTTTTCCATGGAACTCTATTCCCTTCCTTTTGCCCCTGGAGGATGTCTAAAAAATAAACTATTTGTGTCCCTTACAGCATGGAGAAAGGAATGAGGGCACTCTTACCCAGACAGCTTATCTCCAAAAAACTGAGCCCAGGCCGCTTCAAAGGTCCCATCCAGTATATGATCTGGAGGGAAATGCAGTCCGTTCTCTGTCCAGGTATAGTGGCAAGTAGCTACTCATTCCTATGGCCCCTAATCTACATTTCATCTGTGGGGCCTCTGCTGTGACCCAAATTAGGTCTTCAGCTTGAGACGGATGGAGATAGACTTGGGTGGAGTTTTAAGATTTATGTCTGTATTTTATGTACGTGAGTGCTCTGTCTACATGTACTCCTGCATGGCAGAGAGGGCATCAGATCTTATTGTAGATGGTTGTGAGCCAGCACATGGTTGCTGGGAATTGAACTCAGGACCTCTGGAAGAGCAGCCAATGCTCTTAACTGCTGAGCCATCTCTCCAGCCCTTTGGTGGAGTTTAGTCAAAAAGACCTTTTCTTTTTCTCCTGCTGCTATGATCTAAGAATATATATAGAAATGACCACAATGTTATCCTGTTTTCTACATCAGCTGTATGATTCTCTTAAGTGTCTTTGCTCTGAAGGCATTTTCCATACAAACTCCTTGTATATATTTAGAGTCTTTATAGGTCTTTCAGTGCTTGATAGAGCACAACATCACAAGAGAGTGTTAGAGATCATCAGTGCTTTGGCAAAGACCAGTTCTTCAGAAGAAAACCATATCTAATTTCAGTCGATAATATCTAATGAGCACACTTTTGTGTTCTTGTAAATATCAAAGAAATAAAGAGGTCAAAATAACACAAGTGATATTTCAAGAAAAAGAAATAATATTCTAGATAAGATGTGTATAGGAATAAACGTTTAGATAGCTTTTGCAAAAAATCCTATAGATATTATTATTGTTTGTTATTAACTTAGTTAAAATCATAAATCTATCCTGGTCACATTTTCAGGGGACTCACACTGAAAGAAAAGAACTTTAATGAAATGTAATAGAGCAGAATCTGCCAAGTTTACCTATATATATATATATATCCAGTGTATAAACACTGGATATATATATATTTTAATAAACAAATAAATATCTCTGTGATGAAGTTATAGCTAGATAGGGCCTGGGGAGATGGTTTGGTGGATAAAGTGCTTGCTGAACAAACGTGAGGACCTGAGTTTTGATCCCTAACACCTATGTAAAAAGTGAGACATGGTGGCACACAACTGTAACCCAGCACTGGGGATGGAGTTGGGGGAAAATGTAGACTTTAGAAGGCTTGCTGGGCAGCCAGTCTAGTTGACTGAGTGAATTCCAGATTTCAGTGAGAAACCTGTCTCAAAAGTGATTAAGGAGATACCCAAAGTGGACCTCTGATCTCTGCATGTACAAGTACATGCATAGTCATACCTGTGTACACAAATACGTGCACATACACACATACACACACACATTCACACATGTCTTTTTTTGCAGTCAGTTCTTTCTGTATAGCTCTAGCCCTGAATGTTTGCTAAACTGCTCTATTTCACTTTGAATGAGTCTTATTATAGTACTGTGTGTCTAGATTTTTGTACTTACCACAGCACTTTCTTTGACTCACCTATGCAAATACATATGGCAATACTTTTGTTTAATGGATGGGCTATTAAGAATAAAGTTGTGTCAATCTGTTTACAAATCCATTACAAAACAGATTACAAATCTGTTTAGAAATGGTAGGAAAAATACCATTTTTTTCCTACATTCTTGACAAAATTTGGTATTGTCAGTCTTTCCAATTTTAACTATTAACCTTAAGAATAGTAACATTTCATCACTGTTTTAATGTATGTATCTCTAATGTCTAATCCTGATGAACGTCTCACCACATGGTTCTCTGCCATTCCTATGAGATATATTCACTCTTTTGACTACACTTTTGTTGGATTGTTTTAACATTGAATTATAAAGGGACAAGTCTGTTATCAATCATGTTTGCTATACAAGAATTCAAAGAAACAAAACAGTGTGTGTCTGTATATGAGTTTGTTCTCCTGAGTGTGGCTGTCAACAGAGGCCAGAAAAAGGTATTATATCCCTTGGTACTAGAGAGACAGGCAGTTGTGAGCTGCCTGACATGGGTGCTGGAAACAGAATTCTTCTGCAAGAGTAGTGCTCTTAACTTTTGAGCCATCTCTCCAGCCACAGATTGCTTTTTTGATGGTTCGTTTTTTTATTTAAGGTTTTTGAGATAGAGTCTTTTGTAGCCCAGATTGACTGAGAGTTCTGAGAGTTCTGTTAGCTCCCCATCCTGTTGTTTCTACCTCTCAAGTGTTAGGATTATAGGCATGAACCTGATATAAAACATTAAACAACAACAACAGCAAAACCATGATCTAATTATGTTGCTCATGCTGGCTTTGAAATTAGGATCTTTCCATCTCAACCTCCTAGGTGCCAGAATTTTTGGTTTGTGCTACAGTTCCAACTGAATTTTAATTGACACATGGTATTTGTCTGTATTTATAGGATGTAATATAATATCCAATACATGTATATAACATTTAATAATCAAATCATGGTAATAAGTATTTATATTTCCTCAAACATTTATCATTTCTATGTACTGAAACTTTTGAACTCTTTTAGTTGCTTAAAATATATATAATAAAGCCTGGGGATATAGCTCAGTAATAGAGTGCTGGCTTCTCCCTGGGCTCAATCTCCAGCATTGCCAACAAAACAAAACTGCTGAGGAAAAAAATATGTATGTATATATGTACATATATATGTATATATGTATATATATGTGTATATGTATATATGTATATATACATATATATATATATATATAGTAGATTATGATTACTATATTTTGCTATAAAACTCCAAAATTAACATCTATTTCACTGTAGTTTGGTATCTGTTATCCAGTATCATTCTACCCTGTCCTTCCCTATCTTTCCTAGCCTCCAAATGATCACTAGTCTATTCTTATGATGTAAATTTCCTTAGCTTTTACACATTTAAAAAGTCTTCACCTGTCATGGAATTCTATTATTGTAAAATACAATATAAATTAATTACTTACAAACGTGAAATTAAAGATTGTTTACAAAGTACAAACCTGGTTTTGTAATTACCAGATTCAAATGACATAAAGTTACTTGGTTAGATTACCATAAAAATTTCTCAATGTTTGCTTTCACTGCCTGTATTATCTTGTCTCAGGCTGGTAACCACATAATGTGTGGACTCCATTCTGAAGAGCAGTGGCACATACCACTGATGGGGGGGATGTCCTTCTGTATGCTGTGAATATATGTTTCTCTTATTGATGGTGAATAAACTGTTTTGGCCAATAGACAGGCAGGATGTAGCCAGGTAGGAAGTTTGGACTTCTGGTAAGCCAAGGCCATGTTGAGATACACAGATTAATACTTACAGGTTAATAATTAAGAGAGAGCTAGCCAGTAAGAAGCCTGAGCTATTGTCCAAACAGTTTATAATTAATATAATTATATTATTTGGGACTAAACAGCTGCAGCACTGGGTGGAACAGAAACTGCAGTCTACACACCACTCTGGAGCTCCAATGTTAAACCAAATATAATCTCTACCAGGTATACCAGTCTTCCCTAGCTCTAATAGATAGTCTCTCACACACAGGCAACTAACTGCATTTAATCTACCTTTCCCCTTCTCTGTTCAGCCAAAGCATACATCTCCTATGTTATATCCCCACTGAGACACTCTCCTTAGTTAGGTTTCCTAGGACAACCTCACCTAATTTTACCCCTTTGGTAGTAGTTCAGGTTCACATTATTTGTATTGTTTCCTTCAGTAGAACATAACTCTCTTCAGAGCAAAGGCTGATTTTATCCCTAATATAAAAAGGCCTAGAAATAGCAACATGGATATCAAGCAATAGAAAGTATATGAGAAACTTCCTGACTAAGGGTTTATGCATACTGGGATGAAAACACAAGTATTTATGTTAGTATTATTTCTTACTATGGAAAATTGCATTCACTTCCTTTCCCTTCTTCCCTGATATCTCATTTTCTTACTAGGCCTATCTCAATTAACTCTGGATCCCAAAACAGCTCATCCAAATCTGGTACTATCCAAAAGCCGGACAAGTGTGTGTCATGGTGATGTTAAGCAGGTAATGCCTGATGATCCAGAAAGGTTTGATTCAAGTGTGGCTGTACTGGGCTCAACAGGCTTCACCTCTGGAAAGTGGTACTGGGAAGTAGAAGTAGCGAAGAAGACAAAATGGACAGTTGGAGTCGTCAAAGAGTCCATCATTCGGAAGGGGAGCTGCCCTCTGACTCCTGAGCAAGGATTCTGGCTTTTAAGACTAAGGAACCAAACTGATCTAAAGGCTCTGGATTTGCCTTCTTGTAGTCTGAAACTGGGTGATCTCAACAGGGTGGGCATCTACCTGGATTATGAGGGAGGGCAGATATCCTTCTATAATGCTGCAACCATGACCCATCTTTACACCTTCAATAGTCTTTTCATGGAGAAACTTTTCCCCTACTTCTGCCCCTGCCTTAATGATGGTGGAGAGAATAAAGAACCATTGCACATCGTACATCCACAGTAATTAGTCATACTATTGTATAAATTCAGAGCGTTATTAAAGTATTGAAATAGTTTACCAATTTCACTGGATTCTCTTTCCAATTTATGGGGAATTCTGACATAATGAAAGCAGGATCCACAAACTGAGCTACATTTCAGTTTCCTGCATGGATTTTGCTGGAGCCTTTCAAGATAACATTCTACTTCTCTGGGGTCTTCTAAGACATAGGAGTTTTCCTGAGTATGATGCTCATGTCTTGTTTCTGGAGCAAGCTGCAACTTGATTTTGTGATGCCTGGACACCCTTTTTGAATGTGCTGCCAACATGATGAGTCTCTGAGAGGACAGATTTTTCACATCTGCACTTTTCCTCCTGTTTAATTATCTTCCCCCACCCCTGCTGCTGTGATTTAATTGTAAAATTTCATCTCATTTCTTTTCCAAAACATGCTACTGTAAATTTGAAAATTTGCTCCAGAGACTTAAAGTAGAAAATGGCCTGAATTAGCTTATAATTAATTAGCTTATAACTAATCATGTTTTCCTGAATTCATGCAGCATACTTTTTAGCCTAGCAAATCATTAGTTTTTTTTTTTTGTCTTTTCAGTTTTTTCCTGATTTATTAGTGAGAGATACCTGCTTCTCCTATATTAAAATATATCCATGTTTCCATCTGCTCTGACTCTCCTTTTTCATCAGTACTGTCTATATTTCAAATAACAGCATTTTTCATCCTACTCTCTTCAACATGTTTGTTCTCTAACTTGCTACTTCTTTCTAGGTTTAGAGTTCTTGATATCCTAAGTACTTTTGATGAAATGGCCCTAGTTCCCTTCTTTGGAATTCCACGTCTAAAATTGTTTTTTTTTATAGAGCATGTACACATTTATAACAGGTGATTTTGGTAAATAGCATGACAGAATTAAAAGGCTACATTTAAAATTTCCCATTTTTCTAAACAAAATATCTTATTTTTATTTATGTGTATGTGTGTGTATCTGAGTGTGTGCCCCATGGATGCAGGAGCCAGTGGAATACCAAAGAGGATGCTGTATACCTTGGTGCTGGAGTGCTAGGTAGTTGTGAGTGGCCTGATGTGGCTGCTGGAACCAAACTTGGGTCCTCTGAAAGAGCAGTACATGCTCTAAATCATTGAGCCATGTGTCTAGCCCCTTACTATGTCTTTTAATGACTTCATTTCAACCAGAATGTGATGAGGACTCATTGTGAGCCTGGAACTTTGCTTAGTGCTGTCACTGTCTCCCTTCTTCTCCCCTATAAACTAATGTACTTTCTTAGTTATTTCTAAAAATACACAGTACTTAAGGCAGGTGATAGACATGTAGAGGTTTAATGAAAGTAATAATAAAAATACTATCAACAACTTAGCTTTAGAACCCAAACAGTAATGAAACATTGGTGTCTCTTTTTGTCTTTTAGTCTTCGGGTATTCACTACTCTGTTTTGTATTAAAACATAAGATATGAGCTGGAGAGATGGCCCAGCAATTAAGAGCACTTATTACTCTTGCAGAAGATCCAGGTTCCATTACCAGCACCCACAGGGCTGCTGCTTATAAATACCTGTAATTTCAGGGTTAGGGAATTGATGCTTTCTTCTAACTTCCTCAGGTTTCTGCACACATGTAGTATGCATACCCATACCCACACACATACCCATAATGAGTAAATAAATAATATTGTTTATATAAAAATTCTTTTAAAATATTATTTTTAAAAATTATTAAATATTATTTAAAAACAATATACATGTATTATTTTATTTTTTCTATATTAAATTGCATGTATTCCTAATATAAAAACATGTATACATATATATTTATTTTTATCACTTCATTTGAACTTGAAAATAAATGGTATGGTGTTGTATGTCTTCCTGGTCTTTTTGGAAATTCAAAATTATGATGTACTAGTATTCCTTCCCTTATCCATGGTTTCATGTCCCACAATTGCAATTACCTACAGTCAACCAGGGTCTGAAAGTATCAATGGGAAATTTCAGACATAAATGATTCATTATTAAAATTGTGGTTCTGAGTGCTGGGGGTACAACTCAGTGGTAGAGACTTATGATGTATGAGGGTTTGGGTCTAATCCCCAGGACTGCATAAACAAACAAACAAACAAATGAAATATGCAATTCTGAGTAATATGATAAAATCTTATGCCCTCCTACTCCTCCCACTTGGGATCGATAGAGCGGCATATTCACAATGTATATACTAACTTCCTCATGGTAGTTGAGAGAAAGCACATTAACTTCTGTTCAATACATTCTTATAATTGTTCTACTTTATTATTGTCGATCTTTTTCCATGCCTTATTTATAAATTAAAATTTGTCATAGCTGTATATGTGTAGTGGTGGAAAGTAGTGCATAGAGGGTCTGGTATTAGTAGCTTCTGGCTTCCACTTGGGATGTCGAAGAGCATCCTCTGTGCTTAAGGACTGCTGTGTTTCACTGTATGAAAATACAGTAATTCAGGGCCACTAGTGGTTAAAGACAGTTACTGCCAAGTCTGACAACTTGAGTTTGATCTTTAGGACCTACATGCTGGAAGGAGAGAACTGATTCCCTCAGGATGTCCTGTGACTTCCACATCCAAACCATGTCACCCCTCAAATAAAGAAATAAACATAATTTAAAAATTTAAAGAGAGACAGTAACTTAAATTCCCAGTGTATAGTGATTGTTTCCATTTCCCCTTTCCATTTCCTTAATTGTTGATGTTAACAATTAAGCTGCCACAAACATTCTATGTGTACTGCTGTATGTGTGCATGGGAGCAAGAGTTTCCACAGGTGTATATCTGATAAATGCTGGGTGACAGGAGACACATAACTTTAAGTAACACTGGATTGTTGATCTAAGTGATGTACAGATTTACTTTCTCACTAGCAGCAGCAGTAGGAATTCCTATGACTCTGTCTTTGCCAATCCACTTTTAATTAATAAAGTCAGTATGTAATGGTATGTCATTGTGATTTTAATTTGCAATTTCATAACTACCATGTGATTGGGCATATTTTCATGTGTTTATTGATTTGTGGGTCTTTCATAGAAAGTCTATTCAGATGTTTGCTGAATTTTCTAATTGGGTCATTTCTCTTTTATTGTTTCATAGGGTTACTTATATATTCTGGATACTAATCCTTTGTTGATTATTTGCACTGCAGGTACCTTCCCCATTTTCTGACTTGTGTATATTCACTCTAATTATGGTGACTTTGATGAAGAGAAGTTTAATGGAGTCAAAGTTTTGTATTTTTTTTCTGTCATAATTAACACTATGTCTCAATTAAAAAAAATCCTTTGCCTGGGTCCAAAATTATTCTCTTGTGTTCTATGTGTATTGAGGTTTTGCCTTTCATATTTAAGTACTCAATGGTTCAAACAAACAGAAAATAACAAGTGTGAGTTTATTAAAAGTAGTGTCTAATTAAAAGTAGTGCAGTACGAGGTCTGCACACAATTTAACAGACATGTAAGAATGGATAGATCCATAAGATTTTTACATGGCTTTCCTACTAATTGACAGAGAATTAGACAATATGAGTAATTTGACCCAATGAACATATACACAGAACTCTATTCTAGAATATCCAAGAGCATTCTTTTTAAAGATAAAATCTTACTGGCTATAGAATCACAAGTTTGAGGCTAACCTGTAAATCATATGGAAACTCACAAAAATTAAAAAAAAAACAAATAATCCACTTAATAAAATGTTCTACTGAAATCTGAGAATAATTTGAACTGAGCAATAAATAACAAATGACATCACAAAAATCCTGTGACAGTTTATAAAAGGAACAACCTAACCTGGCCCTACAGGCTGAGAATTTGGTGTCTGGGTGTGTTCTGTGCCGACTCTGGGTCCCTTTCACTGAGTTCTATCCTCAAAGTTATGTAAATTGGACAGAGTGACACAGGCCTGTGGTCACAGCACTCTGAAGGTGGAGGCAGGGGAACCACAAATTCTAGACCAGCTTAGGTTATAAGAGACTGTCTCAAAAATAACAACAACAACAACAAAAATGTGATACAGGGGAGTGGCAAGATGGCTCTGCTGATAGAAACCTCTTGCCACCAAGCTGGACCACCAAAGTTCAATCCCTGGAAACACACATTGTGGAAGAACCAGTCTTCTGACCACACACACACACACACACACACACACACACACACACACACACACGCCCCCTCCCAATATAAACAAAATGATACCATCACGACATTTAAAAATAAGTCTTAGGATTGGAGAGATGTCTCCACTGACTACTCTTTCAGAGGACCAGATTCAATTCCCAGCACCCACATGGCGGTTTACGATGACCTGTAACTCGAGTTCAGTGTCTTCTTGTCTCAGTGGGTCAGCCGCTAAATCAGTAGTTCAGAAGTGCATCAGCATTGTTACTATGTAGCAAGGTCCAAGCCATGCTGGATTATATGAAACTTTCTAAAATATACCGTGTAGTGTGTGTGTATCTGTGTGTCTGTCTGTCTGTGTGTGTGTGTGTCTGTGTGTATCTGTGTGTCTGTGTGTGTGTGTCTGTATGTCTGTGTGAGTGTGTGTCTGTATGTCTGTGTGTATCTCTGTGTGTGTATGTGTCTGTGTGTGTGTATCTGTGTGTCTGTCTGTGTGTGTCTGTGTCTGTGTGTATCTGTGTGTGTGTGTGTCTGTGTGTATCTGTGTGTCTGTGTGAGTGTGTATCTGTGTGTCTGTGTGTGTCAGTCTGTGTGTATCTGTGTGTCTGTGTCTGTGTGCGTGTCTGTGTGTGTATCTGTGTGTCTGTGTGTGTGTGTCTGTGTGTATCTGTGTGTCTGTGTGTGTATCTGTGTGTCTGTGTGTATCTGTGTGCCTGTGTGTGTGTGTCTGTATGTCTGTGTGTATCTGTGTGTGTGTGTGTGTGTCTGTGGGAGTGTGTGTGTGTCTGTGTGTGTGTCTGTGTGTATCTGTGTCTGTGTGTGTATCTGTGTGTCTGTCTGTGTGTGTCTGTGTCTGTGTATCTGTGTGTCTGTCTGTGTGTGTGTGTCTGTGTGTGTGCGCACAGTACTCCGTGTTAAAAACTCACCAGGTCCGGCGATCTTCGTCCCCCGTGGCTATCCTCTCAACTGTGGTGGTTAGCGGCTGTCTCTCTGCTTCCTGAGGCCGTTCCCGCCCTTTTCTTTTGGGAACCAATCATCAAGCTTGCTTTCGGACCAATCAACAGCCTCGGCTCTAGGCCCCGCCCAGGAGCCTGGAGGCCGGTGGCGCCATGTTCCAGGGGCAGCGTGGTTGGTTCTGTCGCAGCGTCAGTCAGGACTTGAGGCAGTTGTGGGGTAGGAAGACGGGTGGGGCGGGACGTGGGAGCCAGTGTCCCTGGAAGCCCTCCTCCGCCTGCGTGCGGGTTGGGGACGCTTGCCCTGCCCTGCCCGGCGCTCACACGTGCCCTTGCCTCCACAGTGGACGAAGGCGGGACAGTGAGCGACGCCCAGGCCGCCGACTTCCTGTTCAGCTGTGATGCCTCGCACCCGGACACGCTGAGGTACCCCGGGGTCACCGCTAGAGCCTTTCCTGTCATCGTGTGCCTAGAGCCACGAACGGAAGTAGCAGTCCAGTGATCAACACGGGGGTGGGGTGGGGGGACGGGGACAGCATGTTTGCAGCCCTAGACGTGGGCCCTTTTCCTTCCTTCCGCCCTGGTCTTCTACCTGTCACTCCAGTCTCTAACAGAATCCTGGCTTTGAGTGTTCAGCTGTCACGTGGAAACTTGAGGGTTTCTACTCCATGTGTCTCAACCAGATATCACCTTAACCCCCGGAGTACGTCCTGAATTCTGCAAGCCGAAAATCTACCCATTTTTTTCTCTTCCTTTCCTTTCCTTTCCTTTCCTTTCCTTTCCTTTTTTTTCCTTTCCTTTCCTTTCCTTTCCTTTCCTTTCCTTTCCTTTCCTTTCCTTTCCTATCCTTTCCTTTCCTTTTCTCCTTCTCTCTCTCTCTCTCTCTCTCTCCTCTCTCTCCTCCCTTTCTCTCCCTCTTCCTCCCTTCCACCCTCGCTTCCTCCCTCCCTTTCCTTCCTTCCTTTTCATTCCTTCCTTCCTTCCTTCCTTCCTTCCTTCCTTCCTTCCTTCCTTTCTTCCTTTGGTCTATTTTTTCTGAGACAGGCTCTTGCACTGTAGCCCAGGCTAGCCTTGAACCTCATGCTCTTCCTGTCTTGGCTTACCAAGTACCAAGATTTACGGCTTGTGTTAACAGACTGGACTTTCTGGCGTCTTAACCAACTCCTATTGCCACTCATGAATTGGTGCCTAATACCACGGAGCCGATTCCAGTGACAGTACTTCATCCTATTGCTGCTTTTACTAGCACTGTAATTGCCCCTTTCCAGGCTGTCACAGGAGCCTCTCAAGAGATTACGCTGCCTCCATATGTGCACCTTCATAATTGCTATTAAGAGCTTACTGAGCAGAGATCTGCTCCTGGTCTGCCCCCACCCCACCACCTACAGGGTTAGACTTAACTAAAGCCTCTTTAATCTTCCATGCCTTTTGTAAGTTAGTCTACCTAAAGTGTCATTATTGTTCCTTCATGAATGTCTTTTTTTCTAATGCCTCTCTTTCTTCTCTCCCTCTTTTCACAGGCCTAGAAAAGATGTTTCCTGTATGTGAAGTTCTCTCTGACTGAATGCCCACTCTTTACCTCAGAATTAATTGGTTTATTTTAATGTCAGTAACTATAAGTAAAACTCATTGGGCTGCTGGCTTTCAGCCCACTGTTGATGGCCAGCTAACTACTGTGTTTGGTCTTTTGTAAATTCATAAAATCATTTACCAACTCTAAAGCTGAGATTTGCCTACACTTAGGTCCTCAAACTAAGTAATATACCTCATATGCATTCATTCTTGCTAGGAAAAAAAGGGTCATTGTAAATGTATTCTTTAATGTTAGCATTATCCTAGTTCCAGTCATTTGGTTTTCTTTTGAAAGGTTGAGCTTATTCCTGTCTATTTCATAACCTAGAAGATTTCCTTTCTTCTAGAATATATCAGAGCCTCGAGTACATAGAAGATAATGCTACAGTATTTCATGCCTACTATCTTTCTGCAGTAGCTAATACTGAAATGAAAAACTCAGTGGTCTTAGGCAATTTTGTTCTTCCTCCTGCATGTCTGCAAAAAGGTTAGCAAAGATCATAAACCCATCTGTTTGACAAATCCAGCCAATCCCTATTAAGATAACTATATTAAATCTTACCAGTTTCTGTTCTCAGTTGGAAATTCTGTGGTTTGTTTTTTTAGCTTTTTGGTGTTTTTCTTTTTCTCTTTTTCAATATCTAACTCTGTATCCCAGTTTCCTGAGTCCTGGGATTGTAGGTGTGAACCAGATATGCACAGACATTTTTGAATCATTTAATATAAGTGGAACAAATATGAACTTGGGAGTCATATACTTTGAGGGAATATTCTGGCTTTCTTTATTCACACGGTCATTAAGGTTTCTTTGTTTGCCAGGTCACAACCCAGGTGCTGGAGTTCAATGGTGAATAAGACAGAGTCAGATATTACCCTCAAAGTCAAGTGCTTACCAGCTTAGAGACAACACTTAATTTGTTTTTATGGAGGATTTTAGTTTTGGGTTTTTTTTTTTTTTTATAATATTTGTTTTGAGGCAGGGTCTTAATGTGTGATCCTGGTTGGCCTGGAACTCACTATATAAACCAGGCTGTCCTCAAACTCACACAGATTCACCTGCCTCTTGTCCCCTCACCAGGTGAAAGGGTTAAAGATGTGCGCCACCATACCTAGCAGTTTTGTGATCTAACATGCTATTGACTTCTTCCAAGTGATTTTTAGGATAAAATGAGGTAATAGATTAAGGTATATGACATGTGGTAAGTATTTGATAAATGTGCTGTTTGCTAGTGTTGAATCTCTTCACTCTGATATTTGTTATGATAATAAATTCATATTTGTATTTTCATTATACTTTTGAAAGTACTTTCACATTATCTCAACAACCATATGAAATGAGAAGGAAAAGTAAGTGAACTGTTTTTGAGATTGGTCCTTGCAGTTTTCCCTGCTTGGAACATGTTCATAGCATGTTTGTCCAAAGCTTAACCTGGGTGATCTACCTAACCTTATAGATCTAATTTTTGTAGGTCTTTCATTAGTTACTCAGTTCTTTTTAAAATTACTTTATTTTGTATGTGTTTTGCCTGCCTGTGTGTCAGTGCCCCGCAGTGGTACCTGGTACTCGAGCTGGCCAGAGGAGGGCGTCAGATCCCCAGGATATAACTGGAGTTACAGCGCCACCATGTGGGTGCTAAGAACTGAACCAGGGTCTTCTGGAAGGGAATGCAGTGTTCTTCTGAGCCACCTCTCCATCTCCTAGTCACTCAGTTCTTGATAAAGATTTTGTTTATCCTAAATCCTATGTCCATTTCTAGAAAGACAAACTGAAGCTGTTTGCAGATTTCTAGTGAGGAAAAATGTTAAAAAAACAAAGCAGAACAAATAAAAAACTTTGTTATTTTCCTAGAAGAATCATTAGAATCTTCAAAGATTGGTTTCTTGTAACTAGTGTTCCAGCACAACCTAGTTATAACACTAAACTAATGACTTATGACAAAATTGGTTTGTTAAAAATAACCTTCTCCCTCTTCCCTCCTCCCTTCCTATTTAAACCTCTCTTTCATTCTTGAGATTTGGGTCTTGTTATGTCACTCTGGCTGACCTGGTACTAATTTTGTAGCTCAGGCTAGCTTCAAATTAATGGTCATCCTCCTGCCTCAGCCTCCTGAGAGCCAAAATTATAGATATGTACCATCATGTCTAGCAATTTATTAAAAATTCTGAGGCAAGTTTTTGCTATGTAACCTCAACTGGCCTAAAACTCTTCTTTGAGGAGTTTGTATTACAGAATGATTATCCAATTCATTAACCTTATTTTAAATTAAAACTACTATTTTATCTTTGAGTTTAATATCTTCTATTAACATATTTCATTTGAAATGAGAATATACTCCTTTAAAAAAAAAAAGGTATGCTCCTGTCTTAGTTACTTTTCCATACTGTGATAAAACACCATGATCAAAGAAACTTATAAAAGGAAGTGTTGATTTTTGGTTTATGGTTCCAGAGAGATAGGAGTCCATGACTGTCATAGTGGGGAGTATGGCAGGCAGGCATATGGTACTAGAGCACCAGCTGAGAGCTCACATCTGAATCCACAAACAGGAAGCAGAGACCATTGGGAATTGCACAGTCCCTTGAAACCTCAGATCCATTGCTAGTAACATACTTCTCCAATGAGGATCCTTCCTAAGCAGTTTCACCAGTAACACACTTCCTCCAGTGAGAATCCTTTCCAAACAGTTCTACCAACTGGGGACCAAACATTCAAACATGAGCCTGTGGGGACCATTCTCATTCAAACCAGGATAGTGTATTTATCTACTTAGAGCAGTATGGCCTAGTAGATGTGTAAGATGCTACTGTGAACTAGATGGGTTTTAAAGGTCTTAGTAGCCATATTAAAAAGAAACAGGCAAGCTGGGCATTGGTGGTGCATGCCTTTAATCCCAGGACTTGGGAGGATCCACCAGAGACAGGCAGATCTCTGTGAATTCAAGGCCAGTCTGGTCTACAGAGCGAGTGCCAGGACTGTTAGGGAGAAACCTGGTCTCAAATCCCCCTCCCCCCAAAAAAAACCAGGCAAAATTAATTTTAAGAATATATCTTTTTAACCTAATAGTGAAAAGATAATCATTTCAGTATGTAGTCAACCTGAAAATTATTAAAATATTTTGCATTCTTTCAGATACCAAATATTCAAAACCCAGTGCTTATTTTACACATATACCATACCTCAATTTGACTAAGCATACATTTACAATTGCTACCATATCAGCAAAAGTCTAGTGTATTTAGACCCCTTTTGTCTTCCAGTGGGCTGTTGTGGAGAATTTTGAGATTATTAAGATGATAAATGTCACCAGACATACTAAATTTTATAGAATTCTGTCTATTAGACATTGTTTATCTACTTTTTAGTAAAATAAATTAATCAAGAACCCCAGTTCTATACACTCAATAGTTTTATGAATTTTATGGCGACAGTTGTCTTATTTAATAATACTTGGCATATCTGATAAAGTAATATATACTAGTAGGAAAAATAAGGTCAGGGAAATGGCTCAATGAATAAGAGGATTTGCCCGGCATAAGAACCTGAATTTGAATTCCTAACATCCACATGAAAACTAGGCATGGTCATGAGTACCTATAACCCCAGCAGTTGGGAGATGGGGACAGTGAGAACTTAGGAGCTTGCTGGTCAGCCAGTCTAGCTGAACCAATGGGCTTCCTGTTCAGTGAGGGCCCCTGTCTGAAGGCAGTAAAGCAGAGGAAAATTCTCAGTGCTCCCCTCTGCATGCTATATGCATGTTCATGTGCATGCAACCACATAAACTTACACAACAAACACATGTACACACATGCATACCACATACCAAGAAAAAGTCTACAATAATGATCTTCACAATGTACTAGGATTATATGGAGAGTGGGTTGGAAATGTTAATTCCTAGGCTTTTCAATGTGCTGGCTCAGTAGGAATCTGGTTATTTTTATTCAAGTAGAATAAATATAACCCACAAGTTTCAAATGTTATGTAAAACTCAGAAATTACTTTAAAAAATATTGGACTTGTTTTTCTCACTACAGAAATACGAAGAAAAATTGGTAGTTTTATTTGGGAAGAAGATGAAAATTTTCTGGTAGAAAAGGTAAGAGGAAATTAAAATACTTGATTGGTATGTACAGTTTCAAAACTTTTGAAGGCAGTATAATTTGGGACATATGCATCAATAAGCCAGATTAAGGAATTTAAAGAGGAGGATGCTTTTATTGAATATTACCTGGTTTGACATTGTCTTTACATAATAAATTGGCAAAATTGGAATATTTATAAATGAAACCATTCTTAGAAGAACCTTGAGTGTAGGCTTAGTATGCAAGAAGCCCTGGATTCAGTTCTCAGCCCAGCATAAAAACCAGACATGGTGGAATAAAAGAAAAGGAAAGAAGAACCTTGAGGGTGGGGGTAGAACACGTGGTAGAATGACTCCTTAACATACAAGGCCTTCTGTTCAATTCCTAATACTGGAAAGATAACTGAAGAACATTGGTTTCTTTAGTCAGTGATACAGAGCAACAATAGGTGAGCAACAATTGCTGGTGTAGAGGCTGATGAATTCTTATGCTATACCATTTGTTAAATGTTTTGATGAATATTCCTTAATAGATATGTGCAATACTGCTTTTTAGTTTTTGCCATTCTACTTAAATTTGTCTGTTTTTTACTTCAAAATCTTTATGCAATAGCCATTTATGGATAATTTCAGCATCAAAAAAAGACAGTATACAAAAAGGAATCAATTAGTTCATAGTGCTAATCCAAAAGCAGAAAGAAGAAAAGACAGAGGGAAAAAAGAGAAGAAAGCGGTGGTATAAGTAAAAATTTTCATAATAGTAATAGTAGCTAAGAGAAATAGAAAGGATGGTAAAATAGAAAATACTTCCTTGGGCCAGCGAGGTGGCTCAGTGAGTAAAACTGCTTGATGCACAACCACAATAACTAGGGAGGTTCCATAATTGAAGGAGAGAACCAACTCCAACAAGTTGTCCTCTGACATTCATATGATGCTGTTTCATATTTGGTGCCTTGTCTTCAACGCACACACAGGCACATCCATACATGCACATGTGCACTTAAAATATGCATTCTGTAGCTGCCAATATTATAATTGACTCAGACAAGAGCCATTAATAAATGTTAAAACTATGATCCCAAATTATCACCCACAGATTACATGCCAATTACAAAGGCAAGCAATATTTGCAAATGGACAGATCTGGAAGATACCCCTTTAACCAAATGATCAAATTGGTGTCACTAATACTGGAATAACCTCTCATTATGCTTAGTCTGTTGTTATATAATAAATACGTAATATTGTCTATGCTTCATTCTTATTCAAAATCTTAACCAAGATCCAAATATGAGTTAATCACATGAATTCAAGAAGTGCCTATGCCACAAGTCAGTCAACTGGCCTGACCTCTATAGCGACTGTCACACAAAAGTAGGAGAATTGTTCTAAATTGAAACACAACAACCAAATGTGATGTATAAACCTTGATCAGAGTCTCTCTCTATATATTTTAACATAAAAGAAGCATTTTTAATATAAAAGGCACAGTGGCACTGACACTGGCTTTAAATCCTAGCACTTGGGAGGCAGAAGCAAGCAGAACTCTGTGAGTTCCGGACCAGCCAGGCCTTCATAGTGAAACCCTGTCTCATAACAACAAAAGAGGCATTTTGAGAGCAACTGGGAATATTAGATAATAATGATTTGTTAAGTTCTCTTAAAGTATGATAATGGCAGTATAAAGATAAAAATACATTTTTGAGAAAATTCTTGCTAGATCTTAAGGAATAGAAATGATGTTTTCATATGGTCTCATAAAACTAAAAAAGCACATTCAAGGTAGCAAAAATATATCTAAGTGCAAGGTATATAGTATTTTTGTACTACTTTAATTTTTAAAATTTATCAGTATGTTATTATTTTCAGACTGAAAAAAATAGAAAAATCTCTGTTTCCACAGCCAAGTAATTAATTTATACATTTCATGTTCCTTTCATTAATTAAATTTTATTTTTTTGTGTGTATGCATGTACATGCCACAATATACATATGGAAGTCAGAGGACAACTTGGAGAAGCTGGTCCTCTCCCTTTACCCTGTGAGCTCCAGAAATCATACTCGGGTTATCAGGATTGGCAGTAAGCACTCTTGGTTGCTGAGCTGTCTCACTGGACCCACTAATTTGTTTTTATTTCCCAAAGTATCATCATTTGGAAATCATAGTCTCTTTAGGATCTTTAACTTGGACATATAAGTTCTGAAAATCTATACTCTCTGATTTGTCAGTGTTTCTACACAAGTGATGATAGATTTTTAAAAACTAATTGTTCAGCATACCAGTAATTTGGAACTTAAGAGAAACCTAAAGATCATTTAATTTTATAAATAAAAATGTTGATGTAAACAGGAGATTTAAAAAACTTAGTACATAGTACATGTAGTAATCAGATATTAGCACAATGAAACCAAATTTTCTTAGGCTCAATCTAAATGTCATTTTTGTTTAAAAAAAAAAAAAAAAGGCTGGATGGACAGATGATCAGAGGTGAAGAGCACTTCCTGCTCTTCCAGAGGGCCAGAGTTCAGTTCACCATGGAACTACCAGCACCTACCTCAGGTGCTTCACAGCTGCCTGTAACTCTAGCTCCAGAAGCTCTAATGAGCTCTTCTGGCCTCTGTGGACACTTACATGCACTTGGCATACACTTGACATACACAGGCAGATAGATAAATAAAAATAAAATAAAAACATTAATATAACATACTTCTATTGATTATAAAGGATCTTGTCAATTTCTTCAAAGTACTTATCAGTATGCATTAGCTAATTATAAATCTGTAACCACGTATTATATAAGTTATGTTATCAAATGAAAATAACAAGGATAAATCTGGAAAGTAATTTGGAGTATTACTATTGCTTAAGAAAGATTTATGATCGAAATATGGAATTTCTAATGACATTCTGTTAAACACATTAGGTACAAGCATCTGAGTCATTTTTACAAATGTTTTGGAAAAGCTTAGTATGCTTTTAGTTCAGTTACAACTTCAGAGGTAAACATCTCCATCACCATCACTTTAAAGTGGAAACAATTCATTCATGTTTTTAAATTTGATTTGTAGCTTACAAAGAAGTGGGAGAATCCTGAGGTCAAGGATTTTAAGAAAGCTTTATGTTTGTAATACTTGGTTTTCTTCCTTCTTTCCTTTCTGTATTCTTTTTCTTCCCTCAAAGTTCACTTACCTGCTACAAATATAGCTGGCATTTAAAATTTTGATTTTCCTTCTAAAAGCATGATTATATATATGAAATTTCATAAGCTTCCCTCTAGTTACAATGACTAGAACTAAAAGAATAAATTTAAATAGCTTTTGATTATATTTTAATTTAAAAATTAATGATTAGATAATTACTGTGCTATGATTTTTTTTTGTTATTTACAGCATGACAGAATAACATCAAATGAAAGGGAAAGCAGTGAGCCAACAACAGAACACAAAAAAGAATTGTCTGAAAGGTATTGAGTTAATATGCTTCATTGGTATTCACATTGAATGTAGAAATCTTTGAGCTTGATTGTATATTTTAGTTTCACAGTTCCTCTGAGATTGCTACTGTCATTATCACCATTCTCAATTATAGAAAAAGAGATCTAAGATTAAAAAGTTTAATTTGTCCAAAGTCATATGAACTTTTATTTAAAAAAGTAGAAGTGAGGCTTGAGAGATGACATAGTGATTACTAGTACTTGTTTCTCTTACAGAGTACCTGGGTTTGTTCCAGAGGATCTGACACTCTTTTGACCCCTGAGAGCACCAGGCACACATGTAGTGCACGTACAGGCAAGACATACACAGAAGACATAAATAAATACATAACAAAATAAGGTGATGAAATATTGATGAAGTCACCTAATAGTAACCTCTGCCCTCCACATACATGCTTGTATATGTGTGCACTCACACTAACACTCACACAAATATACATGTATATATAACAAAATACAAGGCATGGTACTTATTAGGCATAATCTTGGCATTATAGGGGTTAAGATGAACACCAGGCTAGCCTGGGCTACTTAGCCTACATAGGAAGACTGTCATGTTTTTTAAAAAATAAAGACCAATTATGTGAATATCCCCTAGGTTTCTGCCTTTTCTTTTTCTTTTTTTGTTTGTTTGTTTGTTTGTTTGTTTTTGTTTTTTTCAAGAGAGTATTTCACTGTCACTGTCCTGGAACTCACTCTGTAGTCCAGGCTGGCCTTGAATTCACAGAGATCATCCTGCCACTGACTTCAAAGTGCTGGGCATTAAAGATGTGTACTACCACTGCCCAGCTTGGCCTTTTATTTTTCAATTTCCTTTTTTTAATTGGGAATTTCATAATGCACATAATGATTTTCGATCAAATCCACCCCCACCTTTCCTCTAATTCCTTAACTCCCTGCCCCTCCCCGATTTCATGTATTCTCTCTCTGTATAGTCTTGGCTGTTCTTGAACTCACTTTGTAGACCAGATTGGCTTCAAACTCACAGAGATCCACCTGCCTCTGCCTCCTGAATGCTGGGATTGGAGGTGTGCACCACCATGCCTGGTGCTTCTCCCTTGCTTTGAAAACCCACTGGCTCTACTTAGGGCTGTCATTATGTGCATCTACTGGAGCATGGGCAGCCTTCCAAGGGCTGCAACTCTGATGAAAATTTATTCTACCTCTTGTAGCAGATATCTATGGCCAACAGCTTCTCAGCTTCTGAGCTAGGGTCAGGGTTTTATGAGCCCCTCTTCTATCCATGCTGGGATTTTGGCTGGCTTGATCTTATGTAGTCCTATGTGTTATGAATAAGCATGTGGGGAACCTTGGCAGATTCCATGGCAGGCAAGGGTGACCGAGGCAGGGGACAACATACCAGGCAGGCAGAGCTTAGTGAGAAGTTTAATAGAAAGGAAAAGCAGGGGGGAGGTCAGAGAAAAGAGGTAAAGAGACACAGAGACAGAGAGAGGACAGAAGAGAAAAGGGAGACAGGAAAAGTCCTGTCTGCCCTAGATCATCAGGAAAGAGAAAGAGAGTGTTAAGTGGGCAGGAGTCTTTCTTTTAAAGGGGTCCTTTGCACCTGCATGCTGGCCAGAGTACTGCCTGAGTGTATTCTGCCAGGTGACAAGGGCAGGCCAGAGTAATGTCTGAATCCTTTCACTATACATATTGTCATAGCCACTGTGAGTTCATATGTTCCATAGCTCTATCATGTTATGGTAAAGAACTCTACTACATCTGTAGAGCTTTTTTTTTTTTTTTTTTTTTTGTGGAGCCACCAGATGGTGGAATATGAACATAAATAAAATATACCTTGAACTATATCTATGAAGCATTACTTACTAAGTGGTAGTAAGCATATACTAAATGGTATGCTATTATTGAACAATTGCTAAGTATTTGTGAGCAGTTCACAGTATTTTATTTGATTATCACAGCTTAGATATGCAATCAGTACCATTCATTTTACAATTGAAAAACAGTGCTAAATAATTTATTCAGTTTTATTCAGAAAGTACAGCTGAATTTGAAACCATGTGTGAGTCCAAACTTTTAACCATTGTGCTATTTTCCTTTCGACAAATATTCCTCAGATTTTAAAGTCACGTGCATTTTAACTTTTTGTTGTTGTTTTAAATTATTTTAATATAAATATAAAGGCTGGGGATGTAGCTCAGTGTTACAGTGGTTATGTAGTGTGCATGGAACTCTGGGTGTGATTCCTAGCACTGCAAAACCAGGTATACCGATGTATGCATGTAATCACAGCACCTTGGAGGTGAAGACAGGATTAGAAGTTCAAGGTTATCCTCAGCTACATAGCTAGTTTGAGGCCAACCTGGGTTTTATAAGACTATTTTTAAAATGCCAAAATTTAAAAAAAATGTAAATCCATTTAATTCATGAAAACAAGACATATAAAAAAGAAATTTAAATTAGAAATAATTCTATCACTCAGTAGAATATGTCTCTCCTCTCTTACAGTAAGACACAATTTGTAGAACTGAGGTCATCTTGAAGTCCCTTGAGTTTGCATTTAATATTCTATCAACATATTTCTGTAAGATTGAAAACCTTACTTGATGTTATAACTTAGTGTTAGGATTAAACTGTTAGAAAGAGAAGCTATAATTCCAGGAAAGGAGTAGACCAGAAATTGCCCTGCATCCGTGAGCTTTATTAGGAGGGAGAGCCTCACAATTATGATGGGGCATGACCAGCCTGAAATGGGAAAGCATTAAGAGGGATAGTACATCACACCAGCATGGTGTGAAAGCAATGAAGGAGGCTTGAACATGTATCAGACACAATGTAACAGGAACTTAAACTTGGGAGGAGTTCAAGTAAGAGGTGGATGTGGCCAACAACATGGGACAGGATGAGCATGGGACCCGGAGAGAGAAAGTCAGAAGTCCTTTACTTGAAGAGGTAGTGAGCTCAAACCCAGTTTCATCAGAGGAAGGCATCAGAATTGTTTGTTCCATGACTCCATCTTATTGTTACAACAAAGGGGATCTGGCAAGTCATGCTGGGATGTCTTAGGGTTTTCATTGCTGTGAAGAGACACCATGACCACAGCAACTCTCATAAGGAAAACATTTAATTGAGGGGGCTCACTTATAGTTTCAGAGGTTCAGTCCATTATCACCATGGTGGGGAGCATGGCAGTGTGCAGGTGGATGTGGTGCTGGCTACATATTGGCTTGCAGGCAATAAGAAGTCAACTGACACAAAAGACAGAGAGAGAATATTCAAATTAACAACATCAGAAATGAAAAAGGGGGACATAACAGCAGACACTGAGGAAATCCAGAGAATCATCAGGTCATACTTCAAAAACCTGTACTCCACGAAAACTTTAAGGAGATAGACAGTTGTCTAGATAAGTACCATATACCATCTGACAGAGGGCTAATCTCCAAAACATACAAAGAACTCAAGAAATTACAAATCAAACTATCAAATAATCCAATTAAAAAATAGGATACAGATCTAAACAGAGAATTCTCAACAGAAGAAACTCAAATGTCCAAAAGACACTTAATGAAATGCTCAACATCCTTAGTCATCAGGGGAATGCAAATCAAAACCACTCTGAGATTCCGTCTTACACCAATCAGAATGGCTAAGATCAAAGACACCAGTGACAGCTTATGCTGGAGAGGATGTGGAGAAAGGGCAGCACTCCTCCATTGCTGGTGGGACAACAAACTTGTATAACCACTGTGGAAATCAGTATGGCAATTTCTCAGAAAATTAGGGACCAACCTACCTAAGACCCTGGAATACCACACTGTTGGGGATATACCCAAAGGAGCCACCATCACAACATAAGGACATTTGCTTAACTATGTTCATAGCAACATTATTTCTAATAGCCAGATCTTGGAAACAACCTAGATGCCCCTCAACTGAAGAATGGATAAAGAAAATGTATATTTACACAATGGAGTACTACTCAGTGGTAAGAAACAATGATGTCCTAAAATACACAGGGAAATGGACAGAACTAGAAAAAAAAACATCCTGAGTGAGGTAACCCCAAGCCAGAAAGACAAATATAATTTGTATTCATAAGTGGATACTAGACATAAAGCAAAAGATACCCAGCCTATAATCCACAACTCCAGAGAAGCTAGAACCCTCTTCCAGAAACAGATGGAAGCAGATGCTGAAATCCACAACTAACCAATGGGCCAAGCTCCTGGAATACAATCGAAGTGAGGGAAAAGTGATAATATGAACAACGGAGTCAAGGCCTTGATGGGGGGACCCACAGAAACAGCTGACCCAAGCTAATGAGAGATAACTGATTCAGGTCTGATAAATGGGGAACCTGCACAAGACCGAACTGGACTCTCTTAATATAGGTGACAATGGTGTGACTGGGACAATATATGAGGCTACTGGCAGTGGGTTCAAGACCTAACACTAATGAACAAACTGACTTAGTGGAGGCCATTCTAATGGAGAAATACCTTGCCCAGCCTAGACACAGGTGTGTGGGGTGGAGAGGTGCCTTCGTCCTGTTTCAATGAGATGATGGGACAGACTATTAGTAGACTTCCTTGGGGAGGCCTTACCCTCTTTGAAGAACAGATGGGAGGTGGGGGGAGAGTGGGGGTAGCGGGAGGAGAGGAGGAAGTGTAACTGGGGTTGGAATGTAAAAAATAAATTAATAATAAAAAAAGAAGTCAATTGACAAGCTTGTGTGATAAACAGAGTTTGTCAGTTCTCCCCTGAGGACAGACTATAGGGGGAGGAGTGGGCTGATTTCTTTTAGGTGTTAAATAGGCAGGCAGGCCCATGATCTAAGGTAAACATTATTTATTTAAGTTACTTAAAAATTTCATTGTATTTCACGGTTTTCCCAACCTTGTTTCTTTTTGCTATGCTGAAGTATGGAGAATTGTACTAGTTAATATAATCTCAATTGTTTAAATATTGACTAACAAAAGACTAGGACCATTTATAGAGTGTACTGTGCATTTCTTTTGTCATATGTAAGATTTCACATGTGTATGCATATGTGTATTGATTATGATGTATATAATAAATTATTTCACATTTTGACAAGCTGGGGTTTGAACCCAGTTTCATGTTTGTTAGGGAAAAGCCCTACCATTGAGATATATTCCTAGCCCTACGTTATCTCATTATAAATTGTTACTATGCTTTGGGGGATATTGAGATGACCCAGGCCTGTATTCAATAGTTGTTTGGTTTGTGAAATAGCTAAGGAAACCGAAAGTAGGTATGTGGGCCCTGTTCTTTCTTAGTATCACAAAAGAATGCTCACAATTAACATTTTTCACCAAGTAAGACTAAAACCTCATTAAAGAAGTGTTCAATTACTATATACATTGTCTGGAATAAATCTCCATTTGTAATATAAATTAAAAATCAAATATAAACATGACTTTCTGTATATCCCATTTTTTTATAGTGCAGAGAATCATTTTGTAAGGACTCCAGTACCAGAAAAGCAGATGTACTTTCCTCTTCAGAATTATCCAGTGAACAACATGGTAACAGGTAATCCGAAGTAAAATTTAGAGTAAGCTCAGCTAGGAAAGAAACAAGGGGACTGGTTAGAACAAGTTGTTATCAAGCAGAGCCTTTTCTTCTACCAGGGTGATAGGAGAGGTGCCATTTATCTAAAACATTTACCTATAGAATGGACCGATCATGGGCTTCATATTTTCTGTGCCAAGACAGAGGTCTCTAGATAGGAGGGATGTTTGCTCTTGCTTGTATGAGACAGTTGCAGTTTATTTCTGACACTCAGGGATCAGTTCTTTTGTTTTTGTCTTTGTAGTCTGGAGGTTGAACCCAGGGCCTCATACATACCTAAGATCAGGGTTCACTATGGAGCCAGACAGCTGGGCCCTTTCTGTGGACTACTCACCAGCCATGTAACACAAAACTTTCCCTTTCCTCTGAGACCTGTAAGGAGGGACCCTCCTTGCTGCCTTGGAGGACTGAACTCTGCTCAAAGCCCCCACCATGTTGCTGTCTGTCTGTGTGTTTATGGTGTTAATTCTTCTAATGAAAGGTTTCAGATTAGGGGTGGTTCAGGAGATATGCTGAACGGGTTATTGAAGACTGTGGAGTTACTGTCATGGACAGACAGGCGGGCAACAGCATAGTAAAGGCTTTGGGGGCAGTTTGGGCCCCAGCACCAGACAAAGACAACATGGCTGAGATAGAGGAACCAGAGCCCACATCGCAGAAGTAGGGTTTCTTTTTATACTTTCTGAGGATCGGGGTGGTCTCCTAGATGTAGCCAGCTGTTCTTTAATTTCTAGGCATGAGACAGGGAAATGGGTAGCAAGCAGGGTATATGACCACACCCTCTTTGGTGTCAGCTCACCTTCCCAGGTGAGAGATCCTAGCACCAGGAAGTCTGATAGCTGGGAACTTAGATACAGTGTCTCAATAGGGTGCCTGTCAGTATCTAAAAGTGGGAGGCTCCTGCAAAGTATTGTGGCCCCAGTATCAGCTAGATTTTAACATTTTATTGTTATATTTAATAAATCTGTTATCCCAAAGGACAGTGTACCATTCCCCTTGAAGTCCAAATCAGAAACTTTGCATTAAGCACACATTATACCATCGAGTTTTTTCAGTTGACCTATTGAGGGCAGTGACCCAGCCTAGCCTGGTAGGGCTGCCAGAGTCCAGGCTCTGAACCTAATAACTCTAGTAACATTGCTGCTGTTTGACTTTCCCTCCCCTAAATGGGTTAAGTTTCTGAAAATAGAATTAATTGAGAACTTTAGTTACAGAAAATACAAGCTGGAGCTTTGAGTTAGAACAGGGCTTCTCACTTTGGGCACTGCTGACCAAATTGTTCTCTTGACAGAGGTGGATGAGCATCAAATTTCACCATGGTTGTAAGGTGCCAGCCATACAACTTCTTCCCCACAGCTGTGACAACTAAAAATATTTTCAGACTTTGCTAAGTTGCTCCCAAAATACTGGCATTTTGAAATTGCTTTTTATTATCTCCTCAGTTTGATATCAATTGTTATCATCCATAATAAGACATTCTGATTGATAAGTTACATATGTGATAAGTAGAAGAAAGAAAATAATCACTAACAATTTAAATACCTTACTGGCAAAAATTCCAAGTCAAAGGATTCTAATAATTAAATTGAGAACCCCAAATATTTACTGTTTACATATCTATTAGTATGTAGGAAATCATTTCAGAATTCAGAAGTTTAAAATAATGGCCATATATCTGGCATGGGTGCTAGTTTCTATAAATACAAGCATTTGGGGGGCTGATCAAGAAAAGTACTATGAATCTGTAGCCTGGGCTACATGGTGAGTTACAGACTATATTGATTACAATATTGAGACTTCATCTCCAAAACACAAACAAACTCAGGGCCCTGGGCCTGCAGCTTGGTTGGTACAGTGTTTGCCCCGTATTCACAAAGCCTGAGTTTGATCCTCAGCTCTATGGAAACTGTATAATAGTGTCACACCTGTAATTGCTGCACTGCAGAGGTAGAGGCAAGAGCATAAGGAGCTCAAGGTCATCCTCAACCACAACTAGCAAGTTTGAGGTCAGATTGGCATACATCAGGGAAAACAAAAACAAAACCAGAATAATGAATGCTTATCACTTATAGCTTTAGAGGATCAGAGTGCCGGAGTGTATTAAATGATGATGTATTTCAAAATTCCATACATGTTCGGAGAAATTGTCATCAAAGCTACAATCATTCTGAGGCACAACTGGGAGTGGAAAAATCTGCATCAGAGCTTACTCATGAGTGGTACTTGCCAAACCGTAGGGTCCTTGCTGAGTTTTGACCAAACACTTTATATTACATGGAGTTTTATATGCATATGGGCGTTTTGTCTGCCTGTATGCCTGTGTACTTGGTATCTCAAGAGACTAGAGGAGGGCATCAGATACCCTTAAACTGGAGCTATATACAGTTGTGAGCCACCATGTATGTGCTGGGTCCTCTGCAAGAGCAGCCAGTGATCTTAATCACTGCACCATCTCTCCAGCTCCCTGAATGAATATTTTCATAGTAGCTTGTTTCAGAGTAAGAGGTCCAAAGTAATAAGAGAATGTCTAAGACAGAAGCCAGTCCTTGTTTTCAGAAGTGACGTGCCAACACATAGACCAGCCCAAGTAGGAAGTTGTAGGCAAACTTTTCTTTCCTGCCAACCGTTTCCCAAATAATCACACTGAGACTTATTATTAGTTATAAACGCTTGGCCAATAACTCAGGCTTGTTACTAGCTAACTCTTACATTTTAAATTAGCCCATATTTCTTATCTGTGCTCTGCCACATGGCTTGGTACCTTTTCTCAGTACAGCAAGTTCATCTCCTGCTTCCTCTGTATCTCCTTGAGACTCCTTGTTTTCTTCTTCATGCTTTCTTTTTGTCTCCCAGTCCCACTTACCTGTCCAGCTATTGGCCAGTCAGCTTTATTAAGCCAATCACAGTTACATATATTCACTCAGTGTAAAAGAATATTTCATAGGAAGTAGTCAGGGTTTACACAAGTTTGTGAATACTAAGAAATGGAGATCACTCATTCAAGGCCTTTTTAAAGAGTGGTATCAACATAAAAAACCTATGTCAGCATAAGATTATTTATTTGTAGCCACAATGAGTGACCATGATTCAGGAACAAAGATTCAGGTTTCCCCAAATTCCATGCTCCAACATGGTAACCATTTAATGAAGTTTTTATTTTACATTTAAAATTTATCTATTACTAATATGAATATATATATATATATATATATTAGTGTCCATACACATACATACATACATACATGCTGGCACATGATATATGTATGAGCTCATGTACCACAGTGTACATGAACCTTGAGGAGTTGGTTCTCCTTCTACCATGTGGGTACCAGGACCTGGACTCAGGTCATCAGGCTTGGCAGCAAGTAACACTGAGGCATTTCCCCTGCCCAGAAATAGGTATTATCTAAAATACAAGCTTACTTTGTCTGTAGCCCAAAGAGTTGCTTTGGAACTGAATATGTAATTTGCAAGCTGACCTTAGTATTTTTTGTTTTTGATATGTTGTAACAAGTTAACTTATTATTCAGGTAACCATACACACACACACACACACACACACACACACACACACACACACACACACACACGAAGAGTAGGATGAGGTGAAGGGTGATTAGTGGGAATTATACCCAAAGCCTCATGCATGCTAAGCAAGCATTCATCTTAATGCTGTACTAAATGACCATATTTTCTACCATTACAGAAAACACAGTTTGCCCTAGAAAAGTAAAATGAAGTTAAAATGTTGAGAAAAACTTGTGATCAATAGGAGCCCCTGCCAGCAACAGTGTTGAGATGTGTTGAGACAGGAAGGGTATGATGTAATGCCAAAAGCTGGACTGTCCTTGCGGTGTTCTTGGTCTTTCTTTGTAGCATTCTTCCTTCCAGGGGATAGGTCAGAATCTTCCAGAACAAAGAGTCTTGTGTTCTACCATCAATTAGATAAGGGTAGATAAGATCATTTATGATGGTGATGTTTAAAAAAAAAAGTCTTACCTCAAACGAGACAATTGATATTTTCTAGAAACTATAAGTGACCATGGTCTAGAAACAGATTCAGGTCATGCCAAATCCTATGTACTTGTGTGGTAACAGTTTGATGAAGTGAATCATAAAGATACTTTATAAATTCATTGGTGGGAATACCAGGTAGACTGTTGGTTACAGAAGTGGAGGGAACTCTGTCACAGGCCTTGGGTACTCTCTGTGACGTTCTTAGCTTTGGGGTTGGTGGAAGTTCAGGGTCTGCTATGCTAGGGTAATGTATTCCAAAAATGCTAGTCACAAGGATGCTAGATTGGACACAGTGGGAGAGGAGTGTCTAGCAGAGCGGCTATAACATGGCAGCCTCTCTGCAGTCAGAAGTTCTGACCCATTAGTCAGCCCCGCAGAGGGTGTGTTTCCTTTCTGGGAAACTTGTGTTCACAATAACCAGCTCTAAGCCAGAAAAAAAGGGATAGCAGAGTTCCTGTGAGCTGCCTGGGGGAGAGAAAGTCAGAAGAGCTACAAGTCAAAAACTGGATGAAAGCTGAGAAGCATCATGATGGCAGCTTATCCTTGTAGAAATGTATTTGCTAATTAATTTTGTTTTCCTTTCCTGATGCCTTTAGAAACCTTATATAGTGTATGTGTGAGGAGGTCCCTGCAGGTATACAGGCAGGGAAGCAAACTGAACAGAGATAAGAATGAAAACCAGTGCAGGTTGACTTCATCAACCTGAATCAGACTTTGGGGAGTCTAATACCAGGCACTTTATTGTATGCATATTTAAACACAATAGAATTTGGAAAAAGGTCTCCAGGCAACAATAATTCTTGCAAATCCAATCGCAGGTGCACAATAAAGCTTAAGATGTGATTACCTAGCAACTCTTTTAAAAAGACATGTGACCTTGAGGGTAGGTTCAATAGCTAAAAGGTCTAGAATCGAATGTAGTCTCTGTATGATAGCATAGAAGTGAGCAGTACATAAAATACATGTGACATCTCCCCTAAGGATGGGTATGATCTAGGGGGAAGAGTCTGGAATAATCATTTTGGGGAGTTAGAGTGAGGTCTGTCTCTTCAGATAGCAAAAAGGTTACCAGGTTGTTAGCAACCTCCACTCTCAGCTTTCTGGATGGAATGCAGGATATTCCATTTTATCTCCTCCATTGAAGAGACCCATTGTCAGGAGCAGTGTTTGCAGAGCTGCAAATCAGAGCTAGCCAAGCGGCCCCAAGTCCGTACCTAAGTGGGGGAGTGTGGATGAGGGAAAGGCTAGCTATAGATAATAAACAAAGAGAGACAGAATAAAGGTCAGGAGGGCAGATCAGTCAATACTGAAATGCCACACGTTTATTTTTCAACACTTTTATATACCATAACCAAAAAGTAGAACACAGTATCATGTATATGGAACAGACTTTTCTTCCTCACTCATTCCAAGGGTTCAGTAAATGAAAAGATCTGCAGAGGGTGTGGGCCCTCACGCCCCGACTCAGGAAAGGCGCTCCCCCCTCAATCACTCATGAGAAGCGGTCTTGATGCAAAAGCATGAGGTTTTTTTTTTTTTTATATTCCAGTGCACTGGGCTCCACAGCCATACTCCACATGGGGTAGAGGACTGGGAACCCTGGGTACAGGGTTTAGACAGTTTTTATAGGGTTACAACAAAGCCCGCACATTATAAACCAATCATTTCACAGCATCCAGTGCGGACCAATTAATTTGAACTATCCAAGCCCATGCTTAGCCCAGGAAGTCTGCTTTCGATAGGGCTTCTGGGTGGTGTGACAAGGATCATTTCCTGTGTTCACTCACTCACTCACAGGTGCTGTCGTAAAGCGCCCTGTCAAGAATGTGATCTTTTACCTACTCACTGCTAGGGGGCAGAGTCTAGGGAGAGTTAGGCTAAATTTTTCCATCCTTACATAAACACACCTTAGTTCTAAACTTCTTGTTTCCTAGCCTTGAGGTCAGGAGTAGCCATACCTCAGATTCAACTTCTCCTTCCCTAACCTCAATGTCAGGAGTAGGCACACCTCAGATCCAACTTCTCCTTCCTTAGCCTTGACAGTCAGGAGTAGCCACACCTCAGATCCAACTCCTTCCTTAACCTTGACAGTCAGGAGTAGCCACACCTCAGATTCAGGTCTGTTGTTATTTAAACTAAAATGGCTGAAACATCCTTCTGTAGCCACACCTTTGACCTTTAGGTCTTGTGACTTGCTGACAGCTTTGAACTCTCTCCTTGTGCCAAGATGGAGTGCAGCCATCTTTATGGACTCCCACCAACCCATTTGTGATTAGTGTTCCTGATTCTCTTAGTGCTTTTCTGTGAGTCCAAGGCCCTGATGCCCTCTGCATATGTGTGCAGTAAACGTTTAGAAACCTCACATAGTGTCTGTGTGATAAACATTTTCTCCAGTGGTTACACAAGTGCTTATCCATCAGGTGAAGATCATGGATACACTTGGGAATTCACAGCAGTGATTCAAAAAGAGCTCAGGAAATAGATACCAATGATGGAAATAGATTAAAGATACTAATTTTCTATGGCTGGATTCATAATTTTAAACTATGAATTGACTTTATTACTAAAATTATCAAGCTATATATGATGCTATTGACAGTAATTTTAAATGCAGTCATACTTGGGGTCTTCTAGAATTTTAATGTGCAGTGTTTGCTTTTAGATTGCAATTTTAGTGTTAGTATTTAGTATTAGTATAAACCACAAACATTTGTATTACACGTAAAAACAATCATTCCGATGATAAGTAATTGTTACCAAGTTACTGCTTAAGAAATTTGATTCCTTCCCTAAGCTCTCTGCATTTAGGCAGGGTTTC
Organism: Phodopus roborovskii; assembly: GCF_943737965.1. NCBI lineage: Eukaryota > Metazoa > Chordata > Mammalia > Rodentia > Cricetidae > Phodopus > Phodopus roborovskii. Next base: position 31,110,022 of record NW_026126416.1, on the reverse strand, counting down.
CTTTTTGGCATTCATATCTATTTCAGATTATTAATGACATCAAAATTACACCCATGACTTGTGTTGACTGACAGCAGTATTAACTTTACTGTTAATTTTTCACTAGAGTATCTGAGTTTTGCAGTGCTTGGAAGTGTTGTCTGCTCTGTGGAGCAGATGTACTGTCTGTGCTGTTGGGGGTTGGGTAGAAAGTTCTCAGTGCTTAGTCTGTGCCAGTCATTTTGGTTTCAGTACTTTAATGTTCCAGCCCCAATGTAGACATTCCACTCTCAGTCGTCAAAGTTGCTTATTAAGTATTTGTGCTTTTCAAAAGTGGAAGAAAGGTTAAGTGTGTTGGTTCACACCAATAGTAGGAGAATTTAGGAAGCTGAACAAGGCCAGCCTGGGCTAAAAGTGAGTTTTGGTCTAGCCTAGGTTAAAGCATGAAACCCTGTCTCAAAAAAAATAAAAACAACCATAAAAACAAACAAATTGAATAACAAACAAAACTAGGACAGTGAGGAGGGGAGATGGGTAGAAGAGACAAATATGACCAAAACACAATGATAAATTTGAATGAAAAGGTTGTGATAAAACTCATTATTTTGTAAACTAAGGGGAAAAAAGAAAACAGTGTTAAGGGCTGGGGTCATAGTTCAGTTGGCAGAGTGCTTATCTGGCATGTGCAAAGCTCTGGCTTTAGTCTCTCTTGTTATGTAATAGAGCATGGTTTAGAATGGGGCTGTAATCTCAGCACTGGAGAGGTAGAAGCAGGAAGATCAGGTGTCTTTTGAGAATCTTCTCACCAGTATTACTTTTTCTTTTTAGATCTTAAAAAAAAAACTCCATACAAATTTTAGCTTATAAATCAAAGATAGTGAAAATAAAATAGCATGATAGGATTTCAAATGTATCTATTTCTTTTTGTCTTTATAGGTTATATATCAATTGATGGCTTGGAGAAATTCCTTGGAGAATTACATGATTTCATTCCTGGAAGTTCGGGATATTTGGCATATCATGTTCAAAATGAAATTAACATGTCTGCTATAAAAAACAAATTAAGGAGGAAACTAAGTTAAGCTGTAATTACATCTGGGCATTTATTTTTTGTAAAATATTATGACGTGTATAATTTAAATGAGAATGGAGAAGGAATTATTTACTTTCTCAACATGTGTCCCGAGAAAACTCAGAATCATTTCAGCTCTCCAAATATCATGAGTGCACAATTGCTATGGAATTATTGTCACCCAGACATACTTAAAAGAACTCTCTGTATTGCATTATATTTTTTCTAGGTTCAGTATTGAAATGCTAACTATTAAGATTCTGGTCATGTTATTTTGATTTTAAAAATTAGGATGCTATGCTTGAACTGTGAATGTTTGTTTCTGAACATAGTGAGTCAGGTACCTTATAATCTCCATGGTAGAGCCTGAGCCCAATGCTGTGGCTTATGAGGAAATGAAAACTTGAGAGGGTGTCCTGCCAGAGTGACTAAATGAGGCCCAGCCCAAACTGGAATATGATTTTCCAGACTGCTATTCCTCTGCTTTCCTAGATGGTTATGCTGGAACCTCTGTGTCAGTTTTCTTTCCCCTTTTGAGACAAGGACTCATTGTGTTACCCAGGTTGGCCTTTAACTCCTGGGCCCAAATAATGCTCCTGAAACTACAGGTGTGTACCACTGGATCTGCCTTTTCTGCTTTTTGAATGAATCTAGAGATGTGGCAATCTTGACAAGGCAGTTTTGCTGGGCTCTGTGGTACTGACCTGTAATCCCAGATACTTAGGTGACTGAAGCAGGAGGATGGAAAGTTCAAACCAGGCCAGGTAACTTAGTAAGACCCTATCTCAAAATAAAAAGTTAGAAGAGGCCATTTACATAGCTTGGTAGTACAGCACTTGTCAAGCATGTACAAGGTCCTGGGTTCAATTCCAAGCACAATATAGACACAGAAACCATTTATTATTTAGGGCTTGCTGGGCTTATTACTTTCTGAAGACGTAAATGGAATTACTTTTGAAGATAATCTTGTTAGACCTGATTATCCTTCTGGAACCTATGACAGCTATAGAATTATCTAAAGAAAAGGTATCCTTTTTCTTTTCTTTTTTGTGTGTGGCTTATTTGGTTGTGTGTGAGCCTTTACAACTCACATTTCATAGCATAAAATTCTAACTCTCAACCTCAACATTTGAGAATTGTATTTTTGTCTGTTTGGTAGTTTTCCCTTATTTGTTTTTGTGTCTATGATTAAGCCCTTCTGAACTTGTAAATGAAACAATAAACCTGTTAATTATCTTTTCCTGAAACATTAAATATTGTCTTTTCCTGCACACTTTATCTTAGTCACATTCTATTGATTAGGTTTTACATAGAAACTAAGCCTATCTGTATATTTAAAATTAATTATTAAGAGTATTACGTATGTTTACACTAAGTTGTTTACATTGGATTGTTGTAAGATTATTCAGTGTTGATCCAACATGTGCATAGTAAATAAAAACCTTCAACATTTGTTTCCCAAACAAAATTATTATATTTCAGATAGACAATGCAAATATAATAATATGTTCTTGGAATTATACCAGGAACAATAAAATCAGTTGATACCTTAAGTTTTTCAGGACTTGGAAATATGAAGAAATCAAATGACAAATGTCTTAGTTTCTTTTTATGTTACTGTGATAAAATACTCTGATAAAGACAAGGGGAAACGGGTTTATTCAAGTAGATCTGTATGAACTGATGAGCATGACTGCTCTATGGTATGGTTAAGGTTTTTTTTGTATATATGAGGGGGTGAAATGGCAAAGGCATCTGGAAGAGTCTAGAGTAGAGAGGAAAAAGTAGATTGAACATGGCCAGCAGACTGGGCCTGGCCAGGGGAAAAGCAAGAGTAGAGCAGAGACAGAGAGAAAGCGGGAGAGACTGAGATGAGGACAAAGAGTCCAGGCAAGGGAGAGTACAGCTGACATATATTCAACCTGCTGCCAGGTTCCCCTTTCTATTTATCCAGCCCAGGGTCACAGCCAAGGACCACAGTGAGCGGGGCTCCTCCTTCAGTTAACTGTAATCAACAAAATCCCCACAGGCAATGCCCAGAGGCCATCTCCCAGATGATTCTGGATCCTGTCAAGTTGACAGTTAATACAGCTCTATCCCTTGTCAACTAGACACTCAAACATCACTTTCAAGCCATAACCTTGTCCACTCCTTGTCCACAGTCTCATGGCCATGTTAAAACATAAAATGTGTTCAGTCCAACTTTAAAGTTCCCATGTTTTTCAATTATTCCAGCACTTTAAAATGACAGTCTCTTGGCTGTGAGCTTGCATAAATTAAAAAACAAGTTATATCTACCCTTCCATCAGTTTCACAAAGTAAGCATTCCTATTCCTAAAGGGGGAATGATTGAACCAAATTTTTACCACTGAAAATCAATCCCCAGAGACCAAGGGCTAAAGCTGCTGGGTGGGAAAGGTGAGGCGCACCAGGGCTGCTCACCTCTCCAGTTCTGATCTGTTCCTGTAGCGGAGGCCTTCTAATCAGGCTTGTGTCTGCCTCCCTCCTGAGAAGATCAGAGGCCTCATCTAACAGCTTTCCTGCAGCAGCTCCCCTCTCCAAGTGGCCAGATGGGAGTTCCAGGCCAGAGTTGTCTTCCAAAACATAGCAGCTAGGTTTGTTGATGCTGGGGCTACCACAGTTGGTGTGGCTGGATCAAGGATCTACATTGGAATGGTATTTGGCAGCTTTATATTGGCTATGCTGGGAACCCATCTTTGGAGCAACAGCTCTTCTATGTCATTCTGGGCTTTGTCCTGGCTGGGGCTGTGGGGCTCTTTTGTTTGATGTCCCTCCTCATCCCCTTCACCATGTGAGACTCCATGAGGTCACCCAGCCATCCCTGCTGCTTCAACTCTGTGCCAGTCCTAGTGCTGAAATAAACCAGTGTAACCGCCATAGCAATCAGCATGGAGGTTCTTCAAAAAATTGAAAACAGAACTATGATTCAGCTGTACCACTCTTGGGTTTTAGCTGAAGGACTGTAAGGCAATATACTATAGAAGTACATGCACTTCAGGTTTTTCTGTTGTCATTTATTTTGTTAACAATTTGTTTTTATTAAAGTTTTAAAAAGTGTGTGTGTGTGTGTGTGTGTGTGTGTGTGTGTGTGTGTGTGTGTGTGTGTGTGTGTGGTGTATGCAGGTACCCTCACAGTCCAGAAGAAGACTGTCAGATCTATCAGATCCCCTGGTGTTGAAGTTACAGTCAAGTTTGAGCCCCTGACATGGGTGCTGGGACCTGAATTTAGGCCACATCTTAAGCCTCACACATGCATGCTTATTATTGCACTAACAAATACAATCAACCTGTCAGACAGCTAAGGAAAATGTGGTACACTTGTATATATTCAGACATAAAAAAGTCTACAGAGTGAGATCCTGTCTCAAATAATAAACAAAAAGACTGCTGGTCATCAATACATTGAGTAGATTGTTCTGATAACTACAGTTGAGTGACAAAAGGTCACTCAAGCAGCAAAGTGATAGGAAAAAAAAATGGGTAGCTTCATCTTCATTGTTCAGGGAACAACAAACAGAAGCTTGACTTTGACTTGAATTCCTTCGGGAATGACCTAATAAAAGACCAAGAAACCCCTGATTGAACTGGATGTGGACTATTCTGTAGGCTGTACATTTTTGGGGGGTTTGTTCAAGTTTTGCTTTCTAAGTTACCATCTCAAGACTGAAGCATTCCACATTCCCTAGCAGTGTGGGGACAACTTGAGTTTACAATTCAACTGAAAATACCCTGCTTCTAGCTTATCTGAACCCCCCTGCTTCATTCCTATTTATTAAGCATCACACTACCAGGAAGATGAACTTTTAGCAAACTGTGCAATTGAATAAAACATTCTTTGTTCTTTTGCTTCTTGCAATTGTATATGTGATAATATCACTTTTCCTACATTTTGATCAAATAAATTTTTACATAAACAAAAAAAGTAAAAAAAAAAGAAAAGAAAAAGGAAACAATGTCAGTTTCAGGAAATGGATACAACTAGACATCATTAAAGTGAAATAAGCCAGACTTACGAATACTGCATGCTTTCTCTTGTATGCAAACTCTGGGTTTGAATTTGTGTGTGTGTGTGTGTGTGTTCATAAAAGTAGAGGACTATAAGGGGAAGAAGAGATCTTAGAGATGGAGGAGTAAGGAGATAGGTAGGTAGATAGGCAGATACATAGATAATGTAGTGGAATACATGTGACATGAATATAGGAAGGGTGACAAGCTGGGGGAGATAGGGACTGACTAGCAAAGGGGGCCAGTGTAGTTGTGTAGAGAAATGAATAAGATATATATGTGTATGAAAATTCCATAATGAAAATCATTACTTTGTATGTTAGCTTAGATACATAAGGAAACAATAAATATTGACAGCAAAAGAATAGAAAACAGAAAGAAGGAAATTCTAGAACTAGGAACTTGGGGTGTAGCCCAATGGGAGAATGCTTGCTTAGCATGTGTGATGCCCTCAATCTCCAACAGGGGTTGTGGCATAGTGACTTTAAGGGGACTAGTCAAATACAGAATCATAGTGAAAGATTTTTTTTTAACAGATTCCTCTCAGTAGTCTGTAAAAGCAAACCAAATAATGAAGTATATAGATTTAAATACACAATCTAATGAATTTGACTTACTTGATACAACAGAACATTGATAATTATTTTTAAATAGGCATGGGACATTTATAAGATATATCTTTTTAAAATGTATTTGTGTGTGTGTTTAGAAGAGGCTGTCAGATCACCTGGAGCTAGGAGTACAGGCAGTTGTGACACTTGATGTAGGTTCTGGGAGCTGAATCTGGGACCTCTGCAAAAGCAGTGCCTTAGCCCCTCCAGGAACATTTACATAAGTCAATTACATTCCGCATAATTATTGATGGATCTCAAACTACTCCTGGTCTGGAGATTAAGCTCAGTTGGGGGAGGGCTAGCCTAGCATTGGGGAAGCCCCAGACCTCAAAGCCCAGGCATGGTGGCACACACCTGTTGTCCCAGAATTCTAGAGAGAAGGCAAGGAAACCAGACAAGGTCAGGTATTCAAAGCCAATCTGGATTACATAACAAGTTTGAGGCCATCCCAGGGTACCTGAGACCCCGTTTCAAGGTTATCAAGGTTAGCCTTGGGCACATGAGATTTTTTTTCAAACCAACAATAACATCAAGCAAACAAAAGTTACTGTTAAGATGTGGAGCTTAGCTGGGTGGTGGTGGTGCGTGCCTTTAATCCCAGCACTGGGGAGGCAAAGGCAAGTGATGTCTGAATTCTAGGCTAGCCTTAGTGAGATCCAAGACAAGCTACAGAAAAACCCTGTATCAAAAAAGAAAGAAAGAAAAGAATAAAGATGTGGCACTTAAGATAGCAATCTGTTACTGGTTTTTAAGCTTCTTTGGGTTCCCTAGACTCAGATGATTCTCACTTAGTGTCTCTTATGTAACTTTGGTCAGAAAGAGGCAAGACTGGAGTCATCTAAAGGCATGCTTGAACTAGATCCAAGATGGCTCCTTTAGTCACCTCTCTTGGGACTGTGACTCTCCTTGGCCTTTTCCTCCTCTAAAGATATGTCACCTCCAGAGTCTTTCCATCTGTGTTGACTTTCCCAAGCGATGTAGTTTGAGATTAGTCATACTTCTTCCATGGTGGTCATCTTCCCAGCAGGATGAGAAAATTTTTCTCTTGGTCAGTGATAGGGCCTGCTCCCTTTTATTCTGTAAAGTTCTGGAGCACATTACAGAGGGGCATGTGGCTGGAGAAATAGGACTATCTTTGGGAAATATAATTGGCATGTAGCATCAGAAACTGGCACATTTCAAAGAATTTAAATTGCTCAAATTATGTTCTGACTTCAGGGCAATTAAGCCAGAAACCAACTTAAAAAAAAAAAAAAATAACTAGAAAGCCTGCAGTGCTGACTAAGGTTTTATGTCAACTTGACAAGTTATAGTCATCCAAGAGGAAGGAACCTCAATTGAGAAAATGCCTCCACAAGATGGGGCTATAGGCAAGTCCATCGGGCATTTTCTTACTTAGTGATTGATGTGAAAGGATTCAGCCCATTGTGGATGGCGGTGTCCCTGGGCTGCTGGTTCTGGGTTCCATAAGAAAGCAGGCTGAACAAGCCATGGGAAACAAATAAGCAAGTAGCATTCCTTATAGTCTCTGCATCAGCTTTTGCCTCCAGGTTCCAGCCTGAGCTGAGTCCTGCCTTGGCCTCCCTCAATAGACTGTGAGGCTGGATATGTAAGCAAATAAATCCTTCCTCCCCAAGCTGCTTTTAGTCATGGTCTTTCATTGTGACAATAGTAACCCCAACTAAGACACCTGCATATTTTAATAGTAAGAAATGTACGCCAGGCAGTGGTGATACATACCTTTAATCCCAGCACTTGGGAGGCAGAGGCAGGCAGATCTCAGTGAATTCGAGGCCAGCCTCCTCTACAAACCAAGTTCCAGGACAGCCAGGACTGTTACACAGAGAAACCCTGTCTGGAAAACAAAACAAACAAAAAAAGGAAATGTATTTCTAGGGACTGGAGGATGGCTGAGTGGTCAAGAGTGCTAGCTGCTTTTCCAGAGGACCTGTGTTTGACTGCCAGCACCCACAAGACAGCTAATAGTTGTCTATAACTTCTGTTCCAGGGGATCTGACACCCTCTTCTGGTGTCCTTGAGCACCAGGCACACATGTGGTGCACAGACCATACATGCAGACTGCCCTTGGACGTTTTCAGTCCCACCATCCAGCTCCCAAATAACCACAATGAGACTTCTTATTAATTATGAAAGCTTGGTCCATAGCTTAGGCTTCTTTCTAACTAGCTCTTATAACTTAAATTAACCCATTTCTATTAATTTACTTTCTGCCTTGAGGCTTTGTACTGCCCATGCTCTTCCCTCTGAGCCCTTGCTATTCTGCTTTTCATCTTCCTAGAGTCCTCTGTGTCTGGATGTCCTGTCTATCTGATGGCCATTTAGCTTTTTATTGAACCAATAAGAAGACACCTTGGCCAAGACACGTCTTCACAGTATATAAAAAGATTATTCTACAATAGCAGACAAAACACCCATACTCATGAAATAAAATAAAAAGAAATACATTTTAAAGAACCTATGTACATAGAGACATGTGGAAAATTAGAAAATACGTTAACTAAATGGCAATAAACAAAGAAATTATAGCCTGTAGCTAGAGCCAAGCTAGGGAATATTATGATCCTAAATATATACTGTAGATATGAATAAAAGCCGAAAATCAATTAGCTAAGAGTCCTTTTCAAAAATTAGGGGGAAAAAATCAAGAAGGAAAGGGATGTTGGAGGGGCTGTGGTTCGATTGGTAAAATGCTCACCTAGCATGTAGGAGGCCCTGGCTCAATTCCCAGGGTTGGACATAAGTGTAACCTCAGTACTTGGATGGAAGAAACAGGAAGATCAAGAGTTTAATGTGTGTTAATGTCCTATTGGTTCACAGCAGGGATAACAGAATGAAGCCTTAGGTCAACCTAGGGATTTTATGATGGGTAATCTTAATGGTTAACCCCAGTTGCTGATGATGTCGATATGGGAATCTTGGGGTGTCTTTGAGAATAATAGAGCCTTTCTTGGCCCTTAGCTGCCAAAGCCATTTCAGGTTCTTGCCTCATTAATTCAAAGAATGAAATTCATGAACTACAGAGGGTGAATTTTAGAGATGCATTTGTCATAGATTCATATAGATGAGAGCTTGAAGGATGGAGGAGAGAGGGAGACAGAGACATTGAGAGAGACACACAGAGAGGGAAAGGCTCTTGGAGCAAGAGTAGTCTCAGGAAATAGGGTGCCACCAGCTGCCAGCCTGGGGCTTTTTAAGGAACTTACATCAGAAACCAGGGTGAGGTATGGAGACAGAGATGAGCACTTGGCCCAGCCAGGAAGCATCCAGGTGCTGCCTCTCAGTTTCAGTCACATAGGGTCATAAAGCCCTGAAGTTGACTTGCTCCTTCAGAAGATAGCGAAGCAGCAGGAATCAGGGCCAGCCTCAGGGCCCAGAAGGACATCCTGGGGACTGCTACTCTGGGGCCCCATCTGAACAGTTTCTAGCTCCTGTTCTCATCAATGTGGTTTTTGAAGAGAGAGTTTAGAAATTTTGGAGACAGGAGCCGAAGAAAGCCTGGAGAGCTTTCTGAAGGGCTTGCTGTTGACTTTGGTGGGAGTTCAGAAGGTCAGCGCAAATGCAGTAAAGCCTGTAATGTTTGTCATACATTAGTCCTATCATTTGTTTTCTGTGTCTCCATCCTTGGAATGGGAATTGTAAACAAGAATTCCTGGTGGGGGCAGGGGCAATGTGTCTACCAAGGCTGACTGACTGATCAGAACTTAAATGATGTGGTGAGGTTGGAATACTGCAAGTCATATTTTCTTGGGGTTGTCCTTAGATGCCTTAATATTACCCTTCTCTGTTCTTGGTGTATTTTTTTCTGTGACCATTATGTAAATCCTTTGGAATGAGCACATGAGCAGATATCAGTTGCCACCAAGGGAAAGACTAAGTAATAGAGTTTATGTCCCCTGATAACAGGTTTCTTCACAGATGCAGTAAGCCAGACCAAGCTGAATTGAAAAAGTATAAGAACAGGTTTATTGAGCAAAGCAACTCCCAGGTGGGTATGTACACTATATGTATACATGGTACCCATGGAGACCTGAAAAAGGTATTGGATCTCCTGTTACTGGAGTTACAGCTGGTTGTAAGTCACCATGTGGATGCTACCGACTAAACCTGGGTCTTCTACAAGAGCAGCAAGTACATGTAACAGCTGAAACATCTCTCCAGTCCCTATTGTAAATATTTATTCTTTTTCTCACATACATGATTAAATGAACACCCAAACCTCAACGAATGAAACTAAGCAATGTGCACACACAATATTGCATTGGGAAATCCAATAAATACATCATTATAATATATACAAGCCAAAACCCAATGGAAAAGGAAGAAAAATCAATTTTATGACTGGCTTTTAGAAATTTAATATTCCTTATTAAAGCTATATGGTTTCAACTAAATAGAATACTGACAATCTTAAATATTAAAATTAAAAACAGACATAGCTGAGTATGGTGGATTTGTCTGTGATCCCATAACTGAGGAGACTAGGTTGGGAGGGAACTATTTAAGGGACCGGACCCTTACCCTGCCCTCTGCTTTAGTAGCCACAACAGGCTGCAGAAAAGACCCAGCAAGAGGCAAGCCTCTGACTCAGCAACATGTGCTGAGCTTCCTGACCTTGCTCGATCTCCTAGTCACTAGTAGTATATCAGAAGTTAGCTGGCAGGCTCTGAATATGCTTTATAGTAACAGTGATATACACAGCATAGCAACTGCCCTGGGAGGGTCTATAGGCCTTAGCAACCAGTTGACCAATCAACATAGGTCAGGTTGCCCAAGCCTGGAAATGTACCAATCCTGAGACTGTTGCAGACCCCAGACACTTCCCTTGCTCTACCCCAATTTATTCCCTGCCCCAAGGTCCCTCCAGGTCCTTCTTGCCCCACCCTCTGTGTCAGATGGATGGAGGAATCGAGTTAATACAGTTAATTCATTAATTAATTAAAGACTCTGCTTTTGCATCGGATGTGGTTTCTTGGTGACTTGGGGGTTCAGGATTTGGGTACAACACGATAACTCAAGTTCTGTGGAGGTCTCTGTAACCACCATGACCAACAGAGTAAAGATCCATGACAAGAAGGTAGTTTGGTTCAACACAACTCAGTAGCTGGTGTTGGTTCAAACTTTGGGAATCTGACCCCAAAGAGTTTATTTTAGGCTTTTTGTTTGTTTGTTTGTTTGTTTGTTTTTTGTTTATCGGACAGGTTTCTCTGTGTAAACCAGGCTGACCTGGAACTCAGATCTGCCTGTCTCTGCCTCCCGAGGGCTGGGATTAAAGGTGTGTGCCACCACTGCCTAGCTATTTTAGGCATATTTATGCACAGTACAATTTGAAGGTGAAAAATTTTCCTGGTGGTAATTCAATTCTATGTGCACGATAAAGCTTAAGGTGTGACTAGTCCTATGTCGAAACAACTTTGTAAAGTACATGTGATACGTTCCATAAAGATGGGACCTATAAATTGATAAGCTCTTGATAAGGGTCTGGGATAGGGTCTGGTGTGGTCTAGGCCACACAGATAGCACAAAGGTCACCAGGCTATCAACCACTCCCAGCCTTCTGGGCGAAAAACAGGTTGTCCATCTCTCCCCTTGAAGAGACAACCCTGTGTGTTTAGCATTCCTGGTTTCGTTGTGCTTATCTGTGCACACAGGGACTTCTGTGCCTTCCACAAAGGTCAGACCAGCCTTCAGAGTATCAGGAACCAGAAGAGTTGCACTACATAGCAAGACTCTCTTGAAAAAGAAAATGGTAGGTTAACAAAAACCCAAGTCAAAGACATAAATATTGTAAATTTTAGTAAGTGCTTGCACTTAAGGTATGAAAGAAGAAAAGTAATTACTCTAAAAATGTATAGTAATGAAAATTGAAGAAAGTCATTCAATGAAGTCAAGTTAAAAATAATTTAAAATTACAAAGTGTGAATAAACACAAGTTAGAACATGTGCTATCAAAAAAATAGAATTTCAATAGGTGTTTTTTATAAACAACAAAGTAATATTAACCCTAAGTATAGGAATTTTGTTTATTTTTATTGATTTTCTACATATGTCACTCACTATCTTTTGTTCTTATTCATTTCCCTCCCCCACTATTCTTCCCCATTTTCCCTGACTCCAAGCTTGTTCCATTTAAAAATATTAAAATAAAAGCTGGGCATTGGTGGTGCACATGTTTAATCCCAGCACTTGGGAGGCAGAAGCAGGCTGATCTCTGTGAGTTCAAGGCCAGCCTAGTCTACAAAGCTAGTTCCAGGATAGGCTCCAAATTTCCCCCTCTTATCTCTCCAACCTCCTATATCCCATTATTGCTCACTCTCATATTCATGGCCCCCTTTAAAATTATTATTATTACATATATAAATGAATAAATATATAAGTGTAACCTGCTGAGTCTGTTTAGTGTTATATAATATATTATATATATTTACAGGGTGGCTACTTGGTACTGGAGACATCTCCCTGAAGAAGACCAATTCTTCCTGTCTCAGCAGTAGTTCTTTAGTTCTTTAGCAAGGGTAGGGTCTCTTAATAGTTCTCCTTTCCACATTAACATATCCATTGGGTTTGTCATTGTTCTGGTCTTATTTAGGCAGCCATGTTGTTGAGGTAACATGGATGTAGCTTCCTTGTCGTTTCTAGGATCTCACTACAGACTCTTTTTGTCCTGACTCTTTCTTTCTTCTTCCTCTTCCACTATAGTTCCATGAGTCTTAGCTATGGGGGTTGTGCTATAGATACATCAATTGGGACTGGGCATCACATGATCAGTTCCCAGTATTTTAACTACCTGTGGCTTTCTGTAATGGTCTCCAAAGAAACCTTTCATGAAGGTATTGGGTCCTATGTATGGAGGATGTAAGAAATCACCTTGAGTATCAGTAGAGACTTTGAACTCTTTGAGCAATACTGAAGTTGGTCAGGCTTTGAGGAAGGAATTAACACGTTTTGTACTGCATATAAGATAGTCATAGGAAGTTAGGCAGAATTACGACATTGCTATTGTCATTACTTGGATGTTATGTAGGGTATAAGTAAAAATAGGCTGTCAAGTTAAGGCCTTAAGAACCGTACGTAGATGCATTAGTTCTTCAAATGTTATGGCTTAAAGCTATACAAACTCATCATTTTGTAGTTCTGTAAGTCAGGAATCTGAAATTAGTTTCATGCAGCAAAATCAAAGTGCCTAGAAGACTGGGATCCCTCAGTGGGAGATCCCCAGGAGGACCTGTCCTGACCCTGGTATTCAGGATTACTCTGGTGGAATTCTCAGATTGGTGTTTTTCTCTGCCTTAAAATCTTCCTCTGCTTTTCTGTTCTAAGGGCACTTATGATTACTTTAGGGTCTACCCAGATAATCCAGTATATTTTCCTCATTTCAAGAAGCTTCACCAAGCCTGCAAAAGTCCTTTCTCCAAATAAGGGAGCATTCACAGATTCCAGAGATTAATACCTGGATATTTTGGGTGAGGGGAATTATTTAGCCTACCCTCTCCTATACAATGTCTGTTCCCCTAGTACAGGAGGTCTATTGTGAACTATTTCTTGTGTTTGCTCTGTACACACTGAAAATGAAATCAGTGATGTTGATTTAACTGCCAAACCTGGAGAGAATGAAGATAATTAAGCACAAAAAACACTGACTGCAAGGGATAAAGCAGACATCCTTATTTTTTCCAGCTCATGATACGGTGAGAAGGGTGGGTTGCAATGAAGGTTTAATTTCATCTGCTAAAGGGCAGCTACTGGTTTGCAATAGGTAGCAAGGAAACCAACCACTCATTTTTTCCCTTATGAAATGTTTAATGAATATTGTTTTGTTCATGTCACATAATCTAGTCTTTCTGGTGCAATAGGACTACTGATGGCTAAATTCAAAATACCCTGTGGATGAATATCACACAGTAGCAAAGAGTAAAACTGGGAAATTAATCAAAGCAGAAGGTTATCTGCAAGTTGAGAGTGGTACCCTGAGCAGCAGTGGGGAGAGGCAGAGTAAAGGAAAAGGAGGCAATGGAAGTGTGTGGCCACAGGCCTGCATTCCTGTGAGCCCACCAAACGTGCCGAGAGAGAAGAAAATCGGGCCATAGCACCAGGCAAGGAGAGAAGGAGTTTCGTTGTCAAAAGGGTTTGTCTAAATCATGAGAGGAAGAACAGGAAGTGGCCACGTGAAATTATATCACCTCATAATGGACCTGCTTTCCTCCAGAAGAGGTGAGTATTGATATTTGATAGCATAATGTTGCTAGATAAATAAAAGACCCAGAGACTGATACTGGGCTTCAAACTTCAAGCTGAAGATTAGAACAGCAAAGCCACTGGTCACTAGCTCTTACTCTACCTCAGACTGAAAGGCGATCCTGGCTCCACCAAACCTCAGGCTGTACCCTCTCCTCAGTGTGGCTAGAGAATCCTGAGACTTCAATGTCTCCCTATATTCAATGTGGCTGGAGAATGAATTCTTGATACTGACTACTGAAGCCCCTGCTCCTATCTAGTGCTGGGATTAAAAGCATGTGATGCCAGGTGCTGAGATCAACTTTGTGTGAGCAGTTTCTCTTTAGGACTGGGTCAATCTTGTGTATATCTGGGTGGCCTTGGACTCACAGAGATCCATTTACCTCTTAATCTTGAGTCCTAGGATTAAAGGTGTGTACCATCACCACCTCAGCTTCTGGCTGCTGGAATTAAAGGTGTGCATCACCACTGCCTGATCTCTATAGCTTGAGACTGACTTTGCTTTCTGAATCCTCGGGCAAGCTTTAATAAACCAATCATAAATAATATACCACTTTAGCATAATCAACATGTCTAATCATTGATGAGTCCTGTAGCAGTCACCCAAGTATGCTTCCTTTCTTCTCTTCCTTCCCATGTAACTTGACCAGACTGGGATGAGAGAGAAAGGTGGATGCTATGAGCACCCTCTTCAGCATCAGCAGAGCAGGAGGGAAGTAGAGTGGCTAACATGCATATCCTAGCGCTTAGAGATTCCCACCAGTGCAGCGCTAAGTGGGCCAAGCTAATGTGTGCGCTGCCCTGTTAGTGTCCCTTCTTCCTGTAATCACATCTGTTGCAAAATAAAATCGCCACCAGAAGATTGCCCAGTAACAGATATATGGTAGTAACCCTGCCTGGACTAGTAATCTCGCCATCTCAGGAGACCGAGGCAGGTGAATTGAGTGAGAATCTGTGGCCAGCCTGAGTCATTTAGTGGGATGCTTCTCCAAAAAACGGCAGGAGACTAGGAGTATAGATAGCGTGCTCGCCTCACATTTGGGAGACCCTGGGTTCAATCTTTAACATGGAATCTTAGGGTGGGGTGGGGGATGGTCCCAGTGGCTGATGTGCTTTAGTAGCTACTGTGCTGCTGTGCATTAGTAGCCTGGTGCATCGGTCCATGCCTCCTGCTAGTTACCCTGCCCCCACTGTGAGGACTGACTCCTCGTAGTTCTGGAGATCATGTCCTTTCTGCTAGCACATTTTCTTCTTAGGCTTTTATGCAACTGGTGAAGGAAAACCCAGTGCGGGCTTTCCTGTGACTCTTCTCCTACACATTCATGAGCAATCAATCCCTTTGGTCTTGTGTTAGTCAGGAGAGAGGTAATGGCTGGAAAGCAAATGTTAAAAGAGGGATAGCAGAGTCCCCAGGCTCCTTTAACAGCACACCTCTAATAATCTGAAGTCCTTCCTCTTGGCTGTGCCTTCCTGTGGTTCCAATTCCAGGATCAAGCCACTGAGACTACCTTATGTGGGCACACTTGAGACGAAACCATAGCAGCTGCGTCATTTCTACTAACGTCAGACTTTGTTCCTCCCATTCTCGACGATACTTTGAAGAGATGTCTCAACACATTTCCTGGGAAAACACCATTTCATTAATTCCTCAAATGAATATTGCAGAGTGGTTAGTGCTATTCTTATTTTCACACTGAGGAAAAACTGCCAGTAAGAGTTTTGGTAATTTGTCCAAAGTCACATACTGGTAAATATTAAGGAAGCTCATTCTGTTCCTGGTGGTTGGAAGCTGGGCTGGATGCTTCCAGATTCTTTACTTTTTATCCAAGGAATTGAAGTAAAGACTCAGATTGCAAAAGCATCAAGGTAACTTTGTCCAAAGCAAAGCATTGGACTAGCTCAGGTACATTGCCAAGAGGGACAGAAAGCCACATGGGTAAAGGCACCTATGGTCTTCCTTTGATACATTTTCAGAGAAGGGTGAGTTTACTTGCTCAGGGGTGTATAACTACTCTCTACTGTTCATGTCCTTTCCCATAACGCATCTTATTATAATCATATGCATGCCCAATTATACACAGGCATAAAGTGGTAAAGAAAGGATTCTCAAGTGTTCACTTAAAGGGTACAATTTACCTTACTGCATCTGCACCCCAAATCAGTTTAAACTGAGTTGGCCTGTCTCCCTGGGCTTCAGGATGTTCCCCAAGATACGTTTGAATAGAACGGGGACATTATTAAGAGGTGGCTCAGAGGAGTGACTTATTCCCATCACTTAAAGCAGGCTTATGTGGCATGTAATACAAGTGGGGGCCCCAGGTTTCTGAGTGCAATATTTGGAGAGGTGTGTGTGCAGAGCCCAAGCTAAGTGGAGTCTCCACTTGCTAAGTTACCTTCTATGCTTGGATTCCATCCCACAGCAGTCTGATCTCAAAGTTCAGTCTCTGTAGAAAGCCAAAGTGAAGCTTCTACACAGACCTTCTGCTTGGGACTTCCTAGAATGTTCTCTGGTGATGAAGTGTGGTTCAAAATCAATTGCATGTGAGGGAAATATTGTTGAGTTTATGGAAACTACACAGGCCTTTAAATATGTACCTTCAGTGCAGTTTGTAAATTTTTTTTCACCTATGCTCTCAGTTATACATACTAATTTAACCCTTCTCTGTCTCTGTTTCCCCTGCATAACCTCTGATTTTGAACTTCAATTAACATCTATGTTAATGTCAAGTTATTTGGTGCTGATAGTCATAACTTAGTTACTTCTTAATTATACTCTTTTCCACTAAAATTATTTTTGTACACTTTAGCACATTTGTCTTAGTGTTTGCTTTATATTAAAAGCAAAATTTCTGACTTGTAAAAATAATTTCATGCATGTATGTAATATACTTTGATCAGAATCATAGCCAGTTCCCCCTTTCTGTCACTCCCCACACCTACTCCCTCTGGATCCTTTCTTATTCCCAGCACATCCTACTTTCTTTAATAAAATAAAATAAAAAAAAGCCAACTGAAATTAATTAGGGTTGTTCCCATGAGCATGGGTGTGGGGTTGTTTAGTAGATCATGTACAACTTAACAGTGGCTACCACTCTGGAGAACAGTGACTCCCCTCACCCCTCAACCAGTTAATTACCTATAGCTTCTTAGTGAGGAGTGGGACCTCATGTGCTCCCACCATGCTGGAATACCTACCGATGGACCCATTTTCTCCAGGTCTTGTGTAGGTAACCACAGCTGTTGTGAGTTCATGGGTTCAGAAGTTCAGAAGACAGCATTTCACAGCACTTTCCCATGCTCTAGCATTTACATTTCTTCCCCCTATCTTCTCCCAATACTCTCAGAGCCTTGGGTTTGGGGTTGATAGAGCTGTCCCATTCAGGGCTGAGTACTCAACAGTTAACTTATTCTTAGCACTTTGATCAATTTTGAGTCTCTGAATTGACCACTGCCCACTGTAAAAAGAGGCTTCTCTAACCACGGTTGAGAGCAGCACTAACCTATGAGGATAAGCATAAGTATTTAGAAGGTAACTTCGCTGGCTAGTTTTATGTCACCTTAACACAGGCTAGTGTCATCTGACATGCCTCCATAATATCCAGCTGCAGGGCATTTTCTTAACTAGTGACTTGTAGTGGGAATCTAGTAGAGTCACTGTATCTAGGGTAAACATAAAAGGTTACATAAATGCTAATGAAGCAGGGACAACAGCTGCCGAAAGGCATTGGATTGCAGAAAGAAAAAAACAAACGAATTTTCACATTAGAATGGAAACCAGGAAAGGTATTACAATGGGGTTAAGGTGATGCTTATGTTTCTGCAGGAGACAAGAGATTGCTGCTTCCATCGAAATTAATAAAATTTTGGCATGAGCAAGAGACGTCTCTTGGATACCATAGCTGTTGACAAGGATACTACAACTCTAGAAATAATAAAGCCTTTGAAGTGACAGATGATCTTCCTGCTTGGGGACCGCTTAAGAAGTTGTCTGAAGAAAGGGAAGAAATAGTGGGCTGGTTAGGGAACCTTTGAATGCTACATCTTTGTTCCTTGCTGTGCTGTTTGTGGTAACTGTACAGGTAACGGAGAATAATCGTACATACATACGTATATTTGCAATCCTCCCATTAACAAAAGGGTAAATAGGGGAAATAAGGATATTCCTGCTGTGGTCAATGAATTATCTTGGTTATCTGGTCCTTATGACCACAGTGGACCTGCTAGGGCAAAGAAGAGGGCAAAGAAATGACAAATTATACTGTGGAAGTGCAAGGAATTCCTATTTGTATGGGTAATGGAACATACTACCTAAATACAACTTTTCCAGTATGGCTATTTATAGTAAATACTACCCAGGATTTTCATTATCAACTTCATTTGCTTCATGCATCTGGAGGACAGGAAATTAATACTACTAGTTCCATAAATCTGCTGTTTTGTGAGATATGGGTTACATTGGCAACAATGTAAAAATGAGAAGCTCCAGTGCTAGTTAATGTATCTCCTAAGGAGAAGTCATTGATTGGAGCCCTTACAGCTTCCCTCAAGGAAAATATTTTCACTCAGAATTGAGATGACAAAGGTATTGTTTTAAAGGAACTAGAGGAATTAGTTCTGCTATTGATGAACCTACTCAAATGACATGGATTTGTCATGTCATGTCCTGTGTTACAATTTGGCAGTTCAATTCAGACTAACTTGTGGAAATTAGCAAGTGCTTTACATCCTATTAATGCTTGGGAAAGAAAGTTAATCATTAATGCTGGTAAGTATACTTTGTCCTTTAGATTAAATCAAAATCATTACTTTGTAGCGTGTGTACCATCACCTTATGTAATACTAAAAGGGCCTATACAATAGCACTCTAAGAACTACAGTATCACTTGTGAATGCCTCATTATACTTGTATTAATAATAGAATGTTATTGGATGTCAATTCTGAAAGTTTATATATTCTTAGAGCAAGTCCAGCAGTCTGGATGCCGGTGAAGTTGTCAAGGCCATGGCAAAACTCACCTGTGATGATTCAAGTCCAGAAACCGGCTGAAAGAATATCAAGAACTCGTAGAATGATAGACTTGATTGTTGTGATTATGGGAATTGCATTGACTGCTATTGTGGCAACAGCTGGGCTGACCCTTCCTAAGGAAATTCAGACTGCTGAATTTATTACAGACTGTCATAAACATTCTACAGAACTTTGGCTTCAGCAAAGTAGTATAGATAGTGAGGTCATTAATGAGACAGCTGATCAGTTAAAAACACCTATAGAGCAAATTAAATTAAAATGTGATTTTATTGTACTACACCTTTAAGGTTTAATGAAAGCAAGTATGATTGGGAAAGGGTTAAAGTACATTTGTTGGGTCACCTTAGTTCTTCACAAATGATTTATGATTTATAATAAGAAATTAAGAAAACTTTCTATAATAAGCTAACTGGTATATCTGGGATGGATGTTATGGAAAGCCTTGCAGATACCACAGCTTCATTTAACCCTATGCATCATTTTAATAGAGTCTTATTCTAGTGATTGTTATACTTGTTTTGCTATAATAACTTTGCTGGCTTTAAAATATATTCTGACTTATCTATACAAGACTATGAGACAGCATAATAGAGAAAAGGCTGTCTTCACTGTGTGACTACATACTCTTTTTGTTTTGTTTTGTGTTTTGTTTCTCGAGACAGGGTTTCTCTGTGTGGCTTTGTAGACCAGGCTGGCCTCAAACTCACAGAGATCTGCCTGCCTCTGCCTTCTGAGTGCTGGGATTAAAGGCATGTGCCACCACTGCCTGGCTTTGGCTACATAATCTTTAATATAATTAAATTAACTTAAACAAAAGGGGGAAATTAGTGAGAATCTAGTAAAGTCTAGGGTAAACATAAAGTGTAGCAGTTCTGAACAGAGGTTTGGGGTTCAGTTCTCAGAAACCACTCCTCCCTGCTTTCAGAGAACCTAAATTACATTCTGGAGTGACTTTTCTTCTTTGAACAGTCTGTGCAACATAGAACATCTGGCTGAGATGAGGGAGGGCCCAACTCATTGTGAGTGGTGTCATTCCTGGGATGGTAGTCCTAGGTTCTATATGAAAGTGGGTTGAGCAAGTCAGTAAGCAGCACCCCTCTGTGGCCTCTGCATCAGATCCTGTCTCTAGATTCCTGCCCTGTTTGAGTTCTTGTCTTGACTTCCTTTGATAATGAACAGTGATGTGGAAGTGTAAGCCAAATAAACTCTTTCCTCCTCAAGTTGTGTTTGGTCTTGCTCTTTCATTACAACAATAGTAACCCTAACCAGGACAGCAACCAGACACTATGTTTATTTAGCAAAATAATGGTAGTAGGTTCCCAATAGGGCTTTTGAATTCATATGCATGGACTTCTGACCAGATTTACAGCAACAGGCATGGGTTCCCTCTTGTGGAGCAGGCCTCAGATCCAATAGGAAAATGGTTGGTTATCCCCATTACATTTATGCCATTACTGTACCAGAGCACCTCTTGCCTGATAGGTCAGAATTGCAGTATGAAGGATCCAGTGTTGGGTAAGACCATTGGTGACTTTTCTCTCTTGGTGGCTTGCATAGTATCATTTAGCACACTAACAGTTAACCAGCTTGGAGACATTTCCCCATGATTGGTATTTCTGTGTCCTACAAATACCATGTGTGATGTCTACCGCAATTGATACCACTATCTAGTT
The DNA here is from genome assembly GCF_943737965.1 of Phodopus roborovskii. Classification (NCBI taxonomy): domain Eukaryota; kingdom Metazoa; phylum Chordata; class Mammalia; order Rodentia; family Cricetidae; genus Phodopus; species Phodopus roborovskii. The sequence goes on along the minus strand of NW_026126416.1, from coordinate 31,089,376 downwards.
CTGGTAGGTAACCAAGAGCAATGGCAAGAACCTGTGTTGTTTTGGTGACCTTGGAGGCCTCCCTAGCCAACAATCATAGGATAGGCACTGGGACATTTGTTTAAAAACCCATGGCTTAGGGGAATAGCATTATTTACCCATGCAAGGTACCTCCACTCAAACTCCTCTTTTTCTTTTTGGCTTAAAAACGTAGTGGATTTCCATAAGGCTTTTCATATGTGTTTATTTTTATTAAACTTCCTCCCATCCCCTTCTCTCTCCATTTTTCCTTCCTGTCCCTGCTTAAATCTTTCCATCACTACCCCTAGTGTTGCTCCTCCCCCCACTGTCTCTCCTCTATCCCCTGCTCTCTCACAGTTCAGGTCTTTTCCAGTCCCAGTGTGTCCTCCATCTCCACTTTCAGATCACTTGTGTTCTACTGTTCCCATCCCCTCTTAAGGCCTCTTCCCCTCCCTGCTGTAGGATGGCACTTTCCACGGTGGTCTGGGCCCTCTTATGTAAACTATCAATTAAGAAAATGCCTCAGAGACATGGTCCCAGGCCAATCTGATCTGGGTCATTCTTCAGTTGAGGTTCTATCTTCCCAAGGTGACTTCGTGTATCAGGTTGGCAGCTGAAGCTGTGGTGTTGTGACATGTGATATTTATTTTTCTAGGCCTGGGTTACTTTACTTAGTATAATATTTTCCAGTTTCAGACATTTTCCTATGGATTTAATAATTTCATTTTTCTTTACAGCTGATTCAAATTCCCTGTGTAAGGGTGGCTGGAGAGATGGTTCAGTGGTTAAGTGTACCCACATGGTGCCCACAATGGTTTCAGGGTATTTGATGCTCTCTTCTGGACTCTGTAGGCACTAGGCGAGCACATGGTGCACATGAAGACACACAGGCAGAGGACCCCTACACACAAAACAAGGTTTTTTAAACCTCCTCTGTCTGTATTTTCATTACTTACTCATCAGTTGGTAGACATCTAGGCTAATTCTATTTCTTAGCTATTGTGAGTGAAGAATCAGTGTCTGTAACATGGTATAGTGTCCTTTGGGTACATGTCCAGGATGATATAAGTGGTGTGTCTTAGTTAGAGTTTCCATTCCTGCAACAAAACACCATGACCAAAAAGCAAGTTGGGGAGGAAAAGGTTTATTCAGCTTATACTTCTACATTGCTATTCATCACTGAAGGAAGTCAGCACAGGAGCTCAAATGGGGCAGGATCCAGGAGGCAGGAGCTGATGGCAGAGGCCATGCAGGGGAGCTGTTTACAGGCTGTTTCCCATGGCTTACTCAGCCCACCTTCTATAGAACCCAGGACCAACAGCCCAGAAATGGGCTGTCCTCCTTCCCCCATTGATCACTGAGAAAGTGCCTTACAGCTGTATGTCATGGAGGCATTTCCTCAACTGAAGTTCCTTCCTCTGATGACTCTAGCTTGTATCAAGTTAACACACAAAACCAGTCAGTACATGGACCATATGGCATTTCTGGCTTTAGGTTTATAAAAATTTTTACACTACATCTACAATTGAGGTGGGTTCATCATTCCCCACATCCTCATCTTCACTTGTGATCTGTTTTCTTGATGATAGCGACAGACCTACAATAATAGGGCCATCCAGAGAAACCAACCAATTCCTGAGCCTGAAATCCAGCACCCTGATCCTAAACCCAGAGTCTGTGAGAGAAACACACCCTGTATCTGAAATCCAAGCCAGTGAAAGAAAAACTTTTAGCCTCAAACCCAGAAGAACCTAAGAAACATACCCTGACTTTAGACTCATGGACTCTAATCCTTTGGAACTGTAAGCCCAGATAAACCCCGTCTTCTCTAAGTTGCCTTGGCCATGCTGCTTTATCAGAGAAAAGAAACCAGTGAGTAAGCTAGTCCTTTTCTCTGTGTAAATATTACATATTTTGTGGGGAGGTGCTTGTAGATTAAATTGTTACTTAGTCTTTATCAGACTTTCTATTTAAAGTTTCTTTTTATCTGTATGGACTTGTACCCTTTTATTTTATTCACCAGATTATGATTTGTTACTGTCATCATTAAACTGATGAGAACAGATTCTACACTTGATCTTAGTCAATAGACCAAAAAGCAATTTTCATTATTTAACATATTGTTTTCAAACATACTTTTGGCATTTGTTGTTATTATTTTTTTCCTGAGAAACAGGGTCTTGCTCATGCTGGCAAAGTGCTCTGCCATCGAGCACTATGCCCTCAACATCACTGCCAACATTTGTTTTGTGATAGGGTGTGTGTACCTCTGGATGGTCTGAAACTGACTCTGTAGACTAGTCTTGCCTTGAATTCACAGAGATGCACCTGCCCCTGCCCCTGCCCCTGCCTCTGCCCCTACCCCTGCCTCTGCCCCTGCCCCTGCCCTGCCTCTGCCTCTGCCTGAGTGCTAAGATTACATGTGTGCACCATTACACCCAGCTATTTCATGGTCTGCTTTTCTGCCTTAGCCAGTTCACGTTTCTTTAAGCTGGTTTCTTCAAAATAGCTTATTGTTCTTGTGATACTTCCTTACTCTTTGACACAACAGGATGCCCCAGGTTCATCTTGTACTATGTTTTTTTTTTCCCCATCATAGATTCATTCTTTCTTTCCTTCCTTCCTTCCTTGATTTTGGTTTTTTGAGACAGCATTTCTCTGTGTAGCCCTGGCTGTACTGGAACTCACTCTGTAGACCAGGCTGGCCTTGAACTCAGTGATCCTCCTGCCTCTGCCTCCTGGGTGTTGGGATCAAAGATGCACCCCACCACCCAGCAATTAAGTAATTTCTTTCAATGGATTTTGGAAAACAAGATTTGGAGGGAAAGGAGGGGTGTGTGTTCTGGATCGTATTAAAAATGGATGCTTATTTCTTGTAGTTCTGATGCCTGGGAATTCTGATATCCAAGTGCTTGCAGAATCAGTGTCTGTGATAGCCAGTTCCTCCTATTCAGAGTCTTTCTCTGAGTCCTGGTATGGTAGCACAGCTTGTTTCTGAAACCCTCACTGGGGCCATGAAGAGAGGACACACACACACACACACACACACACACACACACACACACATACACACACACACAGAGAGAGAGAGAGAGAGAGAGAGAGAGAGAGAGAGAGAGAGAGAGAGAGAAAGAGAGAAGCTGGGGTCACGTGACTGTGCGCACACCAATAGAGCCACACCTTTGCCACTGTTACTATGGAGTCTCTGTAGGTCAGCTGCCTCAGGCTGCAGTGAACCGAGAGGCTGCAGTTGCTGGGATAGAGGAAGGCTTTGCTTTTCCCAACCGGACCCAGAGAAAGGCTTGGCCAATTTCATTTGATCCTTAACATGGCCAACTCATGTCAAACAGTTAACATTCATTCACTGCTTACATGGGCTTCTTGCAATAATCTTCCGAAGGTTCTGCTTCCTAATACTGTCACTCTGTGAGGTGGGATTTTAGTTTATGAGTCAGATGAGGGTCAAAAGCATTCAGACCAATACAGATGTTTATTTTGGTATCTACTTACAAGTTTGTTTGGATTCTTTTAGTTCTATCCAGCACTACACAGGGATAATTCTGCTCTCCCTGCCATGTTACCTGTCTTAGTTAGGATTTCTATTGCTATGAAGAGACATGATCACGGCAACTCTTATAAAGGAACCCATTTTACTGGGTGGCTTTCAGTTTCAGAGGTTCAGTCCATTAACAGCATGGTGGGACATGGTAGCCTGCAAGCAGATATGGTGCTGGAGAAGGAGCAAAGAGTTCCATATATTGATGGGCAGGCAAAAGGAAGTGAACTGAGACACTGGGTGTATATTGAGCATAGGAGACTTCAAAGCCCACTCCCACAGTAACATATTTCCTCCAGCAAGACCATGCCTACTCAATAAAGCCACACTTCTTAATAGTGCCACTCCCAAAGAGCTTATGGGGGCCAATTACATTCAATTACCCCTCTCTTCATAGTGAATAACCTCACTGCCATTACCTTAACTATATTTACCTACCAGTTCCCTGTATGTGCCAACCTCCTCCTTTGTGGTTAGCTCTTCTTCCCATCCCACCCACACCCCCACATCTGCAAGATATGTGGCATGTTCTGTAACAGTTTGCTTTTCTGCATTCCTTTGGTAAATAAACCTGTCTTTCTCTTCTTTCTTTTCTCCCTGTAGCATATTCATATACCCTCTGTTCTCTTTATTAATTCATAAACAAAGTAAGTCATTTCTGGATCAGATATTTACAGACATGAAGAGGAGAGAAAATAGCCAAATTCTAGGCTGATTTTTCTTCTATTACCTCTTTTAATAAGAGTTTTTTTCCCCACTCTCTCACTTTTAGACAGGGCATCACTATGTTCCCTGGCTTGCCTGAGACTTGCTATATAGGCCAAACCTGCCCCTGCTGTCCAAGGCACCACCATGCTGACATATGAACATAAGAGCGTTTATCTTCATCTTTAAGAACCACAGGACAGCTTGCTGTAGGACCATTCATAACAGAGCCATAAACATCTCCTTGTGAAGGTCTGAATGATAGCGTATGCTCTGTAAAGTTTTATTCTTATATACCTAGCTTGCAGCTGACATATGTGCATTTATTGCATGTTTACTGAGTGGTTAATGATCCATTCCCATGTGGCTCCTGTTCCTACCTTTTCACCAATGTTCTCTACAAAATCACAAACACCCTCCTTCCATTTGTCACCCATCAGACAATAATGGAATACCTGTGGCAATTAACTTAAGAGAAAAGATTTATTTTGATAAAATGGTCCTGGAGCTTCTAGGCCAAAGTCAGGTGGTCCTGTTGCCTTGTTTCTTGCTTGGGCCTCTTGTGAGTGAACCACACAATGGAAGAGCCTGTGACAACAATTTGCTTACCTTACAAGCCAAAAGTGTCTGTGTGCGCGTGCGCGCGCGCGCGCGTGTGTGTGAATCCCATGATCCTTTTCAAGGATGCACAATCAGTGTCAGAATGATCTCCCACTAGGTCCCACCTCCCAATAGCTCACAGCTCTTGCCAACACTACCCACATAGTACCTCCTAATCCCTCAAGCATATTTTGTTCTGTGCTGACTTAGCAGTACCCAACACATGGCCACTTTCTTCTTAAAATACTACGTTTTCCTACAGTAGCTTCACTTATGCTCAGGATCCCTGGCTAGTTCCTGGATGTCGGGGACGGAGCTGTCTTCTTTCTCACTGTATAATTCCTTGGATTGTTTCTCTCTCACACTCTTATTTCTTTAAACGCAGTGCGTACAACACTGCTCCCTAATTTAGTCTAGACCTTTCAAGCCTAGACTTTTCCAGACTCTTCTACCAAGCCCTTATATCACCTGCATGTCTCATAGACATTTCAAACTTGTCTTAGTCAAAACCACAAGCATGGTCTTTCCTCTGAAATCTGCTCCATTTTCCCTCAGTCTTGCTCATATCAGGCAACAGCATCTTCATCCATCTTGTTGGACACATTAGGAAATTGTAAGTAAATTGTCCTAATACTATCTCCTCGATTCCTGTAAATGAATCTCTTATGAAATCTGTCTTTGAAAAGAATCTTGTGTCTGTCCATTATACTTCATTGACACCTCCACAATTTGTACTACTCAAGCCACCATCCTTAGCTGGCATACAGTAGTAACCTTGTTTCCATTACCCACCCACCCCCACACACACACTGTCTCCCATTGGCGCCACCACCCAGTGTCTCCTTCTCCTGGATAGTTCCAGTCCTATATTCCCATTCTTTCAGTCTCTTTCCTAACCCACTCTAGGGTTTGCTTTAGATTTGTTCATGGCAAGTGTGCTCGTAATCCCTTAGGGTGGTCTCCATCAATCTCACCCAGTAATATGGACTTTACTAGTTCAGCTTTCAACAGTAACCTTATTTTGAAGGTATGCAAGAAACTTCCTTGTTTTTTTTTCTTTTTCTATTGTAATGAACACCTGGGTTTGAATAAATGAATAGCTGATAAACTGGTGGAGAATGTAAGAACTTAAGATTTTTAAAATGTTCTAACCTTGGGAATACTGAGGATCTGTAGGCTTTTCTTGTTAGCATATTGTATAATCTACAAATCCAGAGTTCAGTATTTATGATGGGCTTGTCTCTCTTCTTCTAGATATGTGACCCTAGAGGATTCTGTTCTTTAATTTCTAAATTCCATCTAAATTCCCACAGTAGACATTTATCAATGCTGTGTTCCAGTTCTGTTCACAGTGTGGTGATGGCTGGGACGTTGAGCTATGCTGGTTACCAGTAAAGACCAAGCCACCATTTTATGGGCTATTCAGCAGAATGAATGCCTGGAAAGTGGTTTCTCACCACAATGGTCTCTGGTCTCTGGTAAGAAATGTACAGACCTATCACACCTTGTAGAATTTTTTTTTTAAATATCACCTTGAATTTCTTTAGAGTGAAATATTTAAGGCCTAAAAGGGCCCCCACCCCTTTTTTAAAGGCAGTTTAGAGCTGGGCTTGTCAGGGCACTCCTGTTTATATTTTTTAAGAGGAAGTCAGGTATTTCTCTTGTTAGATAAATGAAGGTAAAAGATAAGCTATATAGCCAGTGCAAATTGCATTAAAATCTAAGCATAAAGTATAAATCAATAAGTGAAATTTTCCTAAAATGAAGTAAATATTCACTATTTCCTACTTCCAGAATGGGTAAATTACACATACCACATACCCACACAAAAACCCTTTACATGGATTGAAACACTTTCTTGTTCTGATATCCATAAAAAACTGTTGGTGGTGGCACACATCTTTGATCCCAACACTTGGGTTCTAGGCCAGCCTTGTCTACAGAACAAGTTCTAGGACTACACAGAAACACTGTCTCAAAATAATATATATATACATACATATACATATATACACACACACATATGGACAAGTTAGCTAGCTGAAATGAGTTAGAGTATCAATTGACTTGACTGTGCATATGGCAGGGGTTATTCATTTTCTTATCTTCTTCATTAATGTGAAGTATGACATAATGACAAACAATGCAAACAACCCTTTTCAGGTACACCTTGACAATGTACAGAGTTCACTGGGGTCCATAATTTCTTGTCATGTGTTTCTTTCTTCTCGCATATTTTCTGTCTTCCTATTGGAAGCTGATGAGTATGACTGGCAGGTCCGCAGGCATACTCTCTCTCTCCTCAGTACACAGCCCTTTGGAGTCATTCATTGCTTTTGTTGTTGGACCATCAGGCATATCCAAGTCCTCTTCTTCCTGAGCTGAGTTCCCTAATTGGTTCTCCCAAGAGTTATTCTTTATCTTCTGGAAGCCAGGTTTCATGAAGAGCCCATTGTCTCTTGTGATATGGAGAAGGGAAGGATTCTGTGGTTTTATTTATTTTTTATCTTTAGGAGCTACCACCAAGCTCCTAAACAAATGAATGGAGACTTATGCTTATTTTTGAATGCCCAGCCTTAGCTTGGCTTGTTTTTAGTCAGCTTTTCTAACTTAAATTATCCTGTTTCTCTTTAACTATTTTTTTGCCTCTGGGCTTTTACCTTTCTTCATTCTATATATCTTTCATTCCTTCTTACTTCCATGGCTGGGTGTGTGGCTTGCTGGCTAGCTCCTGACATCCTCCTCTCTGTTTCTTGCTACTCCTTCTTCCATCCTCTCTGCCCAGCTACCTACTTAAGGCTGACTTACTTCTAAGGAAACAATGTAACCAAAGCTACAATGCCCTGAACTTCACATGTAAACTAAAGCTAAACTAAACACAAAGATTTAATTTTAGACTATGAACTCTTCCAATTCCCTGACCCAGAATAGTATATGTGTGTTATAGGAATCATTTGCTGAAAGCAGACAGTAGGTTGAAAGCAACCTTAAAGAAAATAAGTATCCACAATAAATAAATTCTGCAAGCAACAGGTGAATATGTTCTGATCAGTAAGATTTAGTAAATTCATTCCTTGTAAACGCTGGCAAAATTTTTGATTGAGACAAGACTCCTTATTTCTTTCCTGTACCGTGCTGTTTGATAATTAGAGAACATAGCCTTTTGTAAGGGACAGGCAACAGAAACAGCCAGAAGACTCAGGGAGAGAAGTGGAGAAACCAAAACTGAGCTCTCTCTTGGTCTCAACCACTCCAAGAGGAAGACCTTTTTTTTTTAAATTCTGCACTGACACATCACAGACATGTTGGTATCACACAATGGCCTGGAGCAGACAGGAAAGCACTCTCTACTTTGACCACAGGTGTCTTTTTCCATTGTTGGATTGGAGCATGAAGCTGAGAGAAGGCGTGGTTTCAGCCTCCCCAGTTGGAGACAAGTTAGGGCTTGGCTCCATCACTGAGGACTCACAACAGCTCTGGGGCAGTAGCTGAGTCAACACCTCACTGGAAGGGGTGTTTCATGCTTGGAGCACAGGCACCAATGGGTGTCGTTAAGTTCCCTTCACTGGGTGTGCGAAGCCTGCTGCCCAGGACCTTGGTGACCATTCTAGTTTGGGGCCCAGGTCATTAGAACTGTTGTGGGAGGTTTGCCAGACAAGACTGTCAGACATGGGGTTAAGCCAATAGAAAGTCTTTATTAGACAGCCATTACTGGGTGCTAGGGATCCCAGTGTAGCACCGAGCCCTTCTCAGGGTGAACTTTTAGGCACAAAAGCAAGTTAACAAGAACAGTTAGCCAGAAGCAGAATTACAGAAGCCAAAAGCAAGGTGAGTACATTTAGAAATTTTCCCATAACTATTGACATAGATGAATTAGGCCTTTGTTTTCATTTTTGGTAGGTAGTACTGTTTATGTGCTGAATTTCACAGCCTGAATGGTACTTCCATCATGAAATCAGTTTTGCTAAGGTCTGGGGGTCCTGTTACAGAATTCTCCAGTTCATGAAGTCAGGTGAGGAAGGATCTCTTGGCAGTCAAAGCAGCAGAACCCTGGCCAGGGGGAAGGGATTAATGGGGGGGGGCAGCTTCTGTTTCCCCTAGTTACCCAGGCCCTATAACCAATCTCCTTGCTTATCTTTAATAAAAATGAGCTAGTTCCAGGAAGAATCCTTTTGTTAAATAAAGTTTTGTTTTATAAATTGACATAGTTCAATTTGTGTGTGTGTGTGTTTTAAACATTTATTTAATTTAGAAACAATCTTATTTTACATATAAATCCCACTTTCCTCTCCCTTCCATATGCCAGTGTGCCCCTCCCCACCCCCATCCTCCCATCCCACATCCAGGCAGAGTGAGGTTTTCCATGGGGGATCATCAAAGTCTGTCACATCATTTGGGGCAAGGCCTAGGCCCTCCTCTGTGTATCTGGGCTGAGAGAGTATCCCTCTATGGGGAATGTGCTCCCAAAGTCCATTTGTGCACTAGGGATAAATACTGGTTCCACTGTCAGAGGTCCTATAGACTGCACAGGCCTCCTAACTGGCACCACATTCAGAGGGCTTGGTTTAGTCCTATGCTGGTTCCCCAGCTTTACGACTGGGGTCCCTGTGCTCTCTCTTGGCCAGGTCAGCTGTTTCTATGGGTTTCTCCAGTACAGTCTTGACCCCTTTGCTCATACCTCCTCCCTCTCTACAACTGGATTCCAGGAGTTCAGCTCAGGGCTTAGCTGTGGGTGTCTGCTTCTGTTTCCATGGGCTACTAGATGAAGGCTGTAGGATGGCAATTCAGGGAGCCATCAGTCTCATTATAGGGGAAGGGCATTTAAGGTAGCCTGTCCACTATTGCTTAGATTCTTAGTTGGGGTCATCCTTGTGGATCTTTGGACATTTCCATAGTGCCAGATTTCTCTTTAAACCTATAATGGCTCCCCCTATTAAGGAATGTCTTTTCTTGCTCTGTATTCTTCCCGAGACTCAGTCTTCCTGCTCCCTCATGTTCTCCTCTCCCCTCTTCTTCTCCCCTTCTCTTTTTCCTATCGGCCCCCTACCCCACCCCATTCTCCCTATTTGCTCGGGAGCTCTTGTCCCTTTCCACTTCTCCAGGGGACCATGTATGTCTTTCTTAGGGTATTCCTTGTTTCCTAGTTTCTCTGGTAGTGTGGATTGTAGGCTGGTGATCCTTTGCTCTATGTCTAAAATCCATATATGAGTGAGTACATACCATGTTTGTCTTTTTGTGACTGGGTTACATCACTCAGGATGGTTTCTTCTAGTTCCATCCATTTGCCTGTGAATTTCAAAATTTGATTTTTTTTTTTTTTTTTTTTTTTTTTTTTTTTTGGCATTTAGGTTGCTTCCAGGTTCTGGCTATTACAAATAATGCTGCTATGAAGATAGTTGAACAGATGCCCTTGTTGCATGAATATGCATCCTTTGGGTAATATGCCCAAGAGTGGAATCGCTGGATCTTGAGGTAGACTGATTCCCATTTTCCTAAGAAACCACCATACTGATTTCCAAAGTGGCTGTATGAGTTTGCACTCCCACCAGCAATATAAAATTGTTCTCCTTTCTCCACATCCTCTCCATCATAAACTGTCATTGGTGTTTTTGATTTTAGCTGTTCTGGCAGGTGTAAGATGGTATCTCAGAGTTGTTTTGATTTGTATTTCACTGACGGCTAAGGATGTTGAGCAATTTCTTAAGTGTCGTTCAGCCATTTTAGAGTCCTCTATTGAGAATTCTCTAGTTCTGTACCCTAGTTTTTAACTGGATTATTTGGTGTTTTGGTACCTAGCTTCTTGAGTTCTTTGTATATTTTGGAGTTCAGCCCTTTGTTGGATGTGGACTTGGTGAAGATCTTTCCCCAGTCTGTGGGCTGCCATTTGGTCTTGTTGACTGTGTCCTTTGCCTTACAGAAGCTTCTCAGTTTCAGGAGGTCCTGTTTATTAATTGTCTATTTCAGTGTCTGTGATACTGTTGTTATTTTCAGGAAGTGGTCTCCTGTACCAATTTGTTCAAGGGTACCTCCACTTTCCCTTCCAAGAGGTTCAATGTGGCTGGTTATATTGAGGTCTTTGATCCATTTGGATTTATGTTTTGTACATGGTGATAGATATGGATCTATCTGCACTCTTCTACATGTCAGCCTCCAGTTATGCCAGAATCATTTGTTGAAGATGCTTTTTTTCCCCATTGTATAAGTTTAGCCTCTTTGTAAAAAACAAAACAAAACAACAACAAAAAACAGGTGTTCACTGGTGTGTGGATTAATATCAGGGTTTTTGATTATATTCTATTGGTCTACCTGTCTGTATTTGTGCCAATATCAAGCTTTGTGTGTGTTTTAATAAACTGTAAAATTTCTTGTATTTGACAGATTCAAAGGGCCATACTTTGAACTGGTATCTTGTTTTTTTCACTATCGCTGTTTATTTACTTTTTATATTTTTAAACCATATATACATATATATGTATATATATGTATATATGTATATATATTCTGTACTCAGTATATTCTAAATTTTAAAATGAACTTTAAAAATTTCTTAAGAATCCTTATCCAGCTGGGCATTTTGACTCATGTTTGTAATTTCAGCACTTGGGATATGGAAGCTGGAGGATCAGGATTCCCAGACAAGCCTGAGTTATATGAGATTAATCTTCAAAAGTAAAAACATCTGATGTGGTGGCACATGCCTTTAAACCCAGCAGTTGGAAAGCAGAAGCAGACGGATGTCTGTGAGTCTGAGGCATGGTACATTTGAGACCAGCCAGGACCACTGTCTCAAAAACAAGCAAATAATAAATAATTAATAATGGAATCTTATCTTTATTAACTCAACATTTCTACCTTTCCTATCAGAAGTCTTGACACAAATGATTCTATCCCTTGACCCTTTGGTCTCTACAGTCTTGAGAATAAGCCATGTACTTTCCATTTTGAATGAGCAAGCTTAATAAGTACACAGCAAAAGTGAAAGAATAAAGAACAAGTATCAGACGCAGAGCAAAATGTCACCAAGCCAAGAGTCACAACATCCAGCAGTAACAACTGGAGTGGCCTGACTGGAGTGACATAATGACATCAAATCAAGCCTTACAGCACCCAGAAGAAACTTACTGCAGAAGTTGAGTTCCTGACTGAGTTTTCTCAATGGCTGAGTTTCCCAAGGCTCAACTTCAGGCTTCCTGTGCTCATTGCAGATTTTTTTCTTTAACATAAAACAGGATAATCAATAGTACTCTATTGGAAATGGTTTACCTCCTAGCTGTGCTGTTCTGCAGTTCTCTTCCCTCCCCATTACAGAGTTAGAGGCACTGGCCCATCCCCAAATAAAGGGCCTTGGAGGCCATTTGACAAATATATATGCTTGGGTCTGAAGTGGAGGGGAGCCAACTCTGCTTCTAGAACCAGATTCTTGGTGAGTTCAAAGAGCACACGATGATTTATCAATATAATATACATCACAGCCTTCACCTTTGCTCTTAGACAATATTCTTTAAGACAGTGTCAAATGTTACTGCCTGAGAGAAAAGAAACAACTCCAAGTATGGCCCTTGTATCTTCATTGTAATGGGCTTTATTTCCATTCTGATTGTTCTTTTTTCATAATTTGAAGCCAAGAAGTTCTATTTAACTATTCTTTAGTTTCTACTTCAGCTTCACACATTGGATTGACATCCTTAGGGAACTGAGGAAACTCCAAGCTGGGTTTTAGTTTACTAAGTGTGTGAAGGCAGATACTAAAGTCTGCAATCTAAGCAAAGTGAGGTCTGCTTAGCTGCAAGGGAATCTGGAAGAGCCAGCCAAACACATCTAAGCCTTGTGGAAGGTATATCAATGCAAGAACTCAACCCACTGAGTAAGTTGTTCTATGCAAACATCCATCCCATTAGTGGCCTTTGTGTGGATGCCACCCTCTCTCACATGGGCCTTTGTGCAGTCTGATGGAAAGTTGAAGCTGATTTAGGAGTCATCTGTGATAATCCCATCCTGGAAGATTTGGGAATGGCTGACAAAGGAGGTAAAGACCAAGTTCCTCTAGCAGTGTTATTCACTCTAGCAGTATTCAGTGGCACAACAGCCACAGGGGGGCTGGCTGTTCCTCCTCCTGAGGATGATGAGAACAAAGAAAAGTGAACAACTGACATTTCAGTTTGGGACCAAGTTTGGGAACATTCTTCAAGCGTATTTTGGCTGCAAACTCTTTAGATACCAAGATTTGCTTGGTGCTACATGCAGAACTGTTGTAAATACATTTAAAAGGAACACTCCCCAAAGTTGCAAATCTGTAACTATCAAAAAGACTTCACTCAAGAGGAAGAAGCCTGACTGCATGCTGAGGAGGAGTGGTAGGAAACCCCATGCTCCTGACACTGTAGCACTGTGGGAGTGTGCTAACTAATACCAGGTGCTGTTTATGTAACTGTTAATGCTAGAGAGAGGGGAGACAAGCCCCTCAGCAGCTCACTGAATTAGAACATGTTAGTATGTAGCTGAAGTACAGATTCCACACTTACAACTTGGTTTCTTCCAGTGTGAATGAGTCCCTTTGTTCTTAATTATGTATAAAATTACAAAGTAGCTTTTGGGGCTTCCTCCTTCTCCTCTTCCTTCTCTTCTAAGAAATTATTTCTGCCTAGTTTATTAACCCTTTGTCTGTGCTTTTAAAAGCTGATTTTGTAAATAAAACAACTTGTAACATTTCCTGAAACAGAATTAGCATAGTATCTTTATTCGTGCATTGAAAGAAAGCATCTTGAAGTTAATGTCCCAAAGGAAGGTGTTGGGCTGTGCTCCCAGAGTTGAGCAGCATGGCTGCCATTGATTAGCAGTGTGTGTAGCAAGGACCTGAGAACTTCCTTTCTTTTTTAATCTTCTAAGCTTTGAATCTCAGCTAGATACTCAGTTTGTAGTTTTGGTGTGAGAAATGTTATTAGAAATTTGTTAGCTTTTCAATTAAAATACTCATTTAAATAAAAAATCCATTCCGGAGTGGCTCAGTCATTAAGAACACTTGCTATTCTTGCAGAGGACTTGGGTTTAATTTCCAGCGGCTACATGGCAGTTCACAGCCATCAGTAACTCCAGAGCCAGGAGATCCAATGTCCTCTTATGACCTCCAGGAACACCATGCAACCACATCGAGCATATACATGAATGCAAGCACATAAAATCATAGAATACTTCTTTAAAGTTAAAAAAAAATCCATTCGGTTGCTTTATTAAGCCTTGCACCAACTTCTACCTGCACAACCCCTCTCTCTTCTGTTCCACTTTCTGACATTATTTGGCAGCCATCTTCATCACAACGTTGTTTTAAGTCCTGTGCTGTGCCAAACATCTCACTATGTTCTAGTCAAGAAATAACTTAGCCTCATGGGTCCTCTAGTGCATCCAGGGAACCGATGCTGCTAAAGAATTTAAAGACATTAAGAGCCAGGAACTCTGGTGCAAATCTCCTGGAGATTACCGGGTGAGTAGGGGGGATGGTGAGGGAATGAATGCCCCAGCATCACCTGGAGGTGGTGGCCCACACCTTTAATCTTCACACTTGGGAGGCAGAGGCAGGTGGGTCTCTGTGAGTTCAAGGCCAGCATGGTCTACCTAGTGAGTCTACACAGAGAGACCCTGTCTCTAAAAACAAAAACAGGGAAGAAAAAAAAAACCCAAGCCTTGACCTCTAAAGTGAGGGGCAGCAAGCTCCATCGCTAGAGTAGAAACCTGTTTGTCCTGACTGGAGAGGCCCTAAAGGCAGAATGTAGACTTAAGTCTGCCTGCCAAAGGAAAGAAAGAAAGCCTTTAAAGAGAAAGGCTTGCAAATCTCGCCCTACAGCATCTTTATGCAAATGCATCAGGACAGTGTGACAACTGCATTCTTTCTTTCATTTTTGCTGGTGATAAGCGCTTTGCAGGGTGGGAAACAGAGGCTGCAGCGAAGAGCGGATTTCTCAAGAGCACATTCGGCGTCCCTCCTGCAGCGGCACTGTCCTAGTTAGAAAAGGCATCCCAGGCTTTGACAAACTCGCAGTGGCTACCGTAGGGCGCTTTCCTTCCTCGGGGCTGCTGAGTCTGCACGAAGTCCCCGCCCCCTCCGAAACCCCGCCCCCAAGATTTCCAATGCGAGCAGGCCCCGCCTCAGGGCCGCGCGCAGCCTGGCCCAGGGCACGCCCCTGCCCCTTACTCCCGACCCTTGGCGGTGGGGCTTTTAGAAGAACCACCTCACCGCCAAGTCCAGCTTACGACTCGATCCGGAGCGGGAAAGCGACATGGCAGCGCCAGCTAAGGCCGAGAACCTGTCCCTGGTGGTGCATGGACCTGGGGACATTCGTTTGGTAAAAGGGGAAGGAGGGTGGGAAACCAGGCAGCCACCCACCAAGTCCTGCCTTAACCTTCTGCAAGCTCAGCAGCGGTCCCCACTCCCAAGTTCTTGTCGCTCACGGGGCCGGGCTATTGGCTGTACCAAGCACCCCGTCTACCCCTGTTTATTTACCCAGATCTTAGCTGGTTACCGGGAGGTGGGGGTGGGGTAGCAGTTAGCGGGCCGTTATCTATCCCTAGGGAGAGTTCTGGTCGCGTGCTCCCGGGACTCAGCCCCGTGCCTGGCACGTGGCCTGTGCCCTGAACCGTTTAAAACAAATCAAGCCTTCGTCTCCTTTGCTACCTGCAAATTCACACTCTTGCTATTGCTCTTCAGAGGGAGACTGCCAGCATTCGGATCTACTCAGATCTTTTCTGTGTAGATCTTGCAGGGCAGAAAAGGGCGACAAGACTGTACTTAAAATAGTGAAATCCTACTTAATCGCGATAATATCCCCTTGCAGATTTTTAATTTATCACGAGAGGAGCCAGCATTCAGTAAGTGCACAATGCACTCTAACTGGTGATGTTAGAGATAACCTGTTGCTTATCTTACCTAGTACACTTCTGTGTCACTTACCTGGAGCATTCTGTGTACCTCTGGCTTTAAACCTGGGTCTAATCCCTGAGCCAGAGTCCAGAACATGTGCTGAGTCATCTCTGGTCATGCCAAAGATACTTTGACAAAGTCCATCTCAGTGAGGCATGCAGTAATGTGGCTTGGGTACCAGCCATCTCTGCTGCTCTCCCTGAATTTCTGTCCATCACATTCTGAGAACATGTACCAGGAGAGACTCATCCTGGTGAACACTTCTTGTCTAAGAATCTGTTCTCCGTGGTCTCTTCACTCCACAGAATGCAAACAGACTTGAGTTTGGAAGCATTTTCAAATGTTTAAGGAGTTCCTTAACTCCTCTCCCTGTAGGCCTATTTTTTTGATTCCAAGCCAAGAACCCTTGCCTGGAGCAAATACTCCACTTCATTTGATGGGGAAAGTGCCATCCCCAAGATGGTAGTCTTGGTTAGTTACAGGGCTGAAGGCAAGAACTCAGATTCAAACTCCCTTTCTTGTGCTGTTTCCAGTCACTTTTGGAACATTCTGAATTAAAAAGGCACTGTATGTTTATTACAGTCAATGGCAGGTATGGAGACAGAAAAGTGATGTGTTTCTGCATAGCTTACAGAGTGACTTTGAACTTAGTTTTTCATGTCACAAATGTTTACTAAGTGAGAATATGCCTGCTGTGGACCTAGGCATTGGGCTGAGGGCCCAGAGAGGATGTAGTCCCTGTTCCCAAGCATCCCAAAAGCGGGGGACAGGTGAAAGAAATCATTAAAGCACTGTGCTGTGCAAAGCTTGTTCTGCCCTGAATTGCTCTTTAAGGTAAATTGTAGATGTCTCAGCTTGCCTGGAAATAACCCTTGAAGTGAGAGGGTCATAAGAGCTCTTAGTGGGGAGTATGCTGTTGCAGGGGCCCCTATAATCCAGCACACGCTCCTGGGCTTTTCTGCTCCTTGTCCAGCCACCACCCCCTTAGGGGACCTCTGCTCTCTATTTCCTTAAAGCGGATAGATTCAGTAGTTTGTGTGGTGCTACCAGCACCAAACCACATCATCAGGGAGGAAGAGTCCTAAGGAAGCTTTGAGGGGATCTGTTCTGTAGGAAAACCACAGTGAAACCCAAGATGTCTGAGCATAGTAGATTAAATGATAGTGGCTTTTGGAATCCATAGCAGCTTGGCTATGAATTATAAAATGGGGAAGGGGGAAGACATAGCCACAGAGTTTAGGTCTTTCCATTAATTAGGGTTGGGTGGTGAACGGAGGCTTATCTTTAATCTGGGTGGACTAGGGGCAGGGTCTACTGTTAAAAACCCTTATCTCAGGATTTCACAGAAAAGGAATTGTTTGGGGAAACACCATTCCTAAAATCTAAATCAGGAATCTGAAGGTCTCTGAAAGGAAGGAGAACTCAGGCTTTCCCAGTGTTGCCTTCCTGCCACCAGTAAGGCCAGAAACTGGCCAGTGTCCAGCACATGGCTCTGGGAAAACAGGATTTGAGCCTCTTTGCTGCAACAAGCAGGAAGGAAACCTAAAACCCAGGCTTGCCTCTGCCTACCTGGAAGAAGGGATTCCCTTTCCTTGCTGCAGTAATCAAAGTCAACATGGCAAGGAGGAGGGAGGGTTTGTAATTTGGATAACAAAGTGAGAGAAGGCATGTGATGTGTGTACACGCACAAACACACATTGGGACAGACTAGTAGAGGCGTATACACAGGAGAATGGTGGATGTGCACATGCATACATATATATTAAGACAGACCAGTAGCTTTCCTTCATAATGAGGGAGAAAAGCCCAAATTTCTCTATTTTTATTGTTAGTTTTGCTTTGTATTGCTTTTTGTTTTTGTTTTTGGAGACAGGTGTCTCTTTGTATCCCTGCCTATCTTGGACCTTGATCTGTAGACCAGGCTGGCCTGAAACGTAGAGATCCGCCTGCCTCTGACTCCTGAGTTTTCAGATCAAAGGTGTGAGCCACCAACACCTGGCTTCATTATTTCTCTTTTAAATGGAGAAATTGGGACTTAAGGAAGCAAGAGGAAGAAGTGAGTCAGTTGATGTACAAGGAAGCAATCCACCCATCAGCAAGCAGTTTCATTTGTCTGGGGTCATCTCAAAAAGGAGATAGTATACTCAAAGCCAGGGGTCCTGAAGTGGAGGTCAGTCCCAGTCCACTGTGCTTAGTTATGTGGCTTAACAATGTTTTTTTTTTTTTTTCCCCTCCTGTTATCATTGTCTTGAAGAGAGGCACCAGGCCTGTAATCCCAGCTACTCAGGAGACAGAGGCAGGAAGACTGACTGAAAGTTCAAGGCCTGATTGAGCTACAAAGTAAGTTCAAGGCCAGTGGTAGAGGCTAGGTTAAATTCCTAACAGAACAGGAGGGGTGGAGAGGTTTTAATACTCTTTTTCGTGGTGGGCGCTTCAGTGACACTGCTTATAAAAGGATCAAACAGAGTCCCATGCATCGTCACTGGTAATGTGCTAACTGTAGACTCATGCAAGAGGACAAAGCCTTTAAGCCATCTTAGCATGAAGAGACGAATAAAGGCCAAAACCAGCAAATGTATGGGCAATTTTTGCAAAATTCCTAGAATGTGGACCAGGTGGAGCTTGTAAAATCTAGAACTTGCTTTTCATTTTGGGGAATGGATTACTGGTTCCTGAAGCTGGAGTAGGAGACAGCTGACTTCACTTTTCTGCACAAAAGCTTTGGTGTTGGGGGCAAGTGGGTAGCTTGTGAGTTTTTACATTAAAAAATATTTTATGCTGTAGAGTTTGCTAGAATAGTAAAGAAAATTAACAAAAGGGATCAAGATACTGCTGGATTACTACACAGGTTCTTGCGTTCAGTGCTTTACCGACAGCTTCAAATTCTGTAGCTGATGAATAGAATGATTTGGTTTGCATTTCCAGCTGACCACAGACTAATGTTTGTACCGGGCTCTGAAGGTCAGAATGCTAATCATTCCTAAATGTGCCTACCAATTTCCTGTCTCACTGAACTCATGGACCATCCTCTGAGTGAATGCTATCTCTTTTCTTCCTGAAAACTAGCCCGTCCTTTTTTCAGTCATTTAGTCTGCCTGGGCTTGTTGTCAGAGCCTATAACCCCAGCTACTGGGAAGGCTGAGGCAGGAACACTGAAAGTTCAAGTCCAGGCTAGGCAGTTAGTCAGTCCTTAAAAGGATGAGAGAGGCAACTTACAGGTATGTGCTTGATTACCATGGGCAAGGGACCTTTAATCCCAGCACTTGGGAAGCAGATCTCTGAGTTTTGAGACCAGCCTAGTCTATACATCAAGTTCCAGCTGGGGTTATACTCTCCAAAACCAAAAAACCATACTATTGGATAGACCCATCTGGGTGTTTCCAGACACTTGAATCCCAACACATCCAAACTTAAGTCACCTAAGGGTCCCATGTTATGATAATAAATGTGGGAAACCTTGTCAGATCCCATGGCAGTGAGGGTGACAGAGGGAAGGACAAACACACCAGACAGTCTGAGCTTAGTGAGAAGTTTTATTAGAAAGGGAAGGGAGAGGAAGGAAAGGAAAGCGGTAAAGAGACACAGAGACAGAGAGGACAGAAGAGAAAGGGAGACAGGAAAAGTCTTGCCTGCCCCAGGGGAACAGCAGGAAAGACAGTGTAAGTGGGCAGAGGTCTTTTAAAGGGGTCCTTTTGTACCTGCATGCTGACCGGGGTACTGCCTAAGTGCATTCTGCCAGGTGACAGGGGCAGACTGACATAATGCCAGAATCCTTACACCACAGGAATTGGCATGCTTCACTTCCCTTTTGTAGGATCATGGGAAAGAGAGGGAGAAATGGCCCTTATGAGGATAAGTGTTGGATATGGCTGGAGGTGAGATTGAGGCCTGTTATGAGGGGTGTGGGACTTTTAGGGGCTAATGGGGAGTCTAAACAGATTCTTACTTCAGAAAGATTGTCATCAGCAGGACAGAGAGGCTAGGTAGAACAAGAGCCTGGGCACAGGACCAGCTCAGTGGACTATGGGAACGCTTCCAACCCTTTATTTTGACCGCTTCACATGTCAGGACCAATGGCTAAAACAAAGCCTTTTGCCCAATTGGAAAACCTTTGGCTTTTCCTCCCACTCTCAGAACACAGGACAAATGGGTAGGGATGGGGGGAATGGAGCAGAAGTGACAGAGTCTCCTTCACCTTACGTATTCAGCACAGCTCCTCAGGGGCACGGGCAGTCTGACAAATGGAAGCAAGTGGGAAAGACATCTGCTGAGAAAAGAGAGTAGAATCCGGGCACAGGCCACCTCTACCATATATACCACCCCATATACCCAGCCTGTCCCTTTAAGGTGTGGGGGTGGCTTCATCTCCACATAACAAGCAAGCCCAAATCAGTGCTAGACCCCTACTTTAGCTCTTCCAAGTCCCAGCCCTTTACAGGGCTAATTTCTCTCAAAGTACCATGAAAAGAATAGGAGTCCAATATTCCCCTACAACAGTTTGAAGTACTTTGCCCCTTCCCAAAGGGCAAGGCTGTCCAGAGTGGGTTCAACTGTTAGGGAACATACCTTGGGGTTATTTCTGTTGTAATAAGAACAAACATTTGCTGTGGGTCGGTACTCCTTTCATGATTATCCTCATGACACAAGAGGAAATTCAAAGGTTATATAACGCTCCCTAGGTACATAGTGGATGAAGGAGAAATAACTGTGCACACGGGCAGGCTCTTCCAGAGTCTGACTTCTGCCCGGGTACGCACAGGCTGTCTGAGGTGCTCACTCTGTGGGTCAGGGCTCCTTTGGGGTTGAACAACCCTTTCACAGGGGTACATACCATATATCTTGCATGCGAGATATTTTCATTACAGTAGCAAAACTACAGTTATGAAACAGCAACAAAATTATGGTTGGGGGGGTCATCATAACATAAGGAGCTGTATTGAAGTGTTGTAACATTAGGAAGGTTGAGAACCTGCCTAGGTAGGATTGGTTGAGGGTGTGAATTCAAATATACCAATGGATAAGGAGCTGATGGTGAGACATTCAAGGTGTGTGTGCGTGCATGCGTGTGTGCATGCGTGTGCATGTGTGTGCGTGCATGCGTGTGCGTGTGTGTGTGTGATACACGCATGCACGAATACACGCGCACACATATCTGGGATGACAGACAGCTGAGATGGCCCCATCTACCCAGGGACATGTTCCTGGGGACCCAAGGGTTACTGGCAGTGAGTGTGCTGCAGAAAGAAAGATGGGCGGCTAGATATGTCATTCAGATAGGTATTTCTGACTGGAAAAGTTCTAGAATGCTGACAGAACTAAAGACTTGAAAGCTCCTCTGTGCACCTTTGTGACTCACTCACAAGACATCCTGCTTAGGAAACCTTGAATGTGTCTGAAATGATAAAGTCACTGGGAATAAAGTGGAAACCTAGGATCTCAGGGTAACTAAGCAAGTGTGTGGGTCCACACCCCTTTTAGGCATTTGTTCAGCCCCTGAGCTACATACAGCCCTCAAATGTAAACACGATTGCAGCCAGTGTCACACCATCTTCTTAGTGTCTAGTAGCCATGTTGTGGTAACTTGGAAAACTGTGGGACCTACAGTGATACTTAGGGTAATATTTACAAGCTAAGTCTTATTTATTTTGAGACAAAGTCTTGCTGTGTCTAGTTTAGGAAATCTTGAAATTCTAGATCCTTGTATCTCAGCTTCTCCAGAACTGGGGCTACAGGTATATGCTACCATGACCAGCTGTGAGAACTGGTTTTTTTTTTTTTTTTTTTTTATAAAGGAGGCATTTTATTTTACATTTGTGTGTGTGTGTGTGTGCACTTGTGCACGCATGTGCATGCATATATAGTGTACTCACACCTGCAGAGGCCAGAAGAAGGTATTGGATCCTTTGGAACTAGAGTTACAGGCATTTGTAAAAGCCTAACATGGGTACTAGGGCCTGAACGCTGGTCCTCTGCAAGATCAGCAAGAAGTTTCAACTGCTGAGCCATTTATCTCCAGCTCCCAAAGGTTGATCTTAATATGGTCTTGTGCCCAGTGGCATGTTTCCTGCAGAAACAGGGAGGCAGGTGCTGAGCCTGAGTTGAAAGGGTGAGTGAAATCATCAAGAGAAGGGGATAGTTTAGAGCTGTAGCTCAGTTGGTAGACTGCTTGCCTTGCATGCACAAAGCCTTGGTGTTGTAAAAACACTGAAGAGAAGTCACACCATACAAGAGGGCTCAGAAGGGAGGTTTATTGGAAGAGGAGGGAGAAGGGGTGGGGTGGGGCAGAGACAGATCCCTGGGGAAAAGAGTAATGGAAGAGAGGGAGAGGGAAAGGAGAGAGAAAAAGATGGATGTGGCCAAAGCCCATCTTTTAAAAGGGAACATAGCAAACGTGCAGAGGGGGTGCTCTTAGTGGCTGTAGTTGAGTCAGGACCCCAGGGGCAGGCCACTACAGATGCCTGAATACTAACACTTGGGTTTCTTTTTCAGCGCCACAGGAATATGGTGTGGTGGTGCTCAGCTGTACTCCCAGTATTTGGGAGGAGAATGTAATGTAAAGCTCACTCAAACAGCTAGAGAGAGGAGAGGGGAGCATCAGGTTTTCAGTCTCTTCTGCCACTAGGCAGTGAACAGACTACCAGCAGAGCGCCCTCTAGGGTTTTAAACAGCCACTGCATCTTGGCATGTGGACTAGGGGTAAGGTTTTGTAGCAAGTAAACCTGGTGACTGGGGCTCACTTGGTGTACCAGATGTCACTCTGAGCCAGGCTGGAAGCAAAGCTAGGAAGAATGTGAAACTGGGTATCAGTGTCTGGGAATTTGCCTGCTGGTGCCATTGGTAGGGGTGTGGGGCAATGTTCTAAGTCCGAAAGAAAATTGACGATCATTAAATTCCACTGAAATTAAAGTTTAAAATTTCACCTGACTTAACGTTAAGAAACAACAATTTAGGATGTTAGTTAATTTCAAACATGAGACTGGCGACTTCTTTAAAAGGACTTTGGTGACACCTTTTCTAAGGTGGTGACTCTATAGATTTCTTTTCCCCTTTAAACTGCTAAGAAGAAAAATATCAGAAATCCAACCACTTCTCCCCAGCAAAACCAAAAACTTTCTTAAGTACTTTTAAACATTTCCCCCTCACGTGAGGCTCTCTTTGTGTTGTGCCTCATTCCTGGGCTCAGGTAGAGGCCCTTCGCCTCTGCAGCCACTGGGCAGAGTGATTCATCCTCAGCCTGCAGGAGTGGCTTCAGCCCCTTCAGTCCCAGGATGCCTGCAGACCACTTAGGACAGGTACCCGATACAGTGTCGCCCTGAGCCTAGATCAGCGTCGGCACGTGAACTGGTTTTTCTTTCTCTGGAGGAGTTCACTCAGTTCTCCTCAGAAGAACCTGGGGGTCTGAAGCGAGTGAAGCAGTTAGACGTCATGTGGAAGCTCTGTTTGGTGAAGGCCACCACTGGCTGTGGGGCTGGGTGGGCACTGTACCCTGTGTTGAAGACATGGGAGCATGCATGGTAGTGTGGAGCAGCATTTTGTTCTAGATGGTGTCAGTGTGAACTGATGGCTGTGAGGCTGAGCCAGACCTGGTGAGGCCAGCCTGCGGTACATATTGGATCCCAGTACATGGGTATAAAAGAGGGAGACCCTATATCATAAAATTAAAGCAGCAGCTTAGGGAACTTTGGGAAGGTGGGAAGCTAAGAAATATTTATTCATTTACTTCTGTGTGTGTCATGTGGCTGGTCTATGGAGACCAGAGGACAACTCATGGGAGTTGGATTTCACCTTCTTCCACGTGGGTCCCAGGGGTCAAACTCAGGTTGTCAGGCTTGCTGAGACATCTCACTGGCCAGGAAGGTGGAAAGCTAGAAACAGCTCCCATTGGAATACCCTACCCTGCATGGGGTCTACCTGTCAGTCACTGCACATGATTGATGGCTCTTTCTGTTGCCCGAAGGAAGAAAGGTCACTCTCCCTTGAGACCATAGTAGTGCAGTGGAGACTGGTATAGGCGTCAGATACAGCTGGGCTGAGCCCTGGTTAATCACTGCCTGGTGATAGGATCTTGACCAAGTTATGTAACTCCCTAACCTCAGGTTTCTCATCTGTAAACTCTGGGCTTAGTATGACAGAGCTAAAGTATTATCTCATCCACAGCAGGCACTGTAAACATTCCGCTGCCTTCTCCCTTTGCAGTGAATAAAGTGAACACTTGGGTCTGGCCAGTCAGCGTCTTCACTCCTTGTCAATTCTGACTTTACCTTGGTCAGTTAACCATGGGGAAAAGTTTAGTAAGCAAGTTGTATTTTGTATGTGTGTGTGTGAGATTCCTTTTTATTTTTGTTTTATGTGCATTGGTGTTTTACCTGTGTGTATGTCTGATCCCCTGGAACTGGAGTTATAGACAGTTGTGAGCTGCCATGTAGTACTGGGAATTGAACCAGGGTACAATTGAACAGGCTGCTCCAGAAGAGCAGCCCCTGCTCTTAACCTCTGAGCCATCTCCAGCCTATTCTAATACTAGCTCTGAACACCAGAATACCTCAGGTTTCTTTTTGCACTAAAATGCAGAGGCCTTGGGCTCATAAAATATGTTCCCTTGGGATCCTAAAACTCCAAATGGGAGCTTTTAGAAGAGAGGACTGGGTATCCTATCTGCCTATTCTGAGGTAAAAGAGAAGAGAGTCATTTTGTAGACACCCCCCCCCCACCTGTCTAGAGGGACAGTCCTTGCAAGCACCTGCTTGCACCCTCCTCTTTTCCCAGTAGGAATACGCCAGACAAAACATCTGTATCTGAGAACATGATTTGCAGGGTGGAAAGATCCAGTGTGGAAGGCAAATCTAGAGACCCAGAGAAGCTCAGATATCCTTTCTGCATGGGGATACATCTAGTACATATTTTTCTTGGTTCTGGGCAAGTAGCACCAAAGTGGGTGATGCGTTGAGTAACTAGAGTCGCTTCCTTCAGGATCTGACATTCTGATCTAGAAGTGGGCTTTTTTTTTTTTTTTTTTTTTTTTTTTTTCCCTTCTACATGTCGATCCAAGTTCCCTCTCTCCCATCCTCCCATGGCCCCCACAGATTCCCCCCATCCCATCCCCTATCCACTCTCCAGGGAGGGTGAGGCCTTCCATGAGGGACCATCAAAATCTGTGGTAGGGCCTAGCCACTCCCCTGGTCTCTAGCCCATGGGAGAATGTGCTCCCAAAGTCCATTCGTGCACTAGAGATAGATACATCCTGGTTCCATTGCCAGAGGTCCCATAGACAGCCCAGGCCTCCTAACTGTGACCCACTTTCGGGGATGGGGGAGATCTGGGCTGGTTTTATTCTGGTTTCCCAGCTATCAGTCTGGGGTTCATGAGCTCCCCCTTCTTCAGGCCAGCAGTTTCTGTGGGTTTCTCCAGTCTGTTTTTGACCCCTTTGCTCATTATTTCTCCCTATCTGCAACTGGACTCCAGGAATTTGGCACAGTGTTTAGCTGTGGGCTGCTGTGTGTCTGCTTCTGTGGGCTACTGAATGAAGGCTCTAGAATGACATATAAGGTAGTCATCAATCTCATTATCAGGGAAGATATTTAAAGTAGCCTCTCCACTATTGCTTAGATTGTTAGCTCTAGTGGCAGATTTTTCTTTAAGCCTATAATGGCTCCCTCTATTATGGTATCTCACTGACCTCTATTCTTTTCCCGACTCAATCTTCCTGCTCCCTGATATCCTCATCTCCCCTCCTTTTCTCCCCCTCTTTCTCCTAACTCCCCCCCCCCCAATTTGCTCAGGAGATCTTGTCCCATTCCCCTTCTGTGAGGAACCATGTATGTTTCTCTTAGGGCCTTCCTTGTTTCCTAGCTATTCCGGCGGTGTGGATTGTAGGCTGGTGATCCTTTGCTCTATGTATAAAATCCATATATGAATGAGTACATGTGGTATTTGTCTTTTTGTCACTGGGTTACCTCACTCAGGATGGTTTCTTCTTCTAGTTCCATCTATTTGCCTGTGAAATATAAGATTCCATTGTTTTTTTTTTTTTTCCTCTGAGTAGTACTCCATTGGGTAAATGTACCATAATTTCTTTATCCATTCTTCAGTTGTGGGGCATCTAGGTTGTTTCCAGGTTCTAAACCCTGAACATACTTGAACAGATGTCTTTGTTGCATAAATGTGCATATTTTGGGTATATGCCCAAGAGTGGAATTGCTGGATCTTATGGTAGACAGGTTCCCATTTTCCTAAGGAACTGCCATGAGTGGTTGTATGAGTTTGCACTCACACCAGCAGTGGAGGAGTGTTTCCCTTTCTCATAGAAGCTGGCTTTCCTTGTGGAGGGGTTGGCAGTTTTCCAGGGAGGGAACCCAGCTTCACACTTGCTCCATTCTGTAGCGTGTCACTAGTTACAGTGTGGAATTCCATTGTATTTGGAGTATATTGTGGGAGCCATTATTTGGGTCCATGTCTCTGTCTTGAGCATCATGGTGAAGAGCAGGGCAGGTCTTGCATTGCCTCTTCAGTGCAGAGTTTGTTTTGAACTTGTGTTCTAAGAAATGATTAATGAAACTCCAGGTGGGTTTTTTTAAAAGTGGAAATATGTTTATAGGGGTAAGTTATTATGCATACTGAACAACCTTCTCTGTTTTATGTATTTCAGGAGAATTACCCAATCCCTGAGCCAGGCCCAAACGGTAGGTCCTTGGTAAACTGACCTGACATTGTACTTCCTGATGTTGGCCTTGGAGGCCTGTGCACTGACCCCTGCTCCTCTTTCCCTACTAGTTAACGTGTTTGTTTACTTCTTTGTCCAATGACCACAATAGTTTATCTTGGCTACTGTATCAAGTAAAAGAATCAGTGATAGAAGGAGAAAAACTGAGATAACAGATTGTTGAGCTGCCCTGGGTTTTTTTTTTTTTTTTTTTTTTTTTTTTTGACGTGAAGCATGTGGACCAAAGGCAGAACCAACCCCTCTTTCCTAACAATCGAGTACCATGTCTACCAGATTAGATGCTAAATCATATTCTAGTTCTAGAAATCTACAGAACTAAATCTTGTAGTTAGCAAAAGAAACTTGTGTTAGCACACCCAAGAGGGCCAGCCCAGAACTATCTACCTGTCCAGCAGGGGTGGGAGGGGCTTCAGAAAGCCGTGTCCCTTCCTCTAATCAACCAAGCACAAGAAGTGACTGAGCATGTAGGGGCAGGGCTCCTAACACCTTTGCTCCACTTCTCTGCCTCTTAGTGTAGTGGGTGAGCCCACTGGGCTGAGCTGTCATGCAGGTTTCCTGGTGGCATCTAGACCTGGGGAGGTCATGTCAACTGTTGCCTAGTGTATATCTCTTCCATCCCAGAATCCAATTCATAGTCTATAGGACACCAGGGTGAAGGTAGGACCAATGGCCAGGGTCTTATGTCCCTCAGATTCCTTTGTTGTTCTTGATGACCTGGGATGTCTCTTTCCCCTGCCATACTTCAGCCCAGAACATCAGATTGAAGCCAGTTTTCTTGGTAACTCCTGAGCTTTGCTACTCAAAGGTCAGGTACATTATTGACTTACAGTGATAAGACATAAATAACAGCTGTTTTCTATCAGTGTTTAGCAAGCAATGCAAATGGAAGGCTTACACATTTTCACCAAGATAGCATGTCCAGAGAGGTGGAGGAGGTGCCTCGCTGTGCCCTGACAAGGTAGCTGTGGTTGCAGAGGTGGCCAAGTAAGGTGTGAAGGGCCCTCTCCAACCCAGCCTACTGCCATTCTTTTTTCTTTTTCTTTAGCTGAATTAGAAGAGAGAAGGTATGTCGGAAAGCAAGCGTTCCATTACATTAGCTCTGATCTCTTGCTGCACACAGTGGACTTCTCGAGAAAAAGCTCTGATTTCGCTAATTGATCTCAGCCTGCCATTCCTAACTACTCAATCAAAGATGGGCAAAGGCAGTTCTCCAGAGCCACTCTGGGGGAAGTTTTGCTGGTGGTTTGTGGCAAGAGCAGTAGCTAAAACATCTGAGTGCATAGCAGAGCTTTGTGCCTCCTTGCCTTTTGAAGATGGAGGGGTTTTTCCCCAGGAAAGGGGTTCATGATGGTCATCTCAGTGAGATGACCTGGGATCCTTTAGTACCTACTTGAGCTGAGAGGCCCAGGCAACATTATTGGGTACTCGACAACAGCAGTCAGTTCTAGCACACCTTAGTTGACTCACTCCTCAGAGGGGAGAGCTAAGTAAAGGTGAAACTTTTTAGAAAACAAGAACAAGAGGAACTTAACATGGCAGTTCATCATGCGGTGGCAAGCAGAGCGATTTTCAGGGTGATAAGAGTCGGGCTCAGCATGGTGTTTGGAAACAGTTATCTTCTGCAACACAGTCTGTTCTTTTAAATTATTGATATAATGCTTCCTCCTGTTACAGCAGGATTGGTCAGGGCTCTCCAAACAAACAGAACAAATAAGATATGTATGTAATGTATGTGCAGATAGAGGTGGGGAAGGAGAAGAGGGCAGTTTATTTTATGTTAGACAACTGGCTCCTATGATTGAACGATCTGGAAAGCTCCAGGTTTACAGGGCAGGGCAGGGCAGCAGACTCAGTAAAGTTTCCCGTGTTAGAGTCTTAGGAAAGTTTCTCCAGAAAATCCCAGTCCTTGCTCTGCAAAGGCCCTTCCTTGATTGGACGAGGCCTATCTGCTTTATGGAGGATAATCTGGTCCACTCTCAGTGTTATGACTTAAATGCTAATTATACCATTAAACCCTTCACAACAACCCACCCTTGTGAGCAACATCTATGGGTGTTTGACCCAGCAGCTGAGTACACTAATGCAGCCAAGCCAGCATTTAACTTACCCATCACACTTTGTT
This sequence comes from Phodopus roborovskii, assembly GCF_943737965.1. Lineage (NCBI taxonomy): Eukaryota > Metazoa > Chordata > Mammalia > Rodentia > Cricetidae > Phodopus > Phodopus roborovskii. The sequence continues at coordinate 31,060,761 of NW_026126416.1, read as the reverse complement.
CCTTTGCTCTGTCAAGATGTTCTGCTTTCTTCAGCTTACTTAGGTACTCTGCTTCGCTCGCTTTCCTTTGTTGAGAATGCAGCTCTCTCCCCTATCCAGAAGGAATTGCTATGGCTCATGAGAGCACTGGGAGGCCTGCCTTTCCCTCACATGTTTTCTCTGCTTCAATTCTCTAACTAGAGGTGCTACTAAAGATGCATTCTGTGGGGATCTGCGGATCAGATGTTCACTACTGGCAGAATGGCCGAATTGGAGATTTTGTTGTGAAAAAGCCAATGGTACTTGGGCATGAAGCTGCAGGAACAGTCATAAAAGTAGGAGAGATGGTGAAACATCTAAAACCAGGTCAGTATAAATGTCAACGTGTGCTGCCTCGGGACCAGGCCCTCTATAAGCATAGAGGTACAGCAGTGGACAAGAGAGTGTTGGGTCCCTACATGTAGGAACCGTACCTTAAACCTGGAGAGGAGGGGTGGGGGTGGGCGGACACACATAGACTTGGGACAAAAAGCAGGCACGTAGTCATAAGGTGTCGTAGGGAATGCAGGTGTAATCAGCATGCCGTGCCATGTCTAGATCCCTATCTCCTTTGAAAAAGTGATGGAGATTGTGAAATAAGTCAGAAAACGGGGTTGAAAAAGTGTTCCTGTCATATAAGCCACAAACTGCTTTCAGAATCTAAGAATCAAGACCTTTATTTTCTTTTAATTATTCATTTAGTTTTGAGATAATGCCTCATACGGTAGCCCAGGCTGACCGAGACCTCACTTTGTCATCCAGATTGGCCAAGAACTCTTTGTAGCCCAGGCTATCCTCTATCTTAAGGTGATCCTTTTGTCCTATCCCCCAGAAAACTATTACTAAAAGCACAATAATAAGACAGGTGTGTCTTATTTCCTGTAGGAAGACTCTTTAATCATCGATCATCCAGTCAAAGTCTGTGGTGTTGAGAGAATGAGTACTCTGCACAATCAGCTTTCCCACAGTAGATCTATTCCAGCCCTATACCCTAGACCAGTGTTCTTGAACCAGGAATCAGATATCCTGCATATCAGATATTTACATTACAATTCATACCAGTAGCAAAATTACAGTTATGAAATAGCAAGGAAATAATTTTATGGTTGGGGGTCACCACAACAGGAGGAACTATTTTAAAAGAGTTGAGTTGAGAACCACTGCCCTAGAATCATTGAATTAGAAAGATCTTGATCCTCTTTTCAGATAGAGGCTCTCCTAGCCCAGCTGGCTTCCATCGTGTTGTGTAGTCAAGGATGACCTTGAAATCCTGACATTCCTGCTTCTAGCCACTTAATTTATCTCAAGAGTAGTTTAGCTTCAACAAGGCTGAACCTCACACCCAACCTTTAAGCTGGTCAACTAACTTGACTTTTTCATTCTAAAGCTGCTTCTTTATTTTAATAGAATTTTTAAAATTCTCTAACAGTTTCAGGCATATAAATAATTTTTCCCTCCCACTTTTGCCCCAGAATCCAGGAGTTCCCACCTTGCCCACCCTGTGTCTTTACCTTAAAATGAAACAAACAGGCAGAGTTCCATTAGTACTGCCTGTTGGGATGCTGACTGGTCTTGTAGACTTGACCGTGTATGGGTCTTGGCAGGTAACTACAGTTCTGAGTGCAAACAACCATGCCAGGCCCAGAAGACAGCATTTCACAGCCTTCCTCCTTATACTCTGGCTCTTATATTCCTTTAACTACCTCTTCCAAAATGATCGCTGAATCTTGGGGCAGGGGTTGGTGTAGATGTCCCCTTTAGGGATGAACACTCAAGGATCATTTGTTCTCATCACTTTGACCAGTTATGAGTCTCTGTATTAACTGCTGACTACTGCAGAGAGAAACCTTCCCGGCCAAGGTTGAGGACAGCTCTAATTAATCTATGTGTATAAACATAAATATTTAAAAGGCAGCTTGACAACACATTCATTTAGCATGACCTTAGGGCCTGTAATACAGCCTTTGAATTTTTTTTTTAATTAGATGGATAGGAAAACAGCAGTTTAGTAAAACCTGGGTTTGATTGTCCCAGAGTGCTGAGCTACAGCAGACTACATTGTCCCCCAGTACAATGAATTAAGTCTGAACTGGCTTGGCATAGGTATCTGTTACTAACTTCCCTTTGCTAATGAGGCCATTGCATGGCCTGGAGATTACTTCTGATTGATTGGAGGAGGCTGGGGCTTGGTGAGAGGTATTGTGAAACAGCTTAGTCTCTGAGACCAGACATGGAGAGGGGTTGGTAAGCTTAGAAATGTGTTTCTTTTAGGAGGCTTAAGTCAAGGCCTTCATTCATTGTTAATACAAGTTGAAAGAGCCCAAAGTGGATGGCTCTTATTTTCCAGTAGACAACCAATGACTGATCCCTGCCTGTGGGTTCTCTAAATTCTAGCAAGTGCTTAGTCAGTGTCTACTATGGGTTCAGACTTGGGTCAGGTACTTCAAGAAATGGGAAAAAATGTGTGAGCCCTGAATACATAGCTCTAGTTATGGAGACCAGACATTAGAACCACTAAAAACGTTAACAATTGGAGAGAAAAAAGTATATAGTCAGAGGTCAAAGAAAGGACACTGATTGTGAGCAAGGGTGGGTAAAGACATTTCATAGCTATGGGTGTAGGAGTTGGATATATGACAAGAATAATTATAAAAGGAAGAAGAAAGCTTGTGTGTATTGGCTTGCTGTTCATTAAACACCAGTGAATATAATTATTTAATTATTGAGACAATGCTACAAGGTACACATTATTAGCTTTATTAATAGACATTCTTGTCCAGGGTCACACAGCCATCTGGAATGCCACCCTGTTTGATCTGGTTCCAGGGTGAGTGTTTGAACCAGTGAGCTAGCCACCTGTCATCTGAGATTTGAGAAGGTTTTGTTTTGAGTTTAGTGAAGAGGGTCAGACGAGTAAAATGACACAGGTCAAGTAGTGTCTGGGTTCTCACACACCTATTCTCAGAGTGGATGTCTTGCACTGGGGAGTTGGCAGAAATGATAAAGATGCACAGTCCCTCTTTAAAGACTGTAAAATGTCAATTGTGTAATGTAATAATAACTGGAAGGTTAAATGGGATAATATTAAACTCCATCTTGAATGTCAGGTTGAATATATTATCCTTTTTTACATTTTAAAAATTGAATAATTTACTTTTTACTCTAATCCCAGTTCCCCCTGCCTCTGCTCCCGCTCCTCTGGCTCCCCCTCATCTGCTCCTGTCTGTCCTTGAGGGTAAGGCCTCCTGTGGAGGTCTACTAATTCTGCTGTATAATCTTGAGGCAAGACAAAGCCCCCCCTCCCACCCCCAATGATGGGCATTGTTCATGAGCAGCAGAGACAGCACTGGGTGAGAACAGTTGAGGAAAAGTCAGACAAGCTGAGCGGTGCATCTAAAAGCCACTGGGTTTCTGTGGCTCTTTCATGGTTTTAGAATATAAAGCTTTATTTAAATTTTTGTTTTCAATTTTAAAAATTGTAGGTGTTTTATCTACATGTATGTCTGTGCACCATGTACATGCCTGGTGCCTGTGAAAAACAGAAGAGAGCATCAGATCCCCTGGAGTTCCTGGTAGTATAGTTGGTTATGAACCACCATGTGGGTACTGGGAATTAAACGTGGGTCCTCTAGAAGAAGACACCCCCCACACACACACACACCCTATTATGGCAAAAGCAGACAACTTATTTATCTTAAGGTACTCTCAATTTAAAAATGAGGAGTCAAGACACTCATAAAAATGATCTAGACAACAGAAAACAACCAGTTGTCCATCAGTGAGGATAGTTCAGCTAGCTCTCCGTGCCATACTCATAGCATGGTAGGCCATTCAACCACCAAAAAGGAATAAACAATTGACATATAACAACTACCAACCAAAAAAAAAAAAAAAAAAAAAAAAAACAAAACAAAACAAAAAAAATCATGCTTAGTGGAAAGCCAGATGCAATGAATCCATGCCACGTGATCCTCATTTTTTAATGCTGCATAACCAGCAGTGCTAATCTATGGTGAACAAACTCAAAATATCAAGAGCCTTGGGGCTGGAGTGGGTGCTGACTGGGAATGGACAGAGGGCTGAAGTTAATAAGGCAGTGGCACCGTCTGTGTGTCATGATGGGAGTTTGTTTTCCTTACGCAGGAAAAAGTGTCTGACAAATTCATCCAATGCTCCACTTATGACATGTGTGGCTTCTTATACCTACCTAATTCGCATTTAAACAAAGTCTAAGATGTTATTGATTCTACTAAACAGTTGGCAGGCTGAAGGGTAATGGACATTTTCAATCAATTAAAAAACTCACCAGAAAAGATGGGAGAGGCTGGGGCAGTGGCTCAACAGTTGAGAGCACTGGCTGCTCTTCCAAAGAACCCAGGTTCAATTCCCAGGACCCACATATAGGTCACAGCTGCGTGTAACTCCAGTCCCAGAGGACCCAGCACCCTCTCTGGCCTCTGAGCAGCATGGGCAGATCAGCTGACTCCAGAGTAAGCATACACCAGGCCATGATAGCTCTTCTTCTTTTTCATTGAAGTACCTTTTTCATAATATATATATTTCATTCTGATTAGTTTTCCCCCCCCCCCTCAACTCCTATGATAGCATTCCTATTGGTGGAGACCTTGCCTCATATTTTCACAGGTGAAGAAAAAATGTTTGCCACCTCCATGCAGTAGATACCCCTTTTGTAACAAATTGCAATAGCAGAGCCTGCTGGGTTTGCCTTTTAGAGATAAGGCAGAGGCGGCTTATCTGTAGGTGAAGTGGGCCGCCTCTTTGCTCTCAGTGTGAATCTTCGCTGGGTCTTCTTGAGATGCATAGAGCTGGGTGTGGTGGCGCCCATCTGTAATCACAGCATTCGGAAAGCTGAGGAAGAAGTGCTTAGAGTTGAAGGGCAGCCTGGTTTACAGAGTGAAGACCTCAGCAACATAGGAAGGGAGGGAAAGAGGAGAGGAGAGGAGACACCAACAGGTGGGGCTTGTCTAAGGGTTCCCTTCTTTAGGCTGGAGTCTGGCCTCAGCCAGTGAGGCGCATGGCATGCCTTCAGAGTGTCTGCCCCAGCTTGCTCCTGGAGGTTGGAGAGAGGGTCCAGAGTGAGTAGGGGGTGAGGCTCTGCTTATGTTCTTAGATGTGGCACTGGCTTTGTTCTTCTCTCCAGGTGATCGGGTTGCCATCGAGCCCGGTGTTCCCCGAGAAACAGATGAATTCTGCAAGATTGGCCGATACAACCTGACCCCCTCCATCTTCTTCTGTGCCACACCCCCGGATGACGGGAACCTCTGTCGTTTCTACAAGCACAATGCAGATTTCTGCTACAAGTTAGTGCCTAAAGCCTCCCTGTACTGAGAGGGAGGGAGAGGGAGAGAATGTGTATGTGCCACTATGTAGTTCTGGCTTGCCACAAACTCAGAGATAGTAGATCAAGATAATTAACCTCAAACTGCCTGCTTTGTGTACCACCATGCCAAGCTCAGCATTAATTTTAAGTGCAAGGCACTAAAACTCAGGCCTTCCCTTCTTGGTGGCACTGAGGGAAGGTAGCCTGCCTGGGGCTCAGTCTGACTCACACAGGTCTTTCAAGGTATCTTTCCATTACCTGGAACAGTAATAGAAAATCATTGCCAAAATCACCTCGTTCGGCCATTCTGGAGAGAACTTGCCATAACTCACCCTTTATTTTAGTTTCCATTGCAACTACAGAGAGGAAAAGTATAGTAGGTGTGGCATCCTGCACCTTTGATCCCAGCACTGTGGTGGCTGAGGTAGGTCTGGTCTATGTAGGTAGTTCAGGCCAGCCAGAGTTGTATTTCAAGATACTGTCTGAGAGACGGAGGGAAGGAAGGAGAAGGGAGGGAGGGAGAGAAGAAAGAACTAACAGGGGCCTCTGCATCAACCAGTAACACCTTACAAGGAGGAGCCTGAGTGTGGTCTAGGGGCACGAACCCTGGCATGCTAGGTCTGTTCCCTCCTTGTGTCTTTTAGGCAGTGCGTGGATTCTTACTCCATACATTTGCTTTCCAGGCCCAGTGAATGATGAATAACAATGGGTTGAGTACCATTGTTGCAGTTGTATGCCAGGCTTCACTGATGCAGAAGAAGCTAGTGAACTCAGGCACACAGCACAGACAGTGTGTAAACTGCCCTTCCCTTGCCTGGGACAATCTTGGGTTGAGAAGCTGCATCTAAGAGATGCAACGTCCCGCATACTGTACCATGTGCTTTCCCTCTGTCCAGCCTGACCAGAGGGAACTCTCGGCCACTATGGGGTTTGTGTGCTGTACCACGCACAGGGATAGTCTGACAGGTCTAATTGACAGGGTTCTTTTCTTAAGTTTTTTTTACTTTCTGTTTTGCCTCCTCTTTCTCTCCTTCTTCCTTCTTCAACAGGATATCACTATGCAGTTCAGGCTGGCCTGTGATTGATTCACTATGTAGCCTAGGCCAACATCAAACTCATACCAATCCTCCTGCTGCTGCTGCCCAAGTTGCTGAGGTTATAGACAGGTGCCCCACATCTGGCTAGATCTGAGATTTTCTAGTACTCCTTGCAGATCCTGTAGTAATGATGGAGGCCAGCACCTGAGACTGCGCTAGAAGAAAGCAGGCTGTACGGGTTGGATATGCTTTTCAGTGAGGGATTCCTAAATCCCTCTCTTTTTCTGGGTCATTCACCAAGTCAAGCCTCAGACAGACTTTCATGGGAGGCAGAGGAACACAGTGGTAAAGCTTAAGACTGTGCCATTTGCTTACTTTACTGTATGACCTTAACCAAGGTCTTTTTACAGGCAAGGTCCTCAATAGCCTTGCCTGTAAAATGAACATCATGATGGTATCTCCCTCCCCAGAATAGAGTAAGAATTCAGCGAGAAGAGTGTATCAAGATTTCCACATGGCAGGTGCTCAGTGTTGACTGTGAGGCCTTAGCTTTGGTCTTGTGGTCTGAGGTCCAGGTCCAGGCCTGAGAGGGGCGGCTTGGCTGAGATGGGCTTGGCGTTGGTTTGTATGGGGTGTGGCAGTAAATGATATACTGGTTATCCGCAGTCATGCAGATCTGAGGGGAATTTCTTGTGGCCATGTAGCTTCTGTCTTTCCTTTAAGGCTTCCTTCCGCCTCTTCCCAGTGTGGCTCTGTCCTAGCCTTCCTCTCTGATTCTGTTTCTGAGGATTCATTCCCACACAAACACTGCCTCTGCATTTCCATCCCCGTATCTTCAGGTGTTTCCATTCCTCCTTTTATCTCTTCCCTGAACCCTATTGTGTGGCCTGTCCTCTGGTGTTTGTAAGTTACAAAGGTTCAGGTCAATGAGTCCCATAGTTCTCTCTCCCTGCTGCTTTTAGAACCCTGGTCTTGTGTCGGCATGGCTGGACCCTTGCTCTCAGCCTCTTGCAGCTGTGAGGAGGCAGCTGTGGTGTCTTCACTCCACCTCACTCTGCCCTCTTTTCTGGGTACCCTACGAAGAGGTCAGAGAGGAGAGAGGAACACTCACCTTAGAACCGTTCTTAGCTCTGTTGGAAAATGTGTATGTATGTGTATGGAAAGGGGGTGGTCCTTGACAGTTCAGGAATTGTCCTGTTTCACTTTCCCCCTTAGACAGGGTGAGCAAAGTGTGGCTTAGACCGTGGGGCATGATGTGGGAGAAGCCGTTTATTCTGAGGAACCACAACACTGATGAGGATGGCTGCCACATTTATTTCTTTGGGGGACTTGTAGATTTCCATGTTTGTAGGTGTTACTGGGAACTAAGGAAACATTGGATGGCAAGGAGCCAGCAGAAATAAAATAGCCCCAGAGTTCCTTGTGTCAGGAGGCATCTGACATGGGCCAGATGAGGGCAATCAGGACTCTCCTGCTTGAGTCTTCCTGGGAGTCAACCTTGCAGTCACTGAGCTTTAGTATTGTCTTCTCAAGAATAAAGGTGGAAGTAAAGCCTGCACTGCCTGCCTGACAGGGTCAGATGAGCTAATGGGTGAGAAAGCATTCTAGTCTGCCAAGCCTCCCTCACACACTCACTCTCACCATGAGCAAGATTGTGGATGTGGTTGAGATGCCAGTGGGCTCAGAAGAGAAAACCAAGGACCTAGTGGTGATGGTGACACGCTGTTAAATCTGCTTTGTGGAAGAGTCACGGGGCAGTCAGGCAGATGTGGTTCTGGAATATATCATGGGGGATGGTAGCAGGGAAATGGTCACAGTTAAGTCACCACTTGTCAAAGTGGCTAATGGTAGGGACTGCTAGAGTGAAACCAGACGTACCGAAAAGTCAAGAAGCTGAGTGTGGTTATGTTAGCTGTTTGCTGAATGAGCGTGCAGGTACAGTGTTCGATCCCCAGCACTGGAGGGGAAAAAAAAAAGAAAAAAAAAACAAAACAAAACAAAAACAAAACAAAACACCAGAAACCATGATGTCACTGAACTCTGAAGTGATTTCCTCAAAGAATTTTACTTTCCTGGGGCAGAATGACATGGCTTTTGGAAGCAAACATCTGGCTCCTACTTCAAACCCTTTGAGGCCTCACTTTGAACTCTTGAAGCCTAATTTGTTTCTTAGTAGACTGGGGTTAATAGCAAGTACTGCTGAACTGTTCTAACAGTGTTGAGAAAATGTGTTTAAGTAATTAGCACATTTCTGTACACATAATGCTTAAATGTTAACTATTGTTGTGGTGACCTTAGGCAAATACAGTGATACCAGCGACAGGATTGTAGCATTAACACTGTAGTATGGTAGTGTAGTATTAATAGCATCATCGGTACCATAATTAAGCCAGAGACCCTGATTGTGTGTGCTGGATTACTTCTCAGGCTTCCTGACAGCGTCACCTTTGAAGAAGGGGCCCTGATTGAGCCTCTCTCTGTGGGGATCTATGCCTGCCGTCGAGGTTCCGTTTCTCTGGGGAAGAAGGTTCTTGTGTGTGGAGCTGGTAAGAAACAGGGCACTGGCTGTGGGTTCACTGGCTGGGGATGAGGGGATCCCTCCCCTATCTTATCCCTTCTCCAAGAGCTGGCTTTGGTTATAGACACTTTCTGGGTAGGAGGAGGATTACAGTGTCTTATTCAACAATGATCAGCACTTGGCTCAATAAAGGAAATGTCTCAGGCAAATGTAGTGACACATATCTGAATCTCTGCACCAGCAGGCCAAGACATGAGATTTTTTTTGTGTGTGTGTGTGTGTGTGTCCCAGGCCAGTCTTGGCTACCTATTGACACCCCATCTCAAAAATCCCAAAGAGATAAGTAAATAAAATGTCTATAAGCATGGTAGTGACTAACATTAGATTTCATAGAGAATATAACCCTTTATCCATTTAATAACAAGTAAATCTTGTAATAATTTTTGAACCCTTGATAAATCTAGGGAAATATTTGGGGTAGTAAAGCAAAGAGTAACTTTTGGAACTTGTTACACTAGAGAAATGGATAGCTGTGCCCTCTATGCAAAGAAAGTAGGTAGGCCCTGTTCACAGATGGAGGGACTCCATCCTACTAGGGGTTCCAGCTCGATGTCTTCCATCTCCTGCTTCTGGCTACTTGGAAGAAACCCCAGAGGTCTCAGACCAAGTCATTCTGGGTTTTTAATTGCCAGTGACAAAGACAAAACATACACACACACACACACACACACACACACACACACACACACACACACACACACACAGAGGAATTCACTCATAACCCATTACTCATGAGCCTAAAAGAACCACTGGACCACTGGTGCAGAATCAGCTACTTTAGTTTGGTGGGGTTGTTTTGTTTAGTTTTTTTTTTGTTGTTGTTGTTGTTGTTTTGGGGGGGGTTGTTTTGTTTTGTTTTTTTTTTGTTTGTTTGTTTGTTTTTTTTTTTTGGCTAAGGTTTTTCTGGGTAGCCAGATTGGCTTCCAACTCAGGATGATCCTGTGTTTAAATGCTGAAATTTCAAGTATGTGCCACCACCTCTGGCTAGGTTTTTATTTGGCTTAAGATTTTTGAAAACAAAGCTCAGGATAGCCTTGAACTTACACTTGTGACTCAACCTCCTGAGTGCTGGGATTACAGGCTTTATTCCATGGAATTGGATGCTCCTCTAAAAACAAAAACAGAAAACCTGGGCTATCGAGATGGCTCAGCTGATGAAGGTACTCACCACTAAATATGATGACCTAAGCTCAATTCATGGGGCCTGCATGAAAAAAGGAGAGAACCAAATTCTGACCTCTACACATGCCATGATACATGAACATGCTTGCACACATGTAGTAGATCTAGTAAGAAAATCATGACTCTGTAAATATTTTGTGTCAAGGCTGCAGAGTTGAAGCTGTGTAGTAACCCTGCCTGTATCTAGTCACTCTGTTTGGACATCTCAGGAATCATTTTCCAGTGTTTGGCTTTCTGGGAGAAACACAACAAAGTTGCTTTCAAAGGAGTATGTATAAAAAGCAAACTCAAAGCATTCCTTATTGCTCCATTCTGTGCGACTTTGTTTGTTTTTAAACCACTGCCATCTAACATGCAAATACCATGGAAGTGGGTGGGTCAATCCACAGAACTGCCTCACGGAAGATCGATGCTTAGCGTGTCAAGCAAGAATGTGGCTCTCTGGGGGGGGGGGGGGGGGAGAGAAGTGGTGTGTTCTGAAGTCAGGTCAGAGAAACATATCCAGATCTGATTCTTAGTTTCTAGTTCTTTGAGGTTTTCTCCAGTAGTACCTGAGAGAAAGGAAACTTTTTCTAGCTCTGAAATATGAGGAACCAAACAGAACATGCTTCCTAAAAAGAACAATCCTTCCTCCATTTGTTCACAACTGCATTATTCAGGAACAGCTTTACAAATCTTATTATATGACAGGCACAGACACACAGACACACACTTCCTGTCCATGGCTGAGGCAGGAGAGAAAGTTGATGTTTAGTAATGCAAAAATCTTCATTTTCTTCTTTGTCTAGGGCCAGTTGGGATTGTCACTTTGCTTGTGGCCAAAGCAATGGGAGCTTCTCAAGTGCTGGTGACTGGTAAGAAAGGTCTCTTTCAAACTTGGCACTCTCAGAAAAGCACTGATCCCTCATTTCCTTGCCCCCAGTTCCAACTCTTAAAGGTTGTAGCACCTCAGAACTCCACACTGGAGGACAAATTTTGGTATGAATCTTTGGGGGGAACAAATGTCTACACTTCCTGAAGAGTTTTCCCTCCTATCTCAAAAGTGGGTTCTAGAGCAGGAAAGCCTGTCCAGGAATGGCCAACTCAGGAGACATCTCTATTGTAGGCAAGATGGTAGCTGCTATGGAGAGGAGACTGGTTCCTTATGTATAGGCCTCACACTACCTTCTTAATGTTGAGAGGAGGCTCAGCCTTTGGTTTGTTTGATCACATTTAGGAGGCAAAGATTGTTTGTGTGTGTGTGTGAGAGAGAGAGAGAGAGAGAGATTGTGTACATAGCTATTTAGAAGTAATTGTATATGTAGCTATTTAGAACTGTGTACTAGGTTGTGTAGAGGTGTTTTGCACGAGGAAAGGGTACCTTTGAATGTGTGTAGCCATGTAGCACATAGTAGGCAATGTGTGAGGGTGTGGGGTCAGTTGGAGAGTGCTGCATCAGCTCTTACACCTCCATTGTGTTTTCTTCCTAGTCAGTTATCCATCCACCTTCCACATTTAAACTAACGTCTGCTTGCCTTTAGACCTATCTTCCTCTCGGTTGGCCAAAGCCAAGGAAGTTGGAGCTGATTTCACCCTCCAGATTGCCAAAGAGACCCCTCGGGAAATTGCCAGTAAAGTGGAAGGCATACTGGGAAGCAAGCCGGAAGTCACTATTGAATGCACAGGGGCAGAATCCTCTGTCCAGACAGGCATCTATGTGAGTGAGCTGAGGGCAGCTTGGGGGCGGGGACGATACAGAGCAGCTGTGAGCTCATCTGCAGTGAGCTCTCTCAGGCAGCTGTGCGACCCCCAAATGACCAGCTGACTCCTTTCCACTTTGTTTTCTTATGCTTTGTGTGGACTTGCTTTGAGCCCTCAGTGAGTCATAATGGGGTTCAAATGTGAAAAGCAGACACACATGCCACTTTAGTAGCATCAAGCGAGTACCTGTACAGCAGTGCTCTCTTAACAAGATCATCAGCGGGACAAACGGAAGCATGCCTTAGTAGAGTAGGGAATTCCTATATTGTTTTATTGAGGAAAAACCCCCAGTAATTCAGTTAGTCACCAAGGTGAGGTGAATTTTCAAGGCCAAAGTTGGTGAATGGACTTCTGTCTTCCAGAAGTAGGAGCAGATAAGCTACCTGTGCCTGATTCACTCCCCAATGTTCCACCCCCTCCAGCAACTTATGAGAAACAGAAGTTGGCGTGGGGGAGGGTGTGGCATTGACAGAGCAAAGTACAAGGAAAAGAGGAAAAACAAGCAAGCCCTCTTGTGTGCCAGTTCTCTGCTGGGCACTTTTGTAAGCACGATGCCTCTGCACCTTCGTTCTGAGTCCAGCTGATGCTTTACAGTGAGCGAGAGTCCTGGAAACTTGCTTCTAAGTCTGCAGCAGGCTATAAGTCAGAGTCAACAGCCAACCCCAGCCCTGGATGGGAAGGATTGAATAAACAGCTATGCTAGGATGGGAGGGCCTCAGCTGTGAGGAGCTCGTGCCTCTGCCTCCTAGACTGCTTCCCCACAGCGCCATGGGCATCTCTTTTCCTTCTGAGTCATAGCTAGTTCATGCACAGGGCACTTTGCATCACGTGAGATACTCCAGGAAGGCTGACCCCTCAAGCTGTGGCACACACCTTCAGACATAGAACTCTTGTAGAGCCATATTTCCTTTTATCAAGATGCTTAGTATCACAGAGGGTGAGGAGGTGACAAGGGATGAGCAAAAGTCACTTGATCGTGTCCTGAGTTTCTTCTAGAGTCAACCAGCCTTCTCTTCTATTCTCAGCAAATTGTCTCTATGTGGGAAAGGGCAAACCAAATGCCAAACTATGATAGATGATGCATCTGTGAGCGGTAAACATTCACAGTGTTTCTAGGGTACTTATTGGGTGCCAGCCTTTGTGTTAGACACATTGCAAGTTACGACAGCAAGGAAGGTATTTCTGCTATCTTCAGATGGCCATCAGGTCAGTGATATCACACCACAGAACAGCAATGAAACTGAATGGATGTGACTGTCCTTCCTCTTCTTTAGGAACAGATGTCACCTCCAGTAGTTGATAGTATAGGCCAGTTGCCAGGCTGCCAGAGGATGATGTATAGGTGAATGTGATATTAGGTACTCCCTAAACATGAAGTGATGTCTCTTAGGGAGCCATCATTCATAGCAGGCACTGCAGAAGGTATGGCCACACTGCCAATGAGCACAGCAGGCAGTAGCACCAAATATGGACACATCTGAGCATCACCTTCCTGTTCATGCAATATGGCAGATGTCCTTGGGTAGAACTGGTGGCTTGTCTTGGTATAACTGACCCTGCCCAGAGTGATCAAATAATTTGAGCATTCCTTGGCCTTTGCCCAGCATATTTCTGTCTGCTGTTACTTGGAATAGCCAGCAGGTTCCTCCTCATTGTCAGGGAGGGCAACTCCTAAGGGGGAAACCATTTCCCTAGAAAAGTTGTTAACTGAGAGTTAACTGTGATTAAGCTCACAGCTTTGACCTCTTGCCCATTTCCATTGGAGACAGCCATGCCTTTTCCATTACACATATTCCTGGGTGGTTTGTAAGTGATTCTGCATTTCAGTGGAAACATAAAACAGCTGAACATTGAGCACACACTAGTACCAACCACTGGGATTGTTACCCAGGAGGTGCTAGCTGAAAGGCCAAGTCCATGTCAGGCCGCTCAGAGGTCTTAACACCAGGAGTGGCCTCACAGTGCTGCAGCCTGGAATGTCACCTGTGACCTGGGCACTGCAGGCCTCTCTCCATGGAATTTCTTACCCCTCCTCTCAAGAGGGGCTGGCTGTGTGCCTTCCTGTAGCTCTTTTTTGTAGCTTTCAGAATGGCCTGGGTATGAGTGCTTATGCCATGTCTGACTACCATTGAAATTTTTGCAGGACTGAATTGCTATTTTCCTGCTTGTCCCAGCAGGGAACACAGCATGCCACAGGGCCTACATTGTACTCACATGGCATTACATGCAAATTTCCAGGCGCTATTCCCTCCTCTAACAAGGAGAGTGACTCGCTGGAGTCACATTTCATGACATTAGCAGAGCACTGGATTCCCAGACAGATAGATAGTTAGGGAAGACAAATCCCTTATACTCAATACCTTTGAGGTGAAGAAGGTTCCTGCCTTCCTTCATCCTGTGGATGAAGCTGTTTTTAGACTATATAGAATTCATAGCCTGTTTATGTGGCAGCTACAGTTTTTTGATGCACAGTTTACTGATGCACTCAGAAGGTGGTTCCTTATTTATTTTCATTTTGATTTTTTTGAGATGTGGGATCTCACTATGGAAACCTGACTGACTTGCTTCACTCTGTAGCCCACACTGGTCTTGAACTTTCAGCAATCCTCCTGCGTTAGCCTCCTTGGTGCTGGGATTACAGGTGTGTGCCACCATGCCCAGCCAATACAAGCTGTTCCTAGTGTCTCTGATTCCCCATTAGTCACCCTTACGTTTCTGGATACCCTGCTGCTCTCTGCTACTCTGTTGGGTTTGGGTGGCATGGTTGGTAGTGTAGCAGGAGTCACATTCTCTGGCCCTCCTGTGTATCCTGAGTGGTCTTGTTCTTATTTCTTCCTTAGGCCACTCACTCTGGTGGGACCTTGGTGATTGTAGGAATGGGCTCCGAGATGGTCAATTTACCCCTCGTGCACGCAGCTGTGAGGGAGGTGGATATCAAGGGTGTGTTCCGATACTGCAACACGTGAGTATGCTGAGGGCGAACCAAGGTGACCAGCAGTCAGCGTGGCCAAGGCAGGTCCCATGCAGCCTCTGAGACCAGCAGTCTCTGCATGTTTATTCATGAGGGGCACTCCCTGACCACACTGCCAGCACAAGATATGATAGGACTGCTAAGAGAGAGTGTGTATTTCTTCCTCAGAGGGAGAAACAGACAGGGAGGGGGATTTTTGATCTGCCACTCATCACCCAAGTCTTCTTTTTCATTTCCTTAAGTAGCCAGACGTCCCCTCCTCCCCTTTAAAGGGAATTGGGGGTCTGTCTTGTGGGAGAGCCTCTTTTCACCCACCCTACCCCTATTCTACTGCTCCCTGCTTGCTCAGCAAGGATGCTCTGACTGGAGAATAGTGATGCCTCTTACTCCCAGCTTCCAGCTCCATGCTCTCAGCAGAATGCCTGCCCACTTTGCCTTATACTCTGCTGAGCTGTGCTGTTAATCTGTGGGAACGGGTTCTCTTGACATGTCCCGGGCTACCTCCCTGATGTTTCCTCCCTCTTCACACTGGCCTCTGTAATATAACTCAGTCAGTCCTTCACGCCAAAGAACTTCTAGGTTTTGTGGCACAAGCTGTAAACAAGGGGACAGAGCATTGACAACACTCTCTGTACTTGCAGATTACAGGCCACAGGCCTTCGGTTACTTTCTAAAGTTAAGGTCAGAAGGACCATGCTAGAAATAAATATGCTGAGTTGTTTCTGGACTTAGTGCTTTTGGGTAATTGCTAATAAAATGCTTATTATGTTCTCTTGCAGGTGGCCAATGGCGATTTCCATGCTTGCATCAAAAGTCTTGAATGTAAAGCCTTTAGTTACCCATAGGTTCCCTCTGGAGAAGGCTGTGGAAGCCTTTGAGACATCCAAAAAGGGAGTGGGACTGAAAGTTATGATCAAGTGTGACCCCAATGACCAGAACCCCTAATGTGAATTCATCTGTGCCCTCAGCTTACCTCTCAGCACCTAAATGGCTAGGAATGGGAGGCCCTTGACGCAGAGCTTTCTTTTGAATGGGAAAAAAAATAAATAACTCATAATAAGCAGAGAGCCTTAGGGGAGCTGGTGTACCTTAGAGACAGAAGTGGAGACACTTCGGGGACCTTGTAGCCAGAATGAGATGCTTATATTGAGGAAAGTCTCTTAGAGAGAGCAGAGTTTGGCAGATGGGTACCCAGAGTGTTCCCCTTCTTCTGGTACCTCTTTGGGTGAAGTCCCATAAAGCCATTGGGACTTAAGATGGAAGTGTCCCCATAGCAGATCTCTCAGTCTAGATGAATGGGTAACATCTGTTGTAGTTCAGAGAATGGTGTTTGTCAAGCCAAGTATCAACTGGTTTGATGATAAAAGGGGAATCAGAAAAGGAACTTGCCTTTTGGATCCAGTATTTAAAAAAAAAAAAAAATCAAAGGAATGAAACATCCTATATGAGGCACACTAGCTCACATTCCTCAAATGTGGGAAGAACAAGGGCACTCAGCCCCTTTCTCAGCATTACAAATATCATTACCTTCCCAACATTGCTCATTCACAGTAAGGAACAACGCCCCCTGCTAGGCAACCAGAAGACTTCCTTCCTCCTGAAGATCTTTAATCCTGCCTATTAGTACAGAGGACCACTGGAATGATTGCATTCCCCATTGGAGGAATTAGAAATCCCCTCGAAGCTTACTCACAGGTGATTGTTAACCTGTTCCACTCAGGTCTTGTTACCCAAAAATATTACCCTTCTCATAGCTGGGTAAGGTTGGTGGTATCTGGATGGACACCACAGAACTTTTCATCCTAGGGCTTTTCTGTATAAGATGTGGGTCCAAATCATACCCTTTGTGATTGTAAAATAATTAAGAATGAGTACATAGTAACTGTGATGTAACTTGGGCTGTCATCTTTAACCCACATCTTCAGCCGTGGGTAGAGAATGGCTGAAAAGACTCTGCTGGAGAAGATCATGGCCAATTCCTGAGCTTTCTCAAACTGCTTCGCAAAAATAAACTCTGTAGCTGGTGTCGGACCCTTGCTGTGGCTGATGTCTGTTTCGGGAGTAGATTTAGGCTGCCGCCTAGTTCATACAAGGAAGACTCTCAAAGCTTTAGCAGGGGACATTTCCTATACTAAATATAGTCTCACAAACTGCTAGAAACATAAGTGACAAATATATAACAAGTATCCTGCATGCAGGGGAAGGGTTTAGGCAAAAGAGTACAATACCTCTCTTGCCCCCTGCAGGAGTCAGGGTCACAGGACTTGTGTGCACACACACTAGGCAGCTCTGCATCCCTGCTGGCCAGCTCTTCCTCCTCCATCCTATTTAGGTAGCACCAGACTTCTCACTTGACTTCTCTGAAGACTCCAGCATGGGGATGATCAAAGATCCTCTAGCAGCAATGACAAAAGCCCCTGCCTCAGGAAGGGAAGGATTTCTCTGAAATTTACAAGTAACTGATTCTGGTTGTGCCCCAGTGAAAAGGGGGCCACTGGAAGGACTTGGGAGCCACAGAAAGGACAGAGAAAGGTAGAACCATGAACAAAGATGTGTCACTGCCTATAATGATGCTTGACACTTCTGGCTTCAGTTGGACTTTCTGGTGCCTGAGAAGTATGAAGAGTGGGTGGACTGATAAACGAAGTTCAGAGAGCGTGGTGGTGCTCGCCAGCACTTGAAGGATCCTATTTAAGGCCAGCTTAGTTTACATAGCTTGTGTATTAAACAAAACCCCAAGATAGCATCCAGCCCTCTGCTCCCAAGCTATGGCTTCTCTCACATATCCCAGGAGCAGGGGTGGGTGGGGGGTGGGCTGCTTGGCCAGCCACAAGCATGGTGAAGTATCAGGGAGTTTCCTTGGGTCTCCCTCTACATCTTTATCCAGATGCCCCTTAGAAGGGGCTGAAGGAAGATGGGGATTCATTCTCTCCACCTCCACGAGGCACTCAGTGTTGGCTATCTCAGTGATTCAGTCCCGGAACCAATAATATGAATTCCCCCAAAGCTCCCCAGCATTGGAAGGCTGGCAGCCTCTGTATGCTCTCACCAGATAGGGCATACATCAGTCAACATGGAGGACCCCACCCATTTGGCACTCCCAGTACTGGGATGGGGTGGGGTTAAGAGTAGGGAGCTGAGAAGAGGACCCTGCAGGTGTCAAAGGGAAGAGGGTAATTCAGCCCATAGGACCCCAGGGAGGCTGGCATATTGGCTCCAACGACTCCATCTTGCTAATCGCCTTTGGCCACAGCAGACTCTAGAAGAAAAGTCACGTCTGGACCTTCTTTCCTGGCTCTCCCAGCCTGTCTTGTGCAGCACAGCTTTGCTTTCTGTTTTGCATAAAGAAGGCACTCTGGCATAGTGATGCCAGAGGTCAAGAGTAGGGGAAACATACAGGATGTGTTGTTGACTATTTGCCTTTTCCTCAGAACTGTCTCTGTTATGATGTCAGCCTAGGCTCAAAGTTCAGAAAGCGAGACAGGGAAGCAGTGCTCAGCCAGCCAGCTAGGACAGAGGCTATGCCAGGCTAAAGATGGTGAGGCCTAATCAAAGGCTACACCCCTGGTGGCAGACGGTTCTCTGTCCCCTCCACATGCCAAATTCACGGGTTAAGGGCGGAACAGGGTGGGAAAGGGGCCGCAGGGCTGCAACTTTGTGAGAACACAGCTATGGGATGTGCTTTCCCAGACGCCAGTGGATGCATCTCTGGCACAGCTGTTGCTGTATGGTGTTGCCCAGCCCCCACCCCACCCCCACACCTGCTCTTCACTGCCTCTGCCCCTCACTCTCAGCTTTAAAAGCTGGAGCTGAGTCTGACACTGAGTTCTTTCCTGGCTGGCACCTGATAGTGGACAAAGGTATAGTTGATGTGACCACCATGGAATTGTTTGTTTCTTGGAGCCATGCAGCCTCTGAGAGGCAGTGTATCATAGAGGATTCATTACACAGATGTCTAAATCCTGGGCCAGCCACTAACTCACTGTGACACCACGTCACTTCCATTTCCAGCCAGCCTATGCTTCTCCTTTGCTATCTGAAGGGTCCTTCTGGGCAATCTTGAGGTCCCCTATGCACTGATACATTGTTCCCCAGGGAGAAAAACCCAATGGGAGCATCTCTTAGGCTTTACTGTTAGGATCTTTCTCTGTGTGAAGGGGTGGCTTGAGGTAGAGAGAACAGCCCAGCTCAACGTGGGAAGGGCTTCATGTGGAAATACGTACATTATGGATGTCACCTTGTTCTGTGTCTCAGGCTTGCACTGTGATCCTAAGTGGTCTGCAAAAGTCCAGAGATGGGTGCAGACAGGTTGGGCTCATCACTGCCCTGTTGTGGTCAGTGACTGGTCTTTCAGTACTCCACATAAAGCTGAAGGCAGAGGCACAACCTAGAAAGGGTAAGGGTACATCAATCCACTCATTGTGAGGAGGAACTATAGGAAATAGATGGGCCTTTGGGGGTAGTGGATCCAGTACCACTGAGGCATAGTAGAAGTACACCTCCCACGGGGCAGCCCCGGCTTCAGTGGGTGGTACTGAAACCCTATGGGTCCTGCCTAACCTACAGGCTCATGCTCACTGGACCACAAGCTACCAATCCACATAGGCCTCTTGTTACCCAGGGTCTCACTTGTGGGCCTCTTCACAATTCTCGGAAAAATCACTCTCCACATTACTTTTTGAGATACCTTCTCTCACTGTCCCTGGAGCTCATGGTTTGACTAGGCTGGCTAGCCAGCAAACTCCAAGGATCTGCCTTATCTTCGTCTCCCAGCTTTGGAATTACAGAGCCTCGGTGTTCTATTGGCTTTTAACACATGTGCTAGATATGGAAGTACTTGTGTTCTCACACTTGCACGACAGGCATTTTATCAGCTGAGCCATTTCTACAGCCTGTGAGTATACACATTGTTATTGAGACCAGGGAAATCTTTGAGGTCCCAGGTTATAATAATGCGAGAGGACTTGTGCATTGGGAAACTCTCAGGGACAACTGAGGGTGGGATCATAAAGCCACTGGCTAACTGACTTCAAATCATTTGGGAAAATGCAGGCTTGATCCTCCACCATTCAAAACTTGAACATGTCTCCAGGCCTGAGTCTCCATGTTGTTAATAGCAGTCATCCCTTCAATGGCTAGGACAATAATCCCTGTAGGGGATGGTGTGGGATTATAGGGAAAGTGTCTCGGTTACTATGGAGTGGTGGACCACCACCAATGGATCTGTACTAGAAGCCTCCCCACACCCCATATGGCCTCAGTGTCAAGACATATACCTTACCAAACCTTGCTAACTCACTAGGAAGAAGCAAGAGCCATACAAATGTCCCTTTGCTGTTCTGGCCTCTCTTTAGTAGGTCTAACTCTGTGTGTTGTGGAATTAACTGGATTCGGTTTTAGGATGCTGATCTTGGATTATTTAAAGACTTGACAACTTAAGACTTTAGGAGAAGTTCTGAGTAACTCAAGTAGGATGATCACGTCACTCTTTATTCTCTTACTGTAGAAGTATACTGAATGCTATGTTCGTCTAACAGTACACATTTTAGGTGCTGTCTGTTCCCATGAACACCTGAGTGAAACATGTCCCTTGGTCACACATCACATGGCATAGGACAGGGGCACTAGCCTCAAAGTCATCAAGAGTTATTGGTTCTTCTAGGACTGGCAAGGCAGCCCAGTGGGTAGAGATTCTTTCCTCCAAGCCTTATGACCTGAGTTCAACTCCTAGGGATCACATGGTAGAGGGTGAGAACTTACTCCTATAGGTTGTCCTCTGATCTCCATCACACACACACACACACACACACACACACACACACTATAAGAAAAGATTTATTGATTCTCAGAAGCTTAATGGGGGAACTATTATCAGCAAATCAAGAGGTCAACATATGATCTGAGAGGGTGTGAATGAGGAAAAAACTGAAGACAAGGAACTGTTAATCCAGGGCAGAGTGAAGACAGTGACTCAGCGGCTGCAGGTCTGTGAGGCAGTTGGACTTTCAGAACAACACAGAGAGCAGCAGGTTCCAGCCAGAGCTTTCCTGGCCCTGTGCTAAACTCCCACATCCTGCTCCACTCATAAACTAGGACTCAAAGACATCTCCACTCCTACTGTTGCTGCCTTCTCTCTAGAATGTGGCTCCAGAGGGAGTGATGCTCCCAAGGGGGAGGCAGGCATTGATGGGAGGTTAGCTGGAAAGCCTTTGCCACCTTGCTTAAGCGTTGCCATGGGCTGAGCCAGGGTTGAGGAAGAGCTGCCATGCTCTTGAAAGAAGCAGTAAAGGATGAGACTGGTAGACACTTGAATGACTTGGACTCCACAAAGTAAGAAACAGGTGACTTCATGTTCGGTTAGATACTGCCTTATGACTCTGAGCAGCTCATTTGACTTCTCCCAGCCTTGGGTCCCTTTAAGTAGGAAAGTAATACCTACCTCAGGGTTGTCATGGGTCAGATGAAGTCATTTTGAAGTTCTAAGCATGTCACTATGATTGTGTTTACTGAGTGTCCATGCCCTGTCCTTGTCTCACCAAGATTTATTGCCTTGCCTGTTGAAAAGCAGGTGAATGGTCCCCCAAGATTTTCCCAGCTCTGAGCTCCTAACTCTGCCAAGGTGCTTGAAGGTATATGAGAACTCCCCAAGCTGATAAGACCCAGCATTCTCAGGCTGGAGAAATGGCCCAGTGGTTAAGAGCACTGACTGATCTTCCAGAGGGCCTGGGTTCAATGCCCAGCACCCACATGGTGGCTCACAACTCTCTCCAGTTCTAGGGAACCTGACATCCTCACCTCACATGAACTTAACACAGGCAAAACACCAATGCATTTAAAACAAACAAACAAACAAAAAACCAGCATTGTCAGCTCTGTTATAAAAATATGCCCAGGTATGCCCAGCCAGGAGAGGCATCACTAGATCTCAAGGCCACAAAGTAGGGAGGAGGGAGAAACCCAGGAAATTCCTCCGACCCTCTTTCCCCATTCTGTTCATCTACTAGCCAAAGAAATCCCTAGACCCAGGAAGCCTAAGGGACTGGCCATCTTTGGACAGGCACTTCTAGAAGCCATGGCCAAGTCTTGTTCTACAGTGTGAGGGCAACCCTACAGACTAGTGCAGTGGCCTGGCACACATAGAAGAAATTCTGGAGACATAGCCTGTTAAGAGAGAGTCTTAACTCTCAGCTCTGAGCCATTCTCTTGAGCTGACTCCAGAATGACTGGACTCTCTTAAGGGGACAGTCTAGTGACTTACTGTGATGAGGAGAAATGAAGCTCTAAGGGCCAGGAGGGTCAGGGGCAGAGACATCTGTCACAAAGCAAGAGAAGGCCTCACCTAGACTAGAGCCATCAAATCCAGAGTCCCGTCAAAGACACTCTGGTCCAAGCAAGATGGGGATCTCCCTGCTCCCTGGGTGGGAGCAGCTGAATCCTTCAGCCTCTTGTTTTAAGGGGAATTGTGGATACCTCAAACAATACTGGCAGAGGACTCTCTCATAACAGGCTACAAGTCTCCAGAATTTCTTCTATGTGTGCCAGAACACTGCACTAGTCTGTAGGGTTGCCTTCACACTGTAGAACGAGACTTGACCATGGCTTTTAGAAGTTCCTGTCTAGAGAGGGCCAGTCCCTTAGGCCTCCTGGGCCTAGGAGCTTCTTTGGCTAGTAGATGGACAGAATGGGGAAAAAGGGTCAGAGGAAGTTCCTGGGTTCCTCTCTCCACCAAAATCTGTTTTTGGAGTCCTGACACATTAATTTGTGTTTCTCTCTTGGTCATTTGTGATGGGAGTCCCAGAAACTTTTTCTCAGTGGTCATTTGTCAACAGAATACTAAGCTACTGTGGGAATGGAGGGAGTTGTGTCTGCTGTGGGACAGACACTTATAAAGGTGATAGACATGTTACATGAGCGATCATGTAACTCTCAGCATAATCTAACCAGGTTAGCACAAGTTACCCCATTTTATAGCTGACAAAACCAAGGCACCGAGCAATTAATTAATTAGCCAGACAACATTGGCACATGCCTGTAAACACCAGCACTTGGGAGGTAAAGGCAGGAGAATCATGAATTCGAACCTGGTCTCTTTGGTGTAAGGACTCAATCTGGGGCTTCTTGCATGCTAGGCAAACACTATTCAAGAACACAATAGTTTATGACTGGTGTTTTCTAAGCCTGTCTGTGCTAGGAGGATGATGTTGCAGGCAGGGCCAGGATGAGCCTGTGTGCATGGCACCAGCCTAGGAACCTCTGGCAGCCTCTCCTCCACCCTCCACTTCCTAGTTCCTTGAATACCTTTCTCATTTCCTTCTTTGGCTTCTGTCTCCACTACCTGTGGAATTCTCTAGATGGCTTTGTTTTCTTTGTCCTTTTAAATTCACTTAGAGAAAAGCATTACCTTAGTTTATAATTAATAGAACTGTTTTTGTTTGTTTTTTCAAGATTGGGTCTTGCTGTATAGCCCAGGCTGGCCTCAAACTCTCAATCTTCCTACCTTAGCCTCCTGAGAGCTGTAATGTATCTGCATATCTTTGTCTTGGGGGAGTGAGATGGACTTGGGGGGGTGACTAGAGAGATGGCTTAGCAGTTTAAAACACTGTCTACCCGTGTGGAGGACCCACATGATGACTCATAACCACCTGTAACTCCAGTTCCAGATAATCCAACACCTCTGTGGGCACCAGGCACACGCATAGTACACAAGCAAAATGTCCATATGCATAGAATAACAAAATATATTTTAAAAAGCCTTGACAGGACTAAAAAATTCCACTATTATTATTTTTTTTCTTGCAAGTGTGTTAAACTAGGGACTTTTGCATGCTAGGCAAACATTCTATAAATGAGGTATAACCCTGCCAACTACTCTTAATGCCTATTAACAACTATGCTCTTTTTCTAATCTTGATGTAGAGACATATTGATTTAAGATTTCATCCAACAGCCTTACCCACTCCTGTCTGAAATGCTATTGAACTTGTCTGCTTCCTCCCCAGGGTTTCTCTCGGTATTGGTCTGACACCAATGTCATGTCCTAAGCGAACCCTTCAGATGAATGCACCTGTGCCCCACAACTCCCACAGCCATGGGCCCCTGCCAAAGAACTCATTTGAGGCTTCTGTGTTTTGAAATATTCTTCCAAAGGGGGAACACAATGGGGATTCTGACTTTCAGTTGCTTATTCCTTTTCCCAAATTATGGAAAGTTTTCTTCAAATTATTCTCTTTTTCCGGAGCCTGAGACATAATGTCCAAAGACATTTTAGTCTACATTCTTAAAAGATATCTTTCTGGAGCCCATATAACCACCCAGCAATGTGACACTTTTTTATAACATCTCTGAATTCAGAGTTGGCAAGTAAATTGGTAGGGAAAAGGCCACAGAGGATCATACATTTACTGAGCCTTACAAAGGTTATGTCATCTTACCCTTACTGTCATCAGGGACTGGAGACTCCAAACCATAATGGAATTATGCTAGGCACGATTTGTGCTCAAGGATAGTGTCCCCAGTAGGCCATTTTTTTCACCACAGTGTGTGTGTGATCATATTCATTCTTTTTAATGATAATATATTATTATAACACTCATTGGATGGGTGTAGATAACACAGTATCCACTGCACATACTGTCCATTGTATGCATATACTGAGCACTGTTATGTATATATGTGAATCTCCTGTTTTGCTAATGTAGAATCAGTGAATTTCTTTGCATATGGAACTGCTTATTATTTAAATGCAAATATTTCTGTAGGATTCTTGAAAATTGACTTCTTTGCTGAAGTCTATTGACACCATTATCAGCGCTGCATATTCTTCCTCAGGAGAGTGTAGGGTATGCTTTCCTCTTTTCTCTCAAGATAACGCTAGGAAATCAGCTGAACTTGTTAATCTCCCAGGATTCCTCTGACTGTTCCTCCTCAGTTCATTTTAATCATTTTCCTCTTAAAACTATCATCATCGTCGTGAGTGTGTGTGTGTGTGTGTGTGAGTGAGTGTGTGTGTGTGTGAGTGAGTGTGTGTGTTTGTGAGTGTGTGTATGTTTGAGAGTGTGAGTGTGTGTGTTTGTGAGTGTGTATGTGTGTGAGAGTGAGTGTGTGTGCTTGTGAGTGTGTGTATGTGTGAGAGTGAGTGTGTGTGCTTGTGAGTGTGTGTATGTGTGAGAGTGAGTGTGTGTGCTTGTGAGTGTGTGTATGTGTGTGAGAGTGAGTGTGTGTGTTTGTGAGTGTGTGTATGTGTGTGAGAGTGAGTGTGTGTGTTTGTGAGTGTGTATGTGTGTGAGAGTGAGTGTGTGTGTTTGTGAGTGTGTTTATGTGTGAGAGTGTGTGTGTGTTTGTGAGTGTGTTTATGTGTGAGAGTGTGAGTGTGTGTGTTTGTGAATATGAGTGTGTATGTGTGTGTGAGTGTGTTTATATGCATGCGAGTATGTGTGTGTGGGTGTGTGAGTATGTGTATGTGTGAGAGTGTGTGTGTATGTGTGTGTGAGTGTATATTTATGTGTGTGAGTGTGTGTATGTGTGTGTGGGTGTGTATGTGTGAGTGTGAGTATGTGTGTGTGAGAATGAGTGTGTGTTTGTGAGTGTGTGTATGTGTGTGGGTGTGTGTGTGAGAGTGAGTATATGTGTGTTTGTGTGTGTGTGTTTGTGAGTGTGTGTGTGTTTGTGAGTGTGTGTGTGTGTGTGTGTGTGTGTGTGCAGGCTTGTGAAGGTCAAAGGCCAACTTCTGGGAGTCAGTTTTTGCCTTCCACCTTGTTGAGTCAGGCTGTCTTCTTTTCACTGTGGGGTGCTTCGGGCTAGCTTCAGAGCATGTGTCTTGTCTTGCCTGGCTTCCATCCTGCCATGGGTATGCTGCAATGCTGGGGTTTCGGGTGGCCTCTCCTAGATCACACAGTAACTTTGTTAGTAGAAGTGGAGATGAAACTTGGACCACCTGGTTGCAGCACTGTCATGGAGACTCTAGAACCCCAGAATCAACCTCTTGTTCTCAGAGGAGGGGAGACGGTCTTTGTTCACTTGACATCACTAATCTAGGAAAAATAAGTCAGCTGGGAAAAATCACCAGCGCCTTAATGCATCCGGTGATCTGGACAAGAAGATAGAGTGATCAGTGTGTTTCCTTCCATTTCAGGCCAGGCCATGGGAGAGGGACTTCCCAATAATGGGTGGAGGGAGGACCTTGCAGGCAAGGGAGGTCTCCCCTTCACAGTACCAGGTCCTGGTGGAACACAGTAGGTGAGTAGGAACCCTGGGAGGTGATAAGGGAGCTCAGATAGTAGACGGGTATAGTATAAGGACAAGCCACTCAACAGCACATCACCCCATTCCTTAGAATACAGACAGACAGAGCTCTGCTCTCAGAACTTTGACCTAGATTACTAGTAATGACAGATCCTATTAGAAATGAAGATCCTATTAGATGTCTGGTGTGAGTAAGGTCTTTGGTTTTGAGAGGCTAAAGTGAGAGTTAAGGACACTGTCTGCCTAAGTCGGCTAGACTCAAACCACTTACATCCTGGGAGATTCTGAGCACATTTAAGACCTTCTGTAGTTCAAACTGGGAATAATAATAATAATAATAATAATAATAATAATAATAATAATAATAATAATAAAACTGTTTTGTAGCTCATTCTGAGGACCAGGCAAGCACTGGATACACAGCAAGAACTGTGTGCATGGGTTGTTACAGTATTATTATCTCCCTAGGGCTTTTCTCATTCATCTTACTGCCAGTCACTCACTGTTATTTTATTGTTTTCAAAGCCTTTATGAGAGGAAATCTCCTCCTCCTTCTCAAGTGCTCACTGTTTGTTTGTTCCTACTTGCACGCAAATGCCCTGGGAGCTGAGCCTGAGTCTGAGACATAACATGGCCAGCACCTACTTATTAAATAGGATTATTTCATTGGACCTTGCTAAATCCTATGGAGAAAATACTCACATCGCCATCATTTTGTGAAGGAACAAGCTGAGGCACCAAATATTCTCTTTATTTACTCACAGTCACCTACATGGGCTTCCAATCCAATTTGGTTTAAGAGCTGTCCATTATAAGCATCAAGCTCAACTGGATGCCCTCTCTCAAAAGCTGGTACTCAAAGTCTGGAAGGATGTTACATCTTGTCACCTTTCTCCTCTTTCATTTGGACTTAAAGATTGTGGGAAGAGGCAATAGTTGAGCCTGTCTTCGTTCTAGATAGAGCTCAGTCCCAGGACTTCCTGTCTTCATCCATCTTCCCACCTGGCCCCAAAGCCTCTCCCTCTCAACTCATCCTCGTCTTCTTTGTCCTTGGTCCCATTAACCTCCATCCCACCTGATTTTTCTTCTTTATCGCCCTTTCAGGGTCACTCACCTTCCTATTTTTGTTGTGAGCCTAGCCTTTAACAGCTGAGCCATCTTTCCAGCCCATCCTTCCTATGTCTGTAAGTCAGAGTTTGGTTCCAGGGATTGAGACCAACATTGGTGATCCAGAGCAGAGAAAGACTGCTTGCTTTTATTCTGATAATATAAGAATTTCCATTAATTTCCTCTGCAACATTTTTTTTACAGACTTTTCTCTGGGGGCATTTTTTGCAGTGTCCCTTGTCTATAGATTGTAACTTCTTCTGCACACACACTTATGATACTAGTAACTTCATTTTCTCAAACTGAGTAGGCAGAACTGCCTGATCCCACCTTCTAGCCATTGCCCAAGAAGAGCCCATTGAAAGGCCCCAGACAGGATGAATTCATTTAGGGTCTGGCTGAAGACATTCTAACAGTCATGTTAAGTTCTTGATTTTTATCCGGCATTCACTGGCTTTCTGAAAATCTGTCCAAAACTGGGCAGAATAGTCAAGTCACATAAATGTCTGCCTAGAGTCAACATCAAAAGCCTGGCTCGGGTGTGGAGTCAGAAACACTACTCAAGGCTGCTCAAGATCATGACAGTATGTCCTTCTGTCCAGCTGGGCATACACTTAGCATTGCCTTGGCATTGGAGCAACAAGTAGCTGGAGATGCATCTTTAAGATCACAGACTCTTTGGAAGCCCATTCACCATGGAGGGATACTTTCTCAGCCTAGATACATGGGGGAGCGCCTAGGATCTGCCCCAAATGATATGACAGACTTTGATGATCCCCATGGGAGGCCTCACCTTCTCTGGGGAGGGGATATGTGGGTCGGATGAGGGATTTGGTGGGGGACATGGGAGGGAGAGGAAACTGGGATTGGTATGCAAAATAAGATTGTTTTAAATTTAAATTTAAAAATTAAAAAGGAAAAAAAGATCACAGACTGTTAATGAAAATGTGTATGGAGAGGAGGAAGGCAAGAGAAGTAGGGGGCAGAATGTTAGAGATCCCCCTGAGGACCATGTTAATGCCAATTTGCAGTCTAGCAAGAATGAGTGGGTTAGGATAAAATAGAAACATATTTTGGGCAATGGTGGCACTCGCCTTTAATCCCTTGTGAGACAGAGGCAGGCAGATTTTTGATTTAAATGTCAGCCTGGTCTACAAAGTGAGTTCCAGGAAAGCCAGGGCTACACAGAGAAATGCTGTCTTGAAAAACCAAAGATAAAAAATAAAGAAAGAAGGAGAAATATTTTTTAAAGAAAGAACAAGAAGGCACTTATGGGTCAGATCTTAGAATAAAGCTAAGGCTGAAGTTTAAGATGCTGGTTTCAGGACTGGGAACTGTGTAACTTGATGAGTACCAAGACAGCTAGAGGCCAAGGAATACATGATGCTGTCCTTAAATATGCTCACTGTTTATTTATTTATTTAAAAAACCACTTAATGAAACATTAAAAAAATAAACAGAATAAAACTTAACACACTGTAATTGTAAAACATATTCCCATATATTTTTTTCTCATCTATATGATTTGTCTGGGACAGTTTGTTGTCTCACCTCCTAATATCTTCACAAATAGCTACATAAACATAGGAACAAGCTCAAAGAAATTGTGGGTTGTCCTTTATAGTCTTTATAGATAAAATTGGCACCAGAGTTCCAGGTCTCTTGGGCTCTAGCCTGGTATGTCCTGCTTTGTCAGAGATGGCCCTCACTATAGACACCCTTGGCTTCTGAATAAACCCACCAAGGAAGGATCCTACTTTAGGGATATGGAGCAGCCTGAAACTCCTTGCTACAAATTCTACCAGCTAGAGAATATCATGGCCCAGCAATTCTACTCCCAGATAAATTCCATGCCCAGAAAATGAGTGCATTTTATTCCCCAAATGACAGGCATACAAATGAATGTTCATAGCAATTTTATTTACAATCATCCAAATTTAGAAACAAGCCTACTAGCAGCCTGGGTAAACAAACTGTGACATAATTCTACAATGGAATACCTCACAGCAATAAAAAAGGAACACATTACCAACAGACACAGTAGCAGGAATGAATCACAGATGCATCATGATGTGAGAAAGAGGCCAGGATAAAAGGTGAATTCAGGGTAACCCAAACTGCAGTGACAAATCACATTAGTGGTTGCTTCTAGATGAGGGAGCCTCACCCAGGAAACTTCTGGGTGCAGGAATGTTGAAAGGTTTTCTAACGTGACCTAGGTTGTAGATACTTTAAGATTCACTGTACCTCAACTGCACATATGTTAACAACTCTGCTTTCTGGTAAAAACCCAAGTGAAGAAGGGTAGAGGTGGCATCTGTGGCCAGGTGACCTGATTACCCTGGGGTAAGAGGCTTCCAGTGTCCAAACTGAGCAAACTGGGAAAACTGTTTTATGCTTTCTCTGGGAAACGGGAATAGAGGGGCTTGGGGTGAGTTGTAGGAAGACCATTGTTCCCTTAATCCTGGAGCCTGGGGTCTGCTCCCAGAGGGACCCACTGAAAGGTCATGGCAGCAGACACTACTGGCTGACATTGGGAACTCTCTGGCGGCCCTATGGCTTGTGGCCCTCTTGGAGCAGGAAGATGTGGGGCCCAACCTGGGAGGAAAGGCTCAGGGCCTGAGCTGAGGCAGGTGGGCTGTGCAGGCTTTCGGTGTGTGGTTTCTGAGCAGAACCCCGAGAAGATTCTTACTCTCTTCTCAAACGATTCTCCGAGGAAAGTCCACACCAGTATATCAATTTTGTGAAGGCAAACCAGAGACAGACCTATCAAAGGTGACCCACAAGTGTCAGAAACTGTTCTCCCTTCACTTTAAAGGCTATGAGGCAGGGTGGCGGTGGTGTCCAGTTCCCCGGCTATAGTCTCAAGTGACACTAGTGCTGAAGTCCACAGAAGGAGAGTAACAGCCTGGGCAGGAGCCAAGGAGATCCTACTCAGAAGTTCTCGTAATGATGCACAAAGTGGGCCCGGTCCTGCTTATTGACGAGTTGGCAAGACTTCTCCACATTCTTGGTCATCCCTGGAGGACCACAGCTGAAGACTCCAATCTTACGAACCTGTCAATGGAGAGACATGTTCCCTGGAGCCTTGAATTGCCCATCGCCCAGGGAAGTCAGCTTCTCCAGCCTGACCACAAAAAGCAGGCATCTACCTTGGACCCTGGGAAAGAGGCTAGAGCTGGGGTTGGTTATGATAAAGCTATGCTCAGGGTGGGGATTCTCTGCTCAGGATTGAGCTGCAGGGTCCTAGAGTGGGAGGGGATGGACTTACCTGGGGGTGAACTTCCTGCAGAGAGTTGAAGAAGAGCTCAAAGGGAGGGCGGCCAAAGTGGGTGACAGAGCGCAGGCCCGTGAACAAACTCCTGTTCAGCACCTTCTGGAAGTGCCGCTCACAGATGTACTGGGGAAGAAGGAAGTCAGGAGAGGGTCACAGCCGGGCACAGCTGGAGCCAACCCTTGGCCCTCATAGAGTCCCACCTGCCCTGCCTACCAGCATGGTGGTCCTGAGGTCAAACTTCTCAGCCAGCTGGGTAATGTAGATGTGCACAGACACCAGGTCCTGGTGGTCGTTCTCCTCCACCTCCCGGATGATGTCAGCCAGCCACTCAAACTGCCGCTGAGTCCTCGTCACCCAAATGAAGTAGATCTGAGGGCACACGCTGGGGATCAGGGCCAGCTCAGTGGCTCCCTATATTCTGAGATGCTAGGAAGTCTCAGACATCCCATATAGAGTGGTGCTCTGGTCTTGGCTTCCACAAGACAGAGGCCAGCAGAGGTCTCTCTGGTCACTCCCCTGCCCACCCTTGAGATGTGGCATCTGGACCACTTGGTGTAATGATCCCCACAGACCCTGTGGTTGAAAGCCAGGAGTGCTCTGCTGTGATGTCAGGACTCCGTCAGCCCATACATTCCCCGTGCAGAGTGGAGGAAGGAGACTCACCTTCTTACAGAGCATCTGGCTGCCCAAGGATGATTTGAAGACCAGGTCTTTGAGGATGGAGGCAAAGGGGGTGACCCCAATGCCCCCTCCTACCAGCACTGACACTTCAAACTTATGCCACTCCTGGTGGCCCTCTCCAAACGGTCCATCGAGGTACAGCTGCCAAGAGAAGTGCAGGTGAGATGAGCCTGGCCCTGCCCCAACTCTGAGGCCAGCAAAGGGGAAGACTATCGGAGGCCCAGGGATAGGCACCTTTGGGTATCTGGCATGAGTGTCACCCACTTGGGGTGAGTAGATCTCCCTGAGGCGGGTGGTCCAGGGTCCCACAGCCCGGATGTGCAGGCTGAGTGTGTCCTCGTGCGGGGCAGAGGTCAGTGTGAAGGGGTGGTACTCATTGGTCCCCAGACCCAGGCAGGCGATCCGCACCCACTGCCCTGATTTGTACTCAAAAGCCTGGGGTCGCTGGAATTGCAGGTGGGTCACTCCTATGGGGCCATAGGTAGAGAAGAGCCTAGATTAGAAACTGTACCTGTGGACTGGCAGGTACCTGTTCTTTCTACACTGCTGAGGCCCAGAGGGTTTCACAGTCACATGGATGGATTCCTGGTGCTGAGAGTTGTTGAGTCTCCTGTTTCCTGGGTAACATGAGTTGGGCTTCTCTGACCCAATCTGTTGTCTTTCCTCCATCCTTCCTCATCCCATGAGGGTGAAGGCTCATAGCACCGTCAGAAAAACAGCCTACAGGGTGGCAGCCTTCAGATCCCAGAGGGTTATCGAACCTCCCCCATTTGAGGGTGACTTCCATGATGGGAAATATTTGCATTCCAGCAAAGCAACTTTAACTTCATCCTTAAGTAGCCTTAACTGAAATAGGATGGAAATGAAATTGAGTTCTTTGCGATGTGAATCTTGGGGTTTAGATGACCTTATGGTGCCTAACACCTCCTACATCCCTCCATAGTGATTTACAATTCCACAACAGTCAATCCAGACACAACAGCAATCTGGTTATCGGGGCTATTTACTTCTCTCTGGTGTGGTGGCTCCCTGCCCTGTACGCTCCTGAAACAGGCTATGCACTGCAATTCTTCCTCATCCTGGAACTTGTCAGCATCATTTTTACTTGTATTTGCCCATCATTGCTTCTCACCATCTGCAAGATTTTCTCTTTTTAAAGATTTTATTTTTAATTTTGTGTATATATGTTTGTCTGTGTGTAGGTATATGTGCATATGAGTGTAGGTGTCTGTGGAGGACTGAAGAGGGCGCTGTACTCCCTGGAGCTGGTTATGAGCTATCTGACATGGGTGCTGGGAACTGAACTCAGGTCCTTTGAAAGAACAGAAAGTGCTCGTAACTGCTGAGCTGTCTCCCCTTGTCTTCAAGCCACAAGAGGAACTAAGCATAATCCTTCTTGGGATACTATTTCTGTCGGAAAATCTTCAGGGCTCAGGGGTTCTCAAAAGGGTGTCAGAGGTAGGGGTCAAGAAACCTAACAGGCCCCCACCATGTTGGAGAAACCTACCGATTCTCCATGCCTGGGTCAGAACCAGGCCTTACCTGAAGGCAGCAGCTCAGCCTTCACCACGCTGATCTCCACCTTCTTCCGGCTCAGGCTCACCAGCTTGTCCCCTCCATAGATAATTGCTGGGACCAGGAAGTAGATGTGGAAACTGGGCAATTGGATGAGGGCATAGCTGCCGTGGATGATGAGCTGGAAACATGGCCAGTTAGTGTAGTGCCACCCAAACAAGCCCCACCGTCATCCTCCTTGTCAGGCATGGGCCACACTGGCACTGGGTCTGGTCTTGGTAGATGGGCCGGCATAGACCACAGTGTGAGGTCTCATATCTCAGGATCACAGACCTTGAGTCTAATTCTCCCACTCCCTACTTTATCCTCCCTTTCCATCCCAAGTGTCCCCCTCCAAGGTCCAACCCTGACCATTGAAGGCTCTCACCAGGGCATAGAGCACAACATAGAGGTGGTGGGTCAGCCAGAAGCCCCGGAAACTGTGGCGTCGGAAGTGGTGGGAGGCAAAGACGTACATAATGGCCAGGACCAGGAGCAGGAGTACTCCTGTCATACCTGGGAGTGGGGGGGACAGGGTCAGTGGGCATCCTCAGAACAACAGCCTGAGCTGAAAATACAGCAGGACACCACACCGTGCCTGTTCTACCCAACTTCTACTTTCATTCTTTCAGGGCTCCAGAATGGTGTCTGGAGGGGCTGGAGCTGGAGGCAGTTTGTCAGAAAGGGGCTTATGGCTATTAGGGACAAGTATATTCAGGAAGAGGAGACCCAGCAGGGGGTACTCAGAAGGCATGCTCAGATCCCACATACCCTACTGCCCAATTTCCTACCTGGAACTGTCTCAAAGAACCACCAGTAGTACTTGGGTGGGAGCTTGGACCTGTGGGGGGGAAGGCACAGTGAGCCTCGGCTGGGGTCGAAGGGACCCCACTGCCACATTGCAGCCTGATGCTGCCCCTGACTGCTGAGGTACCAGGTCTCCACCAAGATGGATAAGAGATCCTTCCAAGGAACATTGTGTTCAGTTCTACCCTCTGTACCCACCACCGACGGACTTTTCCTGTTATTCTACCTTACAGTCTATCTTCCTCCAGGCAATCCTTGCCTCCTGGAGTACTTGGTCCATTATTCTGTGAGATGAGTGAAGGCAAGGACACCAAGTGCATAGCAAAAGTGTTCAACAGTTGCTCATATCTGGACAGCCCTGCTGTCTGGCACCCAACACATGGTATATAAATATTTGTCCAACAAGTGGATATCAAAATGAGATAATAAACTGTGTGTCAGATATATATGGGAAGGAGACTCTGATGTCATTTCCTAAGGTCCTTTCCTGGCCAATCACAGTTTCCTTCCTGGAGAGAAAGCAGTCACCTTTCAGCTTTCCCGCAAGGGGCAGCTTTGCACCTTCAAGCACCGAGCAGCTGTGCTTCTGCAATCATCTGTCCCTTTTCTAACACCCTTAGGGCCACCCAGAGAAC
Source organism: Phodopus roborovskii (assembly GCF_943737965.1). NCBI lineage: Eukaryota > Metazoa > Chordata > Mammalia > Rodentia > Cricetidae > Phodopus > Phodopus roborovskii. The sequence continues at coordinate 31,026,592 of NW_026126416.1, read as the reverse complement.
CCTAGGGGTGCCTTCCCATGAACTGACCCATCATTCACAAAGACATTAGGGAAGACACAGGCCATCAGGCTGAGGGGACTGACGGAGAAGATGTATATGTTGACTGCATGGCCAGCACTGTGCAGAACTGAAAGAGAGAGACATCACGTCAGAGATAATAACAGGGACCAGCTCTGCTTCCATCTCAGGAGTAGTCACATACCAGCCAGAACAACGGCAGCCATAGCAATCCAGCGATGGAAGTCCACAGCCGCATCGAAGGGAATGTAGCGGTTGAGGAAGGTCTCCCGCAAGAAGGTGATGAGGTTGCGACACATGGTGAGCAGGATATAGGAAAACATGAAGGAGATGCTGGCTGCTGTGCCCCGGGACAGGATGATGCCCACATAGGTGGTCTCTTCAATGTCCGTGGGTGGTGAGGCAAAGCCATAGTCTGGGGCCAGAGTTGAGGCAGATCAGCATTGCACACGAGACAGGATCCCGAGCTCAAGTCAGAATGCCTGGGCTCTGCCATCCAGACACTGAGGACTGGTAAGGGCAGCCAAAGGACTCTTCACTCCCCACTGAGGTATGGCATGTTCCCTGCCCACTGCCCACAACCTGGCACTCTTACAGTAGGCACGGTCTGCAAACAGGCCCACGCAGATGGCTGAGAAGATTAAGACACACACGATGTGGCGCCGGTAGTTCTCCACAAATCGCTTGAACTGCTGTAGCTTCTGGGCCAGGAAGCCCCGCTGCAACTTCTCCTGCAGGGCCTCCGTGTATAGCCGGGGAGAGGACCCCACTGTCCTGTAGCAGTGACAGACAGAGCACTAGTAAGGAAGGAGCTCCTCGCCCTCCCCTTAGTACCACCCACGAATGAAGATCTGGTACCCATGAAGAATGGGTCATAGCAGAGCACACTCCCCCAACCCCTTATCTCCAGTCACTTGATCCAGATACCCCCTCTTTTCTCCCCACAATCTACCCTCCTCCGTCCATATAGCAGAAGCCAGGGGGCCTCCTGCTGCCATGCTAGTGGTGTTTGGTGCATTTAGTCTGAAGATGAATTTAAAAGCTGAGTGAAGATGAAGCCGTTTGACACTCAAGCCCTCCAGTGGGTGGCCCTGAGGGGAGGTCAAGGAGCCACTCCCTTGCCACCACCCTGTCTCTCATGCTACAGGGCAGTGGGGCCCCCTCCCTGACTTTACACCCTGCAGGTGTTTCCTGTCCCCAAAACAGCAGCAGTTCGGGTGTTTCTTGGAGAACATCTGATGCTAATCATGTGTGTCACATGGAAGGGGATTTGAGGTGATGTGTCAGGGCGGAGTCCCCGAGGCATCTTTCCAAGCGCCCCTGTACACAGGGATCTGGGGAATACTCACTTTTTACCCAACCTCTTCTTTAGGCCAGCGCTTCCCAGCTCTGGGGTTTCTAAGTCAGGGAGCACCAGTTCCCGGGAGCAGGAGCTGAAAGAAAGTGGGACTTGTTTTCTTCTGATCATTGTAGCCAGGAGAAGAACTGCCATGTCAAAGTTGGGATGGAGTCCAGGGAAAAACCCTGAGACCAGGTAGGGACAAAGCGAGACACGTAGCAGCAACGTGTTCATCTGTCCTTAGGAGGGCTCAGGCCTAGAGTGGCAAGGAGAGAGACCAGCTCTTGAGCAACATGGGCCGTAGGAAGCAGCTGGAGTTTGGGCTGACACTGACCTTGTGGTAAGAGGGCAAATATCTGACCAGTGACTGATTGATGAGCTAGCTCTACCTGCTTTGTTTCTCTACATGGATCTAGCCAGGGAGATCACCCAGGCCCTACACACCGGTTCCCAGGAGTCCGGGTGATGAATGAGACTCTACAGCTGCTGCTTTGTTTGAAGATGTCCCCAACACCTGCAAAGGAGAACAGGAGCCTCAATTGGCTTCTCCAGAAGGGCAGAGGGTGGGATGGGAGTTTGTCCTCTCCTCCTGGGCCCTGGAAGGCTGCCTCAGCCCTGAGCGGTGACTTAATCATGTCTAGATCCCCAGCTTCAGCCCCTTTTTTCCTCCCTGTACACACTGAATGTCCACTGCGCACACTGTCAGTGTGGTAACTGTGCAAGGAGAAAGGGGCCACCCTCTGGACAGACAGAACTCTGCATGTCCTTTGTGAAAAGGGAACAAGGCCCCTCTGTCTGGCTAGATCTGCCCTAGGCTTGCCCTTTGGCCTCGTGAGCAACTTTGTGCAATATACAACTCTGAGTATCCATGCTTAGCTCAGTGCTAAGCACCAAGGACTCAGAGCAAAGGTTTGTGTCCACCAGGAACTCTGTTCTGAACACTCATTGTCTCCATGATTCTGAGTGTCCCTTCCACAGTCACATACCTCCGGATCCGCCTTTGACACAGAGCTGTGTAAACCGGAGGTCGTTGTCGTGGTCCCGCAGCATGAAGTGGAAGTCTTCCCAGGTCAATTCCTCCTTGTCCTGGAAGCCTGCCTCCCGGAACATGGACTCCACCACCTCAGTCAGCTGGGCCTTGGACAGGCAGTTGTTGGAGATCTCGATGAAGGACCTGGAGGAGGATAGAAACAGAGTAGCTATCATCCAGTAAGGTCAGGCTTGGGCAGGTCTGGGATGGGGTTACCTAATGTGGTTACCAGCAACCTGGGAAATGGCATTGGGAGGTGCCAATTCATCCTGAAGGTGACACTCAGTTGGGTGAGGTGATGGACACCAATTCAAAGGACTGTGGCCACTTAGGAACCCCACCCCCAATGAAAACAACTGCAAATGGGAAAGAATAACACTTGCTGCAGAGACGGGTCCAGGCCATCTGAGGCCCCTCTCTTGTGAGGACTCGTTGCCCACTCTCTTCTGTGCAAGCCCACACCCATCTACCTCAGGAATCCCACTATCCCTACCCAGAGGGGACACAAGAGTGTGAGAGAGGCACAGCTGCAATGACAGATGCCAATACCCTAGCGTATGTGGAGTACCCTCGCTCTATTTTACTATAGGATTGTAGGGTTATGGTATGAACACATGGGGCTGCCATTGCCGATGGGACCTCCTCCTGGATTTTCTAAAACCTAGCCAGGACTGGACCTGCAATGACGTGTGGGTGAAGTCAGGCCGTAATCACTTTTGCTGTTTTGGAAGTCTATTGGGGGCTGGAGAGATGACTCAGCAGTTAAAAGCACTAGAGATTTCAGGGGTCTCAGGTTCAGTTTCCAGCACCCATGTGGAGGCTCACAACTGTATTGGTGTTGGTGGTGCATACCTTAATCACTGCACTTAGGAGGCAGAGACAGAGGCAGGCAAATCTCTGAGCTTGAGGCCAGCCTGGTCTACCGAGCGAGTTTCAGGACAGCCAGGGCTACACAGAGAAACCCTGTCTCAGAAAAAAAAAAAAAAAAAAAAAAAAAAAAAAAAAAAAGAGGAGGAGAGGAGTGAGGGGGAGGAAGAGGAAGAGAAGCTCACAGGGGGCTTATTACTAAGGTTCTGTCCTTGGGAATGAGAAATTGAAGATATTCACAATTAGCCTTTATTGGCATTTTAAAACTATGGCAATGTTTCTGTCAATTTTAGACAGAGTAGATATGGACTCTGTTAGAGGTGGGGACCTGCCTAGGTAACCCTTTGAAGGTGGATGTCTTAAGAATCCAGGATGCAGTGTGTACCACTCAGCCACCTTGGCTCCCTTCCTCTGACCCAACTTGCTTTACTGTTTAGAACATCAAGATGTGTCAGGATTGGAAAGGCCCAGAGTGTACCGCATCATGGTGAAGAATTCATCCTTGGAGAGGAAGCCATTTGCATCCAGGTCATACATGGTAAACATCAGGTGGGACTTATCCTCTGGGGAACCTAAGAGAGAAAGGGGATACAGGCCACCTCCTTGCTAACAAACTGGTGGGTCCTCAGATGCTCTGCTGGTCCCTACCCCTACCTTTCATGAAGACCACCAGGATGTCCAGGAACTCCCGGAAGGATAGGTAGCCATTGCAATCCTTGTCAGCCAGAGAAAACATGGACTCCACAAACATGTCCTGGGGCTTGAGGCCCAGGGACTCTGCAAACTCAGCCCTGCTCAGCTCACAGGTCAGGGCCTCATGCATTTGTTGGGATGAGTCCAGGGGCAGAGTCCCTGCATCTGCCTGATTGATATCCAGCACCTGTACTCGGGTAAGCACAGAGAGGGAGAGAAGGAGATAAGGCCTGGGATGGAAGCTGTTCAATGGCTTCCTATCTCCTCAATGTGCAGTTCAGAAACCCCAGATCCTGATACTTAGACATACTGATTTGGGCCTCTACTCTCCTACAGTAGGGCTCAACAGACTCTCTACAAGCTTTCTGTTTCTGTTACCCAAACAAGAACTGTACTAATAGGGGAGAAAGGGGAAAGGGAAAGGCAGGGAGTAAAGTTGGGGAAGGAAAAGAGAAAGCCTGTACTGGAGACAGAAGATATCTGCTATAACATGTCAAAGAGTGAGGGGCTATATCCTCATGCTAATAGTATTGCTGTATGCCTAGAATCTGAACCTTGTCAGTATGGCACTCATCATATGATCACAGTGTACCAAGTACTTAGGCTGAGCAAAGCCAACAGAACGGTACTTTTCAAACTTGAGTCTACATCTGCATCACTTGGAAAGGCTAGTTAAAAAGAAGTTTTCTGGGGCTCATCCCCAGAGCTCCTCATTCAATCTGTTTAGGGAGGAGCCTGAGAACCAGCATTCCTAACAAGTTTTAAAGTGAGTTGATGTTACTGGTCCAGGGTTAGCATCTGAGAACCCATCATATAGATGATCTCACTGGCTCCACTGTTGATTAGATGAGGAAGTGGGGATACGGAGACAAGAACATGTGAGCTGTCTAAGGACCTAAGCAAGACTGTCCCTAGACTATTGAGTGAAATCGTAGTTCCCATCCAGCTCAGGTTGGCTCCATCCACTGTGCCAGGTATGAGTCAGGGCACCTGAGCAAAGAGGTGTCTGAAGAAGATCTCCAAGATGCCTGCCCGCTGCTGCTTGGTCACAGCCTTCCTAAACAGCTCCTTCTCGTCCATCTCAACCATGCAGAGACCCGGAGCCCAGCAGATACAGAGGTCTTGCAGCTGCTGCACAAAGGCAGCCCGCTCCTCTTCCGAGTTGAACAGCAGCACCTGTGTTGGAGAAAGGGCCCCATAAGTCTGCAGCGGGCTCTTCCGGTCCAGCCCTACTTCAAAGGACCTCAGTTTGAGGGAGGAAGAGAGTGGATTCAGGGTGTCAAGTCTGTCTGGGAGCTTCTCCTGCATCAGCCTTCACAGGCAGGCGAGCTCTGTAGCCAAGGACAGAGCTGAGATGGGGACATGTATGAAAACAGCCCACAAAGGGAGGCAGGATGAACAGTACCAGGTCATACTCCTTGGGGATCTTGAGCAGTAGGGTGCGGCGTCCGTGGTTGCTGGACAGAATGAGGTTGACCTGCTGCGGTGGCTGCAGCTGGATAGTACGAAGCACCATGAGACGTTTGTCAAGGACCTGCAGACACCTGTCTGGGAACAGCTGGATGGTGACAGGATAGCTCCTCTCCTTCGGGCCTGGCCACTCCATCACTGAGGAAAGGACAGTTGTGCATGGTGATTCAGCAGAGGTCTTTGGGCCCATGTCACTTTTTGACCTGAGCATGTATTTCTCCTGAGCATGGCTGTCATCCCACTCTATAACTTGTTCTTTCTTTCGGGCCCCAGGTCCCCTTCCCTCCTTCCATTCCTCCGGCTCATCTCACCTGGCACTCCATCACTGGCTATTTCCTTCTTCAGACTCTCTTTGCCTTTCTTTAGTAGCTTCTTGCGCTCTTGGTTCCGGAAATGAGACACCACCCCAGCGATAACCAGACTCACTGAAAGGGACCAAAAGTGAGAGGAAAGGAGAACCCTTTACTCATAGCTTTGCGGGGGACACGACACTTCAGCCACTCCCCAGGATCTCTGAGCCTGGCTCAAGCTATACAAGGGAGTTAGCCCTGCAAGCTTGCAAGTAATGGGGGCACTGGGCCAGTCTGTGAAGAGGAGGCCAGAAAAAGAGACACGGGGAGAGGTATGGCACTTACCTAACGGAAGGCAGCAGAGAGCCACAATGAGGATGCCATAACCAGCACCACTGCCTTCAAAATAGTCAATCACAGTAAGGGGCACACACTGGGGCAAGCCTTCTGTTGTGAGTTGCTGAGGCTGTGGGCAGGGTGCACCTGAGGGACAAGTCATGGAAGATCTCAGAGTCCAAGACTCCTACACCTTAGGCATCCCCTGTCTTAGGAAGGACCAAATATCTTCTCCCATTCCCAGATCCACCTGTCTGGAACTTGTTCCCCTCAAAAGACCCCTTTCATATCTAATTACTCAACGTCCACCTCAGCTCAATTTCGAGGTATAGCCTTCATGCCAGCAGACTGTAGTGTAGGAAGCAGCTTACTACTGGACCTTGCAGCCCAACACAGAAGGCATGTGGCTGCCTATACAGTATCAGGTGCCTTTGCCCCCATACCATTATTGTCTGTTCTCCCAGCTACTCACCTTCCTGCCAAAGGAAAACATTGGGCTGCAAGGAACTGGGGTCCATGTTGGAGACAGCTACAAGCACATCCCGCAAGGTGGTGTTTCTGATTTCTGCAATCTCCTCCTTGGAGAACAGCCTAAACAGGGGAAAGGCCATTGCTGGGATAGGAAGGGGATTTTAGTCCTCCAAGGACCTCAGGCTCAAGGACTCATGTGAAGAGAGGAACTGGAGTAGACAGAAGGGTATGCTAGGACCCTGGAATCAAGACCTGTGAGGGCTGGAGCCCCAGGCCAAGGTGAAGTCTGAGGCAGGGACCAGCCGGGTCTTACCCATTCCTAGGGTTCTCGAACCAGTAACGGTCACCATCCCGTAGCCTAACAAACTGGTCAAGAATGATGTTGCTGAACAGAGGTCCAGGGTCCCCATGGCTCTCCAGGAGTCCCCCCAGGAGTAGTTCCAGCTGGGACAGGTCCTGGTTGTACAGAGCAGCTGTGGCCTCCAGCACCTGGAGCATCATGGGAGGTGACAAATGCGTGTGTGAGGACTTACCAGCAATGTCATCAGTAGAACTGCAACACTGAGAGTAACTACCATATAATATCTTTATGTAGATTAAGTAAGTTCACCTGTGTAGAGGATTGAAACAGTAGTGCCATAGACAGTTTTAGCCGCCATTATCTTTTGTATGTATGTGGGCAGTGTGTGTGTGGGGGAGGGGTACATGTTTTCGCACATGAGTATGTCTGCATGTGGATGCCAGAAGTTGACACTGGGTGTCTTCCGGAACCTAGACATCACTGCTTTGGCTGGATTGGTTGGCCAGTAAGGTCTAGGAGTCCTTCTATCTCTGCCTTCCCAGAGCCAGGATCACAGCAACATCCCAGCTTTTAAAATAATCACTGGAGATGCAAATTCAGGTCCTCACGCTTGTTAACGTGTTAATAGCATGTAATAAGCATGCTATCAACTGAGATATCTTCCCACCCCCAGCTGCTATTATTATTGTGTTGTTGTTATTGACCTGGGGTTCTACTTTGGGGTTGAGAGCTCCCCAGTTCTTTGGAGGCTCCAGTCCCAAGGCCAGCAGAGCCTGGCTGTAGCTGGGCAGCCCCATGTCTCGGCCCCGTTGGATGCTGCTAGCCACATAGTCTGTGCGGGAGAATCTGTCTGGGCCAGGCCAGTAATCTGAAAAGAAACCAGACTTTGTGTCAGTCATCCCAAACCTTTGTTGCCTTGCATCTTTACATCTAACTGTCTAGAACTCTCCCCAGCCTCAGTCCCCAGAACTCCTCTACATGACACTAGTGACCTTGTTTGGTGTGGACCCCATGTCACCATGTGTGATCATGGACAGATTTTCCAAAAAGTTCTTCTAAGACTCAAGATAACTCTTGATACCAACCAGAAATTCCCTTCTCTGTGCCTCCCAACTTTAAAACAGAACTGGATAAGAACCCTTAAGACCTAAGTAAACACCAGAAATCTGGTGTTCACTTGTGTTGCTGCTCCCATGCCCACCATAGTTAACTTAAAATAAAAGCAACACAAAACTATAAATTAAGGGGGACTCAAATTTCACCTTCTTCTGACATCTGCTTGAAGTTTGTGAGTGTTTATCTGTGTGTGTCTGCATCATAAGTACCGTAGGTCTGACTGTTGACTAACCCAGAAGCATCCTCAGTCCCCTAGCTGTGACACCCTGACCTCTGAGCTCACCTCTCAGGTCTTCAACTACTATCCTGTCCTCCAGTTCTGAAATCTGGGAGGCCATTCCCAGCAGCAACTGATCCACCTCCTGGACGCTCTTCAGATTGGGGTTCTGGAAGAGAATGAAACACTTACCTTGGACCACAGTTGCACCATAGGATGAATGGTCCTCTCTGCCTTTCTAGCTCTCCCTCTCCTCCCCTCCCACTCTCCCGTGCCCCGCCCCCTTTTTCTCTCTCATTCTCTTTTCCTTTTCCTCTCTGCTTGGTAGACTGCCCAGATCTTGAACACCTGCATTCCAGGCATAGTCCCGCCTCAGCTTCCTAGGCAGCTGGGAGAGCAGGCACATTGCCCTGTGCTCAGGAGTTTCCAGACTCTACTGGACAATTCTTCCCAGATAACGCCCCCCCACACACTACTCAGGAACCGGAAGTGTTATTTTCCAAGCATTTATGATGAGTGACCATGACCCCCTACTCTCTGACCCTGACCCCATACTAACCTCCCGAATCCAGTAGCTGTTGCAGACCCTGAGAGCTGGAGAACTGCCAGAACCTTCCTTCGGGAATTTCCGGAAATGACAGCTGGAGTTTCTGAAATCGAGTGTCAAAAATACAATGAAGGAATTTGGGGCTGAGCAATTCTGCAGGCTGGCCAAGAGTGAAGAGTGACCCATGAACTTCCTTGAACATTGAGAGGATTTGAAGATAGAGTGATCTCTATGATATATAGCTGGTGGGAGGTGAGAAGGTACCCCAGCTGCAGACATACCCCACACTCAGGAAAAAAAAATTCTGCTATTAGGAGAGCAGACTGTTTTCCTATGGAGCCCTGCCACCCCAGGATCCTGTTTCAGTGCCCCACCCCATTCTGCTTCTCTTCTGTTGAAACTGTGGAGGGATGTGCACACCCCAAGTTCCAAGCCCACTCAAGGAATACCTACTTCCAACATCGTGCAGCTCCACCAGAAGCCCTTCCCTTACCTCATGTAGACGCCAGGGGGGACCATGGTGGAGAAGAACTGTTCAGAGGCCACCACAAACTCTGGGGAGATGCTGGGGTCCGTGAAAGGGCGGTATCCTGCATGAAGACATGTGCCTTAGCTCATACCCTGGCATCACAAATCTACCTTCCCTTCTTCTGTAGATCTTCAGCTTAGGTGTTCCCTGCCCTTCACAACCTCCTCTGCCTTACCTGAATACTCTGGGGGCGTTTTCCTCAGGAAGCTGGGCAACCATTGGTATAGAGCAATGTTCTGAGGGTTAGCAAGAAGAAAGGAGACATTGGAATGAGCCTATGAGGGAGGAAGGCTTAGGTGCAGAGATGAGACCCAGGCAAGGCCAGTTGTAGGGAGTAGGGGAGCAACTAAATTAAATCACAAACAAAATCATCCTTATAAACATCTGCAGGGGCTTTTCATATTTTCCTAGACGTTGACCCCTATGGGAACACGGGCCTCAGGGAAAGAGACATTGTCCAAGACTGGGGAAACTTTGCTAGGGAAGCCGAGTCTACACACAGGTGGGAACGGGGCAGGCATCACCACTCACCTGGTAGGTGGCAATGACCCTCTTGCGCGCATGCTGGAACAGCTCCTCATCCCCCCAGTGTGGGTGCTCCTGGGCGAGCCTCCTGGCACACAAGTTGTGGTAGCGAAACCACAGCAGGCCCAGTGCCTGCAGGAAGGGCTCCCTGTTCCCGCGCTGAGCCCCAAAGGCTGCATCCAAGTGGAGATGGTGGGGGGGGCAGAGAAAGGAGATGGGCCATAGCATGAGCCAGGGGAACCCACACCCACAGGCAGACCCCTCCAGCCCGGCTCCCACCCCACACCCAGCAACCTGATGCCTCCAGCCCTGCGCCTCCTGCCAGGACCCCTCAGTCTCACCATACAGCCCCCGTGGCCCTCCCTGCCCCGTGGCAGGGTCCGGTGCCATCCACATGAGCAACTGGTCCTGGGACTCGCGCGGGAATGCGGGGTCGGGCCCTGATGCCAGCTGTCCTCCTGAGAAGCTCCTCAGGGAGTCGCTCCAGGAGTGAGAAGAGCCATAGATGGCACTGCCATCCAGCCATCCAGTCACCTGGTTGGTCTGTGGGGACATGTGGGTGCGTGGGGTCAGGTAGCTGTGGGTGGGAAAGAGCCTCACCCTGCCCAGCCTTCCCAGCCAGGCCCCAGGTCTCCAGCCTATGCAGCTGTCCCTCCCAGCCTGCCTGCCCTCCTGTCTGGCTGCCTGTCCTCACCAGGTCCCGGGGGTTGCTGGGGCTCTGTCCGGTCTTGGGGTCCCAGCGGCTCCTCTGATAGGGCAGCACCACGTCCCCATGGTTGTCTGGGTCGAACACGGGATCTCCAGGTGGGATATAAATATTGAGGAACTCTGCAGGGCAGCCTGGTGTTTCCACACTCACCAGATCCGACAGCACGTGGTAGCCTAGGTTAAGAGGGCAAAGTAGTCAGTCAATCTTCTGGCCCTGCTCTCCTTCGGACCAGGAAGGCCTCAGGGAACAAAAGGCAGAGGTCAGAGCACAAGCGCCAACGCTGTCTACCAGACCATTTCCCACAAGTCTCGATTTTCTAATAGGCAAACAGGACGTTTTTTTGCGAGAATCCAAAATGATATGATTAAAAAGCTCCCTTCACCTCTACTTAGCATCATTAGAGTCTTGGGGAGAGCAAAGAGCCAGGGCATCTAGTTCCTTAGAGTTCTAATGGGGACCCAATGGAACTTGTTGGTTTGGAGTATGATGTGAGAAATATCCCTGCATCGCATCGCACCCAAGTACTCGAAGATGACAGCAGAAGCGCTTCTTAGAGAGTATTTGTTTGCTTCAAGTTGCCGTGGGACTCCCTACACTGGTTTCCTCCTACACTCACCAAAGAAAACTCCCAGCACGGTGCGGTTGTGCATAGAGGCCAGCCCGGCTCTGCCTTCAGCTACAGCATCGCTCAGCCGCCGAGGGTTGGGCAGTAGCGGCTCCTCCAGAGCCTGATAAACGCCGTCCGCATAATTAGCAGGTACTAGGCGCTGCAGACGCGAGCCTGGAGGAGACAAGAGAGCTGAGCTGGATCGGGGCTCCCGATCCCCAAGTCCCAAACCTGGACTTTCGCAGTTTCCACACCCGGACCTTTACTGAAAGGATCTCCTACCCTGCCCCCTTCCTCTCCCTTCCATCCCCTCTCTCCCCTTGCCCCCACCCCACCCCCACATTTCCTGGCCTCAGGAATGCAAAAGAATGTGGTGTGAATGTAATTCCGATGGCCACTACACTCCAACTGAAGCCCGAGCTGCTGCGACCCCGCCTTCCCCGCAGATCCCAGGATTTACCAGCAGAACCTAGCCGGTGGTACTTCAGATTGTTAAACCAGCCATCGTAGCGCTGCACTTCCCAGGGCAGTGAGGGTGCATCCTGGCCACCTGTGGGAGCAGAGAGCCTTCCATTTAACACTAACCTCCCAGAGACCCTATGGTGATCCAATAGGTTTAGCATCCTTCCAGCGATTCTATTTCCAGTCCTTGTCGGGGCGGGGGGTGGGGGGTGGGGGGGTGGAGAGCGCTCAGAAATCTTCCATTTCACAAACCCTATCGGAGATGGACCAGCCCTTCCAGCTTACAGGCGCAACAGCACCTCTCCGTTTCCACCTTCCAATGGGACACTGGCTGACCCCTCTCTGCTAGAGGTCCCTTCTATTTACCTGCTGGACTCAGGGGTCCAGTAAGTAGAGCGCCCAGGAGCACTAGTGTTTTGGGGCTTGCTGGAAGCATGCTGTCCCTGCAGCCTGGAGGTGGGAGGTAGTGTGTGAAGTACACACACTCCTACAGCTGGTACTGAAATAGGAGCAGACAAGCGTTACCCAGGTCCTCCATCTTCACGACGCGCTTTCTGGGACAACCTAGGAGGCACTGAGACTGTCCTCCACCCAAACCCTATCGGAGTACTGATTTCAACCACAGGAACACCCGGGCAGGAGTCCTTTGGGGTTTCTAATCTCTAGCAGGACTGTCTCACCCTCGGGGGGGGGGGGGCTTTGCTCCAAGACCTGGTACTCTCTTTCCAGTTCTCCACATACTGTTTGTTCTCCAGGAGGTGTCAGAAAAGGAGAGAGTCTAATGAACTAAGAGCCAGGGGCCCTCAGCCAACCTCCTCCTCATCTGTAGTGAACGGGCATTGAAAAATAAGAGGAAAAAAAGAAAAAGAAAAAGAAAAAAATGAGAGGGCTAGGAGGACCCAACCTCTGGTGTAAGGCTCCGGTCCGCTTCCACAGTCTTCCTTGTTCTTGGAGACTTTGTTTCTAAGATCTGCTTCTCGAACTCCACTCTCGCAGATCCGAGAATCTTCACACTTCCCGGATGCACTTTCAACCTTCACGCTGGGTTCTGTCTCGCAGGTGTGCCCTCACGCCACAGCAGCAGGCGTGAGTGTGTGGACCAGAGGCTTGGCCTCCAGTTAAGGAGCTAGGTTGCCGTTATTTGCATGTCCCCGCCCTCGTTTGCTTGATCTCAGGACAGGACCCTGCCACCTAGACCGGACGCCTCCCCTTCTTGCTGCCCACGCTCCTATAAAAGGGGGGTCTGTGTTTCTTTGCTACGCTACTCGAAGCAGCCAAGTCAAGAACAAGAGCGTCAGGATCCCGCCTCCGCGCTTTTTAGGAGAGCCGCGGGGCTCAGACTTAAAAAAAAAAAAAAAAAGCAGTTCTTGCACTTCTTGCAAGATGACTGCGTGGGACGGGGTGATGCCCTTTTACCCCCAGCCCAGGCACGCGGCGGGCTTCAGCATCCCGCTGATCATTGTCATTCTGGTATTCTTGTGCTTAGCGGTCAGCTTCCTGTTCATCTTGCCCGGGATTCGTGGTCACTCGGTAAGAGGGTACTAAAAGCTCTCCTTAGGGAATTCTAGAAGCTCATGTCGTTGTGTGAAAGAGTGACACAGAGAGCATTTCTCAGAGACTCAGGATAGACAAGACTAAGGAAGATGCTTCGTGAATAGTTGAGGCTCAGCAACAGCAAATTTAGAATTCTGGTGCAGCAATCGACTCCTCACGAGGAGGGGGACAGTCCCGGGTTCAGGACTTCCCGGGAAGAGGTTCTAACTGCCTTATTTTGGAGGCTGCTGAAAAAGTGGGAACCATCCCAGAAGTCCCGGCTTTGGGTGCTGCCAGGACCCACCCCCCCCCCCTCTCTCTCTCTCTCTCTCTCTCTCTCTCTCTCTCTCAATACCGGTAGCCTTGCCCTGTCCTCTGAACAATAAGCTGGCCAAGAGGATGGACACCGGCAAATTTAGACCTTTGTGTTTTGCGTTTTCCTTACTGTGTTCTGTTGAAGAGGGTTCCACAGAGGGTTCAAACTTGTAGCAACCCAGCCCCCAGATCCTGAACTGTAATTTTTTTTTTTTAAGTCTGAGAAGACCTCCAGTTTTTCCTGCATTCTTTTGTTTGTTTTGTTTTTTGGTTTGGGGGGAACTGGCACATCTAGAAATATCCACAGTTCCTCTCATTGACAAACAGGTCCTGGGGCCTCCCTCTTCTGGGAGAGGTGACCCCACCTGCCTGGCACTTCTGAACTCACTGAGCCTCACCGAGCTGTGATTGAACTAGAGGTAGCTGCCAGGCGCCAGACAGCTGGGGGTAAAAGGTGGTCAGAGAGTGCCAGGCAATGTGGACCTGAAAATAGGGTGGGGAAATAAATGGTCAAGCACACAACCAGAAAATAGCCAGTGGCTAGAGGAACCTGAAGCCTCAAAAGGTCAGAAAGGGGGGTCTTGAGGGTGGGATGGGTAATACCCAATTGTGACCTGAGGGTCTGTCTTTTCCCACAGCGCTGGTTCTGGATGGTCAGAGTTCTTCTTAGTCTCTTCATCGGTGCAGAAATTGTGGGTGAGTGCAACTTGTGGGGACAGGAGTTGAAGTCGGGAAGGACTGGCAAGTAGCACAAACTAACTTGGCTTCACGACCCCTCTTCTACTCTGTACCTATTTCTGTCACCCCAGATGGTCTTTTGCTGTTTTTTTTTTATTTGTTTTGTTTTGTTTTCTGAGACTGTCGATATGTAGTCTAGGCTGACCTTGAGGAGTGCTTACTAGCCTAAGTTACCCCCCTCTCCACTACTGTGCTTGGCTAATGCCCACTTTTCTGCCCTCACCCTGCTATTACACCAGGTCCCAAGACCCATACCTTCATCTTTCTGTCCCACCTCCTATCACCTTCCCACTCTCTCCCTCATCCACAAGTCACTGTGCACATCTCCCCATAGCTGTGCACTTCAGTGGAGACTGGTTCGTGGGGGCAGTGTGGACCAATACATCCTACAAAGCCTTCAGCACAGCGCGTGTTCAAGTCCATGTCGGTCTGCACGTGGGACTGGTGGGAGTCAATATTACACTCAAAGGTGAGGAGGCTGGGACAAAGTGAATTCTGGGGGGCTGGTGGTTCAGAGCTCAGTGGCATGGGATGTTAGAGGATCTTTCGCATCCCTCTGGCTCAGAAAGCCTTTGATGACGTGGATTTGGGTTTTCCCCCAGTTAGCACTCAAGCTTTCTCTTTCCCGACAGTTGCCCCACCTTTAGTTCCTTATCTGAATGTGTTCAGTTTCCGGGTCCCTGGCCTTGCAAAGAGCATTGACCTCATGTCTTCCCGCAGGAACACCGGTGCAGCAGTTGAACGAGACCATTGACTACAATGAGCGTTTCACGTGGCATCTGGACGAAGACTACACCAAGGAGTACGTTGATGCCCTGGAGAAGGGATTGCCGGACCCAGTGCTATACTTGGCAGAGAAGTTCACACCCAGCAGCCCTTGCGGGCTGTACCACCAGTATCACCTGGCCGGACACTATGCCGCAGCAACGCTGTGGTGAGCATGTAGTGGGGATGCGGCGGGGTACTTGTGACCGGGAGAGTTGGGCCTCAGGAGCTGCGGGTTGGAACTGCAGCCTCGTGGGCAGGAATGTCTGCAAAAAACCATGGGGATCCCAGCCACCGTGGGCGCGGGAGCCGGCTCTCCCCGGGATTCGCCTGCGCCTCCTGCAGGTCTGGCCAGGGAATCCTGCTCACGGCGCTGCCTCGGTCCCTCACAGGGTGGCGTTCTGCTTCTGGATCATCGCCAATGCGCTGCTCTCCATGCCGGCCCAGCTCTATGGAGGCTTGGCTCTGCTCACCACCAGCGCCTTCACGCTCTTCGCTGTCTTCGCCTTTGCCTCGGTCTCCAGTGTGCCACTCTGCCCCTTCCACCTGGGCTCCGCCACCCTCACGCCTCACTATGGCGCCTCTTTTTGGGTCACACTGGCCACCGGTGAGTACCAAGGGATGCTCACCTGGTGATGACCGGGATGTGTAAAAGACGTGCACTATCCAGCTTATAGAATGATTTCTTATTTAATTTCTTCCTCTCGATAGCAGGTGAAGGTGTGGCAGGCATTGCTACTCTCATTTTACAATTGAGTAGAACTAGTACGGGAGGTTCAGTATCTTGCCCCAGTTAGCAAAGGAACTCCTGCATCGAGTAATACACCTAAGAGTTCTTTCTGAGGTTGTGTGTGTAAGGAAATTCCAGGGATGTGCTCCAGATGATGAGGAGCGCCTGCACCCCTGACTCTGTCTTTCCGTCCTCCGGTGCAGGCATCCTGAGCCTCCTCCTGGGAGCTGCGGTGGTGATTCTTCACTACACTCGGCCCAGCGCTCTTCGCGCTTTTCTGGATCTAAGCGACAAAGACTGTAGCAGTCAGGCCACAGGAAACTCACCTCTCATCTTCGATAACCCGCAACGAAAACAGTTCGTGACCCCAGACTTAACTATTACCACTGTCCTGTGAAGAGACCTTACTCCGGATTCCTACCTACTTGGGATCCCGCAAACATGGACAGTGTTAAGGGCGTGCCCCAGGAACCCTGCTGAATCTAGGGAACTGCACGCCCACGCAGGAAGACCAGGGGGAGCCCCGGATGTGCCCTTTGCTCTAGGGAATGAATTTCTCCCGAAGAGCTGTAAATACATTTTTACTTGTTTGTTTTTCAAAATTCCCCCACCCATCCATTTCCTTGGCCCTTGGAGTCACACAACCTTGGAAAGCTTCATTAGGCAAGTGATAATCCAGTATTGTACTTTCGGGTGCTGAGAAACCAGGGAAAACACAGAAGTGCTCTGGGAGAGGTGCGCCCTCTAGTGAGGACCGAGAAGGACTGACAGGCACCTGAGTCTTCATGAGCTGTCCCACAGGGATGGTGGCACTGCCCAAATCTCTACTAGTCAAACTGAATGTTTTGGGAAAGTTTAGGATTTTGGCGTGGATTCACTAATTCTTCCCACTTCTTTTATGTCTGTGCCTGAGAGCTAAAAGAGAAATAAAAAGGCATAAAAAATATAAATATAAATTATGTGGTAGAGGGTACTGGGGTTAGGGTATTAATACCCACATGGCGACTACCAACAGCCAGGAGAACTCTGTAACGCCCTCCTCCGGTCTCTGCAGGCTCTTCATGCAAGTGGTGCACAGACATACATGCAGACAAATTAGTGTGTGTGTGTGTGTGTGTGTGTGTGTGTGTGTGTGTATCCTGGGACTTTTTTCAAAGGTTCTTTCCAAATCCTATAATCTTACATAGCATATTTGGGAACTGAAGCTCAACAAGAATGTGGCACACAACTGGTTAATGTTAGAACCAGAACAAAATCTTCTTCCAGTGTAGACCTAGAGGTCACAAAAGCTGTGAAAGCAACAGAAAAAGAAAAAGGAGGGGCCCAGTCCCCCAAGATACCAAGTGATGGGTGCTGAAAAAAAATCACTTGTTGCCCAAAATATTTATTATGAGAGGGAGGTTGACCTTGAAGAGGCAAAACATCCAAGAAGTTGGTTGTTGTGCGGAATACAAGGTATCCCTGCTGTCTTGACATAACCTCAGTTTATGGACATGGCTAACATCTCTTCAGAACATTGGAACTTCTGCTATCTCTTTAAAATTGGAGTTGGGCATATCATACAATCCAAACCCACCTCCTGGGCTGTGGTGGTTTTATGGAGACCCCCAATGAGGTCTGGAGCCAGTCTGGAAACTCCTGTGGCTATCAGTAGAGGCGTGTTACAGGGTGCATTCAGACTCTTTGATGTGTTCCTCCTTAAAACATGTCTCAGAGGAAGCCTCTGACATGGGAATGTCCTGGGTCTCAGGACTCTCAGCCATGGACCTGTAGCGGGGGCTCAGGAGTCCCCCTTCCTCAGAACCCCATTCCAGCACTGAGTCCTCTGCACTCTGGTTGAAGAAAGCCTTTAGTCTGTGAGGTTGCATCCTGTGGGCCACTGACATGACTAGACCAAGCAGGATACACAGCAGTCCTGAGGATGAAGGTGACACATGCTCTAGTAGATCCTCCCAAGAATATCTTCTAAGAACACCAGAACTCTGTAAGGGAATCCTGGGCCCCTGCCTCGGGGTAACTGGAATTCAAAGAGCTAACTGAATGTCCTAGGGTCTATTTTGCTGGTATAGGTCTGTTGTCCTGAATTTTCATACCCCAAACTGAGACAGAGAGAGGAAGACAGACTGAAAATAGGGACAGATGGGGACAAAAGAAGAAGACATGAAGATGATATGGGTGAGTAAACAGAACACAGTAGGAGAATAAAACTAAGACAGATTGACTTATGGCATTTGGAGTAGTGTGAGGTGGGGACATACACGGGATCTAGGAAAAGATGAGAATTGTGGTTAGGGGATGCGGGAGGGGACACACAACCAGAAGGTTTGAAAGGGCTTGAGTAAAGAGAGTTAGGGGTGTGGATGTGACAGAGAAGATACAGAGAAGTGAGCACAGACAAGGATGAATGGCATTGGAGAGAGAAAGCCAGAAGATGAGGGAGTTAAAAAGGAAGGGACTGTAAACACCTCCATCTCTAGGAGCAGACCCTCCACCCACCAACACGATAGACCCTCACCTCCATCCTGAGCCTTTACCTTTAGGGAAGGGTCTTACCTGTGGCCAACGTGATCCAGAAAGCGGGCCCATGATGAGTGTCCAACACAGCAGTGCCCACGTGTAGGGGACAGGGTGAGATGAGAGATGTGGTCATGGAGAAGAAGAGAAGAGCCAACAGCTGGAAGAGGCCAGTAGCCAGCAACATGTGGCCACCATAAATCAGCACAGGCATAGACATCATCACATTGGCCAGCAGCCAGCAGAGGAATGCCACCCTGGAGAGCCAAGACACAGTGAGGACTGGCCCAGGCACCTCTACCTGCTAGAAAGGACGACGGCCCAGATGGAGGCTGTCCCAAATACGTGAAGGGGCACTCTTGCCTGTGGGCTTCCCAACCAAGACCTAAGGTTACTGATGCCAGCTTCTCCAGTCAGGGTACCCCCTTGAGGTGCTAGAGAATCTGTGCCTGTGTTTAGGCTAGTAGGGCCATCTCACCCCATATCTGTGCTCACCACAGCATGGCTGAAGCGTAGTGTCCTGCCAGGCGGTATTGGTTGTACAGGCCACATGGGCTTCGAGGGGTGAACTTCTCAGCCAGGTAGAGCACCGGGTCTGGAAGTCCCTTCTCCAGTGCCTTTGTATACTCCTCTGCATAGTTCTCACCTAGGCGCCACCTGAACTCCTCATTGTAGTTGATGGTTTCATTCAGCTGCTGCACTGGAGTCCCTGAGGAATAGGGTAGCTGTGCTTAGCAGAAACCCAAGAACTGGATTGGACCGTTCACCTGGGTAAGGAGTTCATTCACACTGGCAGAAAGCCAAGAGCTGACAGCTGACAGAAGAGACAGCTCTGAATTTCCCTTCCCCTCAACTCTTACACTTCCAAGCTCCAGTGCTAGGCACGTGGTAGTTCTATACAACACACAAAATACATCTCAAAGACACCCAGCAGAGCCTTCGTTCCTTCACAAGCTAGAACCCTCACCTGTGAGTGTGATGTTCACTCCTCCAAGTCCAATCTGCAGACCCACGTCCACGCTCACCCACTTGGGACTGAAGGCTCTGTATGTCGTGTTGGTGTTGACTTGGCCCACAGACCACTCAGAACTGAAATTCACAGCTGGGATTGGGGAGTTGCAACTCAGGAAGGTCTGGGCATTACTGGCTTTGTTAGTCAGAGGGGAAGCTACAAGGGCTCCATGCCTGAACTTGTCATAATTGTATACCCATTCACTAGCCCAGGCCTGGCTCATACTAAGTCTGCCAACCACTATTGTGGGATGAAGAAAAGGGTCAGAATCTAAAATTTTCCATGTTCTCACTCTGCTTGCCTCTCCCAGTCCCATTTATGGACAGCCACCCACGAAACTGCTAAGGAAGCATTAACATAGACCTTGATGGACAAACACAGACAACTTCAATAAAAATGATCTGTTGTTCCTATTCCCCTAATCATTGAAGCCAAACAAACAACCCTCCCTGAGTCCTCCTGCCTACATTCATGATGACCCAAATAAAAATAGTAGGTAGATTGAAAAGATGGCTCCTCCAGGACTTCCCTGGCCCACACCTTTAGGGTAAGGGGAAGAGAAGAGTAAGGGGCTAAAACCATGGTGAGAGAGGTATGTGGGCTGTATCTGGAAGGCACCACTATGGAGAAGCAAGAAGAAGAGAGTCAGGCCAAAAAGGAAACCTCACAGGCTGGAGCAGCTCCAAGTCTGTGGCATTTGGTACTCACCCAGGATCACAGCCCCGATGAATAAGCTGGTCACCACCCGCAGCATCCAGAACAGCCTCTGAGACGGGTGCGGATGGGGGTGGGAGTGGAGGTGGGGTGGGGTTAGTAAACATAGCCCCTCCATTTGTGTTCGCCCTTTCTAAGATAGGGAGGGACAGGGGTTCTACAGCTGAGCCAATTTCGTCAATTAAGATCAGAGTGTCCTGCACAAAACCATCCTTGATGGGTTGGTTCGGTGAGTGGGGGACTGCACTGGGGATGGTAATGGGGCTTTCTCAGCACGGGAGTTCCTGTCCTGAGTCTGCCTCTAGACAGAGTCTGGACTCCTCACTCTTGAAGCTGAAATCCTCCCTGGGGCTGGGATCTACAGGGCTGGGTTTGTTTCTTACCGTCTTTCCACGGATGCCAGGCAGGATGATGATAAAGGTAACCAGTGCAGTCAGAAAGATGGTGATTATAACAGCCAAAGCTGTGTCCATCGGAAAGGTTGGTTTGGGGCCAGTGTAGAAGGGCAGTGTGTGTCCAAGAGCAGCCATTTTGTTGGGGGTGTGCAGAGTGGAGATGCTGCAACAATAGGCATTCACTGGGTACCCTCTGTGTACCCAACACTACAGTGGGGTTGGGGATGCTTCATCGAATAAACCAACCCAGACCTGTCATCTCTGAAGTCCTTTTTGGGGGGTTGGGGTGCCTTCTGATCTGCTATTCCACTGTCTGTCAGCCATCATCCACCCCCCCCCCATCTTTTGTCTGTGCCAGATTCAGGGTCTTGGCAATCAGTCTTTGCAGCCCCATGGTTCCCTCCTAACTACTCCTAACTACTTATCCTTTAGATAAGTGTCATCATTACCTTTGGGCCTTTTCTGTTTCTTCTGGGAATATCTGAAGAAAAAGAACTCTCTTTTATCCCTCCCAGGCTCTAGCACAGGCAGGAGGCACAGGGCTGGGACCAGATGTCCCCCTATTCCATACATCACCAACATAGACCCTTTTCTTTCATTCGCATCCCCTATGTGTGGTACTTGAACTCAAATATTGGCTTTGGTCTTTCTTCTCTGCCTGTCACTTGATTGATCTTAGAGCTTGCTTGACTCTTGTCCCTTTGTACACAGGACATTAGTAAGATGATACCTGGTCATTTCATTAGTTTTTAGACTATTATTTCGCAATCATGAAGAAAGAAAGTATTGTCAAATTAAACCGTCATAGCCATTGTGGTAAAAATTGGGTGAAAAAAAAAAAAACAACCTTAGATTCACTGTCCCAGTTCTGTTCATTCTTCCAAGTATGATCTGCACTGGGGGCTCACATTGCCCCGGAGAATTTGCACTTTAATCTGAGCAGGGACAGTCTCGTTAAGTGGGAAAGAAAAGGGAGCAGCTTTGGAGTCAAACAGCTCCAGAGGGTGTGCAACCTGCCTCTGTCTTTTGCAACTTCACCTCTGTGTAGTTTTATTGGGGAAAAATAAAATCAGAAATAATAATGTTTACTTTAAAGGATCATTGTGAGGATAAGGAAAGTGCAGTGAATACTGTTGGAAACAAACAGGGAGTGCTTGGTATCAGGCAAAGAGACAGAGAGACCTATAGCTTAATTTTTAATTCTGTCTTTTGGGCAGGTCCTACAACTGCAACCTCAGTTTTTAATGTGAAAGTTTTGCTTTGTTTTTAATTGCTCAACTCGTCCTTCCTGGAGAAATATCCATCTTTTCTCCAGCTCTGCAGATCCTCCTGAACAGCGCCATCCCCCC